>NW_027362773.1:110770964-113170964 GCF_046119375.1 Phyllobates terribilis
GTATCACTCCGCCACCTGGCGGCCATACGACCATAGTGCAGTAAACATAAGAAATGATGGACGCTGCGGATCACACACTTCCCGCCTTTTTCCCCACCCCATCTGTCGTTTTCTCCGTCACTCGTCTGTTAATCATTACCCTTCTTCCTGCAAACAATGTTTAACGCCCCCCTTAGTGTATAGAAACCTGTCACTATGACGTACCGGCGTTATTAGTCGTGCCGCAGCGGCTATAGCGCTCTTTACCTGACGTGAATGAGTGGGAAGCCTATTCACAGCTGATAATAACACCTATACGTACAAATGGTTGAATTCCGCTTTTTCCAAGTGATTCATGGCCGCAAAACTGAATTCACAGACGTTAATATAGATCACGAGGTAAGTGGCGACCGCGGGAATAACCGCCGCCGCTGTGAGGACGGAGTGTTCCCGCCAATGACTGGTGGTGACGTCACAGTGTGCTGGGTCTCGTGCAGCCTCCTACATTCTCAGTGGCCGCTTCATACCGTGGTGTCAGGATGGCCGAGTGGTCTAAGGCGCCAGACTCAAGAGGCAGCTCTTCCCCCTAACCGTGGGTGTTCTGGTCTCCGAATGGAGGCGTGGGTTCAAATCCCACTTCTGACACATGTTTTTTTTTTTTTTCTTTTTAATTTTATAAATTAGGGTTGTTTATTTATTTCTACTTTATAATAAAAAAAATTTTCTCACACTTTTTTGGAGTTTTAAGCAGCCTCATAAAATATTTAACCCTTTAGTCATTAATATTTGTGCTATGGCTCTTCATCATTATTATTTGTTATATTCAATAAATAGTGTTTTTCTTTTATTTTGCATTTTTTAAGCCACTGACAGTTTCTTTTCCCATTTATGCAAGTTGCCATTTACAGTCTGCAGCCTCTTACGATATAGAATGAGCGTGGGACACGATTTTTTTTGGGGGGGCGGGGGTCTGATAAAGTAGATTAGAACATCACTGTGCATATTATTGGGGTAATCGGAGGGGGCGACACATTATACCTGTCTGATCTTTAATGGGGATTTCAAATTTAAAAAAAAAAAGAAATAGTACATTTTCATAAATAGCTGCTCTGTACTGCCGCCTGATGGACACTGACTAAACTGCAGTCATTTTCTTTACCTCCAAATTCATGGTATGACTCAGTCCGGCGTTCCTGTCTGGATAACCAAAACCACTATTTTATATTCCACTTAAAGGAAAGTGGACCCCAAACACTCAAAAATACCTATAAGAACAAACAGCAGGTACTCCGCCTCCCTGGATCCACCGCTGGCTCTCGCTGCTTGGGTATCAGTGTTTTTGCTGCAGTGGTGAAATCACAAATACAGCTCACATCACCGCTGCAACCAATCACTGAGCTCAACGGCTCTGCTGAAATAGACAGCACAAGCTACTGGGATCAGTGATTGGCTGCAGCATCGGTGATGTGATCTATCGATGTGATGTCACCGCTGCTGCAGCCAGTCACTGAGCTCAATCACTTGTGCTGTCTATATGAGCAGAGCCATTTGAGCTTAGTTATTGGCTACAGCATCTCTGATGAAATAGACAGCACGAGCTATTGAGCCCCATGATTGGCTGCAGCGGTGATATCACATCACTGCTACAGCCAATCACAAATCACGTCAACAGTTAAAATTACCGCTGCAGCCAGTCACTGAGTGCAATAGCTGTCAATTTCAACACAGCCATTTGAGCTAAGTTATTGGCTGCAGAGGCACTGCTGAGATAGACTGCACAAGCTATTGAGTTCAGTGATTAGCTGCAGCGGTGACATCATCTTGACAGCTCACTTTACCTCTGCTGCCAGTCACTAAGCTCAGCAGCTCTGCTGAAATTGCACGAGCTATTGAGCTCAATGATTGGCTGCAGCAGTGACTTCACTGGACTGGTGATGCTCTTGTGACCTCTGCAGGAGAACCACTATCAGACTCTTCTGGCAACAGCTTATCTCCCGAGAAATAATTGGGTCGGTTGTTTGAAATTCAACAACCCGGACCCTTCACTCCCTGAACCTTATCTGTTGGCGGAGAGGAGACTGTCAGATGATTCCTGGCAATGATTGATTGCAGCGGTCATGTGCACTGCATTTGTGACCTCACTGCTTCAGCCTGACAACAATGACCAGGGCAGCGGGTCACAGAGGTATTGTTGGACCTGGGGAGGATGAGTAACAGTTCAGTTTTATATTATACAGGGTGGTCCAAAAGTAGGTGGACAGAAAGTGTAATAAGGTTATGAAGGGGGAGATTTATTAAACATGGTGTAAAGTGAAACTGGCTCAGTTACCCTTAGCGACCAATCAGATTCCACTTTTCATTCCTCACAGACTCTTTTGAAAATGAAAGGTGGAATCTGATTGGTTGCTAAGGGCAACTGAGCCAGTTTCACAGATCTAGTTTTCACAGATAGATCTCCCCCAAATCTGTTTTCTTTTCAGATACTTCAGATAACACATAATGGCAAATAATTTAAATACAGATAAAAGAAAATGGATTTTAACAGAGTATTGGAAATCTCAAAATGCTGAAACCTTTAGAGCAAATTGGGTTGAAACATTTGGTACTCAAGCCCCAAAGAGACAAACCATTTACCGCATTCGTGACAAACTCAGTGCCACTGGCTCAATCCTTAATGCTCCAAAAACTGGTCGACCCAAAACAGTCTGTACAGAAGATAATAAACAACTTGTTGCTGAAACATTTGTTCAGAGTCCAAAAAAGTCCACAGAAGAGCCTCTTTGGAATTGGGAATGTCACAAGCTTCTATCATGCGAATCCTGAAATCTATTGGGTGGAAAGCTTATCGTCCATGTCTAAATCATGGTTTATTGGAGGATGATCCAGACAGACGGCTGCAATTTAGTGTTTGATAAATCTCCCCCTTCATAACCTTATTACACTTTCTGTCCACCTACTTTTGGACCACCCTGTATATGTGTGTGTATATATATTATATATATATATATATATATATATATATTATAAAAATAAGCCTTTTGGTAACTAATAGTTTAACCCCAACAATCACGTTCAGCAGAGGCGTCATATGCTGCTGAACAATGGTGCTGGTCATATATAGAGTTCTCAGTTTGCCAAAGAGCACATGGGACCATTGTTTTGGTTGCTTTTGATGTGTCCTAAGAATATGAGATGTATCCCGTAATAGTGGTTTGAGCATTACGTATGTAAGGTTGAGTGCTAGCTGACGACTAGCTACATCACAGTATATAAAGTGAAAGTTCCACCTGTAGGATCAGGTGTCAGGATGGCCGAGCGGTCTAAGGCGCCAGACTCAAGATAGTATCTTCCCCTGTGTGGGTGTTCTGGTCTCCGAATGGAGGCGTGGGTTCAAATCCCACTTCTGACACATCTTTTTTTTTTTGGCTGTATCCTAACAAGCATTAGGAGTTCTGTGGAATGGAATTCTGTGCAGGAGAGGAATCCTCATCACGGAAACCAGTGGCAAGTCACTGTAATGGGGCCTGCCGGGTTTCTGCTAGGGTGTCCTTCATATTAGTAACTGTAACGTGCTCTCTAGTATGTGCAGGCAACATAGATCTTATAGTCCTGCTTTGTCATTGGAAGAGGTAACAGTGCTGTTTTACTACCACCTTTCTCTGTCCCACTGACACAAAGATGTAATACATATATTTATTAATAATTATATATCCGCACACCTCCAGAGACTGCGAGACCTTCTCAGATAGCCCCTCTGCTTACGGCCATGACCCTCTTCCTGTTGTGTCCTCCGGCATGGCACAGCCATACTAACTGGAGAAGAAACTGTGCTGTTATGTCGATGTTTCGGGCATGCTATTTTTCTCCCTCATTCTTGCCCGTACTACTGCCGAAGATGCTGTGATGTGCAAAGAGGAGGAAGAGGGGTACTCAAAAGTTGATGACCACTTGATACCTGCACTGCTGCTGGTAACACAGCTCAACATCCCTTCCACGCTAACAATAGGTGTGGCTTATGGCAGGTGCAGTAAGCTTCTAGGATCCTGTCATGTCCAGAAACGCTATTTGCCTGTAGATAGAGTCTTTAAATCGTGTTTAGCAGGCTTACTGGAGCAGCGGCTGCAGGGAGAAAATGAAGTTGTATCCTCCCTGCAGCCTCTTGCTTCCAGTCATCGGGTAAGTGCAGGGAGCAGTGATAGTCACAGGTCACTCACTATACCGAGGAGGCTATAGTCACTCCCCAGCATTTTGATTAACAGCTTGCTGTGCAGTGTGTGTGGTGTGTGCGCAGAGCAGGCGCTCAATAAAAGTGCAGGTCAGTGATTACATCGCAGTGACTGTAACCGCTTCCTGCACTGCCCTGATAGCTGGAAGCAAGTGGCTGCAAGGAGGATAAAACTTAATTTTCTCCCTGTAGCCGCTGCTTTAGCAAGCCAGGTACACAGGGTTTAAATGTTATTTAATTGCTAATTATCCCTATATCTGCAACAAAATGGTGTTTCCTGGACATGACAGGTTCCTTTCAAGCATTGGGAGTTGTCCGATCTACTCATATTATATTCATATATTCTGATCTTCACAATCTAATGGGGGGCACATACCTTCTTGACCGAGAATCGAAATGCAATGATCAGACTGGCCGTTGGCGCTCTCGACCTGACATGTATTTCTATGCTGCTGTCACACTCGGGGTGGGAGAGCTGCTGGCCAGTCTGAGCATTGCGATAGTCGTCCAAGTTATACGGCCGTCTGACTATTCCCGTACCCTTACAATGAAACTGCAGCAATTGACAGTAAAACCTTGTATGGTTTTGTTGCACAGTTATGGCCACCATAGCAAAAACGCAGCTGAACTGCAATGTGGGAGTTTACTTTAGGCCACGTTCCCACGAGGAGTTTATTGGTGAGTTTTTGATGTTGCAGATTTTCTGCACTATTTCTGCACCCATTAAGTAAAATAAGTTACTTGCATTTTTTCAAAAATACGTAGCATAAAAACTCACCAAAAACTCATTGTGGGAACATAGCCTTACTCTGAATTTATTCAGAAAACTGCAGCTCAGCTTCCTATTAGGAGCTGAGCTGCTGTTTACAGCGACGGCCACTACACAGTGCATAGAGTCATGCTGTTCCGCATAACCCCTTTAAGGCTGGAGTCACAGTAGCGTATAGCATCCGATTGGAGAGCATTGGATGCGATATGCTAATGACACTCGGCTCAAACCCTGCTGCGAGCGGGAGCCGAGTGTCAGTGCTCTGATCCCCTCGTATGAGAGAATTGCAGCACAGGTGCGGAGGAGACGGAGAAAGTAATTTCTCCATTTACTTAATTGTCGGCATCCGCAGTAATCGAACTGCACTCAGATGACATCCGAGTGCAGTCCGATGTTTCGCATGCACTCATAGGCTTGTATGGGTGCGTGCGCTTTGATTCCAAAATGCACTCATGTTGCAATTGTTTTCTCATGCCGAATCATCATGAGAAAATATTGACGGATGTGAGCTGCCCCGTACAATAACACTGGTCCGAGTGCTAAGCAATGCTTTATCGCATAGCACTTGGCTGTGTTATATGCTCGTGTCAGAGAGCCCTTAGTCTTAGAATTGTCTGACCTAAGACTTAAAGGGGTAAACATAAGTTTACATGAGTAGTTTCTGACCACATAATCAAACCATAGTAAAAAAAACAAACCGAACACACAACTTGCTAAAATTGTAAAGTGCTGCGGAATATGTTGGCGCTATAAAAAAGTTATTATTGCTATGTTATTGATTGGTGTATATAGGCTACGTTCACACTTGCAGGATATGTTGCAAGAAGGCTCCTTACCCCGAAGAGAAGGCGCAGGATGCTACACGTTTTAATACCATTTACATGATCGACACCCTGCAGCCTAACAGAAATTTAACGTACCCCAATGGGGAACTTTGTTTCTCATCATGAGACAGATCAGTTTTCTCTAGGAGTTTTTTTTTTATTAGTTTGTTGCTCTGGTGGAAACTCCAGTGTGAACTTAGCCCAAGCCAAATCCCTTTCCTTTATGCACATAGCAGCTGAACCACAAGAGGGCAGTGTGATGTATGCATCACACAAAACAGCGACATACAGCAGTGTTCACCATGTGAGGTTCCATGGTGTAATGGTTAGCACTCTGGACTCTGAATCCAGCGATCCGAGTTCAAATCTCGGTGGGACCTTTGATTTTTTTTTTTTTTTTTTTTTTTTATCCTCTTCTTCATTTATGTAATAAACTCGAACTGAAAATGGCAACATCATTAGACAAGTTACAACAAGAAGCTGGTACTTGCTTCATGAAATCTGAGGGGTGGCTGCATTATTTCTCTACATTTACACTCCTTTGCTAACTCTAGTCTTCTCTATCATCGCTTGTGATGTTATTTAGAATTAAAAATAACTATCTCATTAAAAAAAGAATAAACAAAGCTCTATTTTAGATTAAAAATAAACTTGCCTCCCCGTCGGGGAATCGAACCCCGGTCTCCCGCGTGACAGGCGGGGATACTTACCACTATACTAACGAGGATTGGTAGATGCTTGGTGATAATTTTGTCTCAGTAGAGTACAAAGAAACTATGGTGTTCATGTAATACCAACACTCCACCATCAGAGGTCGCTGCACCTTTCTATAAAGTCTTGGAAATGAATGTATACTACTGTGGAACTTTGTGTATGTATTAAAATGTTATCCAATAGAATTGGGTTGCGTGAGTGTTTATTCATGACAGATTCTCTCAAGCCAACTCTCAGCCAATCCTCGTTAGTATAGTGGTAAGTATCCCCGCCTGTCACGCGGGAGACCGGGGTTCGATTCCCCGACGGGGAGGCAAGTTTGTTTTAGGCTTGCATTATCTTTTTTTTTTTCTTAGTCTTGACCATATGGTGAAGGAGCCTTCATAATAAGATCCTGTTTCATGGTGTTGGGCTGTAGGCACTTGAAACTGACCATGAATTGATCATGACATTGCAGCCAGGACGACCGAAATCCTCAGAGGAGGCAT
This sequence comes from Phyllobates terribilis, assembly GCF_046119375.1. Lineage (NCBI taxonomy): Eukaryota > Metazoa > Chordata > Amphibia > Anura > Dendrobatidae > Phyllobates > Phyllobates terribilis. Next base: position 110,777,964 of record NW_027362773.1, read on the forward strand.
TGAGTGCAGGGCGATAAGAAATAGCAGTGGAGTTTGAAGTTGACATTTTCTTTATTACGTTTGAAAAACTATTCTAACATAATAATCATATTGTAAAATATCCTACAAAAATAAATCCTTATAATATACGGAATATTCTGATAACAAGCAATAGCTGCAGTATGGGAAGAGATAGAATAGTTTCCCATAGTGACCAAACCATGACCACGTGCACATGGAGCTTTTGGAGCTGAAACTGTGCAAAAAAAAAAAAAATCTCCAAATCCTCCTTAAAAACTTGGGAGTTTCTGTTCAAAAATTCAGCAAAAAAGACTCAAGGCCCGATTCATCAAAACTTTAAAACTCCAGAACTCTAACATAAAAGCTTTGAAAAGTCGCAAAATTTGGGTGTTAAACATTTTCACTCAAGTTTTTGACAGCTCCGCCAGAATGGGCAGAACTGGAATAGGATCGGGTCACCACACCTCGTTTTAAGCCGCTATGGGCTGGGGTTCCTTATGCCAGAAATCTTACTCCGGTCCCCGACTGGAGTAAGATTTCTGCTGTGGCGTGTAGAGGTGCACGCCACTCGTCAGACGCTCTAGATTCATGGAAAGCCGTGCACCTCCACATGAAACAAGCAGTTTTTGATGAAGCGAGCCCTTAGTGTGCACATACCCTATAGCTCTCATAATAAATGAAGAAATGATTGTGACTGGTGGCTATGGGTAACGCTTTCATTTTTTCTTTTGTACTACTTTTGATAAATCTCCTCCATTGTTGCACTCACTATATTATTTTCAACACAATTGGGATTCTACTTTTATGAAACTTTTTTTATTTTTTTTTAACATTTCTAAAAAAATATAGAATGATCAGCAGGGGTCATTTAAGGAATTAGTGGAGTGATACAGAAATGCATGTGAGACCAACATACCTGTAAAATCTGCACCATTCTAATTCATCAATAATAAAACTATGGGGCATATTCATCAAGACGGGCGATCAGTCGTGAATAAGAGTCCATTAAAGTCAAATCAATAGAATTAATTTAATTAAGGCTAAGTTCACATGCTGCAATCTCTCCACTGTTTTTATGTACAATCAATCACTTAATCTTGCAACAAGATGGCTGTCTCACCAGACAGACCATGCTGCCGCCTGAAATAGTGTGAGAAGGGGATACCCTGAGCAGCAGGACTACATGGCACAAGACAACTAGTCCTGTAGTGATAATCTTTTGCTGATAAAACACTGATTTTATTGAAAACGGCACCAAGCAGCCCAGAAAGTGACACATCACTGGAATCAGGGTTTCTGCCCCACATCCGATTAAGTAGCAAAAACCTGCAGACAGATTCCCTTTAAATATGTGTGCAGGTAAATAGTGAAAAGACTGCAGTGGTTTAAAGCTGCATGTGAACACAGCCTAAGAGGCACATGTCTCGATAAATGTGATACATCTTCTGGCTGCTCATAAATCCGAATCTGAAATTTACGCTAAGTCCCCCACACTTTTTTCCATAAGAAAAGCGTCTTATTATTTGTCAATTAAACTTTATACTTCAATGACATTTAATGCAAAATGAACCTGAACAGTGCTATACATTTTGAGCACCAGGTGGCGCCATACTCTAAGTAAATTCCAGAACTTTGCACAGATTCATTTTCTTTAACAGCATGAACATTGCATTTTCTTATGATTCATACAATGGATGCAGTATTTAATTATTGGCCCGTTAAGTGTTCAAAGAAAGGGAGATTGTCATTTTTTTTTATTAAAGTCCTTTGATTGATGGCTATAGATCTGTAGAGGTCTTCCCATCAGCCAGCGACAAGGCCTTCGCTGACTGGCATGTTGATGTGCGCTGTAAGAAATGGTGTACTTCTTCCTTCTTTCAGGACAAAAACCTAGGGAAAGAGGAAATATGGAATGATTTATATGAAAGTCATTTAAAGCAAATCTGTCATCAGATTTGACAATGCAAATTGCATACATTATTAAATATATTGCTTAGACCCGATGAGGCTGGTGTACTTCCTTTATAAATCCTTGTCAGAATACCTGTACAATCCTGAAATGAGGATGAGCTGGAGCTGCATCTATAAGATGTTCATTTTAATAGGAGTCAAGAAAATGGATTATACTGACATGCACTTTCAAAGTAAATACAGCAGCCTCACCAGGTCTAAGAGAGCTTTTTACTAATGAATGCAGATTGTACCATGAAATTTGGTGACAAATATATTATACACAAAAGTTAAAACAGAAACCGGTTTACCCCATAATATGCGCTCCATCAGCAGGTACAAGTCTCCACCACCAAGTGCTTCTTCTATAGAGGCCCCTGTACCTTTATATTTTACCTACAAAAGGGCTCAGCCTCCAAGTAGGTAAATTTACTTTTCTCGTGCTGCACCAGCTCTCTGGAATGCATTACCCAAGATAATCAGGTAAATTTCCCCTATCCAGTAGAAAATATGGCAGCCAGCAACACTTTCACAACAGGACAACAAAAGGCAAACATCCAAGGAATCCATTCTTCTTTCCTGTCACAGCTTTAACATGGACCCGTCACAAGGTCAAAAGTAACCATTTTTTTTAATCTTTTTTGGTTACCGCTGCTCCCCTGAGCTTTCTGGGTATTATTTTTTGCCAAATGGTTGCAGAGATATGAGCCTTTTTACTAAAGGGGCATGGCTAACACAGTAATAATGCAGAGCAGCCCAAAGACACACCCCAGAGGATCCTGTACGCACCGCCCACTTGTACAGACTGTGAAAATGATCACATAATAAAATGCCCCATATCTCTGACTGTGTGGCAGATTTATAAAAAAAAAAAAAAAAGGAATACTCTGGGGAGCAGCAGGAAAATAACAGCAAAAACTGGACAATTTTGACCCGGTGACAGGTCCTAAATGCCCATCTGAAACTACAACCATAATTCCAATTCCTACAGAAGCGTGATGCCCACTCAAGCCTGCTTTTGTCAGTCCACGGCACGGCTGCGCTCTGAGGCCTGCCAGAGGGCTTGAACCATGGCCTTTCCTACGAGCACCCACTCACCCCTGATCCTGTGGCTTTCTACACCACCTGCAGAGAGACTCTGATCGGCGGTCTGGGGTATCGGAGGGGAGAGAACCTCAGGCTCCCCTGTCGGGGGATTCCCCCACAGCTCAACAAGGCGAAAATTGGTGTGCATGGGTTTCGAGGCCTGTGTGGCGCCCCCCCCCCCATCAGGGACGCACCATCGGGTAGCAGACCCCCTACTTCCCGGCAGCACATTACTGCAGGAGGGACATCTCCTACTTGCTGTCCGCCTCCCTTGCTTCTCCGGAAACAGCCTCTCAACATCAGGAGGCCCAGCAGTGGTGAAGCTCAGGGATCCTGCAGCTGTCCAGGAATGCTTCCTCTAATCTGCAGAACAGGGGTGCTCTTCAGTCTCTTCTTGCAGGCCAGGCTACTCCTCATTAACATCATTTTGACCTGGGATCAACTGGCACTGTAAGTGTTAATTTTTCTACTTGATCAGTTCCCTGCTGCACTTTGCTGACACCTAGTGGCCATTTACTATAACTGCATATCCTGCCAAGAAAACCATTAATTGCCCCCACTGCTCCTCTGTACCACCCGACACAATACCAATAATAGAAGGTGGTCCCATTAGCTGGCCCTATAAGCCACCCTAAGCCTGAACAAACAGCCTAGCCATACAACACCAACCTCCATGAATACAAATCAGAGACTCTTACTATGACTTAACTCATCTCCCTTTTTACCCTGGTGAACACAGGGCATAAAATGCCCCCCATTTGAATAATTTTTCCAGGACTGGGTTCATTTTCTGGACTAACCGATAACTCATAACCGCCTTCATGCTGAAGTCTTGCATAACTGCTTTAACGGACACCGATCAGAAGAACCAACCTTCAACTGACCTCGGGAACAGTATGCCCTCCGGACAGCTCTCTCCCGCCAAATCTACCGGATCCTCCTCACAAGACGGGACAAAACCGTAACTGATTCCAGAGACTACACTCAGAGCTGTGCAAAATGTCAGACAAGTTAACCAAAGAACGATCCAAAGAAATAACAGAATTGGGATCCCATACCTCTGACCCAGAGGAAACAATGGACTCCACCACCTGAAATCGAGATCCTCCATGAAGAAATCTATTTCCTCAACAAAATGGAAGACTTTAAAAATCGTGCAATGTCCGTATCAGAGGACTGACTGAAGCAGTAACAGACCTACAGTCCACTGCAACAGCCCTTTTCGAAGAATTACTTCCAGGAGTTCCTATTGAGTGTCTGGAAATGGACCACATCCACAGAGCTTTCAGCAAACGCAAACTGGAGTGTCCACCCCGCGATGTCATCCTCAAGCTTCACTTCTATAAAACAAAGGAGCAGCTACCGGCCACACAACTCCGCAATTCTAAAGTTCCAAGGACACTCCTACAAACTCTTCCCAGACCTGTCCGCAACAACCATAGTCAAAACACAGGCCGTGAAACCATACTAGCAAATCCTCCGCTCCAAAAGCATCAAGTAGCACTGGTGATTCCCGTTTAAACTGATTGTCACCCATCTAGATGTCATCCACGCGGTCCTCTCACCCGAAGGCGCCAAACGCTGTGTTACGAAGCTGCGACTCCTGGACCAAGATTCTCCATCACCAGCTTCATTTCTCTGGCAACATTCCAGTGATCGTTGCTCCAGACCCCGAGACCCGCAAATTCCACCATGAACACTAGGCCAATCGGGACCTCACACACGCACCGAGTTAGACCTTAGCCTTTCTGAGAACGCAGACCAAACCCTTCATTGGTCCCAACAACGGTTCTGCACTCTTCATAATAGTGCAATTCCAATCTCGCTCGACGCCTAAAATGTCTCCCCACACCGAATCCCCTAATACGGTTGCGCATGGAGACTAGTATCACATCTAACCCTCAACAAATTACCCATTGGTTTCAACAACATCTTGAGCAGCTATGTAATGACCCTTCTCCTAACAACTCACACTCAATATAAAAGTTCCTCAACTCTATTCCACTACCTGCTCTCAACCCCACCCTGAGCGGTCTCCTAAGCCAAGCTATATTCCCTACTGAAATAGAAATGACTATCTGACAATTAAAACTATCCTGACGGATTTACAGCTCTTTACTACAAAAAATACACACCTACTCTTATCCCCATCTTATCAGTTACTTCAACTCACTATGAGACGGACAGAATCAAGGAGCAGCAGCCTTAACAGCAGCTATATCTATTATAGCCAAGCAAGACTCAGACCGTACACGGTGGTCAACTTATAGACCCATATCTCTGATTACCATAGACCAAAAAACTCTTAGCAAAAATTCTAGCACAGCGTTTGAATTCAGGATTGGGATCCCTCATACACAACGACCAAGTTGGCTTTGTTCTTCACATGCAAGCGTCCGATAACGTACGAAGGGTCTCCCATCTCCTACACCACTGTAAACAACGCAACTTGGCAGGTATGCTTTGACTCAGACTCATGGATCTACTTGTTCGCGGTGTCGTGGAGGTGGAACTTCCTGGACCAGTTTCTTTCATGGATTTATGCCATATGCAGTCACCCCTCAGCACAAGTCCACTACAGCGGCTTCTCCTCTGCCTCATTCCCTATCAAAAAAGGCACATGCCAAGGCTGTCACTTGTCCCCGTTAATTTTTCTACTTGCAATTGAACTCCTATCAATTAGCCTTCGCCACAAGCATAGAATCCATCTTCTCTGCTAATTACCCTCAAATGTTACATAAGCTTCGCACATTGCTCTGTGGGGAAAATTGCACTTCTCCTGGCTACGCCGTATACATTCACTTAAAATTATATTGCTGCCCAAATTACTCTATTTATTCCGAGTTCTCCCAGTTTCAGTCCCAACCAATTACCTTAAAATAACCAAACGTCTAATTCTCTCGTCTGGAAGGGTGGTCTCCCCCAAGTTAAGGGAGCCAAGCTATATCGCCATCGCGTGAAAGGAGACCTGGGTGTTCCTAATCTTACCAAATATTACCAAGCAACTCAACTAGCCCAGTTGACATTACATCACGCCTCCTCTGAGCCACCTCTCTGGCTATCCCTGGAAGCTCCAGCGTGTCATCCACTAACTCTCGACATCTTATTATGGTTCCTGCCTGCCCAACGTAGACATATCGCTAATCCTATCACTTAAAATACTCCTCAACCCTTGTTTTCCCCTTTTTACCTCTAGCCCCCCTGTGCGGTAATTCACAATCCCCCCAGGTACTGAGTCCCTTTTAACCTTCCATTCATGGATTGCAGCTGGAATTTCTAGACTCCATGGAGATGGCATTATTCCATTCCTAGTTCTCCAAGAGAAACACAGAAATACTCTGATATTTACAACTTAAACATTTTATTTCCACGTTATTAAAGAACTCTACTCCAACCCTACACGTTCACATCATTCGAGCAAAGATGCTGCCAAAACCCACCGACCCCATGTACCATCTCACTACTATACTCCCATATAAACTATGCTCTGCACAGACGCAGTTTAGCTTAAACCTCCCGCTGAGAATCTGACATTAGAGCCATCTTAACTGATTCAGAATGACCCCAAATTTGGTCCTCACAGACAAAGTGCACAGGTTTGAGAAAATTTGGCTACCCTGCGCAGAATACACCAACCATACCCCCGTTCCCATACCTCCACTACACGTAAAGGCTTCTACTACCCCCGATTCCCCATGAACTACTTTCAACTAGTAGAATCATTTGGTCTCCTCCTCGAGCCTTACCCAATTCCCCACCCTCACCTTTCCCTGTGTTGTTCCCCCTACAGTTCTTTCTATTATTTGTCTGTAATAATCACATTTTGTTTTGTACTATATTTCTAATGTACTTAAAACCTTCAATAAAAATGTACAGTTTAAAAAAAAAGCATGAAGGAGGCAAGTGATAGATGGCCTCTTGGCAATGGCCAACGATGGTTGGTGCTGGTTTGGGAGCAAGGGAAACTCAAGTGGATATATGCATTATTTACATTGCCATTTGGAAAAAGCAAATATATAAAGATTTCAGCAATACTCCTCATCCTGCCACCTCGCACCGAGCCGAATACAGATGATTTCTACCTTAATTATATCAGAGATCCCTTTATCGGTACAGCAATCCACAAATGTCTCAATAGGATAATTCAAGCCAGGAACCAGCAGTGGAACCTAAAGAAAAAAAAACACGAGCCAAGATAAACGGAGACATCATGTTTAATAAAAAAAGCTTATGCAATAACTTATGCAATGAATACATATAGTGCAGAATAATAGTCTGATAATTCTACGTATCACTGATCTGTGTCCATATCTCATCATTTATAAAGAGCCTAGCCGGGTGAAAAATACTATACAGGAAGCAATAGTCACCAACCATACATACATATATACTAATCAGGTTGATGGTCACGACATATGTATAATAAGTTATATACTATAAAGTCACTCATCCATTGATCTTGTGATGGTTCCTTGGATTAGGCAGCAGGACAGACCTACTATGGAGGTTTGCTTCTGCATTTCTGCCTGACCACCATATCTCTTCTAGACCTGACCCCACACCTCCGATCTCCCACAACCCAACTTTTCCATCTGGTCTCTTTGGTTCACTAGGATATTATTACCCCTGCAGTCTCCTCTACCAGCGAATGGTTCACTAACATGATATAATGTACAATTAGAAGTTGCTTGCTGAGGAATATGATGATAATATTGCGTTCCTAAAAATATGGTACCCGTGGATCACATTAAAAAAGAATCTTCAGTATTCGATCCGCTACTTTGCCCAATTGCAGGCTTTTGTGCTTTCCCTATACCTCTAACACAGTCCCTTTTTCCTTCTTTTCTTCAGTACCTTCTTCTTAACCCCTTTTCTTTTTGAGTTTTTTTGTTTTTCCTGGAGGCTCGTTTTAAACTATTCATTATGACATTATACACTTTGAATGATCAGATATGGTACTAACAGATCAAAGCAAAACAACTTGCAGGACCCTGGTCCAGTGACCAAGTCAGAGCTCCGCGGCAGCCGGACCAGAGTCCTGCGCACTTCCGACAACCATCCCGCATCCTGGAAGCCTCTTCTGATTAGCAGGTCCCGGTGACATCACAACTATGTTATTTGAACCTATTAACCAAATTGTCCAGGATGCTTGAAGGTAGTAGGCAGTGCACAGGACTCTGGTCCGGCTGCCATAGAGTTCCTGCAGCAGCTCAATAGTCGGTCCAGAATGTTCCTGGAACAACTTCAAAAGAAGATGCACTAAAATAAGTTGGTTGCCTAAAAGTCATAAATCTGTCAGTAAAGTGATAACCTACACATTAGAGACCCGTCATGTACAATAGAACAAAGCACTAAGATACCTTAAAGAACGCAGGTCTGAGCTGGTAAAGCTGTTCATCATATAGGAAACTAATCAGCAGCTGCATGGAAGGGCGATTCACTGATGTGTTCTGTAAATTCAGTATTATTTTGAACCGGGGACCAATTCCATGTACCTGGGGAAGAAACCATTAGTAACAGTAATAAGTCATGTCTCCGAGGTTTTGCAAGGAACGATAAATCAAGGACATGTGACTATGAATGCTATTTGTGAAAAGGCATTCATACAAGAAAAATGACATGAGTAATGGGTTTTGTCACTTACAGCTCACCCCCAAATGGACTCCTGTACAAATTACCGACCGCACCTGGAAAACGCTTCCATCGAAGTCAATGAAAATCTTTAAACTACTAATTCATAAAATCCATGTGACTGCTGTAATGCATATCTCTTGGGGAATGTCCAAGATTTTAAGTGGCCAGAAGGCAAAATATGCATTAACTAACTAAAAAAAACCTCGTAGTAACTTGCTAAACCTTCCATTCCTCCTGTGGTCCAACTGGTGTAAAATAACTGTTAAGCAATTATGATGTTAAGAAAGACTATCTTATGTGATGGTTGCAGCCAAGCACTGACCTCAGCAGTGATAATGAACTTGGTGCCAGTGACTGGCTGCAGTAGTCACCTGCGGGTTGTTGGTAGGTCATCATTGCAGGTCACCAAGCGAGACTACCAAATTTTTGGACAATTTAAGAGGGGAGTATAAAGTATTTTGTTATTTTAATGCATCCACTTCTTTCTAGTAATTAAAAAAAAAAATCTTGGATAACCCCTTTTTAATAGCAACTTGGACAATATGGTGGTCCCCATAATTGTGTACAAAAAAAAAAAAAAAAAAGAAAAAAAAAATCCCGCATCTAGTTTTAGGTAATTGGAATCTGTCTGAAGGTTTTGCTACGTAATCTGACAGTAGCATGATGTAGAGACAGAGACCCTGATTGCAGAGATGTGTCACTTACCAGGCTGTTTCAATAAAATCAGTGTTTTATCAGCAGGAGATTATCACTACAGGACTGGGTGTCTCATGCCTCCTAGCCCAACCACACCCCCAGCACTGATTAGCAGCTCTGTCAATATACAGTGTACACATGTCTGTGAAACATGGACAACTGCATGCATTGCAGCCAGTCGTAGGTATACTGTATGAGGACGGATACTGCGATGACAGCACAATCCATGTTTCATGTACCAAATTGAACAATGACCTGAAAGCCTCCTGTACTCACAGCAGCATTTAGAGTAAGTGGTTCTTGCATTGTGGAGGATACTGGGGTAAGACTGGCATCGAGGGCCTTAACGTAAGCTCGAGCAGCACTAAGTCGGAGGCGGTACAGATCCGTTTGGAAAACACGGTGCATTGCTGGGGAGAAAAGGTAAGAAAATGTAAGTCAACTATTCCGGTATTCCTATTTTCCGACATCGCAGGTGTAATACAGTCTCAGTTCATTTTGACCGAAATGATGCACACGTTCCGGGAATATGATAAATTTATACTCTACCTAGAGTATATAGCGCAGATCATAATTCATCTTACCCACAGCATTCTCTCTCTCACGGAGGGTCTGGTCTACATAAAGTTTGGTTTTCTTTGGTACGCTGAGCTTGATGCTTTGTCCAGTAGGGGGACCAGGTGTCGTATCCTTATCTTCAAAGTGAGCCGTCCTCTTCAATATCTTAATAATAAGACCTCCTCCTGGGGTGATCAAGAAACAATTTGTAGGGGGGGAAAAAAAAAAAAAAAAAAGGTAGAGAGCTGACAAGAGTTAGCTCAGAAAAAAATAATAACGAGAATTGGTGCCAAGCGATTCGCATGTCCTAATCTATCGGCCATGACTATAATCTCTCACCGTTGGATGGGAGAACCGCCTCTTGTCTGATGGCAACTGCAGCTCTTTTTTTGATTAGCCGGCCTGGCGCTACATAGTCGTTGGGGTGTAACGCATATGGAACGTCATGCCCGGCTAATCGAAAGAAGAAGTGTGGATGCCATAAGACAAGAGGCGATTCTCCAGCTCCCATCCAGCGACCAGGGATTACTGCCATGGCCGATGGACTGGGACGTGCACCAACTCTAAGAATAACTTATTGCAAATGTGAGAGGCACTACCTACCTCTGGTGGTCATAATCAGAGTATCATCCTCTCTTCCATATCTTCCAAAGCAAAGACTGCTCACTATGTCCTGTGAGACAAAGAGAACTTTACCATACACGCCTGTTATATGTATCACTGAGGTTTATATAAAGAAATGAAAAAGTGTTATTTAAAGGGACATTTCACACTCCACTAACAACGTTGGATAAGTCACATAAAAACAAGTACAGACATAACTACTCAATACCTGTACTGACTTTTATTGCGGGAGCATGTCTAAAAAAAAACAAACTTCTCAAGTCTCTAGCCATGCTGGCAAGACACAGTTAAAGTTGTTTTTTTTTTTTTAGATACACTTTGCTACGGCAATATATGAAGTCAGACACCAACTTACTGGGGTTGATATGACACTCAGCAGATTCTTATCTCGGTACAGGTGAACTTCCAGACTCTTTAATCCCACCAGAACAGCTTGAATGCTACGCGACTTCTGCTCCAATAAAGCCATCGTCATAATGGAGGCCGGCAATGTAACCTTCCAAAGCCGCTTTCCCTATTGCAAGTGAGATTATCCAGAGTTATCTATGTGTCTACCACAATGTCGTATTGCTAAAACCTTATAAATACATCTGGGTTTTACAGACTTAGGCCGGTTTCACATGTACGGAATAAGATGTACGGACTGGTCGAGGGTCTCCTGACCCGAAATCAACAGCCTCTTTGGCATACATGAGGATATTGTTCACGGTAGGAGACCCGTCGCCAGTTCATAACTTTTTCAGCCCGTACGCGGATGTGTGAAACCAGCCGTAGGGGTAGCTTTTGCTGCTCACACCTTTTGGGAGTATCCAAGCAGCGTCTCCTGGGAGGTCCCAATTATGATATTCTTCTGGACACGGACCATTCCCACCACCTGAGTACTCAGCTCAATGCAATATTTAGGCCTCTTAGAATCTCTGGAAAAAAAAAAATACAGGACATATCTGATTATGGTGGTATTACGATGTATCCGGAAATCCAGAACTACTACACTCAAGACAAATTAGCTCAGAATCTGCAGTTTGGTTTGGCCCCCTGTGGTGTCCCTCTAATAAAATAGCAGAATATCCTACTTCTGAATAAGGAGATTGAGGCATTTTAAAGGTCTCAATCAATTTTTCCAGCTTTTTACTCCCAGACTGCCATAGATCAAACATTAAAGAGCTGGTTGCTTAATATTAATAAACAAATATATACAGTATAGATCAAAAGTTTGGACACACATCTCATTTAAAGATTTTTCTGTATTTTCATGACTATGAAAATTGTACATTCACACTGAAGGCATCAAAACTATGAATTAACACATGTGGAATTATATGGTTAACAAAAAAAAGTGTGAAACAACTGAAAATATGTCTTATATTCTAGGTTCTTCAAAGTAGCCACCTTTTGCTTTGATGACTGCTTTGCACACTCTTGGCATTCTCTTGATGAGCTTCAAGAAGTAGTCACTGTATATAAATCACAACATCTCATTAGCAATCCCCCACTGCTCTGGTTCCAACACCTCTCAGGTCACCTGCCAGTCTTGGCACTTCCAGCTCCGCCTGGCAGAAATGTGACTGCTGCAGCCAATCACTTGTCGCAGTAGCTCCATGTCCTCTGTAAGTCTCTGTAATTCCTGCTTCGTCTGGATGGACACGCGACAACTGCAATCTATCCGCGGCCGCGGTCATTTCTCAGTCCAGATGGAGTAAGAAGTACAGAGACCGGCAGGAGACATTTGTGGTCAGAGATTGACTGAAACAGTCACAAGTCCAAGCAAGTGACTGTGGATCGCTAAATGAAGTATTACATTTTGAATGTTTTTCACCATTTTTTTTTTATGTACGGTGGCGTAAAAAATGGCTGTTATAATTTTACGGCTTCCTGGTCCCAACTAGATGAGAAAATATCAGGTCAGAATTGCTGGATATAGAAAGAGAAACACAGCGCCGAGGGGCAGACAGATCACAAGTCACTCAGTCACGAAGTCAGTGGGTGTCCAACTAGTGTAATAAGGAAGACACGACTATATGTTTTTACATGTGTGAAAATTCACTGGTAAAATCTGCCTAAAATGAATACAGATTTTTTATTCACTGAGAGATGAGATGACCGTTGCTGCCCACAAACATCTATGGAGAGGAGCGGGGAAGGAGCTAGAGGCAGACATAGAATTGCTGCTGCCAGTTCACTTGAAACGACAGGTCGACTCCTAAACACAACGAATCCCTCCAATGGATCTAAACATTATTTTTAAATAAACAAAGGAAATTTTGCTGGGTTTAAAATATTCTGGAATTGAAAGGGTTAACCCGCCGCAAAGGGGAGGAGACTGATAAGTGCTCTCTTGAACAGAGAATAATTTTGGATCCTTATGTTATATTCTTCCTACCCACAGGGATTGAATCTCCATGCTTTTTCTACTCTTCCCTGCTTGGATGAGGATTATGTGCAGAGGCTACACAGGTGAGCAGACTCTCACATTATTCAATTGATCTCCTTATCAACATGTAACAGTGCTGGTGACATTCTACTGATGTTTGGAACCAGTCTGAGATTTCGGCTAAGGGTTTTTCACTTTGCTGTTCCTTTGCACCTATCTTCTGTTTATCATTAGGAAGTAGGCAGTAGATTTGTTAACAGTACTTGCTTTAATCTTTGCTTGGTATTTCTTTACTCACTTTGGAATCTTTCCTTTGTTTAGCACACTTCTCTTCTTGTAGGTAATGCACACTCTACTCTGCCATTCGGTTCTTTAGGAGGAACATAAAGCAACTCGTGAGCCTTTTAGGCAGCTTAGGCCAGAGTTGCCCTCTCCTAGTCTGTGGTTGGGTTCACCTCTGCACCCGCAGGTATCACTAGGGACTGCAAAGTCAGTATATCTACTCTGTACAGGAACCGGCAGGGTCAGTTGCAGTTTTTAGTGCATAAACTATTTTCCCGAATGAGTTGCTACACAGGCATAGCTATACTAAGAGTGTTAGGAGCATTCAGGGTCAGCCCTCGTCGAGAGGGGGCACCATTGCATTGTCTTAGGGTGCCAAACTTAGGGACAGACCAGGGCCAGACTAGGGCTTTTACCAGTCTGAACAGGGATCTGTCAGGTTCAAGTTTTCTTTTTTTACAAAAATAAAGATTCTCAAAGAAGAAAAAATTCAAACCACTTCCCTTCCCCCCGTCCCCATTAAGAAAAAAAATTAACATATTTGGTATCGCCAATTCTGCAATAATTTCGAGCTCTCAAAACAAATATGTAAAATTAATGAAAACAATCAGTAAATGCTGCAATGAGTGAATGAAAAACACCAGAATAGTATTTTATTTTTTTTGGGTCGTCACACCTCCATTAAAAAAAAAAAAAAAAAAAAAAAAAAAAAAAAAAAAAATGCAATAAAAATTGATAATTTAAGTTACTTGTTGTGGCAACTGCTTTAAAACAAATTGATCATCAAAAATAAAACGTAAAACAAATTAAAAATATTAAGTATTCATGTTGATATATTTTTCTTTTGGGGCTTGTTTTTTTTGAGTGGTGAGTTGATCTTTTTTTGATACCATTTTGGAGTACATAAGATGTTTTGATCTGTTTTTATTGTTTTGGTTTTTTTAGGGAGGTGAGGTGATCGAAAACCCATATTTCAGAATTTATTATTTTTAAGTTACTGCTATTTACCGTAGAGGTTAATTTTACATGTTGATAGACCGGACTTTTATGGATGTGGCAATACCAACTATTTTCATTTTTAATGGGGTAGAAGAGAGGGATGATTTGAAGAGAGGAAGATGCTAAAAAGAAAACATTATGCCTCCCCGTCGGGGAATCGAACCCCGGTCTCCCGCGTGACAGGCGGGGATACTCACCACTATACTAACGAGGACTAGCTGTGTAGCACTTAATGAGCAAATCTAGCAAGAATACTTTGAAGGAACATTTCACTGCTGCCTCAAACATCTTAAAAATTATTTTGACCCTGATTCATAAAAACAGTGTGAACTGGAGTTTGGGAAACACTGACCGGCAGGGAGTGGGCAAAAGTCGCCTGTCTAATTATTATCCTGTGCAGCTCAGTCTCAGGTGGTTCTTAAAGAATGCTTTTCTCTGTAAGGTCGCAGCGTTTCAGGCTCTAAATCAAAGAACAAATGTCTGATACATGGTGCCTGTGGATCAGGCACAGCATATGTCTCAGCTCTCAGGTTCCCTTTAAAAAGTTTTGATATTTTTTTAATTTTAACCACTAGGGGGAGCAGCTGCTGACATTTGATATGAAAACCAATTGTAGCTTGCATTACGACTGTTGTAAATGTGGGAGGGATCTGATCGCATCTGTTTTTATTGCATTTTTATTAAGGGAGGTAAGGTGATTTGAAGACAGAAAAATAAAGGAAAAAAAAGTTATGCCTCCCCGTCGGGGAATCGAACCCCGGTCTCCCGCGTGACAGGCGGGGATACTTACCACTATACTAACGAGGACTAGCTTAATAGTATTTTGGCCCTAAATCTCACCAGAATATTGTGAAAGATAATCTTGCTAACTTATAAAGCATCTCAAATCAAAAGATTGTGACCCCAATTCATAAAAACTGTCGCATTTTACGCCAAGTCTTGATGAAGAATGTGCACGAAATTCATCAAGAGGCATTCACTCCTTAATTTGGTGCATCTTTTAACTGCTGTGCACCATTGCAAGAAATGTACTCCATCAGGGGACTGTACTACATTTTCTACGTCATTTATTCCACTTTTGTGGGGTTCCTTTTTATGAATTTGATGGTCGTACACGACCATGCCCCTTCCAGCTAAGCTCTGTCCATTCTACAAGAGTTGGTGAGCTAGCTGGGACTGCCATAGGTACAAATGACAAAAGTCACAATTTTTTTTTGCACAACCACCAATTTCAAACATTTTTTATGCCAGAATTGTGGCAAAAACTGTTCTATGAACAGGAGCCTTTATCATTCCACTAATGAGTTATTATTATGATCTCACACTACAAATACAAGTTGAGTACAATTCAATACCTGCGGAGAATGTATACATTCCCATTGCGACACGCGACAGTAATGCGGTATTCAATATCATACTGTCCATTTACATCCAGAAGAGCAGGGACGCTGGGAAGACTGACCTGTAAGAATGAAGATTATATTTTAAACTGCGATAATAACACTGGTAAAGATTCACTACTGCACATTTCTTATTTGCATTATGTATAAGCTAAAAAACCTAGAGGAAGTCTCTGGTCATGTACAAGCCTGCCATAGTAAGTATATGTTAGGAGGATCTCTGTATTCATTTCTTAGAAGGCTATGATGTGTAAAAACAAGATGCTTCGCAATTCACCCCATATTAAAACAACCTCTCCATTCTCAAGAATGGAGGGATTTTAAATGTTATAATGTACAGCTCGTTGCCTAAGTTACAGCCAACTCTTACAGTGCCAAAGTGGCCGGTTACCTAGGCAAGAAAAGCGGCATGAGCAGGCTCTAAGCTTTACACCCTGCTCACTCTGCTCTGAAGCTGAATCCAAAAAGTCTCATTGTCCCAACGCCTCCCAAGAGGCAAAGCTGTCTGGGAGAGCACAGGTCGGACTAATGATGTGACCATGCTGCTGGCCCAAATTATCCATCTGCAGAAGCACACTGCCCCCAGCAAAGCAGGAAGGAAGGGGATGTTAACAGTGCATTCCTGAAGATTCAATTTGAGAAAACCCCTCCAAGGCCTTTTCAGGCCTGGTCTTTAACCCCTTTATGACCGGAGCATTTTCCGTTTTCGTTTTTTGCTCCCTTCCTTTCCTGAGAAATTTATTTTTTGTCAATATGGCCGTGTAAGGGCTTATTTTTTGAGGGACAAGTTGCACTTTTAAAACGCCATCACTGGTTTTACCATATCGTGTACTGGAAAAAAAAAAAATGCAATTCCACAGTTTGTTTTTATTTTACCACGTTCACTGAATGCTAAAACTGACCTGCCATTATTATTCTCCAGTTCGTAGACACCAAACATGTATAGGTTCTTTTTTATAAAAGTGGTGAAAAAAAATTCAAAAGTTTGCTAAAAAAAAAGAAAAAAGAATTTGCACCATTTTCCGAGACCAGTAGAGTCTCCATTTTTCGGGATCTGGGGCCGGGTGAAGGCTTATTTTATACGCGCCGAGCTTACGTTTTTTTATTTATACCATTTTGGGGTAGATCAGATGTTTTCATCGCCTGTTATTGCAATGTTATGGCGACCAAAAAAAAAAGTAATTCTGGCGTTTGGAATTTTTTTTCTTGTTACGCCGTTTACCGATCAGATAATTTTTTTTTTATATTGATAGATTGGGTGATTCTGAACATGGCGATACCAAATATGTGTATGTGGGGTTTCTTTTTTATTATTTTATTTTGAATGGGGCAAAAGGGGGGTGATTTAAACTTTTATATTTTTTTAAATTTAATATTTTTAAAAACTTATTTTTTTTTTTTTGCTTGCTTCAATAGTCTCCATAGGAGACTAGAAGCTGCAGCTGTCCGATCGGCTCTGCTACATACAGGCGGTAATAAGAAGATCGCCTCTATGTAGTAGAAATGCTCATGTGCTATGAGCGCCGACCACTAGGTGCCGCTCATAGCAATCTTTACATAATCACAGGGGTCTGCTGCAGACCCCGGCTTGTCATGCCCACACATCAGTGACCCGCGATCATGTGACGGGGTCATCGATGGGCAGGGTAAGTGACGCGCTTCTGGCGCGGCGCTGTTAAATGCCGCTGTCAGAGATTGACAGCGGCATTTAACTAGTTAACAGCAGCAGGTGGATCGCGATTCCACCCGCGGCTGTTGCGGGCACATGTCAGCTGTAAAAATCAGCTGACATGCGGCCCGGTTCAGTGCGGGCTTAGCGCCGGAGCCAGCACTGAACAGGGGGTGCCAACATGGTGCGTACCATTACTGACCACGTTGGAAAAGAGTTAAAGGGCTTTGCCTGCTATATTTTTAACAGTAAAAGAAAAAAAGAAGGCATACTTACCGCCAGAATCTGCCCCCCACTCCAACAGTATTCACCAACCTTGAATTAATCAATCACCTGAGCCTGCAGCCAATCAGTCGCCGTCTGGTCACTGGTGTCATTACTTCTGAACTGGCGGAGACTGTTGGAGTGGCAGTGCTGGAGCTAGGAGGGGTGAGTTCTGGTAGTACTTATGTTTTTTTTTTTTGTTTTTTTTTTACTATTTCCATGGTGACTTCCCAGTGTTACAATTTAAAAATAAAATGAAATGAAATACCTCTTTAAGGGGGCTAAGCTGTGAAGTTAACAAGTCTACAGCCTATTTGCCGATAACAGACATGCTGCTGAAATCAAGGTCTCTGTCACTACTTCATGATACCCTCGATAGGGGCAGTATAAACCTAGTGATAGATTCTCGTTAAGGTGCGGATGACCTAAAGCATCAAAAACAATATTTTGCATTAAGGCAACAAAAGGGATATTTATGCTCCAGCGCCTCCCAAAACGCTCTGATGTTCCAGGGAAAAGCGTTAGAAAGAAGTGTTGGTCGGGGACTATAGGGAGACGTGACTAGTCTGGCTTGGCCCTTGGCTAGGTCTCTCCATATATTATATTAAATTATTTATTTATATATATATTATACACACATACACGGTAGAGATCTGTCAATCAACTAAATAAGTTCTGTTTCATGCAGCCAGTGGTTTAGGCAGCAATAATTGAATGACAGGTTCTCTTTAATTATCCTTCCTAGAGATCAGAGTGTGATGAATTGATATACACATTGATTTTTCTCATGAACATTATTTTATTTAGCAAACAACTGTGTCTTTGGTAAAATCAATCTAGATAAAATCGCTTATAAGAGGCTCACCCGGGTCAATATAGTAAATGCCTCTGGATCCAGTATAAATATTTCTCCACTTTCTGTACCTATCACTAGACAGCACACAGCGTCTTCATCTGCCATGTTCTTCTTCAAGGTCCCCATACAGGTGATCACGGTCTAAACACAGGTTAGAAATAAGTTAGTTGTTTGCATCCGTTTAGAGGGAAATAATTGTGTTAGATACAAATAGATTGAGAAAAAAATGAAAATACTACAATATCTTATAGGTCTAGAGAAAAACTTATAAACCAAAGTTCTTAGTATTGCAACATCCTGCTGGTATTTTCTTGCCTGTGGCGAGGACAGCATCAATCTCCTGACAGGTGCATCCTAATCCACCAGTTTGCAACCCATTTAATAATGGATTTGGTGTGTTTGTAAAATAGATGTAAAGGAACAGTGAAAAAAAAAAATAAGGTCCCACCGAGATTTGAACTCGGATCGCTGGATTCAGAGTCCAGAGTGCTAACCATTACACCATGGAACCTCACACGCTGGGTGAGAGTCAGCACTGCTTCCTGTGACCCTTGTCTACCAAAATGACCTTTGTTGGAATAATATTTATTTCAGCAGCAGAATGGAAGGAAGGGAGACACAGACATTACTAGTGGGTAGGCGGAGCCCACACAGGATAGAACACCTCAGATTACAAAAAAGTGTTGACCGGCCCCTCCAGCTTGGGCTCCTCCTACTCCAGCTCTCCAGTCTAAAATTTGAGGTCACAGAGGATGGTCGCTGCTGGAAGCAGCTCCTCAGAAATTTTTTTTATTTTTATCGGACAGAGACTTGGACCCCCTGTGGTCTAGAGGTCTCAGCGCTGCTGGACCCCCACCCCTCCCCTGGCGGATCTGCATACCCTTTATGGTGGTCCCTGCAGAACCCTGCCGGCCCCGGGGGATGAAGGACGCTTCCCGGAGGAGACGCAAACCGCGCCATTGGGGTCCCTGCGCGCTCCGTCCTGGGGGGGAAGCTAAGGGCCACAGCGCCACAAATCCCTGGGGGTCCCTGTGGCGCTCAGCTGGGTGAGTACTCAGCATTTGTAAATGTGTTTGAGTGCTTCAGCGGCTGCTGCGGCGGCCGCTGTTACATGTACCGTTGGTGACTGTGTTTTTCGTCCGCAGGTGGATCCCTGCAGGACATGTGAAGCGGGGCAGGAGCGGAGAGCGGAGGAGTCGCGCGCTTTTTTGAATACCGGCGGGGGGCGTGGCTTCGTGCCTTCCCGGTCTTTTCGCGGGCAGGTAGCGCTCGCTTTCTCCTGTCCCTCCCCTTCCGGCTTCTCTCTTCACTGCGCGGCGGCCATTTCTGACGGCCTCCTCCGGCTCCTCACTCTCCTCTCCTCCCGTCAGAGCCGAAGAACGCTGCACCGCGGCCAGCTGGGTGAGTCGCTTCTGCCTGTCAGGGCAGAAGCTTAACCTCCTCACCCCCACAGCGCAGGGCACCTTTCTGCGGCACAATTAGGTGGCAGACTGCGCTGCCCTGCAGCTGCTACCTCATATAGAGGTTTTTTTGTCTGGGACTTGCACACCTCTTTCATTTATCAGAGGTTGTGGGGAGTCTGCTGCATTAACCCCCTGGTAGGCGGTTAACCCTTAATTGGGGGACAGCTGGGGTAGCTCTCCCTGTAAGAGCCTTAACCCTTCAGCGTTCGTTTCTTTCCTTTTAGAAGCCATACTGTCCTAGTTACTGACAGGCTTAAGCCTGCTATATACTGTGTGAGGGCATGTCAGATCAGGGTCCAGGAGGCGCGGTCCGTCTCCCAGGTCCGCTACAGGATCAGTCTCGCGTATCTGACTCGCAGGAGTCCTCGACGGCGTCAAGTGCAGCGCAGGTCGGGGGGACTCAGTGATGTTAAAATGGAGGCTCTCACTCGTTCTATTGATAGCCTGTCTGACCTTCTAGGTCATTGGGTGTCAGCTAGATCCCAACTGTCTTCCCATGGCAGGAAGCGCCACAGGCCGGTACTGTCCTCCCCGCGCAGCGACTCGGAGATCTCTGATATGGAGGGTTCCCCTTCAAACTCTGCTGGGGAGATGTCCGATTCGGATAAAGAGGATCGGCAGGGGCGCTCTGCCTCTCTTTTGGGCCGTGTGGATGCTTTTATTGGAGCTATGAGGGAGGCGTTACAGTTACCGGAGGAGGTAGCTAGACGCCCTGGTAAGTCGGCCCGGCTTTTTCAGGAGTCGCATAGGTCGCGGTCAACGTTACCATCTCCGGATGAACTTGATGGGGCGGTGGAGAAGGAACGCCTGTGTCCAGATAAGCGTTTTCAGGGGACACGTTTTTTTGAGGCACTGTATCCGTGTTCTACGGAGTCGATTGCTAATTGGATTCCTTCTCCTGAAGTGGATGTCCCTTTATCCCAGCTTAGCAAATCTTCATTACTTCCTGTTAAAGGGAAGGAGAGTCTGCAGGATCCGCTGGACAGAAAAACGGAGATGGCGGCTAAATCCATCTACGAGGCCGCGGGTCATGGATTCAGAGCGGCTTTAGGAGCCATGTGTGCTGGTGAAGCTTCCCTGAGGTGGTTGGACCGCCTACGGACGGCGTGGCAAGATGGATCCCCGCTATCCGAGGTAGAAGGGCTTTTCAAGTTGTTAGAAGAGGCAGCGCGATATGGCAGAGATGCAGTTCTGGATACTACGTCACTGCTGTCCAGGGCGCAATCCTCGGCTGTCACAGTCAGAAGAGCACTGTGGCTTAAGCAGTGGACCGGAGACGCGGTTTCCAAGCAAGGTTTGCTGTGTTTAGCTTACAAGGGTGGTCAGCTGTTTGGGTCTGACCTCACGGAACTGATTGCGAAGGCCAAGGCAAAAGAAATGGCTTTACCGCAGCGTAGAGCTGTGGCTTCTGCGTCTGGCAAGTCTATTGCCGGTAGTAGTCGGCGGCCCTTTTGGCCCAGGGGACGGTTCGGTCAGCCCTCTTGGGGATCGGGTCGTCCCTTGTTTTCGGGAAAAAAGATCTCTCAGAAATCCCGCACTCCCTGGAAACAGAACTTCCGTCAAGACAAACGGGAAGCTGACAAAAAGCCTGCTAAGGCGGACTGACGCCAGGGTTTCACTCGAGGGTCCTCGAGTGGGGGGGGTCGCCTGCTCCAGTTCGAGTCGACTTGGGCGTCCCACGTTTCAGACGCCTGGGTGACGCGGGTTGTGTCGGCAGGCTATTTCATAGAGTTTCTTTCTCGACCCCCGGACAGATTTTGCCAATCTCGCATTCCGTCAGAGCCCGAGCTAGCTACCGCTCTACGGCTGGAGGTAGATTCCCTTCTGCAGAATGGTGTGGTGGTGCCGGTTCCGCCGGAGGATTGGGGAAGGGGGTTTTACTCCAACCTCTTTGTGTTCCCAAAAAGGAGGACAAATTTCGCCCCATTCTGGATCTCAAAAAATTGAATCTGCATGTCCGGACCCGGAAATTCCACATGGAGTCGCTTCGCTCAGTTGTGGCGGCTCTGTCGCAGAACAATTTTTTAGTGTCAATCGACATTCGCGACGCTTATTTGCATATTCCCATCGGAAGGGCTCACCAGCGCTTCGTACGTTTTGCCATAGGTCAGGACCATTACCAGTTTGTGGCCCTGCCATTCGGGTTGGCATCAGCGCCCAGAGTTTTTACAAAAATTCTGGCGCCTCTCATGGCGATCCTTCGAAGGCAGGGGGTGGCAATTCTTCCCTATCTAGACGACCTTTTGATTGTGGCGTCCACAGAGGAGGAGGCGGTGAGGGCTCGCAATCTATCCCTTCAGCTCCTGGAGGACTTCGGATGGCTAGTCAATTGGAAGAAGTCATCTCTGGAACCGTCGCAGTCAATCCTGTTTTTGGCGATGCACTTCGACACGGTACGGGCAGTGGTGTCCTTGCCTCCGGACAAGCAAGCAAGTCTTCGTCAACATGTACAGGTTATGAAGTCTTCGACAGCAATGTCCCTTCGAAGGTGTATGCGCCTTCTGGGTTTGATGGTGGCGTCAATGGAAGCGGTCCCGTTTGCTCAATTTCATTCCAGGGGTCTCCAAATGCTCATTCTGACCCGTTGGGATCGATCGCAGGCTTCGCTGGATCGCAGTGTCATCATCTCCCACAGGGTGCGAGAGTCTCTAGGATGGTGGTTACATCCAGAAGCGTTATCCCAGGGGAAGTCCTTCCTCCTTCCGCGATGGTCGGTCATAACCACCGATGCCAGTCTGACGGGCTGGGGGGGGGTCTGGAACGATCTCTGGGTTCAGGGAGTATGGTCGTCAGAAGAGTCTGTCCTGCCGATCAACCTCCTGGAGTTGAGGGCGATTTTCCTTTGCCTCCAACACTGGACGGTCCCTTTAAGCGGTCTGCCAGTCCGAATGCAGACAGACAACGCGACGGCGGCCGCGTATATCAACCATCAAGGTGGGACGAGGAGCTCCAGGCTCATGATGGAGGTCTCCCAGATCATGGTATGGGCCGAAGCCAGGGTTCCAGCCATCTCCGTGATTCACATCCCAGGAGTCCAGAATATCACGGCGGACTTCCTCAGTCGCGAGAAGGTGGATCCCGGAGAATGGAGTCTTCATCCGGAAGTTTTTGCACTACTGTGCTCCCGTTGGGGAACTCCCCAAGTGGATTTGATGGCATCCAGGTTCAACGCCAGGTTACCGACGTTCATGTCCAGGTACAAGGACCCGGAGGCTGTGGCGGTGGATGCTCTAGTGGCTCCGTGGGACCAATTCGAGCTGATCTATGTGTTTCCGCCGATATCCTTACTTCCTCTGGTGTTACGTCGGATCAAACTGGAGAGAGTCTCGGCTATGTTGGTGGCCCCAGATTGGTTAAGGAGGACGTGGTTCTCAACGCTGGTGTCGCTTCTGGCAGTGCCTCTGCTTCCACTTCCACTTCGCCCGGACCTGTTAACCCAGGGGCCCATTCGTCATCCGGACCTGAAGTCTCTGCGTTTGACGGCATGGCTCTTGAGACCGAAATCTTGACCCGTCAAGGATTTTCAGCCGAAGACTTGGGAAGCCTTCTTCTCGTGGTGTTCCGGTTCTTCAAGGAACCCGAGGATTTTTTTCCATTCCCAATTTGTTGGCCTTTTTGCAGTATGGGCTGGACAAGGGTTTGGCAGTTAGCACCCTGAAGGGTCAGGTTTCCGCTCTATCCTTGCTGTTTCGGAAGGCTATCGCCTCGCGTAGGGACGTACGTTCCTTTTTTCGCGGGGTAATCCGTCAATTTCCGCCGCAGAAGGCACTTGTGACTCCTTGGCGGCTCAATCTTGTCTTGGAGGCTCTTCAACATGGGCCTTTTGAGCCTATGGACTCTGTTAGCCTTTCATTGCTTTCCTGGAAGCTTGCCTTCCAGGTGGCGGTCACCTCTTTGAGAAGGGTTTCTGAGTTGGCGGCTCTTTCTTGCTCGCCTCCTTTTCTGGAGTTTCACCCGGATCGTGTAGTGCTTCGCACACGGGGCGACTTTCTACCTAAGGTGGTGTCACAATTTCATGTTAACCAGGATATTGTGTTGCCCTCGCTCTGTCCAGAGCCGAGGAATGCGAAGGAACGGGCCTTGCACACTTTGGATTTGGTGCGGGCGTTAAAGTTCTATTTGTCTATTACTCAAGGTTTTCGGAAGTCGGACTCACTTTTTGTAATTCCGGCAGGTCGTCGTCGTGGTCAACGAACTTCCAAGGACACTATAGCTCGATGGATTCGGTCGGCCATTTTAGAAGCTTACCGATTTAAGGGCGAGCCTTGCCCAATTAAGATTCGAGCTCACTCCACGAGAGCTGTGGGTTCATCGTGGGCTTTTCATCAAGGGGCCTCGGCAGCTCAACTCTGCCGGGCGGCTACCTGGTGCTCCGTCCACACTTTTACAAAGTTTTATAAGGTGGACGTCAGTGCTTCCGCGGATGCGGCCTTAGGACGTAGGGTCCTGCAGTTTAGGTTATCTCCTTAACTTGTGTTTAGCGCTGGTTGCGCATTTATCTAAGTTGTTGGGAATCTGCCTTTGTTGTTTTTTCCACCCTTAATTTCTGGACTGCTTTGGGACGTCCCACTAGTAATGTCTGTGTCTCCCTTCCTTCCATTCTGCTGCTGAAAGACGGATTTTGGTAAGAACTTACCTGTAAAATGCTTTTCAGCGAAGGAAGGAAGGGAGACACAGCTCCCTCCCATGGCAGAAGTGTGTTGTTGTGTTTTCAGATGCGGCGTAACCCTTCTCTGATGGCGGTTATCTGGGCTGGGGTCGGCGCGCTAAGGCTCTGTTCCAGCATTGCCAGCTCATCGCAGTGGTCAGGTCCAGTGAGTAGTACCTGGGACTGTGTGTTTTTTTCTGTTATATGCATAACCTGTCTTCTTGCTTTTTTCTAAGTTTTTCAGAAGGGGTTGTGTTGCTCCGCTGGTGTTAATTGCTCTTCCTTAGCTTGTGTACGGACTGGAGAGCTGGAGTAGGAGGAGCCCAAGCTGGAGGGGCCGGTCAACACTTTTTTGTAATCTGAGGCGTTCTATCCTGTGTGGGCTCCGCCTACCCACTAGTAATGTCTGTGTCTCCCTTCCTTCCTTCGCTGAAAAGGATTTTACAGGTAAGTTCTTACCAAAATCCGTCTTTTATTAAATTCCTTGAAGTAATTATAATAACGATAAATGCAGTAAGTGTAGAAAATGGAAATTGTCTCAGAAGATAAAAAAGTTATGCCTCCCCGTCGGGGAATCGAACCCCGGTCTCCCGCGTGACAGGCGGGGATACTTACCACTATACTAACGAGGATTGACTTACTACTTTTAAAGCTCATGTCCAATTTTGATCCCAGTGTCGGAGCGAAATCTGCAATGCAAGCCTAGGAGTCTGCGGTAAAAAAAAAACAAACAAAATCGGACTGCACACGGATGACTTGAGTGTCGTCTGATTTTCACGGGCTGTCAGAATGGAGACAGTGGAGTAACTTTTTGTTTTGTCTGTGCGTTTGACAAAAACTGATGTCAGTTAGATCAAAGTCTGATCAGAGTAATTGGACCATTTTTTTCAGATGTGGAGAAAACAGTCTTGTGACCCTACCCCAAGAGTGATTAGGTATTCATGGTAACACAGGCAAAAAAAAGGAAAAATGGTTACTAATGACAATCCCAATGTTCATTTCTAATAAGGTAGTCGGTGTCCATTTTGGTGGAGTCAAATATGGATTGTCCTGTGCCACCAGCAAACCATTTTTTTTATGTATACAAGCTTGTCCTCGTTAGTATAGTGGCAAGTATCTTTTACAATGCTTTTTAAAATATTTTAGAAAATATCAGCAAGATGATCCTTCACAGTATTCTGGGGAGATTTGGGGCTGAAACACCATTAAGCCAATCCTCGTTAGTATAGTGGTAAGTATCCCCGCCTGTCACACGGGAGACTGGGGTTCGATTCCCCGACGGGGAGGCATAGTTTTTTTTTTTTTTATTCCACCACTTTCTTGCATGTGAATAGAATTTCATGATACTTCTCAGCAGGCCACAAAGTTTCAAAGTTTCTAAAGTCAGAGGCGCTGACTTTAGCTCACCTGATGATAGATGACCTTTTGGGCAACTGAAATGATCAGTTCACCTCAAAGAATGTTTTTGCTCGCTCGTTGGGTGATTGCCGTCCTGTTTGTAAGAAAACTTGCTCACGATAATTGTGCAGTCTAAATGGAGCTTTAACTTCCACCATAACGAGACTTTATAAAAGAACCAAAACGTACAAACACGTTGCAAGAGTCGGATAAGGTGTGGTGACTACAGACACTATAGCTCAAAAATTAGTGATTCAGACAGTCATTTCTTTTTTTTTCCCAAAGTGGAAGCACCAGATGAACTAATAATGCAAGGTTCCATGGTGTAATGGTTAGCACTCTGGACTCTGAATCCAGCGATCCGAGTTCAAATCTCGGTGGGACCTGAAAGTTTTTTTTTTTTTCTCATTAATTTCTAAATACAAATTTGAACACATAGATAACTATATCTTTATGTCAATTAATCATATTGTTTGTTTCAATTTTACAAATACACAACATAAAATTTCTAAAATAAATCCTGCTGGGGAACATATATAAAATGTCCTTTAAAAATGTGAACATTTTTCTAATACCTTACATCTACGCTGAACAGGTAAGGTCTCTATCTGATTGGTCTCTTTTAAAACAATATAGTACCCGTGTCCCCCAATGAAGCGATAAAGAAATAGTATTTTACATACAGTATATAGGAAGGAGACAAATATAGTTACACTCACCAAAAAAAATAAAAATAAATAAAGAGCTCACTGCTAGAACAAGACTGATAAAATACTCATCATCAAGTAAAAATACTGTCAGCTGTAACAAGGATTATCAAAGTAAGTACACCAGCCTTATCGGGTCTAAATAGAGTTGTGCAAAAAAAGAGTAGCTGGACTCCAATTCAGCGGCCAAGTCGATAGTCTGTGGCTGCCAAAACAGAGCCCAATCATGATATTGCTATGGGGTATTTTGGAGAACTTAAAAGTACACGTTTTTTTACTTCACTCACTTCCACATCGGGAGCAGAGCCGCAGACATCAATTCTACTGATACCTGTGAAGCTGCTTGCACAATTGTCGGGTATTTTCCACCGTTCCTATTCATTAGAACCTCCTGAACCCTTTCAGTTTTGGTAGGATTGGCTAACAGCAAGAAGCTGTCCCAACTCTTCCCCAAAGATATTTGGGGAAAGAAGTATCGATCGACAACATGCCCAATCTTGCTTTAGCAGGGGCTTATTCCTGTCTCCCTTTTGAGAATACATGTCTGCTTGGGAGCATGTTTATGGGAGGGAGGTGGGATTATCAGGAGGAACAGCTCTCGGACCACAGCTTTAGCATCCGCACATACTCACTGAAGTTCCTTTGCTCTTTCGTATGTCACAACCCGTGCAAGAACAATAAGTTGCGTCGACCGCTGCTCCCTTCCTCTCGAATTTGTATGCAGTATAGATATCTCAGAATCGCTCCATAAATTTTACTTGTAGCAGGATTTTCTATCTATTTAACCTAAGTCTAATTGTTACCTGTCGTTTCAGAGGCATCAGTTTATAGGTGTTCACAAAAGCCTCCATCTCCTGAGGATCCAGCATAAGGAACCTGTGAGGGCAATGACACAGAGGTATTCTGTAGAGGATAGTTATGAAAGTGAACAGGGATAAAGCTGCACAGTACATAGAATATTATACATACCGAAGTGATCTGACTGACAGAGGAACCTCTGCTTTATCTCTGAAAGGAGGAAAACAATACTACGTATGCATTAAATCCATACGACTGACAATATTTTCACGCAACATGAGAATTAACAATCCCCCTTTCTACAGTTATGGGATGTAATATGGTCTCTTATGGGGCCAAAGTTAGATATGGACAGGCATTAGTGAAATACACTGTATGTACAAAAGTATAGTGACGCCTACAGCTTTTCTGACCTGCCGTTCTACAGCCATACATATATCGAGTAGGCCCCTTTGCAGTATACCATCCTTCAATATTCTGTGAAGGTTTTCTACGAGATTGTGGAGACCTCTCTGGAAATCTTTGCTCCTTCATACAGAAGAACATTTGTGAGGTCAAACACTCATGTCGGGCAGAGGACCTGGCCTAAAATCTCCAATTTAATTAATCTCAAAAAGGTGTTGGATGGGGTTGAGGTCTAGACTCTGAGGCCGGGCATGTTCTTCTACACCAAACTTCCCCAACCACGTTTTTATAGACCTTGTGGAATGGGGCCTCCCTCAAAGTTGAAAGCGACAACTGTCCAAAATGTCTTGTGCTAAAGTATTAAGATATCACTTCATCAGAACTAAGAGGCCGAGTCCTCCTCCTGAAGAACAAGCCCATAGCATTATCCATCATACACCAAACTGTACAGCGGGCATAATGCAGTCAGGCAGGTAACGTTCTCCTGACATTTACCAAAGCCAGACTCGTGTCATTGTTCTTTATCTGGTGTCTAATGGACAATTGATTTATGCTCGGTAGGTTGAAACGACAAAGACCAATAAATATAAAACTTGTTGCTACTTCTGTTCCTCTAATCTATGATGTAATGTATATGACAATTTAGAAACATTTGACTGAATAAACATTTTCTAAGTACAGCACACAGTTCTCGTTATACCAGAGCTATCTGAATGATATAGAAAGACATTTCTTCCTACCTTATTCCATCCAACATCTCTTTTAGCGTCATGGGGTCAATTTTGTCCTGTGATAGATGGTAAAAATATATTTTCTAAGTAACAATTGGTTCCTAAACTGCTTTTCTGCAGTTTCGGCTTCATCCCTTTCCTTGAATGTAATCTCGTCTGGTAAGCATGTACCGTTATATTACTGCACCCTCAGGCTTAGATGTCGTCCTTCTGAGTTCATACAAGCATTTTGCAATATGAAAGCAAACGACAAAAACGTTCCGTCAGACACTATAGTATAAAACTATTCAGACCCAAGAAACACTTCTTCTAAGGGAGAGCATTTCTGTAATAAGGCAAGTGCTTGGGTTCAGGTTCTGTGCACATGAAACCTTAAAAGGGTATGCTCAAGTTTGGAAATGATCCCCTATCCATCGGACAGGGGACAACTTCCCAATTACTAGGAACCCCATAGATCCGGAAGAGCCCTGTGTGAATGGAGAGGTGGTTGATCAAGAGCACCGCAGCTCCCTTCATTCTTATGGGAGTCCGTGAAGACAAGCTTCACCAGTCCCACTAAGAATGAATGTGGCAGTGCGAATGATCGACCTCCGCTCCATTCACAAGGGAGCTCTGAAGAGCCCCCTATCCCAGGAATGTGGGATAACTTCTAAACTAGAGAATACTTCTTCAAAAGGTGGTTACCTTTTCCTTTACAAACATAGAACACCAAGCCGGTGACAGACAAGGGGGCTGGCTCAACTTCTGACAGCCCCCTTCACAAACATAGCTTCAGTCATGTGTCGAAACAGGCAATGTACTCTTCAATCAAACACAAGCTGGAAATTGAGCAGCTGGGATATGTGTCTGGCCCAGATATTGGTAGATCAGGGCACTACCTTTAATTAAAGCATAGAAGTATATTGTATATCTTGCTATTTCCACACATTTAAAGATGGTTTCTCAGCTTCTAAAATATGATTAAAGCCCACTCTGCTATTCTTAAATTTCTCAGATAGATTCCCAGACACATTACACGTCCTGGCTCTTTGTTACCATTTCAGCACAAATACTAAAAGCCTCTCCAATGCTTCCCAGGTATCTTTGCTCTACAAAAGGAAAGATGCTCAGGACTTGGACTTCTTTAGCATTGGAGTCTGTGACCAAAGTATGCCGCTATAGAACTATACAGTGACGTACATCAAAATTATACGCCAGAAAATCTTCTCTCTGATACAC
This sequence comes from Phyllobates terribilis, assembly GCF_046119375.1. Taxonomy (NCBI): domain Eukaryota; kingdom Metazoa; phylum Chordata; class Amphibia; order Anura; family Dendrobatidae; genus Phyllobates; species Phyllobates terribilis. Next base: position 110,807,721 of record NW_027362773.1, read on the forward strand.
GCTGGATATACCTAGAGCCGTGCTTGACTAGCAATTCACTTGTAAATATTAATATTGTTATAGCTTCTTTATTAATTCCAATGCGAACAAAAAGGGATGTGGACTTGGAATTGTAAGGTTAAAGGTGTTCCTCCGTCATTGACATTTATGGCATGTTCACCTCCAGAACGAGGATCTGCAGATCACATTCCAAATGGTGCCGTGAATGGAGAGAGTGTGAATAATGTCATAAATATCTGTGATGAGGCAACCCTCTTAAGTAGGTAATAAGTTATTTCAAAATTTTTAAGTTATCCCCTATCCCAGCGGTCAGACTCCCAATGATTTCGAGAATGGGGCTCAGGAACCCGGGAACTGGATTCTGCAGAGCGCTGTGTTGAATAAAGTGAAGGTGTAAATGGTTCACCTCTGTTCCATTCATTGTCTATAGAACTGCTGAAAATAGTAGAGTACTCCGCTTTCTCTTGCAATCTCATATACAATGAATGAAGAAGAGGCAGAGCATGCGCACCTCCACTTTATTCAAGACAGGGCTTTGCAGATTCTTGTTCACCAGGAACCAGCGCTCAATACTCAGAATTGGTGGGGGACACCCCGAGATCAGAAAACTATCACCTATCCTTTGGGACGGTAGTTTGATTGACTCTAATCTTATGAGTACAGGGGTATCTGCTGCTAAAACATCCATGCACCTATCCACTTACCTCTCTGAAGATATTTGGCCCAAGTTGGACACTTAACAACTATCCAGAACATCCTGTGGATAGGTTATAAGTGTTGATTTTTGGCCAACCTTCCTTCTAGTCATTCACGCTGGATATTTAACAGTGGATTCTGCTCATCTAACTTTGGCGACCATTGTACACCTGCTCTAACTTGTCAAACCCATTGTTCCCCTGCAAAATAAATGAGTCCCTCACTCCAATGCTGCTACCGATACGCATGTCTGGCTGTTCCAAATGTTTGCTGGGTTACAACTATCTTGTGTGATGGGGAAATGATGAGTATTAGGTTTTCCCACATCTCATACCTCTTTAGCTTGGTCCCACACTTCTTTCTCTAGAGGGTTGACCTCAAGTGCCGGCAACGTAAATTTGAAGTAAGGTCTCAAGTTCTTGTACACATATATGAATGGTCCGGAAGCCACGGCCACAGCCGGCGTCCGTGGTTCATTCTGATCCATTAAGAAGGTGGCAACGCCAGTTGGCATGTCGAGCAACGCATTTTCAGACATCAGACTTGTGCCCTTATAGACTTTTAGCTTCATGTTATACGGTCCATTGCCGATATCGCCAGCCACCATCTGTATGAAGTGATATGGGATCTGTTCAAATATATATGCCAAAGTTATGCTACATCATGAAGATCAGCTCATAACTTACCTTAAAATCACCGTCCCCATGTAAATCGGCGAGAGCTGAAGGGAGAAAGAAAAACATATTAATGGACCTTTATTGGCTCATGTCGTGCTCCCAGGAGCTGATGTGGCTACACAGAGAAAAAATCCTGAGCCGATACAGGTCTACTCTACCTCCCAGATTAGATCAAAATGTCCATATCATATTTGTCCCTAAAATTCATACGAAATAAGGCCTGATCTTACTTTAGTACTGCAAAGTAAATGAGAAAATATTCTGTGTCCTCTAAAAGATTTATTTATTTATCTTCTGTAATAATAAGCAGCTACCCTAATCTGCTTCTAATCCCTAGTAATCCACCTAATCCATGTGGAGTGAGAAAACAAGATTTCAACCCTTTACAATGTACGCATGACTGCTTGATAGTAGGTTATGGCATATTATGTTGAGTCGTGGACTCGACAAGATCCCTGAAGGCATCCTGGGGTATCTGACACCGGGACGTTAGCAGCAGATACTTAAAATCTTGCAAGGTGCGGCCATTGTGCATCAGATTTGTCTGTCCTGCTCATCTCACAAATGCTTGGTTAGATTGGGATCTGGGGAATCAGGAGGACAATAGGGAAATAGTTGTCATGTTCCTCAGACCATCCCTGAATATTTTTTGCAGCATGGCAGGGACATGATCCTGCAGACGGAGGCCATTGCCATTCGGGAATATCACAGCAGTACAGGGGATTACTTGGCCTACAACTATGTTTAGGTAGGAGGAACATGTCTAAGTAACATCTATGACATGACCAAAGCTCTTTTGTGGGATCGGAGAAAATGGGTTACAGGTTACCCCTTATGCATCAATGAGACTTGCACGCCTGTCACCAATTGTCTATTCTTGGTCCAATTTCTATAGGTACTAACCACTGAGTCTTTGCTGCTGCAGCCAGTCAGTGAGCTCTAAATGGGGAATTCATCTACGATGGCAGAGATGCTGAGCTCACTGACTGGCTGCCACAATGTCGACATGACGTCAGCCGCGCAGCCAATATCACACACTGTGTGGCAGAAAAGACTCGCCAATGGACCCGTTAAGACGAGTACAGCTGTTTCTTTATACCAAACTGCACCCAGGGACGAACATTAACTAAAAGGGGACAACCCCTTTAAAGCTCCTGGGACTCAAGGCAATCATTTTTAAACAGGGCATCAAACCGTCACTAGTACTATGTATAACTGGACTCCGCTTAAGGGTTTGTGCACACAAAGTTTTTGAGGAGTTCCCTTTGGAAATTGAAAAATCAATTAAAAAATGCTTGAGAAACTCTTACTATGTATTTATATTCTAAAATCACTTTGCTGTCCACAAGTCTAGTCTTTTGAGCATTTTTTTTTCCGCTTTAGATTTTTAAGATCGCCCAATGGGAGAAAAGAACGTAGATGTTACTTCTTTGAAGTGGATCCTTATGGAATCTGCTCCAAACCATTTTTTTGGTTGTGCATCAAATCCACAATATAAATTGACGCAATTTAAGATCAGCACAAAAGGTCAATTTCTGTGTGATATCCGTCCTGATAATTTTTGCAGCATGTGGATGAGATTTGGAAAAACTTCAGTCATTAGCTGCAATTGTAATACACAGCAGATACTCTGCTAAAAAAATATGCAGTGTCTCTGTGTGAATGTAGTCCAGTAGTTACACCCCTGTGCATACAATTTAGGCCTTAAAGAGGTTGTCTGTTCTAAAACTACAAGTCTGCAGTCACTATGTGTGCACTGTGAGGAGAGGATGGGGTGTGATAGCAAGTATGAGATTTCACATACATGTGGTCACTTGCCAACTAGACTGTATCTGGCCTCGCTCAATGCAAGTGTATTGAGTGAGGCCGGATACAGTCTAGTCGGAATGTGGCCGGAATTATACAGACTTGTAGATTCTCACATCATACGCACTGGCGCAGGCAGCAAGCGGTCATGCGACCGCAAATATGTGATTTGCATACTTCCAGCCACAATAGCCCATATATTCCGTCATTATTACTGCTTCTCTTAAAGGTGTCCCACTTACTGATACAGGAGGAGAATGTATTCAGACCCGCAACCGGATCATAATGAGCGTCCAGCCATTTTGAGGACTCCCTAAAAAAAAATACAGAAATTAAAAATTATAATTAAACTATAGAAAGGAAAATAGCTGCGTATATTAGAAATAATCCTTCCAGTACTACAGTGGGGGCAACAGAGATGGTGGTCCTATATTCTGTGGATGGGGAAAACGGAGGGGCTGCGGCATCGTGCATTAGTCACACTGCCAGTCCCTTCTTATAATAGACTGCCAATCCCTGCTATCACGGCAGGAAGAGACTTTGACACCAGGTTTTTGCCACCTAATCTGAGAGCAGAGTAATGTAGAGACAGAGATCCTGATTCCAGCGATGTGTCACTTACTGGGCTGTTTGCTGTAATTTTGATGAAATCACTGTTTTATCAGCAGGAGATTATTACTAGATGACTAGTAAATCTGCTGCCGGGTAGTCCTCCATATTCATGAACTCGATATAACTCCACCCCACCACTGATTGGCAGCTTTCTGCCTATACACAGTAAGCTGCCAATGAGTGATGTGGGCAGGGTTATACAGAGCTCAATATTCAGAGAACTGCTAGATCTGCAGATAGAACAGTGATTTTATCAAAACAGCAGCAAGCAGATCAATAAGTGATACATTACTGGAATCAAGGTCTCTGCCACTACATCATGCTGCTCTCAGATGGGTGAAGCAAAAATCTGAAAAACACTAATAATTTCTGCTTCTAGTGCTCATATCAATCTTACATCACATTCAGGGTGCGCATGTATGGAGCAAGCTCAGAAGCGGATGCCGGCTGTGTTATACCATCAGCACCTTTCTTCAACAGCAATCGGAGCTACTTATGTAACCATTTAGATGCCACTAGTAGCATTTAAATGGTTGGCTGCTAGGATGTGCATGCACGGTAACCCCACGTCAGCGCGCACGGGAACCCGACCGCACTCCCACCCCAAGCAACATGACCTCAGGCCGCCATAACAGCAGGGGGCCTGATGAAGGTCTCCAGCAATGCCATGTTGGTCCCACTATGAAGCCCACCAAGTAAATGCAAAAAAAAAAAAAACAAGCATCCAGCAACACTCATGGAAAAACAAAAACTTATGAAACTATGAAAATAGCGACACAAACTAATTTTTTTTTCACCACTTAAAAAGAAAACTATCCAAGTTTGGTGTCGCCGTAATTGTACCGACCTGGAGAATCACATTACCAGTTTGTCTCTACAATACGATCAACACAGTAGAAACAAGAACCCCCTAAAGAAAAAAAAACAGAATTGCATTCCCCCCACCACCACCACCATTTTTACCCTCATTTGGAATTTTTGTCCCCATTATTCAGTAAATTTTTATGGCGTCGTTCAAAACGACAACATTTCCTGCAAGAAACAAACCCTCCTATAGATACTGTGACGGAAAAATAAAAAAGGAGAGGAAAAAAAAAATGAAAGGCAAAAGCAATAAAAACCGTCCAAACATGAAGGGGTTAAAGGCTAACTGTATTCCTGGTTGTGTGCAGTAGCGAAGGTGTTAAAAGTGAGGGCTGAGGAAGGGGTTAATGCTGCGATTCCCGCTGTTCAGTGCAAGTAACAGGTCGCTCTGCCTGATAACTGGGGATCAGGCCCCCAGGACGGTTCCCCTTCCTACGTGACAGTGTCGGGTGTCGCCATGACTCACGGACATCTCACCCGTCACGGCCGCTGTCTGATGAGGATGACATGGCGCGCTATCTCCTCACAGCGCTCCGTTCACACTTCAGGCCGCTTTACTGTTGGCACGGCAACTGGCACAAATAGCCTAAACCTCACTGTCTCCGCCCACTGCTAACTCTGATTGGACGATCATCAAGACGCTTTTTTTTCCCCTTTTTTTTCGTTCTTGAAACTTTATTGACCTAGAATTTTAAAAAAACAAAACATCACCTATGTATAAAAAATGTGCGAATATTTCATTTATTGTCTGCCAGACAAGTCTTCTGGCCACAGCTTGTTCCTAAGCAACCCTTCTGTGACCATCCCTGCTACAGATAGTTATGGCCCATGAACCATCACTGAGCAGTCCCATGTAACCCACAGCTGGCCTAGAGACAATAAATTAAATGAAGCGTGTGCCTAACCCTTGGGTCGCGTTCACACGTTCAGTATTTTACCTCAGTATTTGTAAGCCAAAACCAGGAGTGGAACAATCAGTGGAAAAGTATAATAGAAACACGTCACTACTTCTGTATTTATCACCCACTCCTGGTTTTGTCTTACAAGTACTAAGGTAAAATACTGACCAAATACTGAAGGTGTGAACGTGGCCCTAGAGGTACACAAATTGATTCACAGGCCCCGAGCCCATGGCCGCCGGACTCAAACCCTGCGGTCCACCTCCTACCTGCTGGAATTCCCGGCGCCTCATCTAATTTGCAGGCCAATGTCCTTATGGCGTGACACGCAGATGACGTAGCGCCAGGTCTAGGAGGAGGTCTGTGACTACCGCTCCTGCAATGGTGACCAGTCCAGGGTCACACAAATCCATTCACTTGTCTCTAGTTTCTACCTGCCCCTGTGGACAGGTGATCATTTGCTAACATGGTACAAACCATTTAAAGGAATTTTCCATCTTTATTTCAATGTGTAAAAATCAACAAAATCAGCTACCCCTCAACTTCCACAGCTGGATGGAAAACCCCTTAAAGGGAGTTCCCTTTCAGTAAATGAATGTCACCATCCTCTGGCTTTGATTGATGTGGTTGACGTGTCTTGCGTCATCCACATAGCTCAACGAAATCTTGCGCCTGCGCCGGAGCATCGCCAGCTCGTGCAGTCACACTTTTCTCTGCCCTAATGCAGGCAGAGCATAAATTATAACTGCGCATGCCCCCTCAGTAGGGCAGACCAAATTGCGCCTGTGCGAGCTGGCGATGCTCCAGAGCAAGAGCGAGATTTCGTTGTTCTGTGTAGATGACGCAGGACACATCATCCACGTCAATCAAAGCTGGAGGTCGGCGATGAGCAGCATAGAGTAGGGTCCGGACCGTCCGGATTTACATACAGTGCGGGAGTAAATTCAAAAGGTATTTTTGTGGGTGTACAGGGGGAGTCAGGAGATAATATACAAGTTTGTGGAATGGAGCACATGCAGATAAAGGTGGTGGTATTTGTTCAGCTACTGGTTACCGATGAGGTCACACCATGACAGCATGACACCATATCCAAGTTTTATCTGGCATGTAGACAACCAGCCGGAGGTTAAAATGTTTTAAAAAAAAGTTCTTCAAGAGTAGACATAGCGGCCATAATACAGACAAGATACAGTCAACGTACGTATTTAATGGATACCTGTAGTGAAAAAATCTGTAGCTTGGTTCTTGTTTAATTCACCTTAGAAGTTTTGGGTGCAATGGCCTCTTCGTGCATCGGGGCGGGACTGTGGGTAGAGTCTTCATCTCTGCAATTTGTATGAGCCTCCTTTTTTAAATTTGCGTTGGTGCCGCCCACGCACATTCATGTCCTGGCATTCTCCAGTAAAATGGTGCTGGTCGATCTGCGCATGCGTCGCCATTTTGCTGGAGACTGTAAGGTTAATCTGAGCATTTGCCATTTTGCTGGAGACCTCCGGAGGTTAATCTGATCATGTGACGCCTACAGCGCCATGGTGAACGTCGGAACGTGATTGTGCACAAGCGCTGCCCATGGTAAGGGCAACGCTAGTGAGAAATTTAAAAAAGGAGGCTCATACACATGCGGAGGGGTCACGGCAGAGCCGAAGAACCTACGCACAGACCCGCCCCGATGCACGGAGAGAATAGTGCACCAAAACTTATACAAGAACTAGGCTGCGGAATTTTCACTACAGGTATTCATTAAATCAGTATAACTGGGGCCATTATGGCCATACCTTTACTTTAACAGGTTAATCGTGATGACAGGTTCACTTTAACAGGCAACGCAATGAAATATAATTCCATTACTCGCTATACCCCCCTTCCCATCCAGCGCTTTTCAGCTAACCTTTGGCCTCAGCTGTTTTGCAAGTATGAACAACACAAGATTTAGAGCATGTGCAAGCTGTTTTTTTTATTTTTATTTTTTGGAGCAGAAACTCGCCAAATCCTTCTCAAAGCTCCTAAAACCCTAAAGTTTCCACTAAATTGCTGCTCCAAAAATACTGTGTGCACAATCCCTTAGACTGCGGACTTTAACTAAAAGGAAAGGAGAAAGAAAATGAATTTTTGATTAAATAAGGATTTTGTGTTACATGTACTTTTTTTTTTTTTAACTATTTTACTGCTAAGACCAGTAACCAACTGCAGCCTGTGGGTGCATCTCCATGACATCAACACTAAGGGAAGAGTCAGACGGCCGTATAAGTCAGATGAGGATCGCAACGCAATGCTTGGACTGGCCATGACAGCTTCATGTATTTCTATGCAGCTGTCACGCTCAGTTCCGGAGAGCTGACGGCCAGTCCGTGCATTGCGTAGCGAACCTCGTCCGAGTTATACGGGTGTCTGAAGACCAGCAGGTTCCACTGCAGCATAGTCTGATGGAGCGTCAGGGTGAAAAATAGTTATTTATTTTTTAAATACCATTTTATATTTCCAGTGTAAATTTTTTTTAAGATCTTGGCCAATCCCTTTAACAACCAGTGACAAGCAAACCAGCACTATAACTACACCATGATATGCCAAAGTATTACAATGTGGCTTATAGTTATACCCAAGAGGATAAAATATTAAAAAGGAGGTAAACATTCATGTTACCACTTAATAGGCTTCTTTTTATTTTAATTTTAAATAATTAAAAAAAAAAAAAGATGTGTCAGAAGTGGGATTTGAACCCACGCCTCCATTTGGAGACCAGAACACCCATGCACTGGGAAGATACTATCTTGAGTCTGGCGCCTTAGACCGCTCGGCCATCCTGACACCTGATCCTACAGGTGGAATCTTCTCCTTATGAGCAGTGTAATAGACGGTTGTTGGCTATAGAAAGATTTACAATTGTGGTTAAAGGGACTGAACCAGAAACAAAAGGAAGCCGGAATCTGACACCAATTGCGCAATTGCAGCCGTGTAGGTTTTACTCTGACACTATGCAGCATTTCAGAGAAAACATACTTTGAAAATCCGTCCAGGAGCAGAGTGTCTCTGCTGACTAGTCCAAGGCAGATCCCCGGTGGCTTGTCCACGCGAGTGACTGTTCTCACACATAGGACAAGAGCTGTGAATCATGGGGGACTGCTTGGATTAGTCATCACAGATGCATAATACCCCCCCCCCCGGCCGGATTTTCAAAGTAATTTTTCTTTAAAATGTCGCAACGCTTTGAGAGTACACTGCTGCAGCCAGTCTCTGAATTATGCGCTCGTGGATCGGGCAGCGTGAAACTCCCGTCATATTGCAACCAAAAACCATAGAATATTTTTTGGATCATTGCAGTTGTCCAATGAAAACAAGTTATCAGCTATCTACAGGAAAAGTGACACCTTATTGATCAGTGGGGGGTCCGATCGCTGGGATCCACAGAATGGGGCATCCAATCCAGTGCGCATGCTCCATCCATTCTTGAAGGGGCTACAAGAAAAAAAAAAAGCGTGACGCTCGGCAACCCCATAGGGAATGAATGGAGTGACGGCCGAGCATGCACATTCCAGAGCTCCATTCTAAGGCCACGTTCACACGTTCAGTATTTGGTCAGTATTTTACATCAGTATTTATAAGCCAAAACAAGGAGTGGAACAATCAGAGGAAAAGTATAATAGAAACACGTCACCACTTCTGTATTTATCACCCACTCCTGGATTTGACTTACAAATACTGATGTAAAATACTGACCAAATACTGAACGTTGCTTAATGGGGATAAAAGTGCCATGTTCTTTCAATGAATGATGCAGGTTCCCATTATTTTTAAGTATAAAGATCAGTGGTAACTTGTTATCACTGTACAACCCCCAGTAAGGAAACAAAATAAAAAAAAAGCCAAAGCAACCAATCATAAGTGAGAGAAAAAAAAAATCAAAGAATAAAATGTAAAAGAGGTCAAGTCATCCCTTTTCCAAAAATAAAACAGAACAATCATATCACTACATCTGTAAAAGTCCGATCTTTTAAAATATAAAGTAAAGAAAAAAAGTTTGGACTTGGAAAAAGGGGAAGAAACACATAAAAAGAAGAATCGACAGTGACGGAAGGGGTTAAAGGATCCACAGGACGCCATCGGAGGCCTTGTTGAGTCCAGCCCATGATGGGAGACTATGTAAGGCAGAAGGTCTTTAATGTTATGGCTGATCACTGTATAATATAATACACATTAGACACATAGAATTTTGTCAAATCAGGTTTAATTTATTTTTTCTTCTCGGAGTTAACCCATCATCTTTGATCACTGCTCCATTGATAGCGATTATTGGTGACGCTGTACTGCGCCTCGTGCTGCCTGGGATGCTGGATGGAGAAAGTGATCCTCTTGGTGGTGCCAGCGCCTCCAGACTGCACACTGCCCCCAGTCTATGCTGTGAATCTGCAGAGTATTGCTCCGTTCACGCTTTCACAGCACAGTCCTGCAGGATGTCGCCAGCTTTTCTCACAATTCATCCGCTGCACTGTTTTTCCCAGTAGGAGGCGTCTGCACAGCTCAGCTCCAGCATTTTCTTCTCTAGTTCCTCTTCATCGTTGCAAAATCTCTGCAGGACGGACAGTATCAGCCCGGAAGGACTGCTGTCATAGCGCAAAACTTCCACATCGTCCCCTGCGAGAAGAGGGGAAAAAAAACACGTTGTTAGTGAATCTACCACAACTTTATTACAGAGGCTGCTAACTTAACTTTTGACATTAAAAGGAAATGTGTCAGAAAATTACCTATTGTTTATTTTTTTTTTTTTTGTTGCATGTATTTTTTTTTATTGTTTTGACAATATTTTTTCATATCACAATCTTTTAAATTTTTTTAAAAAATTACAGTGTATATATATTATAGATTTTTTCTAAATAGAAAAAATAGATAATATACACCGTATTTTTTGGACTATAAGACGCACCGGACCATAAGACATACCTATGTTTTAGAGGAGGAAAATAGAAACAAAATTAAGCAAAAAATGTGGTCATGATGCCCTGTTAAGGGGGAGGGGGTCGACTGCTGACATTGTTATAGGGGTAATGTCTCCCAATTCTGTTAATATCCCCCATCCTGGTATATATGGCCCCCTCCTTCCTGTTATACTTGGCCCCCATCCCCATCCTGGTGTGCATGGCCCCCTCATCCTTCTTCCTGGTATGTAATGCACCCTTCATCCTGGTATGTATGGCCCCCTCATCCTTCTTCCTGGTATGTAATGCACCCTTCATCCTGGTATGTATGGCCCCCTTCATCCCTCTTCTTGGTATGTATGGCTCCCTTCATCCCTCTTCCTGGTCAATAAAAGTTTAAAAATTTATGAAAGATCTGACTTAAAAAGATCTGAAAACACTGAGGCAGCAAAGTTTGTGAAAACTAAAATTTGTGTCAATAGCAAAACTTTTGGCCACCACACATGTACATATCTTATCAAAACTAAACATAGCAAAAAGTTTCCCAATTCTAATAAACACCTAAGTTATAGAGTTGACAATAAGTAACTGCATATTTTCTTTTTTTTTGAGGGGACATTCGCTCCCAAAGATGATAAAAGTTCTGATACAAAAATGTGCCCAGATTTTCACTCATAGGCCATGTTCAGTATTTGGTCAGTATTTTACATCAGTATTTGTAAGCCAAAACCAGGAGTGGGTGATAAATACAGAAGTGGTGGACTTGTTTCTATTATACTTTTCCTCTTGATTGTTCCTCTCCTGGTTTTGGCTTACAAATACTGATGGAAAATACTGACCAAATACTGAACGTGGCCCTAAACAGGGTATGAGATACCCACATAAAGGTGAATGCAGACTTCTGACAGGTCAATGGACTTTGCTAAACTTAAATACATCGCTGTGCTCACCTGTAATCCGAGTGTTTATCTGTACAAACAATTTGCGCTCCTCCTTTCTCAGTATTACGACGTCACGTAGGGTGAGAAACTTGTGCTCCTCTTCTGTAACTTTAGAGTATCCATCATACATGTCCCGAGCCCGGTCTACATCTGCTGTAGATTTATAAACCTGAAAAATGGGGGGAAAAAAAGAACAGAAATAAGCAACCAAAAAATAAAGAAATAAAGAAGCAGTCACGTCATGAGTAGACAAGCATGGAGAAAAAGCGACCCAGATCCACTGCGACCCATTTAACTCTCAGGATACAGACCTGTAATTTCTTCAGGAATCGCTCGATGGCCGGTCGACCCACGCTCATAATCTTGCTCCTGTCTAGTGATACTTGTGCATCAGGACGGCCATCAACTCCAGTTTTCTGTGTGACGGTGACAAAGTTCTCCCCGGCTTCCAAGAGCACACGGAGGATGACAAAGCGAGCTTGCATATGAGCCTGTGGATGAGAACCAGCGATTCAATTAAAAAAATAAAATAGCGTTGTATCATGATGAAAGCAGGTGGACCACATAAGCCAAAGAGGTCTGTCAATCTCCGGTGGAATATGTCGTACGTCAGAACCGGGACGGTGTTGTACACAAAGCTTTTAAGGGTTTTTTCGATCTTTGGAGAACAATTTTTTTTTTCACTTAAGTGCATGTAATTGGGGCTAAATATAATTTTTTTTGCATTTAGGTTTCATTAAAAATTTGCACAGTTTGTCTTCTGTATCCTCCGTGTTGCACTGCCTATTGCTGCCTGCAAAATGAGTTAACTGAGAATCTGTCAGTCAGCCCACTATGATGGTCTGAGAGGGAGTTTTCTAACTTATCTGTCTTTTTCTAAGCGCCTCTCAGATTATTTATGATCATAGACCACGTCAAACTTAAACAGCAGAGAAACAAAGTCTGTAAAAGCCAAGTGGTGCAAAATTTCTTATATAACACAATTGTAAAAATGATTTATAGCCCTGAATACATGCATTTAAGTAATTAAGTAAAGGAGGACAACCCCTTTAAAACAGCCATAAAAGTCAAAACACACCTGTCTCCATTTTCCAGTCTCTGGTGTATAGTACTCCAGTCCCAATAATCCAGCCCGGACCATGTTCAGCCAGTTCACATACAAAACATCTTGTGCTTCCTGAGATTCGTGGCCAAAAATCCTGAAGTAAGAAGAAGTAATTTAAATATGATCAGATTAGGCAGATGTCGGACTGACAGCTTTTTACTTGCTGGGGTTCATTTTATCATGCACAAGTCCTAGTAGCATCATCAATAAAGGTCTAGGATGTCAAGATTTAATAGTTAACTACTTGTGGAGCACCCAAAGATGTTTACAAGGTCATGGCAGAGTTAGCAGCTACATAGAGATCGTGCAGCTGCAGGAGCCGGGGTCGGCCGGACTCCACACAGGAGAAGTCAGAGATGGTCTGCCTTTCTGATCTCTGTATATACAGAGCTGAACAACCCAGCAATTATGTTATCACTGGGAGGGAGCAGGAGCTACACCCAGATCACCTCTGTAGGCAGGAGGCTGAATTTCCCCTGTAACTTGAGCTAATATGTCAGCTGTAGTTAAAAGAGAAATCAGCAAAAATTAAAAAATGTTGAAATGTCCCTCATAAGTTCTTTAAAGAGCCTGAGGAGGGGCACAATATGGAAAGAAAGGGAAAGGAAAGTAAAGCAAAGCGAAAACGAAAGGGAAAGGAAAGCGAAAATGAAAGGGAAAGCATTGCAAAAGGGAAAGGAAAGCAAAGCAAAAGGGAAAGGAAAGAAAAAGGGAAGCTAAGCGAAAGGGAAAGGAAAGCAAAGCAAAAGGGAAAGGAAAGCAAAAGGGAAGCTAAGCGAAAGGGAAAGGAAAGCAAAGCAAAAGGGAAAGGAAAGCAAAGGGGAAGCTAAGCGAAAGGGAAAGGAAAGCAAAGCAAAAGGGAAAGGAAAGCAAAAGGGAAGCTAAGGGAAAGGAAAGCAAAGCAAAAGGTAAAAGGAAAGCAAAAGGGAAGCTAAGCGAAAGGGAAAGGAAAGCAAAGCAAAAGGGAAAGGAAAGCAAAAGGGAAGCTAAGCAAAAGGGAAAGGAAAGCAAAAGGGAAGCTAAGCGAAAGGGAAAGGAAAGCAAAGCAAAAGGGAAAGGAAAGCAAAAGGGAAGCTAAGCGAAAGGGAAAGGAAAGCAAAGCAAAAGGGAAAGGAAAGCAAAAGGGAAGCTAAGCAAAAGGGAAAGGAAAGCAAAAGGGAAGCTAAGCGAAAGGGAAAGGAAAGCAAAGCAAAAGGGAAAGGAAAGCAAAAGGGAAAGGAAAGCAAAGCAAAAGGGAAAGGAAAGCAAAAGGGAAAGGAAAGCAAAGCAAAAGGGAAAGGAAAGCAAAAGGGAAGCTAAGCGAAAGGGAAAGGAAAGCAAAAGGTAAAGGAAAGCAAAAGGGAAGCAAAGTGAAAGGGAAAACAAAAGCAAAGGGAAAAGAAAACAAAGCAAAGCGAAAAGGAAAAGGAAAGCGAAAAGGAAAAGCAAAACAAAGCGTAAAGGAAAAGAAAAGCAAATCGAATCGAAAAGGAAAAGGAGAGCAAAGCGAAAGGGAAGCAAAGCGAAAAGGGAAAGGAAAGCAAAGGAAAAGGGAAAGGAAAGCAATGAGAAAGGGAAAGGAAAGACAAAGGGAAAGGAAAGACAAAGGAAAAGGAAAGACAAAGGGAAAGGAAAGACAAAGGGAAAGGAAAGACAAAGGGAAAGGAAAAAGAAACATGCAAAGACAAAGGGGAAGGAAAGAAAAAGAGAAAGGGAAAGAATAGCGAAAATGAAAGGGAAAGCATTGCAAAAGCAAAAGGGAAGCAAAGTGAAAGGGAAAATAAAAGCAAAGGGAAATGAAAACAAATCAAATCGAAAAGGAAAAGAAAAACAAAACGTAAAGGAAAAGAAAAGCGAAAAGGGAAAGGAAAGCAAAGCAAAAAGGAAAGCAAACCCGAAAAGGAAAAGAAAAGCAAAGCAAAAGGGAAAAAAAAGCAAATCGAAAAGGAAAAGGAGAGCATAGCGAAAGGGTAGCAAAGCGAAAAGGGAAAGGAAAGCAAAGCGAACAGGGAAAGGAAAGCAAAGCAAAAGGGAAAGGAAAGCAATGAGAAAGGGAAAGGAAAGACAAAGGGAAAGGAAAAAGAAAGAGATGCAAAGACAAAGGGGAAGGAAAGAAAAAGAGAAAGGGAAAGAATAGCAGTGAAAGGGAAGCAAAGTGAAAAGTAAAGAAAAAGAATGAAAGGTAACAAAAAAGTAAATATTTTAAAGTCACAGCCAGTCTGAATCAGTTTCTAGCCCCTTCCTTTTGAAGTTGGGGGAGGGATACAAATCCACACTTGTCTGATATCACAACATTTAGAATGGCAGGATGATGCTTCTTACCGTAACACCTCCTCACTGACGCATAGATAGAGCCCTACGCACTCCGCTCTGCACTCCTCGTAGGAAGAGGCGATGGTAGAGAATTTACTGTCCCAAGTTTCACCAGGTTTATACCAACTTCTCACCTGACAGTAAGAATACACACTAAGTGAATTTGTGAGCACAAGTACAACAAATACAAAAACTATAGGTCGTCCCTGATAACCACTGAAAACCATTAGACCGCCGTATACATGAGCTTAAGGTCAGCTGGATCTGCAGATTTCAGGGGCTGGGTTCACACTTGTGCTGGAGGCTCCATTGCAACTTTCTTCATTTTTCACCAAATGGGTAAGTGGTTATACTATTTTTTCAGTGAAAGCGGCGGACACTCTAAAGTAACCAAATGGACCCCTTTACAATTATAGTATGTCTGTCTGGCATTGTTTCTGCCCATGATGTAATGGACCCTTTCCTTTAAAAAGTTATGTTATTCTGTTTCTAGAATGGAACAGAAAAACTGAACTTTGTCACTTACTTGCTCCCCAGTCTCCGGGTTGATAATATTCTCTTTGTCAAAATTGAATGTTCCTTTCTCATCCTGGAAAACATGAAGAAGGACCCGAGCAGTAATAACAATTAACAGGTTGCTCATATGTTGTAACTGGACAGCATTGCACATATGAGAAACTATAGGTTACCTGGACAAAAAGCTTTCCACTGCCATGTCCTAATAACTCGTGTAGGCCGACCTGAACTTCAAAAGATGGGCCGCGACACTTTATGAAGACGTCCTAAAGGATAGGAACAGCTGCTATAATGGTCATGTTCATGGGTGCACAAAGACGTCGTATAATGCACAAATTCATTTTAGACTTTAGTGCATTCATTTTTTTTAATTATAATATTTCTGTTAAAAAAAAAAGACAAAACTATTCCAGTAGTTATTCCTTTATTGACCTTGGAAGAAAAAAAAATACATTTGGTATCAGAGCACACAGGCCGCTTCATCAAGCAAGTTACCAAATGAATGACCAAGAGAAGAGCGAAACGTGTATCCACTAAGATACGGGAAATCGATCATTAAGAAAAATCAAAGTGTCACAGCTCAGGTTCTTGATACAGATGGAAAGTAGCAGGCGTCAGAGATCTGGAGTCAAGTGTCATAAATCCAAGTAAAAACAAAAAGGGTTACGTTCCATCTCCTTATATAAAATTCCAATGTTTTATTTAGACAATTATCAAAAAATTCCACAGGAATCAAAGGCAAAAAATCAACAAAGAGGAGAGAAAAGCAACGCGTTTCGGTCGCAGACTGCAATCGTAATCAGTTGTGATTATCATCGAAACGCGTCGCTTTTCTCTCCTCTTTGTTGATTTTTTTGCCTTTGAGAGCTGTGGAATTTTATTATAATTGTCAAAATAAAAAATTGCCATTTTACCTAAGGCGCTGAAACTAAACCCTTGACTTGTTATGTCTGATCAGGACGCAGATCCGTGCACCTGGACTGTATCGGAATTCAATGGTGAGCTGGCTGTTTCACTACCTTGTTTTCATAGATCCAAGTGTTCAGACCCTATAGGAGGCATTAGTAGTCATCCAAACCCACCCATTTCAGTGGGACCACCTTATGAGTATGGGGGCCTCCTGACTCTGATGATATTGGGGGAGGCGGTGTGAGGCAGCTGCTTACTCTCCTCTCTCCATACAGAATACAAGTGTTTGATAACTATATGACATATATGGCTACCCTTAGGTTAGGTGCTTCTGTTAAAGGGATTTTCCCAAAATCACAATTTATCCACGGGATATCGAGTTATTCGCTGAGGGTCTGGCCTTTGAGACCCCATTTGATCCAGAAAATGGGGGTTCTAGAACCTGAAGCTAAGCTACAGAGCTCGCTCTTGAACAAACCAGAGGAACTCACGCTTGCCCTCCAATCCATTCATTGTCTATGGGACTGCTGGAAATTAGGGAACGATGCACTGGGCTTTCTCTAGCAGACTCACAGACAATGAATGGAGCGGAGGTCGAGCTTTGCGCCCCTCTTTGAAGAGGAGGCTCCAGAGTCCCATTCTTTGTTTTCCAGAGTCCTCTTCTTGGGATCGCTGGGGGTCCCATCCGTTCATACTCCCAGCATAGATAAAAGACAGCTTGCCATTTTCAGAAAAGCCCTTTTAATGACTAAAGGCCTTCTTAACAGCAATTCACATGACTCCATATTCCCAGGCTTGCTAAGGAGTTGGACACCGACTTAAAGTAGTTCCCTCTAATAAGTGGTACTAGAGAGATAGATTTTTTTTCCGCCATGGATTATAACCAGTAGGACGTCATGCACAACTAATCTCTTTAAAGCAGATATGTCATCAGACTACATACAATTATTAAATATTTTTTAGACCTGAAGTACCTGGTGTACTTACTTACAAAATCCACGTTAGAATGGCTCTATAATCCAAATATTTAATATGACCATTTTAGGAGGCCATTTTAACACTTGGCAGGGAAACTTTCAGAGGATTGCACAACCGATCTTACATGGATTTTTAATGCTCTAATATGTGTTTGATAATAAATGCAGCTTATCTTGTGAAATTTGGGAACAGATCTGCTATAATGAGAGCCTGTTCCCTTCCTCATCTTCCTGTGGTCTTAAAATTACCTTTACCAGCCCATGTACAACATCTTGGTGGAATAACATCTTGTTCTCTCCTCTTAGTCATTTACTTGTTACCTTGCCGGACACTGGGGCCTCTGTTCTCGGAAAGCTAGTAAAGCCGTAAAACACGTCAGGACAAGGATGCGAGTGTGAATGTACACGGACAATATACGGAATACATGACCAGTGCTTACACGGCATCGGCACATTCTGCGGCACTTCTCAGGTGTCATCAGTCCTGGTATACGGTATATACTGTACCTTGTCTTCTTCAGATAAGAAGGTCAGCTTATCGCGCTCCGTTGCATAACCGACCGATAAAACATTCCCCAATGAGACATTCTTAAATCCAACGCTCTGTCTGATGTCATCATCTGCGGAAAGACAGACGTAGAGAGCATTTTATATCACCTAGAATTAAAGGCCAAAGTAAGATTAACCCTATTATATCACTGGTGTATTTTTTCCAAAACTAAGCCTGTGATAAATAAGCAGATCGGTCCATTCCTCCACTGAAGCCAGATACAGCGGGAAAAAGAAGTATTGAACACGTCACCAATTTTCTCCGGTATTGCCGGTGAGCACAAGTATGCAATTTGCAGATTTTCACTCACATTCCGACTACACGTGCGCATCCTCTCTAAGTACACTTATGTTGGGAGAGAGAGGATGAGCACGTCTAGTCAGCATGTGGCCGAAGTCTAGTCAGCAAGTGGCCGATGACTAGACAGCAAGTGGCCGACGACTAGACAGCACGTGGCCGACGACTAGTCAGCACGTGGCCGACGACTAGTCAGCACGTGGCCGACGACTAGACAGCACGTGGCCGACGACTAGACAGCACGTGGCCGACGACTAGACAGCACGTGGCCGACGACTAGACAGCACGTGGCCGACGACTAGACAGCACGTGGTCGACGACTAGACAGCACGTGGTCGACGACTAGACAGCACGTGGCCGACGACTAGACAGCACGTGGCCGACGACTAGACAGCACGTGGCCGAAGACTA
Source organism: Phyllobates terribilis (assembly GCF_046119375.1). Classification (NCBI taxonomy): domain Eukaryota; kingdom Metazoa; phylum Chordata; class Amphibia; order Anura; family Dendrobatidae; genus Phyllobates; species Phyllobates terribilis. The sequence goes on from NW_027362773.1 coordinate 110,826,183, forward strand.
GCCAGCATGTAAGCAACGACTAGCCAGCATGTGGCCGACGACTAGCCAGCATGTGGCCGACGACTAGCCAGCATGTGGCCGACGACTAGCCAGCATGTGGCCGACGACTAGCCAGCATGTGGCCGACGACTAGCCAGCATGTGGCCGACGACTAGTCAGCATGTGGCCGACGTCTAGTCAGCATGTGGCCGACGTCTAGTCAGCATGTGGCCGCAAGTATGCTTCTGCACACAGGGCAGGACAGGGCTGCGCCATAACGGTTCAACACCTGGCTGCTATCATTCTCAGGTCTTATAATCCTATGATAATAAACAACTATGCATCATCAGCATTTAGTTCCAAAACAGGATTGCGGATAGATTCACATGACTGTACTTTACAGACTATGTCATTGACATAAATCTGGTCTTGTGACGTAAACCAACAGCCTCAGAGATATATGTGAGGGTGGCAGTCACGATCAGGAGACCTGCAATGAAACATGAAATAGAGCCAGAACGTGTCTTATTCAGCAGGTACCAAAAACCCCAAAATCGCATACTAATAGGCAAGTAAACCTGCATAACCTTACAGTTTGGGATGTTGATGCCAGCAGGAATGCCACTGCCACTAAAAGCTACTACGTCCAATGAGGTGAAGTCCGGCCGGAGGAAAGTGTCCTTCTCATACGTAGACGGCCATGGAAGCGATGCAACGAGCCGTTCTGCTGCAGCGACTAGCTGAGCAAAGCGAGCACTCACTAGCTTGTTAACCACCGCCACGAAGCCTGAATAACACAAAGAAGAGCTTGTTACAACAGAATAAAGAAAAATTGTCGCATAGTATAAAGTTTCAACAAACCATGAAAACCATTATTCTCATCTGCCCTCCTTATAATACAAAGCCACGTTATTCCTGGCCACGGTCCAGGCCACTGGCACAGATGGCGATGCTCACCCATCATTACAGGCGCCAAAGACTGTGCATGGAGCAGGAGAGCGCATGCAATTGTAATGGCCCCTATACTGGTGCGTTATTACCTATCCACTAGACAGATGATAACTTGTTTAAACCTGAATATTCCTTTAAAAGTGAAAACAAAATTATATACCTTCCTAAAAAGTGTATCAGTTTTATAATTCTCTGCATCTCACCTTCAAATTCTCCTCGGGAACCAAATGGGTCTCTGTAACTTTCAATGAATCCAATGTAGCTGTAATGAAAAGGTTGACTGTCAAAATATGTGCTCCCCATATATTCTTCCCCTCCCCACCTCCCTCATCTTTTCCGACCTCTCAACTATTGGTCCTTTGTCCTGCACCCAGTATTTGGAGCCCTCTTTATGAGCTTGGATGGACCCTTCGTGGAAGCTGCGCCCATACTCCTCCAGCATTTTCCTTTGGTTTTCATTGGAAGCGTAGACCTATAAAAATGGAGGAAAATAACAAGTATGCTCACAAAGGTGGTTTATAACAGAAGCCGTGACCAGTGTGGTGGAGACCACCAGAGGTGCAGCAGCGCTTGTGTGGGGAACGATTCGGTGGTAATTTTCATTTGTTTTTTTCAAAAAACATCCCTTTAAAAGGATTTTCTGGTGAAAACAAGTTACCACCTATACACAGGATAGGTGATAATTTATTTATTGGTGGGGGTCAGACCTTTGGGACTTGTACCGATCAGGAGAATTTTATCCCCTTTAGAATGGAGCAGCAGTGCACATGCATGATCGCCACTGCATGCATTATCCATGGGGCCCTCCGCGCGTCCCCCATGGGGCCCTCCGCGTGTCCCCCATGGGGCACTCCGCGCGTCTCCCCATGGGGCACTCCGCGCGTCCCCCCATGGGGCACTCCAAGCATTCCCCATGGGGCACTCCAAGCATTCCCCATGGGGCACTCCACGCATTCCCCATGGGGCACTCCACGCATTCCCCATGGGGCACTCCGGTGCAGATACCCCCTTTAACTCTTAATTATCCACAAAACCCAACGTTCAAAAAAATACATATTATATATTTTCCTTTATGTGCAAGCTATTAGGACAGTACATAGACCTTGGTAACCGAAACAACGTTCAATAGAGAAGGACCTACCTTGGCTTTTTCCAGGTTTTCCCTCACCCTGAGAAGTAAAGGAGAGTAATCCCCCCTTGTGACTCGGATCTCGTGACCTTCAAACTCAAATTGTCCCAAGAGCTTTGAAAAGTCAGACAATACATCCTCGGATCCTACGGAGATGAAAGGAAGGCCTATAGATAAGGGCAATGTCAGGTGTGAACATCACTCTCCTATTGACCAACCCTATTAGTTGCTCACCTTCTTTGCTGACTGATGCCAGACGAACTTCATACTTGGTTCTGCCACCATCGTCCAGAGTTTTAAATAGTCGTGTGTTGTAGGCACTAAGGCTCTACGGGAAAAGAAAACCAGTATGTAATCCTAGAAGGATACGAGTGAGCAGAACAACTTGATGCATTTACCTTTGAGTCGAGGAACTTCTGAATCAGTTCGGCATCTTCCAATGTGCAATTTGCAGAAAAATAAGTGCTAATCCCCTATGAGAAAACAAAAGTATAAAAGGATCATATAAATAGTGATGTTTTAGTAAAGAAGTGCCACCAATCAGAAACTATAGAGTATTTTCAGATTTATAATCCAAAAGAGTGCACTTATAGGGGACATCAAATGTGAAGTCCCCGACATCCCCTAGAAACCGTAGGATTTTCATCTACACCATCTAGTGCTGACAATGTGGATTGCAATATGACTGCAGCAGCGTATTCAGGTTGATCTACAGTATAGAAGTGGTAGCCGGCCATAATGGACCCTAAAAGTGCCCAAAAAAATCACATCACATCAAGCCAGAGCTGGGAACACTTTCCACCTCTTCCTTAGACTGACCGCTCAGTGTATAGTAGGACTCTAGCAGAGTCATTTAAGGGGCTGTCTGACCCTAGGCTACAAGTCTGCAGTCACTCTATTTGACTGCAAACTTAGGAATCCTTACATCACCTGTGCCGGGAGCGTGACCAAAGTATGCAATTTGCATACCTGCGGTCATGTGCCGACTAGACATGCGCAGGCTCGCTCAATGCAAGGGTACTGAGCAAGGCCAGACAGTCTAGTCGAAAAGTGTCCGGAAATATGCAAATTGCATACTTGCAGTCACTGCTCCCAGCACCGGAGAATTCTCACAGCTCACAGTGCGCGCGATGTCAGAATTCCCAGGTCTGCAGTCACATAAAGTGACTACAGACTTGTAGCCTAAGGCTGAACAACCCCTTTAACCTATAAATTTGCCAAGTTCTGGGATACACACACACGCAAGAGTAACTTTAAAGTGAGTCTGTTAGCACAGAATGACTGTTCAAACCAAGCTCAGGCTCTCTATGCACCCTTGGAGTGGCCAAGCATTAAAGTACACCTTCTTGATTTCTCTCTATCTCCACCCTCCCTTTTTGATTGACAGCTCCAGCTTTATAGATCCAGAGGGTGCACAGAGTGCTTGTGCTTGGTTTGAACAGTCATTCTGTGCTGACAGACTAAATGTAATAAGTAGGCAAAGTTTTGTTACAACTCTGTTGCGCTGTTCCTAAATTGGAAACGTTACCATTATTCATGTTTTAGGTCTGGCTACTTACATGGTCCCCTAGACCCAGCTGTCTCTCCTGCGGCTCCAGTGAGTACATGCCGCCTTCCACCATCTTCCACAGCGCTTCCATTCCTTCTGGATCTTTAGTGAAGGCCTCGCTTGCGCGCAGCAGCTTCTCCAGCTTCTCCTGCACAGAGGACAGTCAGCAATGACACCATCTACAGAGAAACTTTCTCTTCACCATTGGAAAGCACTTACCTTAGGAACAGTAGGAACAAACTTTGTATCCCCAAAAGATTTGTAGTTTCCCATATTGGCAAAAAATCCGGCAGTGTAAACTAGGAGGGCCTGCAGGAATAAGAGGGGAGATACAGGACAGGATGACCATGAGTCCTTACCAGCACAGCACCGCAGACCGCACAGCTCAAGTCACTACAGGCCATGGTATTATAATGAGTATAGTCCATTATAAAATAGTAGAAATACATTGTTTGTACTGAATGGAGAGACGGCACAATATAATATATTCTATCATGAGACTCCGACAATTATTTGCTCAGGTTCTGCAAACATGAATGATCAATTCCCAGTTATTAAGAACCAGCAAAAGAAAGGAATGGAAGGATTGTCTACAACTCCAATTTCTGTCACTGTCTCTTCTCTTGGATATAGGAGTATTTAACTTTTTTACTCTGCGCCTCACACCTAACAGGCAGGTAGTTTCCACCTACCTGCTTGCCTGTTGTGCCCGACACCGATCTCTGTCGAATCAGAGTGGTCACAGACCCCTCCTGCTGGTGATTCAGCGGCTTCTCTTCCACTCTGCTCTAATGACGGGACATGACTGCCAATGTCACGCTGATTAACAGCTGGCTCCCCGCTAACTACCTGAGGGGAGCCAGCAGTCAATCGGCAGGACGTCGTCAGTAACGTCCCATCGACAGAACAGCCCAGAAGAAGAATAGCTGCTCTGTTGACGTGGAGCAGCTGAATCCACCGGGGACCTCTCTGTCCCGCCCTGGATAGAAAAGGCTGGTAGCTGCCTCTTTTAGCAACTACCTCCCTGTTAGTTTTTAGGCCCATAGTAAAAGAAAATTAAAATAGTCCTGGACAACCCCTTTAAGAGGAGCTGTCCCATTAACATAATGTAGACCCCTGAACCACAGGTTAGGTATAAAATATACGATGGGTGTGGGTTCCACTGCTGTAACAAGAATGGTGGCCCCATGACCACGTGTGGAGAAGTGGTACGCACATTCACAATCTATTCACAGTCTACTCTGTCGACGGGGCGTGACTGTTGATCTCATGCTGATTGACAGCTGGCTCCCCACAGTTAGGCAATGGGGAGCCGGCTGTCAACCAGCAATACACTGGCAGCCATCTCCCGTCAACAGAGTAGAGCAGAAGAAGCTGCTGAATTGCCGGCAGGCGTCGTCTGTGACCGCTCTGAGTCGGCAGAGATCGGTGCGGGGCACACACATGTACATTGCCACTGAATTCACACGGATACCAGTAGTCAGACCCTCACAATAGAAGCTCGTGACCCGTTAGATATCTGTAGAAGTCACAATACCTGCCCCACTACCCTCCTGATACAGAAGGGAGTGTAGCTGGAATACCCCTTTAATAAATTTACATACACCTACCTGGTAGTCCTCATCAGTCATCCCCTGGGCCTGGGCCACTTCATGAAGCACAGAGGGCTCCTGCGCCCGGAAGAGCCTGTTAAGCAGAACGTATATGGCTGGAGATTCAGGCGAGGTCTGGAACAGAACAATCAGTCCTCCGTAAAATGACGCTCGAGACAAAAAATGGGTGTAAAGCTTCTCCTCCGTTGATAGAAGTGAAAAGGCCTCTTCACAATCAAGTAAAGCAACGGGAAGGTCATTGGGGAGGACGTACTGAGACGGGGCGGCCATGATTCCAATAACGGTGTCCCTGAAAGATACAAAGAGGACATTTTTCTTATTCCTCATTCATCATGTTGGATCCTACAGTCATAAAGGCTCGTACGAGAAGACAGCGGAGTGATGACCAGTAGCCATTGTCCTTTAGGCCATTTAGAGAGACTGAAGAAAGAGTATAATGTCCCCATCCTGGGCTGCTTCCTGGTATAATGTCCCCTATCCTGGGCTGCATTCCTGGTATAATGTCCCCCATCCTGGGCTTCTTCTTGGTATAATGTCCCCCATCCTGTGCCGCTTCCTGGTATAATGTCCCCCATCCTGTGCCGCTTCCTGGTATAAAGTCCCTCATCCTGGGCCGCTTCCTGGTATAATGTCCCCCATCCTGGTATAATGTCCCCCATCCTGGGCCGCTTCCTGGTATAATGTCCCCCATCCTGGGCCGCTTCCTGATATAATGTCCCCCATCCTGGGCCGCTTCCTGATATAATGTCCCCCATCCTGGGCCGCTTCCTGATATAATGTCCCCCATCCTGGGCCGCTTCCTGATATAATGTCCCCCATCCTGGGTCTATGTGCTGCAATACATTTCAGCTGAATGAGCATCCTGGGACACACATCTAGCTGAAAGAGTCGCTGGCGTCGGCGTGTCCCGCTCCCACACGGGCCTGATGCCTCTCCAGAACGAGCCTGATCGCACCCTCTGCGATCGCTACGTCCATGCCAAGAGGTAGATCCTTGACGGCTTCTCCCGGCCCCGATCCCCTAGACTAACAAGTCTCTCCCTGTGTGTTATGGGGTCTCTGATTCATGCTGCTTGAGGTTCAGGTTCCCTTTGGTTTTCCAGTTTTAGGCTATATGCCCACGATCAGGAGCTGCTGCGGGTTTGACGCTGTGTTTTATGCAGCGTCAAACCCGCAGCATCCAGATGTTACAGCATAGTGGATGGGATTTGGAGAAATCCCATGTCCACTATGCGTCTTCGTGCACCTGCGGAAACTGACATGCGGAGCGTCTTTTAAGACCGCAGCATATCAATTTCTATTGAGGAGTCACTAGTCTCCACAAGGGAAATTAGATCAATGCAATGTATTGGATGCGGTGAATCCGCATGGTTCAATGAACCCATGCGGATTCACCTGCGTTCATATAATGCAGCATAAAGTATGCTGCGTCCAAAATGCTGCCTGTCCAGATGGTGTGCACACGCCCTTAGAAAACTCCTGCTCCCTGGCTGCAGTTTGTTTAAAAAATACTCTACTCACCCTCTCCAGGTCCAGTGCAGAATGCTGCTCCCAGCATCTGATATTATCTGCAATGAGGACGTCACGTTGACTGCGCTACAGCCAATCACTAAGCTCAGCGGCTCTACCCGACTTGACGGCATGTGCTCTTTGATTGGCTGCAGCGCGGTTGGCGTGACGTCTATACTACAGACAATAACTGACACCGGAAACAGCAATGGAGACTCAGCAATGGACCAGGGGAGGGTGAGTATTTTTTAAAAACAAACTACAGCCTGGAACAGGGCTTTTCCAAAACTGGAAAATCCCTTTAAATCAGGAGTCTTATCTATTTGGCTGCTTGCTTGTTGTCTGGGACCCCTGCATCTTGTAGAACCATTAATTATTTACTTATACAGATGGGTGCTTAAGTTTTTGGAACAAGTGTCCATTAAAGAAGTTGTTGGCGTATAGCGCATGTCAATGCCAGACTGGGGGGGGGTGACACCAATGTGTACACAATAGAAGACCTTTGAGCACCATAGACTCCATCCAGCTCAGCCCCATCCACACATTACGTCATTCTCATTCATACACTCCGCTCCCTTATGGCTCAGCTCATGATGACGTCACGTAACGGACACACGTTCATCTGTAGTCACACGTTCACACAGCTCCGCTCACCTGCTGCGGCTCCGAAGAAAAGAAGCACAAGAAAAGCCACTTCCGGGTTACAGCACTAGTTAATCAATAACCCCGCCCACAAAGTGCTCGAACCAATCAACAGTGCCCTATAATATGCATATACAGTAGCAGGGAGGGGGCGTGACTTAACGGTATAAAGCGTTCTGAGCGCAACCAATGAGCGCTACACTTGTAATAGATTGACAGCTACTTCGACCTATGAGGGATAAGAAAAGATTGATTAACCAATCACAGCTCTTTTCGTCCAAAATGGGTTTGTGCAGGATGCTATTTACTGGCCATAAGTATAATAATGGCTGCCTCCATTGTTTACTATAAACAGGTCCAGGACGCTATTAAAAACTACGAGACTCATAGAAATCAGCATGTTCTGCTTGTTTTTTCCTTTCCTGCTGCTCTTATAGGCTATTACCAACTATGAAAAACTTTTGCTTCCTAAAACTGATTTTAAAGGGGTATTCCCATCTCGAGAACGGGACCCTGTCTCGTGCTTGTACCTGCTCCATTCACTTCTATGGGAGCCAAGTAAAAACATGCCCCATTGTCAAAATGACGAGTTCGAGAGGAGAGAGCTTTATATATCAGCCATTTATGGCTTATTTTTTGGAAACGGGAAGATCCCTTTCAATTTAAAACATGTAGGCAATGGCATATGATGGTGCCTAGTCCGGAGCATTTTCCATCAGCAGCTGCTTCATAGAAGTGACATGCACGCTCTTTTCTCCTACCGGAAATGTTCAAACCTCAATGACTGAACATATGAACAGTAGAAATTAATAGGAAGAGTGTTTAAAGCATTTTATATGCCATTTCAGACTAAGTCGTAGGCTGGACCACTTGTAGGTTTAAGTTCTTTGAATGGTTAAGACTTACACACTTGACGCCGGTCCTAGTAAAAAGCGTGCTGGAGAAATACTCTCCTTAATTAAGAGATGTCTCTTAATAAATAAGGCACATCGCTTGGCGTAACCTATATTACATTTGCCAGGCCACACGTGGTCCCACACCCTTCCACTAAGCTTAACTTCGACTTATATAGTACACACATAATGATCTCAGGAAAGGTGCTGGGCGAATACAAGTAATGCAAAACCATCGCACAAAATAGCTGTCACTGTTTGGACACGTCAAGCTGAGCACCACCGCTTTTTACTAACTGGGGTTGTCAAGTAAAAACAAGTTATAATCAATCCACAGGATAGGTAATAACTGACTGATCGGTGACGGTCCAACCGCTGGGACCTGCACCAATCGGCCCTTTTGTCATGGTTATCCTCAGGGGCGGACATATCATTGATGCAACTTGGGGCCCAAGAGGTAAGGGGGCCACTACCACCTCCAAAGCAGGTGAAATTTTGCATTTTTAGGAGCTCTTGGACTGCAAAGAGCCCATATATTATTGCTCTTGCACAGGGGTCCTTTGCTGTCTGTCTCCGCCAGTGGTTAGCACGGAGCAGCAGTGCACATGCCCGACCTCCACTCCATTCATTCCCTATGGGGCTGCTGAGCGCAGTGCTCTGCTTTTTCCAACAACTCCATAAGAGAATGAAGGGAGCAGCGGTGGAGCATACGCACTGCCGTGCCATTCCAAAAAGGATAAAAGTGCCCCGTTCTGCAGCTCACAGCAGTTGGGCCCCCAGTAACATCACTTTTCCTGCTAATAGGCAATAATTTGTTTTCATTGGACAAACCCCTTTAAATACCATACAAGTGTTTGGGAGATATGGAAACAGCATAGGAACGTGAACAAGCTGAGCTTTTATTAATCCATTTTTTTTTTCAGTGCGGGTCCATACAATTCCTATGTTTCTATATGTATATAGATTTGTCTCCTTTTGCCCTATATAACTATTTCCTCATTAACCCCTTCCCATCTGAACTAGTTTGACTTTTTGCACCTTTGTGGGGGTTTTTCTCTTTCTTTTTATATACTTTTCTCCTTACGAGACGAGTTGCAGTTTTGAATGACACCATTCAATTTCCTAAAAAAAATGTAAAAAAATGTTCTAAGTGAGGTGAAAATGTGATCATCCCCCTCCACAATTTCACTATTGTTTTTCTTGGCTTTCGTTTTTACGATATTCAATATGTCATATAAATTATTTATATATATATATATATATATAAATTTGGTATCGTACTGACCTAAAGATTCACATTACTGGGTCATTTCTACTACAAGATAAACTCTGCAAAAATTGAACCCACCCCCCACAAAAAAAAAAATTGCGGAATTGCATTTTTATTTTTAACCATTTTACCTCACTTGGAATTTTTTTTAGGAAACTTTTCAATAGTGTCATTCAAAACTACAAATTGTCCTGCAAACAACAAGCCCTCCTACAGCTACGTCGTTAGAAAGATTAGAAGAATGGAAAAAAACTATGGCCCTTAGAAGAAGCCTTATTCTAAGTGCCATAACTTTTTTCAGGTAGGGGAGGAAAAAAAAGAAAAGTGCATACATTTAAAAAAAAAAAAAAATGACCCAATCATGAAGGGGTTAAATATGCACTCTGCCATTCTGGGAGAAGGTTCCATTCTCTTCTGCGTGTTCTTTATACAATCGGCTTTATGTATCATCAATGTAACTACAGATGGACTACAACAAAATGTCTCCTTCCCGGGGATACGTACTCTCAATGTTATTTCTTCCTGGTGCTCACTCTACTTTTCAATCCAAGGATTATCCCGACCAATAGGAAGTGGAGGAGGGACTTGTGTTAGACACGATTGTCCAATGAAAAGCGCGTATTCTACAGTCGGCTAGATTTGATGTGTGAATGGCGATTGTTGCGGTTACGCCCACTTTTCTTTGCAGCCAATAAGGTTTGTCCTTCAGAAGAGCGTTCTGTCACATGTGGTTGAAGGTCGGAGGGTGTAAATGCGGGCTGCGATACACAGGCGGTGCAGAAGTGGTAATTGAGGCCCCGGCTTCTCGTAGGCCTGAGGTAACTTATTGTAAGCTGAGTGGTGCTGAGGACAGTGATGGAAGCAGAGGTGTTAGACCGCCGACATTACTGCACAGCTGTGGGGCATGGACAGACATTCAGGGTGACTTCACCCCATGTATTAATGTTTGCAGATCATAAGTGATCCCTTTCCTAAGGGATCTCACTGATCCTGAGAATGGAGCTCTGCAGAGGCTGTCTGGAGTAGAGGTGAGGTGCACATGTGCGACCTCCACTCCATTCATTGTCTATGAGACTGTCTAACACAGCGGAGAGCTGTGCTCTGCAGCAGAACCATAGACCGTGCATGTGTAGAGCACAGCTGTCAGGATGCAGAGCCCCGAATAGCAGAGCGCTGTGCTCTGCAGCAGAACCATAGACCGTGCATGTGGAGATCACTGCTGCTCCAGACCAGCTCTGCAGAGCACAGCTCTCAGGATGCAGAGCCCCAATAGCAGAGCCCTGTGCTCTGCAGCAGAACCATAGACCGTGCATGTGTAGATCACCGCTGCTCCAGACCAGCTCTGCAGAGCACAGCTCTCAGGATGCAGAGCCCCGAATAGCAGAGCCCTGTGCTCTGCAGCAGAACCATAGACCGTGCATGTGTAGATCACCGCTGCTCCAGACCAGCTCTGCGGAGCACAGCTCTCAGGATGCAGAGCCCCGAATAGCAGAGCGCTGTACTCTGCAGCAGAACCATAGACCGTGCATGTGTAGATCACTGCTGCTCCAGACCGGCTCTGCAGAGCACAGCTCTCAGGATGCAGAGCCCCGAATAGCAGAGCGCTGTACTCTGCAGCAGAACTATAGACCGTGCATGTGCAGAGCACAGCTCTCAGTATGCAGAGCCCGAAATAGCGGAGCGCTGTGCTTTGCAGCAGAACTGTAGACCGTGCCTGTGTAGATAACTGCTGCTCCAGACCGACTCTGCGGCGTACAGCTCTCAGGATGCAGAGCCCCAATAATGAAATCACTGGGGGGCCAGGGGTTGGACCCTCAGTGATGTGTAAGGTATCCCCCCATTCCTTTGGATAGGTGTAGGATTGGTGCAAATCGTTTCACAGGACCCAGTACATTGGTCATGACAGTGATCTGTGAGCCCTGAGAAGCGCCTCCTACCTGACAGCATCCGCACATTTTGATTAGCTGCCTGGTGTCACTTCACCTGTGTGTCATGGCTGCAATCAAAAGTAGAGCTGTTGATGCTGTTCTTCTGTGCAGCAGCCACGGGCGACTGTTGTGGCCTATGGATATGGTCACACAAATCACTTTGCACCTACTCTCAAAAGGGGGTGACTTCCAATTTTTGGAAAAAAACCCTTTAAAAGGAATCTGCCACCTGCATGTTGTCCATTATGAAAATTTGCGATCTTTTGGGATAGTTTGTATAAAAGATGTATTTACTGTGTTATTTTCTGCAGGCAAAACTTGCTCTCTTGGCAGTAAAGTAGCTGCTTAAAAAAGGCAGGTTTTGCTGCGTTTTTTACTCTGTTTTTCATGCTCATACCGTTTAGTACCTGTTATTGTTCCTGAGTTTTCTGCACCAAAAACGCATCAAAACCTGATATCTGGGTTTTTGCACTTATTGCTTTCTATGGGTGAAAAAACGCTGTGACATGATGCTTCTTTCAAAAACGCAACAGTTTTCCAATTCAGTCAGGGGGAAAAAAAAACAATGTGTGTGCATTAGATTTCTGAAGTCTCAACTTTTGCTGGTACTGTAAAACACTGCTTTTAATTTGCATAAAAAAAACGCAACGTGTGAACATAGTTAGTCCTTCTACAGCTAACCCTACTTATGTGAGGGACACGGGAATCAACTGAGCGCTTCTGTCCCTTTTTTATTTTAGCGATCGGTGGGATTTTTATCCCCCAGGCGCCCAACTATCAAGACTTATGAAATGTCAAAAAGTTTTCCGAATGCTCGGTTCCTCTTCTCTAATTCATAGTAAGGCTGGTGCTACATGGTGACTTTGGCTGTGACGTATGCGCTAGGTGCCTCTGTTACATTGCAGCGCCATACAAGTTGATGGGGTCACATTGCTTCTATAACAAGCAAGTCACAAAAAGTTCATCCGCGCCGGATTTCTTCCAACTTGCTTTTCGGGGTCTTAATGCAACTGAATTTGTGTACAATCTTCTTTCTTGCAGATATGTCTAAGGCTTCCCGTGCAGTGAAAGCAGTGAAGAAAACTGATGTCGCTGGTGTGATTCGAGCGCTGGTGGGAGCTGGACAGGCGGCACCAGGACCTCCTTTGGGACCCACCTTGGGACAGGTCTGCAAGTCGCCGGGCTGGGCTGGGTCTTATTATTATTATTATTATTATTATTCTTTTTACATGTGAAAAAGGGGTATACATGGCAAACGCCACATATTGGCCACTGCATTTCCATGATGGCTAGGCAAGAACATTAAAGTTTCAGAAAAGCTTTGTTATTTTCCACCTTCACTTGACTATCATCACCTCTCGCACAGACATAAGTCCCCTACTACTGATCTGTGGGATTCCCTGTAGTGGAACCAACACGGATCTCACAATCCCTATGTGCTGATATTTGATGATGGGAATACCTCTGTAAAAGGCTTATTCCAGTCTTGGACATCATAGAAGTAGTGAAGGGTTCTCATTTTCTGGTCTTTTCAGTATATAGCCTCATTCACACAGTGATTTCTCATACAGACTGATTTTCATCAGTGTTTTAGATCAGATTACCAATGGGAGTAGAGGGTGCTCCATACTACTTGAAGGGTTCTTCCAGTCTCTGCCTCTGACAGGTCTCCTCCATGATGCCTGTCAATCGCCTGGAGCGGCGCTGGGAGAAGCTGTCCGGTTCGGTGCCGGACTAGTCTCTTGCTATGGTTTGGGCAGCATGATTCAGGTGACAGGTTCCCTTCTATGGGAGTTACTCATATATAGAGTCGCACAGCTGCCCTCAGATGTATTCACAAACCTTTCTGTGGTGGCCAGGACCTAGAAGCAGTTATTCCCATCTTGGCCATGAAAGGCAGACATGTAAATAATCTTAAGACTTGGCCCACAGTCAACAGAAAACTCCACTCTAAATCCACCGGCAAATTTGTACTCAACACAGACTTAAAGAGAATATGTAATCTGAGATCAGCATGATGCAGGGATAGAGACCCTGATTCCAGGGTTGTATATGTTTTTTTTCCTTTTCAATAACATCAGTGTTTTATCAGCAGGAGATTATCACTACCTCCTGGTCAAACCACTCCCACACCACTTATTGGAAGCTTTCTTTCAATATACACAGAAAGCAGCCAATCAGTGATGTGGGCGGGGTTATACACAGCTCAGCATTCCGAGCTCTGCTAGATCTACCGCTGAGAAAACAGTGATTATATCACAACTGCTGCACCCAAGAAACTGGGTGATACATGGCTGGAATCAGGGTCTCTGCCCCTATTTCATGCTGCACTCAGATTGCATAGCAAAAATCTGCTGACTAGTGATGAGCGAGTATGTATTATTGTTAACCCCTGTTCGACAGGCAATCCCTGCATGTGTCACAGCTGTCTAACAGCCGTGACACTTGCTGCGGCGACAGTAACAGAAATGCTAAGCATGCCGAAAACACTCGGCGAGCACCCGAGCGTGCTCACCAAAATGGTTAACAATACATACTTGCTGAGACTTTTAACACCTCCATTGAGAGGGGGAAAACTTTGGTGACTTTTAGCAATTTCAGTAAGTAAGTTAAAGCCATGACTAACACTTGGAAAGGCTTGATGAATGATTTGATGTACTATATATGGGAGCAGTCTACCAGATCCTTCGTTCTCCTTGAAGGAAAACGTACAGCTTCAGAGGCTTTGACTCAAGGAGCATTTGGTCATCAGCGGTCTAATGGGCCAGCTCTAGTGGTCCTGTGCCATTTCTTATCACGTGTTTTTTTTTTTTGCTGTTTTGTTTTTTTCATATAAATGCATTTGGTTAATTGGAAAATTTGCAGACAATTTAACAAAAAAGTTTCTTTGATATAGAGAGGTATCCCGATCGGTCAGTTTTGTAAGGAGTTCAATGAGAGGACCAAAGACATCATTGACGGAGTGCCCCTGAGAGTGAAGATTCATGTTAATGTGAGTGTCTATAACAAAGGTTTCATTCCATTTCCCATTCTTCTTTTCGGTATATTATGCTTGCTTTTGAGTCTGTATCTGATTCTAGGTCACATTTTGCTGCTATGCTGGGTTCAGCCGACTTTTGTCGAATGTGAATGGCGCCCTCTGGAAACAAAGTTGGCTGAACCTGCTTATCGATCGATCATCTGACATGTATGGGGGCCTCTCGACTCTCAATAGAGAAAAAGGATCCAGCAGTTGGAATTTTCCTTTGTTTTTAGGGTAGATTAACCGCTGCCAGAGGAGTCTGATTGTGCTTTTTCTTCTCGTGTACGCTCAGCCAAGCTTAACGTTCATTTCTATGGGAGAGCTATCCGATGGCGGCCATGCTTTTTACTGAGTGAGCCCATTACAAGACATTTAGGCTAATATAATGGGTGACCACTGACCTAAAGTGTTTATTTAGAGGATGCCTTAAATTGTTTTCCTGCATTGGTGACCCTTGGTATAATTTCCTAAAGTAAGTTTCTATTGGAAGGATCTATGATATCAATGAATATTACAAATATTTATTTAGTCTTTTTATTTAAGCAATGGAGCCTTTAACTAATGATGGAATGTCAAAGAAATTCACGTTCCCTGCAATTGGCTTGCAAGTTTTTCTGTAAAATGCAGGAATTTTGCAAAAAAAGTATCAACTTGTATGTATTTCATTTTTTTACATTATGAATCAATAGGCTATGCAGACAGCTTTATGGCATACTGTATAGTTGCACACACTGGAGCTTTACCTCTTACATGTGTGCAAATATGCTATATTAATAATGGTGATGCAAAATGTAGCTTAGAAAAAGATGACAACACAAAAATGAAAATTTGCTGCAGTCTTCAGGGGTTAATTCTGTTGCAATGTTCAACTATTAAAGGGAACCTGTGCGCTTATTCCTGCTGCCCAAACCACGCACAGCATGAATCCTCGCCTGGCTACACGATTGCAGCCAAGTATATTTTCCTCTGAAGCTCTGGCCATGGACCATAGCCGGAGACCAGACTAGTCCAGCGCCGCCTGAGCTGATTCTTCACACTATATTTTTCCCCGAAATTCTGGAGATAAAAACATACCTGCTGCAATTGTGCAGCCAGGCTTTGACTCGTGCTGTCTGTGGTTTAGGCAGCATGAATCTACTGACGGGTTCCCTTTAAAGAAGTTTAGGAAACTTCTCACCATTCAGTTTGTAATTGACAATTAATGCAGTGCATTGAATGAACTAAAGACAAATTATCTATTTATTTTATAATATTTTTATATAATATTTTTTTTTTTTTTTTTTTTTGTGTAGCCCGACAGAACATATGAAATGAAGATCGGACAACCACCTGTGTCATACTACTTAAAAGCTGCTGCAGGAATTGAAAAAGGGGCATCAAAGACAGGTTTGTGTGTGTGTGTGACATTCTGGAGGTCAGACTAAAGGCCCCCATACACATGAGAGCGCTATCGACTGAACACTTGTCCAGCTGACCACTATCTCCCCCACATAAATGCTTAAAATGTAGCCTGCCCTGTATCCATGGGTACGACCATTCATAGAGTGACAGTTAGTTGTTAGTGGTCATAACCATGGATACCTAAGCTACTGCAATCAGGTAAGCAACATGGCGAATCTGAAGAACTACACTACATTTCTAACTGGAGGTATTTGCTAATATTACACCTACATATTGGGATAGGATTTTGGAGATGGGAATACCCCTTAAGTCAGTAAAACATGAGATGTTCAGTAAGAAATGGCTTACATGCCTGTCTGAATGTCTCGTGTAATACCACTGCAGAAAGCTGTGGCGTGATTTCGGGCACGGCATACCCCCTGTAAATATCTTTTTCCATTCGTTTTTTTAACTCTGTCCTTTAAGCTAAAATAGTCACATCAGCTGCTTCACCATCTCCTGGTCCTTAACAGGCTGCAGCAGAGATGTCACGACTACAGCGCATGTGACCACTGCAGCCAATGATTGAACATCACAGCTGAGACCTATCGTTAGTAGAAGCAGTCACTTGCGCTATAGTTGTGGCGTCACCGCTGCAGCCTGTCAACAATGATCGAAGCAGTGGCTGAGAGGCATCCCTGCCACTTGGTGAGTATAGCCTGTTCAGAAATAAAAATGAATCCCGGATAACCGCTTTTAGCAGTGTGGTTTTTTTTTTTTTTTTTTTTTTATACCTATAGCAAGCCCATGAGATTAAAAACGTATTAATAGGAAACCCCTTTGAAGGGTTAGTCCCAGAGAACCAAGTCTCCTGTGGACAGGGGACAACTTGCTGGTCTCTAGGAGCCCACCGGCACCACTACAGTGCAATCACAGGGTGTGAATGCAGTGATTTGGCAACCGAAGGCCTGACATTGGCTTCCATACCTGCCTTATCCTCAGTCTGTTAGATCCTGCTGGAGGCAGGGTCTAATAGGCTAATTGTCAGTCAAACACTGAGAGGTTAAACAATACACTGTGTACTACATAAGTGCGATCAAAGGATCAGATGTTGAAGTCCTCTTGTTGGACTAGTTAAATATTGTAAAATAAAAAAAATAAGAATAAAAATATCCAAAAGCCCGGTTTTTAATAATTAAAAAAATGGTCTATTTGTGGGGGGAAAAAAACATGTGTAATGGCCCGTTCTATAAATCTGATATTTATCCTGCACGGTGAACACTATGGAAAAGATGTATGAAAAGCTATGCAATAATTACTGTTTTTGTTCATTTCGCCTCATAAAAGGGGATAAAAAGACTAATGTATGTCATTATGGTACCTATATAAACAACAAGCTAGTTATGCCAAAACAACTTGGTAAGGAGCTTCACCCCCCTCCTTAATCTAGGCTACAAGAGAGATTTTATGTTAAGCACTAAAAATCCACTTTAGGGTCCGTGCCCACGATGCGTTTTTCAAGCATTTATGCTGCGGAATTTTTGCAGCGGAAACGCTTGGTAAACCTTCCCCCATGGTCCCCAATGAAATTCCGCATTTTCAATGCCCATGCTGCGGATTTTTCCGCAGCGTTTTTGATGCGCTCAAAAATCTGCTGCACGTCCATTATTTGTGCGTTTACGCATGCGGAATTGCCATCTACAATGCATTAGAAAAACGCATGGCAATTCCGCATGTGCAAAACGCTTGAAAAACACGTGTCAAATTCCGCACGCGTTTTTCCGGGCAAGGAGATGTGGAAATTTTCTGCATCGTGGGCACATAGCCTTACTCAGGTACTTCATTGGGAACAAAAAGACCGTAGGATGTCTTAAAGCAATACCCTCAGGTGGAAAAGTAGGACCAGAACCAAGCAAACTAGATGTCTTCAGGTAGTGGCCCAAGTGACTGCCTTCTGCAGCACCTGTCTGCTCATATCCGCTTCTAGAATGGTAGTTCACATCCAGCTAGAGAGAGTTGCCTTGGAGTCCGTGAAACCCCTGTGAGAACCGTCCGGGATGACAAATAAGGAATCCAAGTGCCCTAAGAAAGCGGTAACAGCCAAGTATAAGGGATGACTCTAAATACGTCCAGCTTGTTGAGGGACCTCTCTGTATGATGAGCTGTGGAACAATAGGAAAGGAGGACTACTCTCATTGAGGTGGAAGGAGGGAACCACTTGAGGCCAGTACCCTCCTTTCTTTCCTAATACCACCTTGTCCTTTTGGAGCACATAAGGTGTGAGCAACAAGAGAGGGTAGCCAGCTTGGAGTCCCATTTAGTGGAAGAAACTGCTAAAAAGAAGAGGCCACTTTCCAAGAAACAAGCTGCAGGGAAGCTTCCTTAAGAGTCTCTAAGAGAATTGACAGGCCCTCAGAAATGGGTTGAGATCCCACGAGGTACTGGAGGTCCGTAAAGAGGAACAGAGTGAGCAACGCTCAGTAGGAAGGTCTTAACCTGAGATTTCAATGGCAGGTTCCTCTGAAAAGGTTGGACAGTGTCAAATCTTGGCCCTTCGGGGAGTTGTGCACCAAATCCATTCAGACTGTAGAAAGGAGAAAGAGGTGGGTGCTATCTGTTTGGATTCACACCATCAGAAAAAGGCTTTCCAAGTGTGATGGTATATACAAAATGAGGGCTTGTGTACTTCACTTATGGTCTAGACTAACTGATCAGAGAGGCTAGAAGCCTTCAGAACATTGTCCGCAACAACCAAGCCATTACAGTTTTTGACCAGAGAGGACGCTGTGAAGCCGGGCTGAACGGTTAGGGAGGAACCATGGAATGCCTGCAACAAGGTTGCTCAGCACCGCGTGCCAGGACCTTCTGAGCCAATCTGGAGCCACAAACTAAACTGGATGTCCTACTGCCTTGATTTGCTTGAGAAGCCTGAGTAGCAGATAAAGGGAAATAAGAAATGTAGAGAAGGACAAATTGCAACCATGGGATCACCATAGGGTTAGGGGCAATGGTTGGAGAATCACGGATTCTGAACAAAAATTGTGGGACACTGGTTTGCGATGGGGCACCCCTGATGTCGACCTGATGAGGAATCACAATCTGGTGAAGACATGTGTATGAAGGGACCAGTATCCTGTGGGTAGTTGTTCGTGGCTGATGTAGTAATCAGGCCAGTTGTCTATTCCAGGAATGTGAAGGACTCGGTGTTCCACCTATGCGAAGATTGGAGAGGCCTTTCACATGGCCATCCGGCTGCATGTTATGCTTCGTTGATTAGCCTCAGCTGTGGCGTTGTTGATTTGGATGCAAATTGGGAGACCCAGAAGCTTGTGCTGCAATTAGAGAAGAGACAGCCAGATGGCTCTGAGCTCCAGGATGTTGATGGGCAAGCGGGTTTCTTGATGATTTCAGCATCCGTGAACCATGAGGTGGAGAAATGCTTCTCCCCCAACCCAATTGACTGCCATCTTTAGTCACTACTTGCCAGTGAATGGGGATAAAGGCGTAGTCCTTTTAGATTGGAGGTGTAGAGATCACCGTAAGAGGGGCTGCCTAACCAGTGGAGGCAGGCGGACAGGGACATCCAGACAGAGCGGAGATTTGTCCCTTATGGAAAGGAGAGCTAGCTGGTTTGTACTGGATCTGAACAAAGAGGTTGGCTTCTAGGAAGGCTACCAATTTGTCCAGGACCATCATGGAAAAGTGGAAAGGGTAAGGGGAAAGGCTCCTCAGAATCAGAACTGTCTAGCGTGTCCTTTTCTAATGTTTTTTTGAAGGAATACTCTCACCTCGGCAGTGTTGAAAAATATCCCTGGGAAGACAAGATGCTGAGATGGTTTGTATCTGATTATCCAGCCAAAACAAGATTGTGTCCATGGGGATCTGTAGCCATTTCAGGTTCTCTGTCTGAGAGCCTTGTAGAGGATGACCACAATTCCCTTGGCATACAGAAGGCCCATGACTGCAGCTACGACCTTCTGGAATAGATGGGGTGCTGTGGCTAGCCAGAAGAGAAGCGTAATGAACTGAAAATAAGCATTGTAGACCGCAAACCAAAGAAACCTTTGGTGATGGGGTAAACATTGGGATGCGGGGATACAGGTTATGGATATCCACTGAGGAGAGGGTTTGCCGTGTTCCATGAATTCTGAAATGCTAAGTCAAACCCGTTAGAGAAAATTCAGATCCAAGATGGCTCTGATGGACCCATCTTTTTCAAAAAAAAAAAAAATATCACACACGTCGTCCATGATTCCTATGCCCTCACCCCTCCCCCTTCCCACCCCCTAATTAAGTGGCCAAGAAAAACCTATATAAATTTAGTATCTTTATTTTGCAGGGTGATACGATCATAATGTGTCCAGTCTACCTAATGGTGAATAACTAATATATATTATCATTCATTCGGTACGGAAAGTATTCAGACCCCTTTAAATTTTTCACTCATTGTTTCATTGCAGCCATTTGGTAAATTCTAAAGTTCATTTCATTTTTTTCCTCATTAAAGTACACTCTGCACCCCATCTAGACTGAAAAAAAAACAAAACAGAAATGTAGAAATTTTTGCAAATTTATTAAAAAAGAAAAACTGAAATATCACATGGTCATAAGTATTCAGACCCTTTGCTCAGTATTGAGTAGAAGCACCCTTTTGAGCTAGTACAGCCATGAGTCTTCTTGGGAATGATGCAACAAGTTTTTCACACCTGGATTTGGGGATCCTCTGCCATTCTTCCTTGCAGATCCTCTCCAGTTCCGTCAGGTTGGATGGTGAACGTTGGTGGACAGCCATTTTCAGGTCTCTCCAGAGATGCTCAATTGGGTTTAGGTCAGGGCTCTGGCTGGGCCAGTCAAGAATGATCACAAAGTTGTTCTGAAGCCACTCCTTTGTTTTTTTAGCTGTGTGCTTAGGGTCATTGTCTTGTTGGAAGGTGATCCTTTGGCCAAGTCTGAGATCCAGAGCACTCTGGAAGAGGTTTTAATCCAGGATATCTCTGTACTTGGCCGCATTCATGTTTCCTTCAATTGCAACCAGTCGTCCTGTCCCTGCAGCTGAAAAACACCGCCATAGCATGATGCTGCCACCACCATGTTTCACTGTTGGGATTGTATTGGGCAGGTGATGAGGAGTGCCTTGTTTTCTCCACACATACCGCTTAGAATTATCACCAAAAAGTTCTTTCTTCGTCTCATCAAACCAGAGAATCTTATTTCTCTTAGTCTGTGAGTCCTTCATGTGCTTTTGAGCAAACTCTATGCGGGCTTTCATATGTCTTGCACTGAGGAGAGGCTTCTGTCAAGCCACTCTGCCGTAAAGGCCCGACTGGTGGAGGGCTGCAGTGATAGTTGACTTTGTGGAACTTTCTCCCATCACCCTACTGCATCTCTGGAGCTCAGCCACAGTGATCTTGGGGTTCTTCTTTACCTCTCTCACCAAGGCTGTTCTCCCACGATTGCTCAGTTTGGCTGGACGGCCAGGTCTAGGAAGACTTCTGGAGGGCCCAAACTTCTTCCATTTAAGGATTATGGAGGCCATTGTGCTCTTAGGAACTTTGAGTAATGCAGAAATTCTTTTGTAACCTTGGCCAGATCTGTGCCTTGCCACAATTCTGTCTCTGAGCTCCTTGGGCAGTTTCTTTGAGCTCCTGATTCTCATTTGGTCTGACATGCACTGTGAGCTGTGAGGTCTTATATAGACAGGTGTGTGCCTTTCCAAATCAAGTCCTATCAATTTAATTAAACACAGCTGGACTCCAATGAAGGAGTAGAACCATCTCAAGGAGGATCACAAGGAAATGGACAACACGTGACTTAAATATGAGTGTCTGAGCAAAAGGTCTGAATACTTATGACCATGTGATAATATATAATTTACAGATGCTGTGTGGTTTTGTTAATTTTTTTTTGCCTCCCAATAGTGTATCAAAAATTAATCAATCACCTGTATCGCAAAATGGTACCAATGAACGCAACAATTTTTCATGCAATGAAACAAGCTGACATACAGCTCCGCTAACTGCAGTGAGAAAATTGCAAATTGTATGGCTCTGGGGAATATGGCAACACAAAGACAAATGTATTTTTTTTTCCAAAGCGTGTATTTTATTGTATATAAATTTTAAAATATAAAAACTATTTTTTAAAAAAGTTGGCTCCTGAAACCTGACAGTAGACAAAAAAAAAATGTTATGTCATAAAGGGCAAAACTTCAGCATTTAGGGGAAGGGGGAAAGGTTGGGTGTACAACTCCTTTAAAGAGAACCAGTCATAAGTGACCATTTTAGTGGTATTTTATTTCCATTGCTCACCTGTGTATTTCCCTTTTTAAAAAAAAATTAAATTTTTGAACCTTTTGTATTTTGTGCTGTGTATTTTTAATAAAGAAAGGGGGGGATAAGTATGCAGCTCATCCTAAAGACACACCCCCATAGAATCCTTTAAGAATCGCCTACTCGTTGGGGACAATAAAAGGTAGCACTAAATGGCTCACATCTCTGTAACCATATTGCGGATTTAAGAAAAAACAAAAAATGGCATTCTCCGGGGATCAGCAGGAGTAAAATAAGGACAAAAACTGCGCCACTTTAAACGGAGACTTATCACCAGGTCTAAAGTAATTTTCAGCTCCCTGTGGAATGACGAGAGTCTCCGGATTATTCTCGGCTTGAATCTACTGAGATGATTCCTTTCTTATTTTGCTGTACAGTTTGTGCCCTCTGATGTCAGACGAGCTGAACGGTTATTTTTCATTGATATTTATTATCATGTTAATCGCTGACCTTCTTTAGTAAAAATCCGTATCCATGGGAACCAACTTATATGCATTCGTTTTCTCCATGGTAACTGGTGCTCCCTAGCAACATTGTAATTCATATTGTATCTCGGATTGCATCAACATGCTTGTAGTTTGTGCCAATTGTTTTGACAAATCATTGGACCCCCGCCGTTCATAAATTTATTACCTGCGTCCTAAAGGCTGAAATGGGTTACACCCTAAGATTGTAATAATACTTTTTTTTTTCTTTTCATCACAATGCAGAAATATTGTTAATGATTATTAAAAAAAATTCTTTTTTTTGTAGGTCAGGAGGTGGCAGGAATGGTGACACTTAAGCAAGTATATGAAATCGCTGTTGTGAAGTCTCAAGATGAAGCGTTCATTCTTCAGGATACGCCTCTGATTGAAGTGGTGAAATCAATTATTGGCAGCGCTCGATCACTGGGGATCAAAGTTGTTAAAGAGTAAGACATTCTCTGTCCCTCAGCTGTTACAACAGTGTTCATTAAGGATGGGCTAGGGTGCGGACCATGGTAATGTAATGTACTGTGCAGTGTTGCTGTGCAACCTGCAGCTCTCCAGCTTTCATCATGTCCCAACCATACCTGTGGGGTTATGGGAAACGTAAAATGTTCCCGCTTCAGTGATATTTTATCCTGAAAGTAGGGCATGTAAGTAGAAGTATGCAACTGTGATTTCCTCATCTCAAATAAAAGCCAACAACCATGGTGGGTATACCCCAACACCAAATGTCAATGTAGCAATAAATTGTCTTGTGGCTTTGAGCATCAATTACAGCTGGACAACGACGTCTCCTTCTGTTCACAACAGTGTAGAGTTATTGGCTGCTGAGGCATGGCATCCCACTCCTCTTGAAGGGTGGCCCTCAGGTCATTGACGTTCTGGGGTACAGAGTTAGGAGACCCTACACGGCCACTCTGCTGATTTCACAGGTTTTCTATGAGATTCAGGTCTGGAGAAAGTGCAGGCCGCTCCACTTGAGGTGCCCCTTGTGACGGGGTGTGCGACACAGCAGGAAGGGACTCCAGGCCGATGATCAATCCAACGAGATTTATTGAGGCAGGGAAAATAGAACATCAAATATCGAGATTGTTCCTTTGAGTCCACACCAAAAGGGAATAGTTCCGGGGGCGCCACTCGGCAATCCGACGCCAGGGAAAAGGTAGAAATAATCCTGGGATGAGTTTGATGGATTCTAGTAGTAGGGGCTTGTCACAAAGTGTAGGGCAGTTCTGTATTGACTAGACACAACTGCCCACACTGACTCCACCACCAAAGGCTTGTCTGGTGACAACAGTGGCTGATGCATAGCGCTCTCCTTGACGTCCCCTACGTCACTGGTTTCCATAATTTCTGCTCAACGTGAATCGACTTTCATTCGTGAACAGCATAGATGCTCTCTGACCCATGCAAGATGATGACTCCTGTGCCTGGTGGTGTGGTCAGGTACCCTTGCTGGTCATCTAGCACTCAGACCACGCTGATGTGAACGGTTTTGAATGGTCTGACATGACACGTGGGTGCCTCTCACCTCCCTTATATGTGCCTGCAGTTGTGTGTCATTCATTATCCAATTCTAAAGAGCATTGTTCACAATGAAGCGATCATCCGTGTGGGATGTGTCCACTTCTCTGCCTTTCTGTGACTCTTCCAGTCTCTCTGTATCTCTGTTGTACTCTGCTGATGACTCTGTGACCCTCCAAGCTCAGTGGCCACGTCTGTCTGAGAACATCCTGCTTGAAGCCTCGCAATGGCGAGGTACTGCTGATTAATTGTAGGGTGTCGTCTTGGTCTCACGATGTCAAAATGTGAACAGCATGACTGTTTAATACCAATTCTAATTGAACCCCGAAATGTATTGGGCGATTCATGGATCAAACACCTGTTGTGAATTTTTTCCATTTAGCCCCTTGTTAGAGAACAGCAAGTTGTGCAGTTGTTTTGTTTTTAGTTTTTTTTTTTTTTTTTTTTTTTTTTTTTTTTTTTAAGTACATGGTCAATTTAAAGGTCTTGTTCAGAAGTACATCTTGTCCTTCAAAAAAAAACAAGCTTTGATGTGTCCGCATCAACAGAAATTTGTTTCTTTTTAAGTAAGTTATGACTCTTTGGAAGAAGGGAACAAATAATGAAAAGGGGTGGGAAGAGGTTAATGTAGCTTGACATTGTGTAGCAATTTCACGTTATTTTTCTGCATTCAAGTAACCTAATGGTGTGTTGCGGTATATTTACCTCTCATGGTTGACGGGTTTATTCTTTTTTCCTTAGTTTGTCTGCAGAGGATTATGGAAAGTTCCTAGAAGAGCGACAAGCTTTCCTTCAGGCTGCCGCAGAAGCACGAATAGCAGAAGAAGCTGCAGCGAAGAAGAAATGATGTACTTGGAGGATATTTTTGAATATTTTAGGAACTTTAGATACATTTTTATTTTTTTTTTTTTATTTTATCTAAAACATACACAAATAGCTGAATCAAAAAAAAGATGTCTTACATACACCGAAGCAATGACCTGGATGGCACGGGTGCCCTATGGGCAGACCCCCTGTTATGATGTACAGTTACCCTAGCGGAACTGGCTTGTATATTTTTGGTTTATGACAATAAAATCCAAAAGTAATAACATTACACAAATTAACTTCCATCTACAATTACCCCAAGAATATTTTACTCATATTTTTTTTACAAATATTTAGCTTGCACGTGATTCTCGCATAAACAGATAATTTACTACACCCTCACTAACCATTCTGCCCATCCTGGTGATTTTGCTAACCCCCACCAACACCACCACAAACTCATTGCAAATAAAGTGACTTTCGTACCTGCATTTGTATCTGTTGCATAACTGAAGCAAACTGAATCGGGGACACCCCATTGATTTATTGAGTCAGTCTGGGTTTTGTTATTTTGTCTTCCTTTTCAAGAACAAAAAAAAAAAATGCAGCAAGCAAAACCTCTTTTTTTCTCCTTTGATATAAAAACAGGACTTAAAAAGAATCGGTTAGCGTTTTTGCTATTTAATCTGAGCGCGGCATGATGTAGGGGCAGAGAGCCTGATTCCAGCGATGTGTCACTTGTTCAGCAGGATGCTGTAGTTTCAAGATAAACAGGTGTGATTGAGGTTATACAGAGCTCCACATTCATAGCACTGCTATAGTTTGCAATGGAAAAGTTTACCACATGAATTCCATCTGTTTCGTAAAATGAAAAGTGTGAACGTAGCCTAATAACGTATTTTATTAACAAATTGTAATTGTTGAATGTTGGGAGAGGGGGTGTGCCAGGCCTATACATGCACCCAATATATAGGTTCCTGCCTCTAGGAGGCTGAAAGGAAGCCTAAAATGTGTGAAGAGGTCATATGCAAATTGCCTCTTCAGAGAGGAAGAGGACTTCAACTTTAGTGCCATGTGCTGGAAGTAGCAATTCTAAAAGTCAATATTGAGCAATACCACATGACTTGGGATGAAAGCCAAATCAGAATAATTATTTGCAGACACATGTTTTGAGGAGTTGCCCCTCCTCAGTGCAAAGCAAGACCCTTACACCCCAATCAAGAGGCCGCTAATAGTAACAAATCAGATCTCTTGCTTTGCACTGAGAAGGGGCAAACACCCCGAACACATATCTGGGTTTGGCTTTTATTCCAAGTCATGTGACCAGGCTCATTAAAGGGTCGATATTGAGTTTTAGGATTCCTACTTCCAATAGGTGACAATTTGCATGTTTAATTAACCCAGAGAATCATTGCACGGCCTATAAGTCTCCTTACACCGGCATCTCAGCCACGTCACTCTCCGCAAGGAAAGACCACAGAAAAGTGGTGATAAGTAGCAGAGCCGTCCCATATGTGGGCATGGTCAAGGAAAAAGGGTGTAGCTATTCAAAAAGGGAAAATTATTGCATTGTTTCTTCGCTGGTCGTTCATGGGAAAAATTGACGCAAATTGAGTTTCTGGGTGCAGCTAGGTTTAGATCGATTATAGGCTGACTCTAAGTATGTAGAAAAAATTATGAATCAATAATATACGACACATTTCTAAGGTCTTATAAAATAAAAATCGGGCTGTGCCCACATAGTCGTGAGACCTCTTCAGTCGGACATGAGCTGATACACATCATATAGCTCGCCTCTGAAGATAAACTGGCAGATCCTATTACTTACACCCCACTGTTAGTTCATCTTTTGTACCTTGAGCCTCAGTTGGGCTGGGATTTTTATCCAGTTTTTTTTGTTGTTTTTTTTTCCTCCCCTTACCTGAATCTGGCCCATATGCCATTTTTACTGCCTCAATGTCTGTATGGCGTTTGCTATGGTGATTTGGTTATTATCTTTACACCATACAGTTCTACCTGATGTAGGGGGGAGATTGGCTAAGTGGTTAATACCATCTTCTTGCATCACTGGGATCGTTTTTATCCGATCGGGAGCCCCAGATTAGGATTTTTGTTCTCTTTTGTGCTTGTGAATTTCTTTTCCCACTGCTAAAAACGTAATAATTTGTTTCTTATGAATTTGTCTTTAGTGTGGATCAGATATGCTTCATTATAGAATCTAAGCTGTTGCGTGTTTCCAATAACAACCGGCAGAAATGTGACAATGGACTATAATTTCTCTCCTCTATCAATAAAGGACATGCACCTTGGCTATAAGCTCCTGCCTCACACAAGTTTTGGATCCTCCTCTAGTACTGAGCTAAAATTGTTTTACCATAAAGTCTGTTCTGCTGGATTCTTCTATTTTTTTTCCTCAGTTAATTGTTTTCTTTTTGTGTCCAAATGGGAACAATGCTATTTACATTCTACTCCGACCCCAGCAGGGCAAACATCGTCAACTCCACAGCACTGTTAAAACCCAATCCTGTGGTTGTATCCTGAGGGAGGAGTGTGATAACTTCGAAACGTGTCGATATTAAAACTGCATTGCTTCACCCCTTGTGTATCTTGGATCCTTCATGTGGAGCTCAACCAGCAGCACAGAAAATCCTCTTTAAGACCCGATCAAAGAAGACGAGTGGGTCCAAAGCACCAGAGCCCAATAGAACTTCATTTTCCAGCCTAAACTTTATCCATTGTACCCTCAGAGAGCTTCCTTTTCCATACTGCTGTTCAACGCAATGTCCTCTCTGTCTGCCTGCCCAGGCCTTTTCCTTTCTAATTCTCTGCCTTCTTCTCCACACTCTTAGTTGGTGATGGCCTGCTGCACTTTTTATTCCCCACAGGCCAAATTTTTTTGCAACTTGATGAAGTAATTGACACAAATTACCCCCCTCCTCTTCAACCTAAGGTGGGGGTACACGACCTCCTTTACTGCTATGATAGACTCCAGAGGTAAATCTTCCCATCAGAAGTATATTGGGGTCTTTCTATTATACTTGTGTGGCGCCCCTGAGGGTTCGGTCGCCACAGAGGTACTGCATCTCAACCAGAGGTGTAGTATCTCACTCTCCAGTAGGAAGGAGTACAGCTCGGGACCCTAACACCTGCATCCAACACATTCCCGCAGTGGGGGTAGGGCGAGATTGCTCCTAAAGGAGAGCACAGTCCCGGGTCCCTAGCTGTTGGGAGGAGCTATGTAGTGGGTGTGGGTGGAGGAAATAGCTTAGGGGAGCACATGAGAGGAAGGTATAAATAGAGAAGCCATCTTATTTAGTCAGATCAGAACAGTGAGCAGTGAGAATGAACAGTCTACAGTGAGAGGAGTTGGGAGCAGAGGCTCTGCAGGAGCTCTGCTCAGGCAGAGGGCCTGAGGAGAGGCCCAGGACTGAAGAGAGACGGAGAGAGGAGCAGGAAGGGCTGCGCAGGATTTCAAGTCCTGCAGCCAACAGTCCATATCAGTCTCGCCAAGAACGTAGCTATAGAGGACCCAGGGGACGGAACAGACGTCGCCCGACAAGGCCCGCAGGTACCGGATTGGGAGACTTGGTATGAGGTGCAGGGAGACGGCCAGAGAGAGGACACAGAAAGGGGTCCCGTTAAGTACTCCGGAGATACCTGAGGGTGGACTGAACCCCTCCCTGAGTAAGCGCAACACGACGAGGGAAGTTGGTACCTGTAACTTGGACTGCAATAACCGTGAGTAAAGACCCTGAGGACTGCACTCCACTTTCTCCGTGATTATTGTCTGCGCCATCACCCCTGCACTACAACGCCCATCAATGCCCTGGAGCTAAGCTCTACCTGTGGAGAGCTGAACCAACTCTGCTGCACTAATACCAGCTCCAGAGGCTCTGCACAGCAGCGGCGGCTCCTATAGCCGCATACCACAGGTGGCGTCACAAACTTTGTACATAAATCCCCTGTAAATAATCCCCTATTGAATGACCGCCCTGGGTCACGGACCGGGCCACAGCCACTGTGACATTTCCCTAAGCGACGACCGGCCCGGCACCGAGTACCCCACGGCCCAGGGGGCGCGTCACTTGCACATGATGCAGCACTAAATTTCTTACTGGTCATCCTGAACCACTCTGCCCTGTATTCCTAGGGCCTTGCATGCAGTTTTTTGAGACTAGGTATTGAGTCTGTTGGGTGTTTGGTGAGGTCTACCATGGCATGGTCAAGGAGATTCCATTCTTGGACACAACGTGTTCTACCAAAGTGATGGGGGCTTCCTCAGCTATTTAGCCCGACTTTCATGCTCTCCAGGTCTGCAAAGTGTCCATCTGATATTTCCTGCACACCTTCATCAAGATTTACAGGCTGTCACATTTTTTTGTTCTCTGAAGCTTCTTTGGGCTACAAGATGTTGCGGTGAAGGATTAATAAACTTTGATCCCTTTTTCTGTTGTTGTTTCTCCTTTGGGTATCTGTGTGTCTCTAAATGCCATGAGCGAAAATATATCCAAAGGTGGTGAAGGTAGAGATATACGTCCGCGCCGCTGAAAGATCCTCAAATCAGGAACATATAATAAAATCCTTGTTTATTGGTAAATGCCTACGCGTTTCTGGGTGTTCCACACCCCTTCATCAGGGCACCAACAGATATATCCAGGTGAGAACTACCATTTTACTATTATTCCCTATGTCTACAGGTGTAACCCTATTGGGCTTTGTGCTCTCTCTCTCTTTGTATTTTATGAGCGAAAATATGGGATTTCTGGAGAATGTCATGGTAAAATCATTTTCTTATCATATTCATTGGGAAACCCAACTTCCACCCAAAACTGTTATTTTTTTTGTCAACAGTTTGCATATCCAAGTTATATTTGCTGGTTAATTTGTCTATGGAATTTATAGTGTTGTTTTTTTATTCTTTTAGAATGCTATTAATTGTCTCTTTGCTTGAGTATAGGGATGAGCAGACCCATGGATGTTTGTGTTCGTTGGGTTTGAGCGAACTTTAGTCCAAAGTTCGGCTCGGGTACCAGAACTCAACCCGAACCCAATAGAAGTCAATGGGGCCCCAAACTTTGATACTTGTAAAATGGTCTTACTAAGGGCTAGGGGGCTGCAAAAGTCTCTCTATCTCTCTTCTTCTGAACTCCAAACACTAAAACGGATTTCTGGGAGAAGTCAATGTTCTGAGTTCAGCACCAGACACTAGGTGGTATGAAGCCCGAAATGTACAGTTCGGGTTCGCTTATCTCTGCTTGAGTACATACTGTCTTATCTCACTGCCTAAAAGGGGTGTATAGACCTATAAAAGGCTCTAAAGCCCGCCATACATGTCAGGTGGCTGTTGGCGAAACGATGCTTCGGTTGATCATTTAGATGATAACCCATACACAGGAGACCTTGTCCGGCTGAGCATTTCTGTGGTCTCTCTGAGATAACTCTCGTGGAGACAACAGAAGTGCTCAGCCGAACAAAAGGATTGGCAGTCTGAAATCGGACATGCCAGATCGATATTTCCCCCAACTATTAATTGTCCTGCTCCCCCATACACAAAGTGTCTGCCAAACCCGTCAATATTGGCGGGTTCAGCTGACAGTAGTCTAATGTGTACGGGAGGCTTTATACCCTTGTGTTGCCACCAATACCACTATTGATCAAGTTATGGCTCGTTCGTTATTGATTTGCTATAATAGTTACTATGATCGACCCATTTTGTCTGATCAGAATAGATCACGAGGGGTTGGTTGGGGCTCGATGAGGCTACACACCCTGCAGCATAGTATTTAGAAGACCACACCGCAGTCTGGTTGCCTGTCCTGTCTAACATAGTATTGTGTGAATATTTACCCAAGTGGCCAATGTGAACAAGTTGAACTTTTACCTGGTTCTTCATTGGTATTTTTTTTGTTACTTGATAGCATTGTTACTACTTAGCTTAAACAACTTATTAAAGAATCCTCATGGTTTGGGGCTCACTTGATAAACCTTGAGGTCCTTCCATATACTTTCAGCCTTTTATTCATGTGTCATGCAAGTGTGGCGCCCCTGAGGGTTCAGTCGCCACAGGGGTACTGCACCTCAGATAGAGGTGTGGTATCTCCTCTTCCAGGTAAGGATGGAGCATCACCCAGGACCCCACTTCACACTCAACACTACACCACTCCTGTCCTGCAGGGGGCCTAAATGCACCAGGGTGCTGCCCCGTCCCAGGATAGAGGAGATGGGGGGAACCAAAGATAGGGGGAACCAAGTAGTGGGTGAGGGTGGAGGAAACACTTACAGGAAGCACTTATAGCAACATATAAAATCCACGGCCATCTTAAGTTCAAGGTCTTTTGATTGTGGTCTTCTGTCAGGGTCCAGCAAGAGTCTGTAGCTGACTGAAGATTCACGGTCCTCGTTCTCAGGCCTCGAGACGAGAAGCGGGTCAGAGTTAACCAGTGTCTCTGCCCGGGCAGGGTCCCGTTCTAAGAAGACCTTAGAGGGAGCAGAGGAGATAGGCTCCACAGGCAAAAGGATCCCAGGGGGATACGGACGGAGCGGAGTCGCCACCTGTATTCTTCACTCTGGCCAAGCCAGAGGGATTCCTGCTGCAAGAGGGGTGACCGACCCCCGATATCTGACTGTGTACTTCACGTTACTGTTGGAAAAGCCCGGCGACTTAGTGGATCCCAGGGGGAACACAAGCAGGAGGAGAAGGAGAAGGAGAGGAACACACCAACGGGGTCCTGACAGGTGCTCTTGATCTACCTGGGAAGTGTTGAACCCCATTCCTGGTGGCCGCAGTACGCCGTGTGAAGCAGAGGGAAGCTTTGCGGCTAAAGTTCATCTAAAGTGAGTAAAACCCTGGATGACTTCATTTACCGCCTCCGTTTGGTTATTCCCGCGCGTCACTGCACCCACCATCCCTCCACACAGATCATCTAACCCTGCCCTGAGGCCTGCTCCGCCTGTGGGGAGTAGAACCAACCGAGCTGCCAGAACATCAGCCTCAGAGGACTGTGGCAGCGCTGGTGGCCTTCACCAGAAACCACAGGTGGCGTAGTCGAATAACCACTCATCCAAAAGCCCATTTTTTTATGTGACAGCCCTGGGCACAGAACGAGTCAAAGCCGCGACTGCATCCGCCCCCCAACATCTGCAAGGCCCGTCTCCGAGTATCCCCCATCTGCTCAGGGAGGGCGCCACACAAGTTAGCTTTCTCCCGGAGCGAATGAAAACTATCCTGCTTGTGTCACCTACTCTGAAGGTAGGTATGTACCCTGAAGGTATCTACCCTGAAGGTTAATGTTCAAACTTTGCAACATAACTAGGGATATAATCCCAGCCAGAAACTCATCTCCTCATACACCTGTTTCAGGCTCATCAGTGTAGTTTAGTGTTTGGCTGGCTGAATATGATACCCTTTGAAGCTGCTTTTGAGGTGGACTGTTTTGATTCAAGAGCAGTTTTTCTTTGATGATGTCTGAAAGTTGTGGAATGTAATGTACGGACGGCAAGAAAATAAAATGTGATATGTGTGTAATGAAGATGCTTTAGAAACAACAGACTTACAAGTTTTTCTTTTCATTTCTTTCTTTATCATATCGATAAAAAAGCACTTTTGTACAAGACCAGGACTTAACATCACCAGCCCAACACAATGCAATTTGCCATACACATTAGAAAAATTATACTAATAAATATGTATAACTGTACAATTCATAGTTTATATTGTCATCACCGTTACTCTCAAACTTTTGAAAAAAACAGCAGTTCAGGAAAAAATATCCTTATACTTAAATCGTAGCAAAATCCTACGTCATCTTTTATGGCACGCCACCGCACCATAATTTTGATACATGTATTTTTTTTTTCGATGCTTGTCAGTAAGCATTATCATTTTTTTTTTAACACATAGGTCAGTTTTACATCAAACACTTCTTCATCTGAAGGTGCAATTATCCAAAATATAAATATTTCATGAAAAAGGCACAAGTAGTTGTGTACCAGAATTTTAACACTTCAGGTCAATGAGTCCAATACAAGAAATTCAGCTTTATAACTTGGCCGATTCGTTAAGGCCAAATATATCAGATAAAGAAATTGAAACACTGGAAATCCATATTGTTCTATGCAGTGCATACACCTCTCCGGGAAATACTGCTAGGAATTGTGCATTTTTTTTTGGTGGTGGGGGGGGGGGGTTTGTCGCCAACATTACACCTTAAATATAAGGAAGAGAATCTATTCTGGAAATACCTGTCTGGGATTAATGTAACCCCAGTCCTTACTACATTTTGTGAATTACATTTTAGCTTTTTGTGAAACTTTTTACTTTTAAAATGTAAATACTTTAAAGCCCAAAACGATATCAACAAAAAAAAAAAAACAGAAGAAATTGGCACAAATGATGTACCTAAAGTGGGATCAGAAGGTCCAAGATTTGTTGGGTAAGAAACAAAACAAGCCACCAACCAAGAATATAGTGAGTGGTGACTTGAATTTTTGCTTTTTTCTCATTTGAAGGCTCTACAGTAAAATTTTACAAAACTTCACCCAATTAACCCCCCATATTCACTTTTTTTTTTCACCCACTTATTGTATCTCAATAACCTTATGTGGATCAAGGCTATTAATCTGCTATAAATTCATACCAGTGAATGAAATAAAGCTGGTATATGATTGTTTTTCGAAATCTTTAGACCTTCTGCCAACATTTTTGGAGCAGAACACATTACTATGGGATAGAATACTCTCCGAAGAGTTGATAAAAATCAAAATTGGAAAGTAGTAGGAATAGGGTAAAATGAAAATAATAAATTAGTTATATCGGCAAGTATACCATATATCTCTTTTTTTTTTAGTTTCACTACGAGTGAATACTTCTTTTTTGCTATGTAAGACTACTTACAACTTCCTTCGCAATTTACACCTTTTTGTTCTCTTTCCTACCAATTCTTAAAAACCCTTTGTTTTATAAATTGACATGTTGTACAAAATGTTTCAAAACAATGGCCCGTCAAAGTTTGTAAGGTTTGAACAAATGTTTCCCAAGCAGGAAATTAATCTATATATAATATTTTACAGGTAGAATGTGTAATGTATTTATAGATGTTGCCGTACATTCTGCGACCAGAATGTAAGCTTGGTAATGATGGGCCATTGCTTTTTTTTTTTAACCATTATTTTCGAATGAAAACAAAAGAGATCTTGTAAACGTGCACAAAATTCAGAGAAGGAGACTAGAGGAATGAAAGAGAAAAAGGGAACAAAACAGTTTTGCGATGAAAGGGAGAGTCGTACGACGCAGAAAGTCGTTCTTTCTCTCCCACGTTGTGCGTCTTGATTTGTTCTTAATTAGGCAGGAAAAATCTGCTCAGAATATGACAATATGCCATACATAGCGAAGTAAGTCACAGACTTATTTCAAAACGAAGGTTTTCCACTTCCATCTGTAAAACAAAAAGAAAGAAAGGGAATTAGTACATCTTTTTCACCAATGATTTTGGATAATAAAAATGCTCATTTTTTTAGTATTTTGTATTAGTGACTAATGCTTAAACTAATAAGGCACAAAATATTTAATTCTGTTCTATCCATTATAGCTTTACAATATGCAGTCATTTACTTTTTTAATAAATATAAGTTTGAAGGCTTGTGCTAATAACTTACCATGCTGGAAGCCGTCTTGTAGCTCAATCTGGAGTTGATACAACTCATCATTAAACCGGTCACATTGAATCTCTGAGGCACCTGCCTCAAGGTCTGTTTTGTAGGACATCAGTTCCTCTAAGAAGTTACATTCTTCTGGCGACAGATCAGTCGTCACGTTCGAAGTCCTGGATGGAGATGCGGAGAGGTCCCCTCCTACTTCATCCTCCTCCAGGGGACTGCAAGGAGACTCCATGGCTGCAAAAGGTGGAGAATCAGGGAAGTCCTTGAAAAGACTGCAAACCGGATGGCTACCGGTGGAGAGAGACTGTTCTTGACATGTCAAGAAAACAGAAAAGTCAATGCTCTTCCAGGATCGAGGAAAGTTAGGATTGATATCTGCATCTGGAAGACTGGCAGGGAGGGAAACACTTCGACATGCCAGTCCATGGCCACTCAATACCACACTCTCAGAGCATGGAATATCTTTAGTGGCCGCACTATTGAAGACGTTGGCCAAAGAGCCAATCTGTTTCACTAGGAGATCAATTTCATTCTTCTCTTGCTCTGAGTACCTGAAGATTACTTGGTTGATGGGTGATGTCTCTGGGGTCACTAACCCCTCAGGAAGCATTGGTAGATCCACAAAGAGAGGACTTGGTATTTCTGGAACTGTCATGATTGTGCAGTCTCCTCCATCTCCAGGACTATCAGGGGTTGGTGGCAGCTTCTCATAGAGGGAACTGCAGTAGGAATAATAAAGTTCTGGATTTAGAGTAGTACTGTCCTGATCAGCAGATGTCTGTGGGACACTTTCTGAAGCTCCAAAGAGGAAAGTACAGCTTTGGTGTGGAGTGTATGGAGGAGTGCAAGTAAAATCTTTGGGTGGTGCAGTCCCAGCTTGATCTATCCTGAAGCTCTGATCATACGATGTTGGTTGGTAAAGGGAAAATATAGATTGATTTTCTAATTGTCCTTCAGTGACAACAGCATCTTCCATAATTGGTGTAGTATTCTGACACAGGATGGGATCTTCGGGGCTGACGGCCACAGGTTCTGAAAACTCGAAGGACTGGCTGAGGCTTGTAGGTGTGTTTGCAAGGGGAGTGAACACTTGATCTGGGCTGGAAACATCTGCTGGTGAGAGAAGGGTCTCCTGGTAGGAAGGAGCCCCAACTGGGAAAGGAAGTGGAGACTCCTCTGAAGTCAGCTGTTGCCTCAGGCACCAGGCTTCCGAGTCACTGGGGATAATAAAAAAAAATGTTGTTTTAGATAATACAATAATTATAATTAACATCTATAAGTATATCATTATATGTGCTAATGAAAAGGAGAAATATTTCTGTGAACTTACCTTATTATATAGTTGTAAGATATGATTGGAGCATCGGTGTTTTCCAGTAACATCAGCGAATACACCCATATCCACTGTTGATGTCTTGTCTGCAGACGTAAAACCACTTCTGCTCTGCATTCACCAGATTCACTTACTGCAGAGAGAAAAAGCAAGAAGTTAGATTGATACAGATTGTAAATGTATTTACTTCTAAGTCCCCTGTATTCGTTCTGATTATATAGCTTACACTTCTGCTTTTAATTTGCTATGTACCTCCCACCCAATATACCTTTACCCTTATCAGTCTGTATATTGCTATTATATGTCTACTTCATCCTCACTTTGTCTAATCTTCATTGAAATAAACATTATAATAATAGTATCATCTAATAATGCCCTATGTGTAGTACCCTATGTTTAGTGCCTAATTATATAAACTTACGTAGTCTGTAATGCTGGGTAGACATTTGTGTTACGTCTTCAGGGTGGATCAGATTGTACCAAGACTTGCAGGCTAAATCATTTTTCTCAAAACCCAAGTGCAAGAAGGAGCTGCAGAAAAGTAAAAAAAAATTATGTAAATTAACAATATTTCACTGAGACGACTATGAAAAAAGAAAATAGGTAGTTGGGCAAAATTATTATTTACCTATCTGAAACGTCCAGAACAGAAAGATCCTTGGCATGGTGGCTCTCAAAGAAGTCCATCAGGAAATGGTTATGAGTGACTTTGGGTTTGGGGTCAAGAGGGATGCAGAAAGCGGTGAAGACTGGATTGGATGACCAATAGGTTCCAGATGGAGCCTGCTGAAACCTTCCCCTTATAAGGACCAACTTGTTGCCTGCGCTCTGTCTTCGGGCGGTCTTTGACGTATTGAACCTGCATCTGAACATTCTCTCTAAAACAACAAAATAAAAGTACGGTATGATTAGTTGGGTGATAGAATAGTCATTATATCAGACCTATAAACTATTACATTTTTGAAAAAAAGGTACAAAAATACTTTAGACACTTACCACTGTCAAGTGTTGATGGAAGAGACAACTGGTTCCTCATGACAAAGTGATCAGTGGGGTCGATAATGTCATAAATGCTGTCTCCTTGAGCCACCAAATCCACCTGTTAGAGTAAATGCAATGATATGATGAGACACAGATCCATTGCTTCAATATAATTTAATAAATGAATAATATCTGATATTGGATTCTTACCATAGAATGTCCGAGATGATCGGTCACGTTTTCAGACACGTAGATCAGTTTTCCTTCACTTGTGAAAGTTAGTAGGAAGCCAGGAAGGTTGTGTATGAAATCTTGTAAATCTTGACTCGAAAGTAGACTTTCCAATTCATTCATCTGTTGACCTGTTGGGCAAACAGAAATAAAAGACATCTTAAAATACACAATTTCCATACATTCATTGTTACACATGCGCAATGGCTCTAACATTCAGGACCTCGGAGAGTGACAAGTGAAGACTTCTGTAATTCAGCACCAAGGACAGCCGCAACATGATTACAAATGCTCTAGTTCTTGACCATTTTAGTAGGATTGGGCATTGACCAGTTACTATCTTATTGCAATGATTTCATTGCACAAGTAATGTGTTTCATGAGCAAATGCAACAGGTATAAATAGGGTCCATGACAAGAAGAGGCTACAAGAAGACGGATTCCTTAAGGACTGCCATTGCCCCAAAGTTTATGCATTAAACATTAATGTTAAACTAGTGATAAAACAGCAATATATAATCTAAATCTGCAAAATATCCCCAAATATTTTCCAAGTAGCATCTTACCTATTGAGAAGAAAACAGACTTCCTTGTGTAGATACAAGCCAGCGACATGATGTGCAGGTAGGACAACCGTACTTTGTCTCCTTCCGAGATAGGAAGAAGATCCTTCAAGTTTCGAATCTCCGCATTAATTTGATCCCTTCTGGCTTTTGATGCACCTTTCGTAGACCTATACATTTTGGATGGGGTCTCTGGGTTGCTGGGTAAGAGTCAGTCCAGAGAGCCCCTTTCTTCTTTTCTCTTCTCGTCTTCGTTTTTCGTTCTTCTGTTTTTCTTCTCTTCCCGAATATTGTGGTATTCCTGATCAGATTTCCTGATGCTTGTCTCTGGGTTCTGGTTTAAAGAACTGTAGCTCATGTTCTCTTTATATAGTAACTGAGGAGTGTGTGGGCAGGTGAGACGCAATGGGAGGGGGGGGAGAAGAGTGGAGTTTATCATCAATGGGTTGCATGGTTAGGGAGCTGCCTTTCTCTGCTATTACAGGCGAGCGTCATCAACTCATAGAGATGACGCTGAGCAACGGGAGAGAAGAAAAAGGAGGGGGTCGAGTAAAAGGAGAGAGGTGGTGGGGGGGAGGCTGGAGAGAGCGATTTCTGCAAAGAGCCAAATATCACATTCTGTACCCAATTTGGACAGAAACCGCAGACAATGTTGAAAATGCTACATTACCATCCTATATAAAAAACACATATCTATTACCAGAAGCTCTTAGAATCTCGGTAATCTCATGTATTTTCCTTATATGGACTCTCCATAATACATACAGTCATTGCCTTGACTAGGATGTTCCATTGCATTGAACAATCTAAGGATTTCCGAAAAAAAAAAAAGACTACATCTGTATCACTAATTGTGAATATGGCAGCAAGGATGAGCCCTGAATCTTACGTGGACATACCTTTCCTATTTATGGGAGCTGCAAGGTATTTCAACCCTAAAATAAATGTAAATCATTGACGATTGACCGTGGAATAAGAAGGAGCGGCGTGTCTATTGATAGAACTGCAGAATATTCTTTCTTCTCGGCAAGAATGATTAATTCTTATTTAAATCTCTCTCTCTCTCTCTTTCTCTCTTTTGTGTTTCCTTTTATCCTTCAACCCACGCGTTCCACATTTGGTTATAGAGGGGAAAAAAAGAATATTTTCATAGGATATGATTAATTTAGCTGCGTTTTTCAACCCCTGCATTTCCTCTTTCGCAGCTGTAAATAGGTATCTGATCCTGATTTTCCTGCCTTTCTATATATTTATGTCTCTATCTCCCTCTCTCTCACTCTTTTTCTCTCTCTCTCTCCCCTTTTATTGTTGAAAGGATAATTAGATGTAGGTTGGAGTGACGACACTGTGTTTTGTGAATGACGGCTGCTTCTTTGCATACTCGCTGTGTTTTATCCATATTTGGTAAGAGCTTAGTATACAGCAGAATTAACCGTATACTGGCCCGGCTTGCAGGGAGCTGCGCTCTGAAATGCTTCAAAGCGGAGCTATTTTTATACACCGCGGCTTTGGTGTGTATCTTGTTGATAAACTGCTCACAGCTTTAAGGTTTCGAGCTCAAGATAAGAGACTCTCGATACGGGCCATAAGCCATTGTGCTGTATAAGCCCATTATTCCTCGCTGGAACTTTTTAAAAATAGGTTGAAAAGAAAAAGAAATATGAATGAATACGCTCAATGTTTTACCAAAAATAATAAGATTATCATACGGCTCGCAAAAAAAAAGGAAAAAATGGATCGGAGTTAAAATCATGTTAATTTGTGACGAGTTTCTGGCCGAAGCCCTTAGTCATAGAGTATTTTTTCTTTCTTTTGTACAATTATACGGCTCCTCTAATGTAATATTTTTCCCTTTTCCCTTCTTCATAAACTATTCTGTAAACTTGGAGTTCACAACATACTCAACTTTCACAAAAAAATGATTATATTGCCGGACAATGCCGTATAAGTTTTTTTTTAAATCACCCCATTAGCATTTTTTTTGCTCATAACACACAGCACAGACCGCCCGAATGTCTGTGCTGCGGGATACACTTAAAGGAGTTGGCCACTACTTTTTTAATTAATGGCCTATCTGATATATCTGATTGGTAGGGTTGCGACACCCGAGACCCCCACCGATCAACTGTTGCCAGCAGCATCGGCCAGAAGTTCATGGGTTCTGCCAGAACAGAGAAGTTCCGCCATTTCTATAGTGTCC
Source organism: Phyllobates terribilis (assembly GCF_046119375.1). Classification (NCBI taxonomy): domain Eukaryota; kingdom Metazoa; phylum Chordata; class Amphibia; order Anura; family Dendrobatidae; genus Phyllobates; species Phyllobates terribilis. The sequence goes on from NW_027362773.1 coordinate 110,866,141, forward strand.
GCGGCTTGGTACTGATAAGGAGTGGATCTGCAGTACCCAGCCACTATAGTTTTGATGGAGCTGCTATGTTCCGGCAGCATCTGAGAACGTCAGTCCGGTGCCGGTAACAGCTGATCATTGGGGTTGCGAAACTATAAAGTGTTGGCCATGGGTACTTTAGTATAGGGAAAAAGGGTAATGTGACATCTGAATGCATTATTTGCATAAAGTAGAAAGTTTTTTTTTCCCAAAACATTGCATGAAAATTCAGCCCAGACATCCTGTTGGTAAGGCACAAAGTTCCTTAAAATATATTTGTGCTTTATCTTGAGAAAGGTGCTGGTCCAATGCCGAAAATCTCAGCGGCCATTAGCAGCCGAGCATGTTTCAATTTGGGCCAATTTGCAGAACCCTGAACAGTTTAAACTTTCTTAACCCCCCCTTGACCTGATAGGGGATCATGTGATAGGTCAAGTGAAGAACACACAAGTTCTTTGTTGCTCAGGCAGGTGCTCTGTTGCCTTATGGACAATGCTATACATAACAATAGAAAACACTATGTAATTATTAGTGTTGAGCGAGCACTAAAATGCTCGGGTGCTCGAAGCTCAAGCCGAGCTCACCGTGATACTCGGGTGCTCGACCCAAGCAACGAGCCCAATGTTAGTCTATGGCATTTTTGCGGCGGCACCCCCGGCAGTCAGTAGAAAGCCTAAAAAGTGCCCAACAACGTGGTCAGAGGTATTAAGCCACTTTTACGGGCTCACAATAAAACATTCAAAAACTAAACTGAAACTGCTTTCCTGTGAAATATGTTAAGGAACATCCTTTCCAGGGTAAAGACTTGTGTATAAGGTAAAAAAAAAATAACCAAAACAAAAATACTCCTACACACCTTGGGCTATGTTCACAAGAAGCATTTTTTATGCGTTTTTGCACTTTTGTATTGCTTTCAACCGTGACAAATGCATTCACCGGGAAATGTCATTCTAACATTTTACAACCTTATCTGGCCATGTGCTGTGTGACACATGCATAAAGTGCTGAAAAGGCATGGGAACAGCATGGGGAAGACCCCTGGAAGCATCTCTGACACCCAGATCACTGCCTAAAAGTGTGCCCATCAGAAGTGATCATTGCCGCATCAGAAGATGCAGACTTGCAACTATCCCCATGCAAGTCCTTGTCCCAGGGCAGTGTTCAATTGTACCTCCCCCATTCCTTGCAATGCAAGCGCAAGTATGCAGCCTGCCACCCACCCACCCCCAGGCTGCAATACCATACTGCTTGCTTGCACTTGAAATTGGGCCTTTTAGGCATGTGGAGGCGGAATCTGGCCACCACGTCATGGCTGCGTCGGCGGCCTGGTATCCATACTCAGTCCCCAGCCGCCCGGCGGCTGGGTGTCCACGCTTGGTCCCCAGCCGCCGCGGGGCGGACGGGTGTCCATACTCGGTCCCCAGCCGCCCCGCGGCCGGGTGCCCACACACGGTCCCCAGCCGCCTGGGGGCGGCGAGGTGTCCATAAACGGTCTCCAGCCGCCCCTATTTGTCCCGGTGCGCCTTATACACAAGCGCGCATACCAAAACATTACCTCCCCAGTGCATTTAGTGGGAAGGACAGCCTAACCACAAACACGTGGACAAGTGAATGTGGCCAGGGATGGTCCATCTCACTGACGCCTTCACACTGGGTTAATATTGTGGAAGCCGGGACACAGATGGACACTGGGATGCAACACGTCCTCCAGACATAGAGGATTGCGAGTCCTGGGTCAATCAGGCTTCAACACAAAGTTCAGAAGGTAGACAGCAGCAGTGGTCGGCCCCCTACACAACGAATAAATTATTCATGATCATGAGACCATCCATCTCCTTAGCTTTCTGTTCCTTGGAATGCAAGCGCATGTATGAAGTAGCGGCTAGGCCTGAGGTGGTCAGCGTTTTGGCACATATCCTACCTCCTCCGAGGATTGCTGGATGTTTTCCTGCTACTATCCCAGTTCTATGACTCAAAGCAAAGCTTCAAGTAATGTATGATGGATGAGGTGCTGGCAAAGGAGAAAGAGCAGGAGGAACAGGGACCATTCACATCAATATCAGGCCAGTCAACCACACATGTCTTGTAGGATATGTTTCTGTACCAAAAGGAGCGGTTCGGCTGCACAGTTATAGGGCATACAGTGAGTGCAATGCATACCAAAAATTTCGAGGCACTCCAATGCCCCTTGGAAGTGACATGGAGGTCAGAGGGCCTTAACTAAAACGTTTTTTCCATTCATAGCAACTGGGTCTCCTGTATACTGTTGGCCTAAGCAGTGAACGGAAGGCTTTCCAAAAATTATGAGGAACTGCAATGCCCCTTGAAACAGACGTGGATTACAGTGTACTAAAAACCTTCTACCCATTATTGGGGAGTGGTTCTCCCTTAGTGTTCACCTATGCATTAAAAAGCAAAAGCTGACTAAAATTAGGAGGAAATGCAATGCCCGTTGGAAGAGTCGTGAAGGTTAGAGTTAATTAAAAACAACATTTCAATGCCCCTTGGAAGAGCTGTGGAGTTCAGAGTGGTTTAACAAGACGGTTTTAATGCCCCTTTGAAGAGACGTGGAGGTCACAGTAGCTTAACAAGACGGTTTTAATGCCCCTTGGAAGAGACGTGGAGTTCAGAGTGGTTTAACAAGATGGTTTTAATGCCCCTTGGAAGAGACGTGGAGGTCACAGTAGCTTAACAGGATGGTTTTAATGCCCCTTACAAGAGCCATGCAGTACAGCATATTAAAAACATTATTCCCACTATTGGGGAGTGGGTTTCCCATAGTCTTTGCCTATGCCTTCCAAGCAAAAGCTGCCAAAAATTAGGATGGAGGAACTTGCAATGCCCCTTACAAGAGCCATGCAGTACAGCATATTAAAAACATTATTCCCATTATTGGAGAGTGGGTCTCCCATAGTCGTTGCCTATGCCTTCCAAGCAAAAGCTGCCAAAAATTAGGACGGAGGAACTTGCAATGCCCCTTACAAGAGCCATGCAGTACAGCATATTAAAAACATTATTCCCATTATTGGGGAGTGGGTCTCCCATAGTCTTTGCCTATGCGGGCAAAATAGTGTCGGCTGGGGATCGAGTACCGAGGGACGACCACCGCCATAAGGTTGCGGAAGGATTCTGTCTCCACCAGCCTAAAAGGCAGCATTTCCAATGCAAGCAGTCGTGAAATGTGCGAATTTAGGACTGTGGCCTGTGGGGCGTTGGCTGCGAATTTGCGCTTTCGTTCAAAGGTCTGGGATATGGACAATTGAACGCTGCGGTGGGATGTGGACGTGGACGTTGATGCTGGTTCTTGAGAAACTGCCATAACATGTGAAGACTGAGAGGAGGTGGCATCTTTGCAACAGGGGGTTCTCTTACACGCACAACAGCGGAAGAAGCAGTGGTGACACCCGCTGACTCTGGTCGTGGACCCTGGGGTTCGCCCCACAAAGTCGGGTGCTTTGCAGACATGTGCCTGATCATGCTGGTGGTGGTCAGGCTGGTAGTTTTGTCACCCCTGCTGATGCTGGCTGGGCAGGTGGTACAAATGGCCTTTTTGGGGTTATCAGCAGAGTCTTTAAAAAAATTCCAGACTCTGGAAGACCTACCGGTTGTATTGGCAACGTCCCTTGTGTTGGTGTTACGTGGAACGGTTGCCTGCCTTCTGTCTGCAGCCACCACACTGCTTCTTCCTGCCTGTTGGGGTACTCTGCCTCCCTCCCCCTGTATACTGCTGGCCTCGCTCTGCATCTCCTCCTGCCACGTTGGGTCAGTTACTAGATCATCCACCACCTCCTTCTCTTCCACTTCCGCACCACGGTCCTCCTCCTCACTTCGTGGCAATTGCGCCTCGTTATCGTCCACCTCTTGTGACAAATTGCTTGCGTCGCCTTCCTGTGGCCGTGGCTGTTCAAATATTTGGCCATCGCTACATGGGATCTCCTCTTCCACCACTTCAAGCGGAGCAGGCGAGGGGCCCAAATATGGAAATGGACCAGTGAACAGCTCTTCAGAGTGTCCAACTGTGGGATCAGTTGCTGTCTGACGACACTCGGCATGGTGGGAGGAAGGAGCATCAGGGTGAGGAGGAGTATGCAGTCGAGACTCACTCTACTAACACTTGACCGTGTGGAAGACAGACCGGAGGTGGTGGTGCCCAGGTGACTGGAAGTATTATCTGCTATCCAATTAATAACCTGTTCACACTGATCAGTTCGCAATAGTGGTGCTGTTGTGTGTTTCCCTAGTAATTCGGTCAAGAACTGGGAGCGAGAAGATGTGGCTGTTGGTTGTGGCACATTTTCTCCTTGGCCACGGCCCCGTCCTCTGCACGCACCTTCACCAGAACGTCCAGTTCCATGTCCCTTGCCACGCGCCTTGCCCATTGTAAATGAAGTAAAATAGCTTACACTCGCACTATCAATGGCAAAAGGGTAATAAAAAGGAGATTTGAACCGTCGAAGAGGAAAACCACAGTTCTAGTTATCTGGCCTACACTAGAATCTTTTAAACAGATATATTTGTGTCTGAACAGTCAGCGAGACACTCAAAATGTTTTTTTTTTTATTGAAAAAAGGCAAAAAAGTGGATAATACAGAGATTTGAACCGTGGAACTGCAAAACCACAGTTCTAGTTATCTGGCCTACACCAGAATCTTTTAAACAGATATATTTGTGTCTGAACAGTCAGCGAGACACTCAAAATGTTTTTTTTATTGAAAAAAGGCAAAAAAGTGGATAATACAGAGATTTGAACCATGGAAGAGGAAAACCACAGTTCTAGTTATCTGGCTTACACCAGACTCTTTTAAACAAATATTTGTGTCTGAACAGTCAGCGAGACACTGAAACAGTTTTTTTTTTATGCAAAAAGGTGGATTACACCCAGATTTGAACCGTGGAAGAGGAAAACCACAGTTCTAGTTATCTGGCCTACACCAGAATCTTTTAAACAGATATATTTGTGTCTGAACAGTCAGCGAGACACTGAAAATGTTTTTTTTATTGAAAAAAGGCAAAAAAGTGGATAATACAGAGATTTGAACCGTGGAAGAGGAAAACCACAGTTCTAGTTATCTGGCCTACACCAGACTCTTTTAAACAAATATATTTGTGTCTGAACACTCACAGACACACTCAATTTTATTTTTTTGGGGGGGGAAATACCAAAAGGTTAATAAGACAGGTATTTGTACAGTCTGACTGAGGAAAACAAAAAAAAAAAGAGGATTTAGATGAAAAAAAAAAAGGATTTTTCCTGGCCCCTGAGACCTGGGGCTAAGTCTAGCAATCTGAAAAGCAGTACACTGGACTGTAATGCAGTGTTTGTTGGTATAATCACTGCATCTCCTATACAGCCTGCCTGCCTGATATCTGGGATGGATATTAGTCCTGAGAAGGACTGTTTGTTTCATTTTGCAGGCTTTAGAGACCCTACACTACCTATTTCGCAGTATAAATCTCTCCCTAATTTAGCAGCACTCTCCCTACACTGTCTGATCCGGAGCGACTGTGTCCAAGTTGGCGGCGCCCGGTTTTAAATACTCAAGGTGACGCTGTGCGGCCAGCCAATCACTGTAATGCCCACAACCAACATGGCTGCGGCATTACAGTGACTGGCTGGCAATCCCTGCATGTTCATTGGCTCTGTAAAGAGCGCCATACGTGCAGGGCGGAGACCCGAGCTCCCGCCCGTGTAACCCGGAAATGCTCGGTGCTCGCCGAACATCCCGAGTAGTGAGATGCTCGGGCGAGTACCGAGCAGTGTCGAGCATGCTCGCTCAACACTAGTAATTATGGTTGTTGACATACATGACAAGAGAAGATGCTATGTAATAAGGAACAGAGTTATACATAACAAAAGAAGACACTATATACTAACGAATGGATCTATGTAGAACAAGAGAAGTCACTATGTAATAAGGGTTGACAATATACATAACAAGAGAGGACACTATATAATAAGAAGTGGCATTATACTTAATAAGAGAGGAGGCTATATAATAAGGGATGGTGCTATACATAACAAAAGGACACTATGTAATAAGGGATGACACTATACATAATGAAAAAACACTATGTAAAAGAGGCGACTTTATGCGTAACAAGAGAAGACAATATTTAATAAGGGATGGTACTACGCATAATCAAGGAGGACACTTTGTAATAATGGCCAGTTCTATGCATTAACAGAGACACTAAGTAATAAAGGACGGCGCTATATTTAATAAGATTAAATGCTATGCAATTAGGGACTGAGCTATACATAAGAAGAGAGGAAGCTACAGTTGAAACCAGAAGTTTACATGCACTATATAAAAAGACACATCTGCATGGTTTTCTCAATATATGACATGAAATCAGAATAAACCTTTTCCGTTTTAGATGAATTAGGATTACCATAATTTTTAATATTCGCCAAATGGCAGAATAATGAGAGAGAGAATGTTTTAAGGCATTTTTATTACTGACTGCAAAGTCAAAAGTTCACATACATTTCATTAGTATTTTCTACCAATGCCCTTAAACTCAATGCCTTGGGTCAAAAGTTTGGGATATCCTTTCACAAGCTTCTCACAATATTTGGTCGGAATTTGGGCCCATTCCTCCTGACAAAACTAGTGTAACTGATCCAGGTTTGTAGGTCGCCTTGCTCGCACTGGCCTTTTCAGCTTTGCCCATAAATTTTCAATAGGATTGAGATCAGGGCTTTGTGATGGCCACTCCAAAACATTGACTTTGTAATCCTTAAAACCACTTTTTCATTGTCCATTTGGAACACCAATTTCTGCCCAAGCTTTAACTTACTGGCTAATGTCTTGAGATGTTGCTTCAGTATTGCCACATAATCTTCTTTTCTCATGATGCCATCTATTTTGTGAAGTGCACCAGCCCCTCCTGCAGCAAAACAACCCGACAACATGATGCTGCCACCCCCGTGTTTCACAGTTGGGATGGTGTTCTTATGCTTCCAAGCTTCTCCTTTTTTCCTCCAAATGTAACGATGGTCATTATGCCCAAAAAGTTACATTTTAGTTTCATCAGACCACAGGACCTGTCTCCAAAAATTAAAGTCTTTGTTCATGTGGGCATTAGCAAACATTAATCTGGCTTTTTTATGTTTCTTTTGGAGTAATGGCTTCTTCCTGGCAGAGTGGCCTTTCAGCCCATGTTGATACAGTACTCGTTTCACTGTGGGTATTGACACAATCTTACCAGCTTCCGCCATCATCTTCACAAGGTCTTTTGCTTTTATCCTTGGGTTGATATGCACATGTCGGACCAAAGCACGTTCATCTCTGGAGCACAAAACCTGTCTTCTTCCTGAGCGGTATGATGGCTGGACATTCCCATCTTGTTTGTACTGGCGTATAATTGTTTGTACAGATGAACGAGGCACCTTCATGTATCTTGAAATTGTACCCAAGGATGAGCCAGACTTGTGCAAGTCCACAATTCTCTTCCTGATATCTTGGCTGATTTCTTTAGACTTTTCCATGATGCTACATAAAGAAGCAGTGTGTTTCATGTGTGCATTAAAATACATCTACAGGTGTGTCTCTAATTAACTCAGATGTTGCCAAAAAAACTATCAGAAGCTTCCAAACACATGACATCATCATATGAGCAGTCCAGAATTGTTTAAAGGCATAGTAAGCTTAGTGTATGTAAACTTTTAACTTTGCAGTATGTAATAAAAATGCCTTAAAACATTCTCTCTCTCTCTCTGTCTCTCATTATTCTGGCATTTGGCAAATATTAAAAATGATAGTATTCCTAATTGACCTAAAACAAGAAAAGGTTTATTCTGATTTCATGTCAGATATTGAGAAAAACATGCATATGTGTCTTTTTTATATAGTGTATGGAAACTTCTGGCTTCAACTGTATGTAATTATGGATGGCACTAAATATAACAAGAGGACACTATATAATAAGGGGCAGCACTATACATTATAAGAGTTGACATGTACTAATGGATGCCTTTATACATAACAATAGAGGACACTATGTAATAAGGAATGGCACTAAAAAGAACAAAAGTGGATCCTATGTAAGAAGGAATGGCGCTATACATAACAAAAGAGGACACTATATAAAAAGGGGCGCACTATACATTATAAGAGTTGACACTATGTACTAATGGATGCCTCTATATATAACAATAGAAAGGACACTATGTAATAAGGAATGGCGCTATACATAACAAAAGGGAACACTACATACTAAAGAATGATGCTATGCATCACAAGAGATGACACTATATACTATGGATTGACACTATATATAATAAGAGAGGGCTCTATGTAATAAAGGACAGTATTATACGTAACAAGAAAGGACACTATGTAAAAAGAGATCGTGCTACACTTAATAAGAGAAAATGCTATGTAATAAGGTATGGGACTATGCATAACAAGAGGAGACTATGCAATAACAAGTGACTCTATTCATAATATGGGACGTTGTTTTTCATAAGTATTATTCTCATCATCTCTCTACAAGTCGTACTGTGTATACACAGAATAAATATTTATACTCAGTAACTTACCGGTGATGTGTCAGCTGATTACAGTAGTTTTAACTTGTTTCTTCTCCATCTGGTCAGTTCTTCTTGTTGACATCGCACTACAGAGTTTGCTGCACAGATTACTGCGCCCTGAAAATAACATGTTCACAAATATACTATATACTATATATATATATATATATATATATATATATATATATATATATATATACAGTACAGACCAAAAGTTTGAACACACCTTCTCATTTAAAGATTTTTCTGCATTTTCATGACTAGGAAAATTGTACATTCACACTGAAGGCATCAAAACTATGAATTAACCATGCCTTAGAATATATATATATATATATATATATATATATATATATATATATATATATATATATACACACACACATATGTACATATATATATTGTGGTAAAGCGGCTTGCTCGGCTGTACACGGAAGTAGACACGGAACACTATCTCTTTAAGTTTCGGGTTGGTTTATTAAAATGTCATAAACCAACCAAGAGTTCGTAAAATAAACACAGCCTATTCGGCATAATGGCAAAACAAAAGATGCAGCGCCATCCGTACATTGGCCGGGGTCCGGCCACTCAGGCTTAAATACACACGGCTCAGCTCACCACATGCAAGCTCCTCTCTGGAGCAAGTCTCTCCAGATACTGACCCCCACCTGAGTCAAAAGGCTGGGTATTTATAGCCCAGACCACACCCTGAGGTGGAGATATGGAGAACAACCTCCCGCCCGCTCTATGGTTGTTGTCATAAAACATGACCTATAAACATGGCTGATTAACCCTATCTGCACATACCATGCAGGAGAAAAATTTCCATGTTTCACATCACTGAAGCGAATAGCATCAATAAAACATATCTCCCCATATCTGGCCAGTCTACTCACTCAACAATGCCTTTATGTCTTGATTTGTGCACGGGGCACAGTCATGGAGAACAAAAAAAGGGCCTTTCCCAAGCTGTTCTTGCAAAGTTGGAAACAAAGAATTGTCCAAAATGTCTTCGTATGCTTATTCATTACAAAAAATTTTCACTGGAACTAAGGGGCCTAAGATAACCCCTCATTACGACACCTTAATATTATCATTCCTCCACCAAACATTACAGCTGGCACAGTGCAGTCAGGCAGGTAATATTCTCCTGGCATTTGCCAAACCCAAACTCGTCCATCAGATGCCAGAGAAGTATGATCTGTCACTTCACAGAACACATTTACACTGCTCCAAGGTCGAGTGGTGTTGGCTTTACATCACTCTTTCCATAAATTGGCATTGTGCTTGGTGATGTAAGGCCGAATGCAGTTGATTAATCATGGAAACCCATGCCATAAAGCTCCCGGAGCACAGTTTTTGTGCTGTTAATAGCAGAGGTGTCAGCAGAGCATTTTTATTCTCTATGTTCCTCAGCTTTTAGACGTTGCTCTACAACTTTACATTGTCTTCACTTTGTGGCAGAGCTGCTACGACTCCTTCCATTTTTCCGTAATACAACTCAACGCTGATAATAAGTATTTAGTATAAGGAATACTGACTTGTTATGCCGGTGACTCCTATTATAAGCCCGAGCTGGTATCAGTGAGCCATTTCGTCACAAATGTTTCGGGCATGATGAGGGGCAATGAGACTGAATGTAAAAACTAAATTCAATGATTGAGATGTATGTCTCAATACTTTTCTCTATTGAGTGTATGATGAGTCATTTGCAGGTGCTACACAAAGGAGAATTCTACAAAGATCATGCCAGAAACATAATTTGTACACCTTTGTCAGAAACAATGTGCTCATTAAGTCCATCTTACAAAAAAAAAATGTATGAAATGTGAGGTCAATTTGACGTCAGAAGGTAGACCTCTGAGTGGTATTTAATGTGTTATCTTGGAAAATCTGCCCACAACACAACATTTAGATGATTCAGGCAAGTCTGTAATGAAATCCGAAGAATCAAGGATACAGGGACCATCGGGGACTGAAATACACCATTGGTTATATTGGTGATTTATTGTTTGGAGGTCATCTAATATGGCTTGATATGTCCGATTTGTACTTAGGTGTCAGCATGGTTTTCAACATCAATCTCAATTTGTTTGTTCTATTGTGATTATGACCGTATTTGCAGATCTCATGTTATCTATTGCTTGACGGGTACAATTTATATTATTTATACAGTACAGACCAAAAGTTTGGACACACCTTCTCATTTAAGGATTTTTCTGTATTTTCATGACTATGAAAATTGTACATTCACACTGAAGGCATCAAAACTATGAATTAACACATGTGGAATTATATACTTAACAAAAAAGTGTGAAACAACTGAAAATATGTCTTATATTCTAGGTTCTTCAAAGTAGCCACCTTTTGCTTTGATGACTGCTTTGCACACTCTTGGCATTCTCTTGATGAGCTTCAAGAGGTAGTCACCGGAAATGGTTTTCACTTCACAGGTGTGCCCTGTCAGGTTTAATAAGTGGGATTTCTTACCTTATAAATGGGGGTAGGACCATCAGTTGTGTTGTGCAGAAGTCTGGTGGAAACACAGCTGATAGTCCTACTGAATAGACTGTTAGAATTTGTATTATGGCAAGAAAAAAGCAGCTAAGTAAAGAAAAACGAGTGGCCATCATTACTTTAAGAAATGAACATCAGTCAGTCTGAAAAATTGGGAAAGCTTTGAAAGTGTCCCCAAGTGCAGTTGCAAAAACCATCAAGCGCTACAAACAAACTGGCTCACATGAGGACCGCCCCAGGAAAGGAAAACCAAGAGTCACCTCTGCTTCTGAGGATAAGTTTATCCATGTCACCAGCCTCAGAAATCGCAGGTTAACAGCAGCTCAGATTAGAGACCAGGTCAATGCCACACAGAGTTCTAGCAGCAGACACATCTCTTCAACAACTGTTAAGAGGAGACTTTGTGCAGCAGGCCTTCATGGTAAAATAGCTGCTAGGAAACCACTGCTAAGGACAGGCAACAAGCAGAAGAGACTTGTTTGGGCTAAAGAACACAAGGAACGGACATTAGACCAGTGGAAATCTGTGCTTTGGTCTGATGAGTCCAAATTTGAGATCTTTGGTTCCAACCACCGTGTCTTTGTGCGACGCAGAAAAGGTGAACGGATGGACTCTACATGCCTGGTTCCCACCGTGAAGCATGGAGGAGGAGGTGTGATGGTGTTGGGGTGCTTTGCTGGTGACACTGTTGGGGATTTATTCAAAATTGAAGGCGTACTGAACCAGCATGGTTACCACAGCATCTTGCAGCGGCATGCTATTCCATCCGGTTTGCGTTTAGTTGGACCATCATTTATTTTTCAACAGGACAATGACCCCAAACACACCTCCAGGCTGTGTAAGGGCTATTTGACCAAGAGGGAGAGTGATGGGGTGCTACGCCAGATGACCTGGCCTCCACAGTCACCAGACCTGAACCCAATTGAGATGGTTTGGGATGAGCTGGACCGCAGAGTGAAGGCAAAAGGGCCAACAAGTGCTAAGCATCTCTGGGAACTCCTTCAAGATTGTTGGAAGACCATTTCTGGTGACTACCTCTTGAAGTTCATCAAGAGAATGCCAAGAGTGTGCAAAGCAGTCATCAAAGCAAAAGGTGGCTACTTTGAAGAACCTAGAATATAAGACATATTTTCAGTTGTTTCACACTTTTTTGTTAAGTATATAATTCCATATGTGTTAATTCATAGTTTTGATGCCTTCAGTGTGAATGTATAATTTTCATAGTCATGAAAATACAGAAAAATCTTTAAATGAGAAGGTGTGTCCAAACTTTTGGTCTGTACTATATATTAATTTATTTCTTTTAATTATAAGAGAGATGCAATAGTTGGTCACCGGTCAACTGATCCTAGGGATAGATTTCTATCAAGCATGTCCGATTTTGGACTGCCAATTGCTTCATTTTTCCAGGGATAAGTCGCTAGCAGAGATGTCTGTCGGGGGCTTTCTCATAGAGACCATAGTTGTCCATTTTGAAAAACACCCTAAATTATTCTTGGAGGTGCAGCAATTAGTTGTTTTCAGGACTGAATGTCACGCAGTGTGTGGGAAAGTGCACAATGAAGTCCAAACACTAGGGAAAGGGGGAGTGGAGACCCCTAGGCAGATCTGACAATCACCCTGACTCCCCTAACGTCCCTAAATAGGTTCCGCACCTATTGCTAAGCAGGACACTTAATCCCTTGCTGCCCCTAGCGATAGGCCCTAGGTAGGGAGGGGACGGGGTGAGCACTAGTCAGCCCACTGCAACTAAAGACAAACAGGTAAACTGACAAGGGAAACACTTAGCTTGAGAAGACACCAGAGAGATCACACCAACTATCCTCCAAGGGAACTCCAAGAAGACACTAGCCAACTACTAGTACTTCAATCCTGGACAGAGGAAAATAGAGCCATCACCGGTGACTCTCTGGAGAGACTGAAGGTATTTAAACATCCAGCAAGAGTGTGTCAATTAGCAGCAGAAGGTGGAGGTAACTGCTAGGTCCTAGAGGGAGAAAGATATCACTACACTACAGAGATGAAAAGATCAAGAAGGTGCCTGCAGAGCCAAGTGCAATTGTAGCGCCCCGTGGGTTCGGTCACTACAGAGGTATTGCACCTCAACCAGAGGTGTGATATCCCACTCCCGGGTAAGGATGGTGTGTGGACCGGGACTCAGTTAGCTGCATGCATCACACACACCCCATTTCCGGGGGACAGCTCAACGGTGCTCCCATTAGTACAGTAATGCAGGCACGACAGAAGATGTCCCTGGCTGTAGTGGGGAGGAGGGAGGAAAACCCAGTGATGTAGGAGCAGGAGGGGACGGTTTCTGGGCTTAGGTAGGAGCCCATTGGTTGCAAGTCACCTGGGCTCATACACAGAGAGGGAGGTATAAAAGGTGGGCACCATCTTAGTTCTGGGTCAGTTCAGTCAGGAGAAGAGAAGAGGAGTTCAGCCAGAGAGGGCTGACAGGGAGCTGTGGCTCAGTCTGGGCCCAGCTCCACAAAACAGGCCTAGGAGGAAGGCCAGAGCCAGCAGAAAGGAACAGAAACAGAAAGGAACAGAAACAGAAAGGAACAGAAACAGAAAGGAGCAGCAAAGAAAGAGAAGTACCCAAAGTGTAGAAGGGCCCAGAGACACGAAAGCAGAAGGAACCCTAAGGACCCAGGAGATTGCGGGTGACGGGTTGGCAGAACAGGGTACCGGATCCCAAGTTGGTGGAGGCGACTAATCCTTAACCAAGGACCGGCGGTCGTGACCATTTACTGGTGCGACCCCTCACTACACCTACTAGAAAGGCACACCACATAGGGTCAGGGAAGTGGACACCCAGTCCTCCCAGGAGAAGACCCGAGGCAGCTGGACAGAAGTAGTGTCACTGGTGGGGCACGGCTGACGAAAGGATAGAAGGGAGTCCTGTGCCACACTCTGGAATTGCCTGAGGGTTGATCGAGCCCCCTGCCTGGTGGACGCAGCACGGCTCGGGCGGTCCTATCTGTGCACAAGTGACCTGGATGAGAACTGTGAGTAAAGAACCTGAACTGCAACACCTTGTCTCTGTGCTTTCTCACCACGTCAGCACTACTAGTACTGGGACACCCCGCACCACAACCACCATCATCGCTCCACATTGCCCTGAGGCTAAACTCTTCCCGTGGGGAGTCATACCACACTCTGCTGCCCCTACAACATCAGTCTCAGAGGTCGGTTCGGCAGCGGCGGTTCTTATTGACCGCAATCCACGGGTGGCGTAGTCGGACATCAAACCACAAAAACCCTATAAAGACTGCCACTGGTTTGACCACCCTGAGCCACGGGACCGGGTCGCCGCCACGGAGACTACAACCCCCAGAGACCCGGCCCCGGGTATCCACACACACGTGCACACATACGGCCCAGGGGGCGCGTCACAATGACCTTCTACAGCTGGATCCAGAATGACTGTCTGGCACACCTGACACACCCGTGACACTGGTACATGCTGGATTCATTATCTTATTTCATCCATAGTATTTAAAAGAGTTCTTTCTCCTATGAAATCTAATATCTATGTCTGTAGATCATCAAGAGTAGAAGGTTACAGCTGACCAACCCATCCTTATGACTGGCTAAACCCTACCAGAGCTACTACTCCATGCAACATCTCACTACTCCTGAAGCCAAAGAAAGCATTTTCATAATTTCTGTCCATGTTTTTTGAAAGCCTTGGCAGAATTTTGAGAGTTTGAATTACCAAGTCAATTTAAAGGGGATGTTTTCTACATTTTCTTACATGACAAATTGACCCATGGGGTTTGGGTATTAAAACAAAAAAAGGACACATTAACTTACTGGACCTATTGGTTCTTGTGCACCAATTTACGGGTCTCGTGTTGGTTTCCTGGCTTCCTCTTCTGTCGAAGGAGGTCACAAGACTGCTGCAGACAATCAGCAGCCACTGATCAACTGCATTCTTCACATTCCATCCAAGAGAAGAAGAAAATCTCTTTTTCATCTTGGATGGAATGGGAAGGTTGTAGCCAATCAGTGACTGCTGTTTGGTAGCAGCGGACACGTGACATCCCCCAGCGGAAGAGAAAGTCAAGAGACTGGCATCGGACACATGCAGTGGTGGACGTCATGAAATATCTGTAGACAGTCGGTAACCACTGATTAGTTGCAGTTTTTACTTTCCATCCAAGCCTTCCAGCTTGGATGGAATGTGAAGGCTGCACCCAATCAGTGGCTGCTAGTTGTCAGCAGCGGTCACATGACTTAATTCATCGAAAGAGGAAGTCAGGAGACCAGGGCAGGACACATGCAATGGTGCGGCAAAAAATGTCAGGGGTCCGGTAGGTGACTATATGTTCTTTGTTTTAATACCCCCATGGGCCCAATTTTTATTTAAAAAGATAGTGGACAACCCCTTAAAATTCCTGATACTCAATGCAAGGTCATGCAAATGATCAGGAATAATAGATCCAGCGAAATATTAAATTATGTGAATACCTGTGGGAAATATTTTATCTTTAGTAAAAGAGGCTTATAATCATTAGGATCCTCCACATGGATGGATTGATACGAGAGGATCATAAAACTAGAAAGGACCTAACAAGATGAACCTTACTTTTTACCTAAGGAAACTTTGGAAGTAAAGTTCCCAAGTGAACTTTGAAAATTAATGTTGTTGACTTTGATTTGTATAAGCCAAGAAAAGTGGATGATGGCAGAAGCTGGAAAACTCCATCTGCTCTTAGATGAGAAGAGGGGAGTCTTAGTCAACTGTTGTCATAATATAGTTTTCGTAGAAATTGTAATGTTCTGGGTACATTCCCAGCTATGAGTCTGAACTCCCACGGACCTCAAGTGTCTTATATGTATTTTTATATATATGGAAAGACATCATGTTCCTTTTTGCAGGGAAAAATGTACTGGTCTGGAATGAGGAGGCATCTTAATTAGTGGCATGACACATCAAGAAGTTGAGTAATTCTCATCTGAACAACAGCAGAAAGGACAACCAGACTTGTGGCTGATTTCAGAACATGTACATTGCTTTCTAGAAACTGTTTACAAGAGATTCTAGCCCTAATGCACAGAAATTAATTAGACATAAGGAGATCCGTGAATAACAAATATGGAAAATGTGGATTATTAAATGGTCAAATGACAGATACAGCGGGACAGGAATGAAGGGTCAATATCGTGAAGGGCATGAGTCAGTAGTGTCAGGGACAACAAACACTAAAAGGAAAACGAGCAGATGAATATTATTATTTTATGGAGTTGTTGACTAGCAAGAATAGAAGAAGCTTCTCACGACTGTCGGCAGCCATAGAATGGAAACATTCAGGTTAATAAAGTAATGGTCCAAATCAACTGGCACAAGCTATAAAATAATCTAAATTCATAGAAAAGTAATTTTACATTCACATGCTACTAGGCAGTTCAGAACACTACAGGGTGTAAGGGACACAATGTGGTTGGTAGCCCAATTTTGATGAACAATTGGCCATTGGGATGGGTCGTGTTTTGGCCTCACCTTCGCTGTAATGGACAAGGTATTTGAATCACATGTGGCTGTTGCTGCTCTGTAGAATTGGGTGCTGCTCTGGACTCTGTTTGCACTTTGTATATATCATAATTGCTGAATTCCGAAAAAGATCCACAAAACCTGCATGTCACAATCAAAATCTATTTCTGTATTCCTGGATCCAGTCTGTATCCCAAACTCCAAAATTTGTACTCAAAACCTTCAAACCCTTTGGGATTCCTTTCGGGGAAGAGGCACTTGGGGTATAAACCTGTGAACTTGCATCATAAATCCTGAAGCCCCAAAACTTGTATACTGGATCTCAAAACTTGTATACTGAAACTTGAAAGTCTAAGAGCTTGCTTTTGCAGGGAAGAAGGTCTTAAGGTATAAACCTGTAAACTTAGATGCATCTTAAAACCTAAATCTATTCCTGTACCTGTTACCTGGAGTTCCAACTCGCTGAGACCGGGTCATCTACCTGACAACTTTTCCTACCATAAGTTGGTATATGTGTAAATTCTCGTTCACACTGAGGCCATAACAAAGACAAAACCCAAGAAAAAAAACACGCACATATACCCTGTAGTAAGTAAGTAAGCAAATAGTAATAGTACATGTAAATAACATAGGGTACTTAGTTAACTCTGTTTTGATCAAAAAAAGCGTAACAGACATCCCACCGCGACAAGGTGTACCCAATCGGGATGGTCCTATCTCTAGTATTAAAACCTCACCTTGTGTCAGACGACCGCAATGTAGATGAGGGTAGAGCAGGACCGAGGCCCAACTGTACTGAACAGAGATAGGACCGTCTCGATGGGTACACCTTGTCATGGTGACATGGCTTTTCCGTTTTTTTGATCAAAATGGTGTTAACTAGTACCCTATGTTATTTACATGCACTATTGCTATTTACTTACTACAAGGTATATGCTCATTTAGTTTATTTCTTGGTTTTTGTCTGTGAAATGGCCACAGTGTGAATGTGCCCCTATATACTGCATGTATAACAACTTGTGGTTCAGCTCATTTTATTGGTTTTGCTGTAGTTTCTTGTACTTTGTACAAACAGGAGCGTGCCCCCCTTTTTGAACTAGGCATTTCATTTATATAGCTTCCCATGGACAGGTACCTGAACAGTCAGGCCTGGATCCTGCTCTGCCCTTATCTACATGGAGGTCGGCTGACACAGCGTAAGGTTTTAATACTAGAGGTAGGACCATCCCGATTGGGTTCACCTTGTTGTGGTGGGATGGCTTTTATGCTTTTCTTTATCAAAATATTGTTAACTAATTACCTTATTGTTAGAACCTTGCTCTTAGGTTTTTTCCTTTGCTGGTCACATGACCTTGTTGGCCTATTTAATCCTGCTCCGCCCTTCTGGCTTTGCTGGACTTCATTGTATATCTACTTTCTAGCTAGCCTGTGCTCTGTATCTAACTCTGTTAGTTTGCTTGGTCTACGGACCTCTATGTTCTATATATTTTGTTTGTTCGTCTGTCTGCTACTATTTCTGTTAGGAGGTGTCCCATATACCTCCCAGTCCTTAGTACTTGTAGGGATTCCTTCCCCACATCTATAGGTCTCCGTACAGACTAGCTTAAGACTTTAGCAGGTCTGATCGCAGGATCAGGTCCCCTGTTACATCGTAGGGATTTAGCTGAGTTCTATCGTAGGGACAGATCTCCTCTCTTTCCTTAGCACTGGTAGCAGAACATAACAGTAAGTCCAGCCAGCAAATTCTCTAAGGAAAGATTTTTCTGTTCCATCATGGTGTCGGTTCAGGATTTGGCTCATCGCCTGCAGGGACTCTCTCTGGAGGTGGCCGAGCTCCGTCAGCACGTGAGTAACTGTCCTGGAGCACATTTCTTGGAGCCTAAGGTATGTTTGCCGGATTTATTTTTTGGTGAACACCGAGAATTTTTTTCATTTAAAAATGCTTGCTTATTGTATTTTCGTTTGAGAGCCAAGTCCTCTGGGGATGAATCCCAGTGCATAGGGTTCATAATGTCACTTTTGCGCAAAGAGCCTCAGGAGTGGGCCTTTTCTTTGCAACCTAGTGATATATGCTTCAGATCAGTGGATAGTTTTTTTTTCTGCTTTGGGACTATTATATGATGATCCTGACCGTGTCGCATCAGCTGAGACTGAGTTGAGACGTTTGAAACAGGGATCAGGTAATGTGGAAAAATATTGTACTCATTTCCGTCGTTGGTCTACTCAAACAGGGTGGAACGATTCTGCTCTGAAAAGTCTATTTCTTGCTGGACTCAATGAAAGGGTTAAAGACCTGCTAATTGCTTATCCTACACCTGAAGATTTGCAACAGGCTATGCAATTAGCTATACGGGTGGATAGGAGACTGCGTGCAAGGGTTAATGAGAGCAAATCCTCTGCTATGTCAGTTTCTGGTTATGAGAATGTGTGTACTAACAGTGGTGAACCGATGGAGATTGGATCGGTGGCACCTCGCTCTCAAGAAAAAGATCGCAGAATTTCTGAAGGCTTGTGTTTCTATTGCGGAAAATCTGGTCATTTGATTAAAGGCTGTGAGCTTCGTATCAAGAAAAAAAAAAAATGGTCAGTCATGCCCGTATTGCCTGTTTAAATTCCAAGGGTATATTTTTAGCTGCTTCCACGATTGCTCAGGAAAAATTAATGGAATTTCGGGTGTTTGTGGATTGTGGGTCTACTCTGAATGTAATTGATGGGGGATTCTTGGAAAGACTCAATTTAAAACCCGAACCTTTATCATCCCCCATTGCTGTGGTTTCTGTGGAAGGTTCCCCTTTGAAGAATATTACTCTCAAGGTCTGTGAATTTCCTCTCACTATTAATGGTGTTCACCATGAGAAATTGGATTTGGTAGTGTTGAATAACTTGCCTTCTCCAGTAATATTGGGATTGCCCTGGTTAAAATTTCACAATCCTGTACTGGATTGGTCTACCAGTGAAATTAAATCCTGGAGCCATAAATGTTATGACAAGTGTTGTAACGGGCGTATTGCAGCTTTGGATAGGGGAGAATTGCCTGTTCCTATTCAGGATTTTTGGAGAGTTTTTTCTGAGAAGGAATCGCAGGTTTTGCCTCCCCATAGAGACTATGATTGTTCTATTGAATTTGTCCCTGGAGCGACTCTTCCTAAAAGTCGTTTATTTAATCTTACTATTCCTGAGAGAAAGGCTTTGGAGGAATACATACAGACAAGTTTGGCCGCCGGTCACATTAGGCCCTCTAAGTCTCCTGTGGCGGTTGGATTTTTTTTTGTAAAAAAAAAGGACGGCGGTTTACGTCCTTGTCTGGATTTTCGTGAGATTAACAAAATTACTGTACGCAATCCTTACCCACTGCCATTGATTCCTGATCTGTTTAACCAGTTAATGGGGGCCAAGTGGTTCTCTAAAATTGACCTTAAGGGGGCATACAATCTGTTGCGCATGAAGGAGGGTGACGAATGGAAGACTGCTTTTAACACTCTTGTGGGTCATTTTGAGAATCTGGTTATGCCCTTTGGTCTTACTAATGCTCCTGCATTTTTTCAGAATCTTATTAATGACATCCTTAGACCTTTGATCGGCAAAAATGTGGTTGTGTATTTGGATGACATTTTGATTTATTCGCCGGATCTGGAGTCTCATTGGCGGAGCGTACGTGAGGTATTACAGTTATTAATGGACAATTCGCTTTTTGCTAAGCTGGAGAAATGTGAGTTCGCTGTACAGAGAATTAGTTTTTTGGGTTACATTATCTCCAGCGAAGGTTTTGAGATGGACCCGGTTAAAGTTCAAGCTGTACAGGAATGGCCTAGGCCTATTGGTTTGAAATCGATACAGAGGTTTTTAGGTTTCACCAATTATTATAGAAAATTCATAAAAATTTTTTCTAGTATTGTCAAACCTCTGACCGATCTCACCAGGAAGGGTGCTGATGCGGTTCAGTGGTCTTCTGAGGCCATTGAAGCTTTTGTGTATCTCAAGGAGAGGTTCACCTCTGCTCCCATCCTTATGCAGCCTGATGTGACTAAGCCGTTTTTGGTTGAGGTTGATGCTTCCTCTGTGGGGGTTGGCGCAGTATTGTCTCAGGATAACGGGGATGGATTACATCCCTGTGCCTTTTTTTCAAAAAATTTTTCGGAGACTGAACTGAATTACGATATTGGTAATCGGGAATTATTGGCTATTAAACTCGCATTTGAACACTGGCGCCACTTCTTGGAAGGTGCGGAATTTCCCGTTCAGGTTCTTACGGATCATAAAAATCTGATATATCTTGATGCTGCCAAGCGCCTGAATGCCCGTCAGGCTAGGTGGGCACTGTTTTTCTCGCGGTTTAATTTCTCCGTTACTTACATCCCTGGTACTAAGAATGTTAAGGCGGATGCCTTGTCTCGCAGTTTTTCTCCCATAGTCGGTGCTGAGAAAGAGGAGAACATTTTACAAGAAGGTGTTGTGATAGCTGCTTTGGACTCAATTTTGGAAGATGAGATTCTTAAAGCACAGGAGAATGCCCCATCTAACACTCCTCATGGGAGGTTGTTTGTGCCTGGGACCTTTAGGAGAGATTTGTTTGTTGAGTGTCACGAATCTCGGTTGGCGGGTCATCCCGGAATCTCTGAGACCAAGAGACTGGTGGGTCGCAGATTTTGGTGGCCTGGATGGCAGAAGGAAGTCATTAAGTGGGTGCGTCAATGTACTATATGTGCTAGATCTAAGTCCTCACATACTCCTGCTGCGGGGTTGCTTTGTCCTTTGGAGGTTCCCAGTGCTCCTTGGACACATTTGGCTATGGACTTTATAACTGACCTTCCCCCCTCTGAGGGTTTTACTGTCATCTGGGTGGTCGTGGACCGTTTTAGCAAGATGTGTCACTTGGTTCCCTTCGTCAAACTGCCCTGCGCTAAAACTCTCGCTAAGGCCTTTGTCAAGGAAATTGTCAGACTTCATGGCGTTCCTACTGACATTGTTTCTGATAGGGGTCCTCAGTTCGTGGCTCGTTTTTGGCGTGCCTTTTGTGATAGGTTGGGAGTTCATTTGTCGTTCTCGTCCGGATATCATCCTGAATCTAATGGCCAGACAGAAAGGAAAAACCAGGATGTTGAGCAGTTCTTGCGTTGTTTTGTGGCAGACAATCAAGAGGGGTGGTCTGAGTTTCTGCCACTTGCTGAATTTGCTCTGAACAATCATACATCTTCTTCTGCTGGTTGTTCGCCTTTTTTTTGTTGTTCTGGGAGACATCCGTCGTTTGGGTCGTTCTCCAAGTTGGGATCTGCCGTGCCTGAGGAGGAGAATTTTTCCGGTGATTTGGAGAGAGTTTGGACGGATGTGCGTGGTAATCTTCAGGAGGCCAACAGAAAATCTAAGGACTACTTTGATAGGAAACGACAGGAGGTTTTGTTCGCTGTTGGTGACATGGTTTGGTTGTCCTCTAGGAATCTGCGGTTGAGGATTCCTTCTAAGAAATTGGGTCCCAAGTTTGTAGGGCCCTTTAAGGTGCTTCAGGTTGTCAACCAATCTGCTGTTAGGTTGGAGGTTCCTACCTCCTGGAGAATTAATCCGGTATTTCATGTCTCTCTGTTGAAAAAAGCTGTTGTATCGGATTGTGACGCCTCTGCCTCTGTTCCTCCGGTGGTGGAGGATGGGGAATATGAAATTTCTCGCATCCTTAACTCTAGACGGTATAGAGGTAGTTTGCAGTATCTTGTGGCCTGGAAAGGTTTCGGACCCGAGGATAACTCTTGGGTGAGGTCGGATGATGTTTCCGCGTCCAGACTTATCAGAGCGTTTCACAGGAGATTTCCTGATAAGCCTGGTCCTAGGGGATCCGGAGGATCCTCTTAGAAGGGGGGGTACTGTTAGAACCTTGCTCTTAGGTTTTTTCCTTTGCTGGTCACATGACCTTGTTGGCCTATTTAATCCTGCTCCGCCCTTCTGGCTTTGCTGGACTTCATTGTATATCTACTTTCTAGCTAGCCTGTGCTCTGTATCTAACTCTGTTAGTTTGCTTGGTCTACGGACCTCTATGTTCTATATATTTTGTTTGTTCGTCTGTCTGCTACTATTTCTGTTAGGAGGTGTCCCATATACCTCCCAGTCCTTAGTACTTGTAGGGATTCCTTCCCCACATCTATAGGTCTCCGTACAGACTAGCTTAGGACTTTAGCAGGTCTGATCGCAGGATCAGGTCCCCTGTTACATCGTAGGGATTTAGCTGAGTTCTATCGTAGGGACAGGTCTCCTCTCTTTCCTTAGCACTGGTAGCAGAACATAACACTTATGTTATTTACATGTACTATTACTATTTACTTACAAGTGCTTCTCACTAAATTAGAATATCATCAAAAAGTTAATTTTTTTCTGTCACCCATGACAGCACAACGAGAGAGGGGATCCGCCCTTCAAGGACAGGAAACCTTCAAGATAAAAAGGGCGGTGCCTCTCCCCGCTTCAGTGGATTTCCAGGTTCGTGAGGGCATGTAGTAGAGCCAATCCAGTCCCTACAGTTAGGGTCCCTTCTTGGGATTTAAACTTGGAGCTAAATGCATTAACAAGTTCTCCCTTTGAGCCCATTAGTTCAGGGTCCATAAAACTACTCACCCTAAAAACAGTACTTCTGGTGGCCTTAACATCAGCACGGAGGGTTAGTGAGTTACAGGCTTTGTCGGCAGATCCACCTTTTACCCTAGTGCTAGACGATAGGGTAGTTTTGAGACCAGACCCTGCTTTCCTACCTAAAGTGGTTTCTAGGTTTCATATGTCTCAGGAGATAGCCCTACCATCCTTCTGTCCTGAACCCAAAAATAGCAAGGAGGAAAGGTTTCATACCTTGGATGTCAGGAGATGCCTTATTAATTATTTAGCATCCACAAGCTCATGGAGGAAGGATAGGTCTCTCTTTATCCCCTTCCAGGGCTCCCGAAAGGGATTGAGGGTCTCAAAAGGCACTCTGTCAAGGTGGATCCGGGAAGCCATTGCGAAGGCCTACACGGGGTCAGGCAGAGATCCCCCTGACAATTTGAAAGCCCACTCTACTCGGGGCATGGCTGCTTCCTGGGCAGAAAGGGCAGCCGTGCCCATTGAGCAAATATGTAAGGCGGCCACATGGTCATCTCCGTCCACTTTCTATAACCACTATAGACTTGACCTTTCTGCCTCCTCTGATCTCACGTTTGGGAGAAGGGTTCTGCAGGCTGTGGTCCCTTCCTCACATACTTAGTTCTCTGTAATTCTCTCGTTGTGCCGTCATGGGTGACAGAAAAACACGTATATTACTTACCGGTAATGTGTTTTTTCGGAACCCATGACGGCACCTTTATATTCCCTCCCTGTCACTGTGGTGTACACCTTCTGGTGGGTGGGTGTTGAGTGTTCACATGGGTGAAATTCGTTATAGTTATTAAAATTATGTGCTCTAACCGGAGAGTCCTCTCATGCTCTGTAATCCACTGAAGCGGGGAGAGGCGCCGCCCTTTTTATCTTGAAGGTTTCCTGTCCTTGAAGGGCGGATCCCCTCTCTCGTTGTGCCGTCATGGGTTCCGAAAAAAACACATTACCGGTAAGTAATATACGTGTATTTCAGTTCTTCAATACAAAAAGTGAAACTCGTATATTATATAGAGTCATTACAAACAGAGTGATCTATTTCAAGTGTTTATTTCTGTTAATGTTGATGATTATGGCTTACAGCCAATGAATACACAAAAGCCATTATCTCAGTAAATTAGAATACTTTATAACAACAGCTTGAAAAATGTTTTTAAAATCTGAATTGTTGGTCTACTGAAATGTATGTTCAGTAAATGCCCTCAATACTTGGTCGCGGCTCCTTTTGCATCAATTACTGCATCAATGCGGCGTGGCATGGAGGCGATCAGCCTGTGGCACTGCTGAGGTGTTATGGAAGCCCAGGTTGCTTTGATAGCAGCCTTCAGCTCGTCTGCATTGTTGGGTCTGGTGTCTCTCATCTTCCTCTTGACAATACCCCATAGATTCTCTATAATAGATTCTCTATGGGGTTAAGGTCAGGCGAGTTTGCTGCCAATCAAGCACAGTGATACTGTTGTGTGTAAACCAGGTATTGGTACTTTTGGCAGTGTGGACAGGTGCCAAGTCCTGCTGGAGAATGAAATTTCCATCTCCAAAAAGCTTGTCGGCAGAGGGAAGCATGAAGTGCTCTAAAATGTCCTGGTAGACGGCTGCGCTGACTTTGGTCTTGATAAAACACAGTGGACCTACACCAGCAGATGACATGGCTCCCCAAACCATCACTGATTGTGGAAGCTTCACACTAGACCTCCAGCAGCTTGGATTGTGGCCTCTCCACTCTTCCTCCAGACTCTGGGACCTTGATCTCCAAATGAAATGCAAAATTTACTTTCATCTGAAAACAACACCTTGGACCACTGAGCAGCAGTCCAGGTCTTTTTCTCCTTGACCCAGCTAAGACACTTCAGGCGTTGTCTATTGGTCATGAGTGGCTTGACACAAGGAATGCGACACTTGTAGCCCATGTCCTGGATACGTCTATGTGTGGTGGCTCTTGAAGCAATGACTCCAGCAGCAGTCCACTCCTTGTGAATATCCCTCAAATTTGTGAATGGTCTTTTCTTAACAATCCTTTCAAGGCTGCGGTTATCCCGGTTGCTTGTGCACCTTTTTCTACACACTTTTGCCTTCCACTCATCTTTCCATTAATATGCTTGAATACAGCACTCTGTGAACTGCCAGCTTCTTCAGCAATGACCTTTTGTGGCTTACCCTCCTCCTGGAGTGTGTCAATGACTGCCTTCTGGACATATGTCAAGTGAGCAGTCTTCCCCATGAATGTAGAGCCTAATGAAACAGACTAAGGGACCTTTTTAAACGCAGATTACTGATATGATTGATGAACTGGGTTCTGCGAAACGATTTGCACCAACTCTAGTAATAAGAACATCAGCAGCCAGGATACACGCAGACTTCACTTCCAGACTATATTACTTAGAGAGACACTCCAAGAAGAGAAAAATCTAAAACTTTGATCAAGTTGCAAACTGTATAGCGGGTTCTGAAAATGAATGAAGAATAAATGAATGAAGAATAAAGAAATAAAGATTACAGAGTGAACCTTAGTGGAATTTTATTAACCAAAAGTAACACAAACACATGTAAAAAATGATTTCAAAGGTGTTTATAGTCTTTAATTCATGACAGAAAATATAAGAACTTTGATTTTGCAAACATATCTGTGTTTTTCTTATTTGATTCTTAGCTCAGTATCTACTGTTACTCCAATCTGGCTGGTGGTCTGGCTATTTAGGTGAGCTATGACCGTAATAGTTACCCCCTTGCTTCTGCCAAGGGGGGGGGGGGAGTCGGAATTTGCAATACATTTATTTCTGTTATTTTCCCATTTTAGGTCGGGGTGGGGAGAGGTTTGGTAGCTTTCAAAAATATCCCCAAGTACTTTTTTTGTCCCTATAAAGACTCGGTCCAATTTCACACCATGGGTGGGTCTTCTAACCGACTTAGGGAACTGATGTATAGTGACTCATGTGTACGTGTAGGATTGTATAAAAAAAAAGAATACATGTTGATCCAGTAAAAAGAAAATGTATTACAGCACAATTGACTTCATATTATGTCACTGCTTGCCACAAGCTGAGAAATGTTCCATAAACTGTTGACATTCATTGTTGTCCCTCTTGGAAATTATGTTCACCTGTTTTTTTTTGTTGTTGTGCAAGAAAAGTAACTGCTCTGTTCAGATTTTCTCCCTTGAGAATATGGATATTAGATAAGAAAGCCATCCCATTTTCAATGTAACTCACATCCATTATAATTAGATATTTACAAATAGCAACGTATCAATAACTATCTAATCATAGTTTGTTACATATTTAATATGATAACATTTCTGTTCTTTTAAATTCTTGTACTGTATCTCAATACCCGGCCTGGACAATTGTTACATCCCTACTAGACCTGCTCCAGCGACATCTGCTTCTGTCACCAAGCGCCGCCATATTCACTCTGAGAGTGGCTCTGGTGATGGAGGAGACATCATGGTCAATATCACTGGATAGTGCATGGGCTGGGTTGTGCAGCTACTTCGTGGATGCAACCCAGGGGGCCTCATTGTAAGTCAAAATTCATGTATAGAAGTAAAAGGGTAAAATCATGGATCTTCTGGGATCTACTAGATTTGATGACTTGTGCCAAGTCTGTCTGAAGTAGCATTTTTGAGCTGACAGTCTCAGATAAACTTTATACCAAGGCACAGTTGCTTCTTGACACCATCTTAACACCTAATTATGGACATGCAATGACTGTTTAAGTTCTTGCAGCATCATCCAAATGAACAAAGTCATTGCCTAATCACATCTGATATTTATCTCATAAAGTAACAGGAATAACCCATATGTGCCAATAGGACTAAAACAGCTACCCTGTGGTACTATTGCAATTGTCTATGAATATTCTTATTTCACAACAACTTCAGCGAGGCACATATGCTTTACAGTACTCATAAAATGCCTTAACAGTCCTTTATTGGGACAGTACAACAAAAATGAGCCCTGATGTGACTTCCACTTCAAATTTGCCAAGGTCCTTACGCAACCAAACTTCGAGTTACATGAACAACTCTTATGACATATGTTTCATAGGCCTAACTATCTCAGTATACAGGGAGACTCTGTTCTACACCTGCATGGACTACTAATGCAGAGAGACTATGATCTCTACCAGCCATGGACTACTAACACTGGGAGACTCTGCTTTCCACCTGCCACGGACAACTAATGCACAGGTTCTCTGCTTTCCACCTGCCATGGACTACAAATGCGGGGAGACTCTGTGCATTATTTGTCCATGGCAGGTGGAGAGCAGAATCTATGTGCATCATTTGCCCATAGCAGGTGGAGAGCAGAGATTCTGCTCTCCATCTGTCATTGGCTAATAATGTAGGGAGACTTGGCTATCCTCCTGACATGGACTTCTAATGCAGTGAGACCCTTCTCATGATCTGCCATGGACTGTTAATGTTTGGGACATTCCGCTCTCCACCAGCCATGGACTAATAATGCTGGGAGACTCCACTCTCCACCTGCCATGGACTAATAATGCTGGGATACTCCACTCTCCACCTGCCATGGACTAATAATGCAGGGACATTCCACTCCCCACCTGCCATGGACTAATAATGCAGGGATATTCCGCTCTCCACCAGCCATGGACTTATAATGCTGGGAGACTTTGCTCACCATCTGCCATAGATTATTAATGCAGGGAGACTTCCCTATGCACCTGCCGTGGACTAATAATGCAGGGAGGCGCCACTCTCCACCTGCCATGGACTACTAATGCAGGAAGACTCCGCTCTCCACCTGCCATGGACTATTAATGCAGGGAGACTCTGCTATCCACCTGCCATAAACTAATAATGCAGGGAGATTATGCTCAGCACCTGCCATGGACTACTAAAGCAGGGAGACTTTGCTATCCCCCTGCCATGGACTATTAATGCAGGGAGACTTTGCTATCCCCCTGCCATGGACTAATAATGCAGGGTAACTCCGCTCTTCACCTGCCATGGACCACTAATACAGGGAGACTCTGTTGTCCACTTATTTTTCTCAGAACTCAATACACTTCCTCTGCTGCATCTGTAGTCAGGCTCCTACCGACTTAGTCGTATCTCCGGTGATGTACATTGCTTTCTAAATGAATCTCTCTCAAGCTAGGATGTCATGTCATACAAAATACCACCTCTTTAATGGACGCACATGTACACACCCAAAATCATGGCACTAACCTATGCATCTCTTCATCATGTCACCAAAGGTTGTGATGATAAAGGGGGTGCCCAAGTTTAGAGAGCAGCCCAGGCCTTATGGTCTACTTAATCTGCCACTAGATGTGTAGAAGATGTTGGGTTTGATCAGGAAGTGTGTGATGATTAATGAGCGGAATCCAATTTGGATATTGAAGACACAGCAGAGGATAGTGAAAATGAAGTTGTGTGTATGACAGTCTTTACAAGTAAGAAAATAGGACCTGGTCCAAATCAAAGGAGGAGTTGAGGGAAAGTTATTTGTCACAGCAGTGAAATCAGCAGAGAAAAGTTGGCAAAGCAATTTGTTTGCACCAGATGGCTGATGTTATATTAAAATTTGGATGTAATAGGAATATAATAGGGATCTTCGAAACATGGAAGACATTGTGTGTGTTGCTTTCTGCAACTGTTGGGAAAGATATGCACCACTGCCCAGGACAATGGCAGAAGTGCAGAAGGTCAGATCAAAAGTTTGTTAAAGTGTTCCCCTGACATTATTCACCTATCCAGATGTTGAGTAAAACAATCTATTCTGGATTTTATGACTTTCTGTGGCACTTTAACAAAGTACTTTTGGGTAAAACTCAGACACTGTATTTTCCCAGATGAGCTAGTACATAACACAGATATTGAAATAACATTAAAGAAAGCCACAGTACCTCCATTGCAGAGTCGGCATTTGAGCCTCGATTAGTGCCGGCCACCACAGTGCACACTTGTTAATACCACCAGTCTCTATGCTCCCAATTAGTAGTTACTTTTCTTATTTTTCATACTACTTGCCTGAAATGTGCATATGCGTATCCCGTATACAGGATTATATGCAACTTCCCAGTCCTGCTCTGATTAGTGTGGAAAATAGAAAGCAATGACTGCACTTGTTTCTCCACAATAATAATAATAATAATCTTTATTTATTAGAAAGATGCAGTCGTTTCGTATCATCACAAAAAGAGCTGGATGTTACATGTCGTATGCCCTTCATAAATAGACTAGGTTAACCAACCAATATTGTGTCGAAGGATAATATTGAGAACTGGTTTATTGCTTTTTAGTGAAAGTATGTCATCATTATTGTGAAAGTTGTCATCATTGTGAAATGGTGTCATGTTCTGATCATTATGTTCCACTAATGACCTAATTATCTTATGACCTGCTAAAAACATGCTTACCTAGATACCAGCCTCTGACAGCGTTCCGGAAAAATCTTAGTACATTCTTCATGAGCAATCGCCAGGTCACTAAAATCCTTGGGTTTTCATGGTACAACCACCTGCTCAAATCCCATCAAAGATTTTCTATGAGGTTCAAGTCAGGCGACTGTAACAGCCAATTCAAAATCTTCAGAGACTTCTTTTGAAACCAAGCCATTGGCAGACTATATGGTCTACTTGGGACCTGTTGGAAGGTCCCATGACACCCGCGCTTCAGTTTTGTCATAGTAGACATGACGTTTTCTCTTAGGATTTCCTGATACTTGATTGATTCCAACTTGTTCTCCATGTCACACAACATCACTGAGCCACTGCCATGCTTCACAGTAGTTATTACCAAGTCACCGGCATGCTTCATTGTAGTCATCACCAAGCTAACACCTTGCTTCACTGTAGTCATCACTTAGCCACTACCATGCTTCACTGTATTCATCAGTGAGCCACCACCATGCTTCACTGCAGTCATGATTGGGCCACTTGAAGTTGAAAGGGATTCCAGCATTTGCAAAAATAGTAAATAGATTAAAATGTCATGTTTGTTGGTAAATCTAAAAACAGGGATAATTTAAAAATATAGAAAAAGAATGAAAAAAAGACACATTGGGTGCTTTGACATACTTCACTGCAGGAATCACTGAGCCTCTGCCATGCTTCACTGTAGGCATCACCGCTATACTCATAGGTGTATCTGGGGTGGGGGGGCAGGCAGGGCATCCGCCCTGGGCACAGCCGACAGAGGGGCACAGTTGGGCTACCTAATGCGGAGGTCCGAGGTGTTTTCCCCAGCGGATGCAATTTGCCCCCCCCCCGAACTGGGAGTCGGCCGTTCTTTGAGCCGGTTTTCAAGCTGACAGCTAGCTCATTCAGATGCAAGTACAATTGAACCTCTTGTAAGGGGAGGTGATTGTACCCCTGAAGAGACCCTGTGTGATGTGGCATTAGTGCAGAAAGGCTGCCACCTACTGGTCAGACGGATCCATGCAGAACCGACCGGCACCGGAAGAGTTGCAGAGGAAATGAGTTCATGTGCGGGACCCAGTTAGGTGCTTTGGATGACAAAGTTCTCAGATAAAAAGGTCCTCTCCAAGGAGAGGTGCGGTGTGGACGTGGGCTGGAGACAACGCTGAAGCCAGTGTGACAGGCTTCAGCGAAGAGCGTTTGCCAGCAGGGTGCTTGCAGCTGTCAGACAGAGCCCGGACGACGGCCAGTGACATCCAAAGACCCGACTATGCCGATCAAGACTTGAGAACCAGATCTACGCCAGTCAAGAGCCAGATTCTAGACTGCGAATGATCAAGGTCCAAATCCTCGATCTGCGCTGGTCAAAGTCCAGAGGCCAGACCACAACGATCAGGAGCTGGAGCCCAGCCCTCTTTCCCTTAGGTCCAGGAGACACCGTCCGTCAGTCAAACAAAGAAGATCCAAGAGGAGACTTTGACCAGGGGAGGATTCTTGCAGTGATAAGAGGGAGACACGAGTGAGACGGGTCATCATTTTCTACCCAAACGTAAGGTACAGGGGTTGGTCTGGGCAAGGACAACCGGTGGGGTGGGGGTCGGCTGGAGCAAAAGAGGCTCAGCATTCCTTGATAGACTTTGTTAGGCGTTCTTGTGGCCTAGTGGGCACACCTGGTGACCCCAACTAGGGCCATTGTGTCAAGAGGAGCTAGCATAGCAGCTCTCCCAGGAACCACCAGGGGTGTACGTACCACCCCTGTCGAAGAGACACTAGTATAATCTTTTAAGAAACTTCTCCAATTATTCTGACTGAACTGTGAGACTTATTCTGTGTTTTGCATTGTATAACCCACTTGTGTTTGTGCTGTTTTCTACTGTTAAACTGCTTCCTCAGTTCCACAAATTCCCGCCATACCGGAAGCAACAAATAGTTTTGTTGTGTGTTCCACCTTGTGCTCATCTGTGCGTTGCATCCAGTCACCTTCTTAGACACTGATCGACAGGTCAGGGTGTCACTCACCGGCTCACAGAGGAGCGAAGAACATTTGTGGTAAGTGCACCAGAACAGTGGAGCTGAAGACAATGAAGATTTAGTGTGCGTGGGAGTAGATTTATTGTGTGTGGGAGATTTACTGTGGGGAAATTTAGTGTGTGGGGGGAGGGGTGGGGGGCATTTAGTGTGAGGGGTAGAGGTGTGGGAGATTTAGTGCAACGGGGCAATATTTGAGGACACAAGTTTCAGGAGCAAGGAAGGGACAGGTGCAGACACAATATGGGGAGTGGGAGAAATTTGAAGAAACAGTATGAGGAGCAAGGGGGGAGATGGGGGGCATGTATGAGAAAACAGTATGGGGGGATGGGTGCCAACACAGTATGGTGAGTGGGGGGATGGTGCGGACACAGAATGGGGAGGATGGGTGTGAACGCAATATGGGGAGCAAAGGGGGGATGTAAAAGGACATAGTATGGGGAGCGAGTGAGGAGATAGGTGCAGACACAGTATGGTGAGTGGGGGAGGGGAAAATGTGGGAGAAGATTATTGAGGGAAATAGGAGGAGGAGACAGTATGGGAGAAAACTATGAGTGGGCACAGTGTGACATGCAGAAGTAGTGCTGTTGCTTCAAAAGCATCCAGCAACTATAAGAGTTAACACAGTCACAGGAGACAGGGATGGGTTAGCAGAGCCTCAGGGAGAGTGTGGGAGTTTTTACTGTTCTGGCTGGAGCCGTAGAGAAAGGTGGTGTGTGATCTGTGTCTTACAGAGGACAAGGGAACAGAATTCTGGTCAGGAGGGAAGCTAAACACAGGTCAGATAGATACCCTGAGCTAGCAGTGTGGAGTATTTTCGGACAGAAAGATAAGGATTGGAAGGAATCATGTCATAGGGATCATCTCTCTCATCAAACTCTATACCCCCCATCTCCATGGAACCTTAAAACACCAACAAAAGAGAGGACCGCCAACGCTGGCTGGGAGGAAGTAATAGGAGAACTGTGAGCCAAGTTGATTGAAGTGAAAAAGTTGATTTGTTCCAGGCCAGAACCTGTATCCCTCAGACCCAGGAGTGGTTTCCGAAACAGAAGATACCCAGCTTGTGAAGCGTGCAGTTCATCAAATCAGAGTATGGTGTGTGTACTGTCTAAGATGTGTTGAGGAAGGAAATTATGCCAAGGAATGCCAATGGTCACGGTCGTTTGGGGTTAAAAGACAGGAGGTTGCCAGTGCGGGGCGACTGGTAACCGCGACACGGAGGAGGCCCCAGAAGCAAATCCAAATCTCAACAAATCCCAGAACGGGATTCCCAAGTGTGTTCCCATCTACAACAGCTACAAGAGAGACAGGGGCATCAGTTACTTAATGCCCAGTGCGGAGGTCAAATGATGTACTCCTGGGAGGTGGATTCCTCGGTCAGTAAAGATAACCTTATCAGTGTAATCGGTGAAAGATGCTTTATACAGTGCCAGCTAGATGGACTTCTGGTAAAAGCACTGTGGGACACAGAAGCCCAAGCAAGCCTTTTAAATGAAGAAAGGAGAAGGCGCTACCTGCCACATACCCGCCTTCGGTCACTAAAAGAACTCTTAGGACCAGTGGAACTCCACGATAAAGCCGTCAACCAGACAGAAATCCCTTTCATAGGCTGGGTGGAAGTGACTTTCCAACTGAGGGCCATGAAGAACAGCAACACCATTGAGCTTTTGGCACCTTTTCTCGTGACCAGTGATAAGAACATGGCAGAGGCTCCTATCCTGGGTTATAATGTAATGAGTGAGGTCATCACGAAACACAAGTCAGGGACGCTGGTGGTGGATACAATTGCCACATCGCTTGCCATACCCAGAGCCGTGGCGGAAAATGTGATTCATAGAGTAAAGAAAACACAGAATACAATGGACCTAAAAGAAGCCAAGGTAGGCTGGCGCCCAACCATCATCCCTGCAAACCAAATGGTGAGCGTGAGGTGTGGAGTCTGGGAAGAACCGGGAAGAAAAGTCCAGAAAAGACTGTTCGTGCCAAAAGACTCCTCAGAACTTCCGGAAGGCCTAGTTCGGAAGGCTTAGTTCAAGGTGAGACTGTGCTTACGATTCCTACTGGTGGGTTTGCTCAAGTGACAGTACCGGTGATGAATACTACGAAACACAAAATTAGACTGGATCCAAAGACTGTGTTAGGTCACATCGAAACCGTTAAAACTGTATATCCAGCAGTGTAAGACCCGCCCAGGGGTCTACCGTGAATTCAGTCTCCCCACCAAGGAAGAGGAGTTGCCCCCAGTACTCATGGAACACTTGTTGTTATGATCTGCAACATGCGCTAAGGAAAGATAGGGGAAAGCTGTCCCTACAGTAAGATTAAGCTGAATCCCTACGATGTAGCAGGCTGCCTGTTCCTAGCAAACAGACCCGCCTTAGTCCTCGGCTAGTCTGAACGAAGACCTATAGCATTAAGGGAGGGGTCCCTAAAAGAACTAAGGACTGGGACAAAAATGGGACACCTCCTAAACAGAGAAGTTGTTGCAGAACACAAAAAGACAAACTGACAAAAGGTACTAGATGTCCAGAAGGACCAAGCGAACTGACAGAGAAAGGCACTGAAGCACCAGGCTAGAGAAACAGTCAAACACTGAAGTCCAGCACAGCCAGAAGGGCGGAGCTGGAATATAAAGGCAGATGGTCACGTGACCGCAAAACACAAGATGGAAAAACAAACAGGAGGGTTCTAACACTTGTGTGCTGAAGATGGAGCAGTAGCAAAACAGATGCTGAGAGAAGAGTGTCATGCATTCTCCAAAGATGACTCTGATATTGGCTGTATCCCGTCGTTGCAATTGAAAATCAATTTGAAAGACACGACCCCAGTAACCAGAAGTTACATGTCTGTGCTGAAACCATTACACCGTGAAGTGAAAGAGTATTTACAAGACCTAATCAACAGAGGTTGGATCCAAAAGTCGAAGTCGTCTGATTCCTCTCCTATTGTTTGTGTTAGGAAGAAGGACGGTACGTTGAGAGTCTGCTGTGATTACCGGGAACTAAACCGAAAGTCAGTACCTGATTGGCACCCGATACCTAAGATCCAAGATATGCTGGATAGCCTATCAGGAAGTACCTGGTTCTCTGTCCTTGATCAGGGTAAAGCATACCATCAAGGGTTTGTTGAAGAGTCCAGTAGACCTTTGACAGCATTCATCACACCGTGGAGGTTATAAGAGTGGATCCTCATACCATTTGGATTTCAATTTCAGCACCAAGTACAGGCCAGGAAAAAGCAATGCGGATGCTGACAGATTGTTGAGAATGCCACTAGAGCCTGAGGAGTTCATTCCAGAATGCTTGGAGGAAGTCAGTCTGGAAGTAATTGAGAGCACTACCCAATCAGTACAAGCTTATCAAGAGGAAGACACACCATTGTGGTGTCCATTGACGGTGGAAACCACCATAAAAGTTAGAGAACAAGTTCACCCCCTGTCTATTCAACAACTACCAAAAGGAAAAATCCATAGAGCACAACGGTAAGATCAGATAATTGGTAGAATACTACTTTATGTGGACCAAAATCGGTTTCCAAGTAAACAGGAGAGAGATCATGAGTAACTAGCAGTATCTGTTTTAGTCAAAGAATGGACGAAGCTCTACTTCAGTGAAGATGGTATCCTGTATCGTAAAGGAGGTCAAAACTGGCAGTTGGTACTACCCAGAGTATTCCATAGGTTGGTCTTCAAAGAACTTCATGAAAACATGGGACACCTGGGAGTGGAAAGGACAACCAACTTCATCCATGAATGTTTCATCTGGCCATACATGCAGAGAGATAGTGAGAGGTACATGACCAGGGAGTGTGGGTGTCTGAAAGATACACGTCCCAACACATCAACCCGGGCACCTATGGGCGACATCCAAACTACGTATCCGTTTGAGATGGTCTCAATAGACTTTCTACATCTCGAGACGTGCAAGGGTAGTTGCGAATACATCTTGGTGGTGATGGACCATTTTACTCGATTTGCTCAAGCATATGCCACCACCAATAAAGCTGTCGAACAGCGGCAGAGAAGATCTTCAATGATTTTGCTTTAAGGTTTGGGTTCCCTACGAGGTTACACCCTGACCAAGGAAGATAATTTAAGAACCAGCTCTTTGCCAAGCTAGGAAAGTACTGTAGGATTCAGAGATCCCACACAACGCCCTATCACCCAGAGGGTAATGGACAAGTGGAACGTTTTAACCAGACATTATTGTCGATGTTGCGCACTTTAACAGCTAACGAGAACAAAGACTGGAACAGTTCTCTGTCAAAAGTGGTACATGCCTATAACTGTACAAACAGCAATGCAACGGGTTACTCACCCTTCTTTCTATTGTATGGATGATCGCCAAGACTGCCAATCGACATCATGTTTGATACTCTGGTGTCAGAGACTTACAGAACGTATCCGGAGTACGTTTGGAAATGGAAGGAACGGATGGCAGAGGCATACAACATAGCGTCCAAAGTGGTTACGCAAGGACAGAGCAAGAGCAAGGAGTACTATGATCGAAAATGTTATGGAGCAGAATTTGCACTGGGAAGCCGGGTGCTAGTCAAGAACGTACGTGAGAAAGGCGGTCCAGGAAAACTTCGTTCGTACTGGGAAGACAAGGTGTATGTGGTCATAAGAAGGAAAGCCAATTACAGCCCAGTGTATGAAATCCGATTGGAAACGGGAGACAAGAAAACCAGAATAGTCCATCGGAATTTACTACTACCCTGTGATTATCTCCCACCACAACAAGACTTCTCAGAAGTAGACCGACATCGTCCGAGATCGGCTAAGGGACCACCACAGACTGAAGCTCCGAAGGTGGATTTTGACCTTGAAAGTTCAGATGAAGAAGAAAACACTGTTGTATTTCTCAGATCGGCAAGGAGAGGGATGTACCATCCTCAGGAGAGTGAACTAAGTCCCGAGGCTCCAGAGTTTGTACCAATGAGTACAGATGAAGTCCAATCCAGATCTGATGATCGAACATCGGTCACTGAAGAGACCGTTCGACACTTAGGAGTAGCAGAATTACCAGACCAGGTGGAAACGGACAATTCAAGAGAAGTACAGGAATTTACAGAGGCAGTTCCAAGATCATCTGAGGAAGTACGAGAAATGAGTGCGGCAGAAGAAACTCCTGCAACCAAGGAGCTTGTGGTATCTGATGAACAACCCACCAAGAGGATGTTGACTTGAGAAGTGAGGAGGCCTGTGATGCTGACGTATGAGACACTTGGTGAACCGAGCCAAGTGCAAAGGACTGTCGATTGGAAACAGGTATCTCTGCCTACGGACCAGGTAAGCTCATTTGAGTGGTATTCACCACCAAGAGACGGTATGGACAATGTTACCTGGTGGATAGACTTGTTTTGGCATAGTGAGAGAGAGAGTTGGTTGAAGACGTATGAAAAGCTCCAGCGGAAGAGATGCTGATTGTTTTAATTGTGTATTTCTTACAGGAGTTCTACAAGCAAAAGGTTGTAAGAATAGATTGTTATTGATGTTTGTAAATGTTATGCCAATTTGACAATGCCAATTTGTATATAAAGTTATTCCACTTTTACCACTGTCTCAGAATTGGTCAGATTGACCAATTAAGACAAATGTCAAGGACGACATTCAAAAGGGAGGGAAGAGTGTGGCATGCATAAGTAGTGCTGTTGCTTCAAAAGCATCCAGCAACTATAAGAGTTAACACAGTCACACGAGACAGGGAGTGGTTAGCAGAGCCCCAGGGGGATTGTGGGGGATTTGTTTACTGTTCTGGCTGGAGCCCTAGAAAAAGGTGGTGTGTGATCTGTATCTCACAGAAGACAAGGGAACAGAATTCAGGTCAGGAGGGAAGCTAAACACAGGTCAGATATATTCCCTGAGCTAACAGTGTGGAGTATTATCGGGCAGAAAGATAAGGACTGGAAAGAATCGTGTCATAGGGATCATGTCCCTCATCAAACCCCCCCATCTTCATGCAGGATAAAGAATGCTGTGTACTAGTGAGTCCTTGTGAAGGAAAAGCCTGTGGTTGTGTATGCATAGAATTGAGCTGCAAAGAGATCTAATCTGTGCTGAATTATGCTACTGAGGAGACTGACGTTACTGTGCCTGCTTTATAAGACTGTACTGAAATGAAGATTGTTGCTGTAATATCCCTGGATTGCACTGGCCGTGCTTCAGATTAAATTTCACTGTTAAACTGTTGAAAAAGACTCTTGTCAGATGTGTCTGGTCAGCAACTGAATCTATCATGTGCCTGAGAGAAGCTGCAGCCTATGGTTACACTGAGTAACGGTTCCCCCAGGATTCGAACGAATTCATGAAACCCGTCTCGCCCTATCTGAACCTAGCGGCGTGAGTGTAACAACAGAATAAAGACTGAGTAGTGTGGGGGGATAGCATGGAGGGACAGTGTAAGGGCACAGACAGGAGGGGACAGTAAGCCAAGGAGAGGGAGTATAATGAGGGGGCACAGTATAGAGACTGGGCCATATAGGGGGGGACACAGTGTGAGATGACAGCGTGAAGAGAAGGCCCGGTATGGAAAGGAGGGGCAGTGTGGAGGGCATGAACCATAAGAGGGACAGTGTGTGGGTCATATTTTGTGCAAGGAATATAGTGAGGGGCAATTATTTATTTATTCAGGGGCTCAGCATAGAGCAGATATTTTTATTCAGGAGCATTACACTGTGTGCAGAATTATTAGGCAAGTTGTATTTTAGAGTATTATTTTTGTTATTGATCAACAACTATGTTCTCAATCAACCTAAAACACTCATAAATATCCAAGCTTAATATTTTTGGAAGTTGGAGTGTTTTTTTTTTTAGATTTGGCTATCTTAGGAGGATATCTGTTTGTGCAGGTAACTATTACTGTGCAGAATTATTAGGCAACTTAATAAAAACCAAATATAATCCCATCTCACTTGTTTATTTTCAACAGGTAAACCAATATCAGTGCACAAAATTTAGAAATAAACATTTCTGACATGCAAAAACAAAAACCAAAAAAATTGGTGATCAATATAGCCACCTTTCTTTATGATGACACGCAACAGCCTTCCATCCATAGATTCTGTTAGTTGCTTGATCTGTTTTCGATCAACATTGCGTGCAGCAGCCACCACAGCCTCCCAGACACTGTTCCGAGAGGTGTACTGTTTTCCCTCCCTGTAGATCTCACATTTTATGATGGACAACAGGTTCTCTATGGGGTTCAGATCAGGTGAACAAGGGGGCCATGTCATTATTTTTTCTTCTTTTAGACCTTTACTGGCCAGCCACGCTGTGGAGTAGTTGGATGCATGTGATGGAGCATTGTCCTGCATGAAAATCATGTTTTTCTTGAACGATACCGACTTCTTCCTGGCAGTAGGTCTGGGAGTTGAGCTTCACTCCATCCTCAACCCGAAAAGGTCCCACAAGTTCATCTTTGATGATACCAGCCCATTCCAGTACCCCACCTCCACCTTGCTGGCGTCTGAGTCGGAGTGGAGCTCTCTGACCTTTACTGATCCAGCCTCTGGCCCATCCATCTGGCCCATCAAGAGTCACTCTCATTTCATCAGTCCATAAAACCTTTGAAAAATCAGTCTTAAGATATTTCTTGGCCCATTCTTGACGTTTTATCTTATGTTTCCTGTTCAAAGGTGGTCGTTTTTCAGCCTTTCTTACCTTGGCCATGTCCCTGAGTATCGCACACCTTGTGCTTTTTGATACTTCAGTAACGTTGCTGCTCTGAAATATGGCAAAACTGGTGGCGAATGGCATCTTGGCAGCTTCACTCTTGAATTTCCTCAATTCATGGGCAGTTATTTTGCGCCTTTTTTGGCCAACACGCTTCTTGCGACCCTGTTAGCTATTTGCCATGAAATGCTTGATTGTTCGGTGATCACGCTTCAAAAGTTTGGAAATTTCAAGACTGCTGCATCCCTCTGCAAGACATCTCACAATTTTGGACTTTTCAGAGCCCGTCAAATCTCTCTTCTGACCCATTTTGCCAAGAGAAAGGAAGTTGCCTAATAATTAAGCACACCTTATATAGGGTGTTGATGCCATTAGACAACACCCCTCCTCATTACAGAGATGCACATCACCAGATTTACTTAATTGGTAGTTGGCTCTCAAGTCTATGCAGCTTGGAGTAGGACAACATGTATAAAAAGTATCATGTGATCAAAATACTCATTTGTCTAATAATTCTGCATGCGGTGTATAATGATATTTATATTTTTAAGGGCATCATGTGGGAATGTGCAGCCTAAGACTGGAGACAATGGAAGTCTGCAGAGACAGACTGTGGATGAGAAAAGTCATCATGGAGACTTTACAAGATGAAGAAGAAACTGAAATCAGAGACATCATCTATCATGTACCTACATATAATTTGTTTTTGTGATACTGACTAATTCTCATATTTTTATTTATGTTAGGAGCATTAAAGGGGTTGTCCAAGTTTGTGATGAATCTGCAGTCATTCTATGTGACTGCAGACTTCTGAACTCTCACAGTGCACACTGCATGCTGTCAGGATTCTCTGGTGCCGGAGATTTGCATACATGTGGTTATGTGCCGACTAGACATGCGAGGCCTCACTCATTGAAAATTAATTGAGCAAGACACGTCTTGGTCGGAATGTGGCCAGAAGTATACAAATCTCTTACTTGTGCTCACATAACCGTCCACTCTTGCCACCGGCAAGGGAGAATCCTAAAAGTGTGCAGTGCATGCGCTGTGAGAATTCAGAAGCCTGCAGTCACATAGCCTGACTGCAGACTTTCATCTCAAACCTGGACAAGCGCTTTAAGTATAAAATGAAGCCCTGTAGCCAATCCTAACAGCGTGTAATATACTCACAGTCAGGATCCAGCTCTGCTTGCTGGTTCCAGCAGTCATCACATGGCCACTTCACTCATATGCGATTTTCATACTTACGGTCACGTGACAATGAGCTTTTCTTCATTTTTTCACTGAACATTGATAGAATTAGGGAGGGCAGCTAGTTGGCACGTGATTAAGTGTACAAATCACATATGTGCTTGGGCGGGAAGCACCAAACTGAATTCTTGCCCCGGGTGCCGGAAAACCTAGATACACCTCTGGCTATAGTTCATTGTAGGCATCACAGAGCCACGGCTTCACTGTAGGCAGGGTGTTATTTTCAGCATATGCTTCACTTTTCCTCCTCCTGTATTGTCTACAGTCAGGCCATCAGATACAATCAGATATGTTCCAACCCTACAGATAAAGACAAACACCTTGGTTGCCTCAGAAAGACCTTTTTGAATCAGGGCTACCACCCAAGAACAATTGAAAACCACCAGAGGCACCAAAGTATCAAGAAATCATCTCCTACATTATAAATTTAAAGAAAGCGCAACCAGGTACCTCTAGTAGTCATCTACAATCCAAACCTGGAGGTGCTAAGGGGAGCGGCACAGAAACTACAACCTATGTTACAAAAAGATGCCCGATTAAAATCTATATTTCCAGACCCACCTCAAGTGTGTTTTAGGCAGCCTCCAAATCTAAGGAGCATCATTGGCAGATGTTCCCTGTTCTTGCCAAGAACAACAGGAACATTGCCCTGCAACCAGAAAAAAATTTAAAACCTTTCCATTTATAATAACAACAGACAAGATAAAGATTCACAGTTCACATCAGGACTACAAGATTCCAAGTACTTTTAGCTGCACAACTAATGTAGTGTACTTAATTATATGTACCAAATGTCAAACTGGGGGTCTGTACGTAGGGGAGGCAGGACAAAATCTTAGAACAAGGATGAAATTTCATTGTTACACAATTAAAATAAAAAAGAATAGATCAACCTATGGCCAAACATTTTTGTTGCCCTGATCACAGCATTATCGACATGAAATTGCTGGTATTGAAAGGTAACTTCACATCTGAGAGTACAAACTTATGACAATCTTTGATACACTCAGAGCAGGAATAAATGTGTCGCATGGATTTATGTCTTTTTACATCAATTAATGAATGTGCTCCTCAGACCATTTGGGGGCATCACAAATCTGGACCAAACCTC
The DNA here is from genome assembly GCF_046119375.1 of Phyllobates terribilis. NCBI lineage: Eukaryota > Metazoa > Chordata > Amphibia > Anura > Dendrobatidae > Phyllobates > Phyllobates terribilis. Next base: position 110,907,761 of record NW_027362773.1, read on the forward strand.
AATCAGGAGACAATAAAACTTTCACACTCCTTATCCATGAACGTCTCCAATATCTATTGCCACAGTTGTTTTCTCTCCTTTCCATATTGATAGTTCTGCTTCACGTCACTTGTCTTATTTACTGCACTATTCTATGTCCTGTTGTGTATAAATATGTCACTTCTAAGATTTTATGCTATACTGAGCCTGATGAAGATACCTGAGTAGTCTTAAAAGCTAGCCATTTGTTACCACATTTTCAGTTGGCCATTGTGAAGGATGGGGGGATGTAATGGCAGCTTACAATCATCCTTCAACATGTACAGTTGTAACAAGACACCTGTCCAGCTTCAAACAAAGGATTTACACCGCTACCAGTTAGCTGGTAAGCTCCTACAGAAAGACCCACTGTGGATCCAAGCCATGTGGTCCCCTTTGTTCTGAAAGATAGGAATTTCATATAGAGATATGGAAATACTATATGTCCGAGCCATACATAGAATATATTTCCGAGATCCCCAGGACATGGTGAATGTGTGCCTGGGTCTCGACCCATTCTAGCACATAGGGATAGGGAGATACATAGAACAGCTATTAAGAAACAGATAGCACAGCTGTGTTTAGTCTCCAAGAGTAGCAGGGGCCTGGCTGGATCCGATGACACCAGAACTGTCTCCCTAGGGCCGTCCATTAAGGAGTTATGACCCATCTGAAGTTTTGGAGTTATTATCTGCCAGGGGCACAGGGAGGGGACTTAGGTTCAGCACAGAGGGCAGGAGGGGAGGTACCCTTAGGAGATACAAGCTAGAGTAAGGCTGTGTGGCTCTCTCTCTCTGATGCATGAGGCCACTTCGAACACGGGGGCTCAAGTCCAGTAACATGCTGCAAAGGACCGAGGAACTCGCTGCAAGCTCAGGCCTCCATGAGGCCCAGCGCACAGGACACGCCCCCTGGGCCGTGGGGTACTCGGTGCCGGGCCGGTCGTTGCTAGGGGAGATGTCACAGTGGCGGTAACCCGGTCCATGACCCAGGGCGGTCAATCAAAAGGGGGATATTTAAAGGGGATTTATAGTTTTTATATATAGTTTGTGACGCCACCTGTGGTATGCGGCTATATGGAGCCGCCGCTGCGGAGCAGGTCCCCTGGAGCTGGTGTAAATGCAGCAGAGTTGGTTTAGCCCTCCACAGGTAGAGCTTAGCTCCAGGGCCTTGCTGAGTTGTTATGGATGTTGCGGTGTAGTGCAGGGGGTAATGGCGCAGCAGTAATTCACGGAGACAGTGGGGTGCAGTCTTCAGAATTTACTCACAGTTGTTGCAATCCAAGTTACAGGTACTGGTGTAACTTCCCACGTACCGCTGTGTTCACCAGGCAGGGGTTCAGCAATCCCTCAGGTAATTCCAGAGCACTTAACGGGACCCCGTTCTATGTTCCTTCCTCGGTCGTCTTCCTGCGCTGGCTCTCACCCTCCTGCCCTGCGCCTCACAATCAGTGTCCCAAACCGGTAGCCTCGGGTCTTGTCGGGCGACCTGCAGTCCCCTGGACCCTCTGTGGCCACCTTTTTGGAGATGTAATTGTGGCTGTGGCAAATGCACCTTGCAAGTACAGCAACCTCCGGTTTCTAGCTGAGCCTTGTAGTTCTCCACTAGTTTAGGGGCCGGTCCCCTCTGAGGCTTGATCCTTCCACACCTGGTAGATTCGGGCGTACGGGTGGCCTCCAGCATTGCCCGTACCCCTAGGATCCCCTCGTTCCTCCTGGAGCCTTCCTTCCTGCTCCTCTCTCTCTCTCCCTCTTCTGGGCCTCTCTCACTAGGCCCACTCTGGAGCAGAGCTCGTGCAGAGCCCCTGCTCCCCTCACTTTCCTCCTCTAACTGACCTGTTCTTTCAAGATGGCTTCTCTATTTATATCACTTCCTTTCCTGTGCTCCCCTGAACTAAATCCTCCACCCACACCCACTACATGGTTCCCCCTCACTTGGTTCCCCTCCACTCCAGCCAGGGACCAGGGACTGTGCTCTCCCTTAGGAGCAATCTCGCCCTGCCCTACTGAAGTGGAATGTGTTGGATGCAGGTGTTAGGGTCCCGGGCAGTACTCCATCCTTACCTGAGAGTGGGATACCACACCTCCGGGTGAGATGCAGTACCTCTGTGGCGACTGAACCCTCAGAGGTGGCACACACACATGGTCAGACGTCACTGGTAATTGACTTGATTCATCTGCTTATATCTTTTGTCCTATCACTGTTGTATTTGCATCTCTGACAATTATAGAGTAGTGTTCAAAATAATAGCAGTCCAATATGACCAGATTATTCACTGTTTTTGGTATAAATTATATTACCACATGCCAAACAATTTACCAGTTGGTGCAGTAGATTCTAAGAAAACCAACAGACTCAGCATTCATGATCTGCATGGTTTTGAGTCTGTGTATTTGAAGAATTAATGAAAGGGGTTGTGTTCAAAATAATAGCAGTGTGGAGTTCAATAAGTGAGGTCAATCATTCTATGAAGAAAGTGAAGCCAGCACATGTAGTACATGCATTTCTCCTTGAAAGCCTGAGAAATATGGGTCGTTCGAGACGTTGTTCAGAAGAACAGCGTACTTTGATTAAAAAGTTGATTGGAGAGGGTAAAACATATAAAGAAGTGCAGACAATGATAGGCTGTTCAGCTAAAATGATCTTCAATGCTTTAAAATGGAAAGCAAAACCAGAGAGACCTGGAAGAAAACGTAAAACTACCATTCAAATGGATCGAAGAATAGCCAGAATGGCAAAGGCTCAGCCAATGATCAGCTCCAGGATGATCAAAGACAGTCTCAAATTACCTGTGACTCAGCTTGGACTGCTAATCTGCCTTATCGGGCAGATGCCCGGTGGGCTGGTCTGTTAGGTCATAAAATGGGCTGCCTTGCTACTGTTGTCAGTGTAACATTGTGTATCAGTGAGTCTTGCATTCTGTGTGGAGTCTGAGGTTATGTTTATCTACTTATCTTTATGGTAGGTAAATAAACCAACGACTGGACAACTCAGAGTTCTAAGAGTTTAGGATGGGCAATTCAGACACAGATTTGACTTTGAAAAGCTGGTCTTGTATATTGTGCACTAATTAATAGCTTCTAATGCCTCTAACTGAAGAGTTTGCTCCGAAGAGTTTGTCATTGTCAGAACAGTCATTCCTCCAGTATTCACTGGGAAAATACTAATGTGGTTACAAAATGAGTGTTCATGAAGCAGAGCTGGGCTATGTTAAAGTGGCAAGGGTTCCAGAAGTGACAAGGTGCTGGGCTGAGACCGTGAAAATCTAAGTATCTGTATATACACACACTTCTCCAGTCCTGTATATATACATTGCACAGTACTAATTTTCCTGTCCTGTCTATATACACTGCATAGTACCACTTTTCCTGCCCTGTATATATACACTGCACAGTACCACTTTTCCTGCCCTGTATACATACACTGCACAGTACCACTTCTCCTGTCCTGTATATACACTGCACAGTACCACTTCTCCTCTCCTGTATATACACAGCACAGTACCACTCCTCCTGTCCTGTATATATACACTGCACAGTACCACTTCTCTAGTCCTGTTGTCGGAGAGGCGTCAATATTGGTTTAGTATTTTCAATATTACTACGGCCAAATAAAAATAAATATTGGAAAACCTGTTTAAATTGATTATCCCAAGTAATCCCTTCTCCTCTGGATAGGGGGTAACTATCCAATCGCTGGAGATCTGACTGTTGGGACCCCCATAATCCTGAGAATCAGAGCTCTGTAGAGCACCATGTAAATGGAGCTGTGGCCGATCATACGCACTGTGGCGCCATTCACATGCGGCTCTTCAAATAACTCCTTTTAGGAGAGTGAGGGGCACGACAAAGTAAAGCAAAATTCACTGATCGGCGGTATTGAGTGTTAGGGTACGTGCACACGATCAGTAATTGCTGCGGATTGCACGCAGCGCGCTTGCGCTGCGTGAAATCTGCAGCGGCCAGATGTTACAGCATAGTGGATGGGATTTGTAGAAATCCCATGCCCACTATGAGTCTCCGTGCACCTGTGGATCACCTGCGGACACGGATATGTGGCGCATCTTTCCAGACCACAGCATGTCAATTAGATCACTGCAATGTATAGGATGCGGTGAATCCGCATGGTTCAATGAACACATGCGGATTCACCTGTGTGCAGCGCTTTGGACGCAGCATAAAGTATACTGCGTTCAAAGCGCTGCCAATACTGACCGTATGCATACAGTGAAGGAAATAATTATTTGATCCCTTGCTGTTTTTTTATGTTTGCCCACTGACAAAGACATGAACAGTCTATCATTTTAAGGGTAGGTTAATTTTAACATTGAGAGATAGAATATCCTAAAAAAATCAAGAAAATCACATTGTATAAATTAGATAAATTTATTTGCAGTTTGCAGTCATAAATAAGTATTTGATCCCCTACAAACCATTATGAGTTCTGGCTCCTACAGACCAGTTAGACGCTCATTACCTGCATTAAAGACAGCTGTCTTACATAGTCACCTGTATAAAAGACTCCTGTCCACAGAATCAATTAATCAGTCAGACTCTACAACATGGACAAGACCAAAGAACTTTCTAAGGATGTCAGGGACAAGATCATCGACCTGCACAAAGCTGGAATGGGCTACAAAACCATAAGGGTATGTGCCCACGATCAGTGTTCACTGCGGATTGGACGCAGCGCAAGTGTGCTGCGTGTATTCCGCAGTGACCAGATGTTACAGCATAGTGGATGGGATTTATACAAATCCCATGCTCACTATGCGTCTGCGGCACACCCACGGAAACTGACATGCGGCGTGTCTTTCCAGACCGAAGCATGTCAATTTCTCCTTCGGGTCCGCATGAGGGCTTTCCCCATAGACCTAACCTCTATGTGGAAAGCCCGCTTGTGAGAAAAAAAAAACGGCCGCCGCTCATTTACATAATGAGCGGAAACCGGAGGCAGGCTCAGAGTCGCAGTCGGCTCTGGATCGTGTGGACGTAGCCCAAGTAAGAAGCTGGGTGAGAAGGAGACAACTGTTGGTGCAATAGTAAGAAAACGGAAGAAATACAAAATGACTGTCAATCGACATCAATCTGGGGCACCATGCAAAATCTCACCTCGTGGGGTATCCTTGATCATGAGGAAGGTGAGAGATCAGCCTAAAGCTACACAAGGGGGGAACTTGTTAATGATCTCAAGGCAGCAGGGACCACAGTCACCAAGAAAACCATTGGTAACACATTACGCCTTAAAGGTTTAACACCACCTAGATAATTCTGTGAGTTATTGGGAGAAGGTGATGTGGTCAGATGAGGCAAAAATTAAGCTCTTTGGCATTAACTCAACTCGTCGTGTTTGGAGGAAGAGAAATGCTGCCTATGACCCAAATAACACCATCCCCACTGTCAATCATGGAGGTGGAATCATTATGTTTTGGTGGTGTTTCTCTGCTAAGGGCACAGGACTACTTCACCGCATCAGTGGGAAAATGGATGAAACCATGTACCGTTAAATCCTGAGTGACAACCTCCTTCCCTCTGCCAGGACATTAAAAAGGGTCGTGGCTGGGTTTTCCATCAAGACAATGACCAAAATATACAGCCAAGGCAACAAAGGAGTGGCTCAAAAAGAAGCACATTAAGGTCAAGTGTTGGCCTAGCCAGTCTCCAGACCTTAATCCCATAAAAAACTTATGGGGGAAGTTGAAGCTCCAAGTTGCCAAGCGACAGCCTCAAAATCTGAATGATTTAGAGATGATCTGCAAAGAGGAGTGGACCAAAACTACTCCTGACATGTGCGCAACCCTCATCATCAACTACAAAAAATGTCTGACTGCTGTGCTTGCCAACAAGGGTTTTGCCACAAAGTATTAAGTGTTCTTTGCCAGAGGGATCAAATACTTATTTCTCACTGCAAAATGCAAATACATTTATCTAACTTATACAATGTGAGTTTCTTGTTTTTCTTTGGGATATTCTATCTCTCAATGTTAAAATTAACCTATCCTTAAAATTATAGATTATTCATGTCTTTGTCAGTGGGCAAACTTACAAACACAGCAAGAGATCAAATAATTATTTCCTTCACTGTACTATAAGGGTATGTGGGCTGGTGGGGTTTGTGTGGAATGGCTGCTTTTTTGACCAGTTTGCATATATTAAAACACTTGAAGAGGTCATGTTGCCTTACGCTGAAAAGGATATGACCTTGAAATGGGTGTTTCAACAAGACAATGACCCTAAACGAGCAAAATCTTGGTTCCAGTCCAAAATAAATTGAAGTTATGGAGTGGCCAACCCAATCCCTGGACCTTAATCCGATAGAACACTTGTGGGGTGACATTAAAAAGGCGGTTTCTGAGGCAAAGCCAACAAATACCAAAAAATTGTGGGATATAGTCAAAGCATCATGGGCTGTAATAATAGTTGACAGGTGCCAGACGTTGGTTGACTCTATTCAACATAGATGTGATGCAGTTCTAAAAAACTGTGAGTATACAATTAATATAAGGTTAGTGATTCATAGGAATGCGAAATCCTCAAAAAAAGAGTACACAATGTGAGTTTGTAAAGACAAATGCAGACAATGCTATTTTTAGAACAGCCCAATGTTAATTTTTTGCTATTTTCTGTAAAGTAGTTAAAAATTATATACATTTCTCTTCATGATTTGAATTAGAAACAGTGTGCAATATTCCCAATGCATGGAAATAAAAACTAGTATTTTGTGCTTAACTCATGTTTTTGAACACACTTCTATTATTTTGAATACTGTATATGTATAACCCTTGTGTATATAGTGTATTGTCTAGTGTGCCCTTAAGGCGATTAAATATATAATTTAACCATGGGCCGCTCTTTTATCTCGATCCACGAATCCACAAGTTCATTGTTCAGTTTAATTTCCATGCTACCTGGGCTGGTGTCTGGCCCGATATAATTCCTGTTTACGGACAGGGGCTTATATCGAATAGGAACTGGTGGCGGCTCTACCGGGCTGCTAAGGTTCTGCTTCACTGCGGCTAGTGAAAGGGACCTCTCAGCCTGTCAGGATTGTGTGCGAGTGTGGTGCCACATCAGTGACTGAGTGGACCACCTCTTCTCACTCCTGGTACCTTCCTGAACCCATGCGGATAGGGGATGTCTGTGTAAAACTACAGCAATCTGACCTTACGTGGCCCCGAGGGGTGTAGAACGTCATTTTGGTGCAAAGTGCGGATCCATATCACGTGATCCATCTGACGCAATAGTGACATCAGGCGTGAGGCGAGGTGTGGATCCTTCACAGCCATTAAAAGGTATCAACCACTCAGGACAATCAAATTTTAATATTTTTCAATCTACTGGCTAACACAGTACAAAGATATTTTTCCTGTGTCAAAATGGTTGTTTTTTTGGTATTTAAAAGGAACCTGACAGGTGATGTTCAGAGAGAGAGACTAGTGTGATTGGGACTTATGGTGCGACCCAGTCAGGCAGAATGGGTGTGTGTTATCCAGCGTCTCAGCAGGTGTAATCAGGTCACAGCCAATGGTGCAGCACCACACCCTACTTAAACTCCCAGAAGTAACTCCTGTTACACGCACTCTGCTAGGTTCAGATAGGGGCGAGACAGGTTACATGAATTCTTTGGAATCCTGGGGGAACCGTTACTCAGGGTGACCATAGACCATGTGCTGCAGCATCTCCCAGGCACACAGGGGTATTGACCCTCAGGCACAGACACGTAGGTTGTTTCACTTGCTGACCAGACACACTTGACAAGAGTCCTCATAAACGGTAGAACAGTAGCATTTAATAAGATGCCGCACAGCCAGTGCAAGTTAAGTCTTATGAGCAACAGGCTCCAGTGACAAACAGTACAGTTTCCTTAGCAGCACAGCAGTTCGCAGTCTTCCCAGTAGTACAGGACAGCACAGTTCTAATGCAAAGGCACATTAATGAATACAGAATTCTTTACAGCACAGTGAGAAGGAGGAGGGGTGGTTTGCTGAGGGAGATGATCCCTTGACACCATTTCTTCCAGTCCTTATCTTTCTGTCTGACAATACTCTGTACTGCTAGTTCAGGAACTCTACCTGACCTGTGCTTAGCTTCACTCCTGACTTGAATCCTTTTCACTTGCAGGGGTGCTTCCGAAAGATACAGAACACACACACCACCTTTCTTTTTAGCTCCAACCAGACAGTAAACAACTGCCCTACAATCCCCCTGGAGCTCTGCTAAAACCCTCCCTGTCTCCTGTGACTGTGTTAACCCCTCTAGTTGCTGGATGCTTTTAAAGCAACAGTGCTACTTCTGCATGTCACACTCCTGTTATCTGACCTCAGCTTATACATTAATCACAATTTTGTCTTAGAATTCTGTTACTGGTTTTGTCCTTTCTGATACTCACTTGGGTTGGTTTGACCATTCTTCCCTCAGGCTCGCTCCTCTTGCCAGAAGCTACTCCATGGACGCAACTCAAAGGGTCCTGTTGTAAGTCCAGATATCTATACAGAGTTTAAAGAGTGAAGGTTGGGGTTCCTCTGAGACCTGCTGGACCAAGCGTCTAGTTCCAAGTCTGTCTCAAGTAGTCTTTTTGGACTGATGGCTTCTACCAGACTTCACACCGCTTGCATACCAGATTTTCACAAGTCATAAACCTTAGAATACACATTCAATCAAATTGCTCTTTAAATAACAGATTTCTTTGATAAATAAATACAACTTAATAATGAAATTATATATGTCTGACCCCCTACATTAATCAGTTATTACTTCTAGTAAAGTCAAGGAAAAACACGCCAATATTCTTCTCGGATTCTCAGCCTAGAGGTTTTTTTTAATAGTCTATAAAATATTTATAGTTATCATGACAACCATTATGTCACCAATGTCACGGAAATAAATAAACATTTTGTCAACACTGTTGTCATTTTTTCACAACAGCCTTTATGACGTCATCATTGCCATGATAATCATTCTAATGGTATTGTTACCAAATAAACAATTAGAATGAAATAAATTCATGATATCCACTAGATCGGCACTACCATATTAAAATCGTGATTGTAGCATTTTCATGTCGTTTTACACTCATCTCATCACCTATAGGGCTTGTGCAGAGGACCGTATTTTCGGTCCGTGTGCAATCGGACAAAACATTGGATCACATTCAGAGCAAAGTTATTCTATGGGGCCGTGGACATGTCTGCCCAAGGAAAAAAATGACAGCATGTCCGATTTGCATCCGTAAATTGGATCGCACTTGGCCATGCAAGTCAATGGGTTCATCAAAAAAATTGGAAGAAATCCGAGTGCTGTCCAATTTTCAGGGACTGGCAGAAATGAGAAGATAGAGATATCTCTTTTTACCATTTTTGCCACATCTGAGAGAATTGGATCACACTGTGATCACACTCTGATCAAACTCTGATCAGAGTGTGATTAGCCTAATCGGCTCTATTCTCTCGGATGAGAGAAAATACGGTGGTGTGACCCGAGCCTCAATGTCATCATAGCCATGTCAACTGTTCTGTCATTGTCAAAAGATCCTATTGGTTTCATTGTTTTACGTAATTCCTTATATTATCATTACTAAGGCAATCATTATAACGTCCGACCTTTGATGCTCAGTATTATGATGTCATCTTTTCATGCAAACCTCCAGAATGTTATTGAAACTATTCTGATATCAGCATTGTGTAGGCCATCGATTTGATATTAAAGAGTATCCGTCGTCTTAATTTGTTTTTCATAAATCAATAGTACATATAAAAATAAAAAAATTTGTAATATATCTTATCAGAAAAATCTGATTCTTACAGGTTAATATCGTTTTTTCACATGACAAGTTCTCTTTAAAAACAAATAATGCCCCCCTCCCTTAAGAAAATATTAATGCTGAGTGCCCACTTCAAAAGTAATAATTCAACTTTTTATACTCACATAATCTGGGTGATTAAGCCTTTTTTCCCCTGTATACAGAGCAGGCAGCAACCAGCGGCCTGCAGGAGACGATATCTCCCTGCTCTACCATGGGATACAAGTGTATAGACATGGCGCTCACCCAGAGACCTGGGACAAGGTGCATAGGCAGAAAGCTGCCAATCAGTGTGTGTGTGTGTGGGGGGGGGCTACATGTCTGCAGGTTACTAGTCCTCTAGTGCAGTGATTTTCAACCTTTTTTGAGCCGCGGCACACTTTTTATACTTAGAAAATCCTGGGGCACACTACCAACCAAAATAGCACAAAATGACACTAAAACAGTCATATTATACATATAGTTAATAATATAGATTCTAAATTTATTTTACTCACTCAGTGTGAAACCTGGGCCTGTTTCGATAAACACAAAAGGGATATCCTGGCAGGAATGGTGGAAAGACACACACGAAGCTCTTCCTCAACAGTTCTCAGTTTCTCCCTGTTTTTAGTTTTTATCGCAGTCAAGCTTGAGAAGCCCAGCTCACATAGATATATGGTTGAAAATGGGAGCAATGTCAAAATAGCTTTGTTGGCCAGAATGGGGAACTCCTTGGCAACAGATAACCAAAAACTGTCCAAAGGAAGATCAGCAAACTTTAGCTTTAAACCGCGATCTTGCTTCAGTTCAACGAGTTCCTCTTGCTCCTTTAAAGTCATGTCCTTTCCAGCAACGGATAATGAGCTGTATGGGTCCCTAACCCAGTCAAGGCATTCTGTGAAGGCTGAAGAGAAATAGAACGATAACTTCTCCTCAAGAGTTTTCAAATGTCTGCCAATCGCTTCGCACATTGCAGCAGTATTGTCATCATGCAGTTTCTCGGTGAGTGGGAACATCTGAAGGTTGCCACCCTGCAGATGTTGTTACCAGAGCTGCACCTTTAAACGGAATCCGTTCATTTTATCAGTGCTTGTAAGCAGGTTTTCATTTCGACCTTGCATCCGTGTGTTTAGTTCATTCAGATATTGAAATATATCAGCCAGGTATGCTAGCTTTCCACACCACTCATCACTTGCAAGCAGCTTTGAATAATCGGACCTCTCGTTTGTAAGAAATATTTTAAGTTCCTCTCGCAACTCATACACACGGGCCAGCACTTTGCCGCGTGACAGCCACCTGACCTCCGTGTGGAGCAATAAGATTTTATGTTCCGCTCCCATTTCTGTACACAAAGACGCAAATAAGTGACATCTCAAAGGTCGCGTCTTCACAAAGTTCACTATGCGCACAACATCATCCAACACAGGAGCTAAATCTGCTGGTAAGGTCTTTGCAACGAGGGCCTCACGGTGCAAGAAACAGTGGGTAGCAAGAACATCTGGGTTTCTTTCTTTAACCCTACTTACAAAGCCTTTGATGCGCCCGACACTTGGACACTCTGAAGAGCTGTTCACTTTTACATTTATAGATTCGGGCCTCTCGCCCGGTCCACTTGAAGCGGGGCAATAGGAGATCGCATGTAGCAATGCCCAAATATTTGAGCAGTCACAGTCACACGAAGGTGACGGTGGGAAAGTGTTTCAAGAGGTGGACGATGATGAGACACAATTGCCAGAAAGTCAGGAGGAGGACCAGGGTGCAGAAGTGGAAGACGAGGTGGTGGATGATATAGTAACTGACCCAACCTGGCAGGAGGACATGCAGAATGAGGACAGCAGCACATAGGAGGAGGGAGGCAGAGCGCCCCAACAGGCAGGAACAAGCAGTGTGGTGGCCGCAGACAGAAGGCAGGCAACCGTTCCTCGTAACACCAACACGAAGCAAGTTGCCAGTACAACTGTTAGGTATTCCCGAGTCTGGTTGCTTTTTTAAAGACTCTGCGGATAACCCCAAAAAGGCCATTTGCACCACCTGCCAGGCCAGCATCAGCAGGGGTGGCAAAACTAGCAGCCTGACCACCACCAGCATGATCAGGCACATGGCAGCAAAGCACCCGACTTTGTGGGCCGAACCCCAGGGTCCAGGAACAGTGTCTGCGGGTGGCACCATTGCTTCTTCCGCTGTTGTGCATGCAAGCCAATCCCCTGTCCATGGTGCATGTGAAGATGCCTCCTGCCCTGCACCTGTCATTGCACACTCTCAAGTAGCAGCATCAGGAAGCACGTCCACGTCCTTGTCCCAGCGCAGTGTTCAGTTGTCCATACCCCAGCAAGCGCAAATACGCAGCCACTGCCCCACAGGCCACACTACTAAATTCCCACATTTCATGACTGCTTGCGCTCGAAATGTTGCCTTTTAGGCTCGTGGGGACTGAAGCATTCCACAACCTGATGACGGCGGCCGTCCCTCGGTACTTGGTCACCAGCCGCCACTATTTCTCCTGGTGTGCTGTCCCCGCATTACACAAGAACGTGTCCCAAAACATTAGCCGTGCCCTCAACAGCGCAGTTCCGGGGAAAGTCCACCTAACCACAGACACGTGGACAAGTGCTTGTGTTCAGGGATGGTACATCTCGCTGATGGCACACTGGGTTAACATAGTGGAAGCTGGGACCCAGTCGGACCTTGGAATGGAACACGTCCTCCCGATGCCAAGGATTGCGGGCCCTAGGTCAATCAGGGTTGCCCCCACAGTCTACAGCTCCTGCACCTCATCCTCCTCAGCCTCCTCCTCCTCTCCAGCCTCCATCTCTGAAATGACCACATCAGTCACAAGCTGGAAGCACTGCAGCACTGCCTCGGCCAAGCGGCAACAGGCTGTGCTGAAGCTAATATGCTTAGGTGACAAACCGCACAATGCTGAAGAGTTGTGGACAGCTCTGAAAGAGCAGGCAGATCTGTGGCTCACACCGCTAAACCTACAGCCAGGCATGGTCATGTGTGACCATGGCCGGAACCTGGTGGCGTCTCTAAGGCGTGGCGAGCTCACACACGTACCATGCCTGGCCCATTTGCTTAACCGCGTGGTTCAGCGGTTTCTTAAATCCTACCCGGACCTGCCAGATCTGCTTGTTAAAGTACGCCGCCTGTGTGCCCATTTTAGAAAGTCACCTACAGCTTCTGCCGCCCTTGCCGTGTTTCACAAGCGTTTGCAGCTTCCGGCTCACAGAATTGTGTGTGATGTCCCCACGCATTGGAACTCTACACTGCAGAAGGATTTGTGAGCAGAAGAGGGCAGTTGTTGAGTACCAGCATCAACAAGGCCGTCGGTATTCAGTTCAGACTCCACACATAAGACCTCAGGAGTGGACATAGATGTCAGACATATGTACCATCCTCCAAAACTTTGAGGACTCCACCAAGATGGTGAGCATCGATGACGCCATAATTAGCGTCACCATCCCGCTTCTCCGTCTTCTAAAATGATGTCTGCTCACAATCAGAGAATGCATTGCAGGCGGAGCACGATGAGATGAAGCAAGGAACCATACAGGGTGATAACACACAGCCCAGCCTCATCTCATCCCAACGTGGATTGGGTGACAATGAGGAAGAGGAAGAGGAGGAAGAAGAACAGGAGCTAGTTTCATGCGCTATAGATGGTACTACCTGCACAGCTGTCATACTGTCTGTTCAGCGTGGATGGCCAGAGGACAGAGAGGAGGAGGAGGAGGAGAGCATGGTCAGTCATCTTCTTGGTGAGGACACGGAAGTCTTGCCTGTTAGCAGTCTGGCACGCATGACTGAGTTTATGTTACACTGCCTTTCCCATGACCCTCGCGTTCTCAAAATTTTGGGTCACAGTCATTACTGGTTGGTGACACTTCTAGACCCACGCTACAAGGAGAACTTTATATCTCTTATTCCTGAGGCGGACAGGTCTACAAAAATGGGGCTGTACCAGAAGGCCCTTGTTGGGGAACTATTAAAAAATTCCCATCTGAAAACGATGGCGGCAGAGGTCACAGTTCGTTGGACAACCAAGGAGTACAGGCGAGAGAGACACAACTTCAATCCAGCAGAGGCAGGGGAACACTGTCAAAGTTCTGGGAGAATTTTCTCAGCCCCTTCCATCGCATAAGCCCTGAGGCGCGGGGTACTCTCCCAAGGAGTGCAAAATTTGGGAAGATGCTGATGGAGTACCTTGCCGACCGTACCAACGTCCACCGTGACTCCTCTGTGCCTTATAATTATTGTGCATCCAAGCTGGATACGTGGAATGAACTGGCTCTCTGTAACGGGTCTGGGAGTCGGAACCTCTGAGCAACTATACAAGGGGGCGGTCCTTGTAAGGAAGCGGGTGGCTCCCAGGGAAGACGGGCAGGTAGTCACGGCAAGTGACAGGGACAGTCTCAGGGTAGAAGGGCAGGTAGTTACGGCAAGTGACAGGGACAGTCTCTGGGTAGAAGGGCAGGTAGTCACGGCAAGTGACAGGGACAGTCTCTGGGTAGAAGGGCAGGTAGTCACAGCAAGTGACAGGGACAGTCTCTGGGTAGACTAGCAGACAGGTAGCAGGTGGATGCTCCCAGGTGAGCGGGCAAGAGTCTCTGGACAGGCAGGTGGTCACAGCAAGTGACGGCAGAGCCTCCAGGTAGGCTAGCAGGCAGGTAGCAGGTGAGCGCTCCCAGGTGAGCGGGCAAGAGTCTCTGGACAGGCAAGTGGTCACGGCAAGTGACGGCAGAGCCTCCAGGTAGGCTAGCAGGCAGGTAGCAGGTGAGCGCTCCCAGGTGAGCGGGCAAGAGTCTCTGGACTGGCAGGTGGTCACGGCAAGTGACGGCAGAGCCTCCAGGTAGGCTAGCAGGCAGGTAGCAGGTGAGCGCTCCCAGGTGAGTGGGCAAGAGTCTCTGGACTGGCAGGTGGTCACGGCAAGTGACGGCAGAGCCTCCAGGTAGGCTAGCAGGCAGGTAGCAGGTGAGCGCTCCCAGGTGAGCGGGCAAGAGTCTCTGGACTGGCAGGTGGTCACGGCAAGTGACGGCAGAGCCTCCAGGTAGGCTAGCAGGCAGGTAGCAGGTGAGCGCTCCCAGGTGAGCGGGCAGGCTGGTCCATAGACAGACTGACAGGTGTCGGAAGGCAGACCGTCGGACCGCAGGCTTGAAAGCAGGTAAGCGGATATCAGGCAGGTATCAAGCAGGAATCTGGCAGGTGACTGGCAGGTAACTGATAACGGGACCTGAGGGCTGAAGCAGAGTGAAGGCTTTGCAACAACATTGCTCGGGCACCTCCATTTTGGAGGAGGTGCCTTATATATGGTGAGGTCCTCCGGCCATTGGCCGGGGACTCCTTAGGGCGGCGCGCGCGGCCCCTTTAAGAGAGGGGGAGCGCGCGTGTGCCCTAAGCACAGTGGCCGGGAAGCAGCGCGCGCTGCCAGCAGAGCGGGAGGAGGACGCCGGACACGGAGCGGAGAGGTGAGGGGAACAGCGTCCCTGCCTAGCAGGATGCAAGGACGCCTACGCTACAGTACCCCCCCCCTTTAGGCCCCCCCTTTTTTAGGCCAGACAGAAATTTATCAAGGATGAGAGGGGCATGGATGTTCTCCCGGGGCTCCCACGTTCTCTCCTCAGGACCAAACCCCTTCCAATCTACCAGAAAAAAGGTTTTTCCTCTTACCCTTTTGGTGGCCAGAATGTTCTCTACCTCAAACTCGTTTTCAGCGGAAACCGGAGCAGGAGGCGTACCTGTAGACTTGGAAAAAGAGTTAAGTACCACGGGTTTGAGGAGAGATACATGGAAGGAGTTAGGGATCCGCAAGTTGGCCGGGAGTTTCAATTTATAGGCCACTGGGTTGATTTGTTTGATAACTTCTAGTGGGCCAATGAACCGAGGCCCTAACTTGTAGGAAGGAATCTTGAGCCGGACATACTTGGACGAGAGCCAGACTTTATCTCCAGGACGGAATTGTGGAGGATCCAGGCGTTTTTTGTCAGCGTGTTTTTTCATCCGCTCGGACGACTGAAGGAGTGCGGATCGGGTACTCTCCCAAATGGAGGAAAATTTGCTAACGAGAGATTCCGCAGCCGGATTGTCCACCGAGGTGGAGACGGGAAAAGGGATGCTGACCGAAGACTACAAAAAACGGGGATTTGGAGGAAGATTCGCTCTCGTGATTATTGTAAGAGAATTCGGCCCATGGCAGGAGATCCACGCAGTCTGAATGGTGGGCATTAACGAAGTGCCGGAGGTAACTGGTCAGGATCTGATTGATCCGTTCCACTTGACCATTGGACTGTGGGTGGTATGCGGAGGAGAAGTCCAGGGTGACGTCTAGCAGCTTACATGTTGCTCTCCAGAAGCATGAGGTGAACTGAACCCCACGATCCGACACGATGTGGAGGGGCAGGCCATGGAGACGGAAGATGTGGCGGATAAAGTCTTCAGCCAGCTCGGGTGCAGACGGGAGGCCTGGCAGGGGAATGAAATGAGCCATTTTGGAAAAGCGGTCAGCGACCACCCAAATGACCGTACAACCGGCAGAGACAGGGAGATCTGTTATGAAGTCCATAGCTATATGCTGCCAAGGGGCAGCAGGTACTGGAAGAGGAAGGAGGCGACCGGCTGGCAGGTGTCTCGGAACCTTGTTGCGGGCGCAGGACACACAGGCAGAAACAAAGTCTATTACGTCCTTGTGCAGGGTAGGCCACCAGTAGTGCCGGGTGATAAGCTGGAGGGTCTTTTTCTGACCGGCATGGCCAGCAAGCTTAGACGAGTGACCCCAGTGTAGGATCTTCTCCCGATCAGGTACCGTTACGAACGTCTTTCCGGGAGGGAGACGATTTAGACTCACGGCGGCCACCTGCATTACTCTGGCGGGATCGATGATGTGTTTAGGTTCCTCCTCAAGATCAGACACCAGGAAGGATCGGGACAAGGCGTCAGCTTTGATGTTTTTGTCAGCCGGGCGAAAATGAAGAACAAAATCAAAGCGAGCAAAAAACAAGGACCACCGGGCTTGGCGCGGGTTAAGTCTCTGGGCACTCTGGAGGTAAGCCAAGTTCTTGGGGTCCGTGTAAATTATTACCGGGTGAAGAGCCCCCTCGAGCAGGTAACGCCACTCCTCCAATGCCAGCTTAATGGCCAATAACTCTCGGTCTCCTATAGAATAGTTGCGCTCGGAAGAGGAGAAGAGTTTGGAGAAGAAGCCGCAAGTTACCATTCTCACGGAAGACGATTTTTGGGTAAGTACCGCTCCGGCTCCAGAGGAGGAGGCGTCAACCTCCAGGAAGAATTGTTTGTTGCCGTCCGGGCGATGCAGCACCGGGGCGGAAGAGAAAGCCTGTTTTAAGGAAAGAAAGGCTTCCTCAGCTTCGGGCGGCCATTCTCTGGGATTAGTGCCCTTACAGGTGAGCGCAGAGATTGGGGCAGTCCGGGAAGAGAAGTGCGGTATGAAGAGGCGGTAGTAGTTGGCGAAGCCCAGGAACCGCTGAATAGCCTTCAACCCCTCTGGTCGAGGCCACTTCTCGATGGCAGACAGTTTCTCAGGATCCATTCGTAGGCCGGTCTGAGAAATTATGTAGCCCAAAAACGGAAGCGAGGTTTGCTCAAAGAGGCACTTCTCATATTTAGCGTAGAGGTGGTTCTGCCTGAGCCTGAGCAGAACCTGACGAACATCCCTCAGGTGTGTGGGGAGATCCGGAGAGAAGACCAAGATGTCGTCCAGGTACACCACTACGCAGGAGTAGAGAAGGTCCCGGAAGATGTCATTGACCAACTCTTGAAAGACGGCGGGAGCGTTACAGAGACCGAAGGGCATTACCAGGTATTCATAGTGGCCGTCCCGGGTGTTGAATGCCGTCTTCCATTCATCCCCCTGACGGATACGGACCAGGTTATACGCCCCACGGAGGTCCAGCTTGGTGAAGATTCTAGCCCCCCTAAGACGGTCAAATAATTCCGGAATGAGCGGAAGGGGGTATTTATTCTTCACCGTGATCTGGTTAAGGCCTCTATAGTCTATACAGGGACGGAGTGAGCCGTCCTTCTTTTTGACGAAGAAGAAACCTGCTCCCGCCGGGGAAGTAGATTTCCGGATGAATCCCCGGGCCAGATTCTCCTCAATATATTCTGACATGGATCGGGTCTCAGCAGCGGACAAAGGGTAAATGCGCCCACGGGGAGGAGTAGCGCCGGGCATCAGGTCGATTGGGCAGTCGTATGGTCTATGAGGGGGTAATGTCTCTGCCTCCTTTTTATTAAAGACGTCCGCATACGACCAATAAGGAGCCGGAAGACCAGGTAGATTGGCTGGAGTAGGAGAAGGACAGACAGGATGGACGGGAACTAAACAAGTCTTATGGCAGTCCTGTCCCCAGCGAAGGACTTCTCCGGTCTGCCAATCAAGCACGGGTGCATGTCTCTGAAGTCAAGGTAGGCCTAGTAAGAGGGCGTGAGAGAGTCCAGGCAGAACATGTAAGAAGATGCTCTCAGAGTGCAGCATTCCCACCTGCAGGGTTATGGATTCGGTGATGAGTTGGATGGGATGTGGTAAGAGGCCCCCATCCACGGCAGCAACAGATAAGGGTACAGCTAGAGGTTTGGTGGGAATGCGGTATTTCTCTACCAGAGACTGAGAAATGAGATTTCCGGCAGCTCCAGAGTCAAGTTGGGCTAGTTCAAAATAACGGTTCTCCCCGCAGATGATAGAGACCGACAGCAACAGAGATGGAGAGGGTTTACTCTTGTCTAGGACGACCTCTCTGAGCGATCCTAGACACAGGCGTTTCCCGACCTCTCCGGGCAGGAACGGATCCGGTGCTCCTTACTGCCACAGTAGAAGCAGCTCCCCTCGGCACGGCGTAACTCTTGACAGGTTTTGACCATCTTGGTCTGGTCGACCTGCATAGGCTCGGGTGAGTGCGCCTGGGGAGTAGCGGGAGAAGTGACAGGTTTCTGAAAGGTAGAGGCTAGACGTGGAAACCTCCTCTCACGGGTGACCTCTTTGGCGCGTTCCTGGAACCGGATGTCAATTCGGGAGGCAAGAGTTATTAAGTCGTCGAGAGTGGTAGGTATGTCCCGACCGGCGAGTTCATCTTTAATACGGCCGGACAGACCCTCCCAAAAGGCAGACACCAGGGCGTCGTTATCCCAGGCCAGCTCCGAAGCAAGGGTACGGAACCGTATGGCATATTGGCCCACGGTGAGATTTCCTTGATGGAGGCGTAGCAGAGATGATGCGGATGAGGTCTTCCGTCCGGGTTCGTCGAAGACTTTCCGGAAAGCCGTGAGAAAGGCTGGCAGGTTGGACACCAGGGGGTCTCCTCTCTCCCATAGAGGATTTAGCCAAGCCAGTGCCTCCCCGTGAGATGGGACATGATGAAGGCTACTTTGGCCCGGTCGGAGATAAACTGGTGGGACAGGAGTTCAAAGTGCAGGGTGCACTGGTTTATGAAGCCCCGAGCTTGAGCGGGGTCGCCTCCGAAGCGTGGAGGTGCAGAAAGCCGGGGTCCAGGGCAGGATGCCATGGTATTGGTGGGCAGCGGCGCTGCCGGGCTGCGAGTCATGACACTAGCGGTGGTTGCTGATGGAGCAGTCAGAGTGTCCAGGCGAGAGTTGACATTCTGCAGATGACTCAGGATGGACTCCTGTTGGGACCTCTGACGGGACAGTTCATGACATAGGTCCGAGAGCGAGGGAGCTTGGGTGCCACCGGGTTCCATGGCCCGAGCAAACTGTAATGGGTCTGGGAGGCGGAACCTCTGAGCAACTATACAAGGGGGCGGTCCTTGTAAGGAAGCGGGTGGCTCCCAGGGAAGACGGGCAGGTAGTCACGGCAAGTGACAGGGACAGTCTCAGGGTAGAAGGGCAGGTAGTCACGGCAAGTGACAGGGACAGTCTCTGGGTAGAAGGGCAGGTAGTCACGGCAAGTGACAGGGACAGTCTCTGGGTAGAAGGGCAGGTAGTCACAGCAAGTGACAGGGACAGTCTCTGGGTAGACTAGCAGACAGGTAGCAGGTGGACGCTCCCAGGTGAGCGGGCAAGAGTCTCTGGACGGGCAGGTGGTCACAGCAAGTGACGGCAGAGCCTCCAGGTAGGCTAGCAGGCAGGTAGCAGGTGAGCGCTCCCAGGTGAGCGGGCAAGAGTCTCTGGACAGGCAGGTGGTCACGGCAAGTGACGGCAGAGCCTCCAGGTAGGCTAGCAGGCAGGTAGCAGGTGAGCGGGCAAGAGTCTCTGGACTGGCAGGTGGTCACGGCAAGTGACGGCAGAGCCTCCAGGTAGGCTAGCAGGCAGGTAGCAGGTGAGCGCTCCCAGGTGAGTGGGCAAGAGTCTCTGGACTGGCAGGTGGTCACGGCAAG
The DNA here is from genome assembly GCF_046119375.1 of Phyllobates terribilis. Classification (NCBI taxonomy): domain Eukaryota; kingdom Metazoa; phylum Chordata; class Amphibia; order Anura; family Dendrobatidae; genus Phyllobates; species Phyllobates terribilis. The sequence continues at coordinate 110,927,905 of NW_027362773.1, forward strand.
TGACGGCAGAGCCTCCATGTAGGCTAGCAGGCAGGTAGCAGGTGAGCGCTCCCAGGTGAGCGGGCAAGAGTCTCTGGACTTGCAGGTGGTCACGGCAAGTGACGGCAGAGCCTCCAGGTAGGCTAGCAGGCAGGTAGCAGGTGAGCGCTCCCAGGTGAGCGGGCAGGCTGGTCCATAGACAGATAGACAGGTGTCGGAAGGCAGACCGTCGGACCGCAGGCTTGCAAGCAGGTAAGCGGATATCAGGCAGGTATCAAGCAGGAATCTGGCAGGTGACTGGCAGGTAACTGGTAATGGGACCTGAGGGCTGAAGCAGAGTGAAGGCTTTGCAACAACATTGCTCGGGCACCTCCATTTTGGAGGAGGTGCCTTATATATGGTGAGGTCCTCCGGCCATTGGCCGGGGACTCCTTAGGACGGCGCACGCGGCCCCTTTAAGAGAGGGGGAGCGCGCGCGCCCTAAGCACAGTGGCCGGGAAGCAGCGCGCGCTGCCAGCAGAGCAGGAGGAGGACGCCGGGCACGGAGCGGAGAGGTGAGGGGAACAGCGTTCCTGCCTAGCAGGAGGCAGGGACGCCGACGCTACACTCTCTATACCTTGGAGGTCCTGGCCAGCCCTGCCGCCAGCGTTTTATCAGAGCCTGTTTTTAGTGCCGCTGGTGGAATTATAACTAATAAGCGCATCCGCCTGTCAACTGAAAATACTGACAGGCTAACTTTTATAAAAATGAACAAGGGCTGGATTGGGCCAGACTTCTCAACACCACTGAATGATAGCAGCGTAACATAAACTCAAATCCAATGTCTTTTCTTGGGAGGTGTATTCCCATGCTCCTCTTGTCACTCACACATGGGTATACGCTTCCTGATTTTGGCTATTTGCTCTTGTCCTCTTCCTTCTCCTCATCCTCCACCACTATATCACCAGGGTGACCGTGGTCCGTGATGCAACACCCACATAATTTTTTTAAAGAGTGTTTATGATGCCCGTAAAAAAAAAAAGGTTATACAGTATGTTCATGTATACCCCCCAGGGGTAAATGTTTGTCAGCCCATACACTTAGTGCATGGGCATTACAAGTATAGGAGACCCTCTCCTTTCTAATGGGAACATTTTTTTATGAGGCCCTCCTCCACGTCTCTTCCAAGGGGCATTGGAGTGGCTCCCAATTTTTGGCAGCCCTTGCATTCACTGCATAGGCAAACACAATAGGAGACCCACTTCCTAATAATGGGAACATTGTTTTCAGGAGGCCCTCTGACCTCCGCGTCTCTTCCAAGGGGCATTGGAGTGCCTCCAAATTTTTGGCAACCCTTTCATTAAATGCACAGGCAAACACAATGGGAGACCCACTTCCTAATAATGGGAACATTGTTTTAAAGAGGCTCTCTGACCTCCACATCTCTTCCAAGGGGCATTGGAGTGCTTCCCAATTTTGGGCAGCCCTTGCATTCACTGCATAGGCAAACACAATGGGAGACCAACTTCCTAATAATGGGAACATTGTTTTCAGGAGGCCCTCTGACCTACACGTCTCTTCCAAGGGGCATTGGAGTGCCTCCAAATTTTTGGCAACTCTTGCATTCACTGCATAGGCAAACACAATGGGAGACCCACTTTCTAATAATGGAAACATTGTTTTAAGGAGGTCCTCTGACCTACCCGTCTCTTCCAAGGGGCATTGGAGTGCCTCCAAATTTTTGGCAACCCTTGCATTCACTGCATAGGCAAACACAATGGGAGACCTACTTCCTAATAATGGGAACATTGTTTTCAGGAGGCCCTCTGACCTCCACGTCTCTTCCAAGGGGCATTGGAGTGCCTCCAAATTTTTGGCAACCTTTGCATTCACTGCATAGGCAAACACAATGGGAGACCAACTTCCTAATAATGGGAACATTGTTTTAAGGAGGCCCTCTGACCTCCACGTCTCTTCCAAGGGGCATTGGAGTGCCTCCAAATTTTTGGCAACCCTTGCATTTACTGCATAGCCCAACACATGGGAGACCTACTTCCTAATAATGGGAACATTGTTTTCAAGAGGCCCTCCTCTAAGTCTCTTCAAAGGGGTATTGTGGTGCTTCCAACTTTTCAAAGTGGTATTGGGGTGTGTCCAAATTTTGGGCAGCCCTACCACTCGCTGCATACGCAATAAGAGTATAGGAGACCCGCTCTTTAGTAATGGGAACAATAAAACATAGCCAGCTGATGGCTGTCTAAGAATAGTGAGGGCCGACTGCTGGCCCTTGAAGAATAGTAAAGGTCGCCTGATGGCCCTATAAAAATAGGCTTTGTGACTTTCAGAGTCCCTCCTTCATAAATGAAACACAATGTGTCTGATGATATCTCATACACCACATGGCTAGATAAGGTTGTAAAATGTTAAAATGACATTTCCTGGTGAATGCATTTGTCACGGTTGAAGGCAATGCAAAAGTGCAAAAACGCATAAAAAATGCTTCTTGTGAACATAGTCCAAGGTGTGGAGGAGTATTTTTGGTTTTGGTTATTTATTTTGCCTTATATACAAGTCATTACCCTGGAAAGGATGTTCCTTAACATATTTCACAGGAAAATCAATTTTGGTTTCGCTTTTGTATGTTTTATTGTGAGTCCGTAAAAGTGGCGTAATACCTCTGACTACGTTGTTGACAGAAGTGACCTGGGAGTCAGAAATGCTTCCAGGGGTCTTCCCCATGCTGTCCCCATGTCATTTGAGCACTGTTCCCATCGATTTGGGCAATTTTTAGTCCCTCTGCAGACCGCCGGGGGGAGCAATCTGAAAAATGCTCGAGTTTCCCATAGACTTACATTGAGCTCGTTGCTCGAGCAATGTGCTCGACCTGAGCATCGAGCACCCGAGCAGTTTAGTGCTCGCCCATCACTAATACTGATGTAAAATACTGAACAAATACTGAATGTTTGAGCGTGGCCATGCACATTAGATAATTAGAGCTCATTCAGATGTCAGTGATTTTTCATCAGTATTTGTATGCCAAAGCCAGGAGTCTTTCCAAAACACAAAACAGTTGTCAAACTTTCAATTATAGTTTTTCTCTGTATGTTCCATTCCTGGCTTTGGCATACAAACACTGATGAAAAACCACTGACGTCTGAATGAGCCCTTATCAATCCCCAGGTCCACTTACATTTATTGCACAGTGATTACAGTGGACATCCTTAGAGTGCTGTACACTGGTCAATACAGACTCTGAAATGACAACTAGGGCAGTCCAATTGTATGAGCAGAAGTACAAAATAAACATCCAAATGGAGTTGTTGTATGCAGTGGCGTACCGCCAATGGCGGCAGGCCACGCCACTGCTATGTAGCCGATGAGCCGGGGGCCCCGAAGAAGCAGGGGAACAAGGAGGATAGGTGAGTATTGGGGGGAGGGAGGTTGCAGCACCGGAGGAGCGGGGCACACACAGTAGCCGCTGCTGCAGCTACCACGTGTGCCCGCTGCTAAAGGGACATGAATATTCCCTCTTCTCCACTCCCATGGGCGTGGAGAAGAGGGAATATTCATTCTCTTTAGTAGCAGGCATGGAGGAGAGCTGAGCAGCAGCTCCTGCTGTCAGTGCCCGCTACTAAACAGAATGTATATTTACTCTTCTCCATGCTCATAGTCCCAGCGTGGAGAAGAGTGAATGTGCCGGCAGCAGCAGCAACTCACATCAGCGTCTGAGAGCGCGCGCTGCTCAGATGCTGACATGAGCTGCAGCAGACAGGACACAGCAACGCTGGAGCAGAGGTGAGGAAGGAAGGTGAGTATAAGTGTTTATTTTTTTTATTATGTGTAAAGTGATTGGGACACACATACCAGGATTGGGGGATGAGGGGGTCCACACATACCAGGATTGGGGGATGAGGGGGCCACGCATACCAGGATTGAGGGATGATGGGGCCACACATACCAGGATTGGGGGATGAGGGGGGCCATACATACCAGGATTGGGGGATGAGGGGGCCATACATACCAGGATTGGGGGATGAGGAGGCCCATAATTACCAGGATTGGGGGATGAGAGGCCATGCATGCCAGGATTGGGGGATGATGGGGCCATGCATACCAGGATTGGGGGATGAGGGGGCCATACATACCAGGATTGGGGGATGAGGGGGCCATGCATACCAGGATTGGAGAATGAGGGGGCCATGCATACCAGGATTGGGGGATGAGGAGGCCATGCGTACCAGGATAGGGGGATGAGGGGTGCCATATATACCAGGATTGGGGGATGAGGGGTGCCATATATACCAGGATGGGGAAATTTACCAGTAGCTACTGCATTTCCCTCCCTAGGCTTATACTCGAGTCAATACGTTTTCCCAGCTTTTTTGTGGTAAAATTAGGGGTCTTGGCTTATACTCAGGTCGGCTTATTTAAAATATACGGTATTTTTAAATCAGTGAGTATGTGGTGCCCATAATACTGCAGGACTGTGGGTGCAATAGTCTATATGGGGGCTGCATTTTAACCTATGGGGTGTCCAATATACTGTATGGAGAACTATGGGGAGTGCATTATATTCTATGGAGGACCATGGGAAGTTTATTATACTATATGGAGGATTATGGGGGGCGCTATATACTATATGGAGTATTATGGATGGCGTATTATACTATATGGAAGGCTATGTGGGGCCATTATAATATTTTGAGGGCTATGTGGGGGGCTATTATACTGTATGAAAGCAATTATACGGTGTGAAGGTTGGTGTGGGGGCCATCATACTGTTTGGAGGGCTGTGTGGGGGTCACAGTTGGGGGATCATACTGTGTTGGGGTCACCATACTTTGCCTTGGGAGTTGAAGTGGGGTACAATAGGGTCATTATACTGTGAATGTGGAGGCTAATGGGGAGGAATGCACCATGGGGGTATCATACTGTGTTTGGGGGGCACTTTTATTGGATTTATACTTTATGGGGCAATGAAAGAGGAATCTAGGACTTCAGCAGAAGGAAAATTACTATGTAAAGGCTGGAAAGTTGTTAGATATGCTCTTCTGCGACACAGACAAATATTTGTTTATTTTTTTTGGGGGGGGTGCAATTAGAGCTTCTGCTATGGGGCCCCATGATTTCTATGTACGCCCCTGGTTGTATGCAAACTTAACAGGTGTCAACAATTTACTTATTTCAGTTCTTATTATGCTCACTTATGTAGCATATATTGTATAGCATATTCCGCATCGTTATACAGATATTGTTATCACTGTCTCCATTGGGGCTCGCAATCTAAATTCCCTATCAGTATGTCTTTAGAGTATGGGAGGGAACTGGAAGAAGTCCATGGAAACAGGGAGAACATAAGAACTCCATGCAAATGTTGTCCTTGGTCGAATTTAAATTCAGGACTGCAAAGCAACAGTGCTAACAACCGAGCCACCGTGCTTAGAGTATTCTGACTCGATCTGCAAATATGGGACTGCCAATTGCCGGAATAGGAAGTCATGGAGGTTAATGAACCAACTAATAGGGGGTTTCATGCGATTCCAGGCGTGAGCATGTATAAGGCGATGGACATATTACCCTGTTTCCCCTTGAAGTCATCAATGTTAGTGTTATAATATCAAGTGTAATGTGTAATGTGAACTGTAATGGTGATTGTGAAGACCCGGGGTTTTCCGTGGGTGTAACGCTACTCAGACAACACAGGGTGAGAGTAAAACAGTGTGGCAATACTTTATTGAACCACAAAGCGGACAATAACAGAACAGTCCCAGCAAATACCCAAGATGGTACAACATTACACAGTCTCACCATTTCTTCTCCATCTGCCTGGGATAGAACAGCTGTGACTTTGGAGACTTCCAGGGCCAACTACCTCAACCAGTGGCCTCCTGCTTCTGACGGGCCCCCACAGAGAGGAGGTAGCGGCAAGCTTAGGAAGCTAGCAGTCCATCAAGGTACAAGGCCAGGAGACCCAAGGGTACCACCATGGCGTCTCCAAGAGTTTCCATGGGGCCAGGCGACCGGTGGGTCCCTCCTGGCAACTTCAAATGTCTCCATGGGTTCTAGGCAACTGGTGGGTCCCTCCTAGCAACCCCAAAACAACATATCCATGGGGCCAGGTGACTTCTTCGTCCTCTCCTGGTCTCCCCAAAATGTATCCATGGTCTCCCTGATGGTCAATGGAGCAGATCCGAATCTTTCCAGTCAGGGCTGGTACCCTTAGGCTACAGTCATATAGAATTCAAATCTGTGTCTCTTTGGGTAATTCCATGCAATCCATCTACTGTCCTGAAGGATGTCTCTGATTCACCTTGTAAAGTCTTTCTCCAATATCTGTTTCAAGTCTCTCTGCTACAGAAGCACATGTCCTTTCTGCTTCTCTGGGCTCAAGTCTGACTCCTACAGAAGCATATCTCCTTTTTAAGTACGCATCCACAGGTCAAGGGGTTTTTGGAGGGAAGCCTCACATGGCTCAGCTATCATTGTTTGAACTAATCTATTTACATAGTTGGTATCACAGGGGCTATTGTAAATAAACTTTCAGCTGACTAAGGGCCCCGTCACACTAAGCGATGCAGCAGCGATCCCGACAACGATACGACCTGTCAGGGATCGTTGCTGCATCGCTAATACATCGCTGGTGAGCTGTCAAACAGGCAGGCTCACCAGCGATCAGGGGAGCAGCGATATCGTGGAAAGAATCGTTCCACGATGTCCTGCTCCCGTTACCAGCCTGCTGCAAGCAGGAGCAGGCTGGTAACTATGGTAAACATCGGGTTACTAAGTGCGCTTGTGCCCCTAGTAACCCGCTGTTTACCATGGATACCACTCCGCGCACCGTAGCAGAGTGGTATCCATGGTAAACAGCGGGTTACTAAGTGCGCGCGTGCCCCTAGTAACCCGATATTTACCATGGATACCAGCCAGATCGTTGGTCCCGCTGGTCACACACAGCGATGTGTGCTGGCCAGCGGGAGGCCAACGACCAAAAAATGGTCCAGGACACTTTGCAACGATCAGCGACCTCACAGCAGGGGCCTGATCGTTGCAAAGTGTCACACACAGCGACATCGCTGGTGAGGTCGCTGGTGAGTCACCAAAACCGTGACTCAGCAGCGATATCGCTAGCGATATCACTATGTGAGACGGGGGCTTTAGTATAATATGTAATTAGCATAGTAACAAACAACATTGTTCACCTAACCAAGAGGAGACAGTAATCAGGGTTAGACAAATACTGGTCTGACCTTTAGAAATACACAAACATATACAAGTCAATTTAAACACAATAGTGTATTTCTCTTGGATTAACATATCTAATCGTCAGGCTTATTAAGATTTTAGGCTGTATCGTCACAGTGACGTGTTGTAATGTGTTGCACTGCACTGTGAGGAAACTCTGTCCTGCCCAGCAACAGGCAACAGGCAGATAATAGGGTAAGAAAGAGTTAATTTTTGGGATTAGCCCATAGAGGGAGGAGCTAGTGAAAGGGACAATGACTGTTTCCTTCTGGAAGCTCAGACAGGGCCTAGCTTGCAACTAGAGTAGACATTTGGTCTGTGTGCTCAGCAATGCCACATGCAGTGGGGGTTTATGGCAAGATAGAAAGGAGACTGGGATAGAGATAGCGTGATACTGAAGAACAAACCGAAACAGAGAGTTACAGAGATGCAGAGAGAGGACAGTGCCAGCTCAGATGGATGACCAGAGAGCAGAGTGACGAAGTGAGAAGGGTCCGGAGAAGGTACTCCTAGTAGTAAGGCCCTGAGTAGCTTACAGCTCTTAAAGGTAACGGGCAAGGACAGAATAGAACGTAAGATGAAGTGAGAATCAGACGCGGAATCTCGGGAAGAGGAAATTACTTTCACAGACTATACTGTGGTGCTAAGCTGGGTGGTGATGAAGGAAATGAGACCAGTGGAGACAGCAATGTGTGAGGCAAAGGAAGTAACCAGACTGTGTATCGAGATGCTCTGTATTAATTAAGAACGTGCGAGAAGCTGTGTACCCGCTATCTTGTGTATATAGTTGCCAAGCAATGGCTGTTTAGTAAAGCATTGTTTGTTAAGAACTGGTGGTCTCCTTTAATGAACTGGTTAATATCAGGTCCTGGCCTGCCGAAGTCAACGGTATCATGCAGCCTACATGGGCATACCGCCCACACTGCACAAGTCCACACACACAGCCAGGGCCCCCATTTTCATGTAACATGTTGGGGCGTAAGAGATGAGTACCTCGCCCATGGCTACTACATTACATGTTACATTTGGTGTAGTCAGCAGGATGGAGCCTTGCCTCAGGAATATCTGAATGATGCAGGGAAGGCTCGAGTTACGTGGAAGATGGCGACCGTTTCATGGTCTAAAATGGCGCTAAGTGCAAGCTGTAAGATGGTGGACAGTGGTGCAGTATGAAAAGGAGGTCCAGCCCATCATGGGCATCATCTTTTAAGTAAAAGGGCAGGGAGATCCATTTAGCCCTCCAAAGGTTACGCCTATATGAAGGCATTTTAAACCTGGGAGTGCCAGCCCATCATGGGAAGTGCATCTGACTCGCCCCCTGGGCCATGGGGCACCTGGAACCGGGCTTCTATGCGATGCTGGGGGTAGTAGTGGCAACCCGATCCCGTGGCTCAGGGTGGTCAGACCAAATTGTGGCAGTCTATTTATCAGTGTTTTGAATGTCCGACTACGCCACCCGTGGATTGCGGTCAGGGATGACCGCCGCTGCGAGGCAGACCACTGAGGCTGATGTTGGTGTGCAGCACAGGGGTAGGACAACTCCCCACGGGAAGAGTGTAGCCTCAGGGCAGTGTAGGTGAATACTGGGGGTGATAGTGCAGGCCGCAGTAATAAGAGTTCAGAGTCCGCTTCAAACAGTCCAGGGTCTTTATTGTAGGTATTACTACTGACCCAACAGGAGTACTGGGTAGGAATGGGCCTGGGTGTCTGAGAGCATTCGGGCGAGCCCAACTGGTCAGGGTGAGTGTGAAGGCCTACTGTTCTCTCTCTGCCCTTGCTGACTATCCTCCTTTTCGTGGTGTAATAGCCCACGTCCCTGAGCTGGCCGTGTACTTCGCTTGTATGGCTTGCGACTCGGGCCTTAGGTACCTTTTGCTTCTCCGTGCTGTACTGGTCCCTCTGTGTGGCGGAGCCTCCAGGCTTCTTAGGCCAAGGGCCCTGAAATCCCTCACGGGTTGGTTCTCTGCTGCTGGGCTTACAACCCTGACAGCCTCGGACCCCAATGTCCGGTAGTGTAGTTCTCTCAGCCAGGACCGGCTCTCGTCACCTCTGTCCCTGGCGCGCAGCTTCTCCTCTGCCTCACGGACTCCTTGGCTACAGCTGAACTGTCCCTACTTCTCTGGGACTAGTCTCAGTCCTGAGCTAGGTCGTCCAGTTCTCTCTAACCCTGCCCTCAGTTCCAGCTTTTATAGGGGCAGCCAGCTCCCCCTACTGGCCTGGGACAGGAGGTGCGGTATGCTAATTGTCCCTGACCAGAGAACCTCCCTCCTGCTCTCAGACACAGCCTTTAATATTTGTGGCATCCAGGCCTGGGGTGACACATTCCCCCCTAGTAAAATTTAGTACTCCGGGACTCAGCCTTTTTGGCCAACAACAAACAGGGTATAAACAATAACATAACATATTTACAAGCACACTTTGTCCTTAAGGTCACAGCGCTTCCGTGACCGGGTGTCCATTTCACCCAACAAGGTGAAGTTTTCCACGGTGTGGGGATCTGTCCCTATAAACCCCAAGTTCCTGGCCTTGGGCGTGGTGGCAAGGCTGAGCTACCTACTTTGGACCACAAGAGGGCCACGCCGGACAGTTTTTTCTTCTGTGGCCATCTTCACAAGAGGGCACCAAGTGCAACTATCTACAACTCAGTTCCGGCCATTCAGTGTCCATGACCTGTCAGTCCAACGAACTAGAAAAACTGGAAAAACAGTATTACTAATCAGGTAACAAACATACAACATTTGCAATTTACAGGTACTTTGCATTTAGATCCTCCAGCGAGCTGGTATTTGACCCCTAGTGCTCCAGGTTGACCTACGTAACCCACTGTCTGGTGGTGGTCTAACCTGGCTTTCCCCACTAGCATTTAGGGTACAGCTACTAGCTGGGTTTACAAGCAGGGCAGGCAGCTGTCTGCGGGTCCTTTGGCTTACCGCAGGCATGGCAGGCTCACTGTCTGCAGAGCGTCGACTCTCCTTGGCTGCTGGCATAGGTTCTTCTGCCTCCGGGGCAGCTTGTTCTTCTTGTTCTTCCTGCTCTCCTGTAGGCTCCTGCTGGGTAGGTTGAAGGAAGTGTAGGACGAGTACCACTATGGCATCGTTTATCCGAGTCCAGGACCAGGGGAACTCTCCGAGAATGGTGCTGAACATTCCTACCTTGTCAACTGCGGGCTCAAGGTCATCTTGATCTTCACTTGGATTCTGCAGTTGCTCGGGGCACCATTTTAGGTGGTCTCTGGAGACAGTGCTAGTGGTTTCTCCTCCATCCTTGGTAATTACACATACCTTCGGGTTGTCGTGGTTGGACGGCAGTACTGTGTACGGGTCGCTCTCCCACTGGTCATCTAGCTTGTGAAGCCTTCTCTTCCGCTTCAGGGCCTGCTCACCAGGTTCCAGGGGACCAGCAGGGGCATGTTGGTTGAAGAGCCTCTCTTGCTTTTCTCTCGCTTGAGCCAGACTCCTCTCTATACTCTCCTGTACCTTCTTGTACTGTAGCCGCCATTCCGTATCCCAGTCCGCGTCTGGGGAGGTGTCCTCAGGTGTCAGGACTCCCATCTCTAGGTCTACCGGCAGCTTACCTGGTCTTGCTCGCATCAGGTAAGCCGGGGTGCAGTTGGTAGCATTCACCGGGATATGGTTGTACAAGTCTATCAGGTCTGGCAGCTTCTCCGGCCACAGGCTGCGTTCTTCCAGGGGCAACGTCTTGAGGAGATCAATGACAATATTATTCATTTTCTCACACAGCCCGTTGGTTTGCGGGTGGTAAGGCGTTGTCCGAATCTTCCTACAGCCGTAGAGGTTGCAGAACTCCTGGAAGACTTCCGCCTCAAAAGCTGGACCTTGATCTGTCAAGACCTGTTCCGGATACCCGTGTGGACGGCAGAAGTGTTGTGGGAAGGCTCTGGCCGCCGTTTGGGCCATCAAGTCTTTAACCGGGACCACCACCAAGAACCGGGAGTAATGGTCCACAATCGTGAGGGCATAGATGTAGCCAGATCGGCTTGGAGCCAACTTCACATGGTCCAGAGCTACAAGCTCAAGAGGCTGCCTGGTGACGATGGGCCTCAAGGGTGTCTTCTGGCTGGTACGGTCGTTCCTTCTGAGGTGACATGGGCCGCAGTCCCTGCACCACTTCTATATGGCCCCTCTCATGCCGATCCAGTAGAACCGCTCTCTCAGTAGGAACTCCAGTTTCTTCCACCCGAAGTGTCCCGCTCTGTCATGGTAGGCCTCCAGGACCATTGCTGCATCCCGTCTCGGGACCACTACCTGCCAGGTCAGCTCGTGCGTCCGATGGTTGACAAGCCTTCTGCACAGCTTACCTTCGTAGAGGAATAGCCTGCTTTTCTCCTTCCATAACTGCTTGGCTTCCTCTGGAGTGTCCGGGCCAGGGCTAGCGTCTGCCTGGGTTAACAGGTCTTTCACCAGGCGAACTGCAGGGTCGCTATCTTGCGTTTCAGCCCAGCCGTGGTGGGTTAAGGGGTTGAACATGACGGTGGTTAGGTCTTTGTCTCTTACCCGGTGAGAATACTGAGTGGCCCCATACCGGTGGAACGCAGGGATCTCTACTTCCTCCAGCTCTTCCGAGTCTTCTTCTCCTTCGGGTAGGTGGGGCATTCTTGACAGAGCGTCTGCGTTGGCGTTGGTTCTGCCTGCCCGATATTTGATTGTGAAGTCATAATTTGATAGCCGGGCCATCCACCGCTGTTCTAGGGCACCAAGTCTTGCATTGTCCAGGTGCGTCAACGGGTTGTTGTCCGTGTACACGGTGAACTTTGCGGAGGCCAGGTAATGTTTAAACCGTTCTGTGACGGCCCACACCACTGCCAAGAATTCTAGCTTGAAGGAGCTATAATTCTCCGGGTTCCTTTCAGTGGGCCTCAGCTTCCGGCTGGCGTACGCGATCACCCTTTCTCTGCCCTGTTGGTTTTGGGACAGTACGGACCCTAGCCCCACATTACTGGCGTCTGTGTGGAGGATAAAAGGCTGGCCATAATCGGGGTAGGCCAGGATCTCATCCCCTGTGAGGGCAATCTTCAACTGGCGGAAGGACTCCTCTTCCGGCTTGTCCCACTTGAAGGGTGGCTTGTGACTTCTGGATTTAGACTGACCTATCAGGAGGTCCTGCATTGGAGCTGCCATCTTAGTGAACCCGAGGATGAACCTTTGGTAGTAGCCTACCAACCCGAGGAATTGCCTCACTTCTTTGATGTTAGAGGGGCTTGGCCAGCTCTTGATGGCAGTAACCTTGTCGGGGTCGGGGGCTACTCCCTCAGCACTCACCACGTGCCCTAGGTACTGTACCTTCGGTTTTAACAGGTGACACTTTGAGGGCTTCACTTTCAGGCCATAGCCTGCCAGGGCTTCGAACACCTTGGCCAGGTGCTCTAGATGGTCCTCGTAAGTCTTCGAATAGACAATCACGTCGTCCAGGTAAAGTAGGACCGTCTCGAAGTTTCGGTGCCCTAGACAGCATTCCATCAGCCTCTGGAAGGTCCCGGGTGCATTGCAGAGCCCGAATGGCATACAGTTTAATTCACTCAATCCCATCGGGGTGGTGAAGGAGGTCTTCTCGTTGTCAGCCTCTGCCACAAGAACCTGCCAGTACCCGCTAGTAAGGTCCAAAGTAGAGAAGAAATTAGCTGATTTTAGTGCGGCCAAAGACTCCTCTATCCTAGGTAACGGGTACGCGTCTTTATGGGTGATACGATTGATTTGTCTATAGTCCACGCACATTCTCATGGTACCGTCTTTCTTTTTAACCAGAACCAAGGGGGCTGCCCAGGGGCTACAGCTGTCTCTAATGACCCCGGCTTCTTTCATTTCTCTCAGCATGCCCTTTGCGTTCTGATAATGTGCAGGGGGTACAGGTCTGTATCTCTCTTTTATTGGTGGGTGGCTCCCCGTGGTGATGTGGTGTTCTACCCCTTTCACCCTGCAGAAGTCTAGCGGGTGCTTACTAAAGATTCTCTCGTACTCCTGAACCACCCGGTAGACTCCTTGTTTTTGGTGCGAGGGAGTGGAGTCAGCACCCACGTGGAGCTTCTGGCAGCAGTCCTCCTTGTGTTTCTGGGAGCCATTATCCTCCACCGGTGGAGATGGAGGCAAGGGTTCCACGACCCTGAGAGCATTGTGTTCAACAGCAAACAATTTGGCTAATGTAGCGTACCGGGGCAAGTGTACTTCCCTTTCCCCAATGTTTAGAATGCGGACGGGCACACTCCCATGGCGGACATCAACCACCCCCCGGGCTGTCAAAATGGTGGGCTGGCTGTCTGAGTACACGGGTTCTACCATGGCTTGGTAGTCTCTCCCTCTTAACCCGATTGCAGTCCGACACCAGATCATCATTTCACTTTTGGGAGGCATGGCAATGGGGAACGGGTCGCTCATCCTTACGCTACCGATCTCACCACCAGACAGTTCTACCTGTTGCCGTCTCATCAGGGCTCTTGTCTCTTTCTGGAGGACCCTCTGTTGGCTGGAGCTCGCATTCATCGCCACCTGCTGCAAAATTACAATCACTTCTGAAAGACAATTTTCAAACACGTTAGTACCCAAGGTTATTTTAGGGTGACTTTCTCGACGGTAAATGTCCACAATGATCACTCCCTGTGCCGGCAGTTCAACTTTACCAATCTTAATGGTCATCTCTCTGAACCCCACCTGCGGCACGGGCTGGCCATTGCTGGCGATGATGCTCAAGTCACTGTCTGGATAGCGGGTTATGTCAATGTCACTCCAGTACTGCTTGAAAAGTACATAGGGGATGGTAGTCACTTGGGACCCGGTGTCCAGCAGTGCACTCATGGGGATACCGTCCAGCACTACGGGTAAAACCGGGCGTCCCCCTACGTACTTATCACGCCAATTAGACGGGCCTGATGACCTTATGCCTGGGGGTTGGCCCTCTGCCCCAGGTCGGACCCATTTAAAGTACAGTACCTGGCTACGTGTCCCGGCTGGCTGCAACGGTGGCAAATCGGCTGTCCATCCTCAGTGTAACGGTCGGCGGGCCTCCCTCTGAATGACGGGATCCTCCTCTGTCGACGCCACGGGACATCCTCTGGACTTGAAGCCAGCTTGATTGGTCCTGACGGGTCCATCTATAACGACTGTACGGTCCTGGTCAATGCAGCAACACTCTTTGTCAGTTCTTGGACCTGATGGTGCAGGTTTGCAGGCTGGGATGGATTTAGGGCCTGTGCATCAGCCCCCACAAGGTCTGCGGGGTAGGGCGCCGCCCCCTGGTGGTAAGTGATGGCAGGGTGCCGGGAAGCTACAGCGCCACCTGGTGCGGGTTCTCGGAGCACCCGGATGGTACTTTCTTTGAACTGCGCAAAAGTCAAATCAGGGTTCTGTAGGGCCATGAGGCGCAGCTGTGTTCTGTGGGCGCTGGACAGCAGACCTTCTATGAACTGGTCAGTCAATAGTTTATCTGTATCCTGCACGCTGCCAGGGTCAGCTTGTTTGATTGCTCCCAGAGCTTCTTGCAGGTTCAAGGCATAGTCTCTGATACTGTCTTGTGCTCGTTGCTTACATCCGTAGAACCGCATTTTGATCTCTGCTGAGGTACGGGTGTCAAAGGTACCCCGCAGCCGGGTCAGAATGTCCTTTACAGTCCTTTTCTCCTCATCTGATCATGATTTCACTTCCAGCTGGGCTGCAAAGGTTAGCTGCCCCGTCAGAATGCTCACTTTCTGTTCTTCTGTCAGGGGATAAACTTTAAATAAACTGTGCAGTCTTTCCTTAAAGTCAGTTAATGTATGGCATTCCCCTGAGTATTGGGGCAGCCAGGCCGCTCCGGGGATGTAGGGCATGGCGAACTGTATCACCGCTGCTGCAGCCACGCTGGTGGTAGAAGGTCCCTCCGCGTCCGACATCTTACTCCCCCTAGTTAACCGTGGCCTACCTTACGTTGATGCTCTTCCGTAGGCCACGGCTCCGCTGGTGCTGCTCCGGGCGAGGACCTTGCGTTGCGTCCTGGTGACGTCAGCTTCGCTCTCTCTCCATCCAGGACCTTGCGCAGCGTCGATGCGTAGGGCGGGGCTTCAGGTCTCGTGCGGTTTAGACGTCCACGCCCCTCTTCTTCCCGCGCGGCATCCCGAAGATGGCGCCCGATGGCGGGAAAGCGGCTGAGGATGGGGGGAAACAGCTGAAGATGGCGGGAAACAGCTTCGGTTGGGGGGAGACCTCTTTTTAAGGTACGTATACAGTCTTTTTCAGGCACGCAATACCCGTTTGTGGCGGGTTGGTCACAATCCTGCCGACTACGCCAAAGATGACTTGCCCCCTGGGCCATGGGGCACCCGGAACCGGGCTTCTATGCGATGCTGGGGGTAGTAGTGACAACCCGATCCCGTGGCTCAGGGTGGTCAGACCAAATTGTGGCAGTCTATTTATCAGTGTTTTGAATGTCCGACTATACCACCCGTGGATTGCGGTCAGGGATGACCGCCGCTGCGAGGCAGACCACTGAGGCTGATGTTGGTGTGCAGCACAGGGGTAGGACAACTCCCCACGGGAAGAGTGTAGCCTCAGGGCAGTGTAGGTGAATGCTGGGGGTGATAGTGCAGGCCGCAGTAATAAGAGTTCAGAGTCCGCTTCAAACAGTCCAGGGTCTTTATTGTAGGTATTACTACTGACCCAACAGGAGTACTGAGTAGGAATGGGCCTGGGTGTCTGAGAGCATTCGGGCGAGCCCCACTGGTCAGGGTGAGTGTGAAGGCCTACTGTTCTCTCTCTGCCCTTGCTGACTATCCCCCTTTTCGTGGTGTAATAGCCCACGTCCCTGAGCTGGCCGTGTACTTCGCCTGTATGGCTTGTGACTCGGGCCTTAGGTACCTTTTGCTTCTCCGTGCTGTACTGGTCCCTCTGTGTGGCGGAGCCTCCAGGCTTCTTAGGCCAAGGGACCTGAAATCCCTCGCGGGTTGGTTCTCTGCTGCTGGGCTTACAACCCTGACAGCCTCGGACCCCAATGTCCGGTAGTGTAGTTCTCTCAGCCAGGACTGGCTCTCGTCGCCTCTGTCCCTGGCGCGCAGCTTCTCCTCTGCCTCACGGACTCCTTGGCTACAGCTGAACTGTCCCTACTTCTCTGGGACTAGTCTCAGTCCTGAGCTAGGTCGTCCAGTTCTCTCTAACCCTGCCCTCGGTTCTAGCTTTTATAGGGGCAGCCAGCTCCCCCTACTGGCCTGGGACAGGAGGTGCTGTATGCTAATTGTCCCTGACCAGGGAATCTCCCTCCTGCTCTCAGACACAGCCTTTAATATTTGTGGCATCCAGGCCTGGGGTGACACACATCCCTCATAGAGAGAGAGAGAAAAGGCCCGCCCATTGCAGAGAGACAGAAGAAAACGGGCTAAGGTGTGTAAGAAACAGTATGGTGAGCCGAAAGAGACCCCACCCAGCGGGAGGCAGAGCTGTGATGCAAGACCCTGAGCGGTGAGTGGGACATCGCCATTTTCAGACTAAGAGAGAGCAGAAGTGTTGGGGAGTGGGAATTGGCAATGGCCCGAGAAGGCCCGAAGATAATGCGCGCTGCGAGCCCTAACGCAGGAAGCAGTGAGGCTGGGTGGCTTGGCGGAGAAAGTCTATGGACCCCCTGTAGGGGAGACTGTAAGCGGTGTGAAAGACAAACTGTGGACCCTGGCCTGGTTCATGGCCCGTGGAAGGGCCAAGCATCTGGAAGTCTTACAGGCCCAGTTGCTGGTCTGTTCCCCACCAACCCCGAGAGCAGTCCCCACCTATGAGGGGGGAGACCCCTACCACTAAGGAGCGGTGGATGGCAGAGGTAAGCAGAGGACTAGTGAAGAAAACAGAGTCGGAATTAGGAGAAGGCCGTGTTTTGCCAGTTGCACCCTCGTTTTAAATGCCCAAAGTTCCAGAAGGTCTATGACCCCCAATTTCCGGGAATCCCTACAGAATGAGCCACAGATGGCTGAAGTGTGTACCCCTCAATGTTGGTGCACTCGTTGAAAATTCTATAGTAAGAACAATGTCCCTAAGGGACTATGTATGTACCTGTCTCGTGGGTAGGAGTGGAGCTAAAGGACTGTGTCCCCATCCTACAGACTGATAGGGGACAATGGACTGTCCCACAGTGAAAAAGGGTTACCCTTCCAGGGGAGATCTGTTGTGTTGACTTGCAGGCCCTTGCAAAACAGTGCAAATGTTAACCCGAAGGACTGTTGCTGGGTTAAAGAGACTTAGACAGTTGTGGTTCCAGGATCTTAACCAAGTAGGACCGGTTCCGTATTACTCTGGAAAAAAAGAAGGAGGAAGACATTATCTGTGTTCCGGAGAAGAAAAGAATGAAGACATCATGTTGGTTGATGAAATGTTATGTGCGGTGTAGAGCATTGGTGTCTTCCAGGTTTTCCAGTTGGTCAAGTACTGTACTGTGAGGAAGCTGAGTTCTGCCCAGCAACAGGTAGTGAATAGGGTAAGATAGAGTTAAGTGTTGTTAAGACTAGCCATAGTGGGAGTGGCTAGTGAAAGGGACAGTGACTGTTTCCCCTAGAAGTTCAAACAGGGCCTAGCTTGCAGTTAAAGAAGACGTTTGGTCTGAGTGCTCAGCAAGTCCACATGCAGTGAATGTTTTGTGGCAAGAGAAAAAGGAGACTGGGACAGATGTAGCATGATCCTGAGGAGGAAACCGAAACAGAGAGAGATAGTTACAGAGACAAAGAGAGAAAGACAGTGCCAGCTCAGAGGGTTGACCAGAGAGCAGAGTCACCAAGTGAGAAGGGTCCGGAGAAGGTAGGCCTAGCAACAAGGCCCTGAGTAGCTTACAACTCTTAAAGGTAACGGGCCAGGACTGAATAGAAAGTGAGACGTAGTGAGTGTCACGAGACGGGAGTTTCCTAAGCATCAGAGAGCTTGAAGCTGAGTCCGGCTATATTGGCAAACCCTCTCATCTATGAGGAGAATCAGAAGCGGAACAGCGGCAACAGGAAATAACTTTCACGGACTGTACTGTGTTGCTAATCTGGGTGGTGGTAAAGAAAATTAGACCAGTGGAAGCAGCAATGTGTGAGTCTGAGGAAGTAACGAGACGTGTATTGAGATGCTCTGTATTAATGAAGAAACATGCAAAACGTTCTGTACCCGCTATCCTGTGTACATACTGTAGTTGCCATGCACAGCTTGTTTAGTAAAGCATTGTTTGTTAAAAATTGGTGGTCTCCTTTCATGAACTGGTTAACCTCAGGTCCTGGTCAGCCAAAGTCAACGGCATAAGTCCACACACACAGCCAGGACCCCCATTCCCCCATTTTCATGTAACGTGTTGGAGCGTAAGAGATGAGTACCTCGCCCACGGCTACTGTTCCACACCACCTTACACTTGCTGAGGAAATAGGATGTAAACTGAAACTTAAAGGGAACCAGTCACCAGGAAATGCGGTCCAATCGGAAATGATTCCATATAACCTGTTTTTTAATCATTTAATCCTTTGCTCTTTCTGAGATTTTCGGTCCAGCGGACGATCCTATCAGTGACTGACAGCTTTATGTGTATAAGTGTGCATACAAAGATACCTGTCAATCACTGATAGGACCACCCACTGGACCGAAAGTCCCAGAAAGAGCAGAGGATTAAATGACTAAAACACAGGTTATACAGAATCTTTTCTTGTAGACTCTGTCATGAAGATGGAAGAGGCCATGGTGTTAGTAGAACCCATTCCCAGTCTTAAAAGGATCATTTATGTGTGGAGTGACTCACTAACTGTCACTGGGGAAGACAGGGGGCGAAGGTGTATGTAGTGCAGAGTCACTGAGTATTAAAACCTAAATTGCCAATATCCCAATATCCCTAAATGGTCAATATCATCAAAGTGGACGCTAGTCTTTAAGATCTGAAGTGGGTTTTGGCAGGAGCTAGGAATAGAAGAGCTCAGTTAAAACTACCAATTTAGAAAGAGTACTGCTGAAGCTCATGGCACAGTTCGCTTGCACATTTGCATGCCATGATGAGGATTAAGGTGATATCACACGAGTGGAGCACCCGATAAACATCTGGAAGGCTGATCCAATCTAGAACATTGCAGGATACCTAAGTAGGAATCGGAGTGGGCTCAATATCATTTAGGAAGATCTGGACATGCAGAAAATCCTTCAGTGGGTACACAGCAAATGCAAGTATACTAATGAGCAGAAGGCCCCTGGAATATTAGTCAATGCCATTGGCCTATTCCTTAGGGACCTACCATTTGTCACTGTCACTGACTTCGTCGGGTCACCTTTCCGGGTCGTAACCTTGTCAGAGCTCCCCCGCTCCCAGCGGTCAGTTGTAACCTTGTCAGGTCTCCCCCCGCTCCCAGCGGTCAGTCTTACAGCGGTGTGACTCACATGCCCTGGTATCTAAGGTCCGGTTCGACTCAGTACTGTCCCGTCATCTATGGGGTCGTTTGTATGGGCTGCTCAAACCTGAGTTACTGGAGGTCTCACTACCTCTAAACCCACGCCCACTACTCTCAGGACATCTTGAAAGGTCCCTAACTCCAGCTGTAGCTGTTCTGTTATTTAGGGGGCCCTTTCTCTGTTGGGTCTCACTATTTCTAGACGGCTTCCATCTTCTGCTGCTCAGATGATGCTGTCTATCTACTCGCAGTCTAGCGAGATTCAATTGTTCTACCTCCTGCAGGTAGGTCACTCGGTACTCAATCAGCATGCGTATATATTCTAGGCTTTCTTCTGTTCCTACAGCGGAGAAGGACACCATGCCGTCTTCGTCTGGTATCCAGTCCTGATGGATCACGTGGACTGCTTACTTTCACCACACCAGACTTCTTGACCATCATCCGCATGGCTCGACCGCTTCTCCCAATGAGCTTTCTCAAAAGAACATGAGGCACCCGGATGACCTCTTCACGCATACTGTGAGCTTTCCTCATCAGCTCTAGTTGTCTAACGGCTTGTTCCGTCTTCAACCGGAGAAACCGCTTCGTGCGAATACATCGCCAATGCATATCACTTAGGATCGCCACCCTCTTCACTGTGACTTCGGTCATGGACAGAACCACCAGCTGTTTAGCTTCGGAGGTCAAGTACACCTTACAGGCTCCCACAGCCTTCTTAAACTCTTCATGCACGGACTCACGGGTGCATTCTTCCCTCAAATCCTCGGGTACATCTACGAGGCATTTGTACCAAGACGTTCCGGTCTCACCAGTAGTTTCCAGACGATCAACCAGCTCAGGGTTCAGGGATAACTGACTTTCAGCTTCTTCCCCCTGTATGCTTACCCTGAGCTGACTCACAGCTACAAATTCACGAATTTTCGTCTTGACCACTTCCACTTCATATTTATCTTCTGTTACCATGCTCTTAGCTCTCCTCAGGTCCACCATCTCATGGTATAAGGGAGTGAGCGCAATGTGTTTGCCCTTTTCCTTCTCCAAGGAGGCCTCGTTCACCGAGTGATACTTTGTCAGGCGACTTTTGAGCCCGGAAACCTCTTCCTCTAGTTCCGTCACTCGCCTCTCAGCGGCCTGTCTCTGAAGCTCTTCCTGCTTCAACTGGTCTTTTAACAGTAGAGTTCTCTCAGACCTCTCTTGCTTCAAATGGGCCTGAAGCAATTCCTTGAGCTCCCTGATCTCGGCTCTTACTTCCACCGAATCATCCAAGCTCGCATCACTCGAGGAGGTATCTGCTTCATACCTCCCATCACCAGCGGCCAACTCCTGGCCCTGGTCTGTGGCTTCTCCGATGGACTCCTCCATCTTTTTCCGCTCAGCTTCCATCTTGCTGACTGTTTCTTTAAGGCACGTCTCCGCCCTCTGGAGAGTTTCACAGGACATCTGTAACTCCTTCACCTGAGCTTCCAGACCTAGGGTCTTTCCACGGAGATCATCATTCTCCTCACTGGTCTCTTGCAGAGTAGTCTCACCCACTTGTCGCACTTGCTCTGCACCCGCCTTATCCTCCTCTAGTTTTTCTTTTACCTCGAGGAGATCCTCATAGTCTCTCTTAAGTTGTTGCAGTTCCATACCGAACTTTTCATCACACTCCTTCTTGGAGTCACACAGCTCCTGGTTGAACTGTTCGCGCAAACGTTCTAGGTTTTGTTCACGCCCAGCAACTTCATGCTGCAGCGCCTCTTTGAGGGCAGACAGCTCTAACTGTACCAGGGAGAAGCGATCTTTCACCTCGCATAACTCATCTTCACACACCGCTTTGTCAATCTGTAATTGAAAAACCTCCTCCTTGATTTTGCGGCGGTCCTCCTTAATTCCGTAGAACATTTCCTTCCAATGGTTAATTTCCGCGTTGCTTCCCTCCATGTCTCGCTGCCAGTTCCTCATAACCTGGTATATTTTCTGCTGCTCAGACTCCAGGTTCAGCTGGTCTGAGGACACGTTCCCCAGGTTTTCACATAACTGCTGCACGTCAATCTGACACTGCGGCCTGATAGGCTCCAGCTCTTGGTCATGACTGGCCGCCTCCCCTTTCAGGGCTGTCGGATCCTGATCCGTCAGTCTCAGTACCGTACCGGAGGTTGCTACTGTCAACGTCATCTCCTCTTCTACCTCTAAAGGAGGATCCACACTTGAAGCATAGGCACACAGTACTATATTCCCTTTATTTTCATTTTCAGGGAGTACTACCGGAGCAACGTTTTTGTGGCCCTTGCGCCGTCGACGACGAGAGGGGGACTCTCTCCCCTCGTCTAGCCCCTCCTGACCGAACTCACTTTTTACTTTCATAGTGTCACAGTCAGCTACGGGGTCTGTGTCACTCCCCATGGTGTTGTGGACTAACAGGTCACCTCCCACTTTGACGTCACCCCCTTCCACTGGAGTTACCCCGTTATCAACGGTCACATTGTCATTTTTAGGAGGTACCAACCCACAACCAGTAACAATTTCCAGTTTTCTGCAATCCACACTCTTGTGAAAATCCGCCCCTTTTTAGACTCCGCCCCCTTTTTAACAACCACACCGGCAGGGTAATTTTTACACAAAAAATCAGCAGTAGTCTTAGGACTCAGTTCACAACATCTCTTACCACCTCCCCGGGCACTCTGGGACAACACTGGCGCCCCCGGAGAGTCCATAGAATGGTCCACTGCCGCCATTCCATATGGTGCCCACAGCTCCTGCGGTTCCTGCACCATGTCCAGTAAAAGTTTCCCAAATACCTGCTCCTGTCCCAACCGGCCCTTCAACCGCTCAATAGCTCCAGACAGATTTGCTGCTTTGCTCACAGCCATCGCGGTACGCTGTTCACACTAGAACTTCACCGCTCTCCCGGAAAAAATATTCGTGGCCCCACCGAGCCACCGCAAACCAGGTTTGAGTGCGACGATAATCTTCGCAACCCCGCCGAGTTGCAGCAAACAACCGGATTTGAGTGCGACGACAATCTTCGCAACCCCGCCGAGTTGCAGCAAGTTGCTTTATCCACACTCGTCGTCCTGTGCCGTTGCCCCTAGCAACCGGGTTGTCGTTGCCGCTAGCAACCGGGCTGCCGTTGCCCGCATTCTCGAACCACATGTAAGGCAGCGCTAGTTATCATAATGGGGGATACTCGCTGCACCAGGTCAATTAAGGCACATAAGCAATGTCCTTCCGATAATTCACAATGCAGTTTATTATTTCGTCATAAACCGCTAATCACACAGTCCATCTTAGTATACGCCTGGCATGTTTACACCTATCACCTCCGGGAGCTTCTCAAGTGGCAGACCGGCATATTACACACACCACACTCGGGGGCCTTTCCAGCGACAGATACGTCCACTTGGCTCCCGTTATAGCCCTCGGCTAGGCAACAACATAAATGTCCATATAACGCAGCGTTTTTACCTTTAGCGGGTTTTGGCTGCTACAGTCCGTTTATTCCACCACCACTGTGGCTTTGCGGCTTTCCCAGGTGGGGGTCTCTAGCCGTCGTCCCCTCGTAGGCTACTGGTATGTCTTCCACACTTGACATCCAGCCTGCGCCTTTCAGGGTTCTGCACCAAGCCGGCTCTCCCTCAAAGGCCACTGACATCCACGCACCGGATCCAGGCTCGGCCTTCCAGGCTGCCAGGCTTCACTCTCGGCCTCACTAGGCCTCACACGAACGGTGTTCCCACACACACGGGAACAGGCCTTACGTCTCTCTCACCGAACCACCTGTCTCAAATTACCAGGGTTTATATATCCTGTGCACACACACATACTGACAGGACCTTGCTGATGTCACAGTCATGTGATCAGTCAGCTGTGTGTATAGGTCCTGTGTGCTGTCCCAGTCATATGTACAGACCTTTACTGTGCATACAGGACCTGTGCGATGTCACAGTCACGTGACCAGTCACCTGAGGGGGAAGGTATATGGTCAGGTAAAACACATCCTAGACCATTACCGTAATGCCAGCAAGTCGCTGCATTACAAATGGTAAAATGTGTGTGTACAATGTGTCATATTAATGTATCATAGTCAAACTAAACCTAAGAATTCTGTCACGCATCATAGGACAACTAGAGGTATCAATATAAATTGTTTTAGACTACGGTTCACACAATCAGGATTTATACAAGGGTAATCTGTCATGGCTTTTGAGCATAAAATAACTCATGCACTGCTGACTGAATTTTATAGAATTTCTATATACGAACAGGTGGGCTCACAGGTCATGGGCATTCGTGCAGCCGGCAGTTGAGGCATACGGAAAACAGGTAGCAGAGGTCCTGGAGACTGCAGACTGGTAGCAGAGGTTCGGGAGACTGCAGACAGGTAGCAGAGGTTCTGGAGACAGCAGACTGGTAGCAGAGGTCCTGGAGACAGCAGACTGGTAGCAGAGGTTCTGGAGACAGCAGACTGGTAGCAGAGGTCCTGGAGACCGCAGACTGGTAGCAGAGGTCCTGGAGATTGCAAACAGGTAGCAGAGGTTCTGGAGACAGCAGACTGGTAGCAGAGGTCCTGGAGACAGCAGACTGGTAGCAGAGGTTCTGGAGACAGCAGACTGGTAGCAGAGGTCCTGGAGACCGCAGACTGGTAGCAGAGGTCCTGGAGATTGCAAACAGGTAGCAGAGGTCCTGGAGACTGCAGACAGGTAGCAGAGGTTCTATAGACAGCAGACTGGTAGCAGAGGTCCTAGAGACCGTAGACTGGTAGCAGAGGTCCTGGAGATTGCAAACAGATAGCAGAGGTCCTGGAGACTGCAGACAGGTAGCAGAGGTTCTGGAGACAGCAGACTGGTAGCAGAGGTCCTGGAGACCGCAGACTGGTAGCAGAGGTCCTGGAGACCGCAGACTGGTAGCAGAGGTCCTGGAGACCGCAGACTGGTAGCAGGGGTCCTGGAGACAGCAGACTGGTAGCAGAGGTCCTGGAGACTGCAGACTGGTAGCAGAGATCCTGGATACCACAGACTGGTAGCAGAGGTCCTGGAGACCACAGACCGATAGCAGAGGTCCTGCAGACAGCAGACAGGTAACAGTGGTCCTGGAGACCGCAGACAGATAGCAGAGGTCTGAAGACTGCAGACAGGTAGCAGAAGTCCTGGAGACTGCAGACAGATAGCAGAAGTCCTGGAGACCGCAGACTGGTAGCAGAGGTCCTGGAGACTGCAGACTGGTAGCAGAGGTCCTGGAGACCGCAGACAGGTAGCAGAGGTCCTGGAGACCGCAGACAGATAGCAGAAGTCCTGGAGACCACAGACAGATAGCTGATGTCCTGGAGACTGCAGACAGATAGCAAAAGTCTTCGAAACCACAGACAGTTAGCAGAGGTCCTGGAGACTGCAGACAGATAGCAGAGGTCCTGGAGACCGCAGAGAGATAGCAGAGGTCGTGGAGACTGCAGACAGATAGCAGAGGTCTGAAGATTTCAGACAGGTACTGAGGAGGTCATGGTGCATAGACAAACTAAGAGTCTTAATACCAAGACACACACCTGTGTCTTGGTGTTAAGACTCTTAGTTTTTCTAGGCCTTATATGGTCCTAGATAGATGATCACATGGGACCTCGCCGGCTACTTGCAAACCCCGACATAGAGCACAAGAAAGTTTAGCGGATCGGGGTGAAGGGAGCAGAGCCCAGACTCGGGACCGGTGTGTAGCAGAAGATTAATACATCCTCATCCAATAAAACATATTCTTTCCACCCTATTATAGGATTTTTAATAATTCAGATCCATACTTCATAATTTCAGTGTTGAGGCAATGGACAATGTGTCCATGTAAACTAATCTTCATATAGTGGCCAGTGTATCCTAAGTCTCTCTCTACTATGCAAGTTTTTAAATTTCTGCCCCAAATTTAATGGCGTTTTGTAAAAAAAAAAAGTGAAGTATATTACTCTAAAAATGAGACACACAACAAAATAGAAGCCGTCATTTTCATGCATCATACAAGCGTCAATACCACAGCAAGGGGAACCTATTGTACTGGCAGGAATAAATGTCAGATTGATGATTGTGAAGTATTCATCTTCTATAAATGTGTGCTAATGTCAGATGAATGAGTGTACATATTTCATGACTTAAGAACCAAATGTTAGAAGAAATGATGATTGTTTCTACATGTGAGTGAACATTGATTGTGCATGTGCCTTATTAGCTTTTAATTAGCAGAGTTTTTTCGTACACATTTAATGAAGTGAATCTAATGAGGGATGAATAATTAGTGTTTTGTATATGAATGATCATGGCTATACATTATTCTGCACATGGGTCTCTACGTGTCTAACAAATGGTCCTACATAGTACAATTTTGTGAATATCAAAATTTCTCAATCATAAGATGCTTCTTTCCAGAAAAATAAGGCATGAGAACCTGCATTTACCTCCTTTTTTCGCTAAATTATTGGTTTCAGAAAATGTTATTATTTACAAAAAATGCTATAAAATGTGTTCCAACTGATAAGTGCTTATTATATGCTGCACTTAATAAGGGTAGTATATGAAAGTGACAGAACCACTCTAAACGGTTGTCCGCCTAATAATTATTTTTTACTTAAATGCATATATTTAGGACTAAAAAAAAGTTATCTTAGTAATTGGGTTTCATTAAAAAGTTTGTACCGTTTGGCTTTTCCAGTCTCTTTGTTTCTGTGCACTTTTAACTTTGAAGTTGTCTCTAATCATAAATCAGTTACAAGAGTTACAAACTCATTCAATCTGAATCAACTCACTGACAGGTTCTCGGTTAACTCATTCTGCAGCCTACTGCGACAGTGCAAAACAGAAGGGAAATGGTGCAAAATTTTTAATGAAACCCAAATGGAAAAATGATTTTTAGCCTCAAATATATGCTTTTATTTTGTTGCTTCAGAACCTGGAAGACTAGATGTGGTATATGGAACCATGGTGAATTCTGCTGTCTACCAAAAAATCCTGAAGGAGAATGTCCGGCCATCTGTTCGTGACCTCAAGTTGAAGCACACTCGCGTTATGCAGCAGGACAATGATCCAAAACACACCAGCAAGTCCACCTCTGAATGGTTTAAAAAATAAATTAAGAAGTGCATTTTGAAGTGCATTGAGGTGAAGGGTGCATTGCTGGAAAAGGGAAAAAAAAAACTCTTTAAATCTCTTAGTTTGCGAGTGTGAACGAGCTGCGTGTGTCTGGAGCGTAAGTGAGAACGAAAGTAAGTGTGTGACTTGTTTTTCAGTGATTTTGGATTCAGGGAGTTTGGAAGGGAGGACTTTGGACTGAATTGCTGTCTGTATTTCATTAATTCTTTACTTTTCTTTTTACTTAACATTCTGTCTATTGCAATCCCCATTAGGAAATGAGCTCCATTATTGACAATGCTATCCAGTGTACATCTTGCCACATGTATGCATTCCTTGAACAGTCGGTCGGGGTTGCTTACTGCTGCGCGAGATGTGTGCACGTTGTGCGTTTGGAAGCCCAGATACTGGATCTAAATGAGCAGCTGGCAACACTGAGATCCATTGACAACACGGAAAGGAGTCTGCTGCTGACTGAGCAGCAGCTTACTGGGGTAGATGTGGGGGAGGGTGGTAGTCGGGAGCTGCAGGACAGTGAGGCCGCTAGTTGGGTGACAGTTAGAAGGGGTGGTAGAGGGAAGAGTGCCAGGGAGGCTAGTCCTGATCTGGCACACCCCAATAAGTTTGCAAAGTTGGCAGATGAGGGGAGTGACGGTACAGGGGTAGCACTACTGCAGCAAGGCATGTCCCCTGAAAGCCGGGGGAGTGTCAGCTCCAGTAAAGAGGGAAATAGGAGAGTAGAGCAGGCCAGGCAGGTGCTGGTAGTGGGGGACTCAATTATTAGGGGAACAGATAGGGCAATCTGTCACAAAGACAGGGATCGTCGAACAGTGTGCTGCCTACCTGGCGCTCGAGTCCGGCACATCGCTGATCGGGTTGACAGATTACTGGGAGGGGCTGGTGAGGACCCAGCGGTCATGGTGCACATTGGCACAAATGACAAAGTTAGAGGTAGGTGGAAGGTCCTTAAAGATGATTTCAGGGAATTAGGCTGCAAGCTGAAAGCAAGGACCTCCAAGGTGGTATTCTCTGAAATACTACCGGTACCACGTGCCACGCCAGAGAGGCAACGGGAGATTAGGGAGATAAATAAGTGGCTCAAGAACTGGTGTAGGAAGGAGGGATTTGGGTTCCTGGAGAACTGGGCCGACTTCTCAGTTGGCTACAGATTCTACGCTAGGGACCGGCTGCACCTTAATGGGGAATATGCAGCTGTGCTGGGGGAGAAAATGGCTAGAAGGTTGGAGGAGTGTTTAAACTAGGGATTGGGGGGGAGGGTATTCATTTTATAGTTGGGGAAGATAGTGCAGATAGTGACCTGGGCACAAATAAAGAAATTGGGGGAGGGGTTAGAGCAGTCAATAAAGTAAGAAGGAATAGAGGTACAGAGAGATACATAAAATGCATGTACACTAATGCCAGAAGCCTCACCAACAAAATGGCGGAATTAGAATTAATTTTGTTGGAAAATAATTATGACATGGTAGGGATATCTGAGACATGGCTGGACGAGACCCATGACTGGGCAGTTAATTTACAGGGCTATAGTCTGTTCAGAAATGACCATACAAATAAGCGAGGGGGGGTGTGTGTTTATATGTAAAATCATCCTTAAAACCTGTCTTGCGGGAGGATATATGTGAATCTAATGAAAATGTAGAGTCCCTGTGGTGGGAGATAAGGGGAGGGGGAAAAAATAATAAATTACTGATAGGGGTTTGTTATAAGTCTCCAAAAATAATGGAAGTAGCGGAGAATATCCTCATAAAGCAAATAGATGAAGCAGCGACTCAAGGAGACGTCAGTATTATGGGAGACTTCAACTACCCTGAAATACATTGGGGGACAGAAACATGTAGTTCAAGCAAAGGTAATAGGTTTTTGACAACTATGAGAGACAATTACCTTTCACAACTGGTTCAGGACCCAACAAGAAGGGGGGCACTGCTAGACCTAATATTAACCAATAGGCCAGACTGCATATCAAATATACGAGTTAGGGGTCACTTGGGTAATAGTGATCACAAAATAATACGTTTTCATGTAACCTTTGATAAGATGTGTAGTAGAGGGGTTACAAGGACACTAAACTACAGGAAGGCAAATTTCCAACGGTTAAGAGATCTTAGTGCAATAAACTGAGACGATATCCTGAGACATAAAGCTACACAAAGCAAATGGGAGACATTTATTAACATCCTGAATAGGACCTGTGCACAATATATACCCTTCGGGAATAAACATGCTAGAAATAGGAGGAAACCACTATGGCTAAATAGAGCTGTAAGAGGTGCAATAAGTGACAAAAAGAAAAGCATTTAGAGAACTAAAGCAAGTAGGTAGTGATGAGGCATTAAATAAATATAGAAAATTAAATAAATTATGTAAAAAACAAATCAAGGCAGCAAAGATTGAGGCAGAGAGAATCATTGCCAGAGAAAGTAAAAATAACCCCAAAATATTCTTTAACTACATAAATAGTAAAAAACTAAAAAATGATAGTGTTGGCCCCCTTAAAAATAGTCTCGGTGAAATGGAGGATGAGGATGAGGAAAAAGCCAATATGCTAAATGATTTTTTTTTCAACCGTATTTACACAAGAAAATCGCATGACAGAAAACATGATTAGTGATAACAAAAATTCTCCATTAAATGTCACTTGCTTAACCCAGCAGGAAGTACGGCGGCGTCTAAAAATCACTAAAGTTGACAAATCCCCGGGCCCGGATGGGATACACCCGCGAGTACTGCAGGAATTAAGTAACGTCATAGATAGACCATTATTTTTAATCTTTAAAGATTCCATAATAACAGGGTCTGTACCACAGGACTGGCGTATAGCAAATGTGGTGCCAATATTCAAAAAGGGGACAAAAACTGAACTTGGAAATTATAGGCCGGTAAGCTTAACCTCTACTGTGGGTAAAATCCTGGAGGGTTTCCTAAGAGATGCTATAATAGAGTATCTGAAGAAGAATAACCTCATGACCCAATATCAACATGGGTTTACGAGGGACCGTTCCTGTCAGACTAATCTGATCAGTTTTTATGAGGAGGCAAGTTCTGGACTGGACCAAGGAAATGCAGTGGATGTTGTGTATATGGACTTTTCAAAAGCTTTTGATACGGTTCCACACAAAAGGTTGATACATAAAATGAGAACAATGGGGATAGAGGAAAATATATGTATGTGGGTTAAGAATTGGCTCAGTGATAGGAAACAAAGGGTGGTTATTAATGGAAAACACTCAGACTGGGTCTCAGTTAACAGTGGGGTACCACAGGGGTCAGTATTGGGCCCACTTCTTTTTAACATATTTATTAATGACACTAAACTCTGCAGGGTAATCAATACAGAGGAGGACAATTTTATATTACAGGAGGATCTATGTAAACTAAAAGCTTGGGCTGATAAATGGCAAATGAGCTTTAATGGGGATAAATGTAAGGTAATGCACTTGGGCAGAGGAAATAAAATGTATATTTATATGCTTAATTGTAAAACACTGGGCAAAACTGTAACTGAAAAAGACCTGGGTGTATTGGTGGACGACAAGCTCACGTTTAGTGGCCAGTGTCAGGCTGCTGCTACAAAGGCAAATATAATAATGGGATGCATTAAAAGAGGCATAGATGCTCATGAAGAGAACATAATTTTACCTCTATACAAGTCATTAGTGCGACCGCACTTAGAATACTGTGTACAGTTCTGGTCTCCGGAGTATAAGAAAGACATAGCTGAACTAGAGCGGGTGCAGAGAAGAGCGACCAAGGTTATTAGAGGACTGGGGGGTCTGCAATACCAAGACAGGTTATTACACTTGGGGTTATTTACTGTGGAAAAAAGAAGCCTTAGGGGTGATCTTATTACTATGTACAAGTATATGAGGGGACAGTACAAAGACCTCTCTACTGATCTTTTTACTCTGAGGCCTGAGACGGGGACAAGGGGGCATCTTCTACGTCTGGAGGAAAGAAGGTTTAATCATAATCACAGACGGGGATTCTTTACTGTAAGAGCAGTGAGACTATGGAACTCTCTGCCGCATGATGTTGTAATGAGTGATTCACTGTTAAAATTTAAGAAGGGCATGGATGCCTTTCTTGAAAAGTATAATATTACAGGTTATAAATACTAGATTCCTTGATAGGGCGTTGATCCAGGGAACTAGTCTGATTGTCGTATGGAGTCGGGAAAGAATTTTTTTCCCCAATGTGGAGCTTAGTGTTTGCCACATGGGTTTTTTTTGCCTTCCTCTGGATCAACATGTTAGGCTATGGGTTGAACTAGATGGACTTAGTCTTCCTTCAACCTTAAAAACTATGTAAGACTTTGGAGTGCCCTAGTCAAAGTCCGGACCTTAATCTGATTGAGATACTGTGGCATGACCTTAAAAAGGTGCTCAGAAACCCTCCAACGTGGCTGAATTACAACAATTTTGCAAAGATGAATGGGCCAAAATTCCTCCAGAGCGTTTTAAAAGACTGCTAAGGGTGGCCCAACCAGTTATTAGGTTTAGGGGGCAATCACTTTTTCACACAGGGCCCTGTAGGTTTGGATTTCTTTTTCCCTTAATAATAAAGACCTTCATTTAAAAACTGCATTTTGTGTTTACTTGTGTTATCTTTGTCTAATATTTAAATTTGTTTTGTGGTCTGAAGCATTTAAGTGTAACAAACATGTAAAAGAATAAGAAATCAGGAAGGGGGCAAACACTTTTTCACCCCACTGTATCTGGAGGGCCCTGTTAGAGGGTTGATTGCAGCTGTTAGACGACTACCATAAGGCTACATGCAAGCTGTTTAGCAGACATTTAATGACCTTCTTACACACTTCTACAAGCACAGAACGGTCATTAATATAATTATTCTGCATGTATAGAGCATCATATTATCGCTAGCACATTTTCTGCTTCTACAGAACAAGGTGCTGCCGAGAATGATAATTTTAAGCCTGCTTAAAAACCATCTCACATAGCGAATGAGCATTTTGCTCTTTTGTTGGGTGAATACCGGCTTGTTTATACTGGCTGATAATCGCAAAATGAGCTTTCCTAGAAGCACTCGTTCCCCATTATCAGCCTGTATAAATGGGCCTTGGTTGAGGTTAAATTGGAATTGGGTTTATTTTAAGTACTGCTCCTTTTTTGGTAGGGGAGCTCTTTTCATCTGTATTGTAGAAATTTCTGTGATTGCCTGTTCTATAAATGTCAATGTGTTTCTCATGTTTTTTTTTCTCCCCTATATGTGATGTTTTTTTTACCAAGTGAATATAAAATTGGTATAATATGCATGCATCCCCCTCACTCTCCTTTATTCTCTCCCCTCACTTCTTCCCCTGTCCCCTTGTACCCAGCAGTGGACTACAATACTGCCTAAATCTGTTGCTAAAAATACTGTAGGTGACTCAGACTGGCAGGCAGTGACTCACCGACATGTGGAGAAGAGAGAGTGAAGGAGAGGGTGGGCTGCAGAGACACAGATAAAGACAGCCAGAGAATGGAGAAAAAGTACAGAGTGTGCTATTCAAAAATATGGAGATGGGAAAAAAAGGACAAGAAGTTTGATAAATAGGGAAACAAAAAGAGCTGGTAGTAGGAAGGGATATCACAGTATCTTAGGCTCAGGTTTTTTCCCTATGATTAATTTTACTGCTATACAGATTAATCCCGATCATCAGAAGTGCTCAATATTCTCCTCTCAGCCTAGATGGATATCTTTACCATCACAAGTTATGGTAGACTTTATGGTGGGAGCATTCTTTAGACTTCTCCAAGACATCTAGTGAATAGTAAAAAACCTCCTGTTGGTACCCATGTAGATTTTTACCAGTGGGGTAACTTGAAGCTTGTTAGCCCCAATGCAAAATTTACAACAGAGACCACAACTATCAAGGGTCTTTAATAGTATGGGCCAAAGACATCTTTTGCATCTCCCCAACCAAGGCTCTAGGATCGGGGTACGACTGCAATCCCTGCACCCTTTATCGTTACGCCCCTGGTCTATGTAATAAACACAATTATCTAATTATTTCCTTTTCTCAATACTGCTTCGGTTTCAGCGCTGGAGTAGATTACACCTTTACCTGCGTGTTATTTCATTCATTCTTACACTTATGGAAGTCATTAATGAAGAACCATGTAAAGCCTCAAGACATTCCTTGGTCAAATGTACTTGGCCCTTTTTACAATAAGTGCACTGAGTATTTATTGTGTTACACATATAATCAGTACCATCCAGATATGACGAATATCAGTTAGGAAGAATGTATTTATGGTTTTCTACTTAAATACATTGATGCTCACCGTCATGTTCTCTGTTCCTAGTAAAAGGTAGCAATAAATGTAATGGCAATAAAATAAAAATTGAGATGAAATCCTATACTGTAGCAATGTTCTACATTAACATTTCATAAAATGCTTGACAATCCCGGAATGATAGAACATCTTGTACTTAGTGCAACTTAACTGGCCACTTTGTGCCTCATTGACAGTGAACACACACAATACACTGATAAGCCAGTACTACGGAGAAGGGAGTGTGAAGAACCAGCACCATGGACAGGGGATAGTGAGGAATCAGCACCATAGAGAGGGGAGCGTGAGAAATCAGCACCATGTATAGGGGAGTGTGAGGAATCAGCACCATGGAGAGGGGAGTGTGAGGAATCAAGACCAAAGAGAGGGGAATTTGAAGAACCAGCACCATGGAAAGGGGTATGTGAAGAATAAGCATCACAGAGAGCGGGGTGTGAGAAATCAGCACCATGGACAGGGGATAGTGAGGAATCAACACCATGAACAGGGGATAGTGAGGAATCATTACCATGAACAGGGGAGAGTGAGGAATCAGCTCAACGGAGAGGGATGTGTGCGGAATAAGGACCATGGAGAGGGGAGTGTGAAGAATCAGGACCATGGAGAAGGGAGTGTGAAGAATCAGGACCATGGAGAACGGAGTGTTAAAAGCCATCAGCATGGAGGGGAGTGTGAGGAATCTGCACCATGGAGAAAGGAGTGTGTGGACTCAGAACCTTGGAGATTGGAGTGTCAGGAATCAGCACCAAGGAGAGGGGAGTGTGAGGAATCAGCACCATGGAGAGTGGAATGTGAGGAATCAGCACCATGGAGAGGGGAGTGTGAGGAATCAGCACCAAGGAGAGGGGAGTGTGAGGAATCAGCACCATGGAGAGTGGAATGTGAGGAATCAGCACCATGGAGAGGGGAGTGTGAGGAATCAGCACCAAGGAGAGGGGAGTGTGAGGAATCAGCACCATGGAGAGTGGAATGTGAGGAATCAGCACCATGGAGAGGGGAGTGTGAGGAATCAGCACCATGAAGAGGGGAGTGTGAGGAATCAGAAACACGGAGAGGGGAGTGTGAGGAATCAGAAACATGGAGAGGGGAATGTGAGGAATCAGCACCATGGAGAGAGGAGTGTGAGGAATCAGCACACTGGAGAGGGGAGTGTGAGGAATCAGCACCATGGAGAAGGGAATGTGAGGAATCAGCACCATGAACAGGGGAGAGTGAGGAATCAGCTCAACGGAGAGGGATGTGTGCGGAATAAGGACCATGGAGAGGGGAGTGTGAAGAATCAGGACCATGGAGAAGGGAGTGTTAAAAGCCATCAGCATGGAGGGGAGTGTGAGGAATCTGCACCATGGAGAAAGGAGTGTGTGGACTCAGAACCTTGGAGATTGGAGTGTCAGGAATCAGCACCAAGGAGAGGGGAGTGTGAGGAATCAGCACCATGGAGAGTGGAATGTGAGGAATCAGCACCATGGAGAGGGGAGTGTGAGGAATCAGCACCAAGGAGAGGGGAGTGTGAGGAATCAGCACCATGGAGAGTGGAATGTGAGGAATCAGCACCATGGAGAGGGGAGTGTGAGGAATCAGCACTATGAAGAGGGGAGTGTGAGGAATCAGAAACACGGAGAGGGGAGTGTGAGGAATCAGAAACACTGAGAGGGGAATGTGAGGAATCAGCACCATGGAGAGGGGAGTGTGAGGAATCAGCACCCTGGAGAGGGGAGTGTGAGGAATCAGCACCATGGAGAAGGGAATGAGAGGAATCAGCACCATGAACAGGGGAGAGTGAGGAATCAGCTCCACGGAGAGGGATGTGTGCGGAATAAGGACCATGGAGAGGGGAGTGTGAAGAATCAGGACCATGGAGAAGGGAGTGTTAAAAGCCATCAGCATGGAGGGGAGTGTGAGGAATCTGCACCATGGAGAAAGGAGTGTGTGGACTCAGAACCTTGGAGATTGGAGTGTCAGGAATCAGCACCAAGGAGAGGGGAGTGTGAGGAATCAGCACCATGGAGAGTGGAATGTGAGGAATCAGCACCATGGAGAGGGGAGTGTGAGGAATCAGCACCAAGGAGAGGGGAGTGTGAGGAATCAGCACCATGGAGAGTGGAATGTGAGGAATCAGCACCATGGAGAGGGGAGTGTGAGGAATCAGCACCAAGGAGAGGGGAGTGTGAGGAATCAGCACCATGGAGAGTGGAATGTGAGGAATCAGCACCATGGAGAGGGGAGTGTGAGGAATCAGCACCATGAAGAGGGGAGTGTGAGGAATCAGAAACACGGAGAGGGGAGTGTGAGGAATCAGAAACATGGAGAGGGGAATGTGAGGAATCAGCACCATGGAGAGAGGAGTGTGAGGAATCAGCACACTGGAGAGGGGAGTGTGAGGAATCAGCACCATGGAGAAGGGAATGTGAGGAATCAGCACCATGAACAGGGGAGAGTGAGGAATCAGCTCAATGGAGAGGGATGTGTGCGGAATAAGGACCATGGAGAGGGGAGTGTGAAGAATCAGGACCATGGAGAAGGGAGTGTTAAAAGCCATCAGCATGGAGGGGAGTGTGAGGAATCTGCACCATGGAGAAAGGAGTGTGTGGACTCAGAACCTTGGAGATTGGAGTGTCAGGAATCAGCACCAAGGAGAGGGGAGTGTGAGGAATCAGCACCATGGAGAGTGGAATGTGAGGAATCAGCACCATGGAGAGGGGAGTGTGAGGAATCAGTACCAAGGAGAGGGGAGTGTGAGGAATCAGCACCATGGAGAGTGGAATGTGAGGAATCAGCACCATGGAGAGGGGAGTGTGAGGAATCAGCACTATGAAGAGGGGAGTGTGAGGAATCAGAAACACGGAGAGGGGAGTGTGAGGAATCAGAAACACTGAGAGGGGAATGTGAGGAATCAGCACCATGGAGAGGGGAGTGTGAGGAATCAGCACCCTGGAGAGGGGAGTGTGAGGAATCAGCACCATGGAGAAGGGAATGAGAGGAATCAGCACCATGAACAGGGGAGAGTGAGGAATCAGCTCCACGGAGAGGGATGTGTGCGGAATAAGGACCATGGAGAGGGGAGTGTGAAGAATCAGGACCATGGAGAAGGGAGTGTTAAAAGCCATCAGCATGGAGGGGAGTGTGAGGAATCTGCACCATGGAGAAAGGAGTGTGTGGACTCAGAACCTTGGAGATTGGAGTGTCAGGAATCAGCACCAAGGAGAGGGGAGTGTGAGGAATCAGCACCATGGAGAGTGGAATGTGAGGAATCAGCACCATGGAGAGGGGAGTGTGAGGAATCAGCACCAAGGAGAGGGGAGTGTGAGGAATCAGCACCATGGAGAGTGGAATGTGAGGAATCAGCACCATGGAGAGGGGAGTGTGAGGAATCAGCACCAAGGAGAGGGGAGTGTGAGGAATCAGCACCATGGAGAGTGGAATGTGAGGAATCAGCACCATGGAGAGGGGAGTGTGAGGAATCAGCACCATGAAGAGGGGAGTGTGAGGAATCAGAAACACGGAGAGGGGAGTGTGAGGAATCAGAAACATGGAGAGGGGAATGTGAGGAATCAGCACCATGGAGAGAGGAGTGTGAGGAATCAGCACACTGGAGAGGGGAGTGTGAGGAATCAGCACCATGGAGAAGGGAATGTGAGGAATCAGCACCATGAACAGGGGAGAGTGAGGAATCAGCTCAACGGAGAGGGATGTGTGCGGAATAAGGACCATGGAGAGGGGAGTGTGAAGAATCAGGACCATGGAGAAGGGAGTGTTAAAAGCCATCAGCATGGAGGGGAGTGTGAGGAATCTGCACCATGGAGAAAGGAGTGTGTGGACTCAGAACCTTGGAGATTGGAGTGTCAGGAATCAGCACCAAGGAGAGGGGAGTGTGAGGAATCAGCACCATGGAGAGTGGAATGTGAGGAATCAGCACCATGGAGAGGGGAGTGTGAGGAATCAGCACCAAGGAGAGGGGAGTGTGAGGAATCAGCACCATGGAGAGTGGAATGTGAGGAATCAGCACCATGGAGAGGGGAGTGTGAGGAATCAGCACTATGAAGAGGGGAGTGTGAGGAATCAGAAACACGGAGAGGGGAGTGTGAGGAATCAGAAACACTGAGAGGGGAATGTGAGGAATCAGCACCATGGAGAGGGGAGTGTGAGGAATCAGCACCCTGGAGAGGGGAGTGTGAGGAATCAGCACCATGGAGAAGGGAATGAGAGGAATCAGCACCATGAACAGGGGAGAGTGAGGAATCAGCTCCACGGAGAGGGATGTGTGCGGAATAAGGACCATGGAGAGGGGAGTGTGAAGAATCAGGACCATGGAGAAGGGAGTGTTAAAAGCCATCAGCATGGAGGGGAGTGTGAGGAATCTGCACCATGGAGAAAGGAGTGTGTGGACTCAGAACCTTGGAGATTGGAGTGTCAGGAATCAGCATCAAGGAGAGGGGAGTGTGAGGAATCAGCATCATGGAGAGTGGAATGTGAGGAATCAGCACCATGGAGAGGGGAGTGTGAGGAATCAGCACCAAGGAGAGGGAAGTGTGAGGAATCAGCACCATGGAGATTGGAATGTGAGAAATCAGCACCATGGAGAGGGGAGTGTGAGGAATCAGCACCATGAAGAGGGGAGTGTGAGGAATCAGAAACATGGAGAGGGGAGTGTGAGGAATCAGAAACATGGAGAGCAGAATGTGAGGAATCAGCACCATGGAGAGAGGAGTGTGAGGAATCAGCACCCTGGAGAGGGGAGTGTGAGGAATCAGCACCATGGAGAAGGGAATGTGAGGAATCAGCACCATGGAGAGGGGAGTGTGAGGAATCAGCACCATGGAGAGGGGAGTGTGAGGAATCAGCACCATGGAGACGGGTATGTGAGGAATCAGCACCATGAAGAGGGAAGTATAAGGAACCAGGAACATGGAAAAAGAGAGTTTAAGGACTCAGGGCCACAGAGAAGGGATTGTGAGGAATCAGCACTATGAAAAGGGAAGTTTAAAGAAACAGCACCATGAAGAGGGGAGTGTGAGGAATCAACACCATGGAAAAGGGAGTGTGATAAATCAGGATCATGGAGAAGGGAGTGTGAGAAATCAGCAACATGGAGAGGGGATAGTGAGGAATCAGCAGCATGAACAGGGGATAGTAACAAATCAGCATCATAGAGAGATGCGTGTGAGGAATCAGCACCATGGAGAGGGAAGTGTGAAAAATCAGGACTGATGATCCTGCGCTCAAATGTTTATTTCTTGCTGGTCTGAGTGAAAGGGTTAAGGATCTGCTAATTGCATTCCCTGCACCTGAGACTCTGCAGGATGCCATGCAATTAGCTGTTCGTGTGGACAGGAGGCTGAGGTGCAGGCTGAATGAGGTAAAGACTCCTGTACTGTCAGATCCTAGTCCCCAGAAAATCTGCTCAGACGGCGGAGAACCGATGGAGGTTGGGGCGATGTCACTCCGCTCTCAGGAAAGAGACCGGAGGTTCACCAAGGGATTGTGTCTTTATTGTGGTAAAGCTGACCATTTGATTAAGTATTGTGAGCGTCGTTTAAGTAAAGAAAATAAAAAGGTTAGGCACGCCCGTATAGCTTGTTTACGCTCTGCAGGAGTGTTCCTTTCTGGGGGTACTACTTTGCAGGAAAATTTGATTGAATTTCAGGTATTTGTGGATTGTGGTTCAACACTTAATGTGATTGATAAAGGGTTTTTGGAAAACCTTAAATTGAAATCCAAACCTTTGTCATCACCTATTTCTGTGATTGCAATTGATAACACTCCCTTGAAATGTATTACTCACAAGGTTGCTGCATTTCCCCTCACTATCAATGGAGTTCACAAACAAATTTTGGACTTGGTTGTTTTAGATAATTTGCCCTCTCCAGTTGTTCTAGGATTGCCTTGGTTAAAACTGCAGAATCCTTTACTGGACTGGTCTTCTAATGTGATTAAGTCTTGGAGTCCGAAGTGCTATGATAAATGTTGTAATGGTCGCATTGTGGCTGTGGAAAAAGGGGAATTACCTGTACCTATTCAAGATTTTTGGAGGGTTTTTTCGGAGGAGGAGTCGCAAGTTTTACCTCCTCATAGGGATTATGATTGCGCAATTGAGTTTGTTCCGGGAGCTACTCTTCCCAAGAGTCGCTTGTTTATTCTGACTATCCATGAAAGAAAGACCTTGGAGGAGTACATACAGACTAGCCTGGCTGCTGGTCACATTAGACCTTCTAAGTCGCCTGTGGCAGTTGGATTTTTCTTTGTTAAAAAAAGGACAGGGCTTTAGGTCCATGTCTGGATTTTCGTGAAATTAATAAGATTACTGTACGCAATTCCTACCCATTGCCGTTAATTCCTGACTTGTTTAACCAGTTAGTGGGGGCCAAGTGGTTCTCTAAAATTGATCTCCGAGGGGCATACAATTTGTTACGAGTGAAGGAGGGTGATGAATGGAAAACTGCTTTTAACACTCCGGTAGGTCATTTTGAGCATCTGGTGATGCCTTTTGGTCTTACCAATGCACTTGCATTTTTTCAGAATCTTATTAATGACATCCTGAGACCTTTGATTGGTAAGAATGTGGTTGTGTATTTGGATGACATTTTAATTTACTCACCAGACCTAGAGTCCCATTGGCAGAGTGTACGTGAAGTTTTGCAGTTATTGAGTGATAATTCACTCTTTGCTAAGCTGGAGAAATGTGAGTTTGCTGTGCAGAAAATTAGTTTTTTGGGCTACATTGTCTCCAGCGAGGGCTTTGAGATGGACCCTGTGAAAGTTCAGGCTGTGCAGGAATGGCCTAGGCCTATTGGTTTGAAATCTATACAG
Source organism: Phyllobates terribilis (assembly GCF_046119375.1). NCBI lineage: Eukaryota > Metazoa > Chordata > Amphibia > Anura > Dendrobatidae > Phyllobates > Phyllobates terribilis. Next base: position 110,967,669 of record NW_027362773.1, read on the forward strand.
AGATTTTTGGGTTTTGCCAATTATTACAGGATATTCATTAAGAATTTTTGTGTAATTGTTAAACCTCTAACTGATCTCTCCAGGAAAGGTGCGAATACGACCCAATGGACTACTGAGGCCATTGAAGCGTTTGAGTATCTCAAAGAGAGGTTCAGTTCTGCCCCTATCCTTATGCAGCCTGATGAGACCAAGCCTTTTTTGGTCGAGGTCGATGCTTCATCGGTGGGGGGCGGAGCAGTTTTGTCTCAGGAGAACAAGGGTGGAGTACATCCTTGTGCCTTCTTTTCGAAAAATTTTTCGGAAACCGAACTGAATTATGATGTTGGAAATTGGGAGTTGCTGGCTATTAAACCCGCGTTTGAACATTGGTGTCATTTTTTGGAAGGCGCTAGATTTCCTATTCAGGTTTTCACAGATCATAAGAATTTCATCTATCTGGAGGCTGCCAAGCGCTTGAATGCCAGTCAAGCTAGGTGGGCACTTTTTTTTCTCGGTTTCATTTTTCTGTTACCTATATCCCTGGTACTAAGAATGTTAAAACCGATGCTTTATCTCGCAGCTTCTCTCCTGCGGTCGGCGCCGAGGAGGAGGGGAACATTTTACAGAAAGGAGTTGTGGTGGCGGCATTGGACTCCGTTTTGGAGAATGGGATTCTGAAAGCTCAAGATGATGCTCCATCTAACACTCCCCATGGGAGGTTGTTCCTGCCTGGAGCCTTTAGGAGAGATTTGTTTGTGGAGTGTCATGAGTCTCGGTTGGCAGGTCATCCAGGAATTTCGGAGACTAAGAGACTTACCAGTCGCAGTTTTTGGTGTCCTGGATGGCAGAAGGAAGTCATCAAGTGGGTGCATCAGTGTACTGTGTGTTCTAGGTCAAAGGCTTCACATACTCCTGCTGCGGGGTTGCTTTGTCCTCTGGAGGTTCCTAGTGCACCTTGGACGCATCTCACAATCGATTTTATTACTGATCTTCCTGTGTCCGAGGGTTTTACTGTCATCTGGGTGGTCGTGGACCGTTTTAGTAAGATGTGTCATTGGTTCCATTCATTAAGTTGCCCTGAACCAAGACACTCACTAAGACGTTTGTTAAGGAGATTGTCAAGCTTCATGGCGTTCCCACGGATATTGTTTCTGATAGAGGACCTCAGTTTGTGGCTCGCTTTTGGTGTGCTTTTTGTGACAGGTTGGGAGTCCATTTGTCATTTTCGTCTGGGTATCATCCTGAGTCTAGTGGACAGACTGAAAGAAAGAACCAGGATATTGAACAGTTTTTGCGTTGTTTTGTGGCAGACAATCAAGAGGTGTGGTCTGAGTTTCTGCCTCTCGCAGAATTTGCTCTTAACAATCATACATCCTCCTCTGCTGGGTGTTCTCATTTTTTTTGTTGTACTGGGAGACATCCGTCTTTTGGTTCGTTCTCCAAATTGGCGTCGGCGGTGCCGAAGGAGGAGAATTTTTCCGGTGATTTGGAGAGAGTTTGGACTAATGTACGTTGCAACCTTCAAGAGGTTAACAAGAAGTCCAAGAAGTATTTTGACAGGAAACGTAAGGAGGTTTTGTTTACTGTGGGTGACATGGTTTGGTTGTCCTCGAAGAACCTGCGGTTGAGGATGCCCTCTAAAAAACTGGGTCCTAAGTTTGTGGGTCCATTTAAAGTGCTTCAGGTTGTTAACCTATCTGCTGTCAGGTTGGATGTCCCTACTTCCTGGAAGAATAATCCTGTGTTTCATGTTTCCTTGTTGATGTATCTGATAGGAACGCCACTGTCACAGTTCCTCCTGTGGTGGAAGACGACGAATATGAAATTTCTCATATCTTGAATTCTAGATGGCATAGAGGGAGATTACAGTATGTTGTCTCCTGGAAGGGTTTCGGTCCTGAAGACAACTCCTGGGTAAGGACGGATGATGTCTCTGCTCCTAGGCTTGTTAAAGCTTTCCACAGGAGGTTTCCGGATAGGCCTGGAGAATCTGGAGGATCCTCATAAAAGAGGGGGTACTGTTAGAACCCTCCTGTTTGTTTTTTCCATCTTGTGTTTTGCGGTCACGTGACCATCTGCCTTTATATTCCAGCTCCGCCCTTTTGGCTGTGCTGGACTTCTGTGTTTGACTGTTTCTCTAGCCAGGTGCTTCGGTGCCTTTCTCTGTCAGTTCGCTTGGTCCTTCTGGGACCTCTAGTACCTTTTGTCAGTTTGTCTTGTGTTCTGCAACAACTTCTCTGGTTAGGAGGTGTCCCATTTTTGTCCCAGTCCTTAGTTCTTTTAGGGACCCATCCCTTAATGCTATAGGTCTTCGTTCAGACTAGCCGAGGACTAAGGCGGGTCTGTTCACTAGGAACAGGCAGCCCGCTACATCGTAGGGATTCAGCTTAGTCTTACTGTAGGGACAGCTTTCCCCTATCTTTCCTTAGTACATGTTGCAGATCATAACACACAGAACCATGGAGAGGGGAGTGTGAGGAATCAGCACCATGGAGAGGGGTGTGTGAGGAATCAGCACCATAGAGATGGGGAGTGTGAAGAATCAGGACCACGGGGAGGGGAGTGTGAGGAATCAGGACCATGAAGATGGGAAGTGTGAGGAATCAGGAAAATGGAGATGGGGAGTGTGAGGAATCAGGAACATGGAGATGGGGAGTGTGAGGAATCAGAACCACAGAGAGGGGAGTGTATGAAATCAGCACCATGGAAAGGGGAGTATGAGCAATCAGGACCACGGGGAGGGGAGTGTGAGGAATCAGGACGATGTAGATGGGGAGGGTGAGGAATCAGCACCATGGAGAGGGGAGTGTGAGGAATCAGCACCATGGAGAGGGGAGTGTGAGGAATCAGGACCACGGGGGCTGGAGTGTGAGGAATCAGGACCACGGGGAGGAGAGTGTGAGGAATCAGGACCACGGGGGCTGGAGTGTGAGGAATCAGGACCACGGGGAGGGGAGTGTGAGGAATCAGGACCATGGAGATGGGGAGGGTGAGGAATCAGGACCATGAAGACAGATTGCAATAGACTCTCCCCTCATAAGAAAATGATGGCATTTTCATAAGAAAATGATGGCAAGAAAGGCATGAGAAAATATGAATAGATTTGTCAAGTAGATGATACAATTGGAAACACTGACAGCGGTGTAACAGAAAAGTCTGGAAATTGCAGAGCAAAGGAGAGAAATGATTCTGCTGCAATGAGCTGTACACTGGCTCACAGAGAAACAGAATGCAACAGAAGGGAGGGAGGATGAGTGAGGGGAGGGAGGGATGCGGGAGGGAGATGGAGGAGTTTTAATAATCAGTAAATCTCTAAATTTAGCCCTGATGCTATTTTTAACTTACAGGACAAATGTATAGAGAAGATAAAAATAGCTACATATATATATATATTGTATATACAGATATTTATATATATTATATATATAGATAAATAGTGCCATTTATAGATATGCATATACTGTACATATGTATGTATAGCATATATAGCTGTGCATATACATACTGTATGTGTAGTATAAGTTATACAACCACTTTTGGTTAAATGTAGGTTTTTTTTTTCTCTACTCTTGAGTTTTTTTGCCCTTCTTAATCACAGAGCTAATTCTCATCATCTGTCAATGCATTTTTAAATTAAGTATTTGTTAAGTCAAGTATTCCAGGCGAATCATGAAGAATTTCTTCTATGTTTGCAACCAAATTATCGAAATACAGGGCTAAATTTTGCCTTTAGCGTTGTGACAGTGTTTCGCTTCCAGCATGTAGGAAAATCTAATTGTGGATTTTGGGTAAGTGCACTCACTGTAACACTAGATCTTACTCCTTTTGTAGAGGTGACAGAGATATGTGCCCCTTAAGATATTTGGGGTGACCACATCTCCGTACAGAGCAGCACAATGGGTTCTGCTTCTATACAAGATGCCTCAGAGGTAATCTGTGTATTGACAGTGGGAAGGAGACAGCATTGAAGTTCAGGGAGAATGCGGCATTAATTATGGCAATACACAATATTATTCACCGCCGTATAATGTAACAGATCATGTTCCACGCTGTGCAATGCATATTAGCAGCACCGAGGATAAGCATGATCTGAAACTATGAATATAAATTATTTTCACCATTCCAAGATAATAACTCTGCTTGGTCCAGGCCTGTGCTCTGAATGCCCCAGTCCAGCAGTGTGTATGCCTCCAATCTGTCATAGACTGACTGCCAGTACAGATATTTGTGGGGAGTATAAACTTTGGGGAGCAACAGTATTTGGAAGAGGAAGCATTGCCATTGCCAGTTATGCATTGCCAGCACTGGGATATAAATAGAAGAGCTAAAATAAGGAGTTCATTATAAGGAGGGGTGAAGAGAGAGAGAGAAAAAGAGAGAGAGCGTGGGAGAGAAAGCGTGGGCGAAGGGGAAGGAGGGAGAGCAAGGACAGGAGCTAGGCAAAAAAGGGAAAGACAGATACAGAGTCATTTGAGAGAGGCTGATGCAGCTGGATATATGGCAAAATGGAGAGAGAGAGAGATAGATAGATAGATAGATAGATAGATAGATGATAGATAGAGATATAGATAGATAGATGATAGATAGAGATATAGACAGATAGATAGATGGATGGATAGATAGACGATAGATAGATAGATAGATAGATAGATGATAGATAGAGATATAGACAGATAGATAGATAGATGACAGATAGATAGATGATAGATAGATAGATAGATGATAGAGATATAGACAGATAGATAGAGATATAGATAGATAGATAGATAAATAGATAGATAGATAAGCATTCACATTGTTAAATACGTAGATGGCAAGCATACATCATCAACAGATAAAATAGACAAGTGTCTTCTTTATATACAAATGGGATGGATAGATAGATAGAAATATAAATAGATATAGATAGATAGATAGAGGGATAGATAGATAGATAGATAGATAGATAACAGAGGGCGATAGATAGATAATAGATAGATGGATAGATAGATAGATAATAGATAGATAGATAGATAATAGATAGATAGATAGATAGATAGATAGATAGATATAGACTTACTCACATTGTTAAATATGTATATGGCATGCATATATAATCAATAATAGATAAAATAGACAAGTGTATTCTTTATTTACAAATGGGATCGATAATAGATAGATAGAATGACAAATGACAAGCACAGAATGATCCATAGAGACGTTAGGGATACAGTATGAATGGTTTATAAAGTCTCACTGGATAATTCAGTACAGGTTGGTATTTTCACCTTTTTTATTTGTCACCTGCGCTACACTGAAAATGGCAATAAGGATATCCATTAACTCAAAATAGGTGTTCATGGACATAGTTTATGAAAAAACATTCTGTTTAGCAGGTTGCAAGAGCTACCTGGTGTTCACCCTTTTCCCCTCACAGGGATGTGACCTTCACTGCAAGGGCTCCTAGGTTGTCTCCACAGAGTAGCTGCTGGCCGATGGAGCAAGTTGTGAAAGGAAAATGTGAATAGCCTGGGTCAGAAGAATAGCGCCTGGAAAAATTACAAAATTGTAGGCAAAAACATAGTCATGGGATAGCCAGATTCAAGTTCAGAAGGTCAAGCATAAACGAGAGGAAGAAGAGTAGCTAGGTTCTCCACAGGTCAGCATTCGGGGGTCAAAAAGGCAGAATAAACAAGAATGATCCAGGTTAGATACAAAAGGTTATTCAACAATAGTGCATAAGAGTAGTAATATGAATACAATAACTGGTAATCACAGGGTGCCTTGAGTGCCCATTGGTTGCCGAACCTGTCATTAAATGTAACAGCTGACTGGATCCAGTGATTGGGCAGCAAGCAAGAACAAAATTAGTGTCTGTGCTCTTAATATTACAGTCTGGGTGTGTACATGTCACTGCCCAAAGATTAACTGGATGGTGTGAACGCTGACTAGCAGAAGAGGAGACACGGCCCCTTGGATGTCACCAGGAATGCATTGGCACCAGTGAAGGAGCAGTGACAGGTCAGTTTATTATAGTGCCCTATAACAGGTAGGAGGCAATACAATTAGCCCTGTGGACTGCACAGATTCATTTTGCAATTGAAATGATGTGGTTGTTTTATGTATTCATTTTAGCACACAGTTTCCTTCTATTTGATAGATTTTTATGTAATACTTGATGTTGCTCAAAAGCTTTATTTCTTAGAAAATTTGTGTCAGAACAGGTTTGGGGCCTCCACAATTAGTGAAGGGCGAACAGTGGTAAAGTCACAATGTAATTCATACTTATTTATAACATTTTGAAGGAGGTTAACTTTCTATTTGCCTGGTATTATGTTACCATTTTTATCTTCCTTTCCATTCTATCATCTACCTTTCCCCTTTACCGCCTTCGCACTTGCTGCATAATCTTGACAATAAGCCATTTCCGTTTCATGTAGGATATATTTTCTTCCGCTTCCCATGCACACATTGTTGTTCTGACAGCATAAACACCAGCATTTACCCATAAACTACGCAAGCGATACCAACCCTTTCACAGCCTGCGCAGACTGCATTGTACAATGGTGGTGCTATCAGCCTTTTCAAGGATTAGTATAGAAAGCAGCGACCAATTTTCCATGTAAAGCATCGAGTAGATACAGCGGCATGTAAAAGTTTGGGCACCCCTGGTCAAAATTAGTGTTATTGTGAACAGTTAGGCCTTTTAGAGATCATTTCATCTTCAACTTGCTTAAGGTTAAATTGACACATTTCCTTTGTATTTTAAGCATAAAAACATTTTTTTTTTCATCTTTTACCATTTAAAAATTCCAAAAATGAAAATGGGCTGATGCAAAAGTTTGGTGGGCACCCTGCATGGTTAGTACATAGTAGCACCTTCTTTTGAAAGTATCACAGCTTGTAAACGCTTTTTGTAGCCAGACAAGAATCTTTCAATTCTTGTTTGAGGGATTTTCATCCATTCTTTATTGGAAAATTCTTCTAGTTCTGTGAGATTCCTGGGTCGTCTTGCATGCGCTGCTATTTTGAAGTCTAGCCACAGATTTTCAATGATGTTCAAATCAGGGGACTTTGAGGGCCCTTGTAAAACCTTAATCTTGCGCCTTTTGAGGTCGTCTATTGTGGATTTTGATGTGTGTTTAGGATCATTATCCGTTTGTAGAAGCCATCTTCTTTTCAACTTCAGCTTTTTTACAGATTGTGTTATGTATGCATCAAGAATTTCTTCAAATTTAATTGAATCCATTCTTCCCTCTACCCGTGAAATGTTCCCTATGCCATTGGCTGCAACACAACCCCAAAGCAATATTGATCCACCCCCCATGCTTAATGGTTGGCGAGATGTTCTTTTCCTGAAATTCTGTGCCCTTTTTTCGCCACACATACCTTTGATCATTGTGGCCAAAGAGTTTTATTTTAACCTCATCGGTCCACAGGACTTGTTTCCAAAATTCATCAGGCTTGTTTAGATATTCTTTTGCATACTTCTGACGCTGAATTTTATGGTGAGGACGCAGGTGAGATTTTCTTCTGATGACTCTTCCATGAAGGCCATATTTGTGCAGGTGTCTCTGATCAGTAGAACAATGCACCACAACTCCAGAGTCTGCTAAATCTTTCTGAAGATCTTTTGCAGTCAAGCGAGGGTTCTGATTTGCCTATCTAGCAATCCTACGAGCAGATCTCACTGAAATTTTGCTTGGTCTTCCAGACCTTATCTTGACCTCCTCTGTTCCTGTTAACTGCCACTTCTTAATTATATTTCGAACTGAGAAAAGGGCAACTTGAAAACGCTTTGCTATCTTCTTATAGGCTTCCGCTGCTTTGTGGGCCTCCACCATTTTCATTTTCTGAAGGCTAGGCAGCTGCTTAGAAGAACCCATGGCTGCTGTTTTTTGACACAAGGTTGGATGAGATTGGGTTTTTATACAGCTGGGAAATTTGCATCACCTGGCCTTTCCTAACGATGATAGTGAACAAAACATAACCCTAACAGGCTAATTAATGTCTGAAACCTAGGTCAAAGTTGTCTGCGCACACAAATCTCCAAGGGTGCCCAAACTTGCATCGGCCTGTTTTCCTTTTTGTAATTTTTAAAATGTAAACAATGAAAATATTATTGTTTTTGCCTAAAATACAAAGAAAATGTGTCATCATTAACCTTACGCCTTTTAGAGATCATTTCATCTTTAACATGCTTAACTGTTCACAGTAACAGTAATTTTGACCAAGGGTTCCCAAACTTTTACATGCCACTGTATAGATAAGTTCCACTATATTATGTATGCTGCTTAGCCTACAACCTCAGTTTTTTTACATGTGTCCCAGCCAAGACTTGTTTTCCTTGGGTGTACAAAGCTTTTGACAGGTTCATCTTACCGTAGTTCACTTCTGAGCACATTGAGTTCTTGGGCTCCTCAAAGGTAATTATTTGGATAGCAATGATTGCATGCCCACTTCTAGTTTCAGCATCATTTTTGTTGTTATCATTGCATCTTTAGAACATATTAGCAAGAAGGTTATTCAGGTTATTTGTAAGTCAACTTAGAAGAAATAGGCTATAAATGGGAAAGTACTCCTTCATCAGCTCCAAATGGGCTTGTCTTCTACTGGACTAAGGCCACGTCCCCACTATCAGTATTCGGTCAGTATTTTTCTCAGGAGTGGGAGCCAAAACCAGGAGTGGGTGATAAATGCAGAATTGGTGACTTGTTTCTATTACACCTTTTCTCTGATTGTTCCTCACCTGGTTTTGGCTCCTACTCCTGAGAAAAAATACGGACCGAATACTGACCAAATACTGATAGTGGGGCTGTGGCCTAAGGCTAAGTCTTGAGATCCTTTAGGACTTTGGTGGGCCAGTCCAACTCCACATGATGGAAAAAAATCCTAGAAAGAGGTGGTTGATCTTCTGGATAAGGTGTCCATTAAAAAGGGCTTGTCACTTACTAAAAATATGTAATTTTGTTACCTGGTGTAAATATTGAGGTTCTCCTGAAGCCGGCGTAGATTTTCTTTAGTTCCTGCGTCTGAGATACAGACTCGTATATATACTACTGTATATAAATCTAGTCTTGATAGCCAACTGGGCGTGATCCTCAAGAAGACTTCTACAGTCAAGAGCTGAGGACCACGCCCACTTGTATAAAAAGGCCAAATTTATAGACAGGAACGAAGGGGCGATATCTCAGGAACGGAGAGGCACAGGAACAAAAGGAAAACATTGCCGGATTCAGGAGAACAGCGGCATTTACACCAGGTAAAAAAAAATTGTATTTTTGGCAAGTGACAAGTCCTCTTTAAGTAGGTAAACACTAATTAACATTTTAGGTTCATTCTTTTTTGCATTATGTTAGGATTTACTTGTAGCTTTTTTTTTTAGCATCCTCTAAATTCTTATATTACATTGTTACATTCATTCAAATTTTACTGTATGCATTTCCCTACACTCTTCTTTCTTTCTTTTTTTCTTTCTTTCCTAAACTCTTTTAACACGGTTTTTCCTCCCACGCAGCCCTAGCAACAGGAACCTGTCTCCCAGCAACAGCATCTTACGTGAAACGAGCGTAGGGAGGGAGGAAGGGATGGAGAGAGAAGGGAGGGAGGAGAGAGATGCGCCAGACGACAGCCTTATAAGGACTTTTTCTCGCTCCAAAAATAATACAATCAGTTTTTTTTCCCTCTCCTTCACCTCACTGGGGAAGGAAAGTTTCAGAATAGGGAAATCCCTTTAAACTTTTTAGCTATGGCCAGGAACAGGGACAATAAGGAGGATTTATTCTCTGTGCCAGAATTTGGGATTCCTAATAGATCTATCTAGACATGCAGGAAAATTATTATACATGCACCAATTGTGTTTTCTTTCCCCCATAGGGAATAAAGGTAATATTGTATTCTAGATGGAGAACTGGACATAAAATTCATCCTGTGGCTAAGGAGAGCTAACACTGCTGTGTGCCTGCTGGATACGTGCGTATGTATGTCTTTTACCCTGCATTAATATAACCTTGGTTAACGTCTCAACCAGTTTTCATTATTATTCGCTGCACGGCTCTATATAGTTATTAGGAGGATAATATCAAGCGGCTACATATTATTGAGAGGGAGGGGTTAATAAAGCAAAGGAATTCTGTTTTAGATGATAGCTCATAGTGCCGCACACAGCAGATGAATGGTTAAAAAAAAAGGTAAAAACAATATACTGTATATATATATATATATATATATATATATATATATAGAGAAGGTCAAGGAGAGAAGTTGAAGTGATTGCAGCTATTTTTATCGGAGACCGGAGCAGCCGTATGTATGGAGAGAAGTGAATAATAGATGGAAAAAAAGGTTAAAAGGAGTAGTAATAAGAGAAATAGCCGTGATTTTATCTTGTATTTTCAAACAGATTTTAGGATAATATCTGCAGCAACCAGGTGTTAAATGTAATTTATTGACATGTTAAAGCATCTCCCGATATACTGTCTATGGATTTCACTTTTTTTTTTTTCAACTGTTACCAAAAAATAGACCAAAAAAAAGCAGGACAGTAAAACTGCATGCAAAAATTGTGTTCCTGGTTTTAGGTCCTGTGATGTGCTCTCTATGATGGTGGTTCTGGAAACATTCCCCTTAAAACCCATAGCAACAAAAAGCATGTTTTTTTAATGTACAGTAGTGGTATAGTCTTGTGCCACATTGCACTTCAAAATGTGAACTAAGCGGTCACCAGAATTCACAATATAAACTGCATTCATAGGCCTGATAATGATGCTGGGTTTACTTTGAAAATCCATGTCAGAGTGATTATATATTCCAATTTGAACGTTAAACTCAATTTCTGTTCACTTAGCCTGATTGATAGCTCCTCAGTGTCCCTCCTCTCTGCTGCTGAATCTCCACCCACCTAGCCTGATTCACAGCTGTCAGTGTCCCTCAGCCCAGCTGCTGAATCTCAACCCAACTAACTTGATGCATAGCTCCTCAGTGTCTGTCCTCCCTGCTGCTGAATTTCAACCAACCTAGCCTGATACACAGCTCCTCAGTGTCCCTCCTCCCTGCTGCTGAATCTCCACCCACCTAGCCTGATTCACAGCTCCTCAGTGTTCCTCCTCCCAGCTGCTGAAACTCAACCCACCTAACCTGATACATAGCTCCTCAGCGTCTGTCCTCCCTAATGCTGAATTTCAACCAACCTAGCCTCATACACAGCTCCTCAGTGTCCCTCCTCCCAGCTGCTGAATCTCCACCTACCTAGCCTGATTCACAGCTCCTCAGTGTACTTCCTCACTGCTGCTGAATCTCCACCCACCTAGCCTGATTCAGAGCTCCTCAATGTCCCTCCTCCCAGCGGCTGAATCTCAGCCCAACTAACTTAATACATAACTACTCAGTGTCTGTCCTCCCTGCTGCTGAATTTCAACAAACCTAGCCTGATACACAGCTCCTCAGTATCCCTCTTCCCTGCTGATGAATCTCCAACCACATAGCCTGATACACAGCTCCTCAGTGTCCCTCCTCCCTGCTGCTGAATCTCAACCTACCTAACCTGATACATAGTTCCTCAATGTCTGTTCTCCCTGCTGCTGAATTTCAACCAACCTAGCCTGATACACAGCTCCTCAGTGTCCCTCCTCTCAGCTGCTGAATCTAAACCCACCAAACCTGATACATAGCTCCTCAGTGTCTGTCCTCCCTGCTGCTGAATCTCCACCCACCTAGCCTGATTCACAGCTCCTCAGTGTCACCCCTCCCTGCTGCTGAATCTCAACCCACCTAGCCTGATAAAAGCTCCTCAGTGTCCCTCCTCCCTGCTGCTGATCTCACACTGCTGAAAGGCTGCAGGTGTCAATCAGGCTGAGTGGATGGAGACTACATACACTTCAGTTATTTCATTCCATAGCTGGACTCACACTAGGGAATGACTGAAGGTGGTTTGGGCCCTCATACATACATTACATCTTGCAAGGTCAGTCCCTTTCCATATGCCCTATAGGGGATAAAGATGTTATAGAGGGAGATGTATTGTTCAAGACCTCTTTCGCTTTAAGATAAAGAGGACAGACAGTAATAAGAATGTAATCTGAATGCCGATATGTAATACTACATTTTCCATGCAACACCTGGTAGAAAAAGTGTGTAGCTAAGAGCAAAACTCCCTGGAAAAAAACAGCTGTTTAATGGGTAATGAGAAGCGTCACTTTAAAAGGAATCTGTCGCCAGGTTTTTGCTGCTCCATCTCAGAGCGGCATAATGTAGGGGCAGAGACCCTGATTCCACCGATGTGTCACCTAATGGGCTGCTTGCTGTCATTTTGATAAAATTCCTGTTTTCTCTGCTGCAGGTCTAGCAGTTCTTTCTGATTGCTGAGCTCTGTATAACCCTGCCCACACCACTGATTGGCAGCTTTATGTGTACAATGTGGTGCATAGGCAGAAAAGCTGCCAATCAGTAGTGGAGCGGGCTTATACAGAGCTCATGAATATGGCTGGACTACAGCAGGTTCACTGGTCCTCTAGTGATTATCTCCTGCTGATACAACAGTGATTTGATCAAAACTACAGCAAGCAGCCCAATAATGGAATAAGGATCTCTGCCCTTACATCATGCTGCTCTCAGGGTATCAAAAAAATAGTTACAGATTCACTTTAACGGTGCATGCAGTAGCGGGAACACTACACAATGTTATCTTCAATTAGTCAGTTAGTGGGAGGGACCAGGAGTCAGACCTCTGCTGATCTGATATTAATGGATAGGTCATTAACATTAAAGTGCTAAACTTCCATTGGAGTTTCACTCTGTGCTGATTAAAGGGGATGCCTGACATGAGATATTCATTCCAAAAACTGTACAAAGTATCAGGGGGGGGCATTTATTTGTGATAGAAAGTTGTCAATATAGAAAGCGTTCTTTACAGTTAGAGCATTGAAATTATGGAATGTCCTACTCCTAGAGATAGTAATAGCAGATACAATGAGCACATTCAAAAAGAGCTTATCCAATGACAAATGGGTAATAAATAATTAAGCACTGGATGATGTATAACTAATTTAAGAAAGGTTAAGTTTCTCCTCCAGGTGTTTCAGTGTAGCATCGGCGTCTCTGCCCCCTGCCAGGCAGAGACGCCGCCCCCCTTACTGCCGCGGTCCTGGTCCGGCGTCTTCCGGCCTCCCTGCTGCTGCTGGTACACGCAGCTTCCCAGGCACTGTACTTAGGGCACGCGCGCGCTCCCTCCCTCTTAAAGGGGCTATGGCACCCGGCTCTGGACCCCGGCTCTCTGCGCCTCCACGTTTTGGTGGTGACTCCGTCTTATGTCAGGGCTTCCTAAATCAGTGCACGCTGCACTTTGAACTCCTGGCACATCAGTTCCCCTCCGACCGGGCCAAGGTGGCGTTCATCATGTCTCACCTCACCGGGGAGGCATTGGCATGGCTAAACCCTCTGTGGGAGAGAGGGGATCCCCTGGTGTCCGATCTTCCGGCTTTCCTCACTGCCTTCCGGAAAGTCTTCGATGAGCCCGGACAAAATCTTCTACTGCCTCGTCACTTCTCCGTCTCCGCCAAGGGAGTCTCACCGTGGGCCAGTATGCCATACATTTTCAAACCCTCGCATCTGAGCTTGCCTAGAACAACGAGGCCCTGGTGTCCACCTTCTAGGAGGGTCTTTCCGGACAGATCAAGGATGAGCTAGCCGGTCGTGACATTCCTACCACCCTGGACGACCTGGAGTCATTAGCTACCCGGATTGACATCCGTTTTCAGGATCGTGTCAAGGAGACTACCCAGTAGAGAAGATTTCCGCTTCTCGCTCCTGTATTCCAAAAACCTGCCTCTCAACCAGCAATTCCCTGGGCATGTTCGCCTGAGCCCATGCAAATTGACCAAACCAAGATGGTCAAGTCTCGCCAGGAGATGCGCTGAGCCGAGGGGAGTTGCTTCTACTGTGGCAGTAAAGAGCATTTGATCCAATCCTGCCCGGTGAGGCCGAGAAACTCCAGTGTCTAGGACCGCTCGGAGAGGTCGTCCTAGGCAAGAGTAAATCCTCTCCATCCTTGACCCTATCTGTTTCCATTTCCAGTGGTGAGACACGCTTCTTCTAGACTGCCCACCTGGATTCCAGAGCCGCTGGGAATCTCATTTCACAGGCTGTAGTGGAGCTGTATCAGATTCCTACCATACATCTGGCTGAACCATTGGCAGTCGCTTCTGTGGATGGGAGACTTCTTCCGGAGACCATCTTGCTCATCACAGAGCCTTTAACCTTTCAGGTGGGAATGCTGCACTCGGAGAGGATCTCCTTTCATGTGCTGTCTGGTCTCTCTCACTCCCTCTTGCTTGGTCTACCCTGGTTACAGAGACATGAACCCGTCCTGAATTGGCGATCTGGTGAGGTGCTCCGTTGGGGGCAGGATTGCCATGAGTCCTGTCTGGTTCCGGTTCATCTAGCTCGACCCCCGTCTACTGCGGCTAATCTACCTGGTCTGCCGGCACCCTTCTGGTCCTATGCGGACATCTTCGGCAAGAAGGAGGCTGAGACACTACCACCTCATAGGCCGTATGATTGCCCAATCGACCTGGTACCCGGTGCTTCTCCTCCCCGCGGGCGTATCTACCCCTTGTCACTGGCTGAGACCCAGGCCATGTCTGAGTACATAGAAGAGAATCTTGCTAGGGGATTCATCCAGAAATCTACTTCCCCGGCTGGAGCAGGATTCTTCTTTGTTAAGAAGAAAGACGGCTCACTACGTCCCTGTATCGATTACAGGGGTCTTAACCAGATTACCATAAAGAATAAGCACCCCCTGCCTCTCATCTCGGAGGTGTTTGATCTTCGTGGGGCATACAATTTGGTCTGGATCCGCCAGGGAGACGAGAGGAAGATGGCATTCAACACCCGTGACGGTCACTATGAATATCGCGTGATGTCCTTTGGTCTCTGTAATGCCCCAGCCGTCTTCCAGGAGCTGGTTAACGACATCTTCCGTGATCTCCTGTATTCTTGCGTGGTGGTGTATCTGGACAATATCTTGGTCTTCTCTCCGGACCTGCCCACACACCGGAGGGATGTTCGTCAGGTTCTGCTAAGGCTCCGTCAGAATCGCCTATACGCAAAATTTGAGAAATGCCTCTTCGAGCAGACTTCCCTTCTGTTCCTGGGATATATTATCTCCGAGACTGGTCTACGGATGGATCCCGAGAAGGTTTCTGCTGTCTTAAAGTGGCCCCGACCGGAGGGGTTGAAGGCAATTCAGCGATTCTTGGGCTTCGCAAATTATTACCGTTTCTTGATCCCTCATTTCCCCTCCCGTACCGCTCCCATCCCCACGCTCACCCGTAAGGGAGCAAATACCAGGGAATGGACTTCCGAAGCAGAGGAGGCCTTTGTCTCCCTTAAACAAGCTTTCTCCTCTGCCCCTGTGCTGCACCGTCCGGATTGCAACAAACAGTTCTTCCTGGGGATTGATGCTACCTCCTCCGGAGCCGGAGTGGTGCTCATCCAGAAATCTCCATCTGGGAGAATGGTAACCTGTGGCTTCTTTTCCAAGCTCTTCTCCTCGTCCGAGCGCAACTACTACATAGGAGATCGTGAGCTGCTAGCCATCAAATTGGCGCTGGAGGAGTGGCGCTACCTGCTGGAGGGGGCTCTGCACCCAGTGGTCATCTACACTGACCACAGAAACCTGGCTTATTTATAAAACGCCCAAAGACTCAATCCGCGTCAGGCCCGGTGGTCTCTGTTCTTCACCCGATTCTGCTTCACTCTACACTACCGCCCAGCGGACAAGAATATTAAAGCCGATGCTCTATCCCGCTCATTCCTGTCTTCCGACCAAGAGGAGGAGCCTCTGCATATCATCGACCCCTCCAAAGTAATGACTGTGGCTCTGTTTGACCTGTCTCATCTTCCACCCAGTAAGACTTTTGTAGCAGTTCCGGATCATAAGAAGGTTCCTCTGTGGGGCCATTTATCCAAACTAGCCGGCCATGCTGGCCAGAGGAAGACCTTCCTGCTCATCGCCCGGCATTACTGGTGGCCTTCCCTACTCAAGGATGTTGCAGATTTCATCACGGCTTGTTCTTCCTGTGCCCGTAACAAGGTGCCCAGGCATCTTCCAGCTGGCCGTCTCCTTCCTCTTCCCGTACCTTCCGCTCCGTGGCAACACATTCCTATGGACTTATCATAGAATCATAGAATCATAGAATGGTTGAGTTGGAAGGGACCTCCTGGGTCATCTGGTCCAACCCCCTGCTCAAAGCAGGATTCACTAGATCATCTCAGACAGATGTCTGTCCAGCCTCTGTTTGAAGACGTCCATTGAAGGGGAACTCACCACCTCTCGTGGCAGCCTGTTCCACTCATTAATCACCCTAACTGTCAAAAAGTTTTTTCTAATATCTAATCTGTGTCTCCTCCCATTTAGTTTCATCCCATTGCTTCTAGTCTTTCCTTGTGCAAATGAGAATAAAGATGATCCTTCTACAATGTGACAGCCCTTGACATATTTGTAGACAGCTATTAAGTCTCCTCTCAGTCTTCTTTTTTGCAAGCTAAACATTCCCAAATCCTGCAACCGTTCCTCATAGGACATGGTTTGCAGACCAGTCACCATTCTGGTCGCTCTTCTCTGAACTTGCTCCAGTTTGTCTATGTCTTTTTTAAAATGTGGTGCCCAAAACTGTACACAGTATTCCAGATGAGGTCTGACCAAAGAGGAGTAAAGACCGATAATGACTTCACGTGATCTAGACTGTATGCTTCTGTTAATACATCCCAGAATTGTATTTGCCTTTTTTGCTGCTGCATCACACTGTTGACTCATGTTTAGTCTATGATCTATTAGTATACCTAAGCCTTTTTCACATGTACTGTTGCTTAGCTCTATTCCTCCCATTCTGTATATGCTTTTTTCATTTTTATTGCCCAGATGTAGTATTTTGCATTTTTCCCTGTTAAAAACCATTCTGTTGGTTGCTGCCCACTGCTCCAGTTTATTTAGGTCTTTTTGAATCCTCTCTCTCTCTTCTCTAGTATTAGCTATCCCTCCTAGCTTTGTGTCATCAGCAAATTTAATCAGTTTACCCTCAATTCCTTCATCTAAATCATTGATAAAGATGTTGAACAATACAGGTCCCAGGACGGAGCCCTGTGGTACCCCACTTGAGACATTCATCCAGCTGGATGTGAAGCCATTTACAACCACCCTTTGAGTCCGATCACTAAGCCAGTTATGAATCCACCTAACAGTTGCCTGGTCCATTGCATACTTGGTCATTTTTTCAATAAGGATGGTGTGAGATACTTTGTCAAATGCTTTGCTGAAGTCAAGATATACTATATCTACAGCATTTCCCTGATCCACCCAGTCAGTGATTCTGTCATAGAAGGAAATTAAGTTAGTCTGACATGACTTGTTAGTTACAAACCCATGCTGACTCTGGTTAATCACTTCATTCTTATCCATGTACTTACATACATGTTGTTTAATAATTTGTTCAAAGATCTTTCCTGGTATAGAAGTCAGACTCACCGGCCTATAGTTCCCTGGGTCCACCTTCTTCCCCTTTTTGAAGATAGGAACAACATTTGCTCTTCTCCAGTCTTCTGGGAGTTCTCCTGTTCTCCAAGAATTTTCAAAGATTAAGGAGAGTGGTTCTAAAATTTCTTCTACGATCTCTTTCAGTACTCTGAGGTGTAATTCATCTGGACCTGGAGACTTGAACTCATTTATGTTAGCTAAATATTCCCTCACAATCTTTCTGTTTACAGATAACTTTGATTCCTCTATTCCTTTAAAAGGACAGTGAAGATCAGTTGATGTTACATTTTCTTTCTGAGAGAAAACAGATGCAAAATAGGAATTAAAAAGTTCGGCCTTCTCAACATCCTCTCTTACCATTTCTCCATTTTCATCCTGTAAAAATCCTATAGCATCTTTGACTTTTCTTTTACTTTTGACATACCCCCAAAATCCTTTTTTATTGCTTTTGACATCTCTTGCAAGCCTTAATTCATTGTCAGCTTTAGCTAACCTGATACGTGCCCTGCAGGATCTGCAGACTGCATTATAATCTTCTTTAGATATGCCTCCCTCTTTCCATTTAATAAACATTTCTTTCTTTCTTTTTAGCATGTTCTTTTTAGCATGCTTAATTACTGATCTCCCTGTTTCTGCCGGTTGTACTGTCATCTGGGTGGTCACTGACCGCTTTTCTAAAATGGCCCACTTCAACCTGCTGCCTGGTCTCCCTTCAGCATCTGTGCTGGCTAAGGACTTCATCCATCATATCTTTCGTCTCTACGGCCTACCCCTCCACATTGTGTCTGATCACGGGGTCCAGTTCACTTCGCGCTTCTGGAGAGCTACGTGCAAGCTGCTGGATGTCTCCTTGGATTTCTCCTCTGTTTATCATCCTCAGTCCAATGGTCAAGTGGAACATATCAACCAGATCCTTACCAGCTTCCTTCGGCACTTCGTCAACGCTCACCATAACGATTGGGTTGAGCTCCTAACCTGGGCCGAGTTCTCCTATAACAACCATGAGAGCGAGTCTTCTTCCAAATCCCCATTCTTTGTGGTCTTCGGTCAACACCCCCAGATTCCGTTTCCCATCTCTTCTTCAGTGGACAATCCTGCCACAGAGTCTCTGGTCAGCGAATTTTCTGCTATTTGGGAAGACACTAGATCCGTACTTCTTCAGTCCTCCGAGCGGATGAAGAAACATGCTGATAAGAGACATCTGGATCCGCCTCAATTCCGTCCGGGAGACAAGGTCTGGCTCTCCTCCAAATATGTTCGTCTCAAAATACCATCGTATAAGTTGGATCCGCGGTTCATCGGCCCGTTCGAGGTTCTGAACCAAATCAATCCCGTGGCTTACAAGCTAAAACTCCCGGCCACCTTACGGATTCCCAACTCCTTCCACATATCTCTCTTCAAACCAGTTGTTCTTAATTCTTTTTCTGACGATACAGGTACCACCCCAGCTCCGGTCTCCGCTGAGGACGTCTATGAGGTAAAGAACATTTTGGCCACCAAAAGGGTAAGAGGAAAAAACTTTTTTCTGGTGGATTGGAAGGGGTTTGGCCCAGAGGAGAGGTCTTGGGAGCCCAGGGAGAACATCCATGCCCCTCTTCTTCTTAAAGAATTTCTTGCAAGCCTAAAAAAGAGGGGGCGTAAAGGGGGGGGGGTACTGTAGCATCGGCATCTCTGCCCCCTGCTAGGCAGAGACGCCGTCCCCCTTAATGCCGTGGTCCTGGTCCGGCGTCTTCCAGCCTCCCTGCTGCTGCTGGTGCACGCAGCTTCCCGGGCACTGTGCTTAGGGCGCGCGCTCCCTCCCTCTTAAAGGGGCCATGCACGCCATCCTAAAAGTCCCTGGCCAATGGCCGGAAGACTTTCCCTATTTAAAGCACCTCCTCCAATATGGAGGTGCCCGTGCAAGGTTGTTGTTCTGTGTTCTTACTGTTGCTTCAGCCCTCAGGTCCATCTGTAAGTCAGTCCTGTCCGCCAGTCTGTTCGTCAGCCCAGCCCGCCAGTCTGACTACAATCCAGCCCGACAGTCTGTCTACAGTCCAGTCCGCCAGTCTGTCTATGGGCTCTGCCCACCTGCTTACCTGGAAGCACCTGCCAGTCACCTGCCGTGTCCGCCAGCCTGCTTACCTGGAAGCACCTGCCAGTTACCTGCCGTGCCTGCCAGCCTACTTACCTGGAAGCACCTTTCTGTTACCTGCCGTGCCCGCCAGCCTGCTTACCTGGAAGCACCTGCCAGTTACCCGTTGTGCCCGCCAGCCTGCCTACCCGGAGCACCTGTCTGGCTATCAGCCTGCTTATCCGCTGTACCGGTTTGTTCCTGCCATCTGACCCGTGGGAGTCACCTGCTCTCATACAAGGTCAGCCCCAGAGTGGCACCTGGTCCCCCTGCTTGGTCCCTCCTTGGTTCACAGAGTCGACTGAGCCGCCGTGCGACCTTGGTCAGGCCGAGAAGGTACTTAGTCATGCCCCTCTTGCCCCTCCTTGCACCGCAGCACAGAGGTTCCACCACCCGGACCCGTAACATTCGGGATGTATTGGGGGAAGGAGGGCAGCTTCCATGTTTCATGCAGGAGGCTATATTTGTGGTTAAAGCCAGGGAAGGATCAGCTGATGCCAGACTCATACCGACCTATAATGCTGCTCCTGGTGGATATTAAGATTCTGGCAAAGTCCTTGGCTGTTTGTCTATTTTATGAAAATGGGCTTTGGGGAGATGTTCATGAGATTTGTCAGGCTGTTATATGGAGTCCCTTGGGCAAGGGTCCTTATTGATAATAGACTTAGTGATGTGGAATCATGTATAGAAAGTTTTAGGAGATACTCAAAGAGTTTCACACGTTTGCCAGTTTTGATCAAATCAGGGAGTTGATCGATCGGAGACAAGAGAAACACAACCACTTCTGTCTGTGTCCCAGACTTGTCTATTCTCGGATGCCTGGTCACACGTTTTTATTACTATCCACAAAGATAAGGAAAGTGGGAATGGCTTACATTTCATTACCTAAAAAGGAATATTTAAGCTGGGAAAAACAAAGTTGTAAATTATGTCTAAATTCCTTAGAAACTGGCTATATCTAGTTTTACTGTGCTTTCGGAAACAAAGGAAGGCTTTAATAGAAAGACAGCTCTATTAGATACGCCTTATATTATTTGCTTTTACGAATAACACTTATAAAGCTAATATTAAAATACAAAATTATAAAAGATATATGTGTATATTTAATTGTCTAAATAATAATCAAAACAAAATATAAGTATTTACCATTAACATTAGTCTATGTTCACATGTCCAGTAATGATCCGTGTGTGGAGTATAGTACTTGTTGAAACCATGACCCCAGACTGTTCCAGGTTGGCCTTCAGGTTTTTGGATGTTTGACGTGGTGTTTTTCCACTATTCGCACCAACCTTCGAAGACATCTCTCGTCAATTTTCCTCTTTACCCCACGTCCAGGGAACCTCTTGAGCCCTTGCCTCTACCACCGACCCCAGTAATGGTTGATGGTAATCTGGAGTTCCAGATTTTGAGGATTGTAGATTCTCATCTCCACTATAGTTCTCTACAATACTTGGTGCACAAACCGGAAGTGAGTTTCTCATTACCTCACTTCCGGTTTGCGTTCCACATGCATCCCGGATGTTCTGTTTACGTCACTTCCGGGCGCGTTTGCGTTCCAACGTGACACGCACGCCAGCACCGATGCTGTGGATGGACTGCGCTCTGATGAGACGCAGTCTTCTAACAGATCGGTGCTTGGCGCTTTTTTTGCATAGCGCTATGCTTTCATTCTCATACTCTTCTCCTCATTGGCCAATTGTCCTATATATACCACATCCTCACCCACCTCTCTGTATCCTGGTAAAAGCCTACGGCGAAACACGCGTCGGACCTGTGTGGACTCTGAGGGATTTCCAGGTAGCTCATTTGATACTTTCATGTTTACTTTTTAGTACCTTTGACCTTTGTATCAGCTGTCTTATTTATTCATTTACTGACCTCCTCTCTATGTAGTCTAAATATTTACCTATCTGGGGCATCTTTGTTGCACTTTGCACTTTATTTACATGATGGTCTCCATATGTACCTTTAGCTTAGGCTGATCTTGGTCACTGTGTTCTTGTACATGGTTGTTAATATCGATTCATGCTTCTACCTACCCTCAGATACCCATTTTTCTGTTTACTTTTTTCCTCTTTTGTATCATTGTTGCCTATGTGTTTTTATGAATTTTTCAATAAATGTTCATTTTATACCGACCATGAGTCACATTTATAGGTTCTTTTTTCCATTATACTTGGCCCGAGAGTCCGACCTGCTCGATTCAAGTATCGAGTACCGAGCATCACTACTATTCAGCACTTGGCAGCAAGCATTAGTGCAAATCTGGGAATAGTGGGCTTTTGTAGTAGGAGTTTTTAGGACACGATAGTCCTCTGCGCCACTTATATTTTTATGCAAGGTATACAATAGGCAATATTAGGAGAAGCACTGGGGGTATATACTATGTAGTACTAGGAGGAGCACTGGAGGGATATACTAGGTAATATTAGACGAAGCACTTGAGGGATATACTAGATAATACTAGGAGGAGCACTGGAGGGATATACTAGATAATACTAGGAGGAGCACTGGAGGGATATACTAGGTAATATTAGGAGGACTGGAGGGATATACTAAGTAATACTAGGAGAAGCACTGGAGGGATATACTAGGTAATACTAGGAGGAGCACTGGAGGGATATACTAGGTAATACTAGGAGAAGCACTGGAGGGATAGACTAGGTAATACTAGGAGAAGCACTAGAAGGATATACTAGATAATACAAGGAAGAACACTGGAGGGCTATACTAGGTAATACTAGGAGAAGCACTGGAGGGATATACTAGGTAATACTAGGAGGAGCACTGGAGGGATATACTAGGTAATACTAGGAGAAGCACTGGAGGGATATACTAGGTAATACTAGGAGAAGCACTGGAGGGATATACTAGGTAATACTAGGAGAAGCACTGGAGGGATATACTAGGTAATACTAGGAGAAGCACTAGTATTGCGTTTATCTTCATGCCTGCTCAGGCTGTCGGGAACCCGGAATTTAATGATGCAGGTGTGGTGAGCTGTTCTGTTTGCCTGTAAATTACAGTTACACTTTAAATGGTTATTCTGGTTTGGCTTTTATCCTAAGTCTTGTTAAAAGGTGTTTATTGACTTATAGGATTGCTACTTTCAATAGGTGCCGCTAGAGTTCAAGTCCTCTTCCTCTCTGAAGAGACAATTTGCATATTTAACTTCCCAGAGGAGCATGCAAGGTGTTTAAGTCTCCTCATACTGGCGTGCCAGACCTGGCTTGTCACTCTCCACAAGGAGAAAGCTTACCCCCTAGATCCCAGTCTTAGCCTCTCACCTAGCCAAATCAGATCTCATACTTTGCACTGACAAGGGGCAATACCCCGAAACACAGTGTCTGCAAATTGGGATTCTGGTTTGGTTTTTATCCTAAGTCATATGCAAGGCTCGTTAAAGTGTACAATTGCTACTTCCAATAGGTGGTGACGCGCCCTCTGGGCCGTGGGGTACTCGGTGCCGGGCCGGTCGTTGCTAGGGGAGATGTCACAGTAGCGGTGACCCGGTCCGTGACCCAGGGCGGTCAGTAAAAAGGGGTATTTACAGGGGAATTAAAGTTCTTATATACAGTTCGTGACACCACCTGTGGCTAAAGGGAGCCGCCGCTGCGGAGCAGGTCCTCTGGAGCTGTTGTTAATGCAGCAGAGTTGGTTTGGCTCTCCACAGGCATAGCTTAGCTCCAGGGCAGTGTAGACGTTGCTGTTATGGTGTAGTGCAGAGGATGGCGCAGTTAATAATCAGTCCACAACTTAATGGCGGTTTCCTCTTATCTTTACTTGCGGTGGTTAGGCAGACCGGGGCACGGGTACTAGCTGGTAGTAGAGGTCCGGGCGGCCTGGAAGCAAGTTGGGGGATCCACCTAGCCAGGTGGAGTTGTAGGCCTTCCCTTTGCGCTACCTCTTTGGCCCGGCTGCGTATAGCTATGCTGCGGCCCTTGTCCCTGAGTAAAACGTCTTTGTGCTCACCCGTATGGCAGGCAGTTCGGGCCTTCCTGGAGTGTCGCTCCCACGTGGCGGTGCTGGACCCTATCGTGCTGCTGAGTCTCCGGGCGTCTGATGGGGCCAGGAAACCTGCAGTCTCCTTCCCTCCGGTTTCTGCTACTGGGCTTTCGGTGCCCCACAACCTCGGACTCCAGTGTCCGGTTCTTCTGAACTTCCCTCTGGTGTGAACTGCCGTGCAGCTCCACTCCCTAGGTCTTTGATCGTCGACGTCCTGACTTCAACTCCTGTCTATTCTCCTCACACTAACTAACCCCACCTCCAGATCCCAGTTGCGAAGGGGAGGAGCTCCCCTTGCTGGTCTGGAGCCAGGAACGTGTTGCATGCTAGCAAAACCTGATTAGGGGACCCCTGCTTGCTTCCAGGCATGACATCACCCCCTTGTGAGGGAGGCAATGCCACTGTGGCACCCAGACTCCTGGGGTGCCACAGTGGCGCTAGAGTTCAAGTCCTCTCTGAAGAGACAATTTGCATGCTTTAAATGCTGAAACATATCTGCCATTACTACATCCTGGGGTTGGGCATTATATAAGTTTACTGCTCTAGCTGTGAAGAACTTTTTCCTATATATTGATATCTAAATTAACTTTCCACTGCATATAATGAATGTTTCCTGGTCTTTTGCAATGCTTTGAAAAGACTATATTTGTGTGCCAATTTTTGTACTGACCACACATACAGTATACAGCATGCATACATGTAAATGAGTTCATGTTTACACTTGCATAAACATTAAATTTTTCTCAGCTGCTTATTATCTTTTGTGCAGAAAATCTGCAGTGTTTAAGTTCAAGCAAAGTAGATGTGATTTCATGAAAACTCCTACCCAATGCGTGTTTAAAGGCACCGTAGATTTGTGCGCTTTTTGGTGCATTTTTTTCCTATGGGCTTCTCTGTGGAGACTGTAATCAACCATGTACAATAAGGCTATGTGCCCACGTTGCATTTATGAAGCAGAAAATTTCTGCTTCATTTCTGCAAGTCCTCTCCCGGAAAAACGCATGCGGAATTCCGCACGCGTTTATCGCGCATTTTTCGCGCGTTTATCACGCGTTTTCCAAATGCGGAATTGCCTTGCGTTTTTTATGCATTGGACAAAGGCAATTCTGCTTGCGGAAACGCAAAATTAAATGACATGCTGCGGATTTTTGAACGCAGCATAAACGCTGCGGAAAAATCCGCAGCATGTGCATAGAACTTGCGGAATCCCTTTGGGGACCATGGGGTGCGGGTTACCAAGCGTTTTACAAGCATTTCCGCTGCGGAAATTCCGCATCAAAAACGCTTGAAAAACGCTACGTGGGCACACAGCCTAACACAATTGTGTTTCTAAGTGCATAATTCTAGCATTTCTGCACTAAAAAAAACACATTTAAAAACACTTAGAAAAAAAGTTAAAAAAATGCAGCAAAAATGCAATAATCAGTGCAGATTATTGCATGTTTTGGAGCGGATACCTGCAGAAAAAAATGCAACAGGAAAAAAGCAGCATTTTCAGACGTGAGAGCATGGTTTTAAGATATCTTTTTCCAAGCTGAACAATCCTAATTTTTCTAACCAATCTGACTGGAGCCCAAAACTGCACATGTAGCGTTTTTAATGCATTTTCGCGACGGTTTTTCGCTGCGAAAATGATTGGTAATCGGTCTGCCAGCTATTGCAATGGCAATCCTGATGTGCTGTGCATATGATGTGTAAATTTTCGCTCAGGATTGCCATTGCGGAATAAAACGTAGCATGTCATATCTATGCAGAGTTTCCGCAGCGTTTCCCGTCCATTGACTTTAATTGAACCGCAGCAAATCCGCAGGTATAATATTTATACCTGCAAATTTGCTGCGTTTCAATTAAAGCCAATGAGCAGTGAAATGCTGTGGAAACGCTGGGAGTGGTACCTGGGTCGGCAGAGGAGGACTACTACTCCTCTCATCCGACCGTCGCTCCCGCTGATAACAGCGAGAGCGGCGCGGCTGAGGGGAGCAGTAGTCTCCTCAGCCGAGCTGGGAACCACTCGTGGTAAAAAAAAAGTAAAAAAGTTAAAAAAAACACTATTCTCACGTGTCTGGCGATGTCCCCTGGCGATGTCCCCTTAGCTCGCTCCCGGCAGTGTACTGCTCTGCCATGACCTGCGGTCACATGAGCTCTCAGCTGAAGATCAGCTGAGAGCTCACGTGACCTCACTTTATGGCACCGGTGCTGAGTGGGAACATTCTGAAGAATGCTCCCACCAGTTCTGGTGCTGAGGCCACCGGGGCTGATCAGCTGATCTTCAGCTGATGAACCCCAGTGACCTCACTCCAGCAGCATTGTACACTGACAGGAGTGATGTTACACTACTTGTCAGTGTACATTGATGTCTTCTACAGCAGTGACATCAGTGATTGCTGATGTCACTGCTGTAGAAGTGACCCAGATCGCAGAGGGACAATTGTGATGGCGGTAATCGTGGACTACGTCATGACGGCGGACAGGTGAGGGATATGGCTGTTTTTTATTTTACTTTTTTTTCAGGAGACAAGGGATTCGGGGAATTTTGCATTGCTTTCAACCGTGACAAATGTATTCACCAGGAAATGTTATTTTAACATTTTACAACCTTATCTGGCCATGTGGTGTGTGAGATATCATCAGACACATTGTGTTTCATTTATGAAGGAGGGACTCTGAAAGTCACAAAGCCTATTTTTAAAGGGCCATCAGGCGGCCTTTACTACTCTTAAAGGGCCAACAGTCGGCCCTCACTATTCTTAGAGAGCCATCAGCCGTCTATGTTTTATTGTTCATATAACAAAGGTGGTTGATCCAGCACTTCCAATAAAACATATATTTTTCTTAAGAAAATTTCATCCATAAAAAATAGATAATTCCATAAGAAATCCACAGAAACATAAGGAAAAGTGTATCATCTGAGGAAATAGTCCCAAGGGAGATGCATTCAAGGTGTTGGTTGACGCGTTTCGAAGTGATACTTCTTATTCATAACCTACCAAAGTATCACTTCGAAACGCGTCAACCAACACCTTGAATTCATCTCCCTTGGGGAGACGTTGAAAGAGACGTAGAGGAGGGCCTCCTGAAAAAAAATGCTCCCATTATTAGGAAGTGGGTCTCTCATTGTGTTTAAGTATGCAGTGAATGCAAGGGCTGCCAAAAATGGGAGGCACTCCAATGCCCCTTGGAAGAGATGTGGAGGAGGGCCTCATAAAAAATGTTCCCATTAGAAAGGAGCGGGTCTCCTATACTTGTAATGCCCATGCACTAACTGTATGGGCTGACAAACATTTACCCATGGGGGGTATACATGT
Organism: Phyllobates terribilis; assembly: GCF_046119375.1. Classification (NCBI taxonomy): domain Eukaryota; kingdom Metazoa; phylum Chordata; class Amphibia; order Anura; family Dendrobatidae; genus Phyllobates; species Phyllobates terribilis. The sequence continues at coordinate 110,994,580 of NW_027362773.1, forward strand.
GACTCGCCCCCTGGGCTGTGGGGTACCCGGAACCGGGCTTTAGTGCGATGATGGGGGTAGTAGTGGCAACCCGATCCCGTGGCTCAGGGTAGTCAGACCAAATGCTGTGGCAGTCTATTTGTAGGGTTTTGAATGTCCGACTACGCCACCCGTGGATTGCGGTCAGGGATGACCGCCGCTGCAAAGCAGACCGCTGAGGCTGATGTTGGTATGCAGCACAGGGATAGGATAACTCCCCACGGGAAGAGTGTAACCTCAGGGCAGTGTAATAGGATGCTGAGGGTGATGGTGCAAGCCGCAATAATAAGGGTTCAGAGTCTGCTTCAAACAGTCCAGGGTCTTTATTGTAGTTAGTACTAATAACCCAACAGTAGTACAGGGTAGGAATGGGCCTGGGTGTCTGAGAGCATTCGGGCGAGCCCCACTGGTCAGGGTGAGTGGGTAGGGCTACCGTTCTCTCTCTGCCCTTGCTGACTATCCCCCTCTTCGTGGTGTGATAGCCCACGTCCCTGAGCTGGCCGTGTACTTTGCCTGTATGGCTTGCGACTCGGGCCTTAGGTACCTGTTGCTTCTCCGTGCTGTACTGGTCCCTCTGTGTGGCGGAGCCTCCAGGCTTCTCAGGCCAAGGAACCTGAAATCCCTTGCGGGTTGGTTATCTTCTGCCGGGCTTGCAACCCTGACAGCCTCGGACCGCAGTGTCCGGTTGTGTAGTTCTCTCTCAGCCAGGACCGACTCTCGTCGCCTCTGTCCCTGGCTTGCTGTTCCTCCTCTGCCTCCCGGACTCCTCAGCTGCTGCTGACCTGTCCCTTTCCTCTGGGAACCCTTCTGGATGCTTCAGAAGTGGGTCCTGGTCTTTCTAACCCTGCCCTCAGTTCCAGCTTTTCTAGGGGCAGCCTGCTCCCCCTACTGGCCTGGGACAGGAGGTGCTGCATGCTAATGGTCCCTGACCAGGGGACCTCCCTCCTGCTCTCAGACACAGCCTTTAATAAGTTGTGGCATCCAGGCCTGGGGTGACACACATGAACATACTGCATAAAAAATTTTTTTTACGGGCATCATAAACACCCTTTAAAAAAATTATGTGGATGTTACATCACGGACCACGGTCACCCTGGTGATATGGTGGTGGAGGATGAGGAGAAGGAGGAGGACAAGAGCAAATAGCCAAAATCAGGAAGCGTATACCTATGTGTGGGTGTGAAGAGGTGCATGAGAATACACCTCCCAAAAAAAGACACTGGATTTGAGTTTATGTTATGCTGCTATCATTCGGTGGTGTTGAGAAGTCTGGCCCAATCCAGCCCTTGTTCATTTTTATAAGAGTCTGCCTGTCAGCATTTTCAGTTGACAGGCGGATGCGCTTATCAGTTATAATTCCACCAGTGGCACTAAAACCCCGCTCTAATAAAACGCTGGCGGCAGGACAGGCCAGGACCTCCATGGCGTAGAGAGCCAGTTCATTCCACGTATCCAGCTTTAATACCCAATAATTATAAGGCACAGAGGAATCACGGAGGACGTTGGTACAGTCGGCAAGGTACTCCCTCAGCATCTTCCCAAACTTTGCACTCCTTGTGAGAGTACCCCGTGCCTCAGGGCCTGTGCGATGGGAGGGGCTGAGAAAATTCTCCCAGAACTTTGACAGTGTTCCCCTGCCTCTGCTGGATTGAAGTTGTGTCTCTCTCGCCTGTACTCCTTGGTTGTCCAATGAACTGTGACCTCTGCCGCCAGCGTTTTCAGATGGGAATTTTTTTAATAGTTCCGCAACAAGGGCCATCTGGTACTGCTCCATTTTTGTAGACCTGTCCGCATCAGGAATAAGAGATATAAAGTTCTCCTTGTAGCGTGGGTCTAGAAGTGTCACCAACCGGTAATGACTGTCACCCAAAATTTTGAGAACGCGAGGGTCATGGGAAAGGCAGCGTAACATAAACTCAGCAATGCGTGCCAGACTGCTAACAGGCAAGACTTCCATGTCCTCACCAAGAGGATGACTGACCATGCTATCCTCCTCCTCCTCTCTGTCCTCTGGCCATCCGCGCTGAACAGACGGTATGACAGTTGTGCACGTAGTACCGTCTATAGCGCATGATGGTACTTCCTCATTGTCACCCAATCCACGTTGGGATGAGATGAGGCTGGGCTGTGTGTAATCATCCTGTATTGTTCCTTGCTCCATCTCATCATGCTCCGCCTGCAATGCATCCTCTTTGATTGTGAGCAGAGAGCATTTCAGAAGACAGAGAAGCAGGGTGGTGACACTAATTATGGCGTCCTCGTCGTTCACCATCTTGGTGGAGTCCTCAAAGTTTTGGAGGATGGTACATATGTCTGACATTTTGGAGGATGGTACATATGTCTGACATCCATGTCCACTCCTGAGGTCTAATGTGTGGAGTCTGAACTGAATACCAACGGCCTTGTTGATGCTGGTACTCAATAACTGCCCTCTTCTGCTCACAAATCCTTCCCAACATCTGCAATGTAGAGTTCCAATGCGTGGGGACATCACACATCAGTCTGTGAGCCGAAAGCTGCAAACGCTGCTGAAACACGGCAAGGGCGGCGGAAGCTGTAGGTGACTTTCTAAAATGGGCACACAGGCGGTGTACTTTAACAAGCAGATCTGGCAGCTCTGGGTAGGATTTGAGAAACCGCTGAACAACGAGATTAAGCACATGGGCCAGGCATGGTACGTGTGTGAGCTCGCCTCGCCTCAGAGCTGCCACCAGGTTGTGGCCATTGTCACACACGACCATGCCTGGCTGTAGGTTCAGCTGTGTGAGCCACAGGTCTGCATGCTCTTTCAGAGCTGTCCACAACTCTTCAGCATTGTGTGGTTTGTCACCTAAGCATATTAGCTTCAGCACAGCCTGTTGCCGCTTGACCGAGGCAGTGCTGCAGTGCTTCCAGCTTGTGACTGATGTGGTCATTTCGGAGATGGAGGCTGAAGAGGAGGAGGAGGCTGAGGTGCAGGAGCTGTAGACTGTGGGGGCGACCCTGATTGACCTAGTGCCCGCAATCCTTGGCTTCGGGAGGACGTGTTTCGTCCAAAGGTCCGACTGGGTTCCGGCTTCCACTATGTTAACCCAGTGTACTGTCAGTGAGATGTACCATCCCTGCCCACAAGAACTTTTCCACATGCCCGTGGTTAGGTGGACTCTCCTGGTAACTGGGTTGTTGAGGGCACGGCTAATGTTTTGGGACACGTGCTTGTGTAATGCGGGGACGGCACACCGGGAAAAATAGTGGCGGCTGGGGACCGAGTACCGAGGGACGGCAGCCGCCATCAGGTTGCGGAATGCTTCCGTCTCCATGAGCCTAAAAGGCAACATTTCGAGCGCAAGCAGTTGTGAAATGTGGGAATTTAGTAGTGTGGCCTGTGGGGTGTTGGCTGCGTATTTGCGCTTGTATTCCATGGACTGGGGTATGGACAACTGAATGCTGCGCTGGGACAAGGATGTGAACGTGTTTCCTGATGCTGCTAATTGCGAGTGTGAAATGGCAGGTGCAGGGCAGGAGGCATCTTCGAATGCACCATAGACAGGGGATTGGCTTGCAACACTGTTCCTGGACCCTGGGGTTCGACCCACAAAGTCGGGTGCTTTGCTGCCATGTGTCTGATCATGCTGGTGGTGGTCAGGCTGCTAGTTTTGCCACCCCTGCTGGTGCTGGCCTGGCAGGTGGTGCAAATGGCCTTTTTGGGGTTATCGGCAGAGTCTTTAAAAAACAACCAGACTCGGGAAGACCTAACAGTTGTACTGGCAACTTCCTTTGTGTTGGTGTTACAGGGAACGGTTGCCTGCCTTCTGTCTGCGGCCACCACACTGCTTCTTCCTGCCTGTTGGGGTGCTCTGCCTCCCTCCCCCTGTGTGCTGCTGTCCTCGCTCTGCATGTCCTCCTGCCAGGTTGGGTCAGTTACTATATCATCCACCACCTAATCTTCCACTTCCGCACCCTGGTCCTCCTCCTGACTTTCTGGCAATTGTGTCTCATCAGCGTCCACCTCTTGTGACACTTTCCCACCGTCGCATTCGTGTGACCGTGGCTGCTCAAATATCTGGGCATCGCTACACGCGATCTCCTCTGACTCTGCTTCAAGTGGACCGGGCAAGAGGCCGGAATATAAATGGAAAAGTGAAAAGCTCTTCGGAGTGTCCAAGTGTGGGATCAGTTGTCTCCGGGACTCGGAATGGTGGGAGGAAGGAGGATCAGGGTGAGGAATATGCAGTCCAGACTCACGGCTACTGAGACTTGACTGTGTGGAAGACAGGGTGGTGGTGGTGGTGGGAAAGTGACTGGAAGCATTATCCGCTATCCAACCAACCACCGTTTGACACTGCTCTGGGTTCAATAGTGGTGTGCTGCGTTCCCCTAGAAATGGGGAGAGGAAGGTCGGGCGAGAAGATGTGGGTGCTTGTTGTGGCACAATTTCAACTTGCAGCCTCAGCATGCACCATCACCATCACGTCCAGTTCCCCGTTCCTTGCCACGCGCCTTGCCCATTTTAAATGGAGGACAGTATCTTCCACGCTCACTACCAATGGTTGAATTTGGAGCGAAGTTATATGTAATCCGTGTGATGGAGAAAACACAGTTTTAAATACCTGGCCTGTAGGTAACTGTTTTGAACAGCAAACTGGTGTCAATTGCTTAACTGACACACTGAAACAAATTTTTAATGGATGCCAGAAATGGCAGTATTTTCAGGGCAATTATATGTTATCCATGTGACGGACAAACCACAGTTTTATATAGCTGGATTTTTAGCGCTGTAATATGGAAAGGACCTGGCTGTATTCTGCAGTGCCAACAAGCAAATGGCACAGAACAACAGTGTTCTCTGGATTGCTTTTTAAGAAAATAATAAGGATTAAGATCCAAAAAAAAATTATTCCTGGCCCCTGAGACCGGGGCCTATTTCTAGAAATATCTAACAGCAGCAGCAGACAAAACTGGAATGGAGCCTCTTGTGCTATATGCACTGCAGTCTGCTATATACCCTGCCTGCCTGACTATACACCCTGCCTGCCTGATATCTCTGCAGATGGATTAGTCCTCAGAAGGACTGTTTGTTGAGATGGATATGTGTCTCTAATATAGTTTGGTACACCTACACTAACTAGAAACAAGCAAATCTCTCCCTAGCTCAGCAGCACCTCTCCCTATGTAGCGCCCCGAGGGTTCGGCCGCTACAGGGGTATTGCACCTCAGACCAGAGGTGTGATATTCCACTCCCAGGTAAGGATGGAGTATGGACCAGGGCTCAGTTAGCTGCATACAGCACAGACACCCCGTTTCCGAGGGACAGCTCAACGGTGCTCCCACTAGACAGAAGTGCAGGCACGACCGACTATGTCCCTGTCTGGAGTGGGGAGGGGGGTGGAACACCCAGTGCTGTAGGGGCAGATAGGGGTTGGTTCCTGAGGGTAGGAAGGAGCCCATTGGTTGCTGGTCACCTGGGTTCATGGTCAGAGGGAGGTATAAAAGGTGGGCACCATCTTAGATCTAGGTTCGTTCGTTCAGTCAGTTCAGCCAGAGGAGAAGACAGGGAGTAGAGGCTCTGTAGGAGCTCTACTCCAGGAGGGCCTAGTGAGAGGCCGAGGAGGAGGAGAAGGGGAGCTGGGATTTTGGCTCATCTCAGCTCCAAGAGAACGGAATAGAAAGGAACAGAAAGGAACAGAGAAAGAGAAGGAGAGACAGAGAAACAGAAGGGCTCAGGAACAAGAAAGTGGAAGGGACCCTAAGAACCCACGAGAATCCAGGGTGAAGGGTCAGGCAGATTAAGGGTACAGGATCCCAAGTTGGTGGAGGAGAAACAACCCTCAGCCAAAGACTGGTCGTCGTGATCATCTATTGGTGCGACACCTCATCAAACCTGCTAGGAAGGCACCATATAGGACAGCGGTGGACGGGGCCCACGTTTAACCGCACAAGTCCGCGGCAGCTGGACAAAAGTGGGTCACTGGTGAGGCAGGCCAGAGAAAGGATTAAAGGGGGTCCTGTGCCATGCTCCTGAACTGCTTGGGAGTTGACCGAGCCCCACACCTGGTGGACGCAGCACGGCTCGGGCGGTCACTACCTGTACAGAAGTGACCCGGAACAAATGAACTGTGAGTAAAGACCCTGGACTGTAACTTGTTGTCTGTGTGCTCCTTCGCGCCTCCAGCACTACCGGTACTGGGACTCTCACCACCATCACTCCCACCATCCACTACACTGCCCTGGGGCCGCACTCTTCCCGTGGGGAGTCACATCATCCCAGCTGCACACATCATCAGCCCCAGCGGACTGCCTTGCAGCGGCGGTTCCTAATAACCGCAATCCACGGGTGGCGTAGTCGGACATAATCTGAAGCACGTAGCAGGCGACCATTGGCCTGACCACCCTGAGCCGCGGGACCGTGCCGCCACTACTACCCCCATCGTTCCCCTATCGCCCGGATCCGCGTGCCCCACGGCCCAGGGGGCGAGTCAGCTTTGGCGTAGTCGGCAGGATTTCGTGCCCGCTAACCACGGGTACTGCGCGCCTGAAAAGAGACTGTTTCACTGTACTAAAGATGGCGCCCGCCCTAGAAGAACAAGCGCCATAATGTGCGCGCCAAAAGACCACAGGAGGCCGCCTCCCATCGTGGGCCGGGTCCCAGAATGGCGCCAAAGAGGAAGCCCGCCCCCAACAACCATGAGCACGGTTGTGGAAATGTCCGTCAATGTGGGGGGGCTGCCCCTGAGAGTGATTGTCAGCAAAATGCCCCAGGACCACCCCCCATGGGGGCGGAAAGAGAAGAAAACTGCGGGGCAGGGGGTGGTCTGGATCAGTCCAGACAGACCGCACCCGGGGATGGACGCCCTCAGCAGCACCAGCCTCCTGGCCCGAAGCCTGCTGCAGGCCGAACCGCTCTGCAGCCTAGCAGAAGTCCTAGCGCAGCTCCCCAGAGACCCGGAGCGTGCGCAAGCTGCACTGGAGGACCTGGAGCGGAGGATGGTCCGGGCGCAGAGGGGTGCACTCACTGAGTGGAGAGAGGAACTGGCCCGGCAGGCCGAGACCCACCAGCAACAGGCCTCAACCGCACCCCGGAGTTTGCCTGCCTCTGAGGACGGCGCAGGAGGAGAGAGAACCGGAGGCGACGCCGCAGAGGGAGCCACGAGGACTGAGGCAAGTGAAGGGGACGTCACCACCCCGAGCCCAGCAACCGCAAGCCTGCCCCAGCCTCCCGTCGCAGCACCCGAAGCCCCACTCACCGCACCTGTTGCCGCGCCGCCACTGCTCCCAGCTAGGCATCAAGCGGCGAGCGCCGCGGCCACGCCCCGCCCGGCGCCACGCCCCTTGACCCCGGGCGCCGTAAAGCAAGAAGCATCATCGGCCCGGTCGCAAGGCCTGGATGACCCAGGCGCCATCACTAAGCCTGTGCCCCTGTCCCGGATGGGACTGCCACCTAGTGCAGCCAAAAGACCCCCGGCCTGGTCGCAAGGCCGAGTGCCCACGGGCGCTGCTCCCAGATCAGGTCCCCCCACTATACCATCGCTGGCCATGGACCTATTGGCACATCATACCGGTCCGGATGGACTGCCGCTGGAGTGGCCGGCGGAAGTGACCGGCAATCAGCCATGGAAGGCCCAGTCCCCGCGCAAGCCTCTGATACCGGCTCCAGAACCCGTAGAGGTCACCCTACCCCCACTGGAGGACGTCCAGTTTGCGTGGGACCCCACCAGCGAGAACTTGATGGGGTTCTCTCAAGAGACCCGGGCAGACGCGGTCCGTCGTCTGGAGGTCTGTCATGAGCAACTGGCGACCTTTGAGCGGGAGCGACGAGAGAGACGCGTCAGAGAGGAGCGGCTCCAGGCCCAGAGTGCTGAACAAAAACGCAAGGCCCGCCAAGACCCCCGAGCAGCCCGTGGTCCCCGAATCACCGGGACCATAGTCAAATTCCACATGGAGAACGGCTGGGGGTTCATCAGGGGCCCAGAAACCGCAGGCGACGTCTTTGTGACCCGCAGGGACGTTGAGAGTCATCTACCTGAGGGACACCGTGGCCGTGACTTGTACCCTGGCGATGTGGTCGCCTTTACCCGCCACGTAGGCGCAAAAGGACCGTACGCCCTACATGTTCATCGGCTCACTGAGGAGGAGCTACAATACCGCGGCTATGAGGAGAGCCAAGAGGACCCGGACGGGTCTGAAGAACCATATGAGGAGGAAGAAGGAGCATATGGAGGACATCGCTACTAGTAAGTAGCCACGTACCTGTGTACATAGTTACCCGTCAGGGTACCGAGAACTGATTACTGTTAAGAGACTGTTACCTGTGTGCCCCTCATCCCCTAACAGGCTGAGGACTGTGAGCAGCCATTCCCTTCCCAAAACTGGCCGAGGACTGAGAGCGGTCAATCCCTTGTATATAGTTGCGCTTCCTAAAGCGCCCCCTACTGGTTTTATAAAAAGACTACCACGTCTACCTCGGGACAGCAAGTCCCTCGTGTTTACAAGTTTGTCAAAGTTCCTGCACTTGCAAGAAGAGTGCACACCTGGTCGCAAGTTGCACCGCCGCCAGGATCCAAGAATGTGTTGTAAAAATGTTTTCCTGCAAATGTTTAATATGAAAAGTTTTTATATGCTGCTAGATAGTAATGTGAATGTTTTCTAATAGTGTTTATATGTCAAAAGAGTTCCAGAAGTATTAGTATGTGTTTTATAAGAGTGTGACAAGAAAAGAAAAGTGTTTCCCATAAAGGGAATTGAACCATGTTGCCTGTTTTCTGATGTGAAAAGTTTTAAAAAGTTTGCATGTCCTGTAATTAACTGTTTTTGCTCTTTTCCAGCCTGAGGACGTGCTGTGCTTTACCAGGGGGGAATGTAGCACCCCGAGGGTTCGGCCGCTACAGGGGTATTGCACCTCAGACCAGAGGTGTGATATTCCACTCCCAGGTAAGGATGGAGTATGGACCAGGGCTCAGTTAGCTGCATACAGCACACACACCCCGTTTCCGAGGGACAGCTCAACGGTGCTCCCACTAGACAGAAGTGCAGGCACGACCGACTATGTCCCTGTCTGGAGTGGGGAGGGGGGGTGGAACACCCAGTGCTGTAGGGGCAGATAGGGGTTGGTTCCTGAGCGTAGGAAGGAGCCCATTGGTTGCTGGTCACCTGGGCTCATGGTCAGAGGGAGGTATAAAAGGTGGGCACCATCTTAGATCTAGGTTCGTTCGTTCAGTCAGTTCAGCCAGAGGAGAAGACAGGGAGTAGAGGCTCTGTAGGAGCTCTACTCCAGGAGGGCCTAGTGAGAGGCCGAGGAGGAGGAGAAGGGGAGCTGGGATTTTGGCTCATCTCAGCTCCAAGAGAACGGAACAGAAAGGAACAGAAAGGAACAGAGAAAGAGAAGGAGAGACAGAGAAACAGAAGGGCTCAGGAACAAGAAGGTGGAAGGGACCCTAAGAACCCACGAGAATCCAGGGTGAAGGGTCAGGCAGATTAAGGGTACCGGATCCCAAGTTGGTGGAGGAGAAACAACCCTCAGCCAAAGACCGGTCGTCGTGATCATCTATTGGTGCGACACCTCATCAAACCTGCTAGGAAGGCACCATATAGGACAGCGGAGGACGGGGCCCACGTTTAACCGCACAAGTCCGCGGCAGCTGGACAAAAGTGGGTCACTGGTGAGGCAGGCCAGAGAAAGGATTAAAGGGGGTCCTGTGCCATGCTCCTGAACTGCTTGGGAGTTGACCGAGCCCCACACCTGGTGGACGCAGCACGGCTCGGGCGGTCACTACCTGTACAGAAGTGACCCGGAACAAATGAACTGTGAGTAAAGACCCTGGACTGTAACTTGTTGTCTGTGTTCTCCTTCGCGCCTCCAGCACTACCGGTACTGGGACTCTCACCACCATCACTCCCACCATCTGTTAGAACCTTGCTGTTAGGTTTTTTTTCCTTTGCTGGTCACATGACCTTGTTGGCCTATTTAATCCTGCTCCGCCCTTCTGGCTTTGCTGGACTTCATTGTATATCTACTTTCTAGCTAGCCTGTGCTCTGTATCTAACTCTGTTAGTTTGCTTGGTCTACGGACCTCTAGGTTCTATCTATTTTGTTTGTTCGTCTGTCTGCTGCTATTTCTGTTAGGAGGTGTCCTATATTCCTCCCAGTCCTTAGTACTTGTAGGGATTCCCTCCCCAAATCTATAGGTCTCCGTACAGACTAGATTAGGACTTTAGCAGGTCTGATCGCAGGATCAGGTTCCCTGTTACATCGTAGGGATTCAGCTGAGTCTTATAGTAGGGACAGATCTCCTCTCTTTCCTTAGCTTTGGTAGCAGAACATAACAGTAAGTCCAGCCTGTAAATTCTCTAAGGAAAGATTTTTTTTTGTTCCATCATGGTGTCGGTTCAGGATTTGGCTAAACACCTGCAGGGACTCTCTCTGGAAGTGGCCGAGCTCCGTCAGCACGTGAGTAACTGTCCTGGAGCATATTTCTTGGAGCCTAAGGTATGTTTGCCGGATTTATTTTTTGGTGAACATCGAGAATTTTTTTCATTTAAAAATGCTTGCTTATTGTATTTTCGTTTGAGACCCAAGTCCTCTGGGGATGAATCCCAGCGCGTAGGGTTCATAATGTCACTTTTGCGCAAAGAGCCTCAGGAGTGGGCCTTTTCTTTGCAACCTAGTGATACATGCTTCAGATCAGTGGATAGTTTTTTTTCTGCTTTAGGACTATTATATGATGATCCTGACCGTGTGGCATCAGCTGAGACTGAGTTGAGACGTTTAAAACAAGGATCAGGTAATATGGAAAAATATTGTACACATTTTCGTCGTTGGTCCACTCAAACAGGGTGGAACGATTCTGCTCTGAAAAGTCTATTTCTTGCTGGGCTCAGTGAAAAGGTTAAAGACCTGCTAATTGCTTATCCTACACCTGAGGATTTGCAACAGGCTATGCAATTAGCTATACGGGTGGACAGAAGACTGCGTGCTAGGGTTAATGAGAGCAAATCCTCTGCTATGTCAGTTTCTGGTTATGATAATGTGTGTACTAACAGTGGTGAACCGATGGAGATTGGATCGGTGGCACCTCGCTCTCAAGAAAAACACCGTCGTTTTTCAGAAGGCTTGTGTTTCTATTGTGGAAAATCTGGTCATTTGATTAAAGGCTGTGAGCTTCGTATGAAGAAAGAAAAAAAAATGGTCAGTCACGCCCGTATTGCCTGTTTAAATTCCAAGGGTATATTTTTAGCTGCTTCCACGATTGCTCAGGAAAAATTAATGGAATTTCGGGTGTTTGTTGATTGCGGGTCTACACTGAATGTAATTGATGGGGGATTCGTGGAAAAACTCAATTTAAAACCTGAACCTTTATCATCCCCCATTGCTGTGGTTTCTGTGGATGGCTCCCCTTTGAAGAATATTACTCTCAAGGTCAGTGAATTTCCTCTCACTATTAATGGTGTTCACCATGAGAAATTGGATTTGGTAGTGTTGAATAACTTGCCTTCTCCAGTAATATTGGGTTTGCCCTGGTTAAAATTTCACAATCCTGTACTGGATTGGTCTACCAGTGAAATTAAATCCTGGAGCCATAAATGTTATGACAAGTGTTGTAACGGGCGTATTGCAGCTTTGGATAGGGGAGAATTGCCTGTTCCTATTCAGGATTTTTGGAGAGTTTTTTCTGAGAAAGAATCGCAGGTTTTGCCTCCCCATAGAGACTATGATTGTTCTATTGAATTTGTCCCTGGAGCGACTCTTCCTAAAAGTCGTTTATTTAACCTTACTATTCCTGAGAGGAAGGCTTTGGAGGAATACATACAGACAAGTTTGGCCGCCGGTCACATTAGGCCCTCTAAGTCTCCTGTGGCGGTTGGATTTTTTTTTGTAAAAAAAAAGGACGGCGGTTTACGTCCTTGTCTGGATTTTCGTGAGATTAACAAAATTACGGTACGCAATCCTTACCCACTGCCATTGATTCCTGATCTGTTTAACCAGTTATTGGGGGCCAAGTGGTTCTCTAAAATTGACCTTAAGGGGGCATACAATCTGTTGCGCATGAAGGAGGGTGATGAATGGAAGACTGCTTTTAACACTCCTGTGGGTCATTTTGAGAATCTGGTTATGCCTTTTGGTCTTACTAATGCTCCTGCATTTTTTCAGAATCTGATTAATGACATCCTTAGACCTTTGATCGGTAAAAATGTGGTTGTGTATTTGGATGACATTTTGATTTATTCGCCAGATCTGGAGTCTCATTGGCGGAGCGTGCGTGAGGTATTACAGTTATTAATGGACAATTCGCTTTTTGCTAAGCTGGAGAAATGTGAGTTCGCTGTACAGAGAATTAGTTTTTTGGGCTACATTATCTCCAGCAAAGGTTTTGAGATGGATCCGGTTAAGGTTCAGGCTGTGCAGGAATGGCCTAGGCCTATTGGTTTGAAATCAATACAGAGGTTTTTGGGTTTCGCCAATTACTATAGAAAATTCATAAAAAATTTTTCTAGTATTGTCAAACCTCTGACTGATCTCACCAGGAAAGGTGCTGATGCGGTTCAGTGGTCTTCTGAGGCCATTGAAGCTTTTGTGTATCTCAAGGAGAGGTTCACCTCTGCTCCCATCCTTATGCAGCCTGATGTTACTAGGCCGTTTTTGGTTGAGGTTGATGCTTCCTCTGTGGGGGTTGGCGCAGTATTGTCTCAGGATAACGGGGATGGATTACATCCCTGTGCATTTTTTTCAAAAAAATTTTCGGAGACTGAATTGAATTACGATATTGGTAATCGGGAATTATTGGCTATTAAACTCGCATTTGAACACTGGCGCCACTTCTTGGAAGGTGCGGAATTTCCCGTTCAGGTTCTTACGGATCATAAAAATCTGATATATCTTGACGCTGCCAAGCGCCTGAATGCCCGTCAGGCTAGGTGGGCACTGTTTTTCTCGCGGTTTAATTTCTCCGTTACTTACATCCCTGGTACTAAGAATGTTAAGGCGGATGCCTTGTCTCGCAGTTTTTCTCCCATAGTCGGTGCTGAGAAAGAGGAAAACATTTTACAAGAAGGTGTTGTGATAGCTGCTTTAGACTCCGTTTTGGAAGATGAGATTCTTAAAGCTCAGGAGAATGCCCCATCTAACACTCCTCATGGGAGGTTGTTTGTGCCTGGGACCTTTAGGAGAGATTTGTTTGTTGAGTGTCACGAATCTCGGTTGGCAGGTCATCCCGGAATCTCTGAGACCAAGAGACTGGTGGGTCGCAGTTTTTGGTGGCCTGGATGGCAGAAGGAAGTCATTAAGTGGGTGCGCCAATGTACTATATGTGCTAGATCTAAGTCCTCACATACTCCTGCTGCGGGGTTGCTTTGTCCTTTGGAGGTCCCCAGTGCTCCTTGGACACATTTGGCTATGGACTTTATAACTGACCTTCCCCCCTCTGAGGGTTTTACTGTCATCTGGGTGGTCGTGGACCGTTTTAGCAAGATGTGTCACTTGGTTCCCTTCGTCAAACTGCCCTGCGCTAAAACTCTCGCTAAGGCCTTTGTCAAGGAAATTGTCAGACTTCATGGCGTTCCTACTGACATTGTTTCTGATAGGGGTCCTCAGTTCGTGGCTCGTTTTTGGCGTGCCTTTTGTGACAGGTTGGGAATTCATTTGTCGTTTTCGTCCGGATATCATCCTGAATCTAATGGCCAGACAGAAAGGAAAAACCAGGATGTTGAGCAGTTCTTGCGTTGTTTTGTGGCAGACAATCAAGATGGGTGGTCTGAGTTTCTGCCACTTGCCGAATTTGCTCTGAACAATCATACATCTTCTTCTGCTGGTTGTTCGCCTTTTTTTTGTTGTTCTGGGAGACATCCGTCGTTTGGGTCGTTCTCCAAGTTGGGATCTGCCGTGCCTGAGGAGGAGAATTTTTCCGGTGATTTGGAAAGAGTTTGGACGGATGTGCGTGGTAATCTTCAGGAGGCCAACAGAAAATCTAAAGACTACTTTGATAGGAAACGACAGGAGGTTTTGTTCGCTGTTGGTGACATGGTTTGGTTGTCCTCTAGGAATCTGCGGTTGAGGATTCCTTCTAAGAAATTGGGTCCCAAGTTTGTAGGGCCCTTTAAGGTGCTTCAGGTTGTCAACCAATCTGCTGTTAGGTTGGAGGTTCCTACCTCCTGGAGAATTAATCCGGTCTTTCATGTCTCTCTGTTAAAAAAAGCTGTTGTGTCGGATGGTGACGCCTCTGCCTCTGTTCCTCCGGTGGTGGAGGACGGGGAATATGAAATTTCTCGCATCCTTGACTCTAGACGGTATAGAGGTAGTTTGCAGTATCTTGTGGCCTGGAAAGGTTTCGGACCCGAGGATAACTCTTGGGTGAGGTCAGATGATGTTTCCGCGTCCAGACTTATCAGAGCGTTTCACAGGAGATTTCCTGATAAGCCTGGTCCTAGGGGATCCGGAGGATCCTCTTAGAAGGGGGGGTACTGTTAGAACCTTGCTGTTAGGTTTTTTTTCCTTTGCTGGTCACATGACCTTGTTGGCCTATTTAATCCTGCTCCGCCCTTCTGGCTTTGCTGGACTTCATTGTATATCTACTTTCTAGCTAGCCTGTGCTCTGTATCTAACTCTGTTAGTTTGCTTGGTCTACGGACCTCTAGGTTCTATCTATTTTGTTTGTTCGTCTGTCTGCTGCTATTTCTGTTAGGAGGTGTCCTATATTCCTCCCAGTCCTTAGTACTTGTAGGGATTCCCTCCCCAAATCTATAGGTCTCCGTACAGACTAGATTAGGACTTTAGCAGGTCTGATCGCAGGATCAGGTTCCCTGTTACATCGTAGGGATTCAGCTGAGTCTTATAGTAGGGACAGATCTCCTCTCTTTCCTTAGCTTTGGTAGCAGAACATAACACCATCCACTACACTGCCCTGGGGCCGCACTCTTCCCGTGGGGAGTCACATCATCCCAGCTGCACACATCATCAGCCCCAGCGGACTGCCTTGCAGCGGCAGTTCCTAATAACCGCAATCCACGGGTGGCGTAGTCGGACATAATCTGAAGCACGTAGCAGACTACCATTGGCCTGACCACCCTGAGCCGCGGGACCGGGCCGCCACTACTACCCCCATCGTTCCCCTATCGCCCGGATCCGCGTGCCCCACGGCCCAGGGGGCGAGTCACCTACACTGCCTGATTGCGGAGTGACTGTGACGAGCATGGCGGCGCCAAGTCTGATATAGACCTGATGACGCTGTGCAGCCAGCCATCACTGTAATGCCACAACCAACATGGCTACGGCATTACAGTGAGTGGCAGGCAATCCCTGCATGTTCTTTGGCTCTGTAAAGAGCGCCAAGCATGCAGGGAGGGGACCCGAGCTCCCGCCGAGAAACCCCGGAAACAGCAGTGAGATGCTCGGGCGAGCACCGAGCAGTAGCGAGCATGCTCGCTCATCACAAATTTTTTTTTTTATTATTATTTGCGTCATGCCACAAGGATGACTTTGCATGTGAAGCGGTATCCGGCCGGCTAATCAAAAGAGGAGCCACTAATGCCAGCAGGTAAAAAATGGTTCTCACGGCTCCTATTCAGCGGTCACATATTAATCATGTGGCCAATAGACCAGGTCCTACAAATGGATCCGCACCAACTCTAGCTAGGAAAGCGTTACAATTTAGTTATTGCTCAGAAGATCAGGATTTACTTGTTATATTTTACTTGTAAAAGGCTGGCTGTCTTCGTCTCTTTCTGTGCAACGCCCGTTGTGCCTACCTCACCTGATATTAATCTCCCACACAGTGCAGCCAGATTTTACATATCACAGATGCCAATCTAAGTGGACGGTAGTTGCACGGATCCATCTTTTTTTCCTTCTTAAAGGGCATCTGTCAATAGGATCAACCCTCCTAAGCCGTCTATATGGGTAGGTATGCAGGTCATAGATAGTTGAATAAAATCATACTTTGATATCTGCAATCTGATATCTTATTCCAAATCCAAGTTTTTCTTAATATGTAAATGAGCTATTAAGATCTATGTGCGGGACATAGATCTCCCTGTGAATCTGCCTCCAGAGCTTATTATAAATGAAAGTGGGCATTACCAGAGTGAGGCATGTAGGTAAGGAGAGCAGACTGTCAGTCATTACATGTCTCACATTGGTAACACCTCCTTTCCTTTCAAATAATCTCTGGAGGCAGATTCTCAGGGAGATCTATGTCCCGCCCATAGATCTTAACAGCTCATTTACATATTAAGAAAAACATGGATTTCTCTGGAATAAGACATCGGATCGCAGATATCAAGGTATCATTTTATTCAACTTTCTAGGACCAACATGCCCATACAGACAGTTTAGAAGGGTTGATCCTACTGACAGATGCCTTTTAAATATTGGTGCAACATGAGTTATCTTCCAGGCCTGTGGCACTGGCCCTGTTATAAGACAAATGAAGAAGTGCTACAACAACCACATGGGAGCCCCGGGACCGCGAGTGCCGACACCACTGGAACGGAGCCGGCACTGGAGATGAGTATAAGCTTTTTTATTTTATCTGGGCCAAGTGTGGGGGATGAGACGGAGTTGTCCAAGTAACTTAACTTGACTTAAATAACTTAAAAATACACACAATAAAAAAAGAAAAATTAGAATGTATCATATAAAGGACTACATGATCTAATAATATCTAAATATTTGCACTTTCAAGCATACAAAATATTTACCAAGTTACCAGAATGTTCCTGAGCTCCTGCAAGCAGTGGCTGCAGAAAGAAACAATGTTACAAAGCTCTCAAAACACAAGAATGTTGGACTCAACAATGACATGATACAAATGGTACAGCATTAGCAAAAATGGCTATACTCATACGCTGCCCGTCCAGTTGTCCCCAGCTGCAATCTGTCTGCCATGCTGAAGTGATGACATTCTGTACTAGCATGTGACTATTCCAGCCAGTTGTGGCCCGCAGAGGTCATGTCAGTATGGACAGCAGGTAACCATTGTAAGTTTAAAACATTTTGGAACCATAGAATCTAAATTAATTCTTAATGTTTGTGTTTTCTATCTTTGAGAAAATGGAGACAAATTATAATGAGACTAAATCACAGAAGTCACTTCTCCTGTAAGCTAAACTGAAGGCATAACCACAGAGTCAGAAAATAATGACACTATGCTGCCACCTAGTGGCCAGAAAAATGTAAACATCTCGTAGAGATAAAATAATGAATTACTGGTGCTACTTTATTATATTGGGAAATTGTAATTCTCTAGTGAATGTCTGTTACCATTGTCATTTTCTTGAAACTGTTTTATGCATTTAGACATGTAGATATGTACACAGGTAAAACCAAAGAAATGAGCCGGAGCATAAATTGGTATACATGCAACGTTTAAGAGCATGTTCACACTGTGGCCATTTAACATACAAAACCTAAGATAGAGACACAATGTACATATACTCTGCTGTAAGTAAATAGTAATAGCGTATATAAATAACACAAGGTACTTAGTAAATACTGTTTTTGATCAAAAATGCGTAAAAGCCATCCCACAGCGACAAGGTGTACCCCAATCAGGATGGTCCTATCCTCTAGTATTAAAACCTCAGGTGTTGCATTTGAGCAATTTTTTTCTCATACAGTGGTGCAACCTTTCAGTCCTTAAACCTAGGGCAGGGATCTCGATCTGCAGGGGGAGTTTCCACCAAGTCGGACTGCACCTAAGTGACTCACAGCCTATTCTTCTGTTCCTTTATAGGTCTCTGAGGGGCTACCCTGTAACACAGCCCGCCCCACCATGCTGGGTTGCACCTGACACTTAATGGGTGATTACTCAGTGCCTGAATGGGATCTCATGTCCAGACTATGCCAGCATCTTTCACGAATCCTCCCTCAGTTGCAGTTGTAAAACCTAAGATACAAACAAAATTAGCAAATACCCTGCAGTAAATAAATAGCAATAGTGCATGAAAATAATATAGGGTACATAGTTAACATAATTTTGATTAAAAAAAAAAAAGTAAAAGCCATCCCACAGCATCAAGGTGACTCTATTCGGGACGGCCCTAACTTCTAGTATTAAAACTTTACCATATGTCAAATGATGTAAATGTGAATAAGGGCCCGAGCAGGACCAAGACCCCGACTAATGGACACCCAGCCATGGGAAGCTATGTAAACTTAATGTCCAGCTCATAGAAAAGGGAGGCCACGTCCTTATTTGCAGAGAGTGCAAAAGCCTGAAACAAAAACCTAAAGAAATGAACTGCAATATAAGTTGGTATGCAATATTCAACATGCACTCTCTCACTTCTGCTCACCTCCTCCAACTTCTGCCTAATATGATGTTCCATTAGTTCCTCTCTGCACAGAAATGTCATGACCCAACCCAATGCTCCCTGCCAGAACACTGTCCCTAAATCAGCGGCAAACCCTCTGGATACCTCCTCCTACAAACCAACAGCTAGGAAACTAAAATTTGCTTGTTCCCTCTTGCTTTTGATGGCAACTATAGATGGATTGGGTCATCTCTAAAAACAGTGTTTCTGGTTGATCAGAAATAAAGTCCACAACTCTTTTCAAGGTTAGGAGGGAAGAATTCACAATTGTCAGGTTAGCCCTAAGCTAACACAGTTGATGACCCAGTGGATCCACATTTCCTGTTGTCTCCATTATAGGCGCAACTGACATGGTGGAAACACCTGTATAATTCAGATCCTAAAATGAGATAAACTGCAACATCTGTGTCTACTCTGGAGCCCCTCTTATGTGACAAGACATAGACTCCACAAGAGCAATGAAATCGTCCTGTGGTATTTGGCACCAAGTTGTTCGCAGCAGATTCCTCCAGTTCTGTAAGTTAGGAGATGAGGTCTCCATGAATCAGACGTAGTTTGAGATTGATTTGAAAATTTGGACGTTAAGTCAACTCCTTGTTATGTTCCTCAAACCACTCTTGAATAATCTTTGCAGTGTGGCTAATGGCTACAATCTTTAGGAAATACTGTTATTATGAAGGGATTTTCTTGGTCTACAACAATGTGTAGGTAGATTGTGTGTCATCAGCATAAATATGAGGACTTAAAGGGGTTGTCCGGTCTTAAACTACAAGTCTGCAATCACTCTATGTGCAGATTTGTGTATGGTCACATTGTGAGCACTGTGCCCCGTGAGGACTATCCAGTACCGGTGACAGGAACGGCAGTAATGTGACCGTAAGTATATGATATGCATACTCCAGGCACCAATCCAATGTGGAAAAGGTCCTACGATAACTTAATATAGGCTCGGAAAGAAGAACTTTGGCATGTGCAAGCAGGGGTGGATTAAGAGTAGCAAGAGCCCCGGGCAGTTTAGAAGGTGCGCCCCCACACACACACACACACTTACACCTGATGTATCACATGTCACATCATCCCCTGTGATAGATCATGTGATAGTTCACGTGAAATTAATTTGGCACAATATTATTATATTAATTATAATAATTTTTTTTAGGCTGTGTGCCCACTATGCGTTTTTTAAGCGTTTCTGCAGCAGCAATTGCGCTGCAGAAACGCTTAAAAAATGCTTGGTAGAAGGTCTGCCATGTTCCTCAATGATAATCCGCATGTGCTGTGCACATGCTGTGGAAATTTCCGCTGCGGATTATCATTGCGGAAAAATCCGCAGCACTACCAATTATTTTGCAGAAGCGCGGCGTTTTCGCCGCCATTGACTTGCATTGGAACACATGGAATCTGCATCACTGCATCTGTACATGTGGAATCCATGCGTTTCAATGCACGGATGGTACCCATGTGTGGAGGACAGGAGACTCTCCTCTGGACCCGGGTACCATAGAACCTGTAAAAAAAAGAATAAAATAAAAAATAAATATTCTACTTACCTTATGATGGCCCCCGGTGTCTTTATCCGATGCGTCCTGGCTTGCCAGCAGCTTGCGGTAGACTAAAGGACCTGTGGTGACGTCATTTAGTCATGTGACGGGTCACGCGACCGCTGACGTCGGCAGGCCATCAGAAGGTAAGTATATATTTATTTTTTATTTTTTACCATTCTGTTACGGTCACACTATATAAATCCATGCCGGTTGCATGGATTTATATAGAGTGACCAAGTTGTCAAGCACTTTCCAAGTGATGCTAAAATCGCTTGGAAAGCGCTTAACAACCCGCATGCGGAAATGCATGGAGAAGAATGCTTCACATCCGCTTGTCCCTGGCAGGAAAAACGCATGTAGCCATCTATACACAGCTGGAAGCCGCACAGTGCTATCAATACACAGCAGGAGGCCACACGTAGTCTTCTATAAACAGCGGGAGGCCACACGTAGCCATCTATACACAGCGGGAGGCCGCACGTAGCCATCTATACACAGCAAGAGGCCGCACGTAGCC
Organism: Phyllobates terribilis; assembly: GCF_046119375.1. Taxonomy (NCBI): domain Eukaryota; kingdom Metazoa; phylum Chordata; class Amphibia; order Anura; family Dendrobatidae; genus Phyllobates; species Phyllobates terribilis. The sequence goes on from NW_027362773.1 coordinate 111,014,938, forward strand.
ATCTATAAACAGCGGGAGGCCGCACGTAGACATCTATACACAGTGGGAGGCCGCACGGTGCCATCTATACACAGCAGGAGGCTGCACATAGCCATCTATACACAGCAGGAGGCCACACGTAGCCATCTATACACAGCAGGAGGCCGCACGTAGCCATCTATACACAGCAGGAGGCCGCACGTAGCCATCTATACACAGCAGGAGGCCGCACGTAGCCATCTATACACAGCGGGAGGCCGCACGTAGCCATCTATACACAGCAGGGGGCGCACGTAGCCATCTATACACAGCAGGAGGCCGCACATAGCCATCTATACACAGCAGGAGGCCGCACGTAGCCATCTATACACAGCAGGAGGCCGCACGTAGCCATCTATACACAGCAGGAGGCCGCACGTAGCCATCTATACACAGCAGGGGGCCGCACGTAGCCATCTATACACAGCAGGGGGGCGCACGTAGCCATCTATACACAGCAGGAGGCCGCACGTAGCCATCTATACACAGCAGGGGGCCGCACGTAGCCATCTATACACAGCAGGAGGCCGCACGGCACCATCTATACACAGCAGGAGGCCGCACGGCGCCATCTATACACAGCGGGAGGCCGCACACAGTCACGCACACGCACAAACATATACAGACATATACATACACGCATAAACACATTTGAAACACAAAAATACATATAAACAGACATCACACAATGATATCTGCCTGCACACACACACACACTCACCATCCCCCGGCTTGGCTCCAGTCCTCCACCTCCTCTCCGGTGAAGCAGTGCATGCTAAAATCGCTTGGAAAGCGCTTGACAACCCGCATGCGGAAATGCATGTGAAGAACGCTTCACATCCGCTTGTCCCTGGCAGGAAAAACGCATGAAGCCATCTATACACAGCAGGAGGCCGCACAGTGCCATCAATACACAGCAGGAGGCCACACGTAGTCTTCTATACACTGTGGGAGGCCACACGTAGGCATCTATACACAGCGGGAGGCCGCACGTAGCCATCTATACACAGCAAGAGGCCGCACGTAGCCATCTATAAACAGCGGGAGGCCGCACGTAGCCATCTATACACAGTGGGAGGCCGCACGGTGCCATCTATACACAGCAGGAGGCTGCACATAGCCATCTATACACAGCGGGAGGCCGCACGTAGCCATCTATACACAGCAGGAGGCCGCACGTAGCCATCTATACACAGCAGGAAGCTGCACGTAGCCATCTATACACAGCGGGAGGCCGCACACAGTCACGCTGTCACGGGTGTGTCGCCACGAAGATCGTCACGATTACACAGCCTGACTTCTCGCAGCTGACTTTTTGGTGCTTTGTGTTTTTCGGCAGTGAGGGAGTTAATTCTCTCTCTCTCTGTGCTAGACGAGGTCCAGCCTCGCCCAGCTGCAATCAATGCTGCTGTAGTGAGACTCCTTCAAATGCCTGCTGGTCTGTTAGGGAAGTGTCGGTGAAAGCATTTCATGCAGACTAACAGAGCGGATCGTGGTATTTGGAGTTTCAGAGATAAGTGTATTTGGAGTGTATTTTCCCTTCCTCGCTTTATCATTTATCTCCTTTCCCGTTGGTGTTCCCTCTGTTGTAGTTGTGTAGTTTTTGTATGCAAGGTGGTTTTGGTTTTTCCCTTGTACTGTCTCGTTCGTCTAAGTACTGTGTGTGGGCATATTATTACTTTGTCCCCTTTTGTTGTGATCGGGGTCCTTCTCAGGACTAGATTACTTAGGTGCAGGGATCCTCAGGAGGTAGGGGTTACGCTGGCGGCCTGGACCTCTGTACCTTTAACAGTACCTCCAGGTTGAGGGATTAGTCAGGGCCCCAGCTTAGGGTCAGCTTAGGCCCCCTACCTCCAGTATACAGAGACAGCGTGACACACGCACACGCACAAACATATACAGACATATACAGTACAGACCAAAAGTTTGGACACACCTTCTCATTTAAAGATTTTTCTGTATTTTCATGACTATGAAAATTGTACATTCACACTGAAGGCATCAAAACTATGAATTAACACATGTGGAATTATATACTTAACAAAAAAAGTGTGAAACAACTGAAAATATGTCTTATATTCTAGGTTCTTCAAAGTAGCCACCTTTTGCTTTGATGACTGCTTTGGACACTCTTGGCATTCTCTTGATGAGCTTCAAGAGATTGTCACCGGAAATGGTCTTCCAACAATCTTGAAGGAGTTCCCAGAGATGCTTAGCACTTGTTCGCCCTTTTGCCTTCACTCTGCGATCCAACTCTCCCCAAACCATCTCGATTGGGTTCAGGTCTGGTGACTGTGGAGGCCAGGTCATCTGGCGTAGCACCCCATCACTCTCCTTCTTGGTCAAATAGCCCTTACACAGCCTAGAGGTGTGTTTGGGGTCATTGTCCTGTTGAAAAATAAATGATGGTCCAACTAAACGCAAACCGGATGGAATAGCATGCCGCTGCAAGATGCTGTGCTAGCCATGCTGGTTCAGTATGCCTTCAATTTTGAATAAATTCCCAACAGTGTCACCAGCAAAGCACCCCCACACCATCACACATCCTCCTCCATGCTTCACGGTGGGAACCAGGCATGTAGAGTCCATTCGTTCACCTTTTCTGCGTCGCACAAAGACACGGTGGTTGGAACCAAAGATCTCAAATTTGGACTCATCAGACCAAAGCACAGATTTCCACTGGTCTAATGTCCATTCCTTGTGTTCTTTAGCCCAAACAAGTCTCTTCTGCTTGTTGCCTGTCCTTAGCAGTGGTTTCCTAGCAGCTATTTTACCATGAAGGCCGGCTGCACAAAGTCTCCTCTTAACAGTTGTTGAAGAGATGTGTCTGCTGCTAAAACTCTGTGTGGCATTGACCTGGTCTCTAATCTGAGCTGTTGTTAACCTGCGATTTCTGAGGCTGGTGACTCGGATAAACTTATCCTCAGAAGCAGAGGTGACTCTTGGTCTTCCTTTCCTGGGGCGGTCCTCATGTGAACCAGTTTCTTTGTAGCACTTGATGGTTTTTGCAACTGCACTTGGGGTCACTTACAAAATTTGCCCAATTTTTCGGACTGACTGACCTTCATTTCTTAAAGTAATGATGGCCACTCGTTTTTCTTTACTTAGCTGCTTTTTTCTTGCCATAATACATATTCTAACAGTCTATTCAGTAGGACTATCAGCTGTGTATCCACCTGACTTCTGCACAACACAACTGAGGGTCCCAACCCAATTCATAAGGCAAGAAATCCCACTTATTAAACCTGATTGTGCACACCTGTGAAGTGAAAACCATTTCCGGTGACTACCTCTTGAAACTCATCAAGAGAATGCCTAGAGTGTGCAAAGCAGTCATTAAAGCAAAAGGTGGCTACTTTGAAGAACCTAGAATATAAGACATATTTTCAGTTGTTTCACACTTTTTTGTTAAGTATATAATTCCACATGTGTTAATTCATAGTTTTGATGCCTTCAGTGTGAATGTACAATTTTCAAAGTCATGAAAATACAGAAAAATCTTTAAATGAGAAGGTAGGTATGTCCAAACTTTTGGTCTGTACTGTACATACACGCATAAACACATTTGAAACACAAAAATACATATAAACAGACATCACACAATGATATCTGCCTGCACACACACACTCTCACACACACACACACTCACCATCCCCCGGCTTGGCTCCAGTCCTCCACCTCCTCTCCGATGCAGCAGTGCATGCTAAAATCGCTTGGAAAGCGCTTGACAACCCGCATTCGGAAATGCATGTGAAGAACGCTTCACATCCGCTTGTCCCTGGCAGGAAAAACGCATGTAGCCATCTATACACAGCAGGAGGCCACACAGTGCCATCAATACACAGCAGGAGGCCACACGTAGTCTTCTATACACTGCGGGAGGCCGCACGTAGGCATCTATACACAGCGGGAGGCCGCACGTAGCCATCTATACACAGCAAGAGGCCGCACGTAGCCATCTATAAACAGCGGGAGGCCGCACGTAGCCATCTATACACAGCGGGAGGCCGCACGGTGCCATCTATACACGGCAGGAGGCCGCACATAGCCATCTATACACAGCAGGAGGCCGCACGTAGCCATCTATACACAGCAGGAGGCTGCACATAGCCATCTATACACAGCGGGAGGCCGCACGTAGCCATCTATACACAGCAGGAGGCCACACGTAGCCATCTATACACAGCAGGAGGCTGCACGTAGCCATCTATACACAGCGGGAGGCCGCACGTAGCCATCAATACACAGCGGGAGGCCGCACGTAGCCATCTATACACAGCAGGGGGCGCACGTAGCCATCTATACACAGCAGGAGGCCGCACGTAGCCATCTATACACAGCAGGAGGCCGCACGTAGCCATCTATACACAGCAGGAGGCCGCACGTAGCCATCTATACACAGCAGGAGGCCGCACGTAGCCATCTATACATAGCAGGAGGCCGCACGTAGCCATCTATACACAGCAGGGGGCCGCACGTAGCCATCTATACACAGCAGGGGGCGCACGTAGCCATCTATACACAGCAGGAGGCCGCACGTAGCCATCTATACACAGCAGGGGGCCGCACGTAGCCATCTATACACAGCAGGAGGCCGCACGGCACCATCTATACACAGCAGGAGGCTGCACGGCGCCATCTATACACATCGGGAGGCCGCACGCAGTCACGCACACGCACAAACATATACAGACATATACATACACACATAAACACATTTTAAACACAAAAATACATATAAACAGACATCACACAATGATATCTGCCTGCACACACACACTCTCACACACACACACTCACCATCCCCCGACTTGGCTCCAGTCCTCCACCTCCTCTCTGGTGCAGCAGTGCAGCGCGCACTGCGTGACGTCACACTAGCAGACACGGCCGTGCACAGGGCCGTGTCTCTTAGCTGTGACGCGGCCGGGCCAGCACGCAGGAAAGTTAACAGGTGCAGTGCTGGCCCGGCCGAAGAAGAAGTAGCGGCCGTTCGCAGTCAGACGCCCCCCGTGTCTGACTGCCGGTATGTGCCGCGGTGCCGCACATATTATAATGAGGGCAATCTGGCCATGGACCCGGGTGGTAGTCCAGATTGCCCTCATTATAATCCGCCTATGTGTGCAAGTCCTTTAAGAGGCTTGGAGTCAATGTGCATATGTTAGAGATGATGTCATGCTTCTGAATTCAAACCCTTGATTCTGTGTTCTGTGGTCGGCGTCTCTTTCCGCTGAGCCACAGCAGATACACCTCTTCCTTGGGTGTATTAGTTCTGTTATTTCTTTTTCTGTCAGTTTTGAGTAACAGGTGTTTTTCACTTACTCTGTTTGTCTGTCCTATCACCTTTCAGGTGCAGCTTTAAATACCTTCCCCTACTGGTGTTTCCTGCTGGTGATAGACTTTGTTGGATTCATTCACTTTGCTGTAGTTTGTGTTTGTTGCAGTAGTTTTGTGTGCGATTTTGTTATTCCTTAGGGAACTGCTACTCTAGTGATCCTAGGAGCTGCTAAGGACAACCGAAATAAGGTAAGCTGCGATCAAGTGGGGGCGCCATTACGTTATATTAGGGTTCCAATCTCCACAGTCAGGCAGGGACCGATCGGGGTCAGAGAAGGGTTTTTTCTCAGTCCGAATAGGGACCTGTCAAGTTCAGGTATTTGTCTCCCTGGTTTGTACGTTAGCTGTATGAATGCTTTGACAGTCATAATAGTTGGCAGTAAAAGTTCCAGCAGAAAGACTGGGTCACTGAGCAAGATGCCTTGCCAAAAGCCTTGGTGGAAAGAGAGAAGGTGGATCTCAGTGGCAACCAGAAAGAGAGCAGTTGTGGTCACGATGAAAAGTCATCACAAATGGAAGTCTTTATCGAGTATACTGGAGACAAGCCATTTGATGTCTGACATGAAGAATCAGAACTTAACATTACGGTTCCTTAATCTATTTGTACTGGTAAATCAGTACAACAGTGGGAGAAGATCTAATTCAGGGGCATCAATATGCAAACAGATGGAGGACCAGGAGTTAGTACATCTGGACCAGCGTCTCCTAGTCCACTGACAAAATCAACTCTGGTGAAAACTTTTCCCACAAATGATGAAAAAACATCCAAATAGTGGATAACAGAATAGTGCTGCTTCTACTCGCTGAAGTCAGAAAAACATATCAATATCAAAGTAATATCAATCATCCATAGAACAGCCTAACAGCTGTCAGCAAGCCCATTCTCACTGGCCAAGATATCCCTTGGGTAGGATGGGTCGTATACAAGCCAAAACATACCACCTTCCTTCTTTGGTGCCACCCACAAGGAGAAAAATCTTTTAAAAAAAGCATTTGGCTTAGGACCATAAAAGCCTGCCATTACTTTTCATGTCTTCTTGTGGATAAAGAAATTTTTATCTTATTTTTCATGCCAATGTGTGATGAGCCGCCTGCTCTGCCCTAATCTTTTAAATTATGTTACTGTCTCTTAAAAGGGAATCTGTCAGCGGGATTTTAGCCCCCAAAACTATTATATGTGCATGTAGCTCTTTCAAAGACAAGTTCAGCAATACCTTTACATGACCAGTCTGTCCCTCCTTTACTAAGAAATCACACCTTGAATTTATATGCAAATGAGGCTGAAGAGCTACTGTAGATCTGAAGCCACTGTCACTCCAGCTCTATTTCCCCAGCTCTATTCAATGCTTTCATCCATATAGTATGGATCTCCATGTTTTTAATCTGCAGTGTTTAAAAAAAATTGCATTACTATTATTTTTTTATTTAATTTGAGATGTCTTGTAAGAGAAATGAAAAATAGGCATTCCGAACAGCTTAGGGTTCAAGGAAAAAATAACTGCAACTGATGAAAACACAAATAACATCGACCGGACAAATGAAAAAAAAATTCTAAAAACACTAAACCTATTTTATTTAACTAGAAGTGTCAAATTAAGAGGATTTCATGAGAACCCTGATCTATAATTTCTACCAAGAAATCAATTTTTTTGCAGCTAGTATAAGAACCAAACATAGACCAATTATGGGCAATTTACATTAAATAACTGAATCACTCACTATGGGCAGCACAAGCTTTCTGTTCATATACAGCACTCCCTGGAGGGAGGAGATCTTATTTTCTTGTGATTCTCTGAGTTTACTTCTAAAATGTTAAACCTCAATTACAGCCATAAGGACTGCAGTATAATTTGTTTGGCTTTTTGGCCCTTCAGATTGTGCATATGCTTATAAGGTGAGCCGAGTCTGCTCTGAGCCCTGCCATGTGAATTTACCACATTTAGTCTGGTGACTTGTTTTCATAACAATTCTTATAACAAAAAGTAATCCAATCCAAAGCTTTACGCGTTGTCCAAAGCGAGCCCCTGCCTAGTGCATGAGACATAAATCCAAAGCAGCATAGTGTAATTTATAAAAAGTACACATTCAAATTTGGAACTTTTAGGGGCTACTTCTTCATTTGCAGGTTTTGCATTTTTTTTTTTTTTTGCTCCAAGTTCTTCAAAATCACACATGTTGATTCATGAATTTTGCCCAAAATCAAAAAATGCTCTTTATTTTTGTCTTCTACATTTTTTGTGCTTTTTTAGAGCAAACAAAAATCACAAAATCTAATGCTCTGGCAACATTTGTGCTCAGAGACTCTTCTAACACATTTGAAGACACCAATATTATAAATGAGACACATTGTGCATTTCGGTCCAGGAGCTTTAAAGTATAAAAGCACTTGTAGGTGGCTTTTCAGAATAAGCTGTCACGTGTGTGTACATGAGGAATAACACTATTTCAGTTCATTATTAGTGATAAGTGAGTGTTTCCACTGCTCCAATTTTGGGGTGGTTGCAGGCTGGAATTTTTAGGATTTGAAGGGCAAAATAACCATGGAACTTCCCAGCCTGATAATATCAGCCCCCTGCTGTCTGCTTTACCTTGGCTGGTTATCAAAAATGGGAGGAAAACCACATAATTTTTTTTATTATTTACTTATGCAATTACCGGCAGCAACCTGGGAGTCAGAGATGCATCCAGGTGTCTTCCCAATGCTGTTCCCATTCCATTTGAGCGCCGTTTCCATCCATTTCAGAGATTTAATTGCCTCCCCTGCCCTCCTTGTTAGGGTCTCCCGGAAATACGCTCGCGTTTCCCATTGACTTCCATTACACTTGTTACTCGAGTCCAGCCTATCTGAGCGTCCGACCTTCTCGATTCGAGTACCGAGCGCTCAAGCATTTTAGTGCTCGATCATCACTATTCATTATATGAATTGTATCCTACATTTTTAGTTATTTTTCCTCTGCACCAGAAGCCTCATCAGTTTCTTCTTGTGCCTTGCTGCTTTTGTTTGACTTCAGCTCCTCCTTCCTCCTGTCTCCGTGGACTTTTATAGGCAGCAGGTGTAGTTTTATTTCTCACTACAGACAGATTTGTAGCCAGATTTTAGCAGTTATTGGAAGTAAATGATCAGTGCAGGAGAAAATATGTGGAAAAGAGGCAATTTTCTTTTATAGAGTATATTACAACATTTCTTTACTAATTAAATTACAACTCTTGGCAAAAATATAACGTTTATGTAGAAATTCTGAAGATAATTGGCACCGTTTGGCATCATTTAGAGATGATGTAAGAATCTTAACATTAAATCTCATTAGGTAATATATGATACCTATACCTATTATTGGGCAAATGGTCACTAATCCAAAGAAGACCTCAAGCCATAAATCAAAGCTTTGCTGGATTATGGAAAGTATTATACATCCTTTATTTTTTTAATAAGATGATCGATTATGTATACAAAAATTTGGCTGGTAATAACAATCATTCTTATAGATACACGTGATATATTATAGTTATGCTTCCATTTTTTTTCTGTTCTCAGAATCTGGAACATGAATATGATCTTCAGGTTATATTTCACAGAGACAACACTAATCACATGAATAATATCTTTAGACACAGTGAGGTTTACAAGTTTTATTTTGCTTTTTATCTTAGCAGTAAAAAAAAGGAAATAAAAATTCCAAAAAATAAAGATACTCTACTGGACCCCAACCGATAGTCTACACCACTGCCTGTGTTTCCCACCAGTCTCCTCGTCTCCAGCAGACTAGATCATCACATCCACCGATTGAAAGCAACCTTGAAATTCACGAGCCAGAAGAAAGATTGTCTAATAGTCATGCATGTGACTTTGGGATCATTCATGACTGATAGAAGTCCAGACATCATACATTTTTATACTGTGGATAGGTGACAAATATATTTAGTGGGAAAACCCCTTTGAGCATCAACATGTGCATTTTAAGTCTTAAGTAACGCTGATCTTTAAAATCCTAAATAAAGTTCTTGAACTTTATGAACAAAGCCTATTTCCACTCTGCACTTTTCTAGAATGGTTATTTAGTTGGACTGATCTTTCTATTGGAACGAAGACTCGAGCACAAACTATGGGATGGGTCTTATTCTTTGATAAGGTTCAGACAACATACCTGAAGTTGAGGACTTAGGGAGTTAATTCCACTGGTTGACCATGATATGCTGCTTCATTGCAGACCACTACAGATGGGAAGATCCCTCCTCTCCCACCCATACACTTCTAGTCTAGCCATCTCAGCTTGAAGGCCCTTGCAGGACCATGCTAGGAGAAGTCGCATTACTGTGTACTGGCAAGTCATCTACTCTTTCCATATACTCTCTCCAGTGGGCTAAAATAGCTCCCCTTAACAGAACTTCTCCTGACATATGGCACGCCTCTTCGGCTGAACAGAATTCTTCATGCCCACTGTGCCCATCTGAGAAGACCAGGTCTGAGAGTCATCCCTGAACCAATAAAGCAATACAAAATACATGGGGAAAAAATAGCACTTTATCTGCAATGATGGAGAAGCATAGGGTCCTCCTCCTTCACTCTCAAGTAGATGGAGATAGCCTTTAACATATGTCCATAATATTGATGGTTTCCCAGTAAATACAATTTGACATGTCACTATCCTGAGCACTACTAGATATTTACTTATGGTAAGGTACTTCACTGCATTGAACGGCAGCTCATCAGTCGCCCCACTTGAGTCCAGAACAGCTCTAAATTACATAATAATACTGAATACAGTACATATAGCTCTCAAGTGCAGCTGCTAGGCTGCAGCTAGCTATAATAATCTATAAACTCATTACTTGTAATTCTTTGAAGACCCCACTCATGTCATTTCTGCCCTACTACACTAAGCATATATATATAGAGATTTCTGAGAATAAGTATGTGATGTCAGTTACATTAATGACAACTATTTTCATGTTTACATCTTGCTAAGATACTTTCCAACCTTTGAACCATTTAAGTCAATAAAGAGAAATCTCGATGCAGAAGTATTATTATGTATAGCGGTTTAATCACTGTGTACCCCGCGTCCTGGCAAGTTCTCCATGAGTCACGGTAAGTATTAGTACACTCATTGTTTATATACTTTATTGCCCTTCTTTGGGAAACTACAACTCATATCATATTCTAACAACTAGAACAGGCGGCATGCCATCTCCAACTATAATGTTCTATTTTTTAGCTGTTGTATGATCTAGAATTATGTTTTTCTGGACAATGTATATTACTAGTTGAGCACCACATAGCACTAATTTTTGGGATACATTATAGCAGCATCTATTTGAATGGTAAGTGGTACTGTTCATGTGAGTAGTGGCTGCATACTTGCTAACTGTTTAGATTTTCTGGGACTCCTGGGCTAGAAGGGCTGGGTTTCTATGCAAACCTCGCCCCAAAAGGTGCATACAGGTTGGGTCGGAGCATTCCCAGGAGGGGCAGCGACATTAATAGGATGGGCAGGAGTTGGGAGGAAGTCAATGTTGACATCTGCGCCTGCCATTTTTCATTTTCCATTATACCACTACCACTTTCGCAGATCAAAATTAACTATCTCACAAGTGCCACCTACTGAAGGAGATGTAGCTGCCTTATCACTTTATATCTGACCCTTTAATGAACCCTGCAAGATGACACAGGATAAAAGCCAATCCAGAAACTCATCTACGGACAGCCTGTTTCAGGGTGTTTGCCCCTCATCAGTGCAGAACACAGTCTGGATGCCAGAGTGCAACAACCATGAGGAGACATGGCTGTAGTACTAGTTCTCCTTAATGAGACCAGCTCAGTAAAAACATGTTCCATGGGAGAAAATTATGTAAATTAGCTCTCTTACAGAACAAAATATACAATCTTGCAATGTGCATTGCCTGCAAGACTCCGTACCCAGCTGGTCTCATTACATTACCATTACAGAGAACCTCCATGTTGTATTAAGGCTTCCATACACAATAGACTGAAGTTGGCCGAACCTGCTAATATGAGTGGGATCAGCTATCAAATTAGTATGGGTGTCTCACGACTCTTCTCCAAAAGAATATGTTTGAGAAGAGAAGGAATTTTGTTGGAATTTTGTTGTTGCAGTTGGAATTCTGATCCTTTTGTTCAGCTGAGATATATGACTCGCCCCCTGGGCCGTGGGGCACTCGGATCCGGGCAATAGGGGGGAACGATGGGAGTAGTAGTGGCAACCCGGTTCCGTGGCTCAGGGTGGTCAGGCCAGTGGTAGTCTGTTACGTGTTGTTGATTATGTCCGACTACGCCACCCGTGGATTTGCGGTCATTAGGAACCGCCGCTGCAGGGCAGACCGCTGGGGCTGATGATATGTGCAGCTGGGATGGTGTGACTCCCCACGGGAAGAGTGCGGCCCCAGGGCAGTGTAGTGGATGGTGGGAGTGATGGTAGTGAGGGTCCCAGTGCTGATAGTGCTGGAGAAGCAAGGAGCACACAGACAACAGGTTGCAGTCCAGGGTCTTTGCTAGAACAGGTAAATTGACCCATAAACAGTCCCGGCTAGGAGGGGGACCTGGATGCCTGAGAGCAACGGGGAAATTGGCCCTGGTCAGGGTGAGGGTGTAGGCCTACCGTGCTTTCTGCGCTCCTTCTGACTATCTCCTCCTTATAGGGTAACAGCCCACGTTTCCGAGCTTTCCGTGTATTCTCGCCTGTATGGCCTGCGACGTGGGTTCCTTTCTGCTCCCGGCCTGGTACGGCTTTACTGGTCCCTTCGGTTGTGGCAGGGCCTCCAGGCTTCTTAGGCCAAGGAATGTACAGTCCCTTGCGGACTGGTTCTCTGCTGGGGGATGTGGAATCCTTCCAGCCTCAGACACCAAAGTCTGGTAAATTAAGTCCTCTTTCTGCCAAGACAGGCTCTCTTCGCCTCTTGTCTCTGGCTTGTGGCTCTCCTCCTGCCACACTTCCTCTTAGGTGCAGTGCAATTGTCTGTCCCTGCTCCACTCTGGGACACGTCTCAGTGCTGAGACAGGCAATCCAGTTCTCCCTAACCCTGCCCTCAGTACCAGCTTTTATAGGGGCAGCCAGCTCCCCCTACTGGCCTGAGACAGGAGGCATTGCATGCTAATGTTCCCCTGACCAGAGAACCTCCCCCTTGCTCTCAGACACAGCTTTAATTACACTTGTGGCATCCAGGTCAGGGTGACACATTCCCCCCTAGTGAAATTTAGTACTCCGGGACTAAACAATAAACAAAGACAATATGCATAACTATAAAACATTAATAGACAGACGACGCACAAATTGAGTTCTTAAGGTCACAGTGTGGCCTGTGACCGGGTGTCCATATCACCAACACAACGGGGAGCCTTAACCAGGTGGGGGTCTGTCCTACCCCAAGTCCTTTACAGTCTTAGTTCATTCCTTGGTTAGGCTCCAAACGCAGTCCATACAAGGTCCCGGTTATAAAAAGTCCATAACCTGTGAGTCCTTACGGTAGCTGCAAGAAACTGAAACACAGAATTACCAAACAAGCATGCAACTTGGCAAACAATTCAACATTTTGCAACAGGGTCATTTACAATTTTAGTACACTCTATATTCTCCAGCGAGCGGGTATCTGCCCCTTTGTGCTCCTGGTTGACCTCCTTAACCCACTGTCTGGTGGTGAACTGACTTGGCTTTCCCCACTAGTGTTAGGGGTGCAGCTACCAGCTGGGTGTACAGGTAGGGCAGGCAGCTGTCTGCGGGTCCTTTGGCTTACCGCAGGCATGGCAGGCTCACTGTCAGCAGAGGGTTGACTCTCCTGGGCTGCTGGTACAGGCTCTTCTGCCTCTGGAACCGCTTGCTCCTCTTCACCTTCCGGCTCTGGTGTTGGTTGTTGCTGTGCCGGTTGCAGGAAATGCAGGACGGGTACCACTATGGCATCATTTATGCGAGTCCAGGACTGAGGGAGCTCTCCGAGAACGGTGCTGATCATTTCTTCCTTGTCCTCTGCGGGTTCAAGGTCACTCTGATCTTCTTCTGCACTACAGAGTTGCTCGGGGCATCTTTTGAGGTGGTCTCTGGAGACGACACTAGTGGTTTCTCCTCCGTCCTTGGTGATCACGCACACCTTCGGGTTGTCGTGGTCAGACTGCAGTACGGTGTAGGGTTCTCTTTCCCACTGGTCGTCCAACTTATGTAGCCTTCTTTTTCGCTTTAGGACTTGCTCACCAGGTTCTAGGGGACCAGCAGGGGCGTGTTGATTGAAGAGTTTTTCTTGCCTCTCTCTCACCTGGGCCAGGCTCTTCTCCACACTCTCCTGTACCTTCTTATACTGCAGTTGCCTTTCCGTATCCCAGTCCGCATCCGGGGAGGTGTCCTCAGGTATTAGGACTCCCATCTCCAGGTCTACGGGCAGCTTACCTGGTCTAGCTCGCATCAGGTAAGCCGGGGTGCAGTTTGTAGCATTCACCGGGATATTGTTGTATAGGTCTATTAGGTCCGGCAGTTTTTCTGGCCACAGGCTGCGTTCCTCCAGGGGCAATGTCTTCAGGAGATCAATGACTATATTGTTCATCTTCTCACACATCCCGTTGGTTTGTGGATGGTAAGGCGTTGTCCGAATCTTCTTACAGCCATAGAGGTTGCAGAACTCCTGGAAGATTTCAGCCTCGAACGCTGGACCCTGGTCTGTCAGTACCTGTTCCGGATACCCGTGTGGACGTCAGAAATATTGCTGGAAGGCTCTGGCCGCTGTTTGGACTGTCAAGTCTTTTACCGGGACCACCACTAGAAAACGGGAATAGTGGTCCACGATTGTCAGGGCATAGATGTATCCTGACCGGCTGGGAGCCAATTTGACATGGTCCAGAGCTACCAGCTCAAGAGGCTGCGTGGTGACGATCGGCCTCAAGGGTGTCTTCTGGCTGGTGCGGTCCTTCCTCCTCAGGTGACAAGGGCCACAGTCTCTGCACCACTTTTCTACTGCTCCTCTCATGCCGACCCAAAAGAACCTTCCTCTTAGTAGGAACTCCAGTTTCTTCCAACCGAAGTGCCCCGCTCTGTCATGGTAAGCCCCCAGGACCATAGCTGCATCCCGCCTTGGGACCACGACTTGCCAGGTCAGCTCGTGCGTCCGGTGGTTGACAATCCTTCTGCACAACTTGCCTTCGTAGAGGAACAGCTTGCTCTTCTCCTTCCATAGCTGTCTAGCTTCCTCTGGAGCATCCGGATTCATGCGGGCGTCTTCCTGGGTCAGCAGTTCTTTCACCAGACGGATGGCAGGGTCACTATCTTGGGTCTCGGCCCAGCTGTGGTGAGGTAGGGGGTTGATCATCACAGTTGTTAGATCCTCCTCCTTCACGCGGTGAGAGTATTGAGCGGCTCCATACCGGTGAAACGCGGGGAGTTCTACCTCCTCCAGCTCTTCTGGGTCTTCGTCACCTTCAGGTAAGTGAGGCATTCTTGATAGGGCGTCAGCGTTGGCATTGGTTTTGCCTGCCCGGTACTTGATCACGAAGTCATAGTTGGAGAGACGGGCCATCCACCGCTGTTCCAGGGCACCAAGTCTTGCATTGTCTAGGTGTGTTAACGGGTTGTTGTCCGTGTACACCGTGAACTTTGCGGAGGCCAGGTAATGCTTGAAGCGTTCCGTCACGGCCCACACCACCGCCAAGAATTCTAGCTTGAAGGAGCTGTAATTCTCCGGGTTCCTCTCGGTGGGTCTCAGCTTCCGGCTGGCGTACACGATCACCCTTTCTCTGCCCTGTTGGTTTTGGGACAGTACGGCTCCCAGTCCTACATTACTGGCGTCTGTGTGAAGGATAAAAGGCTGGCCATAATCAGGGTAGGCCAGGATCTCATCCCCCGTGAGGGCCATCTTTAGCTGGCGGAAGGACTCCTCTTCCGGTTTATCCCACTTGAAGGGTGGCTTTTGACTTCGGGACTTAGACTGTCCGATCAGGAGGTCCTGCATAGGAGCTGCCATCTTAGTGAACCCGGGGATGAACCTTCGGTAGTAGCCTACCAACCCGAGAAACTGTCTCACCTCTTTGATGTTCGAGGGGCTTGGCCAGCTCTTGATTGCCGTGACCTTGTCAGGGTCGGGGGCCACTCCTTCCGCACTTACCACGTGCCCTAGGTACTGGACCTTTGGTTTCAGCAGGTGACACTTCGATGGTTTCACCTTCAGGCCATAGCCTGCCAGGGCTTCGAACACCTCGGCCAGGTGCTTTAGGTGGTCCTCGTAGGTCTTCGAATAGACGATCACGTCGTCCAGGTAAAGGAGAACCGTCTCGAAGTTTCGGTGCCCTAGACAGCATTCCATCAGCCGCTGGAAGGTCCCTGGTGCATTGCTGAGCCCGAAAGGCATGCAGTTGAATTGGCTCAGTCCCATCGGGGTGGTGAAGGCGGTCTTCTCCTTGTCAGCCTCTGCCACAGGAACCTGCCAGTACCCGCTAGTAAGGTCCAAAGTAGAAAAGAAGTTAGCTGATTTTAGTGCGGCTAAAGACTCCTCTATTCTAGGCAGCGGATATGCGTCTTTGTGAGTGATACGGTTGATTTGTGTATAGTCCACGCACATTCTCATGGTGCCGTCTTTCTTTTTGACCAGAACCAAGGGGGCTGCCCAGGGGCTACAGCTGTCTCTAATGACCCCAGCTTCTTTCATCTCTCTTAGCATGCCCTTTGCGTTCTGATAATGTGCAGGGGGTACAGGTCTGTGCCTCTCTTTTATTGGTGGGTGGCTCCCGGTGGGGATGTGGTGTTCTATCCCCTTTACTCTGCCGAAGTCTAGCGGGTGCTTACTAAAGACTCTCTCGTACTCCTGTACCACCCGGTAGACTCCTTGTTTTTGGTGCAGGGGAGTGGAGTCAGCACCCACATGGAGTTTCTGGCACCAGTCCTCCTTTTGTTTCTGGGAGCCATTACCCTCCGCCTGTGGAGATGGAGGCAAGGGTTCCACGGCCCTGATAGCTTTGTGTTCGACAACAAACAGTTTGGCGAGTGTAGTGTACCTGGGTAAGTGTACCTCCCTCTCCCCAATGTTGAGGATGCGGACGGGCACCCTCCCATGACGGACATCAACCACCCCCCGGGCTGTCAAAATGGTGGGCCTGCTGTCTGAGTACACGGGTTCTACCATGGCTTGGTAGTCTCTACCTCTCAACCCGATTGCAGTCCAACACCAGATCATCATTTCACTTTTGGGAGGCATGGAAATGGGGAATGGGTCACTCAGTCTTACGCTACCGATCTCACCACCAGACAGTTCTACCTGCGGCCGTCTCATCAGGGCTTTTATCTCCTTGTTGAGGACTCTCTGTTGGCTGGAACTAGCATTCACCGCCACCTGTTGTAGAATTACAATTACCTCTGAAAGACAATTTTCAATTACGTTAGTACCCACAGTTATTTTAGGGTGACTTTCACGACGGTCAATGTCCACAATAATCACTCCCTGTGCCGGTAGTTCAACTTTACCAATTTTAATGGTCATCTCCTTGAACCCCATCTGCGGCACGGGCAAGCCATTACTGGCGATAATGCTCAAGTTACTGTATGGATACCGTGTGATATCAGCATCAGTCCAATACTGCTTAAAAAGTACATAAGGGATAGTGGTTACTTGTGACCCAGTATCCAGCAAGGCGCTCATGGGGATACCGTCCAGCACCACGGGTAAAACCGGGCGCCCCCCAACGTACTTATTACGCCAATTGTAAGGGCCTGGTGATCTTATGCCTGGGGGTTGGCCCTCTGCCCCAGGTTGGACCCGTTTAAATTACAGTACCTGGAAATGTGTCCGGGCTGGTTGCATCGACGGCAAATGGGCTGTCCATCCTCTGCGTAGCGGTCTGTGGGCCTCCCTCGGAACGACGGGATCCTCCTCTGTCGACGCCACGGGACATCCTCCGGACTTGAAGCCAGCTCGATGGGTCTTGACGGGTCCACTTGCAACGCCTGGACGGTCCTGGTCAACGCCGCGACGCTCCTGGTCAGCTCCTGGACTTGGTGGTGCAGGTCTTTCGACGGGGCTTGGTTCAGGGCCTGTGCATCAGCCCCCACGGGGTCCATAGAGGAGGGCGCCGCCTCCTGGTGGTAGGTGAGAGTAGGGCGCCGGGGGTTTATAGCGCCACTGGTTGCAGATTCACGGAACACCCTTATGGTCCTGTCCTTAAATTGGGCAAAGGTCAGGTCGGGGTTCTGAAAGAACATGAGGCGCAGTTGGGCCCTGTGGGCACTAGACAGCAGACCTTCTATGAATTGTTCTGTTAGCAGCTTATCCGTTTCATGCACACTGCCAGGGTCAGTTTGTTGAATAGCCCTCAAGGCTTCCTGCAGATTTAGGGCATAGTCTCTGATGCTGTCCTGTGCCCGCTGCTTACATCCATAGAACCTCATTTTAATCTCAGCGGAGGTACGTGTGTCAAAGGTACCCCGCAGCCGGGCCAGAATACCCTTCACGGTTCTTTTCTCCTCAGTGGGCCATGATTTTACCTCCCTTTGGGCTGCTCCAGTTAACTGCCCTGTTAATATGCTGACCTTCTGTTCCTCTGTCAGGGGGTAAACGTGGAACAAACTGTATAGCCTTTCCTTGAAGTCAGTTAGGGCATGGGGCTCCCCTGAGTATTTGGGCAGCCAGGCCGCTCCAGGGATGTAGGGCAGGGAAAAGGGCATCACCGCTGCTGCAGCTGCGTTGGTGGTAGTGGGCGTCTCCGTGTCCGACATCTTCCTCCCCCCTAGTTAAGCGTGGCCTACCTTCCGACGATCCTCTTCTGTAGGCCGCGGCTCCGCTGCTGCTGCTATGGACGAGGACCTGGCGTCGCGTCCTGATGACGTCAGCGTCGCTCTCTCTCCCTTCCAGGACCTTGCGCAGCGTCGGTGCGTGGGGCGGAGCTTCGGGTCTCGCGCGCTTTCGGCGTCCACGCCCCTCTTCTTCCCGCGCGGCGTCCTGAAGATGGCGTCCGATGGCGGGAAACAGCTGCGGATGGCGGGAAGACGGCAGAAGACGGTCCAAGATGGCGTCTGATGGCGGGAATCGGCTCCAGATGGTGGGAAACGACTCCACAGGTAAGTTACAAAAGTCTTTTTCAGGCACGCAGTACCCGGTGGTTGCGGGCACGAAATCCTGCCGACTACGCCAAAGCTGACTCGCCCCCTGGGCCGTGGGGCACTCGGATCTGGGCAATAGGGGGGAACGATGGGAGTAGTAGTGGCAACCCGGTTCCGTGGCTCAGGGTGGTCAGGCCAGTGGTAGTCCGTTACGTGTTGTTGATTATGTCTGACTACGCCACCCGTGGATTTGCGGTCATTAGGAACCGCCGCTGCAGGGCAGACCGCTGGGGCTGATGATATGTGCAGCTGGGATGGTGTGACTCCCCACGGGAAGAGTGCGGCCCCAGGGCAGTGTAGTGGATGGTGGGAGTGATGGTAGTGAGGGTCCCAGTGCTGGAGAAGCAAGGAGCACACAGACAACAGGTTGCAGTCCAGGGTCTTTACTAGAACAGGTAAATTGACCCATAAACAGTCCCGGCTAGGAGGGGGACCTGGATGTCTGAGAGCAACGGGGAAATTGGCCCTGGTCAGGGTGAGGGTGTAGGCCTACCGTGCTTTCTGCGCTCCTTCTGACTATCTCCTCCTTATAGGGTAACAGCCCACGTTTCCGAGCTTTCCGTGTATTCTTGCCAATATGGCCTGCGACGTGGGTTCCTTTCTGCTCCCGGCCTGGTACGGCTTTACTGGTCCCTTCGGTTGTGGCAGGGCCTCCAGGCTTCTTAGGCCAAGGAATGTACAGTCCCTTGCGGACTGGTTCTCTGCTGGGGGATGTGGAATCCTTCCAGCCTCAGACACCAAAGTCTGGTAAATTAAGTCCTCTTTCTGCCAAGACAGGCTCTCTTTGCTTCTTGTCTCTGGCTTGTGGCTCTCCTCCTGCCACACTTCCTCTTAGGTGCAGTGCAACTGTCTCTCCCTGCTCCACTCTGGGACACGTCTCAGTGCTGAGACAGCCAATCCAGTTCTCCCTAACCCTGCCCTCAGTACCAGCTTTTATAGGGGCAGCCAGCTCCCCCTACTGGCCTGAGACAGGAGGCATTGCATGCTAATGTTCCCCTGACCAGAGAACCTCCCCCTTGCTCTCAGACACAGCTTTAATTACACTTGTGGCATCCAGGTCAGGGTGACACATATACACCGCTGCCAGAAGTGACTCTCACATAGACCACACTCTGCTGAATTAAGCATTCCTCTTCTGAGGACCCACCTGCAGTTGAAAACTATTGCGGAGCAGAGAGCCACTGGCTCCTTGCCCCACACTTACTCAACAGCTGCAGGTCTACCAAAGGCTTTAACTGCAGATTGTGTCGCAGGCCAGACGTGAAGGCGACGTGATATCATTGCACCACTTGCACTTGATGGTGGCGTGCTCTACAGCTGTGAGCCCCTAATAGGCTTGCGACTGTAAAGTAAGTGTGAGGCAGGGAGCCAGCCTGGAGAAGTAGAAAGAAGACAGACACTTGGCGTGGCAGCGAGGACAGGTGAAATATTTGGTTGTTTTTTAACTAATAGTGTGAAGAGCACTGTAGACCGCAATTGCACAATGGGGGCATTACTTCTAGATGGTTGCCACATAGGTGGAGGGCAATATTACAATATTGGGGCCACATAAGGGAGACATTATTACTGTATAGGGGCCACAAAGGGGATCATTATTACTATATGGGGGCCACACATTATTACTATTGGAGGCCACAAAGTGGGACTTTATTCATTTATAGGGACCAGAATTGGATACGTTATTACTATATTTGGGCCCCATACGGGAACATTATTACTATATTGGGGCCACATATGAGGACATTATCATCACATGGGGGTCACATAGGGGGACATTATTAATATATGGGGGCCACATAGGGAAACATTGTTAATGTATGCAGCCACAAAGAGAAATATCACAACTTTAGGGGGACCACAAAGATGATCGTTACACCTCTATGGGGGCATAATAAGTTGACAATGCTGCTGTATGGGAGCCATGGTGGGGACAATATTACTGTATTTTGGCACCAAGGGGACATAAGCATTACTACTGTATGGGAAACACAGAGAAGAGCGAAACCGAAGGGGCAGAGGACAAGCAGAGCAGAGCGAAACCGCAGGTGCGGAGGACAAGCAGAGCAGAGCGAAACCGCAAGTGCGGAGGACAAGCAGAGCAGAGCAAAACCGCAGGTGCGGAGGACAAGCAGAGCAGAGCGAAACTGCAGGTGTGGAGGGCAAGCAGAGCAGAGCGAAACCGCAGGTGCGCAGGGCAAGCAGAGCAGAGCGAAACCGCAGGTGCGGAGGGCAAGCAGAGAAGAGCAAAACCGCAGGTGCGGAGGACAAGCAGAGCAGAGCGAAACCGCAGATGCGGAGGACAAGTGAGGAAAGACAGAGCAGAGCGTAACCGCAGGTGCGGAGGACAAGTGAGGCAGAACAGAGCAGTGCGTAACCGTAGAGTAGAAGGTGCAGGCAGACAGGACAGGGCTCTGTTCACATGGAACAGACTGGGAAACACAGGAAGACAGCTAGAACACAGGAGGTAGAAACGGAGGCAGGGAAACGGGACAAGCAGAACCAGATACACACAAGGTACTTGCAATGAAGTAACGAGTGGACACAAAACTCACAAACAGAAGTACATAGACAACGAGTTGGAGTTAGGTGCAGGTTCAGACACTGCAGGAAAAGGAAAGGATCGGACATAGAGACAAACAGGTAACGGGCTAGGACACTGTTCAGACAGGAACTGAACCTGGAACAAGATACAGGAACGAGCCTGGGTACTCAGCTCCCAGGCCGCCAGGGATCTTACAGTACCCCCCCCCCCCCATTTACGCCCCCTCTTCTTCAAGCCTGCAAGGATTTTGTGCAGGGAATTTGGAGGCCGATTCTTCTCTTCAAGAAGATTACCTCTTCTGTCCACTAGAGGGAACGAGACTGGTCTCACCATCTTGGTGATTAGGATGCTTCCTCCCATCGAGCCATCCTCAGCATCAGAAGAAGTGGGTGAAGTGCCAGGAACAGGACACAGGAAAGTCTCTCCCCATTTGTTAATATCGGGTAGCACCCCAAAGGATTCACGGGACAACTGGAGATCCTCCACCGGATTGGAGGGGTGCAGAGACTCGAGGGTAACCACTGCCTTGACGTACACTTTGCCAAGCTTACTGGATGAAGTGGGCGAAGTTCCAGGTACAGGGTGTAGGAAAATCTCTCTCCATTTGTTATCAGGTAGCACCCCGGACGATTTAAGAGACTGGAGGTCCTCTGCTTGGTTGGAGGGGTGCAGAGATTTGGAGGTAGCCACCGCCTTGATGGACTTATTGCCAGATTTATTAGAGATGGAGGATCTTTGCTTTGGGACCATCTTCAGTCTGGTTTCTGAGATGACACGTCTGCGAGGCGGGGCGGTACCTGAAGCCAGATCATTGGTACAATCTTCGAGACTGTGTGGGGACATTGCCTCCACTTCCCTTCCTTCAGAGACTTCAGCGCACAGCGAGTCAGTGACTAGCAGATCTGGTGAAGAAGAAGACATTGCTGACTGTCCTGAAGGTATGGGGACTGGACACCCCTTGTACCTCAGCAGTCCCCCAGGAAACACCATGCAGGATCTCCAGACCTGAGCGGGTACTAGATCTCTCGGCTCTGGACGACCTGTGGGTAAACCAGACAGCACCTGGAATGTGAACTTCTTCATGTGTAATGCTCCAATCTGGAGCTTAATTTGTACAAAAATATTTTGACTGTTTCTGAGGAGGGCTCGTCCCTCCGCTGACAATGCCCAAACCGGATTCTGGAGTTGTCTGACGGGAATCAGACACCGACTCTTCAAGGCTTTAAGCCCGAAACTTCCGGTTAATCAGAGGCCTTCACTTGCCACGGTGACGGTCATGGTCATCTGTGGAGAGTAAACACTAACGCCAAGGGCAGCCTCTCCTACAGGCCTAATGTCTTGGGACTCTCCAACCTTCGCTGGACAAAGACCGTCAGGGTGACCCAAACAACCGCAGCGAGTCCGCAATCCGATTTTATGACTGAGTTGCGGCCTCTGCTTTGCCTGACGAACATGGTCAACCTTCATGGATTCTGTGTGGATAGTTGCCTCTACCGGCTGGGGAACAGGAGGTCTTTGAGAGGACAGAACCTGACGTGACGATTTACCTCTACGCTTTGCACGTCTGGACTGCCTCTTGAGGTTGGGCAGAGAAGTATTCTTCGGAGCATTGTCATCCTGTGTGGATTCTGCATGGGCAGCAGCCTCTTCAGGCTGGGGAACTGGTGAGCTACCTACACGCATCACCCATCGGGGCTGCTCCAGGATATTGGGAAGGGAAGCTTTAGCAGAAGCTTCAGGGTTAGGGTCATCGAAGACCATTAGAAAGGCCACCAGGAAGGCCTGCAGGTCAGAGATGATAGGATCCCATGCTTCCCATAGGGGGTGATCCAATTCAAGGCATCACCCGCTAGGTAGGACATCAGAAATGCTACTTTAACCCAATCGGTGGGAAAATAGTGAGCATAGAATTTGAAATGCAGCATGCATTGCTCCACAAACGTACGGTTTTGTTTTGGATCCCCATAGTACAGTGGTGGATGGGCAGGAATGAGTGCTGATAGCTCCATTTGGGCTGGTGCGTAAATCACCTGGACCTCAGCTTGAGAAAAAAATTTTCCTTGGTGCACGTATTTGCCAGACAAGGATTCAAATGTCTCCAAGAATGAAGGGCCGTGGGGCTCAACGGGGACCATGGTCTGAGCAAACTGTTACGCTCGCGCCCGGACTGAGTGATGTGAGCGTGGTTAGTGGTCCCACTGGGCCACGAACCGAGGAGAGCCTGGAGGGGCATGACTATGGCCTCGCCAGATCCGACCATGAACACACGGCGACTTAATCGACTCCGTGGTCCGAGGAGGGACATGGGAGGTGGCTCAGGTGCTACTCCAGGTCAGACCCTGGTCACGGCTGTTGACCCACACCGGGGAATGCAGGAACGGGCAGGCATGGCTGGTATGCAGACAGGTGGGTATTGGCAGGCACAGGTAATATGCAGACAGGTAGGTACTGGCAGGCACAGCTGGTATGCAGACAGGTGGGTACTGGCAGGCACGGCTGGTATGCAGACAGGCGGGTACTGGCAGGCACGGCCGGTATGCAGACAGGCAGATACTGGCAGGTAGGAAGGCAGGCTGGATAGGGACCAGTACAGCCACAGGTGCGGTGGACAAGCAGAGCAGAACCACAGGTGTGGAGGACAAGCAGAGCAGAGCGAAACCGCAGGTGCAGAGGGCAAGCAGAGCAGAGCGAAACCGCAGGTGCGGAGGGCAAGCAGAGCAGAGCGAAACCGCAGGTGCGGAGGGCAAGCAGAGCAGAGCGAAA
Source organism: Phyllobates terribilis (assembly GCF_046119375.1). Lineage (NCBI taxonomy): Eukaryota > Metazoa > Chordata > Amphibia > Anura > Dendrobatidae > Phyllobates > Phyllobates terribilis. The sequence goes on from NW_027362773.1 coordinate 111,038,677, forward strand.
CTGCAGGTGCGGAGGACAAGCAAGGCAGAACAGAGCAGAGCGTAACCGCAGAGCAGAAGGTGCAGGCAGACAGGACAGGGCTCTGTTCACATGGAACAGACTGGGAAACACAGGAAGACAGCTAGAACACAGGAGGTAGAAACTGAGGCAGGGAAATGGAGGCAGGGACACTGTTCAGACAGGAACTGAACCTGGAACAAGATACAGGAACGAGCCTGGATACTCAGCCCCCAGGGTGGCAGAAACAGACTAGAAGTCACAGATACAGGTAACGGGCCTGGGTACTCAGCCCCCAGGGAGACAGAAACAAACTAGTAGTCACAGATACAGGTAACGGGCCTGGGTACTCAGCAACCAGGGTGGCGGAAACAGACAAGATACTGGACAGGACCTGGCAACTCAGTTGCACAGAACACACTGAAAGAAAGTGTTGCACAGGCACCTCCTGCTGGGTGGAGGGGGTTTAAGTATCCAGTGACTCACAGCAATAGGCTGGGGACACATTAGGACTGCGCACAGTGTAACTTTAAGTATCAGGAAGTTACAGGGCCGCCGCCGTAAGCAATTAGACAAGAGACATGCACACAGCAAGTAATGGAGCAAAGTGTGCAGCCTGGACTGATAGGTAAGTTGGCGGTCTTGCATGGTGGGAGATGGTAAGCCATGCCAGCACACCGCTAGGGATGTTACAGATGTCTGTGTGTTTTATTTTGCAATGAAGAGTTGTGGCTGTAAGAAGCCATAGTTGTCTACGACGGATGAAGAAGAAAAGTGAAAATTAATTACTTCAATTGTAGATCTCACCGAGGAGTATCTTGGGTTACTTATACAGTATACTGTATCCTGATACCTTCCACTATACGGTCAGTCTATGGGGGTAACAGTGTTAGTACTGTGATTTTCTTTGAATGATCAGTATGGTAGTATTATTCAGTCACCATTTGGTGGTAATATATGGTCATGGTGTGGCGGTATTATTGGTACCCTGTATGTCGCATTATTGGAATATTGGTTTAGTGCGTTTTATTCAGTAATACAGTAGTATGGGGATAATACAGTATTTGTTATTTGGTAACTATATGAATGTAGTATTTAGAGATATTACTTACCGGTAACAGGATTTTTCAGAGCCCATGACAGCACCACCTGAGAAAGGGTACCCGCCCATCAAGGACAGGAAACCTACTGATATAAAAGGGCGGTACCTCTCCTCCATATCAGTTGGGTTTTAGAGCATGAGAGGACCTTCAGACAGTATGTTAGCTCACAACTACCACCAATAAAAAACATTTCTCACTATACACTCATACATAGTGCACACCAGTCATGGGTTCTGTAAAATCCCGTTACCGGTAACCCTAGGGAGGGATCACCGCTTGTAACATTTTTCTTCCAAAGGATAGATCAGCAGATGAAGATAGATAAGTCGGTAATGGTTATAGAAGGTGGAAGGAGATGACCATGTCGCTGCCTTGCAAATCTTGTCGATAGACACTTCCGCCTTCTCAGCCCAGGAGGCTGCCACGGGCCTGGTGGAATGAGCCCTCAAGTACTCTGGAACTGACACATTACTGGAAGAATATGCTAAGCTAATGGCGTCCCTGATCCATCTAGCTACAGTGCCCTTTGTTATTTTGAGGCCCTTCCTAGCTCCCTGGAAGGACACAAACAAGGCTTCATTCTGTAGGAGGGTGGCGGGCTGAGAAGACGCCGAGTCAACAAGGGGTTACTAAGTTATAGTTTTATATTTTTTATGTGATTTACAGTACAGACCAAAAGTTTGGACACACCTTCTCATTTAAAGATTTTTCAGTATTTTCATGACTATGAAAATTGTACATTCACACTGAAGGCATCAAAAAAGTGTGAAACAACTGAAAATATGTCTTATATTCTAGGTTCTTCAAAGTAGCCACCTTTTGCTTCTATGACTGCTTTGCACACTCTTGGCATTCTCTTGATGAGCTTCAAGAGGTAGTCACCGGAAATGGTTTTCACTTCACAGGTGTGCCCTGTCAGGTTTAATAAGTGGGATTTCTTGCCTTATAAATGGGGTTGGGACCATCAGTTGTGTTGTGCAGAAGTCAGGTGGATACACAGCTGATAGTCCTACTGAATAGACTGTTAGAATTTGTATTATGGCAAGAAAAAAGCAGCTAAGTAAAGAACAACGAGTGGCCATCATTACTTTAAGAAATGAAGGTCAGTCAGTCTGAAAAATTGGGAAAACTTTGAAAGTGTCCCCAAGTGCAGTTGCAAAAACCATCAAGCGCTACAAAGAAACTGGCTCACATGAGAACCGCCCCAGGAAAGGAAGACCAAGAGTCACCTCTGCTTCTGAGGATAAGTTTATCCGAGTCACCAGCCTCAGAAATCGCAGGTTAACAGCAGCTCAGATTAGAGACCAGGTCAATGCCACACAGAGTTCTAGCAGCAAACACATCTCTTCAACAACTGTTAAGAGGAGACTTTGTGCAGCAGGCCTTCATGGTAAAGTAGCTGCTAGGAAGCCACTGCTAAGGACAGGCAACAAGCAGAAGAGACTTGTTTGGGCTAAAGAACATAAGGAATGGACATTAGACCAGTGGAAATCTGTGCTTTGGTCTGATGAGTCCAAATTTGAGATCTTTGGTTCCAACCACCGTGTCTCTGTGCGACGCAGAAAAGGTGAACGGATGGACTCTACATGCCTGGTTCCCACCGTGAAGCATGGAGGAGGAGGTGTGATGGTGTGGGGGTGCTTTGCTGGTGACACTGTTGGGGATTTATTCAAAATTGAAGGCATACTGAACCAGCATGGCTACCACAGTATCTTCCAGCTGCATGCTATTCCATCGGGTTTGCGCTTAGTTGGACCATCACTTATTTTTTAACAGGACAATGACCCCAAACACACCTCCACGCTGTGTAAGGGCTATTTGACCAAGAGGGAGAGTGATGGGGTGCTACGCCAGATGGCCTGGCCTCCACAATCACCAGACCTGAACCCAATCGAGATGGTTTGGGGTGAGCTGGACCGCAGAGTGAAGGCAAAAGGGCCAACAAGTGCTAAGCATCTCTGGGAACTCCTTCAAGATTGTTGGAAGACCATTTCCGGTCACTACCTCTTGAAGCTCATCAAGAGAATGACAAGAGTGTGCAAAGCAGTCATAGAAGCAAAAGGTGGCTACTTTGAAGAACCTAGAATATAAGACATATTTTCAGTTGTTTCACACTTTTTTGATGCCTTCAGTGTGAATGTACAATTTTCATAGTCATGAAAATACAGAAAAATCTTTAAATGAGAAGGTGTGTCTAAACTTTTGGTCTGCACTGTATGTTATTAATGTTGTAAAGATGTTTGCTGTGTGAAATCACTATGGCTGTTATTGTATGCCGTTTCTCCTATAGGCTCTGCCTAAGGCCGTCCCTGGGATCCGTGAGGTCTTCCCAGAGGAGACCTGTACAATAGCTAGGGATTTAGCTACACTACACTGCTTAGACATTAGAGAGTTAAATTAAGGGATTTCATGAAGTTGCATCATTAACTGGGAGGGGTTTAGATTAGTTTTTATAGAAAACAATTCTGGGTTGCAGACAGAGGAAAAGTCAGAGAGAGTTAGGCAGTGGGACTGCCAAAGGGGGTCTGTGGCAAGACTACCCTAGTTCTGGGTCCATGATCCGAATAGCACAGGACCGGTGCTGGTCCTGTTTTAACCAAAGAGAGTGAAGTGTTGGAAGGAGACGGAACAGACAGGGAAGCAGATTCCAACGGCAGGTACAGCAGTGGAGAGAGTGTTTTAATAGTGCAAGTTGACAGAACAGAATGAGGACACGTTTGAGACTTGATCTGGACCCCGGCACAGTCCTAGGCTTACAGCCCATCAGAGTTGCTCGAGGTGAGGCCTCTGTATCCCTCATGGGGAAATTCTCAACTGGGTCGCAGAAGAAGTAGATAATGTTTGGTCTCAGGAGAGGACAAGGACAAACACTGGAAAGGCACATAACCAAGGGTACTTCACTAACTAAAGACTATGTCTTAATCTGTATGCTGCAGCCGTGTGTAGAAGGATTGCACAGTAAAAGTGAATCTGTTAACAATCTACAATCTCCTGTCTTGTTTGAAGTCAGTTCTTGTCCCATGGACGGTGTAACAGTGAGTACAGTAAATCCTCCAGTGCAGCACACACTACTGTCTCGGTCCTTAATAGAAGAGGGGGCAAGGGGTGAGGAGAATAGAGTTTCGGCCCACAGCATGTCAGTAGCGGCCCTGTGTTCTCCCCAATTCAATTCTTCCTCCATTGCTTGGTCACAGCCAAATATTCTATCAAGACCCGCCTCACATCTAGTGTGTGGAGTCTCTGCTCTTCTAAATTCTTAGGACATGATGTCCAGAACTGTTCAAGGGGTCTTGGTATCTGCTATGCCCATGGTCGTTCTTATGGCCTTAATTAATATATCCGTGTCCTCTGTTGGAAAACACGGTCTATCCCCCGTGTCACTTTCTGAGGAAGATGAGAAGGAGGATGAAGAAGAGGCAGAAGAGGAATTATATTCCTCCCTGTCCTCTAATATTAACGATTCTTCAGAATCAGATGTCTGATGCTTTGGCCTCTTTCCCTTTTTCCGTTTAATCAAGGTTTTAATGGAGTCTCTAACCTCAGTTTTGATTATAGACTTTAAATCCATGGTGAAGCTGTTATTTTTTTTTTAATATACCCAGGGCAGAGTCTTTTGGTATATGTGCTGGGTAGACTATCCCCACACAACGCACATTCCTTGTTTTTCTATTTGGCGCTACATTTCATGGGCCTTCCTTAGTAAAAAAAATACACAGAGAAAGGGACCTGTTTAATATGGTGAACTTTCTAGAAGATCACTGACCACTCTGCCGTTCAGTCTAGGGTACCGGAGATGGAGGCTGGATCAGTTCACATGATATTCCTCTCCTGGAAGTGCTGGACTCAAGACTTGCCCTGTTTCTTTGGCTGGTCTTGCTGCCCCTTGTCTGAGTGCCACTGCTGCATCCCTGATGGTGGCGCTGCTGCTGCTGTTGCTGCTGCTCCTGATCCATTGGTGTGGATAAGATGTGCAGGTGTGGCTCCCATGTCTGTAGCGCCACAAAATGCCTGCATGTGTAATGTGGTTCATATGTATAGCCAGTTATGGTGAGGGTAAGTTCTCTGCTGTTTTCATAACATACACACATTGTTACTAGATCCCTTACTGGAGGATTGTGCACTTTTGTCCAAACCAGGAAGTTGTGCAGGATCCCTCAGATAGATGGTTTTAGTAGTTGTAGTGTGAGGAAAGATGTAGCTTCATGGAGGGTCCTGGTGCAAGGGAGAGAAGCATGCTCCCTCTGCAAAAACAAGCTGCACAAGGCGGGGTTTCAGTGCCGAGAACACATCTTTATGACTGGCAGAAAAGTGCTTTATCCTAGGGGCTCAGCGGTGCATAGAATCAGGGACACTACTACAAAAGAAAGTAGGTGTTTTCCACAGGATTCAAGCTGCCTGCTCGCTGGAAGAGATCACGGATTCAGTAACTGTTTACCTTGGACCCCTGGGGATCCAAGGAATCGTCTACCAGGGGTATAATTAGCAGAAGGAAGGCTACATAACCTCACAGCAGAGAATCTGAACCCTCACCATGCAGGTCTGACCAAAACCCTGTATGTGAACTGTATAGAAGCTCCTGTAACTGTTTGCAGTAAAAGGTACAAAATAGTTCTTACCCTATCTCAAGCTGATTATTCCCTGCTGCGACATTCTTGCTCCAACTCCCCTGGGAGCCAGCCCTGGTTGTGAAGGATTAATCATCTGGCACTGCTCATCACCACCTAACTCCCAGGGGTCCTAATCAGTGCCCGGCCATACCAGGCCGAACATCCCAACTGGTGTCACGAACCCTTTTTATTATTTTATTATTAACTCCCACAATTGATAAAGACTGGCGCGCGCCCCCGGTCAGACCATACCAGCACTCGGACCGCCGTGCACCAGTACCGTGACCGCAGCGGCCCGGCCAGGGCGGCACACAGGCATCGCCGCTCTGTGATCTTCCCTCTATTTTGAGGAATGCCACTCCACCTCCAGTAAGGCCCTCCCCCGGATATCTGGATTAGACATACTTCCGGTGCGCTTTGCGCAAAGAGCCTCAGCTGGCTCTGCGCATGCGCAGCCCGGAATGCCACCTATTCTCCGGAGCGCTTCGTCATCAGAGCGAGCCAGATACTTCCTGTCATGCGCCTTGCACATCTGTAGACCCTGGCGGCCTTGCTCTCCAGCACGCTTCGCCATCAGGGCACGCCAGATACTTCTTGTCACGCGCCCTGCGCAGACCGGGACGCCCCGCTTTCTGAAGCGCTTGATCATCAGCGGCGCCGGATATGAAAACAGCGTGCCCGCACGTGCACAGCCCCGGAAGCAGGTCCCAGAACACTCCACCAGAGGTCTCCCGCCCAGCCTACCTGCGAAGCCTTGGAGTCATGTCCCAGCGTGCTTGGCCCAGCATGCAGGCAGACCCCGACGTGCGCAGTCCCAGGATGAGTGTCGGCTGGGGACATTAATCAGAGAACCCAGCCTGCACGCCACTGCACTGCTCACCTCCTGGCCAACAGCACATCCCCAGACCAGAAGGCATCCTCCGTCCACGGACACCCCCCAGCCTGGGTAAGCTCTTCAGAGGTTCCCTTCAAAGACAGGAAACCAAAATGATGTGGAGGAGAGGTACCGCTCTTTTATATCAGTAGGTTTCCTGTCCTTGATGGGCGGATACCCTCTCTCAGGTGGTGCTGTCATGGGAGAAGGGGAAAATGATCTAATTGCCGTGTTTTATTGTCAGATTTATATATGTACTTGTATTATTTTTTTTTGTTATGCTAAAACACACTATCAACACTGCTGGGGTCTATGCAATGAAGCAACATAATAATGGAGGAGGGGGGTGCAGGTACAAATTGTACCCTGGGGCCCAAAGACCTCTAAATAAACCACTGAGCATAGGGCCAGTATTTTCAAGCAGTGGCGTCTCCAACAAGGACTAAGTTAAAAAGTTTTTCATATCTTTATTGTAGTTCCTGTTAACTTTTAGACTTTAATAAGATTTTATAATATTTTTTTTCATCATTTTAGGAATAATTTCAATGCATATATTAAGATTAGGACTTCCTTTTGTGATGACAGTCTCTGCTGCCATTGTTATCCAAATTCCAGGATGCTAAGTCCCAATCTAGTCACTGCTTTCAACACATTACTAAAGTCATTTAAATAGTAATTACCTTTTATATACTGCAATATCACAAAGTAAAACTGTCTTGTAGATGAGAGCACAAATCCTCTATCGCCATCTGAAAGAGAAAAATCGAGAAATGAAATAATTTCCAACAGAAAATCTCTTTCGCTTCATTTTTGCAGTAAAATGTAACACCAGAACAAGAGCCTCTGACTAAGCCAACATGTTTCGGTAATTAAACTTTAGTCATGGCTAACTGCAAAATACTAGAGGCCTCTCTTATAATGCTGCTACAATGAGGGTGGGATACACAGTACAACATTTACACTGCTCAAAAAAATAAAGGGAACACTCAAAATAACACATCCTAGATCTGAATGAATGAAATATTCTCATTGAATACTTTGTTCTGTACAAAGTTGAATGTGCTGACAACAAAATCACACAAAAATCATCAATGGAAATCAAATTTATTTACCAATGGAGGCCTGGATTTGGAGTCACCCCCAAAATTAAAGTGGAAAAACACACTACAGGCTGATCCAACTTTGATGTAATGGCCTTAAAACAAATCAAAATGAGGCTCAGTATTGTGTGTGGCCTCCACGTGCCTGTATGACCTCCCTACAATGACTGGGCATGCTCCTGATGAGGTTGCGGATGGTCTCCTGTGGGATCTCCTCCCAGATCTGGACTAAAGCATCCGCCAACAACTGGACAGTCTGTGGTGCAACTGTTATGATCTGCTACAAGCACTAAGGAAAGACAGGAGATCTGTCCCTACAATAGAACTAAGCTGGATCCCTACGATGAAACGGGGAACCTGATCCTGCGATCAGACCCGCTAAAGTCCTCGGCTAGTCTGAACGAAGACCTATAGATGTTAGGGAGGGATCCCTACAAGAACTAGGGACTGGGAGAAAGATGGACACCTCCTAGCAGAAATTGTAGCAGAAATAAGACAAACAAACAACATAGAACATAGAGGTCCGAAGACCTAGCAAAACTGGCTGAGAAAGGTAACAGAGCACCAAGCTAGCTCAAGAGTAGAAATTACAATGAAGTCCAGCAAGGCCAGGAGGGCGGAGCAGGATTAAATAGGCAAAAAAGGTCATGTGACCAGCAAACTAGAAAAAAACTAACAGGAGAGCTCTAACAGTACCCCCTCTTCTAAGAGGATCCTCCGGATCCCCTAGGCCCGGGCTTATCAGGAAACCTCCTGTGAAACGCTCTGACAAGTCTGGAAGCAGAAACATCATCCTCCCTCACCCATGAGTTATCCTCAGGTCCGAAACCCTTCCAAGCGACGAGATACTGCAAACTCCCTCTATACCGTCTAGAATTTAAGATGCGGGAAATTTCATATTCCCCGTCCTCCACCACCGGAGGAACAGTGGCAGTGGCGTCACCATCCGACACATCAGCTCTTTTCAACAGAGAAACATGAAACACCGGATTAATCTTCCAGGAGGTATGAACCTCCAACCTAACAGCAGATTGGTTAACTATCTGAAGCACCTTAAAGGGCCCTACAAACTTGGGACCCAATTTTTTAGAAGGAATCCTCAATCGCAGATTCTTAGAGGACAACCAAACCATGTCACCAATAGCGAACAAAACCTCTTGCCGTTTCCTATCAAAGTACCTCTTAGATTTTTTGTTAGCCTCCTGAAGATTACCACGCACATCCGTCCAAACTCTCTCCAAATCACCGGAAAAACTCTCCTCCTCAGGCACAGCCGATACCAATTTGGAGAATGACCCAAAAGACGGATGTCTCCCAGAACAACAAAAAAAAGGCGAACACCCAGCAGAAGAGGATGTATGGTTGTTAAGAGCAAATTCAGCAAGTGGCAGAAACTCAGACCACCCCTCTTGATTGTCTGCCACAAAACAACGCAAGAACTGCTCAACATCCTGGTTCTTTCTTTCTGTCTGGCCATTAGACTCAGGATGATATCTGGATGAAAACGACAAATGAACTCCCAACCTGTCACAAAAGGCACGCCAAAAACGAGGTCCCCTATCAGAAACAATGTCAGTAGGAACGCCATGTAGTCTGACAATTTCTTTGACAAAGGCCTTAGCGAGTGTCTTAGCGCAGGGCAGTTTGATGAAGGGAACCAAGTGACACATCTTGCTAAAACGGTCCACGACCACCCAGATGACCGTGAAACCCTCAGAGGGGGAAAGGTCAGTAATAAAGTCCATAGCCAGATGTGTCCAAGGTGCACTAGGAACCTCCAGAGGGCAAAGCAACCCCGCAGCAGGAGTATGTGAGGACTTAGATCTAGCACACACAGTACATTGACGCACCCACTTAATGACTTCCTTCTGCCATCCAGGCCACCAAAAACTGCGACCCACAAGTCTCTTGGTCTCAGAAATTCCTGGATGACCTGCCAACCGAGACTCATGACACTCAACAAACAAATCTCTCCTAAAGGTCCTAGGCACAAACAACCTCCCATGGGGAGTGTTAGATGGGGCATTCTCCTGTGCTTTAAGAATCTCATCTTCCAAAACGGAGTCCAAAGCAGCAATCACCTTCTTGTAAAATGCTCTCCTCCTCCTCAGCACCGACCATGGGAGAAAAGCTGCGAGACAAAACATCAGCTTTAACATTCTTGGTACCCGGGATGTAAGTAATGGAAAAATTAAACCGCGAGAAAAAAAGTGCCCACCTAGCCTGACGGGCATTCAAGCGCTTGGCAGCATCAAGATAGATCAGATTTTTATGATCAGTGAAAACCTGAATGGGAAATTCAGCACCTTCCAAGAGATGACGCCAGTGTTCAAATGCGAGTTTAATAGCCAGCAATTGCCGATTACCAATATCGTAATTAAGTTCAGTCTCAGAAAATTTTTATGAAAAAAAGCACAGGGATGTACTCCATCCATGTTTTCCTGAGACAACACCGCACCGACCCCCACAGAAGAAGCATCAACCTCAACCGAAAACGGCTTAGTCACATCAGGCTGCATAAGGATGGGAGCAGAGGTGAACCTCTCCTTTAGAAACACAAAAGCTTCAATGGCCTCAGAAGTCCACTGAACCGCATTAGCACCTTTCCTGGTGAGATCGGTCAGTGGTTTGACAATAATAGAAATTTTTTTTATGAATTTTATGTAATAATTGGCGAAACCCAAAAACCTCTGTATCGATTTCAAACCAATAGGCCTAGGCCATTCCTGCAGAGCTTGAACTTTCACCGGGTCCATCTCAAAGCCCTCGCTGGAGATAATGTAGCCCAAAAAACTAATTGTCTGAACAGCGAACTCACATTTCTCCAGCTTAGCAAAAAGCGAATTGTCAATCAATAACTGCAATACCTCACGTACGCTCCGCCAATGAGACTCCAGATCCGGCAAATAAATCAAAATGTCATCCAAATACACAACCACATTTTTGCCGATCAAAGGTCTAAGGATGTCATTAATAAGATTCTGAAAAAATGCTGGAGCATTGGTAAGACCAAAAGGCATAACCAGATTCTCAAAATGACCCACAGGAGCGTTAAAAGCAGTCTTCCATTCATCACTCTCCCTCATGCGCAACAAATTGTATGCCCCCCGGAGATCAATTTTAGAGAACCACTTGGCCCCCACTAACTGGTCAAACAAATCAGGAATCAATGGCAGTGGGTAAGGATTGCGTACAGTAATTTTATTAATCTCAAGAAAGTCCAGACAAGGACGTAAACCGCCGTCCTTTTTTTAACAAAAAAAAATCCAACAGCCACAGGAGACTTGGAAGGCCTAATGTGACTGGCGGCCAAGCTTGTCTGTATGTATTCCTCCAAAGCCTTTCTCTCAGGAATAGTAAGATTAAATAAACGACTTTTAGGAAGAGTCGCTCCAGGGACAAATTCAATGGTACAATCATAGTCTCTATGGGGAGGCAAAATTTGCGATTCCTTCTCAGAAAAAAACTTTCAAAAAATCCTGAATAGGTACAGGTAATTCCCCTTTATCCACAGCAGCAATGCGCCCGTTACAACACTTGTCAAAACACTTAGGGCTCCAGGACTTAATTTCATTGGTAGACCAATCCAGTACAGGATTGTGCAATTTTAACCAGGGTAACCCCAACACTACTGGAGAAGGCAAATTATTTAATACTACCAAATCCAAATTCTCTTGGTGAATACCATTAATAGTGAGGGGAAATTCACAGACCTTGTGAGTAACACTCTTTAAGGGAGAGCCATCGACAGAAACCACAGCAATAGGGGATGACAAAGGTTTGGGTTTTAATTTAAGTTTTTCCAAGAATCCCCCATCAATCACATTCAGAGTAGAACCACAATCCACAAATACCCGAAATTCAATTAATTCTTCCTGAGCAGTGGTAGTAGCAGAAAGAAGTACACCCTTAGTATTTAAACAGGCTATACGGGCGTAACTGACCTTTTTTTTTCCTTTGTTCATACGAAGCACACAGTTCTTAATGAAATGGTCAGATCCACCGCAATAAAAGCACAAACCTTCAGAAAATCTGCGGTCTTTTTCCTGAGAGCGGGGTGACATCGCCCCAATCTCCATCGGCTCTCCAATGTCAGTACAGACCCTCTCAAGACTCGGAGCTGACATGGCAGAGGATCTACTCTCATTAACCCTTGCACGCAGTCTCCTGTCCACCTGTATAGCTAATTGCATTGCCTCCTGCAAGTTTCCAGGTGAAGGATAAGCAATCAGCAGATCCTTAACCCTTTCACCTAGCCCCGCAAGAAACAAACTTTTCAAAGCTGAATCGTTCCACCCCACCAGAGCAGACCACTGACGGAAGTGAGTACAATAATTTTCCACATTACCTGATCCCTGCCTCAAACGTCTTAATTCAGACTCAGCAGATGAGACACGATCAGGATCATCATACAACAACCCCAAAGCAGAAAAAAAACTATCCACTGATCTAAAGCACGGATCACTAGGTTGGAGAGAAAAGGCCCATCCCTGAGGTTCTTTGCGCAAAAGTGACATTATGAACCCTATGCGCTGTGATTCATCACCAGAGGATCTGGGCCTCAAAAGAAAATACAGCAAACAAGCATTTTTAAAGGAAAAAAAATCTCGCTGTTCACCAAAAAATAGATCAGGCAGACGTACCTTTGGCTCCACAAAATGCGCTCCAGAACAGCTACTCACGTGTTGTTGGAGCTCGGCCACCTCCAGAGAGAATCCCTGCAAGCGTTGAGCCAAATCCTGAATCGAGACCATGATGGAAACTGGAGGTCTTTCCTTACAGAAATTTTTTGGGCTGGACTTACTGTTATGATCTGCTACAAGCACTAAGGAAAGACAGGAGATCAGTCCCTACAATAGAACTAAGCTAGATCCCTACGATGTAACGGGGAACCTGATCCTGCGATCAGACCCGCTAAAGTCCTCGGCTAGTCTGAACGAAGACCTATAGATGTGAGGGAGGGATCCCTACAAGAACTAGGGACTGGGAGAAAGATGGACACCTCCTAGCAGAAATTGTAGCAGAAATAAGACAAACAAACAACATAGAACATAGAGGTCCGAAGACCTAGCAAAACTGGCTGAGAAAGGTAACAGAGCACCAAGCTAGCTCAAGAGTAGAAATTACAATGAAGTCCAGCAAGGCCAGGAGGGCGGAGCAGGATTAAATTGGCAAAAAAGGTCATGTGACCAGCAAACTAGAAAAAACCTAACAGGAGAGTTCTAACTGCAACGTGACATTGGTGTATGGAGCGAGACATGATGTCCCAGATGTGCTCAATCGGATTCAGGTCTGGGGAACAGGCGGGCCAGTCCATAGCTTCAATGCCTTCATCTTGCAGGAACTGCTGACACACTCCAGCCACATGAGGTCTGGCATTGTCCTGTATTAGGAGGAACCCAGGGCCAACCGCACCAGCATATGGTCTCACAAGGGGTCTGAGGATCTCATCTCAGTACCTAATGGCAGTCAGGCCACCTCTGGTGAGCACATGGAGGGCTGTGCGGCCCTCCAAAGAAATGCCACCCCACACCATTACTGACCCACTGCCAAACCAGTCATGCTGAAGGATGTTGCAGGCAGCAGATCGCTCTCCACAGCGTCTCCAGACTCTGTCACGTCTGTCACATGTGCTCAGTGTGAACCTGCTTTGGAGTCGGTTTCTAACCGTTTGTGCAGACACATGCACATTTGTGGCCTGCTGGAGGTCATTTTGCAGGGCTCTGGCAGTGCTCCTCCTGTTCCTCCTTGCACAAAGGCGGAGGTAGCGGTCCTGCTGCTGGGTTGTTGCCCTCCTACAGCCGCCTCCATGTCTCCTGGTGTACTGGCCTGTCTCCTGGTAGCGCCTCCAGCCTCTGGACACTATGCTGACAGACACAGAAAACCTTCTTGCCACAGCTCGCATTGATGTGCCCTCCTGGATGAGCTGCACTACCTTAGCAACTTCTGTGGGTTGTAGAGTCCGTCTCATGCTACCACGAGTGTGAAAGCACAACCAACATTCCAAAGTGACCAAAACATCAGCCAGAAAGCATTGGTACTGAAATGTGGTCTGTGGTCCCCACCTGCAGAACCACTCCTTTATTGAGTGTGTCTTGATAATTGCCAATAATTTCCATCTATTGTCTATTCCATTTGCACAACAGCATGTGAAATTGATTGTCAATCAGTGTTGCTTCCTAAGTGGACAGTTTGATTTCACAGAAGTTTGATTTACTTGGAGTTATATTCTGTTGTTTAAGTGTTCCCTTTATTTTTTTGAGCAGTATATATATGTATACATGCATATATACACACACATATATATACACACAACAAGAGCCTCTGACTCAGGCCACGGCACCACTATCAGTATTTGGTCAGTATTCGGTCAGTAATTATTCTCAGGAGTGGGAGCCAAAACCAGGAGTGTGTGATAAATCCAGAATTGGTGACTTGTTTCTATTATACCTTTTCTCTGATTGTTCCTCACCTGGCTTTGACTCCCACTCCTGAGAAAAAATACTGACCGAATACTGACCAAATACTGATAGTGGAGCCGTGGCCTAAGCCAACATATTACGGTAATTAAACATAGTTATGGCTGAGTGCAAAATCCTAGACCCCATGTAACCTTTTATAATGCTGTTATAATGAACATATGATTAACAATGAGAGTGGCTTACACAGTACAATATATACAGTACCGACCAAAAGTTTGGACACACCTTCTCATTTAAAGATTTTTCTGTATTTTCATGACTTTGAAAATTGTACATTCACACTGAAGGCATCAAAACTATTAATTAACACATGTGGAATTATATACTTAATGTAGCATCGGCGTCTCTGCCCCGTTCTAGGCAGAGACGCCGTCCCTCTCACCTCCCCGCTCCTGGCGCGGCGTCCTCCAGCGCTGCTCTCCCCGCTGCTTCCGGCGCGCGCTCTTTCCCCGGCAGTGTGCTTAGGGCGCGCGCGCGCGTGCTCCCCCTCTCTTAAAGGGACCGCGCGCGCCGTCCTAAGGAGTCCCCGGCCAATTGCCGGAGGACCTCCCATATAATAGGCACCTCCTCCAAAATGGAGGTGCCCGAGCAATGTTGTTTCCACTGTGTCTCACCTGTGCTTCAGCCCTCAGGTCCCGTTGCCAGTTACCTGCCAGATTCCTGCCAGCTTGCTGTCTTTGTCCTGCCTGATATCCAGTCACCTGACTGCCAGCCTGAGGTCCGACGGTCTGCCTTCTAACTCCAGTCAGTCTGTCTAAGGACCAGCTTGCCCGCTCACCCGGGAGCGCACATCTGCTACCTGCCTGCTAGCCTGAGGTCCGACGGTCTGCCTTCCAACTCCTGTCAGTCTGTCTAAGGACCAGCTTGCCCGCTCACCTGGGAGCGCACATCAGTTACCTGCCTGCTAGCCTACCTGGAGGCTCCGCCGTCACGTGCTGTGAACATCTGCCATTCCAGAGACTCCTGCCCGCTCACCTGGGAGCGCCCACCTGTTACCTGCCTGCTAGCCTACCTGGAGGCTTCGCCGTCACGTGCTGTGACCACCTACCATTCCAGAGACTCTCGCTTGCTCACCTGGGAGCACACATCTACCATCTGCCTGCTAGCCTACCTGGAGGCTCTGCCATCACAGGTCGTACCTACCCTTTACCCAGAGACTGCCCCGGTCACTTGCCGTAACTCCCTGCCTGTTCATCCAGAGACTGCCCCGATCACTTGCCGTGACCCCCTGCCCGTTCATCCAGAGACTGCCCCGGTCACTTGCCGTGACCTCCAGCCCGTTCTCTCAGAGACTGTCCCGGTCACCTGCTGTGACTGCCTGCCCGTCATCCCTGGTTGCCACCCGCTCCCTTACAAGGACCGCCCCCTTGTATAGTAGCTCAGAGGTTCCGCCTCCCAGACCCGTTACAGTTTGCTCGGGCCATGGAACCCGGTGGCACCCAAGCTCCCTCGCTCTCGGACCTGTGTCATGAACTGTCCCGCCAGAGGTCCCAACAGGAGTCCATCCTGGGTCACCTGCGGAATGTCAATTCTCGCCTGGACACTCTGACTGCTCCGCCAGCAACCTCCGCCAGCGCCATGACTCGCAATCCGGCAGCTCCGCTGTCCACTAACACTATGGTATCCTACCCCGGACCCCGGCTTTCTGCACCTCCTCGCTTCGGAGGCGACTCCACTCAGGCTCGGGGCTTCATAAATCAGTGCTCCCTGCACTTTGAACTCCTGTCCCACCAGTTTAACTCCGACCGGGCCAAAATTGCCTTCATCATGTCCCATCTCACCGGAGAGGCCCTGGCCTGGCTAAATCCTCTATGGGAGAGAGGAGACCCCCTGGTGTCCAACTTGCCTGCCTTTCTCACGGCCTTCCGGAAAGTCTTCGACGAACCCGGACGGAAGACCTCATCCGCATCGTCACTGCTACGCCTCCGTCAGGGAAGCCTCACCGTGGGCCAATATGCCATACGGTTCCGTACCCTTGCCTCGGAGCTGGCCTGGGATAATGACGCTCTGGTTTCCGTCTTCTGGGAGGGTCTGTCCGGCCGTATTAAAGATGAACTTGCCGGTCGGGACATTCCTACCACCCTCGATGACCTGATAACTCTTGCCACCCGGATTGACCTGCGGTTCCAGGAGCGTGCCCAAGAGGTCACCCGTGAGAGGAGGTTTCCACGCCTAGCTCCTACTTTTCAGCAACCCGTCACTCCCTCCGTCTCTCCTGAGCCTATGCAGGTCGACCAGACCAAGATGGTCGGTTCTCGCCAAGAATCTCGCCGAGCCGAGGGAAGTTGTTTCTATTGTGGCAGTAAGAAGCACTTCATCCGTTCCTGCCCGGAAAAGCCGGGAAACGCCAGTGTCTAGGACCACTCGGAGAGGTCGTCCTAGACAAAAGTAAGTCCTCTCCGTCTCTGACCTTACCGGTCTCTATTGCTTGGGGAGAAAACCGTCTCTTTGAACTCGCCCACCTGGATTCTGGAGCTGCTGGAAACCTCATCGCCCAGTCTCTGGTAGAGAGATACCATATTCCCACCAAGTCCCTGGCTGAGCCATTGTCAGTTGCCTCCGTGGATGGAAGACTTCTCTCGGAGACCATCCTGCTCGTCACCGAACCTATAACCCTACAGGTGGGAATGCTGCACTCTGAGGAGATCTCATTCCATGTGCTGCCCGGACTTTCTCACTCCTTGTTGCTAGGTCTACCTTGGCTCCAGACACATGAACCCGTATTGAACTGGCGGTCTGGTGAAGTACTCCGATGGGGTCCTGACTGCCATAGGACCTGCCTGGTTCCAGTCCGTCCACTTCGCCCTCAGCCTACTCCAGCTAACTTACCTGGTCTCCCGGCTCCCTACTGGCCCTATGCGGACGTCTTCGGTAAGAAGGAAGCTGAGACGTTGCCGCCCCATAGGCCATACGATTGCCCGATCGACCTGGTACCTGGCACCACTCCTCCCCGTGGGCGTATCTACCCGTTATCTGCAGCCGAGACCCGAGCCATGTCTGAGTACATTGAAGAGAATCTGGCTAGGGGATTTATCCGAAAATCTACCTCCCCGGCTGGAGCCGGATTCTTCTTTGTCAAAAAGAAAGACGGCTCGCTACGTCCCTGTATTGACTACAGAGGACTCAATCTCATTACGGTAAAAAACAAATATCCCCTGCCACTCATCTCCGAATTGTTTGACCGGCTCAAGGGCGCCAGGATCTTCTCCAAGCTGGATCTTCGAGGAGCGTATAATCTGGTCCGTATCCATCAAGGAGACGAGTGGAAGACGGCATTCAATACCCGGGACGGTCACTACGAGTACCTTGTGATGCCCTTCGGTCTCTGTAATGCTCCCGCGGTCTTTCAGGAACTAGTCAATGACATCTTCCGTGACCTCCTGTACTCCTGCGTAGTGGTATACCTGGACGATATCTTGGTCTTCTCTCCGGATCTCCCCACACACCGGAGGGATGTTCGTCAGGTCCTGCTTAGGCTTCGGCAGAACCACCTTTACGCCAAATACGAGAAGTGTCTCTTCGATCAGACCTCCCTTCCGTTCTTGGGCTATGTCATCTCCCAAACAGGTCTGCAAATGGATCCCGAGAAGCTCTCTTCCGTTCTAAAATGGCCTCGTCCTGAAGGTTTGAAGGCGATACAGCGATTCCTGGGCTTCGCTAATTATTATCGTCTTTTCATCCCACACTTCTCGTCTCGGACTGCTCCCATATCTGCACTTACCCGTAAGGGGGCTAACCCCAGGATATGGTCGCCTGAAGCCGAGGAGGCCTTCCTTTCCCTAAAGAAAGCCTTCGCCTCTGCTCCCGTCCTGCACCGTCCGGACTGTAATAAACAATTCTACCTGGAGGTTGATGCTTCCTCCTCCGGAGCCGGAGCGGTGCTCACCCAGAAGTCTTCTACCGGGAGAATGGTAACGTGCGGCTTCTTCTCCAAAATCTTCTCCTCGTCGGAGCGCAACTACTCCATTGGAGACCGGGAATTGCTAGCCATCAAATTGGCACTAGGAGAGTGGCGCTATCTGCTTGAAGGGGCTCTCTACCCGGTAATTATCTACACGGATCACAAAAACCTGGCATATCTCCAAAATGCCCAGAGGCTCAATCCTCGCCAGGCCCGGTGGTCATTGTTTTTTGCCCGCTTCGACTTCACTCTTCATTTCCGTCCGGCGGACAAGAACGTCAAAGCTGATGCCTTGTCTCGGTCCTTCCTGTCCTCCGATCAAGAGGAGGAACCTACGCACATCATCGACTCCTCCAAGGTGATGAATGTGGCCCCCTTGGATCTAACTCGTCTTCCACCCGGTAAGACGTTCATAGCTGTGCCAGATCGGGAGAGGGTTCTTCGCTGGGGACATTCTTCTAAACTAGCTGGCCATGCTGGCCAAAAGAAGACCTTTCAACTTATTGCCCGGCATTACTGGTGGCCTACCCTACGTAAGGACGTGGTAGACTTCGTCGCGGCCTGTTCATCCTGTGCCCGTAACAAAGTTCCCCGACATCTACCTGCCGGCCATCTCCTGCCCCTTCCCGTACCTGCTGCTCCTTGGCAACACATCGCTATGGACTTTATCACCGATCTTCCAGTTTCTGCCGGTTGTACCGTCATTTGGGTTGTCGCTGACCGTTTTTCTAAGATGGCCCACTTCATTCCCCTGCCTGGTCTTCCGTCTGCACCCGAGTTGGCTAAAGACTTTATCCGCCACATCTTCCGTCTCCATGGTCTGCCCCTCCACATCGTGTCGGATCGTGGGGTTCAGTTCACCTCTCGTTTCTGGAGAGCCACTTGTAAGCTGCTGGACATTACCCTGGATTTCTCCTCCGCTTACCACCCTCAGTCCAATGGTCAAGTGGAGCGGATCAATCAGATCTTGTCCAGCTACCTCCGGCACTTCGTGGATGCTCACCACTCGGACTGGGTGGATCTCCTACCGTGGGCTGAGTTCTCTTATAACAACCATGAGAGCGAGTCCTCTTCCAAATCCCCGTTCTTTATAGTTGGTGGCCAACATCCCCGGATTCCACTTCCTGTCTCCGTTTCTGTGGACAACCCTGCTGCGGAGTCTCTTGTCAGCGAATTTTCTACTATTTGGGAGAGCACCAGGTCCGCTCTTCTTCTCTCCTCTGAGCGGATGAAGAGATATGCTGATAAGAGACGTCTGGATCCGCCCCAATTCCGTCCGGGAGACAAGGTTTGGCTCTCATCCAAACATGTGCGGCTCAAAATACCCTCCTACAAGTTGGGTCCTCGATTCATCGGTCCCTTCGAAGTCCTCAGGCAAATTAACCCTGTGGCCTACAAATTAAAACTCCCGGCCACCCTACGGATCCCCAACTCCTTCCACGTATCTCTCCTCAAACCCGTTGTCTTTAACTCTTTTTCCAAAAATCCAGGTGCCCCTCCTGCTCCGGTTTCCGCTGATGACATCTTTGAGGTAGGGAGTATTCTGGCCTCCAAGAGGGTAAGAGGAAAAACCTTTTTTTCTGGTAGATTGGAGGGGGTTTGGTCCTGAGGAGAGAACTTGGGAACCCAGGGAGAACATCAACGCCCCGCTTCTCCATGAAAAATTTCT
This sequence comes from Phyllobates terribilis, assembly GCF_046119375.1. Classification (NCBI taxonomy): domain Eukaryota; kingdom Metazoa; phylum Chordata; class Amphibia; order Anura; family Dendrobatidae; genus Phyllobates; species Phyllobates terribilis. Next base: position 111,058,410 of record NW_027362773.1, read on the forward strand.
TTCTGGCCAAAAAAAGAGGGGGCCTAAAGGGGGGGTACTGTAGCATCGGCGTCTCTGCCCCGTTCTAGGCAGAGACGCCGTCCCTCTCACCTCCCCGCTCCTGGCGCGGCGTCCTCCAGCGCTGCTCTCCCCGCTGCTTCCGGCGCGCGCTCTTTCCCCGGCAGTGTGCTTAGGGCGCGCGCGCGCGCGCGCTCCCTCTCTTAAAGGGACCGCGCGCGCCGTCCTAAGGAGTCCCCGGCCAATTGCCGGAGGACCTCCCATATAATAGGCACCTCCTCCAAAATGGAGGTGCCCGAGCAATGTTGTTTCCACTGTGTCTCACCTGTGCTTCAGCCCTCAGGTCCCGTTGCCAGTTACCTGCCAGATTCCTGCCAGCTTGCTGTCTTTGTCCTGCCTGATATCCAGTCACCTGCCTGCCAGCCTGAGGTCCGACGGTCTACCTTCCAACTCCAGTCAGTCTGTCTAAGGACCAGCTTGCCCGCTCACCCGGGAGCGCACATCTGCTACCTGCCTGCTAGCCTGAGGTCCGACGGTCTGCCTTCCAACTCCTGTCAGTCTGTCTAAGGACCAGCTTGCCCGCTCACCTGGGAGCGCACATCAGTTACCTGCCTGCTAGCCTACCTGGAGGCTCCGCCGTCACGTGCTGTGAACATCTGCCATTCCAGAGACTCCTGCCCGCTCACCTGGGAGCGCCCACCTGTTACCTGCCTGCTAGCCTACCTGGAGGCTTCGCCGTCACGTGCTGTGACCACCTACCATTCCAGAGACTCTCGCTTGCTCACCTGGGAGCACACATCTACCATCTGCCTGCTAGCCTACCTGGAGGCTCTGCCATCACAGGTCGTACCTACCCTTTACCCAGAGACTGCCCCGGTCACTTGCCGTAACTCCCTGCCCGTTCATCCAGAGACTGCCCCGATCACTTGCCGTGACCCCCTGCCCGTTCATCCAGAGACTGCCCCGGTCACTTGCCGTGACCTCCAGCCCGTTCTCTCAGAGACTGTCCCGGTCACCTGCTGTGACTGCCTGCCCGTCATCCCTGGTTGCCACCGGCTCCCTTACAAGGACCGCCCCCTTGTATAGTAGCTCAGAGGTTCCGCCTCCCAGACCCGTTACACTTAACAAAAAAGTGTGAAACAACTGAAAATATGTCTTATATTCTAGGTTCTTCAAAGTAGCCACCTTTTGCTTTGATGACTGCTTTGCACACTCTTGCCATTCTCTTGATGAGCTTCAAGAGGTAGTCACCGGAAATGGTTTTCACTTCACAGGTGTGCCCTGTCAGGTTTAATAAGTTGGATTTCTTGCCTTATAAATGGGGTTGGGACCATAAGTTGTGTTGTGCAGAAATCAGGTGGATACACAGCTGATAGTCCTACTGAATAGACTGTTCGAATTTGTATTATGGTAAGAAAAAAGCAGCTAAGTAAAGAAAAACGAGTGGCCATCATTACTTTAAGAAATGAAGGTCAGTCAGTGCGAAAAATTGGGCAAACTTTGAAAGTGTCCCCAAGTGCAGTTGCAAAAACCATCAAGTGCTACAAAGAAACTGGCTCACATGAGGACCGCCCCAGGAAAGGAAGACCAAGAGTCACCTCTGCTTCTGAGGATAAGTTTATCCGAATCACCAGCCTCAGAAATCGCAGGTTAACAGCAGCTCAGATTAGAGACCAGGTCAATGCCACACAGAGTTCTAGCAGCAGACACATCTCTACAACAACTGTTAAGAGGAGACTTTGTGCAGCAGGCCTTCATGGTAAAATAGCTGCTAGGAAATCACTGCTAAGGACAGGCAACAAGCAGAAGAGACTTGTTTGGGCTAAAGAACACAAGGAATGGACATTAGACCAGTGGAAATCTGTGCTTTGGTCTGATGAGTCCAAAATAGAGATCTTTGGTTCCAACCACCGTGTCTTTGTGCGACGCAGAAAAGGTGAACGGATGGACTCTACATGCCTGGTTCCCACCGTGAAGCATGGAGGAAGAGGTGTGATGGTGTGGGGGTGCTTTGCTAGTGACACTGTTGGGGATTTATTCAAAATTGAAGGCATACTGAACCAGCATGGCTACCACAGCATCTTGCAGCGGCATGCTATTCCATCCGGTTTGCGTTTAGTTGGACCATCATTCAATAGGACAATGACCCCAAACACACCTCCAGGCTGTGTAAGGGCTATTTGACCAAGAAGGAGAGTGATGGGGTGCTATGCCAGATGACCTGGCCTCCACATTCACCAGTGAACCCAATCGAGATGGTTTGGGGTGAGCTGGACCGCAGAGTGAAGGCAAAAGGGCCAACAAGTGCTAAGCATCTCTGGGAACTCCTTCAAGATTGTTGGAAGACCATTTCCGGTGACTACCTTTTGAAGCTCATCAAGAGAATGCCAAGAGTGTGCAAAGCAGTCATCAAAGCAAAAGGTGGCTACTTTGAAGAACCTAGAATATAAGACATATTTTCAGTTGTTTCACACTTTTTTGTTAAGTATATAATTCCATATGTGTTAATTCATAGTTTTGATGCCTTCATTGTGAATGTACAATTTTCAAAGTCATGAAAATACAGAAAAATCTTTAAATGAGAAGGTGTGTCCAAACTTTTGGTCTGTACTGTATGTATATATATATATATATATATATATATATATATATATATATATATATATATTTATATATACAGGGTGGTCCAAAAGTAGGTGGACAGAAAGTATAATAAGGTTATGAAGGGGCAGATTTATCAAACAAAATCCAGTAATTTTAGATAACATTATGTGGAGTGATGAAGCTTCTTTCAAATTATCCGGCCATATTAACAGACATAATTGTATTTACTGGTATAATGAGAACATGCATTTAACATTAGAGCAACAACTAAATGAGTCTGGTGTAAATGTTTGGGGTGGTATTTCAAGTTTTGGTGTTTTAGGACCAATATTTTTTGATGGAACAGTCACAGGAGATAAGTATCTCGAAATTCTAATGAATCAAGTTGTTCCCCAGTTACAGCAACAGCCTAATTATTTCCAACAAGATGGGGACCCGCCAAATTATTCAAGGATTGACCGAAGAGGCCCACTTGATTGTCCGGCACGCTCACCAGACTTGACCCCAATGGATTTTTTCTTTTGGGGAGTACTCAAGGACAAAGTTTATAGTCGAAAACCAAATCAAAATATATGTTATTATTCTATGTCCACCTACTTTTGGACCACCCTGTATATATATAACAATAAGGCAATAGATATTTTTTAAGATTATGACATAATAGAGAAAACAATATCTATTATATGACAAAAGTTAATCCCAAAATTAAGAATAATATAAATTCATGATCACATTGTCATCTTTTAGTGGTAAAACAAATTATTTTTACTCTGCCTCAAACATAGTAAAAGTCCAGCAATACAGAGATAATCCCATAAAATTTATCATTTATTCCATTATGGTTGAAATAAGGTATCAAAAAAATAAGGGAGCCCATGAACCGGTCTTCAGTGATGATCTTCTATTTTGCTTCATTTGGCACCCTGGTGGATCCTTATGGACCCTTTGCAGCCTAATAGCTCATTATAATGCACAAATCCACCTGCTTTGGAGATGGAAATTGGCCCCCTTACCACTTTGGTGCCTTTGCAGCTGTACTGGTTGCACCAATGATATGTCCGCCCCTGATTTGGGACTCTACTAATACTGGAGTGTATTCATGCAAGTTTGGATCCCAGTTTACGGTAGTTGAGCTGACTTTACTGTGGTTTTATATTGCCACCTAGTGGTTGTTATTTCCATTTTACACTTCCTTCACTAAAAAATTCACATATAACTTTTGCTAATTTAATAGAGACATAAAAAAAGAAACTTTGCAATATATTATTCTTTTGCAAAGTGACTTTGTTTTTGAACAGTGACACCAGAGAAGTAATATTCGTGCAGCCGTTCCATTGGTTACCAGCAACTGGAAAAATTCAAAATAAGTACTGTATATATTTTTTTTTAGTGCGTGCAAGTGCGGCCACCTCTTCTGTAACTGCAGCTGGGGAACCAGTTGTAACAAGGGATGTGGCAGGCCATATCTGCTATAGACATTCATGGCATATCCTGTGGGCATACCTCCCAACTTTGAAAGATAAGTAAGAGGAACACACCATGTGGCTTGTGTGGCATGCCTCGGCAGTTTTTATTTTACATTAAGCCAGTACCCTAACCTCGCCCAGTCCTTTATACGTGTCTACACAAAATTATTGCTACTTGTGAGGCCCATTATTATTTCCACATAGTATGGTACCGCTTTCATGGTCTCCATAATGCTCGCCTTACAATATGATGCCCCTACAGAACATTCTTCCACAAACAGTATGGTACCCCTTTCATTGCCTCAACAGTGTCCACTACACACATTTGGATACCCACAGAGAGCCCAGCATATATTATGATGCTGCCACAGAACATTCAATCACACACAGCATGAAACACCTACAGTATGTTACGGGTCCAGGAGGTGGAACCTCTGTGCTATGGTCCAAGGAGGGACCCAGAGGGGCGTAACTAAGTATCAACTCAGACCGACCCTGGTCGTACGGCGGCTAACGACTCCGTGACCAGGGAGGGCCTGAGCAGAGGGACCAGGTGCTACTCTGGGGACGACCTTGTAAGGTAGCAGGTGACTCCCATGGTACAGATGGCAGGGACTGACCGGAATAGCAGGTAGGCACAGCAGGCAGGCTGATGAGCAGAAGCCTCCAGTAAGGCTATCAGGTAGACACGGCAAGTGATGGCAGGAGTCTCTTAGTGGGCTGTTAGGTGGTCACGGCAAGTGACGGTGGAAGTCTCTAGGCAGGTGGTCACGGCAAGTGACAGCAGAAGTCTCTAGGCAGGTGGTCACGGCAAGTGACAGCAGAAATCTCTAGGCAGGTGGTCACGGCAAGTGACGGCAGGAGCCTCCAGGCAGGCACGGCAGGAAACAGGCAGGTAACAGGCAAGTGCTCCCAGGTGAGCAGACTGGCTGGCACGGCAGGTAACAGGCAGGTAACAAGCTGGCGGGCAGGACTGGTAGTCAGGCTAGCAGCGGGACCTGAGGGCTGAAGCAGAGGTCAGAAACACTGTGCAACAACTTTTGCTTGGGCACCTCCATCTTGGAGGAGGTGCCTAATATATGGGAGGACCCTCGGCTATTGGCCGGGGACTCCTTAGGACGGCGCGCGCGGCCCCTTTAAGAGGGAGAGCGCGTGCGCCCTAAGTACAGTGCCTGGGGAGCTGCGCGTGCCGGCAGCAGGAAGAGGAGCGCTGGAGAACGCAGAGTGGGGAGCGCAGGGAGCGAGGAGGTGAGTGGGACGGCGTCTCTGCCTGGCAGGGGGCAGAGACGCCGATGCTACAGTACCCCCCCCCTTTACGCCCCCTTTTTTTTAGGCCAGAAAGGAATTTTTCAAGGAAAAGCGGGGCATGAATGTTCTCCCTGGGTTCCCAAGTTCTCTCCTCTGGGCCAAACCCCTTCCAATCTACTAGAAAAAGGGTCTTTCCTCTTACCCTCTTAGTGGCCAGAATGTTCTCTACCTCAAAAACGTCCTCAGCGGAAACCGGAGCAGGGGGAGTACCTGGATTGTTGGAAAAAGAGTTAAACACAACTGGTTTGATGAGAGATACATGGAAGGAGTTGGGAATCCGTAAGGTGGCCGGGAGTTTTAACAAGGCCACTGGGTTGATTTGTTTGAGAACTTCAAATGGACCGATGAACGAGGGCCCAACTTATAGGAGGGTATTTTGAGTCGGACATGTTTGGAAGAGAGCCAGACTTTATCTCCCGGGCGGAATTGAGGCGGATCCAGACGTCTCTTGTCAGCATGTTTCTTCATCCACTCGGAGGACTGAAGAAGTGCGGACCTAGTATTTTCCCAAATGGTAGAGAATTCGCTGACAAGAGCCTCCGCGGCAGGGTTGTCCACCGAGGCGGAGATGGGAAACGGAATCCGAGGAAGTTGACCATAGACCACGAAGAACGGGGATTTAGAAGTAGATTCGCTCTCATGGTTGTTGTAGGAGAATTCGGCCCATGGTAGGAGCTCCACCCAATCGGTATGGTGAGCGTTAACAAAGTGCCGGAGGTAGCTGGTAAGGATTTGGTTGATACTCTCCACTTGGCCATTGGACTGTGGATGGTAGGCGCAGGAGAAATCCAGGGTGACATCCAGTAGCTTACAGGTAGCTCTACAGAAACGTGAGGTGAACTGAACCCCTCGATCCGACACAATGTGGAGGGGTAGGCCATGGAGACGGAAGATATGACGGAAGAAATCCTTGGCCAGCTCCGATGCAGACGGGAGACCAGGCAGAGGGATGAGTGGGCCATCTTAGAGAAGCGGTCGGCGACCACCCAAATGACTGTACAACCGGCAGAAACAGGGAGATCAGTAATAAAGTCCATGGCAATGTGCTGCCATGGGGCAGCAGGTACGGGAAGAGGCAGGAGGTGACCGGCTGGAAGATGTCTGGGAACTTTGTTGCGGGCACAGTACAAACAGGCCGAGACGAAGTCTACCACATCCTTGTGCAGGATAGGCCACCAGTAATGCCGGGAAATGAGTAGGAAGGTCTTCTTTTGGCCAGCATGGCCGGCTAGTTTAGATGAATTACCCCAGTGAAGAACCTTCTCACGATCTGGTACCGCTACAAACGTCTTACCGGGTGGAAGACGAGTCAGATCCAAGGGGGCCACATTCATCACTTTGGAGGGGTCGATGATGTGCATAGGTTCCTCCTCTTGATCAGAGGACAGGAAGGGTCGGGACAAGGCGTCGGCTTTGACATTCTTGTCCGCCGGGCGGAAATGTAGGACGAAGTCGAAGCAGGCGAAGAACAAAGACCACCGGGCCTGACGCGGATTGAGTCTTTGGGCATTCTGGAGATATGCCAGGTTTTTGTGATCCGTATAGATAATCACCGGGTATAGAGCCCCTTCAAGCAGGTAACGCCACTCCTCCAGCGCCAATTTAACGGCTAACAGTTCTCGGTCTCCTATGGAGTAGTTGCGCTCAGACGAGGAGAAGAGTTTGGAGAAGAAGCCGCAGGTTACCATTCTCCCGGATGAAGACTTTTGGGTGAGCACCGCTCCGGCTCCGGAGGAGGAAGCATCAACCTCTAGGTAGAACTGTTTGTTGCAGTCCGGACGGTGCAGCACTGGGGCAGAGGAGAAGGCTTGCTTTAAGGAAAGGAAGGCCTCCTCAGCTTCGGGCGATCATTCCTTGGGATTTGCTCCCTTACGGGTGAGCGCAGAGATGGGAGCAGTCCGGGAAGAGAAGTGCGGGATGAAGAGACGATAGTAGTTGACGAAGCCCAGGAATCGCTGAATCGCCTTCAACCCCTCAGGACGGGGCCACTTCAGGACAGCAGAGAGCTTCTCGGGATCCATTCATAGGCCTGTCTGGGAGATAACATAGCCAAGGAATGGAAGAGAGGTCTGCTCGAAGAGGCACTTCTCGAATTTTGCATAGAGGTGATTCTGCTTGAGCCTAAGCAGGACCTGACGAACATCCCTCTGGTGTGTGGGAAGATCCGGAGAGAAGACCAAGATATCGTCCAGGTACACCACCAGGCAAGAGTAAAGAAGATCACGGAAGATGACGTTGACCAATTCTTGGAAGACGGCGGGAGCATTGCAGAGACTGAAGGGCATCACACGGTATTCATAGTGACCGTCCCGGGTATTGAATGCCGTCTTCCACTCGTCTCCTTGACGGATTCGGACCAGGTTATACGCCCCACGTAGATCTAACTTGGAAAAGATCCTAGCTCCCTTAAGACGATCAAACAACTCGGAGATGAGCGGCAGGGGGTATTTGTTTTTTACTGTGATTTGGTTGAGTCCTCTATAGTCAATACTGGGGTGCAATGAACCATCTTTCTTCTTGACGAAGAAGAATCCGGCTCCAGCCGGGGAGGTAGATTTCCGGATGAATCCCCTGGCCAGATTCTCCTCGATGTACTACGACATGGCCCGGGTTTCGGCCGACGACAACGGGTAAATACGCCCACGGGGTGGAGTGGCGCCCGGTACCAGGTCGATCGGGCAATCATATGGCCTATGAGGTGGCAGTGTCTCTTCTTCCTTTTTACCGAAGACATCTGCATAGGACCAGTAAGGTGCCAGTAGACCGGGTAAATTAGCCCGGGTAGGTGGAGGAAGAGCCGGGCGAACCGGAGCCAGGCAGGTCCTATGGCAATCCTGCCCCCACCGGAGTACTTCACGATGTCCTGCTTCTGGTTACCAGCCTGCTGAAGCAGGAGCAGGCTGGTAACCATGATAAACAGCGGGTTACTAGGGGCACACGCGCTCCTAGTAACCCGCTGTTTATCATGGTTACCACTCTGCTACGGTGTGCGGGAGGTTACCGCTCACCGTAGTAGAGTGGTAACCATGATAAACAGCAGCTTACTAAGTACGCGTGTGCCCCTAGTAACCCGCTGTTTATCATGGTTACCAGCCTGATCGCTGGTCACACACAGCGATGTGTGCTGACCAGCGGGAGGACAAAGACCAAAAAATGGTCCAGGACATTTTACAGCGATCAGCGACCTCACAGCAGGGGCCTGATCGCTGCAAAGTGTCACACATAGCGACATCGTTGGTGAGGTCGCTGTTGCGTCACCAAAACCGTGACTCAGCAGCGATCTCGCTAGTGATCTCGCTATGTGAGAAGGGGGCTTTAGAATGTTCCTAAGCTAGAGACTGAAGCTAAGCTAACAGCTAGACACAATACTTAAGCAATGAGTGAGAGATCCATGTGGCTTTAAGTAGTCACAAACGGGAAACAACATGGATTCCACAGATTCAGAATCCGCCGTCTTGGAGAAGGGCAATTATCGAACACAACAGCAGCCTCCAGTGGTAAGGAGTGAAACTGCAGCACAATTATTAACTCCTATCTGACGTCGGGCAAAACAATGCACACCTGCGCCCTGGGCCTTAATGGATGCCTGGTGTCAGCTAATTCTAACCACTGATACCCAGTACTATATGCCGCACCGCACTACGAGGTGCTGCACCGCTCCTGGCACATTAACCCCCAAAATGCTGCGATCGAAGTCGATCGCAGCATTTCCAGGGCAAGTAGAGGTAAAAGCGCTCCTCTTTAGAGATGAGCGTTGTTCGACTCGAACTGTTCGCCAATCTCAAATTCGAGCTGTTTTGGGTGGTGTTCGAGCCGTTCGGCGAACACGAACGATTTGAGAAAAATTCGGCTGTTCGAGGTTATGTTCGATAACTGTTCGTGCACCAAAATCATAACTGGATTTTTTCTCAGTAATGATGAAAATTAATGTTAATACGCAGTTTGAGTGTACAGCGGGGTGGGGGGAGGGGCAGGGGATGGATCTCTGCAGGAATAATGAAGATCTCCATTTTTTTTTCTCCTTCCCGCATTTACAGTGGGGAGGTGCAATCTGTCAGCCTATCAGCAGTGCACACATGGAGCGAAGTGCTTTTTTTCACACAAGCAAGGGCATGTGTCATTGGCAGTGTATGTCACATGTCCTTGCCCTATAAGACCAAGCCATTTTCCCCGTCGCCACCATTTTCTCACTGCTGCAGCTGCGTGTTAGACGGCACCGCTGTTGCTGTGTGCGCTATACCTTGTTAATTTCAAGCCAATTTTCGCACAAATCTACAGATAGCTTGGGAGCAGGGAATAGCTGTGATTGCAGTCCTTTTAAGGACTAGGTTACAGCATTTCCTACGACTTTTATCAGGCAGGTCTGTGCTCTTAAATAGATAGATTGTGGGAGTAAAGACTAATTGTAATTGCAGTCCTTTTCAGGACTAGGTTACATCAGTTCCTATCAGTTTTTGCCAGGCAGGTCTGTGCCAGTGCTGTGCAAGTTTTTTTCACAGCATTTGGCTGAATCTAGCAAAGCTAATCCTTTTTGGCCTATTGCAGAGTGTGTTAGTCAGTGGAGTAGCCTATCTGTGTTGCAAGATATACCACCTGTGTATAGAATATCAATTTTTTTACTGCACCTAGTGAAGTAAAATCTTTTGGGCATAGCATCATTCTATTAGTCCATCTATACTAACCTCCACCAGGTTGCAAATTGAATATAATTTTTTTCTGCATCTAGCTCTGAAAAAATATTTGGGCTTCTAGCAGTGTGTGGGACTTGTTCTATTAGTCCATCTATACTGACCTCCATCAGGTTGCAAACTGAATATAATTTTTTTCTGCATCTAGCTCTGAAAAAATATTTGGCCTTCTAGCAGTGTGTCGGACTTTCTCTATTAGTCCATCTATACTGACCTCCATCAGGTTGCAAATTAAAAATAATTTTTTGTCTGCATCTAGCTATGAAAAAATATTTGGCCTTCTAGCAGTGTGTGGGACTTTCTCTATTAGTCCATCTATACTAACCTCCATCAGGTTGCAAATTCAAAATAATTTTTTGTCTGCATCTAGCTCTGAAAAAATATTTGGCCTTCTAGCAGTGTGTGGGACTTTCTCTATTAGTCCATCTATACTGACCTCCATCAGGCTGCAAATTAAAAATAATTTTTATCTGCATCTACCTCTGAAAAAATATTTGGCCTTCTAGCTGTGTGTGGGACTTGTTCTATTAGTCCATCTTTACTGACCTCCATCAGGTTGCAAACTGAATATAATTTTTTTCTGCATCTAGCTCTGAAAAAATATTTGGCCTTCTAGCACTTTCTCTATTAGTCCATCTATACTGACCTCCATCAGGTTGCAAATTAAAAATAATTTATATCTGCATCTAGCTCTGAAAAAATATTTGGCCTTCTAGCAGTGTGTGGGACTTTCTCTATTAGTCCATCTATACTGACCTCCATCAGGTTGCAAATTCAAAATAATTTTTTGTCTGCATCTAGCTCTGAAAAAATATTTGGCCTTCTAGCAGTGCGTGGGACTTTCTCTATTAGTCCATCTATACTGACCTCCATCAGGTTGCAAATTCAAAATAATTTTTTGTCTGCATCTAGCTCTGAAAAAATATTTGGCCTTCTAGCAGTGTGTGGGACTTTCTCTATTAGTCCATCTATACTGACCTCCATCAGGCTGCAAATTAAAAATAATTTTTATCTGCATCTACCTCTGAAAAAATATTTGGCCTTCTAGCTGTGTGTGGGACTTGTTCTATTAGTCCATCTTTACTGACCTCCATCAGGTTGCAAACTGAATATAATTTTTTTCTGCATCTAGCTCTGAAAAAATATTTGGCCTTCTAGCACTTTCTCTATTAGTCCATCTATACTGACCTCCATCAGGTTGCAAATTAAAAATAATTTATATCTGCATCTAGCTCTGAAAAAATATTTGGCCTTCTAGCAGTGTGTGGGACTTTCTCTATTAGTCCATCTATACTGACCTCCATCAGGTTGCAAATTAAAAATAATTTTTTGTCTGCATCTAGCTCTGAAAAAATATTTGGCCTTCTAGCAGTGCGTGGGACTTTCTCTATTAGTCCATCTATACTGACCTCCATCAGGTTGCAAATTCAAAATAATTTTTTGTCTGCATCTAGCTCTGAAAAAATATTTGGCCTTCTAGCAGTGTGTGGGACTTTCTCTATTAGTCCATCTATACTGACCTCCATCAGGCTGCAAATTAAAAATAATTTTTATCTGCATCTACCTCTGAAAAAATATTTGGCCTTCTAGCTGTGTGTGGGACTTGTTCTATTAGTCCATCTATACTGACCTCCATCAGGTTGCAAACTGAATATAATTTTTTTCTGCATCTAGCTCTGAAAAAATATTTGGCCTTCTAGCAGTGTGTGGGACTTTCTCTATTAGTCCATCTATACTGACCTCCATCAGGTTGCAAATTAAAAATAATTTATATCTGCAACTAGCTCTGAAAAAATATTTGGCCTTCTAGCAGTGTGTGGGACTTTCTCTATTAGTCCATCTATACTGACCTCCATCAGGTTGCAAATTAAAAATAATTTTTTGTCTGCATCTAGCTCTGAAAAAATATTTGGCCTTCTAGCAGTGTGTGGGACTTTCTCTATTAATCCATCTATACAGACCTCCATCAGGTTGCAAACTGAATATAATTTTTTTCTGCATCTACCTCTGAAAAAATATTTGGGCTTCTAGCTGTGTGTGGGACTTGTTCTATTAGTCCATCTATACTGACCTCCATCAGGTTGCAAACTGAATATAATTTTTTTCTGCATCTAGCTCTGAAAAAATATTTGGCCTTCTAGCAGTGTTTGGGACTTGTTCTATTAGTCCACCTATACTGTCCTCCATCAGGTTGCAAATTCAAAATAATTTTTTGTCTGCATCTAGCTCTGAAAAAATATTTGGCCTTCTAGCAGTGTGTGGGACTTTCTCTATTAGTCCATCTATACTGACCTCCATCAGGTTGCAAACTGAATATATTTTTTTTCTGCATCTACCTCTGAAAAAATATTTGGGCTTCTAGCTGTGTGTGGGACTTGTTCTATTAGTCCCTCTATACTGACCTCCATCAGGTTGCAAATTCAAAATAATTTTTTGTCTGCATCTAGCTCTGAAAAAATATTTGGCCTTCTAGCAGTGTGTGGGACTTTCTCTATTAGTCCATCTATACTGACCTCCATCAGGCTGCAAATTAAAAATAATTTTTATCTGCATCTACCTCTGAAAAAATATTTGGCCTTCTAGCTGTGTGTGGGACTTGTTCTATTAGTCCATCTATACTGACCTCCATCAGGTTGCAAACTGAATATAATTTTTTTCTGCATCTAGCTCTGAAAAAATATTTGGCCTTCTAGCAGTGTGTGGGACTTTCTCTATTAGTCCATCTATACTGACCTCCATCAGGTTGCAAATTAAAAATAATTTATATCTGCAACTAGCTCTGAAAAAATATTTGGCCTTCTAGCAGTGTGTGGGACTTTCTCTATTAGTCCATCTATACTGACCTCCATCAGGTTGCAAATTAAAAATAATTTTTTGTCTGCATCTAGCTCTGAAAAAATATTTGGCCTTCTAGCAGTGTGTGGGACTTTCTCTATTAATCCATCTATACAGACCTCCATCAGGTTGCAAACTGAATATAATTTTTTTCTGCATCTACCTCTGAAAAAATATTTGGGCTTCTAGCTGTGTGTGGGACTTGTTCTATTAGTCCATCTATACTGACCTCCATCAGGTTGCAAACTGAATATAATTTTTTTCTGCATCTAGCTCTGAAAAAATATTTGGCCTTCTAGCAGTGTTTGGGACTTGTTCTATTAGTCCACCTATACTGACCTCCATCAGGTTGCAAATTCAAAATAATTTTTTGTCTGCATCTAGCTCTGAAAAAATATTTGGCCTTCTAGCAGTGTGTGGGACTTTCTCTATTAGTCCATCTATACTGACCTCCATCAGGTTGCAAACTGAATATATTTTTTTTCTGCATCTACCTCTGAAAAAATATTTGGGCTTCTAGCTGTGTGTGGGACTTGTTCTATTAGTCCATCTATACTGACCTCCATCAGGTTGCAAACTGAATATAATTTTTTTCTGCATCTAGCTCTGAAAAAATATTTGGCCTTCTAGCAGTGTGTGGGACTTTCTCTATTAGTCCATCTATACTGACCTCCATCAGGTTGCAAATTAAAAATAATTTATATCTGCAACTAGCTCTGAAAAAATATTTGGCCTTCTAGCAGTGTGTGGGACTTTCTCTATTAGTCCATCTATACTGACCTCCATCAGGTTGCAAATTAAAAATAATTTTTTGTCTGCATCTAGCTCTGAAAAAATATTTGGCCTTCTAGCAGTGTGTGGGACTTTCTCTATTAATCCATCTATACAGACCTCCATCAGGTTGCAAACTGAATATAATTTTTTTCTGCATCTACCTCTGAAAAAATATTTGGGCTTCTAGCTGTGTGTGGGACTTGTTCTATTAGTCCATCTATACTGACCTCCATCAGGTTGCAAACTGAATATAATTTTTTTCTGCATCTAGCTCTGAAAAAATATTTGGCCTTCTAGCAGTGTTTGGGACTTGTTCTATTAGTCCACCTATACTGACCTCCATCAGGTTGCAAATTCAAAATAATTTTTTGTCTGCATCTAGCTCTGAAAAAATATTTGGCCTTCTAGCAGTGTGTGGGACTTTCTCTATTAGTCCATCTATACTGACCTCCATCAGGTTGCAAACTGAATATATTTTTTTTCTGCATCTATCTCTGAAAAAATATTTGGGCTTCTAGCTGTGTGTGGGACTTGTTCTATTAGTCCATCTATACTGACCTCCATCAGGTTGCAAATTCAAAATAATTTTTTGTCTGCATCTAGCTCTGAAAAAATATTTGGCCTTCTAGCAGTGTGTGGGACTTTCTCTATTAGTCCATCTATACTGACCTCCATCAGGCTGCAAATTAAAAATAATTTTTATCTGCATCTACCTCTGAAAAAATATTTGGCCTTCTAGCTGTGTGTGGGACTTGTTCTATTAGTCCATCTATACTGACCTCCATCAGGTTGCAAACTGAATATAATTTTTTTCTGCATCTAGCTCTGAAAAAATATTTGGCCTTCTAGCAGTGTGTGGGACTTTCTCTATTAGTCCATCTATACTGACCTCCATCAGGTTGCAAATTAAAAATAATTTATATCTGCAACTAGCTCTGAAAAAATATTTGGCCTTCTAGCAGTGTGTGGGACTTTCTCTATTAGTCCATCTATACTGACCTCCATCAGGTTGCAAATTAAAAATAATTTTTTGTCTGCATCTAGCTCTGAAAAAATATTTGGCCTTCTAGCAGTGTGTGGGACTTTCTCTATTAATCCATCTATACAGACCTCCATCAGGTTGCAAACTGAATATAATTTTTTTCTGCATCTACCTCTGAAAAAATATTTGGGCTTCTAGCTGTGTGTGGGACTTGTTCTATTAGTCCATCTATACTGACCTCCATCAGGTTGCAAACTGAATATAATTTTTTTCTGCATCTAGCTCTGAAAAAATATTTGGCCTTCTAGCAGTGTTTGGGACTTGTTCTATTAGTCCACCTATACTGACCTCCATCAGGTTGCAAATTCAAAATAATTTTTTGTCTGCATCTAGCTCTGAAAAAATATTTGGCCTTCTAGCAGTGTGTGGGACTTTCTCTATTAGTCCATCTATACTGACCTCCATCAGGTTGCAAACTGAATATATTTTTTTTCTGCATCTACCTCTGAAAAAATATTTGGGCTTCTAGCTGTGTGTGGGACTTGTTCTATTAGTCCATCTATACTGACCTCCATCAGGTTGCAAACTGAATATAATTTTTTTCTGCATCTACCTCTGACAAAATATTTGGGCTTCTAGCTGTGTGTAGGACTTGTTCTATTAGTCCATCTATACTGACCTCCATCAGGTTGCAAACTGAATACAATTTTTTTCTGCATCTACCTCTGAAAAAATATTTGGGCTTCTAGCTGTGTGTGGGACTTGTTCTATTAGTCCATCTATACTGACCTCCATCAGGTTGCAAATTGAATATAATTTTTTTCTGCATCTAACCCAGCCAATAGTTTTGGCCTAATACCACAGTTTGGCCACTCAGCTCTGCTCGGTTCCCATCCATTGTTTTTTTGTGCAAACAACTCCAGAGTTGTGAATTAGTTAACCACCAAAATGAGTGGAAAAAGGTCTGCTGCTGGTGGAAAGGGGAATAGGCGTGTTGGGAAGGGGAAAAAAGGTTGTGTCCGTGGGGTAGGTGTTAAAGCAACAGTAACATCTGCAGAAGAAAGATCATCTTCCAGCCAAACTAAAATGTCTACTTCTTTTAGCGGACAATGTGATAAGATCCCTTTCTTACGGCCACGCCAATCGCTACAAATTCCAGATGAGGCACAAAAACAGCAGGTGCTTCAACGGATATCAAGTGCTCCTTTAAGTGGGCTCTCCTCCACATCAACTTCAACATCACAAATACTCCAGTCCTCAAAGGTGTCACCCCAATCGCACTTGCTTCCTCACAGCTCCCAAATCTCCAGCTGCCCGTCTGAGTATGAGGTAGAACAGATGGTTGAGTCTGCAGAGCTGTTTACTCATACTATAGCCTGGGAATCAGAGGTCGACTCCAGCGCTTCTGTGAATCCAGACGAGGAAATGATCTGCACTGATGCCCAGAATCTTTATGAGTCGGATCCAGGACCAGACGCAGAAGGTTCTGACCATAATGTAGACCCTCATTCCCAAACTGTAACTCCTGTTGCTGGAGACAATGAGGAAGACGATGATGAGACTCAAATACCTGATTGGAGCGACAACTTTATTTTTTTGTCAGGGCAGGAACAGGTTTGCTCTGAGGACGACGGGTGTGATAACGCACAGGGTGATGATGATGAGGTTGGAGATCCCACTTACTGTCAACCCACAGTCAGCCAAGAGATGAGGTCAGCAGAGGAGGTGGAGGAAGATGCTAGTGACGACGAGGTCAGGTTGCGCCTTCCTGGACAGAGACGTAGTACTGGAAGCACGTCAACAACTGCATCCTCAAACACAACTCTGCCTCTCACCACAAGTCGTGGTGGCTCTTCAGGTCGCATGGGTGCTAAGCCTTGCATAGCCTGGGCATTTTTTCAGATCGATAAAGATGACCCAACTCGTGTTATCTGTAACATTTGTCAGCAAAAGCTAAGTAGAGGCCAAAAAATACATAGTTTGAGTACTTCATGCATGAACCGGCTCATGGACATGAAGCATAAGTTGCAGTGGGAAGCTCAGTGTGCTACAATGCGGCCTAGCCGCCCGGCCCAACCACCGTCTGCCATATCTTGTGCATCCGCGGCCTCTTCATCCTCTGTGACTGGGGGGACAGCAGTCACACCTGTTTTGGGGCGCAGACCTGCCACCTCTTTACCCGCAACAGCCAGCGTGATTGGCAGGTCATCATTTTCTTTGGAGGTGGTAACACCAGCTGGTGTTGAGCGCTGTCCGACATCGATAGCACCACCTTTGGATCAAGGCAACCTAACATGTCCGCCTGCATCTTCCTCACAGACCGGCAGTTTGCTGGGGACACCCTTATCAACCCCGTCTAAGCACAATAGCCAGCCCTCGGTCCCTCAGATGTGGACAAGTAAAAGACCATTTCCTCCTAGCCATGCGAAAGCTAAGAGGTTGAATTTCACCATCTGCAAGCTCTTGGCTACAGAAATGCTGCCTTTCCGCCTGGTGGACACAGAGGATTTTCGAGACCTTATGTCCGTCGCAGTGCCCCAGTACCAGATGCCCAGTCAGCACTACTTCTCAAAGAAAGGTGTGCCTGCGCTCCACCAGCATGTCGCACACAACATCACCGCTTCTTTGAGAAACTCTGTGTGTGACAGGGTGCATTTCACCACAGACACTTGGACGAGTAGGCATGGACAGGGGCGTTACATGTCGCTGACTGGGCACTGGGTAACTATGGTGACAGCAGGACGAGGGGCTGCTGTCCAAGTCTTGCCGTCCCCACGAGTTGTGCGTCAATCCTCTTTATGTCAAAGTTCCTCCACTGCTTCTGCCTCCTCAACCTCCTCTCGGTCTTCCACCTGCACCCAAAGCCTGTCTGGTCATGCCACAAGCTTTCTAACTGCGCAGAAGGGATCTTGCACACCTCCTTACTATGCTGGCAGTAGGGCTCAACGTCATCAGGCGGTTTTTACTTTGAAATGTCTGGGAAATGTGAGTCACACAGCTGAGGAGTTGTGGTCAGCTCTGGAGAACCAATTTCATGAATGGTTGTCTCCACTGGACCTGAAACCAGGGAAGGCCGTGTGCGACAATGCTGCAAACCTGGGTGCGGCCCTTCGCCGGGGCAATGTCACACACGTGCCTTGTATGGCTCACGTGTTGAACCTGGTTGTCCAGCAATTTTTAGCCCACTATCCCAGACTAGATGGCCTTCTGCAGAGGGCACGGTCGCTGTGTGCTCACTTCCGCCGTTCGCATCCCGCAGCTCAGCGACTTACATCTCTACAGAAGTCGTTGGGCCTGCCACTTCACCGGCTAAAATGCGATGTGCCTACCCGGTGGAATTCAACTCTGCACATGTTGCAGCGACTGTGGCAGCACCGACAAGCCCTGGTGCAATACGTTCTGACGTATAGCCTGGGCCAACGAGATCCAGAGGTGGGGCAAATCACGCTGGAGGAGTGGTCTCAGATCAGGGACCTATGCACCCTTCTGCACAGTTTTGAAATGGCGACGAAGATGTTTAGTGCTGACGATGCCATTATCAGCATGACTATTCCGGTGATTTACATGCTGGAGCACATGTTAAACAGAGTTCGGAGTCAGGTGGTGGCACAAGAGGAGGTGGAGGAAGTAGAGGAGGAGGAGTTGTATGCGGAAGGGCTAACATCTGCAAGGTCCAGACGGTCGGCAGCACCAAGGCGGCAGGCATGTGAGGGTGGGGGAGATGGTTTTACCAGGGCGCATGGTAGCAACCAAACTAGTGAGGAAGGTGCAGGAGCCCAGGAAGAAGTGGAGGACGAACTGATGGAAGACTCATCAGATGAGGGAGACCTTGATCACATTTCTGTTGTGCGAGGTTGGGGGGAGAGGACAGAGGAAGGAAGCATGATTGTTACCTCGCCACCAACACAACAGGGACTTGGTGCTCCTGGATGCGCAACACACATGAGTGCCTTCTTGCTGCACTACCTGCAACATGACCCTCGAATTGTGAGAATTAGAAATAATCCTGACTACTGGGTTGCCACACTGTTAGATCCCCGGTACAAAAGTAAATTTGCAGAAATTATTCCTGCCATAGAAAGGGATGCACTCATGCAGGAGTATCAGCAGAGACTGTTGCAGAATCTTACATGTGCTTTTCCACAAAACACCAGTGGTGCACGTAGTGAATCTCACAGTTCCAACTTGCCAACCGTGGGACCGTCAAGTGTTCAGCACTCAAACCGTAACAGAACCACAGTATCTGCTGGTAACATTAATTTTGCGGAATCATTTCACCACTTTTTTAGCCCATCCTTTGCAAGGCCACAGGAGACAAGAAGTCTGACACATAGTCAACGCCTAGAGACGATGGTACAGGAGTATCTCCAAGTAAACATTGAAGCCATGACTGTGTCACTGGACCCTTGCTCTTTTTGGGCTTCCAATCTGGATAAATGGCCGGAGCTAGCCACTTACGCCTTGGAGATCTTGTCATGACCCGCAGCCAGCGTTCTGTCTGAACGTGTGTTCAGCGCTGCTGGTGGTGTGCTGACAGATAAGCGCACGCGGCTCTCCACTGATAATGTAGACAGACTCACGTTCATAAAGATGAACAAATCATGGATCCGAAACGACTTTTCTACCCCTGTGTCATCCTGGGGAGAGTAAAAGCTTGATGATTGGTTAAAATCACCCTACCAACCGTTTTAAGCTTTCAAATTACTAATCATGTTTATCTGTATCTTGGCTGGAAAATAATTTGGGCTTTGTAGCAGTGTGCAGCACTGATTCTATTAGGCCATCTATAATAAGCTCCACCAGATTTAAAATTACTAATCATGTTTATCTGTATCTTGACTGGAAAATAATTTGGGCTTTGTAGCAGTGTGCAGCACTGATCCTATTAGGCCATCTATACTAAGCTCCACCAGATTTAAAATTAATAATAATTTTTAGCTGCATCTAGCCCGGAAAATAATTTTGGGGCTCCGAGATGCGCAAGACACATAAGTGCCTTCTTGCTGCACTACCTGCAACATGACCCTCATATTGTCAGAATTCGAAGTAATCATGACTACTGGGTTGCCACACTCTT
Organism: Phyllobates terribilis; assembly: GCF_046119375.1. Lineage (NCBI taxonomy): Eukaryota > Metazoa > Chordata > Amphibia > Anura > Dendrobatidae > Phyllobates > Phyllobates terribilis. The sequence continues at coordinate 111,078,141 of NW_027362773.1, forward strand.
AGATCCCCCAAACTTTTCGATCAACCTTTTCATTTTAATAAAGACCAAAAAAATGGTCATTTTTGAAATTATAAGCATTAGCAGGTTATTAGAAACTGAAATCAAACAGTTTTCAACTCAAAACTTTATTCTAGGTGATGTTACATTTTCACATAGGACCCCTTGTTCGAAAGGAGCTTCTGAACTCTCTCGTCCATTGAATTTGTCAGGTTTTGGATGGTTTCTGCTTCAATTGTTTTGCATGAGGACAGAATACCCTCCCAGAGCTGTTGCTTAGATGTGAACTGCCTCCCGCCATCATAGACACTCCTTTTGATGATGCTCCAGAGGTTCTGAATGGGGTAGAGGTCAGGGGAGCATGGGGGTCACATCATAAGTTTGTCCCCTTTTATGCCCATATCAGCCAGAGATGCAGATGTTTTATGTGCAGCATGAGATGGTGCATTATCATGCAAAAAAATGATCTTGCTGTGAAATACACGGTTCTTCTTCTTGAACCATGGCAGGAAGTGCTGTTTGAGAAAATCCACATACATTATGGAGTTCATCTTTAGCGCCTTCAGGGATCCTAAAGGGGCCGACAATCTCTCTCCCCATGATTCCAGCCCAAAACATTACTCCACCTCCTCCTTGTTGGCGCTGTAGCCGTGTTTGCGTGGGGTGTCCATCAACCAGCCATCCTCCACTCCATCCATCTGGACCATCGAGCGCTGCACGGCACTCATCCGTGAACAAAACAGTTTTGAAATCAGTCTTCATGTAATGTTTGGCCCACTGGAGCCGTTTCTGCTTCTGTGAAGTGGATAGAGGAGGTCGACAGGATGGCGTATGCACAGCTGCAAACCTCTGAAGGACCCTGCATCTTGTTGTTCGGGGGACGTTGGACGCACCAGCAGCTTCAAAAACTTGTCTGCTGCTATGACAAGGCTTTTTTGCCGCTGCTCTTTTAACCTGACGTAATTGCCTGTAGGAAAGAGTCCTCAATTTGCCCTTATCAGCATGCACACGTGTGTACTGTGAATCAGCTACATACTTCTTGATTGCCAAGACACTTCATCCTGATCATCGCACAATGTTGATTGTAGTCATGCCTTGACCTAAACACTCCACAATTTGTTGCTTCTCAGCAGCCGACACATCCTTTTTCTTTCCCATTTTGGCAGAAAATGTAGGCTGCTTAATAATGTGAGACAGCCTTCTTAAGTAGTCTTGCCTTTCATTGGACACACCTGCCAAACTAATTAGCACAGGTGTCTGCAATTGCTTACAGTGATATAAAGAGCCCTGACACACATCACCATCAATGAGTTTAACTGACAAACAAACAAATTCTTCCCTTATCACTCCTAAACACTTTTTGCATAATAATTTGGAACACAGTGTACATGTGCTTTTCCACAAAACACCAGTGGTTCACGTAGTGAATCTTACAGTTCTAACTTGCCAACCGTGGTCTGTATGGAGTTGTTCAATAAAGGGCCCAAAATTAAGATAACATAGATGGGAGAGGTCTCTATGAATAGGAATTCCTAAGTATTTGATACCCTGTGAGGGCCAGGCAAAGGGAAAGTTGGACTGGATGGAATCCTATATGGATTTGGGGAGGGAGACATCGAGGGCCTCAGACTTCGCTGCATTGATTTTAAAATTTGACCATGTAACAAAGTGATCTATTTCAGCCATAACAGCATGGATGGATATATGTGATTGAGTGATATATACTAGGACATCATCAGCAAATAGAGAGCACTTGTACTCGGTGCCTGCCACCTCAATCCACCTAATATTGGGGTTATGGCGAATTGATGAGAGCAGGTGCTCCGTCACTAGGATGTATAAGAGAGGGGACAGAGAACATCCCTGCCTTGTCCCATTGGTGATTGTGAAAGGTGATGAAAATGTTCTGATGCACCCCCTGGGCCTTGGGACACCCGGAGCCGGACCCTTTTTGGTGGATGCTGGTGGTTGTAGTCTTCGTGGCGGCGACCCGGTTCCGTGGCTCAGGGTGGTCAAACCAGTGGCGGAACTATTTATGTGGTTTTGATGTTTAAATGTCCGACTACGCCACCCGTGGATTGCGGTCAGAGTGAACCGCCGCTGCAGGGCAGACCGCTGAGGCTGGTGTTGTGGGTGCAGCAGAGCGTAGCCTCAGGGCAGTGTATGTGGAGGATGGGGGTGATGGTGCAGGGCAGCAGCAGTAACGACACAGAGTCAGTGATGCAGTCCAGGGCCTTTACTCACAGTTCTTATTATCCAGACCACGTCTGCAGGTAACGGCTGCCCACGTCGTACTGTGCTCACCAGGTGAGGGGCTCAGACAACTCCCAGATAACTTTGGAGCGCTTCACAGGACCCCCTTTGTGTGTCCTTTGTCTGGCCTTTCTTACCAACCCTTCTGTCCGGCTGCCTCGGGCCTCCTCTTGGTAAACTTGGCGCCAGTTTCCCTGACCCTATGTGGTGCCTTCCTAGCGGGTGTAGCGAGGGGCTGCGCCACATAAAATGTCACAGCCTCTGGTTTATAGCTGAGGGTCGTTTCCTGCCTCCACTAGTTTCGGGGACCGGTCTCCCCCTTTGGCCTGACCCCTCCACGCAGGTGGATTCTGGCGTGCGGTGGCGACTCGCCCGTCCGCACCCCTGGGATCCCTTCATTCCTCGTTCCTGGAGCCTTCTCCGCTCCTCTTCCTTCCTTCTCCCTCTTCCAGGCCTGGGCCTCTGTTACTAGGCCCGCCTCCGGAGCAGAGCTCATGCAGAGCCCCTGCTCCCTGCCACTTCTGCTCAGACTTCTCTGCACTGAACTAAGATGGTGCCCACCTTTTATACTCCCTTCTCAATGCACCCAGGAACTGCTTCCTCCCTGCACCTGCACTACAGGGTTCCCCTTCCTCAGTGTTCCCTCCCCCCACTCCAGCCAGGGACAGGGACTGTCGTGCCCATCTCAGAGGCATATTGGTCGCCCTGCCCCACGGCAATGTGGTGTAATGCATGCAGGTGTCGGGTCCTGATCCACACTCCATCCTTACCTGAGAGTGAGATATCACACCTCTGGGTGAGGTGCAATACCTCTGTAGCAACTGAGCCCTCAGGGTGCTACAGTTCCATTTATCTTCAGCCTAGGTGACGTATTGTGATACAGGGCCGTGATTTTGGCTATAAAAGGGTCCCCTAGACCCCTACCCCAAGTTTTTAAGAGAATCATATATGGCGTGCCAGGAGACTCTATGGAATGCTTTCTCAGCATCCAACGAGAGTATCTAATTACAAATTTTTAACTGCATCTAGCCCAGGAAATACTTTGTGCCTAGTAGCAGTGTCTGCTAGTCAGCGGATTATCCCAGCTGTTAAGCAAGCTACACCACCTGTAGTTTGGACACTTAATTTTTTCAAAGGAAATGCTTCGGGACCACGGGATACTCAGTGAAGAGCATCAGGAGGCACCCCAAGGCATAGGGGCTGGGACTGGCAGTAGGATGCCTTGCGGTGGACAGCCGAGCTCGATCCTTATAAAAGCTTTTTAACTGCAGCAGCTTTAGTGGACGCTACTGGAGCTGGAATTACGCGGCTGCTGGCATGAGACTTGCCCTCCAATAGATCATTGTAAATGGATTTAAAGTGTATTCATTCAAATTAGAGAGACAATTTAAATTAAAAAGCTTAGAGCTGCCTCCACCACAGGGGGGCTCGCTCGACCCACCAGTGGACAGGCACCAGTATTGGGAGAGGGGGGCTGGCCGTCAGGGTTCACCGCGGCTCTGGCACAAACCCGGCGACACGGAGGTGGCACGGGCAGGAGCGGATTGAACGTGTCGGCTTCTCACTTTTTGGATTTTAGAAGGCATGACATGCCTATATCTGTGTCTCCCCCTCCTTTTACTCCTCCACCTCTTTTCTTTTCGCATGACTATATGTACTTGTCACTTTTCCATGTGTTAGTTGTGTCTTCTGAGCAGTTTGTTAGCTTTTGGACACCTTTGTTTGCCTGCCATTGGTTTTAACGGTGTTCGAAGGTGTTCGACGAACAGTTCGGCGAACACACGGGTGTTCGACGAACCGAACCGAACTCGAACACTACGGGGGTGGCTCAACACTACTCTTCTTACCTTGTATCGGCGACCCTGTGCGCACGGGGTCCCGATCGTTGCCATGGTGAACCGATGTCGTCATGACGACATCCGGGTCACCAGACATCAGGAAGTTAGGTAGATCGTGCTCAGTGCACGTTCTATTTAACTTGTGTCTGCAGGGCTGACAGCTGCATAGCATAGGGGATGCTCTTGCATCCTTATGCTATGCAAGCTGTAGCATCGGCGTCTCTGCCCCCTGCCAGGCAGAGATGCCGTCCCTCTCACCACCGCACTCCCCGCCCGGCGTCCTCCAGCGCTCCTCTTCCTGCTTCTGCCGGCGCGCGCAGCTTCCCGGGCACTGTGCTTAGGGCGCGCGCGCGCTCCCTCCCTCTTAACGGGGCCGCGCGCACCGCCCTAAGGAGTCCCCGGCCAATTGCCGGAAGTCCTCCATATATAAAGCACCTCCTCCAATATGGAGGTGCCCGAGCAATAGTTGATGCACAGTGTACTTACCTCTGCTTCAGCCCTCAGGTCCCGCTGCTAGCCTGACTACTAGTCCTGCCCGCCAGCCTGACTACCAGTCCAGTCCGCCAGCCTGACTACTCTTCAGCCTGACAGTCTGTCTTCCGTTCAGTCCGCCAGCCTGTCTATGGGCTTTGCCCGCCTGCTTACCTGGAAGCACCTGCTTGTTACCTGCCGTGCCTACCTGGAGGCTTCTGCTTGCTACCTGCCGTGCCTACCTGGAGGCTCCTGCTGCCACTTGCTGTGACCACCTTTCAGCCTACCTGGAGGCTCCAGCCCCTCACTTGTCGTGACCACCTGACAGCCTACCTAGAGGCTCCTGCCTATCACTTGCCGTGACCACTTGTCAGCCTACCTGGAGGCTCCTGCCCGTCACTTGCCGTGAACACCTGACAGCCTACCTAGAGGCTCCTGCCTGTCACCTGCCGTGACCACCTGACAGCCTACCTAGAGGCTCCCGCCTGTCGCCTGCCGTGTCTGCCAGTCCATCCACCAGGACCACTCGTCAGCCTACCTGCTGTGCCCATCTGCTATACCGGTCAGTCCCAGCTATCTCACCCATGGGAGTCACCTGCTCTCTTACAAGGTCGTCCCCAGAGTAGCACCTGGTCCCTCTGCTCGGTCCCTCCCTGGTCACGGAGTCGTTAGCAGCCGTACGACCTAGGTCGGTTCCAGTTGATACTTAGTTACGCCCCTCTGGGTCCCTCCTTGCACTGCAGCACAGAGGTTCCACCACCCAGATCCGTAACAGTTTGCTCGGGCCATGGAACCCGGTGGCCCCCAAGCTCCTTCGCTCTCTGACCTGTACCAGGAGGTTTCTCATCAGAGATCCCAACATGAAACCATCCTGAACTTCCTGCGGAGTGTCAACTCCCGCCTGGACATACTGACTGATCCTGTGTCCGCCTCGAGTCGTGCGACTCCCTCTCCGGCAGCGCCGCTGCCCACCAATACCACGGCATCCAACCCAGGTCCCCGGCTTTCTGCACCTCCTCGTTTTGGAGACGACCCCGCTCTAGCTCGGGGTTTCATAAACCAGTGCACCCTGCACTTTGAACTTCTGGCACATCAGTTTCCCTCCGACCGGGCCAAGGTGGCGTTCATCATGTCTCACCTCACTGGAGAAGCACTGGCATGGCTAAATCCACTGTGGGAGAGAGGGGATCCCCTGGTGTCCGATCTATCGTCTTTCCTCGCTGCTTTCCGGAAAGTCTTCGATGAACCAGGACGAAAATCCTCTACTGCCTCCTCTCTGCTTCGTATCCGCCAAGGGAGTCTCACCGTGGGCCAATATGCCATACGGTTCCGTACCCTCGCTTCTGAGCTTGCCTGGGACAACGAGGCCCTGGTGTCCATCTTCTGGGAGGGCCTTTCCAGTCGGATTAAGGACGAGTTAGCCGGCCGGGACATTCCTACCACCCTGGATGACCTGGTGTCGCTAGCTACCCGGATCGACATCCGTTTCCTGGAACGTGCTAAAGAGACTACCCGGGAGCGAAGATTTCCTCGTCTTTCTCCTATTTTCCAGAGACCTGCCTCTCAATTAGCAACTCCCCGGGCACGCTCGCCCGAACCTATGCAGGTCGACCAGACCAAGATGGTCTAATCTCGCCAAGAGTCACGCCGAGCCGAGGGGAGCTGTTTCTACTGTGGCTGTAAGGAGCACTTCATCCGTTTCTGCCCGGTGAAGCCGGGAAACGCCAGTGTCATCCGGAAGTCTACCTCCCCGGCTGGAGCCGGATTCTTCTTCGTCAAGAAGAAGGATGGCTCGCTACGCCCCTGTATTGACTATAGAGGACTCAATCAAATCACGGTCAAAAACAAATACCCCCTGCCGCTCATCTCCGAGTTGTTTGACCGCCTTAAGAGCGCCAGGATCTTTTCCAAGCTGGATCTACGTGGGGCGTATAACCTGGTCGGGATCCGTCAAGGAGACGATTGGAAGACGGCATTCAATACCCGGGACAGTCACTATGAATACAGTGTGATGCCCTTTGGTCTCTGCAATGCTCCCGCCGTCTTCCAAGAATTAGTCAATGACATCTTCCGTAACCTTCTTTATTCCTGCGTGGTGGTGTACCTGGATGACATCTTGGTCTTCTCTCCGGATCTTCCCACACACCGGAGGGATGTTTGTCAGATTCTGCTTAGGCTCAGGCAGAATCACCTCTATGCCAAATTTGAGAAGTGCCTCTTCGAGCAGACCTCCCTTCCGTTCCTGGGCTATATTATCTCCCAGACAGGTCTACGAATGGACCCCGAGAAGCTCTCTACCGTCTTAAAGTGGCCCCGTCCGGAGGGGTTGAAGGCGATTCAGCGACTCCTGGGCTTTGCCAACTACTACCGTCTCTTCATCCCGCACTTCTCTTCCCGGACTGCTCCCATCTCTGCGCTCACCCGTAAGGGAGCAAATCCCAAGGTATGGCCGCCTGAAGCTGAGGAGGCCTTCCTTTCCTTAAAGCAAGCCTTCTCCTCTACCCAAGTGCTGCACCGTCCGGACTGCAACAAACAGTTCTTCCTGGAGGTTGATGCTTCCTCCTCCGGAGCGGTGCTCACCCAAAAATCTTCATCCGGGAGATATGTAACCTGCGGCTTCTTCTCCAAACTCTTCTCCTCGTCTGAGCGCAACTACTCCATAGGAGACCGAGAACTGCTAGCCATCAAATTGGCGCTGGAGGAGTGGCATTACCTGCTTGAAGGGGCTCTATACCCGGTGATCATCTATACTGATCACAAAAACCTTGCATATCTCCAGAATGCTCAAAGACTCAATCCGCGTCAGGCCCGGTGGTCTTTGTTCTTCGCTCGCTTCGACTTTATCCTACATCTCCGCCCGGCGGACAAGAATGTTAAAGCTGATGCCTTGTCCCGGTCCTTCCTGTCCTCCGATTTAGAGGAGGAGCCTATGCACATCATCGACCCCTCCAAAGTGATGAGTATGGCCCCCTTAGATCTGACTCGTCTCCCACCGGTAAGACGTTTGTAGCGGTTCCAGACCGGGAGAAGATTCTTCGCTGGTGTCATTCATCTAAACTAGCCGGCCATGCCGGTCAGAAGAAAACTTTCCTGCTCATTACCCGGCATCACTGGTGGCCTACCCTGCGCAAGGATGTGGTAGACTTCGTCTCGGCCTGTTCGTCTTGTGCCCGCAACAAAGTTCCCAGACATCTTCCAGCCGGTCACCTCCTGCCTCTTCCCGTACCTGCTGCCCCTTGGCAACACATTGCTATGGACTTTATTACAGATCTTCCTGTTTCTGCCGGTTGTACAGTCATTTGGGGGGTCGCCAACCGCTTTTCTAAAATGGCCCACTTCATCCCTCTGCCTGGTCTCCCGTCTGCATCAGAGCTGGCTAAGGACTTCTTCCTTCACATCTTCCGTCTCCATGGCCTACCCCTCCACATTGTGTCGGATCGAGGGGTTCAGTTCACCTCACGCTTCTGGAGAGCTACCTGTAAACTGCTGGATGTCACCCTGGATTTCTCCTCCGTTTACCATCCACAGTCCAATGGCCAAGTGGAGCGTATCAACCAGATCCTTACCAGCTACCTCCGGCACTTTGTTAATGCTCACTATACCGATTGGGTGGACCTCCTACCATGGGCCGAATTCTCCTACAACAACCATGAGAGTGAATCGACTTCCAAGTCCCCGTTCTTTGTAGTCTATGGTCAACATCCCCGGATTCCATTTCCCATCTCTGCTTCTGTGGACAACCCTGCCGCGGAGTCTCTGGTCAGCGAATTTTCCACCATTTGGGAAAATACTAGGTCCGCACTTCTTCAGTCCTCCGAGCGGATGAAGAGATATGCAGACAAGAGACGTCTGGATCCGCCTCAATTCCGACCGGGAGACAAGGTTTGGGTCTCCTCCAAACATGTTCGGCTCAAAATACCCTCCTACAAGTTGGGTCCTCGGTTCATCGGTCCATTTGAAGTCCTCAAACAAATCAACCCTGTGGCCCACAAGTTAAAACTCCCGGCCACCTTACGGATTCCCAACTCCTTCCACGTATCTCTCCTCAAACCAGTTGTGTTTAATTCTTTTTCCAACAATCCAGGTACTCCCCCTGCTCCGGTTTCCGCTGAGGACATTTTTGAGGTAGAGAACATTCTGGCCACCAAGAGGGTAAGAGGAAAAACCTTTTTTCTGGTGGATTGGAAGGGGTTTGGCCCAGAGGAGAGAACTTGGGAAACCAGGAAGAACATTCATGCCCCGCTTCTCCTTGAAAAATTTCTTTCTGTCCTAAAAAAGAGGGGGCGTAAATGGGGGAGTACTGTAGCATCGGCGTCTCTGCCACCTGCCAGGCAGAGACGCCGTCCCTCTCACCGCCGCGCTCCCCACCCGGCGTCCTCCAGCGCTCCTCTTCCTGCTTCTGCCGGCGCGCGCAGCTTCCCGGGCACTGTGCTTAGGGCGCGCGCGCGCTCCCTCCCTCTTAACGGGGCCGCGCGCACCACCCTAAGGAGTCCCCGGCCAATTGCCGGAAGTCCTCCATATATAAAGCACCTCCTCCAATATGGAGGTGCCCGAGCAATAGTTGATGCACATGTACTTACCTCTGCTTCAGCTCTCAGGTCCCTACCTAGAGGCTCCTGGCTATCACTTGCCGTGACCACCTGTCAGCCTACCTGGAGGCTCCTGCCCGTCACTTGCCGTGACCACTTGTCAGCCTACCTGGAGGCTCCTGCCCATCACTTGCTGTGACCACCTGACAGCCTACCTAGAGGCTCCTGCCTGTCACCTGCCGTGACCACCTGACAGCCTACCTAGAGGCTCCCGCCTGTCGCCTGCCGTGTCTGCCAGTCCATCCACCAGGACCACTCGTCAGCCTGCCTGCTGTGCCCATCTGCTATACCGGTCAGTCCCAGCCATCTGACCCGTGGGAGTCACCTGCTCTCTTACAAGGTCGTCCCCAGAGTAGCACCTGGTCCCTCTGCTCGGTCCCTCCCTGGTCACGGAGTCGTTAGCCGCCGTACGACCGAGGTCGGTCCGAGTTGATACTTAGTTACGCCCCTCTGGGTCCCTCCTTGCACCGCAGCACAGAGGTTCCACCACCCGGATCCGTAACACAAGCGATCAACCTGCAAAAAACAGAAGTCCCATAGTGGGACAAAGTATAAGAGTGCAAAAAAGTGTCAGAAAGTTAAAAAAATAAATAAAAAGAAATTGCAAAAATATTTTTTAAAAAAAGAAAAAATAATCCAAAAACTTAAAAATATATTGTACCCATAAATAAATATGATAATGAAAAAAAAAAATTACAATAAAAGTACACATATTTTGTATCGCCGCATCCAGAATGACCTGACCTATAAAACTGCCCCACTAGTTAACCCCTTTAGTGAACCCTGTAAAAAAAAAAAAAATAAAAAACAAAGCAAAAAACGATGCTTTATCATCATACTGCCAAACAAAAAATTGAATAAAACACGATCAAAAAGACAAATGTACATAAAACTGGTACCACTAAAAACGTCATCTTGTCCCGCAAAAAATAAGCTGCCATACAGCTCTATGAGCCAAAAAATAAAAAAGTTAAAGCTCTCAGAATAAAGCAATGCAACAAAAAAAAAATTCTGTAATTATGTAAAAGCTGTGGTATCACTGCAAATGTACTGACCCGAAGAATAACGCTGTCTTATCAATTTTACCACACGCGGAATGGTATAAAAAAAAGTCTAAAAAAAAAAACCAATTCCTGAATTGTTGTTTTTTGTTTATTCTGCCTCCCAAAAATCGGAATAGAAAGTGATCAAAAAATGTCACATGCCCGAAAATGGTACCAAGAAAAACGTCAACTTGTCCCGCAAAATCAAGCCCTTACATGACTCTGTCAGCCGAAATATGTAAAAATTATAGCTCTCAAAATATGGTGATGCAAAAACTAGTCTTTGCCAAAAAAAGGGTCTTTTAGTGTTTGACAGCTGTCAGTCATAAAAACCCAATATAAATCTAGTATCGCTGTAATCGCACTGACCCGAAGTCGTCTAATCACTTATACCGCACGAGGAACGGTATAAATAAATGTTAGGGGTTAGGGTTGTGTAAGGGTTGTATTAGGGTCGGGGTTAGGGTTGTGTTAGGGTTGTATTAGGGTTGTATTAGGGTTAGGGTTGTGTTGGAGTTGGGATTTTTTCAAAAGTAAAGAAAAAAAACATGATGACGATATGGCGACTAGTGATGAGCGCAAGTGCTAGCTACTTGAGTTTGCATCGAGTACTCGGGTATGCACCGAGTATCGCGGGTGCTCGAGTGACATGCTCGAGTCTCCACCCCATATGTTTCGCGGCTGTTATACAGCCAAAAAAAACACGCAGGGATTGCCTGCCATGCATGGGCAATCCCCGCATGTTTTTTTGGGGTTTCTAACAACCGTGAAACATGCAGGGCGGGGACTCGAGCATGTCACTCCAGCACCTGCGAGCACTTGCGCTCAAGACTAATGACAACTTATTCAATATGATGACCTAATGTTATCAAATTCTGTGTCGTACCTCTGGGTTCAAAATGTTCACTATACCCCTTGATAAAATCCATGAGGGGTCTAGTTTCCAAAATGGGCTCACTTGTGGGGGGTTTCCACTGCTTAGGCACATCAGGAGCTCTCCAAACGCGACATGGCGTCCACTCTCGATTCCAGCCAATTTTGCATTAAAAAAGTCACACAGTGCTCCTTCCCTTCTGAACCCTGATGTGCGCCCAAACAGTGTATTTTCCCCATATATGGGGTATCAGCGTACTCAGGAGAAATTGCACAACAAATTGTGGGGGGTTTCCACTGTTTAGGCACATCAGGGGCTCCCCAAACGCGACATGGGGAGCAAATTTTACATTCAAAAAGTCAAATGTCACTTCTTCCCTTCCGAACCCTGCCGTGCGCCCAAACAGTGGTTTTCTCCCACATATGGGGTATCTGCTTACTCAGGAGAAATTGCAGAACAAACTGCATAGTGCAATTTCTCCTATTACCCTTATGAAAATGCAAAATTGGGGGCTGAAAAACATTTTTGTGGGAAAAATGTGAAAATTGTATTTTTACAGCTCCATGTTATAAACCTCTGTTAATACCTGGGGGTTCAAGATGCTCACCACACATCTAGATAAGTTCCCTGAGGGGTCTAGTTTCCAAAATGGTGTCACTTGTGTGGGGTTTCCACTGGTTAGGCACATCAGGGGCTCCCAAAACGTGACATGCGTCCGTAATTATTCACGCAGATTTTACATTGAAAAAGTCAAATGGCGCTCCTTCCCTACTGAGCCCTGCCGTGTGACCAAACAATGGTTTTCCTCCACATATGGGGTATCGGGGTGCTCAGGAGAAATTGCAGAACAAATGTTGAGGGCCATTTTTTCCTGTTACCCTTGCGAAAATAAAAAAATTGGGTCTTTTTTTGTGAAAAAAAAAAAAAATGTTCATTGTTTTCTTCCACATTCCAAAATTTCCTGTGAAGCACCTGAAGGGTTAATAAACTTCTTGAATTTTTAGAATGGTGTCACTTTTGGGTATTTTCTGTCATAAAGGCCCCTCGAAGGGCCTTCAAATGTGATGTGGTCCCTAAAAAAATTTTTGTAAATTTTGTTGGAAAAATGAGAAATCGCTGGTCAACTTTTAGCCCTTAAAAGTTACTAACGAAAAAAATTTTGGTTCCAAAATTGTGCTGATGTAAAGTAGACATGTGGGAAATGTTATTCATTAACTATTTTGTGTGACATATCTCTCTGATTTAAGGGCATGAAAATTCAAATTTTGAAAATTGTGAAATTTTCTACATTTTCACCAAATTTCAGATTTTTTCACAAATAATCGCAAGTCATATCAAAGAAATGTTATCATTATCATGAAGTACAATAAGTCACGAAAAAAACAATCTCAGAATCAGCGGGATCCGTTGAAGCGTTCCAGAGTTATTACCTCATAAAGTGACAGTGGTCAGAATCAATGCCGGCGTCAGCACCCGGCCCACCCGGGCAAGTTCCGGGGCCCTGAGCAGGCGAGGGGGGAAGTGACATCCTGCATGGGGAATTATAAGGAGCGGGAGTGACATCCTGCATGGGGCATTATAAAGGAGGGGGGGTGACATCCTGCATGGGGCATTAAAAGGGAGGGGGGGCGTGACATCCTGCATGGGGCATTAAAAGGGGGGAAAGTGACATCCTGCATGGGGCATTAACAGAGGGGGAGTGACATCCTGCACGGGGCATTAAAAGGGGGGGAAGTGACATCCTGCACGGGGCATTATAAGGGATGGGAAGTGACATCCTGCATGGGGCATTATAAGGGAGGGGGGTGTGACATCCTGTATGGGGCATTAAAATGGGGGCAGTGACATCCTGCATGGGGCATTAAAAGGGGTGGAAGTGAGATCCTGCATGGGGCATTATAAGGGGGAGTGACATTCTGCATGGGGCATTAAAAGGGGGGGAAGTGACATCCTGCATGGGGCATTAAAATGGGGGGCAGTGACATCCTGCATGGGGCATTATAAGGGGGGGGTGACATCCTGCATGGGGCATTATAAAGGGGGGGTGACATCCTGCATGGGGCATTATAAGGGAGGGGAAGAGACATCCTGCATGGGGCATTGTAAGGGAGGGGGGTGACATCCTGCATGGGGCATTAAAAGGGGGGGTGACATCCAGCATGGGGCATTAAAAGGGGTGGAAGTAACATCCTGCATGGGGCATTATAAGGGAGGGGACATTCTGCATGGGGCATTAAAAGGGGTAGAAGTGACATCCTGCATGGGGCATTATGAGGGGGGGTTTGACATTCTGCATGGGACATTAAAAGGGGGGAAAGTGACATCCTGCATGGGGCATTAAAATGGGGGCAGTGACATCCTGCATGAGGCATTATAAGGGGGTGGGGGTGACATCCTGCATGGGGCATTATAAGGGAGAGGAAGGGACATCCTGCATGGGGCATTATAAGGGAGGGGGGTGACATCCTGCATGGGGCATTAAAAGGGGGAGAAGTGACATCCTGCATGGGGCACTATAAGGGGGGGGGTGACATCATGCATGGGGCATTATAAGGGATGGGAAGTGACATCCTGCATGGGGCATTAAAAGGGGGGGGAGTGACATCCTGAATGGGGCATTATATGGGGGAAGTGACATCCTGCATGGGGCATTATAAGGGAGGGGGGGTGACATCCTGCATGGGACATTATAAGGGGTGTGACATCCTGCATGAGGCATTATAAAGGGGGGTGACATCCTGCATGGGGCATTATAAAGTGGGGGGCATAATGCATGGGGCATTATAAGGGGATGACATCCTGCATGGGGCATTATAAGGGGGGTGACATCCTGCATGGGGCATTATAAGGGGGATGACATCCTGCATTGGGCATTATAAGGGGGGGTGACATCCTGCATGGGGCATTATATAAGGGGAACAGCCTGCATGGGGCATTATGTGGGGGGAACAGCCTGCATGAGGCATTATGTGAGGGGGGCAGCCTGCATCGAGCATTATGTGGGGGCACAGCTTGCATGGAGCATTATATGGGGGCCAGTATTCTGTATGGAGCGTTATATGGGGGCCAGTATCCTGTATGGAGCATTTTATGGGGGCCAGTATTCTGTATGGAGGGATTCGCCGGTTTCTGAGCTATTGTAGAATTTACAATAGATATCGCTCATGTAAGAAGTGAAATCTTTGGCATTGTACTATATATATATTTCTCTGCGGTATCTGTGCATCATGAATCGTGGTATGTGTTAAAGGGGCCCACTGAGACTCTTTCGCCCAGGGCCCACAAAAGCCTGGAGCTGGCCCTGGTCAGAATTGTAAAAATTGGCCTGGTCATTAACGTGCAAACCACCTTCGTGGGTAAAGGGGTTAAAGTGAACAATAGCAGCCACTAGTGGTCAAACTGTAGAAGGCAGCAGAATTCCTGACACCACGTCATGAAAACGAGGATACAATTTAAAGTGATGGCTGCTCGGTCACCTCTTTTCCCTCTGGGCCCGGAGACATATACGTTCTTTTCCAGCAGCACGGATGACAAGGGCCAATACAAGTCTATGGGTCCATGAAAAACATGGATAGCATCAGTGTACAGTCCGTATGCCATCCGTGTATAACACTGCAGAGTATAGGAAAAGCTTTGTCATTTCTTTCTTTTTCCATACCGGAAAAACGCTGATGACACAATCATGGTAAAAACGGACACATGGACCGTACACTGATGGAAAATACTGATGACACCGGTAGCGTTTTTTCACTTACATGTTTTATATATACGTGTGAAGGAGGCCTAAAACTGCTTCAGTAAGCTAAAAAGTCCTCCAAAAAAACCCAACGGTTTTTGCAAACAACATCTTTTTCGGGTGCATTCCCCCTGCAATCTGCCTGAAAAAGCAGGGCAAAACCATCACAAAAAGGATTATAATGCACAGATACTGTATGTAAAAGCGAGACTGCTGTGCACATGTTCAGTCTTTTGTTACTT
The DNA here is from genome assembly GCF_046119375.1 of Phyllobates terribilis. Taxonomy (NCBI): domain Eukaryota; kingdom Metazoa; phylum Chordata; class Amphibia; order Anura; family Dendrobatidae; genus Phyllobates; species Phyllobates terribilis. Next base: position 111,093,184 of record NW_027362773.1, read on the forward strand.
TTTTTAATGGTCTAAGGGTTTGGAAATCATGAAGCAGTTAAAAGAAGGAGCATACTGAATCTCTAGGCCAGCAGTGGCAAACACAACATTGTAGCCGCTTCTGGAAAAATAGTATTTTTTAGGAGTTTTTCGAGTGAGTCTTTTCCAAAATCCTCCTCAAAAAATGCATCAAAAACTCTTGTACAAATTTTCTAATTCATTTCTATGGGAATTCCACATTGCTATTTTAATGAGAAGGTTTGCTTAATTTTCTTCCCTAACCCACCCCCAAAGAGGTTTTGAAAAATGCCTGGTGGAAAATAAAGCAAATGCATGTCATTTCTTTAAACGGATCTTGGTGGAAACCTATCCAAATTAGGAGCAGTCCAAACAAGAGGCTGAGGAAAAATCACTTCAGGTAAAAAAAAACTCCAAAACTCTTCAAAATCTCTCCAAAACCGCTTCTGGAAACACTTCTGAAAAATAAAAACTCTTCCAAGAACTCCCCAAGAAAGGAGTGTCCTATAGAGCGTTTTGCTTGAAAACTAAGGGATTCTTGAACACCTAAAAAAAACTCAGTGTATACCCAAAGGGTGCTGTATGTTCACACACAGTATGGTTGAGATGATTTTCTTTGCATCTCCTGTAAATCACTCCCCATTGTTCTGAATTTGAAAAGGTCATTGCTTCATTGCTGTCCATAGGGCCAATGATTTGAAGACCATTTTATTATGTAACATGACAACTATTGAAGTGGTTTCTGTGCAGAATCCGCACAAAAAAATGTAGCAAGTAGGGATGAGCAGATCCGTGGAAGTTTGGGTTCTGGTACCCCACCGAACTTTATGTCCAAAGTTTGGTTACCAGAGCTTTACCCAAACTCGAACATGAACCCTTGAAATGTATGGGGACCCAAACTTCAGAGCTGAAAAACTATTTTTCTCACTCTCTCCTCTCCCGAACTTCCTCTGGATCTCCGAAGATTAAAGAAGTTGTCCGGTACTTTTTTTAAATTGCCCAATGTATTCAGCATGTGGGCATAAGTATATTTGTAAATACTCTGTGTCGCTGATAATGCCTGTGAGCGGCGCTATCGGTGGCCACTCACAGGCAGAACGTGACCCCCCGCTGACGTCACGACAAGTGAGGCGTGACTCAGCGCTGGGGTCCCTGCAGTGGCTGCTGGGTTGTGGGTGGGATTATTCCCCGCGTCACACCCAGCATCCGGGTGACGCAGGTGAATAACCCCACCTACAACGCAGCAGCCACCGGTGGAACGCGGAAGAAGAACCCTCGGCTGTAGCATGGACTTGTGACATCAGCGGATGTCAGCACCGCTGCAGCATGTGGACATAAGTATCTCTGTAATTACCTTTTGTTGCAGATAATGCCTGTGAGCGGCACTATCACTGGCCTCTCACAGGCATTATCTGCAACATAAGGTAATTACAGAGTTACTTATGTCCACATGCTGAATATATTGGGCAACTTAAAAAAAGTCAGCATCGGACACTTATGTCGTCCGAACTTTAAAGTTCGGGTCCGCTCATCTCTAGCAGCGAGTAGGCACACTCAGATCAGACAATGGTATGAGGCTAACCCACTTGTGAATTGGCAGCTTCAACAGGAAAAATCCACCTTTGATTGCATCCTGAATCTCAAAGTTACAGTGATGTCAGTATATTAGTGCAGCATTGTTCTGCTCGAGTGAGCTCTGATTTGTAACTTTCGCCTGTGGGTTGTACAGCGTTACCATTAAAAAGCTAACTTCAATCTTGTGACTGTTTTGCAGACATATTTTAAGAAATATAAAAAATGTCGTTTTAGGTCACTTTTGCACGGCAGTATTTTTGTGGCTGCGGGCAGCTAAGTAGCCTCGTCCTCATTGTATACAGGTGCACGAGCTGTGTGCCACTGCAACTAGCATGGTCTTCTTAAAAATATGGATGACATTAGTGCATCTTGTGATTTTCTATCACACTTTGCAAATCACTCATGTCCACCAGCACTAGTATTGACTTACAATGGTCAGTGCGTTGTCCAATTTGCAGTCTGTTTTAAACACTAACGCAATACATTTGCAAAAAGTGTTGTGCGAATGTTACAATTTGTCGTTTAAGACAACTGGAGTCTATCTGCTAATAAGACCACTGCCACAATTATCTGATAGAGTTTTATGTAACTGTTAAAAAAGGTGTGTGGCTTTCAAGTTGCGTGCTTAGTGGGTTATTTATAAAAGAAATTTGCCAGTATTTTGCTTTAACAAAAAAGCTTCATTGCTTCCTTAACAAGTGGAGATACATTATATGGACAAACGTATTGTGTCCCCACCACATTACACCTACAGCAGCTTTGATGACACCCCATTCTACACCCATAGAGACTGATATGGAGTCAGCCCACCCTCTGCAGATATAACACCTTCCACTCTTCTCGGAAGGGTTTCAACAAGATTTTGAAAGCGTCTGTGGAAATTTTCCCCATTCATCCACAAGAGTATTTGTGAGGTCAGACACTGATGTTGGATGAGAAGCCGGGATCATAATCTCTGGACTTTTTTATCCCAAATCTGTTGGATGGTGTTGAGGTCCAGACTCTGTGTAGCCAGTCACGTTCTTCCACAATAAATTCCCCCAAACCATTGCCATTTTGGGCCTTGCTTTGTGCACTGGGCACAGTGATGGGTAACAGAAGAGGGCTTTCCCAACACTTTTCCTACAAAGATGGAAGCTACAATTGTCCAAAATGGGACGACACAGTATCCCTCATCCACCAAATGTTACAGCTGGTACAGCGAGGCAGGCAAAGTTCTCATGGCATTCACCAAAACCCAGACTTGTCCATCAGATGCCAGATAGAGAAGCGCGATGCATCACTCCACAGAAAACATTTTCACTGCTCCAGAGTTCAGTTTTGATGGTTTTAGATCACTACATCCGACGCTTGGCATTGTGCTTGGTGATGTAAGGCTTGTATGTAGCTGGTCCAAAAAGCATAAAGTATACCAGCTCACCATGTGTAGATAGGCTTAATCTAAGGCACGGATCATGCTTCCATGTAGCATTTTTTGCATGTAGCTGCTCAGACATGGAAGCCTAAGCCAAAAAGCTCTCACCGCACAATTATTGAGCTAACAGTAATGCAAGAGGAGGTTTGGACTCTGCAGTTATGGAGTCAGCAAGAGCGTTGGTGAATTTTATACACTAAGCTGTGTCTTTGTGTTACTTACCGCACTGTGTAAATAAGAAGTCAGAATTCAAGGCCATAAACAATAAAGTCACCATAACCTTGCATTGTCTTGCAAGAAATTTCATTCTATTGCAAGAAACACATTAAGTTAACTGAGGTGCGGCACACCCCACAACCATACTTCAAAACTAATCACAGAGCCTGGAACAGATGTATGATACCACTATGCTACAGATGTATGCTGCTGAACTGTCATAGTGGTGGCTCAGTAGCCCCGTCTGTTTTCTTGATCCCAGTGACGCGCCCCCTGGGACATATTCCTTTTTGAGGGGAATACCCGGCACCGGATCAGATGGGGGGTTGTAGTCTCCGAGCGGCTGTGACCCGGCCCCGTGCCCAGGGCGTCAAGCTCAGTGTTATGTGGCAGTCCTACAGATGTTATTAAGAGTTCTTTTGTGTCGACTACGCCACCCGTTGTGATGCGGTCACTGTGGCCGCCGCTGCAGCAGGGTCCGCTGAGGCTGATGGTGGGTGCGCAGCTTGGTGGGATAACCCCCAACGGGAGGGGTATAGCCTCAGGGAGGACAGGTGCAGAGGATGGGGGTTGTGGTGGTGCAGTGCAGACGGCAATGAAGACAGAGTCGGGTTGTGCAGTTAAGGGTGTTTACTTACTGCAGATGTTGTACTGGTCACTCCAGCTCCGAGTGACCACCCGAGCCGTGCTGCGTCCACCAGGTCCTGGATCCAGCCAACCCCCAAACAAGTCCGGAGCGTGGCCCTGAGCTCTCCTTCTGTCCCGTTCTCTGGCCGTCCCCACCAGTGATCCACCTAGGTCCAGCTCCCTCGGGCCTTCTGTTGGGACACCCTTGGCCTTGGGTTCCCTGACCCTTCATGTGGTGTGCCTTCGGGGTGGATGTGATGGGTGACCGTGACAAACGCTGCCCACGGTCTCCGGTCTCTGGCTAGGGTGTGTTTTCTGCCCCCACCAGCTTGGGTTCCGGTACCCTGTGCCGACTCCTCACCCGGTGCTTTAATTTGGGTTCTTGGGTCCTCTCTGTTTTCCCCTCTGGGTACTCCTTCTCTGCTCCTCTCTCACTCAGGGTCTCTCTCTTGCTGCAGGCTGACTTCCTCTCTGCTTGCTGTCTGCTCCTCTGCAGCTGTCTTGCTGTCTCCAACTGACTTGTTCTCTGCATCTGACCCTGATCTTAGTTGGTGCCCACCTTATATACACCCTCTATGTGTGAGCTCAGGTGACCAGCACCCAATGAGCTCCTATCTTTACCCAGGCTGCTCCCCCTATCTGCCCCTACACTACTTGGGATGTACCACCCCCCTCCCACTCCAGCCAGGAACAGACTCGGTCGTACCTGCACATTTCTAAGTGGGAGTACCGTTGGTCTGCTCCTCGGAAATGGGATGTGTGTAGTGCATGCAGCCTACCGAGCTCAGTTCCACACTCCATCCTTACCCGGGAGTGGAATATCACACCTCTGGGTTGAGGTGCAATACTCCTGTAGCAGCCGAATCCTCAGGGTGCTACATTCCCCCCTGGTAAATCACAGCACGTCCTCGGGCTGTAAGACATAAACACCAAAAACATACATTTTTTTTTTTTTTCATATAAAACATATATAAATAACATATCTTAGCAGATAAAACTTTCTCGTCGTCTCTTGTTTCAGGTTCCTCCTCCGGACACTGTGCAACGTGTGTCCGGGAAAAGTGCGACAGTCTCTTAGAAAAACTGGTTTTCCTATAAAACCGGTAGGGGGCGCTTTAGGAAGCGCAACTATATACAGGGGAAGTTGGCCGCTCTCAGTCCTCGGCCAGGTAGAGGGAAGGGAATGGCTGCTCACAGTCCTCAGCCTGTGGGATTAAGGGGTTAACGGGTAAACAGTTCACTCAGCTGGTCCCAACGGGGACTATATATATGTAGCAACAGTTTCTTTGGTACCCGGTCGGGTAACTATTTACATCACTTCTCTGCCGCACTCAACGGCGTCTTCCTCCTGCTCTTTGCTTACAGCTGGTTGTTACTTCAGACCCGTCCGGGTCCTCTTGCTCCTCCTCCTCGCACCGCAACTCCTCCTCCGTCAGGCGGTGTACGTGGAGGGCATAAGGTCCTTTGGCACACTTGTGCCGGGTAAAGGTGACCTCGTCTCCGATGTAGAGGTCACGACCTCTGTGCCCCTCCGGCAGATGGGACTCCACGTCTCTGCGCGTGACAAAGACGTCGCCGGGGGTGTTGTTGTCTCGGATGAAGCCCCACCCATGCTGCTGGTTGAACTTGATCACTGTCCCGATGGTGCGGGGACAATGCGCTGCACGGGGGTCCCTCCTGGTCCGGCTCTTCTGCTCGGCGCTCCTTATTTGGGCCTGTTGTTCCCGGACCCGCCTCTCTCTCCGCTCCCTCGCGAACTCTTCGAGCTGCTGTCGGCAACACTCAGCGCGCTCTGCTGCAGCTGCCCTAGTTTCCTGAGTGAACCCCATTAGATCTTCTCCGGTGGGGTCCCACTCAAACTGTGCTTCCGCTAGCGGGGGCGAGATCCGTGCCACGGGCTTCGGAGCCGGAATCAGGGGTTCATCCAGGGGTCTTAGTTTCTGCTGCCGTTCCAGCTCATGGTATCCTTCGGGCCAGATGAAGGGCCGCCCGTCCGGCCATGTGAGCTGGCTGAACAAGTCCTCCCCCAGGTGTGGCACCCTTGGTTTTACGGGCGCGGGCGCGGTGGTGGTGGCGCCCGGATTGCCCAGGCCTTGCGGCCAGGCCTGGGGCACCTGGAAGGTGAAGGGCACCGTTAGGACGGCGGCGCCCTGGGCTACCTGGCCTTGCGACCAGGCCGGAGGCTCCGCAGAGGTAGGGGGCGCTGTTGGTGATTCGGCGCCCGGGGGTACTAGGCCTTGCGACCAGGCTGGTGGTATTTCCTGCTTTGTCACGCCCCGGGTCGAGGCGCGTGACGTCACAGGGGTCGCGGCGGCGGCTTCCGGTTGGGGCCTAGTCTGCGTCGGTGACATGGCGTTTTCGGGCACAGCAGGGGGACTTTCGGGCTCTGCGACGGGGAGCTGGGGCAGGTAAGCGGTGTCACGGCTTGGGGTATAGGCGTCCCCTTTACCTGCCTCCATGCGTTCGGCTCCCTTCTCGGCGCCGTCTCCGGCCTTTGGTCCTCCCGCGCCATCCTCAGAGGCGGTCTGCTTCCTCATCTCGGCTGGCGTGCTCCGGGTCTTGGTTTCAGCTTGCGTCTTGGTTTCAGCTTGCTGGGCCATCTCCCGGCTCCATTCCGCCAATATCTCGCGCTGTACCCGGGCCATCCTCCGTGCGAGGCCCTCCAGGGCAGTCTGCGCACACTCCCGGTCTCGGGGGAGCTGTGCAAGGACCTCCACTAGGCCTAGTGGGGTCGTGGTGTCTAGCAGGCTCCTGACCAACGGGTCGGTGCTGCTCTGCTCTTCTTCCAGCAGGCTCCTGGCCAGCGGGCCGGTGCTGCTCTGCTCTCCTTCCTCGGTCTTTAGCAGACTCCTGGCCAGCGGGCCGGTGCTGTTCTGCTTTCTCTCCATATCCGGGTAAGCTTCTCCGCTACTCCTCGTTAGACTTCTTGCCTCCGGGTGCGCTCGCTCCAGACTGCTCCAGGCGGCACCCATCTTTGCTCTTTTCTTTCGTCTCCTCCCACTTCGAGGGCGGTCCCGAGGCAACTCGGTGACTGTCAGCTCCAGGGGTAGTTCTTTCACGCTGACAGACACCTCCAGCATCACAGTCTCTGTTGGTGGGGGCGGTTTCCACTTTTGGCGCCATTTTCTGTCCTGGCCCACGATGGGAGGTGGCCTCTTGCCCTCCTTTGGCACGCCCATAATGGCGTCCGCTGCTCTTCCAAGGCGGGAAATCTGCGGTTTTGGCGGGAAGCGTCGCCCAGTGGCGGGAAACTCTGCAGATGGCGGGAACAAGTTGGAAATGGCGGACAATCGGCGGGAAACGACTGGTGATGGAGTCCGATGGCGTGGACCCTCCGGAACCGGCGGGAGACTTCTTTCTGAGGTAAACTTGCACTTTTCTTCAGGCACGCAGTACCCGGGTGTTGCGGGCACGTAATCCTGCCGACTACGCCAAAGTTGACGCGCCCCCTGGGACATATTCCTTTTTGAGGGGAATACCCGGCACCGGATCAGATGGGGGGTTGTAGTCTCCGAGCGGCTGTGACCCGGCCCCGTGCCCAGGGCGTCAAGCTCAGTGTTATGTGGCAGTCCTACAGATGTTATTAAGAGTTCTTTTGTGTCGACTACGCCACCCGTTGTGATGCGGTCACTGTGGCCGCCGCTGCAGCAGGGTCCGCTGAGGCTGATGGTGGGTGCGCAGCTTGGTGGGATAACCCCCAACGGGAGGGGTATAGCCTCAGGGAGGACAGGTGCAGAGGATGGGGGTTGTGGTGGTGCAGTGCAGACGGCAATGAAGACAGAGTCGGGTTGTGCAGTTAAGGGTGTTTACTTACTGCAGATGTTGTACTGGTCACTCCAGCTCCGAGTGACCACCCGAGCCGTGCTGCATCCACCAGGTCCTGGATCCAGCCAACCCCCAAACAAGTCCGGAGCGTGGCCCTGAGCTCTCCTTCTGTCCCGTTCTCTGGCCGTCCCCACCAGTGATCCACCTAGGTCCAGCTCCCTCGGGCCTTCTGTTGGGACACCCTTGGCCTTGGGTTCCCTGACCCTTCATGTGGTGTGCCTTCGGGGTGGATGTGATGGGTGACCGTGACAAACGCTGCCCACGGTCTCCGGTCTCTGGCTAGGGTGTGTTTTCTGCCCCCACCAGCTTGGGTTCCGGTACCCTGTGCCGACTCCTCACCCGGTGCTTTAATTTGGGTTCTTGGGTCCTCTCTGTTTTCCCCTCTGGGTACTCCTTCTCTGCTCCTCTCTCACTCAGGGTCTCTCTCTTGCTGCAGGCTGACTTCCTCTCTGCTTGCTGTCTGCTCCTCTGCAGCTGTCTTGCTGTCTCCAACTGACTTGTTCTCTGCATCTGACCCTGATCTTAGTTGGTGCCCACCTTATATACACCCTCTATGTGTGAGCTCAGGTGACCAGCACCCAATGAGCTCCTATCTTTACCCAGGCTGCTCCCCCTATCTGCCCCTACACTACTTGGGATGTACCACCCCCCTCCCACTCCAGCCAGGAACAGACTCGGTCGTACCTGCACATTTCTAAGTGGGAGTACCGTTGGTCTGCTCCTCGGAAATGGGATGTGTGTAGTGCATGCAGCCTACCGAGCTCAGTTCCACACTCCATCCTTACCCGGGAGTGGAATATCACACCTCTGGGTTGAGGTGCAATACTCCTGTAGCAGCCGAATCCTCAGGGTGCTACACCAGCATATTCATGTGGGAGATGGAGGAGAGTGTTTCATATATCACAAGTACTGTTCCATTTACGCTGCTGCTCAAGGACACACGATGTAAGAACAATATAACAAGTATAACTGCCATACAGTAACTATTGTAAGAAGCCAGGGGGTAAGGTCCTGGATGGCAGGTATGTGTTACTGAGATGGTTTTTATGTTGACTGGATTTTGGGTCTGGATTTAGTAATGACCAAAAGAGCCAGGGTGGAAAAGGTCGCTCCCATACTACAGTCTGGATCTTACTGGCCTAATAAAATGCACCTAGCCTAGCTCAGGTAGTATTGTGCTGAGATTAGAGAAAGACAGAGCTGGTGGGTAGTCTGTACTGCTGCCTTTAAGGCTCCAGTAATAGCAAGTTGGTGAGACCATTTGATTTACTTTGCCTTACCCAGAGAGATGACTATTTTGTTATGTATTTGTGCTGAAGAAAGGACTGTTTGGTTATTCATTTGTGCTGAAGAAAGGCCGTTTCATTTTGAAGCTGTAAAGTTTATGAAGAACAATAAACTTTACTCTGTTTTAATATAAAAAACCCTTTTCTTGTGCGTATCTAAGCATCTACCAGAGCTGAAACCCCTACATTATATTGTGGTCCCATACAAGTTTGACAGGGTATGATCACCCTGCAGACTATACAATAGAATATACTGATCAGAAACAGTCACAAGCAGAAAACATAACAGTTACATCCACAGTGACTCATATATGATGACTTTTATACTCCTGTGACAATAGGACTGAATTAAAAACCTTGTTACATCAAACATCACAGCTCTACAATAGCATAGTACCATATACAATGGTTCTACTGACCATCATCCCTCTATATAAAATGAAGTTCATTTACTCAAGTTTTGTGATGGTTAAACTTATCCAAAGCTTTGGAGCTGGGCTGCGCTGTGAGATTGTGCTGAGAATATCACATTCTGCTTATTTTCTATTTCTATTTAGACAATCAACATAAATAGCAATAGTGTTCAGGCTTTCAATGGAAAGAACAATATTATCTAAATGCAAATGTTTAAATGGCACATTGCAGACAGACGGGTAAAGACTTCTGCCAAGTACTGGCAATAGAAAATAAATCTTGCAGTAATCATCAACAGATTGAAAGAATCAAAAAGCTGCTTTAATTTCCTGTTATATGAAATTGTATAATCCATATGCCATAAATATATGCTCAGTGGCCGGTAAGTATTGTCCATACAAAGGGATTGTGCAATATAGATTTTTTTAATAATCAAATTAAGATACTGATCCATATATACAGTGACGTAAATAGAGTCTGATGGGCCCCGGTGCAAGATTTGGACAGCCCAAGCCCCCCCCCACCTCCATCCTGGTATATATATATGTCCTCCATCCTGGTATATATATGCCTCATATTTGTATATGTCTGTTCTACATCCTGACATATATGTCCCTCATCCTGGCATATGTAACGGGTCTGGGAGGTGGAACCTCTGAGCTACGATACAAAGGGGCAGTCCTTGTAAGGAAGCGGGTGGCTCCCAGGGTAGGCGGGCAGGTAGTCATGGCAAGTGACGGGGACAGTCTCTTGGTAGAAGGGCAGGAGGTCACGGCAAGTGACGGGGACAGTCTCTGGGTAGGGTGGCAGGAGGTCACGGCAAGTGACGGGGACAGTCTCTTGACAGGCGGGTGGTCACGGCAAGTGACGGCGAAGCCTCCAGATAGGCTAGCAGGCGGGTAGCAGGTGGACGCTCCCAGGTGAGCGGGCAAGAGTCTCTGGACAGGCAGGTGGTCACAGCAAGTGACGACAGAGCCTCCAGGTAGGCTAGCAGGCAGGTAGCAGGCGGATGCTCCCAGGTGAGCGAGCAAGAGTCTCTGGACAGGCAGGTGGTCACAGCAGGTGACGGCAGAGCCTCCAGGTAGGCTAGCAGGCAGGTAGCAGGCGGACGCTCCCAGGTGAGCGGGTAAGAGTCTCTGGACAGGCAGGTGGTCACAGCAGGTGACGGCAGAGCCTCCAGGTAGGCTAGCAGGCAGGTAGCAGGCGGACGCTCCCAGGTGAGCGGGTAAGAGTCTCTGGGCAGGCAGGTGGTCACAGCACGTGACGGCAGAGCCTCCAGGTAGGCTAGCAGGCAGGTAGCAGGCGGACGCTCCCAGGTGAGCGGGTAAGAGTCTCTGGGCAGGCAGGTGGTCACAGCACGTGACGGCAGAGCCTCCAGGTAGGCTAGTAGGCAGGTAGCAGATGAGCGCTCCCAGGTGAGCGGGCAATCAGATCCATAGACAGACTGGCAGGGCTGGTAGGCAGACTGTCGGACCGCAGGAATGCAAGTAGATAGACAAGTATCAGGCAGGTATCAAACAGGAATCTGGCAGGTAACTTGTAGGTAACTGGCAGGTAACTGGTAACGGGACCTGAGGGCTGAAGCAGAGTGATAGACAATGCAACAACATTGCTCGGGCACCTCCATTTTGGAGGAGGTGCCTTATATATGGTGAGGTCCTCCGGCCATTGGCCGGGGACTCCTTAGGACGGCGCGCGCGGCCCCTTTAAGAGAGGGGGAGCGCGCGCGCGCCCTAAGCACAGTGGCCGGGAAGCAGCGCGCGCTGCCAGCAGAGCGGGAGGAGGACGCCGGGCACGGAGCGGAGAGGTGAGGGGAACAGCGTCCCTGCCTAGCAGGAGGCAGGGACGCCGACGCTACAGTACCCCCCCCCCTTTAGGCCCCCCCTTTTTTAGGCCAGACAGAAATTTATCAAGGATGAGAGGGGCATGGATGTTCTCCCGGGGCTCCCAAGTTCTCTCCTCAGAACCAAACCCCTTCCAATCCACTAGAAAAAAGGTCTTTCCTCTTACCCTTTTGGTGGCCAGAATGTTCTCTACCTCAAACTCATTTTCAGCGGAAACCGGAGCAGGAGGCGTACCTGTAGACTTGGAAAAAGAGTTAAGTACCACGGGTTTGAGGAGAGATACATGGAAGGAGTTAGGGATCCGCAAGTTGGCCGGGAGTTTCAATTTATAGGCCACTGGGTTGATTTGTTTGATAACTTCCAGTGGGCCGATGAACCGAGGCCCTAACTTTTAGGAAGGAATCTTGAGCCGGACATACTTGGACGAGAGCCAGACTTTCTCTCCAGGACGGAATTGTGGAGAGTCCAGGCGTTTTTTGTCAGCGTGTCTTTTCATCCGCTCGGACGACTGAAGGAGTGCGGATCGGGTACTCTCCCAAATGGAGGAGAATTCGCTAACGAGAGATTCCGCAGCCGGATTGTCCACCGAGGTGGAGACGGGAAAAGGGATCCGAGGATGCTGACCGAAGACTACAAAAAACGGGGATTTGGAGGAAGATTCGCTCTCGTGATTATTGTAAGAGAACTCGGCCCATGGTAGGAGATCCACCCAGTCCGAATGGTGGACATTAACGAAGTGCCGGAGGTAACTGGTCAGGATCTGATTGATCCGCTCCACTTGACCATTGGACTGTGGGTGGTAAGCGGAGGAGAAGTCCAGGGTGACGTCCAGCAGCTTACATGTGGCTCTCCAGAAGCGTGAGGTGAACTGAACCCCACGATCCGACACGATGTGGAGGGGCAGACCATGGAGACGGAAGATGTGGCGGATAAAGTCTTTAGCCAGCTCGGGTGCAGACGGGAGGCCCGGCAGGGGAATGAAGTGAGCCATCTTGGAAAAGAGGTCAGCGACCACCCAAATGACCGTACAACCGGCAGAGACAGGGAGATCCGTTATAAAGTCCATAGCTATATGCTGCCACGGGGCAGCAGGTACTGGAAGAGGAAGGAGGCGACCGGCTGGCAGATGTCTCGGAACCTTGTTGCGGGCGCAGGACACACAGGCTGAAACAAAGTCTATTACGTCCTTGTGCAGGGTAGGCCACCAGTAATGCCGGGTAATAAGCTGGAGGGTCTTTTTCTGACCGGCGTGGCCAGCTAGTTTAGACGAGTGACCCCAGTGTAGGATCTTCTTCCGATCAGGTACTGTTACGAACGTCTTACCGGGAGGGAGACGATTTAGATTCAAGGGGGCCACCTGCATTACTCTGGCGGGATCAATGATGTGCTTAGGCTCCTCCTCTAGATCAGACACCAGGAAGGATCGGGACAAGGCGTCAGCTTTGATGTTTTTGTCTGCCGGGCGAAAATGAAGAACGAAATCAAAGCGGGCAAAAAACAAGGACCACCGGGCTTGGCGCGGGTTAAGTCTCTGGGCGCTCTGGAGGTAAGCCAAGTTCTTGTGGTCCGTGTAAATAATTACCGGGTGAAGAGCCCCCTCGAGCAGGTAACGCCACTCCTCCAGTGCCAGCTTAATGGCCAATAACTCTCGGTCTCCTATAGAATAATTGCACTCAGAAGGGGAGAAGAGTTTGGAGAAGAAGCCGCAAGTTACCATTCTTCCGGAAGACGACTTTTGGGTAAGTACCGCTCCGGCTCCAGAGGAGGAGGCGTCCACTTCCAGGAAGAATTGTTAGTTGCCGTCCGGACGATGCAGCACCAGGGCGGAAGAGAAAGCCTGTTTTAAGGAAAGAAAGGCTTCCTCTGCTTTGGGCGGCCATTCTCTGGAATTAGTGCCCTTACGGGTGAGCGCAGAGATTGGGGCAGTCCGGGAAGAGAAGTGCGGTATGAAGAGGTGGTAGTAGTTGGAGAAGCCCAGGAACCGCTGAATAGCCTTCAACCCCTCTGGTCGGGGCCACTTCTGGATGGCAGACAGTTTCTCAGGATCCATTCGTAGGCCGGTCTGAGAGATTATGTAGCCCAAGAACGGAAGAGAGGTCTGCTCAAAGAGGCACTTCTCATATTTAGCGTAGAGGTGGTTCTGCCTGAGCCTGAGCCCGGAAGAGAGAAGGTCCCGGAAGATGTCATTGACCAACTCTTGAAAGACGGCGGGAGCGTTACAGAGACCGAAGGGCATTACCAGATATTCATAGTGGCCGTCCCGGGTGTTGAATGCCGTCTTCCATTCATCCCCCTGACGGATACGGACCAGGTTATACGCCCCACGGAGGTCCAGCTTGGTGAAGATTCTAGCCCCCCTCAGACGGTCAAATAATTCCGGAATGAGCGGAAGGGGGTATTTATTCTTCACCGTGATCTGGTTAAGGCCTCTATAGTCTATACGGGGACGGAGTGAGCCGTCCTTCTTTTTGACGAAGAAGAAGCCTGCTCCCGCCGGGGAGGTCGATTTCCGGATAAATCCCCGGGCCAGATTCTCTTCAATATATTCAGACATGGACCAGGTCTCAGCAGCGGACAAAGGGTAAATACGCCCACGGGGAGGAGTAGCGCCGGGCATCAGGTCGATTGGGCAGTCATATGGTCTATGAGGGGGCAATGTCTCTGCCTCCTTTTTATTAAAGACGTCCGCATAAGACCAATAGGGAACCGGAAGACCAGGTAGATTGGCTGGGGTAGGAGAAGGACGGACAGGATGGACGGGAACTAAACAAGTCTTATGGCAGTCCTGTCCCCAGCGAAGGACTTCTCCGGTCTGCCAATCAAGCACGGGTGCATGTTTCTGAAGCCAAGGTAGGCCTAGCAAGAGGGCGTGAGAGAGTCCAGGCAGAACATGAAAGAAGATGCTCTCAGAGTGCAGCATTCCCACCTGCAGGGTTATGGATTCGGTGATGAGTTGGATGGGATGTGGTAAGAGGCCCCCATCTACGGCAGCGACAGACAAGGGTACAGCTAGAGGTTTGGTGGGAATGCGGTATTTCTCTACCAGGGACTGAGAAATGAGATTTCCGGCAGCTCCAGAGTCAAGTTGGGCTAGTTCAAAATAACGGTTCTCTCCGCAGATGATAGAGACCGACAGCAACAGAGATGGAGAGGGTTTACTCTTGTCTAGGACGACCTCTCTGAGTGATCCTAGACACAGGCGTTTCCCGACCTCTCCGGGCAGGAACGGATCCGGTGCTCCTTACTGCCACAGTAGAAGCAGCTCCCCTCGGCTCGGCGTAACTCTTGACGGGTCTTGACCATCTTGGTCTGGTCGACCTGCATAGGCTCGGGTGAGTGCGCCTGGGGAGTAGCGGGAGAAGTGACAGGTTTCTGAAAGGTAGGGGCTAGACGTGGAAACCTCCTCTCACGGGTGACTTCTTTGGCGCGTTCCTGGAACCGGAAGTCAATCTGGGTGGCAAGAGTTATTAAGTCGTCGAGAGTGGTAGGTATGTCCCAACCGGCGAGTTCATCTGTAATACGGCCGGACAGACCCTCCCAAAAGACAGACACCAGGGCGTCGTTATCCCAGGCCAGCTCCGAAGCAAGGGTACGGAACCGTATGGCATATTGGCCCACGGTGAGATTTCCTTGATGGAGGCGTAGCAGAGATGATGCGGATGAGGTCTTCCGTCCGGGTTCGTCGAAGACTTTCCGGAAAGCCGTGAGAAAGGCTGGCAAGTTGGACACCAGGGGGTCTCCCCTCTCCCATAGAGGATTTAGCCAAGCCAGTGCCTCCCCCGTGAGATGGGACATGATGAAGGCTACTTTGGCCCGGTCGGATATAAACTGGTGGGACAGGAGTTCAAAGTGCAGGGTGCACTGGTTTATGAAGCCCCGAGCTTGAGCGGGGTCGCCTCCGAAGCGAGGAGGTGCAGAAAGCTGGGGTCAGGGGCAGGATGCCATGGTATTGGTGGGCAGCGGCGCTGCCGGGCTGCGAGTCATGACACTAGCGGTGGTTGCTGGTGGAGCAGTCAGAGTGTCCAGGCGAGAGTTGACATTCCGCAGATGACTCAGGATGGACTCCTGTTGGGACCTCTGACGGGACAGTTCATGACATAGGTGCGAGAGCGAGGGAGCTTGGGTGCCACCGGGTTCCATGGCCCGAGCAAACTGTAACGGGTCTGGGAGGTGGAACCTCTGAGCTACGATACAAAGGGGCAGTCCTTGTAAGGAAGCGGGTGGCTCCCAGGGTAGGCGGGCAGGTAGTCACGGCAAGTGACGGGGACAGTCTCTGGGTAGAAGGGCAGGAGGTCACGGCAAGTGACGGGGACAGTCTCTGGGTAGGGGGGCAGGAGGTCACGGCAAGTGACGGGAACAGTCTCTTGACAGGCGGGTGGTCACGGCAAGTGACGGCGAAGCCTCCAGATAGGCTAGCAGGCGGGTAGCAGGTGGACGCTCCCAGGTGAGCGGGCAAGAGTCTCTGGACAGGCAGGTGGTCACAGCAGGTGACGGCAGAGCCTCCAGGTAAGCTAGCAGGCAGGTAGCAGGCGGACGCTCCCAGGTGAGCGGGTAAGAGTCTCTGGACAGGCAGGTGGTCACAGCACGTGACGGCAGAGCCTCCAGGTAGGCTAGCAGGCAGGTAGCAGGCGGACGCTCCCAGGTGAGCGGGTAAGAGTCTCTGGGCAGGCAGGTGGTCACAGAACGTGGCGGCAGAGCCTCCAGGTAGGCTAGCAGGCAGGTAGCAGATGAGCGCTCCCAGGTGAGCGGGCAATCAGATCCATAGACAGACTGGCAGGGCTGGTAGGCAGACTGTCGGACCGCAGGAATGCAAGTAGATAGACAAGTATCAGGCAGGTATCAAGCAGGAATCTGGCAGGTAACTTGTAGGTAACTGGCAGGTAACTGGTAACGGGACCTGAGGGCTGAAGCAGAGTGATAGACAATGCAACAACATTGCTCGGACACCTCCATTTTGGAGGAGGTGCCTTATATATGGTGAGGTCCTCCGGCCATTGGCCGGGGACTCCTTAGGACGGCGCGCGCGGCCCCTTTAAGAGAGGGGGAGCGCGCGCGCCCTAAGCACAGTGGCCGGGAAGCAGCGCGCGCTGCCAGCAGAGCGGGAGGAGGACGCCGGGCACGGAGCGGAGAGGTGAGGAGAACAGCGTCCCTGCCTAGCAGGAGGCAGGGGCGCCGACGATACAGCATATATATGTCCCTCATCCTGGTATATATGTCCCTCATCCTGGTATATATGTTTCTCTTCCTGGCCCCATCCTGGTATATATGTCCCTTATCCTGGTATATACTGTATGTCCCTCATCCTGGTATATATTTTCCTCTTCCTGGCCCCATCCTGGTATATATATATATATATATATATATATATATATATATATATATATATATATATATATATATATATTACAAAGAGACGACACCGGGGAGATCACGCAATATCTCACCGCTGCCGTCACTCTGTCACGGATTTCATCAGGGATACGCGAGCACACGGTCCCCACTACTCACTACGTAGGTATCTGCAAGCGACCAGTGAGCGTATGGCGTCACACCTCCGGATTCCAACACAGAGAATATGTCTACACGCCCCCCGTACGGTCATTGTCAGCTTCACGATAGCCCAATTATTATTATTTGCTGCCACCACCGGCCGAGTTTGAAGTATAATACAGGCCTGGCCAGACGCCTGTGGTAACATCATGTGTGCTCGGGCTCCACCCTTCATGTTTTTATTAAAATAACTGACTTTCGCGATAACATATCCCTGGTTGCTCGCAGAAGCCAAAAAAGTGATACCATATTTTCTATTATGATTTTACCTTCATTTTGAGACCACTCATGGGTAGTTGTGACCTGCTATTTTGTTACTTTTGCACTACATCCCCCTGGAGGGGCTTACGGCTATGGAAAAATAAGCATATTGCTCCTTGGCTGACCTTGCCACAAAAATTATAGGTCCCGTTATCGGAATTATGGAACTTACAATATTCCATATTCCTTATCGGTGCCGGCTTGACTATAGATTTTCTTTTGAAGCTCGGGAGTACATTTTCCTCATCTCACTGTAAATTATCGCAAGCCTGTGTCTAATCATCCCCTGCTTCTGCCAGGGAGAAGGACCTTCACATTTTAATTAGGTTAACAAACATCGGCCTTCATATTAATGATCGGGTTACTAAGCAACCAATCAATGCATTGTGCCTGCAACCCATATGCCTACTCAAAAATAGCATAATAACAATCAGGAGAAACGAGTAAGTATGGCATTAAAAAAAGAGATATTTTATTTAATACACATACACAATTTATTCAGATAATCAATCATAGAGTTTATATCCTAACAGAGAAAGGTGCAATGTGCTGGGAATGAGGGCTGTAGTGCTCTAACACATATCCCCCGATAGTGTTTACCATAACACAGCTGAGAAGTGTAAGACCAATTGGAAACCCTAATTCGAATCATAAAAATAGTGCAAGTAATTTTGGTTCCATGGTCATGATGCAGCATATAAGTCAAATAGTCAATGCTTACCCATGGGTGTGATGGGAGATAGTGTAGAGAACCGCAGCAATGTAGTGTGCCGGCAAGGAAATTCCCCGACGAGCGTTTCGCCGCTATAACCTCTGGCTTTCTCAAGAGGCGTGCTCAGAACTGTGTACACCTTATGTACACCCTCCCACAAGTCACATGACAAAATTGAGGTCATGTGACCGGAAGGTCCTTCGCAATCGCACCCTCGTACGCCAACCTCTTCCTGGGCGCTTGGGAGAGGGAGATTTTTGGCGGCGAGGGCGTGCAGGGCATGGATCGGGTCGTGACGTGGCTCAGGTACATAGATGATGTTTTCTTTCTTTGGCAGGGCACAGTGGAGGAGCTCGATGAATTCATGAGGAGGTTGAACCCTAATGTAAGGGGTATTAAATTGACATATACTTACCATCAACAAAGAATGCTTTTTCTGGACATCACTCTGGAGGTTGACAAGGATGGTCACATCCAGACTGATGTATTCCGTTAACCAACGGCAGTCAACTCCCTGGTTCATGCCTCCTCTGCACATCATAAATCAACCATTAGGGCCGTCCCGATTGGACAATTCCTGAGGATGAGGCAGATCTGCTCCTCTGACTCTCAATTTGAGAGACAGGCGGCTGATCTTACTGACCGCTTTAAAAACCAAGGGTACAGCAACAGGTGCATCAGCTGTGGCTATGGGATGGCACGGGGTATCTCGCTTAACCCCATTCCCACGGACAGGAAGAACGATTTGGGGAAGGTTCACTACATCTCCACCTTCAACCATGAGTGGGAGGCGATGCGGCGGATCTTCTCCCGACATTGGGGGGTCCTCGGCGCGGAACCCTCCCTGCGTGACCACATTGGAGACTATCCCTTGATGACTCCTCGTAAAGCCAATAACTTGGGGGACCTGTTGGTTTCCAGCCACTATGTCCCCCCACCTACTAATCCCTTCCGATCCCGCGGACCCGTGGTGGGGTCCTTCCCAGTGCGGTCACTGCCTGGCGTGCGTGAATATCGTGTGCTGTTTCCTTCACCTCATCCGATGGCTCCCGTGAATTTCAGATCCGCAGTTACATCTCATGCGGCTCTACATATGTAATCTATTACGCCACGTGTGCCTGCCAATTAATTTATATTGGCTTGACCACTAGGGAGCTGAGGGTGAGAGAGTGGGAGCATGTGCATGACATTTGTGCGGCCAGGTCGGTGACCGACCCTCGGGAGCTTAGGACTCTCCCACGTCACTTTCAGCGCAAACATAACTGCGATCCAAAATCTCTGAGGGTGCGTGGGATAGATATCCTCCACTTAGGATCCCGTGAAGGAAATGGGGGGAAAATCCTGGCCCAGAAAGAGGCCAGATGGATCATCAATCTTGACACCATGGCTCTGCAAGGTCTGAATGAGTCATTGGGTTTTGCTTCCTTCCTGTGAATTATATGATTCTTCTGCTCTCCTGTTAGTCCCATTATTTAAATCTCGGCCTCTTTTTTTAGCCGTATTTTAATATGTCATTTTTTATTTTTTTTATTTATGCTCATTGTCTGTTCCTTTTTTTCTGATTAGCACTTGAGTGGGACTTGACCCTATTCTCTGAGCCACCATGTCTGCAAGGAAGATTTGGCGTGTTATTCCAACTACTCATCTTATGGGACTGCCTGCTGTTCACATGTTACCTTATTGATGTGGGACTTCCCAGTTTCATATGTGTGTATATATATGAGTACTGTGATATGGGTAGTCATGTTATATGATATACTTGGTAATATCGCCGGCTCTTTATGACATTTGAACCTTCCCATATATTTGTTCTTCCCCATGGCACTCTGATGCACCTTACAGTACATTGTGCGGTGCGCATGTGCCATGGTTCCCCAGTTACCTGGCCGCTTGACGGCCAGTGCCCGTGCCACGGGACTCCGGGTGCCAGACGCATGCGCCATGGAGCACTCACTGCAAAGGACCTTCTGGTCACATGACCTCAATTTCGTCATGTGACTTGTGGGAGGGTGTACATAAGGTCCTGCTACACAGTTCTGAGCACGCCTCTTGAGAAAGCCAGCGGTTATAACGGCGAAACGCACGTTGGGGCATTTCCTTGCCGGGACACTACCTTGCTGCCGCCCTCTACACTATCTCCCATCACACCCAGTGGTAAGCATTGTCTATTTGACTTATATGCTGCATCATGACCTTGGAACCAAAATTAATTGCACTCTTTTTATGATTCGAATTAGGGTTTTCCAATTGGTCTTACATGTCTCAGCTGTGTTATGGTAAACACTATCAGGGGATATGTGTTAGAGCGCTACATTCCTCATTCCCAGCACATTGCACCTTTCGCTGTTAGGATATAAACTCTATGATTGATTATCTGAACAAATTTTATATGTGTATTAAATAAAATATCTATTTTTTAATGCCATACTTACTTGTTGTTTCTCCTGTGCAGAGGTCATTGTGCAGAAAGGGGGAGTTGGGTCCATCACTTGGATTTCAGGCGACGAGGCAGCCAGGAAGTATTCTTAATGAGTTGTATTTACTACTTTTCATGAACTTCTCTCAGTGCCTGATGTATATAACAGTGGAAGGACACTTTAAAAAGAACCAGTGGATTATAGCGCAGGGAATAATGTTTAAAACATGCCCCTGTACCAATTAAAAAACAAACTAGAAACATGGCGCTCCCCATAACTAAATATGCTAATGAGGGAGAGGTTTCTCTCTTCTAAAGAGTCTCACTTGTTTCTCTTATAATCTTGTTAAAGGAAATCGGTCAGTAGGATTTCACACCCCAAACTATAGGCGCATGTAGCCCTTTCAAAGACAAGTCTAGCAATACCTTTATATAGTCAGTCCGTTCCTCCATTATTGAGAAATCTGTGTTTGAATTGATATTTAAATGAGATTAAAAAAAAATAGTAAATCTGAAGTCTCTGTCCCTCCAGCTCTATTCCCCACCTAGCTCCACATCCTCCTTTGCCTGAAGTCAGACAACACAGAGGCTGTGAAGCAGAAGTAGGAGGCAGTGTTGGGCAGAGAATAGAGCTGGCGTGACAGAGGCTTCAGATCTACCATAGCTCTTCAGCCGCATTTGTATATCAGCTCAAACGCTATATGCAAATAGTGAATATAGAAACGAACTGGTCATGTAAAGGTATTGCTGGACTTGTCTTCCTCTCGCCTGTCAGACATGTAACATAAAATCTTAGTTTTTTCTGTATAAGTGTCATCTGCGCTCCCACAGTTCACTGTACTTTGGGGGCACCTAGAAATTAGTCCAATTAAACACTGAGCAACAAAAGTAAAGAATTTACATCTGCTGAATATTCAACCCTTTATGTAGAATGTAATTGTTGTATTTTATATATTTTATTCATAGCAGGAGAGTTTTTTCGTTGGGGTATTGCTTACTATGTAGGTATGAGAAAGAAGATCATGTCAAGGAAGAGATTGGAGATAAATACTCCGTGTTCCAAATTATTATGCAAATGCT
The DNA here is from genome assembly GCF_046119375.1 of Phyllobates terribilis. Taxonomy (NCBI): domain Eukaryota; kingdom Metazoa; phylum Chordata; class Amphibia; order Anura; family Dendrobatidae; genus Phyllobates; species Phyllobates terribilis. The sequence continues at coordinate 111,114,401 of NW_027362773.1, forward strand.
ATTTTTTTCTGATTTTCCTAAATGGTCGATGCAACTGAGTCAGTATAATGTTCAAATCATCAACCGTTAAAGTATACATCAAATTTTATTGGTCAAACCTTCCGATGATAACAGTATTGTTTTCAAAACTAAAGAAAACTCAAAATGCTCTGTTCCAAAATTATTCTGCACAACAGAGTTTCCAAGAGCTGTTGTTTTGATGTGAATTTCCTCCCACCCTCATAGATCTTTTGCTTGAAGATACTCCAAAGATTCCCAATAGGGTTGAGGTCAGGGGAAGATGGTGGCCATGCCATAACTTTGTCTCCTTTTATGCCCATAGCAGCCAATGACTCAGAGGTATTATTTCCAGCATGAGATTTTACATTGTCATGCATGCAAATGATTTTGCTACAGATGGCAAGATTCTTCTTTCTGTACCATGGAATAAAGTGGTCAGTTGTGAAACTCTATATACTTTGCAAAGGTCATTTTCACACCTTCATGGACCCTAAAGAGGCCTAACAGCTCTTTCCCCGTGATTCTGGCCCAAAACATGACTCTGCCTCCTCGCGGTTGATGTCATAGCCTTGTTGGGAGATGGTGGCCATCCACTAGCCTTCCACTTCTCTATTGATCTGGACCATCCAGGGTTCCACCCCACTCATCAGTAAACAAGACTGTTTTAAAATTAGTCCTCATGTATGTTTGGGCCCATTGCAACCATTTCTGCTTGTGAGAGCTGTTTAGGGGTGGCCAAATAGTAGGTTTATGTACAATCGCAAGACTCTGGAGGATTCTACACCTTGAGGTTCACAGGACCCCAGAGGCACCAGCAGCTTCAAATACCCTTTTGCTGCTTTGTAATGGTATTTTAGAAGCGTCTCTCTTAACCTGATGAATTTATCTGTCAGAAGGCTTCCTCATTATGCCTTTATTTGCACAAACCTGTCTGTGCTCTGTATCTAACTAACATGTAGCACTCTGCAACGCTAAGTATGCGAACATGAAATATATGAAATTTGAATTGCATTACTGCTCTAGAAAATAGAAATAAATGAGAAATCTTAGCGCATAAATTGGCCAATTCATGTGTACCTGGTAGCCACATTAAGGCATTTCTCGTTATACCATGAACCTGTCTGTGTGAACTCATCTCCAAGAGACATGAGTCTGCTTGTGTGTGGGAATGTAAGATCTCTCTTAGAGAGGAGGTCACACAGGCAGGTACCTGGTATAACGAGTATTCAAATTTCATATATTTCATGTTCGCATACTTAGTGTTGCAGAGTGCTACTTTGTTTGTTAGTTGTATATGGAGTAGCTGCTCCTAATAATCACCTGTACACACCTATTTTTTTGTTTTGGAGGTACCGGTCAGTTTTTTCTGTTTATGCGCTCTGTATCTGACAGAAATCTCTTCACAGTACAATGATCACGCTCAGGTTTTTGTGAAATAGCTAATGTTTTCATACCTTGTCCAAGGCATTGCACTATTTGATGCTTTTCAGCAACAGAGAGATCCTTTTTCTTTCCTATGTTGCTTGGAACCTGTGAGTGCTTAATAATGTGGAAAAAAGAAAATGACGGCACTTCCACTACAAGAAATAGGTGTGAACAGGTGCTTACTAAGAGGAGCTACCTCCATGTACAATGAACAAACAAAGTAGCACTCTGTAACGCTGAGTATGTAAATATGAAGTATGAAATATGAATAGCATTACTGCTGTAGAAAATAGAAATAAATGATAAATTTTAGCGCATGTAAATATGAGGTATGAAATATGAATAGCATTACTGCTGTAGAATATAGAAATAAATGAGAAATCTTAGCACATAAATTGGCCAATTCATGTGCACCTGACAGCCGCGATAAGGCGTTTCTCGATGTCAGGACCTAACAATGTGAATACCCCTCTAAGGGACATTCGTCTGCTTATGTGTGGGAATGTAAGATCCTGATGCAATTAAAACCACCTGCGGTGTGGGGGTGGAGTGCTCAGTCAAAGCTTAAATCTAGTAACAAAGAAAATATACGGCACTTCCACTACAAGAAATAGGTGTGAACAGGTGCTAGGTCCTGACATCGAGAAACGCCTTATCGCGGCTCTCAGGTACACATGAATTGGCCAATTTATGCGCTAAAATTTCTAATGTATTTCTATTTTCTACAGCAGTAATGCTATTCATATTTCATACTTCATATTTACATACTCAGCGTTACAGAGTGCTACTTTGTTTGTTCATTGTACATGGAGGTAGCACCTCTTAGTAAGCACCTGTTCACACCTATTTCTTGTAGTGGAAGTGCCGTCATTTTCTTTGTTACTAGATTTAAGCTTTGACTGAGCACTCCACTCCCACGCCGCAGGTGGTTTTAATTGCATCAGGATCTTACATTCCCACACATAAGCAGACGGATGTCCCTTAGAGGGGTATTCACATTGTTAGGTCCTGACATCGAGAAACGCCTTATCGCGGCTGTCAGGTGCACATGAATTGGCCAATTTATGTGCTAAGATTTCTCATTTATTTCTATATTCTACAGCAGTAATGCTATTCATATTTCATACTTAATATTTACATGCGCTAAAATTTCACATTTATTTATATTTTCTACAGCAGTAATGCTATTCTTATTTCATACTTCATATTTACATACTCAGCGTTACAGAGTGCTACTTTGTTTGTTCATAATAATGTGTAATGTCCTTCTTAAGTCTTAGTTTTCCTTTAATTGGGCTCACCTGGCAAACAACTTTTCACAGGTATTTGACATTGATTTCAGTGATGCAAAAAGTCCTGGAAAACAATACCATCCATGGGTTTATTTGAAAAACGAAAAATTACACCATGACACGTAAATCCAATTTGCATAATAATTTGGAACACGGTACAGTAGGCTACAGACAACTACATAATACTCCATGCATAACTTTTTTTTCCGTTCCAAAAATGGAACCCAGTCGGACACATAGATAACAATTAATGGAGTCCCTATGATTCTGCTTGCATCAGTAATGCAACAGATCCGTTTTCCATATTAATTCCCTTGTTCTTTTCCTCTAAACATAACAAACAAACAGAATGTGCAAACGGAAATTGATTTATTTTACTTGCTTATACAGCGCCATTAATTCCACAGCGCTTTACAGAAATCATCATCACTGTTCTCATTGGGGCTCACAATCTAAATTCCTCATCAGTATGTCTTTGGAGTGTGGGAGGAAATTGGAAGAAACTAATGAAATCATGGGGAGAACCTGCAAACTTCTTGCAGATGTTGTCCTTGGTGGGATTGAAATCAAGGACCTCAGTGCTGCAAGGCTAGCCACCATGCTGCCCACATGTGAAGCCTTACCATATCTTCATAGTTATTTATGGGCAAGGACCCGAAAAATGGGAGTGTGGTCAAGTGCCGAAAAAAATTGTACTTTGCAAACTACATTATTTTTACTACTGTACCATGGGAATTGCTCTAATTAAATTGCCTATGGTACTACCTCATATTCAATTAAGTGAGGACTGTATGAAATTAACTTTACATGTTCACGCTAAAAACTTTCCAAAGTTCTCCAGAAACAGCAATTTATGTAACAGATAAGATTAAAAATTGTGCCAAATCCCATTAGCCCAAACTTTAATTTAGAAATCAAATCTTAAAAAAAATCTTACGTTATGTTAGATATTATAACAATGTAATCTTTGTGAAAAAATCCTTTAAAGGTCTTGCATGAGACAACCATTCATTTGTTTTCCACGCCAATAAAGCCTTTCACCATGGTAATTATTTGGCTTTTTTTTGAGGCAGTAACGATAATTAAGATCATTTATAGACCATAGAAGCTGGATTTTTCAGTGTTTGCTCAAATACTTAAAAAATGATAAATCGAATGTTCCAGACAGAAAACTAATTACAGGGGAGCTTTTATTTTACCAAAGCAGTTGGTCCAACGACAATGTTGTATACAAGGTTTGTGGTTCCAACTATAAATAGGCATGTTGAAAGCATTACTTAAAATTCCAACCCGGAGTCACATGTGCTTGACAAATGCATCTTCACCAAACCATGAAGATCTTTGTGAATTCTGTAATCTCACAATTGTGAATCTAAACACCAAAAGGAAGCCTGACTTTAATGCTGGTTGTCTGAGCATAGGCCAAAGGTGAACCCCTATCTGCCCAGCGCACGTTATATCAGCAAGCTTTGACATGAAAATCTATAAACTTCCTCCAAATATGAAATGGTTGTCTTGAAACAAACTTGTCTTGCTTAAACAAATATACTTAAATGCCAGAGACGAGTGATCTTTATACTTAGGTTAACTCTTGTAAATAGTGTTCATTAAAAACGCCACACCAATTATGACTTTTCAGCATCTGAATTATCATTATAGTTGACCGATGCACAGTGACACCATCTGCAGCAAGTTGATGCTGCAGCTCTCTGGAGGTGGTCTGAGGATTGTCCTTGACTGTTCTCACCATTCTTCTTCTCTGCCTTTCTGATGTTTTTCTTGGCCTGCTACTTCTGGCCTTAACAAGAACAGTCCCTGTGTTCTTCCATTTCCTTACTATGTTCCTCACAGTGGAAACTGACAGGTTAAATCGCTGAGACAGCTTTTTGTGTCCTTCCCCTGAACAACTATGTTGAATAATCTTTGTTTTCAGATCATTTGACAGTTGTTTTGAGGAGCCCATGATGCCAGTCTTCAGAGGAGATTCAAACAGGAGAACAACTTGCAAGTGGCCACTTTAACCCCTTAATAACATTTGACGTACTAATACGCGTCTGTGCCCTGGGACTTAAGAGCCAGACCCGTATTAGTACGTCATGGCGATCGCGCGCGCACACAGGCTGTGCGGGCGCGATTGCCGCCGGGTGTCAGCTGATTGTCACAGCTGACACCCGGTACTATGTGCAGGGAGCGGTCCTGCACCGCTCCCAGCACATTAACCCCCGCTATGCTGCGATCGAAGTCGATCGAAATCGATCGCGGCATTGCGGGGGCAAGGGGAGGTGATCGGCGATACTCACCTCCTCTTCCGGCTTCCAGCGCAGACTGCAGCGGCTTCCCGGGTGTTGCCATGACGACCCGATGTCGTCATGACAACATCCGGGTTACCAGAGAGCAGGAAGATTGCTTGGACATGCGCAGTGCATCTCCAAGCAATCTTAACACTGTGCACTTCTGACAGCCTGCATGGCATAGGGATGGTGCTCCATTCCTATGCCATGCAGGCGATCAGAAAAAAAAAAAATGAAAGTCCCAGAGTGGGACAAAGTAATAAGGTGTACAAACTGTCTGAAAGTGGAAAAAAAAAAAAAAATGTGCAAAAATATTATAAAAAAATAAAAAAAATAATACACCAAAAATAAAAATATAATGTACCCATCAATAAATATTATTATAAAAAAAATAAAAAAAAAACAATAAAAATACACATATTTGGTATCGCCGCGTCCGGAACAGCCTGACCTATAAAACTGTCCCACTAGTTAACCCCTTCAGTGAACACGGTAAAAAAAAAAAAAAAAAACGCAGCAAAAAACAATGCTTTATCACCATACCGCCAAACAAAAAGTGGAATAACACGCGATCAAAAAGACGCATATAAATAAAAATGATACCGCTGAAAACGTCATCTCGTCCCACAAAAAAACAAGCCGCCATACAGCTCCATCAGCCGAAAAATAAAAAAGTTTCAGCTCTCAGAATAAAGTGATGCTAAAAAATATTTTTTTATATAAAATAGCTTTTATTGTGTATAAGCGCCAAAACATAGAAAAATTATACAAATGTGGTACCGCTGTAAACGTACTGACCCGAAGAATAAAGCTACCTCATCAATTTTACCACACGCGGAACAGAATAAAAAAAAAAAAAAAAAACAATTCCTGAATTGTTGGTTTTTGTTTATTCTGCCTCCCAAAAATCGGAATAGAAAGCGATCAAAAAATGTCACGTGCCTGAAAATGGCACCAATAACAACGTCAAGTCATCCCGCAAAAAACGAGCCGTCACATGACTGTCTGCCAAAATCTGGAAAAATTATAGCTCTCAAAATATGGCGATGCAAAAACTAGATTTTACAAAAAAATGCGTCTTTTAGTGTGTGACAGCTGTCAGTCATAAAAACCCCGTATGATTCTGGCATTGCTGTAATCACACCGACCCGAAGAATAAAGTCGTCTAATCACTTATACCGCACAAGGAACGGCGTCAAAAATAAACTCTTGGGTTAGGATTGGGCTAGGGTTAGGGCTGGGCTTGGGGCTAGGGTTGTGCTGGGGCTAGGGTTGTGCTGGGGCTAGGGTTGTGCTGGGGCTAGGGTTGTGCTGGGGCTAGGGTTGTGCTAGGGCTAGGGTTGTGCTAGGGCTAGGGTTGTGCTAGGGCTAGGGCTGGGGTTGGGATTTTTTTCAAAAGTAAGAAAAAAAGATGACGATATGGTGACTAGTGTTGAGAGCAAGTGCTCGCTACTTGAGTTTGCATCGGGTGCTCTGGTATGCATTGAGTATCGTGGGTATTTGAGTGACATGCTCGAGTCTCTGCCCCATATGCTTCGCGGCCAAAAAACTTTACGGGGATTGCCTGCCATGCACGAGCGATCCCCGCATGTTTTTTATTGGGTGCCTAATAACCGTGAAACATGCGGAGCAGGGACTCGAGCATGTCACTCAAGCACACGCTGTACATGGTGCATACCTGAGTACCCGATGCAAACTCAAGTAGCGAGCACTTGCGCTCAAGAATAATGACAACTTATTCAATATGATGACCTAATGTAAACAAAGTCTGTGCCGTACCTCTGGGTTCAAAATGTTCACTATACACCTTAATAAAATCCTTGAGGGGTATAGTTTCCAAAATGGGGACACTTGTGGGGGAGCTCCACTGTTTAGGCACATCACGGGCTCTCCAAACGCGACATGGTGTCCGCTAACAAATTGAATGGAAAATCGGCTCAAATTGTTAGCGGACGCCATGTTGCGTTTGGAGAGCCCCTGTGTGCCCAAACATTGGAGCTCCCCCACAAGTGACCCCATTTTGAAAACTAGACCCCCCAAGGCACCTATCTAGATGCATAGTAAGCACTTGGAACCCCCAGGTGCTTCACAAATTGATTCGTAAAAATGAAAAAGTGAAAAAAAAAACACTTTTTCATTTTTATGAATCAATTTGTGAAGCACCTGGGGTTCCAAGTGCTCACTATGCATCTAGAAAGGTGCCTTGGGGGGTCTAGTTTCCAAAATGGGGTCACTTGTGAGGGAGCTCCAATGTTTGGGCACACAGGGACTCTCTAAATGCAACATGGTATCCGCTAACAAATTGAATGGAAAATCGGCTCAAATTGTTAGCGGACACCACATTGCGTTTGGAGAGCCCCTCTGTGCCCAAACTTTGGAGCTCCCCCACAATTGACCCCATTTTGGAAACTAGACCCCCCAAGGCACCTATCTAGATGCATAGTAAGCACTTGGAACCCCCAGGTGCTTCACAAATTGATTCGTAAAAATGAAAAAGTAAAAAAAAAAACACTTTTTCATTTTTATGAATCAATTTGTGAAGCACCTGGGGTTCCAAGTGCTCACTATGCATCTAGAAAGGTGCCTTGGGGGGGTCTAGTTTCCAAAATGGGGTCACTTGTGGGGGAGCTCCAAAGTTTGGGCACAGAGGGGCTCTCCAAACGCAATGTGGTGTCCGCTAACAATTTGAGCCGATTTTCCATTCAATTTGTTAGCGTATACCATGTTGCATTTAGAGAGTCCCTGTGTGCCCAAACATTGGAGCTCCCCCACAAGTGACCCCATTTTGGAAACTAGACCCCCCAAGGCACCTATCTAGATGCATAGTGAGCACTTGGAACCCCTAGGTGCTTCACAAATTGATTCGTAAAAATGAAAAAGTGTTTTTTTTTTCACTTTTTCATTTTTACGAATCAATTTGTGAAGCACCTGGGGGTTCCAAGTGCTCACTATGCATCTAGAAAGGTGCCTTGGGGGGTCTAGTTTCCAAAATGGGGTCACTTGTGGGGGAGCTCCAAAGTTTGGGCACAGAGGGGCTCTCCAAACGCAATGTGGTGTCCGCTAACAATTTGAGCCGATTTTCCATTCAATTTGTTAGCGGATACCATGTTGCATTTAGAGAGTCCCTGTGTGCCCAAACATTGGAGCTCCCGCACAAGTGACCCCATTTTGGAAACTAGACCCCCCAAGGCACCTATCTAGATGCATAGTGAGCACTTGGAACCCCTAGGTGCTTCACAAATTGATTCGTAAACATGAAAAAGTGTTTTTTTTTTCACTTTTTCATTTTTACGAATCAATTTGTGAAGCACCTGGGGGTTCCAAGTGCTCACTATGCATCTAGAAAGGTGCCTTGGGGGGTCTAGTTTCCAAAATGGGGTCACTTGTGGGGGAGCTCCAAAGTTTGGGCACAGAGGGGCTCTCCAAACGCAATGTGGTGTCCGCTAACAATTTGAGCCGATTTTCCATTCAATTTGTTAGCGGATACCATGTTGCATTTAGAGAGTCCCTGTGTGCCCAAACATTGGAGCTCCCGCACAAGTGACCCCATTTTGGAAACTAGACCCCCCAAGGCACCTATCTAGATGCATAGTGAGCACTTGGAACCCCTAGGTGCTTCACAAATTGATTCGTAAAAATGAAAAAGTGTTTTTTTTTTCACTATTTCATTTTTACGAATCAATTTGTGAAGCACCTGGGGGTTCCAAGTGCTCACTATGCATCTAGAAAGGTGCCTTGGGGGGTCTAGTTTCCAAAATGGGGTCACTTGTGGGGGAGCTCCAAAGTTTGGGCACACAGGGGCTCTCCAAACAGAACATGGTGTCCGCTAATTATTCAAGCAAATTTTACAATCAAAAAGTCAAATGGCGCTCCTTCCCTTCCGAGCCCTGCCGTGCGCCCAAACAGTGTTTCTTCCCCATAAATTGGGTATCTGCGTGCCCAGGGGAAATTGCACAACAAATTTTGGGGTCCATTTTTTCTTGTTACCCCTGTGAAAATAAAAAAAATTGGGTCTAAAGTAACATTTTTGTGAAAAAAGTTAAATGTTCATTTTTTTCTTCCACATTCAAAAAATTCCTGTGAAGCACCTGAAGGGTTAATAAAGTTCTTGAATGTGGTTTTGAGCACCTTGAGGGGTGCAGTTTTTAGAATGGTGTCACTTTTGGGTATTTTCTGTCATAAAGACCTCTCAAAGTGACTTCAAATGTGATGTGGTCCCTAAAAAAATGGTTTTATAAATTTTGTTGGAAAAATGAGAAATCGCTGGTCAACTTTTAACCCTTATAGCTCCCTAACAAAAAAAAATTTGGGTTCCAAAATTGTGCTGATGTAAAGTAGACATGTGGGAAATGTTATTTATTAACTCTTTTGTGTGACATATCGCTCTGATTTCAGGGCTTAAAAATTCAAATTTTGAAAATCGCAAAATTTTCAAAATTTTCGCCAAATTTCCGTTTTTTTCACAAATAAACGCAAGTGATATCGAAGAAATTTTTCCACAATCATGAAGTACAATATGTCACGAAAAAACAATCTCAGAATCAGGGGGATCCGTTGAAGCGTTCCAGAGTAATTACCTCATAAAGTGACAGTGGTCAGAATTGTAAAAATTGGCCCGGTCATTAACGTGCAAACCACCCGCGGGGCTTAAGGGGTTAAGTAGCTTTTCTCATGATTGCATACACCTGGCTATGAAGTTCAAAGCTCAATGAGGTTACAAAACCAAAAAAAGTGCTTTAGTAAGTCAGTAAAAAGTAGGTAGGAGTATTTAAAACAAGAAAATGATAAGGGTGCCCATACTTATGCACCTATCAAATTTTGTTTGAATGCAGATTGCACATTTTCAGTAGGTACAATAAACCTCATTTCAAGGCAGAAACATTACTGTGTCCAACAGTTATTACATATATCAAACTGAAATAGCTGTTGCAAAAACACCAATTTTTATAAAACATTAAGCTTAAGATTAATAGGGGTGCCCAAACTTTTTCATATAACTGTAAGTGGCTCGGTGAGCAAAATATTGAAATTTTGGGTCGATGAACAGGAAACTCCAGAGATCTCAATCCCATTGAGAACTTGTAATCAATCTTCAAAAAATGGGGGGGGGGGGGTGGGAATAAGGACACAGAATTTGTGATAAACTTACAGTACTGATTAGACAAGAATGGGTTGCCATCAGTCAGGATTTGGCCAAGAACCTGATATCCAGATGCCAGGGCTAAGGGCACAAGTATGGAGAAATTTGGGTCGACACTGTAAATATTGAGTCTTTGCATAAACTTTATGTATGTGTCAATAAAAGTGTAAAATATTATGAAATGCTGATAATTGTACTTCAGTAACTATAGAAACATCTGACTAAAAGATTTAAAAACGCTGATGCAACAAACTGTGAAAAAACTGATCCATTTCAAATCATTTTTTTGTGTCTGCACAACTTTTATGCCAACAGATTGCTGCTGGATCTGTTCTAATGGATGACTACTGGACATGTGAATGTAGCCTTAGTCAACAGTATTAAAGAAACAAAAACAGTTTTTATGCATTGCAACTATATGTAGCAATTGTATGCAATGTCCAGGGTTCATCACTCACCACCCATAAAACTTGCAGTTTTAGGCTGTGTTCACACGATGCGTATTTCATGCGTTTCCGCGGCGTTTTTGCAGTTGCGTAAACGCCGCGGAAACGCATGAAAAACGCATGGTAGAAGGGAAGCAATGTTCCCCAATGGAAATCCGCATGTGCTGTGCCCATGATGCGGATTTTTCCGCAGCGTTAACGCTGCGGTCAAAAATCCGCAGCATGTCAATTAATTTTGCGGAAACGCGGCGATTTCGCCGCCATTGACTTGCATTAGAACGCGCCAATTCCGCAAGACAGCATCTGTACTTGCGTAATTGGTGCGTTCTAATGTGCGGATGGTACCCGGGTGTGGAGGAGAGGAGAGTCTCATCCACACCCAGGTACCATTAAAAAAGCTGTAAAAAGAAGAATAAAATAAAAAATAATGTATTCTTACCTTCTGTCGGCCCGCGCAGCGCTCCCGCTTGGTTCCCGGCACTTTGCAGTGAGTTGTAGGACCTGCGGTGACGTCAGAGTCATGTGACGGGTCACGTGACGCTGACGTCGGCAGGTCTTTCAATTCAAAGTTGCCGGCAGCCGGGAGAACAGATTGAGCAGGACAGCGCGGGCCATCGGAGGTAAGTATATACACGCTCTCGGTTCACACTGTATAAATCCATGCTGTTTGCATGGATTTATATAGTGTGACCTAGTTATCAAGCACTTTCCAGGTGATGCTAACATCGCCTGGAAAGCGCTTGTCAATCTGCATGCGGAAACGCATGTGAATCTGCATGTGGATCCGCATGTATTCTGCAGGAAAAACGCATGCACAATCTGCATGCGTTTTTTCTGCCAGGGAGATGCAGAAATGATGCAGAAATTTTCTGCTTCATTTCTGCATCGTGTGCACATACCCTTACAGATGTTGAAATAAATATTGAACAAGTCATCAATTTTCTAAGTAAATATACAGCTCTGGCAAAAATTAAGAGACCACTGCACAGTTTTCTAACAATCCCCATCTCTACATGTCTGACTTCCATTCCAGTGTCAGTTGAATTCCAACCAAAGTACACCTCATTCTACTTAATGTGCTTCTGATTAGGTGATCACCTGAACCAAATCTTGTGTAACGAGGGACAGTATAAAAACACTGCTGTGGTCTTCACAATCCTCTTGCAATAGGACAAGCTGGATGGCAAAACAAGTGCTAGGAATAGCCCAAAAGTAATTTCAATGAAAAAATAACTTTTAACCATGTCAAAGGAGTTGAAAAGAAAAGTCTTGAGTGAGGAAAAGAAGGGCTCAATTCTGGCTTTACTAGCAGAGGGATACAGTGAGCGTCATGTTGCCTCCATCCTTAAAATTCGAAGACAGCAGTCCATTACAACAATGTCAAGCAGCAGACATTGGGGACAACAAAGCTACAGACCGGCAGAGGGCGAAAGCGACTCTCCACTGACCGGGATGACCGTCATCTTATTCGAATGTCACTCAGCAACCGCAGGATGACATCAAGTGACCTACAAAAGGAATGCCAAATGGCAGCTGGGGTGAAGTGCACGGGAAGAACAGTTCGTAACAGGCTCCTAGAGGCCGGCCTCAAGTCATGTAAAGCTAGAAAAAAGCCTTTCATCAATGAGAAGCAAAGGAGAGCCAGGCTGAAGCTTGCCAAAGACCATAAGGATTGGTCCATAGAGGACTGGAGTAAGGTAATCTTCTCTGATGAGTCTAATTTTCAGCTTTGCCCAACACCTGGTCGTCTAATGGTTAGACGGAGACCTGGAGAGGCATATAAGCCACAGTGTCTTGCACCCACTGTGAAATTTGGTGGAGGATCGGTGATGATCTGGGGATGCTTCAGCAAGGTTGGGATTGGGTAGGTTAATGTTTGCGAAGGACGTATGAATCAAGCCGCATACAAGGTTATCCTTGAGAAACACTTGCTTCCTTCTGCTCAGGCAATGTTCCCCAACTCTGAGGACTGTTTTTTTCCAGCAGGACAATGCCCCATGCCACACAGCTAGGTCAATCAATGTGTGGATGAAGGAGCACCACATCAAGACTCTGTCATGGGCAGCCCAATCTCCAGACCTGAACCCCATTGAAAACCTCTGGTATGTAATCAAGAGGATGATGGATAGTCACAAGTCATCAAACAAAGAAGAACGGCTTACATTTTTGTGCCAGGAGTGGCATAAGGTCACCCAAAAGCAGTGTGAAAGACTTGTGGAAAGCGTGCCAAGACGCATGAAAGCTGTGATTAAAAATCATGGTTATTCCACCAAATATTGATTTCTGAACTCTTTCTGAGCTAAAACATGAGTATTGTTGTTTCTAAATTAATAAGAACTTTGTAGCATTGGCGTCTCTGCCCCCTGACAGGCAGAGACGTCGTCCCCCTTACCGCCGCGCTCCTGGCCCGGCGTCTTCCGGCCCTCCTGCTGCTGCTGCCGGCATGCGCAGCTTCCCGAGCACTGTGCTTAGGGCGCACGCTCCCTCCCTCTTAAAGGGGCCGCGCGCGCCGTCCTAAGGAGTCCCCGGCCAATGGCCGGAGGACCTCTCATATAAAAGGCACCTCCTCCAAAATGGAGGTGCCCGTGCAAGGTTGTAGCTCTGTGTTCTAAACTCTGCTTCAGCCCTCAGGTCCCGCTGCTAGTCTGACTACCAGTCCAGTCCGCCAGCCTGACTATCAGTCCAGTCCGCCAGCCTGACTACCAGTCCAGTCCGCCAGCCTGACTACCAGTCCAGTCCGCCAGCCTGACTACCAGTCCAGTCCGCCAGACCCGTGGGAGTCACCTGCTCTCATACAAGGACTGGTCCAGAGTAGCACCTGGTCCCTCTGCTCGGTCCTTCCCTGGTTCACGGAGTCGATTGAGCCGCCGTGCGACCTTGGTCAGTCCAAGTTGATACCTAGTTATGCCCCTCTGGTCCCTCCTTGCACCGCAGCACAGAGGTTCCACCACCCGGATCCGTAACAGTTTGCACGGGCCATGGAACCTGGTGGCCCCCAGGCTCCTTCGCTTGCTGACCTGTACCAGGAGGTTTCTCGTCAGAGATCCCGCCTGGACACGCTGTCCGTCCCACCAGTGTCCGCCTCGAGCCAAGCGACACCCGCTCCGGCGGCGCCTCTGCCTACCAGTGCCACGGCATCCAGCTCAGAACCCCGGCTCTCTGCGCCTCCTCATTTTGGGGTGACCCCGTCTTATGTCGGGGTTTTCTGAACCAATGCACGCTGCACTATGAACTACTGGCACATTAGTTTCCCTCCGACCGGGCCAAGGTGGCGTTCATCATGTCTCACCTCACCGGGGAAGCATTGGCATGGCTAAACCCTCTGTGGGACAGAGGGGATCCCCTGGTGTCCGATCTCCCGGCTTTCCTCACTGCCTTCCGGAAGGTCTTCGATGAGCCCGGACAAAGGACTTCTACTGCCTCCTCATTGCTCTGTCTCAGCTAAGGGAGTCTCATCGTGGGCCAGTATGCCATACAGTTCCGTACCCTCGCTTCTGAGCTTGCTTGGAACAACGAGGCCCTGGTCTCCACCTTCTGGGAGGGTCTTTCCGGACGGATTAAGGACGAGCTAGCCGGCCGGGACATTCCTACCACCCTGGATGACCTGGTGTCACTAGCTACCCAGATTGACATCCGTTTCCTGGAACGAGCTAAGGAGACTACCCGGTAAAGAAGATTTCCTCGTCTTGCTCCTGTTTTCCAGAAATCTACCTCCCCGGCTGAAGCTGGATTCTTCTTCGTAAAAAAGAAAGACGGTTCACTATGCCCCTGTATCGATTATAGGGGACTTAAGCAGATTACTATCAAAAATAAATACCCCCTGCCACTCATCTCAGAGCTGTTCGACCGCCTTAAAGGCGCGAAGATCTTCACCAAGCTCGATCTTCGTGGGGCGTATAACTTGGTCCGGATCCGCCAAGGAGAGGAGTGGAAGACGGCATTCAATACCCGGGACGGCCACTATGAATACCGTGTGATGCCCTTCGGCCTCTGTAATGCTCCAGCCGTCTTCCAAGAACTAGTTAACGACATCTTCCGTGACCCCTTATATTCATTTGTGGTGGTGTACCTGGATGACATCTTGGTCTTCTCTCCGGATCTACCCACACACCGGAGGGATGTTCGCCAGGTCCTGCTTAGGCTCAGGCAGAATCACCTATACGGAAAATTTGAGAAATGCCTCTTCGAGCAGACCTCTCTTCCGTTCCTTGTCTATATTATCTCTAATACTGGTCTACGGCTGGACCCCGAGAAGGTCTCTGCGGTCTTAAAGTGGCCCCGACCGGAGGGGTTGAAGGTGATTCAGCGATTCCTGGGCTTCGCTAACTATTACCGCCTCTTCATCCCGAATTTCTCTTCCCGGACTGCACCCATCTCTGCGCTCACCCGTAAGGGTGCTAATCCTAAGGAATGGACGTCTGAAGCGGAAGAGGCCTTCCTCTCCTTAAAACAAGCCTTCTCTTCTGCCTCGGTGCTGCACCGTCCGGATTGCAACAAACAGTTCTTTCTGGAGGTTGATGCTTCCTCTTCCGGAGCCGGAGCCCAGAAATCTCCGTTCGGGAGAATGGTAACCTGCGGCTTCTTCTCCAAGCTCTTCTCCTCATCCGAGCGCAACTATTCCATAGGAGACCGAGAACTGCTAGCCATAAAATTGGCGCTGGAGGAGTGGCGTTACCTGCTAGAGGGGGCTCTGCTCCCGGTGGTCATCTACACTGACCACAAAAACCTGGCATATCTACAAAATGCCCAAAGACTCAATCCGCGTCAGGCCCAGTGGTCTTTGTTCTTCGCCCGTTTCAACTTTACCCTACATTACCGCCCTGCGGACAAGAACGTTAAAAGTGACGCTTTGTCCCGATCCTTCATGTCTTCCGATCAAGAGGAGGAGCCTATGCATGTCATCGATCCCTCCAAAGTGATGAATGTGGCTCCCTTGGACCTGTCTCGTCTCCCACCCGGTAAGAAATTTGTAGCACTTCCGGATTGTAAGAAGGTTCTTCACTGGGGTCATTCATCTAAACTAGCCAGCCATGCTGGCCAGCGGAGGACCTTCCTGCTCACTATCCGACATTACTGGTGGCCTTCCCTGTGCAAGGATGTTGTAGACTTCGTCACAGCCTGTTCATCCTGTGCCCGCAACAGGCATCTTCCAACCGGCCGTCTCCTGCCTCTTCCCGTACCTGCTGCTCCGTGGCAACACATCGCTATGGACTTTATTACTGATTTCCCTGTTTCTGCCGGTTGTACTGTCATTTGGGTGGTCGCTGACCGCTTTTCTAAAATTGCCGAATTTATCCCTCTGCCTGGTTTCCCATCTACATGTGTGCTGGCTAAGGACTTCATTCATCTCATCTTTCATCTCCACGGCCTACCCCTCCACATTGTGTCTGATCGAGGGGTCCAGATCACTTCGTGCTTCTGGAGAGCTACGTGTAAGCTGTTGGATGTCACCCTGGATTTCTCCTCTGCTTATCATCCTCAGTCCAATGGCCAAGTGGAAAGTATCAACCAGATCCTTACCAGCTTCCTCCGGCACTTCGTCAAAGCTCACCATACCGATTGGGCAGAGCTCCTACCATGGGCCGAGTTCTCCTATAATAAGCATGAGAGCGAATCTTCTTCCAAGTCCCCGTTCTTTTTGGCCTATGGTCAACACCCCCGGATTCCGTTTCCCGTCTCCGCCTCAGTGGACAATCCTGCCGCGGAGTCTCTGGTCAGTGAATTTTCCACCATTTGAGAGGACACTAGATCCGCACTTCTTCAATCCTCCGAGCGGATGAAGAGACATGCTGATAAGAGACGAGTGGATCCGCCTCAATTCCGTCCGGGAGACAAAGTTTGGCTCTCCTCCAAACATGTTCGTCTCAAAATACCCTCCTATAAGTTGGGTCCACGGTTCATTGGTCCATTTGAAGTCCTCAAGCAAATCAATCCAGTGGCCTACAAGTTAAAACTCCCGGCCACCATACGGATTCCCAACTCCTTCCATGCTCATCTGCTGTACCGGTCAGTCCCTGCCTTCTGACCCGTGGGAGTCACTTGCTCTCATACAAGGACTGGTCCAGAGAAGCACCTGGTCCCTCTGCTCGGTCTTTCCCTGGTTCACGGAGTCGATTGAGCCGCCATGCGACCTTGGTCAGTCCGAGTTGATACCTAGTTATGCCCCTCTGGTCCCTCCTTGCACCGCAGCACAGAAGTTCCACCACCCGGATCCGTAACAAACTAGTTTTCTTTGCATTATTTGAGGTCTGAAAGCACTGTTTCTTTTTTATTATTTTGACGATTTCTCATTTGCTGCCAATAAATACAAAATTTTTAGCTTTGAATTTCGGACACATGTTGTCAGTAGTTTATAGAATAAAACAACAATGTACATTTTACTCAAAAATATACTTATAAAGAGAAAAATCAGAGAAAATGAAAATTTTGCAGTGGTCTCTTAATTTTTGCCAGAGCTGTCTATCTAAGGGTGCAATTGACATAAAATTCTCACCAGATGTCGGTAACCACCTATCTATAGAAACATAGAATGTTAGCGTTGGAAGGGACCTCCAGGGTCATCGTGTCCAACCCCACTGCTCAATGCAGGATTCACTAAGCCATCTCAGATAGATGTCTGTCCAGCCTAGTTGAAGACTTCCATTGAAGGAGAACTCACCACCTCTCGTGGAAGCCTGTTCCACTCATTGATCATCCTCACTGTCAAAAAGTTTTTTCTAATATCTAATCTGTATCTTCTCCCTTTCAGTTTTATCCCATTGCTTCTAGTGTTTCCATGCGCAAATGAGATTAAGGATGATCCCTCTACAGTGTGACATCCCTTCAGATATTAGTAGACAGCTATTAAGTTTCCTCTCAGTCTTCTTTTTTGCAAGCTAAACATTCTCAGATAATTTAACCGTTCCTCTTAGGATATAGTTTGCAGTCCGCTCACCATCTTGGTAGCCCTTCTCTGAACTTGCTCCAGTTTTTCAATATCTTTTTTTTAAATGTGGTGCCCAGAACTGGACACAGTGTCCCAATTAGGGCCTGAGTGAGGAGTAGAGGGGGATAACTATTTCACGTGAACTAGACTCTATGCTTTTCTTATTACATCCCAGAACTGTGTTTGCCTTTTTCTGCTGCAGCATCACACTGTTGACTCATGTGCAGTCTGTTATCTATCAGTGTAACCAAGTCTTTTTCACATGTGCGATTGCTTAGTTCAATTTCTCCGATTCTGTAAATGTAATTTTCATTTTTTGTACCCAGATGTAGAATCTTGCATTTCTCCCTGTTAAAAAACACTCTATTAGTTTCTGCCCATTGTTCAAGCTTATCTAGATTCTTCTGAATCCTCTCTCTGTCTTCTTTAGTGTTAGCTATCCCTCCTAGGTT
Source organism: Phyllobates terribilis (assembly GCF_046119375.1). Classification (NCBI taxonomy): domain Eukaryota; kingdom Metazoa; phylum Chordata; class Amphibia; order Anura; family Dendrobatidae; genus Phyllobates; species Phyllobates terribilis. Next base: position 111,132,372 of record NW_027362773.1, read on the forward strand.
TGCATCGTCTGAAAATTTTATTCATTTTCCTTCAGTTCCCTTATCTAGAACCTTTAAAAAAATGTTGAACAACACTGGGGCCAGGACAGAGCCTTGTGGAACACTCTTCCAATTGGATGTGCAATCATTTATTACCACTCTTTGAGTACGATCACTGAGCCAGTTATGAATCCACCTAACCATTGCCTTGTCAATCCCATACTTGGTCATTTTTTTCAATAAGGATAGTATGAGATACTTTATCAAATGCTTTGCTGAAGTCGAGATATACTATATCTACTGTATTTCCCCGATCCACCCAGTCAGTGATTCCATCATAGAAGGAAATTAGATTCGTCTTGCATGACTTGTTTGCAACAAACCCACGCTTGCTCTGGTTAATTACAGTATTCTTATCCAAGTACTTACATACATGCTGTTTAATAATTTGTTCAAAGATCTTTCCTGGTATAGAAGTAAGGTTCACAGGCAAAGAAATCAAACTATAGAAGTCCATAAATTAAGTTGTGTAGTAATGAGAAATGACACTTCGCACAGAAGCCTTTGTTTGTGATGACAGCTTCAAGATGCCTCCTGTGTGAAGAAACTACATTGCTCAGGTGTGATTTTCTACACAAACACTCTTTAAATCCCGAAGGTTCCAGGGCTTCTTCTATGATCTCTGAACTTAAGTTCCTTCCATACATTTTCCATTCTTTCTCTGAAACCAACTGAGAGTTTCCTTGACTGTGTGTTTGGGATCATTGTTTTGCTGAAACGCCCACCCTCGTTTCATCTTCCTCATCCTGGTAAATGGCAGCAGATTTTTATCATGAATGTATAGGTACATTTGTCCATTCATCCATCCTTCAACCACATGTAGTTTGCCAGTTCCGTATGCTGAAAATCAGCCTCACACCATGATGTTCACATCTCCAAACTTCACTGTTAGTATGGTGTTTTGGGGGTGATATGCAGCACCTTTTGGCCTCCAAACATTGGTGTATTATGGCATCCAAAGAGTTCAATTTTGGTCTCGTCTGACCAGAGTATATTCTCCCAGTATTTCACAAGCTTGTCTAAATGTTGAGTGTGAAGACACATGGTCTCCCGTGGGCATAATACTACTCAGACAACACAGGCTGATGGTAAAACAGTGTGGCAATACGTTATTGAACCACCGAACAAACAATAACATATAGACCAGTCCCAGTAAATACCCCAAGATGGTGCAAAATTACAGTCTCAGCCTTTTGATGGTCTGCTGGGAATAGAGCAACTGCAACTTTGGGACTTCCAGGGCCAACTACCTCAACCAGTGGCCCCCCGCTTTTGGTGGGGACCCACAGAGAGGAGGTAGCAGCAAGCTTAGGAAGCTGACAGTCCATTGAGGTTCGTGGCCAGGAGACCCGAAGATCCCACCCTGGCTTTCTCCAAACATATTCATGGATCCAGGTAACCGGATGGTCCCAACATGGATTTCTATGGGTGAATCCATGGGATCCTGGTGACTGGATGGTCCCAACATGGCTAACCCAAACATATTCATGGGACCAGATGACCGGAGGGTCACAATCCTGGCTAACCCAAGCATACTCATGGGACCAGGCGACTAGATGATCCCAACCTGGCATCTCAGAACATATCCATGGGACCAGGTGACCAGAGGGTCACAATCCTGGTTTCCCCAAACGTCTCCATAGGGTCAGTGATGATGAGTGGAGCAGATCTGCATCCTTCCAGCCAGGCAGTGTTCCCTAAGGCTGGCATCCTGTAGAATCCATATCTGTGTCCCTCGGGATGGAGCCATGCTACCAAGCTGCTGTCCTGAAGAGTCTCTCTGACTCTCCCAGCAGCACTATAGAAATTCCTTTTTATATATATCCATCTGTGGCTCAGGTCATCATTCACAGGTTAGGGGGGAAGTTGAAGGGGTCATGTCACATTGGTTGAGCATTTAATCAATTTGCATAGTTTGTATCCCCCTGCTCTGTAAAGGAATAAACTAGCTGGCCAAGTACAATATGTAATTAGAATATTAACAAACATCACTGTTCACAAACCTTGACTCACTGTCCTCCATACAATAAGTTGCAGTAAATATTAACTCAAATTACAAAATTCAGGGTTATACAAATACTAGTCTGTCCTTCTTGACCCACCAAAGAAAAACACATAAATACAAAAGTCAACACAAAGATAATAGTGTATTTCTCCTGGCTCAACAAATCAAGATGTCTGGGTAATTAAGATTAGAAGCTGTGTCCTCACATTGAGGAAACTTTAAATGCTCTTGAACATGATTTTTGTTCAGCAATGGAGTCTTGCGTGGTGAGCGTGCATACAGGCCTTGGAGGTTGTGTGCATTCCTTATAGTTTTCTTTGAAACAATTGTACATGCTGATTCCAGGTCTTTCTGTAGCTCTTCACAGCACAGGGGGTCCTTGGCTCTTGGACAACTCTTCTGATAATCCTTTCACTCCTCTGTCTGAAATCTGGTTGTGGCCAGTTTATGGTAAAATTATGATCTTTCCACTTCCTGATTATGACCCCAACAGAGCTCACTGGAACCTTCAGTAGTTTAGAAATTTTTCTGTAACTAATGCAATCAGTATGTTTTGCAACAATAAGGTTGCAAAGGTCTTGAGACAGCTCACTGGTTTTACCAATCTTGAGATCTTTCTTGTGTGGCACCTTGGTAATGAGACACCGTTTAATAGGCCATCAGTTGAACCAGCTGATATTATTTTTCACTATGTGGCAAGATTGCTTTCTAATTACTGATAGATTTCAGCTGGTATCATGACTTTCCATGGCTTTTTGCCCCACTCTTTCTTCATGTGTTCAATACATTTTCCCAGTTTAATTTCTCATTATTACACATAACTTAATTTATGGACGTCTATGGTTTGATTTCTTTTCCTGTGTGGTTTGGGTGGGTTGTTACCGACATCTGTTGACAATTTCATGTCTATAGCATCTTTAGAAATATATTTACTTAGAAAATTGGTGACGTGTTCAATACTTATTTCACCTGCTGTATATGGTGCAGATGCTTTTAATAGCTGATGTCATTTATGATGTTGAAGAATCAAACACAAGATGTTTATTTCTGCATTTGTCCAATCCTCTTCCGGAGCTTGGCCTATGTACATCTAGGAATAAGCTATCTTGTGAAGCCTTGGGTCAGCTTGTATGGATTTTGTAGTTTTAACGTCCTTTATCATATTGTATAAAAAAAAAATGCAACTACAAACTTTAGTAAATTTAGCAGAGAATCCTTGCACTCTTTTCTGGCTGATCATATGCAGACTGTATATTGAAAGAGGATTGGATGAATGAGGTAAAAACATTTTGCATCTGATTCTCCAACCCTATTCTCAATGGTGAAAAATAAAACTATCTTCACTACATGTTATTGCGTGTTCATTTAATGGACTGTGAGTGATGATCTCTGGACATCTGCAAATAATTGCAATATAGAGTTACAGACAAGGACTTATTTCTTAATATTTTTAGAAATGCAGCTGTCTGCCTGTAAATCTGGGAATAATGGAAATGATAAAATTTGATTCAAGTACATATTTATAACATGACTAATATTTGTTATTCAACTTGTTTGCTTTTCACATGTATTTGAGAAAATTCTTATATATTATCAACTTCTTGTGTTTTTTATTCTCAAAACTGATACCCTAATATTTAAAATATTTAAAGAAGTACTATGTTCAAATGCAACTTTTCTTTTCCTGTTTTTTTTAAGCAAATTAAAAGCTGCTTTTTACAGTATCAAATAACTGAAAACAAAGAAGTCGGTCTATCTATGCTCTTCCAAAATATAAGCAAAGTCAAAGTGCCACATCTGTACAGGTGATGCAAAATAATCTTGGGAAAAAATGATTCCTGATTTAAAGAAGGGAAAGGGGGCTAAAGCATAATCAATACTGGAAAAGTATATGACGCAGTTCAGGTAAGTATCAGCATGTCATCAAGAGGTGAAAAAGGGAACACTTAACATGATTGACAATAAATATCATAAAGTGCTTGTGCAAAACAGTACTCAAATGCAGCCATAATTGAGGGATACAAAATCCTTCAGTGCTAGAGTATATATGTAGAGAGTTCACAATAGTACATCAAATGGTAGTAAAATAAATCAAAAACAGAAGGGAGGAGGAAAAACCTCATAAGGTATTATCATAGAAAAGTGGAGCATGTGATGCCGCACTCCACGCCCTCTCTGCTGACGCATCAGCCGGGGGCGTGGACCTGCTGCACCGGACGCCGGCTCCATGGTTTCCGGTCCCTGCTCCTGCCGCCGGAAGCGCCACACAGACCGCCGACATGGGAGTCTATTCGCTCTCTTTATAAAGGTGATTCACTGCTCCCCTTGACACAAACACCCCCCGAGGAAGCCAAATGCGAAACGCTCTTTGGTGCCATCTATCCACGTCCTACAGGTTGTATATCAAGATTTTCATTCATTTTGTGTGTCTTTTGGATGGGAATGGGCTTGACTTGCTGTCTTTATATCTTACTGGTATGATAGTGATGCGCCCCCTGGGCCGTGGGGTACTCGGTGCCGGGCTGGTCGTCGCTAGTGGTGATGTCACAGTGGCTGTGACCCGGTCCGTGACTCAGGGCGGTTAGTAAATAGGGGATATTATTTACAGGGGATTTATAGTTTTTATGTACAGTTCGTGACGCCACCTGTGGTATGCGGCTAAAGTGAGTTGCCGCTGCGGAGCAGGTCCTCTGGAGCTGTTGTTAATGCAGCAGAGTTGGTTTAGCTCTCCACAGGTAGAGCTTAGCTCCAGGGCAGTGTAGATGTTATAAATGTTGAGGTAGCGGTTGTGGTGCAGTGTAGTGAAGGGGGTGATGGCACAGCAGTAATTCACGGAGACAGTGGGGTGCAGTCTTCAGAGTTTACTCACAGTTGTTGCAATCCAAGTTACAGGTACCAGTGTAACTTCCCACGTCGCGCTGCGTTCACCAGGCAGGGGTTCAGCAATCCCTCAGGCAATTCAAGAGAACTTAACAGGACCCCCTTCTGTGTACCTTTCTCAGTCTTCTTCCTGCGCTGGCTCTCACCCTCCTGCCCTGCGCCTCACAATCAGTGTCCCAAGCCTGTAGCCTCGGGTCTTGTCGGGCGACCTGCAGTCCCCTGGACCCTCTGTGACCACCTTTTCGGCGATGTAATTGTAGCTGTGGCAACTGCACCCTAAAAGTACAGAAGCCTCCGGTTTCTAGCTGAGCTTTGTAGTTCTCCACTAGTTTAGGGGCCGGTCCCCTCTCTGCGGCCTGATCCCTCCACGTTCCTGCAGATTCGGGTGGCCTCCAGCACTGCCCGTACCCCTAGGATCCCCTCGTTCCTCCTGGAGCCTTCTATCCTGCTCCTCTCTCCTTCACAATCTTGGGCCTCTCACTAGGCCCTCCTCCTGAGCAGAGCTCCTGCTGAGCTCCTGCTCCACACACTCTCCTCCTTTGACTGATCTCACTTCTCACTGACTTTGCTTCCCAAGATGGTTCCCTCTTTTACATCACTTCCTTTCCTGTGCTCCCCTGAACTACGTCCTCCACTCACACCCACTACATAGTTCCACCCTTCAGCTAGGGATCAGAGACTGTGCTCTTCCTTAGGAGCAATCTCGCCCTGCCCCCACTGAAGTGGAATGTGTTGGATGCAGGTGTTAGGGTCCCGGGCCGCACTCCATCCTTACCTGAGAGTGAGATACCACACCTCTGGGTGAGATGCAGTACCTCTGTGACGACTGAACCCGCAGGTGCGCCACAATAGCATTACAGCATGCTCCATTTTTCTATGATAATACCTTATGAGGTTTTTCCTCCTCCTCCCTTCTGTTTTTGATTTATTTTACTACCATTTGATGTACTATTGTGAACTCTCTATGTGGCGCCCCTGAGGGTTCGACCGCCACAGGGATGCTGCACTTCTTCAGTGGAGTGTGGTGTTCCTCCTCTGAGGTAAGGCCAGTGTGATGGTAGTGATCTAGCCTTTTGCATCCAACACCACATTTCCACCAGAGGGAGCTAGTATGCACTAGGTGCTGCTCCCCTGGTTACAGGGAGACTGGGGAACACAAAGTGGTAGGAACCAGTTAGTGGGTGTGGGTGGAGGAACAGTTAGTTAGTTACACTTCTAATTTCATATTTAATAGTATACCATTTTTCATCTTGGTCCTTTCGTCCTTCTGCTGGTTCTTCTCTGGTCTTTTCTGCTGGTTCTTTTTGGTCTAGCCTTTGCTAGTCTGTCGGCTGTCACTGTGCTGTCAAAATACTGTGTGTAATGTGACTTCCCTCCGGGAGCGCAGATCCTGTGTGGGCCTGCACCGGCATGGGACACAGCCCTCGTACCCTGATCTTGGGACGAGAGGTAGGTTGCAGACAAGGAATGTCTGAACCCGGCCGAGGACCAGGATCAAGAAGGCCCGGGAGCTTTAGAGTGTGACTCCCTAGCAAATGGGTCCCGGGGAGGATGCAGACGGAGCGGAGCATGCCACCTGTCCTCGCCTACCTGATCTATTCAGAGGGATTCCGGCTGCAAGAGGGGTACCGGCCCCCGACACCGTACTCTACGTCCAGGACGGGAAAGCCCAGTTAGGCCCTGAGGATCCCGCCGGGCGTCGGATGGAGAGGAATTGCCACCCGACCCCTACACCTGAGAGGAGCTCAGAGGGAGACCCGGCCTATCCACACACGCACAGACGGGAAAGGGTGAAGTCTGTAGTGCAGGAACACTCTGGTGTAGGGTCGCTACCGAACACTGGACTTCCTCGGAGGTAGTCGGACGCCCGTCCCTGGTGGCTGCAGGACTCCGCGAGGAGCAGGGAGTCGCCTTCCCGCTAATATCTCTGAGTGAGTAAAGCCTTGGAAGTTCACCCCTATGGCCTCCGGACTGTTCATTACGCGCCATACCACGAGACACGGTGCCCGTACTCCCCGCACTACTACCCCCCCTTCATCCTGTCTTGCCTGCCCCGACGCCTTGCTCCGCCTGTGGGGAGCAGTGAGAACTTTAGCCGCCATGACACCAGGCCTCAGCAGACTGTAGCGGCGCTGGTGGCCCTTCACCAGACACCACAGGTGGCGTAGTCGTTAATCAGCCACTCAACCCGGACAAGCCCACACCATCTCTTTCTAATGTGACGGCCCTGAGCACGGGTCGGGCCCGGGCCACGGCTGCATCCCATCTCTTCAACGCAGGGCCCGACACCGAGTCCCCCAACACCCAGGGTAAAACACGGGCTTTCTGAGTAGAGGCGTCACAACCTGGCGTAGTCGGCAGGATATCGTGCCCGCAGCAACGGAGAAGAGTGCCCATTGCTATCGGGTACTGTGTGCCTTACACCTTGAACTGATGTTTTACACTTAAAATGGCGCCCGCCCAAGAAGAACAGGCGCCATAATGCTGTGAAAAGACTGTCTTTGAACGCCTCCCATCGTGGGCTGGGCTCCCGCTTGGCGCCAAAAATGTGTACTGCCCCTTCCATCAGAGACTGTCCGCGGGGTAATGCCCGTCAAACTGGATGGGCTGAACGAAGGCGGGCCTGTCAGCATTCTGCCCAGGAACCGCCCCGAAAGAGGAGGAAGAAGAAAAGCAACAAGGTGCGGCCATAGCAGTCGGAGCTTGGCAGTCAACGGAGGCAGACATGGATGCCTCTGGGGAACAAGACCATGCGTCTGCTAAACCCGTTTCAGGCCCTTCACCTGGCAGAGAGCAAGGCGGCAGCGTATTGACCCAGGGAGATATTGAATTTCTCCATCGAGAAGCTCCGGAACTCGTAAGGAAGCAGAAAGAGGCCCAGGAGGCGGTGACGGCTGCGTGGCGGGAGGAGATGCTGCTACGTATCCGAGACCGCCGCCAAGGAGTTGAGGTTCCAGGACCAGTCGACTCGGTGACAGAGGTCGAGGGTGACCTCGCGGCGGGTGAGTGTGCAACCCCTGCCCTGGCTGCAGAGCCAACAGAGACTATTCTGGACCTCATGGCGGAGTACTTAGTTCCCCACGCGGTCACCTGGGATCAAGCGTTGGCTCCTGAGCTGCAATCGGCAGCCATCGGTGGGGACCTGCGATGCCACCCACATCCTGATATGGAGGTGCCTGAAGCTGCGGAGAAGGCTACCGGCTCCAACCTGGACTGGTCCGCATCAGCAGAGGACTCGCAGCAACCCGTCCTCACCCCGCTAACTGCACCGGCAGTAACTTGGCCCGAGGCCGAGGAGTGGGCCTGGGAAAACCAGGGGGGCGACCTAATGGGCTTCCCTCGGGAGACCCGGTCTGAAGCGCGAAGGAGGAGCCAGTGGTGCAGCGACCAGATCTTCCAGCTCGCAAGGGAGCAACGTCGGCGGGAGCAGCGCTGCGAGCGCCTCGAGGTCAGGACCAAGGCTGAAAAGACTCAGGCGCGTCAGGAGGAGGCCACCCATCCCAGCCCCCGGTACGAAGGCCAAGTCGTCCGCTTTCATCATGAGGCAGGTGGGGGTTCATCCGGTGTCCCCTGTTCCAGGACAATGTGTTCGTCAGCCGGCGGGACGTCGAGCCGCGCCTCAAGAAGGGACACCCCGGTCGGAACCTCTTCCCGGGCGACACAGTGACTTTCACTCGCCACCAGGGGGAGCGTGGGTGGTACGCCCTGGACGTCCACAAAGTGTCTGGGAGCGACGCCACCCCATCCCCAGCCTCAGATGACCGGCTAGCCTCCGTCGGGAGGAATGAGCCTTTTCCTAGACAAGAACCCGAAGTCTAAAGCAGTCCCCTGCTGCTGTTAAAGTTTAGTTGAATGCTGCTATTTTTGTGTTTTTTTCCCTGTTTACAGAGACTTTGGTCCCTGCGGACTATGGCAGGCAGCGGACTGTGTGTGTATATAGTTATGCATCTATTTAGGTGCTTCCTATTGGTTTTATGCAAAACGGTGCCTCTTCTTCTACCTCAGACCTCAGAAGCAAAACCTGTCTGGAGTGGCTTTTGTGGAGGTCCAACTCTGGATCTTCATGCCCTGCAGCCACCCCAGGGCCCACGTAGAGGGTTTAGGGCAGGTCCCTCTTGCTGCTGAACTGACCGTCGCTACTTCTAACCAGTCTGCTGCCATTGTCAAAAGTCTCTTGTCCTAATTTATGCTTTATACTTTTATAATTTTATACTTTTGCACTTTTATACTTTTATACCTTGTTATGCAACGTTTAAGAAATGTGCCTCCCATAAAGGGATGATAGTTCTGTTCTTATAAAAGAAAATTTCCTGGGTGTTACTTCCTTTGCAGCCCGCGGACGTGCTGTGTTTTACCAGGGGGGAATGTGGCGCCCCTGAGGTTTCGACTGCCACAGGGATGCTGCACTTCTTCAATGGAGTGTGGTGTTCCTCCTCTGAGGTAAGGCCAGTGTGATGGTAGTGATCTAGCCTTTTGCATCCAACACCACATTTCCACCAGAGGGAGCTAGTATGCACTAGGTGCTGCTCCCCTGGTTACAGGGAGACTGGGGAACACAAAGTGGTAGGAACCAGTTAGTGGGTGTGGGTGGAGGAACAGTTAGTTAGTTACACTTCTAATTTCATATTTAATAGTATGCCATTTTTGATCTTGGTCCTTTCGTCCTTCTGCTGGTTCTTCTCTGGTCTTTTCTGCTGGTTCTTTTTGGTCTAGTCTTTGCTAGTCTGTCGGCTGTCACTGTGCTGTCAAAATACTGTGTGTAATGTGACTTCCCTCCGGGAGCGCAGATCCTGTGTGGGCCTGCACCGGCATGGGACACAGCCCTCGTACCCTGATCTTGGGACGAGAGGTAGGTTGCAGACAAGGAATGTCTCAACCCGGCCGAGGACCAGGATCAAGAAGGCCCGGGAGCTTTAGAGTGTGGCTCCCTAGCAAATGGGTCCCGGGGAGGATGCAGATGGAGCGGAGCACGCCACCTGTCCTCGCCTACCTGATCTATTCAGAGGGATTCCGGCTGCAAGAGGGGTACCGGCCCCCGACACCCGACCTCGTACTCTACGTCCAGGACGGGAAAGCCCGGTTAGGCCCTGAGGATCCCGCCGGGCGTCGGATGGAGAGGAATTGCCACCCGACCCCTACACCTGAGAGGAGCTCAGAGGGAGACCCGGCCTATCCATACACGCACAGACGGGAAAGGGTGAAGCCTGTAGTGCAGGAACACTCTGGTGTAGGGTCGCTACCGAACACTGGACTTCCTCGGAGGTAGTCGGACCCCCGTCCCTGGTGGCCGCAGGACTCCGCGAGGAGCAGGGAGTCGCATTCCCGCTAATATCTCTGAGTGAGTAAAGCCTTGGAAGTTCACCCCTATGGCCCGTACTCCCCGCGCTACTGCTACCCCCTTCATCCTGTTTGTCTGCCCTGAGGCCTTGCTCCGCCTGTGGGGAGCAGTGAGAACTTTAGCCGCCATGACACCAGGCCTCAGCGGACTGTAGTGGCGCTGGTGGCCCTTCACCAGACACCACAGGTGGCGTAGTCGTTAATCAGCCACTCAACCCGGACAAGCCCACACCATCTCTTTCTAATGTGACGGCCCTGAGCACGGGTCGGGCCCGGGCCACAGCTGCATCCCATCTCTTCAACGCAGGGCCCGACACCGAGTCCCCCAACACCCAGGGTAAAACACGGGCTTTCTGAGTAGAGGCGTCACATCTACATATATACTCTAGCACTGAAGGGTTTTGTATCCCTTAATTATGACTTAATTTGAGTACTGTTTTGCACAAGCACTTTATGATATTTATTGTCAATCATGTTAAGTGTTCCCTTTTTCGTCTCTTGCTGACATGCTGATACATACTGGAACTGAATCATATACCTTTCCAGTATTGATTATGCTTTAGCTCTCTTTCCCTTCCTTAAATCAGGACTAATTTTTTGCCGAGATTATTTTGCATCACCTGCATAGACGTGGCACTTTGGTGTCTCTTCTATTTCTCCTTTCCCCCCTTTTCTATATTATAACTTAATGTGATATTTATCTATTTAATGATTGTTAAATAAAAATCTTTAATTTAATCTGATATGCTCCAGTTTCCTATTCTCTTTGGTTTTGCTTTTTTTTTTACAGTACCAGCAAAAGCTATGACATTTTAGAGACCTCGTGCACATCACACACTTTTTTTTCCTGGCTGAATTTGAGAACTACAGAGGTTTTTTTTAAATCTGCAGCATGTCAATCCTTTCAGCGTTTTTTTTTGCAGTTTTTTTCATCCGTAGTGAAGTGTTTTTGTGGAAAAAAATAACTTTATTATACATGAACTGTAGACAAAGCAGACGTAATCCATACCCAAAAATGCTGAAAATAAAGTGTCAAAAACGCAGCAAAAAATGACAAAGCATTTCTGCTGCCAAGAGAGCAGGTTTTGGCTGCACAAAAAAACGCTACATGTGAGCATAGACTTATTATAAATATGTAAGTAAGAGAGGGACCATAAGTGTTTCAAAAACCCCAGAATAAAGCGTAGTTAGAACACAATATGTTGACTAAAAAAGGTGAATACTTTATTTGAATATTTAAAAAGACACATATAGTATAAATTGCGTGTGTAAACAGACATAACATGGGCATATGAGGCAACAGAGGGTAGATAGAGACACAGTTGGTATCAAATTTACACTGGACCTATAATAGGTCACATAGTCCAACCCATACAATCCATTGATCACAACAAAAGTGTGCAGGAAAAGTTATAGTAACATAAATCATATGACCTGTATCAGGTCAAATATAGACAATCATCAAAAATCCTGCAACATACAGGAAATACAAGTATCACATGGATAAGGTTAAATAAGACATACTTAGTGAAGGTAAAACGATAACCAGCAGTGCCAGGGGAAGCCCCGACACGTGTTTCCGTACTTCCTCAGGGGGCAGTGGTGGGGTGTGTGTGGATACAGGGCCTCATATATATGAGCCCTATAAAGAGCAAGTGGGTACTGACCAATAGCGGCGCATGGCGCTGCACAGCAGCGGACATTGGTGACAGCTGCGCGGTCTCAGGCGGCGTCCAGGAAGAGGGGAACTCCCCCACTGACGTCACATGTTTCGGGACGCCGCCCATCCGAGACCGCGTCATGGTCACATGACTGCGGCATCCGGCGCATGCGCACAGGGTCAGCCCATAGATACCAGTCATGGACATGTAAAGAATAGATATGGAGCAAAACAAGAACTACTCCACACAAAGGGACAGGCAAACATCATATTCATAATGTGACAGTGTCACCCTGTTCACAATGCACCACACATATAATGCACAGCAGGTAACATTACAATGAATGTCCATAATATGAATAGGTGTCCATGTCCGCTTGTTTTCCTTAAAGGAGAAGGGTTCCATTCAAATCCAAATAGGTTGTCAACCAAAAACCAGTCAGGTTCTCCTCCAACTATTAATAGAGCTCCAAATATAGAAAGAGGCCGGGGGAAAAAAGTGAGCTAAAACAGGGATAAAAAATAACAAACACACACTTAATAAAAGACAAACTGAAAGGAGAGATATGGGGCAGAAACACAGAGATAAATCGATCAAATGGGGATCACCGATGCCTTGGCGTAATATGATTTATTGCCCAATTGGCGCATCACCTTAAAGATCTTTAACACACTGGTCCTTAGAGACCTTGAAAAATTTAATATCCACAATTCCAGATCTAACCTCTCCTTTAAACAAAGGGAGGCTCTTCGGGAGTTGCGGATCTAAGGGGGGTTGTTATTAAACAGGCCGATAAGGGGGGAAACGTCGTCATCCGGCCGTCGGATATGTATGAGAAAGAGGTGATGCGCCAATTGCGCAATAAATCATATTATGAACGACTCCATTCCAATCCCATGATCCCGTTTTCTATGGAACTTGACTGTGTTCTCGAGGATGCCCTTCATAGGGGTGTCATTACTAAAAAGGTGTTGGAGGGCCTCCTTGTCAAGGCCTTGGTGATCCTCACCTTCTACTTATTACCAAAGATTCATAAAAACCCACTGACTCTGCCAGGTCGTCCGATTGTCTCTGGCATTGGAGGGCTGTGTGATATGACATGTAAGCTTATTGAATATTATTTACATCCACTCGTTGAGACGCTGCCCTCCTATGTCAGGAACACTTCGGACTTCCTGCGGCTGTTAGATGGGCTTACACTGGAGGGTGGGGTATTGCTGGTTGCCGTTGACGTGGAGGCCCTCTATACCAGTATTGAACACCATCATGGATTGAGGTAGGTGAAGTACTTCTTGGAGATGAGTAGCCTGGAGACATCGCTCTGCTCTCTGGTTCTTACCCTATTAGAGTTTGTACTTAAGCATAACTTCTTCCTGTTCGGGGACCGGTTTTACCTAGAGAGAAGGGGCACTGCGATGGGCACGGCCTGCGCCCTGTCATACGCAAACCTCTTTCTCGGATACTGGGAGAGGGAGGTCTTTGGTGGCGGGGCTCCGGCCGAGGCCCATGCGCAGTGCTGGCTCCGCTATATTGATGACATTCTCATTATTTGGGATGGATCGGTCCCCGAGCTGGAGGAGTTTATCTCCTTCCTGAATGTGAATGACTACAACATCAACCTCACTTATAAACATCATTTGCAAAGCATTGACTTATTGGACATCAAGATTTCAATTCATGAGGATGGTGGGGTGGGCACGACCATATTCAGGAAGGAGACCTTGGTCAATTCTCTCCTGCACGCCTCATCTGCACACACAAGATCTACAATTAGCGCAGTACCCACAGGATAATTTTTACGTCTTAGGCGCATTTGCTCTGATGTGGATTTTAATGAGTGTGCGGTGGACATGCGGGAGAGATTTATCTCGAGAGGCTACAGCAATCGTAGCATTAAGAGGGGCTACCAGAGAGCGAAGCGCGCCTCCAGACAAGAGTTGCTTGTACCTAAGCCACCTCCAGGACCTATAAGCCGACCCGTGGTGAGATTTATATCCACATTTAACAATCAGTGGCACGCTATCAGGGGCATCCTCGACAGAGACTGGCAGGTCCTAAAAACTGACCCAAGTCTCCGGGAATTTTTACCTGATCGTGCTCTTATGACTGCGAGGAGGGGCAGGAGCCTCAGAGATACTCTGGTGCACAGTCATTATGTGCGCCAGAGTGTTCTGCCCTTTAATATCGGTAACCCCAAATGGGGCTGCTATCCTTGCGGATCCTGCCTCTCTTGCAGAAATATAGTCAGGACTAAAACATTTCACAATGCGGATGGCACGAGAGTTTTTGATATCAGGCAATACATCTCCTGCAGCAGTGTCGGGGTCATTTATCATGCTACCTGTGGATGTGGACTCATCTACGTTTGTGGAATTGGGGAGACACGTGAGGGAGCATGTGTTGGATATTCTGGGGGCCGGGGAGGTGGAGGACATATCATCACTTCGGACCCTGCCAAGACATTTTAAACAATATCATCATTGCGATCCCAAGAGTCTGAGGTATTGATCAGGTCCATTTGGGCCTAAGAGGAGGTGATGCAAAGAAGGCATTGGCCAAATTAGAATGCAGTTGGATCTATAGACTGGGAACTATGTCACCAGCGGGCCCGAATGAACGATTGAGTTTCTCCCCCTTCCTCTAACCATGTGGCGGTCACCTGCTCCTTCCGCACCTCTTCTTCTCTGGACGTGGGTACCCTTGGGGTATGACCCATGTCCTTGGATATATGATTATTTATAGGACTTACCTATCAGGTTAAGTGTAGTTGTTTGACTTCTCTTTGTGATTGCCCATTGCATGATCTCTATAAATCCCCCTACCTGGATGTTTATGACGTCCCGGTGACCCCTCCCGTACATACTGTTTTAAGTATGATTAATCAAAATTTGATCGATTTATCTCTGTGTTTCTGCCCCATATCTCTCCTTTCAGTTTGTCTTTCAGCAGCAGATGGAAGGAAGGGAGACACAGTCATTACTAGTGGGTAGGCGGAGCCCACATAGGATAGAACACCTCAGATTAAAAAAGAGTGTTGTCCGGCCCCTCCAGCTTGGGCTCCTCCTACTCCAGCTCTCCAGTCTAAAATTTGAGGTCACAGAGGATGGTCGCTGCTGGAAGCAGCTCCTCAGAAAATTTTTTTATTTTTATCGGACAGAGACTTGGACCCCCGTGGTCTTGAGGTCTCAGGGGTCTCAGCGCTGCTGGACCCCCACCCCTCCCTTGGCGGATCTGCATTACCCTTTGAGAGAGGTCCCTGCAGAACCCTGCCGGCCCCGGGGGATGAGGGATGCTTCCCTGGCGGGGACGCAAACCGCGCATCTGGGGTCACTGCGTTCTCCGCCCTGGGGGGAAGCTTGGGCACAGCGCCACAAATCCCTGGGGGTCCCTGTGGCGCTCAGCTGGGTGAGTACTCAGCATGTTAATGTGTTCTGAGTGCTTCAGCGGCTGCTGCGGCAGCCGCTGCTACATGTATTCAGGTGGTGACTTGTGTTTTTTTGTCCGCAGGTGGATGCCTGCAGGACATGGAAGCGGGGCAGGAGCGGAGAGCGGAGGAGTCGCGCGCGCTTTTTTTTTTAAGCCGGCGGGGGGCGTGGCTTCGCGCCTTCCCGGTCTTTCGCGGGCAGGAAGCGCTCTGGGCGCGCGTTTTCTCCTGCCCCTCCTCTTCCGGCTTCTCTCTCCTCACAGCGCGGCGGCCATTACTGAACGGCTTCCATCGGGCTCCTCACTCTCCTCTCCTCCCGACAGACCGAAGGAACACTGCACCGCGGCCAGCTGGGTGAGTCGCTTCTGCCTGTCAGGGCAGAAGCTTAACCCCTCACCCCCTCAGCGCAGGGCACCTTTCTGAGGCACAATAAGGTGGCAGACTGTGCTGTCCTGCAGCTATTACCTCATATAGAGGTTCCTTTTTTTGTCTGGGGCTCGCACATCCTTTTCATTTCACAGAGGTTGTGGGGAGTCTGCGACATTAACCCCTTATTAGGCGGTTATCCCTTAATTGGGGGTCAGCTGGGGTAGCTCTCTATTTAAGAACTTTAACCCTTCAGCTTTCTTTTAAGAAACCACACTGTCCTACTTACTGACAGGTTTAACCTGCCATATACTGTGTGAGGGCATGTCAGATCCCAGGTCCGCTACAGGATCAGTCTCGCGTGTCTGACACGCAGGAGTCCTCGACAGCGTCAAGCGCAGCGGTCGGGGGTTTCGGTGATGGGGCAGTGGTCAAAATGGAGGCCCTCACTCGTTCTATTGATGGCCTGTCTGACCTTCTAGGTTATTGGGTGTCAGCTAGATCCTCTCATGGCAGGAAGCGCCACAGGCCGGTACTGCCCTCCCCGCGCAGCGACTCGGAGATCTGTTATGGAGGGTTCCCCTTCAAGCTCAGATGGGGAGATGTCCGATTCGGATAAGGAGGATCGGCAGGGGCACTCTGCCTCTTTTTTGGGCCGTGCAGAGGCTTTTATTGGAGCCATGAGGGAGGCGTTACAGTTTCCGGAGGAGGTAACTAGACGTCCTGGTAAGTCGGCCCGGATGTTTCAGGAGTTGCATAGGTCGCACTTGGCATTACCATCTCTGGATGAGCTTAATGGGGCAGTGGAGAAGGAACGCCTGTGTCCAGATAAACGTTTTCAGGGGACACGGTTTTTTGAGGCACCGTATCCGTGTTCCACGGAGTTGATTGATAATTGGATTCCTTCTCCTGAAGTGGATGTCCCTTTATCCCAGCTTAGCAAATCCTCATTACTGCCTGTTAAAGGGAAGGCGAGTCTGCAGGATCCGCTGGACAGAAAAACGGAGATGGCGGCGAAATCCATCTACGAGGCCACGGGTCATGGATTCAGAGCGGTGCTAGGATCCATGTGTGCTTGTAAAGCTTCCCTAAGCTGGTTGGACCGTCTACGGACGGCGTGGCAGGATGGATCCCCGCTATCCGAGGTGGATGGGTTTTTCAAGTTGTTGGAGGATGCGGCCCGATATGGCAGTGATGCAGGTTTGGATACCGCGTCACTGCTGTCCAGGGCGCAATCCTCGGCGGTCACAGTCAGAAGAGCACTGTGGCTCAGACAGTGGACCGGGGACGCGGTTTCCAAGCAAGGTTTGCTATCTTTAGCTTACAAGGGTGGTCAGTTATTTGGATCTGACCTCACGGAGCTGATTGTCAAGGCAAAGGCAAAAGAAGCGGCCTTACCACAGCGAAGAACTGTGGCTTCTGCGTCGGGCAGGCCTAGTGCCGGTAGTAGTCAGCGGCCCTTTCGGTCCAGGGGACGGTCTGGTCAGCCCTCTTGGGGATCGGGTCGTCCCTCTTTTTCAGGAAAAAAGGCTTCTCAGAAATCCCGCACTCCCTGGAAACAGAGCTTCCGTCAAGACAAGCGGGAAGCTGACAAAAAGCCCGCTAAGGCGGACTGACGCCAGGTTTTCACTGGAGGGCTCTCGAGTGGGGGGTCGCCTGCTCCAATTCGAATCGACTTGGGCGTCCCGCGTTTCGGACGCCTGGGTGACGCGGGTTGTGTCAGCAGGCTACTTCATAGAGTTTCTTTCTCGACCCCCGGACAGATTTTGCCGATCTCGCATTCCGTCAGAGCCCGAGCTAGTTGCCGCTCTACGGCAGGAGGTCGATTCCCTTCTGCTGAAGGGTGTGGTGGTACCGGTTCCGCCGGAGGACCGGGGAAGAGGGTTTTATTCAAACCTCTTTGTGGTCCCCAAAAAGGAGGACAAATTTCGCCCCATTCTGGATCTCAAAAGATTGAATCGGCATGTCCGCACCCGGAAATTCCGCATGGAGTCGCTTCGCTCGGTTGTGGCGGCCCTGTCACAGAACGACTTTTTGGTGTCAATCGACATTCGCGACGCTTATTTGCATGTTCCCGTCGGAAGGGCCCACCAACGCTTCCTTCGTTTTGCCATAGGTCAGGACCATTTCCAGTTTGTGGTCCTACCATTCGGGTTGGCCTCGGCGCCCAGAGTTTTTACAAAAATTCTGGCACCTCTCATGGCGATCCTTCGAAGACAGGGGGTTACGGTTCTTCCCTACCTGGACGACCTTTTGATTGTGGCGTCCTCAAAGGAGGAGGCGGTGACGGCTCGCAATCTATCCCTTCAGCTCCTGGAGGACTTCGGGTGGCTGGTCAATTGGAAGAAGTCGTCTCTGGAACCGTCGCAGTCAATCCTGTTTTTGGGGATGCATTTCGACACGGTACGAGCAGTGGTGTCCCTGCCTCCAGACAAGCAAGCAGGTCTTCTTCGACATGTACAGGTTATGAAGTCTTCGACAGCAATGTCCCTTCGAAGGTGTATGCGCCTTTTGGGTTTGATGGTGGCGTCAATGGAGGCACTTCCGTTTGCCCAATTTCATTCCAGGACTCTCCAAATGCTCATTCTGAACCGTTGGGATCGATCACAGGCTTCGCTGGATCGCAGTGTCATCATCTCCCACAGGGTGCGAGAGTCTCTAGAATGGTGGTTACGTCCGGAAGCGTTATCCCTGGGGAAGTCCTTCCTCCTTCCGAGGTGGTCGGTCATAACCACCGATGCCAGCCTGTCAGGCTGGGGGGGTGTCTGGAACGATCTCTGGATTCAGGGAGTATGGTCGTCGGAAGAGTCTGTCCTGCCGATCAACATCCTGGAATTGAGGGCGATTATCCTTTGCCTCCAACACTGGACGGTCCCTTTAAACGGTCTGCCAGTCCGAGTGCAGACAGACAACGCGACGGCGGTCGCGTATATCAACCATCAAGGTGGAACGAGGAGCTCCAGGCTCATGATGGAAGTGTCTCGGATCCTGGTATGGGCCGAGGCCAAGGTGCCAGCCATCTCTGCGATTCACATTCCGGGAGTTCAGAATATCACGGTGGACTTCCTCAGTCGCGAGAAGGTGGATCCCGGAGAATGGAGTCTTCACCCAGAAATTTTTGCACAGCTATGCTCCCGTTGGGGAACTCCTCAAGTGGATTTGATGGCATCAAGGTTCAACACCAAGTTACTGACGTTCATGTCCAGGTACAAGGACCCGAAGGCTGTGGCGGTGGATGCTCTGGTGGCTCCGTGGGACCAATTCGAGCTAATCTATGTGTTCCCGCCGATATCCTTACTTCCTCTGGTGTTGCGTCGGATCAGACTGGAAAGAGTCCCGGCTATGTTAGTAGCCCCAGACTGGCCAAGGAGGACGTGGTTCTCGACGCTGGTGTCGCTTCTGGCTGCGCCTCCACTTCCTCTCCCTCTTCGCCCGGACCTGTTAACCCAAGGGCCCGTTCGTCATCCGGACCTGAAGTCTCTGCGTTTGACGGCGTGGCTCTTGAGACCGAAATCTTGACTCGTCAAGGTTTTTCAGCCGAAGTCATTGCCACTCTGCGAGCTGCCAGGGGTCCTGCCACTACTAGGATCTATCACAAGACTTGGGAGGCCTTCTTTTCATGGTGTTCGGGTTCTTCAAGGAACCCGAGGATTTTTTCCATTCCCAATTTGTTGGCCTTTTTTGCAGTATGGCCTGGACAAGGGTTTGGCAGTTAGCACTCTGAGGGATCAGGTTTCTGCTTTGTCCTTGCTGTTTCGGAAGGCTATCGCCTCGCGTAGGGACGTTCGTTCCTTTTTTCGCGGGGTAACCCGTCAGTTTCCGCCGCGGAAGGCGCTTGTGTCCCCTTGGCGGCTCAATCTGGTCTTGGAGGCTCTTCAACATGGGCCTTTTGAGCCTATGGACTCCGTTAGCCTTTCTTTGCTTTCTTGGAAGGTTGCCTTTTTAGTGGCAGTCACCTCTTTGAGAAGGGTTTCTGAACTGGCGGCTCTTTCTTGCTCGCCTCCTTTTCTGGAGTTTCTCCCGGATCGCGTGGTGCTTCGCACACGGGGCGACTTTCTACCTAAGGTGGTGTCGCAATTTCATGTTAACCAGGATATTGTGTTGCCCTCGCTCTGTCCGGAACCGAGGAATGCGAAGGAACGGGCCTTGCACTCATTGGATTTAGTGCGGGCTTTGAAGTTCTATTTGTCTATTACTCAAGGTTTTCGGAAATCGGACTCTCTGTTTGTGATTCCAGCAGGTCGTCGGCGTGGTCAACGAGCTTCCAAGGACACTATAGCTCGATGGATTCGGTCGGCCATTTTAGAGGCTTACCGACTCAAGGGCGAATCTTGTCCAATTAAGATTCGAGCTCACTCCACGAGAGCTGTGGGTTCGTCGTGGGCTTTTCATCAAGGGGCCTCGGCAGCTCAACTCTGCCGGGCGGCTACCTGGCGCTCCGTCCACACTTTTACAAAGTTTTATAAGGTGGACGTCAGTGCTTCCGCTGATGCAGCCTTAGGACGTAGGGTCCTGCAGGCGGCTGTAGTTTAAGTTATCGTTAACTTGTATTTAGCGCTAGTTGCGCATTTTTCTAGGTTGTTGGGATTCTGCCTCTGTTGGTTTTTTCCCACCCTTAATTTTTGGACTGCTTTGGGACGTCCCACTAGTAATGACTGTGTCTCCCTTCCTTCCATCTGCTGCTGAAAGACGGATTTTGGTAAGACCTTACCTGTAAAATCCTTTTCAGCGAAGGAAGGGAGACACAGCTCCCTCCCATGGCAGAAGTGTGTTGTTGTGTTTTCAGATGCAGCGTGACCCTTCTCTGATAGCGATTATCTGGGCTGAGGTCGGCGCGCTAAGGCTCTGTTCCAGCATTGCCAGCTCATCGCAGTGGTCAGGTCCAGTGAGTAGTACCTGGGACTGTGTGGTTTTTCTGTTATATGCATAACCTGTCTCTTGTTTTTTCTCTGAAGTTCTTCAGAAGGGGTTATGTTGCTCCGCTGGTGATATTTGCTCTTCCTTAGCTTGTGTACGGACTGGAGAGCTGGAGTAGGAGGAGCCCAAGCTGGAGGGGCCGGACAACACTCTTTTTTAATCTGAGGTGTTCTATCCTATGTGGGCTCCGCCTACCCACTAGTAATGACTGTGTCTCCCTTCCTTCCTTCGCTGAAAAGGATTTTACAGGTAAGGTCTTACCAAAATCCGTCTTTTATTAAGTGTGTGTTTGTTATTTTTTATCCCTGTTTTAGCTCACTTTTTTCCCCCGGCCTCTTTCTATATATCTAACATGTGACGTCAGTGGGGGGGAGTTCCCCTCTTCCTGGACGCCACCTGAGACCGCGCAGCTGTCACCAATGTCCGCTGCTGTGCGGCGCCATGCGCCGCTATTGGTCAGTGCCCACTTGCTCTTTATAGGGCTCATATATATGAGGCCCTGTATCCACACACACCACCACTGCCCCCTGAGGGAGTACGGAAACACATGTCGGGGCTTCCCCTGGCACTGCTGGTTATCCTTTTACCTTCACTAAGTATGTCTTATTTAACCTTATCCATGTGATACTTGTATTTCCTGTGTGTCGCAGGATTTTTGATGATTGTCTATATTTGACCTGATACAGGTCATATGATTTATGTTACTATAACTTTTCCTGCACACTTTTGTTGTGATCAATGGATTGTATGGGTTGGACTATGTGACCTATTATAGGTCCAGTGTAAATTTGATACCAACTGTGTCTCTATCTACCCTCTGTTGCCTCATATGCCCATGTTATGTCTGTTTACACACGCATTTTATACTATATGTGTCTTTTTAAATATTCAAATAAAGTATTCACCTTTTTTAGTCAACATATTGTGTTCTAACTACGCTTTATTGTGGGGTATTTGAAACACTTATGGTCCCTCTCTTGCTTACCTAATGTCCTAATGTTAGTGGTATGCCCCTTATTACTTATGAGGTCCTATTTTTCATTGTTACTTTGTTGTGTTATTATAAATATGCAGTGAAGTGAACATAGTCTCATTACTCCTAATGTTATCAGGCCTTTTTTACGCCCTCTTAGCATACATGGCATATATTCTGTCATTTATTGAGATATGATTTAGAAGAAAATGATTCATAATGATTCATATCATCACATTTCTATCACTGGACACGAGAAACCAGCTCTCCCCTTCCTCCTCTGCCCTCTCTAATTTGCTAACATTTCTATGATCATAGACTAAAGAGTCCGGGGCAAGATGGAAAATGTAAAAAAGTCTGGAAACTGCTTAGGTTGCCTATATATATACAGGGTGGTCCAAAAGTAGGTGGACAGAAAGTGTAATAAGGTTATGAAGGGGGAGATTTAGTAAACATGGTGTAAAGTGAAACTGGCTCAGTTGCCCTTAGCAACTAATCAGATTCCACTTTTCATTCCTCAGACTCTTTGGAAAATGAAAGGTGGAATCTGATTGGTTGCTAAGGGCAACTGAGCCAGTTTCACAGATCTAGTTTTCACAGATTGATCTCCCCAAATCTGTTTTCTTTTCAGATAATTCAGATAACACATAATGGCAAATAATTTAAATACAGATCAAAGAAAATGGATTTTAACAGAGTATTGGAAATCTCAAAATGTTGAAACCGTTAGAGCAAATTGGGTTGAAACAGTTGCTACTCAAGCCCCATAGAGACAAACCATTTACCGCATTCGCGACAAATTCAATGCCACTGGCTCAATCCTTAATGCTCCAAAAACTGGTCGACCCAAAACAGTCTGTACAGAAGATAATAAACAACTTGTTGCTGAAACATTTGTTCAGAGTCCAAAAAAGTCCACCAGAAAAGCCTCTTTGGAATTGGGAATTTCACGAGCTTCTATCATGCGAATCCTGAAATCTATTGGGTGGAAAGCTTATCGTCCATGTCTAAATCATGGTTTATTGGAGGATGATCCAGACAGACGGCTGCAATTTAGTGAGATTATGCTTAACGAAATTGAAGAAAATCCAGTAATTTTAGATAACATTATGTGGAGCGATGAAGCTTCTTTCAGATTATCCAGCCACATTAACAGACATAATTGTATTTACTGGTATAATGAGAACATGCATTTAACATTAGAGCCACAACTAAATGAGCCTGGTGTCAATGTTTGGGGAGGTATTTCAACTTTTGGTGTTTTAGGACCAATATTTTTTGATGGAACAGTCACAGGAGAGAAGTATCTCGAAATTCTAATGAATCAAGTTGTTCCCCAGTTACGGCAACAGCCTAATTCAAATGACCTTTATTTCCAACAAGATGGGGCCCCGCCACATTATTCAAGAGTAGTCCGCGAGTATCTTGATGAAACATTTCCTAATAAATGGATTGGCCGAAGAGGCCCACTTGATTAGCCGGCACGTTCACCAGACTTGACCCCAATGATTTTTTTTCTTTTGGGGAGTACTCAAGGACAAAGTTTATAGTCAAAAACCAAAAAAGTGTCAGTGATTTGAAAAATTACATAAGAGATGCATTTCAAGAAATGAATACCCAAAGAGACTTGTGCAAAAAAGTTTGTCAAAGCGTAAGAGGCGACTTCAAAGCTGTGCAAATTGTAATGGAAAACAGTTTGAGCCCCTGCGTTGATAAAATTTAAGGGCTTTTGTATTATTGTTCAGAATAAAATTTAATTGTCAATGTTATGCTTGCGTTATTAAATATAATTTTATATATAAATCAAAATAAATATTATTTTCTGGCCACCTACTTTTGGACCACCCTGTATGTATGTGTGTGTATATATATATACATATATATATACATATACAGTACAGACCAAAAGTTTGGACACACCTTCTCATTTAAAGATTTTTCTGTATTTTCATGACTTTGAAAATTGTACATTCACACTGAAGGCATCAAAACTATGAATTAACACATGTGGAATTATATACTTAACAAAAAAGTGTGAAACAACTGAAAATATGTCTTATATTCTAGGTTCTTCAAAGTAGCCACCTTTTGTGTTGATGACTGCTTTGCACACTCTTGGCATTCTCTTGATGAGCTTCAAGAGGTAGTCACCGGAAATGGTTTTCACTTCACAGGTGTGCCCTGTCAGGTAAAATAAGTGGGATTTCTTGCCTTATAAATGGGGTTGGGACCATCAGTTGTGTTGTGCAGAAGTCAGTTGGATACACAGCTGATAGTCATACTGAATAGACTGCTAGCTGCTTTTTTCTTGCCATAATACAAATTCTAAGAAAAGAAAAACGAGTGGCCATCATTACTTTAAGAAATGAAGGTCAGTCAGTGCGAAAAGTTGGGCAAACTTTGAAAGTGTCCCAATGTGCAGTTGCAAAAACCATCAAGCGCTACAAAGAAACTGGCTCACATGAGGACCGCCCCAGGAAAGGAAGACCAAGAGTCACCTCTGCTTCTGAGGATAAGTTTATCCGAGCCACCAGCCTCAGAAATCGCAGGTTAACAGCAGCTCAGATTAGAGACCAGGTCAATGCCACACAGAGTTCTAGCAGCAGACACATCTCTACAACAACTGTTAAGAGGAGACTTTGTGCAGCAGGCCTTCATGGTAAAATAGCTGCTAGGAAACCACTGGTAAGGACAGGCAACAAGCAGAAGAGACTTGTTTGGGCTAAAGAACACAAGGAATGGACATTAGACCAGTGGAAATCTGTGCTTTGGTCTGATGAGTCCAAATTTGAGATCTTTGGTTCCAACCACCGTGTCTTTGTGCGACGCAGAAAAGGTGAACGGATGGACTCTACATGCCTAGTTCCCACCGTGAAGCATGGAGGAGGAGGTGTGATGGTGTGGGGGTGCTTTGCCGGTGACACTGTTGGGGATTTATTCAAAATTGAAGGCATACTGAACCAGCATGGCTACCACAGCATCTTGCAGCGGCATGCTATTCCATCCGGTTTGCGTTTAGTTGGACCATCATTTATTTTTCAACAGGACAATGACCCCAAACACACCTCCAGGCTGTGTAAGGGCTATTTGACCAAGAAAGAGAGTGATGGGGTGCTACGCCAGATGACCTGGCCTCCACAGTCACCAGACCTGAACCCAATCGAGATGGTTTGGAGTGAGCTGGACCGCAGAGTGAAGGCAAAAGGGCCAACAAGTGCTAAGCATCTCTGGGAACTCCTTCAAGATTGTTGGAAGACCATTTCCGGTGACTACCTCTTGAAGCTCATCAAGAGAATGCCAAGAGTGTGCAAAGCAGTCATCAAAGTAAAAGGTGGCTACTTTGAAGAACCTAGAATATAAGACATATTTTCAGTTGTTTCACACTTTATTGTTAACTATATAATTCCACATGTGTTAATTCATAGTTTTGATGCCTTCAGTGTGAATGTACAATTTTAATAGTCATGAAAATACAGAATAATATTTAAATGAGGTGTGTCCAAACTTTTGGTCTGTACTGTATATATATATATATACACACACACACACACACACACACACAGTACAGAACAAAAGTTTGGACACACCTTCTCATTTAAAGATTTTTCTGTATTTTCATGACTATGAAAATTGTACATTCACACTGAAGGCATCAAAACTATGAATTAACACATGTGGAATTATATACTTAACAATAAAGTGTGAAACAACTGAAAATATGTCTTATATTCTAGGTTCTTCAAAGTAGCCACCTTTTGCTTTGATGACTGCTTTGCACACTCTTGGCAATCTCTTGATGAGCTTCAAGAGGTAGTCACCGGAAATGGTCTTCCAACAATCTTGAAGGAGTTCTGTAGCATCGGCGTCTCTGCCCCCTGCCAGGCAGAGACACCGTCCCTCTCACCTCCCTGCGCGACGTCCTCCTGCGCTCCTCTTCCTGCTGCTGCCGGCACGCGCAGCTTCCCTGGCACTGTGCTTAGGGCGCGCGCGCTCCCCCTCTCTTAAAGGGGCCGCGCGCGCTGTCCTAAGGAATCCCCGGCCAATTGCCGGAGGACCTCCCATATATAAGGCACCTCCTCCAAAATGGAGGTGACCGAGCAAAAGTTGTTGCACAGTATACTTACCTCTGCTTCAGCCCTCAGGTCCAGTTTCCAGCCTGACTACTGTTCTAGTCCGCCAGTCTGACTACTCTCCAGCCCGACAGTAAGCCTTCCGTTCTACCCGCCAGTGTGTCTATGGGCAAGTCCGCCTGCTTACCAGGAAGCACCTGCCAGTTACCTGCCAGCTACCTGCCGTGCCTGCTAGCCCGCTCACCTGGGAGCACTCGCCTGTTACCTACCTGTTCCTGCCCGTTACCTGCCTGCTACCTGCCGTGCCTGCTAGCCCGCTCACCTGGGAGCACTCGCCCGTTACCTCATAGCCTACCTGGAGGCTCCTGCTGTCACTTGCCGTGACCACCTGTCTGTTACCTAGAGAGTTCAACCTGCTCTGCCGTCACGTTCCGTGACCACCCGTCAACTATCCAGAGACTTCTGTCTGCCTGTTGTGTCCATAAGCTATACTGGTCATTCCCAGCCATCTGACCCGTGGGAGCCACCTGCTCTCTTACAAGGTCGTCCGCAGAGTAGCACCTGGTCCCTCTGCCCGGATCCTCCCTGGTCACGGAGTCGTTAGCCGCCGTCCGACCAGGGTCGGTTCGGGTTGATACTTAGTTACGCCCCTCTCGGTCCCTCCTTGCACCTCGGCACAGAGGTTCGACCACCCGGACCCGTAACAGTTTGCTCGGGCCATGGAACCCGGTGGCCCCCAGGCCTCCGCAATCTTCGACCTGCACCAGGAAGTCTTACGTCAGAGAGCTCAACAGGAATCGGTCCTGTCCTTTCTACGGTCTGTTAACTCTCGCCTAGGCGCATTGTCTGACTAGTCTGTGTCTATCTCCGGTCCAGTGATGCCTGTTCCTGCGGCACCGCAATCCAGTCCCATTATGGCACCCGGCTATGGACCTCTGCTCCTGGCACCTCCACGTTTTGCTGGCGACCCCGCTTTAGCCCGGGGTTTCATAAACCAGTGCACACTACACTTTGAACTCTTGGCATACCAGGTCATCTCCGACCAGGCCAAGGTGGCTTTCATCATGTCCCATCTCACTGGGGAGGCACTGGCATGGCTAAATCCCCTGTGGGAAAGAGGGGATCCCCTGGTGTCCGACCTGTCGTCTTTCCTCACTGCTTTCCGGAGAGTCTTCGATGAACCAGGGCGAAAAACCTCTTCAGCCTCCTCTCTGCTACGTCTCCGCCAAGGGAGTCTCACCGTGGGCCAATATGCCATACGGTTCCGTACCCTAGCTTCTGAGCTTGCCTGGGATAACGAGGCTCTGGTATCCGTCTTCTGGGAGGGTCTTTCCGGTCGGATTAAGGATGAGCTAGCCGGTCGGGACATTCCTATCACCCTGGATGACCTGGTGTCACTAGCTACCCGGATCGACATCCGGTTCCGAGAATGCACCAAAGAGACTACTCGGGACAGAGAGTTTTCCTGCCTTGCTCCTACTTTCCAGAGACCTGCCTCTCAACCAGTCACTCCCCGGGCATACTCGCCCGAACCTATGCAGATCGACCAGACCAAGATGGTCAAATCTCGCCAAGAGTCACGCCGAGCCGAGGGAAGCTGTTTCTATTGTGGCTGTAAGGAGCACTTCATCCATTCCTGCCCGGAGAAGCCGGGAAAAGCCAGTGTCTAGGACCGCTCGGAGAGATCGTCCTAGGCAAAAGTAAGCCCTCTCCAACCCTGACTTTGTCCGTCTCTATCTCCTGGGGTGAAAACCGTCACTTTGAAATTGCTCACCTGGATTCTGGAGCTGCTGGAAACCTCATTTCCCAATCCCTGGTAGAGAGATACCGGATTCCCACCAAACCTCTGGCTGAACCATTATCTGTCGCCTCCGTGGATGGAAGACTCCTTCCGGTGACCATCCTGCTCGTCACTGAGCCCCTAACCCTGCAGGTGGGAATGCTGCACTCAGAGAAAATCTCCTTCCATGTGCTGTCCGGACTCTCTCACTCCCTATTGCTAGGTCTACCCTGGCTCCAGACACATGAACCCGTGCTGAACTGGCAATCCGGTGAAGTACTCCGATGGGGGCAGGACTGCCATAGGACCTGCCTGATTCCGGTTCGCCCGACTCGTCCTCCACCTACCCCAGCTAATTTACCCGGTCTACCGGCTCCCTACTGGTCCTACGCGGATGTCTTCGATAAAAAGGAAGCAGAGACACTGCCACCTCATAGGCCATATGATTGCCGGATCGACCTGGTACCTGGCGCCATTCCACCCCGTGGGCGTATTTACCCGTTGTCGGCGGCCGAAACCCGGGCCATGTCTGAGTACATTGAGGAGAATCTGGCTAGGGGATTCATCCGGAAATCTATCTCCCCGGCTGGAGCCGGATTCTTCTTTGTCAAAAAGAAGGTGTTAGAACCTTGCTCTTAGGTTTTTTCCTTTGCTGGTCACATGACCTTGTTGGCCTATTTAATCCTGCTCCGCCCTTCTGGCTTTGCTGGACTTCATTGTATAACTACTTTCTAGCTAGCCTGTGCTCTGTATCTAACTCTGTTAGTTTGCTTGGTCTACGGACCTCTATGTTGTATATATTTTGTTTGTTCGTCTGTCTGCTACTATTTCTGTTAGGAGGTGTCCCATTTTCCTCCCAGTCCTTAGTACTTGTAGGGATTCCTTCCCCACATCTATAGGTCTCCGTACAGACTAGCTTAGGACTTTAGCAGGTCTGATCGCAGGATCAGGTTTCCTGTTACATCGTAGGGATTCAGCTGAGTTCTATCGTAGGGACAGATCTCCTCTCTTTCCTTAGCTCTGGTAGCAGAACATAACAGTAAGTCCAGCCTGCAAATTCTCTAAGGAAAGATTTTTCTGTTCCATCATGGTGTCGGTTCAGGATTTGGCTCATCGCCTGCAGGGACTCTCTCTGGAGGTGGCCGAGCTCCGTCAGCACGTGAGTAACTGTCCTGGAGCACATTTCTTGGAGCCTAAGGTATGTTTGCCGGATTTATTTTTTGGTGAACACCGAGAATTTTTTTCATTTAAAAATGCTTGCTTATTGTATTTTCGTTTGAGACCCAAGTCCTCTGGGGATGAATCCCAGCGCATAGGGTTCATAATGTCACTTTTGCGCAAAGAGCCTCAGGAGTGGGCCTTTTCTTTGCAACCTAGTGATACAAGCTTCAGATCAGTGGATAGTTTTTTTTCTGCTTTGGGACTATTATATGATGATCCTGACCGTGTCGCATCAGCTGAGACTGAGTTGAGACGTTTGAAACAGGGATCAGGTAATGTGGAAAAATATTGTACTCATTTCCGTCGTTGGTCTACTCAAACAGGGTGGAACGATTCTGCTCTGAAAAGTCTATTTCTTGCTGGGCTCAATGAAAGGGTTAAAGACCTGCTAATTGCTTATCCTACACCTGAAGATTTGCAACAGGCTATGCAATTAGCTATACGGGTGAATAGGAGACTGCGTGCAAGGGTTAATGAGAGCAAATCCTCTGCTATGTCAGTTTCTGGTTATGAGAATGTGTGTACTAACAGTGGTGAACCAATGGAGATTGGATCGGTGGCACCTCGCTCTCAAGAAAAAGACCGTCGATTTTCTGAAGGCTTGTGTTTCTATTGCGGAAAATCTGGTCATTTGATTAAAGGCTGTGAGCTTCGTATGAAGAAAGAAAAAAAAATGGTCAGTCATGCCCGTATTGCCTGTTTAAATTCCAAGGGTGTATTTTTAGCTGCTTCCACGATTGCTCAGGAAAAATTAATGGAATTTCGGGTGTTTGTTGATTGTGGGTCTACTCTGAATGTTATTGATGGGGGATTCTTGGAAAGACTCAATTTAAAACCCGAACCTTTATCATCCCCCATTGCTGTGGTTTCTGTGGATGGTTCCCCTTTGAAGAATATTACTCTCAAGGTCTGTGAATTTCCTCTCACTATTAATGGTGTTCACCATGAGAAATTGGATTTGGTAGTTTTGAATAACTTGCCTTCTCCAGTAATATTGGGATTGCCCTGGTTAAAATTTCACAATCCTGTACTGGATTGGTCTACCAGTGAAATTAAATCCTGGAGCCATAAATGTTATGACAAGTGTTGTAACGGGCGTATTGCAGCTTTGGATAGGGGAGAATTGCCTGTTCCTATTCAGGATTTTTGGAGAGTTTTTTCTGAGAAGGAATCGCAGGTTTTGCCTCCCCATAGAGACTATGATTGTTCTATTGAATTTGTCCCTGGAGCGACTCTTCCTAAAAGTCGTTTATTTAACCTTACTATTCCTGAGAGGAAGGCTTTGGAGGAATACATACAGACAAGTTTGGCCGCCGGTCACATTAGGCCCTCTAAGTCTCCTGTGGCGGTTGGATTTTTTTTTGTAAAAAAAAAGGACGGCGGTTTACGTCCTTGTCTGGATTTTCGTGAGATTAACAAAATTACTGTACGCAATCCTTACCCACTGCCATTGATTCCTGATCTGTTTAACCAGTTAATGGGGGCCAAGTGGTTCTCTAAAATTGACCTTAAGGGGGCATACAATCTGTTGCGCATGAAGGAGGGTGACGAATGGAAGACTGCTTTTAACACTCCTGTGGGTCATTTTGAGAACCTGGTTATGCCTTTTGGTCTTACTAATGCTCCTGCATTTTTTCAGAATCTTATTAATGACATCCTTAGACCTTTTATCGGCAAAAATGTGGTTGTGTATTTGGATGACATTTTGATTTATTCGCCGGATCTGGAGTCTCATTGGCGGAGCGTACGTGAGGTATTACAGTTATTAATGGACAATTCGCTTTTTGCTAAGCTGGAGAAATGTGAGTTCGCTGTACAGAGAATTAGTTTTTTGGGTTACATTATCTCCAGCGAAGGTTTTGAGATAGACCCGGTTAAAGTTCAAGCTGTACAGGAATGGCCTAGGCCTATTGGTTTGAAATCGATACAGAGGTTTTTGGGTTTCGCCAATTATTACAGAAAATTCATAAAAAATTTTTCTAGTATTGTCAAACCTCTGACCGATCTCACCAGGAAAGGTGCTGATGCGGTTCAGTGGTCTTCTGAGGCCATTGAAGCTTTTGTGTATCTCAAGGAGAGGTTCACCTCTGCTCCCATCCTTATGCAGCCTGATGTGACTAAGCCGTTTTTGGTCGAGGTTGATGCTTCCTCTGTGGGGGTTGGCGCAGTATTGTCTCAGGATAACGGGGATGGATTACATCCCTGTGCCTTTTTTTCAAAAAAATTTTCGGAGACTGAACTGAATTACAATATTGGTAATCGGGAATTATTGGCTATTAAACTCGCATTTGAACACTGGCGCCACTTCTTGGAAGGTGCGGAATTTCCCGTTCAGGTTCTTACGGATCATAAAAATCTGATATATCTTGATGCTGCCAAGCGCCTGAATGCCCGTCAGGCTAGGTGGGCACTGTTTTTCTCGCGGTTTAATTTCTCCGTTACTTACATCCCTGGTACTAAGAATGTTAAGGCGGATGCCTTGTCTCGCAGTTTTTCTCCCATAGTCGGTGCTGAGAAAGAGGAGAACATTTTACAAGAAGGTGTTGTGATAGCTGCTTTGGACTCCGTTTTGGAAGATGAGATTCTTAAAGCACAGGAGAATGCCCCATCTAACACTCCTCATGGGAGGTTGTTTGTGCCTGGGACCTTTAGGAGAGATTTGTTTGTTGAGTGTCACGAATCTCGGTTGGCAGGTCATCCCGGAATCTCTGAGACCAAGAGACTGGTGGGTCGCAGTTTTTGGTGGCCTGGATGGCAGAAGTAAGTCATTAAGTGGGTGCGTCAATGTACTATATGTGCTAGATCTAAGTCCTCACATACTCCTGCTGCGGGGTTGCTTTGTCCTTTGGAGGTTCCCAGTGCTCCTTGGACACATTTGGCTATGGACTTTATAACTGACCTTCCCCCCTCTGAGGGTTTTACTGTCATCTGGGTGGTCGTGGACCGTTTTAGCAAGATGTGTCACTTGGTTCCCTTCGTCAAACTGCCCTGCGCTAAAACTCTCGCTAAGGCCTTTGTCAAGGAAATTGTCAGACTTCATGGCGTTCCTACTGACATTGTTTCTGATAGGGGTCCTCAGTTCGTGGCTCGTTTTTGGCGTGCCTTTTGTGACAGGTTGGGAGTTCATTTGTCGTTCTCGTCCGGATATCATCCTGAATCTAATGGCCAGACAGAAAGGAAAAACCAGGATGTTGAGCAGTTCTTGCGTTGTTTTGTGGCAGACAATCAAGAGGGGTGGTCTGAGTTTCTGCCACTTGCTGAATTTGCTCTGAACAATCATACATCTTCTTCTGCTGGTTGTTCGCCTTTTTTTTGTTGTTCTGGGAGACATCCGTCGTTTGGGTCGTTCTCCAAGTTGGGATCTGCCGTGCCTGAGGAGGAGAATTTTTCCGGTGATTTGGAGAGAGTTTGGACGGATGTGCGTGGTAATCTTCAGGAGGCCAACAGAAAATCTAAAGACTACTTTGATAGGAAACGACAGGAGGTTTTGTTCGCTGTTGGTGACATGGTCTGGTTGTCCTCTAGGAATCTGCGGTTGAGGATTCCTTCTAAGAAATTGGGTCCCAAGTTTGTAGGGCCCTTTAAGGTGCTTCAGGTTGTCAACCAATCTGCTGTTAGGTTGGAGGTTCCTACCTCCTGGAGAATTAATCCGGTATTTCATGTCTCTCTGTTAAAAAAAGCTGTTGTGTCGGATGGTGACGCCTCTGCCTCTGTTCCTCCGGTGGTGGAGGACGGGGAATATGAAATTTCTCGCATCCTTAACTCTAGACGGTATAGAGGTAGTTTGCAGTATCTTGTGGCCTGGAAAGGTTTCGGACCCGAGGATAACTCTTGGGTGAGGTCAGATGATGTTTCCGCGTCCAGACTTATCAGAGCGTTTCACAGGAGATTTCCTGATAAGC
The DNA here is from genome assembly GCF_046119375.1 of Phyllobates terribilis. Taxonomy (NCBI): domain Eukaryota; kingdom Metazoa; phylum Chordata; class Amphibia; order Anura; family Dendrobatidae; genus Phyllobates; species Phyllobates terribilis. The sequence continues at coordinate 111,164,947 of NW_027362773.1, forward strand.
CTGGTCCTAGGGGATCTGGAGGATCCTCTTAGAAGGGGGGGTACTGTTAGAACCTTGCTCTTAGGTTTTTTCCTTTGCTGGTCACATGACCTTGTTGGCCTATTTAATCCTGCTCCGCCCTTCTGGCTTTGCTGGACTTCATTGTATAACTACTTTCTAGCTAGCCTGTGCTCTGTATCTAACTCTGTTAGTTTGCTTGGTCTACGGACCTCTATGTTGTATATATTTTGTTTGTTCGTCTGTCTGCTACTATTTCTGTTAGGAGGTGTCCCATTTTCCTCCCAGTCCTTAGTACTTGTAGGGATTCCTTCCCCACATCTATAGGTCTCCGTACAGACTAGCTTAGGACTTTAGCAGGTCTGATCGCAGGATCAGGTTCCCTGTTACATCGTAGGGATTCAGCTGAGTTCTATCGTAGGGACAGATCTCCTCTCTTTCCTTAGCTCTGGTAGCAGAACATAACAGAAGGATGGTTCGCTACGCCCCTGTATTGATTATAGAGGACTCAATCAGATCACGGTAAAGAACAAATATCCCCTGCCGCTCATCTCCGAGTTGTTTGATCGCCTTAAGGGCGCCAGGATCTTTTCCAAACTGGATCTTCGTGGAGCATATAACCTGGTCCGAATCCGTCAAGGAGATGAGTGGAAGACGGCATTCAATACCCGGGACGGTCACTATGAGTATCGTGTGATGCCCTTCGGTCTCTGCAATGCTCCCGCTGTCTTCCAAGAATTGGTCAATGACATCTTCCGTGATCTTCTTTACTCCTGCGTGGTGGTATACCTGGACGATAACTTGGTCTTCTCTCCGGATCTTCCCACACACCGGAGGGATGTTCGTCAGTTCCTGCTTAGGCTAAGGCAGAACCACCTCTATGCAAAATACGAGAAGTGCCTCTTCGAGCAGACCTCTCTTCCATTCCTGGGCTATGTTATCTCCCAGACAGGCCTACGAATGGATCCTGAGAAGCTCTCTGCTGTCCTAAAGTGGCCCCGTCCGGAGGGGTTGAAGGCGATTCAGCGATTCCTGGGCTTCGCCAACTACTATCGTCTCTTCATCCCGCACTTCTCTTCTCGGACTGCTCCCGTATCTGCGCTCACCCGTAAGGGAGCAAATCCCAAGGAATGGTCGCCCGAAGCTGAGGAGGCCTTCCTTTCCTTAAAACAAGCCTTCTCCTCTGCCCCAGTGCTGCACTGTCCGGATAGCAACAAACAGTTCTACCTGGAGGTTGATGCTTCCTCCTCCGGAGCCGGAGCGGTGCTCACCCAAAAGTCTTCTTCCGGGAGAATGGTAACCTGCGGCTTCTTCTCCAAACTCTTCTCCTCCTCTGAGCGCAACTACTCTATAGGAGACTGAGAACAGTTAGCCGTTAAATTAGCGCTGGAGGAGTGGTGCTACCTGCTTGAAGGGGCTCTATACCCGGTGATCATCTATACGGATCACAAAAACCTGGCATATCTCCAGAATGCCCAAAGACTCAACCCGCGCCAGGCCCGGTGGTCTTTCTTCTTCGCCCGCTTCGACTTCGTCCTACATTTCCGCCCGGCGGACAAGAATGTTAAAGCCGACACCTTGTCCCGATCCTTCCTGTCCTCTGATCAAGAGGAGGAGCCTATGCACATCATCGACCCCTCCAAAGTGATGAATGTGGCTCCCTTGGAACTGTCTCGTCTTCCACCCGGTAAGACGCTTGTAGCAGTACCAGATCGTGAGAAGGTTCTTCGCTGGGGTCATTCCTCCAAATTAGCCAGCCATGCTGGTCAAAAGAAGACCTTCCTGCTCATCACCCGGCATTACTGGTGGCCTACCCTGCGCAAGGATGTGGTAGACTTCGTCTCAGCCTGTTCGTCCTGTGCCCGCAATAAAGTTCCCAGACACCTACCAGCCGGTCAGCTCCTGCCTCTTTCTGTACCTGATGCCCCGTGGCAACACATTGCTATGGACTTTATTACAGATCTCTCTGTCTCTGCCGGTTGTACAGTCATTTAGGTGGTCGCCGACCGCTTTTCCAAAATGTCCCACTTCATCCCTCTGCCTGGCCTCCCGTCTGCATCAGAGCTGGCTAAGGACTTCTTCCTTCACATCTTCCGTCTCCATGGCCTACCCCTCCACATCGTGTCGGATCGAGGGGTTCAGTTCACCTCACGTTTCTGGAGAGCTACGTGTAAGCTGCTGGATGTCACCCTGGATTTCTCCTCCGCTTACCATCCACAGTCCAATGGTCAAGTGGAGCGGATCAACCAGATCCTTACCAGCTACCTCCGGCACTTTGTTAACGCTCACCATACTGATTGGGTGGATCTCCTGCCATGGGCCGAATTCTCCTACAACAATCATGAGAGCGATTCATCTTCCAAGTCTCCGTTATTTATAGTCTATGGTCAACATCCCCGGATTCCATTTCCCGTCTCCGCTTCTGTGGACAACCCTGCCGCGGAGTCTCTGGTCAGCGAATTTTCCACCATTTGGGAGAGTACTAAGTCCGCACTTCTTCAGTCCTCCGAGCGGATGAAGAGATATGCTGACAAGAGACGTCTGGACCCGCCTCAATTCCGTCCGGGAGACAAGGTTTGGCTCTCCTCCAAACATGTTCGGCTCAAAATACCCTCCTACAAGTTGAGTCCTCGGTTCATCGGTCCATTTGAAGTCCTTAAACAAATCAATCCAGTGGCCTACAAGCTAAAACTCCCAGTCACCTTACGGATTCCCAACTCCTTCCACGTATCTCTCCTCAAACCAGTAGTCTTTAATTCTTTTTCCAACAATCCAGGTACTCCCCCTGCTCCGGTTTCCGCTGAGGATGTTTTTGAGGTAGAGAACATTCTGGCCACCAAGAGGTTAAGAGAGAACTTGGGAACCCAGGGAGAACATCCATGCCCCGCTTCTCCTTGAAAAATTTCTTTATGGCCTAAAAAAGAGGGGGCGTAAAGGGGGGGGGGTACGGTAGCATCAGCATCTCTGCCCCCTGCCAGGCAGAGGCGCCGTCCCTCTCACCTCCCCGCTCCCTGCGCGGCGTCCTCCTGCGCTCCTCTTCCTGCTGTGCCTGCTAACCCGCTCATCTGGGAGCACTCGCCCGTTACCTCATAGCCTACCTGGAGGCTCCTGCTGTCACTTGCCGTGACCACCCGTCTGTTACCTAGAGACTTCAACCTGCTCTGCCGTCACGTTCCGTGACCACCCGTCAACTATCCAGAGACTTCTGTCTGCCTGTTGTGTCCATCTGCTATACCGGTCAGTCCCAGCCATCAGACCCGTTGGAGCCACCTGCTCTCTTACAAGGTCATCCCCAGAGTAGCACCTGGTCACTCTGCCCGGATCCTCCCTGGTCACGGAGTCGTTAGCCGCCGTCCGACCAGGGTCGGTTCGGGTGATACTTAGTTACGGCCCTCTGGGTCCCTCCTTACACCTTGGCACAGAGGTTCCACCACCCGGACCCGTAACAAGTTCCCAGAGATGCTTAGCACTTGTTGGCCCTTTTGCCTTCACTCGGCGGTCCAGCTCACTCCAAACCATCTCTCTCCTAAAAACGAGTGGCCATCATTACTTTAAGAAACAAAGGTCAGTCAGTCCGAAAAATTGGGCAAACTTTGAAAGTGTCCCCAAGTGCAGTTGCAAAAACCATCAAGCGCTACAAAGAAACTGGCTCACATGAGGACCGCCCCAGGGAAGGAAGACCAACAGTCACCTCTGCTTCTGAAGATAAGTTTATCCAAGTCACCAGCCTCAGAAATCGCAGGTTAACAGCAGCTCAGATTAGAAATCAGGTCAATGCCACACAGAGTTCTAGCAGCAGACACATCTCTGCAACAACTGTTAAGAGGAGACTGTGCATCAGGCCTTCATGGTAAAATAGCTGCTAGGAAACCACTGCTAAGGACAGGCAACAAGCAGAAGAGACTTGTTTGGGCTAAAGAACACAAGGAATGGATATTAGACCAGTGGAAATCTGTGCTTTGGTCTGATGAGTCCAAATTTGAGATATTTGGTTCCAACCACCGTGTCTTTGTGCGACGCAGAAAAGGTGAACGGATGGACTCTACATGCCTGGTTCCCACCGTGAAGCATGGAGGAGGAGGTGTGATGATGTGGGGGTGCTTTGCTGGTGACACTGTTGGGGATTTATTCAAAATTGAAGACATACTGAACCAGCACGGCATGCTATTCCATCCGGTTTGCGTTTAGTTGGACCATCATTTATTTTTCAACAGAAAAATGACCCCAAACACACCTCCAGACTGTGTAAGGGCTATTTGCCCAAAAGGGAGAGTGATGGGGTGCTACGCCAGATGACCTGGCCTCCACAGTCACCAGACCTGAACCCAATCGAGATGGTTTGGGGTGAGCTGGACCGCAGAGTGAAGGCAAAAGGGCCAACAAGTGCTAAGCATCTCTGGGAACTCCTTCAAGATTGTTGGAAGACCATTTCCGGTGACCTCTTGAAGCTCATCAAGAGAATGCCAAGAGTGTGCAAAGCAGTCATCAAAGCAAAAGGTGGCTACTTTGAAGAACCTAGAATATAAGACATATTTTCAGTTGTTTCACACTTTTTTGTTAAGTATATAATTCCACATGTGTTAATTCATAGTTTTGATGCCTTCAGTATGAATGTACAATTTTCATAGTCATGAATATACAGAAAAATCTTTAAATGAGAAGGTGTGTCCAAACTTTTGGTCTGTACTGTATATATAAATATATATATATATATATATATATATATATCTTGAACATAATTCTCCATCAGTTTTAAAAATATGTAATTTTTTATGCATGCAAGTGCAATACTGCGAGCCTAAACTAGTTTTCCTGTATGTTTGGTGTTGTCTGGCTATTGTCTGCCTCAACTACTCTATTAGGCAATAGTGTAATAGCCAATTTACACAGGCCGACCGCCGTTTTTGACGCGGGAGCTGAACAATTAGTAATAGACTAACCACTCAGTGCACTTTGGCTGCCATTGTTCTCGGCAGCACGAGTCCTTTTTACACAGGACAATGCGCAACCGAGAACAATGATTCTTTTCTGCAGCACAAAAGATTCTTTAACCTGACAAACGTTTATCGGGTGATTGGACTCCTTTTTAAACTATACGATTATCGTGAAATAAGCATTTCCTCTGAATGCTTGTTCACAATAATCGTTCATTGTGAAAGCACCGAACAGGAGCAATGCTTATTTTTCATCCAGTTCACAGTGATGTGACCAGCAGTTGCTAAATAAAACTTGGAATGTCATCCCCTTAAGGAATTCAGAAAAATGCAACAACCACAAACTCAATGTTCCAAGTCCAATCCTGTATTATCTGGCTCCTTCTGAAAATATTAGCTGTCGACTTGACATTTGCATCTAAATAAACCTTTTAAATGATAATTATGTCATCATATAAATTCAAGAGAATTAATTATTAAGAGCTTCTCTTCCAAAGTCTCTCTGATGTCGCAATAACCTGAAAGATGACCTACAATTAGGTCTTATAAATGCTGCTTTCACATGGTGTCGTTAAATGTAACACAAACTGCAGTGCATTCACGGTAAGACTTACAAGTCTATTCCAAGATATTTAAAAAAAAACTAACCAAACAGCGGGCAGCATGAATCAGAGCATGGGTGCAGGATTGCAGCCAGGTACATTTTTCTCTGAAATAGTCCAGCGTTATTGTTTTTTTTTTTTATAGCATTCCATTCTGTTAGAGTTGTTTTTCTTAAAATCCTGGACAACCCTTGTTACATTGACTATATATACCGTATATCAGATCAACCATAAATATGTTAGAGTATATGCACACATTGACTATTTGCAGCAGATTTTTCTACAGGAAAAATGCATAAAATGTGCATTTTTTTCCTGCTATTTTTAAGTGCGTTATTTACGGGTTTTTTCCTCATTCATTTGAATGGGTGTAAAATGCTGCAAAAATGCTAAAATAACTTATATGCTACAGATATATGAAAAGAAAATAACCAACAAACGAAAATAAACCCGCTTTTGTTTATACTCACCTCCTGTGCCGGCGCCGCTCCAGGGGTGTCGGCACTCGCGTTCCCGGGATTCATGTGAGGTTCTTATGTCACACAAGCCCTGCGCCCAATCAGTGCTGGCGTCACTGTCGCCACCTTCGGACAAATTGAACATCAAGAGAAAGTCAGAGAGCAGCGGCAGCTCTGACTTCCTGTTGATGTTCAATATTTCGGAAGGTGGGATAGTAAAGCCGGTGCTGATTGGATTCAGGGTTTATGTAGCATAACAACCTTACATGAACCCCAGGAATGCGAGTGCCGACACCTCTGGAACGACATCAACACCGGAAGTGAGTATAGGTGCTTTTATTTTACCTGGGCCAACATGAGGAATGAGAAGTTGTTGCCCAAGTAGTGGACAACTCCTTTAATGTGCCTGAACCAGCAGATAAATTCTAGATAAATGTTATGAATCGGAGTAGTAATAGGCTCTTAGATCAAACAATGGGTGTTTGATTTTAGATATTCCATTTCAAACATTTTACAGACTATTTGTTTAGGTATTTCAGGATTTATTATAGTCAGATAAGATGCTTTTACAAAAAAAGAGTAATAACAATGATCCTGTTTTTCTATTTTTCCCTGAAGAAAATTTGAGGCTAGTCATCTCATACTTTTCAGAAAGAAGAGAATTTCATCTTGTAACTGGATCTTATACACCTTTTTCCAAATTATTATGTCAAGGCTATTTTCCTCTGATTTTCCTAAATGGTCGATGCAAAAGAGTCAGTATAATTTTAAAATCATCAACTATTAAAGTGTAAATCAAATTTTATTGGACACACCTCCCAATGATAACTAAAACTCATAATGCACTGTTCGAAATTATTCTGCACAACAGAGTTTCTATACGTTGTAAAGAACTAAAAATAGTAATTTGTTGAATTTGCAGCATTAAGAGGCCACATTTACAGAAATCAAAAGATTTTTCAACCAAAAACATCTTAACAAGTCAGGTTACATTTTAAAATAGGACCCTTCATTTATATCACCTTCACAATTCTTGCATTCATTGTTTTTGGATAGTTTCTGCTTGAACTTCTTTGCAGGTTGTCAGAATAGCCTCAAAGAGCTGCTGTTTTGGTATTAACAGCCTTCCACCCTCATAGATCTTTTGCTTGAAGATACTCCAAAAGTTCTCAATAGGGTTGAGGTCAGGAGAGGATGGTGGCCACGCCATGAGTTTCTCTCCTTTTATGCATATAGCAGCCAATGACTCAGAGGTATTCTTTGCAGAATGGAGTGGTACATTGTCATACATGCAGATGATTATGCTACAGATGGCACGGTTCTTCTTTTTGTACCATGGAAGAAAGTGGTCAGTCAGAAACTCTATACTTTGTCAAGATTATTTTCACATCATCGGGGGACCCGAAAGGGGCCTATCAGCTTTCTCCCCATGATTATGGGACGACACATGACTCCGCCATCTCCTTGCTGACATCGCAGCGTTGTTTGGACATGGTGGCCATCCACCAACCATCCACTACTCCACCCATCTGTACCATACAGGGATACACGGCACTCAACAGTAAAACAAGACTGTTTCAAAATTAGTCCTCGTGTATGTTTCCTTTTCTGCTTGTGAGCAATGTTTAGGTGTGGCCGAATAGTAGATTTATACACAACTGCGAGCCTTTGGAGGATCCTACACCTTGAGGATCGTTGGACTCCAGAGGCACCAGCAGCTTCAAATAACTGTTTGCTGCTTTGTAATAGTATTTTAGCAGCTGCCCTCTTAATCTGGCAAAAACCTTCCTCATTATGCCTTTAACTGTACGAACCCGTCTGTGCTTAGTATCGACCAAAAATCTCTTCACCTTACGATGATCATGCTTAAGTTTTCAAGAAATATCTAATGTCATCATACCTTGTCCAAGGAATTGCACTATTTGACGCTTTTTGGCAGCAGAGAGGTCCTTTTTCATATCTCTTGAAACCCTTGATCTGCTTAATATTGTGGAACGTCCTTCTTAAGTAGTTTTCCTTTAATTGGGCTCACCTGGCAAACTACTTATCACAGATGTGTGAGGTTGATTTCAGTGATCCAAACAGCCCTGAGACACAATATCATCCATGACTTTATTTGTGTTATGCATTCACAGAGGGACCTAGTAAGACTGGCATCAAACCAGCAAAGGCGCAGCCACAGACGCACTTAGCGCAAGCTGCCCAGCTATGCGAGTCTGTGAGGGCCAGGAATACTCTTCACCCATCACCCAGTAAATGGAAGGGGGACTTTGGCAGAGCCCTTCCCAGGCCCACTGTCGCCGGACAGCTGGTGTCTGGTAATGCGGCTGGTATCTAGTCAAGGACCAGGTGGGTACCTCTGCAAGAACCCCAGGAAGTGTAACCAAAAGAGAAAATGAGACAACCCCTCTAAGTTAGCAAAACCTAATGCTAGAACCACTCACCACCAAGCACATAGGGAACTGCAATAAACAGCAAAGGACTGAGCAGGGAGCAGGATTATATAGCTCGCCTAATGATCAGGTGTTGATTACCTCCCAATCATCCCCAGACAGACACTCCCTACTAGCTTTAACAGCAGACTGGACAAAATCCCACCATTGCTTAGTGCCAAACAATACAGCGTCCTGCATATCTTGGTAACCAGGGAAGACAGCGTCCCATCTCCCACGGGCAGAGAAATCAGTGAATGTCACGGCATCTCGTGTCCTCAAACATTCCACAACACCAGAACTCGTTGCTCCACAAGATTGGGACAGTTTCCCTTCACAAGTGGTAACTACGCCTCCAGGGTCAGGACAATGGTGGCGCTTGTGACCGGAGTAGCGTAGTACCGGACCTGCTCCATTCCCAGGTGGGAGCACAAAACCACGATTCGTAACTATTTGAAAAAAAAAAATTACATCTTTATGACACTTAAATCCAATTTACATACTAATTTAGAAAGTGGTACACTCTAGTAATTGCCTGATATTCCACACCTGCACATTTTAGATATTTCTTCTTGTTAGTATTGCAGTTGAAGACAAAATCTTAGCCCCTACCCAACTTATGGTACCTCCACTTTACAGATTTATTTTTATGTTTGACACGTTACAAAATGATTAAAAAAAAGTTATTTCCTGATGAAGTTCTCATCTGGAAATGTATTCTTCTCATGCTCCCTCACTGTATTGGCACCTAATACATAATGGTACCATTTAATTTTATAATGTGAAAGGTTGGCGTAAGATGGGGCTTGAATTCTCCACCAAGCAATTGAGACATTGTTTATTGTTTTGGTCTTACAGTTCATTTTGCAGTAAAATTTATATGATAACTTTATTACACCGGCCAATACGATTATGGTAATACCAAATTTACATAGTGATTTTTCTATGTTTAACAAAGAGCAGGGTCATACCTTTGTTATTTACTGGTTGACGGAATTGTATAAGGGCTTGTTTATTTGCGAGACTAGATGTAGTTTTTTGGGCGGTATATTTGACTTTTTATCTTTTGTGGGAGTAGGTGAAGTAATAAAAAAAAAATGCGATTCTGGCATTTTTAAAAAGAAATAATTTTATATTTTAGTAGATCATAATGTTAATAAATGTTTAGATCTTGACTTGCGTGACACATGTTCATTGACAGAAAAAAATATTCTCTATTCCACTGAACTAAATACAACTTGTTGAAATCAATTAGAAAAGGACGTCTGGAATTGTTCACGGATCATAGAGCTTATTTTCTCCTTTAGGCCATGTTCACACATCCGTATTTTCGGTCCGAGTGTTGTCCATGGAAAAAACTGACTTCACATGGACAGATCTAGGACCATTGATATTAAACTAGACTATTTATTTGACTGTTTTTGCACATGGACTGAATGCAGACATGTTTTTCGGTTGATACTCGCCTATTCAAGTCTACGTGTGCACAAAAAAAAAAAATGGATTCCATATGGATCAACCATGTGTAACACGGCTACTTTAGATGCAGTGACATAGAAACACAGAGCAGCCAATACAAGGTTAATAAACAGGGGAGGTTTATGACAACAGGGTCAATCTCCACGCAGGGAGTAACAGGGGAAAAACAAGGGAAGTAGCAGGTAAAAGTCTATAACTGACAGTTCACAGTTTAACTAGATGTAGCAGAGTCGAACCGGTTGTAATCGGCAGTTTTACACTTAGCTGACTCTTATCCTCCACAAGGCAGCTGCCAGCTGATGCCGGTGTTGATTTCTTCAGGCTTCCCCGCCCAAACAATGCTCTGTCTTCTAGCGGCAGGGGCGGTCTCCGGTTTTACCCGCTGAGCCCCTAGTCCATAACACGGCACCGCACGTGCTCGGCTCCACGGAACCTGCGTCTCTTCTCCCTCTAGTCGGCTTGACTCCTCTGGTCCACTGCACTCGGATCTTGCTCCAAGTACTGGAGCCAGGAGCCTCTCACACTGCTCTCCTGAGTGGGACGCTCCTGCCGCTTTCCCGCGCAAAAGTCCTTGTCTCCCCCTTTCTCTAGCCACGCCACCAGTTTCCCGGTCACCTGACCTCCCAGCTCTCATTCTGGACACGCCCCCAGCTTCCCAGTCACCTGACTCATGTGCTCGCAGTTTGTCTTCCCCCTGCAACCAGAGGTACGGCCCCGGCAGTTCCGGATCCCTTGTTCTGAAAGTACTTACACCCCGGTCTTCCCCCTTACACATGTAGCATTCGATATTTTACAAATACATTGCCATTATTAACATTGGGAAAATGCTTTCGGCTTTACAAATTTTATTCACTGTTGATGTACAAAAAAAAAAGAGTGCCATGTAGATAGATGACAATACAGATGAAAAATCACCCAATTTTTTTCTGGATGAAATTTCTTTTTTTTTCACCCTTGTGTAAACGTAGAGAGAGGTCTCGATGCCTTTCTTGAAAAATATAAGGACAGATTATGGGCACTAGATTCTGTGATGGGACGTTGATCCAGGGAACTAGTCTGAGAGGAGGAAGAAGTCCAGCAACCACAGAAAAAAGGAAACATTTTTTCCCCTCATGTGGATTTATTTTTATCCCTGGTTTTAACTTACGTAATAAATGTTATGTTTTAGTACATAATGTTTTCCTATTTTTCTGCGGTTGCTGGACTTCTTCCTCCTCTCTCCATGGCTCACATTACTCAGGAACCAGCTTGAAGTTTCCTTACACCGCACCCATATTCATGGATTTCCTATACCGGTCAGCTGATATTTGGTTTCTTTATTTTTGCTATCCGTGGAATATACTCATCTGAGGAAGGAAGAGGAGACACATATATAGTAAGGGGCCTGTGCAAACATTGCAGATGTCACGTTTTGACTCATTTTTTTCTGCGCAGATTTGTCACAAAACCTGAAGGGTTTCCTGATGCCTGCAAAGTGAATGAGAATCCTGAAGTCTGATGCACGTTTCTTATTTTTGACTTGCAAATTTGGTGTAGATTTAAATCTGCAGGATGTTAATTCTTTTAGCGTTTTTGCTGCAGATTTCACCCATACTAATGTGGGGGAAAAAAATCTGCAGCAAAAACGCAACTATTTTCCGCTGCTTTTTTCCTGCCAAGAAATGGCAGAAATTTCTGCAACAAAAATCTACAGATTACACATACCCATACTATATTTCCAAGTGTAACATCTGTATATTGCCTCCATGTGTTTTAAACTAAGTAATCAAAATCCAAATTAAAAAAAAAATATGCAAAAATGGCTGTCAATACCAGAAATCACAAAATCACCACTACTCAACCTCCTCTCGACCTCTGCTGATCCAGCTCTGAGCTTCCTGAAGCGCTACTGATCTTTATTTACAACCTGGCAGAACAAACCTTAGTGGCATTACCACTTAGCGATGGGAGCCTTGATACCAGTAGTGTGGATATTTATTACTCACCCTGTGGATGTCTATTCAAAGGGTTTAACAAACATATTGCATTAACTGTTTCAGGCTATTATAAATAACCTTTACTGCAGTTGTCTTAAGTTGCTGTTTGTGGCTCTTTCAATTTTGGGTAAATTGAAAGAATGTTCAATCAGGTCAAGATCAAATGTGTTTGCAAAATATTTCATTCTTTTAATACAGGGATACTACACTTTAGCAAAATGTATGACAAGCAATAGTTAAAGCGGACATTTAACTCCTCGTCGTTTGATCATGGCTCACCCAAACACTCAGTCTGGAAGAGCATTTAGTGAAACAATAAAAGGCGGACACGACACAAAACAATCTTGAAACAGACACAAAGTCCTGTAACAGGTTTCTTCATATGACTCCAGTTTCGCCTGGGATGGCATCACCAGGTGTTCTAGGGCAGGAAAAGGGGTTAATGGATACATTCCTGGGCAGAGCCAAACAGTATTATATATGGCTGTACTGTGATCAAAGCTGTGTACATAATTAAGAAATATGCTCACACTCTTCATCATTGTATATTAGGGAATTGTTTGTATAGTCAATCTCTCCCTTTGTAAGTGGAAGTCATCCGAACAATAGGGGAGAGCAGCCACTGAGTAATCAAATTCCTTACACTTGTGCACCTTGGCACCAGTCAGCACAAAACACCAGACGTACAAAACCCAGTAAATCCTTTGATCGTGGCTAAATCATCCACCACTAAAATGACCAAACGGCTGCCTGTATATGAAGGCGAGATACATATTTATAATTTTTACGGTGTAATAGTCAGTTTATGAGGTTACAACATCAGAATCATTGTCTATCCAGATAGCAAAAATATTTCAAGGACCGTACATCACTCATCACCCTTAGAGCATGTTTCCACAATAGTGTAAATGCGGAGTTTTTTTCCGCTGCGTTTTTTTGTGCAGAAAATCAGCTGCGTTTAACTGTCCAATCAAAGTGGATGTGATTTCGGAAAAACTCATGCCCACTGTGCATCTATAAGAGCTTGAAAAGAAAATACATAAAAAAAAACGCTAGTAAAAAATTTCAAGCACAGAATCAAAGCTTTTCTGTACTAAAAAAGACATAAAAAACACATCAATGAAAGCTTATTTTTTGTTCAATACATATTACATGTGTGAATATCCACTATATACACTGCTCAAAAAAATAAAGGGAACACTCAAATAACACATACTAGATCTGAATAAATGAAATATTCTCATTGAATACTTTGTTCTGTACAAAGTTGAATGTGCTGACAAAATCACACAAAAATCATCAATGGAAATCAAATTTATTAACCAATGGAGGCCTGGATTTGGAGTCACCCCCAAAATTAAAGTGGAAAAACACACTACAGGCTGATCCAACTTTGATGTAATGTCCTTAAAACAAGTCAAAATGAGTCTCAGTATTGTGTGTGGCCTCCATGTGCCTGTATGACCTCCCTACAACGCCTGGGCATGCTCCTGATGAGGTTGCGAATGGTCCCCTGTGGGATCTCCTCCAGGATGGCACATCAATGTGAGCTGTGGCAAGAAGGTTTGCTGTGTCCGTCAGCGTAGTGTCCAGAGGCTGGAGGCGCTACCAGGAGATAGGCCAGTACACCAGGAGACGTGGAGGGGGCCGTAGGAGGGCAACAACCCAGCAGCAGGACCGCTACCTCCGCCTTTGTGCAAGGAGGAACACTGCCAGAGCCCTGCAAAATGACCTCCAGCAGGCCACAAATGTGCATGTGTCTGCACAAATGGCTAGAAACAAAGTCCATTAGGGTGGTATGAGGGCCTGACGTCCACAGATGGGGGTTGTGCTCACAGCCCAACACCGTGCAGGATGCTTGACATTTGCCACAGAACACCAGGATTGGCAAAGTCGCCACTGGCGCCCTGTGCTCTTCACAGATGAAAGCAGGTTCACACTGAGCACATGTGACAGACGTGATAGTCTGGAGACGCCGTGGAGAGCGATCTGCTGCCTGCAACATCCTTCAGCATGGCCGGTTTGGCAGTGGGTCAGTAATGGTGTGGGGTGGCATTTCTTTGGAGGGTAACACACCGCCCTCCATGTGCTCGCCAGAGGTAGCCTGACTGCCATTAGGTACTGAGATGAGATTCTCAGACCCCTTGTGAGACCATATGCTGGTGCGGTTGGCCCTGGGTTCCTCTTAATGCAGGACAATGCCAGACCTCATGTGGCTGGAGTGTGTCAGCAGTTCCTGCAAGATGAAGGCATTGAAGCTATGGACTGGCCCGCCCCTTCCCTAGACCTGAATCCGATTGAGCACATCGAGGACATCATGTCTCGCTCAAACCACCAACGTCACGTTGCACCACAGACTGACCAGGAGTTGGCGGATGCTTTAGTCCAGGTCTGGGAGGAGATCCCACAGGAGACCATCTGCAACCTCATCAGGAGCATGCCCAGGCGTTGTAGGGAGGTCATACAGGCACGTGGAGGCCACACACAATACTGAGCCTCATTTTGACTTGTTTTAAGGACTTTACATCAAAGTTGGATCAGCCTGTAGTGTGTTTTTCTACTTTAATTTTGGGGGTGACTCCAAATCCAGGCCTCCATTGGTTAATAAATTTGATTTCCATTGATGATTTTTGTGTGATTTTGTTGTCAGCACATTCAACTTTGTACAGAACAAAGTATTCAATGAGAATATTTCATTCATTCAGATCTAGGATGTGTTCCCTTTATTTTTTTGAGCAGTGTAGTTGCATAGATCCTACTAAGAAATGTGAATAGACACTAGAATGTTCAATAGAACACATTTTTATTAATGCATAAAAATAAAAAATATATTAACCAAGGGGATAGTGTAACATACAGAGAGAATCAAATAATGCACAGGGAAATGTATAGGAAGTGGTTATAATAAACATATGATAATTTCCCTGAGTCAAGTTATAAGTCCAAATATGAATATAGCAGCAGGGTCAATAAATAAATACATATCAGGAAAGAAATCCAAATGGATTACCGTATTTTTCGGACCATAAGATGCACTTTCCCCCCCAAATTATGGGGAGAAATGGGAGTGCGTCTTATGGTCCGAATGTACAGTTTTGTGATGTGGGGGCAGCTGGGGTGGCGATGGAATGGTGTTACCCAGTAACGAGCGGCGGCAGCAGCATGTTTGTGGGCGCAGCCATGAATTCACTACGTCCACGCTAGACATCAGGTGGTGGGCGGTCCCTCGTCCAGATCGCGCTCTGCAGTGACGTTACTAAGAGGCAGGGCCGGGGCAACACAGAACAGCACAGCGCGCAGTCATGCCCGGCCCTGCCTCTTTGCAACATCACTGCAGCGCGCGATCTGGATGAGAGACCGCCCACCTTCTAATGTCTAGTGCGGCCATAGTGAATTCATGGCTGTGCCCACAACCAAGCTGCTGCCGCCACTCATTACTGGGTAACAGCTCCATCGCCACCACAGGCCCCTCCTCTGCCACAGCCCCCGCCCGCTCCGCTCATACAGCCACAGCCCCCTCCAGCAACAGTCCCCTCTGCTGCCACAGCCACAGCCCTCTCCGCTGGGACAGTCCCAGCCCCCTCCCGCTGCCACAACCCCAGCCGCCTCCTGCCAAAGCCCCCTCCGCTGCCACAGTCCCTGCCCCCTCCAGCTGCCACAACCCCAGCCGCCTCCGCTGCCACAGCTCCCTCCGGTACCACAGTCCCTGCCCCCTCCCGCTGCCACAACCCCAGCCGCCTCCGCTGCCACAGCCACCTCCAGCCACCTCTGCTGCCACAGCCCCCTCTGCTGTCACAGCCCCAGCCCCCTACCGCCACAGCCCCAGCCCCCTCCGCAGCCCCAGCTCCCTCCGCAGCCACAGCCCCAGCCGCCTCCATTGCCACAGCCCCAGCTCCCTCCGCTGCCACAGCCCCAGCCGCCTCCGCTGCCACAGCCCCAGCGCCCTCTGCTGCCACAGCCCCAGCCGCCTCCGCTGCCACAGCTCCCTCCGCCGCCACAGCCCCAGCCACTGCCACAGCCCCCTCCGCTCATACAGCCACAGCCCCCTCCGCTCATACAGCCCTCTCCCGCTGCCACAGCCCCAGCCGCCTCCGCTGCCACAGCCCCCTCCCGCTGCCACAACCCCAGCCGCCTCCGCTGCCCCAGCCTCATCCGCTGCCCCAGCCCCCTCCCGTTGCCACAGCCCCAGCCCCCTCCAGCCACAGCCCCAGCCGCCTCCGCTGCCACAGCCCCAGCTGCCTCCGCTGCCCCAGCCACCTCCGCAGGCACAGCCTCAACCCCCTCCCGCAGCCACAGTCCCAGCCCCCTCCAGCTGCCACAACCCCAGCCGCCTACGCTGCCACAGCCCCCTCCCGCTGCCACAACCCCACCCGCCTCCGCTGCCCCAGCCACCTCTGCAGCCACAGCTGCCAGTCACAGCCCGCAGCCACAGTCCCAACCCCCTCCCGCAGCCACAGTCCCAGCCCCCTCCCGCAGCCACAACCCCAGCTCCAGAAGCCTCCGCTGCCACAGCCCCCTCCACTCATACAGCCACAGCCCCCTCTGCTGCCACAGCCACCTCCTGCTACAGCCCCATCCGCTGGGACAGTCCCAGCCCCATCCCGCTGCCACAACCCCAGCCGCCTCCGCTGCCACAGCCCCAGCTGCCTCCGCTGCCCCAGCCACCTCCGCAGGCACAGCCCCAACCCCCTCCCGCAGCCACAGTCCCAGCCCCCTCCAGCTGCCACAACCCCAGCCGCCTACGCTGCCACAGCCCCCTCCAGCTGCCACAACCCCACCCGCCTCCGCTGCCCCAGCCACCTCTGCAGCCACAGCCGCCTCCGCTGACAACAGCCACAGCCCCTTCTGCTGCCACAGCTGCCAGTCACAGCCCGCAGCCACAGTCCCAACCCCCTCCCGCAGCCACAGTCCCAGCCCCCTCCCGCAGCCACAACCCCAGCTCCAGAAGCCTCCGCTGCCACAGCCCCCTCCACTCATACAGCCACAGCCCCCTCTGCTGCCACAGCCACCTCCTGCTACAGCCCCATCCGCTGGGACAGTCCCAGCCCCATCCCGCTGCCACAACCCCAGCCGCCTCCGCTGCCACAGCCCCAGCTGTCTCAGCCCCAGACGCAGCTCCAGTTGCCTCAGCTGCCACAGCCTCCTCCGCTGCCCCAGCCCCCTCTGCTCATACAGCCACAGGCCCCTCAGCTGCCACAGCCACCTCCTGCCACAGCCACCTCCCGCTGCCACAACCCCAGTCGCCTCCGCTGCCCCAGCCGTCTCCGCTGCCACAGCTCCGCCTCCGCTGCCACAGCCCCCTCCCACTGCCCCAGTCGCCTCCGCTGCCCCAGCCGTCTCCGCTGCCCCAGCCCCTTCTGCTGCCACAGCCCACTGCCAGTCACAGCCCGCTGCCACAGTCCCAACCCCCTCCCGCTGCCACAGTCCCAGCCCCCTCCCGCTGCCACAGTCCCAGCCCCCTCCGCAGCCCCTCCACCTCCGCTGCCACAGCCCCAGCCCCCTCCGCAGCCCCAGCCCCCTCCGCAGCCACAGGCCCAGATCCCTCCGCAACCCCAGCCGCCTCTGCTGCCGCAGCCCCCTGCCAGTGTGACCTCGCTCCCTGCCTATTGTGGGTCCAGAATAAGAGGCAAGCATTATAACGTAGAAGTAAAATATAAAGTAAAGTGAAAAAGCACATGTCATTAAACATTGTACCACTCCTGTGGTGAACTATAACTCCCAGCATGCCATAAGAGCTGAAGGACTTGCTGGGAGTTGTAGTTCTCCTCGGAGCAACCACATGACAAATGTATGGTAAACTATAACTCCCAGCATGGCATAAGAGCTGCAGGATATACTGGGAGTTATAGTGCCCCTCAAAGGCAACACAATACCTGTGGGATTTTAAAGAGGACATACCATACGTGGCTGAAGTCATACAGCCAGTACATGATACAAGCCGCCAGTGGATCAGGCAGCATACTGGCTGTATGACTTCAGCCACGTTTGTTTTTCAGCGTTTCTTCCTGAGTGTGTGTACAGTTAGAGACCAGTCAGTCATTAACAGCAGGAGAGGAGAAGCCAAAGTAAGGTATGTTTTCCTCTGCCGCAGCATTTCAGACGGAAGACTGAAACATACCATATCAGCCTTACGTCGTACATCCAGTGTCTGATGCATGCTGCCCGTGGATCAGGCAGAATGTATCAGCTGTCGCAATCCATGGGCAGAATGAGTCAAAAGTTTTTTTTTTTCACTATTTTCCACCTCGAAAACCTAGGTGCGTCTTATGGTCCGGTGCGTCTTATAGTCTGAAAAATACGGTAATAAATAAATAAATAATCATATACAGACACCTCAGCAAATATCATAAAAACTACATAACATATATTAGGGAAAAAGTACCATGTAAAAACAAACCCAGGACTCCAACGGATGTTTCGCCAGGTGGCTTTCCAAAGGAATGTATGTCAACAAATTCTTGATGAAAGCATAACACCACCTGTAAAAAAAAAAATCTGAAGTTGAAAAGAGGATGGCTTCTACAAATAGATAATGATGATTCTAAACACACATCAAAATCCACAATAGACGACCCCGAAAAGCGCAAGCTGAAGGTTTTACAATGGCCCTCACAGTCCCCTGATCAATGAAATCATCAATCAGTCATCAATCATCAGTCCCCCATCAATGAAAATCTGTGGCTAGACCTCAAAATAGCAGTGCATACAAGATGCCCCAGGAATCTCACAGAACTGGAAGAATTTTCCAAGGAAAAATGGAAGAAAATCCCTCAAACAAGAATTGAAAGACTCTTGTCTGGCTACAAAAAGTGATTACAGAATGTTACTTTCAAAAGGGGGTGCTACTAGGTGCTACTAGGTACTGAACATGCAGGGTGCCCAAACTTTTGCATCAGCCCCTTTTCCTTTTTGTCATTTTTAAAATGTAAAAGATGAAAGTATATATTTTGTTGC
The DNA here is from genome assembly GCF_046119375.1 of Phyllobates terribilis. Classification (NCBI taxonomy): domain Eukaryota; kingdom Metazoa; phylum Chordata; class Amphibia; order Anura; family Dendrobatidae; genus Phyllobates; species Phyllobates terribilis. The sequence goes on from NW_027362773.1 coordinate 111,183,779, forward strand.
CTAAAATACACAGGAAATGTGTCATCTTTAACTTTAGACCTTTTAGAGATCATTTCATCTTCAACTACATGGCACTGTAAGTATGTATGTTTTTTTAAAACTATCTTTGCTACAGCAGCTCTTCTGTGGGGTTGGCTAAATGGGCTACTCCAAGTTTTTCACACCTGGATTTGGGGATCCTCTGCCATTCGTCCTTGCAGATCCTCTCCAGTTCCATCAGGTTAGAGGTGAAAGTTGGTGGACAGCCATTTTCAGGTCTCTCCAGAGATGCTCAATTGGGTTTAGGTCAGGGCTCTGGCTGGGCCAGTCAAGAATGGTCACAGAGTTGTTCTGAAGCCACTCTTGTTATTTTAGCTGTGTGCTTAGGGTCATTGTCCTGTTGGAAGGTGAACCTTCGACCAAGTCTGAGGTCCAGAGCACTCTGGAAGAGGTTTTCATGCAGGATATCTCTGTACTTGACAGCACTTATGTTTCCTTCAATTGCAACCAGTCGTCCTGTCCCTGCAGCTGAAAAACACTCCCGTGGCAGCATCATGCTATGGGGGTGTTTTTTTACCGCTTAGAATTATCATCAAAAAGTTCTATTTTCATCTTATCAGACCAGAGAATCTTATTTCTCATTGTCTGGGAGTCCTTCATGTGTTTTTGAGCAAACTCTATGCGGGCTTTCATATGTCTTGCACTGAGGAGAGGCTTCCATCGGGCCACTCTGCCAAAAAGGCCCGACTGGTGGAGGGCTGCAGTGATAGTTGACTTTGTGGGACTTTCTCCCATCTCCCTACTGCATCTCTGGAGCTCAGCCACAGTGATCTTGGGGTTCTTCTTTACCTCTCTCACCAAGGCTCTTCTCCCACGATTGCTCAGTTTGGTTGGATGGCCAGGTCTAGGAAGACTTCTGGTGGTCCCAAACTTCTTTCATTTAAAGATTGTGGAGGCCACTGTGCTCTTAGGAACCTTGATTAATGTAGAAATTATTTTGCAACCTTGGCCAGATCTCTGCCTTGCCACAATTCTGTCTCTGAGCTCCTTGGGCTGCTCCTTTGAGCTCATGATTCTCATTTGGTCGGACATGCACTGTGAGGTCTTTTATAGACAGGTGTGTGCCTTTCCAAATCAAGTCCTATCAGTTTAATTAAACACAGCTGGACCCCAATGAAGAAGTAGAACCATCTCAAGGAGGATCACAAGGAAATGGACAGCATGTGACTTAAATATGAGTGTCTGAGCTAAGGGTCTGAATACTTATGACCATGTGATATTTCAGTTTTGATTTTTTTAAAAAATTTGCAAACATTTCTACATTTCTGTTTTTTTTTCAGTCAAGATGGGGTGCAGAGTGTACTTTAATGAGAAAAAATGAACTTTTTAGAATTTACCAAATGGCTGCAATGAAACAGAGTGAGAAATGTAAAGGGGTCTGAATACTTTCCATACCCACTGTATGTCCAAGTTAGTAAAGTTCATTGAGAAGCTTTGCTATCCTAATCATGAAATATTCTCTTGTACTGACCAAAAGTAGCCATGGCATCCAAATAGCTGTAATGAAACAAAGAGTGAAAAATGTAAAGGGGTCTGAATACTTTCCGTACCCACTGTACATATTATATATTTTTTACTACTTAAAAAAATATAAAAATGTTTGTTGTTTTTTCAGAACGAATAGTAAGCAGTTTTTATTGGTACCATTTAGGTGTACATATGACCTCATGATTGACAGCTCCATCTAAGGCAGGCATGTCAAACTCAAACACACAGAGGGCCAAAATGAAAAACTCTGACAAAGTTGTAGGCCAACCAGTATACAGAATAATGGGCCCCACATAGTCCTCCATACAGAATAATGGGCCCCCCATAGTCCTCCATACAGAATAATGGGCCCCCCATAGTCCTCCATACTGAATAATGGGCCCCCCATAGTCCTCCATACTGAATAATGGGCCCCCCATAGTCCTCCATACTGAATAATGGGCCCCCCATAGTCCTCCATACTGAATAATGGGCCCCCCATAGTCCTCCATACTGAATAATGGGCCCCCCATAGTCCTCCATACTGAATAATGGGCCCCCCATAGTCCTCCATACTGAATAATGGGCCCCCCATAGTCCTCCATACTGAATAATGGGCCCCACATAGTCCTCCATACTGAATAATGGGCCCCACATAGTCCTCCATACTGAATAATGGGCCCCACATAGTCCTCCATACTGAATAATGGGCCCCACATAGTCCTCCATACTGAATAATGGGCCCCACATAGTCCTCCATACTGAATAATGGGCCCCACATAGTCCTCCATACTGAATAATGGGCCCCACATAGTCCTCCATACTGAATAATGGGCCCCACATAGTCCTCCATACTGAATAATGGGCCCCACATAGTCCTCCATACTGAATAATGGGCCCCACATAGTCCTCCATACTGAATAATGGGCCCCACATAGTCCTCCATACAGAATAATGGGCCCCACATATTCCTCCATACAGAATAATGGGCCCCACATAGTCCTCCATACAGAATAATGGGCCCCACATAGTCCTCCATACAGAATAATGGGCCCCACATAGTCCTCCATACAGAATAATGGGCTCCTCAGCACACTCCATACATGTAGTTTACTGAAGGGGATAAAAGCAAATCCTGTAAGGGCTCGTGCACATGGCTATATTTTCAGTCCAAGTACGACTCGACAAAGCATCGGATACCACTCAGACCAATTTTAGTATATAGGGTTCTTAGTAACACTGTTTTTGATCAAAAATAGTATATAAGCAATCCTACCATCGACAAGGTGAACCCGCTCGGGCTTTTTATTTATTTACAGCAGGGTTTATATTTATTTTGCTTCTTGTAGGTTTTCCAGATTCATGGCCATTGTGAAACATGCATTTTTGTGCTGCCTGTATACCAACTTAACCAAGCTCAAATTTTGTGTTTTTTTCAATTTTAGTCTATGGGGCCATGCACATGTCAGATTCTTTACTCAGACTGAGCCGTTCCGGGGAAAAATTTGCTGCGTGCCCGAGTTTGATCTAATATTTGTATCGCACTCGGCCATGCAACTTATGAGTGCATGGAAATCAATGGGCTGCACTCGGATGACATCTAAGTGCAGTCTAATTTCCACGGACTGACTTTTTACACTTCCTGGTATTTGGCTTTGACCAAACTTTGGGCTATGTGCGCACGTTCAGGATTTGAAGCAGAAATTTCCTGAGCTTTTCGGCATCTCTTTGGCAGGAAAAACACTGTGGAAAAAACGTGCAGTTTTGGCGCGTTTTTTTTTAAGCGTTTTCATACATCAATGAATGCTTTTTGGAGCTAAATAAAGTTATTTGGTGGGATATTGCTTAAACCCCTTGGATTACCATCAGAACTGGGGTGAGTATATTGGTTAATTTAAATGATTAAAGAATGTGTCTGTTGTATTTCAAATAAAGTGTTTGCTCTGTTTCGGTGTGTTTATTTAACTCTTTACTTTAATTAGGCTTGGTGATGAAAGGGTCTGATTGACACCTTGTCCTTACCAAACAAAAGAGCTAGGTGTCAGCTAATACCATTCGCCCAATGTCATTAGCATTTCCATTCATGTAATTTCTGGGGCAGCTGTGAGCTGCTATTTTTCACCTAGAAAGGGTTCAATACGCAAACATGGTCCCTGGCCATTATTAACAGCTCATAGCGCTTCGTCGCCACGAACAGCAACAAGCAGCGCTTTGGACGCAGCATATTTTTGCAGCGTCCAAAACACGGTGTTCTAATACTGCACTTTTGTTGTCGGTACATGTGAATCCACCGCATATAATGACACTTCAATTGGTCAAAATCTGCAGCGGAGACTAGCGTGTCCGCTACAGAAATTGACATGCTGTGGGTGTGTTTGGGTACGTGGCCACGGTCAGGAGCCGCTGCAGGTTTGACGTTGCGTGTTTAAACAGCATCAAACCCGCAGCGTCCAGATGTTACAGCAGAATGGATGGGATCTCTAGAAATCCTATGTCCACTACGTGTGCATCAGAGGCTGCGGATCACCCGTGGACACTGACATGTGGCGCGCCTTTCAGGACCGCAGCATGTCAAATTCTCTTGCGGAGTCACTAATCTCTGCAACAGAAATTTGACAACTAGAATGTATTGAATGAGGTAAATAATGTGTTCAGTGAACACATGTGGATTTACCTGCATTCAATAGAATGCAATGTTTTGGACGCAGCAAAAAATATACGTCCAAACCGCTGCTATGTCCGGATTGTGGGCACAGAGCCTAAAATTAAAAAATAAAAAACCGGCGTGGGCACCTGCGTCATTTTTATAGAGGGAAAGTCGACCTGCCTGGTGTGTTCCTTGGTCTTCATGATGCTCTCTGCACTTGAAACAGAAACCTGAGACTATCACAGAGCAGGTGCATTTATACGGAGACTTGATTACACACAGGTGGATTATATTTATCATTAACAGTCATTTAGGACAACATTGGATCATTCAGAGATCCTCACTGAACTTCTAGAGCAGGGGTCTCAAACACACGGCCCGCATGCGGCCCCTCCGGCTGCTTCTTGCGGCCCGCAGGCACAGACCCCGTAACGATCGCGGCTCTCTCCAGCCGCCATCAGCGCTGTAGTCCAGTGTATTGCCGCGCAGAGACCGGCTCTCTGCACAGCAATACCAGTGTCAGCCGCTGACCTCTGCGTCCCAGCGCAGCGGCGTATGACGTCACGGCCATGCGCAGATGTCAGCTGCTGGCCTCTGATAGGCCGGCGGCTGACACTGGTATTGCTGTGCAGAGAGCCGGTCTCTGCGTGGCAATACACTGCACTACAGCGCTGATGTCGTCGGCTGCTGGAGAGAGCCGCGATCGTTATGGGGTCTATGTGCCTGCGGGCCACAGGTGCATAAAGGACGCTGAGGGAACAGAGGACAGGTGAGAATCTTTTTTTTTTTTTTTTTTTTTTTTCTGTCATGTGAAATACAGCACAGGGGGGCACTGTGCGCAGTATGGGGGGGGGGACGGGGACCCTGACCGCAGTATGGGGGGACCGGGACCCTGACCGCAGTATGGGGGGACCGGGACCCTGACCGCAGTATGGGGGGACCGGGACCCTGACCGCAGTATGGGGGGACGGGGACCCTGACCAAAGTATGGGGGGACGGGGACCCTGACCAAAGTATGGGGGGACGGGGACCCTGACCAAAGTATGGGGGGACGGGGACCCTGACAGCAGTATGGGGGGAACCTGGATTGGGGACATGTCTGCAAGATAAGGACCAGGATTGGGGACCATGTCTGCAAGATAAGGACCAGGATGGGGGACCATGTCTGTAATATGGGAGACCAGGATGGGGGACCATGTCTGTAATATGGGGGACCTGGATGGGGGACCATGTCTGTAATATGGGGGACCATGTCTGTAATATGGGGGGACCTGGATGGGGGACCATGTCTGTAATATGGGGGACCATGTCTGCAATATGAGGGACCATGTCTGCAATATGGGGCACCATGTCTGCAATATGGGGGACCTAGATGGGGGACCATGTCTGCAATATGGGGGACCTAGATAGGGGACCATGTCTGCAATATGGGGGACCATGTCTGCAATATGGGGGACATGGATGGGAGACCATGTCTGCAATATGGGGACCATGTCTGCAATATGGGGGACCTGGATGGGGGACCATGTCTGTAATATGGGGGACCTGGATGGGGGACCATGTCTGCAATATGGGGGACCATGTCTGCAATATGGGGGACCTGGATGGGAGACCATGTCTGCAATATGGGGGACCTGGATGGGAGACCATGTCTGCAATATGGGGGACCTAGATGGGGGACCATGTCTGCAATATGGGGGACCTAGATAGGGGACCATGTCTGCAATATGGGGGACCATGTCTGCAATATGGGGGACATGGATGGGAGACCATGTCTGCAATATGGGGACCATGTCTGCAATATGGGGGACTTGGATGGGGGACCATGTCTGTAATATGGGGGACCTGGATGGGGGACCATGTCTGCAATATGGGGGACCATGTCTGCAATATGGGGGACCTGGATGGGAGACCATGTCTGCAATATGGGGGACCTGGATGGGAGACCATGTCTGCAATATGGGGCACCATGTCTGCAATATGGGGGACCTGGATGGGGGACCATGTCTGCAATATGGGAGTCTGGATGGGGTACCATGTCTGCAATATGGGGGACCATGTTTGCAATATGGGGGACCTGGATGGGGGACCATGTCTGCAATATGGGGGACCTGGATGGGGGACCATGTCTGCAATATGGGGGACCTGGATGGGGGACCATGTCTGCAATATGGGGGACCATGTCTGCAGTATGGGGGAGTGATCACACTCCCCTTGAGAAAGCACTGGGTGTGCGAAACGCGCGTCGGGGCGTTACTGGTGGCACGGGACAGAACTCAGCTACACTCCTGATGGGTAAGCTTTATGATTTGGATTGGTGTAATTAATAGTGCAAGTATATTTTTACCTTTCTCTCCATAATGGCCAATAAACTCTTGTGAGCCATATTTGTGGGTCGATTTATGGACATTCACGGTTATGGCATTCAAGGTATGATTTTCCTATATGGCCAGCTCTAGTAGTTAGTATGGGAGATTCTATTGTCACTACCTACTATTACTAAAAAACTGATACTAATGCTGTCCCTGTGTGACCGACTCTTTGTTTCATCCTTTTCCTCTTGAAAATATTTTTAAACTTTTGTGATTATCTGTGAATGATTTTCTAATCACTATTTTACTATTTGTTAATCAAGAATTGGTATTTTATATTTGCAAGTGGTATTTGGAATTTTTTCCAAGCTTAGGTGTCATGATTGGGGACCCACTGCATATTTTTGTCTATTCTGATCAGATGGGGAGATATGATATATTCTTTCTCTAGCCAGTATGCATTATTTATGCTTTTGGAGTAGTGTTTAGTATGGGGGACCATGTCTGCAAGATGAGGACCAGTTCAAAAGGTGTATAGAAAATAAAATGGTATCACTAAAAATGTCACTTTGTCATGCAAATAATGCGGCCCCCTAAATTAAATGTTTTTCCGTGTGCGGCCCATACGCCCAGCTGAGTTTGAGACCCCTGTTCTAGAGTGAGAAGTAAAGGGGCTGAATAATATTGCACGCCCCACTTTTCAGTTTTTAATTTTTTAAAAAAGTTTAAAATATCCAATAAATTTTGTTACACTTCATGATTGTGTCCCACTTGTTGATTCTTCCCCCAAAAATTAGAATGTTATATCTTTATGTTTGAAGCCAGAAATGTGGCAAAAGGTAGAAAAGTTCAAGGGGGCCAAATACTTTCACAAGACACTGTAGGGCACGAGATCTCTATAAATCCCATCCGCTTTGCTGGACCTAAAGAGCAAATGTCGACTGTGTTATACCCCCAGCAACCGGCTCTAATAGCAGCGATCTCTGCTGCTTAACCCCTTACATGCCACAATCACCGACACCATTTAAGGCTATGTGCCCAAGATGCAGAAATGCTGCATATTTTTTCCGCTTCTCCCTGGCAGGAAAAATGCATGTGGATTTTACATGCGTTTTTCCTGCCAGGTAGAAGCGTTTGTCAAGCGTCTTTGCATGCGGGTTGTCAAGTGCTTTTCCAAGCGATTTTAGCATCACTTGGAAAAGTGCTTGATAACTTGTTCACACTATATAAATCCATGCAACCGGCATGGATTTATAGTAGTGTGACCAAGTTAGTTAAAAAAAAAAAAGAATAAGAATGGTAAAAAAATAAACATTATACTTACCTTCCGATGTCCTCCCGGTGTTTTCTCTGCTGCGTCCGGTGTCTTGCACTGCTCGCGGTGGTATGAAGGACCTGCGGTGACATCATTGAGTCATGTGTCAGGTCACATGACTCAATGACGGCATGGCAGGTCCTTCACAACACCGCGACCCATAGAGCAGACCAGACGAAGGGGAGAAAACACCGGCGGGACATCGGAAGGTAAGTATAATGTTTATTTTTTATTTTAAATTCTTTTTTTTTTTACAGTTTCTATGGTACCCAGGTCTGGATGAGAGTTTCCTCTCCTCCACACCCGGGTACCATCTGCACATTGAAACGCATAATATCCGTGTGTACAAATGTGCTGACACGGATATTAAGCGATTCAATGCAAGTCAATGGCGGCGATTACGCTGCGTGTCGGCAAAATTAATGGACATGCTGCGTATTTTTCCGCAATGATAATCCGCAGCGGAAATTTCCGCAGCATGTGCACAGCACATGCGGATTATCATTGGGGAACATGGGGCACGTCTTACCAAGCGTTTTCGCTCCGGAAATTCCACGGCAAAAACGCTTGAAAAACGCATAGTGGGCACGCAGCCTAAAGGGGTTATTTGGGATTGTTTTTTCTATAGGGCTGAGTATTTACCGGCAGGGGTCTTGCGGTGACCGCTTCTGTCGGCGATTCTCCTGCTTCTGCTCGGATCCCCGCCGGGTTAGGCTGAACCGGCTATCAATCAGTATGACGTCGGCCATGACGCCCCCCCCTTGATAGAGCGGAAGAGAAAACGATAAGAAACCCCACACGAAAACAATGATGGAGTTGGGTCTTTTTCACCGTGTTACCTCACGGAATTTTTTCCCATATTTTTTAGAACTTTGTACAGTATAATAAATGGCATCATTCAGAACTACAACTAAAACATAACACACACATGGTGTTGACAGGAAAATAAAAAAAAAAGTTCTTAAAGAGGTAAAAGAGCAAAAACTGTGAGGAAAAAAAAAATCACCTGGACATGGAGGAGAAACGAAATAATATTTAGACATGTAAGAAAAAAAATGAACGTGAAAAACCCCTCGACAGATGTCACCTCAGCTGCGGTGTCCGCGCCTCCTCGTCGCTGTGAGGTGACGCTATTACGCGGGAATTCCATCGCGCCTTTTCTTCCCGCTAATTTGTCGCCGAGCAGCAGAGACGCCTCCGACCCCGCGCGCGTCCCGTGTCCTCTCCGGTCACTTCTGAGGTAATATAATGTAAGTAGGAGCCGGCGCTGCCATGGCGGCCGTCACGGCTCAGATTACAACGCTGCTCCGTGGTGGCTGCTGGCGGCACAGTCATCTATGGATGGGGCGGGAGGATAAGTGTGTGGGAAGAAGCACAAGCACATGGTGCGGAGCTTGTGAGGAGAGAGCAGGTGAGTGCTGGGCCGGGCGCAGGAGGTTTCTCCATCCATTGCGGGCTGTCACTGGTCATCCTCCATGTTCACCAGTAAGGACCATCCTCACCAGTAAGGACCATCCGCCATTCATCATGGAAGTGTGAGGATGGCAGCGAGGAGGAGGGGGTGTGCTCTCTTTTTTCCCTCTTCTCTCTCGCACTCTCGACTTCTTTTTCTCTCAGTTCTTTCTTTCTCCTTTTCTCAATTTTTTTCTCCTCTTTTTTCTGTCTTTCTTTGTCTCGTTTTTTTCTCCTTTTCTCTTAGTCTCTTTTTTTACTCTCACTCCTTCTCTTTTCTTTCTCTCTCTTGTTTTCTCTTTTTAGCTCTCTTTTCTCTCTCCCTTTCTCTTTTTCTACATCTTTCTCGTTTTTTTCTCTCTTCCCGTCTTTGTCTTTTCTCGCTCTGGTCTCTCTTTCTTTGTCTCTTCTCTCTTTTTCTCCCTCTCTTTCTCATTTTCTCTTATCTTTTTAGCTCTATCTTTGTCTCTTTTTTCTTCTCTTTTTTTATCTCTATTCCTCTTTTTTTCTCTCCTTGTTCTCTCTCGCTCCTTGTTCTCTCTCTCGCTCCTTGTTCTCTCTCTCGCTCCTTGTTCTCTCTCTCGCTCCTTGTTCTCTCTCTCGCTCCTTGTTCTCTCTCTCGCTCCTTGTTCTCTCTCTCGCTCCTTGTTCTCTCTCTCGCTCCTTGTTCTCTCTTTAGCTCTATCTTTAGATCTTTCTTTTTCTCTCTCCCTTTCTCTTTTTCTCAATCTTTCTCTCCCTCATGTTTTATCCTATATTACTCATAACCCCAGGGGTCCGCCAGTCTCTTTATGGAACACAGATCAGTCACTTCCCTAGAGAAGGGATGGCGCGTCTCTGTTCCCACAGCGAGGACGGTTGACCTATGAGGATACACTATGATTGGGGACGTACATAGAAAAACTGGACGAGTTCTCTTCTGTTTTGTCAGTCATATTTGTATCTAAGAAAATAAAGGAATTGTCAGGTCAGCATGTGGTGTTCGCTCTTTCGCCGGCAACACCGGAGAATCCTGCAGCATGTGGTGGGCACGCTGTCGGGATTCAGAAGTCTGCAGTCACCATAGAGTGAAGAATTTTATAAGAAGGACGGACACCCCCTGAAAAAAAATTTACGTGACCAAATACACTTTCCTGTGTTAAAGAGGATTGTCCGGTCTCAGATGAAAAGTCTGCATAATGTGTAAGTGCACCATGCGCTCACTGTGATTCACCGGTATTCCCCTGCGAAGGCGATCACCAGACCGCATGTATGTCATTTGCATACCTGCTGATGAGACTCCTGCATTTCTCTCCATTCTTCTCTGTTGATAGAAGCCGGGTGAGACTAGTCGACAAGTCTGCAAATCATACACATGCGATTATGTGACCAGATGGGAAAAGATGCAAAAGTGGTGATGTGTTTCTATTAGGGTATGTGCCCACGATGCAGATTTAAAGCAGAAATTTCCTGAGTTTTTTCCTCTCCGTAGCAGAAAAAAATTATTCAGATTTTACATGCATTTTTTAAGTGTTTTTACATGCGTTTATGCATGTGTTTTTTCAAGCGCTTTTCCAAGCGATTTTGAGCATCACTTGAAAAAGGGCTTGACAAGTTGGTCACACAATATAAATCCATGCAACTAGCATGGATTTATGTTGTGTGACCGAGATTTCTGCTTAACCCCTTTCCGACGTGGTCAGTAATAGTACGCACCACATCGGAAAGGCCTGTTCAGCGGGGGCTCCGGCGGTGAGCCTGCACTGAACTGGGCACATGTCAGCTGATTATTACAGCTGACATGTGCCCGCAACAGCCGCGGGTGGAATCACGATCCCCCCGTGGCTGTTAACCAGTTAAATGCCGATGTCAGTCTTTGACAGCGGTATTTAACCGCTCCGGAAGCGCTGCCTTAGCCCCGCCCATCAGTGAGGCTGTCACGTGATCACGGGTCACTGATGGGTGGGCATGGCAACCCGGGGTCTGCAGCAGACCCCTGTGGTTGTCATGAAAAGATTGCTATGAGTGCCACCTAGTGGTCGGCGCTCATAGCACAGGAGCATTTCTCCTGCATACAGGCGATCTGCTCGTCGCCTGTATGCAGTAGAAGCAATCAGAAAACTTGAGCTTCTAGTCTCCTATGGAGACCATTGAAGCATGCAGAAAGTAAAAAAAATGTTTTTAAAAATATTAAAGAAATAAAAAAATATAAAAGTTTAAATCAACCCCCTTTTGCCCCATTCAAAATAAAATAATAATAATAATAAAAATCCCACATACACATATTTGGTATCGCCGTGTTCAGAATCGCCCGATCTATCAATATAAAAAAAGAATTAATCCGATCGGTAAACGGCGTAACGAGAAAAAAATTCCAAATGCCAGAATTACGTTATTTTGGTCGCTGCAACATTGCAGTAAAATGCAATAACGGGCGATGAAAACATCGGATATATCCCGAAATGGTATCAATAAAAACTTCAGCTTGGCGTACAAAAAATAAGCCCTCATTCACCCCCAGATTATGAAAAATGGAGACGCTACGGGTCTTGGAAAATGGCGCCATTTTTTTTTTTTTTTTAAAGCAAACTTTGGATTTTTTTTCATCACTTAAATTAAAAAGGACCTATACATGTTTGGTGTCTACGAACTCTTAATAACCTGGAGAATAATAATGGCAGGTCCGTTTTAGCATTCAGTGAACGTGGTAAAAAACCAAAAAAATAAAACTATGGAATTGCATTTTTTTTTTTGCAATTTCACCGCACTTGGATTTTTTTCCCCGTTTTCCAGTACACGATATGGTAAAACCAGTGATGCCGTTTAAAAGTACAACTCGTCCCGCAAAAAATAAGCCCTCACATGGCCATATTGAATGAAAAATAAAAAAGTTCTGGCTCTGGGAAGAAGGGGAGCAAAAAACGAAAATTGCTCCAGTCATGAAGGGGTTAAAATAATGCAGCTATAGTTACACAAAAAAGAATTCTAAAATAAAAAAAAATATTCATACACACCTCTCCGGCAGCCCCCGGTCTGCTCCAGGCAGCGTCCTCTCTCCTTGGTGGCCCGCGTTGTATTGGCAGAACCTGCGGTGATGTCATTTAGCGAGCTGATGGTCACACGACCATCACCTGACCGCTGACGTCCGCGGTTGTCGCGTGACCATCAGCTGACTAAATGACGTCACCACAGGTCCTGCCAATACACCGCGGGCCGCCAAGGAGAGAGGACGCCGCCTGGAGCAGACCGGGGGCCGCCGGAGAGGTGTGTATGAATATTTTTTTTCTTTTTTAACTTGCAGGTACTATGGTATCCGGGTTGGAGGAGAGTCTCCTCTTCTCCAGACCCAGGTACCATCCGTGCATTGAATCGCATAACATCCACATGTACACATGTGGATATTATGCGGTTCAATGCAAGTCAATGGCGGCAATTTCGCCGTGAAATTGCACAATAAATGGTTTTTCCGCAATGATAATCCGCAGCGGAAATTTCCGCAGCATGTGCACAGCACATGCGGATTATCATTAAGAAATATCGGACACACTGTAATGCTCTTCCATGCCGGAAATACCGCCACAGAAACGCATTAAATCCGCACCGGAAGCCTTATACTTTCTCTCTGATTGTTTCACTCCTGATGTAAAATACTGAACATGTGAACGTGGCCTTGGATTGAACAACTCCTTTATTAAATGCAATGGGCAACTACCTGCTTGTAAGTTCTTAGCCCCATTGGGGAAAATAAGCAAATTCCTGGATAACCCCTTTAATCTAAACGAGCTCTGAAAGTTATATTACAAAAATACATGTAATTTAGAATAAAAAGTAATTACAGTTTTTGTTAGTCCCAGATGATATACTTTTTATTACCATTTCTCTTGTGCCATTGACTAAAGTCGCTGGTGATAATTTGCGAAAGAAGGGATCAACATCACAATACTGTATCATGGTAAACACACAGCTACATGTAATGTTACTACTTTTCTTTGGTGCTGCCCAGTACTACACAGATAACATGGTCATTCTGTGATCAGTTTATCAAGGGGTTTGGAGACCACCCCTTCAAGACGGTTATAGACTGTAACTTTTCCCTTGGATCTGTCAGGAGTGCTTTGTTCATCATTACAAGACATTCATTGGGGTTACTAGGTACAAATACTTGTAAGTATTTCACGCTTTTCTTTTTAACCCCTTTATGACCTTGGATGTATGGGTAAGTCCAGGCTCCCTCCCTTTGATGCGGGCTCCGGCGCTGAGCTCGCATCTTTCCCGGCACATGACAGCCGATCTGATCAGCTGTCGTGTGCCACTAACAGCCGCGGGTGGAATCGCAATCCATCCGCAGCTGTTAACATGTTAAATGCTGCTGTCAAACTCCAATGGAGTCATTTAACATGGCCGCGCCAGAAGCGCATCACAAACCCCGTCCATCGGCGCGACCGTCACATGATTGCTGGGTGCCGATGGGTTGGCATGACAATCCGGGGTCTGAAGGAGACCCATGTGGTTGTCAGTCGATCTGCTTTGAGCGCCGCCCATTGGTCGGCATTCATAGATGAGCATTTCTGCAACACATAACAGAGCTGGAGCCCTGCTGTGTGTTGCACAGGCAATCAGATGATCACAGCTTCTAGTCTCCCATAGAGACTATTGAAGCCAGTAAAAAGTGTAAAAAATGTTTTTAAAAATATAAAAGTTCAAATCACCCCCCCCGTGCCCCACTCAAAATAAAACATTAAAAAATATGCATATTTGGTATCACCACCTTCCGAATCGTCTTATCTATCAATTTATAAAAATAACCCAATCGGTAAATGACGTAAAGAGAAAAAAAATTAAAACGCCAGAATTACTTTTTTTTTGGTTGCCGCAATATTGCAAGAAGAAATGGTATCAATAAAAACGTCAGCTCAGCGGTCAGTTTTAGCATTTAGAGAACATGGTGAAAAAAACAAATTGTGGAATTGCACTTCTTTTGTTCCGCAATTTCACTGCATTTGGAATTTTTTTTTCCCTTTTTCCAGTACACTATATGGTGCAACCAATGGTGTCATTCAAAAGTACAACTTGTCCCACAAAAAAAACAAGTCCTCATGGGGCCATAATGACAGAAAAGTAAAAAAGTTATGGCTTTGGGAAGAAGGGAAGCAAAAAATGAAAACTGAAAAACCAAAGGTGGTGAAGGGGTTAATGGATGCACAGTATGGCGGATTCGCTCCAGCTTTGTGTAAGGATCCACCGCTCTCTGCATTGGTGAAATTACCAGGATATAACGATTATTGAGTAACGTATCAGATTTAGTTATTCTGCTTTCTACTAACCAAAAATAGATAATGGACGACTTGAAGGAGCTACTTCTTTCTCTATATTTTTTCTTCACATTGGGATGTGGCTGCTTTTTTTCTCCTCTATTTATAGATCCCACTGCAATTTCTATCTCCATTCACCAGAGCCATAAATTGTTCGCTTTCCTTCCCGTGCACATCATCTATATTCTTCCTGCGTTCTTTGCTCAATCTATTTACTGCATTCTGTCACTTTGTTCTCTTTTTTTTAGCGTTGGTTTGCATGTGGCAGTTTTTTTGCTACTGTTGTGTTTAAAGCTGATTTCCCACTAGATACGTTTATTAGTAACGCTCGGGATAGGTGACAAATGTATGATTTCTGGGTTCCCTGCTTATCACTAGATCAGGGGGGCTAGAGTCCTTAGAGTGAATGGAGCAGTTGGATGCACATGGTGGATGAACAATTGGGGGCCCAGCGGTCAGATTTACCCCTCCACCCCCTCCCAGCAATCATACATACTATGGATAGATGATAGCCTCCCTTCAAATAGGCAAATATTGTTTCTATCAGGAGGTAATCGAGGAGAAAAAACAAAAAAATGTACAGTGATAAAAAGTCCATACACACATCATTGCCATGTGCACTTTATGGAGGTGTCACACACAGTCCCTATAAGTATGTCTGGAGCCTATGCCTGCTGGGGGAGAATTCTCCCATAAGATGGCATATGATTGAGCAGTGTTGCAGACCTTAGGGGCCAGTTGTGACACTGAGTCACTTCTCGCGAACAAACCATGAGTCAATGTAGTCAAGTAGTCCGAGGTTAAAAGCCAGGAGGCTACGTCATAAACAGGGAACAGACAAAGGCGTATTCAGGTCATGGTCCGAGGTCAAAATACCAGGAGGATAGCAAATCAAAACAAACGGGTTAAACAGATAAAGGGTCAGAACGGGGTCCAAAGTCAGACAACGAAAGATTAACAAGCAAAACACTAGGCACAGAGCAAACATAGCACACTTAGTTGAAGCCCAGCTAAGTAGCTGGGCAATTACCTGGGAAAGGTAACACCTGGAGACAGACCAGCACCTCCCAGGCTCAGATTGGATGGCCAAGGTGTCAATCAAAACATCGACAGTTCAGCACGCCTCTGCACCAGATTGGACGGCTGAACCGTCAGTAACTGCATCCCAGACATACTAAGGGGTGATGTCGTGACACCAGTTAGACCCATAGTAACAATATGGCTAGGGTCACACAAGCAAATTTTATCTCATTTGAGAGAATCGGGCCAATTATGCTAATTATACTCTGATCAGAGTGTGATCTGATTTTCTCGGATGAGGAGAAGATGGGGAAGGGGGGAATTTCTCCATTCTGTTAGTCTATGAAAATTGGGCTGCATTCAGATGTCATTCGAGTGCCGTCCAATGTTTTCCACAGACTCATTGTGGCCGAGTGCTATCCGATAATTGGATCCAGCTCGGCCAAGCTGATATTATTTTTCTTTGGTCCAACTTGATCCGAGGAAAATATCAGACATGTGCACAATTGCTTAGAATAACATTGGTCCAAGTTTGATCTGATGTTTTGTCGGATTGCACTTGGATCGAAAATACGGTCATGTGCACAATCGCTAATAAAGATTCTGAGTATTCCCTGACACAAACCTCCAATGAAAGCTCCGGCATTTACCACGTGCAGACAGTGACCTAGGATAGCTATTTACTCCCATTGTGAGAAAAAAAAGTGCACAAAGTAGTTTCTTACAAAGTTAAAAAATAGAAAAAAAGCATCTGACCTGATTTTAATGGCATATGCTGTGTGCATGATGCCCTGAAGATACACAAAACATTAAAAAAATTGAAGTGTGGGTCTTAGATCTCTACAAGAGACATTTCTGGAATCGTTCTGTATAAATAGAGCTCTGTATGCTTGGGCTTTTATATGAATGCAGTATTGTACGGAGAGGCAGTTTGCTAGGGGCGAGACACTTCACGTCACCTTATGGGTGAGCGATGGTAACTGAGCTTTTTTTTCTTTGATACACGTGGAAGTTTTCTGGTGGTTTTTTTTTTATTACACAGATGTTACATAGAAACTAATGGAGATTTCAACAGAAGTAATAGTCATACTTGCTGTTTACATAGGAAATGGGAAACCGAAAATGCTGTTCTGCTGACTGTACCCAGCCACTAGTCTGAGATTAAGATTCACTTACTGATATAAATGCTTTCTTTAAAAATTAAATATATTACTATTTAAATGGAAACTTTAAGTTATTTTTGTGCAAAAATCGATCCAGTTATCTGTAAACGTCCTTATAAACTGGGTCTGGGGCGGGATTAAGTGAGTCAGAGCCTGGAGAGGGAAAGTGAGAACAGGAGCTCTGTAGGAGCAGAGGCAGAAGGCCAGGGGCTGTGAGCAGAGATATAGCTCGCCCTGGCTGAAGTTACTAAAACCGGACACAGGAGTCCGAGGCTGTGGGGACTGATATATACCCAGCAGCAGAAACCAACCGGCAGGGGATTCCAGGTCCTCTGGCCATAGAAGCCCGGAGGCTCAGTCACAAAGAAGGGACCAGCGCCGCCATCCAGGAGCGGAGGCTAACAGAAGGCCCCAAGTCACCAGCCATACGGGTGAGCACCACACGGTATACTCAGGGACGTGGGCTACTTGTAACCGCTGACAGCAAGGTAGCCAGGAAGACTGCAGATAAACGGGGAGGCCTACAACTCCACCTGGCCAGGGAACTCCTGCTTGCTCGCAGACTGACCAGGCCCCTTATACTAGCCAGTACTCCCGGGAGGGTCTGCCTTGTACCATCAGTAAAGACCCTGAACTGCACCTCACGTCTCTGTGATTCCTTGCCGCACCAGCACCATTAGCACTGGGACCCTCACACCATCACTCCCATCATCTCTCACATTAGCTGCCCTGAGGCAATACTTCTCCCGTGGGGAGTTATCCCATACTCGGCTGCGCAAACAACATCAGCCTCAGCGGTCGGCAGCGCAGCGGCGGTCCCCACTGACCGCAATCCACGGGTGGCGTAGTCGGACATTTGCTATACATTAAGACTGCCACTGGTTTGACCACCCTGGCCACGGACCGGGTCACCGCCACACGGAGACTACAACCCCCAGCATCCTACAACAGGCCCGGTTCCGGGTTCCCCAGCACAGCACAGGCCCAGGGGGTGCGTCACATACATGTGGTCACGTGCCGACTAGACGTGCACGACCTCACTCAATGCAAGTGTAATGAGTGAGGCCGGACACAGCTAGTCGGGATGTGGCCGGAAATATGCAAATCACATACTTGTGGTCACATGACTGCCGCTGACAACGGAGAATTTTTTTTTCTTGCTGGATTTTTTTTTTTTTTTAAATGCCAGGAAATTCACATATACAAATATTTAAAAACTCCCACTAAGAACACTTCTATAAAGCACCACTTGTGGCCTTTAACCATGCATATTAAAATCATAAAAACAGTGTGTGTAGGTGTCGTAATGTCATATCATACATGACCCATGCAGAATGTATAAAACAGCTTGTGTTCACTTCATGTTCTGTATCTTTAGTGAGCACTCCCCCAATTAGCAATCAGCCTCTTATGCTCCATTAACCAACACCCCCCCCCTCCGTAGAGGCCTCTCGGCCAGCTTAATCTCATGAGTGCATTCACCATGGGTAAACTAGTATCGGCCTCCTGAAAATGCAGCTGTCAAAGGGATCATTGATCCTTGTGACTGGCCCTATTTCCTGCACATGTGGATTACTGGTAACCTGTGTTACAGAAAAGCATTCTGGAATTTGTGTGACTTGTTTTGGATCGTTATATAGACTTGTACGTGAATAATTAGTTTCTATAATTGAGCCATTGCTGCTACTGTTATACTGTATTTCTCCTTTCTGCTGAATTGTCCATATGACCCTATGATAGTCTTGCTGGCCCCATAGATATAGTTACAGCATTAGTCTAATGTTCCAGCCCTCCGACACCTATGGACATGTGGAGCTACTCCTTCCTTACATCTTTGATCTCTAGGTGTGTATAATGACAAAATTACACGTTATACGCTACTTTTAAAAGTGTTTGTCAGGTTTCAAAAAGCGATCTACAAATACTAAAACGGAAGAGGCATTCAGACGCCTAGAAATCAAGACCCTGTGTACTACTTCATTTACACTGGAAACACCGCAGGTAATCTGACTGAATTCCCATCCTCATGGGAATTTGCTTCATCCCGGCCCCGTCTGCCTGTGCTCTGCGCTGCAGGGTTCTATTTCGCAGGTTCCGGGAAGTGACAGTGACTCCCCGGCGCCTGCGCAATAGAACCCTGCGGCGCTGAGCACATAGAGACTGGTACGGGTCCAGGAGGGAGCAAAGTGTGTTCAATGTGAGCGGAGCTTTGCGCATGCCCGGGAAGTCAGGGAGCACAGTGCACGTCACAAGGCCCTGTGACGTGCAGGGGAGGTGGGGAATATGATAATTAAGCATATAGGTGGGGATTTGGGGGAATAATAAGCACATAGGCAGGGATTGCTTGGCGTCCCCCGGACGCCAAGCCTGTTCAAAATAGAATTGATTAAAGCGCTTTTCTCTGCAATCAAACCTCTACTATGGCCATACAGGTATGTATAGATTTACTTTTCTATACCCTGTATGGCCATAGTAGAGGTCTGATAACTCCAAAGGGGTGACAGATTCCCTTTAAACTGTTACTCTTGTTTGTTAGCATTGCAAACATTTATAATATGCAATCAAACATCAGACTTGCAGAAAGAAGGAATAAAATGCACAACACGAGGATGCAGGAATTACTTAACAATCGTTGGCATTTATAATGGTGTCTGCTGATTAGTCTCCTGATAGTTCTACTTGTGCTCCTGTGCCATGTACTGAACCCACTCAATAGTCCAAATACCCCATGCACATTAAAGGGGGGTTTCAAGTTGTCAATAGGCCGAGAGGTGGGGTAAGAGAAAAAAAAATCCTATGCTCTCCTTCCAGATAAGCAATGATCATCGGTACTCAATGCTGTGTTCACCACCAATCTCGGGGGATCAACATCTGTAGGTGACCTCTGCATCCTTCACATTTCGTCTGAGCTGGTTTCCTTTGATTGGACATTATGTGACGGTGTAAGCCTCACCTAGTGAAATGGACCCACTAAGGCCCAGATCCTCGTAGGTACACAGACCCCGGTTATTGGTGCAGCTGGCAGGATGGCATGTGGGGAGCGAGGATGTGGCGCATTCAGGAATCTTGGGAGCAGTAGGACAGATTAAATGAAAGTCAGCAGGAATAGAAGCAAGCTAAAGCTCGGTGTGCACCGAAGGTGGAGTACTCCAAATGAAAGTCTTGAATATCAATCCTAAGACACAGGTGTGTGTCATCTTGAGCCTTAAAAGGCCCAGGGAGATAATGTCACTGAGCTGCACAGAGCAACCTGCCAAACCCAATGTGGAGCACAACAGAGGGCAGCAGATCAAGGTGAAGGAAGCAGAGCATACCCTTTTGTTCTTTCAGTAGCTAAGCTGCTACAGTTCTATGCTCTTACATAATCGTTCCTGAGTCAGATCGGCAGGTGGCTTTATAAGGTGTATGGGCACCTGAACACTAGCAGCTGACTATTATGGTTTACAAAACCATGAAAGAAGAAATGCCTGCTCCACCCCTTCCCCCTTAAAAAAAAAATAAAAAAATAATGACATTTGTTATAATGGAAGTACTTGTGTAGGATATGGTGACTTACCATGTTGGTCCACAGTAGATGTGGCTTATCTTAAATATTTATTATTAATTTATATTATTTCTTGCATTAAAATAAACCTTCTATAATTAATGGCTAAAGTGTCCAGATAAAGAAATCAGTCTTTCCGACTAAGTGCCCCAAAGAAATGGCTGATCTAATCTGTCAGCTATCAACCAGTAAAAGCTCCCCCCCCCCTCCTTCCGAAGACCTTAGACTAAAGTCTGCCAAACCCACCCATAATGGCCGAATCTGCCTTCAGTCTAATATGTATTGGGGTTTCCCGACTTCCCTGATGTCACAAGATGTGGCCTGTTGGATCTCCCGCTGCCGACCCTTTTGTTTGGGTGGAGAGACAATCTTACAGCTGACAACATCTCTTAGAGACCACAGGAACGTTCAACCAAGCCAAGAATCCTGAATATGGAGGAGTCAAGAGAGAGAGAGCTGTTGGCCAAATCATTGTTCAGCTGACAGCTATCTCATGTGTTTGGGAGGGCGTAAGGTTCACCTTCTCAAGTCTATGGCCTCTTAAAGGGTTTCTTACATTTTCATAGATGGTTATTGTTATAAAACCAAGCACTTTTGCAATTTATTTCTTATTAAAAATTTTAGCCATTCTTAAGATATTAACATTTTTTTTTTGTTTACAGCTCATTGCCTTGGAGTCCGACCACTGCTGCCGTCTAGTATGTAAGCACTGTGCTGAAGCTGGTCGGGATTATGAGGTAACTGCGCTCTCCAGCGATCCTCGCCAGATTCAGAATGGTGCTTACAAGCTCAATAGAAAAGAGCTTGTAACTACTGCGCATGTTCTGCTGTCTGGCAGCGGTGGTCGGTCTCCAAGGCAACGAATTGTAAACAAAAGAAAAGTGTTAATATCTCAAGAAAGCTATATCTTGTGTTTGGGAGGGTTTAAGATTCACTTTCGCATGTCTTTGGCCTCTTAAATAGATGGATATTATTGTAATATTATTTGGCCTCCTCTTCATAGATGGATGTTATTGTAAAACCAAGCACTTTTGCAATTTATTGCTTATTAAAAATTGTAGCCGTTCTTAAGGTATATATTAACGTTTTTTTTTTTCTGTTTACAGCTCATTGCCTTGGAGACCGACCACTGCTGCCGTCTAGTATGTAAGCACTGCGCTGAAGCTGGCCGGGATTAGGAGGTAACTGCATGCCCCAGCGATACTGGCCTGCTTCAAAATGGTGCTTACAAGCTCAGTAGAAAAGAGCTTGTAACTACTGTGCATGTTCTGCTATCTAGCAGCAGTGGTCGGCCTCCAAGGCAACGAAGTGTAAACAAAAGAAAAGTGTTAATATCTCAAGAACGGCTGAAAATTTTAATAAGCATTAAATTTCCAAATTTCTTCTATTTACAGGCCCTGTCCAGCTATACTCCTTTATGAAGATGGGAATAAGTGGAATAAAATATGGGAATAATATATTTTGCTCAATACTGTTAGGGATTGTAATCTGCCATGCGCTCATTATTTCATATGTTAAATGTTACATTATCTGTTATAAATTGGTGTCCTTCCTTTTCCATTAGGTTTTGTTATTTGTGTGTGTACAGTATACACCAGGTCCTTGCAGATGTCCTGCCCTGCACTGTACACATCCACTGTGTATTACCTCCTTTGTTGTGTAGATCGAATAACGCTGCCTTTAATGGGTTTCCATTGATCAATAGTTTGGGAGGGAGAGGGCTGGACATGCACTACATATGGGTGTGGGACATGTGGACACTGAGGATGGGGGTGGTCTAGTACAGGACTTTAAGAACAGAATTAATGGTTTTACAGGATCCTAGAGGTCAGAATTAAGGGCTTTGACAGTCCGCAGATGATATACAAAAGGAATAGATCAGGATAGTAAAGAAAGGCGGCAAATAAAACAAGAAAAGAAGCTGTAGCAGCAAGAGAGCAGGATTATATATAAGGGAAAACCATGGGGAGGGACTGGTCACAGCTCAGCCTGTTCTCACTCTCAGGCTTTAGGAAATATCCACGTGACTATTTCTCCTCCTCTCCCGACAGTCTACACAGTTTACTAGAAAAGAGTCGAGGAGGGCATTGGAAGAGCACAGAACGCAGGATGTCTCGCAAGGATGAACCTCAAGACAAGTGAGTAAGCAGCCGTTTTGGGCCATTTTGTCTTTTCTTATTTTTCCTTCTCTCCTTTTTATAAAGCTGTCTCACTGTTCGCCATGCTGTGTAGGTTAACCCCTTCCGTGTCTTGTACCCTTTTTTTTTTATCACGGTGTCCACAAACCTCACACCCATAATAGATTATTTCTCCCAGTCCTGCCACGCTGTCTGTCATGATGTGTGTTTATCAGCTTCTGGTATTACCAGTTTTGCTTGTCTCTGCATTGTAAAGATTATATGCCTGACATTTGCTCCTGCTTGTCAGCCTTCTTTGGAAATGCTATACATTTCATTCCTGTTCCCTCTGTACAATGTGTCTCATGGTCCCCTGTGTCATTGCGGAAAGTCAGCCAGGGACTACATTATATATATTCTGGTTTAGACCTGGCAGCGTTCAGGACTTAGCTTGTATACGTCTCTATGTGCTGTAAAATACATCAGTATTCCTTCCATACATCTTTACGTATAAGATTTTACTGAGGAAGACACCCTATTATGTTCATGGGCTATACTGAACCAATCCTATCAATAACATTTCCTCTTTCCTTTACAGATTCCACTTTGTCACAATTATATTCCTTATCTTAGGCCTTGGGACTTTACTACCCTGGAATTTCTTCATCACTGCAATTCCTGTAAGTAAAACATATATATACGCCCGAATGTATGTAAAATTCTTGTTAAATTCTACCACTGATCATTGCACAAATGGCATACATTTTTTCACATCTGCATTTAATAAGTAAAGCCCCATCCAGATCCGTCATACAGATCTATATTTGCCGTCAATTCTGATGGAATTGCAGACCCGGCTTTAAATTCTTAAATATCAAATAAAGGGCAACAGAATCCCCAAACTAAGGAGAATCATTTTTAATTAACACATATTTGACTTTTTTTTTAGATTAGAAATTATTTATGTCGGTGTAAGATTATGTTCCCAAAAATACAAGTATTCATTTTATGCTGAATGCACAAAATTAATTTAGAGAAGGAAAGCTTATCTGACCTGTTTATATCTTCTAAATATTTGGCAACAATTCTGCATATGACGCTGGAAGAGCACATAGGTGATTGTGATAAAAATGCATTAGATGGTGTGGTAGCTCAGAGTTTGGCACTGAGAAATGAGACCATGGCTACCAGTCCAACTATAGTCTTCTGCTTGAAGTATTTTTTATAAATTTACTCCGTGTTCTCCAGCCTTTTAAAAAATTACTATGACAACGGACTAAAGGAGTAATGCATGTGTTGACTTGAGATGGGGAACTAAGGCTGGTTTCTGATATCCTTGAATCACAGTCCAAGTATGGATCGTGATGTACGTACCAGGCCGTGTGTCGACTGAGTCAGGAGAAGCGTGACCAGTCTGCATTATTATCAGTACTTGGATCATGATTCATGGATGTGGCCTTAAGGTGACCACACATTGTTGGCCTTAAGGTGACCACACAATGTTGGTCGAACCCTAGGATTTCAGCAGGACTGAAACTGATGTTTTATTGGGTCTATTAGTTATTAATCAGGTTTGTGTCTTCTTCTAACATAGATGTTCCTTTCTCAGTATTTTCAGACTCGTCTGTGTACAGAGACCCCCCAAGTGATTGAAATTTCCTCTAACAACAATCATTCATTTGACTCTGCACACAATGAAACGGCACCTTGCAAAGATGAGTTTAACTTCAACAATTGGATGACCCTCTTAGCACAGCTGCCTCTATTGCTTTGTACACTACTTAACTCCTTTATCTATCAATGGTGAGACCTTTGGTGTCTGATGTCACATGGGCAATCTTGTTATTGTTGTTTTGTTTTTTTAATTGGATTTTAATTACAGTGATAATTACGGTGAAACTTTTTTCTTTTTTTTAAGCAAAACCTGTTTGGGAAGACGACTTCCTAATCTAGTGGACATACTAAAAATGTAACTAGGGACTGATGCAGTTACACTTTTTTTGATTACAGCAGCAAAAAATGGATGTCTTTCTGATTGCTTTTGGCAACAAAAAAAAACAAACATTTTTTTTCTGATGCTCTTGATAAATGAGACCTAAAATTAAAGGAAAAGAAAATTTGCAACGGGTCCGCTCATCCCAACTCATTGTAGATTTCACCATGTTTGAGAATAGGGGACACAGATATCTAGAGCGCAGGAATTTGGCAGCAATAGCAAATTTCTTGTCATGTTTGCTCTGCCTCCTGGGACTTGTCCAGCACTGATAAAGGGGAACTTTTACAGAATATTTAATGTTTTCATTTTGATTTTTTTTTTTAGGTCTGTAACTCATTTGTAAATGTAGTGTTACAGTTTAGCAGTGCATTTATGTACGGGAGTGATGGTCTAGTTCTGATATGAAGTCATAACTTGTTCTAAATTTCTCCTAGGATCCCAGAGAGAGTGCGGATAGCAGGCAGCATATTTGCTATCTTGTCCCTCTTTATTTTCACCGCAGTCCTGGTTAAAGTTGAGATGGGTGCCCAAAGTTTCTTCGATCTGACCATGACCACCATTTGGTTTATTAATGGTAACTATAGGACTTTTTTTTTTTTCTTTTTCTATTAGCCACAGATATTTTATATGTCATTATAATACAGCGTTTGATCTGTACATTATTAGCATATGTCAAGGGAAGATATTTTTCGTTTTAAACTTTTGAAAGTTAAAAGCGTCACAGACTGTAAAACTTAAACTTTTTTGTGCTCTGTCCGCAGATATGAGATGATAATTGACCTGAAATAGAGTATTTTTTACTTTTTTATTCATTGTTGTCCCTTTTTTTTTTTATATTTTTATATAATAATATGTGACTGACTATCCTTTAAGATATTTACAGTCAATGCCAGATTTTTGGCTATAGTTAATAGCTCCCTAGTAAATGTAATAATGACTATAGTATAGGAAGACGTGTTTACATTTAATGGTAGTTTTTAGGCTTTTATGGAAAATTACAAGAGAACCTGCCACTAGATTCATGCTGCCCGAACCACAGGCAGCATGAATCAGTCTGACCGTTTTACTCTGAAACGCTGTCGCATTTCGGGGAAAGCCGGGGACTATAAAGAGAACCAATACCTCACTAGTCCAATGAAGACCCCGTCCAGCCCCAGCTGATTAAACAGGTATGTATACAAATGGGAGAGACCTATTGATTAACTGGCGTGCCGGATGGGGACATCATCCGGACCAGTCTTGTCTCTTCCTATAGTCTCCGACTGGCTTGTCAGACTATGTTTTCAGTGAAATGCCGCGGTGTTTCAGTAAAAGACATCCCTGGCTCAAATCTTTCAGCCAGACTCTGATTCATGCTGACCTTGGTGAAATAAATGATGTATTCCCTTTAATAAGTTTGAGGAATGAATAAAAGTAAAATGCAACAAGCTCTGTGCCATATAGGGTGCAAACATAAATGTGGGCAGTATCTAATGGATTTTTTGATATAACATATAGAGGTATAGTGCATTGATTTGCAAAATTTCTTGCAATAAGGCATAAAGTTATGCTTCCCTGTATAAACACAATATGGGGAAATCTCCGCTGTCCTGTCGATACTGCATTGTTTGGCTATTAGTATCAGCAAGTACTGGTTATACGTCCACTGTATTCCTAATGGCAGCGCTCCTCAGTCCGCTCGCCATGGATTGACATTTTGCTGGATTTCTGTATGACTACATGCAGCTACTCTGAGGGAGAAGGGAACGCTCTACTTGTGAATACAGCAGACATATATCTATGACTCCATTAAATATACATATCTTGTTATGGCTGTCTCCAACATCCAAAGTCTGATGACGATTTTCTTTGACACGAAAATACAATATCTGGAAGTCTGTATTGTTTTATATGTGTTCCTCATTCATTACTCCTTTTTTTTCTCTCCAGCCTTTTGTGCCATTCTACAAGGCAGTCTTTTTGGCTTGTTGACCCTCTTCCCTCAGCATTACAGCAGCATGTTCCTCAGCGGGCAGGGAATGGCCGGCACCTTTGCAGCACTGGCTATGATCCTCTCCATGTCCAGTAAGTGTCTATCTCCTCTTTAACTATTGTAAAGCTAAAACTTTTCTCTGGAAACAATAGTATTAGTACTTCATTCCTGTCATTAAAGTCCTCCAGTCTGACCTTCCAGCTGCTGTCACTTACTTACCAGGGACATTTTTACATTTGCACTTTTTGGGTTAGTGGTCCTTAGTTTGCAATAGAAGTTTACAGTTATGTCCTCACTATAAGGCTGGGGTCACACAACCATATTTTCTCTCGTTGCAGAGAATCGGGTAGATTATGCTAATCACACTCTGACAATATACTAATATCCGATTATAAATATCAAAACTTTATTGTTACCTTAAAGGGGTATTCCCATCTTCAAGATCCTATCCCAATACGTAGTAGGTGTAATAGTAATAATATTAGCAAATACCTCCAATTAGAAATGTAGTATAGTATTGTTGATTCGCTATGTCTCTTTCCTCATGTGCTGGCATTGCAGGACCTTATGTATCCATGGTTACAACCACTAGCAGCTAGCTAACTGTCACTTTATCAGTGGTCGTAATCATGGATACCTAAGGTCCTGCAATGCCTGCACATGAGGAAAGAAACATAGCGAATCAACAATACTATACTACATTTCTAATTGGAAGTATTTGCTAATATTATTATTATTATTATTATTATTATTATTACACCTAGAATCTTGGAGATGGGAATACCCCTTTAATTTAAAAGGAAACTATTAAATGTTCCCAGTCAAAACCAATAATCACAGAGTAGTGGCATCTATTTCTAAATAATCCTGTATACAATCAATAAGCCACATAAGAACCCAGGGGTTAAAGGAAGTGGAAAGATAAACCTCAGTACTTTCCCTTACACATTTTACCTATTAATGCCCTTACCTTGCTGCGGAGGTTGGCACCCCAATACTACACTGCGTCTCGTCTCGCCCTGGTCCGCACTAGATGATCCTAGGTACTCGGCAGCGAGGTAGGGGCATTAATAGGTAAAAAGTGTAAGGAAAAGTACTGAGGTTTATCTTTCCACCTCCTTTCCTGACTTGCTTTAACCCCTGGGTTCTTATGTGGCTTATTGATTGTATACAGGTTTATTTAGAAATAGATGCCACTACTCTGTGATTGTTTTTTACTGGGAACATTTAATGATTTCCTTTTAAATTAAATTAAATAAATTTTGATTTATTTTTTTTTTAAATTGGATGAGATTAGCCTATTGTTAGACACTTTAAATACTCTCCACTTCATTAATACATATGTTAGTTTAATCAGAGTTTGATCAGTGTGTGATCATAGTGTGATCTGATTTTCTATGTTGAGAAGATGGGAAAATTTTTCTCCGTCTTCTCCATTTGGTCAGTCCGTAAAAATTGGACCACGAGTGCTGTCTGATTTTTGTTTTTCCTCGGACTCATTGACTTGCATGGCCGAGTGCGAACTGAATATCTGCTGCAAATCATGCAGACACACCTGTCTGAATGTGAAAGGTTGCATAGAATAACATTTGTCTGAGTGCGATCTGATGTTTTGTCGGATCGCACTCAGACCCAAAATACTGTCATGTGCACGAGCTCTAATAATACACTATTACCTGCTATAATATCCCAGCCTCTTTATTTTGTATCTATAGTCACCTTTTGCAGTCTTGCAGTTTCATATTCTGCATATGTATTTGCTGACCATATTGATATTTTTAGAATTTTTTCTGCTTGTGTGGGAAGGTTGTGCAACATTATCATTCCCTTTTTCTTGTTCCTTTTACTCTTTTCGTGCATGTTTTGTTCTTTATCTTTTGGTTCCGCAAAACAAACACATTGACTAGTGTTCTCCAGGCGGATATTTCGGTTAATCTGTTTTAATTCAATAAGTAGCTCAAAAGTTAAAAAGACTGAATAAAAACTGTTCTGTATTTGTGGGCAGGTGTGTTTTTTTTCAATGTCCCATTAGGTGGGCTTACTACACCTTAATATAAAGTCACCCGGGTACGTGTGTATGTACATTAATGTCAGCCTGAGGTTACTGGAGTTCACAATTTCTCACTTTGTAGTTGTGTTTGTTTCCTTTACCTCTTTATCTTCCATGTCAAACAAAAGGGCGAGGCTTTTTACATGGTGTCATTGTAAAAAGTCAGCTTCAAGGATGTATATTCAGGATGTCACACCATTCATTAGTGCACATCTGAAAGAAGGATTTATCCATCTTTATATTTGATGAAAGTAAAAGTTTTAATGGAAAAAAAGTTAAAAGCTGTTTGGTAAAGGGCGTTTCTGTTTTTATAGTACTATGAAGTTAGAAGGAGCTTGTCTGATGCTTTTGGCCTATTCACAGCGTTGGAAATTTCAGCCCAATGCTGGAGCCATCAATGGGGGAGGCTGTAGGTTGGTTTGTCGCCCCCCCTGGACCACCTGGGTACTCTTGGGGTCTCGTTTACATACAGAAATTAGTTTGTCCTGCTGTTATTAGAGTAATCCTGCAGGCATCATTGTTTGCATTGCAAATGCTGAAATCTGCATTGGAAATTTGTGAGTTTTAAGCTGACCATTATCTACGCTGTAGGTTTTCCACAGAAAATAAATAAGATCTGTTAAAATCTCATCCACAACACAACAGCGGCCACAAAAGTTTGTGTCAACTTGATGCTGGCCTCAATCATCTCCCTTCATAATTGTATTATAAATAGACAATTATCCAGAATTTCATCCAATACATGTCTACATTTTCAACAGTTGTGCCTCCTTTGTGAAGAAGAAGCGGTGACTTTGTAAGTTATTTGGCCATCGTAAATCTGAATGTTCTGCTAATGAGTCATGGCCGCGTGTGAATAGCACTTGCCTGTTACTTGGAACATGTGGTAGAACAGGTCTTAAAGTTTTCTACATTCTTGTATGTGTAAATAAGACTGATAAAGTTTATGGACAAATTTTTACCCAGGTCTAGAAGTGCTAGTATTAGCACAGCCGAGGGCTCACATGATGTGAGGCAACTTTGATGCCTTAGATGTGATTTGAAATGGAAAATAGTTTATCAAAGAAATCTTCATATCTTGTGTTGTGGACCAACGTGCATTTTTATTCTATTTTAAGGAAATAAACTGGAAAGAAAATTGTATCTAGTAATAGCTCTGCGACAAGAATGTGTTCGCCTGCCTTCACATACAGTGCCTACAAGTAGTATTCAACTCCCTGCAGATTTAGCTGGTTGACACATGCGGAATTAACTTGGCATTGTGACATTTGTACTGTAGATCAGCCTGGAAGTGGGAAATGCACTGCAGCAAATTTATTTATTTTTTTATTTTTATTTTTTTATATAAAAAACGTTAAAAGTTAATTCAGAGTGTCATTTATTATTCAACCCCTCAAACCACAAGAATTCTGTTTGGTCTCCCAAAAGTATTAAGAAGTAGTTCAGGCACCAAGAATAATGAGCTTCACATGTGTGGATTAAAGATCTCTTTTGCCAGCCTTTTCTGACTATTTAAGACCCTCCCCAAACTTGTGAACAGCACTCAGACATGGTCAACATGGGAAAGACAAAGGAGCATTCCAAGGCCATCAGAGACAAGATCGTGGAGGGTCACAAGGCTGGCAAGGGGTACAAAACCCTTTCCAAGGAGTTGGGCCTACCTGTCTCCACTGTTGGGAGCATCATCCGTAAGTGGAAGGCTTATGGAACTACTGTTAGCCTTCCACGGCCAGGACAGCCTTTGAAAGTGTCCTCCCGTGCCGAGGCCAGGCTTGTCCGAAGAGTCAAGGCTAACCCAAGGACAACAAGGAAGGAGCTCCGGGAAGATCTCATGGCAGTGGGGACATTGGTTTCAGTCAATACCATAAGTAACGTACTCCACCGCAATGGTCTCCGTTCCAGACGAGCCCGTAAGGTACCTTTACTTTCAAAGCGTCATGTCAAGGCTCGTCTACAGTTTGCTCATGATCACTTGGAGGACTCTGAGACAGACTGGTTCAAGGTTCTATGGTCTGATGAGACCAAGATCGAGATCTTTGGTGCCAACCACACACGTGACGTTTGGAGACTGGATGGCACTGCATACGACCCCAAGAATACCATCCCTACAGTCAAGCATGGTGGTGGCAGCATCATGCTGTGGGGCTGTTTCTCTGCCAAGGGGCCTGGCCATCTGGTCCGCATCCATGGGAAGATGGATAGCACGGCCTACCTGAAGATTTTGGCCAAGAACCTCCGCTCCTCCATCAAGGATCTTAAGATGGGTCGTAATTTCATCTTCCAACAAGACAACGACCCAAAGCACACAGCCAAGAAAACCAAGGCCTGGTTCAAGAGGGAAAAAGTCAAGGTGTTGGAGTGGCCTAGTCAGTCTCCTGACCTTAACCCAATTGAAAACTTGTGGAAGGAGCTCAAGAATAAAGTCCACATGAGACACCCAAAGAACCTAGATAACTTGGAGAAGATCTGCATGGAGGAGTGGGCCAAGATAACTCCACAGACCTGTGCCGGCCTGATCAGGTCTTATAAAAGACGATTATTAGCTGTAATTGCAAACAAGGGTTATTCCACAAAATATTAAACATAGGGGTTGTATAATAATTGACCCACACTTTTATGTTTAAAATTTAATAAAATTCAACTGAGCAACATAACTTTTTGGTTTGTAAGATTTATGCTTCTGTTCATAAAACCTACTCTCGTTTGCAGTTTGAAGGCTCTAACTTATTTGCATCTTATCAAACCAGCTAAATCTGCAGGGGGTTGAATACTACTTGTAGGCACTGTATTAGTTACAGGTTTGCATGCCCACTGAATGCAATAGTTATAAAGGAGCGCTTTCTATAATAGTAGTCAAAGCGGTGACTTACCTCTAAGGATCACAGCGGTGTCTTGTGCCTCTTGAGCGGTCCTAATGATGTCTTACGCCTCTTGAGCGGTCACAGTGGTGTCTTGAGCGGTCACAGTGGCAACTTGCACTTGTTGAGGGGTCACAGCAATGTCTCACACCTCTTGAGTGGTCACAGTGGTGTCTTGAGCGGTCACAGTGGCAACTTGCACTTGTTGAGGGGTCACAGCAATGTCTCACACCTCTTGAGTGGTCACAGTGGTGTCTTGAGCGGTCGCAGTGGTGTCTTGAGCGGTTGCTGTGGCGTCTTGAACGGTCACAGTGGAAACTTGTACCTCCTGAGCGGTTGCAGTGGCGTCTTGAGCAGTTGCAGCGGTGTTTTGAGCGGTTGCAGTGGTGTCTTGCAAAACTTAGTCGCTAGATGCCATGCAGGGCTGTGGAGTCAGTCGTGGAGTCAGAGTCGGTGCTCATTTTGGTGGAGTCGGAGTCAGTATAAAATGGACCGACTCCGACTCCTAAAATATATAATAAATTGGGTACAGTAGTTCAATGCAGAATGTGCTGAATATTTTTTCATAGGAATTTGGGAAAATTATAAAATGTCCTATAAATGGCTGTTCTATTCCTGATCTAAGGCTACATTCACACAGTGTTTTTGCTGCGTTTTTTGAGGATACGTTTTTCAGCTGCAAAAGCAGATCAGCTTTTTAAAAAACCGCATCACCTGAAAGGTTTTTGAGCTCATAGATAATGTTTTCAATAGCAAAAGCAGATTAGAAAAATGCCACACAAACTGACATGCTCATTCTTTGTGAGGATCCGTTTTTGAGCCCAAAAACGGATCCTCACAAAACGATGTGTCTGTCATATCTTGAAACCCATTGACTTTGCTGGGATGCCCAAAGTCGCTGCATTTTACTGCAAAAAATGGATCCGCAAAAACGCTGAGTGTGAATCATGGCCGTAGCCAGCGAGGGGCAGGGGGGGCAGCTGCCCCCCCCAGAAGTAGGGGCACACACCTATCAAAACTCACTTGTATTCTGCAGTGCTCCCATCCTGCAGCGGCTCCAGACTGCAGGGGGCAATCTCCCCTCCTCTGTCCTGTCTTCTGCCGTCTTCAGAAAGAGGAGGGGTGCCTGCCCTGCACAGGATCCGATTCCTGGGCCCCGAGCTGGAGAAAGTGAAAGTACTACTGCTCATCTCTGTCACAGGAAGGTAACTAATGCTAATATTGTAGGTGATTATTATGTGCTCTCTGTACAATGTGTGAACTATATGTGCGATATGTGCAATGTGCTGTCTATAGCTGTCATCTGTCTATCACACTCTATCTATCCCTCCATGTATTCATCTATCTATCCAACCCTCTATCTATCCATCTATTTATGACAACAAAGAAATTGTTACCAAGACACTGGCAGTAAAAGATACTAAAGCTCATCACACCAGCCAGTTTCTCCAGGCCTTAGTGGAAAAAGTTCTGCAAGATTACAAAC
Organism: Phyllobates terribilis; assembly: GCF_046119375.1. NCBI lineage: Eukaryota > Metazoa > Chordata > Amphibia > Anura > Dendrobatidae > Phyllobates > Phyllobates terribilis. The sequence continues at coordinate 111,216,508 of NW_027362773.1, forward strand.
TCAAAAAAGAACAGGTTCTTGCTATTGTAACGGACAATGCTTCAAACATGATAAGTACAATTAAACTGATGAATGAGAGTAATGAACAACAGCTAGAAGAAACAACAGCTAGAAGAAAATTTAGGATTCAGTATGTTTGAGATGGAAGGCCACAGTGCTGTTCATGTAACTGAGGAACAAACAGATATTACAACAGAAGAACAGCAAAATTATACTTTAGAAATAGATGATCTTGTTGAAGCTGCTTCAAAACACTTTCATATTCATCACATGCGCTGTGTTGTGCACACGCTGCAGCTGGCAATAAGAGATAGTCTGCAAGAGGGACATGCTGGAAATCTGATTGGAAAAGTGAGGAAATTGGTTATTGCCGCAAGAACCCCTAAAATTGATTCCATCTTGAAGAGACGTGCTGGGAAAGGGGCAACTGTCGATCAAGCCACTCTGTGGGGCAGCACTTATTTAACGATTGAGCGATTGCTTGAACTAAAACCGTTTCTTATAGATATGGCGAACCCTCAGGTAACCCTAAATGAAGGTCAATGGACACAGGTGGCAGAATTGAAGAAATTGCTTAATCACCCATTTACCGTGACTAAAAAATTACAAGCTGAGGATTTAACTCCTGGCATTTTCATAAGAGAGTGGAAGAACTTGCTATTTTGCCTGTCCCAAAGAGGAGGTTTAATCGAAGATGGCATTTCTGCTTCAATGAAACGGAGAGAGACACAGCTATTAGGAAAATAAAAAATTTTCTGGCTGCTGTTTGTGGACCCAAGTCATCGTATACTGCTTGATGATCAACAGCTTACTGAAGTTACTAAAGGAAAAGAAGCTCTGACTGAGGTAGCAGTTAGGATGAGTGGCCTACAGGAGGACTGCCAGGCGCAAGAGGACTTGGGTCCTGACACTGCCACTGCTGCCATATCTTCATCCTCATCAGATGAGGAGTTTGACTTTGACAAGTATTTGGATGACATGGAGCAGGCAAAGCGTTGCCGCAAGGAAAAAGATTTCACTCCTTCTCCTATAGCAAGCTGATTGACCATATTTCAGCAAAATGTTTCACTTGCTCTCAAAGAAATAGAAAAATTCAACCGTTCATCAAAACTAACTGTGCATGAGGCAATTCGTTTATACCCGGAAATTGTTAGAGATGTTGCCCATGTGGTTACGGCTTTGCCTCCAACCCAAGTTAGTGTAGAGAGGTTGTTCTCTAGCCTTAAAATTATTAGGTCAGATTTGAGGTAATCTATGAAGGAGGATCTGATGGAGGCGATACTATTTCTCAGAACAAATTCATAGACTGCACAAATGTTATTTAGTATGTTTTCGTTGAAAACTGTTTTTTGCCACTTGCATAGTTTATTACATAGTGTTATATATATATATATATATATATATATATATATATATATATATATATATATATATATATATATATATATATATATATATTATAATGTGTAATCGATATTAAATAGTGTATTACATAGTTACAATTTATTAGTTTTTTGTGTTCTAAAGTTGTATTCCAATAAATATATATTATGTTCTATCTAAATATCTTGATTATTGTATCATCAAAATGATTAAATGTCTGATGTTCACATTGTACTTCAATAAATTTTTCACTTAAATATAAGCAATATATGTGGGAGTCGGAGTCGTGGAGTCAGTCGGTGTAAGGGAAATTGAGGAGTCTGAATCGCAGGTTTGGCTTACTGACTCCACAGCCCTGATGCCATGGCTACTTTTGGTCAGTACAAGAGAATATTTCATGATTAGGATAGCAAAGCTTCTCAATGAATTTTACTAACTTGGACATACAGTGGGTATGGAAAGTATTCAGACCCATTTACATTTCTCACTCTTTGTTTCATTACAGCCATTTGGTAAATTCTAAAAAGTTCATATTTTTTTCTCATTAAAGTACACTCTGCACCCCATCTTGACTGAAAAAAAAAACAGAAATGTAGAAATTTTTGCAAATTAAAAGAGAAAAACTGAAATATCACATGGTCATAAGTATTCACACCCTTTGCTCAGACACTCATATTTAAGTCACATGCTGTCCATTTCCTTGTGATCCTCCTTGAGATGGTTCTACTCGGTCATTGGAGTCCAGCTGTGTTTAATTAAACTGATAGGACTTGATTTGGAAAGGCACACACCTGTCTATATAAGACCTCACAGCTCACAGTGCATGTCAGACCAAATGAGAATCATGAGCTCAAAGGAACTGCCCAAGGAGCTCAGAGACAGAATTGTGACAAGGCACAGATCTGGCTAAGGTTACAAAAGAATTTCTGCATTACTCAAGGTTCCTAAGAGCACAGTGGCCTCCATAATCCTTAAATGGAAGAAGTTTGGGACCTACAGAAGTCTTAGAACTGGCCATCCAGCCAAACTGAGCAATCGTGGGAGAAGAACCTTGGTGAGAGAGGTAAAGAAGAACCCCAAGATCACTGTGGCTGAGCTCCAGAGATGCAGTAGAGAGATGGGAGAAAGTTCTACAAAGTCAACTATCACTGCAGCCCTCCACCAGTCGGGCCTTTATGGCAGAGTGGCCCGACAGAAGCCTCTCCTCAGTGCAAGACATATGAAAGCCCGCATAGAGTTTGCTCAAAAACACATGAAGGACTCCCAGACTATGAGAAATAAGAGTCTCTGGTCTGATGAGACGAAGATAGAATTGTCACCAAAAAGTTCTAAGTGGTATGTGTGGAGAAAACCAGTCACTTCTCATCTCCTGCCCAATACAATCCAAACAGTTAAACATGGTGGTGGCCGTATTATGCTATGGGGGTGTTTTTCAGCTGCAGGGACAGGAAGACTGGTTGCAACTGAAGGAAACATGAATGCGGCCAAGTACAGAGATATCCTGGATGAAAACCTCTTCCAGAGTGCTCTGGATCTCAGACTTGGCTGAAGGTTCACCTTCCAACAAGACAATGACCATAAGCACACAGCTAAAATAACAAAGGAGTGGCTTCAGAACAACTCTGTGACCATTCTTGACTGGCGCAGCCAGAGCCCTGACCTAAACCCAATTGAGCATCTCTGGAGAGACCTGAAAATGGCTGTCCACCAACGTTCACCATCCAACCTGACGCAACTGGAGAGGATCTGCAAGGAAGAATGGCAGAGGATCCCCAAATCCAGGTGTGAAAAACTTGTTGCATCATTCCCAAGAAGACTCATGACTGTACTAGCTCAAAAGGGTGCTTCTACTCAATACTGAGCAAAGGGTCTGAATACTTATGACCATGTGATATTTCAGCTTTTCTTTTTTAATAAATTTGCAAAAATTTCTACATTTCTGTTTTTTTCTCAGTCAAGATGGGGTGCAGAGTGTACTTTAATGAGAAAAAAATTAACTTTTTAGAATTTACCAAATGGCTGCAATGAAACAAAGAGTGAAAATTTAAAGGGGTCTGAATACTTTCCGTACCCACTGTACATTTGTCGTGTTTGCCTATATGTTATGTTTAACCATCTGTCTTGAGCAGATGGGTTTTCTACTCTCACTCCCTACTGTGTAAATTATTTAAGGAAAGATCCCTTCGTATTCTTTACCACTTTCTTTCTTTCATCCTAGGTGGGGCAGATCACCGCACCACAGCCCTCTGGTATTTTGTCACTCCTTGTGTTGGGACCTTTATCTCCATCGCCTGTTATTTCCTACTTTATCGTATGGCAAGTATTACATTATAAATCATTTAAAGGTTTTTTTTTTTTTTTTTATTTTTTCAGGCTAAACATAAATGTCTGCAGTGTGTGACTGCAGATTACCCAATGCTGACCATGTGTTATACAATACTATTGCAATCTTGAACGATCGTCACATGCCACATAATGGCGATCAAGTGCCGACTAACAACTTTTCCTGCTTCTCTCAATGTTCTAGTGAGAACAGCGGATGAGAAGGTAGTCAGCACAAGACCGCCAGCATGCACATCACATACATGATTATTTGAGCTGGCAATAGAGGGGAACCCTAACACTATGCATATGTATGTGGTGCCTGGAGAACCCCCTTTTAAACCACTAAGCAAATGTTTTTCTACACAGTGTTCCAAATTATTATGCAAATAATATTTTCTCAGATTTTCCCAAATTACCTATATGAATTGCAGTCATTGTAATTTTCCAGTCAAATAACTATTAGAGGACAATTGAAAGGTTTTTGTACAAACTGCCTATGATAACAGTATATTTTTTAAAAAATAAAAAACTCAAACTGCACTCAAAATGCATGTTCCAAATTATTATGCACAGCAGAGTTTTCAACCTTTTCATTTTAATAAAGAACAAAAAAATGGTCATTTTTGAAATTATAAGCATTAGCAGGTTATTACAAACTGAAATCAAACAGTTTTCAACTCAAAACTTTATTCTAGGTGATGTTACATTTGCACATAGGACCGCTTGTTCGAAAGGAGGTTCTGAACTCTCTCGTCCATTGAATTTGTCAGGTTTTGGATGGTTTCTGCTTTAATTGTTTTGCATGAGGACAGAATACCCTCCCAGAGCTGTTGCTTAGATGTGAAGTGCCTCCCGCCATCATAGACACTCCGTTTGATGATGCTCCAGAGGTTCTCAATGGGGTTGAGGTCAGGGGAGCATGGGTGCCACACCATAAGTTTGTCCCCTTTTATGCCCATAGCAGCCAGAGATGCAGATGTGTTATGTGCAGCATGAGACGGGGCATTATCATGCATGAAATGATCTCGATGGTCCAGATGGATGGAGTGGAGGATGGCTGGTTGATGGACACCCCATGCAAACACGGCTACGGCGCTAACAAGGAGGAGGTGGAGTAATGTTTTGGGCTGGAATCATGGGGAGAGAGATTGTCGGCCCTTTTAGGATCCCTGAAGGGGTAAAGATGAACTCCATAATGTATGTTGAGTTTCTCAAACAGCACTTCCTTCCATGGTTCAAGAAGAAGAACCGTGCATTCCGCAGCAAGATCATTTTCATGCATGATAATGCCCCGTCTCATGCTGCATATAACACATCTGCATCTCTGGCTGCTATGGGCATAAAAGGGGACAAACTTATGGTGTGGCACCCATGCTCCCCTGACCTCAACCCCATTGAGAACCTCTGGAGCATCATCAAAAGGAGTGTCTATGATGGCGGGAGGCAGTTCACATCTAAGCAACAGCTCTGGGAGGGTATTCTGTCCTCATGCAAAACAATTGAAGCAGAAACCATCCAAAACCTGACATTCAATGGATGAGAGAGTTCAGAAGCTCCTTTCGAACAAGGGGTCCTATGTGTAAATGTAACATCACCTAGAATAAAGTTTTGAGGTGAAAACTGTTTGATTTCAGTTTGTAATAACCTGCTAATGCTTATAATTGCAAAAATGACCATTTTTTTGTTCTTTATTAAAATGAAAAGGTTGAAAACTCTGCTGTGCATAATAATTTGGAACATGCATTTTGAGTGCAGTTTGAGTTTTTTATTTTTTTAATATACTGTTATCATAGGCAGTTTGTACAAAAACCTTTCAATTGTACTCTAATAGTTATTTGACTGGAAAATTACAATGACTGCAATTCATATAGGTAATTTGGGAAAATCTGAGAAAATATTATTTGCATAATAATTTGGAACACATTGTATTTTGAACGCAAATCTAATTTTCAATCATTTTGAGATAATAATGCAAGTGCTTTTCAATTTAGCACTTCATGCTGTCTCTAACCTGTTGTCTGTGTAGTAACAAATCATTTTTATTTTACTTTTCTTTATTTTATTTTCTTTAATTCAGGATTTTGCACAACATTATCTCTCCAAGTCCAACACTAACAATTCAAAGTCCTATGAGCTCGAGACAAAAACTGAGCTGTTACACCAAGGTACAGGCCTATTCTATCAGCACAGACACATTGCTGGTGAAGTCTATGAATGCTAAAATATTATCTCTCTTATAAGGAGAGGAAAACGGAGACGCGGCAGGACAGAAGAAAGCTGTTCTTCTATTAAAGGATGCAGAGTCTGGAGGTGTTGGCGAGCAGAAGCAAAGCGTATCTGTCTGGATTGTTTTCAATAAGGTAAGAACATTTTGTTCTTTAAGATATTCAGATGAGTCTGTTTCATGCATTATAATCAGCATTTGGATTTTGATGCCTCTTTTACCATTTTTCTTAAAGAAATGTTTTATTCCCTCAGCCTCTGTTAATGAAGTGCAAGTGCGGTAATATATTTGCCAATTTCTCCAGTTTCCAGCGCCGCTTCAGTCCTCTTCCTGATCATGTCACTTTTCCAACTTGCCGGATCACACTGCGGTCTCTGCATGAGCCGAATGTCTCTCTTAGGTCACGTTCACACCTTCAGTATTTTCCCTCAGTATTTGTAAGACAAAACCAGGAGAGGGTGAAAAATAAAGACGTGGTGACGTGTTTCTATTAAACGTTTCCTCTGATTGTTTCACTCCTGATTTTGGCTTAAAAATACTGATGTATAATACTGAACGTGTGAATATAGCCTAACAATGTAAGTCTATGGAACATCAGAATGAGGCTTACATTGTAAAAACAACTTCCTACCCTTACACGGACCAGGGTATGATCCAGCGAATTGGAATTGTAGTGAGAAAAAGATCAAAGCGACGCTAAAAATGGGGAAAATGGCGATCAGCGAGTATATCACTGCACTTACACTACATATATATGTATATAGGTTTAGGGCATAAAACATTTCAGGGGAGTGCTTCTTTAAGTTCTTTATTGTGTGTAAAAGTTGGCATCACTCTAGTGTATCTAAGTGAAAAGAAATTTTCAGTAATTTTTTTAGCCTTTTGATGACGTGGCAGAACAAATGATTGGGAAATATGATTAATTCCCCCTTTCCTATGTGTCATTGTCTCGTCTTATTTTGTCATTGTTCGTGTTCAAATGTAATCATAAGATGTGAACTCTTCAATGCTAAGTTAATTTATTGTTGCTGATAGATTATTAAAGCGGTATTTTAATCTCCAAGATCCTATCCCAATATGTATTAGATTTAATAATAATAATAATAATAATAATATTAGCAAATACCTCCAATTAGCAATGTAGTATAGTTTTTCTGATTCTCTGTATCCCTTACCCCATGTGCAGGGCATTGCAGGACCTTAGGTATCCAAGGTAACGACCACTCATACAGTGACAGTTAGCTAGTTGCTAGTGGTCGTAACCATGGATACCTAAGATCCTGCAATGCCTGCACATGAGGAAAGAGACATAGCAAATCAGAAGAACTGTACTACATTTCTAATTGGATGTATTTGCTAATATTATTGTTATTACACCTACTACATATTGGGATAGCATCTTGGAGATGGGAATACCCCTTCAAGTTATAATATTTTTACTTTTATTTTTTAAAAATTCGGTTAAATAAAAAAAAAAAATATGATTGATTAATTTTAGATTCTACAAGTAATAAATTCGCTAGTCATCCATCTATTACAAGTTACTGTACACCCTAATAAGTAAGAAATTCTTACAATTTCATAAGTGAACAGTGTTATTTCAAAATGTCATTCTCCAGATTCCTGTTTTGCTTTCATTTCCAGTATTATTGCAAAGAAAACTCATTGGGAAATGTTGAAGCATTCCAGAATTATTACCATAAAAAGTGACACATGGCAGACGTGAAAAATGAGGCTTGGTCATTAAAAGGGAGTGAACGGGAATAAAGTTCATTTCCTGACAGTAGCCAGGCCTTCAGAACGGCAGTCGCACGGCTACTAACCTACAGTTTAACCCCATATCCGCAGGTTAATAGCGTTTGGGGACATGACCGATTCACTTTCAAGGCAAAAATTGGCTCTGTCACTAAGGTGTTAACAGTAGTCAGTAATTAATGCCGCAGGAAGTACTTGACGTCCTTTCTTTATATTTTTAATTCCTTTTGCATCAGCTTTTGGCTTTGACTTAAAAAAAAAAAATGGTATGAAAAGCTGCAGTGGAAGAAAGCCAAGGCATTTTTATAAGCCGGAGCCAGGAGTGGATTCAAAAGGAATGGGAAACATAAAAGAAAGCTCTGTATCTCTCCTTCCTGCTCCATCCACTACTGGTTTTGGCTTAAAAGAAACCTGTTTGTGTGTTTCCTGACCTAAGGCTTTTTATCCATGGTTGTAAATCTACATGCGTCTGTTGTCTGCTTATTCTCCTTACCCCATAAAACAAGTTTATAGTAGAGGCAGGAGAAATGACGATTCTGCTGTATAGCCTGTATTACAGCTATACACGGCTGTCGTCGATGCGTCTTTTCACCATAACATACTCGAATAGTAGCCTACATGATTTTATAATGTGAAAGTCCTGGTGTAAACCTATAAAAAAAAAACATTGATTTTAGTATTGGAAACCTCTGCATTGCAAATCACAAAAACATGAGCTCGTTTCTTTCATGCAGTGAAAACTCCGTTTTGGAAATGCTGCCTCTAAAATGAGTTATTAATTTTTCTGATGCAAAATTTTTTTTTTTTTTATCTTTTTCCTGCAGATTTGGGTGATGGCTCTAACTATTGTGATCACATTTGGGGTAACCCTATCTGTATTCCCTGCAATCACAGCAAAAGTCATTAGCCATAGTGAAAATGAAGGCTGGAGTGAGTGTCATTTGTTTTGTTTTTTTTCTCTTCTTATTCATTTAAGCTTTTATATTCTGATTTGATCTTTTCATCTCGTGTTTTTGCTACTGTATATTGTAGAAAAGTTCTTCACTCCTGTTAGCTGCTTCTTGATTTTTAATATCATGGACTGGATTGGACGCAGTATTACTACAAAAACCTTGTGGGTGAGTGTTGATCCATAAATTTAAATCTTTTCATCCTATTTGTAATAACAAAGGAAAAGCGCCCCCCTCTCCCACCCTTACCCCTATTGAATTCTTAATTGTTGCTCCACCTAGAAAGACTCCTTCGGGTATATGCACATAGCGCCTTTTAGACGCCAGCGTACCCGTTGAGTTTTTCCTACAAAAGTTGCTTCAGGAATATTTTGCCATATTTTGACATCTTTTGCTTTTCTTATTTCTTTTTTATTGTATGTATTAATAATGAGTAGCTTCAAAGCAGAAGCAGCCAGAAAAAAATGGTCAGGTCACTTCTTTTTTCGGCTTTGGAAGCCTGGTTGGTTAAAAGAAGCTAGAAAAAATGGAATATATGAACAACAAGTCGTTTTTACATTGCTATTTTTGCGTTATATTTTTTTGCGCTTTCTCAGGCAGGTCCCTCTGTGCACATACCATTAGGTGAATGCAGCAGCAAAGGAGTTATTGTTTGTGAAATGTAACCTGGCCAGATGACTTTCGGCTGACCACACGTTCAACCGACTGATATTTCTCCTGACTAAGAAATATGCTTAGCATGGCCCCTGTTTATTCCCATCTCCCTTTTGTATAAAGTGCTGATAGACCATTTTTGGCTGCTGCTTATGTCCGTGAGGATCCTATTTTCAGTCGACCTCATACACATCTCTCTTTTTTATTGGCTGACTTTTATCCAGCTCTTTGTCAAATGCTTCAGTATATAGTTTTTCTCGGAGACAAATGTATGCCATTCCTGCATTGTTAAGCGATAAATGGAGTATATTCTATATCAGACTGCTTATTTATCGTGATCGCTCGGCTGATGGCCATCTCATCCAACTTTCCTACTTGGCCAAGCGCTTCTGTGTTCTCTACAAGAAAGCCGCCAACTGACACGTTTTTTGTGAACAATGCAATCAACAGTCCGAAATTGGACATGCACGACGACTTCTCTCCCTACCGTCAGTCGGCTGGCACCCCATACACATTAGACCATCTGCTAAACACGATTGATATTGGCAGGTTCAGCCGACATTAGCCTAATGTTTATGGTACTTTGGACTCATCACAGAGTGTCAAGATGGAAACTTGAACTTGGGACTGCTACTCAGTACAAAGAAGACAAAGATATTGACTACTGCCTGGTACGACCTGGACACATTTGAGATGGATGACGACAAACTGGAAGTTGTAAAAGTATTCAACCTAACTGGAAGTTGTAAAAGTCTTCAACCTACTCAGATCGATGATCTCTCAAGATGCAGCGACGACATCGGAAGTCAATAGAATAGCTCTGGGCCAATCAACAATGAAACCATTGGACAAGGTCTTCAAATCGAGGAACATTTCACTGGTGTCAAACACACGACTCGTACATAGTTTGGTCTTTTCTGTAGTAACGTATGGATGCGAAACCTGGACGATAAAGAAATAAGAAGAATCAATGCCTTTGATATGTGATGCTGGAGAATGATGTTTTCAATACCATGGATGGCAAGAAGAACAAACAGATCAATTTTGGAACAAATCAAGCCAGACATGTCACTCAAATCAAGGATCACTAAGCTACGACTTGGCTGCTTATGACATATCATACGAAGAGAGCAATCACTGGAGAAGGACATCATAGGCTGAAGAATAGAAGGAACAAGGAGAAGAGGAAGACCAGCAACCCGATGGCTTGATACTATCAAAATAATGGTGGAGAAGACCCTGGTGGACCTATCTGGGCTCGCAGAACATCAATCTTCCTACAGATTGTTCATCTATCAAGTTGGCATGATTCGAGATTAAGATGAAGGCCGTAAAAAAATAAATAAATATATGGGCCTTTAAGAGTGAAACATTGTACTGCTAGGAATCTTTTATCTCCCTTGTGATCAAGGGAGGACGCCTGCTTACATGGAACCTTCAGACTGCGCCCTTTCGCATGGCTGGAAACTCTCTAGGCAAAGAATAGAGCCAAGTCATGATTGCCAATTACATAAAAATAATGTTTTGCTGTATCCAAGTCGATATCAAATACGCAGATCTTATAAATGACTAGTAATTTAGTGAATAGTTGCTGATTAAAATCTATTACTATGTAACTTGTTTGATTGTCTCTTCTCTTTCCTCAGCCGGGTCCTGATTGTAAATACCTGCCTTTACTCGCTGCGAGCCGCTCAATATTTGTACCTCTCTTTATGTTTTGTAACATTTCCGACCGCACGTACCTCTACAACTTCTTCTACAGTGATGCCTGGTTTATCATCTTCATGGTCTTCTTCTCTGTCAGCAATGGCTACTTTGTATCTCTCCCCATGTGTCTGGCACCCACGTAAGTAAAATTTAGCAAACTAAGTTTCGTTTTACACTATATGATATTCTGAAGACTTAACTTCAAAATGGTGTTATGTAGGAGCAATTGTCTTTAGTAACACAGAGATCTTTTAAAGGGAACGTGTCATCAGAAAATGACCTATTTAAATCTGTTTAATTTATTTTTTTTTTATGTTTTTCATGATTTTTTTTCATATCATTATTTTAATTTATTATTATTATTATTAAAAAAAACTCACAATTTTCACACTGGCCACTAGGCCTTACACTAGACCCGGTCATCAGCGGGTATCTGTCTAAGTGCAGTTACCATTGTGCTATTGGGTGCGTGTAGGATGTGAAGACAGATGAATAGGAGGGAACAGGGGCGAGTTAGGTTAGTGAGTTGAGGTGATAGGCCTGTCTAAAGATGTGTTTTTAAAGCACGCTTAAAAACATGGGGGCCAGGTATTAGTCGGATCATCTGGGGTAGTGCATTCCAGAACACTGGTGCAGCACGAGAGAAGTCTTGGAGATGGAGGTGTGAGGTTTGGATTATGGAGGAATTTAGTCTTGGATCAGTTACAGAACGGAGGGCACAGGTAGGGTGATAGAGATGAGGGAGGAGATATAGGGTGTTGCAGAACTGTGGAAAGCTTTGTGGGTGAGAGAGATACGTTCGTATTGTATTCTGTAGCGGATGGGCAACCAGTGTAATGACTGGCACAGGGTGGAGGCATCGGTGAAGCGGCTGGACTGAAATACGACCCTGGCTGCTTCATTCATGACGGATTGGAAAGGAGAAAGTTTGGTTAGAGGGAGACTGATCAGTAGAGAGTTGCAATAGTACAGACGAGAATGAATAAGAGTGACAGTAAGATTTTTTGCAATTTCAAAGGTGACAAAAGGTCGGATTCTGTATATGGTTTTAAAGTGCAAGTGACAAGAGCGGATGAGTGATCAGATATAGGGAATAAAGGAAATTTCTGTGTCAAATATGATCCCAAGACAGCGAGCATGCTGCTGAGGAGTTATGGTAGAACCAGCCAAGGAAATTGCAGTATCGGGTATAGCTAGGTTAGTAGAGGGAGGAAACACGAGAAGTTCAGTTTTGGAGAGAATCAATTTCGGAGAGATTCACTTTCAGATAGAGGGAGGACATGATGTCAGAGACCCCTTTAATGTCAGAACCAGTCTATTGCTGCCTATCCATGTGCCTATTGAAAAGAACAAGTAGTACGAGTCCAATATTAGACCTATCATGAACATTTCAAGGATTCTTGATTTTATATTTTTAACCCTTTTCTGACGTATGACCTAATAGTACGTCTTGGTGACCTGGGCCGATTGGACCAATGACGTACTATTAGGTCATATGGCAATCGCGCGGGGCGATCACTGCCGGGTGTCAGCTGATAGTCAGAGCTGACACCCGGTACTGTGTGCAGGGAGCGGTCCCGCACCGCTCCCGGCACATTAACCCCCGCAATGCTGCGATCGAAGTCGATCGCAGCATTGCGGTGGCAAGAGGAGGTGATCGGAATACTCACCTCCTCTTCCGGCCTCCAGCACTGTCTGCCGCGGCTTCCCGGATGTTGCCATGACGACCCGATGTCGTCATGAGAATATCCGGGTCACCAGACAGCAGGAAGATTCTTTGGTCATGCGCAGTGCATGACCAAACTATCTTCTCCCTGTGCAGCACTGACAGCCTGTATAGCACAGGAATGGTGCTGCATTCCTGTGCTATACAGGTGATCAGAATAAAAAAGTGAAAGTCCCAGAATGGGACACAGAATAAAAGTCCAAAAAGTGTTAAAAAATTGAGAAAAAAAATTGTAAAAATATTTAAAAAAAAAAAACACCAAAAGTAAAAATATAATGTACCCATATTATGAAAAAAAAAAAACCAATAAAAGTACACATATTTGGTATCGCCGCGTCCAGAACGACCTGACCTATAAAACTGTCCCACTAGTTAACCCCTTTAGTGAACACGGTAAAAAAAATAAATAAAAAACGAAGCAAAAAACAATGCTTTATCATCATACCGCCAAACAAAAAATGAAATAACACGCGATCGAAAAGACGAATATAAATAAAAATGGCACCGTTGAAAACGTCATCTTGTCCCACAAAAAACAAGCCGCCATACAGCTCCATCAGCCAAAAAATAAAAAAGTTATAGCTCTCAGAATAAAGCGATGCAAAAAAATATTTTTTTCTATAAAATAGCTTTTATTGTGCAAAAGCGCCAAAACATAGAAAAACTATATAAATGTAGTATTGCTATAAACGTACTGACCCGAAGAATAACGCTGCCTTATCAATTTTACCACACGCGGAACAGCATTAAAAAAAAAAAAACATAAAAAAAAATTCTGGAATTGCTGGTTTTTGTTTATTCTGCCTCCCAAAAATCGGAATAGAAAGTGATAAAAAAAAGTCATGTGCCTGAAAATGGTACCAATAAAAACGTCAACTCATCCCGCAAAAAACGAGCCGTCACATGACTGTTGGCCAAAATATGGAAAAATTATAGCTCTCAAAAATATGGAGATGCAAAAACTGGATTTTGCAAAAAAATGCGTCTTTTTGTGTGTGACAGCTGTCAATCCTGATATGATTCTGGTATCACTGTAATCGCACCGACCCGAAGAATAATCACTTATACCGCACGAGGAACGGCGTAAAAAATAAACTCTAGGGTTAGGGTTGTGATGGGGTTGAAGTATTCAAGTAAATTTTACATTCAAAAAGTCAAATGGCGCTCCTTCCCTTCTGAACCCTGCCGTGCGCCCAAACAGTGTTTTTCCCCCACATATGGGGTATCGGCTTACTCAGGAGAAATTGCACAACAAACTGCATGGTGCAATTTCTCCTGTTACCCTTATGAAAATGCAAAACTGGGGGCTGAAAAACATTTTTGTGGGAAAAATGTGAACATTTTATTTTTACGGCTCAATGTTCTAAACTTCTGTGAAGCACCTGGGGGTTCAAGGTGCTCACCACACATCTAGATAAGTTCCCTGAGGGGTCTAGTTTCCAAAATGGTGTCACTTGTGGGGGGTTTCCACTGTTTAGGCACATCAGGGGCTCCCCAAATGCAACATGGCGTCCTTCAAGATTGTTGGAAGACCATTTCCGGTGACTACCTCTTGAAGCTCATCAAGAGAATGCCAAGAGTGTGCAAAGCAGTCATCAAAGCAAAAGGTGGCTACTTTGAAGAACCTAGAATATAAGACATATTTTCAGTTGTTTCACACTTTTTTGTTAAGTATATAATTCCACATGTGTTAATTCATAGTTTTGATGCCTTCAGTGTGAATGTGCAATTTTCATAGTCATGAAAATACTGAAAAATCTTTAAATGAGAAGGTGTGTCCAAACTTTTGGTCTGTACTGTATCTCTCTGATTTAAGGGCATAAAAATTCAAATTTTGAAAATTGCTAAATTTTCGCCAAATTTCCATTTTTTCACAAATAAACACAAGTGATATCGAAGAAATTTTACCACTATCATGAAGTACAATATGTCACGAAAAAACATTCTCAGAATCAGGGGGATCCGTTGAAGCGTTCCAGGGTAATTACTTTATAAAGTGACAGTGGTCAGAATTGTAAAAATTAGCCTAGTCATTAACGTGCAAACCACCCTCGGGGGTAAAGGGGTTAATATAGACTTTTAAAAAAAAGTTGCTTTCGTGCATTTATGTGCAATTATTAAAAGTTTGTTTTTAAAACATGAAAAAAATAGAACCACATGAATTACATTTTTTTCATTTTATTTTCAATTTTTTCATTTTGTAACATTTCTAACATGCTTTTTTCTGTGCTGTTCAGATCTCTATGCATTTAGCTCTTTGTTGTCTAGTTAAATGATGTACCCCATTATAAGTCAGTGGGGCCAGTCAGGCACTGTTCCTGTCTATTTTGTCCCAGATTCAGCTCACTGTGAAAGATACAGGTGCGTCTCACAAAATTAGAATGTCATCAAAAAGTTAATTTATTTCAGTTCTTCAATCCAAAAAGTGAAACTCATCTACTATATAATTGTCTTATCCTGTCTGTCTGTCTGTCCTGGAAATCCCGGGTCGCTGATTGGTCCGGCCGCGGCCAATCAGCGATGCGGCATTTCTGAAAAACATGGCGGGCGTTAGCGGCTCATGTGCGGCACGGAGGTCAGCGGCGATGCAGCCGGCTACTCGCAGCATAAGTCCCCCGACCGCAAGCGCCGCTGACCTACATGCGGCTATCGTCGGGAGATCAGCTGCTACGGCCGCTTATCTCCCGAGGACAAGTGTGACACCCCTCCCCTCCTCTCCTCTTCCCTCCCCTCCTCTCCCGTCCCTCCCCCCGCTCGATCAGGACCCCGGCACCCGGCGTCATACTTACCCCTCCCCTCCCCTCCTCTCCTCTCCTCTCCCGTCCCCTCTCCTCCCGTCCTTCCCCTCTCCTCCCGTCCCTCCCCCCGCTCGATCAGGACCCCGGCACCGGCGTCATACTTACCCCTCCCCGTGCCTCCGCAGCAGCTCCTGTGTCTTCCGCTGATGCTCTGTGACGTGTCAGGTCAGAGGGCGCGGTGACGTCTTTACACCGCGCTCTCTCCTGACCGGTCACAGCGTCAACATGCCAGAGTCCAGAGAAGCAGCTGAGAAGGGAGGGGAGTATTGGATTTTTTTTTTTTGTATGGGGCCATAGGGGACCTGCATGGGGCACTATGGGAGGATGGATATACAGGGAATATGACTTCCTGCATGGGGCATTATATGGGGGGGAGAGGTGACATCCTACATGGGGCATTATATGGGGGGGGAGAGGTGACATCCTACATGGGGCATTATATGGGGGAGAGGTGACATCCTGCATGGGGCATTATATGGGGGAGAGGTGACATCCTGCATGGGGCATTATATGGGGGGAGAGGTCACATCCTACATGGGGCATTATATGGGGGGGGAGAGGTAACATCCTACATAGGGCATTATATGGGGGAGAGGTGACATCCTGCATGGGGCATTATATGGGGGGAGAGGTCACATCCTGCATGGGGCATTATATGGGGGGAGAAGTCACATCCTACATGGGGCATTATATGGGGGGGAAGAGGTGACATCCTACATGGGGCATTATATGGGGGGAAGAGGTGACATCCTGCATGGGGCATTATATGGGGGGAGAGGTGACATCCTGCATGGGGCATTATATGGGGGGAGAGGTGACATCCTGCATGGGGCATTATATGGGGGGAGAGGTGACATCCTGCATGGGGCATTATATGGGGGGGAGAGTTGACATCCTGCATGGGGCATTATATGGGGGGGAAGAGTTGACATCCTGCATGGGGCATTATATGGGGGGGAAGAGGTGACATCCTACATGGGGCATTATATGGGGGGAGAGGTGACATCCTGCATGGGGCATTATATACGGGGGATGTGACTTCCTGCATGGGGCATTATAAAGGAGGGTCGGAAGACATATGCTAGAATAACCGATGCGTTAGAATCGGGCCACCATCTAGTATATTATATAGAGTCATTACAAACAGAGTGATCTATTTCAAGTGTTTATTTCTGTTAATGTTGATGATTATGGCTTACAACCAATGAAAACACAAAACTCGTTATCTCAGTAAATTTAAATAATTAACAAAAACACCTGCAAATGCTTCCTAAGCGTTTAAAAGGGTCCTTTAGTCTGTTTCAGTAGGTTCCACAATCATAGGAAAGACTGCTGACTTGACAGATGTCCAAAAGGCAGTGATTGACACTAAGTGAATGCAAAGTAAATTTTGCATTTCATTTGGAAATCAAGGTCTTAGAGTCTGGAGGAAGAGTGGAGAGGACACAATCCAAGCTGCTGGAGGTCTAGTGTGAAGTTTCCACAATCAGTGATGGTTTGGGGAGCCATGTCATCTGCTGGTGTAGGTCCACTGTGTTTTATCAAGACCAAAGTCAGCGCAGCCGTCTACCAGGACATTTTACAGCACTTCATGCTTCCCTCTGCCGACAAGCTTTTTGGAGATGGAAATGTCATTCTCCAGCAGGACTTGGCCCCTGTCCACACTGCCCAAAGTGCCAATACCTGGTTTACACACAACAGTATCACTGTGCTTGATTGGCAGCAAACTCGCCTGACCTTAACCCCATAGAGAATCTATTATAATCTATGGGGTATTGTCAAGAGGAAGATGAGAGACACCAGACCCAACAATGCAGACGAGCTGAAGGCTGCTATCAAAGCCACCTGGGCTTCCATAACACCTCAGCAGTGCCACAGGCTGATCGCCTCCATGCCACATTGCCGGATTGATGCAGTAATTGATGCAAAAGGAGCCTCGACCAAGTATTGAGGGCATTTACTGAACGTACATTTCAGTAGGCCAACATTTCGGATTTTAAAATCATTTTTCAAGCTGTTGTTATAAAGTATTCTAATTTACTGAGATAATGGCTTTTGTGTTCTCATTGGCTGTAATCCATAATTTTCAACATTAACAGAAATAAAGACTTGGAATAGATCACTCTGTAATGACTCTATATAATATATGAGTGTCACTTTTTGTATTGAAGAACTGAAATAAATTAACTTTTTGATGATATTCTAATTTTGTGAGATGCACCTGTAGTTGGGACAGGCAGCACAGCACTTGCTGTACAGTTATCAAATGTCTTTCCAAGAACTACTACTAGTATAAAATAACATGTACGCGCTTCTTCTTTTCCCAGTAATCCAGCATTAGTACTCTGGCAGACCTTCCTGCCTTTGCAAAAGAGATCAGTATGTGACCACTTCAGCCAGTGTGTGGCTACTGCAGTCATGTGCTGAACTACTGGCATTAGGGCTACTTAGTGACCGCAGCCATGATGCCATTATTGCATCAAGAGGGCTGACGAAAACCTTAATGCTACTGTAGGTTAACGGGGGAAGATGAGAAATGTTTATTTTAATATATATACATATATGAAAGTTGGATAAGCCCTTCAAATAAAGTCCTATTTACTTTGAGTCGACTGTGGCGGATAAACAAGTGACAATCTGCTACATGCAAGCCAATGGGCAGTTTTTTAATAGCCTGTCCGGACAGGTCGACCCGAATCCTATGTGCGCACACAGAACAATTGTAAACCGGCAGCACATGTCCTGTTTACAAAGGACTGTTGATTTTTTTTTTTTTTATTGCTGGCATGAACAAGTGCTTTGCTTATTTGTGGAGAGATCGCTGTCATGTTTATACAACTGAAAAATTGATCACGATTATTGGCTCATTTAAATGAGTAATGAAAAACAACGTCCCAGTAATGAGTCCAAACATACTGTTAATATTGTTTTCATTGTTTAACACCACTTCAGCACCCTGCAGCTGTCCTTGTAGAGTGTTATTGTTTCCCTCTATGCCTATATTTACCATGATGCAGAGCTGTATCTGTCCCACAGCTTACTCAGCGCTTGCCCACTCCACCTGCAAAGCACCATCCTGAGGCTCCCATACAGGCTCAAGATGGATAGACCATTGCACACACAGATTCTGCCTTTTAACATTTCTCCCTATTCACCTAGTTTGTGCTTTGTTGACATTCTTGTAATCCGTAATGTTCCAGGTGCTGACACTGGCCCCCCACACAGGCTTGGAGTACTGTATGAGAGCATTGAGTCATATAGTGGATTGTGTGTATTATAATGTAATCCAGCGTCTCTGGCCAAAGTCACAGGTTGCTCAGATTACTTCTGTGTGGAGTCAGCAATGTCTCTGTGCTTCCTCCCTGTGCACATCCCCAGTCACTGTAAACTTGCTGATGATCACAGGTTTTCCATTGGTCTTCAAGGGAGGAATTGCTGCACAAAGAATAATGAAAATATTTGAATAACTTGTTGGGATGAGGCATCTTTACATACGACATATATACAACCTTTGTTTCTTTTCCAGGAAAGTATTAAAACACGAGAGTGAAACTACAGGGGCCCTCATGACCTTCTTCTTGGCATTGGGACTGTCAGTAGGAGCGGGGTTATCCTTCGGCTTCAAAGTACTTTTATAAGTAGAAGACTTGAATCTCCATCTACAGATACAATAGTCCTCCTATCCTGACCCTCAGTCGTGTCCTGCAAGGGAGAAATCTGCACTGATCTCGGCTGTTTACTGCTTTCTTATAGTGTTTGTTTTATTTTTTTTGTTTTTTTCCTTTATTTTACTTCTTTTCAGTTTATTGTCTCTCATCTTTAATGATCATTGCTGCTACATTTTTATACATAAGAAGACTATCCTTAAAGTGGTATTCCCATCTCCAAGATCCTATCCCAATATGTAGTAGGTATAATAATATATAATATTCGCAAATACCTCCAGTTACAAATGTAGTATAGCCCTTGAGATAAGCTACTTCACATGCCCCATGTGCAGGGCATTGCAGTAGCTTAGGTATCCATGGTTATGATCACTCATAGTGACAGTTAGCTGTTACCTTAGGTATCCATGGTTACGACCATTACTGCAATGCCCAGCACATGGAGTAAGCGACATAGCTTATCAGAAAAACTATACTACATTTTTAATTGGAGGTATTTGCTATTATTATTACATATATTAAATATTGGGATAGGATCTTGGAGATGAGAATACCCCTTTAAACTATTTTTGTTCACAAATTCAGACCTGAAGCCATTTTTTGGGGTTATTTTTTTAGGTGTAATATTGAAAATAGGAATGCGCATGTAGCATCTTGGAAACTACAGTCTGCTAAATTGTATATTATCTATAGACTTTTTATCACAAAACGTGCTTGAAAAAAAGCATCAGATGATCAAATACCATTTCCTTCTCAAGAATTGCTCTAGAAATTGTATGAGAAGAACTTTATCCTGTCTGCTACTATTGTAGCTGATTGACCATGAGTCACAATGTCGGTGTCCGGGATCAAAATGACCACAATTGATCAGAACGTCTTGCAGAGTTGGTTCTCTCATCTTCCAGGTCTTAAATGGTCCACATGAATCTATTTTTGGTGTCAATAGAGATTAGTTCTACGGGAAAAAGTGTAAGCAAGTGACCTGGGGATGTGTGCTGGGAATGTTCACACAGGATGGATAATCTGCTGATTTTACGTCTTTATTTTCCAAACTTAAATACAGTAGCAACAAAATGAGATGAGATTGTGCCAAACTCCATCTATACATTGCGAGAAAAATCAGCGCAGAAGTTGACCTGTGAAATCCATGAAAAAATTTCAGCAAAATCTGCGTGCAAGTTTTTGCCATGGATTCACAGTAGATTTTTTTTTTTTTTCATTTTTTTCTGCTCAGTTTTCATCCCATGTAGATGTACCCTACTCATAGCACTGCGTTTTACAGTACCAGGGTGACACGTGAGATTTTATGACGTACGTACTTCTTCCAGGTTGTGGACACACTGCTTACAGATACTGCCCTGTAAATCCACCTTGAAGCCGGATCCACATGTCCCGTGTACAAATGGCAATTTCCGGACAGACTACGCATCACCAGACCTGAACTATGACTGAAATTATTGGTTCAGCTTGTTGGTCAGGGTCGGTCCAGAAATCGCTGCCTATGATGAATGTGAATGCGGCCCAAGTCTGATGGGGGCTACACAAGAATATATCTTCACCCTGTTCCCTCTGATACAGGATCTATATCTCCCTGCACACTTGCAGCTCTATTTAAAGTTTTTAGCAATAAACTTGTAAAATGTACATTTTTATCTTTATTACTTTAGCTAATTTTATTTATAGGATTTTAAAGGGAGCAAATCCAATTTTATTTTTAGGACTTTTTTTTTTTAGTTGTCGGGTTGGAAAGGGAACACACTGAATAGTGATGGGTAGTTGTTAATGAATATATAAGTACTTTCCAACGCTTGTATTATAAGCTCCTTTCCATTTACTGCTGCTGTAGTATTGATGCAACATTCATATATTGTGTGTAAAATGCTTAATATTATACTTTTTATCTTATCCTGTTATATTAGATGGCTCTGGTCTCACCCAAATCAACACAAGTACATATGTCATGTCCCTGTTACATGTAGGATTCACGAGATTGAACCTTATAGATGCGTGTCAGTGGAGTAGATGGAGGTCCAGGGTAGAGGAGATACTTCCATGACTTTTTACATGGAGCACTTCAGTACCATCGACCCGGGTATATAATACAATGTAGTGGAGCTTCAGTCACCAGTGTATGGGATACTACTCTGTATCATAGGATGTTGCTGTTACAAAGCGGATTAACAACTTCATTTTTGCATTTATTATTTTATGTTAAATGCTCAAAAGTTGGGGGGGGGGAACATTTTATCAGTTTATTTTTATATAAATAAAACATTTTTTTTGTGATAAACCAGTTTCATTGTATGATTTTTAAAACAACCGTTGAGTAATTCCATCCTGTAACGTCTAGATCTGCAGGCCGCACAGGTTGTAAGATCAAAAGTCAAAATAATCATCTTATTCTTTGCAGGGATGGTCCGGACACTGTAGAACTTGTCGCTGCGTATTTTATGAATTTTTTAATATTGGACAAGCTGCAGCATGCACATTTGGAGGAGGAGATCAGCGTCTCTCAGACGTTTCCACCCAGGAGAAGTTAAGAGAGGAATTGCTGAGAGCACATGCTTGTGTTAGCTTTGTAGTCGTACTAGACATGTAGTCAGCGGTGCAAAATGATGCTGCCTTTCTCCACATATCAGGGAGAAAAAGTAGTATGAGGCGTCTCTTATTCTATAGCTTCATCGTTTCCTAACAGATTACATAATGCAAATTCTTAGCTGTACGCTTGTTTTTATCAGTAAAATGGGTTATACGTAAGAGCTGAGTAACTTATCATAGGATACGGTCTTATCAACACATCCAGCCGGGCCAGACCTGGTATAGTGATCTGCAGACGTATATAGGAGTAAGAGCTATGACGTTCAGGGATGCCTTCTGCTACATGGGTGGGGAATTCATGCCTGACAGCTGCACACAAGTCATTAAGATTACATGCTCATTGACATCTGTAGTATTGTATTGATGAGGCCTCATTCACACGTCTAATTATTCCACGTACAAGAAAAAGGACTGATAAAATAGTTTAAAAACATACAAAAAAAGTTAATGTCTGCTCACCACCTCCTGGAGCGCACGGATCCTGCTGTGCGGCAAGTTTTCAGAACTTAGAAAGGAATAAATCTAGCGCTATAAGTCCATAAAAAATCAATTTTTCATTTATTTCATAGCTTCGAATAGTATAAAATCAATTAAGTCACAGTCCACACATTAAAAACATACGCGTTTCGATGCAAAGCAGTGCGTCTTATCTCCTCTTCCCACAATCGTATACAAGACTTCTCCCGTGCATCCCCCTTACTCTGGAACTCTACTGCCTACTGTGGAAACCTTCAAAAGGAAGCTGGAGACCCACCTCTTCCTACAAGCCTACAACATGCAGTAACCCTCGCTCCACCATACTGCTGCGCGACCAGCTCTACCCTCACCTACTGTATCCTCACCCATCCCTTGTAGATTGTGAGCCCTCACTGGCAGGGTCCTCGCTCCTCCTCGACCAGTTGCCGTCACATTGTGTTCAAGATTATTGTAATTGTTCTTGTATGTATACCCCCTTTCTCACATGTAAAGCGCCATGGAATAAATGGCGCTATAATAATAAAATGCAAGTGATTCTTCAAAGATTAATAGGAAAAAAACAAAAGTAGAAAAAAAAAATAAGGGCTAATGATATGGGGACCCTTCATCCTGCTCTACCGGATCTATCGTGTGACCGATAACGCACCCTCTGTTGTGACGGGAAGAAATGCTCTGCGTGCCGCTCTATCCCTCCTGTAATATCCTGTGGAATAGGAGATTATTTTTACTATATACTTAAAATATTGAAGTATAACACTATATAGTACAAGCGATCAAATGGTTTCCGATTCTAGTGATGACTAATAATAAAAAAAAGGTTGCATGAAAAAGTTATTAAAAATATTAACTTTTTTTTATTAACACAGCACATAAAAGATTGAGATACTACCTTTTCTCCAACTGAAAATGAATAAAAAAAAATAAGTGTGTGTACGCACACGCACACACGCACACGCACACGCACACGCACACACACACACACACACACACACACACACACACACACACACACACACACACACACACACACACACACTTGGCATCATTGTATCTGTAAAAGTCCGGTTTTTGAAAATCTAAAATAACCAACAAGATGAATGAAATAAAAAAATGTTTTTCATTTTCGCACCTCCTTAAAAAATGAAATGAAAAAAGTTAATAAAATGTATTAGGTTTCCCAAAATGATACTAGTAAAAACACCACCTCACCATGCAAAAAAATAAGACCTTACACCCAGGGCTGTGGAGTGAAGTCATTGTCTATTTTGGTGGAGTCACAGTGGGTATAAAATGGACAGACTCCTACAATCTATAATAAATTGGGTTCAGTAGTACAATGCCGGATGTGCTGTAAATCTTTTCATAAGAATTTGGGAAAGTTATGAAATATCCTATAAATGTCTGTTCTGTTCCTGATCTAAGGATCTTGGCTTTTAGTTGAGATAAATGTGTGCTGCACTTTATGTACACGCTCAGCAGTGAGACAGGGCTGTGGAGTTGGAGGTATAGCTTACCGACTCCATAGCCCTGCTTACACCAGGGGTGTGCAAAATTTTTTGGTCCAAGGACCACATTGCCATATTGAACCAATCCCAAGGGCTTCAAAAAAATGTAAAGGGGTAATTACATGAATACATCACCAGAACAACAGTTAGTACATTAATACATCCCCAGAACCAAGTTTTTGAGAGTTTCTGCTAACAAAAAAAATTAGCGTGAACACACGCTAACTTAAACAGAGTTTTTGGAGCAGAAACTCGCCAAATCCTCCTCATAATACAGGCACCACGGTACTGATGAGTCGCAGGCAGTATGACATATTTACATCCAGGTACCTGTTCTGATTGAAGTCGATCTTTTCTTCTCCATTTTGTCCAGACGCCATGATGAGGTTCTGTGCCCAAAGTTTGTCTCTGCAGACATCCCTCTTCTTGGTCTTCAACAGCACTTCCCAACACGGTGCCCTTAAAAATAAAAGTATCATTATACTGCCCCATAAATAATTGCCCATCATTATGCTTCCTGCATAAAATATCCCCCTCATATTGCCCCTCTCAATAATATCCCCCACACTGCCCCTCTATAATATGTCCCCGCCCATACTGCCCCTCTCCATAATGTCCACCCTCAAAGCCCCTCCATAATATAACCCTACTCTGCCCCTCTCCATAATATACTCCCCCATACTGCCCCTCTATAATATACTCCCCCATACTGCCCCTCTCCATAATGTCTACCCTCACAGCCCCTCCATAATATACCCCTACACTGCCCCACTCCATAATAAACCCCCCACACTGCCCCTCTCCATAATATACCCCCTCTATATAATAAACCGCCACACTGTCCCTCTCTATAACATCACCCCAAACTGCCTCTTTCCCTATCTCCCCAACAATGCCTCTCTGCATATTGTCCCCACTGCCCCTTGCTATACTATGCCCCCTATCACAATCTGCCAATTGCCCCATAATGTCCTCCATTGCCCCTTTATGTGCCCTTCCCCTGGCCCTGTCATCTAAAATAAAAGCATATTTCTTCAGCTCATCCATAGAGCGCTTTACCTGCCCGACGTCTCACCAGCGTGCTGACCTCATTTTTTTCTTTCACTAAAATATAAAAATAAAGGATACAAGTTTGGTATCGCTGTGGGGAAAGAGTCGGGAGTGTTTTTTTTTAAATAAAGTATTTTTTTTTTTCTTTTTATTACTGGGTTGGTAATGGGGGTGTCTGATAGACACCTCTCAATTAGTAACACCAGGGCTAGATGCCAGCTGTGGTTTTGGACAATTCACAGCTGACATCAACCCCAACTACGCTTACCCCGATTGCCACCGCACCAGTGCAATCGGGAAGAGCTACTGTGATGCGCCACTTCTGGGGCGGCTGCAGACTGGTATTTTTAGGCGGGGAACCATGGACCTTCCCAGCCTGATAATATCAGCTCACAGCTGTCTGCTTTACCTTTGCCCGATTCCAGCTGAGGAAAAACTTCTGATGAGCACTGCCTCATTGAATAACATTGGTGCGAGCGCAATGCAATTTTTTTTTTTTATCACATTGCACTCCGCGTATTTATACGCCGATGTGAGCGAACCCCTAACCCCATTATTTTCTGGCTATTCGTCTCCATGATGGCAGGCGCTGATCTTGGCTTTGGGGAACACTATCCCCCCGGTCGTAGAGCACGGCCACACATATGGACCAACTGCATCATGTGTTAGGGAGCGCAGGTTTGCATGGAAAAAAATAAGCGAATGCGCTAGTGTGGTTAATGCGCTAGTGTGGTTAATGCGCTAGTGTGGTTAATGCGCTAGTGTGGTTAATGCGCTAGTGTGGTTGGATTTATGCTCTGGACCAGTACCTGTAATTATGGGCTCACAGACGGGATGTGGATGAGGCCAGTGTGCAGAGACTGCTCCGAGAAGGCTCCAGGACAAAATCATGCAATGTCAGTGAATAAAATGGCAGTTGGCGCTATTGCAAAAAAATCTATTATCTTTTTTATAACTTTCAGGTCACGATGTTCCCCCATATACTAACATTACGCTGTGATGCAGCAGTAAGGGCGAGTGTCGTCCCCAAATCACTGTGTATCTCCAGTCCAGTGGGTGCAATAAGGGCCGCTGCTACCGTCATTAATGGTTTTTACCCATATGAAAAAAGACTAATTCTAAAAAAAAAAAAAAAAAAAGGAAATATAAAAGAACTCGACGAGGATGGGATTCGAACCCACGCGTGCAGAGCACAATGGATTAGCAGTCCATCGCCTTAACCACTCGGCCACCTCGTCTGATGAGTTCAGCACAGCTTCTCCTTCTCTCACATAGCTGTGTCTGTAGTCACGCACTCACCCTCAGCCAGTGGTGTAATCGGCCGCTTCCTTCTATTCTCCTCTATTGCTTCCTATGCTCCGTCCAGCTGTAGATTCCCAGCCATTCTACACGCCTTTATCTTGCGCTTTCTCTTTCGGGACAGCAGAGGGCGCTCTGAATTTAACGATAACATGCGCAGATGATTCTTCCCTTCCTGCTGGGGCATGATGGGTCGTGGGCGGAGCATCTCGTGTACGTCAGCACGTCGGCGTGTAGTTCTCACTCAGATGCGAATGACTGCAGCTGGAGGCGTCACGGTGAGGTGTGATGAGAGGGGGCTGCAGGGTGAAGTGTGAGTGCGGCCGGTCCTGAGTGGTGGTGGCCGCAGGGGGAGCAGGTCCTGAGTGGTGGTGGCCGCAGGGGGCGCTGTTCCTGGCCTCTCTTGCAGTGCTGGGTGCAGAGCAGTGTGATGGGTGCACCCCACCAGCTGTCAGTCTCTTTCTACAAGGACAGGGGTTGATTTTACACCATAAGTGGGACTCAAACCCCCCACCCCCCAAAAAAGGGGCAATGCCAACTGCGGTGCGTTGCTCCTTTTTCCGTGTGGTCCTAGTCGCCCTCCTCCTCGTCGCGCTCCTCCAGCTCCTCTACCTCTCGCTTCTTTCTAACCTCCATGGACAGCAGCAGCAGCGCTCTGCCCACCCAGTACTGGCGGGCACACCCCGGGCAGAGCCAAGATGGCAGCGGGAGCAGAAGGACCACCTGAAAGCAGTGCTGGCGTCCGGTGGCGTCCTAGATACCGGGGGACAGTACCGCATTTATCGCCATCTTTTGGCCCGTGAAGCTGCGCAGTCTAAAGATTTGGCGTTGGCGTCTCACGCCAGCCTGAGTAACCTGTGGCATCTGCAGGAGCTGGTACAGCGGTGGGATGGTCGGATCTCATTAGCGCTGTTTGCATCTAGCGGTGCCCAGGTGAAACTAGCCACTGTGCTGACCTATACCCTTGCCCAGCTGTGCCCGTCAGTGAGGCAGAGGGTATCCGTCCATCTGGTGTGCCAGTCCGGAGATTCAGCCGTCTTCTCGGAACAAGATGATGCAGCTGAGTTTGCCCATCTTCAGACCTGTCAGGCCGTCTTCGCCAAGGCAGCGAATCTGGGCACAAATATAATAAACTATGCAGGGAACACATCTTACCCCAACAACCTGCTACGAAACGTCGCCAGGGGCGGAACGGGCAATGCAGCCTTTGTACTGGTGCTCGATATCGATATGGTGCCCAGTCAGGGGCTGAGATCAGGCTTTTTAGATCTGGCCGCTCAGGGGGTTGATCCTCACCTGGTATTTGTGGTGCCAGCCTTTGAAATTAGACATACTAGGCGGCTGCCTGGCACCAAGGAGGAATTGCTGCGACTGTATCAGGTGGGAGAAGTGCGAGCGTTTTATGAGGAGTTGTGCCCACGATGCCAAGCACCTACTAACTATTCAGTCTGGCTAAACCTACCGGAGAAGGACACTTCTGGCAGACTGGCGGTTGCCTATGTGGTGGAGTGGAGAGATCCCTGGGAACCGTTCTATATCGGGAGTAAGGATGTGCCAGCCTACGACGAGAGGTTCAAGCAGTACGGATTTAACAGGATCAGTCAGGTAAGGTTCAGATAGATTTTATAAACACTGTGGTTTCTGTTTGGGGGCAAGTTGAAGGGAGTGTCCACTACTGTGATGCCCTTAGGGTAGGTCCTCAATATATGTTTAATGGGGGTCCGACAGCTGATACCTCTGGCAATTGCCAGATGTAAAGGGTGTATGGAGTGGAGCAAAACAGCGCTGCACACCGTGTAGTGGCTGCTGCCAGGTACTGCAGGTCAGCTCCTATTCACCTGAATGTGATCTGAGATCCAGTGCCCAGAGCTGGCTACTATACATTGAACGGAGCTGTGCTGTTCGCTAAGTACACGGTATACATCCAGCCATCGCTGGAGCTAATAACTGCTGATTGTGGGGGTGCCACCTGTGTGACCCCAACTAATCTAATATTTATGACCTATTGTGTGGGCTTCCCAGTAGTGGGCTTCTTCCCAATCTAAGATGTTAGAGTGCATCCTAGATTAGGTGCAGGAGTATGAAGAGGATGCCATACAAACCTGGTGCCAGCTGTGTTATACAGCCAGCACCGACTTCTTATAACAGCAACCAGAGGTGACATTAATTGCTGTCATTTAACCATTTTGGTGCTGCTGTCATTTTATCACAGCGGCGTTGAATTAGTTGTGATCGGTCTGCGTTGTTGGGGGGGGGGGGGTTGTCTACTGAAGGCTCCAGATGCCGTTATCCTTGTACTCCCATGAAGCCCACCCTGTGTTATATACTACAGTATATAAAGACCACAGGATCAATTTCTCTAGGGAGATTTTATTAATAAAAAAAAAAAAATGCAAGTTAGTTGAAAACCGTTTTTAAAGATATATAAAAGTCTAAACCGCTCTCCGTTTCCCCAATTTAAAAGTAAATTAAAAAAATAATTTGGCATCACCGCCTGCATAGCTGTCTAATCTGTGAAATGATTAATTCTCTCCTATGCTATACAGAAAATTTAAACTGTCAAAATTGGTGTTTTTCGATCATCTCATCTTTAAAAAAAAATACGGTCATGAGCTCTGACAGTATCTTTGCTTTTTTTCCTGTAGGCTTGTGAGCTGAATATGGCCGGCTTCTCCTTTGCGGTCCTGGACTCTGCATTTTTGCTTCATAAAGGTCATAAGCTTCCCGGAGACTTCCACAGTCAGAAAGAGGAGGAGAACAAAAGAAACCGCTTACTCTACAGGGGCTTCAAGGAGGAGCTGAAGATGAAGTACCCCGATTCCAGCAGACGCTGTTAATAGTATTGATGACCTGGATTGTGTGATGAGTGGGAGATGTAGGTCATGGACTCTGTATTTTTTTAGAATTGTGCGATGGGTCTACATCTAGCAAATCTAGCGACCCCGCCACCCCTCCAATGTGACGTAATATACCTTTTTATTTATTGATGTGTGCGACTACTGAGAATCTGAGACTGCATTTATCAGTCAGATCATCCTCCTCCAGTATTCCTGAAGTCTGGTCATCAGTCATTTTTTAGGAGAATGGGTCTTCCTTGTTCCTACTCTCTATAAAAAGTTTTCTTTTTTTTTTTAAAGAAAGTTTTCAGTGTTAGACCGGTTACATACAACTAAAACATTTACTGAACTGAACACTCCGGGAGAGCCGCCGGCGGTCCGTCACTGCCTCGGGAAACAGGCCTAGCCTGATAAATGACTGTCGGCCCTCCCTGTATTCATACACCAAGAACCCAATAGTGAAGGAAGGATAACTGCCGCACACAACACAGAAAGTGGGAATATACTTTTTTTTTTTTTTTTTTTTTTTAAAAGGGACTCCGCCAGCGCAGAATGACTGTTCAGACTAAGTCCTACCGCTCAATGCTTCATGGCGGAGCCAATCATTTATATACACCTTCCCACCTGCTTGTTTTCCCACAATCTCCACCTCCTCTTCTTTGACAGCTCTGGCTTCATAGAGCGAGAGAAGGGTTGAAATAAATAGAAACCAAGCAGCAGGAAGGTGTATATAAATGATTGGCTGCACCATGATGCACCGAGCGCCTGTGCTTGGTTTGAACAGTCAATCTGTGATCAGAGTCCCCTTTAATATAAGTATTGCCCGTTGCTCTTTTCTGTATTGTACGATCACTCACCTGAAACATCTCATTTTCCTGCTTTACCACAGCTGAACTTCTGTTATCCTTCTGTATATTTATTCTCTTTTATTTTTTCCTGTCTTTTCTCCTTCTTGTCGGTATACTTGCAGTATTTGGAGCTATAATAAAAAAAAAAAAAAGCTCAATCTAGTTTGTGGGGTTTCTTTGCTTGATTTTTAATAATCACCTTCTTGTTTGTAAAATGTGATCCAGTTGCGTTTACAGCTTATAGAAAACCACAGCACGTTACACAATTGTATGGAAGGGATAACTGTTTTCTGCAAGCTGTTTCATTGTTTTTATTTTTTTCTTATAGAAAAAAAAAAAAACATTATAATCCATTTACACTCGCATGTATTACTGCCCCATGTATCCTCTGAGTTGTACACAACCATAAGCTATGGCTGCTACTAACAGTCCAAACAATAGCCGGCACTCACATCTTCTTAGAACAATTGCTTTATTGATCCAGAAGAATAAAAGGCACAAAAAATGGTTGAACACAACAGCACAAAAAATAAAAATGCAGAAAAGAAATATCCGCTGCGCTCCCAGGCAACATGTCTCACACCTACATGGTCCTTTGTCAAGCCAATGGGTGCCATTCTGCATTTCCAGTTTTCTGTTTTTTCTTTTTCCTTTTGGATTCACATAGATAAATCATTTTTTAGTGAAGTGTTTGTTTATTTCACCCGATCTTGCTTTCTCGAGAATTTATTGTAGGGAACCAAAATTCCGTAATAGTGCCCAGAAATGCTTATTACAGTGCCAGCGCCCTTTTTTTCCCCCTAATGTACAGTGCTTGGCATCCTGCCCTTACTATTTTTAATATGAAAAAATGTAACCTAATCCTGAATGATCACTTTAAATTTGCACCTGAGCGATTTTGTTTTTTTTATTAGTTTACAGAAGAGGCAATAATATCAGTAATGTGTGCTGAAAGAGCAGCTGCCGTTTCTTGCGCTGCTCCACTGCCTCTCCTGCATCGTATGGCTGCAGGTCGTTCTCTTTTGGGCTCACACCTCGGACAGTTAGCTCCTTTGTTACTGTAAGCTGATGAGAGCCTTGTTCTGAGTCTCATAGACTTAAATTTAGCAAGACGACACAGCGTGCGTCGGGAGGTCACAGCTGTTGTCACATGATGCAGGAGAGGTTTAGCGCTGCGCTGGAAACTGCAGAAGACGGCAGACGGGAAGAATTTTAATGCGCACGTTGTACATACGTTATTGATCGCTAACAGAGGGGGCAGTTCATAAAATCCCTGATTTAGCGGTACATTAAAGGGATATTCCCATCTCCACGATCCTATCCCAGTATGTCGTAGGTGTAATAATATTAGAAATGTAGTTCTTCTGATTAGCTATGTTGCTTACCGCATGTTCAGGGCATTGTAGGAGCTTAGGTATCTGTGGTTACGACCACTACTAACTGTCACTAGATGAGTGGCTGTAACCATGGATACCTGACCTGCTGCAACGCCCTGCACCTGGTATAATCAGAAGAACTATACTACATTTCTAATTGGGGGTATTAGCTAATATTATTATTATTATTACACCTACCACATATTGGGATAGCATCTTGGAGATGGGAATACACCGTTACGTAAAGTTTTTTAATTCCTGTCGCTTTATAAATCAATACTGGCAATTCAATGTTTAGTCTGTAAGGCTCTGTTCACACCTGCGGTATGCATTTTTTGTTCTCGGCACAGGAAACTTGGATTTATGTGGAGGATTGAGCTGGTATAGATGAAT
This sequence comes from Phyllobates terribilis, assembly GCF_046119375.1. Lineage (NCBI taxonomy): Eukaryota > Metazoa > Chordata > Amphibia > Anura > Dendrobatidae > Phyllobates > Phyllobates terribilis. Next base: position 111,248,078 of record NW_027362773.1, read on the forward strand.
GACAAAAGGACGTGACCTCTTCCTTGTAAGGCTCTGTTCACACTTGTGTTCGGACATTCCATTTGCTGTTCTGTGTTCAAGCACAAAAGCAGGTGTGAACTTAGCTGTACCATGTGCTCACTGTCACCACAATCTGCTCAGGGACGCAGCACAGGAAGACTTCAAGCTTGATTCCGTATCCCACAATGCACCGCTCTGTGGGCGTTCTAGCCGCACTGCAGAACTCTATGATTTCCTTTATTACGATTGGACGCAGTGTTTATTTTACACTAGAGGCGGGGTCTTACAGATGTCCCGCCCCCTTCGTGCATGATTGGCTGCCCGCTCTGCGCGCTTTTCTCTGATTGGCTCAGTCTCACGTCGGTCAGAGAGAAGCGATGTGGAGGAAGGCAACAGTGTGATGACGTCACGGCCAAACTAAAGGAAGCGAGAAAAGTGAATGAAACGGGAGAAGGCGGCGAGTAACGGGCACAGGTGAGTGTGTGGCGGGCGAGGAGCAGCCACGGGTCGGTTGTGCTGGACCGGTCCACGCTGACCTCTTGCCACGGTGTGGAGACCTCAGGTGGTATCGGGGGGGCTGGCCACCTGCAGGGGCATGGGGTTACTCAGGAGAGGGGGGGGGGGGGGGGGGGTCTGTATAAGGGAGCGTGCTGGGTTTCCCAGGCAGGACTGCAGGGAGTCTGCAGGTTCCTGGGGCCTGGATGCGTGTATGACAATGGGAACCGCTCCAGATGTGACCCCAAAATAGTGTCTGTGCCCTTCTGTGTGTTACCAGGGGGAAATACAGAGGGTGCAGGATCTGGGGTCACACCCAGGCCCGAAGAGTCCCAAAGACCAATCTGTCAGCAGGTATTTGTCTGTAGTCTGAGAGCAGCATGACGTCAGAGCAGAGACCCTGATTCCAGCGATATATCACTTCCTGGGCTGCTGGCTGTAGTTTTTTCATAAAATCAGTTTTATCAGCAGGGGATTATCACTTGAGGACTAGTAACCCGCTGCCATGTAGTCCTTCATATTCATCAGCTCTGTATAACCCCCACCACTGATTGGCAGCTTTCTGCCTATGCACAGTATACACAGGACACTGCCAATCAGAGGTGTGGGCGGGGTTATGAAACATTTCTTCAAAACTACAGCAAGCAGCCCAGTAAGTGACACATCACTGGAATCAGGGTCTCTGCCCCTACATCATGTTGCTCTCAGAGCAAAAAAAACTGGTGAGAGATTCCCTTTAAACACCCTGATCACAATGGAGCGCTACTGATTCTTATCGCTCGGTAGAATTACGACTAACCTTAAAAAAGCATCAAGGACGTCCCAGCACCTGCTCTCCCCCTGTCTGATTACACACAGGAGAGGAGGGGGGTTCATGTGGTCCCCTGGAGCACCGCAGACGGGTGGTTCTCTCCATGGGAGCACAAGGACATTTGTTTAGGGATGGGGAAGTGACACTCTCCCCAAATACTGCAGATTATTTTTCGTTAATATCAGATATTTTTATTCGGGTTTTCTGTAGAAAACAAAACACAAAAGACGGCCGAACATAAGACCTGCACAAATAGTGATACATCCAGGCTTCTATCTAGTTGCTTAGTTATGGCATTGGTGTACAGATAGTGGAAACATTCATTATTATTTTTTTTATATACTTCCTTGGGGAAGGTGTTGGGGGGGGGGGGGGGTGACCATATTGTAAATATACATTTTCCTTCCTTTTATTGTCCGTGTAGCAGTTAAGGTTCTATTGACAGAAATGTCATAGACCAGGGAGCAAAGGTAAGTAAGTGGAATTTACTAATATACTTTTTATATCTGTGGGGGTTGCCCTGCCCTGATTGGCAGGTGTGGGAGTGCCACTCCACTTTTGGATTATGTTCAACACAGGAGTCTCCTGTGTCACCCCCTTACTGCACAGTGAAAGGGGGGGGGGTTAAGGTCTGGCTTCACACGACTTTTCTGAAAACTTTCCTACGTCTATCACATAATGGAGCCGATGGCGCTGTGCCCGAGGCCGGTACTTGTAGATTAGGGCATCTTTGTGATTAAATATATATTTGTAAACTCTGTATCTGATCTAAAGGTAATTTTTGAAAATTTCAGTCTCTTGTTAAAGGTCTCATAAAAAATGAGAAATGTTTGTAATAAAAGCCTTTTTTTTTTCCTTTATACCCCCCCAGAAGAGAACAGAATTTATTCTCTCATAATGGATCCTGAAGCAGATTCAGCTACAGAAATGAACGGGCAAGATGAAGTGGACAGTGAGCGGGAGGACAGTGTCAGTCAGTCGGACTCCGAGGAGGAGAGCTCTGGTCTGTGTTTGCCATGTTATTTATTACGTTGTACTTCTGTATATCTGGCTGGAAACTTCTGCTTTATAAAAAGATGTTCCAAATCCATCAGAGATTCTGCTCCTGGTTGTGACTGCTTTCCTGGTTACTTAATACAAGAAATGGCAGCCGGGAGGGAGTTGTACACATTTACACATGGTGGAGAGGGGGCTAAGTATCTAGAGTCTCAAGGAGGGAAGAGGAAAAAGGCTTTGGAATAGGAGGAAATAAGTGCATCCTGAACTCTCACCCACCCTAGAGAAAAATAAGAAAATTGGATCTTTATGCAAACTTCTTATCGGTGGTCATCAGAAAAAAAAATGAAGATTACAGACGGAAACTCCATTTTTATTAATCCCCGATAACATATGTCTTTAAGTTCCATTTCTGCCCTGGTCAAATATGTAGTTAAAAAAAAAAAAATTAAACTGGAGGGAAAAAATTTAAAAGGTGCACGCACACACCTATCCTAGGGTTTTGGAGCAGAAACAGAAACTTTCCAAACACTCCTTAAAAACTTGGATGCTGTGCCCTGAAAACTCTTCAGAAAAAAATAATTTAATATACAAATAATATAATTATTAGACGTCTTGGCATTAGGATATTTTTTTTTTTATTTGTGTCAATGAAATCTGGTGCATTGTATGAGACCGGTTATTGCAATCTTTCCTTTTAACAGATATGGATGACTTGGATTGTGAACGTCGTAGAAATGAGTGTCTTGATGAGATGTGCCATCTGGAAAAACAGTTCTCAGAACTGAAGGAAAAGTGAGTTTAAAAAAAAAAATAAAATAAAAAAAACTAGAAATACTGATAATTTATAAGCCAAAACCAGGAGTGGGTGATAAATGCAGAAGCGATGACGTGTTTCTATTAGACTTTTCCTCTGATTGTTCAACTCCTTGTTTTGGCTTATAAATACTGGTGTAAAATACTGAACGTGGCCTTAAGCTGATCGTAGACAGACTTTTGTCCATACAGAATCTATACAGAGTCCTACTGCAGATTAGGATTAGTTTTGATTATTCCCAGAGCTTGAATATTGTTCTACGTTAGTTTATTAACCCCCTTGGATTTGCAATGTATTACCATGACTGAGATATGGATGGATGTATTCTACTGAAATATATTGTCTCCAGATTATTTAAGGAACGATTAAGCCAGCTAAAAGCCAAATTGGAAGAGGTGACGTCCGGAAAAGCTTTGGAGTACATCAGTCCTCTTGCAGACTTACAGAAGAACATGAAAATCCGCATTGAAGTGGCAGGTAGCATCTTATTTCCATTCTGGTGCGGTCGCTGCCACCACTGGACAGATTTCTCCAGGAGTCATGTCTGTCTCTTATTTTAGGCATCTATAAGGGATTTTGTTTGGATGTCATCAAAAACCGATATGAATGTGAACTGCAGGGTGCAAAGCAACATTTAGAGGTAAGGAAGTCTTCTGCCTTTCTGTTTCCTCCACTTCCACAGGGTTCTCTGCAAATACCCTATGGGCAGGGGTCACCCCAGCTCTTCGCATTTAGACAGAGCTGGGGGAAAGGGAGAATGGCTTGAAAGTGCCAGAAATTGCATTTGTTTGCATAACTTCGTGCTGTGGCAAAAAAAAAAAATGCAACTTTTAATTTTTTTAATTACAAGAAATGTAGCAAAAATCTTTGAACCACCCCAAAGTCTTTTTAAAGGGAACCTGTCAGCAGGATTTTGCTAAGTAAACTACAGGCAGTGTCATGTTCGGGCTGCTGCACTGATTAAAATGATACCTGAAGTGAAGAAATCAGTCTTGTGGTTCTTGTGTAATCAGTGTTTTCAGTTTTGAGTTAATGATATACTCGTGCTCCGGGGCGGGCCTGTAGGCTGGTCTCATCTTGCGCTCTAGGCCAGATCAGACAGAAAACACGGGCCTTCCCCGAAGCACAAGTATGTTCCTCATCATAGAGACAGACAGCCAGCCAGGGTCTGCCTGAGTCTCTCTGAATATACTTGTGCTTCGGGGCGGGCCCGTGGGCAGGTATTTTCTTGCTGATCTGGCCTAGAGCACAAGATGAGACCTGCCTATAGGACTGCCCCGTAACACGAGCATATCATTAACTCAAAGCTGCAAACACTGATTACACAAGGCGGGTTTCTTCACCTCAGGTATCATATTAATCAGTGAAGCAGCTTCAACATGATGATGCCTGTAGCTTACTTGGCAAAATCATGCTGACAGGTTCCCTTTAAGATGCTGGTGGACCTGCTGAGTTTCTCAAAACAAAGACTTCTGAAAATCACCAGTGGTTTCTTTTCCTGAAGGTCTTTTTTTTTTCCTTTTTTCTTCCGCCTGTCAAACGGAAGAACGGTCAAGTCACTTTCAGACACTTCATGGCTTTCGCATCTTGAAGCGATTGAAAGAGGTGACCAAAGACTGACCATATGTACAAGTGCTTTTGACACTGCTGTGCATTAGGTTCATTCTTTGTATTGTGTTTTGTGCACTTACCCTTAACGTTTAATTTTCTTCTGTCTATTGGTTTGTTCAATTTGAGTTAAAGGGAATCTGTCAGTAGGATCAGCCCTCCTAAGCCATCTCTATCCTCATGTAGGTCATAGGAAGCTGAATAAAGTGATACCTTGATATCTGTGATCTGATGTCTTATTCCAGAGAAATGCATGTTTTTATTATATGTAAATGAGCTGTTAAGATCTATGGGCCGGACATGGATCTCTCTGAGAATCAGCCTCCAGAGCTGCTTATAAATGAAAGGGAGCATTACCAGTGTGAGACATGTAATGACTGACAGTCAGCTCTCCTGATCTCACTGCAGAGCTGTGTGTGATTATAACTGACACATCTGCAGGTTCCTCTCAGCTTCCATCTCACTGGCCAGCAGAGCTGTGAGAGCTGCAGCTGCTAACGTGTTTGTTTAGAGACAAAGCTCAGTTCTTCTCTTCTGTTACACATCTCGCACTGCTAATAAAACCTTCATTACTAGAATATCATATTCACTGTTATATCGTTCATTTACACATGTATTTTGCTGTTTCCAGAGTGAGAAGATCCTGCTGTTCGATAACATGCAGTGTGAGCTTCTAGAGCGGATCCAGAGGCTGGAGGAAGATCGGCAGAGCATCGACATTTCATCCGGTATGAAACCTCATCAGAGTATATTGTGTAAATACCGCCTTATATTGTACACTGATTTTTTTTGTAAGATACACTAATGCTTACTTGTACAGTTCCCACATGTATCCGACACTTGTGGGTGCTGTCACTCTGGAGGAATCGGGAAGGGCATGTGCTATAATGCTACTTTATGTGGAGAATGCCGGCTCGTGCCAGGCCAGCAGATTTTCCATTGATGGATGCTAACTGCTAGCGCTTCAATAGTTAAACAGTAAGAAAAACGGAGAGAAAATTGCATTAGAAAATAAACTAAAGAGGTTTCTCATCCTATGGGGCAGCATAGTCTTCACCCAGCATAAACAGCTTGCATGTTTTTCATTCATTAGAGTGGTGGGATGAAGAATTAAGGTCAAAACGAAGCCGCAGAAAATGGGATTCATTCCGATCTGAGAAGAAGAGGAGGGTCCCATTGGTTTCTGGTATCCTTTACATGATCTGCCGTATATTGTAAGTTTATCTAGTTTTGCTGGAACAGTAATAGTGTGTGATGGCAGAATCCTGACCCATCTACATCATTTGTTTTGCGTCAGCACAAAATGACTGTTCAAACCAAACACAGGCGCTCGGTGCACCCTTGACGTGGTGGCTGAATCGTTCAGTGCTCCCTTTCCATCAATCTACATCCTCCCCTGCCCCCTGTAAAGCCAGGGCCGTCAATCAAGAAAGAAGTGAGGAAATAAATACCTACTGAACTGCTCTACAGAGATAAGGGTGCGTCAAGCGCCTGTATATATGGACCATGGTGCTGGCTGTGGGGATCCAGACCCAAATTTGATAGCCACAAATGGAGGCTGTTGAGTTGGGGCCTGGAGAGCATTACGGATGTGTGAATTCAGCCTAACCTTTTTTAAGGTTGTCTGTGTGTCTTTTCTGTTTCTTTTGTTTGTTTTTTTTACTTTATTGGTCATGGTCAGCTAACTTAATGCTTTGAAGGGCCGGGCTTTTACAGATGCTGCATTATCAAATTTATTTAGACTTTTTTTTTGAGTGGGGGAGTGACTTTTTTTATTTTATTCTTTTAATTACGTGTTTTAACATCTTGTACTATACATCTAGGGATATGTTGGGTTGAGGAAGGACACCTTGGTATCCATGTCGACAGGCCTTCACTTCCGTGGCGGTTCACTGCGGTCAATAGTGAAGAAGATATAGTTGGTAGAAGACTGCTGGTTCCAGTGATTGGCAGCAGTGGTTAAAGTTACAGATATTTCTATTTTGGCTCATTGTATAAACGCTCTGCTAACATCGCTGTTCATTTCTGATCTCTATGTAAAGATGTAGTTCTCCTTGACTGTTACACTAGGTCCTTATATTGTATACATGCTGCGGGATTTGGATATCCTGGAGGACTGGACGGCTATCAAGAAGGTAACTGATCCGGTCTGTAATCTATATGTGCAGGGAATGTTGCTGCACATAACACTCATCCATGCAAATGTGATAACCCTTTGTATTAGATGACCGATCCTGGGAACATAATGAACACTTTTTTCCCCTTCTCCCATGACAGCACCACCTGAGAGAGGGTATCCGCCCACCAAGGACAGGAACCTACTGAATAAAAAGGCGGTACCTCTCCTCCGCATCAGTTTTGGTTCCTGTCCCTGATGGGAGCCTCACCAGGTGGTACCTCACGTACCTGGATTATGGACGGTGCGGCCTGGAGGCCGTGGAAGCAGCAGATGGTCCCTGTTTCCAGCCCGTCTGGCTGCTGCCCGGGTCTGCGGGTGGGGAGGAGGTGCTGTTTTTTTGGATTCCTCCCCGCGTGCGCCGGGGCCTGCGGCCGGGTCTGCGCCTCGCAAAGACTAACTGAGCGCGCCGGCCGGCAGGTCTTCCGGGCTGCGCACGTGGGGGTCGCGTCGCACCCTGTGACGGAGCGCGCCGGAAGTCCGGGCTGCGCACGCGCGGGGTGCTGACGCGCCCTATCACGGAGTGCGCCGGAAACCGGGTCTGCGCATGCGCGGGTGGGAAGCTGTCATCCCGCTGCAAGCGCGCCGGGTGCCGCTGGGCTGCGCACGCGCAGAGGCAGGTGGATCTGCGGGTAGCGTGCCAGCTGGCTAAAAAAATTTAAAAAAAAAAAAAAGAGATTTGAGATGAGCACGCTGCCGGAAGGGGAGGAGCCTAAAGGAGGTGGAGCCCTACTGCTTTTAAGGATGGGGAGCAATCAGGATGGCGGTGTCTGCATCCCCGCCATGATGGATGAGGAACCGCAGTCACCTGGGCAGCAGCTGTCACCGCCACAGGAAGTACAGCAGCAGCCACAGCCATCAAAGCAGCGCAAGCAGCTCAAACAAATGGAACGGGAATCTTCCCATCGACAAAGTCACAGCAGTGAGGGGCGTACGAGTTCCGGCAAGACTGGTCAGAAAAGACTTCGTCAGTCCACCTCCGCCAGATGGGAGCCCTCATGTGAACGGCAACCACCGCCTCCGGTACCCTAGTCTGAACGGCAGTGTGGTGAATGATCTTCGTGAAAGTCTCACCTTGAATAATGTGCTCTTCTCTCTCTCTCTCTTTTCCTCCTTCTTCTCCTTTTATTTCTTGGGGCAGGAGGCAAAGAAGTGTAGTGCTAAAAGTAAAAACAGGGAGTGTGCTTTATGCAAAATCGGTCTTCCCACCTTCTATGCCAAAAACCTATGCTCGGACTGTATTCAGAAAACCATTGCAGAGGAGTCCCCCAGGTTTTCTTTAGAATTAAAGGATCTAATCCAGACAGAGGTCAGAGAGTCTTTAAGAGGCTTAACCTCACTCAAAAAGAAGAAGCGAAAACTAGTTTCTTCAGAATCAGAGGAATCAGTGGAGTCCCGTTTTACGAGAGAACTGCCTTCCTCCTCTAATCACTCCTCATCGTCATCGGAGTCTTCGGATGATGATGGGGGGGGCAGACCTTGTTTTTCGGTTGATAATACTGAGAGAGTAGTTAAAGCCGTCAGAGGGACTATGGGTATTACCGATACCAAAGTGCCCAGAACAGTCCAGGATGTTCTGTTCGGGGGCTTAGACCAAAGGAGGAGACGCTCATTCCCGGTCAATGACAGGATTAAATCTCTGATAGAAAGGGAATGGAAGAAACCGGAGAGGAAGGGTCAGCTGCCGTCATCCTCCAAGCGGAGGTACCCCTTTGAGGATGAGGATGCGGCTAAATGGGACAAAACCCCTAAGATTGACGTGGCCATTTCAAAATCTTTAAAAAAATCCACTCTGCCCTTTGAGGATTTAGGAGCCTTAAAAGACCCGCTGGATAAAAAAGCGGAGTCCTTCCTTAAGCAAACCTGGGAGTCGTCAGCAGGGGCCCTTAAACCGGCAGTAGCAGCGACCTGCACTGCTAGATCTATGATGATCTGGCTTCAACAATTGGAAGACCAGATCAGGGGGAATGTGTCCAGGGAGAAAATTCTATCAGACCTTCCTCTTGTGCAGGGAGCGGCTGCATTCCTGGCAGATGCATCGGCAGATTCAGTTAGGCTGGCTGCCCGGTCTGCAAACCTCTCTAATGCAGCCCGTAGGGCGCTATGGCTCAAGAGCTGGCCAGGAGATGTGCAGTCAAAGTCTAAACTGTGCTCAATCCCTTGTGAGGGGGACTTCTTGTTCGGCAAAGGTCTAGATGACATCCTAGATAAAGCCGCAGACAAAAAACATGGATTTCCCACGGTGTCTGGTTCCCGATTTAACAGTTCCTTTCGGAAGAGAAAATACAGCCGCAGTAAAGCTCCCAGAGACCAAGGTAGCTGGAAAGACCGAAAGCCGTATAGCAGAGGCTTCATGTTTGGGGGTCCCTCCTCCGAGAATAAGAAAGCCCCTAAGTGACAGTCCCCCCCCCAGGTGGGGGGGAAGATTGTCCCACTTCCTGCCTGCCTGGAAGGAAATTTCATCCAATTCTTGGATCTTAGGGATAATCAGGAGGGGGCTCACATTAGAGTTCAAAAGCAGGCCCAAGAACACTGTCAAAATATCAGCCCCCAGAGGTTTAGCGGAACAGATAGCCTTACAGCAGGAAGTTCTCTCTCTGCTCATGAAAGAAGTTCTGGTGGAAACACCTGCACCCGAGCAAGGAAGAGGATTCTATTCGACCCTCTTCCTAATAAAGAAGCCAGACTGCTCCTTCAGGACCATTGCGAACTTAAAGAGACTGAACGACCATTTAATCTACAGGCCTTTCAAGATGGAAACAATAAAATCGGCCATAAAGATGTTATTTCCGGACTGTTTTATGTGCGTCCTCGATCTGAAGGATGCCTACTACCACGTCCCGATTTTGCCAGATCATCAACAGTTTCTAAGAGTAGCTGTACAATTCGGCAGGCACGTAAGGCATTTTCAGTTCGCAGCTCTTCCCTTTGGCATTTCCATGGCGCCGAGAGTCTTCACAAAAATCATTCTGGATGTCACAGCGCACTTGAGGGAAAGAGATATTTTGGTCATCCCTTATCTGGACGACTTCTTAGTAGTGGGCAGATCAAGTCAACTCTGTGCTCTAGCCCTGGCGGACGTCATGGCCAGTCTAAGACGCCTAGGTTGGCTGTTAAATCTGGAGAAGTCAAGGCTGGAACCAAAGAGGGTTCAGTCTTTCCTGGGTCTCATTCTGGACTCAGAAAACCAAATCTGTCTTCTGCCAGAGGAAAAGAAACTGAAGATCAGATCCCTAACATCTCAGGTTGTCAGCAATCCGACCATGACCCTGAGGAGTGCAATGTCTCTGTTGGGTACAATGACGTCTTGCATCCCGGCGGTTCAGTGGGCCCAGCACCATTCCAGATGTCTTCAACAGGAGATTCTGGCAGCGGACAGGCGGCTCAAAGGTCGCCTGAATGGGAAAATATCTCTTCCAGATGTTGTGATCAACTCCCTGGACTGGTGGACATCTCCGGTCAACCTATCTTTGGGGGTTCCTTGGACCTTCCAGGTGTCGGATACAATTACAACAGACGCAAGTGCGGAAGGTTGGGGAGCTCACCTAAGGGATCGTTCTGTACAAGGCCTCTGGTCGGACAGCGAGACAAGTCTCTCTTCCAACATGAAAGAGCTGTTGGCAGCCAGAAACGCGCTAAAAGAATTCAGTTCTGTTCTTCAGGGTCCTCACGTCAGGATAATGTCAGACAACAGATCAACAGTCGCCTACATCAATCATCAGGGGGGTACCAGGTCTCTCCCTCTGATGTTAATAGCGGATCAGATCTTCAGGTTTGCCGAGAGTCGGCTGGTTACGCTCTCGGCACTGCATATAAAAGGGGAAGAAAACATAAAGGCCGATTTCTTGAGTCGTCACATCTTGAAACAAGGAGAGTGGGAGTTGAATCCAGCCGTTTTTCAGCAGATTGTGGATCGGTGGGGACAGCCCCAGATAGATCTGTTTGCAAACAGACACAATCGGAAGACCGAAACCTTTTGCTCCCTGAATCCAAAAGAGGGGGCGTTTGCGGTGGACGCACTGCAGATTCAGTGGGATTTCACTCTAGCTTATGCCTTTTCCCCCTTTAGTACTGATCCCTACTATCCTGAGGAAGATCCGAGAGGAACGGGCGAGGGTTATATTGATCGCCCCGTTCTGGCCCAAGAGACCATGGTTCACTTGGATGAAGAGAATGTCCCAAGCAGATCCATGGGTTCTTCCGGACATCCCGGATCTCCTCAGGCAGGGCCCAGTCTGTCATCCCCAAAGAGCGGGCCTGCATTTGACTGCTTGGATTTTGAGAGGTCGCTATTGACGCAAAGGGGGTTTTCTCCGGATCTTGTTACTACCCTTCTAGCAAGTAGAAAGCAGATAACAACTAGAATCTATGGTAGAACCTGGGCTAAGTTCTTGTCTACCTCGGGTCAGTCTGCCAAAGGGAGGATTCCTATTGAGGCCATACTAGAATTTCTCCAGAAGGGGTTAAACATGGGACTAGCCACCAGTACTCTTAAGGTACAGGTATCGGCTCTGGGGGCACTGTATAATTATGACTTGGCAGCAAATAGATGGATCATTAGATTTATTAAAGCCTGTCATAGATCCAGACCTATTCCTGTTCCAAGAATGCCTCCTTGGGACCTTAATTTAGTTCTGGAAGCATTAACCAAACCTCCCTTCGAGCCCTTAGAGAAGGTTTCAGAAAAAATCTTAACTTTAAAGACTGCGCTATTGGTGGCCCTGACATCAGCTCGTAGAGTCAGTGACTTACACGCACTATCCGTTAACCATCCATTCACTCAAGTATGTATGGATAGAGTAATCTTAAGACCAGACCCGGCCTATCTTCCAAAGGTAGCCTCCAAGTTCCATAGGACGCAAGTAATCACTCTCCCTTCCTTCTATCCTAATCCTAGGGATTCTGAGGAACATAAGCTTCACACCTTAGATGTTAAGAGGGTGTTAGTCCAGTATTTGGAAGTGACAAAAGCCTGGAGAAAGAGTGACGCTTTATTTATATCCTTTCAGGGGGCTAGGAAAGGACTTAAGGTTACAAGGGGGACCATAGCTAGATGGGTCAGGGATACTATTACCTTAGCCTACTCTTCTAGCAATCTGCCGGTTCCTGAGAACCTGAAGGCCCATTCCACCAGAGCGGTAGCTGCTTCCTGGGCTGAGAAGGCGGATGTGCCCATCGACATTATATGTAAGGCGGCAACTTGGTCATCCCCCGCTACATTTTACAAACATTACCGTCTTGACCTTTCCTCTTCTACTGATCTGTCCTTTGGTAGAAGGGTGTTGCAAGCGGTGATCCCTCCCTCTGGTATTTGATCTCTATAAATCTCTCAGGTGGTGCTGTCATGGGAGAAGGGGAAAAGATCCTAGTTACTTACCGGTAACGGGATTTTACAGAGCCCATGACAGCACCCTATTAATTCCCTCCCCTTTATCACTGTGGTGTGCACTTTTTTTAAGGTGTTTAGTACATATGTTGAGGTGGTGGTTATGTATTAACCTGTCTTCGGAGGCCCTCTCATGCTCTGAAACAAAACTGATGCGGAGGAGAGGTACCGCCTTTTTATTCAGTAGGTTCCTGTCCTTGGTGGGCGGATACCCTCTCTCAGGTGGTGCTGTCATGGGCTCTGTAAAATCCCGTTACCGGTAAGTAACTAGGATCTTTTTTTTTTTTTTTTTTTTTTTAAACTATACCCTCATGCGAGCATTATAGGGTGTATGTAAAAAAAAATCCTCATTTGAGTACAAAAAAAATGAAAAAAATCTCATCACTGTCCTGCCTCCTCTAAAGAATAGTCTCCAAAGTTCAAACTATTTAATATCAAATTTAACCTATATGGAAAATGCTGTATAGGGCGGGAATGCCAAAACTGCTGTTTTTCAGTTGATGCCCCCAAAAAAGTAAAACAAAAAAAATAATAACTTTTATCAAGTGATCTAAGTCTGTGAATGCTCAGTAATGGCCTGACATGTTTGCTATGACAGATGTCGTACCCTTCAGCTATTACTTTTTCAACATCAAGTCTGATATGGACAGGAGAGAAGCTGTGGGGTCACGGGACCCTGCGCTGGGATCCTGTCTAGTAGGATTTACTTGGCTGAGAAACCTGGAGAAATACAGGTCTGCCGGGAAGCGAAATGCAATTACAGTGCAGATTTTACTTCTTACCCACCCACCTAAAGAGATTGTCATCAGAAAATGAAAAAATTTTTTGTGTTGAATGGATAGAAATATAGCCATTTTCACACCTGCTACTGGATGTGTTTTTTTTTTTTTTTTTTTTTTTTTAAATCTATCTTCCTGATGTTTCAGGAAATAACACATGTACATAGCCACAGTGGGCCGGACTCTGTCCTTTCTATTGAAGCATTTAATGAGCGTGTGCAAAGGTCATTGTGAAGGGAGGGGGTGCTGTGACATTGCCTATTGTGATTGCTGTGTATAGAGGTGTCATTGTATTCCTGCCTTTGATAAGGCGCCTGCTGAAAACTCTTCCCGAACAGATGGGAAATATACGTTTACAAAAAAAAAAAATCCCTGTGGCAAGTGTGAAAAAATACAGGATTGATCATTTTTGAAGGAGGCCCTACCGCCACTATTCTCTCCAGTATTTAAGTTACTAAACCGCCGTAATGGGAGTTTCACAACCTCAGCGTTGTCCATAAAAACCCCTACCCGAACTTTATTCCAAAGTTTATTTTTTTTGTACCAGAACTTCAACCAGAACCCGAACCCCATTGAAAACGGTGAGGACCCAAACTTTTGAGGCAGAAAACTTTTGCTCTGTCTCTTTCTTTCTCTTATCCCGGAACTTTGAACATTGCAATGGAGGTCATAGACTTTCTTAACACCTCCATTTTTCTTCTTATGTGTTTTCCCATTATTATGCATGTAAAGGTCTGTTGTTTGGATTCACTTTGGTTTTTTTTGTTTTTTTTTTTGCTTCCTTCTCAGGCCAAAGCATCCGTTTCCCCACAAAAGCGAAAATCTGACGGTAAGGAAACGTGTGACATGGTGCTACTGACCTGAGCTCAGTCTTCATTTCTAAACATCGAGCGGAGTCCTTTTGATAGTTATGTCACAAATCTTTTAAGGGGAATCTGTCATCAGATATTTGCTCTGCCCATCTGAGTGCAGCATAATTTAGGGACAGAGACCTTGATTCCAGCGATGTGTCACTTACTGTGCTGCTTGCTGCAGTCTAGATAAAATCACTTGTTATATCAGCAAGAGATTATCACTAGAGGACTAGATGTGATCTCTGTGCTCCCGGCACTGATTGGCAGCTTTTCTGCCTATGCACAGTGTACACACAAAGCTGGCAATCTGTGGTGTGGGTTGGGGTTATACAGGTCTCAGCATTCAGAGAACTGCTAGATCTGCAGCAATTTTTTTTTCCTTAATATAACGACACCTGAGAAATAGGTGAAAATAACATAAAATGTAAGGACAAACCTAAAGGTGAATTCCCAAGTTTTTGTGTTTCGGAAATTTCTACGATTGCTTCCTTGTATCTGTATGGGGAGGTTTCTGACGAAAGGACTATTGCAAGAACTTTCCACAACAAATGTGCATTAACCCTGATAGTACCAAGGGTTTGTGAATGACTGATTATCTATGTGGGGGGTGGATATGGGCAGGACCCCAGTATATGCTCCCTTCCTATATGTATTGTGCTGACTGGCAGAGGAAGCCTTAGCAAACTCCTTGTGTTTGTGGCACAGAAAGCCAATGTCTTTGAGAACTATAGTAGAACTTGACGATCTCATGCAACATTATGAAACATTGGTGACAAAATTTAAATGCCACCCATGTCTGTTGTGATGAGGCCGGTGAATTCCAGCATATTGGAGTAGAAGGAGATCCCTCTTTACTGCTTTAAACAGTTGTTACTTTAATATATTTTACTTTTATTAAAGGTTTGTTTGTTTTCTTGGTCATCTTAGGAATAAAAGGTGAAAAGCAGCATTTTAGTGCTCGTTGTGAAGACGGCTGCCTGTATTATGAAGGAGAAAGCTTTACCAAGGGAGAAGCCATTATTCTTGACATGAAAGATGAACCACCTTCACAGTAAGGAATTCTGTTTCTTTTCTTGAGGCAGTCACTTTTTTGCTTGGTTTGTTGTTAGGTTTCAATGTAAAACAAATATAAATTCTAAACAGTTTGAGAAACTAAAGGCTCCATAATGCACAATGCCTTTTCAAAGCTTTCGAATTGGCTTGTTAAAGGGAACCTGTCACGTCCTAGCTGCCCTCTAGACTGCCCCCATAGCGTTGTTAGTGATGCAGTGTGCATCACTAACAAGCTGTTTTCATGAAAATTGGTGCAGCTATAATTTTATAACTTTTATTATACACTGCTCAAAAAAATAAAGGGAACACTCAAATAACACATCCTAGATCTGAATGAATGAAATATTCTCATTGAATACTTCTGTACAAAGCTGAATGTGCTGACAACAAAATCACACAAAAATCATCAATGGAAATCAAATTTATTAACCAACGGAGGCCTGGATTTGGAGTCACCCCCAAAATTAAAGTGGGAAAAACACACTACAGGCGGATCCATCTTTGATGTAATGTCCTTAAAACAAATCAAAATGAGGTTCAGTATTGTGTGTGGCCTCCACGTGCCTGTATGACCTCCCTACAATGCCTGGGCATGCTCCTGATGAGGTTGCGGATGGTCTCCTGTGGGATCTCCTCCCAGACCTGGACTTAAGCATCCGCCAACTCCTGGTCAGTCTGTGGTGCAACGTGACATTGTGGATGGAGCAAGACGTGATGTCCCAGATATGCTCAATCGGATTCAGGTCTGGGGAACGGGCGGACCAGTCCATAGCCTCAATGCCTTCATCTTGCAGGAACTGCTGACACTCCAGCCACATGAGGTCTGGCATTGTTCTGCATTAGGAGGAACCCAGAGCCAACGGTACCAGCATATGGCTTCACAAGGGGTCTGAGGATGTCATCTCGGTACCTAATGGCAGTCAGGCTACCTCTGGCGAGCACATGGAGGGCTGTGCGCCCTTCAAAGAAATGCCACCCCACACCATTACTGACCCACTGCCAAACCGGTCATGCTGAAGGATGTTGCAGGCAGCAGATCGCTCTCCACGGCGTCTCCAGACTCTGTCACATGTGCTCAGTGTGAACCTGCTTTCATCTGTGAAGAGCACAGGGCGCCAGTGGCGACTGTGCCAATCCTGGTGTTCTGTGGCAAATGCCAAGCGTCCTGCACGGTATTGGGCTGTGAGCACAACCCCCATCTGTGAACGTCGAGCCCTCATACCACCCTCATGGAGTCAGTTTCTAACTGTTTGTGCAGACACATGCACATTTGTGGCCTGCTGGAGGTCATTTTGCAGGGCTCTGGCAGTGCTGCTCCTGTTCCTCCTTGCACAAAGGTGGAGGTAGCGGTCCTGCTGCTGGGTTGTTGCCCTCCTACGGCCCCCTCCACGTCTCCTGGTGTACTGGCCTGTCTCCTGGTAGTGCCTCCAGCCTCTGGACACTACGCTGTCAGACACCGCAAACCTTCTTGCCACAGCTCACATTGATGTGCCATCCTGGATGAGCTGCACTACCTGAGCAACTTCTGTGGGTTGTAGAGTCCGTCTCATGCTACCTTGAGTGTGAAAGCACAACCAACATTCAAAAGTGACCAAAACATCAGCCAGAAAGCATTGGTACTGAGATGTGGTCTGTGGTCCCCACCTGAAGAACCACTCCTTTATTGAGTGGGTCTTGATAATTGCCAATAATTTCCATCTATTGTCTATTACATTTGGACAACAGCATGTGAAATTGATTGTCAATCAGTGTTGCTTCCTAAGTGGACAGTTTGATTTCACAGAAGTTTGATTTACTTGGAGTTATATTCTGTTGTTTAAGTGTTCCCTTTATTTTTTTTTTGAGCAGTGTATACAAAATATAAATATATATTATATATATATATATATATATATATATATATATATATATATATATATATATATATATATATATATATATATATATATATATATTCTATAGAGATATATAATTTTAGTTATTTTTTCTTTTAATTACTAATTATATATATATATATATATATATATATATATATATTAGTAATTAAAAGAAAAACATATATATACACCCTTTTTATATATTTATTACATATTAATAGACATTTATTTAATATAGAAAGGGAAAAAAGTTTAGACACCTCCTGTTTTGTACAGCTGACTTTTCAGCAGTCACATTAGGTTATTACCTTTCATTCTAATATTAACTAAAGTAAAAAAAAAAAAAAAAACTTTACTATATAAAAAAGTAAAGTGTTCCTATGCCCCGGAGTGTGTTGTGGGTCTTTTGGTTTGCATTTCTCTTTTTGATGCGCTCCTCTTGTCTGCAGGGCGGTGATCACAGCAGTAAGCACAGGAGAAGTCTGGCTGAGGCGAGGAGACAGCAGCAAAACAAAGATCTACGTTTCACAACTGCAGAAAGGCAAATACTCAGTGAGAAGGGCAGGGAAATGAGCGCGGCCTCACTCTGACTGCGGCGCGGCTGAAGAGCGATCCTCTACAACGTGGCGATCACCATAGAATGTAATGTGCAGAGTTAGAGCGCTGTGTTCATGTTGGGAATTAATCTAGCATTGAGGTGTGTGGAGTGAATGGTGTGAATTGTGTGCTAATGGATTTATAGAGCTTCAACTAGGACACTCTGTGTGGCTGGACAGTGGTGAATGAACAGAAGTTTTCAGATATAGTATATAAATATTTTCCTATATACTTTTTTTTTTTTGCACAAAATAAATGTATTTTTTTATATCCATTAATTTAGTAGACAATAAAGTCTTTTGGCAAATGACCCTTTTTTGGCTATAAATATATATATATATATATTTTTTTTTTTTTGTGAAATTATTCCACAGCTAAGAAACAGCTAACAGCTTATTCCACAGTTAAGAAAATATTAACTAGCAAGTTTCTTAATTTAGCAAAGTCTTAAGGGGGGGTTACAAACTGAGGTTTTCTTTTTTCTCTTAGAAAAATTTTGCAGAGTTTCTGCTCCAAAAACTCCACAGAATAAAAGAAAAAAAGAACTTCAAAAACGCACCTTAATAAATCAGCATCATCATTCATTCAAGGTAGCAGTGGCATGATGCCAGAGGTGGGTGGGTGGAGTAGTATTCGGCAAGCTCCTGGCAGCAATGATATGATATAAGTAGGGATGAGCGGACCCGTGGAAGTTCGGGTTCAACCGAACTTTAGTCTAAATTTCGGTTCAGGTGCCAGAACTGTACCTGAACCCGAACCCCATAACAAATCAATGGGGACCCAGACTTTGGAGCTGGAAAATCTCTCTCGTTCAGGTTTGCACCTCCTGTAATGATAAGCTAATGAGAGGACAAGGAGGGGAGGGGGCCTATTCATGTTGTCCAACCACTTATATGCCACAGGCAGTAGTGAAAAATAAAAACTCCCAGTGCATTTCTATACACTCCCTGACAGAAGTCGCTTATCCATGTTATGTAAATGAAAGCTTATAACCGGACGTTAAATTCATCCATTGTTTTTATAAATTACTCTTTTGAAAGCTGAAACCCTCCCAAATTTGGTTTAGGTTAAGAAAATAAATTGGCAACAATGCTGAAATATTGATCATTTAATGAACACAGAATGGTCAGATTTTGGCAAGACATAAGTTTTGTCGCCCACAGAAAGTAATGTGATATTCTAACAAATAATTATCTTAAAATACAAATATATGTTGCATAACATTGGTGAATGAAGTTGTGGTGCTAGTAGAGTCATATTTAATATTTTGTGTGACTTCCATGAGCTTGAAGGACTGAATCCATGCGGTTCAACAATGATTCATACAATTTATTAATGAAGTCATCAGGAATAGCAGAGAATGCCGTCTTACATGCCTCCCAGAGTTCATCTAGATTCTTTGGTTTTGTCTTCCAAGCTTCCTCCTTCATCCTACCCCAAACATGCTGAATGATGTTCATGTCTGGTGACTGGGCTGGCCAGTCCTTGAGCACCTTGATCTTCTTTGCCTGGAGGAACTTTGTTGTAGAGATGGATGTATGAGATGGAGCACCATCCTGCTGCTGAATTTGACCCCTTTTATGATTTGGAATGTAAGAGGTAGCTAATACTTCTTGATATTTTAGGCTATTAATATTGCCTTCCACCTTGCAGATGTTTCGCACACCCCCATACTGAATGTAACCCCAGACCATGATCTTTCCACCACCAAATGTAACTTTTCTGGGTGTATTTTGGATCCATACGGGCTCCAGTAGGTCTCCTGCAGTATTTGCGGCGGCTGTGGTGTAATTCTACTGAAGATTCATCAGAGAAATCCACCTTCTGACACTTTTCCTGTGTCCACCTGTTTAGCAGGCTGTGGGACTTTGCAAATGCCACACGGGTTTTTATTTGCCTTTTGTTTAGTGTTGGCTTCTGGGCACTGATTCGACCATGGAGGCCATTTCGAGACAGAATCCTACAAACTGTTCTAGTTGACACAGGGACTTGAGGTGACCAGGCCTGTTGGAGCTCTGCTGCAGTGGAAGAGGGACTTGCTTTGGATTTTCTAACCAACAAACGTTCCTCCTGAGCAGTTGTCTTGTGGGGTCTGCCGGACCTCAGCTTGTCAAACACATCTCCAGTCTCTTCTAATCTTTTTTTAATTCTTTGTACTTGACGCTGAGACACATTAAAGGTGGCAGCCACCTCTGCAGTGGATCTGGTCTTCAGCCTCTTGATAATCAAGGCTTTGGTCGCAGGGTGGATGTTTGGCATGTTGTCAGAGCTCAAGTTGCAGTTCAAGTGAAGGTCGCAGGGTGCTGGGTTTCTTTTTATACACACCCACTAATTAATCGATCATTTACTGAGCACTGGTGAGGATGTAAACTAGGATTATATGACCAGGCGACAAAACTTTTGTCTTGCCAAAATCTGACCATTCTGTGTTTGATTAAATGATCAATATTTCAGCATTGATGCCAACTTATTTTCTTATTATTTCCTAAACCAAATTTTGGGAGGGTTTCAGCTTTCAAAATAGTAATTTATAAAACCAATGGATGAATTTAGCATCAGGTTATAAGCTTTTATTTACATAACATGGATAAGCGACATAATTTTCTTGGAGGGGGTGGGGTAATACACTCCCTGACAGAAGTTATTTTTTTCACATTTAGTATGTTAGACAGTTTTCGTGCTTTGTAAGGGCAGGTGTAGACCCCTCTTCTCGTATTCTCTGATCTAAGAAAAAATGTCCGATTTATGCAGATCAGGCTGATCAGGGGGGGGGGGGGGGGAATCAGTGTTTGTTTGTTTTTTTCTCTCTCCCACCTTCTCCAGTCTGTCAGTGAAAATCGGACAGCACTCTAGCATCATATGTGCGGTCCAATGTTTTCCATAGACTTGCATTGCTGATTATGATCCGACACTCAGCTCAAAATCGGGTATGTCAACGCCTAAAGTTTAGTGGTTTACTGGGAAAGGGGTGTGACCTAATGTGCGACACAACATATAATTTTGGCCACACTAAGTAAGCCAGCTAATAGGGGGGTGTACACTTGGCGGTTCATGTGGTCTGGTAAATCTGATAAATATGGAGTATTTTAACACAGTCTAGTCTAAGTTTTCACTGGCTAAGAATTGGATAGTACTAAACTTGGCCCAATGAGGTTTTTTGATCCAGTGGTTGATTAACCAGTGATGTTACCAAGACACCCGAAAATCGATGCTGTGGAAGGTGCTGAGTGACTTGATTGGTAAGTTCAGAGACGCAGCACCCCTGAGTGTCCCTGGCCTGAAGATACCGTTACCGCCCCTGAGATTCCCTGGCCTGAAGATGCCGTTACCGCCCCTGAGCTTCCCTGGCCTGAAGATGCCGTTACCGCCCCTGAGCTTCCCTGGCCTGAAGATGCCGTTACCGCCCCTGAGCTTCCCTGGCCTGAAGATGCCGTTACCGCCCCTGAGCTTCCCTGGCCTGAAGATGCCGTTACCGCCCCTGAGCTTCCCTGGCCTGAAGATACCGTTACCGCCCCTGAGCGTCCCTGGCCTGAAGATACCGTTACCGCCCCTGAGCGTCCCTGGCCTGAAGATACCGTTACCGCCCCTGGGTGGCCCTGGCCTGAAGATACCGTTACCGTCCCTGAGCTTCCCTGGCTTGAAGATACCTTTCTTCTTGGGTAGTAGTTCCATTAAACTGCAATTAGTTTTATCACAGACCCAAGTAATACACAAATATATTATCATCGCTGTCCCCATTGGTGCTCACAATCTATATTCCCTATCAGTTTGTCTTTGGAGTGTTGGGAGGAAATAAGAACCCTACGGAAACCCACACAAACTCCTTGCAGATGTTGTCCTTACTGGGATTTGCATTAAAGTGCTGCAAAACCATTGTGCTGTCCACATCCATTTAATGCATACCTTATTAATAAACACCAAGTTTTTTCACAACTCTTATAAACTACAATTAAAGGAGGATTGTATACTTTTGTGGTCTATTCCTCTTTAATGTGCCATATATTTAAGAGACTTATGGTATAGACTGTACAGAAATTTATGATGAGAATACGTAATACCTGCTGTAGAGCCCGAGGGGCCAGTGGATGACAGAGAGAATCAAAGAACATCTAAGAAAAAAAAACGAGTTATGGTCTACTCTAGGCATGAAGTAAAAGTTTTTTTAGTTTATTTTGCTTCAAGGGTTGTTCAATTAAATCTTACTGAAGACTTGACAGTTCAGACAGCACCGCTGGCTGATACTGTGCACTTTTCCATGCTCCAAGCAATGGTAGCTTTGGCTCTGAAGCATTGGAGGAGTGCGAGGGACTGAAACTGGCCAAATTGTGTGCTCCATCGAGTCTGGCCAGATTTAGAACAGCACTTGTAAGCACTGCACATGCTCAGCTACCCCTGCAGAGGTGGCTGATAACCTAGATAAAGTGCATACTGAAAAAAAGCCCGCTGTACTTGAGACTGGAGAGGATTTTTTTTTTTTATCAAGAAAGTTAATTGTTTTTACAATTGTAACCACTACTAATACTGATGCTAACCCCTTTTAAAAATAAGTTTTCTTTAGCTATATGCTCATAGACAACCATACGTAATCACTCATACTTGATTCTACCTAGGTCTTTTACATATAAAGGGGTTGTCCAGCCCTGAAATATCTGTAAAGTGGATCTGCCACCAATACCTACTACATACATTGTTCATCCTTGAAACTGATGAGGCTGGTGTACTTACTTTGAAAGCCCATGTCCGATATAGTCATGCAATCCTAAAATAAACAAACATACACAAGACAGGGCTGGACTATTATTATGCTTATTTTAATATTGGGCAGGGAAACTATCACAAAAGGAGTATACAAATATTTATTATTATAATCTTTATTATTTTATTTACATACAGTGGGGGAAATAAGTATTTGATCCCTTGCTGTTTTTGTAAGTTTGCCCTCTGACAAAGACATGAACAGCCTATAATTTTAAAGGTAGGTTAATTTTAACATTGAGAGATAGAATATCCCCCAAAAAATCAAGAAAATCACATTGTATAATTTAGATAATTTTTTTAGCGTTTTGCAGTGAGAAATAAGTATTTTATCCCTCTGGCAAACAACACTTAATACTTGGTGGCAAAACCCTTGTTGGCTAGCACAGCAGTCAGACGTTTTTAGTAGTTGATGTTGAGGTTTGCGCACATGTCAGGAGTAGTTTTGGTCCACTCCTCTTTGCAGATCATCTCTAAATCATTCAGATTTTGAGGCTGTCGCTTGACAACTCTGCGCTTCAACTCCCTCCATAAGTTTTCTATGGGATTAAGGTCTGGAGACTGGCTAGGCCACTCCATGACCCTACTGTGCTTCTTTTTGAGCCACTCCTTTGTTGCCTTGGCTGTATGTTTTGGGTTATTGTCTTGCTGGAAGACCCAGCCACGACCCATCTTTAATGCTCTTGGTGAGGGAAGGAGGTTGTTGGCCAAAATCTTGCGATACATGACCCCATCCATCTTCCCTTCAGTACGGTGCAGTCGTCATGTCCCCTTTGCAGTAAAGCACCCCCAAAGTATAATGTTTCCCCCACCATGCTTCACGGTTGGGACGATGTTCTTAGGGTTGTATGCATCCTTCTTCTTCCTCCAAACACGGTGAGTTGAGTTAATGCCAAAGAGCTCAATTTTTGTCTCATATGACCACAGCACCTTCTCCCAATAACTAACAGAATCCTCCAGGTGTTCATTGGCAAACTTCAGACGGGTCTGCACATGTGCCTTCTTGAGCAGGGGGACCTTGCGGGCACTGCAGGATTTTAAACCTTTAAGGCGTAATGTGTTACCAATGGTTTTCTTGGTGACTGTGGTCCCAGCTGCATTGAGATCATTAACAAGATCCCGCGTGTAGTTTTAGGCTGATCTCTCACCTTCCTCATGATCAAGGATACCCCACGAGGTGAGATTTTGCATGGTGCCCCAGATCGATGTTGATTGACAGTCATTTTGTATTTCTTCCATTTTCTTACTACTGCACCAGCAGTTGTCTCCTTACCCAGCGTCTTACTTATGGTTTTGTAGCCCATTCCAGCTTTGTGCAGGTCTATGATCTTGTCCCTGACATCCTTAGAAAGCTCTTTGGTCTTACCCATGTTGTAGAGGTTAGAGTCTGACTGATTAATTGAGTCTGTGGACAGCAGTCTTTTATACAGGTGACTATGTAAGACAGCTGTCTTTAATTCAGGTAACGAGTTGATTAGGAGCGTCTCACTGGTGTGTAGGAGCCAGAACTCAATGGTTTGTAGGGGATGAAATACTTATTTCTCACTGCAAAATGCAAATAAATTTATTGAATTTATACAATGTGATTTTCTTGATTTTTTTGGGGGATATTCTATCACTCAATGTTAAAATTAGCCTAACCTTAAAATTATAGACTGTTCATGTCTTTGTCAGTGGGCAAACTTACAAAAACAGCAAGGGATCAAATACTTATCCCCCCCCACTGTATATTTTCAAAGTAAGTACACCAGCCTCATCGGGTCTCATATATAACTCTTTACCGAAGTATGCAGTTTCTATTGTGAAATCTAATAAGAGATCTACTTAAAAAAATAAACATCCATAACGCTTTTGAATAAAATAGTCACCTTACTGATTTCCACTGATACTGTGCTGCAGGGTCCCGGGCAGGTCTTCATCCTTTCTGCTGGGTCTCAGCAGACATGACCACTGCAGCTATTCATTAACTGTTGCTGTGATTAAAGGCAAGCAGTGATTGGCTGCAGCAGTGCCATGCTTGTCCAAACTGAAAAAATAAAGTGCAGTGTTTTTATTTTGGGTGTTTTTTTTTTCTCATGGCTGAACAACCCTTTTAAATAACTGCTCCTTAAAGACCTTCTATATCATGGGTTAGAAGCCTCAGAAATGATTAAATAATTGTATAATGTACCAACCTTTTTGTCAATCAGCGTTTTATGTGCAGATTTTCCCCATAGAATTGCATTAGATGCGGAAAATCAGCAGGTAAAAAAAAGCATGTAATCCGCACATGACTGCGTCAATAAAGTTTTGTCAAAGCCAAAACTCAGGAAGTATAAAAGTAAAACAAAGCAACTTTATTTAAAACATGACATCACAAAAAAATCAATGTCAAAAACGCAATAAAATGCAAATAAATAATTTACCAAATAAGTGCAGAAAATCTTCAACATCAAAAACTCGTGAAATACTCATCATGGGAACGTAGCCTTACACAGATGAAAAATGGAAAGTCGTAAATTGCAGCACTCGGAGCCCCCCCATATTGTGTATTCCAAATCTGTACTGTAAATCTTATGTAAAATGCTGACCACAATAAAAATCCTTTTTGTAACCCTTCAGGCTCAATTTGAAGTGTCTGGGCGTGTGATGATGCGTGACTCACATGTGAGCGTCAATGGGTTTGTTTATTCAGTCACTATAAGAAAGGAATGTGACAACCTATAAGGTAGAGGAGTAAAGGCGGGGAGATTAAGCTGCAGATTTTATAGAACTAATATTTTATACACCAAAATGAAGGTCAGACGCTGCAAGGATTTCCCACGGAATTTTACGATTAGCGGGTACGACATTCCACCGAAGATCCAAACTAGATCTCAACCTGAGGCTTCATGAATTTAAGGAATAGAAGGCGGATTTATAAACTTTACTTGAACCTGACTAAGGACTCGGGACTCTTTAAGGGGAATAATGGGGCCCCATAGCTAAAGTCTAACTTGACCCCCTCCAAATATATATAAATAATGTGGTGGGGGTCACGGGACATACGCACAATCACAGTGAGAGGGACATGCACATAGAAACCACTGAAGCCTCTCAGTGTTTTCACTCATATGATATCCCTTTAATGGACCCCATACAGTATGAGGCACCCAAAAATGCTTTGCCTCTACAATGGCCACAACATAGTATGAAGCCCCTACTATATCCCTAGCACAATATAATGCTTCACAGTGTCCTCAATACAGCATAATAAACCCTCTATGCCCCCAACACAGTATGATGCCCCTAAAGTGCCCTCTAATACAGTATGAAGCCTTTACTATGTCCCCAGCATAGTATGATGCCCCCAACACAGTATAATGCTGCCTGCATGTCCCCAGCACAGTATGATGCCCCACTGTGCCCCCAACATTGTATGATGCCCCTATAGTGCCCTTCAACACAATATAATTTCACCCTGTATGTACCCAACACAGTATGATGCCCCACAGTGTCCCCAACACAGTATGATGCCCTTATAGTGCCATTCAACACAGTATAATGTTCCCCTGTATGTTCCCAATACAGTATAATGCCCCCAACACAATATGATGTTCCTAAAGTGCCATCCAACGCAATATGATGTTCCTAAAGTGCCATCCAACGCAATATGAAGCCATTACTATGTCCCTAGCATAGTATAATTCCTTACAGTGCCCCCAACACAGTATGATGGCCCCTGTATTTACCAGGCACAGTATGATTTCCCCCTATATGTTTCCAATACATATTCCAATACAGTATGATGCCCCCAACACAGTATGATGCCCCTACAGAGCCCTTCAACACAGTTTGATGCTGCCGCAGTTCCCCCACACACATTATGAGGCCCTCCAACAATGGGACTGACAACAAGAAAGTTATCTGCTCAGCTAGCCCCATTTCCCCGATTAGCTACTGCGGTCTGTGCTGTGTGTGTCTCCACACAGCAGCCACGATCTTGAGATGTCATCACGCCTGCTGTGTCCAGACTTTTCCACTGTGGAAACTCTGCAACAGATCAATGCGATGTGCAAATACCTAAATGGTACATGCACACAGGAGTGATATGCAGTGGATACAAAACCCATAGTCCAGTTTCATGAAAAAATTATAGCCAAAGCCGCCTTTGCTTCAACATAATAAAATAAGCATTACCTACTGCTACTGCTGTCCTTGCTTCTCCAGAGCTGCTCTTTGCTGGTGTTTTTGACAGGTTGCAGTGATGATTTCCTGTCTACAACATGTGACTTCAACAGCCAATCACTGGGCTCAAAGGTCATACTGACATAGACAGCACATTACAGTTAAGCTAAGGGATTGGCTGCAGTGGTCATATGCGAAGACATGACATCCCCATTGAGGCTCTATCAACAAATCCTGATAGGGAGCAGTGGAGGGGTGGCACTGGAATGGTAAGTGTAATAGTATTACAGTGAAGCCTGTGTGAATTGGCCAAATTTTGAATGAAACGTGATGATAACCCATTTAATGTTCTAATAGTTTATCTCATATTGTTAATAAAAGCAACAGCTAAAAAATTCTCTTCTGCAGCACAACTATGTCCCTCTACAGCAGGAGCCTCTCCCCTTGCCCCATTTTCAAAAGAACACAAATATTTTTAAGTATTGCCCTCTTTCTCTCCAAGTAATATCGGCTGGATGTGAACCCTGGTGTCCAGAGTACAGTGATCTTCATTAGCTCATATATATATATATATCAGCATAGCTCTAATTTTGTAGTTATTACTCCTTCATGTGCTTTCATTCTTATATATAGCCAGTTTTATCTGCCCTCCATGAGACTGTACAAGCTTTCTCCCCAGTCCAGATTGTAGAGATCTGTCTAAAACCCCCTCTCTATTACTCTATTACTTTTCTGTATATTTCCCAATAGCCATTGCATAGGTATGACAGTACCATATAGACCCTACACAATACTGCTTTACTGTGCCCCAAAGACAGCGCCCTACAAAATCCCCCCCAAAATAATCAAACATGGCTTAAAAATACTATTTAACACTGTCTATACAATAATGCATTTTAGTCTTTGATTGTTTTTACCATATAATGCTTAAGTAATACTGATATTCTGTGCACAAGTAACAATTTTCAAATAAATGCCACAGACTGCCCAAAACAGTAGCCAACCAGACTCACCAGTAATTACTACAAAAAAGTGGAAATTTACTTTTTTTTCACCTCTGGGAACCTCGTTGGTGAATTGTAAGCCAAAATCCTAGCAAGGGAGTTTGTACCAGAAAATAGCTGGATGCTAGAAAAAAAAAATCGACCCAAAATGAATGATTGCTCCTTTTGTCTGATGGCCTACTGACGAACCTTTGTTATTTTTCTTCAGAAGATTAATCAGGCATGATGGATTTTTTTCAGCCGATGATACAGTATCATTGGCTGGAAGAATTCAATGTAGTTTTTTACCCGCTGATGTTCACCGTCCCATATTTTTTACTGTATGTGTATGGTGTCAATAATGTTTTTTTTTTGTGTTTCAGGAAAGTTGTGTCCCTATTCGGTTTGGTTTAAGAAAACAAACTCTGCTTTATTTACCCTGCCCAGGACCAGTGTTGAGTCTCTGCCGCTGCTCCTGGTGTCTTATTATTTTTATTGTCATTATTTAATATTATTAATATTATTATATTATTATTTATTATTAGTTATTTTTTATTATAATTATTAATTATTATTTAATCATGATTTAATATTATTATGCTAATTATTTATTATTATCCATGCTGATGTCACATTAACAGCGCTGCAGCAAACAAATGATCACTGCTTGGCTGCAGCGCTGTTGATGTGATTTTACTAAGAATTTACTATAAAGGTTGCAGGGGTTCCTTAGAGTCAACAAGGGCCAATAAGTTCCTATTTGGCAGAGAGGATCAATACTACTAAAACCAGTGATAGTTGGGTGTTGGAGATTTTGTATTGGGGCACAGGAGTACCTAATTTCGCCTTGGCTAAGATTCGATACGAATGACTGAACGCTGAACTGTATACAATGAGATGAAATGTATCCGTCTCCTTTACTTTGCTTTTTTACAGGGAAAACCCCATTGTGTGTGAATGCGCAACCGATAATCCGTTAGTGCTTAGTGTTACAAAGCCCAATGTGAAGGGATCTGTCATAACCACTGAAAGTTTTCTTCCAGGAATCCCAGAAGCTTGACTTGTTTCACAAGTCTCTGCAGAGCAGGCATGTGGAGAGAAGAGGCATCGTGAGACACTGCGAAAGACGAGGAGGGGAGGAGAAGTGGAAAGATTGAGTGGAGGAGCTGCGTATACACCTTGCAACACCCTGAGGGTTAGTCACCCTGGGAACGCCCATAGGGGTGGGAAAAACAGGGCGAGAAAGATTCAGGACTCTGTGTCCAGAAGGAAGGCAGAAGGTAAGTGGGACATATCCCGTTGTTCGTTACTTCTGACATGTGCTGTCTTCTATAGTGACCAGACGGTAACGTAAGAGTCGTTATCTCATAAGAATGTACAGACGTAATGATTGTCCCGCAGTTCCTGTACTCCACTGCTGAGTAATAAGGAGTTTACTCACCGAACAATATTTCTGAGGTTTTACCAAAGTTCAGCTTGGAAGTATTAATCTTTCTGCCTTCACTGTAACGTGACTCTCTAATCCTGTCCCTAAATTCAGAACAAGCATCTTGTACATAGGAAGGGGTCAGGCTGGAATTAACGGCATGGACAGCACATCCGAACCCAGTGCTACAAGGTACGGTATCACATTAATGTGTTCTTGGTTGGGTTGCACGATCATCGGCGCCCTTGTTACTGCTGCAGTATAACGGAAAGGATGGGGAACGACTAGTTTCCTCTTTCTAATGCTGACAGCATAAGTGGTTCTCCGAATTGCATATCTCTTGTGCATATTCAAAGTTTGTGGGACATAGCCAAGCAGCTGCATGCAGCCTTACATCACCAAGCACAATGTCAAGCGTCGGATGGAGTGGTGTAAAGTCATAAAGCCGCCACCACTGGACTCTGGAGGAAACGTGTTCTGTGCAGTGACTGATCACACATCTCTCTCTAGTGTCTGATGGATGAGTCTGGGTTTGGTGAATGCCAGGAGGACATTACCCGACTGCATTGTGCCCGCTGTACATTTTGGTGCAGGAGGATAATGCTATGGGCTTGTTTTTCAAGAGTTGGCCTCTGCCCTTAGTTCCCCTGAAGGGAAATCCTAATGCCCCAGCAGATGACATTGTGGAAAATTAATCTTCGACTATTGTGGAAACAGTTTGGGGAAGACCCTTTTCTGTTCCCCATGCACAAAGTCTATAAAGGCCATGGTTGGGGGAGTTTAGTGAAGAACATGACCATCCGGCCGCACAGAGGCCGACCTCAACACCTTTGGTATGAACTAGATCGGAGATTGTGATCTCGGCCTCTTCCCAATATCGGTATCTGACCTCACAAATATTCTTCTGAATAAATGGATAAAAATTCCTACAGACTCACTCCAAAATCTTGTAGAAATCCTTCCCAGAAATGCGGGAACTGATATAACTGTCCAAGTATGTAGAATAGGAGATCGAAAAAGCTCCTGTGGGTGCAATGTGGTGGGTACATAATTTTGTTAAAGTTAGCTTGGTCTGAGTACTCAGTAAATTGACAATATTATCCAGTATTATTCAGAGTATTTGGCCCTTGGTTGATGTGCTGTTTGGGCCATAATACGGCACCACCTCTCATATGGATGCCTAAGTGGGGGTCCCCTCTATGTCATCCATATGCCCCATTATCGCATGCGGACAGGTGTTGTCTCATTAAACAACTCATTTATAGAATTATCATCTTCAACTTATAAAAGTTGAAAAATACAAAAAAACTGTTGCAAAAAAACCCAAATTGAAATAAAAAATAATTACAACTTTTTTAAAAACTGCAAACACTTGGAAGATTGTTTAGTCTCTTCTTCCTCTTCGGGGCAGGATGCTACCAGGATTGAAAATCACAGACTTGGATTTAACCCCCAAGATATATATATATTTTTGAATTTTCCTCTTTGTAACATATATTTATAATTTCCCAAACCAGATGTAATGAGGAAACAATTAAAAGAAAATTTTGGGTACTCACTGTAAAATCTCTTTCTCGTAGCCTTCATTGGGGGGGGACACAGGAAACCATGGGACTAGAGCCTGTGGCTCAGTAGCTTTACTCGAACCCACAACCTTCAACATTACAGGCAGGAGCTAAAGCTACTGAGCAGCAGGCTCTGGTCCCATAGTTTCATGTGTCCCCCAATGTCCCCCAATGAAGTGATAGAGAAATACATTTTTTACTAACTTGACAGATGAAGAATCATGGACTTATTTATTGGTATTTTTATTTATGGAAAAATGTTCTGGGAAAAGGGATTCTAGTTCCCGGTTCAAAATATCTAGATATCTAGTTCTCAGTCCCATATGAAAGCAGCTTAATATACCGGAAAGATATAACGTCTATGCACATGTTGTAGATCAGTAGAATTTATGCTAGGAACCTCGAGCTGCAAGGGAAAATGCGGTCCATGCAGTCACCATAGTTTGTAATATTTGCTGACTTGGAACCTGTCTCTCTTTGCAGTACATGTGAACCTGTATATGATTATCCACACCAAAAAAACTCCCGTTCCCCGTCTCCCAGAGGCTCCCCAACATCTCTCAGTGTCTCTGAGAGGCTTCTTCTCACGCAGAGCGTCTGGCTTCATCTCAGTGTAAATTCGGCCACTGCGTTACACATTCTGCAGAGGGAGCCCCCCGGGGTAAGTACAGTACCTGCCTCTTGGATTTGGTCTTTATAAAAGATTCAATTCAGACAGACGCGCTAAGAGGGAAAGAGGAACGGCTATTCTTGAGGAATTCTTAAGTGGAGTCTTATTGGCAAATATCCATGGAAAAAAGTGTGCAACTTCTATCCCAAATTCTGTCTCGCAAGTGCCACCTAGAGGAGGTAGCCACCCTACTATAAATGAATGTTTGACCCTTTAATGAGCTTTGCAACATGACCAGGGATAATACCTAAGCTAGGCACTATAACTGAGCAAAAATTTTGCATAGACCCAGGTTTGGCATCCACGTTGACACCTGTGGCATCCAGACCAGGGCAGTGCAAACGTCCTCGGCCGGCACTCGATGGCCAGGATCTGGGGCACCTCTTGTGATTGCTAGAAATAATGTCCAGTGACATCTAGTCACGAGGTCTCAAGAGACGTCATGAAACGCATCATGTCGTGATGACACAGGAGCCTAGGTGCCCAGGTTGCCGGCAATCGATTGCCAGCCGAGGAAGTCCGCACTGACCACCAGCACCAATGTGGACATCAGACCAGGTTCCTGCTAATCTTTTTCCTCAATGCTACCAGGCATGATCCATCTATAGACAGCTGTTTATTGGCGTTCTTCAGCGTAGAGCAGTAGGTGACACTTGCTAGAAAAATTGTCATTACTTCTGGGAGAGAGCAAAGTTTTCACACTGCAGAAACTTTGACTTAGAAGTTACACTGGATAAATAGGATCAATGTAAATACTGATAGCCTACATAGGAGACCAGAGCCTCATGGCAAAGAAAAAATCAGGTGCTACTTGATACCGTTCCACACCTAAAGTCCAACAAACCTGGAATGGGGTACTTATCTCCATAGATGTACCCCCCCCCCCAAAAAAAAAAAAAATTCTAAAAGTTGATGAAACTGTTTTGCAAAATTTCTGAAGAATCCAACATCCAACCATTTCACTGCATCAGTGATGGTAGAGGTGTCGGGCAAGCAGGAACCCCTCTAACTTCCACAGACTTTAGCATCCATTACTTATATATTACACCTTAGTTTTATATGGAGCCATAAGAGGGCTGTCATAGATGTACTGGAGCCCAATGCTGTGCCCTCTGCACGTCCTCAATGTCATACGGAAGCAAAAAGAATAAAAAAAAAAAGTGAGAATATTTTTGTAGGTATGGAGTCTGGTGGTTGTTTTATGTTGGTGCACGAATGCTGTACTGTTCTGTACTAAAGAAGTCATACATGCTCCGAGCCCATGTACATGTCCCTCAACATACATGTAGAGGGGGATTTATGGTGACCATGGAGAAATAACTAGCACCAGTGTAAAGGTACACACGTGGTCAAAATTGTTGGTACCCCTCGTTTATTGAAAGAAAAACCCACAATGGTCACAGAAATAACTTGAATCTGACAAAAGTAATAACAAATTAAAAATCGATGAAAATGAACAAATGAAAGTCAGACATTGCTTTTCTGCTTCCACAGAATTTAAAAAAAAATTAAACTCATGAAATAGGTCTGGACAGAAATGATGGCACCCCTGAAAATAATGTGACAAAAGGGACATGTTAAATCAAGTTGTGTCCACTAATTAGCATCACAGGTGTCTACAATCTTGTAATCAGTCAGTGGGCCTGTATATAGGGCTACAGATACTCACTGTTTGGTGACATGGTGTGTACCACACTCAACATGGACCAGAGGAAGCAAAGGAAAGAGTTGTCTCAGGAGATTAGAAAGAAAATTATAGACAAGCATGTTAAAGGTAAAGGTTATAAAACCATCTCCAAGCAGCTTGATGATGTCCCTGTGACAGCTGCACATATTACTCAGAAATGTAAGATCCATGGGACTGTAGCCAACCTTCCTGGACATGGCCGCAGGAGGAAAATTGATGACAAATCAAAGAAACAGATAATACGAATGGTAACAAAAGAGCTCAGGATAACTTCTAAAGAGATTAAAGGTGAACTTCAAGCTCAAGGAACATCAATGTCAGATCACACCATAGTCGATGTTTGATCCAAAGTGGACTTCATGGGAGATGACCAAGGAGAACACCATTGTTGAAAAAAAATCATAAAAAAGCCAGACTGGAATTTGCCGAACTACATGTTGACAAGCCACAAAGTTTCTGGGAGAATGTCCTATGGACAGATGAGACTAAAATGGAAGTTTTTGGCACGGCACATCAGCTCTATGTTCACAGATGGAAAAATGAAGCATATCAAGAAAAGAACACTGTCCCTACTGTGAAACATGGAGGAGGCTCTGTTATGTTCTGGGGCTGCTTTGCTGCATCTGGCACAGGGTGTCTTGCATCTGTGCAGGGTACAATGAAATCTCCAGACTATCAAGGGATTCTAGAGAGAAATGTGCTGCCCAGTGTCAGAAAGCTTGGTATCAGTCACAGGTCATGGGTCTTGCAACAGGATAGTGACCCAAAACACACAGCTAAAAACACCCAAGAAGGGCTAAGAGGAAAACATTGGACTATTCTGAAGTGGCCTTCTATGAGCCCTGACCTAAATCCTATTGAGCATCTTTGGAAAGAGCTGAAACATGGAAAAGGCAACCTTCAAACACGAGACAACTGTAGCAGTTTGCTCATGAGGAGTTGGCCAAAATACCTGTGGAGAGGTGCAGAAGTCTCATTGACAGTTACAGGAATCCTTTGATTGCAGTGATTGCCTCAAAAAGTTGTTCAACAAAATATTAAGTTAAGAAGAACCATCATTTCTGTCCAGGCCTATTTCATGAGGTTAATTTTTTTAAAAATTCTGTGGAAGCAGAAATGCAATGTCTGACTTTCATTTGTTCATTTTCATAGATTTTTAATTTATTATCAGATTCAAGTTATTTCTGTGATCATTGTGGGTTTTTCTTTCATTAAACGAGGGGAACCAACAATTTTGACTACGTGTGTATATGAATCGTAGATTCAGAAGCCTAATGGACCCAAATATAGTCAATAGAGTATGTTAGGCGCCACAGCAGCAGCACTGTCTGCAGAGAAAGTTTAGGCAAACCAGTGGTCAATCACCAGTGAGGGAGGAGGGGTGGATCGCTGCACTGAGCCTCTTGGTTCCACCCAGGGTGCACCTAGCACCATAATTAGCATATTTGATTAAATTTCAGCTTTTGCAAAACAGAGGCAGCAATTATAACACTAAAGGCGCAATTTTTATAAGGACTGTAAAACCTACGAGGCTATGTGCTTAGTATATGGTGTCAAGATGTGCTGACAGAATCCCTTATTCACTTTGGAAAACGCTATTTACCTGCAGACATTAATTTGGAAGGTGATAGTGTTACAAAGCTGCCCGTCCGCCTTACTAAAAGTGCGGCTACCAGGAGAAAATTAACTTATTTCTTCCCGGCAGCCATTAGCTTTCAGTCAAAGGGGCGTGCATAGTCATTGCATACAGAACCACGCTCACTATACTGTGAATGGCGGCTGTAAGCACGCCCCGCTACTTTGATTGACAGCTTGTTCTGTACAGATGCGCTGCATCAATCAAAGTGCTGGGGCGAGCATACAGCCGTTGCTTGCAGTATAGTGAGCAATGCTATATGTAGTGACTGTAAACGCTCCGTGCACACCCCCTTGACTGAAAGCCAGCGGCTCCTGGGAGGAAATAGGTTTATTTTTTCCCAGTAGCCGCACTCTTAGTAAGGCGGATGGGCAGCATTGTAATGTATTGATCTGCAGGTAAATAGCGTTTTCCAAGGTTACCGGTTCCCTTTAAGTAACAGACCAGAGCCTAAGTGATTGGTTTTTTTTACCTAATTTCTGATAATCAGTGTTTCCTTGTTTGCTGTATTCATGTATAAATGAACTGACCAAAAATTTTAACTTACAGACTTTTCTTGTAAGGAGATCAAACACTCGGCAGCAGCTGGTCCTGTGTGTGCGGTTATCAGACGATTGCGGGCCAAGCTTCATTCATCAGTCGTATATACATGAAGGACCCTCGGGTAAGCTAACAAGCAGATTTAAAAAAAATATTGGGGTGCGCCCAAAAATCTTAGCTGCAACTCCTTATCAGGGCTGGTCTTAGACAAAGTGGGGCCTTAGACAAAAGTTTAAAGTGGGGCGCTAAATGCTCACATATGGCACCATCACACTCAAGCATTTCGGTTGCATTTACATGCGCTGAGTTCAACGAGCACGATCGACAATACTGAAGTTGTTCGGCACTTGTGTACCAGCCTCTATACAGTCTAACGAAGAATGATGGGCACAGAATGATCACTAATAGATCAATCTGTCCCCATATTGTATCATGTTATCGGCAGCACATCTGCAGATTACACCGCGCGATGTGCTGCTGAGGACAATGATTCTTGTTCCGCCATAAACAGTCCAATCATCTGATGAATAGGCAGCATTTTGCTCTTTCGTCGGGCGATTGCTGAGATGTTTACAAATATGAACTCTTATCTGCGCTGCCCAGATTTATAAATGTGGATGCTACATACACATACATATGTATACACACACATGGCACACAAGCATGTATACACACACATAGCACACAAGCATGTATACACAGAGCATATACACACACATATATGTATGTATTCACAGAGCACATACACACATGTATACAGAGCACATACATATACATATGTCTTCACATATATATACCACCAAGAGTCAATACATTCTAGACTAAACCACATATCAGACAGACACACACACATGTCCATTCACATCATTGAGCTGTCTGTGTCATACAGGACGGGTCCTCCAGATAGAGACGCTCTTTGTAACCACTTATACTCTGACCAAGAGATGAGGATTCTGAACATGGGAGTTAAAGGTGTTGTCCGGTCTAAATTGATAAGTCTGCAGTCACTCTGTGTGACTGCAGACTTATGAATCCCCCCAGCGAACGAACTGAGCGGTGCGATGATTCACCGGTTTTTTAGCCAGGAACGGTGGTGATTTATGCGTTATACATAATCCCAGACAGAACCCATCTAGTGGGAGCGACCTTGCTACATACACTTGTGTAGAGCGAGGCCACACCCCGTCACTAGCCATCCAGTTGGCGTGGCTATCTAGTGGCTCCTCCAGTTTGCCCCCCCCCCCCTCCGCCGGCCCTGCTTCTTATCCAGTGTTCGGTAAGTGTGGAAGACTAATATGCCAAATGTTGCACATTGATGATGAAATGTTGCATGAATTGCAATTTATCTGAAGTTTTTGCGCAAAATGTAAGCTTTTAAATATGTCTATTAGTACAACCCCTAATGTTAGAAAAGAGTGGGAGACCAAAGTGTGAAATGTTGCATGTTAATATACAATTTTGAGCAAATTGTGACTTTTTACGCTTATTTAAAACGGTTGCATGTATTTGATCCATGCCTCTTGGAATATGCAACTTTTTTGTGTCTTTTTTGTAGAAATGTAATCATATGTCGTACTTCACTCCAAAACGTAAAACGTACTCCCTTTTCTCACCATTATTAAGTTTTGCTTCTTAAAAAATGGTGTCATAAATGGAGTTAAACAGTGATAAATTTGGCTCAGGCATTTATGACAATGAAGCTTATCCTTATAAATAAACACAACCCAGTCCATATTTCATAATAGGATTTCTCTCTAGCAATAAAACTCTTCTATAATAAGGTAATCTATGGAGTGGTATAAAAAACAGGAGGACAGTGCAGGTCCACAGCAAGCTTTGTATACAACACAGATCTTAATCAATGGTACTGAGCACTAAAAACAGTATGAACAAAAAATATGCACCCTGACTTTGGTAGGCCACAAGGTGGTGCTATTACTTACGCATATATATTGGCAGGCCACAAGGTGGTGCTATTACTCTCGTATATATATTGGCAGGCCACAAGGTGGTGCTATTGCTCTCGTACATATATTGGCTGGCTACAAGGTGGTGCTATTACTCTCGTATATATATTGGCAGGCCACAAGGTGGTGCTATTACTCTCGTATATATATTGGCAGGCCACAAGGTGGTGCTATTACTCTCGTATATATATTGGCAGGCCACAAGGTGGTGCTATTACTCTCATATATATATATTGGCAGGCCACAAGGTGGTGCTATTACTCTCGTATATATATTGGCAGGCCACAAGGTGGTGCTATTACCCTCGTATATATATTATATTGGCTGGCCACAAGGTGGTGCTATTGCTCTCGTACATATATTGGCTGGCTACAAGGTGGTGCTATTACTCTCGTATACATATTGGCAGGCCACAAGGTGGTGCTATTACTCTCGTATATATATTGGCAGGCCACAAGGTGGTGCTATTACTCTCGTATATATATATTGGCAGGCCACAAGATGGTGATATTGGACATTCCCAGTCCTAGTCCTTTCTTTTGTGACACCGCTATCATGTGTCATAAGCAATAATCACAGCCTAAGAAAACAGCATTTTTCACAATATAAAAAAATAATTAAAATATATGTGTATAAATGTATATACTCAAACACTGTATGTTATTTTTTATTTCTTTCATGAAACAATTATTCGATCTCACAGCAATAATGACGGCTTGAAAAAAATGCATTTTGCAGAATATAGAAAAATGAATATTAATAATATAATATAATAATTCCCCTGCTCCTATGTATGCTGTCATGTAATGCTCTGCTGACCCATCTCTCTGGTACATGCTCTGCATAATTCCCCTGCTCCTATGTATGCTGTCATGTAATGCTCTGCTGACCCATCTCTCTGGTACATGCTCTGCATAATTCCCCTGCTCCTATGTATGCTGTCATGTAATGCTCTGCTGACCCATCTCTCTGGTACATGCTCTGCATAATTCCCCTGCTCCTATGTATGCTGTCATGTAATGCTCTGCTGACCCATCTCTCTGGTACATGCTCTGCATAATTCCCCTACTTCATCTGTCCCACTCCAATCAATATTCACATATGTTTGTCCCTTCCCCACTATATACCTTATCTAATTTTTAGAGGTGCTAAACTGCAGAGACTAGAGTCCTGGCTCTGTCTTTGATCACCCAGCCATCTCCTGTTGAAATGACCAGCTGTTAATTTATCCACAAGCCGTTCCCACAATGCCCTTCACCTGATATAGTTTAATGTGGCCTATATGACGCGCCCCCTGGGCCAGTGTTGTTAGGGATACCCGGAGCCGGATCAGATGGGGGTTGTAGTCTCCGAGTGGCTGTGACCCGGTCCGTGCCCAGGGTGTCAAGCTCAGTGTGTGGCAGTCCTTACTGATGTTACTAAAGTTCTTTATGTCGACTACGCCACCCGTTGAATTGCGGTCACTACGGCCGCCGCTGCAACAGGGTCCACTGAGGCTGATGATGTGATTGCAGCTTAGGTGGTATAACCCCCAACGGGAGGGGTATAGCCTCAGGGGGTCAGGTGCAGAGGATGGTGGTTGTGGAAGTGCAGGGAAGATGGTAATGAGAGTCAGAGTCGGGTTGTGCAGTTCAGGGTTCTTTACTTACTGCTGTTCTTGTACCGGTCACTCCGGCCTTGAGTGACCACCCGAGCCGTGCTGCGTCCACCAGGTCCTGGACTCGGCCAACCCCCAAGTAGTTCTGGAGCGTGGTTCTGAGCTCCCTTTCTGTCCTGTCCTCGTCTCTGGCCTTCCCCACCAGGGATCCACCTATGTCCGGCTCCCTCGGGCCTCTTGTTGGGTAAACCCTTGCCTCTGGGTTCCCTGACCCTATGCGTGGTCTGCCTTCCGGGTGGATTTGGTGGGTGGCCGTGGCAGATGCTGCCCACGGCCTCCGGTCTCTGGCTGAGGTATGCTGTAGCCCCCACCAGTTTGGGATCCGGTACCCTGTTGCCAACTCTTCACCCTGTGGTTGTATTTGGGCTCTCAGAGTTCCTTCTTTCTCCCCCTCTGGGTCTTTCGTTCTCTCCTCTCTCACTCTGGGCCTGGGGCTGCTCTGCTCCTCTGCTTTCTTCCACTGCTCTGCAAAGTCTTCACTACAACAGGCTGACTGGCTGCTGTCTGCCTGTCTGACCGACTTCTCACAGACTGACCCTGATCTTAGATGGTGCCCACCTTAAATACTCCCTCTATGTGTGAGCTCAGGTGACCAGCACCCAATGAGCTCCTAACTTTACCCAGGCTGCTCCCCCTATCTGCCCCTACACTACTGGGATGTACCACCCCCCTCCCACTCCAGCCAAGGACAGACTCGGTCGTACCTGCACATTATTAAGTGGGAGTACCATTGGTCTGTCCTCCGGAAATGGGATGTGTGTAGTGCATGCAGCTTTCTGAGCTCAGCTCCACACTCCATCCTTACCCGGGAGTGGAATACCACACCTCTGGCTGAGGTGCAATACCCCTGTAGCAGCCGAATCCTCAGGGTGCTACATATATATTTAGTCTCTCTGTAAGGGGTGCATGCGTCTTCTTGTGCAAAGTGGCTTCGGAGAGAAGTGGCAGTTATTTCAGAGGCAGTTAGTCAGGGCAGGAGTCAGGTAACAAACACTTTGACCACTCACTCTCTTTTAACTATGTTTCTGTTAGCTCTCACTTTTTCCTCTATAGTCCTCCACTTTCTAATAACCCCTCAAATCCCTACACCAAGTAAGAAACTCTTCATCTCTCCCTCTATCCTCCCCATTCATCTCACCTCCTCCTCCAAATTATTCCTCAACATTCAATCCTGGATCTCCAAACACAGACAGCCACCTCATGCTCTCTCCTGTTCCCACCTGCTAACACTTTCTCTGCTCCTCCTCACTGCTGGAGATATCTCTCCAAATCCTGGTCCTCCTCACCATATCCCCACAGTCACTTCTACCTCCTATCCACGACCTTCCTCAAACTGTCGCAACCCTTCTAACCTCATACCCATCCAACTAATACCCACCTCCTCAGCTATACTAACAGGAGCTCTATGGAACGCTCGCTCTGTCTGCAACAAACTTTCCTTCATCCACGATCTTTTCATTACAAACAAACTCTCCTTCCTCGCCATCACCGAAACCTGGCTCACCCCCTCTGACACAGCCTCCCCAGCTGCCCTTTCATATAGCGGATTCCACCTTTCCCACACCCCCCGCCCCAATGGCAAACATGGTGGAGGCGTAGGTTTCCTCCTATCAGAACTCTGCGCTTTCACCCAAATCCCACTGCCACCTTCCGTTACACTCCCCTCTTTTGAGGTGCACTGTGTGCGCATCTATTCCCCCTCCAACCTCCAACTGGCCGTCATTTACCGACCACCAGGGCAAGCCACCATCTTCTTAGACCATTTCACTACCTGGCTGCTTCACTTCCTTTCCACTGACATCCCCACTATCATAATGGGTGACTTCAACATCCCCATTGACACTCCCCACTCGTCTGTCTCTAAGCTCCTATCCCTCACTTCCTCCTTTGGACTCACTCAATGGTCTTCCACACCCACCCACAAAGATGGCCACACACTGGACCTCATCTTCACCCGCCTATGTTCCCTATCTAACCTCTCTAACTCACCACTCCCTCTCTCTGACCATAACCTCCTCACATTCTCTACCCTCTCCTCTCCGGGTGCACAATCCCCACTCCACAAACTCACACACCCTCGCAGAAATCTCAAACACCTTGACCTACACTCTCTCTCTGAATCCCTCCTTCCTCTAACAGACATAAATTCCTTACACGATGCAGACGTTGCTGCTGCTTCATATAACACCACAATAGCTTCAGCTCTAGACTCAATCGCCCCTCTCACACACACCACACCTTGCACATTCAACAGGCAACCCTGGCACACTAAACTTACCAAAGAACTGCGCCGGGCCTCCAGGGTTGCGGAGCGGAGATGGAAAAGGTCTCACTCCATCGAGCACTTCATCGCATTCAAGCAATCCCTCACTAATTTCAAGTCCGCACTCACTACAGCAAAACAAACCTACTTCTCATCTCTCATATCCTCCCTATGTCACAACCCTAAACAGTTATTTAACACTTTCAACTCTCTCCTTCGTCCCCCAGCACCTCCTCCCTCTTCTCTCATCTCAGCCGACGACTTTGCCTCGTTCTTCAAACAGAAGATTGACACCATCAGACAAAACTTTGGCCTAAAGTCCACACAACCCCTCCTCATATCTACTCAACCCTCCTCCTCCAAACCCCACTTCTCCACCATTACAGAAGGTCAAGTCTCCTCTTTACTCTCCAAATCACACCTCACCACCTGCGAACTTGACCCAATCCCATCCCACCTCATCACTAACCTCACCACAGTCTTCATCCCAACCCTAACCCACCTCTTCAATCTATCACTAACAACCGGAGTCTTCCCCTCATGTTTCAAACATGCCGCAATCACACCCATCCTCAAAAAGCCCTCCCTTGACCCTTCCTCTCTGACTAGCTACCGCCCCATATCACTCCTCCCCTTTGCCTCAAAACTTCTAGAACAACATGTCCACCTTGAACTGTCCTCCCACCTCTCCTCCTGCTCCCTCTTTGACCGTCTACAATCTGGCTTCCGACCGCATCACTCGACTGAAACTGCCCTGACCAAAGTCACCAACGACCTACTAAATGCCAAATCCAAGCAACACTACTCCATCCTCCTCCTTCTGGACCTGTCATCTGCCTTTGACACAGTGGACCATTCCCTCTTACTCCAGATTCTCTCATCTCTTGGCATCACGGACTTGGCTCTATCTTGGATCTCCTCATACTTAACAGACAGGACATTCAGCGTCTTCCACTCACGCACCACCTCCTCATCTCGCCCCCTATCTGTCGGTGTCCCCCAAGGTTCAGTTCTAGGACCTCTGCTCTTCTCCATCTACACCTTCGGCCTGGGACAGCTC
The DNA here is from genome assembly GCF_046119375.1 of Phyllobates terribilis. Taxonomy (NCBI): domain Eukaryota; kingdom Metazoa; phylum Chordata; class Amphibia; order Anura; family Dendrobatidae; genus Phyllobates; species Phyllobates terribilis. Next base: position 111,289,882 of record NW_027362773.1, read on the forward strand.
ATAGAGTCTCACGGCTTTCAGTATCACCTCTATGCCCGCGACACACAGATCTACCTCTCTGGACCCGATATCTCCTCCCTACTAACCAGAATCCCACAATGTCTGTCCGCCATCTCATCCTTCTTCTCCGACAGATTTCTAAAACTCAACATGGATAAAACTGAGTTCATCATCTTTCCACCCTCTCATTCACATCCCCCATCCGACCTATCCATCAACGTCAATGGCTGTTCACTCTCCCCAGTCCCACAAGCTCGCTGCCTTGGGGTAACCCTGGATTCTGATCTCTCCTTCAAGCCACATATCCAAGCCCTTTCCACCTCCTGCCGACTCCAACTCAAAAACATCTCCCGGATCCGTGCATTCCTCAGCAAAGACTCTGCAAAAACACTAGTGCATGCCCTCATCATATCCCGCCTCGACTACTGCAACCTCCTGCTCCGTGGCCTCCCTTCCAACACTCTTGCACCTCTCCAATCTATCCTAAACTCTGGTGCTCGACTAATCCACCTGTCCCCCCGCTATTCCCCGGCCTCTCCTCTCTGTCAATCCCTTCACTGGCTCCCCATTGCCCATAGAATTCAGTTCAAAACCCTAACCATGGCATACAAAGCCATCCACAACCTGTCTCCCCCATACATCTGTGACCTAGTCTCCCGGTACTTACCTGCACGCAACCTCCGATCCTCACAAGATCTCCTTCTCTACTCCCCTCTTATCTCCTCCTCCCACAATCGTATACAAGATTTCTCCCGTGCTTCCCCCCTACTCTGGAACTCTCTACCCCAACATATCAGACTCTCGCCGACCGTGGAAACCTTCAAAAGGAACCTGAAGACCCACCTTTTCCAACAAGCCTACAACCTGCAGTAAACACCACTGCACGACCAGCTCTACCCTCACCTACTGTATCCTCACCCATCCCTTGTAGACTGTGAGCCCTCGCGGGCAGGGTCCTCGCTCTTCCTGTACCAGTCGCTGACTCGTTTTGTTAAGATTATGTAAATGCTTTTGTTATGTATATCCCTATCACATGTAAAGCGCCATGGAATAAATGGCGCTATAATAATAAATAATAATAATAATAAAAATAAAACTCTCTCTCTCTATATAAAGTTTTATTTATATTATTATCTTATTATTATTCATATATATATATATATATATATATATATATATATATATATATATATATATAAAATACATCTATATGTATATATATAGATTTTTTTATGAATTAATTAATTTTGTAATTTATTTATTTATTTTCCATTACAGACTTAGATACAGATCTCACCAACCTCTGGTCACGTCTTCATTGCTTAGTAAAAAATCTAAATACGAGCTTTTTATAATATTTTTTGTATTTGTTGCTATGGCTGCTGGGTACACCACCAAACGACCTCCTGGGGCCGCTATTGGAGACCCATCATTATAGCCCCAGCCCCCCTGAGGAAGCCAGTCATGGCGAAACTTGTTGGGGTGGTTATGTGACTATTTTAGATAGCATTAGTGAAATCTGTGTGTATTCTAGCGAACAGTTACTCTGATTAAGCCACTTCCAATCCATGAACTGCAGTCACCGTGGAGATAGCATAGCTTTAGCAATGTAAATCAGATTGATCAGCGAATCATACAGATCAAAGAGATTATAATTGCTATAGAAATAACACAGACACACTGGTGTTATTTTAATCTGAATTACCACTTTTTTAAAATAAACAATAAAAGTCATGTTTTAATGCAGCCCTTAATTAGAGCTTATTTACCCTCTGGATAATCTGCCCCATACATTGCTTATATCGGCAACCCCCAGAGCAGATTACAGCAGATTGATGGCGGACCCCCAACGATCTGATATTGGTGACCTATTGTACGGAGAGGTGATCAATTTGTACATTGCGGACGAACCCCTTTAAAACATATGGACATCATAGACAGGTTCCTCTGCCCCCCCCCCTTTATTAGCCAAAGTAGCGTAATATACAGGTAAAAATGCAATAGGTCATTTGAGTTTAGTGCCATTATATCCCTCCCTATCAGTGAGTGACTGTACTAACCCTACTACTTATCTAAGAAAGGAACTATATTCTATATACTCTGTACATCTGCGGCTTGTGCTGATACTGGTGGTTAATGTTCAATGTAGTCTTCAACTCTTGACATTCTTGGATCCTTGATTAATCAGAAAGGAACACAATCAAGTACCTAAGATTGTTCACTCCATGTTTTTTCAATATAGTTGGGCTATACATCTCCTCTTTATCGCTACTACCTCTTCTGTCCTGCCACCTAGGTGCATTTAAAAAGTAACTAAAAGTTTAAAAAGTTTAACTGTAAACAGATCAGTGGGGGTCCGGGAAACTGAAAACCCCCATATAACTCAAAAAACGTCCCGAAAAGGGCGCAGCTCAGGAAGAGAGGACAGGTCTGGCTGAGCGCGCACACAGATCGGAGCACGGACGCAGCTGAAAGCATTTACTTTCAATTTTCTTTCAACTCTGATAAACTGGCATTAGTTTATCAGTTGTGAAATTTCTGGAAACCAGAAGCAAAAATCTGAGCACAAAAAAAAAAGAAAAACAGTTAGGTAAAACTTCCAAAAATTTTGAAAAATTGCAATGTTTGTTACATTTTTCCTGGTGGTGTTTTCTTTTTCTTTAAAAATATACCACCCCCCAAAAAAGTAGCAGAATATGATTTTCAGTAGAGCGTAAAAGACGTAAACCTGTTAAACGCCAACCAAATGGCGTATTATAGTAAGCAAACCCTTCTAACAGAAAAATTGTGAACAGAACCTGAAACGCTCTATTACTTTGCTTTTTGTCTCCATACAGGTCTTTGTCTGGAAAATTCTCCTCTTACCTTTCCGGATCTTATAAAGCTTGTGTCGTATTACAGTACTGAAAGGTGATTTTTGTTATCCACTGTCTTTCCTTCTTACCATTATTTGCTCTGGTTTAGCATATCTTCCCCTTAGATTAATAATAAAAAGAATAATGATTTTTATTTATATAGCGCCGACATATTCGACAGCACTTTAGAATTCATTGGAGACATGTATAAATAATATCAGACATTACAGAGTAATAATAGGGGAGTGAGGATCCTCCTTACAATCGATGAGGAAGTAGGGGTGATACAAAAGGTAAAAAAATGCTTGTATTGTATCGAGCAGTCTTCTTTTACATTAAAAAGTCAGTTTAATTTTTATCTACTCAATCAATAGTACACAAGAAAGTAAGCGACTTTGTAATATATCTTATCACAGAAATCTGATGCTTTCTCCTCTTGGACTGATCTTTCACTCTCAATTCATGGGTAAAATCTGTATTCAGTGAGGACAGATTTTTAAAATGATTGAGCTAGGAGATGACAGTTGGTGCTCGTAAGATTCTATGGAAAGGGGAGGAGCTAGAGGCAGACACAGAACATTCTACTGCAACTTCTCCTGAAATGACAGATACACTTTAAATAAGGGTACAGCTGCATTGACCGGTCTCCAGCCAGTATCTATACAAAGTGCTACTGAGTGCATGGAGGGTGTGGGAACAGATAATAGAAAGGGTTAGATTCTGATAACAAAAAAATGTAGGAAAGGAGAAATGAGAAAGGTTAGAATAATGAGGTGATGTGATAGGCCTGTCTAAAAACACACGTTTTTTGGATAGACTTAAAACTGTGGACACAGAGAATCAACCGCCTGGGATAGTGCATTCCAAACAACTGGTGCAGCACGAGAAAAGTTGGGAGAGGGAGGTTTGGATCCTGGAGGATGTTAGTCTTAGATAATTAGCAGAATTGAGAAAAAGGTGGTAGACAAAAATGAGGGAGGGGATTTGGGTGGTGTAGGCTTAAAACTGTGGACAAAGGGAATCAATCGCCAGGGGTAGTGCATTCCAAACAACTGGTGCAGCACGAGAAAAGTTGGGAGAGTGAGGTTTGGATCCTGGAGGACATTAGTCTTAGCAGAAGGTGGTAGACAAAAAATGAGGGAGAGGATTAGGGTGGTGTAGCCCTTATCACTTTCTAGCCTATCTTTAAATATTTCATGGACATCTAAACAAATAATGAAAAAAAATCCCACTGATAATTTATCTAAAATGTAACTGTCCTTTCAGGTGATTTATCACAATAAGTTATCTGTGTATGAAGAATAAGACTATTTCTGGCCATTATATGATGTTGCATCCCACATTATTTAGCAGCTTTCCCCTCTGCAGTCTCTAATCACTAGAAGCCTCAGCAGCTTCTTCTTTCTCCCTCTAGTTTCCCTTTTCTCCATAGACTTTTAAGCAGCATCTGTTTTCTGATCCCTCAGTGAACACAGAACTGAAGATAGATTTGAGTAGTTTTTGAGAATGATCAGTGCGGGAAAGAAATAACTAGTGGGCAAAGAAAGAGGCTTTTTTCTGTAGTAGGATACAAAGTCCTTTAAATCAACAGTACAAGTGAAGTTAAGAGGACCTGTCACCAGGTCAAAAGTGGCCAGTTCTTTATTTTGTTTTATTCTGCTACTCTCCTAAGTATTCTACATTTTTTTCCTTTTTTTTTCTTAAATCTGCCATGTGGTTCCAGAGATATGTTTTTTTTGTCTTAATATTCAGGGGAGCAGTGGGAATAAAATAAGAGCAAAACAAGCCACTTTAGACTGGGTAACAACAGGTCCACTTTAAAAAAAAAAAAGTAGTTACTCTTTAATACATCTTTACGTTTTTTTATGTTTAAAAATATTGTCTTTTTCAGGGACGTTCTACCTTATATGCTTAGACTTCCTGCAGCTATAGAAAAAGTAACTTCACGAAAACAGTTAGAGGCCATTTCCCATTTAGGACATGGTAAATATTTTATTTTGTTATAGGAAAAAAATTCATTATTGTTGTTATTGTTATTAATATATTGGTATATCATTATTAATATTTCTGTATTTTTCAACTTTTTTTGCTGCGGCTCAGAGTTTTGGAATTCCTCCCTTAATGCTCGGAATTATTCTTCGGCCTCAACAGCTACTTCCTCTGCTGCACTGTCCCTGAATCTTCTATCACCAGACCTACCAGACACAATTAGTCCAGCTATTATCCCATCACTGAAAACTCGTAGCCCCAAAGAAGTTTCCTTAGAAGGAAAAGAGGGGGCACTCTTCTTCGTAAACCCACTCTTCAAATCCAAAGACTCTGGGGCACTCAAGCGTTCTCACTTCCAGAAAAGCATTAAAGTCAGGGTATCTACTGAAAATTCTGGTTCTCTCTCTCCTCCTCTAAATTCACCACCACCTGTACCATATGAAGAGTCTGTGAAAGAAGAAGATGAAGAGACATCAGTCAAAGCCTCAGAGGTCAATGGGGAAGTGCAGGCCCAGGAGGTATCAGAAGACCAAGAATATAGAAAACCTCGCTCATCTCTTAGACATCGCCTGAGGAAGAGCCTGAGCAAAGGCAGCCGTGACCTTGGACTTAAACTGTCACCGATGCGTTCCAAAGATGCAGGAGACTACAATGTTCCTACTTCAGCTGTAAGGGTACAAGAAATCAAGGATGGAAAAGAGAACCACATAAATGGGGGGCATCCTTTAGAAGAGCAGGATAGTGGTTCCGTTAGCAGCGCAGAAGATGGGACATCAGAGGACGGAGGAAAGTTTTCTCCTCAACTTACAAGAAGGAAAAAAAAGAAAAGTGGCCGTTCCTCCTTTCGAGCAGTCAGTGGAGCATTCCTGTCCCTTTTATCTCCAGAACGCAAGATGATTATATTCATCGAAGAAATGGGCAAAGATGTTACCACTGAATTTGGGAAGGAACTGCGGGGTTTTCTTCAGAAAATGGATATCAATCCAACTAAAGATAAAAATGAGGAGGAGGGAAAACATTACCAGAGCGTATTAAGGGAAGTCAGAGCTTTCATGGATAAAATGAAGAATATGCTGAGAGAAAGTGCAGAAACCCACCTGGAAGCACTTACATCTGATGAACAAGGTGAGAAAAGTCAAAAACAGCTATGATGGTGGTGGACCTATCTATTACGAGCTTATTACACTATTGTGACTAAGCCTCAGTGACCACATATGGATTACTAATGAATTGCCGTACTGTGATTGTACTCACTGTGGTTTCTAGTTGCAGGCACATATGCAGCAAGACACTTTACCCTGATCCGTGTTTGGTTACCACTGTTTGTCCGCACATATACTGCCACTCTTAGGCTCCTTTCACATCTCATTCCAGAGTTTCACTCTCTTGTAAAATTTACTACTTTACACAATTTTTTGTTGCAAATTATGTGTCACGGGGATACCGCAACAGAGAGCGGCTAGAAGATTGCGGTATCTGGTTACACAAACTCCTGCACGGATTAGAACTTCTTCACCATCCTATTAAACAGTGCAGGTTTTCCTTGCTCTGTCATTGCAAGGGCTAATCAGCTCAGTTGATCTCCTGGAGTTCTCCATCCTGAATTGCCTTAGCTGTTCTGTGTTGGCCACTCCCCTCTGGTATATATGCTCGTATATATGCTCGCCATTGACACTTGGGTGTTGCCAGTGATAGTTTTTCCACTTTTTGGTTTGGAGTTGAATGAGAAGATCAGTGTTTCGTGTAGGCGGTTGAAGAGTTTTTCTGGAGATTTCTGCATGGAGTTGGTTTACATGTTTATCATTATCCTCTCCCATTTGGTTTGTGCCTCCTATTTCCCACTCTGTTGTTTTGTGAGTGTATTTGTAAGATTATAGTTCTCTTTTATCCCTGTCTGTTTACCCCTGTCTGTCTGGTTAGTATTTTCCAATACACTTCTGCCTCACACCTCCCAGGGTGAGGGAGGGAACAGATAAGGGATAAGATAGGAGCATAGCAAGGTACAAGACCCCGGCATCTCCACCATCCGGAGTAATCCGGGGGACAGGGATAGCCTAGGGTGCCCCTACTAGTTTGAGAGATCGGATAGGTGCACACAGACCCTTGTCACTACATGACATTATGATGACTGTTGACCGCGCTCGGCCATGCCCTCTCCTGTTCGAAAAGTTGGTGGAACTGGCCAAGACCGACGTAAAGCAACCAAAAATTGCAATTTTTTTTACAAAACTACTGCTTAATGAACAAGGGACATAGATTTTTTTTAATTTAGTTAATTCTAAGCCAAAAGTAAGAACTCCATTGATATATCGATGTAAAAGTCTAACTGCTGTAATGACTGTGCTCATGTACAGTGCTGTAAACCAAACATCCCCCTATCAGATGTTCTGTATTACAGTATAGTTGTTCCATGAAATAGTTTCTGTTCTTTAACCTCTTCCCACCCTGAGCCATACATTTTCAGCACAACCTGTAGGGCCTCACTGCAAAGCACCGAAAATGGGCTGCCGTTGTTGAAGGGTTAGATATGACATTGCTTAGTAGAGACGGGGTTTCATTATGGAGATTAAGGGCTCATGCACACAACAGAATTATGGCGCCGTTTTAAATGTTGCTGTATTAGGACTCCCATTGAGGTGCATCTGCCCTTTACTGTAACTCTTCGGCTCCAATCATGCCTGGAACCATCCAATTTACAAGTTGGGTTTGTTTAAACTCTGCCCCTTCTCGGCCAAGGACACGGCTAAATTTGCGGGGACTGTTCCAGGCATATTCAGGATGGTTGGCTTGTATGTATTTTGGATTCTGATCAACCTAGAAATGGTACAATTCTGGTACATGTAGATGATGCAGAGGAGGCAGGGAAGAGCCAGGATTTTGTGTAACTTAACTTTAAAAAATTTTGTTTTGTGTATCTACAGTAAGTCACACAATGTGGCAAGACAATCTCAACTCTACATTATATTTCAGAACGTGTCTTAGAAAAATCACTGCATCGTCTTATCTTAAAGCCTCTGAGGACGTCTCTAGTGTCTGAAATTCAGAGAGGAATGGAGGAGAGTGAAGAACTGGAAAAACTTGGGAAGAATATGCAAGCTGTCAAGAGAGATGGGCCAACTCTTCTCGGAGTGAAGCTGAAAGCTCCTGTGGTTCAAGATCTGGAGAAAATTCGTCAAAAATTGCTTAGGATGCAAGAAAAATATTCACCCGTTGATAAAGTTCGTATGTTGCTACAGGCATGTCGGGGCGTTTATAGGAGCATGGACACACATCAAGGTAAGATACATACATGGCCAAGGTGAAAAAAACCTACTTGTGGCTGACATTGTACGTATATTTCCACATCCAATGTCAGATCAGAAAGTTACATTAGAGATACGAGACAAAGAAATGTTAACCCGTCATGAGTTTATTCTTCATTGACCACTGAAAATCCTTGAAATAATGGTGGAATGTATTTTTGCTCTTGTCTTCTGCAGATGATGCGTGCGGAGCCGATGAGTTCCTCCCTGCCTTGTGCTATGTCTTGGCTCTATGTGACGTGCCTTACCTTCTGGTAGACATTCACTACACCACAGAACTTCTTCCTCATGAAGCTCTCATAGGAGAAGGTAGGAATCCTTGTCACTACTAGACCAAATTCAGACACGTCCATATATCAACGTCCAAGTATGGACCACGATTTCACAACTGACTGTGAATCTACTGACCCAAACACCAAAGCCTCATATATGCAGACTAGAAGACCTCCGATCATTCTAGAAAGCATCGTCCACAATCGGTGAAGATAGATGGATATCTTTAAATGTTCTAAACTAAGAGCTAAAGTAATGACTTGGGGACCACAAGATTTTTTTTTTGGACATATAGACAGGGCCCACTCTTGCCTTCAAAAAGCCTAACTTCACCTTCACCAATTAACTAGTTGCTTATAAATTACTTCTGTCTTTCTGTGTTTAATAGGAGGATACTACCTTACTAGTGTTTCTGCCGCTCTTTCTGTCTTGTCCTCACTACACACTCACCCCCAGGATGCTGGACTATCGTTAAGTGAGTGGCATCGAAGAAGGCAAGGTCTTCCATCTCTCAATGACCTGCAGGTATTTCACTTATGCTATAGGAGCTATACTATAGGCTCTTGATATATATATATACAGTGCATTCATCATATCTTGATGCGAATGTGTTGGAAGCAGGTAGAATCAGCAAGCATAACAATTTGAGCAACTTTGACAACAGCCAAATTGTGATGGCTAGACTGGTTCAGAGCATCTCCAAAAACGGTAGGTCTTGGGTGATGTTCCCGGTATGATGGGGTTACCACCTTCTAATAGGTGTCCAAAGAAGAAGAACCAGTAAACCAACGACATGGATGAAAAACTGTTGCAGTGGGATTTAATCTGAATATTAAAAAGGACCTATCACTTGCCATAAATAAGTAATTTTGTTTTACCTGATGTAAATGGCACGGTTCTCCAGAATCCGGTGATGTTTTTCTTTTGTTCCTGTGCCTCTCCGTTCCTGAGATATGGCAACCTCTTCCCTGTATGTAAATCTAGTCTTATTATCTAAGTGGGTGTGGTCGTCTAGAAGACTCCTATAAAGAAGAGTCAAGGCAACGTCCACAGTTGGGGAAAAAAAATAGATTTATATAAAGGAAAAAGGGGTCAATATCTCAGGAACGGAGAGGTACAGGGAAAAAAAGAAAAACCATGCCGGATTCAGGAGAAAAGCGGCATTTACACCAGGTTAAAAAATATATATATTTATAGCATGTAAAACGTCCCCTTTAAGTACGATCTATATGAGAAATGTTCAAAGTAGTTTATCAGTCAACTGGCTTTCATGGAACCAGTAGTCCACTGTGCACGATCATATTTCTAACGCTTTTGGAAAGCGCCGCACAATTATCGCACATTATTTGAGAATTAGATGTGGAGTAACTCATTTGCCTGTTCAGAAAAGAAGTTTATGTTTGTCCTTATAATTCAGATACAAGTTAGTATGTCGTATAGACAATTTATTTTTTAATGAAAAAAATAAGCAAAAAAGAACTATAAAGAAAGAAGTGTTCTTGATATCTCCTGGAGTTTTACTTTGCTCCTATCCTTTCTTGATGCATATTTTTGTGATGTATTCTATATTATTTACATGTTTAATATTATTTGATGTCTAAGAAAGTGTAATTTTAAGATTTTTTTTTTTACAAATTGGAACATAAAGCAATAAAAAAAATGATATCATCTTCTTTTCAACCTCAGAATTTTCTACGAGTTGCTCACCAAGATCCAGTTAATGGCTGCACTACAAAGACTATCTTACTGAAGCCATCACAGACTGTGGCTGACCTCACCCGTCTCTGTGCGCTCAAGTTTAAGCCTTCTAACCCAGAAGAGTTCTCCATTTTCTTGCATTGCGGTGGTGATGAAGAAAAAGAGCTTCCACCGGACGCATTGCCGCAAGAGATCAAAGCAAAGCTGAAGGAATCTGCCTCCAGTTTCTTCTTCTGTTATCAGCGGCTGGACGAAAGGGACAGTGCGAAGAATTCTCTAACACAAGATTCGTTGGGCGATCCTCGGAGTGCTACCTATTTATCAAAGACTTCTATGTAAATTTTTGCCGTAGAGATGTGGTCATTTACCATGCGCCTTCGGGTTACAATGTCATGAAAAAACCCAAGATTGGAATGATAACATGAATGTTTCCATTGGCGGTTATATCCAATTCTATGGCATCTTTCGGTGATATCATCACTGTTTACGTCACACGGATTCTTGCCGGATTTCACAATTAGGGAGATATATAAAAATATCAACCGTCACCACAATCAACGTCTCTATCATCTAGGCCTTCTGTTCACTGACTGTTACTCATTTTACTTTCTAACCTGGCACCGGAAAAAAAAAAAATGACATTATCTCTGCAGGATGCTATCTCACATGATCAGCACTTTGGACTTATGGAATATATGCAGTTTTGCACATATTTGACTTTACATATGGAGTGGTCAAAGCTACGTTTCCTAAAATGTAATTAAAGGAAATGTGTAATCAGAAATTCTGTATTTTTTTTTTACATTTTCACATCACAATTCACATTAAAAAAATCTTGCAATTTTCATAGTGACTAATTTAAAACTCCTGCTGTTTAGCACATGGACATAAGCAGCGGTAGACTTACTCAGATCCTCTCTTTTATACAGATGCCTTCTGAGCTTCTGATCTGGGCAAGGGCTATTGTAAAGGGAAGAGGTGAGCTGTGACATCACCTATTGTGAATGGTGAATCCTGTGTTATTTACTGTATATAGAGGTGTTATCAGTCATTGTACAGGAGGAGGAGGTGAGCCGTGACATCACCTATTGTGAATGGTGAATCCTGTGTTATCTACTGTATATAGAGGTGTTATCAGTCATTGTACAGGAGGAGGAGGTGAGCTGTGACATCATCTATTGTGAATGGTTGTGTAAATGCTGGATTCTGTGTTATCTGCTGTATATAGAGATGGTATCAGTCATTGTACAGGAGAAGGGGGAGATGAGCTGTGACATCACCTATTGTGAATGATGGATTCTGTGTTATCTACTGTATATAGAGGTGTTATTAGTCATTGTACAGGAGGAGGAGGAGGTGAGCTGTGACATCACCTATTGTGAATGGTGGATACGGTGTTATCTACTGTATACAGAGGAGTTATCAGTCATTGTACAGGAGGAGGAGGTGAGCTGTGACATCACCTATTGTGAATGGTGGATCCTTTGATATGTACTGTACAGAAGTTACCATTCATTGTAATCCTGTCTGTGGTGATAATGAGATTGCGGAAAAGTCTTCTGTACAAAACGTGAAGTGTGAGACCATTATAAGGCTTAGTGATCAAAATTGCAAAATTTCTGCTTTTTTTTTTTTTTTTTTTTAATATAGTGATTCTGATGACACCTTCCCTTTATGATTGACATATAATTGATCCGCACTTATTACTATTAATTTGCAGTTCCTAAACACTAGTTGCAAACACTGAAAAACGGCAAGAAAATTAGGCACAGTCATGTTCTAACATTTCTTATTTAAAAGTCACCTTATCTGTGCAGCTTCTCTATAGTATGCAGATCAGACTGCATGCTCGATATGACAGGTGGTTCCCCATAAACATGGACCTTTACTAATAAGTCCTTTTAGAACTTATGCATCTCTTTGAAAGGGGTCTCTGTTTTTGTTTTTTTTTAGAGAGGAGTGAATCTCCCGAAATTTGTTTCCATGTGTCTTAATACTCGTCCATATAGTGTAAATGCAGTTCACAAGAACAGTCCTCAACAGATGGCACACACTGCAGAAGCAAACGTGCATAATGGTTACACATCCGAATGTGTACCTACAGTATGTGTGGTAACGCAATGTTCGCTACGTCAGCTGCTTGTGGTGGTGACTACTCTGTGAAGAACCTTACTGTTAACATACAGTCTGGTTTATCAGGATCAACTCTTAAGACATATTTCATTTTCTAAGACTGTTCAGACCAGCAAATGAAAAATCATCAAGCAAAAATAGAAAGGTGAGTATAAGAAAAGTTTTATAATCCTCATGTACAGCACCATGGAATCAATGGCGCTATATAAATAAATAATGATAATAATTCCCAATCATTTCAGCACAGAGACCTTGCATGCTTTCCCCCCTATCCACCGATTGTTTCCACATGTCCCTTTTATTTTGAATGACTGCAGTCACATTGCTATTTTCCCATTCTCACGACTGGTAGAGGCCAGATTTCTAGGTCTTACAAACACTGTTTTGCTTAAAATAAACCTGTGCACACAACAGACAGGTCACAGCACGTTTTCTTACATTTTTCTTACATGGGAACCAGAAAAATAGATATGGGAAATAATCTTAAAGTCAGACATAAGGGAATCTTTAGGATTAGACAACCAGATTATGGCGACATTACTAGAACACTCATTAGTCCATTAACAGATTACAGTTATGAGTTCTGGGAAGTTATGAACTTTGCCCAGTAATGTGATGAGGTGGAGAAAGTGTTCACCTAACAGGGGTATAGGTCTGAACCACGTATGAAAAGTGACCGGGAACAGAAGAACTAATATGGTTAAGTTGTGTAAATAGGGCAAAGTCTAAATTGCATCAAAAAAGGGTACGGAATAATAGTACAGCAGGCAGGGTTATTTTTTCAGTAATATTACGAGATCTGTGTCCTTCATACAGTGTCGGACTGGGGTGGCATTCACTCGGAGGCCCACTGTTCAGCTTCATGCAAATATTACATTACCCTCTTTCTCAAATTTACTTCTGCTTCTATATAAAAATTAACTAGGCAGTTGGTCGAATGAATGATGAGATCCTGCTTTTGTCTGTACAAAGCGAATGAATGTATTGGCCAAGTATTGCTCATGTTGGGAATAAGTGGCTTACTCTTGCATAAGGGCCCACCAGAGGATTCTCCTGTTCGCCTGTGGGCCCGTCCGAGCCTGCCTTCATACAACTAGTTCATTGCTTCCTTTATTTCCGGGTTTTTTGTTTCTATAATGGATCAGAAACCAGAAAATATCAGTGCAGATGTGAATCCAGTCTTGGACCAGTTTCGCACGTCCGACAGTCACAGTCCGAGTATTCGCTGTGATATCCGGATCGACCACAGGTTATATGATCCAAGCTCAACAGCCTAATAGGTCTATATGAGACTGTTGAGTTCGGGTCAGGAAACCCGTGGACGATCCAGACTTTACAGTCCAAAGTAAGACCATGAAATGTTGGACTAGGGGTTCGAACAGATGAGAGTATAATTGGTCCGTGTCTTCCATGGACCATAAATAGAGCACATGGACCCGTTATAGCTAGTCCCAAGTACGGGTCAGGACACCCGTGGCCGATCCGAAATTTACGATCCAAAGTCAGACCATGAAATGTTGGACTAAAGGTTTGAACAGATGAGCGTATAATTGGTCTGTGTCTGCCATGCACCATAAATAGAGCACACGGACCATTATAGCCAGTCCTGAGTTTGGGTTGGGAAACCTGCGGCCAATCCAGACTTCAAAGTCCAAAGTCAGACCATGAGATGTTGGACTAGGGTTTTGAACAGATGAGCGAGCGTATAATTGGTCCGTGTCTGCCATGGACTATAAATAGAGAGCACGCGGACCCGTTATAGCCAGTGTGACAATATACATGGCCGAATTTCCATATGGACCAATGGTCTGTATGGAAAACTATCACAGCACCAGCATGGACCGGAATAATGCATGTAATGAAAGGCAGCTCTGGCCCTGGTCTGCTATGCAGACAAGTACGCGAAGAGAGTCGCTTCCTGGCGTGATTGTCCTGTTTTTCAATACGACTGTCTAAAACCCGGCAAAATCTGACACAACATTCAACGTCAGGTTATAGGTACAAAACTGTTTTACCTACAAGTGTTTTGTGATACGAAGCAGAGCGGCGCCCGCATGCAGCGAGTCACTGTGATCTGGCATTTTCTGATGTAATCGCTCCACTTAGTTGCAGTTTGCAAAGTTAACAAAAGACAAATATGAGGAGGGAGGGAGAGTCTCTGTGATTTTCCACCAGGCTTCTTTGTCTGCTCTTGTCGATGTATATGCTTCAGGCAGGTTGAATGAAGGCAGCAGAGCAATGACGCTCCAGCTGAAGAACTACATGTCCCAGCACAATCTTTTCCTGCATAGATCCTCAAATTAATAGTTTTATTGAGTCTTTTTGAAGACTTACAGTGTATCAGATTCACTGTCTGGAAACAATTCCAACAAGAGAGCAGAGAAGCGGGAGGGAAGCCACATGTCACACTTCTCGGCCCATTAGCAGACATCAGCGGTGATATGCAGGGTCAGATACGGCTTTATTACCGCAATGCTCCTTGTGAAACAAACAATTATACGTGAGCAAAATATATTCTCCGCTTGTTACCGAGTGTCTAGTTCTGTTACCGGTGAGAGTCTAAGCACCTCTACGAGTGTATAGACCCTTATACTTTATACGCAGAAATTGCGTCTGCTTTTTTGCAGAGTTTTCAGTGCTTTGCGCTTTTTTTTGTTCGCACCATATTCATCTTTCCATTTGCGCTTTTTTTAAAGTCACTTTTTTATGTCTTAATCTGTTTTTTTTCTTTTTTAGTTCGCCACTCTGGGCGCAGTTTAGGGTATCCAGATTTTTTCCACCTGATTCATCATTTATGACTTTTTGAAAAGTTGTAAACTTTGGAGCAAATGTACTGTAGTTTCTTCCCCTTTCCTCCGCAAAGCGATTTTATGTACCTCAGAAACATTAGCGCAATTTTTGCATCATTTTGTGTTAAAAAATTCCAAATTTAGCGCTAGAAATGTCAGCGAATACCATGAGACAAGAAAGAAAAGTGAATTAAAAAAAAAAATCACAAATCATGAATCGGGCCCGTGTAGGCTTTTCATTTAAAGGGAACCTGTCACTCCATTCATGCTGCTCAAACTGCATGCGGCATGAATCAGAGTCTAGCTGCACGATTGCAGCCGGGTATGCTTTTCTCTAAAACGCTCCGGGGGTTCAGAGAATATATAGTTTGAAGAGCCTCCACCCCTCCCTGTTGATGTCTCTTTATTATTTTTGACCTTTTCCTTTGACCACTTAAGAGTGTCTGCTTGGTTATATATAGGGCCTTCATTCATGATCCCATATCGTATACCAGGTGGGATGATATGTTTTGACATACGCTGATATTACAAGGGCCCCTAGTTTAAGCAGACTACTACTTCCACTCATTCCTCTATTCTTTGATCTATTTATCATTATGTATGGTCCGATTATTTGGGAGTACATGGTTTATTATCCTTAATTGGTCTAGTGGTACTGTGCCACCCTTTATTAGGGTGACATAGCTTGGTCAATAAGCCTTATTGTATTATGAGATGGTAAATATATTATATTAAATGATACCTGTGGCTTTAGGGGGATTTATTACTTTGGAACACTACATTATTCCTCCCCTATGAATATTGCTATGCTTTGTCTGTTTTTAATTGTTTTTATTTTTCTGTGTTGTCAGTCTGTAATCATGTAATAAAGATTTTTTCATTTTTCTAATATTGGGTGTGCATGGTTGTATATCCTGAGTCTTTTCTCTTCTTTCTTATACTGTTGATGTCTCCCAGCGCTGCTTCCATGTGATACTGATATACCCTAGAATAAAAACAAGGCACCTATTTTGAGGAATGGTCAGCACATAGAGAGGCGAGTTACTCGAGTTAGGGGACATCCAGATAGAGTATACCTTGCTGTGGTGGGATGGCTTTTATGCTTTTTTTATCAAAAAAATGTGAACTAAGTGCCCTATGTTATATACATGTGTTACTATACTACCATGTACTATGCTAACAGGTGTGCTGGCCCTTAGTTTTTAGTTTCCCTTTAGTTTCTTGTACTCAGAATATTTGGGTGTGTGGCCGCCCCCTTGGGCTGAGCAACTTTACTCAGCTTTCCACAGGAAGGTGTTAAGCACAGTCGTGTCGTGGTCCTGCTCTGCCCCCATCGGCACATCGCGAGGTGAGTTACTAGATTTGGGGGCCATCCTGATTGGGTACACCTGGTCGCGGTGGGATGGCTTTAGTGAACTAAGTACTCTATGTTATTTACATGTTACAATGTATTTACTTACGGCCTTGTGCCTACATTGTTTTTATTCTAGGTTATATCTGTCTGTTAATGTGCACCTGCACATTACACTTAGGGCTTGTTCACACGCTACGTTTTTTTTCCTGCGTGTTTTTTGCCAAGGGAAAAAATAGGCAGCGCTTTACAGTCCCAGCAAAATGAGTGAGATTTCTGAAATCTCATGCTTATGTTGCTTATTCTTTCCTTGCGGATTTTGTACCATCAAAGCAATTTTTTTTTAAAATTTGCCTCTTGTCAATTATTTCAGCGTTTTTCACCCATTTAAATTAATAGTGAAAAAAAAGTAAGAAAAAATGCATCTAACAAACACGCAAAAAACATGCGTATTTTACCCAGAGTTTTTCATGGCAACACGCTAGATTTTGCTGCAGAAAAATCTGCTGGAAATACTCAACATGTGTCCATACCCTTATGGCCCCTTGTTTTTGCATTTCTGTACTGAGCATGAGACCTGTCAATCACCTGGAGCAGATCAGTGAGAAACCAGCCGGGCGTAGTGATAGAGTAGTGTCGACTTTCAAACTATTCCTTCTCCGAAACGCTGGGGAGCATTACAGAGAAGAACATACCTGGTGCGATCATGTAGACATGATCTGATTTAGCTGCCTCTGGTTTGGGCAGCAAGAATCCACCCAATTCTCCCCTCTTCACAGATGATGTCAGGGGATATAAATTTGGTAGTTTGAATTTTAACGTCTGACCCTTTAGTTCATTAGGAAATAAGCTGCTGCCAGAGCCGATTGGCAGCAACTTTTCTGAAAATACACGAATGCTCCTCAAGCTGAATGTTATTGTTTAAGGAGTAGTTGGATGAGACAGCTATCATCCGAAAGAAAGCTTGGCCATCAGCCATTATATCTGTACTAGATGGTGGTCCGATTCTAACGCATCGGGTATTCTAGAATATGTATGCGGCTGACCGGGCGCGACTAATCAGCGAAGCAGTGTTTAAATGGGTTGTGCACTACTTTAAATTCAGGACAGCGGTGTTTTAAATTTCACGCCAATATCGCTCATTGGTCGCGGCCGCGACCAATCAGCAAACAGTGTTAGTGAGTACCGGGGAGCGGCGCTGCCTGTGCGGGTACTTCCGCTGCGAGCAGCCGGGAGATGACTGGCTAGCGCCGGTCATCTACCGGCTGCATCGCTGCTGACCTCCATGCGGCTACCGTCGGGAGATCAGCGGCTAGGGCCGCTGATCTCCCGACGGCAAGTGTGAAGGGAGGACTGGGGAGCAGCGCCGCCTAGGC
Source organism: Phyllobates terribilis (assembly GCF_046119375.1). Classification (NCBI taxonomy): domain Eukaryota; kingdom Metazoa; phylum Chordata; class Amphibia; order Anura; family Dendrobatidae; genus Phyllobates; species Phyllobates terribilis. The sequence goes on from NW_027362773.1 coordinate 111,307,648, forward strand.
CACCGGTCGGGGTACTTCGGCTGCGAGCAGCCGGGAGATCACCGGCTAGCGCCGCTGACCTCCGTGCGGCAGATGAGCCGCTAACGGCCGTCATCTTGTTCTGAAATCCCGTGTCGCTGATTGGCCGCGACCGGACCAATCAGCCACGTGGGATTTCCTGGACGGACAGACAGACGGGATAAGCCGATTATATAGTAGATGGCCAGCATTACCGTTCTTGCTCTGAGCACTAGAGGGCGTTGCACAACACCACGAATCAATGCTAAACAATTACTGGGATCAGTGGCTCTGCCGATATAGATGGAGCTGGTGTGAGCCAAAAGGGATGAAAAATGTATAACCCCTTTAAAGCCAAGTTGGAGATTTTACCTCTACATCTAAAATAACGGCGGCTGGGCGTGCAAGCGCTGACCGATCATGTGAGCAGATGGCGGCTGCACATCAGAAGCTGCTCTTCACTGAAGCTACTCGCTCGCTATACTTCCGAGTACAGCAAGCAAGAGCCACAGACAAGCAGGAGCCAGGTGTTAGAGCGCATCCGAAGCCACATTGTGCGCACCCACATTGACACAGTGACCGCAGACCAGGTGAAATGATATGACGCAGAGTTTGCTCTCAGTTTCAGAGACAAGCACTATAAGGCTATGTTCACACACAGCATTTTCGCTGCTCTTTTTCTGTAGCCAAATCCTGCTCTCTTGACAGTAAAAACACTACATTAAAAATGCCATTTTTGCCGCGTTTTTTTTGCTGCGGATCACGTGTGTTGTCTACAGTACATGTTTAATAAAGTTAGTTTTATTTACCAAAAATGTGGCAAAAAAAATGTTTCCGTTTTTTTTTTGCAGCATTTTTGTTCCCTTTCTCATTGTGTTTTGGGTGAAAATAATGCTACAAAAGCGCTGAAAAAAATCAACATGCTGCAGATTTTAAAAAAACACCACAGTTATTGAATTCAGTCAGGAAGACCAAAACAAAAGTGTCTAGGAGATTTCTGAGATCTCATTGCTTCTGCTGGTACTATAAGGCTATGTGCCCATGATGCTGAAATGAAGCAGAAAATTTCCGCTTCATTTCTGCATCTCCTTTCCCGGAAACATGCGTTTTTCGCGTGTTTTGCACAGGCGGAATTGCCATGCATTTTCTAATGCATTGTAGATGGCAATTCCGCATGCGTAAACGCACAAATAATGGACATGCTGCAGATTTTTGAGCGCATCAAAAACGCTGTGGAAAAATCTGCAGCATGGGCATTGAAAGTACTGAATTTCATTGGGGACCATGGGGCAAGGATTACCAAGCGTTTCCCAAGCGTTTATGCTGCAAAAATTCCGCAGCATAAATGCTTGAAAAATGCATCGTGGGCACGAACCCTAAAAAGCAGCTGTCAATTTACATAAAAGAAAAAAATGCTGCAAAAAATGCTCCATGTGAACATAGCCTAAGGTAAAGGCTTTATTATACACATAAGTAGGCCATGCTAAGGCGGCATGCCCACTATGAGTTCTTCAAGCGTTTTTGCCGCGGAATTTCAAGTTCAAATGACCCTACTTTTCCCATATTTGGTATCACCGGGTGCGTAAGGCTGCGTGCCTACTATGCGTTTTTCAAGCGTTTTTGCTGCGGAATTTCCGCAGCGAAAACGCTTAAAAAATTCTTGGTGATACGTGCTCCATGGTCCCCAATGATAATCCGCATGTGCTGTGCACATGCTGCGGAAATTTACGCTGCGGATTATCATTGTGGAAAAATCCGCAGCATGTCCATTAATTTTGCGGACACGCAGCGTAATCGCCGCCATTGACTTGCATTGAAACACATAATATCCGTGTCAGCACATTTGCACACACGGATATTATGCGTTTCAATGTGCTGATGGTACCCGGGTTTGGAGAAGAGGAGACTCTCTTCCAGACCTGGGTACCATAGAACCTGTGAAAAAAAGAATTTAAAATAAAAAAATAAAGATTATACTTACCTTCTGATGTCCCGCAGGTGTTTTCACCGCTCTGTCTGGTCTGCTGTATGAGTCGTGGTGTTGTGAAGGACCTGCCATGACGTCATTGAGTCATGTGACCTGACACATGACTGAATGACGTCACCGCAGGTCCTTCACACCACCGCGAGCAGTGCAAGACCCCGGACGCAGTGGAGAAAACACCGGGAGGCCATCGGAAGGTGAGTATAATGCTTATTTTTTACCATTTTTATTCTTTTTTTTTTTAACTATTACTTGGTCACACTATATAAATCCATGCCGTTTGCATGGATTTATATAGTGTGACCAAGTTGTCAAGCACTTTCCAAGTGATGCTAAAATCGCTTGGAAAGCGCTTGATAACCCGCATGCGGAAATGCAAGTGAAGAACGCTTGACAAACGCTTCTACCTGGCGGGAAAAACACATGTACAATCCGCATGTACAATCCGCATGTACAATCCGCATGTACAATCTGCATGTACAATCTGCATGCGTTTTTCCTGCCAGGGAGAAGCGGAAAAAATATACAGCATTTCTGCATTGTGGGCACATAGCCTTAGTCTCCAAACTAATAAAATACGGAAACATTTATGCCATGTGCTGAACAGCAAACGAAAAAAATATACATCGAAATGGTAAAATTGGTGCAAAAAAAAAAAAAATCAATAGACCCCAAAATGGCAATAATAATAAAACAGCTTAACGGAAAAGTAAAAAAAGTGAGGTGTGATTGTCACTTAAGGGGCTGCACCTCAGTGTACACACAGCACGAGGTAAATGACACGTAGGGAACAGGTGTACGCTGCCGTGACTGGAACCGTCCCCTCAGAGCAGGGCCCCTCACTGCCCGACCGCTCTGTCGCCTCCTCCGCATTGAACTGAATGACCTCCGCTAGCAGCAGCCTCATCAGCATAATAGCCCCTCCCACCGATTATCTCATTGGCTTCTCACCGCCTGAGCGCCTGTCCACCAATCAGCGCACAGATGGGCGTTTCCGTCTCATCAGCAGCCTGCGGTGTCCGTGTGCTCCCGTGACGTCACTCAGGTCGCTGTCATTCTAGAGGTGGCGCAGACTTTGCCTTTTAAATAGCGAATGTTTCGGTTTTTTCCTCATTTCCACGAATAGTCGTGCGGATGAGGCCTCGGGGCAGGAGATATAATAGATACAGCAGGAGCTTCAGCAGAACTAGAGTAGCCATACATACAGTGATACTCAGGAGCCGCACTCTTATTAATTCAGCGTTCACTTATAGACTGTGCTAGATAGATATAATACATAATTATAGGGAGAGTATATTATTATAGATTGTATATATATATATATTATAGATTGTGTATATATATTATTATAGATTGTTCTGCATAACACTGTAGGAGATTATATATTTATACCTTCTGCTCCTGTGACGTCATTCTGCAGCTGGAAACATGGCAAATGGTGAGTGACGTGGGCTGGGGGCGGAGTGACTGGTAGGTGATGTCATAAGGGGTAAAGTTTTATCATCTGACTGGATTTATAATTGTGTTACTAGATCTGTGACCTCTTCTAATGTCTGGGAAAAACTTTCTACCAAGTTAAAGTTGCTCTGCAAAAGTTTTGGAAAACTTTTAATTTTGTCATTAGAGATAAGGGAAGATCTGTGTTTGTGGGGAAAAAATGTATCTTTATTCTTGTTACCTTTTTTGGGGAACAGTATATATCTATATATACATAAGATATACAGTATATATATATATATATATATATATATATATATATATATATATATATATATATTTACACTATCTATAGTGGTATGATAATGTCGGTGATTGACGTTGACATCCATTCTATTTGGGGCTGTTCCTCTGTTATTCCTCCTAGCAATGAATGAACAAATTGACAGCTGTGTGTTATACCATTACCCTTGACAATGTCACCCCTGTCACATGTGCAGGGGCAACCCTTCCCCCACAAATAAAAGGCCACATCCTCACCAATTTCCAGGAGGAACAACAGAGGAGTGACACAAGTAAGGCTGCTCAAGAGTCGTTACTGAATATGAGGAAGAGATGACAAGTCCTTAGAGTCCAGGGAGTTGATTAAAGGATTTTTTTGTGGTTTTAGATCTTGTATAGATTTATCTACCATTCCATGTGGTGTATACATAGTTTGAATGGTTGTGAACTACAAGTCCCAGCATTCATTGCAAGGGCAAACTGGAATTTGTAGATTACAAACATCTGCAGACAGGTCGTGAGTTCTTTTATCGTGTCACGTTATCCTGCAGCTGGTGCCAGGTTGGGTGCTGGCAGCGCCACCTGAGGTCTGATTGGGGGTCAGAGCCCCCATTCTCAGCCTTGGCAGAGATAATAACAGAAGCCCTTGGTGTGCAGTCTCTGATTGTCTCAGGCTGGTATCTTACGCTCTCCTGAGTTCCAGGAATGTTTGCTGGAGGCCGAGCAGCTGGGGCTCATTTTCCTGGCAGCTGTGTCCTCCACAGATCCATCCTACAGGTCTATATTGTGCTGAGCGTAATATGAATGCAACATATTGTAACCATCTTTAAGAGCGGAACTTCATCCAGAATTCCCCATTTATTTTGACATTTTCACTGGAGGTCTCCGGGCGTCTGACATTGATGACCTAATTCTAGGATAGGGATCGTTGGGGATCCGACACTGGATACCCTTTTGAATAGAGATTGAGGTGCAGTTTTCAGCATTGACCACTGTACATTGAATGGCGCTGTGCAGTGCCGCCCTGTTCATAACAGGGTGTGATATAACAGTGCTGGTGGTCCAGATGTTGGACCCCCACCAATCTCATATTGATAATCTATTTTATTATCATAAGCCCGGAGAAACCCTTTCTTTTCTAAAGGTCCCCATACACTTAAGATGAAAAATTGTCTGAAGATTAATAATAAACAAAGTAATAATTAATAACAATATTAGGAAACAATTCTACTATATCTGCTTCTGTACAAATGTATCACAGATAAAATACATTAAGCACAAATTAAAAAAAAATAAATAAATTTGTCTAGAAAGAGCCATTTATGCCCAGTGCAAATATGATGCTTCACCATCATCAGTGTCACGGAGAGCGACTCCCATCTAATATGTACTGCACGGAGCAGCTTGGGTGATGGGGCATTGGGCTCCAGGTAGATTTTAAAAGGAAATTTGGCTGTATAACATTTATTTTATCTTCTTTCCTTGCAGAGGTGAGACAGACAATGACTCAGTTTTGGGAAGAACATTCCCGGGACGCTACAGTAGAAGAGATGATGCTCGATTCAAGTGCTGTGCTCTTATCGAAAGAAGAGAAGCCGGAGATCATCTCGCTGCTGCCGTGTTTAGATGGATTGAACGTATTGGAGCTTGGGGCTGGGATAGGGTAAGAGGCGCAGTCTGGTTTTTTTTTGGGTGTAAGACGACTCATCCTCGGCCTTTGCATGTTGTTCATGTGTCTGTTGCACGATCTGCTCGATTATTAAATTTTTAATGTATAGAATAAAAATGGTTGATGCCCTCTGCTGAATATTGCCATTGCAGGATCAGATTGCAGGAGTGAACACTGAGTCTTAAAGGAGGTTTTCAGTTTACAAAGTTTTTTTTAACTGTACATTCAGTGTCGGACTGGCTTGGCGGGGTACTGGTGAAATGCCAGGTGGGCCCCGCCGCTGCATAGTGAGGAAGGAGAAGGGAAAAAAAGCTTTTAAGGGCAAGGGCCCTTTAAAAGCGCGGGAGGCTGTGGCGCGTGCACACAGAGTTCTCCCGCCATGACGACCGTGGCCAGCGGCATTATTGGATAGTTGATAATTTTTTGATTACTGTGAATCCCACTTCTTGGTCCCCCATTGATTGCCAGAACCATAGACTTATATCCATGTTTTTTTCCTGGGATCCCCATCATGGCAGGATGAGTTGACTGGAGTGACCGGTCTCACTTTCTCCCTTTTGGCCAGTTTCACACATCCTCTTATTTTTCTAAACATGAAAAACGATCCAGTTTTATTCAGCGTGTCGGATTCATTTTTGGTCCGTGTATCAGCTTTTACAATCCTTGTGGCACGTGTGAAAAATCTCAATTTCTTATATCCATCAAACAGTAAAATAAAACAGCGCATGGATGACTTCTGTTGTTATCCTTTTTTTTCCACAGGGCCATTGACTTACATTGGGTCTAAAAATTATCACCTATCCAGTGCAGAATTAAGAATTTTTGGAGACTGAACTATGGGGAATGTTTCATCAGAAAAAGCACCTATTGTTTAAATCAGGCTTTTTTGTGTTAAATGTATTTTTTTTCATATTTGGCAGTGTTTTTTTTCTTTATCACAATCTGTATTGAAAAAAACCCATTTTTTTGTGTTAATTTTTTTTGCAGTGTTATATATATCTAGATATAGATATAGAGATATATACAGTACAGATCAAAAGTTTGGACACAGCTTCTCATTTAAAGATTTTTCTGTATTTTCATGACTATGAAAATTGTACATTCACACTGAAGGCATCAAAACTATGAATTAACACATGTGGAATTATATACTTAACAAAAAAGTGTGAAACAACTGAAAATGTGTCTTATATTCTAGGTTCTTCAAAGTAGCCACCTTTTGCTTTGATGACTGCTTTGCACACTCTTGGCATTCTCTTGATGAGCTTCAAGGGGTAGTCACCGGAAATGGTTTTCACTTCACAGGTGTGCCCTGTCAGGTTTAATAAGTGGGATTTCTTGTCTTATAAATGGGGTTGGGACCATCAGTTGTGTTGTGCAGAAGTCTGGTGGATATGAAGAAATGAAGGTCAGTCAGTGCAAAAAATTGGGAAAACTTTGAAAGTGTCCCCAAGTGCAGTTGCAAAAACCATAAAGCGCTACAAAGAAACTGTCTCACATGAGGACCGCCCCAGGAAAGGAAGACCAAGAGTCACCTCTGCTTCTGAGGATAAGTTTATCCGAGTCACCAGCCTCAGAAATCGCAGGTTAACAGCAGCTCAGATTAGAGACCAGGTCAATGCCACACAGAGTTCTAGGAGCAGACACATCTCTACAAAAACTGTTAAGAGGAGACTTTGTGCAGCAGGCCTTCATGGTAAAATATCTGCTAGGAAACCACTGCTAAGGACAGGCAACAAGCAGAAGAGGCTTGTTTGGGCTAAAGAACACAAGGAATGGACAACAGACCAGTGGAAATCTGTGCTCTGGTCTGATGAGTCCAAATTTGAGATCTTTGGTTCCAACCACCGTGTCTTTGTGCGACGCAGAAAAGGTGAACGGATGGACTCTACATTCCTGGTTCCCACCGTGAAGCATGGAGGAGGAGGTGTGATCGTGTGGGGGTGTTTTTATGGTGACACTGTTGGGGATTTATTCAAAATTGAAGGCATACTGAACCGGCATGGCTACCACAGCATCTTGCAGCTTCATGCTATTCCATCCGGTTTGCGTTTAGTTGGATCATCATTTATTTTTCAACAGGACAATGACCCCAAACACACCTCCATGCTGTGTAAGGGCTATTTGTCCAAGAAGAAGATTGATGGGGTGCTACGCCAGATGACCTGGCCTCCACAGTCACCAGACCTGAACCCAATCGAGATGGTTTGGGGTGAGCTGGACCGCAGAGTGAAGGCAAAAGGGACAACAAGTGCTAAGCATCTCTGGGAACTCCTTCAAGATTGTAGGAAGACCATTTCCGGTGACTACCTCTTGAAGCTCATCAAGAGAATGTCAAGAGTGTGCAAAGCAGTCATCAAAGCAAAAGGTGGCTACTTTGAAGAACCTAGAATATAAGACATATTTTCAGTTGTTTCACCCTTTTTTGTTAAGTATATAATTCCACATGTGTTAATTCATAGTTTTGATGCCTTCAGTGTGAATGTACAATTTTCATAGTCATGAAAATACAGAAAAATCTTTAAATGAGGTGTGTGCAAACTTTTGGTCTGTACTGTATGTATCTCACAATCTGTATTAAAAATAAATATATAAATCTTGCAATTTTCACACTGGCCACTATTTTAAGACTCTATAACGTCCTGTTGTTTCAGGAAATTCACATGTACATTAGCCACAATGAGCAGACTCTGACCCTATTGAAGCGCCTCATGAGCATGTGAATAGGTCATTGTGAAGGGAAGAGGAGCTGTGATATGGTCTATCATTGTGATTGATGGATCCTGTGTTATCTGCTGTCCATAGACCTGTTAGCTGTCATTGTAATCCTGCCTCTCATGATAAGGAGCCTGCTGAATACTCTTTCCTGAAAGAACAGGAAGTAGGAGTTTAAACCCCCCCCCCAGTGGTCAATATGAAAATTGGAAGATTACTAATGTTGTATATTAATAAAGTTCATGATATGAAGGAAAGAAAAACCATTAGGTCATTTTATGAAGATACATTCTCTTTAAGGGACTTGCAGTCTGCCGAGAATTATCAAGCTTTTTATTCACCCCAAACATTTTCTTCAGTCGTTATACAGGACACTTGGCCAAGTTGGCAAGCAATGTCACCGCGGTGGACTTCATGCAGAACTTTATCGACAAGAATCGTGAAGACAACGGCTACCGTGGGAACATTACGTTTCAACAAGCTGATGTCACCCTGCTGGACCTTCCCAACGGCACGTGAGTTGTGACGTCAGATCAATATGGCACCATGATGGACATCCAAGGAACGTGCGGATTTTCATGGGGCCTTTCTTCTCCTCAGTTTCGACTTCATCTTCTCAAACTGGCTCTTCATGTATCTGACGGATGAAGAGTTGGTCGCCTTGATTCAGAAGATGTTGGGATGGCTCAGACCGGGTGGCTATCTCTTCTTTAGAGAGTCCTGCTTTTTTCAGTCAGGTGAGAACATTAGAGTCGGTCCATCAGTAATCTGTGGACCCCAGATGGGAGCTCTGAGAACCGCCTCCTTCTTGACTCCATCAGTGGCTCTTCCTTTGATTAGCCAACCTGGGATGATGTCATCATTGCGGTATGATGCACATGTGACCTTGCACAAGGCCAGCTAATCAAGATAAGAGCCATGGATGCCGTCAGTAAGGAAGCAGTTCTCAGGGCTCCTTTCCCTCTGCCGCAGATTGCAGACATGGTCGATAGCCCAGGTCGTACGCATCGTTTCGCACCGACTCTTAAGTCATATATTACATGATTATCAATGGCGACTTGACTGCCCATCCGAATTCTCACATAACACAACTTGCACTGATGTACAATGTGTAAAAAGAGAGAAATAATGCACACGATGATGTCATAAAGCAGGACCGTGATGTCACTATACATGTAAACACAGTGATGTCATAGTACACAGATAATGTTGAACACGATGATGTCACAGCGAGGATCATAACACAAGGACAATACACAGTGATGTCACACAACACGGATAGTTAACTTCTTCATTATTGGACAATACACTTAATGATGTCACACAACACAGATAATTAACCACTTCATGATTGGGCAATTTTTCATTTTTGGGCTTTGTTTTTGTTCTTCTCCTCTTCTTCCTAGAGCTATAACATTTTTTTTTTTCCAATGACATGCTTTTTTTTTTTTTTTTTTTGAGGGACAAGTTGTAGTTTCGAATGACACTATTCATTCATCCAATGTACTGAAAAAATGGAGAGAAAAATTCCAAGTGGTGTGAAATGGTGAAACCCTCTCAAACCCCTGCAATTCCACCATTTATTTATTCTTTTCGCGTATGTGGTTTTCATTATGTAGTAAAAATAATCTGGTAATATGATTCGCCATGAGTACGATTACGGAGATACCAAAATTATGTTTATTTTTTAAAAAAAAAATTTATCTTCACGGCTTAAAAAAAAATCTAAGTTTTGTAAAAACTAATTTTTGGGTGTGTGTTGTCATTTTCTGAAATCCTTGATGTTTTTTTGGTCGATAGAGTTGTATGAAGCTTGTTTTTTGCATGCTGATCCCAATTTTTTATTGATACCGTTTTGGGGTACATATGTCATTTTGATAGCTTTTTTTTATTGTGTTTTTGGAGAGGGGCTGTGGCTTCACAAGATGATGGGAACTGGGACGCGTAACCATTTTCCGACATGCGCCTTACATGTATGGCACACGTTGTGTCTCTCCCTTCAGCGCAGGCTCCGGCGATGAGCCTGCACCTCTCCGGGGACATGACAGCTGATCAGATCAGCTGTCATGTGCCCCCAACAGCCACAGGTGGAATCTTTATCCACCCGCGGCTGTTGACATGTTAAATGCCGCTGTCAATCTCTGATGGCGGCATTTAGCATGGCCGTGGCGGAAGGACGTCATAAGTTCCGCCCATCGGTGCTCGGGTCACATGATCGCGGGTCGCCGATGGGTTGGCATGGCAACCCGGGGTCTGCAGGAGACCCCTGCGGTTGTCATTGCCATGCTATAAGCGCTGCCCAGTAGTTGGCGCTCATAGCAAGTGAGCAAATTTGCTACACACAGGCGATCTGATGATCGCAGCTTCCACTCTCCCATGGATACTGTTGAAGCTAGAGTAAAGTAAAAAAAAATGTTTTTAAAAATATTTTAAAAAATATATAAACTTTGGATATTTTTTCACCACTTAAATGAAAAATAATCTATACATGTTTGGTATCTACGAACTCGTAATGACCCGGAGAATCGTAATGGCAGGACAGTTTTAGCATTTAGTGAACATAGTAAGAAAAAAACAACAAACAATTGTGGGATTGCACTTTTTCTTACAATTCCAATGCACTTGGAATTTTTTTCCTGTTTTCCAGTACACGATATGGTACAACCAATGATGCCGTTCAAAAGTACTGTTCATCCCACAACAAATAAGCCCTCACACGGCCATATTTACCAAAAAATAAAAAAGTTATGGGTCTGGAAAGAAGAGGAGCAAAAAATTAAAACGCAAAAAATGGAAAATCTCAATGTCGTGAAGTTTTTTTGTGTGCAGACATTAATGGATAAAATTCTTTGCTTTCAGGGGACTGTGAGCGGACATTTAACCCTACGGTGTACCGTACACCCGCTCAGTATAATCACCTCCTCACATCTGTCACCTCAAAGTCTGGAGACAAAGGTTTCGAGATTGTTATGTCCAAGTCTGTGCAGACCTATATAAAGGTGAGACGGCAGCGTCTACATCCATTACTGTCTATTCTGGTGGTCACCTGTCCACGTACAAAGCGCCACGTGTTGTAGAGCTTCACGTCTATACAGCACATGGGGTAAAATGGATGGGCCGTGAAAATTTAGAGGGGTTATTTTCATCATCGTAAATGTGTAAAATTGCAAAAGTGATCGTAAAAACAACTACTTTGCAATTTACCCGTTATTAAATACCCTCTTTGTTTTCAAGAAAAGTGGGATTTTTAATTTTCTTATATACAACTTTTTGCTTAGGTTACCAGCCACCTCTGCAGTGGTGGCCAGTCTCCGAAGCAAGGAGTGCAGTGCTTACTAGCTCTTTCCAATAGAGCTTGTAAGCGCTGCTCTGAACCTGTCCAATGCTGCAGATTTGCCTCTGTTTGCAGCATGGAAGAGTGCAAAGTTCGGACCAGCGGTGCAACCAGGCCACAACATAAACTGTCAATCAATCACAAATTCATTGTTCCCCGGCAAGCAGGGAGCCAGGGAAAATGAGGGACAAATCCTTTAAAGGAGGTCTGTCTCCAGACTTCTTAATACAAACTGCATACCATATAACAGCCTACCTATAAACTGCATACCATACTGATAAAGATCCCTTAGACCTGATGAGGCTGATGTACCTACTTTGAATTTCCACGTCGAATTGGTTGTATAATCTTGATCTTAGGACGGGCATTTTTTGAATTTAGGTAGAATGCTGATTTTAGTTTTCGTCATGAAAAGTTTCAAAAATGACTATAAAGAAATTCTAACCTGGATTTTCAAAGTAAGTACACCAGCCTCATCATGCATAAGAGATCTATTTAATAAAGTCTTGCAATTTGGTGACAGGTGTCCTTTAATCAGCTAAAATGTACAATCACAAACTATCTCCTATAAAGCATGCATTGCTTTTAGACTTTGGGACCCTTCTTCCTGGGATGGGTAAGAGGTCCAATGATTGGACCCCAGCAGTTTGTACATTGATCTTTTATACTGTGGATAGGTGATTTATGCATTTAGTAGGTGAACCCATTTAAAGGGAAACGGACAGTTGGGAAAAAAACATAACTTGACACGAGAGGCAGATTTTAAATCAATACTTCTTGTGGATTTCATCCTTTACATTAAATGAAATTGGTGGCACATCTGCCCCAAAATCCACATGTGAAATGTGGATATCGCTGCGGAATTCGAGGCCAGATTCACAATGGACTGTTTCTGTTCCACGTGAATCTATTCCAGTTTTCCATGTGTTTTTTTTTTTTTTACGCCATTTACTTCCTACACTCACGTCTTATACCACTGCCATCATACGACTTCTCCTCTTCTACATGGTGTATTATCTATGCCCCACAGATAAAGAAGAACCAGAACCAAGTTTGCTGGATGCTGCAGAAAGTCCCACGAGATGCCGATGGGCACCAGGGTTATACGACGTTTCAGCAGTTCCTTGATAACCAGCAGTATTCTCGGAAAGGAATACTCCGTTATGAGAAGATATTCGGGGATGGCTTTGTGAGCACTGGAGGACTGGAAACCACCAAGGTAAGGCACATGCAGAAGAAGAATATTAGGGGCTTGTAGTAGCATGGGTGATACTGTCCCTAAGATGCAGGGAATCATCTCTTTTCTTCACTTGCAGGAGTTTATTGCCATGCTTAATCTGGTCCAGGGCCAGCGGGTCATTGATGTGGGCTGTGGCATCGGCGGAGGAGACTTCTATATGGCCAAGGTAGGGTCACATTAATTCATTTATATAACACTACCTAAACGGAGGTGGAGGCCGATATGCTGTCACATTCTATTTTTATCTTTGGGTATGACTGAATATAATGCATCTTTATCTCTTTACTACTGATTTTAATTTTGTGTATTACATTGCACTATTTGTGTGCATTACATTGCGCCAAATTTCTATAGGTCTAACTCTCAGAATTGCAGTGTAATTAAGCTTGTGAATATACATATTTGCATATATATACATGTCGTCATCATCATCTGGTGGCTACCCTTCGTGTGGTCTCCTTATCTTCATTATTTTGTGTCTCTCATCGGCCTCCCTTTGCTTTAATTGTTTCTTGATTTTAATTATAAATTTTTATTTTTTGTGTAGTTGTGTACTTAAATAAAACATTTAATGTTTACATACATGTATTTAATTTCTGATTATTTTGGAGTAACACATTTAAACATAGCCAAAATGTTGGCTACTTATGTTTTTTTGACGGTTTTTATTAATTTTTTTGTATTCTCAACAGACTTATGGTGTTGAAGTCCTCGGGATGGACCTGTCGTCTAACATGGTGGAGATCGCCATGGAGAGAGCTATCTTGGAGAAGACTCCACAGGTGAGTTATGGGACTGGTCCTGTTGGATAGGTTGGAGAATTTTAGCGTCAATAGATTCGACCCGATTTCCGTAATCTGATTATTATTAAGATAGATAAATGCTTCTTCTCATACCCACAGGTGCAGTTTGAAATAGGAGATGCCACAAGAAGAATCTTCCCTGAAGCGTCATTTGACGTGGTGTACAGCCGGGACACCATCCTGCACATCAACGACAAGGGAGCACTTTTTAGGAAATTCTTTGTAAGAGCCAATAAAAACTTGAGTGACTTTGTAATGCAGATTTGTCGCCTTTTGGAGTAGTGTTCAGCTACATCGATATTAGAACATAATTATTTGGAGTACAGATGATGGCAGTGATGAGTCAGCTCCAATCTCCTGCAGCAACACAAGTGCTGAACTGACCCATCACTGTCATCATCTGTACTCCAAATGAATACGCTCTGATATCAATGCAGCTGCAGGGGTTTGGAAGACACTTACATACAATTTTTTTTACAGGAATAAAGAAAAATCCCCTAATGAAGTGATTTGCAAATTTTCATAACTTTCCACTAATGGACAAAATTATAAAAAGAAATGAAAAATGAAAGTTTAGGTACTATATAAAAATTGTAGTTCTTACTTTTCCATACATTTGATTTTTTTTTTCTTTCCTATAGTCTTGGCTGAAACCTGGAGGGAAGCTCTTAATCACAGATTACTGCTGCGGTGAACGGCCTTGGTCTCCAGTGTTTGAGGAGTATGTGAAGCAGAGAGGATATATTCTATACACACCTGCGGAGTATGGCCAGGTAATTCAGAACATGGTAGTTATGATATTAATATTTTAAAGCTAAAAAAATTTTCCCATCTGGACAATAGGCATCCCTGGCAAAGCAGCAGGCGGCCACTACAGGTGGGATGTGGTATAACATGGCGCCTGTTCAATTCAATGGGAAACATGAATAGAGATGAGCAAATCTGCCGAGATTCCAATTTGCCAGATTGCTCGAATTCAATAATTATTCAATATGATTATAATTGTCTTTATTCTGCTCTAGAGTCTTTATAGACCCCAGAGCCTAATAAACATAGGGTTTAAAAAAAAAGAAATAAAAAATGAATACTCACTACACTACTCATCTGTCCACCATCCGGTCATCTGCGTAGTCCGACCTCTTTTTTCCGATGCCCCCTGACTCCGAATAGGCCTCTGGTGTCACGACGCACGTTATCACAACATGTGTTGCCCAAGACCTTGTCAAGCGATTCACAAATTTCGACTTGACATCAGAGGCCTATTCGGCACCAGAAGAGGAATTTGTGCACTGGACAGCTGCGGAAAGAAGTCACCGGACAGCGGGCTATATCAAGATAGATGAGCTGTGTGGTTAGTATTATTTTATTATTTTTTTTTAATCCTTTTCCCGATCCTCTACAATTCAGCAAAATGGCGGTCAGTTGGCGGCCATTTTTCTGAAAATTCACAGAGCGAATTGCAAAAAGTTTGAGTTCGAGAAAATCTGAATTTTTTTTTTTGTAAAAATCAAGGGAAATTTAATTTTGCTGCAAAACGCTCTAAGACAAGTAGCACTCACAATAGTAAATGTGTCCCGCTCTGGAGTCTCCTTGTAACCCTTCGTATCACTCCTCAGTTCTTGCAGAAAGTCGGTTTTGTCAGAGTTCAGGCTTTGGATCGGACAGAACAGTTTGTACAAGTTCTTAACAAAGAGCTGTCGCGTACACAGGAGATAAAGCAGGAGTTCCTGGAGGTAACGGAGCTGTCCATATGAGGCTGACGCGAGCTGTAGGGATGTACGATCACTTACGCTGTGTCTCTCTCTCCACCATGTAGAGTTTTTCCGAAGAGGATTACAACTACATTATTGAAGGCTGGAAGGAAAAGCTTCATCGTTGCAGTCTGGGCGATCAGCGCTGGGGCCTGTTCCTGGCAGAGAAACCACTGGACCTCATAGCATAACTGCTGCCCTTCTGTCGGCCCCAACCAGAGCCCTGACAATTTTACCAAAATTTTGCACATTAATTTTGGTGCGGCCACATAACTATCTGATATGTATGGATTTCACCTTGCCCAATCCTATTGTTTTTAGGAGAGATAAGCTGCTGACAGAGATGTCTGGTAGCAGATCACTCTCCTCTCCCCATCCAGAACATATTACAAAAGGTGGAGGAGGGGGACCTAAACCGACGATCCAAGAAGTCCATTCAATTGTTAGAAATCTTTGTTAATTAAAATTTATACAGTTAAGTAGGGTAAATAGAGGAGCACACATGCAATCTGAACGAATGTGCAAGGGACGCACAGGTTAGGAGCAATAGTATATAATATAAGGGCATCAAAAAACCTGTATAAACCTAATATGTACTATAACACATATAGATAAACCTGCAGTGAAAGCCAAATGATGAATTTCAAGTGTCCAAGTGGACCTAGACAAAGGTAATATAACATAGAACAGTATCCAATACTAATTACCTAAGGCAAGTTCCCAACACTGCAGCGGCTCCAACTAGCTGCGCATCCGCTCCGACGCACGTTTCAGACCAGCCTTCGTCAGGGGGCAAGTGTGCGTCTGTATTTCCCCTACTTGACTGTATTTTAATTAATAAAGTTTTTTTTTATATTTCTAACAATTGAATGGACTTCTTGGATCGTCGGTTTAGGTCCCCTGCCACCCCCTTATATATTATGTCCACGACGATTTGTCTTATTACTCTTATTACAAGCAGTAATATGGATAACACAAGTATATACATTTCTGTAATTTCCATCCAGAACATATGCACGCTTGATGGACTGAGCGTGCACATGTATGTGAGTCTGGATGGATAGCTGTTAGCTGAATGAGCGTTCGACTGACTAATGTGCATGGCCAACCTTACACAAAAAGACCTTTACATTTCTAACATTTTAAAACAGAATATGCACCTGTAGAGACTTCCCAGTCCGGTAGAGGGTAATGCTACATGCACAAACCTTAAAACTTTATGGTTCAAGGGATGATAATCAAATCAATACTTAAAAAAAAAAAACATAACCACTTCCTGACTTGTGACATACAGGTATATGAAGCAGGCTCAGGAGCTGAGCCTGCTTCATTAACGACGGGTGCCAGCTGTGTTACACAGCCGGTACCTGACTCTAAAAGCAGCGACCGGAGCTGGCTCCGATCTCTGCTGTTAAACCACTTAAATGCCACCGTCAATCTCTTGACAGCGGCACACCCCCGCGCTACACCCCCACCACGACCATCTTTGTACCCCACTGTGAAACCCACACACAGGCTGGGGTCTATAGAAGATCATCATTTCTTCTAAATGCTGCAATATTTTAACGATCACAGTTTCAAGTTCTCTAAGGGATGTAAAAATATAGAAAAAAGAATATAAAAATTTAAATCATCCCACCCTTTTTCCCAATTAAAGAATAAAACATATATGTTATCACCGAGTCCGTAAAAAGTTTGATTCTTGAAAATGTTAATTAACCCTTATGGTAAACACTAAAGACAAAAAAAAACAAAAAACTCCAAAATTGCCATTTTTTGGTCTTCGCACGACTCCCAGAAATGCAATAAAAAGTGATGTACCCCAAAATTGTATAGATAAAATCACGCAAAAAAATAAACCCTCGTACAGCTCCATCACTGGAAAAAAAAAGTTACACATTTCAGAAAATGGCGACTCAAACAAAACAATTTTTTTTTAAGTTATGAATTTCTGATAAAGTTTAAAAATAAAAGTTATGAATTTCTTATAAAAAAGAAAACTCTACAAGTTAGGTATTGCCGTCATTGTTCTGACCTGAAGAATTATTACTCCAGGTCATTTTTACCACACAATGAACACCGTAAAACTAAACCCAAAAAAGCGATGGCGAATTTATTTTTATTTCTCTACATTTGGAATTTTTTTTTCCTATTTTTCAATAAATTACGGTATATGGAGAAATTGATGGTTTCATTCAAAACTATAAATCCTCCTCTCGCAAAAAAAAAGGCCTTCATTTGTCGATGGAAGATTAATAAAAGTTATGGCTTTTGGAAGAAAAATAAAATAATGTTTTTTTTACCTGCTATTGAGCAAAATGTTTTAGGACATTTTTATAAAACTTCCATAAATGTAAAAAAAACTTTTTTTTTCTTTTTTCGAAATCTGACTTTTTGCTATGATACAACACTTGCAGGTATAACATTTTGTAGTGACTGCTCAAATTTTGGAAATTTCTCCCCCAGAGACTTTACAAAAGTGCTTTTTATTAATGCATATAGTGGGAAGTAACAATTATTTGGTTTATAAAGTGCTAAAAAAAAGTATTATTCTACCGTATATTTTATTATAAATGACAGTATTGCAATCCAAAGGCTTTAATATCTAGAGACAGAAATGTATGTCGTCAGTGCATCTGTTCTGATACCAATAAAGTTACTTTGTCACAAGTTCTGAGGGTTATAAAAACCCTCCCAAGTATTATCATTTTAATTCTCCATTGTAATATACCTGTATGATTGTAGTTAACAAAATAGACACCGGTCGTCGGATTTCACAGTGCAAACTGCATAAATTATTAAATAGATCACTTAGACACTATGAGGCTGGTGTACTTACTATGACAATTTACTTTAGAATGGCCATATAATCGTGATGTTGAAATGAGAAGTTTAGGAATCCAGATAAAGAAAGCTCACAAGTCTGAGTGTATTCAGTCTCTGCCTATCCAGCTTGAATGAAAGATGCAGCTTGTACTCAGCAGTGTGAGATAGCAGCAGGGAGGAGGAACACTGAGAATCTTTCAGCCAGGCTAGGTGGGCAGAGATTCATCAGCAGTAAGGAGGAGGGCCATGAAGAAGCTGTCAGACAGGCTAGGTAGGCAGAGAATCAGCAGCAGTGAGGAGGGACACTGATGAGCTGTCAATCAGGTTAGGTAGGCAAAGATTCAGCAGCAATAAGTAGAGACACTGAGGAGCTGTCAGGCTAGGTTGGCAGAGATTCATCAGCAGCAGGGAGGAGGGACACTGAGGAGCTGTCAATCAGGCTAGGTGGGAAGAGATTCATCAGCAGCAGGGAGGAGGGACACTGAGGAGCTGTCAGTCAGGCTAGGTGGGCAGAGATTCATCATCATCAGCAGGGAGGAGGGCCATGAAGAAGCTGTCAGACAGGCTAGGTAGGCAGACAATAAGCAGCAGTGAGGAGGGACACTGATGATCTGTCAATCAGGTTAGGTAGGTAAAGATTTGGCAGCAATAAGTAGAGACACTGAGATGCTGTCGGGCTAGGTGGGAAGAGATTCATCAGCAGCAGGGAGGAGGGACACTGAGGAGCAGTCAGGCTAGGTGGGCAGAGATTCATCATCAGCAGGGTGGAAGGACACTGAGGAGCTGTCTGTCAGGCTAGGTGGGAAGAGATTCATCAGCAGCAGGGAGGAGGGACCCACGAGAATCTGTCATTGATGTATAACCTGCATTAATCATTACTTGGGAGCTCCTGTACTGCTGATACTAGAAGTTGAGACAGCTGTCAGATGCACTTTAAAGAAGACCTGACACCAGGTCAAAAGTAGACAGTTTTTGCTCTTATTTTATTCCTGCTGCTCCCCAGTATTCATTTTCTTTTCTTATTTTTAAAGCCGCCATATGGTTCCAGAGATATGGGCCTTTTTATTTATGGTCTTTATTAAGGGGATGTGGCTCACGGGATCCTCGGGGGCGTGTCTTTAGGCTGCTTTGCATTATTATCTTTGAGCCACACCCCTTTTGTAAAATATGTGCACTGAATAAAAAGACCCATATCCCTGGCACCGTATGGTGGATTTAAAAAAGGAAAAAAATGAAATACATAGTGGAGCAACAGGAATAAGAAAAGAGAAAAAAATGAACACTTTTAACCTGGTGACAGGTCTGCTTTAAAAGCATCAACATGAAAACCTGCTTACAACAATTGTATGCTGTGAGGCAGTGTAGCAACAGTGACACACAGTGGTTGCTACATGTATTGCATACGTATGCCATAGATCTGAGTTTAAAAAAAGAAACTCCTACGATTGCTCTGCACTTCTTGTGAATCGCTACAGAGGGGAGCTGATGTGTATTTATCAGCAAGAGACCAAGAAACTGCATCAAAGAAATTAGGAAAAAAATCTCCCCCCAAAAAGTGCAATATTTGTGTTTCCCATTCCTTTGGAATCCACTTTTGTCTTAGAGTCTAAAAAGTTCCCCCAAAATAAATAAAAAAAACGTTCTTTGATTCCAGCCAGATGCCGTTTTACTGTTTTTCCGGGGGTTTATTTTATTTGCTCCGGTTTCCTTCCATGTTCCAAAAACACAGCAGCCTGCTAGCGTGTGTGTGTCGAAAATAGAGAAATTGCATTGGGGAGATGGACTGATGTGAATATAGACATCCTCTGTACAGCGCTGTGGGATATGATGACGCTATGTGTGCTAAGGGGAAAGAAAGAATATATAGAACAAGTCATGTCAGTATTCATGTTGTATCTGCCAAAGTACATTCATACGGATAACAAACCAGGGGGACAAATACCTGAACCTGGCTGGTCCCTGTTCAGACTAGGAAACGCCTTTCTCTGACCCTGGTCCGTTCTTGTCTGACCGCGGAGGTTGACACCCTAAGATAAGGCAATGGTGCCCCCACTCGACAGCGGCTTACCCTGAATATCCTTAGCAGCTCCTAGGATCGCTAAAGTAGCAGTCCCCTAAGGAATAATGACATCACACACAAAACTATTGCAAAGTGATTGAATCCAACAAAGTTTATCACCAGCAGGAAACACCAGTAGGGGAAGGAATTTAAAGCTGCACCCGAAAAGTGATAGGACAGACAAACAGAGTAAATGAAAAATACCTGTTACTCAAAACTGACAGAAAGATAACAGAACTAAAACACCCAAATAAAAGGTGTATCTGTTGTGGCTCAGTGGGAAAAGACGCCGACCACAGAATCAAGGGTTCGAATCCAGAAGCATGACAATTTGCTGCCATCTTAAGACATTTAAGGGGTATGACTAATTTCTATGAAACAGCACTGTAGTATTTAAAAGGGTTGTCCGGGACTTTAACATTGATGGCTTATCCTTAGGATGAACAGCGGGAGAAATAAGTATTGAACACGTCACCATTTTCCTAAGTAAATGTATTTCTAAAGGTGCTATTGAGATGAAATTATCACCAGATGTTGGTAACAGACCATCTAACACTCTTACTGAAATGTATTTAATACTTCGTACAAAAGCCTTTGTTGGTGATGACAGCTTCAAGATTGGCTCTTGTATGGAGAAACTAGTCTCAGGCATTACTCAGGTGTGATTTTGACCCATCCTTTCTCGCAAACACTCTTCAAATCCTGAAGGTCCCGTCGTCTCCTTCTATGAACTCTGAGCTTCAGTTCCTTCCATAACTTTTCACATATAGAGAAGTAAATGGAGACATTCAAAACGACAACTTGCCCCCCAACCCCCCAAAAATGCCCTTGCAAGATGAGGGTTAAGAAAAAAGAAAAACAAAAATTGCCTACGTCCTTAAAGGGTAAATTTTTAGTATTCTTTGAACACATAGGTGCTTTGATTTTCTGTTATTTATATGTATCAGCTTCTCAATCTCTTCCATTCAAGAAAAATGTCTACCTTAAAGGGGTATTTCAAGTTTGAAAGTTTTCAAAACTTTCCAATCCCTGGGGGTCCTAGTGCTGGGGACCCCAGCGATACCCCCCAAAAAAGGTCTTTGAAGAGTCCCGTGTGAATGGAGCGGTGTTTGATCATGCGGTTTGCCACTTCATATATTCTTAATGGGAGAACCGGAGATAGACAAGAGCAGGACTTGTAAATTTTCGGCACTCCAGTTATAAAAAAATGGAGTTACATTGTTCATAAATGATCTCTTCTCCATTCAGCTGGGGACTCATAACCCCGGTTCTCGGGATTGCTGGTGGTCCCAGTGGTTGGACCCCTAGTGATTGGAAAGTTTTCCCCTATCCTGTGTATCGGGGAGTAACTTCCAAACTTGATAATACTCCTTTAAGGAACAGTAATGGTTTAATGAGACACAACGATAATACTGCAGGCTGTTCTTTCCCACAATTTCATCCAGTTTTGGAAATTATAGAAGAGACAACAACAAAAACAAATTAAGGTAATGGAAAATTCTAAATTTGCCAAAAAGTTTTATTTAAAGTGGGAACTAGTTTGCCAAACTGGATATAATTATCGTACGTACGGAAAAAAAAAAAAATCATTGAAAGTCAATGACGACTCCTGGGACATTTTACTAACAGGAATGTGCTCAGCTCATAAATGATCTTCTAATCTAAGGCATTTTCATTTCATATATCAACTGCTGGCAGAAAGTTTATTTAAGGCTTGTCTATATTTTGGGAGTCTCAGTATGTGACCCTATAGTAACCCATGTCTGGAAATGACTTATTTTGTTTTCAATGTCGTGAATTGTAGATATGAAAATGACGAACCCCACCAAAAGAGGATTCTCGTGCTGTTTCGTAGACTTATTTTTATATCTTAATCACCCGATGCTCCGAGAGTTATTTTAGAACCAGAACCGAGTCTGAAGAAAAGATGACGATAATCTATATTTACTGGTGAAAAGAGATGAAGAGAGAACTCAGAATGTGCCCGTCCGGTGCCAGTCGCGATGCACTAAACATGGTAACAGTATCTGTTGTTGGGAAAACATGGAATTAACTTTTTAAGCCTTGCGGTAAAAGAGCTTGTAAAGACCCCCCCAGAGGAGTGCGCGGGTTGTATACCGCTCCATAGTTACCGACCAATAAATAAACCACATGTAGAGTCACAACTTATAAAACCTGTATCTGAATGAGCTTTACTTGCTGGATAATAAAAGTTGGTAATATTAGCTAATACTGGAGGTCTTTATTGCACTGATTCACTGCAAAGTATTTTAAATGGTTGTTTTAAGACATTCCAGGAAGGCGAAGGTTCTAACAGGTCCAGCACATTGCACAACCGACGCACGAAATGCCACAGAAAACCCCCAGATATAACAAAAAACATGAAGTTTCCCAAGTATATTGTCCAATAACATCAATTGAAAACAGATTGAAAAAAAACAAACAAACCCTGATACATGTGTGTGAGAATAATTGGGATCTGTTTTTTATATTCTTCTCGAGTGAATTGTTCATCCAATATGAGCACAAGTAAGGACACAAATATAACCTAAGATAAAGCAAAATTAGCAAATACCCTGAAGTAAATAGTAATAGTGCATACAGTATACAGTCATGGCCAAAAGTGTTGGCACCCTTGAAATTGTTCCAGAAAATGAAGTATTTCTTCCAGAAAATTATTACAATTACACGTGTTTTATTATAGACGTGTTTATTTCCTTTGTGTGTATTGGAACAACAGAAAAAAACAAAACAGAGAACACAAGACAAATTGGACATAATTTCACACAAAACCCCAAAAATGGGCACCCTCAACTTAATATTTGGTTGCACACCCTTTGGAATAAATAACTGCAATCAACCGGTTCCTATAACCATCAACAAGCTTCTTACACCTCAACTGGAATTTTGGACCACTCTTCTTTTGCAAACTGCTCCAGGTCTCTCATATTTGGAGGGTGCCTTCTCCCAACAACAATTTTAAGATTTCCACAGGTGTTCAATGGGATTTAGATCCAGATGCATTGCAGGTCAGTTAAGAACTCAAGTCCTCAGACAATTCTCTTCTCCTCTTTCTGTTCTCCATGCTTAGTGTGGCACACACAGACACATAATGCAAAGATTTAGTCAACTTCTCCCCTTTTTATCTAGTTTCAGGTGTGATTTTCATATTGCCCACACCTGTGAGCCATGAACCTACTGAAGGCCCATATAGTTACCATCTATGAAGCCCAGGCAGATCATCATAGGATATTGCAGGTTCAAATCCCCTAGAGAGATTGCAAAAAAAGTTTGTATAAAAAAAAAAACAAGCAAACTCAAAGGTTAAATCATTACTCTTTCCCAATCACAAATATTGAAATAAAAAAATAATAAACATATTTAGTATCACGCCAGCCTGTCAAAACATAAAATTACTTAACTTGTACAATTACCGTATTTTTCGCTTTATAAGATACACTTTTTTCCCCAAGATTTGGGGGGGAAATAGGGGTGCGTCTTATAATGCGAATATACCTTACTGGCTGCGGTGGAGCGGGGTCCCAGGGTCGCTGCTGGCGGCGGAGACAGGAGTGGGGCGATGTTGCAGGCCCCATGCTATGAAAAAGGCCAAACTATGTACGAGCCGTTTCTTCATCGCTAGTGAAATGTTCCTCGATTTGAATAAATGTTAAATAACCTAAAATATTGTGTAAAATAGATTTTGTACATTAACATATGAATGCCGAGCCTGTGGTTTCCTCTATGAACTACTGCTCATTGACCACAAGGTGTCAGTGTGCGCAGCATTTGCTGAAGGAGACATGAATTCCACGCTGTAAAATAATATCTTCTCCATGAACAAAATGAGGCACTAACACATGCTTGTTGCACTGGATTTTTATGTTCCTTTTTCTCAGCTGATGTAATAAAACAGTTGCTTTCAGCAAAAAAAAACTTTCATGAAATTGACAGAAAGTGATTGGGGAGTATAGCGAGTAATGTCACTAGAAGGTGCTATGACCCATAGTAACCTCTCAATCATGTAGTAGATCAATGTGAACATTAGGGTAAGGGCAGAGCGTTTCCTTTTAACAGGTTTTCAGTTCTGATGCAGTTTTTTAAATCTGTTTGGACATGGCTTTTGAAGCTTCTTTTCATGCATTTTTTTTTTTTTTTGCAACCTTTTGACTTGATCGTGTCAAGTTAATTGCAAATTTCACAAGGAATCCAAATCGTACTTTTTTCTTTTCTTTTTTTTTTCGGTGGGAAGGTTTCCAAAACCTTGTCAGAAAAAAAACATCACTGTGGGCTTCCCACTTAAATCAATAGGAAGTGTATTTTAAATGTTTTTAATGTGGATTTTGGAGCCTTAATGATAAAACCTCAGATTAGAACCCCCCAAAAAGTAATACCCCACACTTGATGAATGAATTTTTTTCCACATTGTTTTTTTTTACATTTTACTATAATATATCTGATTTCTTTCAGGAATACTAGACATTACGTTGTTTATGTCTTTCATTTATAATACAAATTACAATATTATTAGACATTTTATGGTCAACTTTTCTACTATTAAGCTATGTTCACACTTAGCATTTTTGCAGCGTTTTTTATGCAAATTTTCAGCTGCGTTTTACAGTACCAGAAAAGTCTGAGATTTCAGAAATCTCATGCACACACCTTGTTTTTTTTCCCTGACTGTTTTGTCAAAGAGCTGCATTTTTGCAAAATGCAGTATGTCATTTCTTTCAGTGTTTTTTTGTGTTTTTCACTCCTTGAAAGCAATGGTAGTGCAAAAACGCTGCAAAAACGCTTCCAAAAACTCAGGTATCAGGTTTTGCTGCGTTTTTGGTGCCAAAACCTGATGAAGTTGAATTAGATTAGATCAGAATGCACAAAAGACTAATGTACCCTGACAAAAACACAGAAAAAAACGCAGCGAAAACTAAGCAAAACCTGCTTCTTGTAAACAGCTTAAACTCAGCTGAAAAATTAACATTAAAAAAATGCTGCAAAAACGCCACTTGTGAACATAGGGGTATACTAAAGATTCATTTTCACATTAACTGTGTACTGCTTTCCTCATTTCTAATGATTAAAGAGCTGTTGCTTTGGTCTCCAGCCCACCGACACTATCATGATGGACAATCCCGATCGTAACAGTTACATAGTCCAACAGGTTTTTTTCAGACACCGGCACCGCATGGTCTTTTCCCTTGTTAAACCATCCTGTTGCTTTCACTCCCCTTAGTCCATTTACAGCAATGCTGTGGCACAGCGTTTCAACACCCGAGCATTCATATCTCAGCATTGAGCTCCTCCATGTTACACACCTGTCCTTGGTCCGTTCTCTGCTCCCTTCACCCAGATCTGTCAAACATTGTTGCGCTCCGCGTTAGAATTTGTAAGTAGCCGGCGAGCTCCCATGTGATCATCTAACTAGGACTATATAAGGCCTACCAAGACACACACCTGTGTCTTGATATTAAGACTCATAGTTTGTCTATGCACCATGACCTTCACAGTATCAGTCTGCAGTCTCCAGGACCTCTGCTACAAGACTGCGGTCTCCAGGACCTCTGCTACCTGTCTGCGGTCTCCAGGACCTCTGCTACCTGTCTGCGGTCTCCAGGACCTCTGCTACCTGTCTGCGGTCTCCAGGACCTCTGCTACCTGTCTGCGGTCTCCAGGACCTCTGCTATCTGTCTGCGGTCTCCAGGACCTCTGCTACCAGTCTGCACTCTCCAGGACATCTGCTACCTGTCTGCAGTCTCCAGGACCTCTGCTACCAGTCTGTTCTCTCCAGGACCTCAGCTACCAGTCTGCGGTCTCCAGGACCTCTGCTACCAGTCTGCGGTCTCCAGGACCTCTGCTACCAGTCTGCGGTCTCCAGGACCTCTGCTATCTGTCGCCGCTCTCCAGGACGTCTGCTACCTGTCGGCGCTCTCCAGGACCTCTGCTACCTGTCGGCGCTCTCCAGGACCTCTGCTACCAGTCTGCGGTCTCCAGGACCTCAGCTACCTGTCGGCGCTCTCCAGGACCTCTGCTACCTGTCGGCACTCTCCAGGACCTCTGCTACCAGTCTACGGTCTCCAGGACCTCTGCTACCAGTCTGCGGTCTCCAGGACCTTTGCTACCAGTCTGCGGTCTCCAGGACCTCTGCTACCAGTCTGCGGTCTCCAGGACCTCTGCTACCAGTCTGCGGTCTCCAGGACCTCTGCTACCAGTCTGCGCTCTCCAGGACCTCTGCTACCAGTCTGCGGTCTCCAGGACCTCTGCTACCTGTCGGCGCTCTCCAGGACCTCTGCTACCTGTCGGCGCTCTCCAGGACCTCTGCTACCAGTCTGCGGTCTCCAGGACCTCTGCTACCAGTCTGCGGTCTCCAGGACCTCTGCTACCAGTCTGCAGTCTCCAGGACCTCTGCTACCAGTCTGCGGTCTCCAGGACCTCTGCTACCAGTCTGCGGTCTCCAGGACCTCTGCTACCAGTCTGCGGTCTCCAGGACCTTTGCTACCAGTCTGCGGTCTCCAGGACCTCTGCTACCAGTCTGCGGTCTCCAGGACCTCTGCTACCAGTCTGCGGTCTCCAGGACCTCTGCTACCAGTCTGCGGTCTCCAGGACCTCTGCTACCAGTCTGCGGTCTCCAGGACCTCTGCTACCTGTCGGCGCTCTCCAGGACCTCTGCTACCTGTCGGCGCTCTCCAGGACCTCTGCTACCAGTCTGCGGTCTCCAGGACCTCTGCTACCAGTCTGCGGTCTCCAGGACCTCTGCTACCAGTCTGCAGTCTCCAGGACCTCTGCTACCAGTCTGCGGTCTCCAGGACCTCTGCTACCAGTCTGCGGTCTCCAGGACCTCTGCTACCAGTCTGCGGTCTCCAGGACCTCTGCTACCAGTCTGCGGTCTCCAGGACCTCTACTACCAGTCTGCGGTCTCCAGGACCTCTGCTACCTGTCTGCGGTCCCACAGGTGCACTACAACCGCTGTACCCAAGCAGCAGAATGCTTCAGAGAACAATACAACATATATACATCACACAAACAGCAAACATCTTTAAGGCAGCATCATTACAACGCCAGCCAACATGATCCCACAGTGACATATACATAAAGTCCTTCCCACTTCCATCACAAGTCCAGAATTCTACAACACACCTCTGAGGATCCCTGTTTGTTAGCGGTCTTCCTTGAGAATTGCCTCTAACCGCCTGTCTAGATCTTTTTTGTCTTAAGTAGCAGGGGGCTACTGCCTACCAGGCGGCTCCGGACACGCACCGCCTCACTTCCTGCTAGCAGCCCCTTTTATAACTGTCTAGTTCTTGTTACAAAAGAAACATCTGGAGGCAACAGTTTATAAGACACTTAACTTTTATACAATAAATAACATAAAGATCATTACAATAGAAGCAATAGGGAACACAATTACATACTGTAGGTGAACAGTCACATTATATTCTCCTTGATGTACAGGCAGTGAATTTACACTATGGATATGTAATTTACTCATATATTATATCAATATTTTGTCTCTTAGTTACACAGCAGTCATGTAAGAATTGCAGAACAGTCTGTATGTTTGGATAGTGAGATAATATAACATCTGAACCAGTTACTAATATGCTGGAAAGCAGCACTTTAGAAGAGAAATAACATTTGTTGTCACGATGGGGCAGAACATAAAGGAACACATGTGAGATAGAAAAATAACCTTAAGCCACAATGACATAATATGTTGCGAGATGCTGATCCTGCAAATATATCAGTAGGGTTCATCATAGGAATACAGATGGAGAAAAATATGCTACAACTTTTAATAGTTCGACTTAGAGTACAAGGTAAAATATGCAGTCAAATGTAGACCCCTACGTGCCGATAGGGAATACTGTAGACACCGCTGGCTGCATTTGGGTTGTGACTTTTCCGTGCTGTTTTCGATTTCACGCTATTTATTTCAGTTAGCAACACTGGCCCCAACTTGGTTACTACTAAACATTGTGATCATTGCTCGTGATAAATATGTAATTGCTTTCCTGTGGGTTTAGTAAGGGTGTCACTGACATCAGTGAGTCGGCGTCCTATTTAATTCTACATTGCCTGACTTTAATAAAACTTATTTTACTAAATTCTTACATTTACTCCTTGGATGGGCAACAGTTTTCTGCTTAGTGGATGCTACAAATATGTGTATTGGGCTCCAATGAATAGCCTATCTATATAATATATTAAATCAGTCAAGCCTGTTATCATTTGCAAATTACAGACATGGCAAATCCCAAGTCTGATGTACATGTTCCTTTGAATTGATCTAGACAGACTCTGCATCCTTATTTCTTTAGAGAACAGATCTCTAACTGAACGGAGCTGCATGCACAAAATGTTTTGGCTCTGAGTTCTAATGCAGCACGGACAGATGGTGCTGGTGCAGCAGGACCATCCAATTGGAACAGTGGAGGCAGATAGGTGAGGACCAGGACGGCAACTAAAGAAGCAGATATGGATCCATGAGAGATGATGAAGCAGAGTAAAAGTCATGGCAACTGGTGTAGCCGCTAATAATGTACTGACTATGAAGCAGAGAAGCAGAGCTGAGTGATACCGGAGGTTTTAAGGCAAATCTAGTCCAGTGGAATAGCAGAATTAACTCAGTGAAGTAGCAGAGCTGAGTTTGTCTTAAAAACCAAGTCAACGCTGCTACAGCGGTTATGAAGAGTTACCCATCAACATGGAGGAGCTAGGTTTGTCACAGAATCCAGGTAGAACTGGCCCGTGGTGTTGCAGAGTGTCCCAGCGATGTAGCATGGTGGGGTTTGTTACAGAGTCCAGCTGTAGTTCACCATTGTAATTCTGGCTTGAAAAAGGTCAATATGGCCAAATCGTTGCCCTGTCCTTTTACTGTTGGTATTTTAAAAAATGGAATAAAAGTTTTGTTTTCCACATAAGAATAACTGTTTGATGCCTCGGACTCTTTGGAACTCTGCTGTTTTAAACCTGGTAGGAAGTCAAAGCACGTAAGCACAAAATTCATCAATGGTGCATGCGATTTGCTCACTGGACTTGTTGTGGAGTCTCGGCAGTATCAGCTAGCAGCGTAGCAAGGCTGGGTTTGTCACAGAGTCTTGGCACATGAGTCGACTTATAAGACATGGGAACATGACCTCACAGGAGTCTGGCAGGTTGCCATAATAAAATGACTTATAGAAGGGTAATGGCAGCCGGCTGAGGCAGGAGTAGGATGCAGAACCCGGCGCTGGAGCCAGGACAGGTGAGTAATACAGAACCAGAGCTAGAGGAACCGCCTCTAGGAATATTCATACATTGCGGAACTACAGTATCTCACCATACAAATTAAAGGGCTTTCTGAGTTTTAACTTGTATAATCCTAGGATACAACCGCATTGTGTGATCTGTGATGCTCTGACCAATGTGTTCATTACCAATAATGAGAACATTTTCTGCAGACATCATTCTTATTCTGATGCTCTGTCCAAACGTGTTCCAAATAAGAAAACAACTCCAATTGGCACTTCTTAAAGAACCTCAAAGTAGTAGAATATATCCAGAACGATGATGTCTATTACAACTTTGGACATCGTCTACTATTTCTGTATTCTTTAAGTATTTCCAATGAAGCTGGCGATACATAATAGCTGTCAGCCAAAGGTTTGTTCAGCCAACACTTACATCTCCCAATCTTCCATCTACATTCATGATGGTCTCATCTGAGTTGTCATCAAGGAAAGACATTAATGAGTCTTCTGGTGTTGCCTAAATCTAATATGCATGGCCAGTTTAATAGTTCACATTCACCCATTTGGAATATATTTTGGCAAGGAATTTAAGAAACCTCTTGGATGGTTTACTATTAGTAGACTCTAGTCTGCACTTGAACAGAAGAACATTGAGGAGAACCTCAAGCTTCTAGTTAGGCTATGTGCCCGCGATGCAGAAATGCTCCGGATTTTTCCTGAGCGTTTCTGCATCTCCCTGGCAGAAAAAACGCATGCGGATTGTACATGTGGATTGTACATGCGGATTGTACATGCGTTTTTCCTGCCAGGGACATGCGGAAGTGAAGCGTTTTTCACATGCATTTCCGTATGCGAGTTGACAAGCGCTTTCCAAGCGATTTTAGCATCACTTGGAAAGTGCTTGACAACTTGGTCACACTATATAAATCCATGCAACCGGAATGGATTTATATAGTGTGACCGTAAAAGAATGGTAAAAAATAAATATTATACTTACCTTCTGATGGCCCCCGGTGTCCTTATCCGATCCGTCCTGGCTTGCCGGCAGCTCGCGATAGTCTAAAAGGACCTGCCATGATGTCATTCAGTCATGTGACGGGTCACGCGACCGCTGACATCGGCAGGTCCTTTTAAACCATCGCGAGCTGCCGGCAAGCCAGGACGGATCGGATAAGGACACTGGAGGCCATCAGAAGGTAAGTATAATGTATATTTTTTATTTTATTCTTTTTTTTTACAGGTACTATGGTACCCGGGTCTGGATGAGAGTCTCCTCTTCTCCAAACCGGGTACCATCCGCACATTGAACCGCATGATATCCGCATGTGCATATGTAGTGATGCAGATGTCATGCGGTCCAATGCAAGTCAATGGCGGCGAAAATGCCGCGATTCCGCAAAATGATTGGTAGTGCTGCGGATTTTTCCGCAATGATAATCCGCAGCGGAAATTTCCGCAGCATGTGCACAGCACATGCGGATTATCATTGGGGAACAAGGCCTTCTACTATGCATTTTTTAAGGGTTTCTGCAGCTGAATTGCTGCTGCGGAAACGCTTAAAAAACGCATCGTGGGCACACAGCCTTACGTTGTCAGCATTAGTAACTTACTAATGCTGACAGCGTAACTAGAAGCTTGAGGTTCCCTTCAAAGTTCTCCTGTTCAAGTGTAGACTAGAGTTGTTGTGACATGCAGAAGTAGTGCTGTTGCTTCCAAAGCATCCAGCAACTGTTACAAATAACACAAGCACAGGAGACAGGAAGTGTTGTGCTCCAGAAGCATCCAGCAACTAGAGGGGTTAACACAGTCACAGGAGACAGGGAGTGTTTTAGCAGAGCCCAAGGGGGATTGTGGGGAACTTGTTATTGTAGTCTTGCTGAAGCCGAAGAGAAAGGTGGTGTGTTATCTGGATCTAACAGAAGGCAACTGAACAGGATTAAGATCAGGAGAGAAACTAAACACAGGTCAGATAAACTCCCTGAACTAACAGTGCAGAGTATTAACAGGCAGGAAGATAAGGACTGGAAGGAATTGTGTCACAGGGGTCATCTCCCTCATCAACCCCCCCCCTCCATCTCCATGCAGGATAAAGAATACTGTGTACTATTGTGTGCCTGAGAGAAGCTGCTGCCTATGGTCACCCTGAGTAACAGTTCCCCCAGGATTCCAAAGAATTCATGAAACCCGTCTCGCCCTATCTGAACCTATCGGCGTGTGTATAACATTGTACTATGCTTTTGCACAACCCCTTCAGGTAAACATACAATTAATTTATGTCACTGATTTTCCTCTATACACTTTCGAGCCTGCTCTGCTTTTGCACTGATGTAGTACCACTTTTTCGCTCCCTATTTTCTCCTTCTCATGTATGAGTTGTGGGTCCAGTTTTCTTCAGGTGCCATCTGGCATTGTAGCTCAGAGAAGCCGAATGGCAATACTAGTTGTAGCCCAGTAAAAAGTGTGATGTTGTGTCTGTGTAAAATTAGAGGAGGAGGACATGTAGTGTTCGAGCAAGGAAACCCGTGAGGTATGCTTGCACCAAGGGCGAAACTATAGTGTTTGCAGTGGAACCTAGGGGGGACCAAAGACGAATACTATTAAAGACTTGTGATAGTTGGGGGCCTATTGGAGATTTTGCATTGTAGCCCACAAGTTTCAAGTTATGCCAATGGCTTGCAGCTTTCGGCATCACTTGGGTCCTAAGGATGAGTGGCAAAACATTTTTGAGACTGGGAATTTGCAGAACAAAACTTATGTTTACTTGACAACAGGATTGACCCACTGGCTATAAAAAGGCTGAAGTGGTGTGTCCAGGGCAGAGATTAAAATGTGCTAATGAGAGCCATAGGGACATGGAAGTGGCATAGCTCCTTTTTATGTAATAATTGGCATGGGACACAGCCAATTCAACCGAATCAAACTTTTAGCCTATTGAGATGCCATAAGTGTATTATGTTACACTATTTAGGTGATTGAATCAAGTTCATCTTTTTGACTGAGGGCCGAGAGACTTGAGATAGGGTATGAGCTTGTTAAATATGTGCAGCAGAGATTTTTGCACCATTTCTGCATCTCTTAGCAGGATAAACGCTGCAAAAAATTGTTGCGCTTTTGCCATGTTTTTGCAGCTTTTTACATGCGTTTTTGGTGAAGATTTTTCCCTACTCATTAGTATGGGTAAAATCTGCAGCAAAAACGCTGAGAGAATTGACATCCTGCAGATTTAAATCTGCAAGGAAAAAATAAGCAACGTGTGCATTAGACTTCAGAAATCTCATTCACTTTTCTGGTACAAACCTGAGCAGGAAAAAAAAACTGCAATGTGTGCACTGACACCCTTGGTTGACCATATGGCTAAGGATGCTCTTGGCAGAACGAGTTCTCCTAATTTTCCCATATACTTGAATGCCGAGCTTGGCCAAGCGTCAATATGCTCTATATGAGGGGAGCAAAGTAAGCCGCTGCCAGACTCCTCTGTCACTGACTTATCTACCTAGAAATCCAATTATTGGGCGTTTGACTTCAACTTTGCCTGATCCTCATCTCCCCCCAATATCATTTGTCAGGGGACAGTCAGGAGCCCCCCTACAGATCAGAAGTCTGTAGGGGAAGGCGCTCAGTTTTCAATGCCAAGAGTAATAGTCTGGAGGAGCCGGACCCTAATTCTTTGTGTCTATTCTTGATACCGTTTATCGGTCACATATTTTCAGTATGAAAGTCATATTCCACTTTCTTTACGTCTAACTGTATGTTACATTTAATTCGAGACATCATGACTTAAAAAACATCTAATTACTGTGGTCAGGAATAACGAGTTTCTTTTTTCTTAATGATACATTTCCATTAAGTATTCTTGTTTAATTACTTCCTGACTGCTGCCTGATTATAAGCCGGCTGTGATCATATAACGGGACCGTCCCCGGTAGAGAGTGTTTATTTTTTTTTTGTTCTCTGCTTTGGGAACTGCTGAGGCTTCATCTTTCATAGCAGCCATATACATTATGTGTGCATGCCATTTTAACCTTTTCAGTAACATTTCAAAAATGCTTTTCTAGTCTATCCCACACACATGTGGTGATACTGATAAGCATCAAACCGTGAAATTCTCATAGAAAGTATAATACTTATTTCTTTGAGATATCATCATGAGCAAAATTGTCCTGAGAGCAAATACATTTCTTGCAAATTGCCCTTACATGTTGTTGATAAACTATAGGAATTAAAGGCTATGTACAAATCTGTATTTTATTGTTCATTTGTTTCCAAAATGCAAAGTGAAGCAACTTTCTAAATAATCTTCATTAAAAATTGTCTACCATTCAGCAGATTGAGAGTGCCTGACAGTCCTTTATCTAGCGCAGAAATCCATCAGAACTCGTGCTTCAGATTCTAACAGCTCTCTGCTTCCTCTCCCTTCTCGACATGTTAGAGATAGTAGAAGGGAAGGTAGGTAAAGGTGGTTTGTACACAGATTTGCATATAGCAAGAGAGCAAAGTATCTACAGTCACAGGGAGGGCAGAGAAAACAGACTGTAGAAAAGGAGGAAAGCACATGGAGAGGAAAGCAACTTTCTAAATAGTCTTCATTAAAATGGTCTACCATTCTGCAGCCTGACAGTTCTTTATTTAGCTGAGTGATTTTCAAAAATGCCAGAAATCCATCAGAGCTCCTGCTCCGGATTCTAGCAGCTCTCTGCTTACTCCACCTTCTTGATGTGTTAGAGATAGCAGAAGGGAAGGTAGGTAAAGGGGGTTTGTACACAGATTTGCATATTGAGAGAGAGAGCAAAGTATCTACAGTCACAGGGAGGGCAGAGAAAGCAGACTGTACAAGAGGAAAGCACATAGAGAGGAATGCAACTTTCTAAATAGTCTTCATTAAAAATTGTCTACCATTCTGCAGCTTGAGAGTGCCTGACAGTCCTTTATCAAGCTGAGTAATTTTCAAAAATGCCAGAAATCCATCAGAGCTCCTGCTCCGGATTCTAACAGCTCTCTGCTTTCTCTTCTTTCTTGCCGTGTTAGAGATAACAGAAGGGAAGGTGGGGAATGGAGGTGTGTACATAGATCTGCACATTGCGAGAGGACAAAGTATCTACAGTCACAGGGAGGGCAGAGAAAACAGACTATAGAAGAGGGGGAAAGCACATGGAGAGGAATTCAGTGCTGATATATGAGTTAATGAAGAAAGCACTACCCTGGATTCACACAGACCTCACTTCCAGCCTATGTTCCTGAGAGGGAAACTCCCACAAGACAAAAAAAAAATCTGAAAATATATTTAGGCTAGAAATTGAATATCAGGGGGTCTTAAAATGAATGAAGATCACAGACTGAAACTTAATACAATTGTTGTAACTAAAGAAAAACACTAACATGGTTCTATATTTTCCATAGTCTTTAAATCAGTCTATTCAGTCCAGTGCATAGGTGAACATAAGACATTTTTAACTTTAGATTGTCACAAGTTTGCATTTTAATATTATACCAGTGTATATTATGTCAATGAGAAGACTGATAGTGGACTGTACAGCATTTATACTATCGTCAATGTGAACATACTGTACCAGAAAACCTTTTCTTCCTTTTTAATTTAGTACATACAGTTGTAATATCGCTGTTTTAACTTCTATATCTTGGACGTCCGACAGCCCTTGGGCTTGTTACACATGAACGTCCCTACATTCAGAATACAGGTCTCCAATAAGGATGGATTTATGGATCATAAAGCAACTTTATCTTATCAGTATTGCAGCTTTAGGGCGCAGTCAGACAGCCATATTACTCGGATGGGGATCGCATGCAATCCTTGGACTGGCAGTCGGCTATCCTGACCTGAGCATGGCAGCACGTATTTCTATGCAGCTGTCATGCTCAGGTGAGGAGAGCTGACGGCCAGTCCGAGAATTGTGATGCAATCCTTGTGCGAGTAATACGGCCGTCTGACTACGCCCTTAGGCTGTGTTTACACATTGGGGGGGGGGGTTGCTACTTTTTGCAATACTTTTACAAAACTTTTTCACTAACTGCAAAAATTGTTCCAGAATCCATGATATAACTGAAAAATCTAACCACACTCACAACACTCCTTAAATCGACCTATATCAACAGTATGGGATTGCACCCATTCAGATACTAATGCAAGGATCCCAAGGCCAGTGGTCATAGTAAAATAATTTTTTATTGAACACTTTAAAAAAACAAAACAAAAGAAACATATACGCCAACGATAAAAAGCAATGTTGCCTCAAGGACTATACTGGGTAGAGGCCTATTAATAATTAAATAGAAAAAAAATTGTAAGGTCAAGGTGTAATTCTATATAATGTGCAGGTAGCAATTTCTTTGACTAACATATAACAATTAGGTTGCATCTGGTACTGTATTTTTAAATATATATAAAAAACAATGTACAGCTAATACATTGTCCCCACATGTAATATGTTCTAGAGTCACACTAGATACCATAATACCTTCTATACATAATATAACAAGCAGTAATAAAATTGGAAGTATATGTCTATGTATAGAATCAAACCAGCCTAAAAAAAAGTATAAGATCCCTTAGTGTACAAAACAGTGTCTAGGTAAAGCATAGTATAGTAACACAGCCAAGGGGGGGGGGGGGGGGGGGTTAGGTCATGGTAGCACTAAACAGAGAAAGGGTGTATGGATCACACGATCGCAACAATTAGAAACACATGTTACTAGAACACTGGATAATCCATACAGATTCCTGGATCAGTGGTCCCAGTACAAAGGTGTGTAAGAGGCACAAGTAACAATAATCTATCCACACCTGCAAGGAAAAGGCATACCTAGTGATGTCCGGAACCCCGATGCATGTTTCACCCTGTTTCCTCAGGGGGCGTGTGTAGAGGGGGAGAGAACTGTGGGTTAAAATACTATGTGAGAGCCAATAGAATAAAAGATGAAGCAGTAATCACAGCAGGGATTCATTAAAATTGCAGTCACATATGTGGCGCATTGCTGCATAGAAATTGAGTTTGTGTTCAAGCATCATTAATCTGGATGTACCTTTGTATGCTTACAACATGTAAATGTTATCAATTGCCCCTCTGGCCTCCCTGTTTTCTGGACTATTTGGAGTGCACCACATTACATCACACTACCAGGAAGCAAAGGTTGATAACGTGCACTCTGACGACACCAACTTTCTTTTCTTTTTGTCACTGCCATGGACATTTTCCATATCCAAGAAATTGCTCTGGCCTTCACCCTTTAACCCCTATACAGGGATTTGAACTTAACAGGGACCTCTATGTTGGGGCCATGGAGTTAACTGCCATTCAGTGGTGAGAGCTGGCAAGTAGAATAGTCCGATAGCCAGGTCAGAACCAGGAAGTCACTAAACAGACAAAATTACAAGGCAGGAGAGTAGTCAAAAAAAGCAAGCTGCAGTCAAAATCAGGAAAATCTATAAGGAGTCAAAGCAGGATGCTGAGAAGTTCTCTGGGAACAAGTCAAATTATAACTGGCAGTGGACAGCAGACTTTCAGGAGCTTAAATAGCCTGCAGCCCCACCCAGGCCACACAGGAAGAAAACAATGGAAAAGTTAACTCCTGATCTACCAGTATAGACGGAACAAGAGTTGTCACATCGCGTTGTCTGCAACAAGAGCGCAGTGCCGACTGGAGACAAAAGCATAGACGGGAATGGCAGGAGGAGTCAAGCAGGAGAGAGTGAAGCCAGTGCTGATTGGCCTCAGGGATCGCGTGACATAATGTCACATGAAGAATGTCCTTTTCGCCTCTACATGGCTAGTGTTTGTTAAGTATATATTTTCTCTGCTGTATGTAGCTTTACATACCTCTGATGGACACTGCAAAACACAATGGAAAAATATCTCATCATATATTGGGGCTACGTATATTTAGTAAGACTTGCTTGTTTCGTCTTTTAAGAACTTTTTTAAAGTGCTGCAGGCTTCGAAAGCCATGAAGCTGCTAAAAGATGGGACCTGAACATTCTTTTGGTGGCCACAAAAACAACCGAAAAGACGCCAAAGAAGACGGGAAAAACACCGCTAGAGGTTTCTTGATACATCCTCTGTTTCAAAAACAATGCGCCTGCGTTTAAAAGGCGCCATGTGCACATACCCTTAGAGAGCATTCTCTATATCTTGACAGTACCTTTTGGTTGGTTTTCTTTTCAGTAGTTTTTATTTGTCCAAAAATCCAATCAAAAGTGCTGTATGACATACGGTAAATCTGACATCTAATAAATCTGTCCCAATGTTCTGACAACAGGAGGCTGGAGCATCACTGATTGCAAAGATAATTCTTTATTTTTTGTAATCAAGTTCTGGTTTAGGTTAAAATCACAATAAAAAAAAAAAAGCACAAAACCTGCATTGTGTTAGGATGGGGGTCACCAGTGATTGTGCTGCTCAACCCAAGTGCATGAAAAATTACGTTCTGTTTGATTTGGAATGGTAATTTTAATGCTTGGTCAGAATTTGGAAACATTTGCTGAAAATTCTTCTGAAAGAAGCTTCTCAATTATGTTATTCAATCTGAGCTTTTTTTTTTCTGTTTTCATAGATTTGAAGTGAAAAATCTTTTGTTTCCCAAGTTTTTCCACTACCATAAATCTGCAAAGCCTTCCATGTTTGTATGAAATGGGAAATGCTCGCCCGCTACGGCCACTTCACACGCTCTGCACACATTGATCCCATTAGAAGCTCCGCACATACTCCCCACACACGTCCATCGCCGCACCCTGTCTACTAGTCTTGCTCACCACTTTTTCATTGGCTCATGAATGAGATTTAATTTAATATGAAAAAACAAAGACTATGCTTAGCAGACAACATTTAATGCTACAGTTCAGTCAGTTCAGGGTATTTATTGTCTCTAGAGGAATCTGAATGGAATTTCTGAATGGGCTAATGAAAGACATATGGGATGGGAAATGGATATGGGGATATGTGTACTCAGCCTTGGGATTGTAATACAGTGTGCAAAGGGGATGATG
This sequence comes from Phyllobates terribilis, assembly GCF_046119375.1. Lineage (NCBI taxonomy): Eukaryota > Metazoa > Chordata > Amphibia > Anura > Dendrobatidae > Phyllobates > Phyllobates terribilis. Next base: position 111,345,973 of record NW_027362773.1, read on the forward strand.
GAGCAAAAATATAAACGATGAGTCTATAGAAGGCACTTCTGAGGTTTCAGGCAGAAAAATGAGTTACTGTATGTCCTGGTGATGTGCAGGTTACTGTCACATCAAGAAAAAAAAAAAACACGTGGCAACTAGAGACGAGCGGATCGTTCCTTGGAGGATCAAGTTTGAGTCGAATTTCTTGAAATTTGTGGTTTCACATGAATTCGAACATTTTGAGATTCGATTCAAGGTTTCCAAAAAAACTAAATTTCCCACATTGTCGAAGCATCAGAGCCCAAGGTAATGTCATTTTGCACTGACAATCGGGCCTCCCCGTAATGCCCTGCAGCTATTACATCTTATGGATTATCAAACTTGTACAGGGGTGGTCAGTACCGGGGCCATCACAGATCAGTGGTTCCCAGTGAAGCACAACTTATACGGCATAGACACTTTCCATCTCTAGAGTCACTGGGTAAGTCTCTCTCCCTCCTGTTGAGTGTAAGCTCTTATGGTCAGCGGGGACCTCTCTCTCCAGTAGAGTTGTCAGCGGGGTCCTCTCTTTCCTGTAGAGTGTAAGCTCTTATGGTCAGCGGGGTCCTCTCTCTTTTGCCTGTTGAGTGTAAGCTCTTATGGTCAATGGGTACTCTCTCTCCTTTAGAGTGTACGTAAGTTAAGATAAAATGGTGTGAGTACAGTCTGCGCTCCTCCGTGTACAGATGATGATACCAATGTATAAGGTTACATCTTTTATTAATAGCTTAAAATATCCTTTAGAGTGTAATAAGCTCCTATGGTCAGTGGGTCCCCTACAGGCAAGAGAGAGAGAGAATGAAAGCTCTTATGGTTGGCAGATTTCTTTCTCTGGTCTGTTGAGTGTAAGCTCTTATGATCAGAGGGGTCCTCTCTCTCTCCTGTAGATTGTAAGCTCTTATGGATAGCAGGGTCCTCTCTCTCTCCTGTAGAGTGTAAGCTCTTATGGTCAGCGGGGTCCTCTCTCTCCTGTAGAGTATAAGCTCTTATGGTCAGTGGGGTCCTCTCTCTCCTGTAGAGTGTAAGCTCTTATGGTCAGTGTGGTTCTCTCTCTCTGGTAGAGTGTAGGCTCTTATGGTCAGAGGGGTCCTCTCTCTCTTCTGTAGAGTGTAAACTCTTATGGTCAGCGGGGTCCTCTCTCTCCGGTAGAGTGTAAGCTCTTATGGTCAGCTTGGTCCTCTCTCTCCTGTAGAGTGTAATCTCTTATGGTCAGTGAGGTCCTCTATCTCTCACCTCCACCACTTGTATTTTCCAAGCATTTATGAGCTTTCCAGTATTGAATTTGGACAAATTTTTCAGTTGCAAATCAAGTTTTCGGGTAAAATTTGGTGAAGTCATTGAATTTGAATTTCAAAAGTTATGCTTATCTCTTGTTAGAACCTTGCTGTTAGGTTTTTTTTCCTTTGCTGGTCACATGACCTTGTTGGCCTATTTAATCCTGCTCCGCCCTTCTGGCTTTGCTGGACTTCATTGTATATCTACTTTCTAGCTAGCCTGTGCTCTGTATCTAACTCTGTTAGTTTGCTTGGTCTACGGACCTCTATGTTCTATCTATTTTGTTTGTTCGTCTGTCTGCTACTATTTCTGTTAGGAGGTGTCCCATATTCCTCCCAGTCCTTAGTACTTGTAGGGATTCCCTCCCCACATCTATAGGTCTCCGTACAGACTAGATTAGGACTTTAGCAGGTCTGATCGCAGGATCAGGTTCCCTGTTACATCGTAGGGATTCAGCTGAGTCCTATAGTAGGGACAGATCTCCTCTCACTATTAATGGTGTTCACCATGAGAAATTGGATTTGGTAGTGTTGAATAACTTGCCTTCTCCAGTAATATTGGGTTTGCCCTGGTTAAAATTTCACAATCCTGTACTGGATTGGTCTACCAGTGAAATTAAATCCTGGAGCCATAAATGTTATGACAAGTGTTGTAACGGGCGTATTGCAGCTTTGGATAGGGGAGAATTGCCTGTTCCTATTCAGGATTTTTGGAGAGTTTTTTCTGAGAAGGAATCACAGGTTTTGCCTCCCCATAGAGACTATGATTGTTCTATTGAATTTGTCCCTGGAGCGACTCTTCCTAAAAGTCGTTTATTTAACCTTACTATTCCTGAGAGGAAGGCTTTGGAGGAATACATACAGACAAGTTTGGCCGCCGGTCACATTAGGCCCTCTAAGTCTCCTGTGGCGGTTGGATTTTTTTTTGTAAAAAAAAAAGGACGGCGGTTTACGTCCTTGTCTGGATTTTCGTGAGATTAACAAAATTACGGTACGCAATCCTTACCCACTGCCATTGATTCCTGATCTGTTTAACCAGTTAATGGGGGCCAAGTGGTTCTCTAAAATTGACCTTAAGGGGGCATACAATCTGTTGCGCATGAAAGAGAGGAGATCTGTCCCTACTATAGGACTCAGCTGAATCCCTACGATGTAACAGGGAACCTGATCCTGCGATCAGACCTGCTAAAGTCCTAATCTAGTCTGTACGGAGACCTATAGATGTGGGGAGGGAATCCCTACAAGTACTAAGGACTGGGAGGAATATGGGACACCTCCTAACAGAAATAGTAGCAGACAGACGAACAAACAAAATAGATAGAACATAGAGGTCCGTAGACCAAGCAAACTAACAGAGTTAGATACAGAGCACAGGCTAGCTAGAAAGTAGATATACAATGAAGTCCAGCAAAGCCAGAAGGGCGGAGCAGGATTAAATAGGCCAACAAGGTCATGTGACCAGCAAAGGAAAAAAAACCTAACAGCAAGGTTCTAACAGTACCCCCCCTTCTAAGAGGATCCTCCGGATCCCCTAGGACCAGGCTTATCAGGAAATCTCCTGTGAAACGCTCTGATAAGTCTGGACGCGGAAACATCATCTGACCTCACCCAAGAGTTATTCTCGCATCCTTGACTCTAGACGGTATAGAGGTAGTTTGCAGTATCTTGTGGCCTGGAAAGGTTTCGGACCCGAGGATAACTCTTGGGTGAGGTCAGATGATGTTTCCGCGTCCAGACTTATCAGAGCGTTTCACAGGAGATTTCCTGATAAGCCTGGTCCTAGGGGATCCGGAGGATCCTCTTAGAAGGGGGGGTACTGTTAGAACCTTGCTGTTAGGTTTTTTTTCCTTTGCTGGTCACATGACCTTGTTGGCCTATTTAATCCTGCTCCGCCCTTCTGGCTTTGCTGGACTTCATTGTATATCTACTTTCTAGCTAGCCTGTGCTCTGTATCTATCTCTGTTAGTTTGCTTGGTCTACGGACCTCTATGTTCTATCTATTTTGTTTGTTCGTCTGTCTGCTACTATTTCTGTTAGGAGGTGTCCCATATTCCTCCCAGTCCTTAGTACTTGTAGGGATTCCCTCCCCACATCTATAGGTCTCCGTACAGACTAGATTAGGACTTTAGCAGGTCTGATCGCAGGATCAGGTTCCCTGTTACATCGTAGGGATTCAGCTGAGTCCTATAGTAGGGACAGATCTCCTCTCTTTCCTTAGCTTTGGTAGCAGAACATAACATCTCTAGTGACAAGGAAGCCAAATTTACTTTATATAGTTGTATAAAAGTATATATCTTGTATATAAGACAGCATTAAAAATATTAATGATATAAGCTAATATTACATTTATTAGTTAAACAACAGGATAATTTTCCACCTCCAATTATCATTTACAACGTCTTCAAAGTGTTGAATGATCAGCCCAAGGAAAATCACAAAAGTTCATTCTGCATTTTAGCTCTGGTATTATGACTGCAATATCTGAACCATCCAAGGTTCTACTAACCTGAAATTCGATGAGGATAGACTTGATGGTCTAAGTTCACTTCTGAATGCTGTGGCCATAATGTGTGTGAAATTGGCCTAAAGGTGACTATACACTAAATATGAGCAAAGCAGTTTGAGGCAAAATAATTTCACCTAGAATTTTACTAAAAAAATAGAATTATCCTGAATACATTTTTATGACTTTCTTTGTGCAAATTCAACAAAATGACAGCATATTTGTAGATTGCCAGGAAAAGGGTGAAGAAAAAAAACAATAGTCACCATGGAATCCATAGCACAGAGTGAAGGTGCAGGAAGAGGACATCACTTGAGGTGGAAAGAAGAGTTCAGAGGAAGCTGTGATGAGGACTGGACAGGAATCTGGGTAACAGCAGGAAAGATTAAGTGGAATCCAGCAGATATGAACGCAAGTAAAAGCACAGACTCCAAAGATAAGGTCTAGGTCTAGATTCTCAATCCCAAGACACAGGTATCTAAATGGGCCTTAAATACATCTAGGGAGATGATGTCACTGATCCACTCTGGACAAAATCCAACGTGGAGCACAGCAGAGGGCAGCAGACACAGGGGAAGGAAACTAAGCCAGAGAAGGGCTGTCACATTGCAGAAGGATCAGCTTTATTTTCATTTGCACAAAGAAAGACTAGAAGCAATGGGATGAAATTGAATGGAAGAATACAGATTAGATATTAGAAAAAACTTTTTGATAGTGAGGGTGATCAATGAGTGGAACAGGCTTCCACGAGAGGTGCTGAGTTCTCCTTCAATGGAAGTCTTCATACAGAGGCCGGAGAGACATCTGTCTGAGATGGTTTAGCGAATCCTGCATTGAGCAGAGGGTTGGACATGATGACCCTGGAGGTCCCCTCCAACTCTCGTATTCTATGGTTCTATCATTCTAAGATAACTGGGACAGGTGTGTAACATACACATTACAGCAAAGCCTAATATGTTATTTGCATTGGGTCTACTGACTCTCTCCTTACAGATCATGTCAGGTGAAAGAAGGATTAGGTATTATTAGGCTCATCTGGTGAGGTGGCTTGTCAAAGTCCAAGGTCCGGGTGGGCACATGGGCCACGGGCTTCGGTGTAGCAGGCACTTGAGGCACACGGGAAACATGTAGCAGAGATCCTGGAGATCACAGTCAGGTAGCAGTGGTCATGGAGACCACAGGAGGACAGGAGACCAAGAACAGGTAGCAGAAGTCCTGGAGGCAGCAGACACACAGGACTCCGGAGCACTTAGAAGTGTTAATACCAAGACACAGGTGTGTTTCTTGGTAGCAGGGCTGTGGAGTCGGTAAGCCAAACCTCCGACTCCGACTCCACGACTCCGACTCCCTCATACATGGCTCATGTTTAAGTTTAAGTGATAAATTTACTGTAGTAAATTGGTAACATCAGGATTTTAATCATTATTATGATACAATAATCAAGCTATTTAGATAGAACATAAAATATATTTATTGGAATACAACTTTAGAATAAAAAAACTTTTGCATATTTACAATTTATTATACACTATGCAGTAAGTGGAAAAAAAACAGTTTTCAACCAAAACGTACTGAACGTATGAATTTGTTCTGAGAAATAGTATCGCCTCCATCAGATCCTCCTTCATAGATGACCTCAAATCTGACCTAATTATTGTAAAGCTAGAGGACAACCTCTCTACACTAACTTGGGTTGGTGGCAAAGCAGTAACCACATGGGCAACATCTCTAACAATTTCAGCGTATAAAGGAATTGCCTCGTGCACAGTCAGTTTTGATGAATGATTGAACTCTTCTACTTCTTTGAGAGCAAGTGAAAAATTTTGTAATTTCAGAATTGTCCCTTTTCCAGCACGTCTCTTCAAGATGGAATCAATTTAGGGGTTCTGGCAGCAATAGCCAATTTCCTCACTTTGCTAATCAGAGTTGCAGCATATCCTTCTTGCAGACTATCTCTTATTGCCAGCTGCAGCTGTGGCGCCCCTGAGGGTTCGACCACCACAGGGATGCTGCACTTCTCTAATGGAGTGTGGTGTTCCTCCTCTGAGGTAAGCCCAGTGCGATGGTTGTGACCTAACCTTTTGCATCCAACACCACACTTCTCCACCAGAGGGAGCTAGTATGCCCTAGGTGCTGCTCCCTTGGTACAGGGAGACTGGGGAACACAAAGTGGTAGGAACCAGTTAGTGGGTGAGGGTGGAGGACTTACCAGTAAGTTACACTTTAGATTTCATATTTAATAGAAAGCCATCTTGGTCCTTGGTTCTTCTTCTTCTTCGGCTGTTCTGTGCTGTCAACTACTGTGTGGAATGTGACCTCCCTCCCGGAGCGCAGATCCTGTGTGGGCCTGCATCGGTAAGGGACACAGCCCTCGTACCCCGATCTTTGGGACGAGAGGTAGGTTGTAGACAAGGAATGTCTCAACCCGGCCAAGGACCAGGATCAAGAAGGCCCTGGGAGCTTTAGAGTGTGGCTCCCCAGCAAATGGGTCCAGGGGAGGATGCAGACGGAGCGGAGCTCGCCACCTGTCCTCGCCTACCTGATCTATTCAGAGGGATTCCGGCTGCAAGAGGGGTACCGGCCCCCGACACCCGACCTTGTACTCTATGTCCTGGACGGGAAAGCCCGGTTAGGCCCTGAGGATCCCGCCGGGCATCGGATGGAGAGGAATTGCCACCCGTGCCCTAGTCCTGAGAGGAGCTCAGAGGGAGACCCGGCCTATCCACACACGCACAGACGGGAAAGGGTGAAGTCTGTAGTGCAGGAACACTCTGGTGTAGGGTCGCTACCGAACACTGGACTTTCTCGGAGGTAGTCGGACCCCGCCCCTTTGGCCGCAGGACTCCGCGGGGAGCAGGGAGTCGCCTTCCCGCTGTCACCTCTAAGTGAGTAAAGCCTTGGAAGTTCACCCCTATGGCCTCCGGACTGTTCATTACGCGCCATACCATGCGACGCGGTGCCCGTACTCCCCGCACTACTACCCCCTCTCTTTCCTGTTTGCCTGCCCTGAGGCCTTGCTTCACCTGTGGGGAGCAGTGAGAGCTTTGGCCGCCATGACACCTGGCCTCAGCGGACTGTAGCGGCGCTGGTGACCCTTCACCAGGCACCACAGGTGGCGTAGTCGTTAATCAGCCACTGAACCCGGACAAGCCCACACCATCTCTTTCTAATGTGACGGCCCTGAGCACAGGTCGGGCCCGGGCCACGGCTGCATCCCATCTCTTCAACAGGGCCCGACACCGAGTCCCCCACCACCCAGGGTAAAACACGGGCTTCTCTGAGTAGAGGCGACACAAACCTGGCGTAGTCGGCAGGATCGCGTGCCCGCAGCAAAGGAAGAAGTGCCCATTGCTATCGGGTACTGTGTGCCTTACACCTTGAACTGTTGTTTTACACTTAAAATGGCGCCCGCCCAAGAAGAACAGACGCCATAACGCTGTAAAAAGACTTTCTTTGAATGCCTCCCATCGTGGGCGGGGCTCCCGTTTGGCGCCAAAAATGTAGACTGCCCCTTCCATCAGAGACTGTCCGCGGGGTAATGCCCGTCAAACTGGATGGGCTGAACGAAGGCGGGCCTGTCAGCATTCCGCCCAGGAACCACCCCGAAAGAGGAGGAAGAAGCAAAGCAACAAGGTGCGGCCATTGCAGATGGAGCTTGGCAGTCAACGGAGGCAGACATGGATGCCTTTGGGGAACAAGACCATGCGTCTACTAAACCCGGATCAGGCCCTTCACCCGGCAGAGAGCAAGGCGGCAGCGTATTAACTCCGGGAGATATTACATTTCTCCAGCAGGAAGCTCCGGAACTCCTAAGAAGGCAGAGAGAGGCCCAGGAGGCGGCGACGGCTGCGTGGCGGGAGGAGATGCTGCTGCGTATCCGGGACCGCCGCCAAGGAGTTGAAGGCCCAGGACAAGTCGACTCAGTGACAGAGGTCGAGAGCGGCCCAGAGGCGGGTGAGTGTGCAACCCCTGCCCCGGCTGCAGAGCCTACCGTGACTATCCTGGACCTCATGACGGAGTACCTAATTCCCCACGCGGTCACCTGGGAGCAAGCGTTGGCTCCAGAGCTGCAATCGGCAGCCGTGGGTGGGGACCTGCGATGCCGCCCAAACCCTGATACGGAGGTGCCTGAAGCTGCGGAGGAAACTACCGGCTCCAACCCGGATTGGTCCGCATCTACAGAGGACTCGCAGCAACTCGTTCTAACCCCGCTACCTGCACCGGCAGTAACCTGGCCCGAGGCTGAGGAGTGGGCCTGGGAAAACCAGGGGGGCGACCTAATGGGCTTCCCCCGGGAGACCCGGGCTGAAGCGCGGAGGAGGAGCCAGTGGTGCAGCGACCAGATATTCCAGCTTACATGGGAGCAGCGTCGGCGGGAGCAACGCTGCAAGCGCCTCGAGGCCCGGACCATTGCTGCAAAGACTCGAGCGCGTCAGGAGGAGGCCACCCGTCCCAGTCCCCGGTACGAAGGCCAAGTCATCCGTTTTCATCATGAGGCAGGGTGGGGGTTCATCCGGTGTCCCCAGTTCCAGGACGATGTGTTCGTCAGCCGGCGGGACGTCGAGCAGCGCCTCAGGAAGGGACACCCCGGTCGTAACCTCTTCCCGGGCGACACAGTGACTTTTACTCGCCACCAGGGGGAGCGTGGGTGGTACGCCCTGGACGTACACAAGGTGTCCGGGAGCGACGTCACCCCGCGCTCAGCCTCAGGGGACCGGCTAGCCTCCGTCGGGAGGAATGAGCCCTTTCCAAGAAGGCAGCCCGAAGTTTAAAGCAGCCCCCAACTGTTGTTGCAGTTTTGTTTACAAGTTTAAAAATTGACTTTTTTCTATTATGCCTGATTTCTAACCCAGTTTTCCTAGAGACACGTGTCCCTGCGGACTGGCAGCAGACATACTCCTTCCCCATGTATATAGTTTGCATCTCTTTAGGTGCTCCATATTGGTTTTATACAAAATCGCGGATATTTCTACCTCAACTGACTCTGAGTCTTTGCACTTTAACTTGTCTGTTTGCGCTAATGTCTCTGGAAAAATGCTAGCACTTTTATAATTTTATAATTTTATACTTTTGTACTTTTATACTATGCACCTTGTTATGCAACGTTTAAGAAATGTGCCTCCCATAAAGGGAAGATAGTTGTGTTATTATAAAAAGAAAATTTCCTGGGTGTTACTTCTTTTGCAGCCCACGGACGTGCTGTGTTTTACCAGGGGGGAATGTGGCGCCCCTGAGGGTTCGACCGCCACAGGAATGCTGCACTTCTCTAATGGAGTGTGGTGTTCCTCCTCTGAGGTAAGCCCAGTGCGATGGTTGTGACCTAACCTTTTGCATCCAACACCACACTTCTCCACCAGAGGGAGCTAGTATGCCCTAGGTGCTGCTCCCCTGGTTACAGGGAGACTGGGGAACACAAAGTGGTAGGAACCAGTTAGTGGGTGAGGGTGGAGGACTTACCAGTAAGTTACACTTTAGATTTTATATTTAATAGAAAGCCATCTTGGTCCTTGGTTCTTCTTCTTCTTCGGCTGTTCTGTGCTGTCAACTACTGTGTGTAATTTGACCTCCCTCCCGGAGCGCAGATCCTGTGTGGGCCTGCATCGGTAAGGGACACAGCCCTCGTACCCTGGCCTTGGGACAAGAGGTAGGTTGTAGACAAGGAATGTCTCAACCCGGCCAAGGACCAGGATCAAGAAGGCCCTGGGAGCTTTAGAGTGTGGCTCCCCAGCAAATGGGTCCAGGGGAGGATGCAGACGGAGCGGAGCTCGCCACCTGTCCTCGCCTACCTGATCTATTCAGAGGGATTCCGGCTGCAAGAGGGGTACCGGCCCCCCGACACCCGACCTTGTACTCTATGTCCTGGACGGGAAAGCCCGGTTAGGCCCTGAGGATCCCGCCGGGCATCGGATGGAGAGGAATTGCCACCCGTGCCCTAGTCCTGAGAGGAGCTCAGAGGGAGACCCGGCCTATCCACACACGCACAGACGGGAAAGGGTGAAGTCTGTAGTGCAGGAACACTCTGGTGTAGGGTCGCTACCGAACACTGGACTTTCTCGGAGGTAGTCGGACCCCCGTCCCTGGTGGCCGCAGGAATCCGCGGGGAGCAGGGAGTCGCCTTCCCGCTGTCACCTCTAAGTGAGTAAAGCCTTGGAAGTTCACCCCTATGGCCTCCGGACTGTTCGTTACGTGCCATACCATGTGACGCGGTGCCCGTACTCCCCGCACTACTACCCCTTCTCTTTCCTGTTTGCCTGCCCTGAGGCCTTGCTTCACCTGTGGGGAGCAGTGAGAGCTTTGTCCGCCATGACACCTGGCCTCAGCGGACTGTAGCGGCGCTGGTGACCCTTCACCAGGCACCACAGGTGGCATAGTCGTTAATCAGCCACTCAACCCGGACAAGCCCACACCATCTCTTTCTAATGTGACGGCCCTGAGCACGAGTCGGGCCCGGGCCAAGGCTGCATCCCATCTCTCCAACAGGGCCCGACACCGAGTCCCCCAACACCCAGGGTAAAACACGGGCTTCTCTGAGTAGAGGCGTCACACAGCGTGTGCACAACACAGTGCATGTGATGAATAGGAGAGAGGTGTGAAGCAGCTTCAACAAGATTGATCTAATTGTAAAGAATCATTTTGCTGTTCTTCTGTAGTAATATCTGTTTGTTCCACCATTATGGGAACAGGACTGTGGCCTTCCATCAACATACTGAATCTGAAATGTTCTTCTAGCTGCTGTTCACCTTAATTATTCTTATTCATCAGTTTAATTGTACTTATCATGTTTGAAGCATTATCAGTTATAATAGCAAGAACCTGTTCTTTTTTGTTCTTAATCCTGCTTTCCTGTTCACTCCAACAGTTCTGAGATGAGTGCAGGCATTCCTTCCCTGTGTGTTTGCTTTTTTCCCCCTTATCTGTAGAGGAGGAGTTTCACTACTTATCATGTACATAAACTGCAGTACAGATTCATCTCAACTAAAAGTCTAGACCCTAAGATGAGGAATAGAACAGACATTTATAGGACATTTCACAACTTTCCCAAATTCCTATGAAAAAATATTCCCCACAAACTGCATTGAACTACTGTACCCAATTTATTATATACTGTATTTTAGGAGTCGGAGTCGGTCCATTTTATACCGACTCCGACTCCACCAAAATGGACACCGACTCCGACTGCAACTCCACGACTCCGACTCCACAGCCCTGCTTGGTACGCCTTATATAGGTCTAGGTAGATGATCACATGGGATCACGCCGGACCATCTACAAAGCCCAATGTGGAGCACAACAGTGTTCAGCAGACTGGGGAGAGGGGAGCAAAGCCCGGACCCGGGACAGGTGCGTAACAGGTATGTTGAATTTCAACGCCAAATCCTTTTTTTAATTCAGAAGCAATGGGCTGCAGCCGGAGGTTCTCTATCTCAATTAAAAGCAAAAATAGGAGCTATTGATGGCATGTGGACATATTAATGAGGTTGCCAGGTTTTATGAAAACAATGAGGCAAAGTCTGCTTACATTACTGCTGTAGAATATAAGCCCGCAAGGGCAGGGTCCTCTTCCCTCTGTACCAGTCTATCACTATTAGTTTTCTTTACTGTAAGTGATATCTGTATCTGGTATGTAACCCCTTCTTATGTACAGCACCATGGAATCAAGGGCGCTATATAAATAAATAATAATAATTTTTAAAATAACAAAATAAGCCGTACTGACCTTCTGAAGCCCCTGCTGCTCAAGTGTCACCTCTTTGCTGGTCTTTGCTGACACGGCTGCTTTCAGATTCATATGGACTTCATGATACAAATTTGCAAAAATCAGAGGCACAAAGGTAAATTATGTTGGCGCAGAAGACAGTGGGCGCAGCTTCATGCAATCCACAATACAGTCATCTACCTGAGGTTTTATGTGAATTTGGTCCAAAATAACCTGAGCTGAGGCTTGATATTCAGTTCAGATACACATAAACCCCAGATTCAAATGTGGAAGTTGTTTTTGGCACAAGGTCAAATAAAGGACATTGTGGAGTTGAACAAAGTACAGAGATGAATAATATAATGAGTAAGAGGGTGAAGAATTTCATCCACGAGGAAGAGCTTAGCAAGTTCCTCTTGTTTATATTAGAAACCAAAATGCTGAGATTATTTTAGTTAACAAGAAGACAGCACTAGTCAAGAGTGAAGTGATCTTAAAAGGTCCTAATAAATCATTGAGCGCATAAAAATGCAGTAAGCATCCCACCTACACTGAGATGGAGGAAAGTCATATATCTATCAGCAAGGGGTGGCTTGCTATGTGAAATGCAGGTGATTTATATATTTTTTGCCTTTTCTTTCAAAACAGTGATCCTATAAAAACTAAGTTGTTTTTTTTACAAAAAGAATCTGGCGGCTGCAGGTTGAACTTTTCCAAGAAAGATGTCATTGTCAAGGGAAGCTGAGTTTGGCTTCTTTTCCTGGCTCTTAGAGAGTCATTTCAAGCAAAAGAACCCTCTTTTATGATGACTATATGCCCAAATATATTCATATTGCTTCCTTGTAAGATATTAAAGCATGTGCAGAATGAAATCATGGGCAGAATGAATCAGAGACCGGCTGAATAATTGCAATTTTTCAGAAAAAGATGGCTAATACAATTAGGATGACTAGTCCAAAAGGCAGGACCCCAGCAGAATCTTCTCCCCGCCTAGATCTCCTTGACTGACAGGTCTCTCCCTCTACACATATGGGAAGAGACCTGTCAATCTAGTGGAGTAGGGCGGGGAGAAGGCACTAGTGCCCTACATTTTGGACTAGTCATTTGAGATAGGTAAGAGGAGTGGAGTGACTCATATAATAGGAATACACTGTAAAACATTTGTCTGCAGATGCTGACATCTTGTGAACAGAGGGAGTAGATGTTGGAACCTGAAAGAGTACTGGAACCAAAGGACAGGTTGAAAGGGAAGAAAGCAGAAGCTAGATACATCGGGGACATTTGACCTGCTGTGACGCAGAAGAAAAATACAAAAGCCACAGAGTTGAGGACAAAAAGTCAGTCATTGCCCAGACTTACTAACAAGTCACCTGTGGGAGCGAGGCCTGCACGGGCTTACAGCCAAGCCCTATGAGAACGTATCCAGAAACACTAGGTCAGCATCAGATGTCGATGAAGCAAGGGGTACAGATTCGATACAGAGGATAGAAGATCCCGATACCCAAAGCTAAGATCACAGATGGCGGAGACCTGATTGGAGAAACGGAAATTCGGTCGTGTGAGAGGAAACCTGATTTGTGAAATGGAGATTCTGTCGTGTGAGCGAAGGAGCGCGTGACTTTTCTCTTTAGGGATTGAAAGCTACAGGAGAGGGTCGATGGCAGAAAAAACTGTCTATGGCCCACAGTGCGAGACTTGCGGCCTAGCAGGAGAGTGTAGTGTGGCACCTGTTAGGGCCATTAGAAGCTAAAGTGGGCTGATGGAGGCCTACCCGGATTTAGCCCAGACACTGTCAAATGACAGCACAACATATCCTTAATATTATTGATTAATCAGCATATATACCGATATTCGTATAACGATGTATGTTGCATATGCCTTTTGTGAATATTGAGGTTACAACTGTAATTGTATTATACGTTCTTGGTGTGTAGCTAAGTAAGAGTATAACCAAGCCACACAAGGTTTAGTGAGTTTAATAGGCAGTGGTTACCTATTCAGGGATTAGCAGGGATATATATTCGACGACTAGTCTATCGATGTCGCACTTCTCAGTGCGGTAGCGCTGGATTTGTTATCTTATAGCGCAGTGTTCAGGGTATCAGGGCCAGACGGCAACCACAAATCCAAGAGAGAGTGCAGGGATCGCACTACACTGTCTGTATTGTCGTTGATATACGAATTGTCATTTCCCGGTATAAGCTCTCCAACCCATAGCTACAGATGCTAAAGACGCAGATTTTACAGACAGACTCTTTTGACTTACATGTTACATTTTAATTTAATTCATCGTTTTATTGCATTTGTTGCTGCTTTTCCGCCAAAATTAAGTGACGAGACCCTCAACAATATTTGTAATGTAACACACTTTGACCCATGTTCAGGAATGTTCATTTCTGCCTACCTGCCAACTTATGTAGTAAAAATGAAATATAGAAAAAAAAAGCCATGTCCAAAGTAAATCTTGATCCTTCTTCAATAACACTCCATTAAAGTCATAAATAATAGTAACTGGGCAGTATTTGGTGGAAAAATCCCACAAAAATGTGAATAAATAAAGTTATGTGGTCACTTCGTAGTGACATTGTAGACTATTAAATGTCCATATAGGTTGTTTTTTTTAACTTTTATTCAATTCACTTTAAAGGTAAATTCTGTGATGAATAATTAACTAAATATCATTCTAACCTTTTGCAGTTATAAAACTAAACACTAAAGTTCCAGGGGCTTTACTGAAGTGGCTCTAGAAGAAAACATTATTAAATCCGTATTCATTGAATCTCATGTCATACAGACTGTGGTTATTGGATCAATTATAAAAGATCAATTCAATTGGCCAAAAAATGTAGGTGTTTGAAAGGATCTGCTTATTTTTTTACATGATATAAACAGTATAGAAGAGGTGTTCTAAAGTGAATAAATCCCACCAAGGACAACATCTGCAAGGAGTTTGTATGTTCTCCCCGTGTTTGCGTGGGTTTCCTCTTGGGTTCTCGAGTTTCCTCCCACACTCTAAGGCTGTGTGCCCACGATGCGTTTTTTAAGCGTCTCCGCAGCGGCAAAAACGTTGTGCACATGCTGCGGAAATTTCCGCTGCGGATTATCATTGCGGAAAAATATGCAGCATGTCCAATATTTTGTGGACATGCAGCGTAATTGCTGCCATTGACTTGCATTGGAACGCATGGATTCCGCATCACTGCATCTGTACATGCGGAATCCAAGCGTTTCAATGTGCGGATGGTACCCGGGTGGGGAGGAGAGGAGACTCTCCTCAGGACCCGGGTACCATAGAAACTGTGAAAAAAAGAATAAAATGAAAAATAAATATGATATTTACCTTCTGATGGCCCCTGGTCTCCTTGTCTTCCCTTGCCGGCAGATCGCGGTGGACTGAAGGACTTGCGCTGACGTCATTTAGTCATGTGACGGCAGGTCCTTCAGTGTACCGCGACCTGCCGGCAAGCCAGGACGGAGCGAAGCAAGACTCTGGGGGCCATCGGAAGGTAAGTATAGATTTATTTTTTTAATTTTTACTATTCTTATACGGTCACACTATATAAATCCATGCCGTTTGCATGGATTTATATAGTGTGACCAAGTTGTCAAGCACTTTCCAAGTTATGCTAAAATCGCTTGGAAAGCGCTTGTCAACCCGCATGCGGAAATGCAAGTGAAGAACGCTTCACATCCGCACGTCCCTGGCAGGAAAAACGCATGTACAATCCGCATGTACAATCCACATGAGTTTTTTCTGCCAGGGAGATGCAGAAAGGCTCAGGAAAAAAATCCGGAGCATTTCTGCATCGTGGGCACATAGCCTTAAGACATACTGATAGGGAATCTAGATTATGAGCCCCAATGGGGACAATAGTGATAATGTATGTTAAGCGCTGTGGAATGTAATGGTGCCATATACAGTACAGACCAAAAGTTTGGACACACCTTCTCACTTAAAGATTTTTCTGTATTTTCATGACTTTGAAAATTGTACATTCATACTGAAGGCATCAAAACTATGAATTAACACATGTGGAATTATATACTTAACAAAAAAGTGTGAAACAACTGAAAATATGTCTTATATTCTAGGTTCTTCAAAGTAGCCACCTTTTGCTTTGATGACTGCTTTACACACTCTTGGCATTCTCTTGATGAGCTTCAAGAGGTAGTCACCGGAAATGGTTTTCACTTCACAGGTGTGCCCTGTCAGGTTTAATAAGTGGGATTTCTTACCTTATAAATGGGGTTGGGACCATCAGTTGTCTTGTGCAGAAGTCTGGTGGATACACAGCTGATAGTCCTACTGAATAGACTGTTAGAATTTGTATTATGGCAAGAAAAAAGCAGCTAAGTAAAGAAAAAAGAGTGGCCATCATTACTTTAAGAAATGAAGATCAGTCATTCCGAAAAATTGGGAAAACTTTGAAAGTGTCCCCAAGTGCAGTTGCAAAAACCATCAAGCTCTACAAAGAAACTGGCTCACATGAGGACCGCCCCAGGAAAGGAAGACCAAGAGTCACCTCTGCTTCTGAAGATAAGTTTATCTGAGTCACCAGCCTCAGAAATCGCAGGTTAACAGCAGCTCAGATTAGAGACCAGGTCAATGCCACACAGAGTTCTAGCAGCAGACACATCTCTTCAACAACTGTTAAGAGGAGACTTTGTGCAGCAGGCCTTCATGGTAAAATAGCTGCTAGGAAACCACTGCTAAGGACAGGCAACAAGCAGAAGAGACTTGTTTGGGCTAAAGAACCCAAGGAATGGACATTAAACCAGTGGAAATCTGTGCTTTGGTTTGATGAGGCCAAATTTGAGATCTTTGGTTCCAACCACCGTGTCTTTGTACGTCGCAGAAAAGGTGAACGAATGGACTCTACATGCCTGGTTCCCACCGTGAAGCATGGAGGAGGAGGTGTGATGGTGTGGGGGTGCTTTTATGGTGACACTGTTGGGGATTTATTCAAAATTGAAGGCATACTGAACCAGAATGGCTACCACAGCATCTTGCAGCGGCATGCTATTCAATGCGGTTTGCGTTTAGTTGGACCATCATTTATTTTTCAACAGGACAATGACCCCAAACACACCTCCAGGCTGTGTAAGGGCTATTTGACCAAGAGGGAGAGTGATGGGGTGCTACGACAGATGAACTGGCCTCCACAGTCACCAGACCTGAACCCAATCGAGATGGTTTGGGGTGAGCTGGACCGCTGAGTGAAGGCAAAAGGGCCAACAAGTGCTAAGCATCTCTGGGAACTCCTTCAAGATTGTTGGAAGTTCTCCTAGACCTTGTAGCATCGGCGTCTCTGCCTCCTGCCCGGCAGAGACGCCATCCTCCTTACCGCCGTGGTCCTGCTCCGGCGTCTTCTGGCCTCCCTGCAGCTGTTGCTGGTGCACGCAGCTTCCCCGGCTCTGTGTTTAGGGCGCGCGCGCGCTCCCTCCCTCATGAGGGGGCCGCGCGCGCCATCCTAAAAAGTCCCCGGCCAATGGCCGGAGGACTTCCCCTATAAAAGGCACCTCCTCCAATATGGAGGTGCCGGTGCAAGGTTGTAGCTTTGTGTGTTAAATTCTGCTTCAGCCCTCAGGTCCCGCTGCTAAGCCTGACTACCAGTCCTGCCCGCCAGCCTGACTTCTAGTCCAGCCTGCCAGCCTGACTACAAGTCCAGCCCGTCTGCTTGTCTACTCTCCAGCCCAACAGTCTGTCTACAGTCCTGTCCGCCAGTCTGTCTATGGGCTCTGTCCTCCTGCTTACCTGGAGGCACCCGCCTGTCACTTGCCGTAACCACCTGACAGCCTACTTAGAGGCTCCTGCCTGTCACTTGCCGTGACCACCTGACAGCCTACCTAGAGGCTCCTGCCTGTCACTTGCCGTGACCACCTGACTGCCTACCTAGAGGCTCCAGCTCGATACTTGCCTTGCCTGCCTGACAGCCTACCTAGAGGCTCCCGCCTGTTACCTGCCGTGCCTACCTGTCAGCCTACCAGGAGGCTCCTGCTTGTTCCAGCTGTGTCTGCCAGTCCGTCTGTCTGGACCACCCGTCAGCCTGCTTGCCGTGCTCATCTGCTGAACTGGTCAGTCCTTGCCATCTGACCCGTGGGAGTCACCTGCTCTCTTACAAGGTCGTCCCCAGAGTAGCACCTTGTCCCTCTGCTCGGTCCCTCCCTGGTCATGGAGTCGATTGAGCCGCCGTACGACCCTGGTCGGTCCGAGTTGATACCTAGTTACGCCCCTCTGGGTCCCTCCTTGCACCGCAGCACAGAGGTTCCACCACCCGCATCCGTAACAGTTTGCATGGGCCATGGAACCCGGTGGCCCCCAGGCCCCTTCGCTTGCTGACCTTTACCAGGAGGTTTCTTGTCAGAGATCCCAACAGGAAACCATCCTGACCTTCCTGCGGTCTGTCAACTCTCGCCTGAACACGCTGTCTGTCCCACCTGTGTCCGCCTCAAGTCGAGCGACACCCACTCCGGCAGCGCCGCTGCCTACCAGTACCACGGCATCCAGCCTAGGACCCCGGCTTTCTGCGCCTCCTCGCTTTGGAGGTGACCCCGTCCTATGTCGTGGCTTTCTGAACCAGTGCACGCTGCACTTTGAACTTCTGGCACATCAGTTTCCCTGCGACCGGGCCAAGGTGGCGTTAATCATGTCTCACCTCACCGGGGAAGCATTGGCATGGCTTAACCTTCCATGGGAGAGAGGTGACTCCCTGGTGTCCGATCTTCCGTCTTTCCTCACTGCCTTCCGGAAGGTCTTTGATGAACCCAGACGTAGGATCTCTACTGCCTCCTCATTGCTCCGTCTCCGCCAAGGGAGTCTCACCGTGGCCCAGTATGCCATACGGTTCCATACCCTCGCTTCTGAGCTTGCCTGCGAGGCCCTGGTGTCCACCTTCTGGGAGGGCCTTTCCGGTCGGATTAAGATCGAGTTAGCCGGCCGGGACATTCCTACCACCCTGTATGACCTGGTGTCACTAGCAACCCGGATTGACATCCGTTTCCTAGAACGTGCGAAGGAGACTACCCAGGAGAGAAGATTTCCTCGTCTTGCTCCTGCTTTCCAGAACCCTGCTTCCCAACCTGCAACTCCCCGGACACTCTCGCCCGAACCTATGCAGATCGACCAGACCAAGATGGTTAAATCTCGCCGAGAGACACGCCTAGCCGAGGGGAGCTGTTTCTACTGTGGTAGTAAGGAGCACCTGATTCGTTTCTGCCCGGTGAAGCTGGGAAACTCCAGTGTCTAGGACCGCTCGGAGAGGTCGTCCTAGGCAAGAGTAAATCCTCTCTGTTCTTGACTTTATCCATCTCCATTTCCTGTGGAGAGAACCGCTTCTTTGAAACCGCACATCTGGATTCCGGAGCCGCTGGGAATCTTATATCCCAGTCCCTTGTAGAGAAGTATCAGATTCCTACCAAACCTCTGGCCGAACCATTGGAAGTCGCTTCCGTGGATGGAAGACTCCTTCCGGTGACCATCTTGCTCGTCACAGAGCCCGTAACCCTGGAGGTGGGAATGCTGCACTCTGAGAGGATTTCCTTCCATGTGCTATTGGGACTCTCTCACTCCCTTTTGCTAGGTCTACCCTGGGTACAGAAACATGAACCCGTTCTGAATTGGCAATCTGGTGAGGTGCTCCGTTGGGGGCAGGATTGCCATGAGACCTGCCTGCTTCCGGTTCGCCCGGCTCGACCCCAATCTACTCCGTCTAATTTACCCGGTCTACCGACAGCCTACTGGTCCTATACTGATGTCTTCCACAAGAAGGAGGCAGAGACTCTGCCACCCCATAGGCCATATGATTGCCCTATCGACCTGATACCCGGAGCCACTCCACCCCGTGGGCGTATCTACCCGTTGTCGTTGGCCAAAACCCGGGCCATGTCGGAGTACATCGAAGAAAATCTGGCTAGGGGATTCATCTGGAAATCTTCCTCCCCGGCTGGAGCCGGATTCTTCTTCGTTAAAAAGAAAGACGGTTCACTACGTCCATGTATCGATTATAGAGGACTCAACCAAATCACTGTCAAAAACAAATACCCCCTGCCGCTCATCTCTGAGCTGTTCGACTGCCTTAAAGGCGCGAAGATCTTCACCAAGCTCGATCTTCGTGGGGCGTATAACCTGGTCCGGATCCGCCAAGGAGACGAGTGGAAGACGGCATTCAATACCCGGCACGGTCACTATGAATACCGTGTGATGCCCTTCGGTCTCTGTAATGCTCCCGCTGTCTGCCAAGAATTAGTTAATGACATCTTCCGTGACCTCTTATATTCTTGTGTGGTGGTGTACCTGGACGACATCTTGGTCTTCTCCCCGGATCTTCTCTCACATCGGACGGATGTTCGTCAGGTCCTGCTTAGGCTCAGGCAGAATCACCTATATGCAAAGTTTGAGAAATGCCTCTTCGAGCAGTCCTCTCTTCCGTTCCCTGGCTATATTATCTCTAAGACAGGTCTACGGATGGACCCCGAGAAGGTCTCTACCGTCTTAAAGTGGCCCCGTCCGGAGGGGTTGAAGGCGATTCAGCGATTCCTGGGCTTCACCAACTATTACCGTCTCTTCATCCCGCATTTCTCTTCCCGGACTGCTCCCATCTCTGCGCTCACCCGTAAGGGAGCAAATCCTAAGGAATGGTCGTCCGAAGCAGAGGAGGCCTTCCTCTCCTTAAAACAAGCCTTCTCTTCTGCCCCTGTGCTGCACCATCCGGATAGCAACAAGCAGTTCTTTCTGGAGGTTGATGCTTCCTCTTCCGGAGCCGGAGCGCTGCTCACCCAGAAATCTCCATCCGGGAGAATGGTAACCTGCGGCTTCTTCTCCAAGCGCTTCTCCTCGTCTGAGCGCAACTTCTCCATAGGAAACCGAGAACTGCTAGCCATCAAATTGGCACTGGAGGAGTGGTGTTACCTGCTCGAGGGGACTCTGCACCCGGTGGTCATCTATACTGACCACAAAAACTTGGCTTATCTTCAGAACGCACAAAGACTCAATCCGCGTCAGACTCGGTGGTCTTTGTTCTTTGCCCGCTTTAACTTTACCCTACATTACCGCCCGGCGGACAAGAACGTTAAAGCCGACACCTTATCCCAAGCCTTTCTGTCTTCCGATCAAGAGGAGGAGCCTATGCATATCATCGATCCCTGCAAAGTGATGAATGTTGCCCCCTTGGATCTGTCTCGTCTCCCACCCGGTAAGACGTTTGTAGCGGTTCCGGATCGTAAGAAGTTTCTTCACTGGGGTCATTCATCCAAATTAGCCGGCCATGCTGGCCAGAAGAAGACCTTCCTGCTCATTACCCGGCATTACTGGTGGCCTACTCTGCGCCAGGATGTGGTAGACTTCGTCACGGCCTGTTCGTCCTGTGCCCGCAACAAGGTTCCCAGACATCTTCCTGCCGGCCGTCTCCTGCCTCTTCCCGTACTTGCTGCCCCGTGGCAACACATTGCTATGGACTTTATTACGGATCTTCCTGTTTCTGCCGGTTGTACAGTCATTTGGGTGGTCGCTGACCGCTTTTCTAAAATAGCTCACTTTATCCCTCTGCCTGGTCTCCCGTCTGCATCTGTGCTGGTTAAGGACATAATCCATCACATCTTTCATCTCCACGGCCTACCCCTCCACATTGTGTCTGATCGCGGGGTCCAGTTCACTTCGTGCTTCTGGAGAGCTACGTGTAAGCTGCTGGATGTCACCCTGGATTTCTCCTCCGCTTATCATCCACAGTTCAATGGCCAAGTGGAGCATATCAACCAGATCCTTACCAGCTACCTCCGGCACTTTGTCAACGCTCACTATACCGATTGGGTGGAGCTCCTACCATGGGCCGAGTTCTCCTACAGCAACCATGAGAGCGAATCTTCTTCCAAGTCCCCGTTCTTTGTGGTCTACGGTCAACATCCCCGGATTCCGTTTCCGGTCTCCGCTTCGGTGGACAACCCGGCCGCGGAGTCTCTGGTCAGCGAATTTTACACCATTTGGGAGGACACTAGATCTGCACTTCTTCAATCCTCCGAGCGGATGAAGAAGCATGCTGATAAGGGACGTCTGGATCCACCTCTATTCCATCCGGGAGACAAGGTTTGGCTCTCCTCCAAACATGTTCATCTCAAAATACCCTCCTATAAGTTAGGTCCACGGTTCATCGGCCCGTTTGAAGTCCTCAAGCAAATCAACCCAGTAGCCTACAAGTTAAAACTCCCGGCCACCTTACAAATTCCCAACTCTTTCCACGTATCTCTCCTCAAACCAGCTGTGGTTTGAGGAGAGATACCTCCCCAGCTCCGGTCTCCGCTGAGGACGTCTATGAGGTAGAGAACATTCTGGCCACGAAGAAGGTAAGAGGGAAAACCTTTTTTCTGGTGGATTGGAAGGGGTTTGGCCCTGAGGAGAGAACTTGGGAACCCAGGGAGAACATCCACGCCCCTCTTCTCCTTAAATTTTTTTTTGCTGGCCTGAAAAAGAGGGGGCGTAAGGGGGGGGGTACTGAAGCATCGGCTTCTCTGCCTCCTGCCCGGCAGAGACGCCGTCCTCCTTACCGCCGCTGTCCTCCTCCGGCGTCTTCTGGCCTCCCTGCAGCTGCTGCTGGTGCACGCAGCTTCCCCGGCTCTGTGCTTAGGGCACGCGCGCGTGCTCCCTCCCTCTTAAAGGGGCTTCGCGCGCCGTCCTAAAAAGTCCCCGGCCAATGGCCGGAGGACTTCCCCTATAAAAGGCACCTCCTCCAATATGGAGGTGCCCATGCAAGGTTGTAGCTTTGTGTGTTAAACTCTGCTTCAGCCCTCAGGTCCCGCTGCTAAGCCTGACTACCAGTCCTACCCGCCAGCCTGACTTCTAGTCCAGCCCGCCAGCCTGACTACAAGTCCAGCCCGTCTGCTTGTCTACTCTCCAGCCCGACAGTCTGTCTACAGTCCAGTCCGCAAGTCTGTCTATGGGCTCTGTCCGCCTGCTTACCTGGAAGCTTCCGCCTGTCACTTGCCGTGACCACCTGACAGCCTACCTAGAGGCTCCTGCCTGTCACTTGCCGTGACCACCTGACTGCCTACCTAGAGGCTACTGCTCGTTACTTGCCTTGCCTGCCTGACAGCCTACCTGGAGGCTCCCACCTGTTACCTGCTGTGCCTACCTGTCAGCCTACCTGGAGGCTCCTGCTTGTTCCAGCCGTGTCTGCCAGTCCGTCTGTCCGGACCACCCGTCAGCCTGCTTGCCGTGCTCATCTGCTGAACCGGTAAGTCCTTACCATCTGACCCGTGGGAGTCACCTGCTCTCTTACAAGGTCGTCCCCAGAGTAGCACCTGGTCCCTCTGCTTGGTCCCTCCCTGGTCACGGAGTCAATTGAGCCGCCAGATGACACCAGACAAATGCACGCACATCCTCAAGCTCCAGAGAGGAAGAACTACTGCTCTTGCTAAAGCTTTCACAAGTAGTAATGAATATCGCCGGCACCTTCCTCTGGAACACTGCAGGTATTTATACACCCAGGCCAGGGAGTTAATTAGCCAGAGGAATGTAGCTGTTGGATCCTAGAAACAGCCTCTAAGATGTCTGTAATGCCAAACGTAGAGATCTCCTGCAACCCACTGCAGGGCGACTGTCTGTCACTTCTGACACACCCGTGACACATATACAGTGGCTTGCAAAAGTATTCACCCCTTTGACTTTTTACCTATTTTGTTACATTACAACCTGTGTTTATATAGTTTTGTAACCTGATATGTGTATGATGCATCAGCACTAGGGTTGAGCGAGTATGTTCTGTCTGAGTATGCTCGGGCCGAGCTCCGAGTATTTACAGCTGCTCGGTGATAAGCTTGAATCGCTCCTTGTGCATGATTTGCAACTGTTTGTCAGTTTTATTACATGTGAGGAATGTGTAAGAAATAGACATTCCTCACATGTAATAAAGCTGTCAAACAGTTGCAAATCATGCACACGGGAGCGATGTAGTGTAGTACCGAGTGGTTACATCCTATTGGTATATTTCTCTCATAAATAACTCTTTATACTGCACTATGCACTATGCACTTTTGATGGCACCTTAAACATTACTTTGCACTTTAGTCAAACTATTTATCATATATGTTTAATTTGAAGATATTATTGGTCTTTACTATAGAGAATTGACTTATATGATATAAGATATATAAAATTCTGAGATTGTACTTTGTTTATGAGTCTTCCCATTTCACCAGGAGGGTGGAAAGTTTTTTATTTTTTATTTTTTTTTTTTGCATATAATAACTGAGATACCGCATTTTTTCCTGTGCTTATTTTCTTGTTTCTGTCAAATAAAGATGAAAACATTTTTTTACAATTTTTTGGGGTAGTTCTACTTTCTTTTTATTGAGGGGAGCAGTGGTTGCACATACGCACTACTGCTCTACTCAAACATGGACTTTAGTTTCTCCATTCTTGTGATCAGTGGAAACCCCAGATGATGGATATTTAGCACCTATCCTGTGGTTAGGTGATATTTGTTGCTTATTGGACCACCCTTATAAGTGGGGTTGTTTTAGAGCGTCAGTTTCCCCTTTTAGTCCTGGGTTGAGTATTGGGAGCATGGTATTGGTAACCGACCCACCTTCCCAGAGGTTTGGGATCAGTGGAGGACACATTGAGAGGGTCTTAATCAGAGGAGCAAGGGAAGAACCAAGTAGAAACTGTGGCCACAAAATGGAAGTGCAAGTTCCCAGGCTTAAAGTTGAGGCTCGGTTTGGCTGTAGAATCTGAATAATGGAAAAGTATCAAAAACAATTAATCTCCATCCTGTAAATGCAGCATGTTACATACACTCCTTTGTGCAATATGTTCTTATATCTTGCGTGAATCTGGGTTTTCTGAACTCGCGTCCAGGTTATGATTTTTTCCCGTATTTTGCATCGATTGTGATACTGAATTTTCAGGTTCTGTTTACCTACGATGCACTCGTTGTTGTTGAATCTCAGCATACGTTAATCCTTACTGTGGTTTCTGTGCGGACCTCACACACTCTCGGCTCTCCATCTGTACCGTCTTTCTGCTGTTCCGGCTCAGCTTCCCCTCCCACATCTGTCCCAGGTTCCCAGCACTGGGGGGTAGTGGGAACATCTGGATATGATTTTGGAGGAGGGAAAGAGAACCCTTTTTTGCTGACGTAGCGAAGTCAAAGAGGGTTGGAATAAAAAGCATTATTACCTCCGCCTAGTGACTGAACAGTGAGCATCAAAAAAAGATTAAGCATGAGTCCGTATGTAGATGGACAGTTGGGAAGAATATACTGTGGGAGTATTCTTTGAAAAAGGTTTCTTAGAATGCTTGTTTGTCAATTATCGCCTATCATCTGATGAATTAACAAAATGAACATTCAACAGTTAATTGGATTGTTTATCCCACCAATAACAATGATATTTTAAGAACAATCGTATTAACAATCGTTCTGTGTGCATAGAATTTTGGTTGAAACTGACCATTAAAAAAACGCCGATCAATTTGTACAAGGGGCGTTCATTAAAGATTTCCCCTGACCCACTTCCTGTGGCCTGAGAGCAATGAGACTTGGCACTGCTATTAGTCCTTCTCTACATAGATGCCAACTAGGGACACACACTTCTCCCATCTCTTTAAGCAACTGTAAACACCTCGCTTGTAGAAGTCGGCAGGTTGCTCCAAAAGCCACGTTGTGACTTCGGAAATCAGAGTCTCGTCATCTGGAAAATGCTTGACCTGCAAAAATAACTTCATTGTTGGAAAGAGGCGTAAGTCCGATGATGCGAGGGGGATGCGGTAGAATTTCAAAGCCACAGGAGCAGCTTCCATTTGGGCAACATGTGAGTTGTGAACTGGTGCATTGTCTTGCAGAAGGCAGACACCTTTGGGGAGCATGCCACGTCTCTTGATTTTGATGGACTCCCGCAATTTCCGCAGCAGTGAAGCATAGTATGCCCCAGTAATCATGGTGCCCTTTGCTAGGAAATCCATCAATACTACTCCGTGCTGGTCCCAAAATACTGTGTGCATGACCCTGCCTGCCCAGGGTTGGGCATGTGCCTTCTTTGGAGGTAGTGAGTCATGATGCTTCCATTGCATTTACTGGACTTTAGTCTCAGGATCATCGTGATGGATCCAGCTTTCATCCTGTGTGATCAGTTTGCTGAAAAAGTCCTCCTGGTTTCCATGGCACATGGTCAATAGAGCCTGAGAGCATTCGACTCGTTCCTGCTTTTGGAACCCAGCGAGCGGATACCTTATGCATGTGAAGATGGTCTTGGATGATTTTTTCCACGGACCCCACACTAATCTTGACATTTTTGTCTAGGTGGCGAATGGTTAAGCGGCGATTTTCCAAAATGGTGACCTCCACTTGCTGGATGGTGTGTTCATCAATAGCAGAGTGGGGTCGCCCTGGAATTGGAGTGGTTTGCACCAAAGTCCGACCACATTTCAATTGACGATGCCAGTTCTTGACTACATCATATGATGGGGAATCTTCACCATAAACCTCTTTCATCTCGTTGAACGTCTCCTTTGCTGTGCGGCCTTTCAAGTAAAGGAGCTTGATGACTGCTCTGTATTCCACTGCGTCCATTATCAAACCTCACACCACTTCAGCACCTGTAAAATCACGACCGTTATAAGTTCTGAGTTGCAAATTGGCACGTAACCTATAGACTTATATCATTACACTTATGAAGTTTCAGCGTCCTGTGATAAATAGAAGTGGGTCAGGGGAAATCTTTAATGAACGCCCCTCGTATATAGCCGATTGATGGTCGTTTAATAGCTTCGGTTAGCTGGTGTAAATGCACCTTTAGGCTATGTTCAGATGGGATTTTTGGGAAGTTTTTTAGGTAGCGGATTTCTAGCAAATACCGCAGTAAAAATTGCTTCAAAAACTTTTAAAAGAATCTTACTATTTATTTCAACATAAATCCTTTTTGGCTGTTCACATGCTCAGTTTTTGGAGCATTTTTTCGCCTTCAGGTTTTGAATAATGCCTGCTGGGTAAAAAAGAAAGTACATATTACTTCTAAGGCTACAGCCCCACTAGCAATATTTGGTCAGTATTCGGTCAGTATTTTTTCTCAGGAGTGGGAGCCAAAACCACTTAAGGAACAATAAGAGAAAAGGTATAATAGAAACAACTGCACCAATTCTGCATTTATCACCCACTCCTGGTTTTGACTCACACTCCTGAGAAAAAATACTGACCGAATACTGAGCAAATACTGATAGTGGGGCCGTGGCCTTAGAGGTAGATTTCTGGAATCTGCTGCAAATTTGACACAAGTAAAAAAATTGCTTTTTCAGGGGGAAAAAAAGCCTCAAAAATTCGTCAAAACCACTTTAAAACCTCTTCAAACAAACACTTGAAGAAAATAAAAAATATGCTTAAAAATCTGTTTTTATGCGTGAAAAATTTGCCGTTTTAGAACACCTGAAAAAATTGTGTCTAAACATCAGCAACCTAATGCTGCTGAGTGTGCAGATGTTATATTCTAAAGTTGCTAGTGGGTTGGGAACCTACTGGCTGCATCTCAAATTCTCGTGGAGTGCTGCTATGTTTGGATTGGTCTTATGCCATTCTAGTGATATGACCTGTAGGTGTGAGACTGAAATAACATGTCTGTGATTTTGCTTGTATGCAAAAATTGGACAGTTTTTCATCAATGTGCTGTATTTGCTTTTCATCCGGTTTTGGTTTGAGGTCCGTTTTTTGTGTGTGATGTGTTTTTCTAAAAAATAAACAAAGAAAAAACATGTAGCTAGTGCCAAAGATCTGGAGCTCTGGTCCCGGGCCACTGGCAAGTGACATTTTGAAATTTTGACGCCAATACAGTTCGATCACCAGCTGGTGGTGTTTTGTAGGCCGCAGCCTACTGACGTCACTGCTTTGCGCCGTCTGCGTGGACTCCCCCTTGTGTGCAGGGCAGAGGGCTTTGTGAGTGTTGACATTGGGAGAGAAGATTGGGTAAGTATAAACTTTATTTTTTTTAAAGAAGCTGTGGCACTATGGGTGCAGTATTACCAAGACCACATTCAGTGGGGCCTTATTACTAGAGAGGGCTCTCTGGGGCATTATAACTAAAGGGGGTACTCGGGATATAATTACTGATGGGGGTAGTAAGGGTGTGTTATTACTGGAGAAGTCACTCTGAGGGAATTATTACTGGAAGGGACACTCTGGGGGACATTATTACTGGAGAACGCACTCTGGGGACATATTACTAGAGGGGACACTATGGGCAAATTATTACTGGAGGGGTCTTTATGGGCACATTATTACTGAAGAAGGCACAATAGGGGTATTATTACAAGAGGGGGTAGTTACAGGACATTATTACCGGAGAGAGCACTCTGGGGGTATTATTACTGGAGAGGACAATATGGGCACATTATTACTGAAGAAGGAACACTGGGGGAATTGTTACAAGGGGGTAGTTACAGGACATTATTACTGGAGGGTACACTATGGGCACATTCTTACTGAAGAAGGCACAATAGAGGCATTATTACAAGAGGGGGGAGTTACAGGACATTATTATTGGAGAGGGCATCTGGGGACATTATAATTGGAGGGAACACTATGAGCACATTATTACTGAAGAGGCACACTGGGGGCATTATTACAAGAGAGGTTTTTACATGACATTATTACTGTGAGGGCACTCTAGGGGCATTATTACTGGAGAGGGCTCTCTGAGGGAATTATTTCTAAAGGGGCACTTGCAGTATAATTACTGATGGGGTAGTGAGGGGGCATTATAACTGGAGAAAACTTTCAGGGGTATTATTACAGGAGGAGGAAGTTGCAGGAAATTCTTACTAGAGAGGGCACTCTAGGGGCATTATTACTGGAGAGGGCACTCTAGGGGCATTATTACTGGAGAGGGCACTCTAGGGGCATTATTACTGGAGAGGGCATTCTAGGGGCATTATTACTGGAGAGGGCTCTCTGAGGGAATTATTACTTAAGGGGCACTTGCAGTATAATTACTGATGGGGTAGTGAGGGGCATTATAACTGGATAAAACTTTCAGGGGTATTATTACAGGAGGAGGAAGTTACAGGAAATTCTTACTGGACAGGGCACTCTAGGGGCATTATTACTGAAGAGGGCACTCTAAGGGCATTATTACTGGAGAGGGCACTCTAGGGGCATTATTACTGGAGAGGGCACTCTAGGGGCATTATTACTGGAGAGGGCACTCTAGGGGCATTATTACTGGAGAGGGCACTCTAGGGACATTATTACTGGAGAAGGTACCTACAGGACATTATTACTGAAGAGGACACTCTCGGGGCATTATTCTAAGACGGTGTAGTTAGGGGGCATTATTACTGGAGAGGTCACTTGAGCCACAGATTCAGGGGTAGCATCAGAATGGGGAGCTTGTGCAGGCAGGCTGGCAATAGGTAAAAATGGGGCTAGAAAAGTGAGAAGTCAAATGTGTCCGTGTTACACACTGCAGACAAAAGTCATCAATCATATATGCCTGGTCCTGATGGAAAAATGGGAAAAGTGAATGACTCCCATAAGAAATAAAGTCACCATATATAACTGTACTGTAATATACGATCTGCAGAACTGGCATCTACCACTTTATGGTCACTCTATGATGGTAATATTGTTTTTTTATAGTGTTCATTTATTTTGGTGGTACAATATAGTCATTGTGTAGTGGTATATAGAGGTGTACAGTGGTATAATGGTGTGTGTTTGACCATAACTTTCAGGACCCTAGCAATGCCCCAGGGGTGGAGGTTTGCCAAGCTTCTCCTCATCGCACCCTATACATAAAGAAATGTATATCTCAAACAAAGACATTTATCTTTATAAAGAATGGAAAAAAACCTCCATGGGTCAGAGATTCCCATGTGAAGGCTGATAACATGTCTGATAGCGGACACATGTTACCAGGCTGTGTAACGGCTTTGGTTGTACAATACAGCAGACGAAACGCGGGTTAATTGACTGGGAGTATAGGCAGATCTCACAGATTGGGATGAGCTTTCCCTGCGGCTCGGATATGTTTTTTCATGCTGTACATGTTTTTTCTAATTCATATGGGAGAAAATTCTAAACACATTCAGGAAGGAACACGGGACTGTATCAGGCAACATGCACAATATCTGGAACAAACACGTGCAAAGCATTTCTCCTAATCCTAATAACGGAAATTCCTGCAAAATCTGATGCGGACCCTGTCGTTCTCTTTTCTAAGGATCAATATATTTTTCATTAAGAGTCTGAATATGAACAACAATTAATTAGCAATTAGCAACTAAAGAATAAAGGGCATGACCTCTAAATAATACCCCGTTCACACGGGCCATATATACACCGTAACTCCTGGACTGACTATGGGTCTTCCAACCTGAATTTACAGCCTCATAGAGACACATGGACCTGTAACTTGGAGTCGATCAGTCTGGACATTGCGTCTGAATCTGGGCTGAAGGCCCATATACTTTCAGCCTCTTAACAACTGCTGGACCAGAAGGGTTCTTCAGCAGGTAAGAACTGCTTGTCTGCTATTTGAAAGGGAAGCAATCATCAGAAAATCACCTATTGTTTAAAACAGGTTATTAAAAAACAAACAAATAAGATTAGTAATCTTGCAATTTTCAAACTGGCCCCTGGGAATTTTTCAGCAGGCTCCTTATCATCAGAGGCAGGATTGCAGTGACAGGTGACACCTCTATAGATAGCTGATAACACAGGATTTACTAATAACTATAGGTGATGTCACAGCTGACCCTCCTCCCCCTCCCTGCACAATTGTCTTTGCACATGCTCATTAGATGCTTCAATTCAAAAAATAGGATCAGGATCTGACCATTGTAGCTATGTACATATGTTGTTTCCTGAAACAAAAGGAAGTGTAAGGCTATGTTCACACTAGGCGTTTTTTCAGCGTATTTTTTTTTTTGCGTTTTTTAATGTAAATGTTCATCTGCGTTTTACAGTACCAGCGAAGTCTATGAGATTTCAGAGATCTCATGCACACACATTGGTTTTTGTGTCAACAGTATTTTCTGCTTTGCATGGTTTTTATGCACAATAGAGCATGCCACTTCTTTCAGCATCTTTTCTGTGTTTTCTTCAGCATTTTTCACCCATTGAAAGTAATGGGTGGTGAAAAAATGTTGAAAAAATGCCTAGTGTAAACATAGCTATCAAGTTTTGCAGCGTTTTTAGGGAAAAAAGCAAGTACAGCAGTATGTGAAACTCATTAATTTTTGTTATTTTGCCATCTTGTCTTGGTCACCTGAGATGGCAGTTTGGATTAAGTTTAATTAAATTAGTGATCTGTACAATGTAAACATTGGCTGAGCTAGGTGTGAGATTGAACAATACCTGTGGCCCATGGAGGTGTAAAATTGAACAATCTTTGAGTAACTCAATGGCAGGCCATAGTGTGAAAATAAATAGTGTCCTACAATCTCAATGCACTGCCAGTGTCTTAGTAAAACTATTCTTGAACAATTCACCTCCCCCCGCTGTTACATTTGTAATTCTGGTTAATATGGTTTCATATATATCTTGCATTGGTGACCTGTGTTCATGCTTCTGTGGTGGAAGCAAAGCTGTACTTTGGGATCCTGCAAAACGCACCAAAAAAGGCAAAAACGCACAAAAAAACACACCAAAACCTGTGTTTTTGACGCAGCTTCTTTCCTGCCAAGAGATCAGGTTTTGCTGCAGGAAAAAAACGCTGAAAAAACGCCTAGTGTGAACATAGCCTAAGTCTAAAATTGTCACAGTGGCCAGTGTGGAAATTGCAAGATTCCGATTTTTTATTTTTAATACAGGTTCTAATGTATAAAAAAAAACATTGCCAAAAATTTGTACAAAACAAGTTTTTATGTTAAAGGGGTTGCTCCCTTTCAATTAAATTTCTACACCGGCTGAAGTTTGATATGAAAAAAAACCCAAACCTCACTGTACTCACTTTCCCTGGGTCCACCGGTGAGTCTTTGCCACCGCTCTCGATGCCTGGCATTAGCTGCGGCACTGACGTCACTTTGACAGCATAACAGCCATTAAGTGAATTCAATGGCATCAGTGTAGATGGGACATGTCTTTCAGAGCCAACAAGCTCATTGATTAGCTGCAGCGCTGTTGACATGATGTCAGCACTGGAGTCAATGTCAGACACACCGAGAGCAGTGGCAGAGACTCACCGGTGGACCCAGGGAAAGTGAGTACAGTGAGGTTTCTTGTTTCATAACAAACTGCAAACAGGATAGAAACTTAATTGAAAAGGAACAACCCCTTTAAATTATTATTTTTTAATTGTTGAAAATGTTTAATTTTTTGCATATCACAGTCTATATTAAAAAATGAACAAACAAAAAAAATCTTGCAATTTTTCTTCCTGGCCAATAGGGGTAATTTAAGACTCCTACTTCCTGTTGGGCACATGAACATTAGCAGCCATAGACTGATCCCATATTTTATATAGAAACCCTCTAAGCCTTTATGAAGGAAGGGAGGGGTCGAGGTGAGCTTTGACAACAGTCTATTGTGAATGGTGGATCCTGTGTTATTTACTGTATATAGTGGTGTTACATGTGATTGCAATCCTGTCTGTGATGATAATGAGATCACTGAAAAATCTTATGCAAAGATCAAGGAGTGTGAGTCTTTTGTATAAGACCTAAAGGGCCAGTGTGAAAATTGCTCATTTTTCTATATGTCAATGTAGATAATTGTATGGAAAATTAAAAAACAATATAAGCAAAAATGTTTTAAAAATACATTTAACATAAAAAAATTGAATCAAAAGGTCCTGGCACAGTCCCTTTAAGCTTCAGATATCAGTGATTAAATGAGGGGGGGAGGGGGAGCTTTGAAATCAGCCACTTGTGATTGATTGTTCCTGTGTTATTTACTGTATATACTGTATGTTGTTAAGTTTCATTGTAATCATGTCTGTAATGATAATGAGATCGCTGAAAACTCTTATGTAAAGATCAAGAAGTGTGAGTTTCTTGTATAAGACCTAAAGGGCCGTGTCAAAATTGTAAAATTTATGTATGTCAATACAGATAATTGTATGGAAAATTAGAAAAAACAAAATGAGCAAAAAAATATTTTAAAAATACATCTAAAATAAAAAAATGATTGAATCAGGAGGTCCATGCTCAGTCCCTTTAAGCTTCAGATATTAGTGATCGAATATGGGGGGTGGGGTGGGGGGAGGTGAGCTTTGAAATCAGCCGATTGTGATTGGTTGTTCCTGTGTTATTTACTGTATGGTGTTAACTTTCATTGTAATCCTGTCTGTGATGATAAAGAGATCGCTGAAAAGTCTTATGTAAGGATCAAGAAGTGTGAGTCTCTTATATAAGACCTAAAGGGCAGTGTTAAAAATACAAAATTTTTGTATGTCAATATAGATAATACAATAGTATAGCAAATTAAAAGGAAAAAAAAAGAATGTTTTAAAAATGTATTTTACATTATAAAATGATTTAAACAAGAGGTCCTCTTAAACTTCAGATATTAGTGATCCATACCCATCTGGCTTAGTGCTGACCCCATCAAAAGCCATTTTTTATGGCTTTAAAAGCAGGTATGTTCTTGGCCCAATTTTTGTAAGTGGCAATATATCAGGAAAATTTGACAACAATCGCCTAAACAAATTGAAGGACTCTTCTCTGTAGCTTCAGATCCAATGACAGCGCTGTGACATGGAAGGTAAAGCGTTCCTTTCTATGTATCTTGTGAGTCCCAGGCTGTCCGGCACTATGAGCAGATGTTCATTCTACGAAGACCGTTTCCTGTTTGGATAGAAGCATTTGGCAGTGGCACTGTTATGTGAACTTTATGAATATGTTTTCCTTCTTAATTCTATCCTTTTTAGCTTGTTTGTTTAATCCTTGTTTTCCTATAAATGGCGCCCCCCCCCGCTCCTCCTGTCGACTTAACGGTTATTTCCATAAGTCACTGCACCCACTCACCCCGCACTCACTTAGTAACACACAGTCACATATTTGATATCCGCAATGTCGCATTTTTCCGAGATTGAGGCATTTGTCACCGTGACCCTCTCTCTGCTTATCCACTACTCGGCTCCACCGTGAGAATTTCCTGCCCTGGACCACATTGCTTTTTCTTGATTGGTCGGCAGTGAAGTCATAAAATGCAGAAGTCCTCGAAATACCACTATATAGGGGAATAAGAGGCTTAGACTTCCCATAGAACCATATCTTCCCATATGTTTCCTTAACACGTTATAGGATTTTTCTCATTCCTGACAATGATGCAGTGGGACTCAAATCCAACTTCTGTTTGCGTCACTTTGCAGTGGGAGTGACATGAACACGACTCCCTCTTGCCCGTAGAATATTGCCACTCCCTTATCATCGTTAAGTCATTCATTTCGCCCTAATACAGCTGTTCAATGACCCAAATGTGAACTCCATTGTTCTATGGGCTTCTTCCTAGCACTCCACTAAAGAGGGATTTTGTATCCCTGGTCCCACATCTTATGTCCTAGACGTGACAGGTCCTGCAATTTAATGCCAGCCGTGTAGGTGCCATTGGCAGACAGTGTCGTTTTTTTTCCTTAAAAAGTTATCTCATGTTTGGCTTTCACTAGAGTTTTCCTTCTAGTTACTCCAGAATTTTATTTTACATCTGATATATTTTCTTGTTTTGGAAATTCCCACGGTAATTATTCATCAGGGAATCCTCCAGAATCCCAAAGTGCAGTGCAAGTGCAACACCCTAATACACTATATGGACAAAAGTATGTGCCCCCTCCGCATTACATGTACAGAAACTCTTAAAACCTCCTGTCGTAGAGAAAAATTGTAAAATATGTAAAGACATCAATGGAGAGGGGACATATCATCTTCACATTGAACATGGGATTAATTATAACTGGGGAAGTGAGAAAGAGCTGACACTTCAACCTCCATTGCAGTAGAACCTGCTGCCATGAACAGGTAATTACATCGGGGGATCTGCTGAGAGCCAGCCACTAAGTCTAGAATTCGTATACTCAGAGACTGAGAAGTACGGGGGCTTCCTCTGCTCATAGGAATTATCTCAGATACTCTGGAGCCAGTGGTTAGTGATGAATATTGGGGTTTGCATCGATCCCATATTTATGGGAGATAAATTTTCTGTGTTGCGGTGAAGTGACGAACATAGCGCCTTCACTCACATCACCGTATCGGAGGGATGGATGATGCTGTCCATGCCTTGTTTCATCTTTATAGAAAATTAAAATTGTGATGGGAAACATGACAACAATATTTGCCGCCTGGGACCTCCAGGGGTGAAAATAGCCTGAAAGTTAGGGATCTCATAATCTCCTAAAGACCTAGCATATCCCACGACTAGCCCCCCCATATGAGCTCACCAAGGGGAGGTATGTGGGCATGACTTTGATGTAATAAAAATCAGTTTTGTTTTTTGTCATTTGTCATTTTTTTTTCCCCTGCACTTTATGGTCTCCTGTTGTCTTTTAAGCTACTGATTGATTGCTAACGAGTTAAATCTGTATAGATCTAAGCAGATATGTCCCTATATATTGAGACTTAGTCAAGGGGCAGCATTTATGCGGGGGCATTTATGCATATAGCATTTATGCATACTTTATCCAAGTGCCATAATTTATCAAAGTGCCCTGGCAGTTAGAAAATGGCAGTTGCACAGGGCAGGAGACAGGTAAGACATGCAAGAGATTTAAACAAACTTGCTTCAAGGTCATGTTTTTGGCAAACAGTATTCACCATTTGTATTTGTGCCATTTATATTCTGGCTGCTACAATCATCCACATTCACCGTTCTCCCACAATTGTGGCACACTTCATCCATATTAATCCCTCACTCCTCTCTTCTCCTATGTACAGTTGTCATGCTCTCTTCACAATGTTATACCACGCAGATCCATTCATTCCCACCATACAACGCAGGAAACGCTCTCACAAATCACTCAATCATCTGCTCACTCTCTGTATCTTCCTTCTATTAGTCGCAGGTGATATTTCTCCCAACCCAGGACCCTCCAGTAATAACACTAACTCTTTCCCTGTTACATTCAGAAACCCTGCTAATCTCATTAATATTCCCTGCATATCTTCTGTCTCATTCAACTGTGCCCTTTGGAATGCACGCTCAGCATGTAATAAACTCTCTTGCATCCATGACTTTTTCCTCTCTAATTCCCTCAACCTTCTGGCTCTCACTGAAACCTGGATCCAGCAGTCAGACACCACCGCCGCTGCAGCTCTCTCCTATGGTGGCCTACATTTCTCTCATACCCCGCGACCTGACAACAGATCAGGGGGAGGTGTTGGTCTGCTTCTTTCAACAAAATGTACTTTTCAGGTTATCCCCCCTGTAGTCTCGCTTATCTTCCCGTCTTTTGAGGCCCACACAGTCAGACTCTACCGGCCCTTCTCCCTGCGAGTGGCAGTTGTCTATCGCCCTCCAGGTCCCCCCGTCAATTCCTGGATCACTTTGCTGCCTGGCTTCCAAATTTTCTTTCCTGCGACATCCCCACGATAATCATGGGAGACTTTAACATCCCAATTGGCGATCCTCTTTCCCCATCTGCCACGCATCTTTTATCACTAACCTCCTCCTTCGGCCTTTCACAGCTTGCTAATTCTCCTACACATGAGGACGGGAACACATTGGACCTGATCTTCTCCCGGCTTTGCTCAGTACATGACTTTACTAACTCTCCCCTTCCACTCTCTGACCATAATCTTCTTTCATTCTCTGTCAAGAACTGTGACTCTACTCAAGACACTCCCACCGTCCACACTTATAGAAATTTATGCGCCATTAACACCCAGAAATTTATAAAAAGGTTGCAATCATCATTGGCCCCAATCTCCTCCCTCTCATGTCCCGACTCTGCATTGAAGCATTATAACAAAATAATGCTATGCGCCCTGGATGAAGCCGCACCTCCTACACAAAGAAAAATTCGGCATAGATGGCGACAACCCTGGCACACGCCTCAAACACGTCTTCTCCAGAGGTACTCCAGGTGCGCTGAACAGTTGTGGAGAAAATCAAATCTGCCCGAAGATTTCCTCCACTATAAATTTATGCTGAAAACATATAACTCTGCCCTTCACCTCTCCAAACAAACCTACTTTAGCAACCTCATAATCTCACTTTCCAATAATCCTAAACGACTCTTTGACACATTTCATTCTCTCCTCAATCAAACAACACAGGCCCCGACCACCGACCTCAGCGCTGACGATCTGGCCAATTATTTCAAAGAAGAAATTGACCATATCCGACAGGAAATTTTCTCCCAATCCCCAAATGTTATGCATGCTCTCCCCCGCCACATTGTATCTTGCTCATTTTCTGACTTCGAACCAGTCACGGAAGATGAAGTGATCAGGCTCCTTGCATCTTCTCGCCCTACCACCTGCACCAGTGACCCTATTCCCTCACATCTCCTTCAGTCCCTTGCTCCAGCTGTCACCACTCACCTAACTAAAATTTTCAACCTTTCCCTCTCATCTGGTATCTTTCCCTCTTCTTTCAAACACGCCAGCATACATCCATTACTTAAAAAAACATCCCTTGACCAGAACTGCACGGCCAACTACAGACCTGTTTCCAATCTTCCCTTTATCTCTAAACTCCTGGAACGCCTGGTCCATTCCCGTCTAATCCGCTATCTCTCAGACAACTCTCTTCTTGACCCTTTACAATCTGGTTTCCGCTCTTTACATTCTACTGAAACTGCCCTCACTAAAGTCTCTAATGATTTACTAACAGCTAAATCTAATGGTCACTGCTCCCTACTGATTCTCCTGGATCTCTCTGCAGCATTCGACACTGTGGATAACCAGCTCCTCCTCACTATGCTCCGCACTATTGGCCTCAAGGACACTGTTCTCTCCTGGCTCTCCTCCTATCTCTCTGACTGCTCCTTCTCTGTGTCTTTTGCCGGCTCCTCCTCCTCCCTACTTCCTCTTACTGTAGGGGTTCCTCAAGGATCAGTCCTAGGTCCCCTTCTTTTCTCCTTATACACTGCTCCTATTGGACAAACAATCAGTAGATTCGGTTTTCAGTACCATCTCTATGCTGATGACACCCAATTATACACCTCTGCTCTGGACATCACCCCTGCATTACTACAAAAGACCAGTGATTGTCTTTCTGCTGTGTCTAACATCATGTCCTCCCTCTGCCTAAAACTGAATCTGTCAAAAACTGAACTACTCGTCTTTCCTCCCTCCACTAACCTACCTGTGCCCGATATTGCCATTTCCGTTTGTGGCTCAACCATTACTCCCCAGCAACAAGCCCGCTGTCTTGGGGTCATTTTTGATTCAGATCTTTCTTTCACTCCTCACATCAAATCACTCGCTCGTTCATGTCATTTATGTGGCACCCCAGGGGTCTGGTTTCCCACAGTAATGTAATGTTATGTCTGAGAGCAGGTGGGAGGTCCTTTGGTCAGGGATCCTGTGCATGCCACACCTCCTGCCCAGTCTTGGGAGGGGAAGACCTTCCCCTATATAAACCCGGGGCTGAAGCAGGGTTAGTCAGTCAAGGAGAGTAGAGACAAGAAACAGTCACAGGAAGAAACAGCAGAAGCTCAGTGGGAGCAATACTACTACAAATCAGGGGCTGGCAGCTGCAGAGCTCGCCCTGACTGAGAAGCTTTCTTACCGGACCCGGCGTCCGAGGCTGTGGGGACTAACTCTTACCCAGCAGCAGAAGCCGACCGGCAGGGGATTTCAGGTCCTCAGGCCCAGAAACCCGAAGGCACGGTCACACGCGTGGGACCAGCGCCGCCATCGTGGAGCGGAAGCCATTAGAAGGCCCCGAGTCACCGGCCATACGGGTGAGCACCACACGGTACACTCAGGGACGTGGGCTACCTATATCCGCTTCTAGCAAGGTAGCCAGAAGAGTACAGTCAGTTTGGGAGGCCTACAACTCCGCCTGGCCAGGGGAGATCCCATCTGCTCAAGGACTGACCAGGCCCCGTTCGCTAGCAAGTACTCCGGGAGGGTCTATCGTTGTTACCAGTAAAGACCCTGAATTACACCGCACCGTCTCTGAGTGGTTCCTGCTACCCTCATCTTCCACGTCGGCTGCCCTGAGGCCATACCCCTCCCGTTGGGGGTTATACTATCACGCTGCACAATTCTACACCGGCCTCAGCGGTCTGCCCTGCAGCGGCAGCTCCATAGCTGCAAATCAACGGGTGGCGTAGTCGACACTCAAATAACATCTATCAAGACTGCCACACACTGAGTTGACTCCCTGGGCACGGACCGGGTCCCCGCCACTCGGAGACTACAACCCTCATCTGATCCGGTTCCGGGTAAGCCCCCGTGCGCGAGACGCTGCGCGACACAGCAGGCCCAGGGGCGCGTCATTTACACCTCAAAAACATCTCAAGAATCAGGACTTTTCTCACCTTTGACTCAGCAAAAACTCTTACTGTAGCTCTTATTCATTCTCGTCTTGACTATTGCAACGCTCTACTAATCGGTCTCCCTCTTACTAAACTCTCCCCTCTCCAATCCGTCCTGAACGCAGCAGCCAGGATCATATTCCTTGCCAACCGCTACTCCGATGCCTCTTCCCTGTGCCAGTCATTGCATTGGTTGCCCATCCAATATAGAGTTCATTTTAAAGTTATCACGCTTACCCACAAAGCGCTCCATGCTTCAGTACCCCCCTACATCTCCTCCCTTGTCTCAGTCTACCACCCTACACGTGCCCTCCATTCTGCAAATGACTTAAAACTAAAATCCTCCATAATCCGAACTTCCCACTCCCGTCTCCAAGATTTCTCGCGTGCTGCGCCAATTCTTTGGTAAGCACTACCCAGGACAGTTCGATTAATTCCCAATACCCACAGTTTCAAGTGAACCCTAAAAACACATTTCTTTAGACTGGCGTATCGCCTAAACACACTCTATCCGTCCCAGTTTTCCCCCATATTAAAATCTTCTTCAACTTTGGGTTCATACCAACCATGCACTTAATAGCCTCGGTCAGGACTGCACACATACTGGCTGGCGACCAGTCCATGTATTATTATTTATCCTATTCAGTATATCAAGGCTGCATTATACAATATATGTACTTTTTAACTTTTGTGTCTCCCCCACTTCTTCATAGACTGTAAGCTCGCGAGCAAGGCCCTCACTCCTTTCGATATGAGATATGCTTATTCTGTATTGTCTGTATATGTCCCCCCTAAAATTTGTAAAGTGCTGCGGAATATGTTGGCGCTATAAAAATAAAAACTATTATTATTATTATTATTATTATTTGTCTGTTCTGGAAGATACAGTGTTCTGTGGTCCTGTCCATTGCTCTAAGGAATGCTTCCCTCCACTAAGTGTTGAGCCGTTTCCGTGACATAGGTTTAGTACTTTTCTTTGTTATCCTTTTCTTGGACCAGATTTTATATACCGTATTGTTTTGTTCCCATTTTGTAACATCTTTGCATATTTTTTATAAACACTGCCTACCTTTCTGGATTAAATATATAAAATTTAATACCGCCGTTCCTCTTGCTCTGTAAACCGCACCCCTGAAGCAATACGCTACCTGTTACAGGTGTCCAATCGGCCTGTATAAACGATTGATGGTGGTAGCTAGTTCATGTTGTTATTGTGGAGTTGGCAGTGACCGTATCGGGGTGTATGTATATGTATATATACACTGCTCAAAAAAATAAAGGGAACACTTAAACAACAGAATATAACTCCAAGTAAATCAAACTTCTGTGAAATCAAACTGTCCACTTAGGAAGCAACACTGATTGACAATCAATTTCACATGCTGTTGTGCAAATAGAATAGACAATAGATGGAAATTATTGGCAATTATCAAGACACCCTCAATAAAGGAGTGGTTCTGCAGGTGGGGACCACAGACCACATCTCAGTACCAATGCTTTCTGGCTGATGTTTTGGTCACTTTTGAATGTTGGTTGTGCTTTCACACGCGTGGTAGCATGAGACTGACTCTACAACCCACAGAAGTTGCTCAGGTAGTGCAGCTCATCCAGGATGGCACATCAATGCGAGCTGTTTCAAGAAGGTTTGCTGTGTCTGTCAGCGTAGTGTCCAGAGGCTGGAGACTCTACCAGGAGACAGGCCAGTACACCAGGAGACGTGGAGGGGGCCGTAGGAGGGCAACAACCCAGCAGAAGGACCGCTACCTCCGCCTTTGTGCAAGGAGGAACAGGAGGAGCACTGCCAGAGCCTTGCAAAATGACCTCCGGCAGGCCACAAATGTGCATGTGTCTGCACAAACGGTTAGAAACAGACTCCATGAGGGTGGTATGAGGGCCCGACGTCCACAGATGGGGGTTGTGCTCACAGCCCAACACTGTGCAGGACGCTTGGAATTTGCCACAGAACACCAGGATTGGCAAAGTCGCCACTGGCGCCCTGTGCTCTTCACAGATGAAAGCAGGTTCACACTGAGCACATGTGACAGACGTGGCAGAGTCTGGAGACGCCGTGGAGAGAGATCTGCTGCCTGCAACATCCTTCAGCATGACCGGTTTGGCAGTGGGTCAGTAATGGTGTGGGGTGACATTTCTTTGGAGGGCCGCACAGCCCTCCATGTGCTCCTGACTACCATTAGGTACCGAGATGAGATCCTCAGACCCCTTGTGAGACCATATGCTGGTGCAGTGGGCCCTGGTTTCCTCCTAATGCAGGACAATGCCAGACCTCATGTGGCTGGAGTGTGTCAGCAGTTCCTGCAAGATGAAGGCATTGAAGCTATGGACTGGCCCGCCTGTTCCCCAGACCTGAATCCGATTGAGCACATCTAGGACATCATGTGGGACACCACAGACTGTCCAGGAGTTGGCGGATGCTTTAGTCCAGGTTGTTAAAAAAAAAATTGTTAAAAATGTTTAAAATATCCAATAAATTTCGTTCCACTTCACGATTTTGTCCCACTTGTTGTTGATTCTTCCCCAGAAAATTAGAATTTTAGATCTTTATGTTTGAAGCCAGAAATGTGGCAAAAGGTACAAAAGTTCATGGGGGCCAAATACTGTACTTTCACAATGCACTGTATATATATTCCATGTGTTGGAATTGGAGGTGTATATACCATAAGCTCACTGTGAGTTCCCCAATAACTGGCCTAATAGGGAAAACAGCCATGGCACCATCCATCACTCATCAGTCAATTGTGTAATTGTTCTGACATTTGGAGGCAGCGGAGTTGGGTCCCCTAACACCTCACATTCTTATTCTATAGACATTAATATGGAGTTCATCCTTCTTTTGCAGATATAACAGCTCTTCAACACTGATAGCAACAAGCATAGATGAAATGAAGGACTTATTACAGAGTGTCAAGATGGAAAGCTCGAACATGGGACTGCTAGTCGACACAAAGAAGAAGTAGATATTGACTACTGCCAGGTATGATCGGGAGGAACACATTTGAGATGGACGGTGACAAACTGGAAGTTGTAAAGGAGTTCAACCTACTCGGATTGATCATTCAACATACAGCGACAAAAAGTCAATGGGAGAATAGCTATGGGCAAATCAACAATGAAGCCACTGGACAAGGTCTTCAAATCGGGGAACATATCACTGGCGACAAAGAAATGGCTCATACATAGTTTGGTCTTTTCTGTGATAACATACTGATGTGAAACCTGTACGATAAAGGAACAAGACAGACAAATCAACGCCTTCGAACTGTGGTGCTGGAGAAGCATGTTATTAATTCCATGGATGGCAAGAAGAACAAACAAATCAATTTTGGAACAAATCAAGCCAGACATGTCACTCAAATCAAGGCTCACCAAGCTACGATTTGCCTACTTTGGACACACCATATGAAGAGAGCAATCACTGGAGAAGGACATCATGGTGGGAAGAATTGAAGGAACAAGGTAAAGAGGAAGACCAGCAACCCGATGGCTGGATACTATCAAGATAAGGCAGAGAAGACCCCAGTGGAGCTATCTAGGCTTGCACAAGATTGATCTTCCTACAGATCATTCATCCATCAATCCAGCCATCGACATCGAGCAG
Organism: Phyllobates terribilis; assembly: GCF_046119375.1. Lineage (NCBI taxonomy): Eukaryota > Metazoa > Chordata > Amphibia > Anura > Dendrobatidae > Phyllobates > Phyllobates terribilis. The sequence continues at coordinate 111,388,470 of NW_027362773.1, forward strand.
AAGGTTGTTAAAAAGAAAAGTTCTTCTGGGAAGATCTTTCTACAAGATTTTGGAGGTGTCTGCGGGGATTTTTGCCCTCTCATCCAGAAGAGGATTTGTGAGGTCAGACACTAATGTTGGACGAGAAAGCCAGGGTCACAATCTCTCCAGAAAAGTTCCCCGTGACTGTGCCCAGTGCTCAAGGCCGACCCCTGAAAAACAACCCCCATAACATTATAGCGTCTGCATCAAAATTTATAACTGGCACAATAAAGTCAGGCAGGAAACATTCTCCTGGCATTTGCCAAATCTTCGATCTCCACCTCACTTGAGATCAGCTAAGCTATTTGTTTTGAGTCAAAAATGTCCCAAACCATGGCACCACCTTCAATATCACTGCACAATTGCTCTGGAAAACGTCACCTCGTTGCAGCTCCAGCTTGGCATTGCTTTGCTTGTTGTTATGCCGCTGGTAGAATAAAATGATGAAGTAGCTTGGCGAGTGCCATATTTCATTTTTTAAAGGAGGAATATATTATTTTATTTATTCGCATCAGCTTTCAATATCACCCACACCCGAGTGGACAGCAGGTTCCTACTGAATAGTGAAGATCATCATTGTTTGGAATGATCGGGAATGGGTATTCTTCTGAATTCTCTCTTGACTTGACTATATTGCACTGTGAATAAATAGCCTCGTTATTCCACTAATCCATGTCTTTCCTGCTGAGTTATTCCTTTAATGAAAGTGTGATGCTTAGAATGCTGTTGACATGCCCCCTGGGCCGTGGGGTACTTGGTAGCCGGGCCGGTCGATGCTGGGGGATGTGTCACAGTGGCAGTGACCCGGTCCATGACCCAGGGCGGTCAACAAAAGGGGATTAGTGAAAGGGGAATAAAGTTTTTATATATAATGTTCGTGATGCCACCTGTGGTATGCGGCTATATGGAGCCGCCGCTGCGGTGCAGGTCCTCTGGAGCTGATGGTGACGCAGCAGAGTTGGTTCAGCTCTCCAGGGCAGGATGTAGTGATGCTATAGGGTAGATGTGGTTGGTGCGGTTTAATACAGGTGATGGCGCAGCAATAATTCTAGGACACAGTGGGGTGCAGTTTTCAAGATTTACTCACAGTTGTTCAGACTCCAGGTTACCAGCGCCAGGGTAACCTCCCACGTCATCCTGTGTTCACCAAGGAAGGGCTTCAGCAATCTCTCAGGTATTTCGGGAATACTTAATGGGACCCTGTTCTATGTGCCTTCCTCGGTCGTCTTCCTGCGCTGGCTCTCACCCTCCTGCCCTGCGCCTCACAATCAGTGTCCCAAGCCGGTAGCCTCAGATTTTGGCGGGCAACGTGCAGTCCCCTGAATCCTATGCGGCCACCTTTTCGGCGATATAATTGTGGTAGTGAGCAGCTGCACCCTGAAAGTACAGTAGCCTCCGGTTCCTAGCTGAGCCTGGTTGTTCTCCACTAGTTAGGGGCTGGTCCCCTCTGTGGCCTGATCCCTCCACGTCCGTGTAGGTTCGGGCGCATGGGTGGCTTCCGCACTCGCCGTGCCCCTGGGATCCCCTCTGTCTCTGGAGCCTTCCCTTTGCTCCCGTCCTCTTCCAGCCTGTCCTCCTGGGCCTCTCCGTCTAGGCCCGCTCCTCTCTCCTCTCTTCCTGAGCAGAGCTCCTACAGAGCTCCTGCTTCCACTCTTTCTCCTCTCAGACTGATCTGTCTCCCTCAAGATGGTTCTCCTTTTTATACTCCTACTGAAGGTGCTCCCCTGTTCTGCTTCCTCCACCCACACCCATTACATGGTTCCCCCTCTCTTGGCTCCCCCCACTTCCAACCAGGGACAGAGCTCAGTATTAAGCCAGCGCATCTTGCCCCGCCTGCTGGTCTGGAATGGTGTAGTGTTGGTTGTGGGTGTGTGGGTCCCAGGCAGTACTCCCTCCTAACCTAAGAGTGGGGCACCACACCTCTGGGTGAGATGCAGTACCTCAGTGGCGACTGAACCCGCATGGGCGCCACACTGTCTTCAGCGTGTAGCATTTATCATGATATGGCTTTTCTCAGCCAAGGAAATACTGGAAATATCTGTCACAAGTTCTGACTAAACAGGATTACAGCAGAAATCTTTTCCCTCTGCACTTTTTGTCAGTGGGGTGTATTAATTACTATCACAGAAAGCCCAAAGTCTCTGATGAAGCTGGGTGTGTGGCGAAACATGTTGGAGAGGGGAGAGCACTGTCCAACCGTTTAATTAATTGAACCAATTCTTGATAGCCATTCCAGGCACTACGATCACTACCAGGGAATTGTAGCAAGATATGAACAATGAATAGAAATCATATATAGAATATCCTGTGAATAATTGCTGAATTTCTATACAACAAATAAACTAGTGGATGTCAATGTTTTTTTTTAAATTGTGTTATTCCGGAAGTTCCTAAACCCTGCATTCTTTTAATGTGTACACTTGTGAGCAGCATATACAATAAGTGTCATTGGTAGAGGAAAAATATAGGTCATTAGTTTGCTTATTCACAAAATTGTATATGTTAAAAATGGTTAATTTCTACCTGCCGTCTCCGAGGGTCTTTGAATGATATTGAAAGTGTAATGCATAGAATAGTGTCTTAAAGAGAATCTCTCAACAGATTTTTTCTACTTCATCTATAAGCATCATGATGTAGGGGCAGAGACCCTGATTCCAATGATGTGTCCCTTACTGGGCTGCTTGCTGCAGTTTTGATAAAAATCACATTTATAACTGCTGCTTATCTACCAGTTCTCTGAATGCTGAACTGTGTATAACCCCACCCACACCACTGATTGGCAGTGTACACTGTGCATAGGCAGGAAGCTACCAATCAGTGGTGGGGGCGTGGCTGGACTACGAGGCAGCAGGTTTACTAGTCCTCTAGTGATAATCTCCTGTTAATAAAACTGTGATTTTATCAAAACTACAAGAAGCAGCTCACTAAGCGACCTAGTAACTTGGAATCAGGATCTCTGCCCTTACATTATGCTGCTCTCAGATTACATGGCAAAAAACAGTTGACAGATTCCCTTTAGAGGTTTATCCTTTATTATGATATTTCTTGATCAGCCAAGGAAGTGCTGGAAATATCTGTCATACGCTTTGGCTAAACAGATTTACCGCAGAGATCTTTTCTCTCTGCACCTTTACGTCAGTAACGTACGTAATAGGGGGCATTAAAGATCTCAGATTTCAGCTTTCTTTTGCTGTTGGTGCCTGGAATCATAGACCTTACGGCTAATTCATTTGGTCCTGAACCTTCTTACCAATCTGCTATAGAGTTAAACATATAATCAGTGTTCTAGAGTGGCACCACCCAGACATCTGGGGTCATCCCCCCATCCCTCCAGGCAGGGTGGGATTCACAATCTGGTTTAGATTTGGGTGTGGACAGCTCAGTCCGGGTGTAGGAGGGGAGCTGATATGTAGTATTTTACTCCCACAGTTCTGTGTATTACCTTGTTTGACTTTGTTTCTTCCCTTTACATTTTATCTCATTTACAGTTTTAAACAAATCATTCAACCCCCTATTGCAAACTTGGTTTATTAGCAAAATTTACAAACTTTCTGCTGCTTGCAATAAACCAAACAAGAACAATTTAAGTAAATTTTATTACAAGTGGTTTCTCCAAAGCCAACACAAAATGCCACTTTTACTGACTATTGCAATCTCAAAACTATTTAACCCCTTCATGTCAAGCATCTTCAGTGCTTAGTTAATCCCCTTTGAGTGTTATGCCCTGCTGCAGATGTCGTGCATAACCACTGTTGATAAGTCACCGTTGATGAGGAATCTTAGCACATTCTTCATGGACAATGACTTCCAGGTCACTAATATTTTTGGGTTTGCGAGCTCCAACCGCCTTCTTCATAATCCCCACCAAAGATTTTCTATTAGGTTTAAATCAGGCTACAGTAATGACTATTCCACAATCTTCCAAGACTTCATCTGAAACCAAGCGGTGGTGGACTTTGAGGTCTGCTTAGAATCATGGTTCTGCTGGAAGGTCCAATAATTCAAAAACCTCAGTTCCTCCAAGAAAATTATGTTTTCTCCTAGTATTTCCTGATACATGATTGACTCTATCTTGCTCTCCACATGCTGCAGGTTTCCAGGCAGGTCAACTCTGAGCCCTGCCATGCTTCACTGTAGGCATCAACGAGCCACCGCCATGTTTTACTGTAGATATCACAGAGCCTCTGCCATGCTTCACTATAGGCATCACCAAGCACCCTCTATACTTCATTGTAGGCATCACTGAACCCTGCCTGCTTCACTGTAAGCATGACCGAGCCCCCACCATGTTTCACTGTAGGCATCACCAAGCCTCTGTCATTGCCATGCTTTACTGTAGGCATCACTGAGCCTCAGCCATTGTTCACTGAAGGTATCACCGAACCCCTGCCATGTTTCACTGTAGGCATCATCGAACCCTCACCATGCTTCACTGTAGGCATCACTGAGCCTCTGCTATGCTTTACTGTCGGAATCACCGAGCCACCACTATGTTTCTCTGTAAGCATCACAGAACCATGACCATGCTTTACTGTAGGCATCACTGAACCTCTGCCATGCCTCACTGTAGGTATCACCGAACCCCTGCCATGTTGCACTGTAGGCATCACCAAGCTACCGCCATGCTTGTCTGTAGACATCACCAAGTCACTGTCATGCTTTAGTTAAGGCATCAATGAGCCACCACCATGTTTCACAGATAGAGTATTCTTTTCCTCATATACCTCATTCTTCCTCCTCCAAACAATCTGATCCATATGCCCAAAAAGTTCCAGTTTTGTTTCACTGCTACGCAAAACAAAATCCCAAAACTTTTTGTTTATTTTAATCGTTTTGAGCATAATGGAGCTTATTTTTCTTGTAGTTCTGGATCACTTGCAGTCTGGGTTTTGGAATTTTGTTATTGAGACCTTCAAGTAATAGGATGTGCTTTACTGTGCAAACTGAAACCTCAGTGCTGCTGCCACCAAATTTTGCTGCAGGTCTATTGCAGTCATTTGATGGTTTTTGTCCATCTGCCTCCTCAGGAATCTGGTGGCAGCTGATGACAGCTTCTTTGTGCCATGTCCAAGAAGTGTAACCAGTGTTCCTGTAACTTTGAACTTGTGAACTTTGCCTCCAACTGTGTCTCTGGGAATACTCAATGCTTTTATATCTCTTCTCTTAACTTCTTGAACCACTCTTTTGACAAACTAAGACTATTAGTGACCTGGAGGCTAGTACCAATGATGAATGGGTAAAGATTCCTCAGGAATGCTGTCAAAAGCTGGTGTCTGGCTTTGCATCACATTTGCGGCAGGTCATAACAGCCAGAGGGGCCCTGCTAAGTACTAAAGACGCTTGTCATGGAGGGGGGTAATTATTTTGAAACTTACAACTACAAAGTGACATTTTGTGTTAAATTTGGAGAAACCGCTTGTTACATTAGTTGTGTTGATCTGTTTAAATGGTTCTTGCTTGATTGGTTTACTGCAAACGGCAGAAAGTTTGTAAATGTTGAATAATATTGATTTCAGCTGTATGTTCTACATATACTGTCGGTAGCATTAACTGTTTTGGCTATTACTGGTCTATTATATCAACTTCAGACTATTTGCTTTTACAACAGTGATATAATCGTGGACAGAAAATGACATATAACTGATGTAACTCTATTATTTTTCAATACTGAAAAAACAATGATTCATATATTTCTGCAGTCGTAATCACGCCCTTCAGTTTTGGAGACAAAAGCTTTTTCCAGTCTCTGTCTAGTTTGCCAAAAACGGAATCCAATATGTTATAAATGAAACCACACATAAAGGTGCTTTCGTATATACAATTTTGATATGTTAAAATAAATGCATGCAAATGTTGGTTTTGAAAAACGCTTTCTAATTTTTGGGTGTGTTTTCTAATTGATGCTGCTCATTATTGCATTGTTATTACGTTATTGAAGAAACGTTGCTGTTACACACGTCATTTGATGCAGTTTTTACTGCTATTTTTTAAACTAGATCTAGGCGTGGATTTAAAAAAAAAAAGAGAAAACTAGAATTTTCCCTATAATCCCCCTCTCTTTACTGTCCACTTCTTTCTGAGGTCACATATCCAGACCTATAGCATTCAGATTAACCCTATCTTGGTTGAAGGAATTTACCAGAAGCATCTTCCTAATCCCTATTCATTAATTTTTCTGCCACCTTGTTAACATCTTATGCACTGACCTGTCTCCAAACCTGGCAAAACTACAATGTCTGACCAACCGATAATAATGTCTATAATCACAAGAGGTCCAACTTGACATTGTTAATAAGCTCCATGGATGGCGTCATCCCTAGATACTTTCCTACAGCATGGATGACGAATATTATTTGAGGTTCTATTGATCCCTGCATAGAACTGGACTTCTGAAAACAGACTACTCAACATCAGTCTCCTTGCCTCTAATCATTTGGCCTGAATCTCTGACATGTCAAATCCATGCCGGTATCTGGTGGGTCTAACATGTGAATATAAGATGTTCTGGGTTTGAGGGAGCATATGATGTTCCTGGCAATACCTTGTGCAGAACATCTTCAGAGCATCCTACAGCTTCTGCACTGCCACTAATTCAATAGTCTGAGAAGAGCAAATTCAGGTTTTACAAGACACTTGTTGACATGGACCACTGGTTGGTGGCTCTTGCCCCTTGCTGCAAAGGCAGAGGTGAAAGGGATGTGACCAAGACTGTCCTTGTACAACTCGCCATGAAAGGTTTTTGTACTGGAGACCAGCTCTCCAATACAAAAACCTTTCATGGCCAGTTGTACAAGGACAGTCTTGGTCACATCCCTTTCACCTCTGCCTTTGCAGCAAGGGGCAAGAGCCACCAACCAGTGGTCCATGTCAACAAGTGTCTTGTAAAACCTGAATTTGCTCTTCTCAGACTATTGAATTAGTGGCAGTGCAGAAGCTGTAGGATGCTCTGAAGATGTTCTGCACAAGGTATTGCCAGGAACATCATATGCTCCTTCAAACCCAGAACATTTGTGTTTGTATCAACATATTTAACAAAAGTTACAACAGCCTTAAAAAACTGCTAGCAACACCCTAAACAGGATGCAACTGTCCTCCTTTCACTGATCCACCCAGCCAGGTTTTTTTCCCATACAAAACACATATAACCACAAACACCTTTACGGCAAACAAATTCCCTTCATTCCCTTCGATGAAAGCCACAAGTAGCCGTACCTCTAACTATTATCTGTCGGCATCCCCAATACTGTCTCCTAAGTGTGTGGTGACATGTCAGGTAACAATCTTGCAGTGCCACATCATCCTCACCTAAAAAGGTAGCTATCATCTCATATTATTTCTTTCTCAAACGACCCCAAAATCCCTATAAAAAATAAACACCCACCAGTCTTAACTTCCCCCTAACTACTGTCTCAGAATTAAAATAAGGTGGTGCACCCACCTGGCCATCCTTGGACAATTGACCCAGCAATGGTCTTTCCAATAGATCCAGACATCCAATAAGGTAGTTCCACAATCATTCAGATATCCAAGGCACAGGACAAAGCTTACAGTCTGTTGAGCACAGACAAAGGCCTTATCATATTTGACTTCTGGACACCCAATCCATTGTTACTTCTGAAAATAAAGGGGAGAGATCATTTGGAACGTCTGTCACTTGGGAATGGGGATTAGTGGCCTTTCCTGAGACGTCTGGCCAGCAGACACCTTGATGAAAACCAAGATGGCAATTCACCCTGAACGTCTTACTCACAAGCTCAGCAGATCTGGAACTTTGCTCCTCCTCCCCACTGACTGGTACCATTGTCCTGCTTGCTAAGCCTCCCTAGTGCTTAGACCATCAGTAGGGCCATAACAACCTCACTTCTTTGCCACTGAGCTGTGGTTGGGCCTGTCATCTGAGAAACTCCAGTTGCCTCTCCAACAGCACAGATGGATTCCTCCTGGCAATAGATGCTGGTGAGTTCCTGGCTGGGGCTCCAACACTTTTGCTGAGGTGCATGATCAGGGCAAAGGCTGTGCTTGACTATTTCTTCCCCAAAAACGTTCATCTCCTGGAAGAAGATTTGAGGTCAGAAGACATCCCCAAAAGATGTTCCAGTCGTCCAGCGCCATGCAAGAAGGCAACTTCCTGGACTTGTAGCAATAAGGTTTTAAGAGCTTCAGGAAACTTGACTTCTGTTAAATAAAAAAACCTTTATTAAAGGGTTGTACCATGTATGTAAGTTATCCCTTATCAATAGAGGATAACTTATTGATAGCTGGGCATCCAACTCTTGGGGCGTCCATCAATCTTGAGAACAGAGCTCTGCAAATGGAGAGAAAGTTAAGTATTCACATCTCTATTCCATTCATTTTTATTGGACTGTCGGAAATTGCAGACATAGTAATTTTGCTGCCTCTAGCAGTCCCATAGAGCATGGAGCTGAAATGCAAATCCTCCACTTTCGCTGCATGCAGACATGATGCTGAAAAGTCCCATTCTTGGTATTGGTTGGGTTGTAATGGATGAACCCCCAGTGATCAATAAGTTGTCACCTATCCTGTATGAATAGGAGCTGATCTGCAGTACCCAGGAGCGGCCACTAAACAGTTTATGGAGCTTTGCTGTTCTGCTTCATACACTTTGTACATCCGGCTGCTGTCGGAGTTGGTAACAGCGGATCGGTGATGGTGCTGGGTGTGGACCCCCACTGATATGATAATAACCTATCCAAAAGATAGGCCATGAATATCATAATAATAGATAACCCCTTTAAAAAAAATACAACAAAGCTGCACCAAATCTGTACTGTGTGGAGTAACTGTAACAGCTCATCCATGCCAAGTACAGACGAGTTCGGACATTTGGCACAACACTACTCAGCTGATTTTTGCTGGAGTGTAGCCTGCACATGACTGTGCCTCTTGTCATCACACCAGTTTCCTTGTACTGCTGCTCTCTGGAGATTTTCTGTTCTTAGCTTTATTCTGGCCACAGTCTTGTAAATTCTGAATTTGACAGGCCCTAATACTAGCAGTCTTGTTAATAATAGAACTGGAACATTCATATAGTACTGACATGTACTGACTGTCTTTGTCGATATAGTAACGAATCTCAATAATCCAATAATTCAATAATTTTCATAAAATTCATTAGCTCAAATGGAAAACTTTCTGTTAATGGAATTTATCCAACAATGCAAATTATCACATATTTACAGGATGGGTGATAGTTTACTGATCGGTTCTGCAACTGATCTAAGACTAACATCCTTCATAATCCGAACCTAGCACCTCCATCTCTAAGACTTCTCTCGTGCTGCGCCAGTTCTCTGGAATGCACTACCCCAAACGATCAGACTAATATGTAGCTCCCATGTTTTCAAGCGTGCTTTAATAATACACATCTTTAGACAGACCTATCACTTCAACTCACTAACCTAAAGGCCCCGTCACACTTAGCGACGCTGCAACGATCCCTAATACGATACGACCTGTCAGGGATCGTTGCTGCGTCGCTATGTGGTCGCTGGTGAGCTGTCAAACAGGCAGGCTCACCAACGATCACGGGAGCAGCGACATCGTGGAAAGAATCTTTCCACGATGTCCTGCTCCTGGTTACAAGCCTGCTGAAGCAGGAGCAGGCTGGTAACTATGGTAAACATCGGGTTACTAGGGGCACACGCGCTCCTAGTAACCCGTTGTTTATCATTGTTACCACTCTGCTACAGTGAGCGGGAGGTTACCGCTCACTTTAGCAGGCTCGTAACCATGATAAACAATGGGTTACTAGGAGCGCGTGTGCCCCTAGTAACCCGATGTTTATCATGGTTACCAGCCTGATCGCTGCTCCCGCTGGTCACACACAGCGATGTGTGCTGACCAGCGGGAGGGCAAAGACCAAAAAATTGTCCAGGACACTTTGCAGCGATCAGCGACCTCACAGCAGGGGCCTGATCGCTGCAAAGTGTCACACATAGCGACATCGCTGGTGAGGTCGCTGTTGCGTCACCAAAACCGTGACACAGCAGCGATCTCGCTAGCGATCTCGCTATGTGAGACGGGGGCTTAACTCTCCCCTGTTCCCTCCTATTCATCTGTCTCCACATCCTCCACGCACCCAATAGCACAAGGTAACTGCACTTACACAGATACTGGCTGGTGACCGGATCCTGCAACTTTATATGAAAACTCCTATTTCTTATAATGATGGCTGGACCGTACATGACAAGCACTTCTTACCTATTGTGTCCCCCCTATTTCCTTATAGATTGTGAGCAGGACCCTCACTCCTCCTGTAACTGTTGAAATGTGTTATTTTGTATTATCTGTATATGTCCCCGCTTAATTGTAAAGTGCTGCAGAATATGTTGGTGACTCGCCCCCTGGGCCGTGGGGCACGCAGAACCGGGCGATAGGGAGACGCTGGGAGTAGTAGTGGCGGCCCGGTCCCGCGGCTCAGGGTGGTCAGACCAATGGTAGTCTGCTAAGTGCTTCAGATAATGTCCGACTACGCCACCCGTGGATTGCGGTTATTAGGAACCGCCACTGCAAGGCAGTCCGCTGGGGCTGATGATGGGTGCAGCTGAGGTGATGTGACTCCCCACGGGAAGAGTGCAGCCCCAGGGCAGTGTAGTGGATGGTGGGAGTGATGGTAGTGCGAGTCCCGGTGCTAATAGTGCTGGAAGCGCGAAGGAGCACACAGACAACAAGTTACAGTCCAGGGTCTTTACTCACAGTTCGTTTGTTCCAGGTCACTTCGGCCAGCAGTGACCGCCCGAGCCGTGCTGCGTCCACCAGGTGAGGGGCTCGGTCAACTCCCAGGCAGTTCAGGAGCATGGCACAGGACCCCCTTTTATCCTTTCTCTGGCCTGCCTCACCAGTGACCCACTTTTGTCCAGCTGCCGCGGACCTGTGCGGTTAAACGTGGGCCCCGTCCTCCGCTGTCCTATATGGTGCCTTCCTAGCAGGTTTGATGAGGTGTCGCACCAATATATGATCACGACGACCGGTCTTTGGCTGAGGGTTGTTTCTCCTCCACCAACTTGGGATCCGGTACCCTTAATCTGCCTGACCCTGCACCCTGGATTCTCGTGGGTTCTTAGGGTCCCTTCCACCTTCTTGTTCCTGAGCCCTTCTGTTTCTCAGTCTCTCCTTCTTTGCAGTTCCTTTCTGTTTCTGTTCCTTTCTCTTGGAGCTGAGATGAGCCAGAATCTCAGCTCCCCTTCACCTCCTCCTCGGCCTCTTCTCCAGGCCCACTTCTCCTTCTCCTCTCAGGCCCCGGCCTCTTCCCTAGGCCTGCCTCTGGAGCAGCACTCAGCCTGAGCTGCTGCTCCCTGTCTTCTCCTCTCCACAGAACGAACACTGTTCTAAGATGGTGCCCACATTTTATACCTCCCTCTGACCATGAGCCCAGGTGACCAGCAACCAATGAGCTCCTATCTACGCTCAGGAACCAACCCCTATCTGCCCCTACAGCACTGGGTGTTCCACCCCCCTCCCCACTCCAGGCAGGGACATAGTCGGTCGTGCCTGCACTTCTGTCTAGTGGGAGCACCGTTGAGCTGTCCCTCGGAAATGGGGTGTGTGTGCTGTATGCAGCTAACTGAGCCCTGGTCCATACTCCATCCTTACCCAGGAGTGGAATATCACACCTCTGGACTGAGGTGCAATACCCCTGTAGTGGCCGAACCCTCGGGGCGCTACATTCCCCCCTGGTAAAGCACAGCACGTCCTCGGGCTGGAAAAGAGCAAAAACAGTTGATGACAGGACATGCAAAACTTTTTAAAACTTTTTACATTTAGAAACGGACGACAATTCCCTTTATGGGAAACACTTTTCTTTGTCATTGTTAATACTACCGGAACTCTTTTATCATATAAAATATCATATAAAACATTTGCATTATCACCTAGCAGCATATAAAACTTTCTCATGTAAAACATTTTCAAATACGGCATATTCTTGTATCCTGGCCGCGGTGCAACTTGCGACCAGATGTTCTTTCTTCTTAAAGGTGCCAGTAAACTTGTCTTGAGGTAGACGTTGCGGTTTTTATATAAAACCAGTAGGGGGCGCTTTAGGAAGCGCAACTATATACAAGGGAGTGGCCGCTCTCAGTCCTCGGCCAGTTTACTTAGGGGATAGGGCAACAGTCACACAGTCCTATATCAGTCCCAACGGGGACCACACTCAATTTGAAACAGTCCCACACAGTTCCTTTTGCACCCTTACGGGTAACTATTTACAATGCCACTTGACCGTTCACTGGTAACGGTGTCTTCGTGACGCTCCTTCTTCCTCCTCATACGGATCTTCAGGCCCGTCCGGGCCCTCCTGGTGCTCAGCGTCCGAGTAGTGCTGTTCCTCCTCCTCTACTACTCGGCGGACGTGTAGGGCGTACCACCCCTTCACGCCTTGGTGTCGGGTGTAAGACACCACGTCGCCTGGGAATAGATCCCGCCCACGATGGCCCTCCGGTAGGTGACTCTCCACATCTCTCCTTGTCACAAACACGTCACTGATGGTCTCGGGGTCTCGGATGAAGCCCCAGCCGCGCTCCATCTGGAACTTCACCACAGTCCCGGTGACTCGGGGTTTGCGGGCAGTTCGGGGATCTCGTCGCGCCTTCATTTTCTGCTCCGCGCTCTGGACCTGCAGCTTCTCTTGCTTCACCCGCCGCTCTCGCTGCTCCTTCTCAAACATCTCCAGCTGTTGGCGGCAGGCCTCCCGCCGCTCAGCTGCGCCCGCTCGCGTTTCTTTCGTGAACCCCATCAGGTCCTCCCCTGTGGGGTCCCATTCAAACTGGGCATCTTCCAATGGCAGCTGGGGGATTTCCTGAGGCGTCGGAGCAGGTATGAGGGGCTCAGAGGGTACTTCGACCTCCGCGGACGGGCTTCTCCGGAAGCGGGGGTTGACAAACTCGGGGGGCCAGATGAAAGGCAGTCCATCCGGAGTGGTGTATTGGGCGAAGAGATCCGCGCCCAGTGGTGGTACTGCAGCAGCAGGGGGCGCAGGTGGGTTGGCGGCGCCCGGGGGCACGTGACCTTGCGACCAGGCCCGTGCTGGTCGTTTCCTGGTTGCTCCCAAGGGCGGTACAGCAGGTGCAGGGGGTTCCGTCGGGGCAGCGGCGCCCGGGGGCGCAGGGCCTTGCGGCCGGGCCTGCGATGGTGGTTGGCTGAGCACGCCCGGGGTCAGAGGGCACGGCGTGGGGCGGGGCTCACCGGCAGCGTCGACGGCCTGGGGGCCGGTTGATGGCGGCGGGGGCACGGTGTCGACGGCGGGTCCCGGTGCATTGGGCTCCGTGACGGGGTGCAGGGGCAGGTCGGCGGCCTCAGGATTCAGTGCAGGGGCGTCTCCGTTACCTGCCTCTGCTGTCGCGGCCTCCTCCGCGGCGTCGTCCTCGGCCTCCGCTCGGCCTTCACTGCCCTCGGTGGCTGGTGCGCTGCTCGTCGATGGCGCCTTCGGCTGCAGGATCACAGCCCGCCGGGCCACTTCCTTCTTCCATCCGGCGATCACGTCCTGCTGCGCCCGGACCATCCTCCGGTCCAGCTCTTCCAACGCCGCCCGTGTATATTCGGGGTCCTCCTTGGGGAGATGGGCTAACAGCTCTGTGAGGCTGCATGGTGGTGTAGCTTGCAGCAGGCCCTTTGCCAGGGTACCGGAACTGGTTTCTCCCTCCATCTCCGGGTGCGGCCTGGCCAGACTGATCCAGACCGCACCCTGCCCCACAGTTTTCTTCTCTCTCCGCCCCCAGAGGGGGTGGTCCTGGGGCATTCTGCTGACAATCACTTTCAGGGGCAGCCCCCCCATGTTGATGGACATCTCCACTGCTGCATTCATGGCTGGTGGGGGCGGGCTCCTTCTTTGGCGCCATTCTGGGACCTGGCCCACGATGGGAGGTGGCTTCCTGCTGTCTTTTGGTGCGCACATAATGGCGTCCGCTCTGCCAGGACGGGAAAGACGGATGAAGACGGCGGGAAACGGTCCAAGATGGCGTCTGATGGCGGGAATCGGCTCCGGACGGCGGGAAACGACTCCGGACGGCGGGAAACTTCTTTTTAAGGTACATGTGCAATTTTCTTCAGGCACGCAATACTCGCTTGTGGCGGGTTGGTAATGATCCTGCCAACTACGCCAAAGCTGACTCGCCCCCTGGGCCGTGGGGCACGCAGAACCGGGCGATAGGGAGACGCTGGGAGTAGTAGTGGCGGCCCGGTCCCGCGGCTTAGGGTGGTCAGACCAATGGTAGTCTGCTAAGTGCTTCAGATAATGTCCGACTACGCCACCCGTGGATTGCGGTTATTAGGAACCGCCGCTGCAAGGCAGTCCGCTGGGGCTGATGATGGGTGCAGCTGAGGTGATGTGACTCCCCACGGGAAGAGTGCAGCCCCAGGGCAGTGTAGTGGATGGTGGGAGTGATGGTAGTGCGAGTCCCGGTGCTAATAGTGCTGGAAGCGCGAAGGAGCACACAGACAACAAGTTACAGTCCAGGGTCTTTACTCACAGTTCGTTTGTTCCAGGTCACTTCGGCCAGCAGTGACCGCCCGAGCCGTGCTGCGTCCACCAGGTGAGGGGCTCGGTCAACTCCCAGGCAGTTCAGGAGCATGGCACAGGACCCCCTTTTATCCTTTCTCTGGCCTGCCTCACCAGTGACCCACTTTTGTCCAGCTGCCGCGGACCCGTGCGGTTAAACGTGGGCCCCGTCCTCCGCTGTCCTATATGGTGCCTTCCTAGCAGGTTTGATGAGGTGTCGCACCAATATATGATCACGACGACCGGTCTTTGGCTGAGGGTTGTTTCTCCTCCACCAACTTGGGATCCGGTACCCTTAATCTGCCTGACCCTGCACCCTGGATTCTCGTGGGTTCTTAGGGTCCCTTCCACCTTCTTGTTCCTGAGCCCTTCTGTTTCTCAGTCTCTCCTTCTTTGCAGTTCCTTTCTGTTTCTGTTCCTTTCTCTTGGAGCTGAGATGAGCCAGAATCTCAGCTCCCCTTCACCTCCTCCTCGGCCTCTTCTCCAGGCCCACTTCTCCTTCTCCTCTCAGGCCCCGGCCTCTTCCCTAGGCCTGCCTCTGGAGCAGCACTCAGCCTGAGCTGCTGCTCCCTGTCTTCTCCTCTCCACAGAACGAACACTGTTCTAAGATGGTGCCCACCTTTTATACCTCCCTCTGACCATGAGACCAGGTGACCAGCAACCAATGAGCTCCTATCTACGCTCAGGAACCAACCCCTATCTGCCCCTACAGCACTGGGTGTTCCACCCCCCTCCCCACTCCAGGCAGGGACATAGTCGGTCGTGCCTGCACTTCTGTCTAGTGGGAGCACCGTTGAGCTGTCCCTCGGAAATGGGGTGTGTGTGCTGTATGCAGCTAACTGAGCCCTGGTCCATACTCCATCCTTACCCGGGAGTGGAATATCACACCTCTGGACTGAGGTGCAATACCCCTGTAGCGGCCGAACCCTCGGGGCGCTACATTGGTGCTTTTTAAATATTATTATTATTAATTATTATCTCCCAGCAATCCTAAAAATGGCGCTCGGAAATGCCCCATCAGAATGGAGTAGTGGCTGTGCACTGAAGTCTCCACTCATTGTCTATGTGATTACCTGAGAAAGTCAAGCACTGTACTCGGGTAGAGCAGTCCCATAGACAATGAACTGGGCAAAGTGCATCCGGCCCTCTGGCTGTTAAAGTCCGGCCTGCAGACCGAGACAAATGATGGGCTGAAAACAGTGTCCCGTGGGCCGCACCATGAGACACTGGATGCAGATAGCGGTGAATGCAATGATGGAGGACGGAGCCACAGGCTCCTCCTTCCACAACTCAGCATGTTCGTCTGAGACATCTGACGTGATGACGTTGCTACATCACATCTGCTGTGTGGAGCGTCAGTGCACATTGCAAAGACAGGAGCAGAGTGCCGGGAGAATGGGAACCAGGTGAGTATGTGTTTTTTTTATGTGTGTGGGATGTAGGGGGATATGTGAGGGTTCATACTGTATATAGGGGCATTGTCGGACACAGACAGTAGAGCGTCGCCGTGCAAGAGCCGTAAACTGACCTTTTGTAGTCCAATAGCTCATCATAATGCACAATTCCCCTTGCTTTGAAGGTGGCAGTGTGTCCCCTTACCTCTTGGGCCCTGTGCGGCTTCACATACTGCACCAATTATATGTCTTCCCTTGTATAGGGGGCTGTGCGGGGGCTCATACTGTATATAGGGAAGCTGTGTGGGTGCTCATACTGTATATAGTGATGCTGTGTGGGGGCTCATACTGTATATAGGGCAGCTATGTGGGGGCTCATACTGTATATAGTGATGCTGTGTGGGGGCTCATACTCTATATAGGGAAGCTGTGTGGGAGCTCATACTGTATATAGAGTGGTTGTGTGGGGCTCATAGTGTTTATAGGGGGCTGTGTGGTGCTCATACTGTATATAGGGGGCTGTGTGTGGGCTCATACGGTATATAGGGAGGCTGTGTGAGGGCTCATACTGTATATAGGGAGGCTGTGTGAGGGCTCATACTATATATAGGGGGCTGTGTGTGGGCTCATACGGTATATATGGGGCTGTGTGGGGCTCATACTGTATATAGGGGTCTCATACTGTATATAGGGGAGCTGTGTGGGGCTCATACTGCATATAGGGGGCTGTGTGTGGGCTCATACAGCATATAGGGAAGCTGTGTGGGGGGCTCATACTGTATATAGGGAAGCTGTGTGGGGGACTCATACTGTATATAGGGAAGCTGTGTGGGAGCTCATACTGTATATAGGGAGGTTGTGTGGGGCTCATACTGTATATAGGGAGCTGTGTGGTGCTCACACTGTATATAGGGGGCTGTATGTGGGCTCATACTGTATATAGGGGGCTGTATGAGGGCTCATAGTTATATAGGGAGGCTGTGTGAGGGCTCATACTGTATATAGGGGGCTGTATGTGGGCTCATACAGTATATAGGGAAGCTGTGTGGTGCTTATACTGTATATAGGGAAGCTGTGTGTGGGCTCATACTGTATATAGCGATGCTGTGTGGGGGCTCATACTCTATATAGGGAAGCTGTGCGGGAGCTCATACTGTATATAGAGTGGTTGTGTGGGGCTCATAGTGTTTATAGGGGGCTGTGTGGTGCTCATACTGTATATAGGGGGCTGTGTGTGGGCTCATACGGTATATAGGGAGGCTGTGTGAGGGCTCATACTGTATATAGGGAGGCTGTATGAGGGCTAATACTTTATATAGGGGGCTGTGTGTGGGCTCATACGGTATATACGGGGCTGTGTGGGGCTCATACTGTATATAGGGGTCTCATACTGTATATAGGGGAGCTGTATGGCTCTCATACTGCATATAGGGGGCTGTATGTGGGCTCATACAGCATATAGGGAAGCTGTGTGGGGGGCTCATACTGTATATAGGGAAGCTGTGTGGGGGGCTCATACTGTATATAGGGAAGCTGTGTGGGAGCTCATACTGTATATAGGGAGGTTGTGTGGGGCTCATACTGTATATAGGGGGCTGTGTGGTGCTCATACTGTATATAGGGGGCTGTATATGGGCTCATACTCTATATAGGGGGCTGTATGTGGGCTCATAGGTATATAGGGAGGCTGTGTGAGGGCTCATACTGTATATAGGGGGCTGTATGTGGGCTCATACAGTATATAGGGAAGCTGTGTGGTGCTTATACTGTATATAGGGAAGCTGTGTGTGGGCTCATACTGTATATAGGGGGCTGTGTGGGCTCATACGGTATATATGCGGGTGTCAGCATACTTATGCTGCATATTAAGTGATACAATTAATATTAATATAAAATAATAATAATAGGTCAATATTAATATTGAACAAAATTAATTCAGCCTAATGGTTCAGACTCTACAACAGTCAAAGGTGTCTCATGTGGCCCCTCGGGAAAATGAATTGCCCACCCCTGCTCTAGGGTGTTGCCAGATGGTGCGGCTGGCTGGTTGATGTGTCTGAACCTCTGCCCTTCCATCACTCCGGACAATTTTTGCACAATTATGTTTCACAATCGTGTAGCCACGGGTGGAGCATCGGCCGCCTGGCTGCCGCACTGTCTGGCTCAACCTCTATTTTTTTGCATCATTCCCACATATTTGTGTTCACTTTGTATAGTGGTTTATTTCTACATAATGATAAAAACTTTTTTTTTCTTTTCGAGTCTATATTATCTACCATTTTCAACTATCCCTTATTTTTCCTCTCTGCTAAATCCATCACAGAACTAGACTTGTCCCACCTCCGCCTTTCCAGAGGATACAGTGACCAGGACATACAGAAATGCAGAGCCCGCCGACTCCCTGCAGGGGTTAAATCATTACCAGAGGAAGTTTAACATTCCTTCCATATCAACACCAGATCTCCTGGGTCAGACTGGTTCCCATGCCTCCAGACTGGACCTCTTAACCCTTCAAATGTTTAGATATTCACTGTTGGTTTAGAATTTAGCAGGGCAAATTTTTTTTGATAAATTATTAAAGGTTTTTTTTTTTTTATTTTTGAAGGGGAATTTCCAGATATTTGGGTTTGCAAAGTAGAAACCTAAGAAAACTTGTGACCTACAAGTAAGAAGATTAATAGACATTACACTGACTTCAAAATGGCAATTAAATTCACATTATTACCGATTATTATTACTAGGTTCTCCTTTCAACTAACTCTGGGGATGGACGGGTGACAGCTATAAACAGAAGATATTAAACTGAGCGCTGATCAATTATTTAATGCGGAGACATAGTGCGGGACCTGGGGAGGGTGAGTTAACAGTTCATTTTATTATTTTAAATACAGAGACGATGATTTAGTACAGAAAGTTGAAAACTCCCCTTTGAAAGCTTTGGACACTTTTAACATTGAAAAATATTTTTTTACAAGTGTTAGTGGTTTACTTTAGTTCATAAAATCAATAAAAGTTTCAGTCTGCAATCTTCACTCCTTCATTCATTTTCATACACACTGATAACAGTTTTCAGTCTGATCAAAGTTTCAGATTTTTCTCTTATGGGAGTGTCTCTCATAGAAATATAGAAATATAGGCTGGATGTGAGGTCTTTGTGTATCCAGGGTGCTGATATCATCATTAACTCATATGAGTACAGTGTGCATGTCTGCCCTCCATATCTGTAGCCTGTTTTCTTTCCCTCCTTGAGACTGTACATTTTCTCCACTCTTCAGACCTGTGTACAACAACTGCTGCTATCCCTAACACTGAGAAAAGGGATGTGATGAAGAGAGAGCAGTCAGAACCAGGAGCAGGAGTTTTGATAGATTTGTAACATTTTTGCAAATCACTCAGCTAGCTTGCTTTGTCTTGCATTTAGGAAACAAATGAAAAATAAAAAAATATCAGTGTACACCGCCTCTAAACCTTCTTTTGTAAAGTGGAAAATGACTTCTGAAGGGCAACTAGGAAACTCATAGCAAGAATTTGCCAAAAGTACCTCTTGACAGTGCCACATCAGACATTTTACTCAGTGCATGACTATTCTAGGCTGACAGCCTTCACTATATGGACAAAAGTATTAGACAAAAGTATTAGACACTTGCACAGTACACTCTCAATAGACCTCCCATTCTAAATCCATATGCATTAATATGGAGTTGGTCCTACCTTTGAGCTAAAACAGCTTTCACTCTTCAGGGAAAACTTTTCTACAAGATTTTGTAGTGTGTCCATTCATTCAGGAGTCTGTAGTAAAATCCTGAGCCTTCCATGCTTCTGGATGAGGAAGCCCAGATGGAATAAAAAGTAGATACGATGGGATGTATTATAATACTGTATTAAACGTTACTCGAAAGTACAGTCATGGCCAAAAGTATTGAGAATGAGACAAATAGTAATTTTTCCAAAGTTTACTGCTTCATTTTTTGTAATGGCAATTTGCATATACTCCTGAATGTCAAAGAGTGATCAGCTTAACAGCAATTACTGTACTTGCAAAGTCAATATTTGCCCAGAAAATGAACTTTAACCCCCAAAACACATTTCAACATTATTGCAGTCCTGCCTTAAAAGGAGCAGCTAACATCGTTTTAGTGATTGATCCATTAACACAGGTGTGGGTGTTGATGAGGACAGGGCTGGCGATCAATCAGTCATGATTAAGTAAGAATGACACCACTGGACACTTTAAAAGGAGGCTGGTTCTTGGTATCATTGTTTCTCTTCAGTTAACCATGGTTATCTCTAAAGAAACACGTGCAGCCATCATTGCACTGCACAAAAATGGCCTAACAGGGAAGAGTATCGCAGCTACAAAGATTGCACCTCAGTCAACAATCTATCGCATCATCGAGAACTTCAAGGAGAGAGCTTCCATTGTTGTCAAAAAGGCTCCAGGGCGCCCAAGAAAGACCAGCAAGCGCCAGGACTGTATCTTAAAACTGTTTCAGCTGCGGGATCGGACTACCAGCAGTGCCGAGCTTGCTCAGGAATGGCAGCAGGCTGGTGTGAGTGCTTCTGCACGCACTGTGAGGCGGAGACTCTTTGAGCAAGGGCTGGTTTCAAGAAGGGCAGCAAAGAAGCCACTTCTCTCCAGAAAAAACATCAGGGACCGACTGATATTCTGCAAAAGGTACAGGGAGTGGACTGCTGAGGACTGGGGCAAAGTCATTTTCTCTGATGAATCCCCTTTTCGATTGTTTGGGACATCTGGAAAACAGCTTATTCGGAGAAGAAGAGGTGAGCGCTACCACCAGTCTTGTCTCATGCCAACTGTAAAGCATCCTGAAACCATACATGTGTGGGGTTGCTTCTCAGCCAAGGGAATCGGCTCCCTCACAGTCTTGCCTAAAAACACAGCCATGAATAAAGAATGGTACCAGAATGTCCTCCAAGAGCAACTTCTCCCAACCGTCCAAGAGCAGTTTGGCGCCCAACAATGCCTTTTCCAGCATGATGGAGCGAGCACCTTGCCATAAAGCAAAGGTGATAACTAAATGGCTCATGGAAAAAAACATAGAGATTTTGGGTCCATGGCCTGGAATCTCCCCAGATCTTAATCCCATTGAGAACTTGTGGTCAATCATCAAGAGACGGGTGGACAAACAAAAACCAACAAATTCTGGCAAAATGCAAGCATTGATTATGCAAGAATGGACTGCTATCAGTCAGGATTTGGTCCAAAAGTTGATTGAGAGCATGCCAGGGAGAATTACAGAGGTCTTGAAGAAGAAGGGGCAACACTGCAAATATTGACTTGCTGCATTAACTCATTCTAACTGTCAATATAACCTATTGGTACTCATAATATGATTGCAATTATATTTCTGTATGTGATATAAATGACGCGCCCCCTGGGCCATGTTGTTAGGGATACCCGGAGCCGGATCTGTATGGGGGTAGTAGTCCTTGTGGCGGTGACCCGGTCCGTGCCCAGGGTGTCAAACTAAGTGGCAGTCTATGGCAGTAGATGTTGTTAAGTGTCGACTACGCCACCCGTTGAGTGCGGCTTTGAAGCCGCCGCTGCAGAGCAGTCCGCTGAGGCCGGTGGTATATGTGCAGCAGTGATGGTATAACCCCCAACGGGAGGGGTATGGCCTCAGGGCAGCAGGTGTGGATGATGGGGGTTGTGATGGTGCAGAAGAAGACTCAGAGTCGGGAGATGCAGTTCAGGGTTTTTACTTACTGGTGTCCTTTTAGTCACTCTGGCCTTGAGTGACCACCCGAGCCGTGCTGCGTCCACCAGGTCCTGGACTCGGCCAACCCCCAGGCAATTCCGGAGCGTGGTCCTGAGCTCCTTTCTGACTCTCCCTTCTTCTGGCCGTTCCCACCAGGGATCCACCTCTGTCCAGCTCCCTCGGGCCTCTTAGTGGTTGAACCTTCTCTGGCTTCCCTGGCCCTACTCGTGGTGTGCCTTCCTGGTGGATTTGGTGAGGGTCGTGGCAGATCCTGCCCACGACCTCCGGTTCCTGGCTAAGGTGTGCTTGAGCCTCTGCCAGCTTGGGATCCGGTACCCTTTTGCCGACCCTTCACCCTTATCAGCTCTCATACAGGCTCTTGGGGTCCCCTCTCGTCCTGCGCCTCTGGGTCTCTCTTCCTTCTCTCCTGGAGTACTGCTGACTCGCAGACTCACTAACTGACTGACTGACCCTGTCCTAAGATGGTGCCCACCTTATATACTCCCTCTATGTGTGAGCTCAGGTGACCAGCACCCAATGAGCTCCTACATTTACCCAGACTACTCCCCCTATCTGCCCCTACACTACTGGGATGTTCCACCCCCCTCCCACTCCAGCCAGGGACAGACGCTGTCGTACCTGCACATATACTGGTGGGAGTACCGTTGTTCTGTCCCCCGGAAATGGGATGTATGTAGTGCATGCAGCCTACTGAGCTCAGTTCCACACTCCATCCTTACCCGGGAGTGGAATACCACACCTCTGGGTTGAGGTGCAATACCCCTGTAGCAGCCGAATTCTCAGGGTGCTACATTCCCCCCTGGTAAATCACAGCACGTCCTCGGGCTGTAAAAGAATAAACATCCAAAAACATACAATTTTTTTTTTTCATAACATAAACATATAGAACATATAAACATTATATCATCAGCATAAAACTTTTTCTTGTTCCTCCGGCCACGGTGCAACTTGTGACTGGGTAAAGTGCCACAGTCTCTGGTAGAAAAAACAACAGTTTCCTATAAAACCGGTAGGGGGCGCCTTAGAAAGCGCAACTATATACAAAGGGAGGTATGGCCGCTCTCAGTCCTCGGCCAGTGGGGAACAGGAATGGCTGTTCACAGTCCTCAGCCTGTTAGGGGATAGGGACACACGGGTATTCACTTGCTGGTCCCGACGGGGACTACACTTTGGTAGCAGCAGTTTTTGTACCCACACGGGTAACTATCTACATACTCTATTTACAGTTCATCAGTGGCGGTGTGCTCTTGGCTGAAGGTAATCTTTAGACCCGTCCGGGTCCTCTTGATCCTCCTCACCCCGTAGCTCCTCCTCAGTCAGTCTATGCACATGCAGGGCATACGGGCCCTTGGCGCACTGATGCCGGGTGAAGGTGACCTCATCACCCAGGTATAGGTCACGACCTCTGTGTCCCTCCGGCAGATGGCTTTCTACGTCTCTGCGGGTGACAAAGACGTCGCCGGGGGTCTTGTGGTCCCGGATGAAACCCCACCCGTGCTCCAACTGGAATTTTATTACAGTCCCGCTGGCACGGGGACCGTGGGCAGCACGGGGGTTTCTGCGGGCTCGGCTCTTCTGCTCGGCGCTCTTCACTTGGAGCCGCTCCTCGCGGACCCGCCTCTCTCGTCGCTCCTTAGCAAAAACCTCTAACTGTTGCCGGCAGCACTCCGCACGCTGGGCTGCGGCTGCCCGGGTCTCCTCGGTGAATCCCATCAGGTCCTCACCGGTAAAGTCCCACTCGAACTGGGCTTCCTCCAACGAGAGTGGGGTGATCTTGGCGGGCGCCGGAGCCGGGATCAGGGGCTCATCCAGGGGTCTTTCTTTCCGGAGTCGGGGATGGTGGTACTCCGGTGGCCACACAGGGGGCTGCCCATCCGGGCAAGTGTGCTGGGCAAATAGGTCTTCACCCAGGTGTGGCGCTGTGGACGTTGAGGGCGCGGTGGTGGTAGCGGCGCCCGGGTTCACCAGGCCTTGCGACCAGGCCTGGGGCACCCTGAAGGTGAAGGGCACCGTGAAGACGGCGGCGCCCGGGGTTACTTGGCCCAGCGACCAGGCCGGTGGCTCAGTAGAGGTAGAGGGCGCTGTGGGTACTGCGGCGCCCGGGGGTACTCGGCCTTGCGACCAGGCCGGTGGCGTCTCTTGCTTGGCCGCGCTCAGGGTTGAGGCGCGTGACGTCACAGGGGGCGTGGCCGCGGCTTCTGTTTGAGGCCTAGTCGGGAGCGGTGACGGTGCTACGACGGGCACGGCAGGGGAAATTTCGGGCTCTGCGACGGGGAGCTGGGGCAGGCTCACGGCTTCTCGGCTCGGGGTAGTGACGTCCCCTTTACCTGCCTCCGTTTCTTTAGCTCCTTCCTCGGCGTCGTCTCCGGCCTTGATTCCTCCTGCGCCATCCTCAGAGGCGGTCTGACTCCTCGTCTCGGGTGGCGTGCTCCGTTGGCGGGTTCCTGCCTGCAGGGCCATCTCTCTGCTCCATGTGGCCAGTACGTCTCGCTGCACTCGGGCCATCCTCTGAGCCAAGCCCTCCAGTGCGGTCCGTGCATGCTCCCGATCTCTGGGGAGCTGCGCCAGGATCTCCACCAGGCCTTCTGGGGTTGTCGCTTGCAACAGGCTCCTGACCACTGGGTCGGTGCTGCCTGCCTCCCCCTCCATCTCCGGGTACGACTCCTCCAGACTCCTCCAAGCTGCTCCCATCTTCACTCTTTTGTTCTGTATACGCCCATACTGAGGGCGGTCCTGGGGCAACTTTGTGATTGCCAGTCCCAGGGGCAGTTCTCTCACGCTGATGGACATATCAATCATCACAGTCTCTGCTGGTAGGGGCGGTTTCCACTTTTGGCGCCATTTTCGGTCCTGGCCCACGATGGGAGGTGGCCTCTTGCCATCCTTTGGCACGCCCATAATGGCGTCCGCTCTGCCAAGGCGGGAAATCTTCTCTGATGGCGGGAATCGTCTCCCAGTGGCGGGAAACACTGCAGATGGCGGGAAAAGACTGCAGATGACGGGCAAATGGCGGGAACTGATCCGAGATGGCGTCCGATGGCGGGGACCCTCTGGAATTGGCGGGAGACTTCGTTTTGAGGTAATTGCGAACTTTTCTTCAGGCACGCAGTACCCGGTGGTTGCGGGCACGTGATCCTGCCGACTACGCCAAAAGTTGACGCGCCCCCTGGGCCATGTTGTTAGGGATACCCGGAGCCGGATCTGTATGGGGGTAGTAGTCCTTGTGGCGGTGACCCGGTCCGTGCCCAGGGTGTCAAACTAAGTGGCAGTCTATGGCAGTAGATGTTGTTAAGTGTCGACTACGCCACCCGTTGAGTGCGGCTTTGAAGCCGCCGCTGCAGAGCAGTCCGCTGAGGCCGGTGGTATATGTGCAGCAGTGATGGTATAACCCCCAACGGGAGGGGTATGGCCTCAGGGTAGCAGGTGTGGATGATGGGGGTTGTGATGGTGCAGAAGAAGACTCAGAGTCGGGAGATGCAGTTCAGGGTTTTTACTTACTGGTGTCCTTTTAGTCACTCTGGCCTTGAGTGACCACCCGAGCCGTGCTGCGTCCACCAGGTCCTGGACTCGGCCAACCCCCAGGCAATTCCGGAGCGTGGTCCTGAGCTCCTTTCTGACTCTCCCTTCTTCTGGCCGTTCCCACCAGGGATCCACCTCTGTCCAGCTCCCTCGGGCCTCTTAGTGGTTGAACCTTCTCTGGCTTCCCTGGCCCTACTCGTGGTGTGCCTTCCTGGTGGATTTGGTGAGGGTCGTGGCAGATCCTGCCCACGACCTCCGGTTCCTGGCTAAGGTGTGCTTGAGCCTCTGCCAGCTTGGGATCCGGTACCCTTTTGCCGACCCTTCACCCTTATCAGCTCTCATACAGGCTCTTGGGGTCCCCTCTCGTCCTGCGCCTCTGGGTCTCTCTTCCTTCTCCTCTCCTGGAGTACTGCTGACTCGCAGACTCACTAACTGACTGACTGACCCTGTCCTAAGATGGTGCCCACCTTATATACTCCCTCTATGTGTGAGCTCAGGTGACCAGCACCCAATGAGCTCCTACATTTACCCAGACTACTCCCCCTATCTGCCCCTACACTACTGGGATGTTCCACCCCCCTCCCACTCCAGCCAGGGACAGACGCTGTCGTACCTGCACATATACTGGTGGGAGTACCGTTGTTCTGTCCCCCGGAAATGGGATGTATGTAGTGCATGTGTAGCACCCTGAGGATTCGGCTGCTACAGGGGTATTGCACCTCACTCCAGAGGTGTGGTATTCCACTCCCGGGTAAGGATGGAGTGTGGAACTGAGCTCAGTAGGCTGCATGCACTACATACATCCCATTTCCGGGGGACAGATCAATGGTACTCCCACTAGGTATATGTGCAGGTACGACAGTGTCTGTCCCTGGCTGGAGTGGGAGGGGGGTGGAACATCCCAGTAGTGTAGGGGCAGATAGGGGGAGCAGTCTGGGTAATGCTAGGAGCTCATTGGGTGCTGGTCACCTGAGCTCACACATAGAGGGAGTATATAAGGTGGGAACCATCTTAGATCAGGGTCAGTCTTCTGTAGAGAGTCAGTCCTGAGAGAGGTCCAGGAGCGCCTGCAGAGAGAAGAGAGAGAGGAGGAGAGAAGGACCCAGAGGGGAAGAAGAAGGAACCCCAAGAACCCAGAATTAGACCAGAAGGGTGAAGGGTTGGCACGCAAGGGAACCGGATCCCAAATTAGTGGAGGAGAGAAACAACCCTCAACTAAGAACCGGAGGCTGCGACATTACTTGTGGAGCAGCCCCTCACCAAGTCCACTAAGAAGGCACACCAGGTATAGGGTCAGGGAACCCCGAAGAGGTGCACCCACCAAGAGGCCCGAGGGAGCCGGACATAAGTGGACCCCTGGTGGGATCGGCCAGTAGAGAGGACAGTCAGAAAGGGAGCTCAGGACCACGCTCCACAATTGCTTGGGGGTTGGCCGAGTCCAGGACCTGGTGGACGCAGCACGGCTCGGGCGGTCACTCAAGGCCAGAGTGACCAACAGAACAGCAGTAAGTAAAAACCCTGAACTGCACAGCCCGACTCTGAGTCTTCTTACCATCCACACTGCACCACCACTACCACCATCCTCTACACCTGACCCCCTGAGGCTATACCCCTCCGGTTGGGGGTTATACTACCAGAAGCTGCACACACACCACCAGCCTCAGCGGACCCTGCTGCAGCGGCGGCCGTATTGACCGCAAATCAACGGGTGGCGTAGTCGACACTAAAGAACATCCAGCAACATCTGTAGGACTGCCACACACTGAGTTTGACACCCTGGGCACGGACCGGGTCACCACCACTCGGAGACTACAACCCCCATCTGATCCGGCTCCGGGTATCCCCCAAACAACACTGGCCCAGGGGGCGCGTCAACTTTGGCGTAGTCGGCAGGATAACGTGCCCGCAACAACCGGGTACTGCGTGCCTGAAGAAAAGTTCACCGTTACCTCAAAAAGAAGTCTCCCGCCGGTTCCGGAGGGTCCCCGCCAACGGACCCCATCACAGGTCGTTTCCCGCCGGTTGTCCGCCATTTGCAGCTTTTTCCCGCCATCCATGGAGTTTCCCGCCACTGGGAGACGATTCCCGCCATTTCCAAAGATTTCCCGCCTTGGAAGAGCGGACGCCATTATGGGCGTGCCAGAGGGTGGCAAAAGGCCACCTCCCATCGTGGGCCAGGTCGAAGAATGGCGCCAAAAGCGGAAACCGCGCCCACCAACAGAGACCGTGATGCTGGAAGTGTCCATCAGCATGAGAGAACTGCCCCTGGAACTGACAATCACTAAGTTGCCCGGGACCACCCTCAATGTGGGCGGAGACAGAACAAAGGAGCGAAGATGGGTGCAGCCTGGAGGAGTCTGGAGAGAGCGCACCCGGAGACAAGAAGTCTGGAGAGGAGTCCAGAGAAAGCGTACCCGGAGATGGAGGGAGAGACAGGCAGCACCGACCCAGTGGTCAGGAGCCTGCTGCAAGCAACAACCCCACTAGGCTTAGTGGAGATCCTAGCACAGCTCCCCCGAGACCGGGAGTGTGCACAGACCGCGCTGGAGGGCCTCGCACGGAGGATGGCCCAGGTGCAGCAAGACACGCTGACGGAGTGGAGCCGAGAGATGGCCCTGCAGGCAAGAACCCGCCAGCAAAGCACGCCGCCCAAGACGAGGAGACAGACCGCCTCTGAGGATGGCGCAGGAGGAATGAAGGCAGGAGACGGCGCCGAGAAGGGAGCTGAACGGACGGAGGCAGGTAAAGGGGACGTCTCTACCCCGAGCCGAGAAACCGTGTACCTGTCCCAGCTCCCCGTCGCAGAGCCCGAAATTCCCCCTGCCGTGCCCGTCGCTGCATCGTCACCGTGCCATACTAGGCCTCAAGTAGAAGCCGCGGCCGCGACCCCTGTGACGTCACGCGCCTCAACCCTGAGCGCGGCGAAGCAGGAAATACCATCGGCCTGGTCGCAAGGTCTAGTACCTCCGGGCGCCGCAATTCCAACAGCGCCCCCTACCTCCGCGGAGCCACCGGCCTGGTCGCAGGGCCGAGTACCCCCGGGCGCCGCCGTCCTTACGGTGCCCTTTACCTTTAGGGTGCCCCAAGCCTGGTCGCAAGGCCTGGTCGACCCGGGCGCCGCTACCATCAACGCGCCCTCAACATCTCGAGTGCCGCACCTGGGCGAAGATCTATTTGCCCAGCACACGTGCCCGGATGGGCAGCCCTTTGTATGGCCCCAGGAGTACTACCAACTGGAACTCCAAAGAGCAAGGCCCCTGTGCGAGCCCCTGATTCCGGCTCCGAAGCCCATCAGGAGAACCCCGCTCCCGCTAGAAGAAGCACAATTCGAGTGGGACCCCACCGGAGGAGACCTCATGGGGTTCACTCAAGAAACGCGGGCAGCCGCAGCAGAGCGAGTGGAGTGCTGCCGCCAGCAGTTGGCAGCCTTCGAGCAAGAGCGGAAAGAGAGGCGGATCCGTGAGCAGCGGCTGCAGGAACAGAGCGCAGGGCAGAAGAGCCGGACCAGGAGGAACCCCCGTGCAGCTCATGGTCCCGTACCTCCGGGACTGTGATTAAATTCAACCTGCAGCATGGGTGGGGCTTCATAAGAGACCATCATACCCCCGGCGACGTCTTTGTAACCCGCAGAGACGTAGAAAGCCATCTGCCGGAGGGACACAGAGGTCGTGACCTGTACGTAGGGGACGAGGTCACGTTCACCCGGCACAAGTGTGCCAAAGGACCCTACGCCCTCCATGTACATCGCCTGACGGAGGAGGAGCTGCGGTGTGAGGAGGAGCAAGAGGACCCGGACGGGTCTGAAGACAAAGAAGGAGCAGGAGGACGCCGTCGTTAAAGTACGGTAAAGAGACTGTAAATAGTTACCCGTCGGGGTACAGTGAACTGTTGCTGCTTTAAATATGTCCCCGTTGGGACAAGAGTGAACTGTTAACCCGTGTGTCCCTTAATCCCACTGGCCGAGGACTGAGAGCGGCCATACCTCCCCTTGTATATAGTTGCGCTTTTTAAGGCGCCCCCTACTGGTTTTATAGGAAACCGTGTTTCTAAAAGAGACTGTCGCACTTTACCCGGTCACAAGTCGCACCTTGGCCGGAGGAACAAGAAAGTTTACAAGAATGTTATTTATGAAAAGTTTTATATGACAGGTTTATTGCTGATGATATATATATATAATGTTTTATATGTTTATGTTGTTATGAAAATTTGTATGTTTGTGGATGTTTTGTTCTCTTACAGCCCGAGGACGTGCTGTGATTTACCAGGGGGGAATGTAGCACCCTGAGGATTCGGCTGCTACAGGGGTATTGCACCTCACTCCAGAGGTGTGGTATTCCACTCCCGGGTAAGGATGGAGTGTGGAACTGAGCTCAGTAGGCTGCATGCACTACATACATCCCATTTCCGGGGGACAGATCAATGGTACTCCCACTAGGTATATGTGCAGGTACGACAGTGTCTGTCCCTGGCTGGAGTGGGAGGGGGGTGGAACATCCCAGTAGTGTAGGGGCAGATAGGGGGAGCAGTCTGGGTAATGCTAGGAGCTCATTGGGTGCTGGTCACCTGAGCTCACACATAGAGGGAGTATATAAGGTGGGAACCATCTTAGATCAGGGTCAGTCTTCTGTAGAGAGTCAGTCAGTCCTGAGAGAGGTCCAGGAGCGCCTGCAGAGAGAAGAGAGAGAGGAGGAGAGAAGGACCCAGAGGGGAAGAAGAAGGAACCCCAAGAACCCAGAATTAGACCAGAAGGGTGAAGGGTTGGCACGCAAGGGAACCGGATTCCAAATTAGTGGAGGAGAGAAACAACCCTCAACTAAGAACCGGAGGCTGCGACATTACATGTGGAGCAGCCCCTCACCAAGTCCACTAAGAAGGCACAGCAGGTATAGGGTCAGGGAACCCCGAAGAGGTGCACCCACCAAGAGGCCCGAGGGAGCCGGACATAAGTGGACCCCTGGTGGGAACGGCCAGTAGAGAGGACAGTCAGAAAGGGAGCTCAGGACCACGCTCCAGAATTGCTTGAGGGTTGGCCGAGTCCAGGACCTGGTGGACGCAGCATGGCTCGGGCGGTCACTCAAGGCCAGAGTGACCAACAGAACAGCAGTAAGTAAAAACCCTGAACTGCACAGCCCGACTCTGAGTCTTCTTACCATCCACACTGCACCACCACTACCACCATCCTCTACACCTGACCCCCTGAGGCTATACCCCTCCCGTTGGGGGTTATACTACCAGAAGCTGCACACACACCACCAGCCTCAGCGGACCCTGCTGCAGCGGCGGCCGTATTGACCGCAAATCAACAGGTGGCGTAGTCAACACTAAAGAACATCCAGCAACATCTGTAGGACTGCCACACACTGAGTTTGACACCCTGGGCACGGACCGGGTCACCGCCACTCGGAGACTACAACCCCCATCTGATCCGGCTCCGGGTATCCCCCAAACAACACTGGCCCAGGGGGCGCGTCACATGCAGCCTACTGAGCTCAGTTCCACACTCCATCCTTACCCGGGAGTGGAATACCACACCTCTGGGTTGTAGCAGCCGAATCCTCAGGGTGCTACATAAACATCAGACAAACACTAATAAAAAACAGAGGCCAGCAGATCATGTGAAAATATAATTTTGGTGTCATTCACCAAACTTTTGGCCATGACTGTATAAAAAACAACAAACACAAAAAATTAGCGGTATCAAGTTCATGCAACTGACCGGATGAAAATGTCAGTCCGTTACATGAACTTTATGCCTCTAATTTTATGCTGAATATTCCAGGCATAAAATTAGAGGTATTTGAACAACCATTAGCACCCAAGGCCCAGTATTTTTCTCCAGATTTTATGTTAATTATTTGCTCCGATGCCCAGACATCACAAATTATCATGAAAGGCTGCTGCGGCATGTTCCTCTTGTTTTCGGACTTACACCATAGTCTGACCCTCAGTGTTGTGGCTGCTCACTAAACCACCCTCTATAATGAGCGGCTCTGAGGTGGGTTGATACTAAACTTGAGTTACAAACCCATCTTGAAGTTATTGTGCTAAGAGGCGCAGTGTTTTTCTTCTTTCCTTGCCCATATTAACCATCTAAAATGCCATCTTTGAGGTCAGACATTGTTGGATGAGTGGATGGGCTCCTAATCTCTGTTCTAGCTCAAGGTCTTTGATGGGAGTTATGGAATGGTGGACAGGACAATGAAGTTCTTCCACATCAAACTCACCCAACCATGCCTTTATTGATTTTCTTTCTTCACCGGGGAACATACTTGCTGGAACAGACAAGGGTGTGCAAATTCTTCCCAGAAAGTCGAAAGCATGGAATAGTCCAAAATGTCTTGAAGCATTAAGATTTCCCTTCACTGGATCTAAGGAGCTGAGGCTGATCCCTGAAAATCAACCAATAGCATTATCCCTCCTCCACCAGCTTTACAGTTGGCACAATGCAGTCAGGCGGGTAACGTTCTCCTGGAATCACCAAATCCAGACTTATCCATCAGACATCAGATAGAAATGTGATCCTTCACTGCACAGAGTACGTTTCCTCCAGGGTCCAGTGGTGACGGTCTTACACCACTCCATCCAACGCTCGGCATTGTGCTTGGTGATGTACGGCTGCATAAAACTGCTCAGCCATGAAGCTCCCGGTGGGGGCGCAGTGTTTGCTCTCTTTGGTTTGGACTCTGCAGTTAATGGTGTCATTAACCTATAGAGGAATAAAGTTCAAATGCACACAAATTTAGAATTAATAGGTGCATTTTAGAGTACAAAACATGAAACAGAATGATTAAAAACAAAGCCATGATTGGCATAGAAAAGGCACCAGAGAGACAAAAATGGAGACCAGGCTAGTAATGCAATAAATAATTATAAACAGGATAGGAAACAAGTATGCGTATAATATATAATAGTGGACATAAAGTGAATCATCATTAATAATGTGTAAAAACAGCAGCATCTGAGTGTCTGAGCTGCTCAGTGTTCGGGGGTCCCAGGACCTGGATCCCACTATTCTGCAGGCAATTAAAGTGATGATAAAGTCATATTCAAAGTTTAGTTACTGTTTAAATATGAAACGTTTATTGAATGAAGATACGTTCTGTTAAAGCAATGCTACATCTTATATTTATTCGTTATCCCGCCGATGATTTGTTGATTATGGAGTGCCCGTTGGTGCTATGTTATGTTGGACAAACTTTCGAGTGAATCATGCTTCTAATCAACCATAACTATTGCTGTGTTGAATTTATTAGGCCATGTCTGGTGTCTTTGGGGTATTTTTTATGAACTGGTTATTCCCTTATATGTAGAAGAGTGGCTGCTTCATGCAATGCCCTGGCCTCACAAATGACATAACATGAGGATAAAGACACTACCCAGACAGGGACAGTGCCAACCGGCCCTCAGACTCAACACGTCCTATATAAACAGGTAACGCACATATATAAGATGCCGAGAACAGCGACAGTAACACCGCGCTCATCGGCACTGCACAGGGCCAAGGATTATGTCAGGCTTGTTTAAATCTCCAGGAAACATGTAGAAGTGTTACCGTACATTACATTTCTGCACTTTGTTAGCAATTAATGTAAACTGTGTATTTCCACTAATACAATTTGCATTGGATTCTGTAAGAATCGCGACCTGAGTAGCTCTATGGTCAAATGATCGTATCGATCATCCACTGCAGAAAAGGTTGTGTTTGTTTTTTTTAAGACTTTTTGGTTTTAGGGAGTCAAATCCTCCTCAATATTAGCTTCAAAACGTTTGGAAAACTATTTTAGGAAGTTTTTTTTTTTCCGGAAGAAGTTCTGAAAAATGACTGGTGGAAGAAAAAATAAAGTGCATGTAACTTCTTTAAAGCAAATTACAATGGACTCCGCTCCACCCTTGGCAGTGTAAAGTCAAAAGGCTGCAAGAAATGGTTCAGGAAAAAAAACATATGTCCAATATTACCCCCATCCAGTGACCATATAGCAGTAGATACCAGCATTACCAATCATATAAGTGATTATGGTTCAGGTTTATACAAGATAGTGACTTATAGCCCACGTTCTTTCTGATTGGGGTTATTCACTTTTCTCATCTTTTCCATCTGGTCCAGACCGACATGATGACATCTTCCAGCCACGACTTGTCTGGAGAGTTTATAAGAAAGACACATTTGACTTCTCACATTTCCAGCACCGTCTCTATCTATTCCCAAACCACAAAAACTATCCATCCTGCCTGCGCCAGCGGCATGGACCAGTGACCCCAATACTTCAAAAACGGTGTCGTTACTATGAATACCACCCTAAAAAAATGCTACGCAGACAGTGTGCCAGATAGAGAGTACCTCTAAAAATAAAGTGTCCAATAGAAAGTATTAATGCCCCCACTGTGCTACCTACAAAGTAATAAGGCAAGGTATGCGCCTTTGAAGGTTATAATATCCTAAGTGACCCCTTCAAGCAATAATAACCCCTGAATGTCCCCTTAAAGTAACAATGCTCCCTAAAAATAAAGTAATATCACAAGTTCCACCTTAAAAAGTAATAATGCCCCCTGTGTGCCCCAATAAAAACTAAGAAAGCCCCTATTTAAAAAAAATAAGGTCCTCTGAGTGCCCCCACAGCTCCCTATATTCATAAGGGCCCTCAGCTCTCATATATATAAAGTATGATCTCCTCAAAGCTCACTATTTACAGTATGATGGCCCCACAACCCCTATATACAATATGTATGTTCCCCACAGCTCTACATATACAAAATGAGAACCCACTGCTCCCTATATACAGTATGATGGCCCCACAGCCACCTATAAACAGTATGCTGTCCCCAGATCTCCCTATATACAGTATGATGGCCTTAGATATCTCTCTATATAGTATGGGGTCCCTGAAGCTCCTATATATGCAGTATAATGCCCCCAAAGCTCCCTATTCACATTATGACGGCCCCACAACCCCTATATACAATATGTATCTTCCCCACAGCTCCCCATATACATTATGAGAGCCCACTCCTCACTATATACAGTATGATGGCCCCACAGCCACCTATAAACAGTATGCTGTCCCCAGAGTTACCCATATACAGTATAATGCTCCACAGTTCCCTCTATGCAGTAGGATGGCCCCACATCTCTCTACATATAGTATGGGGTCCATACAGCTCCAATATATGCAGTATAATGCCCCAACAGCTCCCTATTTACAGTATGATGGCACTAGAACCCCTATATACAATATGTATGTTCCCCACAGCTGCCCATATACATTATGAGAGCCCACTCCTCACTATATACAGTATGATGGCCCCCACAGCCACCTATAAACAGTAGGCTATCCCTAGAGCTCCCCATATACAATATAATGCCCCACAGCTCCCTATATACAGTATGATGGCCCCACATATCTCTACATATAGTATGGGGCCCCTACAGCTCCCATATATGCAGTATAATGCCCCCACAGCTCCCTATATGCAGTATAATGGCCCTGTAGCCCCCTTTATACATTTTAAGCCCCCCACAGCTCTCTATACACAGTATGATGGCCCAATAGCCTCCTATATATATTATGAGGCCCCCACAGCTCCCTATATAGTATGACAGGCCCCACATCTCCTCTACATTCATGATGGCCCTCATAGCCCAATAATAAAAAAAACAATAAAGATTGTACTCACCCAATCCTGATTCCCGTCCACCACAGCCTCTGTCTCCTCTCCTGAGTTCTAGAACCGGCGGGCCATCGCTCCGCCTGCCCTGCATGAGTACATTGATGTCTTGTAAGCTGTAGGCCTACGAAACGGATAGGGCAGGGACTGGAGCTTGTGCCTCCCTCTTCTATCATGGGGATTGAACAGTGTCAGTGTCATGTTGATGCTGACATATTTCAATTTGATGGTCGCCGGTGATCTGAGGCCAGAAGTTCAGGGCTGGAGACCTGGATCTTTGACGCTAGCAATGCCCATGCTTCTACCTATTATAGTCCTTGGGACTGTTCACATCTCTATGTATATCGAATCAAAAACACTGATGAAACTTGGAACATTTTTTTTTTAAGTACGAGAAAATCAAAGAATGAGCCCTTACTGATTGTTTGTTACAATGTATCAGTCAGTCTGTTTAACTTCTAAAGCATTATTTATATAATACCATAAAAGCCTTGTAAAGAAACCTGATGGAACCTCGCCGAATAGAAATCTTAATGTCTTGTGAATCGCAACCTATATTCATTTCCTTGAAGTATATTTCTCAACATGGCTCATACCATAAATGTTGCAGTATGGTGAAAGTTCATGGTTAAACTGCATCAGATTTAACTACAAGGTTTTGCACATGTTTTCCACAGAGGCTACTAATTGTTCTCTTTTACAAGAACATTCTTTACTTCTAAGTTTCCTCCAGTTTTTCCAGCTGACAGCAGAGGCCACCGTCACTGATATAAGACCTTTATATTTTCTTTAAAGGTTTATATCTGTCTCTGCCTTCCATGGCCGAGATCAGAATAAACTGCTTTTAGGTCCCGGCCATCAGAGACATAGATATGAGCTACGTTGTTTTTACAACTCCCATAGAAATGAATGACACTTACATAAACAGCGAAGCAAAATGAGAGTAATGTTGTCTCTGGTGGCCGGGACCTAGGAGCAATTATTTCCATCTGAGCCATGATGGGAATAACTTTTTAAAGAACATCTAATAATACAGGTTTATAAAGAAGTATATCCAGTTATGAAGATCAGGGTGTCATTATGGCCGGGTTCAGATAAGCGTATGGAAAATCATCCGTTTTTCATCCTGTGAAAAAGTACGTTTTTATATCTGTATTGAGTTCCATACGTTCATTTTTCGTATCTGTAGCATGCATATCTCCATTTTGTCCATCCATATGGCATCCATTTTTTTGACATTCTGATGGTAACCTGTTTGTGATCCATTTTTTACGCACCCATCGACTCATAATGGGTGATTTTGCATTGCAGTGAAATGTTCATTCTTTTTAGAATTTATTTAGCACGTACTCATCTGAAAAACACATTTTGTGCATCTCCCCTTACCATCCATACATAGGTAGATCATAAGGAATTAAAGAATAAAACATGAGTGTCAAAACTTTATAACTTAGAAATGATAAAGACCCCCCCAAAATACATGTAAGACATCTGCTATCTGCCTGTATTACGTTAAACATACATTTCCTGTAATTATTTTTTTTTTATTTGTTTGTAAATATTATTACAATTTAAATGATAATTTCTGTCTTTTTTTATTAAATACAAAAAAAAAGGAAAAAGAATTGTACATTTTTTTTTTTTACCAAAAATGAAGAAGATGACCCATGTACATCAAAAGTTGGATATTGTCATCTGTTTAGAGTGAGGGTGAAAATAAATGCACATTCTTGGGCAAATAGTTTTCTGCTTGGGAAGTTACGCTAATTTTAAAAGCGATGAAAAAAGGGATGTTTCCCATACCATGAGCGTATTGTCATTTTATAGAAGCATCTGTGTCACCCACGTGCAGTAGCAAGAGGACATGTGCGCTCTTTTCTTGGGAGAAGAACCAGATGGTCATTCATGTCCACCAGGATAATATCTACATGTCGCTTTATGTGAAGTGCACCGTTCCCAGTTTTGGGATTACAGCTTCTCCAATTTGTTTCCCTTTTTGCACTAAGGAAAAACATTATGAAATCTGAGCCTAAACGAAATGACGAATTTGATTATGTCTACGACAGTGATTCTGTTGGAATCACTTCAACTTCTACAACGGGAACAGTCCTGGGAAATCACTCATTTATTTTGAAACCAAACCCGTACTTGGGTTTTAGAAGGTTATCCAATTCCATAAAACAGCTGATAATCATATAAAATAAGAAAATGATCTACACCTTACACCTTACCAAGCTACGGACACTTCCATGCCAACATTTTCCCTGGTCCCTTGCCAGTCTCTGCCCATCTGGCTCCAGCGATGTCATATTGAAATGACTCAAAAGTCCTGTTTAGCTAATGATTGACTACAGCGGTGAAATGCCTGATGTCAATGTGACACCCCAGGGGTCTGGTTGCCACAGTAATAGAAATATTACGTCTGAGAGCAAGTGGGAGGTTTATCTGGTCAGGAGCCCTTAAGCATGCAACACTTCCTGCCCAGACCTGGGAGGGGAGGAATCTGCCCTTATAAACTGGGTCTGGGGCGGGATGAGTTCAGTCAGAGCCTGGAGGGAGAACAAGCAGACACATGGAGAGAAACAGCAGGAGCTCTGTAGGAGCTGTAACTGAAGACCAGGGGCTGAAGCTGAGCAGAGCTCGCCCTGGCAGAAGAATCTGATAACCGGACACCGGAGTCCGAGGCTGTGGGGATGTATATTCACCCAGCAGCATAAACCAGCCAGCAGGGGATTCCAGGTCCTCTGGCCATAGAAGCCCGGAGGCTCAGTCACAAGTAGAGATGAGCGTTGTTCGACTCGAACTGTTCGCCAATCTCAAATCCGAGCTGTTTTGGGCGGTGTTCGAGCCGTTCGGCGAACACGAACGATTTGAGAAAAATTTGGCTGTTCGAGGTTATGTTCGATAACTGTTCGTGCACCAAAATCCTAACTGGATTTTTTCTCAGTAATGATGAAAATTAATGTTAATACGCAGTTTGAGTGTACAGCGGGGTGGGGGGAGGGCCAGGGGATGGATCTCTGCAGGAATAATGAAGATCTCCATTTTTTTTTCTCTTCCCCGCATTTACAGTGGGGAGGTGCAATCTGTCAGCCTATCAGCAGCGTACACACGGAGCGAAGTGCTTTTTTTTACACAAGCAAGGGCATGTGTCATTGGCAGTGTATGTCACATGTCCTTGCCCTATAAGACCAAGCCATTTTCCCCGTCGCCACCATTTTCTCACTGCTGCAGCTGCGTGTTAGACGGCACCGCTGTTGCTGTGTGCGCTATACCTTGTTAATTTCAAGCCAATTTTCGCACAAATCTACAGATAGCTTGGGAGTAGGGAATAGTTGTGATTGCAGTCCTTTTAAGGACTAGGTTACAGCATTTCCTACGACTTTTATCAGGCAGGTCTGTGCTCTTAAATAGATAGATTGTGGGAGTAAAGACTAATTGTAATTGCAGTCCTTTTCAGGACTAGGTTACATCAGTTCCTATCAGTTTTTGCCAGGCAGGTCTGTGCCAGTGCTGTGCAAGTTTTTTTCACAGCATTTTGCTGAATCTAGCAAAGCTAATCCTTTTTGGCCTATTGCAGAGTGTGTTAGTCAGTGGAGTAGCCTATCTGTGTTGCAAGATATACCACCTGTGTATAGAATACCAATTTTTTTACTGCACCTAGTGAAGTAAAATCTTTTGGGCATAGCATCATTCTATTAGTCCATCTATACTGACCTCCATCAGGTTGCAAATTGAATATAATTTTTTCTGCATCTAGCTCTGAAAAAATATTTGGGCTTCTAGCAGTGTGTGGGACTTGTTCTATTAGTCCATCTATACTGACCTCCATCAGGTTGCAAACTGAATATAATTTTTTTCTGCATCTAGCTCTGAAAAAATATTTGGCCTTCTAGCAGTGTGTGGGACTTTCTCTATTAGTCCATCTATACTGACCTCCATCAGGTTGCAAATTCAAAATAATTTTTTGTCTGCATCTAGCTCTGAAAAAATATTTGGCCTTCTAGCAGTGTGTGGGACTTTCTCTATTAGTCCATCTATACTGACCTCCATCAGGCTGCAAATTAAAAATAATTTTTACTGCATCTACCTCTGAAAAAATATTTGGCCTTCTAGCTGTGTGTGGGACTTGTTCTATTAGTCCATCTATACTGACCTCCATCAGGTTGCAAACTGAATATAATTTTTTTCTGCATCTAGCTCTGAAAAAATATTTGGCCTTCTAGCAGTGTGTGGGACTTTCTCTATTAGTCCATCTATACTGACCTCCATCAGGTTGCAAATTAAAAATAATTTATATCTGCATCTAGCTCTGAAAAAATATTTGGCCTTCTAGCAGTGTGTGGGACTTTCTCTATTAGTCCATCTATACTGACCTCCATCAGGTTGCAAACTGAATATATTTTTTTTCTGCATCTACCTCTGAAAAAATATTTGGGCTTCTAGCTGTGTGTAGGACTTGTTCTATTAGTCTATCTATACTGACCTCCATCAGGTTGCAAACTAAATACAATTTTTTTCTGCATCTACCTCTGAAAAAATATTTGGGCTTCTAGCTGTGTGTGGGACTTGTTCTATTAGTCCATCTATACTGACCTCCATCAGGTTGCAAATTGAATATAATTTTTTTCTGCATCTAACCCAGCCAATAGTTTTGGCCTAATACCACAGTTTGGCCACTCAGCTCTGCTCGGTTCCCATCCATTGTTTTTTTGTGCAAACAACTCCAGAGTTGTGAATTAGTTAACCACCAAAATGAGTGGAAAAAGGCCTGCTGCTGGTGGAAAGGGGAATAGGCGTGTTGGGAAGGGGAAAAAAGGTTGTGTCCGTGGGGTAGGTGTTAAAGCAACAGTAACATCTGCAGAAGAAAGACCATCTTCCAGCCAAACTAAAATGTCTACTTCTTTTAGCGGACAATGTGATAAGATCCCTTTCTTACGGCCACGCCAATTGCTGCAAATTCCAGATGAGGCACAAAAACAGCAGGTGCTTCAACGGATATCAAGTGCTCCTTTAAGTGGGCTCTCCTCCACATCAACTTCAACATCACAAATACTCCAGTCCTCAAAGGTGTCACCCCAATCGCACTTGCTTCCTCACAGCTCCCAAATCTCCAGCTGCCCGTCTGAGTATGAGGTAGAACAGATGGTTGAGTCTGCAGAGCTGTTTACTCATACTATAGCCTGGGAATCAGAGGTCGACTCCAGCGCTTCTGTGAATCCAGACGAGGAAATGATCTGCACTGATGCCCAGAATCTTTATGAGTCGGATCCAGGACCAGACGCAGAAGGTTCTGACCATAATGTAGACCCTCATTCCCAAACTGTAACTCCTGTTGGTGGAGACAATGAGGAAGACGATGATGAGACTCAAATACCTGATTGGAGCGACAACTTTAGTTTTTTGTCAGGGCAGGAACAGGTTGGCTCTGAGGACGACGGGTGTGATAACGCACAGGGTGATGATGATGAGGTTGGAGATCCCACTTACTGTCAACCCACAGTCAGCCAAGAGATGAGGTCAGCAGAGGAGGTGGAGGAAGATGCTAGTGACGACGAGGTCAGGTTGCGCCTTCCTGGACAGAGACGTAGTACTGGAAGCACGTCAACAACTGCATCCTCAAACACAACTCTACCTCTCACCACAAGTCGTGGTGGCTCTTCAGGTCGCATGGGTGCTAAGCCTTGCATAGCCTGGGTATTTTTTCAGATCGATAAAGATGACCCAACTCGTGTTATCTGTAACATTTGTCAGCAAAAGCTAAGTAGAGGCCAAAAAATACATAGTTTGAGTACTTCATGCATGAACCGGCACATGGACATGAAGCATAAGTTGCAGTGGGAAGCTCAGTGTGCTACAATGCGGCCTAGCCGGCCGGGCCAACCTGTTAGAACCTTGCTCTTAGGTTTTTTTTTCCTTTGCTGGTCACATGACCTTGTTGGCCTATTTAATCCTGCTCCGCCCTTCTGGCTTTGCTGGACTTCATTGTATATCTACTTTCTAGCTAGCCTGTGCTCTGTGTCTTGCTCTGTTAGTTTGCTTGGTCTACTGACCTCTATGTTCTATATATTTTGTTTGTTCGTCTGTCTGCTACTATTTCTGTTAGGAGGTGTCCCATATTCCTCCCAGTCCTTAGTACTTGTAGGGATTCCTTCCCACATCTATAGGTCTCCGTACAGACTAGCTTAGGACTTTAGCAGGTCTGATCGCAGGATCAGGTTCTCTGTTACATCGTAGGGATTAAGCTGAGTTCTATCGTAGGGACAGATCTCCTCTCTTTCCTTAGCTCTGGTAGCAGAACATAACAGTAAGTCCAGCCAGCAAATTCTCTAAGGAAAGATTTTTCTGTTCCATCATGGTGTCGGTTCAGGATTTGGTTCATCGCCTGCAGGGACTCTCTCTGGAGGTGGCCGAGCTCCGTCAGCACGTGAGTAACTGTCCTGGAGCACATTTCTTGGAGCCTAAGGTATGTTTGCCGGATTTATTTTTTGGTGAACACCGAGAATTTTTTTCATTCAAAAATGCTTGCTTAGTGTATTTTCGTTTGAGACCTAAGTCCTCTGGGGATGAATCCCAGCGCGTAGGGTTCATAATGTCACTTTTGCGCAAAGAGCCTCAGGAGTGGGCCTTTTCTTTGCAACCTAGTGATACATGCTTCAGATCAGTGGATAGTTTTTTTTCTGCTTTGGGACTATTATATGATGATCCTGACCGTGTCGCATCAGCTGAGACTGAGTTGAGACGTTTAAAACAAGGATCAGG
Organism: Phyllobates terribilis; assembly: GCF_046119375.1. Classification (NCBI taxonomy): domain Eukaryota; kingdom Metazoa; phylum Chordata; class Amphibia; order Anura; family Dendrobatidae; genus Phyllobates; species Phyllobates terribilis. Next base: position 111,430,085 of record NW_027362773.1, read on the forward strand.
TAATGTGGAAAAATATTGTACTCATTTCCGTCGTTGGTCTACTCAAACAGGGTGGAACGATTCTGCTCTGAAAAGTCTATTTCTTGCTGGGCTCAGTGAAAGGGTTAAAGACCTGCTAATTGCTTATCCTACACCTGAAGATTTGCAACAGGCTATGCAATTAGCTATACGGGTGGATAGAAGACTGCGTGCAAGGGTTAATGAGAGCAAATCCTCTGCTATGTCAGTTTCTGGTTATGAGAATGTGTGTACTAACAGTGGTGAACCGATGGAGATTGGATCGGTGGCACCTCGCTCTCAAGAAAAAGACCGTCGATTTTTTGAAGGCTTGTGTTTCTATTGCGGAAAATCTGGTCATTTGATTAAAGGCTGTGAGCTTCGTATGAAGAAAGAAAAAAAAATGGTCAGTCATGCCCGTATTGCCTGTTTAAATTCCAAGGGTGTATTTTTAGCTGCTTCCACGATTGCTCAGGAAAAATTAATGGAATTTCGGGTGTTTGTCGATTGTGGGTCTACTCTGAATGTTATTGATGGGGGATTCGTGGAAAGACTCAATTTAAAACCTGAACCTTTATCATCCCCCATTGCTGTGGTTTCTGTGGATGGTTCCCCTTTGAAGAATATTACTCTCAAGGTCTGTGAATTTCCTCTCACTATTAATGGTGTTCACCATGAGAAATTGGATTTGGTAGTGTTGAATAACTTGCCTTCTCCAGTAATATTGGGATTGCCCTGGTTAAAATTTCACAATCCTGTACTGGATTGGTCTACCAGTGAAATTAAATCCTGGAGCCATAAATGTTATGACAAGTGTTGTAATGGGCGTATTGCAGCTTTGGATAGGGGAGAATTGCCTGTTCCTATTCAGGATTTTTGGAGAGTTTTTTCTGAGAAGGAATCGCAGGTTTTGCCTCCCCATAGAGACTATGATTGTTCTATTGAATTTGTCCCTGGAGCGACTCTTCCTAAAAGTCGTTTATTTAACCTTACTATTCCTGAGAGGAAGGCTTTGGAGGAATACATACAGACAAGTTTGGCCGCCGGTCACATTAGGCCCTCTAAGTCTCCTGTGGCGGTTGGATTTTTTTTTGTAAAAAAAAAGGACGGCGGTTTACGTCCTTGTCTGGATTTTCGTGAGATTAACAAAATTACTGTACGCAATCCTTACCCACTGCCATTGATTCCTGATCTGTTTAACCAGTTAATGGGGGCCAAGTGGTTCTCTAAAATTGACCTTAAGGGGGCATACAATCTGTTGCGCATGAAGGAGGGTGACGAATGGAAGACTGCTTTTAACACTCCTGTGGGTCATTTTGAGAATCTGGTTATGCCTTTTGGTCTTACTAATGCTCCTGCATTTTTTCAGAATCTGATTAATGACATCCTTAGACCTTTGATCGGTAAAAATGTGGTTGTGTATTTGGATGACATTTTGATTTATTCGCCGGATCTGGAGTCTCATTGGCGGAGCGTGCGTGAGGTATTACAGTTATTAATGGACAATTCGCTTTTTGCTAAGCTGGAGAAATGTGAGTTCGCTGTACAGAGAATTAGTTTTTTGGGCTACATTATCTCCAGCAAAGGTTTTGAGATGGATCCGGTTAAGGTTCAGGCTGTGCAGGAATGGCCTAGGCCTATTGGTTTGAAATCGATACAGAGGTTTTTGGGTTTCGCCAATTACTATAGAAAATTCATAAAAAATTTTTCTAGTATTGTCAAACCTCTGACCGATCTCACCAGGAAAGGTGCTGATGCGGTTCAGTGGTCTTCTGAGGCCATTGAAGCTTTTGTGTATCTCAAGGAGAGGTTCACCTCTGCTCCCATCCTTATGCAGCCTGATGTTACTAGGCCGTTTTTGGTTGAGGTTGATGCTTCCTCTGTGGGGGTTGGCGCAGTATTGTCTCAGGATAACGGGGATGGATTACATCCCTGTGCCTTTTTTTCAAAAAAATTTTCGGAGACTGAACTGAATTACGATATTGGTAATCGGGAATTATTGGCTATTAAACTCGCATTTGAACACTGGCGCCACTTCTTGGAAGGTGCGGAATTTCCCGTTCAGGTTCTTACGGATCATAAAAATCTGATATATCTTGATGCTGCCAAGCGCCTGAATGCCCGTCAGGCTAGGTGGGCACTGTTTTTCTCGCGGTTTAATTTCTCCGTTACTTACATCCCTGGTACTAAGAATGTTAAGGCGGATGCCTTGTCTCGCAGTTTTTCTCCCATAGTCGGTGCTGAGAAAGAGGAGAACATTTTACAAGAAGGTGTTGTGATAGCTGCTTTGGACTCCGTTTTGGAAAATGAGATTCTTAAAGCACAGGAGAATGCCCCTTCTAACACTCCTCATGGGAGGTTGTTTGTGCCTGGGACCTTTAGGAGAGATTTGTTTGTTGAGTGTCACGAATCTCGGTTGGCAGGTCATCCCGGAATCTCTGAGACCAAGAGACTGGTGGGTCGCAGTTTTTGGTGGCCTGGATGGCAGAAGGAAGTCATTAAGTGGGTGCGTCAATGTACTATATGTGCTAGATCTAAGTCCTCACATACTCCTGCTGCGGGGTTGCTTTGTCCTTTGGAGGTTCCCAGTGCTCCTTGGACACATTTGGCTATGGACTTTATAACTGACCTTCCCCCCTCTGAGGGTTTTACTGTCATCTGGGTGGTCGTGGACCGTTTTAGCAAGATGTGTCACTTGGTTCCTTTCGTCAAACTGCCCTGCGCTAAAACTCTCGCTAAGGCCTTTGTCAAGGAAATTGTCAGACTTCATGGCGTTCCTACTGACATTGTTTCTGATAGGGGTCCTCAGTTCGTGGCTCGTTTTTGGCGTGCCTTTTGTGATAGGTTGGGAGTTCATTTGTCGTTCTCGTCCGGATATCATCCTGAATCTAATGGCCAGACAGAAAGGAAAAACCAGGATGTTGAGCAGTTCTTGCGTTGTTTTGTGGCAGACAATCAAGAGGGGTGGTCTGAGTTTCTGCCACTTGCTGAATTTGCTCTGAACAATCATACATCTTCTTCTGCTGGTTGTTCGCCTTTTTTTTGTTGTTCTGGGAGACATCCGTTGTTTGGGTCGTTCTCCAAGTTGGGATCTGCCGTGCTTGAGGAGGAGAATTTTTCCGGTGATTTGGAGAGAGTTTGGACGGATGTGCGTGGTAATCTTCAGGAGGCCAACAGAAAATCTAAAGACTACTTTGATAGGAAACGACAGGAGGTTTTGTTCGCTGTTGGTGACATGGTTTGGTTGTCCTCTAGGAATCTGCGGTTGAGGATTCCTTCAAAGAAATTGGGTCCCAAGTTTGTAGGGCCCTTTAAGGTGCTTCAGGTTGTCAACCAATCTGCTGTTAGGTTGGAGGTTCCTACCTCCTGGAGAATTAATCCGGTATTTCATGTCTCTCTGTTGAAAAAAGCTGTTGTTTCGGATTGTGACGCCTCTGCCTCTGTTCCTCCGGTGGTGGAGGACGGGGAATATGAAATTTCTCGCATTCTTAACTCTAGACGGTATAGAGGTAGTTTGCAGTATCTTGTGGCCTGGAAAGGTTTCGGTCCCGAGGATAACTCTTGGGTGAGGTCGGATGATGTTTCCGCGTCCAGACTTATCAGAGCGTTTCACAGGAGATTTCCTGATAAGCCTGGTCCTAGGGGATCCGGAGGATCCTCTTAGAAGGGGGGGTACTGTTAGAACCTTGCTCTTAGGTTTTTTTTTCCTTTGCTGGTCACATGACCTTGTTGGCCTATTTAATCCTGCTCCGCCCTTCTGGCTTTGCTGGACTTCATTGTATATCTACTTTCTAGCTAGCCTGTGCTCTGTGTCTTGCTCTGTTAGTTTGCTTGGTCTACTGACCTCTATGTCCTATATATTTTGTTTGTTCGTCTGTCTGCTACTATGTCTGTTAGGAGGTGTCCCATATTCCTCCCAGTCCTCAGTACTTGTAGGGATTCCTTCCCCACATCTATAGGTCTCCGTACAGACTAGCTTAGGACTTTAGCAGGTCTGATCGCAGGATCAGGTTCCCTGTTACATCGTAGGGATTAAGCTGAGTTCTATCGTAGGGACAGATCTCCTCTCTTTCCTTAGCTCTGGTAGCAGAACATAACACAACCACCGTCTGCCATATCTTGTGCATCCGCGGCCTCTTCATCCTCTGTGACTGGGGGGACAGCAGTCACACCTGTTTTGGGGAGCAGACCTGCCACCTCTTTACCCGCAACAGCCAGCGTGATTGGCAGGTCATCATTTTCTTTGGAGGTGGTAACACCAGCTGGTGTTGAGCGCTGTCCGACATCGATAGCACCACCTTTGGATCAAGGCAACCTAACATGTCCGCCTGCATCTTCCTCACAGACCGGCAGTTTGCCGGGGACACCCTTATCAACCCTGTCTAAGCACAATAGCCAGCCCTCGGTCCCTCAGATGTGGACAAGTAAAAGACCATTTCCTCCTAGCCATGAGAAAGCTAAGAGGTTGAATTTCACCATCTGCAAGCTCTTGGCTACAGAAATGCTGCCTTTCCGCCTGGTGGACACAGAGGATTTTCGAGACCTTATGTCCGTCGCAGTGCCCCAGTACCAGATGCCCAGTCGGCACTACTTCTCAAAGAAAGGTGTGCCTGCGCTCCACCAGCATGTCGCACACAACATCACCGCTTCTTTGAGAAACTCTGTGTGTGACAGGGTGCATTTCACCACAGACACTTGGACGAGTAGGCATGGACAGGGGCGTTACATGTCGCTGACTGGGCACTGGGTAACTATGGTGACAGCAGGACAAGGGGCTGCTGTCCAAGTCTTGCCGTCCCCACGAGTTGTGCGTCAATCCTCTTTACGTCAAAGTTCCTCCACTGCTTCTGCCTCCTCCACCTCCTCTCGGTCTTCCACCTGCACCCAAAGCCTGTCTGGTCATGCCACAAGCTTTCTAACTGCGCAGAAGGGATCCTGCACACCTCCTTACTATGCTGGCAGTAGGGCACAACGTCATCAGGCGGTTTTTACTTTGAAATGTCTGGGAAATGTGAGTCACACAGCTGAGGAGTTGTGGTCAGCTCTGGAGAACCAATTTCATGAATGGTTGTCTCCACTGGACCTGAAACCAGGGAAGGCCGTGTGCGACAATGCTGCAAACATGGGTGCGGCCCTTCGCCGGGGCAATGTCACACACGTGCCTTGTATGGCTCACGTGTTGAACCTGGTTGTCCAGCAATTTTTAGCCCACTATCCCAGACTAGATGGCCTTCTGCAGAGGGCACGGTCGCTGTGTGCTCACTTCCGCCGTTCGCATCCCGCAGCTCAGCGACTTACATCTCTACAGAAGTCGTTGGGCCTGCCACTTCACCGGCTAAAATGTGATGTGCCTACCCGGTGGAATTCAACTCTGCACATGTTGCAGCGACTGTGGCAGCACCGACAAGCCCTGGTGCAATACGTTCTGACGTATAGCCTGGGCCAACGAGATCCAGAGGTGGGGCAAATCACGCTGGAGGAGTGGTCTCAGATCAGGGACCTATGCACCCTTCTGCACAGTTTTGAAATGGCGACGAAGATGTTTAATGCTGACGATGCCATTATCAGCATGACTATTCCGGTGATTTACATGCTGGAGCACATGTTAAACAGAATTCGGAGTCAGGTGGTGGCACAAGAGGAGGTGGAGGAAGTAGAGGAGGAGGAGTTGTATGCGGAAGGGCTAACATCTGCAAGGTCCAGACGGTCGGCAGCACCAAGGCGGCAGGCATGTGAGGGTGGGGGAGATGGTTTTACCAGGGCGCATGGTAGCAGCCAAACTAGTGAGGAAGGTGCAGGAGCCCAGGAAGAAGTGGAGGACGAACTGATGGAAGACTCATCAGATGAGGGAGACCTTGATCACATTTCTGTTGTGCGAGGTTGGGGGGAGAGGACAGAGGAAGGAAGCATGATTGTTACCTCGCCACCAACACAACAGGGACTTGGTGCTCCTGGATGCGCAACACACATGAGTGCCTTCTTGCTGCACTACCTGCAACATGACCCTCGAATTGTGAGAATTAGAAATAATCCTGACTACTGGGTTGCCACACTGTTAGATCCCCGGTGCAAAAGTAAATTTGCAGAAATTATTCCTACCATAGAAAGGGATGCACGCATGCAGGAGTATCAGCAGAGACTGTTGCAGAATCTTACATGTGCTTTTCCACAAAACACCAGTGGTGCACGTAGTGAATCTCACAGTTCCAACTTGCCAACCGTGGGACCGTCAAGTGTTCAGCACTCAAACCGTAACAGAACCACAGTATCTGCTGGTAACATCAATTTTGCGGAATCATTTCACCACTTTTTTAGCCCATCCTTTGCAGGGCCACAGGAGACAAGAAGTCTGACACATAGTCAACGCCTAGAGACGATGGTACAGGAGTATCTCCAAGTAAACATTGAAGCCATGACTGTGTCACTGGACCCTTGCTCTTTTTGGGCTTCCAATCTGGATAAATGGCCGGAGCTAGCCACTTACGCCTTGGAGATCTTGTCATGCCCCGCAGCCAGCGTTCTGTCTGAACGTGTGTTCAGCGCTGCTGGTGGTGTGCTGACAGATAAGCGCACGCGGCTCTCCACTGATAATGTAGACAGACTCACGTTCATAAAGATGAACAAATCATGGATCCGAAACGACTTTTCTACCCCTGTGTCATCCTGGGGAGAGTAAAAGCTTGATGATTGGTTAAAATCACCCTACCAACCGTTTTAAGCTTTCAAATTACTAATCATGTTTATCTGTATCTTGGCTGGAAAATAATTTGGGCTTTGTAGCAGTGTGCAGCACTGATTCTATTAGGCCATCTATAATAAGCTCCACCAGATTTAAAATTACTAATCATGTTTATCTGTATCTTGACTGGAAAATAATTTGGGCTTTGTAGCAGTGTGCAGCACTGATCCTATTAGGCCATCTATACTAAGCTCCACCAGATTTAAAATTAATAATAATTTTTAGCTGCATCTAGCCCGGAAAATAATTTTGGGGCTCCGAGATGCGCAAGACACATAAGTGCCTTCTTGCTGCACTACCTGCAACATGACCCTCATATTGTCAGAATTCGAAGTAATCCTGACTACTGGGTTGCCACACTCTTAGATCCCCCAAACTTTTCGATCAACCTTTTCATTTTAATAAAGACCAAAAAAATGGTCATTTTTGAAATTATAAGCATTAGCAGGTTATTAGAAACTGAAATCAAACAGTTTTCAACTCAAAACTTTATTCTAGGTGATGTTACATTTTCACATAGGACCCCTTGTTCGAAAGGAGCTTCTGAACTCTCTCGTCCATTGAATTTGTCAGGTTTTGGATGGTTTCTGCTTCAATTGTTTTGCATGAGGACAGAATACCCTCCCAGAGCTGTTGCTTAGATGTGAACTGCCTCCCGCCATCATAGACACTCCTTTTGATGATGCTCCAGAGGTTCTGAATGGGGTAGAGGTCAGGGGAGCATGGGGGTCACACCATAAGTTTGTCCCATTTTATGCCCATATCAGCCAGAGATGCAGATGTTTTATGTGCAGCATGAGATGGTGCATTATCATGCAAAAAAATGATCTTGCTGTGAAATACACGGTTCTTCTTCTTGAACCATGGCAGGAAGTGCTGTTTGAGAAAATCCACATACATTATAGAGTTCATCTTTAGCGCCTTCAGGGATCCTAGAGGGGCCGACAATCTCTCTCCCCATGATTCCAGCCCAAAACATTACTCCACCTCCTCCTTGTTGACGCTGTAGCCGTGTTTGCGTGGGGTGTCCATCAACCAGCCATCCTCCACTCCATCCATCTGGACCATCGAGCACTGAACGGCACTCATCCGTGAACAAAACAGTTTTGAAATTAGTCTTCATGTAATGTTTGGCCCACTGGAGCCGTTTCTGCTTGTGTGAAGTGGATAGAGGAGGTCGACAGGATGGCGTATGCACAGCTGCAAACCTCTGAAGGACCCTGCATCTTGTTGTTCGGGGGACGTTGGAGGCACCAGCAGCTTCAAAAACTTGTCTGCTGCTATGACAAGGCTTTTTTGCCGCTGCTCTTTTAACCTGACGTAATTGCCTGTAGGAAAGAGTCCTCAATTTGCCCTTATCAGCACGCACACGTGTGTACTGTGAATCAGCTACATACTTCTTGATTGCCAAGACACTTCATCCTGATCATCGCACAATGTTGATTGTAGTCATGCCTTGACCTAAACACTCCACAATTTGTTGCTTCTCAGCAGCCGACACATCCTTTTTCTTTCCCATTTTGGCAGAAAATGTAGGCTGCTTAATAATGTGAGACAGCCTTCTTAAGTAGTCTTGCCTTTCATTGGACACACCTGCCAAACTAATTAGCACAGGTGTCTGGAATTGCTTACAGTGATATAAAGAGCCCTGACACACATCACCATCAATGAGTTTAACTGACAAACAAACAAATTCTTCCCTTATCACTCCTAAACACTTTTTGCATAATAATTTGGAACACAGTGTACATGTGCTTTTCCACAAAACACCAGTGGTTCACGTAGTGAATCTTACAGTTCTAACTTGCCAACCGTCGTCTGTATGGAGTTGTTCAATAAAGGGCCCAAAATTAAGATAACATAGATGGGAGAGGTCTCTATGAATAGGAATTCCTAAGTATTTGATACCCTGTGAGGGCCAGGCAAAGGGAAAGTTGGACTGGATGGAATCCTATATGGATTTGGGGAGGGAGACATCGAGGGCCTCAGACTTCGCTGCATTGATTTTAAAATTTGACCATGTAACAAAGTGATCTATTTCAGCCATAACAGCATGGATGGATATATGTGATTGAGTGATATATACTAGGACATCATCAGCAAATAGAGAGCACTTGTACTCGGTGCCTCCCACCTCAATCCACCTAATATTGGGGTTATGGCGAATTGATGAGAGCAGGTGCTCCGTTACTAGGATGTATAAGAGAGGGGACAGAGGACATCCCTGCCTTGTCCCATTGGTGATTGTGAAAGGTGATGAAAATGTTCTGATGCACCCCCTGGGCCTTGGGACACCCGGAGCCGGACCCTTTTTGGTGGATGCTGGTGGTTGTAGTCTTCGTGGCGGCGACCCGGTTCCTTGGCTCAGGGTGGTCAAACCAGTGGCGGAACTATTTATGTGGTTTTGATGTTTAAATGTCCGACTACGCCACCCGTGGATTGCGGTCAGAGTGAACCGCCGCTGCAGGGCAGACCGCTGAGGCTGGTGTTGTGGGTGCAGCAGAGCGTAGCATAACTCCCCACGGGAGGAGTATAGCCTCAGGGCAGTGTATGCGGAGGATGGGGGTGATGGTGCAGGGCAGCAGCAGTAACGACACGGAGTCAATGATGCAGTCCAGGGCCTTTACTCACAGTTCTTATTATCCAGACCACGTCTGCAGGTAACGGCTGCCCACGTCGTACTGTGCTCACCAGGTGAGGGGCTCAGACAACTCCCAGATAACTTTGGAGCGCTTCACAGGACCCCCTTTGTGTGTCCTTTGTCTGGCCTTTCTTACCAACCCTTCTGTCCGGCTGCCTCGGGCCTCCTCTTGGTAAACTTGGCGCCAGTTTCCCTGACCCTATGTGGTGCCTTCCTAGCGGGTGTAGCGAGGGGCTGCGCCACATAAAATGTCAGAGCCTCCGGTTTCTAGCTGAGGGTCGTTTCCTGCCTCCACTAGTTTCGGGGACCGATCTCCCCCTTTGGCCTGACCCCTCCACGCAGGTGGATTGGGCGTGCGGTGGCGACTCGCCCGTCCGCACCCCTGGGATCCCTTCATTCCTCGTTCCTGGAGCCTTCTCCGCTCCTCTTCCTTCCTTCTCCCTCTTCCAGGCCTGGGCCTCTGTTACTAGGCCTGCCTCCGGAGCAGAGCTCATGCAGAGACCCTGCTCCCTGCCACTTCTGCTCAGACTTCTCTGCACTGAACTAAGATGGTGCCCACCTTTTATACTCCCTTCTCAATGCACCCAGGAACTGCTTCCTCCCTGCTCCTGCACTACAGGGTTCCCCTTCCTCAGTGTTCCCTCCCCCCACTCCAGCCAGGGACAGGGACTGTCGTGCCCATCTCAGAGGCATATTGGTCGCCCTGCTCCACGGCAATGTGGTGTAATGCATGCAGGTGTCGGGTCCTGATCCACACTCCATCCTTACCTGAGAGTGAGATATCACACCTCTGGGTGAGGTGCAATACCTCTGTAGCAACCGAGCCCTCAGGGTGCTACAGTTCCATTTATCTTCAGCCTAGGTGACGTATTGTGATACAGGGCCGTGATTTTGGCTATAAAAGGGTCCCCTAGACCCCTACCCCAAGCTTTTTAAGAGAATCATATATGGCGTGCCAGGAGACTCTATGGAATGCTTTCTCAGCATCCAACGAGAGTATCTAATTACAAATTTTTAACTGCATCTAGCCCAGGAAATACTTTGTGCCTAGTAGCAGTGTCTGCTAGTCAGCGGATTATCCCGGCTGTTATGCAAGCTACACCACCTGTAGTTTGGACACTTAATTTTTTCAAAGGAAATGCTTCGGGACCACGGGATACTCAGTGAAGAGCATCAGGAGGCACCCCAAGGCATAGGGGCTGGGACTGGCAGTAGGATGCCTTGCGGTGGACAGCCGAGCTCGATCCTTATAAAAGCTTTTTAACTGCAGCAGCTTTAGTGGACGCTACTGGAGCTGGAATTACGCGGCTGCTGGCATGAGACTTGCCCTCCAATAGATCCTTGTAAATGGATTTAAAGTGTATTCATTCAAATTAGAGAGACAATTTAAATTAAAAAGCTTAGAGCTGCCTCCACCACAGGGGGGCTCGCTCGACCCACCAGCGGACAGGCACCAGTATTGGGAGAGAGGGGCTGGCCGTCAGGGTTCACCGCGGTTCTGGCACAAACCCGGCGACACGGAGGTGGCACGGGCAGGAGCGGACTGAACGTGTCGGCTTCTCACTTTTTGGATTTTAGAAGGGCATGACATGCCTATATCTGTGTCTCCCCCTCCTTTTACTCCTCCACCTCTTTTCTTTTCGCATGACTATATGTACTTGTCACTTTTTCATGTGTTAGTTGTGTCTTCTGAGCAGTTTGTCAGCTTTTGGACACCTTTGAAGGTGTTTTCTATGTGTTTCTATGTGTTTTTGTTTGCCTGCCATTGGTTTTAACGGTGTTCGAAGGTGTTCGACGAACAGTTCGACGAACAGTTCGGCGAACACACGGGTGTTCGACGAACCGAACCGAACTCGAACACTACGGGGGTGGCTCAACACTAGTCACAAGGAAGGGACCAGCACCGCCATCCAGGAGCGGAGGCTAACAGAAGGCCCCAAGTCACCAGCCATACGGGTGAGCACCACACGGTATACTCAGGGACGTGGGCTACTTCTACCCGCTTACAGCAAGGTAGCCAGGAAGAGTGCAGATAGACGGGGAGGCCTACAACTCCACCTGGCCAGGGGAACTCCTGTTTGCTCGCAGACTGACCAGGCCCCTTATGCTAGCCAGTACTCCCGGGAGGGTCCGCCTTAATATCACCAGTAAAGACCCTGAACTGCACTGCAAAGACTCTGAGTCGTTCCTGCTTCATCGCCGCACCAGTACTACTAGTGCTGGGACTCCCGTGCACTATCACCCTCACCATCAACTACACTGCCCTGGGGCTGCCCTCTTCCCGTGGGGAGTCACACTACCTAAGCTGCATACACCACCAGCCCCAGCGGTCTGCCTTGCAGCGGCGGTCCGCACTGACCGCAATCCACGGGTGGCGTAGTCGGACAATTAACCTAAAAAACCCATGAAAGACCGCCATCGGCCTGACCACCCTGAGCCACGGGACCGGGTCGCCGCCACGGAGACTACAACCCCCAGAGACCTGGCTCCGGGTAACCCACACGCGTCCACACTAGGCCCAGGGGGCGAGTCAGCTTTGGCGTAGTCGGCAGGATTTCGTACCCGCAACCACCGGGTACTGCGCGCCTTCAAAAGACTGTCATACCTGCCGTGGTGAAGGTTCCCGCCATCCGGAGCCGTTTCCCGCCATCTTCAAAAGTTTCCCGCCATCCGCAGCTGTTTTCCCGCCATCCGCAGTCGTTTTCCCGCCATCGGACGCCATCATCGGGACGCCGCGCGGGAAGAAGAGGGGCGTGGACGCCGAAAGCGCACGAGACCCGAGTCTCCGCCCCACGCACCGACGCTGCGCAAGGTCCTGGAAGGGAGAGAGAGCGACGCTGACGTCACCAGAGCGCGACGCAAGGTCCTCCACCCTGACGATCGTCTGCGGAGCCGCGGCCTACGGAGAAGTAGCAACAAAAGGTAGGCCACACTTAACTAGGGGGGAGGAAGATGACGGACACGGAGGGACCCTCTACCACCAGCGCGGCCACTGCCGCAGTAATGCCATTTACAATGCCTTACATCCCCGGAGCGGCCTGGCTGCCCCTATACTCAGGGGAGTCGCATACCCTAAGCGACTTTAAAGAGAGACTGTACAGCCTGTTTAAGGTATACCCCCTGACAGAAGGACAAAAAGTGAGCATATTGGTAGGCCAGCTAACCGGGGCAGCCCAACGTGAAGTAAAGTCCTGGTCAGTCCGGGACAAGGAGACTGTAAAAGAAATCTTAACCCGTCTGAGGGACATTTTTGATACCCGTACCTCAGCAGAGATCAAAATGAAATTCTATGGGTGCAAGCAGCGGGCCCAAGACAGTATAAGAGACTATGCTTTGAATTTGCAAGAGGCCCTGGGAGCCATTAAACAGGCAGACCCTGACAGTGTGCGGAATGCAGATGAACTGCTAACTGAGCAATTCATTGAGGGTCTGCTGTCCAACGCCCACCGAACCCAGTTGCGTGCAATGGCCTTGCAGGACCCTGGTTTAGACTTGGCAAAGTTCAAGGACAGGGCCATCCGGGTGCTCCGAGAACCCGCACCGGGTAGCGCTGTAACCCACCGGCGCCCTGCTATTACCTATCATCAAGAGGCAGCGCCCTTGTCTGCAGAGCCTGTAGGAGCTGGTGCGCAGGCTTTGGACAACAACCCAGCTACAGACCTGCACCATCAGGTCCAAGAGCTAACTAAAAGTGTAGCCGCGCTGACCAGAACTGTGCAGTCTTTACAGGTCTCTCCTCCAGGGAAGATCCAGCTGGCATCCGGACCAGAGGACGTCCCGTGGCGCCGACAGAGGAGGATCCCATCATCCAGAGGAAGACCCAGCGACAGATACAACGAGGACGGACAACCCATCTGCCGCCGCTGCAATCAACCTGGACACATGGCAAGGTACTGTCATTTAAACGGGCACAACCTGGGGTAGAGGGCCAACCCCTAGGCATAAGATCATCAGGCCCATTGAACTGGCGTGATAAATACGTAGGGGGACGTCCGGTCTTGCCTGTGGTACTGGATGGCATTCCTATGAGTGCCCTACTGGACACTGGGTCACAAGTGACTACCATCCCGTACGTGCTCTTTAAGCGGTACTGGAATGACTCGGACATAACCCGCTACCCAGATGACGACCTGAGTATCATCGCCAGCAATGGTCAGCCCGTGCCGCAGGTGGGATTCAAGGAGGTGACCATTAAGGTCGGTAAAGTCGAACTGGCGGCACAAGGACTGATTATTGTGGACATTGAACGTCATGAGAGTTACCCTAAAATAACCTTGGGAACTAACGTGATTGAGAATTGTCTTGCAGAGGTGATTCTCATTTTACAGCAGGTTGCCAAGAATTGCCAAGAATGCCAGTTCCAGCCAGCAGCGTGTGCTCCAAAAAGAGATCCGGGCACTGATGAAGCGGCAACAAGTGGAACTATCTGGTGGTGAGATAGGTAGCGTGAGAATGTGTGACCCGTTCCCTATTGCCATGCCCCCGAAAAGTGAGATGATGATCTGGTGCCGGGCAGCTATTGGTCTAAGAGGTAGAGACTACCAAGCAATGGTAGAACCCGTCTACTCAGACAGTAGGCCCACCATTTTGACAGCACGGGGGGTGGTCGATGTATGCCATGGGAGGGTGCCCATCCGCATCATAAATATCGGGGAGAGAGAAGTATACCTGCCCCGGTATGCCACGCTAGCCAAATTGTTCACCATAAACCAAAATTCTGTAAGGGCCGTGGAACCCTTGCCTCCATCTCAACCAGAGGAAGGTAACGGCTCTAAGAAACAAATGGAGGACTGGTGTCAGCAACTGCATTTGGGTACTGACTCCACTCCCTCACACCAAAAACAGGGAGTCTACCGGGTGGTTCAGGAGTACGAGAGGGTCTTTAGTAAACACCCGCTAGACTTCGGGTGAGTAAAGGGGGTAGAACATCACATCCCAACAGGAGACCATCCACCCATAAAGGAAAGATACCGACCTGTACCCCCTGCACACTATCAGCATGCAAAGGGGATGTTGCGGGACATGAAGGAGGCTGGGGTAATCAGGGACAGCTGTAGCCCCTGGGCTGCTCCACTAGTTCTAGTGAAAAAGAAGGACAACACCATGAGAATGTGTGTAGACTACAGAAAGGTCAACCGTATCACACACAAAAATGCGTACCCGTTACCTAGAATAGAAGAATCTTTAGCTGCATTAAAATCTGCTAACTTCTTCTCCACTTTGGATCTTACTAGCGGGTACTGGCAGGTTCCTGTAGCAGAGGCAGACAAGGAGAAGACCGCATTCACCACCCCGATGGGCCTCAGCGAATTCAACTGTATGCCGTTCGGGCTCTGCAACGCACCAGGAACCTTCCAGCGGTTGATGGAATGCTGTCTGGGACACTGGAATTTCGAGACGGTCCTGTTATACCTGGACGATCTCATCGTCTATTCCAAAACCTATGAGGACCACCTGAAACACCTGGCAGAAGTGTTTGACGCCCTGGCAAGCTACGGCCTAAAGGTGAAACCCTCCAAGTGTCACCTGCTGAAACCAAAGGTACAGTACCTGGGACACGTGGTGAGTGCTGACTTAGTGGCTCCCGACCCCGATAAGATCACCGTGATTAAGGACTGGCCAAGACCCTCCAGCATAAAGGAAGTGCGGAAGTTCCTCGGGTTGGTAGGCTACTACCGAAGATTCATTCCCGGTTTCACCAAAATGGCAGCCCCTATGCAGGACCTCCTGATAGGCCAATCCAGGAAGGCCAAAAACCAGAAGCCGCCCTTCAGATGGGAAAAGCTGGAAGAGGAGTCCTTCCGCCAGCTGAAGATGACCCTCATGGGGGATGAAATCCTGGCCTACCCTGACTACAGCCAGCCCTTTATCCTCCACACGGACGCGAGCAACATCGGGCTAGGAGCTGTACTGTCCCAGATCCAGCAGGGGAAAGAATGGGTAATCGCTTACGCCAGCCGAAAACTACGGCCCACAGAGAGAAACCCTGAGAATTATAGCTCATTCAAGCTAGAGTTCCTGGCAGTGGTGTGGGCAGTGACCGAACGTTTCAAGTAGTGTTGAGCCACCCCCGTAGTGTTCGAGTTCGGTTCGGTTCGTCGAACACCCGTGTGTTCGCCGAACTGTTCGTCGAACTGTTCGTCGAACACCTTCGAACACCGTTAAAACCAATGGCAGGCAAACAAAAACACATAGAAACACATAGAAAACACCTTCAAAGGTGTCCAAAAGCTGACAAACTGCTCAGAAGACACAACTAACACATGGAAAAGTGACAAGTACATATAGTCATGCGAAAAGAAAAGAGGTGGAGGAGTAAAAGGAGGGGGAGACACAGATATAGGCATGTCATGCCCTTCTAAAATCCAAAAAGTGAGAAGCCGAGACGGCCAGTCCGCTCCTGCCCGTGCCACCTCCGTGTCGCCGGGTTTGTGCCAGAGCCGCGGTGAACCCTGACGGCCAGCCCCCCTCTCCCAATACTGGTGCCTGTCCGCTGGTGGGTCGAGAGAGCCCCCCTGTGGTGGAGGCAGCTCTAAGCTTTTTAATTTAAATTGTCCCTCTAATTTGAATGAATACACTTTAAATCCATTTACAAGGATCTATTGGAGGGCAAGTCTCATGCCAGCAGCCGCGTAATTCCAGCTCCAGTAGCGTCCACTAAAGCTGCTGCAGTTAAAAAGCTTTTATAAGGATCGAGCTCGGCTGTCCACCGCAAGGCATCCTAGTGCCAGTCCCAGCCCCTATGCCTTGGGGTGCCTCCTGATGCTCTTCACTAAGTATCCCGTGGTCCCGAAGCATTTCCTTTGAAAAAATTAAGTGTCCAAACTACAGGTGGTGTAGCTTGCTTAACAGCCGGGATAATCCGCTGACTAGCAGACACTGCTACTAGGCACAAAGTATTTCCTGGGCTAGATGCAGTTAAAAATTTGTAAGTAGATACTCTCGTTGGATGCTGAGAAAGCATTCCATAGAGTCTCCTGGCACGCCATATATGATTCTCTTAAAAAGCTTGGGGTAGGGGTCTAGGGGACCCTTTTATAGCCAAAATCACGGCCCTGTATCACAATACGTCACCTAGGCTGAAGATAAATGGAACTGTAGCACCGAGGGCTCGGTTGCTACAGACGTATTGCACCTCACCCAGAGGTGTGATATCTCACTCTCAGATAAGGATGGAGTGTGGATCAGGACCCGACACCTGCATGCATTACACCACATTGCCGTGGGGCAGGGCGACCAATATGCCCCTGAGATGGGCACGACAGTCCCTGTCCCTGGCTGGAGTGGGGGGAGGGAACACTGAGGAAGGGGAACCCTGCAGTGCAGGAGCAGGGAGGAAGCAGTTCCTGGGTGCATTGAGAAGGGAGTATAAAAGGTGGGCACCATCTTAGTTCAGTGCAGAGAAGTCTGAGCAGAAGTGGCAGGGAGCAGGGGCTCTGCATGAGCTCTGCTCCGGAGGCGGGCCTAGTAACAGAGGCCCAGGCCTGCAAGAGGGAGAAGGAAGGAAGAGGAGCGGAGAAGGCTCCAGGAACGAGGAATGAAGGGATCCCAGGGGTGCGGACGGGCGAGTCGCCACCGCACGCCCGAATCCACCTGCGTGGAGGGGTCAGGCCAAAGGGGGAGACCGGTCCCCGAACTAGTGGAGGCAGGAAACGACCCTCAGCTAGAAACCGGAGGCTCTGACATTTTATGTGGCGCAGCCCCTTGCTCCACCCGCTAGGAAGGCACCACATAGGGTCAGGGAAACTGGCGCCAAGTTTACCAAGAGGAGGCCCGAGGCAGCCGGACAGAAGTGTTGGTAAGAAAGGCCAGACAAAGGACACACAAAGGGGGTCCTGTGAAGCGCTCCAAAGTTATCTGGGAGTTGTCTGAGCCCCTCACCTGGTGAGCACAGTACGACGTGGGCAGCCGTTACCTGCAGACGTGGTCTGGATAATAAGAACTGTGAGTAAAGGCCCTGAACTGCATCACTGACTCCGTGTCGTTACTGCTGCTGCCCTGCACCATCACCCCCATCCTCCGCATACACTGCCCTGAGGCTATACTCCTCCCGTGGGGAGTTATGCTACGCTCTGCTGCACCCACAACACCAGCCTTAGCGGTCTGCCCTGTAGCGGCGGTTCACTCTGACCGCAATCCACGGGTGGCGTAGTCGGACATTTAAACATCAAAACCACATAAATAGTTCCGCCACTGGTTTGACCGCCCTGAGCCACGGAACCGGATCGCCGCCACGAAGACTACAACCACCAGCATCCACCAAAAAGGGTCCGGCTCCGGGTGTCCCAAGGCCCAGGGGGTGCGTCAGAACATTTTCATCACCTTTCACAATCACCAATGGGACAAGGCAGGGATGTCCTCTGTCCCCTCTCTTATACATCCTAGTGACGGAGCACCTGCTCTCATCAATTCGCCATAACCCCAATATTAGGTGGATTGAGGTGGGAGGCACCGAGTACAAGTGCTCTCTATTTGCTGATGATGTCCTAGTATATATCACTCAATCACATATATCCATCCCTGCTGTTATGGCTGAAATAGATCACTTTGTTACATGGTAAAATTTTAAAATCAATGCAGCGAAGTCTGAGGCCCTCGATGTCTCCCTCCCTAAATCCATATAGGATTCCATCCAGTCCAACTTTCCCTTTGCCTGGCCCTCACAGGGTATCAAATACTTAGGAATTCCTATTCATAGAGACCTCTCCCATCTATGTTATCTTAATTTTGGGCCCTTTATTGAACAATTCCATACAGACCACGGTTGGCAAGTTAGAACTGTAAGATTCACTACGTGAACCACTGGTGTTTTGTGGAAAAGCACATGTACACCGCGTTCCAAATTATTATGCAAAAAGTGTTTAGGAGTGATAAGGGAAGAATTTGTTTGTTTGTCAGTTAAACTCATTGATGGTGATGTGTGTCAGGGCTCTTTATATCACTGTAAGCAATTGCAGACACCTGTGCTAATTAGTTTGGCAGGTGTGTCCAATGAAAGGCAAGACTACTTAAGAAGGCTCTCTCACATTATTAAGCAGCCTACATTTTCTGCCAAAATGGGAAAGAAAAAGGATGTGTCGGCTGCTGAGAAGCAACAAATTGTGGAGTGTTTAGGTCAAGGCATGACTACAATCAACATTGTGCGATGATCAGGATGAAGTGTCTTGGCAATCAAGAAGTATGTAGCTGATTCACAGTACACACGTGTGCGTGCTGATAAGGGCAAATTGAGGACTCTTTCCTACAGGCAATTACGTCAGGTTGAAACAGCAGCGGCAAAAAAGCCTTGTCATAGCAGCAGACAAGTTTTTGAAGCTGCTTGTGCCTCCAACGTCCCCCGAACAAAAAGATGCAGGGTCCTTCAGAGGTTTGCAGCTGTGCATATGCCATCCTGTCGACCTCCTCTATCCACTTCACACAAGCAGAAACGGCTCCAGTGGGCCAAACATTACATGAAGACTGATTTCAAAACTGTTTTGTTCACGGATGAGTGCCGTGCAGCGCTCGATGGTCCAGATGAATGGAGTGGAGGATGGCTGGTTGATGGACACCCCACGCAAACACGGCTACAGCGCCAACAAGGAGGAGGTGGAGTAATGTTTTGGGCTGGAATCATGGGGAGAGAGATTGTCGGCCCCTTTAGGATCCCTGAAGGCGCTAAAGATGAACTCCATAATGTATGTGGATTTTCTCAAACAGCACTTCCTGCCATGGTTCAAGAAGAAGAACCGTGTATTTCACAGCAAGATCATTTTTCTGCATGATAATGCACCATCTCATGCTGCACATAAAACATCTGCATCTCTGGCTGATATGGGCATAAAAGGGGACAAACTTATGGTGTGACCCCCATGCTCCCCTGACCTCTACCCCATTCAGAACCTTTGGAGCATCATTAAAAGGAGTGTCTATGATGGCGGGAGGCAGTTCACATCTAAGCAACAGCTCTGGGAGGGTATTCTGTCCTCATGCAAAACAATTGAAGCAGAAACCATCCAAAACCTGACAAATTCAATGGACGAGAGAGTTCAGAAGCTCCTTTCGAACAAGGGGTCCTATGTGAAAATGTAACATCACCTAGAATAAAGTTTTGAGTTGAAAACTGTTTGATTTCAGTTTCTAACAACCTGCTAATGCTTATAATTTCAAAAATGACCATTTTTTTGGTCTTTATTAAAATGAAAAGGTTGATCGAAAAGTTTGGGGGATCTAAGAGTGTGGCAACCCAGTAGTCATGATTACTTCGAATTCTGACAATATGAGGGTCATGCTGCAGGTAGTGCAGCAAGAAGGCACTTATGTGTCTTGCGCATCTCGGAGCCCCAAAATTATTTTCCGGGCTAGATGCAGCTAAAAATTATTTTTAATTTTAAATCTGGTGAAGCTTATTATAGATGGCCTAATAGGATCAGTGCTGCACACTGCTACAAAGCCCAAATTATTTTCCAGTCAAGATACAGATAAACATGATTAGTAATTTGAAAGCTTAAAACGGTTGGTAGGGTGATTTTAACCAATCATCAAGCTTTTACTCTCCCCAGGATGACACAGGGGTAGAAAAGTCGTTTCGGATCCATGATTTGTTCATCTTTATGAACGTGAGTCTGTCTACATTATCAGTGGAGAGCCGCGTGCGCTTATCTGTCAGCACACCACCAGCAGCGCTGAACACACGTTCAGACAGAACGCTGGCTGCGGGGCATGACAAGATCTCCAAGGCGTAAGTGGCTAGCTCCGGCCATTTATCCAGATTGGAAGCCCAAAAAGAGCAAGGGTCCAGTGACACAGTCGTGGCTTCAATGTTTACTTGGAGATACTCCTGTACCATCGTCTCTAGGCGTTGACTATGTGTCAGACTTCTTGTCTCCTGTGGCCTTGCAAAGGATGGGCTAAAAAAGTGGTGAAATGATTCCGCAAAATTGATGTTACCAGCAGATACTGTGGTTCTGTTACGGTTTGAGTGCTGAACACTTGACGGTCCCACGGTTGGCAAGTTGGAACTGTGAAATTCACTACGTGCACCACTGGTATTTTGTGGAAAAGCACATGTAAGATTCTGCAACAGTCTCTGCTGATACTCCTGCATGCGTGCATCCCTTTCTATGGCAGGAATAATTTCTGCAAATTTACATTTGTACCGGGGATCTAACAGTGTGGCAACCCAGTAGTCAGGATTATTTCTAATTCTCACAATTCGAGGGTCATGTTGCAGGTAGTGCAGCAAGAAGGCACTCATGTGTGTTGCGCATCCAGGAGCACCAAGTCCCTGTTGTGTTGGTGGCGAGGTAGCAATCATGCTTCCTTCCTCTGTCCTCTCCCCCCAACCTCGCACAACAGAAATGTGATCAAGGTCTCCCTCATCTGATGAGTCTTCCATCAGTTTGTCCTCCACTTCTTCCTGGGCTCCTGCACCTTCCTCACTAGTTTGGCTGCTACCATGCGCCCTGGTAAAATCATCTCCCCCACCCTCACATGCCTGCCGCCTTGGTGCTGCCGACCGTCTGGACCTTGCAGATGTTAGCCCTTCCGCATACAACTCCTCCTCCTCTACTTCCTCCACCTCCTCTTGTGCCACCACCTGACTCCGAATTCTGTTTAACATGTGCTCCAGCATGTAAATCACCGGAATAGTCATGCTGATAATGGCATCGTCAGCACTAAACATCTTCGTCGCCATTTCAAAACTGTGCAGAAGGGTGCATAGGTCCCTGATCTGAGACCACTCCTCCAGCGTGATTTGCCCCACCTCTGAATCTCGTTGGCCCAGGCTATACGTCAGAACGTATTGCACCAGGGCTTGTCGGTGCTGCCACAGTCGCTGCAACATGTGCAGAGTTGAATTCCACCGGGTAGGCACATCGCATTTTAGCCGGTGAAGTGGCAGGCCCAACGACTTCTGTAGAGATGTAAGTCGCTGAGCTGCGGGATGCGAACGGCGGAAGTGAGCACACAGCGACCGTGCCCTCTGCAGAAGGCCATCTAGTCTGGGATAGTGGGCTAAAAATTGCTGGACAACCAGGTTCAACACGTGAGCCATACAAGGCACGTGTGTGACATTGCCCCGGCGAAGGGCCGCACCCAGGTTTGCAGCATTGTCGCACACGGCCTTCCCTGGTTTCAGGTCCAGTGGAGACAACCATTCATGAAATTGGTTCTCCAGAGCTGACCACAACTCCTCAGCTGTGTGACTCACATTTCCCAGACATTTCAATGTAAAAACCGCCTGATGACGTTGAGCCCTACTGCCAGCATAGTAAGGAGGTGTGCAGGATCCCTTCTGCGCAGTTAGAAAGCTTGTGGCATGACCAGACAGGCTTTGGGTGCAGGTGGAAGACCGAGAGGAGGTTGAGGAGGCAGAAGCAGTGGAGGAAAAATGACATAAAGAGGATTGACGCACAACTCGTGGGGACGGCAAGACTTGGACAGCAGCCCCTTGTCCTGCTGTCACCATAGTTACCCAGTGCCCAGTCAGCGACATGTAACGCCCCTGTCCATGCCTACTCGTCCAAGTGTCTGTGTTGAAATGCACCCTGTCACACACAGAGTTTCTCAAAGAAGCGGTGATGTTGTGTGCGACATGCTGGTGGAGCGCAGGCACACCTTTCTTTGAGAAGTAGTGCCGACTGGGCATCTGGTACTGGGGCACTGCGACGGACATAAGGTCTCGAAAATCCTCTGTGTCCACCAGGCGGAAAGGCAGCATTTCTGTAGCCAAGAGCTTGCAGATGGTGAAATTCAACCTCTTAGCTTTCTCATGGCTAGGAGGAAATGGTCTTTTACTTGTCCACATCTGAGGGACCGAGGGCTGGCTATTGTGCTTAGACGGGGTTGATAAGGGTGTCCCCGGCAAACTGCCGGTCTGTGAGGAAGATGCAGGCGGACATGTTAGGTTGCCTTGATCCAAAGGTGGTGCTATCGATGTCGGACAGCGCTCAAGACCAGCTGGTGTTACCACCTCCAAAGAAAATGATGACCTGCCAATCACGCTGGCTGTTGCGGGTAAAGAGGTGGCAGGTCTGCGCCCCAAAACAGGTGTGACTGCTGTCCCCCCAGTCACAGAGGATGAAGAGGCCGCGGATGCACAAGATATGGCAGACGGTGGTTGGCCCGGCCGGCTAGACCGCATTGTAGCACACTGAGCTTCCCACTGCAACTTATGCTTCATGTCCATGTGCCGGTTCATGCATGAAGTACTCAAACTATGTATTTTTTGGCCTCTACTTAGCTTTTGCTGACAAATGTTACAGATAACACGAGTTGGGTCATCTTTATCGATCTGAAAAAATGCCCAGGCTATGCAAGGCTTAGCACCCATGCGACCTGAAGAGCCACCACGACTTGTGGTGAGAGGCAGAGTTGTGTTTGAGGATGCAGTTGTTGACGTGCTTCCAGTACTACGTCTCTGTCCAGGAAGGCGCAACCTGACCTCGTCGTCACTAGCATCTTCCTCCACCTCCTCTGCTGACCTCATCTCTTGGCTGACTGTGGGTTGACAGTAAGTGGGATCTCCGACCTCATCATCATCACCCTGTGCGTTATCACACCCGTCGTCCTCAGAGCCAACCTGTTCCTGCCCTGACAAAAAACTAAAGTTGTCGCTCCAATCAGGTATTTGAGTCTTATCATCGTCTTCCTCATTGTCTCCACCAACAGGAGTTACAGTTTGGGAATGAGGGTCTACATTATGGTCAGAACCTTCTGCGTCTGGTCCTGGATCCGACTCATAAAGATTCTGGGCATCAGTGCAGATCATTTCCTCGTCTGGATTCACAGAAGCGCTGGAGTCGACCTCTGATTCCCAGGCTATAGTATGAGTAAACAGCTCTGCAGACTCAACCATCTGTTCTACCTCATACTCAGACGGGCAGCTGGAGATTTGGGAGCTGTGAGGAAGCAAGTGCGATTTGGGTGACACCTTTGAGGACTGGAGTATTTGTGATGTTGAAATTGATGTGGAGGAGAGCCCACTTAAAGGAGCACTTGATATCCGTTGAAGCACCTGCTGTTTTTGTGCCTCATCTGGAATTTGTAGCGATTGGCGTGGCCGTAAGAAAGGGATCTTATCACATTGTCCGCTAAAAGAAGTAGACATTTTAGTTTGGCTGGAAGATGGTCTTTCTTCTGCACCTACCCCACGGACACAACCTTTTTTCCCCTTCCCAACACGCCTATTCCCCTTTCCACCAGCAGCAGGCCTTTTTCCACTCATTTTGGTGGTTAACTAATTCACAACTCTGGAGTTGTTTGCACAAAAAAACAATGGATGGTAACCGAGCAGAGCTGAGTGGCCAAACTGTGGTATTAGGCCAAAACTATTGGCTGGGTTAGATGCAGAAAAAAATTATTTTTAATTTGCAACCTGATGGAGGTCAGTATAGATGGACTAATAGACCAAGTCCCACACACCGCTAGAAGCCCAAATATTTTTTCAGAGCTAGATGCAGAAATTTTTTTTATTCAATTTGCAACCTGATGGAGGTCAGTATAGATGGACTAATAGACCAAGTCCCACACACTGCTAGAAGCCCAAATATTTTTTCAGAGCTAGATGCAGAAAAAAATTATTTTTAATTTGCAACCTGATGGAGGTCAGTATAGATGGACTAATAGACCAAGTCCCACACACTGCTAGAAGCCCAAATATTTTTTCAGAGCTAGATGCAGAAAAAAATTATTTTTAATTTGCAACCTGATGGAGGTCAGTATAGATGGACTAATAGACCAAGTCCTACACACCGCTAGAAGCCCAAATATTTTTTCAGAGCTAGATGCAGAAAAAAATTATATTCAATTTGCAACCTGCTGGACGTCAGTATAGAAGGACTAATAGAACAAGTCCCACACACTGCTAGAAGCCCAAATAATTTTTCAGAGCTAAATGAAGAAAAAAATTATTTTTAATTTGCAACCTGATGGAGGTCAGTATAGATGGACTAATAGACCAAGTCCCACACACTGCTAGAAGCCCAAATATTTTTTCAGAGCTAGATGCAGAAAAAAATTATTTTTAATTTGCAACCTGATGGAGGTCAGTATAGATGGACTAATAGACCAAGTCCCACACACCGCTAGAAGCCCAAATATTTTTTCAGAGCTAGATGCAGAAATTTTTTTTATTCAATTTGCAACCTGATGGAGGTCAGTATAGATGGACTAATAGACCAAGTCCCACACACTGCTAGAAGCCCAAATATTTTTTCAGAGCTAGATGCAGAAAAAAATTATTTTTAATTTGCAACCTGATGGAGGTCAGTATAGATGGACTAATAGACCAAGTCCCACACACTGCTAGAAGCCCAAATATTTTTTCAGAGCTAGATGCAGAAAAAAATTATTTTTAATTTGCAACCTGATGGAGGTCAGTATAGATGGACTAATAGAACAAGTCCCACACGCTGCTAGAAGCCCAAATATTTTTTCAGAGATAAATGAAGAAAAAAATTAT
Organism: Phyllobates terribilis; assembly: GCF_046119375.1. Classification (NCBI taxonomy): domain Eukaryota; kingdom Metazoa; phylum Chordata; class Amphibia; order Anura; family Dendrobatidae; genus Phyllobates; species Phyllobates terribilis. Next base: position 111,454,907 of record NW_027362773.1, read on the forward strand.
TTTTAATTTGCAACCTGATGGAGGTCAGTATAGATGGACTAATAGACCAAGTCCCACACACTGCTAGAAGCCCAAATATTTTTTCAGAGCTAGATGCAGAAAAAAATTATTTTTAATTTGCAACCTGATGGAGGTCAGTATAGATGGACTAATAGACCAAGTCCCACACACCGCTAGAAGCCCAAATATTTTTTCAGAGCTAGATGCAGAAAAAAATTATATTCAATTTGCAACCTGCTGGAGGTCAGTATAGAAGGACTAATAGAACAAGTCCCACACACTGCTAGAAGCCCAAATATTTTTTCAGAGCTAAATGAAGAAAAAAATTATTTTTAATTTGCAACCTGATGGAGGTCAGTATAGATGGACTAATAGACCAAGTCCCACACACTGCTAGAAGCCCAAATATTTTTCAGAGCTAGATGCAGAAAAAAATTATTTTTAATTTGCAACCTGATGGAGGTCAGTATAGATGGACTAATAGACCAAGTCCCACACACCGCTAGAAGCCCAAATATTTTTTCAGAGCTAGATGCAGAAAATTTTTTTATTCAATTTGCAACCTGATGGAGGTCAGTATAGATGGACTAATAGACCAAGTCCCACACACTGCTAGAAGCCCAAATATTTTTTCAGAGCTAGATGCAGAAAAAAATTATTTTTAATTTGCAACCTGATGGAGGTCAGTATAGATGGACTAATAGACCAAGTCCCACACACTGCTAGAAGCCCAAATATTTTTTCAGAGCTAGATGCAGAAAAAAATTATTTTTAATTTGCAACCTGATGGAGGTCAGTATAGATGGACTAATAGACCAAGTCCCACACACCGCTAGAAGCCCAAATATTTTTTCAGAGCTAGATGCAGAAAAAAATTATATTCAATTTGCAACCTGCTGGACGTCAGTATAGAAGGACTAATAGAACAAGTCCCACACACTGCTAGAAGCCCAAATATTTTTTCAGAGCTAAATGAAGAAAAAAATTATTTTTAATTTGCAACCTGATGGAGGTCAGTATAGATGGACTAATAGACCAAGTCCCACACACTGCTAGAAGCCCAAATATTTTTTCAGAGCTAGATGCAGAAAAAAATTATTTTTAATTTGCAACCTGATGGAGGTCAGTATAGATGGACTAATAGACCAAGTCCCACACACCGCTAGAAGCCCAAATATTTTTTCAGAGCTAGATGCAGAAATTTTTTTTATTCAATTTGCAACCTGATGGAGGTCAGTATAGATGGACTAATAGACCAAGTCCCACACACTGCTAGAAGCCCAAATATTTTTTCAGAGCTAGATGCAGAAAAAAATTATTTTTAATTTGCAACCTGATGGAGGTCAGTATAGATGGACTAATAGACCAAGTCCCACACACTGCTAGAAGCCCAAATATTTTTTCAGAGCTAGATGCAGAAAAAAATTATTTTTAATTTGCAACCTGATGGAGGTCAGTATAGATGGACTAATAGAACAAGTCCCACACGCTGCTAGAAGCCCAAATATTTTTTCAGAGATAAATGAAGAAAAAAATTATTTTTAATTTGCAACCTGATGGAGGTCAGTATAGATGGACTAATAGACCAAGTCCCACACACTGCTAGAAGCCCAAATATTTTTTCAGAGCTAGATGCAGAAAAAAATTATTTTTAATTTGCAACCTGATGGAGGTCAGTATAGATGGACTAATAGACCAAGTCCCACACACCGCTAGAAGCCCAAATATTTTTTCAGAGCTAGATGCAGAAAAAAATTATATTCAATTTGCAACCTGCTGGAGGTCAGTATAGAAGGACTAATAGAACAAGTCCCACACACTGCTAGAAGCCCAAATATTTTTTCAGAGCTAAATGAAGAAAAAAATTATTTTTAATTTGCAACCTGATGGAGGTCAGTATAGATGGACTAATAGACCAAGTCCCACACACTGCTAGAAGCCCAAATATTTTTCAGAGCTAGATGCAGAAAAAAATTATTTTTAATTTGCAACCTGATGGAGGTCAGTATAGATGGACTAATAGACCAAGTCCCACACACCGCTAGAAGCCCAAATATTTTTTCAGAGCTAGATGCAGAAAATTTTTTTATTCAATTTGCAACCTGATGGAGGTCAGTATAGATGGACTAATAGACCAAGTCCCACACACTGCTAGAAGCCCAAATATTTTTTCAGAGCTAGATGCAGAAAAAAAATATTTTTAATTTGCAACCTGATGGAGGTCAGTATAGATGGACTAATAGACCAAGTCCCACACACCGCTAGAAGCCCAAATATTTTTTCAGAGCTAGATGCAGAAAATTTTTTTATTCAATTTGCAACCTGATGGAGGTCAGTATAGATGGACTAATAGACCAAGTCCCACACACTGCTAGAAGCCCAAATATTTTTTCAGAGCTAGATGCAGAAAAAAATTATTTTTAATTTGCAACCTGATGGAGGTCAGTATAGATGGACTAATAGACCAAGTCCCACACACCGCTAGAAGCCCAAATATTTTTTCAGAGCTAGATGCAGAAAATTTTTTTATTCAATTTGCAACCTGATGGAGGTCAGTATAGATGGACTAATAGACCAAGTCCCACACACTGCTAGAAGCCCAAATATTTTTTCAGAGCTAGATGCAGAAAAAAATTATATTCAGTTTGCAACCTGATGGAGGTCAGTATAGATGGACTAATAGAATGATGCTATGCCCAAAAGATTTTACTTCACTAGGTGCAGTAAAAAAATTGGTTTTCTATACACAGGTGGTATATCTTGCAACACAGATAGGCTACTCCACTGACTAACACACTCTGCAATAGGCCAAAAAGGATTAGCTTTGCTAGATTCAGCCAAATGCTGTGAAAAAAACTTGCACAGCACTGGCACAGACCTGCCTGGCAAAAACTGATAGGAACTGATGTAACCTAGTCCTGAAAAGGACTCCAATTACAATTAGTCTTTACTCCCACAATCTATCTATTTAAGAGCACAGACCTGCCTGATAAAAGTCGTAGGAAATGCTGTAACCTAGTCCTTAAAAGGACTGCAATCACAACTATTCCCTACTCCCAAGCTATCTGTATATTTGTGCGAAAATTGGCTTGAAATTAACAAGGTATAGCGCACACAGCAACAGCGGTGCCGTCTAACACGCAGCTGCAGCAGTGAGAAAATGGTGGCGACGGGGAAAATGGCTTGGTCTTATAGGGCAAGGACATGTGACATACACTGCCAATCACACATGCCCTTGCTTGTGTGAAAAAAAGCACTTCGCTCCGTGTGTGCGCTGCTGATAGGCTGACAGATTGCACCTCCCCACTGCAAATGCGGGAAAGAGAAAAAAAAATGGAGATCTTCATTGTTCCTGCAGAGATCCATCCCCTGCCCCTCCCCCCGCCCCGCTGTACACTCAAACTGCGTATTAACATTAATTTTCATCATTACTGAGAAAAAATCCAGTTATGATTTTGGTGCACGAACAGTTATCGAACATAACCTCGAACAGCCGAATTTTTCTCAAATTGTTCGTGTTCGCCGACCGGCTCGAACACCGCCCAAAACAGCTCGAATTTGAGATTGGCGAACAGTTCGAGTAGAACAACGCTCATCTCTAGTTTCAAGCATTACCTTGCCTCTTCCAAGTTCACCGTGTACGTGGATAACAACCCGTTGACTCACCTGGACACTGCAAGACTTGGTGCCCTGGAGCCGAGATGGATGGCCCGCCTGTCCAACTATGAATTCACCATCAAATACCGGGCGGGACGCTCAAATGCCAATGCGGATGCCCTGTCCAGAATGCCAAACTTACCGGACGTAGGGGAAGATCCAGAAGAACTGGAAGAAGTCGAACTCCCTGCGTTCCACCGTCATGGGATTACCCTGTATTCCCACCGTGTAAGGGACAGGCGCTCTGCCACGTTCAATCCTTTACCCCACTACAGCTGGGCGGAGACACAAGACAGTCCGTCTGGTGAAGGAAATGCTGACACAGGCTGATGCCCGTCTTGACCCAGACGCTCCGGAGGAGAGCAAGCAACTGTGGAAGGAGAAAAGCAGGCTGTTTCTTTACAAGGAGAAGCTGTGCCGGAGAATGGTCAACTCTAGAACACATGAGCTGACCTGGCAGGTAGTGGTCCCAAGACGAGACGCGGCTATGGTTCTGGGGGCATACCACGACGGAGCAGGACACTTTGGATGGAAAAAGCTGGAGTTCTTGTTGCGTGAACGGTTCTACTGGGTAGGCATGAGAGGAGCAATCGAGAGGTGGTGCAGAGACTGTGGCCCGTGGAACCTAAGAAGAAAGGACCGTGCCAGCCAGAAGAGTCCCCTGCAGCCCATCATCACCAGGCAGCCACTGGAACTGGTAGCCCTGGACCATGTGAAACTGGCTCCAAGCAAATCTGGGTACGTCTACGCCCTCACCATCGTAGATCACTACTCCCGGTTCCTAGTGGTGGTCCCTGTCAAGGACTTAACGGCCCAAACAGCAGCCAGGACCTTCCAGCTGCACTTCTGCCGTCCACACGGGTATCCGGAGCAAGTGCTGACGGACCAAGGACCAGCCTTCGAAGCGGAGGTCTTCCAGGAGTTCTGCAATCTGTATGGCTGCAGGAAGATAAGAACAACACCCTATCACCCTCAGACCAACGGACTATGTGAGAAAATGAACCAGGTGGTGATGGACTTGCTGAAAACGTTGCCCCTGGAGGAACGCAGTCTGTGGCCTGAAAAACTGCCTGATTTGGTGAACTTGTACAATCACATCCCCGTAGGCTCCACCAACTGTACCCCGGCTTACTTAATGAGAGCAAGACCTGGTAAGCTGCCTATTGACCTGGATATGGGAGTCCTGACACCTGAGGACACCTCGCCAGAGGCAGACTGGGATACAGAACGGCAGCAGCACTATCGGAAAGTACAGGAGAGCGTCGAGCGAAGTCTGTCTCAAGCAAGAGAAAGGCAAGAGAAGGCTTATAACCAGTATGCTCCCGCTGTTCCCCTGGTACCTGGAGAGCAGGTCTTGAAGAGAAAGAGACGGCTCCACAAGTTGGATGACCAGTGGGAGAAGGACCCGTACACCGTACTGCCCTCAAGTCATGAGAACCCAAAAGTATGTGTCATCAGTAAGGATGGAGGAGAGACCACGGCCATTGTCTCCAGAGACCACCTGAAGAAGTGTCCCGAGCAGCTGCAAAGCCCTGAAGAAGATCAAGAAAACCCTCAACCCGCAGAGGAAAGGGAAGAAATGATCAGTACCGTACTCGGAGACTTTCCCCGGTCCTGGACTCAAATCAACAACGCAGTCGTGGTACCCGTCCTCACCTTTCTCCAGCCAGCCCCTCAAGAGCCTACAGAAGAACAGGGAGTGTCAGAAGAGCAGCCGGCCCAAGAGGCAGAAGAATCCATACCAGCAGCCCAGGAGAATCAACCCTCTGCTAGTAGTGAGCCTGCCGTGCCCCTAGTAAGCCAAAGAGTACGCAGAAAGCTGCCAGACCTACCCGTAACACCTCCTACACCCTGTAGTGCAGAACCAGATAGTGGGTTACGTAGGTCCACCAGGAGCACTAGAGGACAAATGCCCGCTCGCTGGAGAATCTAAAATATAATGTGAATTTGCTTGTAAATTGCCAATGTTGAAAAAGGTTTATGTTTTTGTTACCTGGGTACTAATTATGTTTCTCTAGTTACCCTTCAGGTTTATTTGGACTGACAGGTTATGGACGCTGAGTAACCGGAACTACGTTGTAGATAGTTGCACCTTGGTGACTCTTGCGAAGATGGCCGTGAAAGAGAAAACCTGTCTGGCGTGGCCTCCTAGTGGCCCAAAGTAGCTAGCCTCAGCCACGCCCAGGGCCAACGCTTGGGGTTTGCTTTGGACAGGTCCCCTACTCTGCGCCAAGACTTCACCTTGTTGGGTGACATGGACACCCGGTTACGGACACGCTGTGACCTCTAAAGGCTAAAGCTTCTTGTACATATGTTATTGTATTATTGGTTATACCCTGTACTTGTGTTTTCTTAAAAATGTGTTTAGTCCCGGAGTACTAAAATTCACTAGGGGGGAATGTGGCACCCCAGGGGTCTGGTTGCCACAGTAATAGAAATATTACGTCTGAGAGCAAGTGGGAGGTTTCTCTGGTCAGGAGCCCTTAAGCATGCAACACTTCCTGCCCAGACCTGGGAGGGGAGGAATCTGCCCTTATAAACTGGGTCTGGGGCGGGATTAGTGCAGTCAGAGTCTGGGAGTCAGAGCCTGGAGACAGATCCAGACACAGGGAGAGAAGCAGCAGGAGCTCTGTAGGAGCTAGGAGCAGAAGACCAGGGGCTGGAGCTGAGCAGAGCTCGCCCTGGCAGAAGAATCTGATAACCGGACACCGGAGTCCGAGGCTGTGGGGACGTATATTCACCCAGCAGCAGAAACCAGCCGGCAGGGGATTCCAGGTCCTCTGGCCATAGAAGCCCGGAGGCTCAGTCACAAGGAAGGGACCAGCACCGCCATCCAGGAGCGGAGGCTAACAGAAGGCCCCAAGTCACCAGCCATACGGGTGAGCACCACACGGTATACTCAGGGACGTGGGCTACTTCTACCCGCTTACAGCAAGGTAGCCAGGAAGAGTGCAGATAGACGGGGAGGCCTACAACTCCACCTGGCCAGGGGAACTCCTGTTTGCTCGCAGACTGACCAGGCCCCTTATGCTAGCCAGTACTCCCGGGAGGGTCTGCCTTAATATCACCAGTAAAGACCCTGAACTGCATTGCAAAGACTCTGAGTCGTTCCTGCTTCATCGCCGCACCAGCACTACTAGTGCTGGGACTCCCGTGCACTATCACCCTCACCATCAACTACACTGCCCTGGGGCTGCCCTCTTCCCGTGGGGAGTCACACTACCTAAGCTGCATACACCATCAGCCCCAGCGGTCTGCCTTGCAGCGGCGGTCCGCACTGACCGCAATCCACGGGTGGCGTAGTCGGACAATTAACCTAAAAAACCCATAAAAGACCGCCATCGGCCTGACCACCCTGAGCCACGGGACCGGGTCGCCGCCACGGAGACTACAACCCCCAGAGACCCGGCTCCGGGTAACCCACACGCGTCCACACTAGGCCCAGGGGGCGAGTCATCAACACCGCTACAGCCAATGATTAGTTGCAGTGGTCACTTATGGGCATGCCATGTCATCGTTGGAGTTAACAGAGGCCAGAGGGAAACCAGGGAAATATCGGCGTAGGAGTGCCAGGCAATCCTGACGGTTATGTTCACAATTATAGGGATTCACATGGATTTTAGTTGGGGAAATAAATTTTCAATTTTAATCCGCCATGTTAACATTCCCTGATGGATGCAAACAGACACTTAGAACCATGATTGAAGCCCCATTAATATGTATGGATTTATTGCTGTCTATATTCAGTACCCTCCTCAATACTGAAATTGCATTAACAAGAAGGAAAAGTTGCTGAATTATGGAAGTCACATGAATGATCGACATATAGGGAACTTGTCACCTAGGAAAACACTATTTACCTGCAAATATAGGGTAAATCTATAGGTGGAAAAGCATTAAAATGTTGTCTGGATGACGTATTGAAAGTGAGGCTGGTGGTAGAAAATGAATTTATTTCTGTAGTATCGGCGTTTCTGCCCCCTGTCAGGCAGAGACGCCGTACCCCTTACCGCCGCGCTCCTTGCCCGGCATCTTCCGGCTCTCCTGCTGCTGCTGCCGGCGCGTGCAGCTTCCTGGGCACTGTGCTTAGGGTGCGCACGCGCTCCCTCCCTCTTGAAGGGGCCACCCGTCGTGGTAAGGAGTCCCCGGCCAATGGCCAGAGGACCTCTCATATAAAAAGCACCTCCTCCAAAATGGAGGTGCCCGTGCAAGGTTGTAGCTTTGTGTCCTAAACTCTGCTTCAGCCCTCAGGTCCCGCTGCTAGTCTGACTACCTGTCCAGTCCGCCAGCCTGACTACCAGTCCAGTCCGCTAGCCTGACTACCAGTCCAGTCCGCCAGCCTGACTACCAGTCCTGTCCGCCAGCCTGACTACCTGTCTCCGCCAGCCAAGTGTACTCTCCAGCCCGACGGTCTGCCTACGATCCAAACTCGCCAGTCTGTCTATGGGCCTGGCTTGCCTGCCTACCCGGAGAACGTACCAGTTACCTGCCGTGCCTATCAGTCAGCCTACCTGGAGGCTCCTGTCAGTTACCTGCCGTGCCTATGTGGCGCCCCTGCGGGTTCAGTCGCCACAGAGGTACTGCATCTCACCCAGAGGTGTGGTATCCCACTCTCAGGTAAGGATAGAGTGCTGACCGGGACCCTAACACCTGCATCCAACACATCCACTTCAGTAGGGCAGGGCGAGATTGCTCCTAAGGGAGAGCACAGTCCCTGGTCCCTGGCTGGAGTGGAGGGGAACCAAGTGAGGGGGAACCATGTAGTGGGTGTGGGTGGAGGACGTAGTTCAGGGGAGCACATGAAAGAAGGTGTATAAAAGAGGGAACCATCTTGGAAAGAGAGGTCAGTCAGTCAGACAAGCCAGTCTGAGAGGAGGAGTGGAGGGAGCAGGGGCTCTGCACGAGCTCTGCTCCAGAGTGGGCCTAGCAGAGAGACCCAGGACGGAGAAGGAGAGAAGAGCAGGAAGGAAGGCTCCAGGAAGAACGAGGGGATCCTAGGGGTACGGGCAGTGCTGGAGGCCACCCGTACGCCCGAATCTAACAGGTGTGGAAGGATCAAGCCGCAGAGGGCACCGGCCCCTAAACTAGTGGAGAACTACAAGGCTCAGCTAGGAACCGGAGGCTGCTGTACTTGCAAGGTGCACTGGCCACAACCACAATTACATCACCGAGAAGGTGGCCACAGAGGGTCCAGGGGACTGCAGGTCGCCCGACAAGACCCGAGGTTACCGGATTGGGACACTGATTGTGAGCCGCAGGGCAGTAGGGCGAGACCCAGCGCAGGAAGACGACTGAGGAAGGTACATAGAAAGGGTTCCTGTCAGGCACTCTTGAACTACCTGAGGGATTGCTGAACCCCTGCCTGGTGAACGCAGCACGACTGGGAAGTTACACCGGTTCCTGTAACTTGGACTGAAATAACCGTGAGTAAAGACCCTGAAGATTGCACCCCACTGTCTCTGTGATTATTATCTGCACCATCACCCCTGCACTACAACGCCCAGCATCATCTACTTCACTACAACATCTCTACACTGCCCTGGAGCTAAGCTCTACCTGTGGAGAGCTAAACCAACTCTGCTGCGTCAACAACAGCTCCAGCGGATCTGCACCGCAGCGGCGGCTCCACATAGCCGCATACCACAGGTGGCGTCACGAACATTTCATAAAAACTATAAATCCCCTGTAAATAAATATCCCCTTTTGATTGACCGCCCTGGGTCACGGACCGGGTCACCGCCACTGTGACATCTCCCCTAGCAACGAGTACCCCACGGCCCAGGGGGCGCGTCACCTACCCAGAGCCTCCTGCCAGTTACCCGTGGGAGTCACCTGCTCTCATACAAGGACAGGCCCAGAATAGCACCTGGTCCCTCTGCTCGGTCCTTCCCTGGTTCACGGAGTCGATTGAGCTGCCGTGTGACCTTGGTCAGTCCGAGTCGATACCTAGTTACGCCCCTCTGGTCCCTCCTTGCACCGCAGCACAGAGGTTCCACCACCCGGATCCATAACAGTTTGCACGGGCCATGGAACCCGGTGGCCTCCCAGGCTCCTTCGCTTCCTGACCTGTACCAGGAGGTTTCTTGTCAGAGATCCCAACAGGAAACCATCCTGACCTACCTGCGGTCTGTCAACTCTCACCTGGACACGCTGTCCGTCCCACCAGTGTCCGCCTCGAGCCGAGCGACACCCGCTCCGGCGCTGCCTCTGCCTACCAGTACTACGGCATCCAGCTCAGGACCCCGGCTTTCTGCGCCTCCTCGTTTTGGGGGTGACTCCGTCTTATGTCGGGGTTTTCTGAACCAGTGCACACTGCACTTTGAACTTCTGGCACATCAGTTTCCCTCCGACCGGGCCAAGGTGGCATTCATCATGTCTCACCTCACCGGGGAAGCATTGGCATGGCTGAACCCTCTATGGGAGAGAGGGGATTCCCTGGTGTCCGATCTTCTGGCTTTCCTCACTTCCTTCCGGAGGTTCTTCGATGAGCCCGGATGAAGGACTTCTACTGCCTCCGCATTGCTCCGCCTCCGCCAAGGGAGTCGCACCGTGGGCCAGTATGCTATACAGTTCCGTACCCTCGCTTTTGAGCTTGCCTGGGACAACGAAGCCCTGGTGTCCACCTTCTGGGAGGGTCTTTCCGGTCGGATTAAGGACGAGCTAGCCGGCCGGGACACTCCTACCACCCTGGATGACCTGGCGTCACTAGCTACCCGGATTGACATCCGTTTCCTAGAACGTGCTAAGGAGACTACCCGGGAGAGAAGATTTTCTCGTCTTGCTCCTGTCTTCCAGAAACCTGCCTCCCAACCAGCAACTCCCCGGGCAAGCTCGCCCGAACCCATGCAGATCGACCAGACTAAGATGGTCAAGTCTCGCCAAGAAACACACCGAGCCGAGGGGAGCTGTGTCTACTGTGGTAGTAAGGAGCACCTGATCCGTTCCTGTCCGGTGAAGCCGGGAAACTCCAGTGTCTAGGACCGCTCGGAGAGGTCGTCCTAGGCAAGAGTAAATCCTCTCCGTTCTTGACTTTATCCGTCTCTATTTCCTGTGGAGAGAACTGCTTCTTTGAAACCGCCCATCTGGATTCCGGAGCCGCTGGGAATCTCATTTCCCAGTCCCTTGTAGAGAAGTATCAGATTCCTACCAAACCTCTGGCTGAACCATTGGCAGTCGCTTCTGTGGATGGAAGACTCCTTCCGGTGACCATCTTGCTCGTCACTGAGCCCGTAACCCTTCAGGTGGGAATGCTGCACTCAGAAAGGATCTCCTTCCATGTGCTTTCCGGACTCTCTCACTCCCTTTTGCTAGGTCTACCCTGGCTACAGAGACATCAACCCGTTCTGAATTGGCAATCCGGTGAGGTGCTCCGTTGGGGGCAGGATTGCCATGAGACCTGCCTGGTCCCGGTTCGCCCGGCTCGACCTCCGTCTACTCCGGCTAATTTACCTGGTCTACCGGCACCTTACTGGTCCTATGCAGATGTCTTCGACAAGAAGGAAGCAGAGACACTACCACCTCATAGGCCATATGATTGCCCTATCGACCTGGCGCCCGGTGCCACTCCACCCCTTGGGCATATTTACCCGTTGTCGTTGGCCGAAACCCGGGCCATGTCGGAGTACATCGAAGAATATCTGGCTAGGGGATTCATCCAGAAATCTACCTCCCCGGCTGGAGCCGGATTCTTCTTCGTGAAAAAGAAAGACGGTTCACTACGTCCCTGTATCGATTTTAGAGGACTCAACCAGATTACTATCAAAAATAAATACCCCCTGCCGCTCATCTCTGAGCTGTTCGACCGCCTTAGAGGCGCAAAGATCTTCACCAAATTCGATCTTCGTGGGGCGTATAAGGAGATGAGTGGAAGACGGCATTCAATACCCGGGACGGCAACTATGAATACCGTGTGATACCCTTCGGCCTCTGTAATGCTCCAGCTGTCTTCCAAGAATTAGTTAACGACATCTTCCGTGACCTCTTATATTCCTGTGTGGTGGTGTACCTGGACGACATCTTGGTCTTCTCTCCGGATCTTCCCTCACACCGGAGGGATGTTCGTCAGGTGCTGCTTAGGCTCAGGCAGAATCACCTATACGCAAAATTTGAGAAATGCCTCTTCGAGCAGACCTCTCTTCCATTCCTGGGCTATATTATCTCTAAGACAGGTCTACGGATGGCCTCCGAGAAGGTCTCTGCCATCTTAAAGTGGCCCCATCCGGAGGGGTTGAAGGCGATTCAGCGATTCCTGGGCTTCGCCAACTATTACCGTCTCTTTATCCCACATTTCTCTTCCCGGACTGCTCCCATCTCTGCGCTCACCCGTAAGGGAGCAAATCCTAAGAATTGGCCGTCCGAAGCAGAGGAGGCCTTTCTCTCCTTAAAACAAGCCTTCTCTTCTGCCCCAGTACTGCACTGTCCGGATTGCAACAAATAGTTCCTTCTGGAGGTTGATGCTTCCTCTTCTGGAGCCGGAGTGGTGCTCACCCAGAAATCTCCGTCCGGGAGAATGGTAACCTGCGGCTTCTTCTCCAAGCTCTTCTCCTCGTCCGAGTGCAACTACTCCATAGGGGACCAAGAACTGCTAGCCATCAAATTGGCACTGGAGGAGTGGCGTTACCTGCTTGAGGGGGCTCTGCACCCGGTGGTCATCTACACTGACCACAAAAACCTGGCATATCTACAGAATGCCCATTGAAGACTCAATCCGCGTCAGGCCCGGTGGTCTTTGTTCTTCGCCCGCTTCAACTTTACCCTACATTACCGCCCTGCGGACAAGAACGTTAAAGCCGACGCCTTGTCCCGATCCTTCCTGTCTTCCGATCAAGAGGAGGAGCCTATGCATATCATCGATCCCTCCAAAGTGATGAATGTGGCCCCCTTGGACCTGTCTCGTCTCCCACCGGTAAGACGTTTGTAGCGGTTCCGGATCGTAAGAAGGTTCTTCACTGGGGTCATTCATCTAAACTAGCCGGCCATGCTGGCCAGAAGAAGACCTTCCTGCTCATTACCCGGCATTACTGGTGGCCTACCCTGCGCCAGGATGTGATAGACTTTGTCATGGCCTGTTTGTTCTGTGCCCGCAACAAAGTTCCCAGACATCTTCCAACCGGCCGTCTCCTGCCTCTTCCCATACCTGCTGCCCCGTGGCAACACGTTGCTATGGACTTTATTACTGATCTCCCTGTCTCTGCTGGTTGTACTGTCATTTGGCTGGTCGCTGACCGCTTTTCTAAAATGGCCCACTTCATCCCTCTGCCTGGTCTCCCGTCTGCATCTGTGCTGGCTAAGGACTTCATCCATCACTTCTTTCGTCTCCACGGCCTACCCCTCCACATTGTGTCTGATCGCGGGGTCCAGTTTTCTTTGCGTTTCTGGAGAGCTACGTGTAAGCTGCTGGATGTCACCCTGGATTTCTCCTCTCCTTACCATCCGCAGTCCAATGGCCCAGTGGAACGTATCAACCAGATCCTTACCAGCTACCTCCGGCACTTCGTCAACGCTCACCATACCGATTGGGTAGAGCTCCTACCATGGGCCGAGTTCTCCTATAACAACCATGAGAGCGAATCTTCTTCCAAGTCCCCGTTCTTTGTGGTCTGCGGTCAACATCCCCAGATTCCGTTCCCTATATCCGATTCAGTGGACAACCCTACCGCAAAGTCTCTGGTCAGCGAATTTTCCACCATTTGGGAGGACACTAGATCCGTACTTCTTCAATCCTCCGAGCGGATGAAGAGACATGCTGATAAGAGACGCCTGGACCCACCTCAATTCCGGCCGGGAGACAAGGTTTGGCTCTCCTCCAAACATGTTCGTCTCAAAATACCCTCCTATAAGTTGGGTCCACGGTTCATCGGTCCATTTGAAGTCCTCAAGCAAATCAACCCAGTAGCCTACAAAACGTAAAACTCCCGGCCACCTTACGGATTCCCAACTCCTTCCACGTATCTCTCCTCAATTCAGTTGTGCTTAATTCTTTTTCCGACAATCCAGCTCCGGTCTCCGCTGAGGACGTCTATGAGGTAGAGAACATTCTGGCCACCAAGAGGGTAAGAGGAAAGACCTTTTTTCTGGTGGATTGGAAGGGGTTTGGCCCTGAGGAGAGAACTTGGGAACCCAGGGAGAACATCCACGCCCCGCTTCTCCTTAAAAAATTTCTTTCCAGCCTAAAGAAGTGGGGACGTAAGGGGGGGGGGTACTGTAGTATCGGCGTCTCTGCCCCCTGACAGGCTGAGATGCCGTCCCCCTTACCGCCACGCTCCTTGCCCGGCGTCTTCCGGCTCTCCTGCTGCTGCTGCCGGCGCGTGCAGCTTCCCAGGCACTGTGCTTAGGGCGCCGCTCCCTCCCTCTTAAAGGGGCAGCACGCGCCGTCCTAAGGAGTCCCCGGCCAATGGCCGGAGGACCTCTCATATAAAAGGCACCTCCTCCAAAATAGAGGTGCTCGTGCAAGGTTGTAGCTTTATGTCCTAAACTCTGCTTCAGCCCTCAGGTCCCGCTGCTAGTCTGACTACCAGTCCAGTCCGCCAGCCTGACTACCAGTCCGCCAGCCTGACTACCAGTCCAATCCGCCAGCCTGACTACCAGTCCTGTCCGCCAGCCTGACTACCTGTCTCCGCCAGCCAAGTGTACTCTCCAGCCCGACGGTCTGCCTACGATCCAAACCCGCCAGTCTGTCTATGGGCCTGGCTTGCCTGCCTACCCGGAGAACGTACCATTTGCCTGCCGTGCCTATCAGTCAGCCTACCTGGAGGCTCCTGTCAGTTACCTGCCGTGCCTACCCGGAGGCTCCTGCCAGTTACCCGTGGGAGTCAACTGCTCTCATACAAGGACAGGCCCAGAATAGCACCTGGTCCCTCTGCTCGGTCCTTCCCTGGTTCACGGAGTCGATTGAGCCGCCGTGCGACCTTGGTCAGTCCGAGTTGATACCTAGTTACGCCCCTCTGGTCCCTCCTTGCACCACAGCACACAGGTTCCACCACCCGGATCCGTAACAATTTCCTCCTGGGAACCGCCGGCTTTCAGTGCACGGAGCGACTACAGTCACTGCTCACAGTAAGAACACTTTGGTACTTTGATTGACAGCTGGGTCTGTACAAAGCAAGCTGTCAATCAAAGTGTCAGGCGTGCTTACAGCCACCACTCACCTTATAGTGATTGATGACTGTAATTGCTCCATGCACGCCCCTATGACTGAAAGCCGGCGGCTCCCTGGAGTAAATATTTTCATTTTCTCCTGGTAGCCTTACCTTCAGTATTAAACCTATATCTGCAGGTAGATAGTGTTTTTCAAGTTGATAGGTTCCCTTTAATGACAGTCAAATGATGAAAAAATGGAAACAACATTTTCAAGACATCTTGATTTATTCAGTATCGAGTATAAGAGCCACTTTGTATGCACTAGTTCTGATGCGCTGAATGTACAATGGAAAATCATCAAGATGCGCTGCTGGCAGCTCCCCTTGCAATTGCCGGCCAATGACATTCCAGATGTGCTTGATAGGAGACAAATCAGGAGACACTGCAGCCATGGTAGCACATTTAGGCCATGCAAGCTTTTCACAATAGTACAAGTAACATACAGCCTGGTGTTGTTGTGTTGAAAAACGGCTCTTGGGACATTTTGGAGAAATGGCCGCACCATTGATTCCACCACCAAATCAATGTAACTCCGAGCAGTTAGTTTACCTGGAATGAAGTCTACAAATGTTACGAAAATTTTGTTTCCATTTTTTCATCATTTGTATCTCAGTAACTTGTCTCCATCCTGTGATTTCGATAATTCTACAGCCATTTCTTTTTGGTGTTGCAATTTCAATGTTACTGATATCAGTCATGATCACCTCTTGTGGCGCCAGGATGTACCGTAAGTATATTAAGGAGTGGAATAGCACAAAGCACGGTGGCTCAGTGGTTAGCACTGCAGTCTTGCAGTGCTGGGGTCCTGGGTTCAAATCCCACCGAGGACAACATCTGCAAGAAGTTTGTATGTTCTCCCTGTGTCTGCGTGGGTTTCCTCCAGTTTCCAAAGACATACTGATAGAGAATTTAGATTGTGAGCCCCAATGGGGACAGTGCCTGTAAAGCGCTGTGGAACTAATGGTGCTATATAAGTGAGCAAAATAAATAAACTCTGTACATTGTTCAGTGGCAGATCAGTACATGTAGAAGAGAATAGGAGTAGGGATGAGCGGACCGGTGGAAGTTCAGGTTCTGGTACCTGACCCGAACTTTAGTCAAAAGTTTGGCTTGGGTACAGAACTCCATCGAAAACAATAAAGACCCGAACTGGAAGAAAACAAAAATCTCTCTCTCTCTCTCTCTCTCTCTCTCTCTCTCTCTCTCTCTCTCTCTCTCTCTCTGTAGCGTCGGCGTCCCTGCCCTCTGCTAGGCAGGGACGCTGTTCCCCTCACCTCTCCGCTCCGAGCCCAGCGTCCTCCTCCCGGTCTGCTGGCAGCGTGTGCTCCTTCCCGGCCACGGTGCTTAGGGCGCGCGTGCGCTCCCCCCCTTTTAAAGGGGCCACGCGCGCCGTCCTAAGGAGTCCCCGGCCAATGGCCGGAGGACTTCACCATATATAAGGCACCTCCTCCAAAATGGAGGTGCCCGAGCAATGTTGTTGCACTGTTCACTACTCTGCTTCAGCCCTCAGGTCCCGTTTCCAGTTTCCTGCCAGATTGCTGTCTGATTCCTGCCTGTTATCGGCTTACCTGCTTGCTAGCCTGAGGTCCGACGGTCTGCCTTCCGACACCTGTCAGTCTGTCTATGGACCAGCTTGCCCGCCCACCTGCTACCCGCCTGCTAGTCTACCTGGAGGTTCCGCCGTCACGTGCTGTGACCACCTGCCAGTCCAGAGACTCTTGCCCGCTCACCTGGGAGCGCTCATCTGCTACCTGCCTGTTAGCCTACCTGGAGGCTCCGCCGTCACATGCTGTGACCACCTGCTTATCCAGAGACTCTCGCCTGCTCACCTGGGAGCACACATCTGCCATCTGCCTGCTAGCCTACCTGGAGGCTCAGCCGTCACAGGTCGTACCTACCCTTTACCCAGAGACTGCCCCGGTCACTTGCCGTAACTCCCTGCCCGTTCATCCAGAGACTGCCCCGATCACTTGCCGTGACCCCCTGCCCGTTCATCCAGAGACTGCCCCGGTCACTTGCCGTGACCTCCAGCCCGTTCACCCAGAGACTGCCCCGGTCACTTGCTGTGACCTCCTGCCCGTTTACCCAGAGACTGTCCCGGTCACCTGCTGTGACTACCTGCCTGTCTTCCCTGGTCGCCACCCGCTTCTTTACAAGGACCGCCCCCTTGTATAAGTTGCTCAGAGGTTCCGCCTCCCAGACCCGTTACAGTTTGCTCGGGCCACGGAACCCGGTGGCACCCAAGCTCCCTCGCTCTCGGACCTTTGTCATGAACTGTCCCGTCAGAGGTCCCAACAGGAGTCCATCCTGAGTCACCTGCGGAATGTCAATTCTCGCCTGGACACTCTGACTGCTCCACCAGCAACCACCGCTAGTGTCTTGACTCGCAACCCGGCAGCTCCGCTGCCCACCAATACCATGGTATCCTGCTCCGGAACCCGGCTTTCTGCACCTCCTCGCTTCGGAGGCGACTCTGCTCTGGCTCGGGGCTTCATAAACCAGTGCACCCTGCACTTTGAACTCCTGTCCCACCAGTTTAACTCCGACCGGGCCAAAGTAGCCTTCATCATGTCCCATCTCACGGGGGAGGCACTGGCTTGGCTAAATCCTCTATGGGAGAGAGGAGACCCCCTGGTGTTCGACTTGCCTGCCTTTCTCACGGCTTTCCGGAAAGTCTTCGACGAACCCGGACGGAAGACCTCATCCGCATCGTCTCTGCTACGCCTCCGTCAGGGAAGTCTCATCGTGGGCCAATATGCCATACGGTTCCGTACCCTTGCCTCGGAGCTGGCCTGGGATAACGACGCTCTGGTGTCTGTCTTCTGGGTGGGTCTGTCCAGCCGTATTAAAGATGAACTCGCCGGTCGGGACATTCCTACCACTCTCGATGACTTAATAACTCTTGCCACCCGGATTGACCTACGGTTCCAGGAGCGTGCCAAAGAGGTCACCCGTGAGAGGAGGTTTCCACGTCTATTGCCTACCTTCCAGAAACCCGTCACTCCCTCCGTTTCTCCCCAGGTACACTCTCCTGAGCCTATGCAGGTCGACCAGACCAAGATGGTCAAAACCCGTCAGGACTTACGCCGTGCCGAGGGGAGCTGCTTCTACTGTGGCAGCAAGAAGCACCGGATCCGTACCTGCCCGGAGAGGTCCGGAAACGCCTGTGTCTAGGTTCGCTCAGAGAGGTCGACCTAGACAAGAATAAATCCTCTCCATCTCTGCTGCTGTCAGTCTCAATTATCTGTGGGAAGAACCGTGTTTTCGAACTAGCACAACTTGACTCTAGAGCAGCCGGGAATCATATTTCACAGTCCCTGGTAGAAAAACACCGCATTCCCACCAAACCTCTGGCTGTACCCTTATCTGTCGCTGCCGTGGATGGGGGCCTCTTACCACATCCCATCCAACTCATCACCGAATCCATTACTCTGCAGGTGGGAATGCTGCATTCTGAGAGCATCTCTTTTCATGTTCTGCCTGGACTCTCTCACGCCCTCTTACTAGGCCTACCTTGGCTCCAGAGACATGCACCCGTGCTTGACTGGAAGACCGGAGAACTCCTTCGTTGGGGACAGGACTGCCATAAGACTTGTTTGGTTCCCGTTCATCCCGTCCGTCCTTCTCCTACCCCAACTAATCTACCTGGACTTCCGATTCCTTATTGGTCATTTGCTGATGTCTTTAATAAAAAGGAGGCAGAGACATTACCCCCTCATAGACCATACGACTGTCCTATCGACCTGTTACCCGGTACTACGCCTCCCCGTGGGCGTATTTACCCATTGTCCGCTACTGAGACCCGGTCGATGTCCGAATATATTGAGGAGAATCTGGCCCGGGGATTCATCCGGAAATATACCTCCCCGGCGGGAGCAGGCTTCTTTTTCGTTAAAAAGAAGGACGGCTCTCTCCGTCCCTGTATAGACTATAGAGGCCTTAACCAGATCACGGTGAAGAATAAGTGCCCCCTTCCGCTCATTCCGGAGTTATTTGATCGTCTGAGGGGGGCTAGAATCTTCACCAAACTGGACCTCCGTGGGGCGTACAACCTGGTCCGTATCCGTCAGGGGGATGAATGGAAGACTGCATTCAACACCCGGGACGGCCACTATGAATATCTGGTAATGCCCTTTGGTCTCTGTAATGCTCCTGCCGTCTTTCAAGAGTTGGTCAATGACATCTTCCGGGACCTTCTCTACTCCTGCGTAGTGGTGTACCTGGACGACATCTTAGTCTTCTCTCCGGATCTCCAGACTCACCGGAGGGATGTTCGTCAGGTCCTGCTCAGGCTCAGGCAGAATCACCTCTTCGCTAAATATGAGAAGTGCCTCTTTGAGCAGACCTCGCTTCCGTTTTTGGGCTACATTATTTCTCAGACCGGCCTCCGAATGGATCCAGAGAAACTGTCTGCCATCGAGAAATGGCCTCGACCGGAGGGGTTGAAGGCTATTCAGCGGTTCCTGGGCTTCGCCAACTACTACCGCCTCTTCATACCGCACTTCTCTTCCCGGACTGCCCCAATTTCCGCGCTCACCCGTAAGGGCACTAATCCCAGAGAGTGGCCGCCCGAAGCAGAGGAGGCCTTTCTTTCCTTAAAACAGGCCTTCTCTTCCGCCCCGGTGCTGCATCGCCCCGACGGCAACAAGCAGTTCTTCCTGGAAGTTGACGCCTCCTCCTCTGGAGCCGGAGCGGTACTTACCCAAAAATCGTCTTCCGGGAGAATGGTAACTTGTGGCTTCTTCTCCAAACTCTTCTCCTCTTCTGAGCGCAACTATTCCATAGGAGACCGAGAGTTATTGGCCATCAAGCTGGCATTGGAGGAGTGGCGTTACCTACTCGAGGGGGCTCTTCACCCGGTAATAATCTACACTGACCACAAGAACTTGGCTTACCTCCAGCATGCCCAGAGACTTAACCCGCGCCAAGCCCGGTGGTCCTTGTTTTTTGCTCGCTTTGATTTTGTTCTTCATTTTCGCCCGGCTGACAAAAACATCAAAGCAGACGCCTTGTCCCGATCCTTTCTGGTGTCCGATCTCGAGGAAGAACCCAAACATATCATCGATCCCGCCAGAGTAATGCAAGTGGCTCCCGTGAGTCTAAATCGTCTCACTCCCGGTAAGACGTTCGTTTCAGTACCTGATCGGGAGAAGATCCTACACTGGGGCCATTCGTCTAAACTAGCTGGCCACGCCGGTCAGAAAAAGACCCTCCAGCTTATTACCCGGCACTACTGGTGGCCTACCCTGCACAAGGACGTAATAGACTTTGTTTCTGCCTGTGTGTCCTGCGCCCGCAACAAAGGCCCGAGCAAACTGTAACGGGTCTGGGAGGCGGAACCTCTGAGCAACTTATACAAGGGGGCGGTCCTTGTAAAGAAGCGGGTGGCGACCACGGAAGACAGGCAGGTAGTCACAGCAGGTGACCGGGACAGTCTCTGGGTAAACGGGCAGGAGGTCACAGCAAGTGACCGAGGCAGTCTCTGGGTGAACGGGCAGGAGGTCACGGCAAGTGACCGGGACAGTCTCTGGGTGAACGGGCAGGAGGTCACGGCAAGTGACCGGGGCAGTCTCTGGGTGAACGGGCAGAAGGTCACGGCAAGTGACCGGGACAGTCTCTGGGTAAAGGGTAGGTACGACCTGTGACGGCTGAGCCTCCAGGTAGGCTAGCAGGCAGATGGCAGATGTGTGCTCCCAGGTGAGCAGGCGAGAGTCTCTGGATAAGCAGGTGGTCACAGCATGTGACGGCGGAGCCTCCAGGTAGGCTAACAGGCAGGTAGCAGATGAGCGCTCCCAGGTGAGCGGGCAAGAGTCTCTGGACTGGCAGGTGGTCACAGCACGTGACGGCGGAGCCTCCAGGTAGGCTAGCAGACAGGTAGCAGATGAGCGCTCCCAGGTGAGCGGGCAAGAGTCTCTGGACTGGCAGGTGGTCACAGCACGTGACGGTGGAGCCTCCAGGTAGGCTAGCAGACAGGTAGCAGATGAGCGCTCCCAGGTGAGCGGGCAAGAGTCTCTGGACTGGCAGGTGGTCACAGCACGTGACGGCGGAACCTCCAGGTAGGCTAGCAGGCGGGTAGCAGGTGGGCGCTCCCAGGTGAGCGGGCAAGCTGGTCCATAGACAGACTGACAGGTGTCGGAAGGCAGACCGTCGGACCTCAGGCTAGCAAGCAGGTAAGCGGATAACAGGCAGGAATCAGACAGCAATCTGGCAGGAAACTGGCAGGTAACTGGCAGGTAACTGGAAACGGGACCTGAGGGCTGAAGCAGAGTAGTGAACAGTGCAACAACATTGCTCGGGCACCTCCATTTTGGAGGAGGTGCCTTATATATGGTGAAGTCCTCCGCCATTGGCCGGGGACTCCTTAGGACGGCGCGCGTGGCCCCTTTAAGAGGGGGGGGAGCGCGCGCGCCCTAAGCACCGTGGCCGGGAAGGAGCGCGCGCTGCCAGCAGAGCGGGAGGAGGACGCTGGGCTCGGAGCGGAGAGGTGAGGGGAACAGCGTCCCTGCCTAGCAGAGGGCAGGGACGCCGACGCTACACTCTCCAATGGGCTTACCCCGGAACTCCATGATCAGTATTGGTGCCCAGTGTTGGACCCCCACCGATCTTGTATTGACGACCCATACTTATAATAGGTCATCAATATATAAAAGTACTATATAATCCCTTTAATTAGGCCCTGTGATTTCTTTATTCATACAGAATACCAAGTGGGCAAATTAAGTTTCCTCAATAGAATGAAGGTAAAGTATTCTTCTTGTCTTTCTTGGATTTCGTAGTTTGGTGTCGCTATGTAGATTGTAGCTATGTGTATAACCTTAGTTTACCTTGAGATCTCTAGTGGTTATATTTCCTGCATTACGTCAATAACGTACCACCTCAATTGCAGTTATTGTGTTACTTCGTCATTAAAATCATAAAGTGTCCACATTGATCTCATGAAATCTGATGCCGCAAAGCACAGGTGCGGAGCAGACGAAGTTCTGCTAGCCTACGAATACAATACTATACAGTAATGTCTGTTATATGCACAGTCCTTCCTATAGCTTCATTGCAGAAAGAGTATTGAAGGGAATTTATGGGGTTAGAAAAATAGTTGATTTTTTTAAGCTCTTGACCGGTGCTTTTTCTCCTTGCGGAGATTCAGCTGGTATAAGTAGTCTCATAGTCAATGCTCTTAGGGATAAGATTGCAGAATAGTTCTCTTACAGAAGGAAAAATGTAATTTAGGACTCATTCAGACATCCGTGCAAATGGGTCCGATGCCGGACCATAATGCAATTACTGGCCGTTGGCTCTGCCCACTAGAACGTGACAACTTCATATATTTCTTTGAGGCTGTGACGCTCGGGTCGGGAGAGCCGCCGCCAGTCCGTGCATTGCAGTCTGAGATCGGACCAATTTGCACGGATGTCTGAATGTGCCCTTAGTGATGCTTATAGATAGCAACCATGTAATTAATGTCCAAAAACGCCTCGAAACATCGGTGCGAAACTGTAAACAGGTACGTGGATGTAACAGCGCAGAGAAGGATGGCTAAGTGGTAACTTAACCAACAGATATTTATTCAATTAACACAGATATACTGTATGTGATGCTGATGGCACAATGTCAAAGAGTAAAGCAAACAGTTGAATTTCAGTAAATTATTATACAGTGTGAATACAACAATTTGGGTATACTGGGTATTAACACAATTTTATTAACACACTATTGTTCTGCTATTACAAGTAAACAATTGTTACCGTTAGTGTTGTCTTGAACCTACCTTCTCCACCTGAAGTGTGTCACAGTACGATCGGACCCGTCACCGTGGTGTCTCTGTCACTCTCATAGCAATACAAACCTTAGTACATGACCTAACGGGAGTCTACAATACTCCACCTTTAGGCCGTAAGTCTCGTATCGAAGAGTCACTTTGCACACCCATTCTGCTGGCCGCCTTCGTCCCCTGAAGCACAGCCCCCGATCCCCTGTGTACCGTACATCTACTCCGGAAGTCACAGCTAACACGATCGTCCCTCTTCAACGGCCTTGTTGTCTCTCTCGGCTCTGGCTCTGCTCCCCCGGCTCGGATCTCTTAGCTCTGGTCTCTCGTCTCCGGTTCCGGCTTCCCAGCTCTGGTCCCTGGCCCGTGATTCTGGTTACTCAACTCTTCACTCAAGTCTGATAACTTGACTCCATACTCAGGTCAGGTGACTTGGCTCTTCACTCGGGTCAGGTCACTTGACTCTTCACTTGGATCTGGTTACTCATAATGGCGGCTATAAGCCAACTCCGCTGCACCACATTTCGAACCTGACAGTGGTCCAAGCGCCGACTCCACCCCTTCACTGCTCTCCTGGGCCTTTTTTAATTATTAAATGCGCCACAGCTATCACCAGACCATGTGTCTCCTCCAATCTCTTCCCTCAGGGAACATTCACTTTACTCTTCAGTTCCTACTAATGTAATTCTCTCTGCTTGCTCTTTATCTATCATCTTTGATCAGCAGATGGCGGTGGTCGCTTGCAGACACTAGGTTAGGCATTAACTGTGTGAATCTTCTCACTTGTCCATCTCCTTACAAAATCTTCAAAATAATGCTATTTTCTAATGGGGGTCTCTGGTTTAGATGATATTCCCTAGGTCTGTCCATTGTCACCCATTTGAATTCTGCAGTGCTCACACATGCACACTACCACTCCATCCCATGTCTATGGGACAGAGGAAGATACTCCTGTGCAGTAGTTGGATATCTCCATTAGACAGAAATGATAGTGACCACCAATACATACTGGGGGGCTCAGTATCTCCATTCAAGTAATGGAGGTACTGAGACAATGGACTCTTGTCCTCGTAATCAGTGACTAGGTGCTACAAATGTTATCATTATCCTCATACTCGTGACTCCTCCAGCCCCCATAATGCTCAGTGTCCTGCAGTTGCCTGTTGCTGGCTGCATTATGTGCTGCAGAGTGCTCATCACAACTGTATTTTTTCCCAACTCCACTACTACAAAAAGATTATCACTATTTTTCTATATTTCTCAGCATCTTTTAAAAAAAAATAGTTTACTTTATTTTTTTATCCAATTTTTTTCCCATTATTTTAATTTTGTAACTCTTTAGCACCTTATGGATGCTGATATTTGGAAAAATGCTTTCTGAGTACCATAACTTTTGAATTTTTCAGTCGATGTAGCTGTATACAGACTTCTTTTTTGTATTGTATTTTTATTGCCAACATATTGGAGTATAAATATTGTATTGAAACAACTTTTAGTATTATTTTCGTAGCGTTAATAAAAAGAAAAAAACCACCATTTGTCTTTTAGGCTTCATTTCTTCAATGTTCACTTTGTAATCTAAATAACAAGTTCACGACTATGCAGAATTTATATAGTTCTGTTAATGTTTTACTTCTATTCCATAATAAAAAGACTTCTTGAAAAAAAATAATATTTTTTTCTTTTGTGTCGCCATATTTGTCATAACATTTTTTTTTAATTGTCATCAAAGCTTCATGATGTATGCCAGAATAAAACACCCCATTTGGGGGATACATTTGGCACTAACTACATACTGTTGGCACCGTGAATGTATGGTGTTTGGGAAGGATGAGCGGACCCATGGAAGTACGGGTTGGGTTCTACCGAACTTTAGTCCAACTTTAGTCTCTCTCTTTCTTTATAGTTCGAGTTCACTCATCTCTAGTGTTTGGCTTTAAGGAATCACTTATTTTTATTGCCGTCTTGTAAGTCTTAGGGTATGTTTCCACTGAGACTTTTTGCTGAGTTTTTGGAGCAGAAACTTCAAGTTTTTGAGAATTTTTGAGTGTTTCAAAAGCATTTAAGAGGGATTCCACTCCAAAAATTGCTCAGAAAACTCAGTGTGAACACACCTAACTCTTAGAAAACTCCAGAAAACTATAGAATGCTGCTTTACGTGACAAAAAAAAACCCTCCCATTATTGACAGTAAAAACATCACAAACCAGACTCGATTTATATAGGTTTGAATATATTTTACTATATACTGTAAAGTAACATCTGTCTAAAGAATTTTTGTCCCCGCAAAAAAGCCAACAAAAATTCCACAACGAAACGTGTAAAACCCCTATTATCTCATCACACATGAATATTTCATGAGCACATTAGCAGCCTCACTAATTTTCTATGGTTCTTGTCATTAAGGCTTGCTCTATATGACAGTCGCTGGCTCCGCCATCTGCAAAAAATTATAGGTAAAGCTACGTACAATTCCCCCCGGGGGGGAAACAGAAAAAAAGAACCTATGGAACAAATTATTTCAGGATCCTGAAAAATGTATAGGATAGTGAAGCGGAGATTTGTGAGGGATCATAGTTAACCTCCTCTATGCCTCTAGGTATGAATTCCATGATTCTCAATATATTGCTATTGTTTAAATATATTAAAACTTCTCATGCTCGATGGTAAATTATCCAAGGACTTTTGTCTTCCAGGATCAGCATATACTGGAAATGTGTAATAGACAGCCCAATAAAATCCAGCAACTACAGCTCATTCACAACCTCTAGATATTTTATGTATGTACGTGGCATGGAGGTCAATGAAGAACAGACCGATCTTGAAGATTAAAGGGGTTGTCCCAAAGATGAAAAGAAATAAACAGGCCTCAACTGATGACAAAAATAATAAATATAAAAATAAATAATAATAATAATAATAAAATATGTAATTGCCTTACTGAGCCCCTGCAGCTCTCAATACACTTATCTTTTTTTCAATGGAAATGGTCAAAAATACCCATTTATTGGCTGATCACTGCTGGGGTCAGTGATTGACCAGATGGGCCCTTGAAATACAGATTAGTGCACATTAAGTAACCCTCTCGGAAATGGAGCTCTTATAAAAAAAATTTTTTTGCATCGGATGACCCCTTTAAGAAAATATCAACATCATTATTACTCACTTGTATATGGAGTAAAAAAAAAACAGAGGTTGATGTTGCGCCCGGACCCTCTACTTCCTATGAAGACACCGGCACTATCACTAGATTATCATATTTAGGCCGGGGTCCCACTAGCGAATCACATCCGATGTGAGAGCATCGGAGGCGATATGCTAATGACACTCGGCTCCTGCTCTGCTGCGAGCGGGAGCCGAGTGTCAGTGCACTGTGCTCTGGTCCTCTCGCACAGAGATGATCGCAGCACAGCTGCAGAGGGGACGGAGAAATCAATTTCTCCATCTCCTCTGTTGCTGGCATCAGCGGGAATCGCACTGCACTCGGGTGTTATCCGAGTGCAGTGCGATGTTTCACACACACCCATAGATTATATGGGTGTGCGTGATCCAAATGCAGCATGCTGCGATTTTTTTCCAGTCCGATCGCAACTGAGCACAGAAACATAGAATTAAATTGGTCCGAATGCAATCCGATTTTTTATCGGATTGCATTCGTCCAATTTAATCGCAAGTGAGAGCGAGCCCTTAGGTAGAACTTGTTACTGATTTTACCCTAGATCTTTCCGCATGGGTGGGATTCAATTTTTAAAGAGTAACTAAACTTTTATTTCTTTATTATTTTTTTCAAATTATGAATGTATTTTTAATGCATAGGCTTAATTACCCTATTTTGCTGTTTTCATGCAGAAAATAGGTGCATGCTTTATCAAGTGCACAGATCAGTACTCCATATCTGAAGGCAGTGGCATAACTAGAGTCCGATGGGCCCCAGTGCAAAATATAGACCTTGGCCCCTATCAGCATGTTGGTCAAATTATGGGCCTCTGTAGTGTTCTAGATCCTCTGAAGACATGCGTATTCACTCACATGTAATAATTTCCCCCGTACTGGCCCCTTTCTGTAATAATCTCCCCCATCCTGGGCCCTTCCAGTAATTATGTCCCTCATCCTGGGTGAGAATGTAGAGAAGAAAAATTCCAGCATCCGCCATGGTATAAATTGTTAAATCATTACTTTTAATTGCGCTATTTAAAATATGTAAGAACAAAACATTTAAAAAACGTCAGGGAGACAAAAAAGGGAAAGGAGTTGAGAGAAAAAAAATGGGGGGCGGGGACACAGGTCTACGCATTTCAAGCTGAACGCTTTTAATCCAGGATTAGGAGTGTTCAGCTCGAAACGTGTAGACCTGTCTCACCCCCCGTCTTTCCACCCCAACTCATCTACTTTTTTTGTCTCCCTGATTTTATTAAAATGTTTTTTTGTTACACATTTTAAATAGCGCAATTAAAAGTAATATTTTAACAATTTATACCATGGCGGATGCTGGAAGTTTTCTTCTCTATGTTGCTCTCTGCCCAGAAGCCAGTCTGGAGTCCATGCAACACAGTTTTTGATGGAAGCATTCCTTCCACACTTGGTGAGCTGAGCTTTTCCCTCCCCTTTCCCTCCATTTTTTCTTCTTCATTCTGGGCCCCATGCTATAACAATATCCCCATCCTGGGCCCCTTCCAGGTATAATGTTCCCCACCCCGACATGTAATAATGTCCCCCATCCAGGGCCCATTATTTATTAATGTCCCCCATCCTAGGCCCCTTACTATAATATTGTCCACCATCTTGGGCAACTTTCTGTAATAATGTCACCTGTCCTGGGCCCTTCCAGCAATAATGCCCCCCATCCAGGCCCCATCCTATAACGATGTTCTCCATCCTGCGCCCCTTCCTAATATAATGTCCTCCATCCTGCGCCCCTTCCTGGTATAATGTCCTCCATCCTGCGCCCCTTCCTGGTATAATGTCCTCCATCCAGCGCCCCTTTCCCTTCTTCTCCAGCACATTTTAGTATAAAACAAATGATTATTCTTTCCTTCTCCAGCTCCCACGACATGTGGCATCCTCCTCTATAGCTGACGAAAAAGCCGGCAGCATACTTCGGAGTGCCGAGATGGGCAGTGCATGATATCAATGCCAAGAGCCACTCGTGACGGGCATGTCGATGTCAGCTGCCGGTCTCTGATTGGCTGGCAGTGTGTATTGCAGTGCAGAGAGCTGGAGGGTCTCTGCGCCGCAAAATATATCAGCTGAATGTGTGTCCGAGGATGCACATCCACAGTACCCCCTCTGTGCCCCCCCCATAGTAATAGTGTCCCCACAAAATACTGGTACTTCTGACGCGCCCAGGGGATGGGGACGACTCGGTACCCGGGCCTTTGCCTGGTTTGGGGATGTCGCGGTGGTCGGCTCCCGGGCCCGTACCCTGGGGTCACTCTTGAAAAAGGGGATTGGAACTTGGTAGAAATAAAAATAAAGTAAATAGTTTGTGACGCCACCTGTGGTACCTGGTAAGGATTACCAGCGTTGCTACAGACCTCCGGGGGGTGGTGGGATGGCAGCTGGGATGTTTCTGCTCCCCACAGGCGGAGCGGGCTCCCGGGGCAGTGTGGAGTTTGGTGATGGGTGGTGATGCTGGGGCTTGTAGTGCAGGCGGGATGGCGCAGCAGGAGTAACTGACAGAGACAGGGGATTCGCTTCTATACCTTTACTGGTGCGGATGTCAGGTACGGTGCAGGGTACTCAGTAGGATGGGTGCACTTCAGGACTTCTCCCCAGTGAGCGGGTATAAGGCCTCCTGGTCCGTGTCTGCCTCTCTGTATGCTCCTGGCCAGCCTGCAACTGGGCCTAGCTTATGTGTCGTGCTGTTCATTCACCTGTCGCTCGGTAATGGGACCTTCTGCTGGCAACCACTATCCCTGGTCGTCGGGGCCTTCGTGGTTCCGGGTCCTGTAATGGGTCTAGCTTCAGGTCTGCCAGGGACTTGTAGTCCTCCTGAAATGCCAGTGGTCCCTACTGGGTATAAAGGACCCTATAGGCATGGACCCGGTGTCCGGTTTGTATATCGGGGTGAGCCTATGATGCTCCTCTACCCCTCAACTCCTCTCTCATTTCTCCTCCTTGCCGTCGGCCACACTTGGGGCCCTCAGAACTCAGCAGCAGATGCGCTGCATCTTCGCTGCTCTCAGCGTCAGCACGCTCTCAGACTCTGACGCTGTCTGAATGACTGAACTGCCTGGCTCCACCCTCCATATATATATCCCTAACGGGGCTCCCTCTGGTGGTATGAGGTGGAAGGGTGGAGGTGTTTATATGTAGTGAGGGCCTCTTGTGGGGAAGTCCA
This sequence comes from Phyllobates terribilis, assembly GCF_046119375.1. Classification (NCBI taxonomy): domain Eukaryota; kingdom Metazoa; phylum Chordata; class Amphibia; order Anura; family Dendrobatidae; genus Phyllobates; species Phyllobates terribilis. The sequence continues at coordinate 111,483,807 of NW_027362773.1, forward strand.
TCCATGCACCCTGGGTCCTGTGGTACCTGTGAACAGCAGGGTGCCACACTTCCTTTTGCTAATACCTGGCAATAGTTCCCTCCTTCTGTAATAGTGCCTCTTTTGAGCTCCCGCATAGTTATAGTGCTTATACATGGTAATAGTACCCCCTCTGTGCTCCATAGTAATAGGACCCCCTCTATGCTCCACCATGACATAAGTACCCTCACATAGTAATAGTACCACCTTCTCTGCGCTCACACGTGGTAATAGTGTCCACCCTGTGACTACACATGGTAAAAGTACCCCCTATGATCCCACAAACGGTAAAAGTGAATCCTTTGTGCCCACATATGCCATTAGTGCCCTTTCTATGTTAACATATGGTAAAAGTGGCCGCCATCTCACTTTTTTCCCACCACATGTCTGCAGATCAATGCAAGCGGTATGATGACTTCACCACTTTGCCGTCTCACTGGAAAGTTGCTGTGCGCCATGGTAAGGAGCCGAGTGGAGCTCAGCGCCAACCAGCACCCAGCTGGTAACATATTCTATTGTAGCCACATCTTTCATGGGAACCATATTGGCATCCTGCATCCCCACTGGTCCGAAAAACATCAATCATTTTTTTATTCATTTTATTTTTTATCAGCGTGCCCCATTTACTGTTTTCTAATTTGTACAGTCATAAAAATATATGTTTTGTCTCCATGCCGGAGTTGCTATTGTCTGATGATCTGTAAACCTTTCATTTCCTTATTCTGTTTCCCTTTGTCTTTTTTTTTCCTTCCAATTCTCTTTTATTCCTGTCTGACCTCCTTTATTTTCCAACTCTGCTTTTATGAATCATTAGTTTCCCTATTCAGTCTTCCCCCAGCCTTTCTTACTTGCTTTTTCTCTTATTTTTTTTTTTTTTGCCAAGACAGAAATATTTGCAAAATCTCAGGGGGTCTGAGACCAGGAGTAAAACAGGGGAGAGGAAAAGGAAAAAAAAAAGATAGAAACAAACTTTGTCCATACAAGGATGGAGAGGGGGAGGGAAAGCAGAATATGTGGGAGAGCGGACGAGAGACCCTCCCTCTCAAGTCTACAAGCAGATAGATAGAAGTAGAACTTCTTTTACTACTCTGTCTGTGAAAGGCATCGGCTGGAGGCTGGGACAGCTGGGAGAGCACAGAGATGACGACTGCCAACCATAGAGGCTATAATATGAGATAACTGGTTGGCAATGAGATCATTGAAGAGGACCATTCTATAACCCTGGAATTATAATCTGCAGAAAAAAAGATCAACGAAGACAAATCTGCAAAACTCTACGGACTAAGATCAAATGCCCATGAAGTTTGGGAGAATGAAACTGACTCTCCTGCTCACAAGGACTTTTGGAGACAAGTTGAACCAGCTATAGTCCTTCTGACTAGGACAACCAACAAACATTAACCTGACCAAGAGATCATTCAGATTGAACTGGATCCAACTGAAACCTCTGGAGTAAGATTGACATTGTCCTCAAGCAGCAACGGAAAAGTGCAAAAAATAAAAAGAAACTCATGGATCTGTTATTCTTCACATTGCAGCTTCTACTTCTACTGTCCGTTTCACTTTCTGGTGACCTCAAAGAACATGATGCCCTCTGTGGGCCAGGTGACTCATGCTACGCTGTCTTTTACCAGAGACGGACTTTCCTTGAATCTTGGAGAGCCTGTCGAGAAAAAGGTGGCAATTTAGCAACTGTAAAAAATGTTCAGGAAGCTGCTTTGGTTGAGCAACTCCTTACCTCATCAACAGGTTCCCAAAGTGATGGAGATGTTCAGCTACGGCTTTGGATAGGCCTACAACGTCAACCTAGACAGTGTGCTCCACAGAAGCCATTGCGTGGTTTTACTTGGACAACTGGGGACCAAGACACTGCATTCACCAACTGGGTATCACAGCCTGTTTCATCAGGACCCCAAAGTCCCTGTTCGGCTCCTAGGTGTGTGGCTATCGGTCTGGGCTATGGTAAACCAGAAGATGATTTTAAATGGTCAGAAGGGTCTTGTACATTGCCAGTTGATGGCTTTATATGCAAGTTTCGCTATCAAGGAATGTGTCCAACCTTGACTGGAGAAAATGTTCGTTATTCTGTACCGTTTGGCTACCAGGGCACTTGGCTTGATCTACTACCATTTGGCACTGTCGCAGTGGTGTCTTGTGAAAGTCAACAACAGGCCATATCTGTACTCTGCACATTTAGAGAGGATCGCACTGTTGGTTGGGATAAAGAGGAGCCATTGTGTCAAGACCCTGATGACGTGTGTCAGGATTGCCAACAGTTGTGTGAAGATGGATTGTGTGCTTGTGAAGAAGGATATATACTCCAGCCTGATGGACACTCCTGTGAGCCAGAGGACTTTGAGGAGCAAAGATGTCCATGCCAATATCGGTGTATAGAGCTTGGAATTGGTGGTAAGGGTTACCAGTGCATATGCCCAGAAGGCTATGAGCTAGCTACAGATGAACTCAGTTGTGAAGATATAGATGAATGTGAAGATGAAGAAACATGTGAACACTCTTGTGAAAATACCCTAGGTTCCTATAAATGCTCTTGTGATCTGGGATTCGCCATCTCAGAGGATGATGCTGAGCGCTGTGTGGATATAGATGAATGTCGTTTTGCCCGTATGTGCCAGCAAATGTGTGTAAACCATGTTGGGGGATTTGAATGCTTTTGCAATGAGGGCTATGAACTAGCCGCTGATCGTGTCAGCTGCAATCGACTACATTATGAAGAACCTAAAAATGAGCCAAATCCCCATGCAACCAGTTTTGAAAGTGTTTTTGAGCCAGAACCTGATACAACAGGATGGGAAGATCTGGTAGATACGGAAATCAATTCAGAGACTGAAGAATACATATCTAATTCCAACGAAGAAATGACTATTATTGGGAAAACTACAGAAGAGGTTCTTGAGACAACGACTGCTCTAATGGGCTGGGAAACCCATGAGGAAATCACGACCAAACCCACTTTAATGCCAGACGATACTACAACATCAAAAGCTAAAGAGAATACGATTAAAACAACTACTTTGCAGACTACAACGCCTAATGTTCCTTCACTGGAGACAACTGTACCAAGTAATGGATTCTTCTCAACAATAAAACCCAAAAAAGAAACAAAAGTTAACGTTTGGTCAGGAGGATGGAACTTAATCTATGATATTTCCACAACCAAAAATCCTGCAACTCGTAAAAGTTCTTGGGATAAATCAACAGTGGTCCCTAGCAGGTCTAGGGTTGATGAAAAGCCTCAAACGACACTAAAAAACAAAAAAGTTCCAACTTTAACCACTTTGGTCACATCAGGACTTCCATTGTCTCATAATAATTCACATGCTGGGTCTCCTGAATTACATGCTAACTCACATCATCCATCCAAAGAGTCCAAGGGAAAAAGGGATACTCGATGGCTAATTGTAGCTTTGCTTGTACCCTTGAGTGTATTTCTTGTGATTATGTTGGCACTGGGCATTGTATACTGTACCAGATGCGGAGGAGAAGCAAAACCCCGTAGTGTCACTGACTGCTATCACTGGGTAACAGGTAGTGGACCAGAGAAAGGTATTCCTCCCTCCGGTGTGGACAGTCTAAACAGCCGAGGTGTTGTTTGAATAAACATGATGGGTAGAGGATTGTAAATCGGATAAAATACCAGTTTGTGTGGGACTGCCTGTGTTGGCATTGGTGCAATTGGAGTAATCACTCTATTTTTCCATTTTTTATTTTGCTTTTTATTCACTATATCTTTGTTCTGTCCATGCACTTTCTAGTATTTACATTGACTTCATATGTTTCATTATTTCATGTTTCCATTTCTCGTGTCCGTACCTCCCATTACATTTTGGTCTGCCCTTGTTAAATGTTTTTATGTCTACCTTTATTGTATGTTTTTTCTTGCCAACTGTATTTTGCATATAAAGTAGCTTTTTTTTTATAGCTCATGTGTCATGCCTTTTGCACCAGTTTAACAATAATGTAAATGACCTTTTTCTGATTAAAAAAAAAAGTTTCACTTCCTGGCAGAGGGTTCTGGAAGAAATGTCAAATGAAACCAGGTGAGTACAGATGCCACATTGGTAGAGATACTGGCTCAGAAGTTATGTTATGTCCAGACTTTTGTATCTGTGATGTATCCTGTTAATGATAATAGATACAATTCTTTGTATTCCATCTGAATTTAGCTTGTGTACTTAAAAGGTTTAATGTGTTCAGAGCTTATTGTATCAAATTAATCATAAGCCATGGTGTTAAGGGAACGCAGAGTCTAACAATGATAACTTCATGTATTAAAAGGGTTGTTTGGCCTTAGGGTAAAAGTCCGCAGTCACTTATGTGAATCTTCATAGCATGAACACTGCGCGCTTTCAGGATTCTCTGGTGCTGGCACCAGGAGCAGCGGGCGAGTGACCATAAATACGCGATTTACATACATGCGGTCACATGCCGACTAGACGTGTGCAGCCTCGCTTATTGCAAATGTATTGAGCCAGGTCGGACACGTCTAGTCGGAATGTGGCCGGACGTATGCAAATAACACACTTGCGGTCATATGACCTCCCACTCCCGGCGCCAACACTGGAGAATCCTCACAGCGTGTAGTGCACAAGCTGTGAGGATTCACAAGTTTGCAGTCACATAGAGTGACTGCAGACTTGTACCCTAATGCCAGACAACCCCTTTAATGGCTATTAGTCAAGCCTTACAATTACTGAGTTACTGAAAGTATAACCGTTGTTTTAATTTTTTTTTCCATAAACCAGTAGTACATGTGAAAATAAGCAACATTGTAATATATCTTATTAGAGCTATCGGCTTCTTTCTTCTCCTAGACTAGATTATTCAGTCTCAAAATCCTCAAATAAGGGGTAAAAACACAGGTTTTCTCATTACTGAGATAGGAGGTGACAGTTGGTGCTCATAAAGTTCTATGGAGAACTGCAACTGTCGTTTTAGCAGAATATCTGTGTCTATCTCTAGCTCCTCCTCCCTCCATAGAATTTTAGAAGCACCAACTGTCATCTATCATTAATGGGAAAATCTGTCTTCACTGAACACAGATTTTACCCATGAATTGAGAGTGAAAGATCAACACAAGAATTGAAAAAAGCAGATTTTTCTGATAAGATATATTACAAAGTTGCTTATTTTCATGTGTGCTATTGATGTATGAAATAAATATTAAAACAATGATTACAATGGAAATCAAAAGTATCACTTCGTGCAAAGGCTCAATAATAGTCAAACATAAATGTGTGTTATACATTATAAATGAATACATTGTGTTATGTTTAGTACAGGGTCTGATAGGACAGTACATGACCCAGGAATTCAAAGAACCCCAAAAAGAGAGAGCCCCTGTATGTACAAGGCATAGCACAATATAACAGTTTTATCCAGAGTGTTAATATAAGACACAAAGGGACCACGGACACAGCAAGCCCTTTGGGTGCAGATTATTGGACTATTTTTGTGTTGTAATTTATAGAAAAGCAACTCCTGGGTTCTTGCTTTTAAAGAAAATCCATCAGTAGGTTGCTATGTAATCTGAGAGAAGCATGATATAGGGGCAGAGATCCTGATTCCAGTGATGTGTCACTTACTGGGCTGTGCTTTGCTGTTTTAATTAATAAAATTATCACTACAGGACTAGATGTCTCGTGCCTCCTAGTCCAACCACACCCCCAGCACTAATTAGCAGCTTTCTGTCAATATACAATGTACACAAAGCTGCCAATCAGTGGTGTGGGCAGGGTTATACAGAGCTCAGCAGTCCGAGCTCTGCTAGATGTGCAGCAGAGAAAACGATGATTGTATCACAACTGCTGCACCCAGTAAACTAAGTGACACATCACTGGAATCAGGGTCTCTGTCCCTACATCATGCTGCTGTCAGATTACATAGAAAAACCTGCTGACATATTCCCTTTAATGTTCAGGTTTCACTTTTCTGCTGTCTTAAATAGATGACTCTCATGCATCTACAAGGAGTCATTGAATACTGTGAGTCAGCTCACTAAAGGCAGCAAAGAAGGAAAACCTTGTATATATTCTGGGTGGAAATCCATTACAAGGGTAATGGATATTTGGGTAATAAAGCCACATATGATCAAAAACGTAATTTAGCAGTTTTGGACAGAGGAATAATTTAAAAGGAGTTTTTCAGTACAATATAAGTGTTCGAGCCAAGCACATGTGCTCAGTGCACCCTTGGTGTGGCCAAACAGTTCAGTGCACCTTCCAAGCTACTTTTTTTTCCATCTATCTCCTTCCTTCTCTGATTACTGTAAAGCCAAAGCTGTCAATCAAGGAAATGGGGGAGGGGAGATAGCTGGAAAACAAGTAGGTGGGAACTGTTTCATCACGCCAAGGGTGCACCAAGCAGCTGTGCTTAGTTTGGACAGTCATTTTGTACTAACAGACTCCTTTTAAGGGAAGAGTTACACAAAAGGTTTTTTTTTCTGTGTTTTGATTTAAAAGTATTTTACCATGGAGGATATATGTTGAGAAAAAAAAAACCACTAACAAAAAAAAAACTACTTACTAACTACTAAATCAGTGTGTCCCCTTCATTGACAGATTTGTTGGGGGTCACAGAATTCAGACCTCAAGGCATCAGAAAATAATTGTATTTCCTAACGATACAGCATTACTTTACAAAATGAAAAAAGAAAACCCCTTAAAAAAAAAATCTTGTATTTTAACATGCAGTTTAGCTGCTATGTGTTGAAAACCATAAAGGACTTTTCAGGTTTTTGAAATCTCCTGTCCCCTGGCTGCAGTTTAAAAAAAAACTAAAAAAAAAACCTGCTTTTCTCATCCGCCCCCGGTCCAGCGCCGACCCTCCATAATGCTCCCAGTGTTTGGTATTATGTAATTTTTGACAGTGCTGCAGTCAAAACTGAGCTCAACAACTCCGCCCGATGACACAAACCGCTTAGCTCACTGATTGGCTGCAGCGCTGTCGTTGTGATATCAGCACTGGCTACAGACAATAACAGATGGCAGGAGCAGTAGTGGAGACTCAGCTCTGGACCCAGGGAGAGCTGGTAATGTACAGTTGAATTTTTTTCATTTTTTTAAAATAAACTACACCCAGGGGACAGGGGGATTTAAAAACTGTAAAACCCCTTTAAATAGTTCAACACATAGCAGCTAAACTGCATGTTAAAATAAATGTCGCCACTTTTTTTTAAAGGGTATTTTCCTGAAACCAGAAAACCTATCTTTAAAGGGTTTGTACAGTATTGTAACCATTGTTTCATTATTTAAAAAAAAAAGTAATAAAATGTTAAAAGTCTTAATTATGTTTCCATGGTTACAGACTACAAACAAACCCCACGTAGTCGGATTTTGCAGTTAAACTTCCAACTTTCTTAACCCTATTTTAGACTGACGTACCGAAAATATTGTAGCAAGAAATTGGAAACTGTTGGGTAAAAATGGAAAGATTTTGGATCAAAACTATTTGTTTAATTTTTAATATAGTTTAATAAAAAATAGTTGCAGCGGTGTACAATTTATTGCCATGATGTTTCTGAATATTACATCATTGTGCCAATGAAATTATCAGTGAATTGCTACATAACAGGCGATGGGTTAGGTTATCTGTGAGTTTGCATTTATAGGACTGCCACTATAGGAATCGGATACTCAGGGGGCGGTAAAGTCTTTGGGGACCTCGTAGTGATTTAATTTTGTATTATATTGAATATATGTGTAATCTTTGTTTTGATGTTGCCATTTCTAATTCTGTTTCTAATGTGTGAGTTATGTGATAATGTTACAACTTTCTGCATCCTGCGTTCATTGTATATATACAACATTGGCATTTTTTTATTTGATCATGGTTAAGTGGATCCATAATGGATCTGATTCACGGTGAAGAGCGACAGACCTGTAAACACTGCAATAATGGTAAAATGTTTCCTTTCGTGCTGTTTTTTTGTGTGTTTTTTACTGGAACAGACATGGTTAATAAAAAAAAACTGATGTGATTTTTTTTTACTGTTAAAAACAGAATTTGCTCATTTGTGATTTTAAATCTCTTTATTGCAATGGGGTAATTGTGTGCAATGCATTTTATATATACTGTGAAGGATACAAGTGAGGGCAGGTGCAGACGACCGTAGACTCTCTCATCCAAGATAATTGGGCCGATTATGCAAATCACACTCTGATCAGATTCTATCGGATGAGGAGAAGATGGAGAAACAAAAAATTACACCATCTTCTCCATTCTTTCAGTAGGTGGAATTCGGACTGCACTTAGATGTCATCCGAGTGCAGTCCGATGGTTTCTAAGGAGTCATTGACTTGCATTGTCGAGTGCGATCCACTGTCACGGGAGTGTCAGGTGTAATAGACAGTCGCCCTGGATCTGGCTGTAGAAGGTCACTGCGCTTGGCATTACAGAAACCTTCTTAATCCTTCTTCCTTTTGGACCCAGCGGTGACCTCCCTCCTGCTGCTGATTGACACACCCTTGCCTGGGAGTTAAAAATGCTCAGTTTGCTCCAGGGAATCGCCGATGATACTTCTATGTACTTTTGTGCAGGCTTGAAGCACTAGCTTCTTCTCTGGTGCCCTTGGAGGAGAGTTGGCTTTACTCCTCTTGTGTCTACTCAAGCTAAGTTTATCCCCTTTGTTTGTCTACCTTGTTGTCTTTAGTTTGTAGTGGGGCCTGACCAGTGCTCACCCCTCCCCCTCCCTATCCAGGGCCAAGCTCTAGAGACTTCCAGGGCTTAGGTTCCTGCTCAGCTATAGGTGTGAAATGTATATAGGGACGGTAGGGTAGGCACGGTGATTATTAGATCTGCCTAGGGGTGCCCACTCCCACTTTCCCTAGTGTTTGGGCTTCCTCTCCCTCTTCCCTTCTTGTTGCACTTATTCTTTCCCACACCTTGCGTGACATCCATACATTGGATCAAACTCGGCCATGCCAAAATTTTTCCCTCGAATATTTAACAAAAAATTGGACACATGCATGGCCCCTTAGAAAAACATTGGGCCAAGTGCATCCAATGTTTTGTCGGAGCGGAAATACAATTGTCTGCACCTGGGGCTACAAGGCCACCTTGACCGCGACACAGCTCGGCCAAATATCGCTAAGTATCACCGCAATACCAATAAATGGGGTCTCATTGCGACCCCAAGGGTACTGCGACCACCACAAGTACAGCACAAAATATAGGTTGAATTGTTTTGTGACTCACTTGTCGAGGTTGCACTGCCCTCAATGTCACAATGCAACTTAGAAATCTTTGGCCGCTTGACTTGTGTCTTTAGCCCAATCCTAAAGGAGGCCAAATGCTCCTTCCAACCTGTCTATATACATGCATGCTCCAACCAGCGTACATCTGTACTTAGAAGGATGGAATAAGCCATTGGCAAACACCTCTGGCAGCCAGATGGGGCATGTTGAAATACATCTTTCCCATCCTTGTTTCCACTAAAATCTGGCATCAGTGAAAGCTGGGACTCCTTCATACACCTCTGACGGTCAGTCCGTCCCACAAAAATCAGAGGATTTGACTGAAATTCGTCTGACATGTATGGCCACCTTCATGCGCAAAAGTTAACCCAATGTAAGAAAAGTTTGGAAAATGTTGTGATGCATGACCGACGCGCCACCTAAAGACTCTGGACTATGAGGCTTGTTTAAATGGCTCGGTCAACATATCTTCCAAAACAGAACATTATAAATTATACATTTTTATTATCCAGTGCCTTATATTATTGATAGCTTAGTTATAAGTTTAGCTTCGAGGCATCTTCAAACTGTCACATCCCGATGAAGAATAGGAAGTCTTGGAAAATACCTTTAATAGTAAACGGCACAAGCTTGTAGTCTATTCTTCAGTTACCGTGGGGGCTAACTACATTACACCTGGCTGTGTTGGCATTTTGTGCCATACTAAGGTCAGCCGGGAAAAAAAAAAGTCACAAAACCTAGACTCGGGGCACACGCCGACCCACATTATTCTGCTTTGTAGACCATTATTAATTCTTAAATTCCGCTTACAGGAAGTTAGAATCTAAAAAAGCCTGATAGAGCATCCCATGTATAATCTTATAATAAAAACTTACATGTCCATACAGAGGTACAGTAGGACCCCATACAACCATGGATGCCATATTGCAGCTCTAAGCTATTCAAAGGCTGTACGGAGCTGTAATATGGTCTTGTGCATTAGCACTAAAAGTGCAGGAAGTGTAGCCCTAGTTAAAGGGGTTGTCGAGGCTTGGGGCTCAAGTCTACATTCACTCTATGTGACTGCAGACTTGTGAATCCTCACAGTGCGCAGTGGGCACGCTGTCAGGATTCTCCTGTAAAGCAGGTGGGCACATGCCGACTAGACGTGCACGGCCTTGCTCAATACAAATGAATTGAGCGAGGCTGGACACGTCTAGTTGGAATGTGTCCAAAAGTAGGTTTACACGTCTGCAGTCACATAGAGTGAGTGCAGACTTGAGCCCCGAGTCTGAACAACCCATTTAAGCTCTTGTAGAAGTGATTTTCTGAAACTTTCCCTTTCCACAGTTACAGTGCATAAAACAGTCTAATTGATTAAACATTGCAATTGCAAATTTAGAAAGAAGGACATTCATTACAGAGTGAACAACGTGACAGCCACTTCTATAAATGAACACGCAACTATTCCTAAATTAATGCCCTCCTCGCATGCAATCGTAATTTGTCAGTGAATCAGCAGAGCTACAAACAATGGCTTCAGTAAGGGAAAAAGTCTTTGATTTATTTCTTTCTGAGCTTTTTTTTTCATCTCCAAAAGTACATTGCGAGCAAAGTTTATAAGTCCAGTTCACAGAGATGGTCGATACAGAAGTCTATGTACCATAGAGAAGAAGAGGACATGCAACATTGAGAAGACATGCAACAATGACGGCAACTCTGATTTCTATGGGTCTTAGTACATGACTACGAAATGCGATGTTGGATGATTCCATGGTAGAGACTATGTGATACAATGAACAATATATCACTGTTACACCCTGCAATACATTGCCAACCATCGCCCCAGCAGATCAGGGATTTCTATTTATTGCTCTTGTATACATGTTATATGTTTTCTCTTAGTGTTAAAGGTTGTCAAATAAAAATGAACTTAAAAGTAATGGACTAAATAATTACTGGCAATTTAAAGTTTGTTTATGAGAGTTCTTAGATAAATCAGTTATGTGCCACTTCCTTTCTTCTTCCTCATCTACAAGGACGGTACAAAGATTTGCATATGGTTTGTAATAATAAATATGCATAGTAGTAAATACAAAAAAATAGATACACTATCAGTATATTATTAAATCTGCAAAGTTGCTTTATTTTTTATCATTTCATTGATAAATTTGGTGCATCATAGAGTTTAAGTTTACACTGTCTATTAGTTGGCTTACTTAAGTCAACTAAATTGTTGCTCAATTTCAGGGCGATTTTGGCGCACAGGATCAAGATTTAATTCTTTCCCACTTTCCGATGGGTCACTTACATACGCCCCTTGTCTAGCATGTCTAACATGTATCTAGAATGTGTCTAAAACACTAATATATGTAATAATATAATAATCTAAGTTTTTACACACTTTTTCTCACCCTGACTATGGTTAGGACTTGGGTTTAGACTAGGGTAAGGAACAGGACTAGGGTTATAGATCATGCTAGGTTTAGGGATAGTACTAGGGTTATGCATATGGTTGGGTTACGTATAGGGTAATAAAATGGATAAAAGGCACAAACGTACCCTTCAGCTCCCCATCTGTGCTTTGACTTGTAATTTTGGAAGAGTAGAGACAGGGACCTGTAGGGGCAGCATTTCCAAATTTAATAAAGTATCCCCTGTAAAAAACAAAAAACAAAAACAGTAACGATAATCTTTAAACTTTTACAAACTTTTTCTCACCCTAACAAGTGTTAGGGATAAGGTTAGGACCCGGGGTAAGACTAGGGTAAGGAATAGGACTAGGGTTATAGATAGTGCTAGGGTTATGGTTTACCGTGACAGAGAGGAGCCAGAAGACCGTGGTGTCTGATTTCACGTACTTTTGCACAGATTAGAAGCACTTAACCATCATATTAAACAGTGCAGGTTTCTTCTAGCAGTGCAAGGGTTAATCTGTTTAGTTGAGAGCTTCTGAGCTTTCCTGCTTTGATGGTCTCAGCTGTTCAGTGTTGGCCACTCCCCTCTCCTATATATATACTCGCCTGTGGCAATCAGGGATTGCCCGTGTTAGTTTCATACTGCCTGGTTCTGGAGTTGGAGGAGGTGTTTGGAGTGTTGTTCTAAAGACTGTTACTTGGTGATTTGTCTGTGTGCATATCCTCATCCTCACTTATTTTGTTTTTCCTTCCCTTTACTTCCAGGTGTTCCACTCTGTTGTTTGCGAGTGCATATTAGTATGATTGGCATTTTCATTTATCCCTGTACATCTTCCCTTGTTAGTCTGAACTACTCCCCACTTTTTTGGATGGAGGAGGGGACAGATAAGGGCTGATTTAGGAGCTCAGCAAGGCACGTGGCCCCGGCATCTTCACCATCAGAAGTAATTCGGGGAGCAGGGATAGCTGGGACGCCCCTAGCTTTAGGGATAGGGAAGGAGCCTCTAGCCCCAGGATATCCTACAACAGTGATGTGACAGTTGGGTTATTGTTACACGCACGCCGCTAGGTTCAGATAGGGGCGACACAGGTTACATGAATTCTTTGGAATCCTGGGGGAACCGTTACTCAGGGCAACCATAGACCATGTGCTGCAGCTTCTCTCAGGCACACAGGGGTATTGACTCTCAGGTACAGACACGTAGGTTGTTTCACTTGCTGATCAGGCACACTTGGCAAGAGTCCTCAAATGGTAGAACAGTAGCATTTAATAAGAAGCCGCACAGTCAGTGCAAGTTAAGTCTTATGAGCAACAGACTCCAGTGACAAACAGTACAGTTCCCTTAGCAGCACAGCAGTTCATAGTCTTCCCAGTAGTACAGGACAGCACAGTTCTAATGCAAAGGCACATTAATGAACACAGCATTCTTTACAGCACAGTAAGATGGAGGGGGGGGGTTACTGGGGGAGATGATCCCTGTGACACCATTTCTTCCAATCCTTATCTTTCTGCCTGATAATACTCTGCACTGCTAGTTCAGGAACTCTACCTGACCTGTCCTTAGCTTCACTCCTGACTTGAATCCTTTTCACTTGCAGTGGCGCTTCTGTGAGATACAGAACACACACACCACTTTTCTCTTCAGCTCCAGCCAGACAGTAAACAACTTCCCCACAATACCCCTGGGGCTCTGCTAAAACATTCCCCTTCTCCTGTAACTGTGTTAACCCCTCTAGTTGCTGGATGCTTCTGGAGCACAACACTTCCTGTCTCATGTGCTTGTGTGACGTCCTCATTCTCGAAAGAGCCCCTTTTGAGTTTACCCTGGGTGATGGGGGGACTCGGTGTCGGGTCCTGAGGTGAAGAGATGGAGTGCAGCTGTGGCCCGGACCCGACCCTTGCTCAGGGCCGTCACATGAAAAGGAAGATGTTGTGGGCTCATCCGGGTTGAGTGACTTATTTAACGACTATGCCACCTGTGGTGCCTGGTGAAGGGTCACCAGCACCGCTGCACAGTCCGCCGAGGCATGGTGTCATGGTGGCCTGAGTTCTCACTGCTCCCCACAGGCGGAGCAAGGCCTCGGGGCAGAGGGACAGGAGGAAGGGGGGCAGTAGTAGAGGAAGAACGGACGCCGCGTCGCGCGTTGTGGCGCAGGAATAACAGTCCGGAGGCCATAGGGGTGAACTTCCAAGGCTTTACTCACATAGCTGGCAAAGGAAGGCGACTCCCTGGTCCCCGCGGAGTCCTGCGGTCACCAGGGACGGGGGTCCGACAACCTCCAAGTAAGTCCAGCATTCAGTCGGGACCCTACACCAGAGTGTTCCTGAACTACAGACCAAATAATTTCTTGTCCGTGTGTGTGCAAATAGGCCGGGTCTCCCTCTGAGCTCCTCTCAGAACAAGGGTACGGGTAGCAGCTCCGCTCCGTCCGATACCCGGTGGGATCCTCTGGGCCTACCGGGCTTTCCCGTCCAGGACGTAGAGTAGCAAGGTCGGGTGTCGGGGGCCGGTACCCCTCTTGCAGCCGGAGTCCCTCTGAATATATCACTCTTGGTTCACCAGTCTCCCTGTAACCATGGGAGCAGCACCTAGTGCACTCCAGCTCCCTCTGGTGGAGAAATGTGGTGTTGGATGCAAAAGGTTAGGTCCCGACTATCACACTGTCCTTACCTCAGAGGAGGAACACCTACTCCATTAGAGAAGTGCAGCATCCCTGTGGCGGTTGAACCCTCAGGGGCGCCACATTTCCCCCTGGTAAAACACAGCACGTCCGCGGGCTGCAAAAGAGGTAACACCCAGGAAATTTCTTTTTTATATATAACAAGAAAAACTATCATCCCTTTATGGGAGGCACATATCCTTAAACGTTGCATAACAGGGTATACAGTATAAAAGTACAAAAGTATAAAATTATAAAAGTGCTAGCATTTTTCCAGAGACATTAGTGCAAACAGACGGGTTAAGGTGCAAAGACGCAGAGTCAGTTCAAAAGTGCAAGGGACCTGTCCTAAACCCTCAACGTGGGCCCTGGGGTGGTAGCAGGACATGAAGATCCTGAGTTGGACCTCTCGGAGAGCCACCCTGACAGGTTTTTCTTCTGAGGTCTTGAGGTAGAAAATATCCGCGGTTTTGTATAAAACCAATATGGAGCACCTAAAGAGAGGCAAACTATATACAAGGGAAAGAGTCTTTCTGCTGCCAGTCTGCAGGGACACGTGTCTCTAGAAACCGGGGGGTTAGAAGAAAATCAAAAATAGAAAAGTCAACACACACTAAAACTTGTAAACGGATTGCAACAGCCGGGGGCTGCTTTAGAACTCGGGCTCCCTCCTTGGAAAGGGCTCATTCCTCCCGACGGAGGCTAGCCGGTCCCCTGAGGCTGAGCGCGGGGTGGCGTCGCTCCCGGACACTTTGTGCACGTCCAGGGCGTACCACCCTCGCACTCCCTGGTGGCGAGAGAAAGTCACCGTATCACCCGGGAAGAGGTTCCGACCAGGGTGTCCCTTCTTTAAACGCGGCTCGACGTCCCGCCGGCTGATGAAGACATCGTCCTGGTACTGGGGACTTCTTATGAACCCCCACCCCGCCTCATGGTGGAAGCGGACGACATGGCCTTCCACTCGGGGACTGGGACGGGTGGCCTCCTCCTGACGCGCCTGGGATTTAGCAGCTTTGGCCCGTACCTCAAGGCGCTCGCAGCGCTGCTCCCGCTGACGCTGCTCCCGAGCGAGCTGGAAGATTTGATCGCTGCACCACTGGCTCCTCCTCCGCACTTCAGCCCGGGTCTCCCGGGGGAAGCCCATTAGGTCGCCCCCTGGTTTTCCCAGGCCCACTCCTCAGCCTTGGGCCAGGTTACTGCTGGTGCGGGTAGCGGGGTCAAAACAAGTTGCTGCGGGTCCTCTGCAGGCAGGGACCAGTCCGGGTTGGAGCCGGTAGATTCCTCCGCAGCTTCAGGCACCTCCGAGTCAGGGTTTGGGCGGCATCGGAGGTCCCCACTCATGGCTGCCGATTGCAGCTCTGGAGCCAACGCTTGCTCCCAGGTGACCGTGTGGGGAATTAGATACTCTGTCATGAGGTCCAGGATAGTCACGGTAGGCTCTGCAGCTGGGGCAGGGGTTGCACACTCACCCGCCGCTGGGCCGCCCTCGACCTCTGTCACCGCGTCGCCTTGTCCTGGAACCTCAACTCCTTGGCGGCGGTCCCGGATACGCAGCAGTATCTCCTCCCGCCATGCAGCCGTCGCCGCCTCCTGGGCCTCTCTTTGCCTTCTTAAGAGTCCCGGAGCTTCCTGCCGGAGAAATGCAAAATCCCCCGAGGTCAACACGCTGCCGCCTTGCTCTCTGCCGGGTGAAGGGCCTGAACCGGGTTCAGTAGATGTGTGGACTTGCTCCCCAGAGGCGTCCATGTCTGCCTCTGTTGATTGCCAAGCTCCGACTGCAATGGCCGCACCTTGCTGCTTTTCTTCTTCCTCCTCTTTCGGGGCGGTTCCTGGGTGGAATACTGACAGGCCCGCCTTCGTTCAGCCCATCCCGTTTGACGGGCATTACCCCGCAGACAGTCTCTTCCTTTGCTGCGGGCATGCTATCCTGCCGACTACTCTAGGTTGTGACGTCCTCATTCTTGAAAGAGCCCCTTTTGAGTTTACCCTGGGTGATGGGGGGACTCGGTGTCGGGTCCTGAGGTGAAGAGATGGAGTGCAGCCGTGGCCCGGACCCGACCCGTGCTCAGGGCCGTCACATGAAAAGGAAGATGTTGTGGGCTCATCCGTGTTGAGTGGCTTATTTAACGACTACGCCACCTGTGGTGCCTGGTGAAGGGTCACCAGCGCCGCTGTAGTCTGCCGAGGCCTGGTGTCATGGCGGCCTAAGTTCTCACTGCTCCCCACAGGCGGAGCAAGGCCTCGGGGCAGAGGGACAGGAGGAAGGGGGGCAGTAGTAGAGGAAGAACGGACGCCTCGTCGCGCGGTGTGGCGCAGGAATAATAGTCCGGAGGCCATAGGGGTGAACTTCCAAGGCTTTACTCACATAGCTGGCAAAGGAAGGCGACTCTCTGCTCCCCGCGGAGTCCTGCGGTCACCAGGGACGGGGGTCCGACAACCTCCAAGTAAGTCCAGCATTCAGTCGGGACCCTACACCAGAGTGTTCCTGAACTACAGACCGAATCATTTCTTGTCCATGTGTGTGCAAATAGGCCGGGTCTCCCTGTGAGCTCCTCTCAGAACAAGGGTACGGGTGGCAGCTCCGCTCCGTCTGATACCCGGTGGGATCCTCTGGGCCTACCGGGCTTTCCCGTCCAGGACGTAGAGTAGCAAGGTCGGGTGTTGGTACCCCTCTTGCAGCCGGAGTCCCTCTGAATATATCAGCATGGCGAGGACAGGTGGCGTACACCGCTCCGTCTGCATCCTGCCTGGGATCCATTTGCTGTGGAGCCACACTCTTAAGCTCCGGGCCTTCTTGATCCTGGTCCTTGGCCGGGTTGAGACATTCCTTGTCTGCAACCTACTTCTCGTCCCAAGGCCAGGGTACGAGGGCTGTGTCCCTTGCCGGCGCAGGCCCACACAGGATCTGCACTCCCGGAGGGAGGTCACATTACACACAGTAGTCTGACAGCACAGTACGACCACTAAAAAAGAGACAGACCGACAGACCAAGATCAAAGATAGCTTTGAATTAAATATCAAATCTAAAGTGTAACTAACTTGTAAGTCCTCCACCCTCACCCACTAACTGGTTCCCCTCACTCTTGGTTCCCCAGTCTCCCTGTAACCAGGGGAGCAGTACCTAGTGCACTCCAGCTCCCTCTGGTGGAGAAATGTGGTGTTGGATGCAAAAGGTTAGGTCCCGACTATCCCACTGTCCTTACCTCAGAGGAGGAACACCACACTCCATTAGAGAAGTGCAGCATCCCTGTGGCGGTCGAACCCTCAGGGGCGCCACACTTGTGTTACCTCTAATAGTTGATGAATGCTTTTAAAGCAACAGTACTACTTCTGCATGTCACACTCTGCAACAGCACTACTTCTGCATGTCACACTCTTCCCTCCTTTTTGAATGTCGTCCTCGACATTCATCTTAATTGGTCAATCTGACCAATTCTCAGACAGTGGTGAAAGTTGGATAACTTTATATACAAATTGGCATTGTGAAATTGGTATAACGTTCATAAACATTGATAACCTAATTTTACAACCTTTCTCTTGTAGGATGCCTGTAAGAAATAAACAATTAACACAATTAAAACAATCAGCATCCCTTCAGCTGGAGCTTTTCGTATGTCTTCAACCAGCTCTCTCTCTCTTTGCTTTAACAGTTCTTTGTTTCTACAAAGTCTTTTAAGGAAAATCAAAGTAGGAAAACAAGTCTTTCCACCAGGCAATATCTTCCATACCTCCCAAGGGGTGCTTGGGTGGTGTGGAGATACTGCCATGGCATCTGGTTTGTATTTTTAACCATTATATATTTGGCTCATGTGGAGGAATATACATGTGTTATTAATGGTTGACGCTAGGTAATATATATAACAACTATATTTGATGTAATTGTGTAATATACTCTTTGATGGTAACTTAGCCAACTAATTGACTTATATTTTGCATCACATTGTGTGATTATATACTTGATGGGATTGTACAATATATCTTGCTTACAACTTAGCCAATTAATTACTTAATATCAATTATTATATACTGGCAATAATGCTGTATATCGAGTTACCCTGTACAATGTACCATAAGGGATAGAATTTGATATAGACCTCCCTGTATTTGACTAAATGCACTAATTTATGTCATGCAGTAAATATACTGTTGATATTGATGTATATTGAACCAAACTATATAATATACTACCTTTTGCCAATAAGATAGTGGTGGACCGCACCACCCCTGTGGTTTTATGGGAATTTTTTAGGGGCTGTTTTTTAATCTTACTCTGTTTGCTGTGTTCAATAATTGTAATAAAATATTGCTATGAAATAACAGATGACTATTTTGTTTAAATTGATTACTATACTGTAAGGAGGTATTGCATAATAACATCTTCCATACTGCCACTCAAGTGGGCTTACCTGGACCGCATGCAGAGATACCTGTTTCCAGTCAACAGTCCTTTGCACTTGACTCGGTTCACCAAGTGTCTCATACGTCAGCATCACGGGCTTCCTTACTTCTCGAGTCGACATCCTCCTGGTGGGTTGTTCCTCAGAGACCACGGGCTCTTCGGTCACAGAAGTTTCTTCCGCCGCACTCATTTCCCGTGCTTCCTCAGATGCTCTTGGAGCTGCCTCTATAAGTTCCTGTACTTCTCCTGAGTCGCTTGTGTGGCGCCCCTGAGGGTTCAGTCGCCACAGAGGTACTGCATCTCACCCAGAGGTGTGGTATCTCACTCTCAGGTAAGGAAGGAGTATGGCTCGGGACCCTAACACCTGCATTCACTACACCACATTTCCGGGGGACAGGGCGAGATTGCTCCTACGGGAGAGCACAGTCCCTGAGCCCTGGCTGGAGTGGGGGGAACCACCTAGAGAGGGGGAACCATGTAGTGGATTGGGTGGAGGACGTAGATCCTGGGAGCACATGACAAGGAGATATAAAAACTAGACACCATCTTAGTTCAGTCAGAGAGACAGTCAGGACAGTCAGAGGAGGAGAAGTGACAGGAGCAGAGGCTCTGTATGAGCTCTGCTCCAGAGGCGGGCCTGGACAGTGAGGCCCAAGTCTGAGAGGAGAAGGGAGCAGGACGGCTCCAGGAATGAGGAGTGAAGGGACCCTAGGGGTTGGGGCCGTGCAGCAAGCCACCAGTACGCCCGCTGCTACCAGGAGGTAGAGGGGTCAGGCCAGATAAGGGGAACCGGTCCCTCAACTAGTGGAGAAAATTACTAAGGCTCAACTAGAAACCGGAGGCTGCAGTATTTCATGTGCTGTAAGCCGAAGTCCACACCAGTCCCACTAAGAAGGTAACCACATAGGACCCAGGGGATGGAACACACGTCGCCCGCCAAGGCCCGAAGGTACCGGATAGAAGTGCCACTGGGTGTGAGGTGCAGGGAGCAGGCCAGAGAGAGGACACACAGAAGGGGGTCCTGCTAAATACTCCAGAGATACCTGAGGGTGGACTGAGCCCCTCACTGAGTACGCGCAGCACGACGTGGGAAGTTGCTTGGACGTCTGTAACTTGAACTGCAATAACTGTGAGTAAAGACCCTGGGACTGCACTATCAGACTCCGTGTCATTACTGACTACCTGCACCATAACCACCATCATCTATACACGCTGCCCTGGAGCTACACTCTTCCTGTGGGGAGTTACACTACCTTAGCTGCTATACCACCAGCTTCAGAGGACTGCTCCACAGCGGCGGTTGACCACATTCCACAGGTGGCGTAGTCGGACATTATAAACCTATACATAAACTACCCTTAGATTGACCATCTGGGTCACGGACCGGGTCACCGCCACGGTGACTACAACCTCCAGCATCTACAGGCCCGGCTCTGGGTACCCCACGGTCCAGGGGGCGCGTCAACTTTGGCGTAGTCGGCAGGATACGTAACCCACCCGTTACCATCGGGTATTGTGTGCCTAAAAGACTGTGTTTTCTACTGAATGTGGCGCCCACCCCTGAAGAACGGGCGCCATTATGTGCCAGCCAAACAACAACCAAAGGTCACCTCCCATCGTGGGCCAGGTCCCAGAATGGCGCCAAAAGAGGGGCCCACCCCAAGCAGCAGTGATTATGTATGTGGATGTGTCCATCGACGTGGGGGGGCTGCCCTTGGAAGTGACTGACAGCAGACTGCCCTGGAACCGCCCCCAAAAGGGGAGGGGAGGCAGGAAGACTGGGAGACAGGGTGTGGTCTGAACCAGTCCAGGCAGGACTGGTTCAGGAAAGGAAAGGACATGGACAGCAGCAGCACCGGAGACCCTGCCAGCGGCATGCTGCAGGCCGAAGTGCCTTATACCCTGGAGGAGCTGGTGGCCAAGCTCCCCCGGGAAGATACCGAATTCCTCTGCGCCGGTATGGAAGACCTGGGCTGGAGGATGGCAAGGGCCCAACGGGACGCCATAGAGGAGTGGAAACGGGAGATGGAGCAACGGATGGCGGCACGACAGCCAGCAACGCTGCCAGGCACCGGCAGTGCCCCAGCCTCCGAGGACTGAGAGCAGAGTCAGGAGGCAGCGTGTGACGCAGAAGTGGCCGCAGGAGCAGGTAGGGGGAGTCTCCCTGTCCCGGGCGCTGCAAGCGTCGACCTGTTCCTGGGCCCCTTGTTGGAACTGCTAATCCTAGGCGTCACTGAAGTCACCACGTTCCTAACGCCCGAGCCTGGCCCTTTAACCCTGGGTGACGCCGCTGCAAGCTCACCTCACTCATACCAAAGCGCGCCCGTCCGAAGCGCCCTCCAGGCCCCGGAACCGTCATCTCCGGGCACCCGCGATGCCGGCCCGCTCCTAGGCCCTCTCCAAGAACCGCCCCCTCCGACACCCGCATGGGTGTACGGGCGTCACCAATGGGACTTGTCCGCGGAAATAGAGGACCCGCAGCCCTCGCTCCTACCCGCTCCGCAGCCCGCCGCCGTCTCCCAGTTGCCGGAAGATGAGGCCCAGTTCGAGTGAGATTACTCTGGGGAGGACCTGATGGGGTTCTCCCAGGAGACCAAGGCAGCCGCAGCCCGCCGCAAAAAGTTCTGCTGCCAGCAGCTGGTCCAGTCTGAAAAGGAGCGCAGCTTACGGCGTATGCGGTGGGAGCAGCTCGAGGCCAAGAACATGGAGGAGAAGGCCCGGACCCGCAGAAATAAGCAGACCACCAGCGGTCCCCGAACCACCGGGACCGTAGTAAAGTTCAATCTGGACACAGGATGGGGGTTCATCCGGGACCCGCTGTCAAACACGGACCTCTTCGTAAACAGAAGAGACGTGGAGTCCCGCCTGCCAGAGGGACACCCAGATCGGGACCTGTATCCCGGGGACACCGTGTCCTACACTCGTCACCGAGGAGTAAGGGGCTGGTATGCCCTCAATGTCCACCGGGTGGAGACAACATCCTACAGTGCTGAAGACCAGGCTGGGTCAGCCTGCGGTGGACCAGAGCCTGCCCGGAGGGAGTACTCTTACTGAAGTATAGTAAGTGGAACAGAGCTGCTAATGTAAATAAAGTTACCCGTCAGGGTATGCAGAGACACTGCGAGTTTATGTTTACCCAGTTGCCCGGAAGGGTACAATCAAAAGTTTTACATGTGTGTATTAGTTACCCAAAAAGGGTGTGAATGGACATTAGGAAAGAGGACAGTGATCTTCCTGAGAACTGATATTGTAAATAGTTTGGCACTTCTTAAAGTGCCCCCTATTGGTTTTATAAGAACTACAACGAGTGACCTCAGAACAAAAACCCGTTGGAGGTGGCCGAAGACGTGGTCCAACATCTGGATCGTCTATGCTCTGCAGCCACCCCAGGGCCGTCATTGAGGGTTTGGGACGGGTCCCTCATGTTCGTGTTTACCAGTTTGCACTTTATAGAAAGATGGACACCTGGTTGCAAAGTGCACTGTGACCAGTTAACAAAAGTGTTATATGAAGAATGTTTATAAAGAAAAATGTTTTATATGTGAGAAATGTGTTTATAAAAGTGAAAAGAGTTTTATAATGTTTTATATATGTGAAGAAAGTCGTATAATATTGCTGAAAAAGAAAATGTGCCAGTGACGTTTAAAAAGAAAAATGCCTTCCATAAAGGGAAAAATATGTTGTGTTTATAATTGTCTATGCGGACGCATTCAAAAAAAAAATTTTGCATGTCCTCTAAAATGTTTCGTCTTTTACTCTGTTCCAGCCCGCGGACGTGCTGTGTTTTACCAGGGGGGTGTGTGGCGCCCCTGAGGGTTCAGTCGCCACAGAGGTACTGCATCTCACCCAGAGGTGTGATATCTCACTCTCAGGTAAGGAAGGAGCATGGCTCGGGACCCTAACACCTGCATTCACTACACCACATTTCCGGGGGACAGGGTGAGATTGCTCCTACGGGAGAGCACAGTCCCTGATCCCTGGCTGGAGTGGGGGGAACCACCTAGAGAGGGGGAACCATGTAGTGGATGGGGTGGAGGACGTAGATCCTGGGAGCACATGACACGGAGATATAAAAACTAGACACCATCTTAGTTCAGTCAGAGAGACAGTCAGGACAGTCAGAGGAGGAGAAGTGACAGGAGCAGAGGCTCTGTATGAGCTCTGCTCCAGAGGCGGGCCTGGACAGTGAGGCCCAAGTCTGAGAGGAGAAGGGAGCAGGACGGCTCCAGGAATGAGGAGTGAAAGGATCCTAGGGGTACGGGCCGTGCAGCAAGCCACCAGTACGCCTGCTGCTACTAGGAGGTAGAGGGGTCAGGCCAGATAAGGGGAACCGGTCCCTCAACTAGTGGAGAAAATTACTAAGGCTCAACTAGAAATTGGAGGCTGCAGTATTTCATGTGCTGTAAGCCGAAGTCCACACCAGTCCCACTAAGAAGGTAGCCACATAGGACCCAGGGGACAGAACACACGTCGCCCGCCAAGGCCCGAGGGTATCGGATAGAAGTGCCACTGTGTGTGAGGTGCAGGGAGCAGGCCAGAGAGAGGACACACAGAAGGGGGTCCTGCTAAATACTCCAGAGATACCTGAGGGTGGACTGAGCCCCTCACTGAGTACGCGCAGCACGACGTGGGAAGTTGCTTGGACGTCTGTAACTTGAACTGCAATAACTGTGAGTAAAGACCCTGGGACTGCACTATCTGACTCCGTGTCATTACTGACTACCTGCACCATAACCACCATCATCTATACACGCTGCCCTGGAGCTACACTCTTCCTGTGGGGAGTTACACTACCTTAGCTGCTATACCACCAGCTTCAGAGGACTGTTCCGCAGAGGCGGTTCCTATTGACCGCATTCCACAGGTGGCGTAGTCAGACATTATAAACCTATACATAAACTACCCTTAGATTGGCCACCTGGGTCACGGACCGGGTCACCGCCACGGTGACTACAACCTCCAGCATCTACAGGCCCGGCTCCAGGTACCCCACGGCCCAGGGGGCGCGTCACTTGTTTCCGCACGGTCTGGTAATTCCGCTCCTCCTGAGTGTCGATCGGTCTCTTCAGGGGCCGGTGTTCGATCATCAGATCTGAATTGGACTTCATTTGTACTCCTTGGTACGAACTCTGGAGCCTCAAGACTTAGTTCACTCTTCTAAAGATGCTACATCCCTCTCCTTGCGGTCCGAGAAATACAACGGTGTGTTCTTCTCCATCGGAACTTTCAAGGTCACTATCCACCTCCGGAGCTTCAATCTATGGTGGTCCCT
Organism: Phyllobates terribilis; assembly: GCF_046119375.1. Lineage (NCBI taxonomy): Eukaryota > Metazoa > Chordata > Amphibia > Anura > Dendrobatidae > Phyllobates > Phyllobates terribilis. The sequence goes on from NW_027362773.1 coordinate 111,507,765, forward strand.
CAGTCGATCTCGGACGATGTCGGTCTACTTCCGGGAAGTCTTGTTGTGGTGGGAGATAATCACAGGGTAGCAGTAAATTCCGATGGACTATTCTGGTTTTCTTGTCTCCCGTTTTCAATCGGATTTCGTACACTAGGCTGTCATCAGTTTTCCCCCTTACGACCACATATACCTTGTCTTCCCAGTATGAACAAAGTTTTCCTGGACCACCTTTCTCACATACATTATTGACTAGCACCCGGCTTCCCGGTGCCAATTCTGCTCCATAACATTTTCGATCATAGTACTCCTTACTCTTGCTCTGCCCTTGTGTAACCACTTTGGACGCTATGTTGTATGCCTCTGCCATCCATTCCTTCCATTTCAAAATGTACTCTGGATACGTTCTGTAAGTCTCTGACACCGGAGTATCGAACATGATGTCGATTGGCGGTCTTGGAGATCGTTCATGTAGCATCGGCATCTCTGCCTTCTGCCGGGCAGAGACACTGTTCCCCTCACCGCCGTGGTCCTGGTTCGGCGTCTTCCTGCTCCCCTGCTGCTGTGGCGAGCACCGCGCGCAGCTTCCCGGGCACCGTGCTTAGGGCGCGTGCGCGCGCTGCCTCCCTTTTAAAGGGGCCGCGCGCTCTCCTAAAAAGTCCCCGGCCAATGGCCGGAGGACTTCTCCTATATAAGGTACCTCCTCCAAAATGGAGGTACCTGTGCAAGGTTGTTGTTCCATGTGCTAACACTTGCTTCAGCCCTCAGGTCCCGCTGCCTGTCAGTCCTGCCAGCCAGTCTGTCTAACAGTCCAGCCCACCAGTCTGTCTACAGTCCAGCCCGCCAGTCTGTCTATAGTTCTGCCCGCCAGTCTGCCAGTTACCTGCCGTGCCCGCAAGCCTGCTTACCTGGAGCACCTGCCAGTTACCTGCCGTGCCCACCAGCCTGCCTACCCGGAGCACCTGCCAGTTACCTGCCGTGCCCGCCAGCCCACCAACCCGGAGCACCTGCCAAGTAACCTGTCGTGCCTGCCTGCTTGCCTACCCGGAGCGCCTGTCTGGCAATCAGCCGTACCTACCTGCTTATCTACCTGGACCACCCACCAGCCTGCCTGCCCTGCTCATCCGCTGTACCGGTCAGCTCCTGTCGCCTGCTCTCACACAAGGTCGGTCCCAGAGTGGCACCTGGTTCACCTGCCCAGTCCCTCCCTGGTTCACGGAGTCGACTAAGCCGCCGTGTGACCTGGGTCAGGCCGAGTAGGCACTTAGTCAACCCCCTCTGGCCCTCCTTGCACCGAAGCACAGAGGTTCCACCACCCGGACCCGTAACAGTTTGCACAGGCCATGGAACTCCCAGGCTCCTTCGCTCTCTGACCTGTACCAGGAGGTCTCAAGTCAGAGATCCCAACAGGAAACTATCCTGTCCTATCTGCGGACTGTCAACTCCCACCTGGACACGCTGTCCACCCCATCTGTGTCCAACTCTAGCCGAGCGGCACCCGCTCTGGCGGCATCTCAACCCAGTGGCGCTGTGGCACCCGGCTTTGTACCCCAGCTCTCTGCACCTCCACGTTTTGGTGGTGACCCCGTCTTATGTCGGGACTTCATAAATCAGGGCACGCTGCACTTTGAACTCCTGGCACACCAGCTCACCTCCGACCGGGCCAAGGTGGCATTCATCATGTCGCACCTCACCCGGGAGGCATTGGCATGGCTAAACCCTCTGTGGGAAAGAGGGGATCCCCTGGTGTCCGATCTTCTGGCTTTCCTCGCTGCCTTCTGGAAGGTCTTCGATGAGCCCGGACGATAATCTTCTACTGCCTCCTCACTTCTCCGTCTCCGCCAAGGGAGTCTCACTGTGGGTCAGTATGCCATACGTTTCCGAACCCTCGCATCTGAACTTGCCTGGAACAGCGAGGCTCTAGTGTCCACCTTTTGGGAGGGTCTTTCCGGACGGATCAAGGATGAGCTAGCCGGCCGTGACATCCCTTCCACCCTGGACGACCTGGTGTCATTAGCTACCCGGATTGACATCCGTTTTCTGTAACGTGCTAAGGAGACTACCCGGGAGAGAAAATTTCCGTGTCTCGCTCCGACATTCCAAATGCCAGCCTCACAACTAGCAATTCCCCGGGCGTGTTCACCTGAGCCTATGCAAATTGACCAAACCAAGATGGTCAAGTCTCGCCTGGAGACGCGCCGAGCCGAGGGGAGTTGCTTCTACTGTGGCAGTATAGAGCATCCAATTTTTTCCTGCCCGGTGAGGCCGGGAAACTCCAGTTTCTAGGACCGCTCGGAGAAGTCGTCCTAGGCAAGAGTAAATCCTCTCCGTCCTTGACTCTGTCTGTTTCTATTTCCAGTGGTGAGACCCGCTTCTTCGAGACTTCCCATCTTGATTCCGGAGCCGCTGGGAATCTCATTCAACAGGCTGTTGTGGAGCGGTACCAGATTCCCACCGTATGTCTGGCTGAACCATTGGCGGTTGCCTCCATGGATGGGAGGCTTCTTCCGGAGATCATCTTGCTCGTCACAGAGCCTGTAACCCTTCAGGTGGGAATGCTGCACTCGGAGAAGTTCTCCTTTCATGTGCTGTCCGGTCTCTCTCACCCCATCTTGCTTGGTCTACCCTGGTTACAAAGACATGAGCCTGTCCTGAATTGGAGATCTGGTGAAGTGTTCCATTGGGGTCAGGAATGCCATGAGTATTGTCTGGTTCCGGTTCGTCCTGCTCGACCTCCGCCTACTCCGGCTAATCTACCTGGTCTGCCAGCACCCTACTGGTCCTATGCGGACATCTTTGACAAAAGGAAGCGGAGACACTACCACCTCATAGGCCGTATGATTGCCCCATCGACCTGGTACCTGGTGCTTCTCCTCCCCGCAGGCGAATCTACCCCTTGTCGCTGGCTGAGACCCGGGCCATGTCTGAGTACATAGAAGAGACGAGTGGAAGACGGCATTCAACACCCGGGACGGTCACTACGAATACCGCGTGATGCCCTTTGGTCTCTGTAATGCTCCAGATGTCTTCCAGGAGCTGGTTAACGACATCTTCCGTGATTCCTGTATTCTTGCGTGGTGGTATACCTGAACGATATCTTGGTTCTCTCTCTGGATCTGCCCTCACACCGGAGGGATGTTCGTCAGGTTCTGCTAAGACTCCGGAAGAATCGCCTCTACGCTAAATTCGAGAAATGCCACTTGGAGCAGACCTCCCTACCATTCCTGGGCTATATTATCTCCGAGACTGGTCTGCGGATGGATCCCGAGAAGGTGTCTGCCGTCTTAAAGTGGCCCCGACCGGAGGGGTTGAAGGCGATTCAGCGATTCCTGGGCTTCGCAAACTATTACCGCCTCTTCATTCCTCATTTCTCCTCCCGGACTGCTCCCATCTCTGCTCTCACCCATATAGGAGCAAATCCCAGGGAATGGACTTCAAAAGCGGAGAAGGCCTTTGTTTCCCTTAAACAAGCCTTCTCTTCCGCTCCTGTGCTGCACCGTCCGGATTGCAACAAGCCGTTCTTCCTGGAGGTTGATGCATCCTCCTCCGGAGCCGGAGCGGTGCTCACCCAGAAATCCTCGTCCGGGAGAATGGTAACATGCGGCTTCTTCTCCAAGCTCTTCTCCTCGTCCGAGCGCAACTACTCTATAGGAGATTGTGTGCTGCTGGCCATCAAATTAGCACTGGAGGAATGGCGCTACTTGCTAGAGGGGGCTCTGCACCCGGCGGTCATCTATACTGACCACAAAAACCTTGCTTATTTGCAGAACGCCCAAAGACTAAATCCACGTCAGGCCCGGTGGTCTCTGTTCTTTGCCCGATTCTGCTTCATTCTGCATTACCGCCCGGCGAACAAGAACATTAAAGCTGATGCTCTATCCCGCTCATTCCTGTCTTCCGACCAAGAGGAGGAGCCTCTACATATCATTGACCCCTCCAAAGTGATGACTGTTGCTCCATTGGACCTGTCTCATCTTCCACCTGGTAAGACCTTTGTAGTGGTTCCGGATCGAAAGAAGGTTCTACTCTGGGGCCATTTATCCAAACTAGCCGGTCATGCTGGCTAGATGAAGACCTTTCTGCTCATCGCCCGACATTACTGGTGGCCTTCCCTGCGCAAGGATGTTGCGGACTTTGACGCGGCTTGTTCCTCTTGTGCCCATAACAAGGTTCCCAGGCACCTTCCAGCCGGCCGTCTCCTTCCTCTTCCCGTGCCTTCCGCTCCGTGGCAACACATTGCAATGGACTTCTTCACGGATCTCCCTGTTTCTGCCGGTTGTACTGTCATTTGGGTGGTCGCAGACCGCTTTTCTAAAATGGCACACTTCATCCCTCTGCCTGGTCTTCCATCTGCATCTGTGCTGGCTAAGGACTTCATCCATCACATCTTCCGTCTTCATTGCCTACCCCTCCACATTGTGTCTGATTGCGGGGTTTAGTTCACTTCGCGCTTCTGGAGAGCTACGTGATAGCTGCTGGATGTCTCTTTGGGTTTCTCTTCTGCTTATCATCCTCAGTTCAATGGTCAAGTGGAACGTATTAACCAGATCCTTACCAGCTTTCTTCGGCACTTTGTCAACGCTCACCATAACGATTGGGTTGAGCTCCTACCCTGGGCCGAGTTCTCCTATAACAACCATGAGATCGAGTCTTCTTCTAAATCCCCGTTTCTTGTGGTCTACGGTCGACACCCCTGGATTCCGTTTCCCGTCTCCTCTTTAGTGGACAATCCTGCCGCGGAGTCTCTTGTCAGCGATGAAGAGACATGCTGATAAGAGACGTCTGGATCCGCCTCAATTCCGTCCGGGAGACAAGGTCTGGCTTTACTCCAAATATGTCCGTCTCAAGATACCTTCTTATAAGTTGGGTCCGCGGTTCATCAGTCCGTTAGAGGTTCTGAACCAAATCAATCCCGTGGCTTACAAGCTGAAACTCCCGGTCACCTTACGGATCCCCAACTCCTTTCATGTATCCCTCCTCAAACCAGTTGTCCTTAATTCCTTCTCTGACGATCCAGGTACAACCCCAGCTCCGGTCTCCCCTGAGGACGTCTTTGAGGTAGAAAACATTTTGGCCACCAAGAGGGTAAGAGGAAAGACTTTCTTTCTTGTGGATTAGAATGGGTTTGGCCCGGAGGAGAGGTCTAGGGAACCCAGGGAGAACATTCATGCCCCTCATCTTCTTAAAAAATTTCCCACGGGCCTAAAGAAGAGAGGGCGTAAAGGGGGGGTACTGCCGGGCAGAGACGCCGTTCCCCTCACTGCCACGGTCCTGGTCCGGCGTCTTCCTGCTCCCCTGCTGCTGTGGCGCACCGCGCGCAGCTTCCCGGGCACTGTGCTTAGGGCGTGCGCGCTCCCTCCCTCTTAAAGAGGCCGCGCACGCCGTCCTAAAAAGTCCCCGGCCAATGGCCGGAGCACTTCTCCTATATAAGGTGCCTCCTCCAAAATGGAGGTGCCTGTGCAAGATTGTTGTTCCGTGTGCTAACACTTGCTTCAGCCCTCAGGTCCCGCTGCCTGTCAGTCTTGCCCGCCAGTCTGTCTAACTGTCCAGCCCGCCAGTCTGTCTACAGTCCAGCCCGCCAGTCTGTCTATAGTTCTGCCCGCCAGTCTGCCAGTTACCTGCCGTGCCCGCCAGCCTGCCTACCTGGAGCACCTGCCAGTTACCTGCCGTGCCCACCAGCCTGCCTACCCGGAGCACCTGCCAGTTACCTGCCGTGTCCGCCAGCCCGCCAACCTGGAGCACCTGCCAAGTAACCTGTTGTGTACGCCTACTTGCCTACCCGGAGCGCCTGTCTGGCTATCAGCCGTACCTGCCTGCTTATCTACCTGGACCACCCGCCAGCCTGCCTGCCGTGCTCATCCGCTGTACCGGTCAGCTCCTGTCACCTGACCCGTGGGAGTCGCCTGCTCTCACACAAGGTCGGTCCCAGAGTGGCACCTGGTTCACCTGCCCGGTCCCTCCCTGGTTCACGAAGTCGACTAAGCCGCCGTGTGACCTGGGTCAGGCCGAGTAGGCACTTAGTCATGCCCATCTGGTCCCTCCTTGCACTGAAGCACAGAGGTTCCACCACCCGGACCCGTATCAGACCATACAATAGGAAAAAACCAAACCTCAAAGAAAAATCATTGAAGATCTTCTCTGCCGCTGTTCGACCTGATTTATTGGTGGTGGCATATGCTTGAGCAAATCGAGTGAAACGGTCCATCACCACCAAGATGTATTCATAACCACCCTTGCACGTCTCGAGATGTAGAAAGTCTATTGAGACCATCTCAAACGGATACGTAGTTTGGATGTTGCCCATAGGAGCCCAGGTTGATGTGTTGGGACGTTTATCTTTCAGACACCCACACTCGCTGGTCACGTACCTCTCAATATCTCTCTGCATGTATGGCCAGAAGAAATGTTCACGGATCAAGTTGGTTGTCCTTCCCACTCCCAGGTGTCCCATGTTTTCATGGAGTTCTTTGAAGACCAACCTATGGAATACTCTGGGTAGTACAAACTGCCAGTTTTTGTCCTCCTTTACGATACAGGATACTGTCTTCACTGAGGTAGAGCTTCGTCCATTCTTTAATTAAAACAGATACTGCTGGTGACTCATTGTCTCTCTCTCGTTTACTTGGAAACGATTTTGTCCACATAAAGTAGTATTCTACTAATTATCTGATCTTCCCATTGTGCTCTACGGATTTTCCCTTTTGGTAGTTGTTGAATAAACTGGGGGTGATCTTGTTCTCTCGCTTTTATGGTGGTTTCCACCGTCAACGGACACCACAATAGTGTGACTTCCTCCTGATAAGCTTGTACTGCTTGGGTAGTGCTCTCAATTGCTTGCAGACTGACTTCCACTGAGCATTCTTGCATGAACTCCTGAGGCTCTAGTGGCATTCTTGACAATCCGTCAGCATCTGCATTGCATTTTCCTGGCCTGTACTTGATGCTGAAATTAAAGTCAGCTAGTTCAGCGACCCATCTCTGACCCATTGCATTCAGTTTGGCTGTAGTAAGGACATAGGTCAAAGGGTTGTTGTCAGTGTACACCTCAAACTCTTTGCTGTAGTAGAGATAATCTCTAAATCGTTCACAGATAGCCCATTTCAATGCCAGGAACTCCAATTTTCCTGAATGTAGATGGTAATTCTTCTCGGCGTCTGTCAACGTTCTAGAACCATAACCGATGATCCTCAATTTTCCATCTTGATGCTGATACAGGGCAGCTCCCAGTCCAACTTGAGAAGCGTCACAATGAAGAACAAATGGTAAATTGAAATCAGGATATCCCAAGATGGGTGGTTTTACCAGGTAGTCTACTAGTTCTTCCAATACCTCCTGGTGGTCTGCTGTCCAGAGAATGGGCTGTTGGGACGAAACAGCGTTGTTTCTTTTAAGCCTAGTCCTACCTGCATTCTTCTTTTTCTCTGTGGGTTTTGTTGTCTCTGTCCCCCCCCCCTCCCCAAGAGGAGGTATAGTGGGGCAGCAATCCTGGAGAAGTTCCGAACGTAAGTACGATAGTAGGAGAGGAATCCTAATATCTGCCTCAACTTCCCGACGGTAGAGGGCCGCTTATCTTTTAAGGCGAGTACCGAAGCGATTTCTGCTGGGTCCATGGTATATCCTTCTCTGGACACAATTTTCCCTAGAAGTCGGACTTGTCTTTTGAACAGTTCACACTTCTTTGGGGTCAACTTAACTCTGTGTTGTTGATACCGTTGTAATACGGTCCTCACATGTTCAACATGTTCCCGGAAAGTTTTGCTGTATACCACATTGTCATCCAAGTACGACTGGCAGATGCTGTCCCTCAATCCTTATAAACATGTCTCCATGCTCCTCTGGAATTCTGCTGGAGCTGAACTGAGCCCAAACGGTATGCAGATCCACTCATATAATCCCCATGGTGTGATGAATGCTGTCAAGGGTCTACTGGACTCTTCGACAAACCCTTGGTGGTATGCCTTACCCTGATCGAGGACAGAGAACCATGTGCTTCCTGATAGGCTATTCAGCATATCTTGGATATTTGGTATCGGGTGTCGATCAGGTACTGACTTTCGGTTTAGTTCCCGGTAATCACAACAGAGTCTCAACGTACCGTCCTTGTTCATAACCCAGACAATAGGAGAGGAATAAGACGACTTCGACTTTTGGACCCAACCTCTGTTGGTGAGATCTTGTAAATATTATTTCATTTCACGATGAAATGGTTTTGGCACAGACATGTAACTTCTAGTTACTGGGGTCGTGTCTTTCAAATTGATTTTCAAATGCAACGACGGGATACAGCCTATATCAGAGTCATCTTTGGAGAATGCATGACACTCTTCTCTCAGCATCTGTTTTGCTACCGCTACAAGTGTTCCTGGGGTACTGGGGGATCCCAGGACCCCGAGGTGGGTTGCGCAATTTCCTCCCCTGGGCAACTCCTGTTCCTTGGTGGGGAGACTGAATTCACTGGAGACCCCTGGGCTGGTCTAACACTGGCTGGATTTACCATTTTAACGGTTTCGATGTGACCTAACACAGTCTTTGGATCCAGTCTAATTCGTGTTTCGTAGTATTCATCACCGGTACTGTCACTCGAGCAAACCCACCAGTAGGAATCGTAAGCACAGTCTCACCTTGAACTAGGGCTTCCGGAAGTTCTGAGGAGTCTTTTGGCACGAACAGTCTTTTCTGGACTTTTCTTCCCGGTTCTACCTGGACTCCACACCTCACCTCCACCATTTGGTTTACAGGGATGATGGTTGGGCACAAGCCTACCTTGACTTCTTTTAGGTCCATTGTATTCTGTGCTTTCCTTACCCTATGAATCACATTTTCCGCCATGGCGTTGGGTATGGCTAGCGATGTGGAGATTGCATCCACCACCAGCGCCCCTGTCTTGTGTTTCGTGATGACCTCACTGATTACATTATAACCCAGGATAGGATCCTCTGCCACGTTCTGATCACTGGTCACGAGAAAAGGTACCATTAGCTCGATGGTTTTGCTGTTCTTCGTGGCACTGAGTGGGAAAGTCACTTCCACCCAGCCTATGAAAGGGATTTTGGTTTGGTTGATGGCTTTGCTGTGGAGTTCCACTGGTGCCAAGAGTTCTTTTAGTGACTGAAGGCAAGTGTGTGGCAGGTAGCGCCTTTTCCATTCTTCATTTAAAAGGCTCGCTTGGGCTCCTGTGTCCCACAGTGCTTTAACTAGAAGTCCATCTAGCTGGCACTATATAAAGCACCTTTCACCGATTATGCTGATGAGACTATCTTTACTGACCGAGAAATTCTCCTCCCAGGAGTACATCGTTTGACCTCCGCACTGGGCATTAAGTAACTGATGCCCCTGTCTCCCTTGCAGCTGTTGTAGACGGGAACACACTTGGGGATAGTAATGACTCAGCCGTTTTACCTCATGCGCTGTTCTGGTGTTTGTTGAGATTTGTATTTACTTCTGGGGCCTCCTCCGCGTCGTGGTTACCAGTGGCCCTGTGCTGGTAACCTCCTGTCTTTTAACCCAACGACTGTGACCATTGGAATTCCTTGGCATAATGTCCTTCCTCACCATATTCTAGACAGTGGACACACACCGTACTCTGATTTGATGAACGGCTCGCTTCACAAGCCGGGTATCTTCTGTTTTGGAACCCACTCCTGGGTCTGAGGGATACCGGTTCTGGCCTGGAACAAATCAACTTTTTCACCTCCATCAACTCGGCTCGCAGTTCTCCTATTACTTCCTCCCAGTCAGCGCTGGTGGTCCTGTCTTTTGTTGGTGATTTAAGGTTCCCTCTCGGAGGTGGCACTGGAGGGTCTCTATGATGATCTTTGGACTGGCCACCGGGGGTCTCCAACTTCAGCTGACTCATTTTGGTGATTTTAGGAGCAGAAGCTTTCTTTAACTTCTGTTCGCTCTTTGACTCCAAACTAGCTGCCTCATTCATTTTTTCAATTAGGACTTCGTCCAGAATGCCAGGATCTTCTAGGTACTATTTCAGCTGCAACTTGATGTTGTTGTTGATTAACCCCGTTCCCAATGATCTCAAGAACTTTTTCTGGACTAGTCCAGCATCAAACTTCTTGTAACGGGTCTGGGAGGCGGAACCTCTGAGCAACTTATACAAGGGGGCGGTCCTTGTAAGGAAGCGGGTGGCGACCAGGGAAGACAGGCAGGTAGTCATAGCAGGTGACCGGGACAGTCTCTGGGTAAACGGGCAGGAGGTCACAGCAAGTGACCGGGGCAGTCTCTGGGTGAACGGGCAGGAGGTCACGGCAAGTGACCGGGACAGTCTCTGGGTAAAGGGTAGGTACGACCTGTGACGGCTGAGCCTCCAGGTAGGCTAGCAGGCAGATGGCAGATGTGTGCTCCCAGGTGAGCAGGCGAGAGTCTCTGGATAAGCAGGTGGTCACAGCACGTGACGGCGGAGCCTCCAGGTAGGCTAGCAGACAGGTAGCAGATGAGCGCTCCCAGGTGAGCGGGCAAGAGTCTCTGGAATGGCAGGTGGTCACAGCACGTGACGGCGGAGCCTCCAGGTAGGCTAGCAGACAGGTAGCAGATGAGCGCTCCCAGGTGAGCGGGCAAGAGTCTCTGGACTGGCAGGTGGTCACAGCACGTGACGGCGGAACCTCCAGGTAGGCTAGCAGGCGGGTAGCAGGTGGGCGCTCCCAGATGAGCGGGCAAGCTGGTCCATAGACAGACTGACAGGTGTCGGAAGGCAGACCGTCGGACCTCAGGCTAGCAAGCAGGTAAGCGGATAACAGGCAGGAATCAGACAGCAATCTGGCAGGAAACTGGCAGGTAACTGGAAATGGGACCTGAGGGCTGAAGCAGAGTAGTGAACAGTGCAACAACATTGCTCGGGCACCTCCATTTTGGAAGAGGTGCCTTATATATGGTGAAGTCCTCCGGCCATTGGCCGGGGACTCCTTAGGACGGCGCGCGCGGCCCCTTTAAAAGGGGGGGGAGCGCGCGCCCTAAGCACCGTGGCCGGGAAAGAGCGCGCGCTGCCAGCAGAGCGGGAGGAGGACGCCGGGCTCGGAGCGGAGAGGTGAGGGGAACAGCGTCCCTGCCTAGCAGAGGGCAGGGACGCCGACGCTACAGTACCCCCCCCTTTAGGCCCCCCCTTTTTTAGGCCAGACAGAAATTTAGCAAGGATGAGAGGGGCATGGATGTTCTCCCGGGGCTCCCACGTTCTCTCTTCAGGACCAAACCCCTTCCAATCTACTAGAAAAAAGGTCTTTCCTCTTACCCTTTTTGTGGCCAGAATGTTCTCTACCTCAAACTCGTTTTCAGCGGAAACCGGAGCAGGAGGCGTACCTGTAGACTTGGAAAAAGAGTTAAGTACCACGGGTTTGAGGAGAGATACATGGAAGGAGTTAGGGATCCGCAAGTTGGCCGGGAGTTTCAATTTATAGGCCACCGGGTTGATCTGACTGATGACCTCCAGAGGACCGATGAACCGAGGCCCTAACTTATAGGAAGGAATCTTGAGCCGGACATATTTGGACGAGAGCCAGACCTTATCCCCTGGACGGAATTGAGGAGGATCCAGACGTTTTTTGTCAGCATGTCTTTTCATACGCTCGGACGACTGAAGAAGTGCGGACCGGGTACTCTCCCACAAGGAGGAAAATTTGTTAACAAGAGATTCCGCAGCCGGATTATCCACCGAGGTGGAGACGGGAAATGGGATCCGAGGATGCTGACCGAAGACTACAAAAAACGGGGATTTGGAGGAAGATTCGCTCTCGTGATTGTTGTAAGAGAATTCGGCCCATGGCAGGAGATCCACCCAGTCAGAATGGTGGGCATTAACGAAGTGCCGGAGGTAACTGGTCAGGATCTGATTGATCCGCTCCACTTGACCATTAGACTGTGGGTGGTAAGCGGAGGAGAAGTCCAGGGTGACGTCTAGCAATTTACAAGTGGCTCTCCAGAAACGTGAGGTGAACTGTACCCCACGATCCGACACGATGTGGAGGGGCAGGCCATGAAGACGGAAGATGTGGCGGATAAAGTCTTTAGCCAGCTCGGGTGCAGACGGGAGGCCTGGCAGGGGAATAAAGTGAGCCATCTTGGAAAAGCGATCAGCGACCACCCAAATGACCGTACAACCGGCAGAGATGGGGAGATCAGTTATGAAGTCCATAGCAATATGCTGCCAGGGGGCAGCAGGCACAGGAAGCGGAAGGAGGCGACCGGCTGGCAGGTGTCTCGGGACTTTGTTGCGGGCGCAGGACACACAGGCAGAAACAAAGTCTATTACGTCCTTGTGCAGGGTAGGCCACCAGTAGTGCCGGGTAATAAACTGGAGGGTCTTTTTCTGACCGGCGTGGCCAGCTAGTTTAGACGAATGGCCCCAGTGTAGGATCTTCTCCCGATCAGGTACTGAAACGAACGTCTTACCGGGAGGGAGACGATTTAGACTCACGGGAGCCACTTGCATTACTCTGGCGGGATCGATGATATGTTTGGGTTCTTCCTCGAGATCGGACACCAGAAAGGATCGGGACAAGGCGTCTGCTTTGATGTTTTTGTCAGCCGGGCGAAAATGAAGAACAAAATCAAAGCGAGCAAAAAACAAGGACCACCGGGCTTGGCGCGGGTTAAGTCTCTGGGCATGCTGGAGGTAAGCCAAGTTCTTGTGGTCAGTTTAGATTATTACCGGGTGAAGAGCCCCCTCGAGTAGGTAACGCCACTCCTCCAATGCCAGCTTGATGGCCAATAACTCTCAGTCTCCTATGGAATAGTTGCGCTCAGAAGAGGAGAAGAGTTTGGAGAAGAAGCCACAAGTTACCATTCTCCCGGAAGACGATTTTTGGGTAAGTACCGCTCCGGCTCCAGAGGAGGAGGCGTCAACTTCCAGGAAGAACTGCTTGTTGCCGTCCGGGCGATGCAGCACCGGGGCGGAAGAGAAGGCCTGTTTTAAGGAAAGAAAGGCCTCCTCTGCTTCGGGCGGCCACTCTCTGGGATTAGTGCCCTTACGGGTGAGCGCGGAAATTGGGGCAGTCCGGGAAGAGAAGTGCGGTATGAAGAGGCGGTAGTAGTTGGCGAAGCCCAGGAACCGCTGAATAGCCTTCAACCCCTCCGGTCGAGGCCATTTCTCGATGGCAGACAGTTTCTCTGGATCCATTCGGAGGCCGGTCTGAGAAATAATGTAGCCCAAAAACGGAAGCGAGGTCTGCTCAAAGAGGCACTTCTCATATTTAGTGAAGAGGTGATTCTGCCTGAGCCTGAGCAGGACCTGACGAACATCCCTCCGGTGAGTCTGGAGATCCGGAGAGAAGCCCAAGATGTCGTCCAGGTACACCACTACGCAGGAGTAGAGAAGGTCCCGGAAGATGTCATTGACCAACTCTTGAAAGACGGCAGGAGCATTACAGAGACCAAAGGGCATTACCAGATATTCATAGTGGCCGTCCCGGGTGTTGAATGCAGTCTTCCATTCATACCCCTGACGGATACGGACCAGGTTGTACGCCCCACGGAGGTCCAGTTTGGTGAAGATTCTAGCCCCCCTCAGACGATCAAATAACTCCGGAATGAGCGGAAGGGGGTACTTATTCTTCACCGTGATCTGGTTAAGGCCTCTATAGTCTATACAGGGACGGAGAGAGCCGTCCTTCTTTTTAACGAAAAAGAAGCCTGCTCCCGCCGGGGAGGTAGATTTCCGGATGAATGCCCGGGCCAGATTCTCCTCAATATATTCAGACATCGACCGGGTCTCAGCAGCGGACAATGGGTAAATACGCCCACGGGGAGGCGTAGTACCGGGTAACAGGTCGATAGGACAGTCGTATGGTCTATGAGGGGGTAATGTCTCTGCCTCCTTTTTATTAAAGACATCAGCAAATGACCAATAAGGAATCGGAAGTCCAGGTAGATTAGTTGGGGTAGGAGAAGGACGGACGGGATGAACGGGAACCAAACAAGTCTTATGGCAGTCCTGTCCCCAACGAAGGACTTCTCCGGTCCTCCAGTCAAGCACGGGTGCATGTCTCTGGAGCCAAGGTAGGCCTAGTAAGAGGGCGTGAGAGAGTCCAGGCAGAACATGAAAAGAGATGCTCTCAGAATGCAGCATTCCCACCTGCAGAGTAAAGGATTCGTTGATGAGTTGGATGGGACGTGGTAAGAGACCCCCATCCACGGCAGCGACAGATAAGGGTACAGACAGAGGTTTGGTGGGAATGCGGTGTTTTTCTACCAGGGACTGTGAAATAAGATTCCCGGCTGCTCCAGAGTCAAGTTGGGCTAGTTCGAAAAAACGGTTCTCCCCGCAGATAATTGAGACTGACAGCAGCAGAGATGGAGAGGATTTATTCTTGTCTAGGTCGACCTCTCTGAGCGAACCTAGACACAGGCGTTTCCCGACCTCTCCGGGCAGGTACGGATCCGGTGCTCCTTGCTGCCACAGTAGAAGCAGCTCCCCTCGGCACGGCGTAAGTCCTGACGGGTTTTGACCATCTTGGTCTGGTCGACCTGCATAGGCTCAGGAGAGTGTACCTGGGGAGAAACGGAGGGAGTGACGGGTTTCTGGAAGGTAGGAGCTAGACGTGGAAACCTCCTCTCACGGGTGACCTCTTTGGCACGCTCCTGGAACCGTAGGTCAATCCGGGTGGCAAGAGTTATTAAGTCATCGAGAGTGGTAGGAATGTCCCGACCGGCGAGTTCATCTTTAATACGGCCGGACAGACCCTCCCAGAAGACAGACACCAGAGCGTCGTTATCCCAGGCCAGCTCCGAGGCAAGGGTACTGAACCGTATGGCATATTGGCCCACGGTGAGACTTCCCTGACGGAGGCGTAGCAGAGACGATGCGGATGAGGTCTTCCGTCCGGGTTCGTCGAAGACTTTCCGGAAAGCCGTGAGAAAGGCAGGCAAGTCGGACACCAGGGGGTCTCCTCTCTCCCATAGAGGATTTAGCCAAGCCAGTGCCTCCCCCGTGAGATGGGACATGATGAAGGCTACTTTGGCCCGGTCGGAGTTAAACTGGTGGGACAGGAGTTCAAAGTGCAGGGTGCACTGGTTTATGAAGCCCCGAGCCAGAGCAGAGTCGCCTCCGAAGCGAGGAGGTGCAGAAAGCCGGGGTCCGGAGCAGGATACCATGGTATTGGTGGGCAGCGGAGCTGCCGGGTTGCGAGTCAAGACACTAGCGGTGGTTGCTGGTGGAGCAGTCAGAGTGTCCAGGCGAGAATTGATATTCCGCAGGTGACTCAGGATGGACTCCTGTTGGGACCTCTGACGGGACAGTTCATGACAAAGGTCCGAGAGCGAGGGAGCTTGGGTGCCACCGGGTTCCATGGCCCGAGCAAACTGTAACGGGTCTGGGAGGCGGAACCTCTGAGCAACTTATACAAGGGGGCGGTCCTTGTAAGGAAGCGGGTGGCGACCAGGGAAGACAGGCAGGTAGTCACAGCAGGTGACCGGGACAGTCTCTGGGTAAACGGGCAGGAGGTCACAGCAAGTGACCGGGGCAGTCTCTGGGTGAACGGGCAGGAGGTCACGGCAAGTGACCGGGACAGTCTCTGGGTAAAGGGTAGGTACGACCTGTGACGGCTGAGCCTCCAGGTAGGCTAGCAGGCAGATGGCAGATGTGTGCTCCCAGGTGAGCAGGCAAGAGTCTCTGGATAAGCAGGTGGTCACAGCACGTGACGGCGGAGCCTCCAGGTGGGCTAGCAGACAGGTAGCAGATGAGCGCTCCCAGGTGAGCGGGCAAGAGTCTCTGGACTGGCAGGTGGTCACAGCACGTGACGGCGGAACCTCCAGGTAGGCTAGCAGGCGGGTAGCAGGTGGGCGCTCCCAGGTGAGCGGGCAAGCTGGTCCATAGACAGACTGACAGGTGTCGGAAGGCAGACCGTCGGACCTCAGGCTAGCAAGCAGGTAAGCGGATAACAGGCAGGAATCAGACAGCAATCTGGCAGGAAACTGGCAGGTAACTGGCAGGTAACTGGAAACGGGACCTGAGGGCTGAAGCAGAGTAGTGAACAGTGCAACAACATTGCTCGGGCACCTCCATTTTGGAGGAGGTGCCTTATATATGGTGAAGTCCTCTGGCCATTGGCCGGGGACTCCTTAGGACGGCGCGCGCGGCCCCTTTAAGAGGGGGGGAGCGCGCGCGCGCGCGCCCTAAGGACCGTGGCCGGGAAGGAGCGCGCGGTGCCAGCAGAGCGGGAGGAGGACGCCGGGCTTGGAGCGGAGAGGTGAGGGGAACAGCGTCCCTGCCTAGCAGAGGGCAGGGACGCCGACGCTACACTTCTCTTTCGCTTCTCCATCTCTGGATGCAAACAGTCTATCTCTCAGTTCAATTGCTCTGAACAAGAAATTTTGGGGTGATTCATTATTTTTCTGTGAGAGGTTAATGAGTCGGTGGAACAATTCTGAAGTACTCTCTTCTTTATAGTGCCCTTTTAAAATCATCTTCAACTGTTGCAAGGTCAATTGACTTTCATTTCTAGCATACTACGGAGGTTCAGTCCTGGATCGCTTTCACCACCCCTTCAACGATCTCATCTGGCTGGTAGCCTTTCTGTAAGCCTGCATTGATCTGGTGCAACAAGTTCCTATAAGACAGTCTGTCTTTCTGTTTGCACTCTCCAGTCTGTCCCAGGATCTTGAATTCTTTCCTTATGGTGATTTGTGGTGTTAGAAAGGACTGTCTCCCTGATTTATCTAACCCGAGCAGGTTAAAGGTCCTGTCTGAGTCTATCACCCGTTCAGAGATTTTCGTCGATTCCTGCAGGGCTGTTGTTAGGGCTTTGAATTGTTCTTTCAATTCCTGTAGTTCAGTCTGTGGACTGAGATTCCCGCTTTTGGTAATTGGTGCCGTCCCTCCATCCCCCAACTTCAACCTGGTTAGAAACTGTGTAAGTTCCTGGATGAATGTCCCCATGACGTCTTCAGCTTCTTTCTCCCCCAGCTCATCCATTTTTGCATTAATGGCAACTAACAGTTGCCTGCGGTTGTGTGCTTTGAAAATCTGTTCTACTGACATCTTTATATGTTCTGCTACTGTTCTCAATTCTTCACAGGTTAACTGAAGAAGCAGCTCACTAATTCTGTCCATTTGTATTTCCACATCCATTGCTGCTAGTGAGTTTTTCTTTAGGGCTGGTCCCCTTTAACTGGTGTAGCAGAGTTGAGTTGAGGTGCTGTGCTGCTGTGTTTTTCCAGACACTTTTCCTCTTCTCCCTCTACGCGCTAATTCCCGCTCAGGATTCCCCCTACGGGCCACCAATGTTACACGCATGCCGCTAGGTTCAGATAGGGGCGAGACAGGTTACATGAATTCTTTGGAATCCTGGGGGAACCGTTACTCAGGGCGACCATAGACTATGTGCTGCAGCTTCTCTCAGGCACACAGGGGTATTGACCCTCAGGCACAGACACATAGGTTGTTTCATTGTTTCACTTGCTGACCAGACACACTTGTCAAGAGTCCTCATAAACGGTAGAACAGTAGCATTTAATAAGAAGCCGCACAGCCAGTGCAAGTTAAGTCTTATGAGCAACAGGCTCCAGCGACAAACAGTACAGTTTCTTTAGCAGCACAGCAGTTCACAGTCTTTCCAGTAGTACAGGACAGCACAGTTCTAATGCAAAGGCACATTAATGAACACAGCATTCTTTACAGCACAGTAAGACGGAGGAGGGGGGATTTGCTGAGGGAGATGATCCCTGTGACACCATTTCTTCCAATCCTTATCTTTCTGCCTGACAATACTCTGCACTGCTAGTTCAGGAACTCTACCTGACCTGTCCTTAGCTTCACTCCCGACTTGAATCCTTTTCATTTGCAGGGGCGCTTCTGTGAGATACAGAACATACACACCACCTTTCTCTTTGGCTCCAGCCAGACAGTAAGCAACTTCCACACAATCCCCCTGGGGCTCTGCTAAAACACTCCCCTTCTCCTGTGACTGTGTTAACTCCTCTAATTGCTGGATGCTTCTGGAGCACAACACTTCCTGTCTCATGTACTTGTGTTACTTCTAATAGTTGCTGAATGCTTTTACAGCAACAACACAACTTCTGCATGTCACACTCTGCAACAGCACTACGTCTGCATGTCACATTATGTCTAGGGTAATAAAGAAGAAAAAAGCACAAAAGTATCCTACAGTTCCCTAACTTTCCTCTGACTTTTTGTGAGAGTAGAGACAGAGACCAGCAGGGGCAGCTGTACCAAATTTAATAAAGTGTTCCCTGAAAAAAAACACAATAATAAACACTAACAATATAATAATCTTTAAGTTTTTATACACTTTTTTCACACTAAGTAGGGTTAGGGTCAGGACTAGCGCTAGGCTTAGGACTAGGATTAGGTTTAGGGCTAAATTAATAAAATAGTTACTAGTGTTGAGCGAGTATGCTCGACACTGCTCGGTACTCGCCCGAGCATCTCACTACTCGGGATGTTCGGCGAGCACCGAGCATTTCCGGGTTACTCGGGCGGGAGCTCGGGTCTCCGCCCTGCACGTTTGGCGCTCTTTACAGAGCCAATGAACATGCAGGGATTGCCAGCCAGTCACTGTAATGCTGCAGCCATGTTGTTTGTGGGCATTACAGTGATTGGCTGGCCGCACAGCGTCACCTCGAGTATTTAAAACCGGGCGCCGCCATCTTGGACACAGTCGCCCGGGATCAGACAGTGTAGGGAGAGTGCTGCTGAGTTAGGGAGAGATATATAGTGCGAAATAGGTAGTGTAGGGTCTCTAAAGCCTGCCAAATCAAACAAACAGTCCTTCTCAGGACTAATATCCATCCCAGATATCAGGCAGGCAGGCAGGCTGTATAGGAGACGCAGTGGTTATACCAGCATAGCTGCATTACAGTACTGTGTGCTCCTGTTGGTCAAATTGCGTGTGTCTGAGTGTGTCTGTGACTGTTCAGACACCAATATATCTGTTTAAAAGAGTCTGGTGTAGGCCAGAGAAATAGAACTGTGGTTTTGCAGTTCCACGGGTCAAATCTCTGTATTATCCTGCTTTTGGCATTTTTTGCCGTAAAAAAAACTGTAATAGTGTCTTCCTGACTGGTCAGACACCAATATATCTGTTTAAAAGAGTCTGGTGTAGGCCAGAGAAATAGAACTGTGGTTTTCCTCTTCCACGGTTCTAATCTCCTTTTCATTACCCTTTTTCCATTGATAGTGCGAGTGTAAGCTATTTTACTTCATTTACAATGGGCAAGGCGCGTGGCAAGGGACGTGGAACTGGACGTTCGGGTGATGGTGCGTGTAGAGGACGGGGCCGTGGCCAAGGTGAAAATGTGCCACAACCAACAGCCACATCTTCTCACTCCCACTTCTTGACCGAATTACTAGGGAAACACACTACAACACCAGTATTGCGAACTGATCAGTGTGAACAGGTTATTAATTGGTTAGCAGATAATACTTCCAGTTACCTGGGCACCACCACCTCCGGTCTGTCTTCCACACGGTCAAGTTTTAGTAGCCGTGAGTCTCGACCGCATACTCCTCCTCACCCTGATGCTCCTTCCTCCCACCATGCCGAGTGTCGTCAGACAGCAACTGATCCCACACTTGGACACTCTGAAGAGCTGTTCACTGGTCCATTTCCATATTTGTGCCCCTCGCCTGCTCCGCTTGAAGTGGTGGAAGAGGAGATCCCATGTAGCGATGCCCAAATATTTGAACAGCCACGGCCACAGGAAGTCGACGCTGGCAATTTGTCACAAGAGGTGGACGATGACGAGACACAATTGCCACGAAGTGAGGAGGAGGATCGTGGTGCGCAAGTGGAAGAGGAGGAGGTGGTGGATGATCTAGTAACTGACCCAATGTGGCAGGAGGACACGCAGAGCAAGGCCAGCAGCACACAGGGGGAGGGAGGCAAAGTACCCAACAGGCAGGAAGAAGCAGTGTGGTGGCCGCTCACAGAAGGCGGGCAACAGTTCCCCGTAACACCAACACGAGGGACGTTGCCAGTACAACCGGTAGGTCTTCCAGAGTCTAGAATTTTTTTAAAGACTCTGCTGATAACCCCAAAAAGGCCATTTGTACCACCTGCCATGCCAGCATCAGCAGGGGTGACAAAACTACCAGCCTGACCACCACCAGCATGATCAGGCACATGGCAGCAAAGCACCCGACTTTGTGGCGCGAACCCCAGGCTCCACGACCAGTGTCAGCGGGTGTCACCACTGCTTCTTCCGCTGTTGTGCGTGTAATAGAACCCCCTGTTGTGCGTGCAAGGCAATCTCCTGTCCATACTGCAGGCAAAGATGCCCCCTCCTCTCAGTCTTCACTTGTTATGGCAGTTTCTCAAGAAACAGCATCAACGTCCACATCCACGTCCCACCGCAGCGTTCAATTGTCCATATCCCAGAGCTTTGAACGAAAGCGCAAATTCGCAGCCAACACCCCACAGGCCACAGTCCTAAATTCGCACATTTCACGACTGCTTGCATTGGAAATGATGCCTTTTAGGCTAGTGGAGACGGAATCCTTCCGCAACCTTATCGCGGTGGCCGTCCCTCGGTACTCGGTCCCCAGCCGACACTATTTTGCCCAGTGTGCCATCCCCGCACTACACAAGCACGTGTCCCAAAACATCTGCCGTGCCCTCAACAACGCAGTTACTGGGAGAGTCCACCTGACAACGGACACGTGGACAAGTGCTTGTGGCCAGGGACGGTACATCTCCCTGACGGCACACTGGGTAAACATAGTGGAAGCCGGGACCCAGTCGGACCTTGCAACGGAACACATCCTCCCCACACCAAGGATTGCGGGCCCTATGTCAGTCAGAGTTGCCCCCACAGTGTACAGCTCGAGCGCATCATCCTCCTCCTCCTCCTCATGTTCAGCCTCCATCTCAGATATCACCACATCAGTTACAAGCTGGAAGCACTGCAGTACTGCCTCAGCCAAGCGGCAACAGGCTGTGCTGAAACTCATAAGCTTAGGTGATAAACCTCACACTGCTTGTGAGTTGTGGACAGCTGTGAAAGAGCAGGCAGATCTGTGGCTGAGACCGCTGAACCTACATCCAGGCATGGTCGTGTGTGACAATGGCCGTATCCTGGTGGCGGCTCTGAGGCGAGATCACACACGTACCATGCCTGGCTCATGTGTTTAACCTCGTGGTTCAGCGGTTTCATAAATCGTACCCCGAGTTGCCAGATCTGCTCATCAAAGTACGCCGCCTGTCAGCTCATTTTCGAAAGTCGGCTACAGCTTCCGCCGCCCTTGCTGTGTTGCAGCAGCGTTTGCAGCTTCCGGCACACCGACTGGTGTGTGATGTCCCCACACGTTGGAACTCTACCCTCCACATGTTGCAAAGGATTTGTGAGCAGAAGAGAGCAGTTGTGGAGTACCAGCTGCAACAAGGCAGTCGATATTCAGGTCAGACTCCACACATAAGACCTCAGGAGTGGACCTGGATGTCTGACATATGTACCATCCTGACAAACTTTGAGGAGTCCACCAAGATGGTGAATGACGATGACGTCATCATTAGCGTCAGCATCCCACTTGTCTGTCTTTTGCAACGCTCTCTGCAGAGAATTAAAGAGGAGGCATTGCAGCCAGAGTATGATGAGATGGATCAAGAAGCCGTAATGGGCGATTACACACAACCCAGCCTCATCTCATCCCAACGTGCATTGGGGGACAATGAGGGAGAGGAGGAGGAGGAGGAAGAAGAACAGGAGCTGGTATCATGCGCTGTAGACGGTAGTACCTGTACAACTGTCATACAGTCGGTTCAGCGTGGGTGGCCTGAGGACAGGGGGGAGGAGGAGGAGGAGAGCATGGTCAGTCGTCATCTTGGTGAGGACATGGAAGTCTTGCCCGTTACCAGTCTGGCACGCATGGCTGTCTTTATGTTACGCTGCCTTAACCGTGACCCTCGCGTTGTCAAAATGTTAGGTGACAGTCATTACTGGTTGGTGACACTTTTAGACCCCCGCTACAAGGAGAACTTTCACTCTCTTATTCCTGAGGTGGAGAGGTCTACAAAAATGTGGCAGTACCAGAAGGCCCTTGCTGCAGAACTGTTAAAAAAATTCCCATCTGAACACGCTAGCGGCAGAGGTCACAGTTCGTTGACCAACCAAGGCGTACAGGTGAGAGAGACGCAACTCCAATCCAGCAGAGGCAGGGGAACACTGTCAATATTCTGGGACAGTTTTCTGAGACCCGCCCAGCTTACAGGCTGAGAGGCGCGGTTTACTCTCACAAGGAGTGGAAAGTTTCAAAAGATGGTGAGGGAGTACCTTGCCGACCGTACCAGCATCCTCCGTGATTCCTCTGTGCCTTTTAATTATTGGGTATCCAAGCTGGACACTTGGAATGAACTCGCTCTGTACGCCTTAGAGGTCCTGGCCTGCCCTGCCGCTAGCGTGTTATCGGAGCGTGTTTTTAGTGCCGCTGGGGGAATTATAACTGATAAGCGCACTCGCCTGTCAACTGACAATGCTGACAAGCTGACCCTTATCAAAATGAACAAGGGCTGGATTGGGCCAGACTTCTCATCACCACCAAATGACAGCAGAGTAACATAAAGTCAAATCCACTGTGTTATTTCGGGAGGTGTATTCCCATGCACCGCTTCACACCCACACATGGGTATACGCTTCCTCATTTCGGCTGCATTTTGCTCTTCTCCTTATCCTCAGCCTCCACCACCACTATACCACCAGGGTGACCGTGGTCCGTGTTGCCAGCATTGCAAGTTCCTCCGTCCTAATTTTTGGCTGCTTTTGCTTGGAAGGCATAGGCAAAGACTATGGGAGACCCACTCCCCAATAATGGGAATAATGTTTTTAATATGCTGTACTGCATGGCTCTTTTTTGCCAGCATTGCAAGTTCCTCCGTCCTAATTTTTGGCAGCTTTTGCTTGGAAGGCATAGGCAAAGACTATGGGAGACCCACTCCCCAATAATGGGAATAATGTTTGTAATATGCTGTACTGCATGGCTCTTGTAAGGGGCATGAAAATCGTCTTGTTAAGCTACTGCGACCTCTACCACTTTTCCAAGAGGTATTGATATTGTCTTTTTATTCCACTGCGACCTCCACCATTCTTCCAAGGGGCATTAAAACGGTGTTGTTAAGCTACTGCGACCTCCACGTCTCTTCCAAGGGGCATTAAAACAGTCCTGTTAAGCTACTGAGACCTCCACATCTCTTCCAAGGGGCATTAAAACTGTCTTGTTAAGCTACTGCAACCTCCACCACTTTTCCAAGGGGAATTAAAACCATCTTGTTAAGCTACTGCGACCTCCACCACTTTTCCAAGGGGCATTAAAACCGTCTTGTTAAGCTACTGCGACCTCCACCACTTTTCCAAGGGGCATTGATATTGTCTTTTATTCCACTGCGACCTCCACCATTCTTCCAAGGGGCGTTAAAACCGTCTTGTTAAGCTACTGCGACCTCCACCACTTTTCCAAGGGGCATTGATATTGTCTTTTTATTCCACTGCGACCTCCACCACTCTTCCAAGGGGCATTAAAACCGTCTTGTTAAGCTACTGCGACCTCCACGTCTCTTCCAAGGGGCATTAAAACCGTCTTGTTAAGCTACTGCGACCTCCACCACTTTTCCAAGGGGCATTGATATTGTCTTTTTATTCCACTGCGACCTCCACCATTCTTCCAACGGGCATTGCATTTCCTCCTAATTTTAGTCAGCTTTTGCTTTTCAATGCATAGGCGAACACTAAGGGAGACCCACTCCCCAATAATGGGTAGAAGGTTTTTAGTATGCTGTAATCCACGTCTGTTTCAAGGGGCATTGCAGTTCCTCATAATTTTTGGAAAGCCTTCCATTCACTGCTTAGGCCAACAGTGCACAGGAGACCCAGTTGCTATAAATGGAAAAAAATGGTTTAGTTAAGGCCCTCTGACCTCCATGTCACTTCCAAGGGGCATTGGAGTGCCTCAAAATTTTTGGTAGGCATTGCACTCACTGCATGTGTGGCGCCCCTGCTGTGCATGAGTGACACAGATCCTAGAGGGGTGCATAGAAGGATTTCTCCACAAGAGGCCCCTCACAGCATTCACACACCTCCACCCTACCACCTCAGACCACCAGAGGGAGCCCAGATAGGGACATATATAGGGAGGGTGGAGTTAGGCAGTTCAGTTCCTAGCCTGCAAGAGTACAGAGCAGCTAGGGAGTTCCTGCTCAGACACAGAAGGAGTCAGTGCAGTCGAGCCAGAGCCTAGCAGTTCCTGCAGAAAGAGTTCCGTACAGTCTGTAGAGTGAGTCCAGACTAGAACTCACAGAGGTCAGGATAGAGAGCTAGGAGTGTGCCGACACTCTGAGAGCGGCGAAGAAGAGCAGCGTCCTGGCTGCAGTGTGTGTAGCCTAGTGAGGGCCCGAGCGGGGCCGAAGGCAAGTGGAAGAAAGTAACATAGGGGGCCAAGGAGCTTTACAAGCTCACCCCAGAAGCATATACCGGACACCGGGTCCGAGTCTACGTGGATCTTCATGACCAGTAGAAAACAACCGGAACCCCTGGTGAACTACATGTCCCAGGATCACCAAAAGCTGATACGTACCAGGGTCAGGAATCACGGAGACCCCAAAGAATAGGGAGAGTCATC
Organism: Phyllobates terribilis; assembly: GCF_046119375.1. Lineage (NCBI taxonomy): Eukaryota > Metazoa > Chordata > Amphibia > Anura > Dendrobatidae > Phyllobates > Phyllobates terribilis. The sequence continues at coordinate 111,532,309 of NW_027362773.1, forward strand.
TCCAACAGAAAGCCCTATCACCAAGTCAGCAGGTGCAGAACAGAAACCAAGTTAGGCCTAGCTCCAGGCAGGTCAGAAACTTACTACAGAGAGGCAAGAAACAGGAGGCCCTACACCCGCTCACTGGGGAGAATCCGGACGTGCACCCCTCAACCTACAGTGCTCCGGGGTGTTCCTGAACTAAACACCAGTAAAGGTACAGAAGTGACTTTCGTGTGTGCTCCTATTCTTGCTCTGACCCAGCTTGGTCCCCTCTGTCCTGCATCCCCCCCTCCTACACTGCCCTGAGGCCCTGCTCCACCTGTGGGGAGCGATACCATCTAAGCTGCCACAACACCGGCCTCAGTGGACTGCTGCAGCGCTGGTGATCCTCACCAGACACCACAGGTGGCGTCACGAACTTTGACATTTCCATTCCCCTTTTTCCTATTCCCTATCCATCTAACTATCCCCCTTTTAGTTGACCGCCCTGGGCCACGGGCCGGGCCAGCCACCGTGATACCCCCCAAGCTTCTGAAGGCCCGGTGCCGAGTACCCCACGGCCCCAGGGGCGCGACACATGCCCTATAATTGTGTGGCCGAACCGCTCCTTTTGGTACAGAAACATATCCTACAAGACATGTGTGGTTGACTGGCCTGATATTGATGTGAATGGTCACTGTTCCTCCTGCTCTTTCTTCTTTGCCACCACCTCATCCATCATTCATCACCTGAAGCTTTGTTTTAACGGGAGTCATAGAACTGGGATAGTAGCAGGAAAACATCCAGCAATCCTCGGAGGAGGTAGGATATGCGCCAAAATGCTGACCACCTCAGGCCTAGCCGCTACTACATACATGCGCTTGCATTCCAAGAAAACAAAGCCGACGCTAACTTCTATCATCATCATCATGCTCCTCACCTTGGCACTCTCAACTCCCCTGATGGAGAAGCCAGGGCCCACCGGAGGAGTCTGGTTCTCTGGTGGGCTCGTCCAATGCTGCCTTAAAGCAGGCCAGGCTAAGAAAAGTGTGGGGGAAGTTCCAAGGAGAAATAGGGGCGGCTGGGGACCGAGTATGGACACCTGGCTGCCCCCTGGCGGCTGGGGACCGAGCGTGGACACCCGGCCGCCGGGCGGCTGGGGACTGAGTATGGATACCTCGCTGCCGAAGCAGCCATGAGGTAGTGGCCAGCTTCGGCCTCCTCCAAACTAAAAGGCCCCATTTCAAGTGTAAGCTAGCAGTATGGTATTGCAGCCTGGGGGTGGGTGGGTGGCAGGTTGCACACTTACGCTTGCATTCCAAGAAAACAAAGCAGATGCTAACTTCTATCATCATCATCATGTTCCTCACCTTGGCACTCTCAATTCCCCTGATGGAGAAGCCAGGGCCCACCGGAGGAGTTTGGTTCTCTGGTGGGCTCGTCCAATGCTGCCCTAAAGCAGGCCAGGCTAAGAAAAGTGTGGGGGAAGTTCCCAGGAGAAATAGGGGTGGCTGGGGACCGTTTATGGACACCCGGCCGCCCCCTGGCGGCTGGGGACCGAGCGTGGACACCCGGCCGCCGGGCGGCTGGGGACTGAGTATGGATACCAGGCCGCCGACGCAGCCATGACATGGTGGCCGGTGTCTGCCTCCACATGCCTAAAAGGCCCAATTTCAAGTGCAAGCAAGCAAGCAGTATGGTATTGCAGCCTGGGAGTGGATGGGTGGCAGGTTGCATACTTACGCTTGCATTGCAAGGAATGGGGGAGGTACAATTGAACACTGCCCTGGGACAAGGACTTGCACGGGGATAGTTGCAAGTCTGCAACTTCTGATGCGGCAAGGATCACTTCTGATGGGCACACTTTTAGGCAGTGACCTGGGTGTCAGAGATGCTTCCAGGGGTCTTCCCCATACTGTTCCCATGTCTTTCCAGCACTGTATGCATGTGCCAAAAGTGCAAAAACACATAAAAAATGCTACTTGTGAACATAGCCCAAGGTGTGGAGGAGTATTTTTGTTTTTGGTTATTTATTTTACCTTATACACAAGTCTTTACCCTGGAAAGGAAATTCCTTTACATATTTCACAGGAAAACCGTTTCAGTTTCGTTTTTGAACGTTTTATTGTGAGCCCGTAAAAGTGGCTTAATACCTCTGACCACGTTGTTGACAGCAGTGACCTGGAGGTCAGAAATGCTTTCTGGGGCGATGCCCATGCTGTCCCCATGTCTTTTGAGCACTGTCACTATCGTTTTGGGCACTTTTTAGGCTTTCTACAGACTGCCGGGGGTGGCGCCGCAAAAATGCTCGGGTCTCCCATAGACTAACATTGGGCTCGTTGCTCGGGTCGAGCACCCGAGTATCTCGGTGAGCTCGGCCCGAGCTTCGAGCACCCGAGCATTTTAGTGCTTGCTCAACACTAATAGTTACATAAAAAAACACAAAAACATAATAAAAAATAAAAAGTTTAAAGAATATATATAACTTTGAATACCTTTTTAGATTTAAAATTTTATGTCGAATTTCATCAAAAAAGCAGAAAACAACCAGAGAGCCAAAGGGCAAACTATAATTATATCATGATTGTCTTAAAAATAATACATATGCTCGGGGTATAAGGAGTTTATCACCAGACTGGTTGAGGGGACTCAGGGAAGGCAACAATCCATGGGTTAAGGGGCGCAAAATAATTGGCTTGCAAGAGCACTGCCGACCCATGCTATGCCACTAATCTGGTCAGTAGGAGGGCCTTCTGAGTGGCATGTAATAATTTATAGGGGTCTTATATGTCGGCTGTATTTTTTTGGGCGGATGTTATTTTGGCAGGTGACAGTGAAAGTTCTCAATGCAAGATGGGTTTATAGGCCCTGTATTTTCAATGTCAATAAAGCTAAAGAAAGAAATATATATCTAGAAATACTTAATATATAACAATTAAAAAAACTGCACATAAGTCGTACACATTTGAAGATGCTGCACAGAAGCTGCTCACACATTTCAGAGACATTGTCACTTACACTTAGGAGACGTGCTGTGCACATACCACTCAAGTGGAGAACATATTTTTTGTATTTAAGAGACCAAAGAGTACAACATGTTAGACAGGTTGCAGAGAAAATGTGCACAAGGAAGCGGTCTATCGCAGCCCACTACAAAAGAAAAAGGCCTAAACCTATCCTCATTCAGAAGGCCACAGCAGGAAACAGGGCTTCGTTGCCTCGCCTTGCCGAATCTTGAGAAGAGTTCGTCTTGCTCCCAGCACCCACCTGGGCTGCATTGGCTAGTTCACTTTTCCACTCCCTGGAGGAGCAGAGTCAGGGGTTGAAGTAGGTTACGAAACCTAATGACCACACCCCATTCCCTAGACCATATCTGAGGAAAACTATCAGAGAACTACATCCTTAGATTTAGTGAAGGATGCACAGTGAAATGTGGACAATAAATTAAATGAAGGTGCGCACTGTGTAATATGGTCCAGATCTTCAACCAGGAACCTAAAAGTTCCCTTTCCTAGCCAGAAGGCCCAAAAAAGGGTTGTGGGCACTTAAAAGAATGAAAGTGGAAGTTTGTGCCAATGTGCCAATACTCAAGTGGGGTTCCAGAGTCAGTGAGTTCAGGCACCCCAGGGTCACCACCCCTGAGGTTCCTCTGCAGCTCAAGATCTCAAACTACTCAACCCATGGCTTTAGACGCTGGGGTCAGGGTCACATGACAAAATGACTATATAATTCACCCTATGTATACCCTGAAGCTTCCACCCAGGGTGCATTAGTGTGTCTGTGGCGCCCCTGAGGGTTCAGTCGCCACATGGGTACTGCACCTCAGATGAGGTGTGGTATCTCCTCTTCCAGGTAAGGATGGAGCATTTCTCAGGACCCCACTTTACCACTCAACACTACACCACTCCTGTCCTGAAGGGGGCCTAAATGCACCAGGGTGCTGCCCCGGCCTGGGATAAAGGAGATGGGGGGAACCAAAGAAAGGGGGAACCATGTAGTGGGTGAGGGTGGAGGACACACTTTTAGGAAACACTTATTGATTCATATTTAATCTACGGCCATCTTAAGTTCAAGTTCTTTGATTGTGATCTTCGTCTGCGATTGTGGTCTTCATCTGCGATTGTGGTTTTCTGCCAGAGTCCAGCAAAAGTCTGCAGCAGACTGAAGATACACGGTCCTCGTACTCTGGCCTTGAGACGAGGAGCGGGTCAGAGTTAACCACTGTCTCTACCCGGTCAAGGTCCTGACCTAAGAAGGCCTGGAGGGGAGCAGAGGAGATAGGCTCCACAGGCAAAAGGATCCCAGGGGGATACGGACGGAGCAGTGTCGCCACCTGTATTCTTTACTCTGGCCTAGTCAGAGGGATTCCTGCTGCAAGAGGGGTGACCGGCCCCCGATATCTGACTTTGTTACTTCATGTCTCAGTCAGAAAAGCCCGGAGGCTTAGTGGATCCCAGGGGGATACGGACAGAGCGGCCTACGCCACCTGTATCTCTTACACTGCGTTTATCCAGTGGGACCCGGCCTTAGACCACGTTCTAACCACACACAGTCAGGAAAAGACTTAGTGGGAGAACTTACCAAGGAGAGGAACACACACCAGAGGGGTCTCGACAGGTGCTCCTGATCTGCCTGGAAAGTGCTGAACCCCCCTTCCCGGTGGCCGCAGTACGCCGTGAGTAGCAGAGAGAAGCTTTGCGGCTGAAAGTTCATCCCAAGTGAGTAAAGACCCGGATGACTTCATACACCGTCTCAGCTCGATATTTCCTGTGCGGCACTGCACCCACCATTCCTTCTCACACTGCCCTGAGGCCTGCTCCGCCTGCGGGGAGCCGTCCCATCTTAGCTGCCCGTAACACTGACCTCAGTGGACTGAAGCAGCGCTGGTGCTCTTCACCGAGAACCGCAGGTGGCGTAGTCGAAATACCACTCTTACTTGAAAACCCAATATTTTTATGAGGCAGCTCTGGGCACGGAATGGGTCAAGGCCACGGCTGCACCCCCCTTCCCCTACACCTACCCACCTCCAAGTAACCCCATCGCCCAGGGAGGGCGTCTCATGTCCACCCTACATCAGCAGACCAGGCCAAACCAACTGATAAGAATAGATATTAGACTTGTTCTTAGCCAAAAGGCCAAGTAACGACAGAACATATGTTGCACACACACTATTCTCATATACAGTGTCGGACTGGAGTGCCAGCAACATTGACTTTGAGGGGCCCACTTTTCACCTGCATGCAAATATTACACTCGTTCATAAATTTACCTATATTTCTATATAATAATAAACTGGGTAGTTTGGTAAATGAATGATGATATGCTGCTTTTTTTCTGTACAGAGTGAATCATGTGAATTATACCAAGTGCTGCCCATACAAGTGGGGTGGGGGGCCCATGTCTTCACTGGGGCCCACCGGGGGTTCCACTGTTACCCTATGGGCCAGTCCGTGCCTGCTCATATAGGACACATGCTGCACACTGACAAATTATATATAGGACACAATCAGAGTCTATTACTTGAGTAGGGCAATAACGATTGCTCCCATTACAGAACATATTTAATTTGCATTTTAGTGGCACAAGCCAACATACACAGCACATGCACCCTTATCTTCACTTCACACCCATTTTATATCCCATTCTCCACTTAACACATTTTCTTACAGCTGAAAATACAAAGCTGAGATAGCAACTGAGGTTCAGCATGTAGAGGATGACCTCAGTACACCAGAATCTTCTCCTGGTTGCAGGGAGGGATGGGGGAACGCCAAAGACTTCACCTCTTCCTCTTAAACAATCAGAAGCCCAGAGAACCCACCTACTGGACAGAATCAGTATACCTCCACTAAAGCAGATGAGAATTAAATATTGAAGCCCTAGGGACTAGTAGCTGATTCTAAGATGGACAATTTAGGCAGCAGCCTGGGTACCAAGGCTTCGCGAGAGATCATACCTACCGAAAATTCACTGAAAATACATTCAGTATACTGGAAGCTCTATGATCACACCCAGGCACTTTGAGTGACAGTTCACTCTCCACAACCACGCTGCAGGCAGGCTGTCACTTAAGTGCCTGGGTGTGATCAAAGCCGCGCTTCCAGTATACTGAGCAGTGACGTAATCGCTCCCTGCACCGTACCAGTGACCCGGAGAGATCCATTACACAGAGATTACATAGTTTATTTTCTCTGTCTAACCTCACTTCAAGTCATCCATATGTAGCACCCTGAGGATTCGGCTGCTACAGGGGTATTGCACCTCAACCCAGAGGTTTGGTATTCCACTCCCGGGTAAGGATGGAGTGTGGAACTGAGCTAGTAGGCTGCATGCACTACACACATCCCATTTCCGGGGGACAGACCGACGGTACTCCCACTTAATAAATGTGCAGGTACGACAGTGTCTGTTCCTGGCTGGAGTGGGAGGGGGGTGGAACATCCCAGTAGTGTAGGGGCAGATAGGGGGAGCAGCCTGGGTAAAGCTAGGAGCTCATTGGGTGCTGGTCACCTGAGCTCACACATAGAGGGAGTATATAAGGTGGGCACCATCTTAGATCAGGGTCAGTCAGTCAGCCACAGTCAGTCAGTCAGACAGTCTGTCAGAGAGCCTGAGAAGCAGAGCAGAGGAGAAGGAAGAGGGACCCAGAGGCGCAGGAAGAGGGGACCCCAAGAGCCCATAAGAGAGCTAATAGGGTGAAGGGTCGGCAACAGGGTACCGGATCCCAAGCTGGTGGAGGCTACAGCACTAATCCTCAGCCAGAGACCGGAGGTCGTGGGCAGGATCTGCCACGACCACCCACTAAATCCACCCGGAAGGCAGACCAAGAATAGGGTCAGGGAACCCAGAGACAAGGGTTTACCAACAAGAGGCCCGAGGGAGCCGGACTTAGGTGGATCCCTGGTGGGAACGGCCAGAAGAAGGGAGAGTCAGAAAGGAGCTCAGGACCACACTCCGGAGTTGCCTGGGAGTTGACCGAGTCCAGGACCTGGTGGACGCAGCACGGCTCGGGTGGTCACTGCTGTACACAGTGACCCGAGCAACACCAGTAAGTAAAACCCTGGAACTGCATTTTATGCCTCTGAGTCTCTTTGCTGCACCTTCACAACCACCATCCTCCACGGCTGACCCCCTGAGGCTATACCCCTCCCGTTGGGGGTTATACTACCCAAAGCTGCACACACACCACCAGCCTCAGCGGACCCTGCTGCAGCGGCGGCCGTAGTGACCGCAAATCAACGGGTGGCGTAGTCGACATAAAAGAACATCTAGTAACATCTATAAGGACTGCCACACACTGAGTTTGACACCCTGGGCACGGACCGGGTCACAGCCACTCGGAGACTACAACCGCCATCTGATCCGGCTCCGGGTATCCCTAACAGCACTGGCCCAGGGGGCGCGTCAACTTTGGCGTAGTCGGCAGGATCACGTGCCCGCAACAACCGGGTACTGCGTGCCTGAAGAAAAGATCGCATTTACCTCAAAAAGAAGTCTCCCGCCATTTCCAAAGATTTCCCGCCTTGGAAGAGCGGACGCCATTATGGGTGTGCCAGAGGGTGGCAAGAGGCCACCTCCCATCGTGGGCCAGGTCGAAGAATGGCGCCAAAAGCGGAAACCGCGCCCACCAACAGAGACTGTGATGCTGGAAGTGTCCATCAGCGTGAGAGAACTGCCCCTGGGACTGACAATCACTAAGTTGCCCCGGGACCACCCTCAATGTGGGCGGAGACAGAACAAGAGAACAAAGATGGGTGTCGCCTGGAGCAGTCTGGAGAGAGCGCACCCGGAGACAAGACGTCTGGAAGAGAGTCCAGAGGGAGCCTACCCGGAGATGGAGGGAGAGTCAGGCAGCACCGACCCAGTGGTCAGGAGCCTGTTGCAGGTCGCCACTCCAGAAGGCCTGCTGGAGATCCTGGCGCAGCTCCCCGGAGATCGGGAGCGTGCACAGACCGCGTTGGAGGGCCTCGCACGGAGGATGGCCCGGGTGCAGCAGGAAACACTGGCGGAGTGGACTCGAGAGATGGCCCAGCAGGCTGGAGCCCGCCAGCGAAGCATGCCACCCGCAGTGAGGAGCAAGTCCACCTCTGAGGACGGCGAAGGAGGGACGACGGCCGGAGACGACGCGGCGGAGGGAGCCGAAGAGATGAAGGCAGGTAATGGGGACGACAGCATCCCGTGCCCAGAAGCCGTAAACCTGCCCCAGCTCCCCGTCGCAGAGCCCGAAGCCCCACTCACCGTTCCCGTAGCCGCTGCGTCATCGCTCCAAGCTAGGCCTCAAGCGGCCGGAGCCGCGGCCACGCCCCCTGCTATGTCACGTGCCTCAATCCAGAGCGCGGCCAAGCAGTAGAAGCCACCAGCCTGGTCGCAAGGCCGAGTGCCCCCGGGCGCCGCAGTACCAACAGCGCCCTCCACCTCTGCCGAGCCGCCGGCCTGGTCGAAAGGCCAGGAACACCCGGGCGCCGCCGTCTTCACGGTGCCCTTCACATTCAGGGTGCCCCAAGCCTGGTCGCAAGGCCTGGTAAACCTGGGCGCCGCTACCACCACAGCGCCCTCAACCTCTAGAGCGCCGCACCTGGGTGAAGACCTGTTCGCCCAGCATACGTGCCCGGATGGGCAGCCCTTTGTGTGGCCTCCGGAGTTCGTCAATCCCCGACTCCGGAGGGAACGGCCTCTGGATGAGCCCCTGATACCGCCTCCGGCGCCTGTCAAGATGACCCCGCTCCCGCTGGAAGAAGCGCAGTTCGACTGGGACCCCACCGGAGGAGACCTCATGGGGTTCACTCAGGAAACAAGGGCAGCCGCAGCTGAGCGTGCGGAGTGCTGCCGCCAGCAGTTGAAAGTCTTTGACAGGGAAAGGAGAGAGAGGCGGGTCCGTGAGCAGCAGATGCAGATAAGAAGCGCGGAGCAGAAGAGCCGGACCAGGAGGAAACCCCGTGCAGCTCATGGTCCCCGTGCCACCGGGACTGTGATAAAATTCAATATGCAGCACGGATGGGGCTTTATCAGAGACCATCAGACCCCCGGCGACGTCTTTGTAACTCGCAGAGACGTAGAAAGCCATCTGCCGGAGGGACACAGAGGTCGTGACCTGTATCTAGGGGACGAGGTCACCTTCACCCAGCACAAGTGTGCCAAAGGACCCTACGCCCTCCATGTGCATCGCCTGACGGAGGAGGAGCTGCGGTGTGAGGAGGAGCAAGAGGACCCGGACGGGTCTGAAACAGAAACTGAATCCAAAGAAAGAGCAGGAGGACGCCGTCGTTGAGTACGGTAGAGAAGAGACTGTATATAGTTGCCCGTAGGGGTACCAAAAAAAAAAAAAAACTGTTGCTGCTTAAAATATGTTCCCCGTTGGGACAAAAGAGTGAACTGTACCCGTGTGTCCCCATCCCTTAACAGGCTGAGGACTGTGAACAGGTGTCCTTAATCCCACTGGTCGAGGACTGAGAGCGGCCATATCCCATTTGTATATAGTTGCGCTTCCTAAAGCGCCCTCTACCGGTTTTATAGGAAACTGTTTTCTTCCAAGAGAGACTGTCGCACTTTACCTGGTCACAAGTTGCACAGTGACCGGAGGAACCAGAAGCAAGAATGTTATTTATGAAAAGTTTTATATGAAAAGTTTATTACTGATGATAATATATAGGATGTTTTATATGTTTATATGTTTATGTTTTGAAAAAAAAAAAAATTTGTATGTTTTTGGATGTTTATTCTTTTACAGCCCGAGGACGTGCTGTGATTTACCAGGGGGGAATGTAGCACCCTGAGGATTCGGCTGCTACAGGGGTATTGCACCTCAACCCAGAGGTGTGGTATTCCACTCCCGGGTAAGGCTGGAGTGTGGAACTGAGCTAGTAGGCTGCATGCACTACACACATCCCATTTCCGGGGGACAGACCGACGGTACTCCCACTTAATAAATGTGCAGGTACGACAGTGTCTGTTCCTGGCTGGAGTGGGAGGGGGGTGGAACATCCCAGTAGTGTAGGGGCAGATAGGGGGAGCAGCCTGGGTAAAGCTAGGAGCTCATTGGGTGCTGGTCACCTGAGCTCACACATAGAGGGAGTATATAAGGTGGGCACCATCTTAGATCAGGGTCAGTCAGTCAGCCACAGTCAGTCAGTCAGACAGTCTGTCAGAGAGCCTGAGAAGCAGAGCAGAGGAGAAGGAAGAGGGACCCAGAGGCGCAGGAAGAGGGGACCCCAAGAGCCCATAAGAGAGCTAATAGGGTGAAGGGTCGGCAACAGGGTACCGGATCCCAAGCTGGTGGAGGCTACAGCACTAATCCTCAGCCAGAGACCGGAGGTCGTGGGCAGGATCTGCCACGACCACCCACTAAATCCACCCGGAAGGCAGACCAAGAATAGGGTCAGGGAACCCAGAGACAAGGGTTTACCAACAAGAGGCCCGAGGGAGCCGGACTTAGGTGGATCCCTGGTGGGAACGGCCAGAAGAAGGGAGAGTCAGAAAGGAGCTCAGGACCACACTCCGGAGTTGCCTGGGAGTTGACCGAGTCAGGACCTGGTGGACGCAGCACGGCTCGGGTGGTCACTGCTGTACACAGTGACCCGAGCAACACCAGTAAGTAAAACCCTGGAACTGCATTTTATGCCTCTGAGTCTCTTTGCTGCACCTTCACAACCACCATCCTCCACGGCTGACCCCCTGAGGCTATACCCCTCCCGTTGGGGGTTATACTACCCAAAGCTGCACACACACCACCAGCCTCAGCGGACCCTGCTGCAGCGGCGGCCGTAGTGACCGCAAATCAACGGGTGGCGTAGTCGACATAAAAGAACATCTAGTAACATCTATAAGGACTGCCACACACTGAGTTTGACACCCTGGGCACGGACCGGGTCACAGCCACTCGGAGACTACAACCCCCATCTGATCCGGCTCCGGGTATCCCTAACAGCACTGGCCCAGGGGGCGCGTCACATATACACAGGGTTTTAACGCTATTTACCTGCAGGAACTACACTGGAAAACAAGGTCTTAAAAAGATTTTCCCATAAAGAAATATTAATATACTCTGTTAGATCTTATAAAACACACATTTTCATTTGGAATTGTTAAAGGTAATCTTTCACCAGGTTTTTCCTATGTAATCTGAGAGCATAATGATGTAGGGGCTGCGACCCTGATTCCAGTGATGTGTCACTTCCTGTGCTGCATGTTGTAGGTTCAATAAAATTATCTTTATATCAGCAAGAGATCATCACTAGAGGACTAGTTGTCATGTGCCATGTAGTCCTCCTGCTTTGTGTTATTCCACCCCCCCCGCCCCCACCACTGATTGCAGCTTTCATGTAAATGTACACATCTGCCAATCAGTAGTGTGGGTTATACAGGACTCAGCATTCAGAGAACTGCTAGATCTGAACTGGAATCAGGGTCTCTGCCCCTACATCAGATGGAATAGCAAAAACCTGGTGACAGATTCCCTTTAAAAAAAAAAATGTCTCTAAAGATTGCCATTACATACACATTGTAGCACCTCCTAATGTTCTTTTTTATTCCTTCTCAAAAATCTCCCTAGTTAGTCCAGTGCCAGAGTTCGTACAAGCTCAGAAACTCAGTCCCACCACCAGGATCCTTTTGTAAACTTTAGCGATTTCTGCCATTGTGCAGTACTGGCTATAAGGATCAATGGCTCTAACGTTGGACGTACTAATATGAAATATTGACCAAATACTGAACATGCGCCAGAATAGCAGCATTCAATGTTAATCAGCTACTTCTAAGGCCAGCAAGATATTGTGTCACCCAGGGGGATATAGGGGACTCGGTACCCAGGCCTTTTACCTTGTTTAGGATGTCACGGCAGTCGGCTCCCGGGCCCATACTCTGGGGTCTCTCTTGAAAAAGGGACTTTTAGTGTATGGTTTGTTTCGTGATGCTACCTGTGGTTTCCGGTAATGGTTACCGGCGCTGCTGCAGACCTCGGGGGGTGATGGGATGGCAGCTTGGATGTTTCTGCTCCCCACAAGCGGAGTGGACCCCCGGGGCAGAGTTGATGGAAGGGATGCAGGTGAGAGATGGCCAGGTCAAGGGGAATGACGGATACGTACACAGGGGGTTTGCTTCAGTACCTTTACTAGTGTAACGGCAGGCATGGTCTAGGGTACTTGCTAAGAAGGGTGCACTTCAGGACTTCTCCCCAGTGAGCGGGTATAAGGCCTCCTGATAAGTGTCTCCCTCTCTCTAAGCTTCTAGCCAGCCTGGAACTTGGCCTAGCTTCTGTGTTGTGTTGCTCTCTCACCTGACCGCTTGGTAGTAGGACCTTTCTTTGGCAACCACTATCCCTGGACGCCTTGGACCTGGGCCTTCGTGGTTCCTAGTCCTGTTATTGCTGGTAGCTTCAGGATGACCACGGGTCTGGAAGCCTCCTGGTATGTCGGTTGTCCCTACTGGGTATAGAGGAACCTGTAGGCGCGGACCTGGTGTCCGGATTATGTATTCTGGCGTGAGCCTGTGATGCTTCTCTGCCCCATTAACTCCTTTCTCCTCTCCTCTTTGCCTCCGGCCACACTCGGGGCCCTCAGAACACAGCAGCAGACATGCTGCTCCTTCACTGGTCTCAGCGCCAGAACGCTCTCAGACTTTCTGCTCACTGCCTAACTCCACCCTCCATATATATATCCCTAACAGGGCTCCCTCTGGTGGTATGAGGTGGAAGGGTGGAGGTGTCTGCATGTAATGAGGGCCTCTTGTGGAGAAGTCCGTCCATGCACCCTTTTGGGTTCTGTGGTACCTGTGGGTAGCAGGGTGCCACAATATTATCTTGCATTAAATGAGGCATGGACTCACAGGACAGGGAGCGTTACTCCAACCCTATCTTGAATATGCAGTTACGTTCTGGTTGCCATTCCATAGAAAGGAAGAACTTGGAGTTGGGAAAGGTTAAAATAACAGCCTAAAAACTCATATGGAGGATGTTGGAAGAGGGATGCAAGAGGTGGACATTATTAACCTGTTCAAGAACATAAATAGCCCATACAAAAATATGGTTAAAAACTGTTCCATGTAAAACTCCATGAAAAGACAAGAGGACACTCCTTCCTTCTAGAGAAAATATAGGTTCAATCTCCAGAGGTTACAAGGTTTGACAAGGGGACACTCCTTACTTCTAGAGAAAACATAGGTTCAATCTCCAGAGGATACAAGGTTTCTTTACCATGAGAACTAAATCTGTGGAACATCAGGAGCCGGTCACAGCGGGAACTGTTGATGGTTTGAAAAATGACTTTGATGATTTCTTAGAACAAAATAACACAAGGCTTATAAATGTTTAGAATTCTTTTTTGGAATGTTGATCAGAAGGGAAAAGTCTCCCTTTCCGGCTAGGTTAGTTCATGCATTATATGCTTTTTTTCTTTCTTAATCAATTATAAAGTTTACACATACCCATTACTTCATTACACATGTTGATTGAACTCAGAAGACATATGCCACCAAACTAAGTTAAGTGATTGGTAGTAGCGCTTTATGATGTGACATCAGAGTTACAGATAAACAACAGAAATAAGGGCTCAGTGCTGGACCAGGTGAAGGTGAGTAAATCGCAGTGTTATTTTTTTTTCACAATAAAGTGTGCCTGGGAACACAGTTTTCCTGAAAACAGAAGCATCAATGGGGTGCGGTTGTGCAGTATCAGGCTGCGTTTATGGAACTGTGATGTGTAGGTCCGCAACTCAACACATCCAGCCGGCGGCGGCACTTGTAACAGAAGATCGGTGATGATGCTGGGTGTCGCACCCCCACCGATCAAATATTGATGCCCTTTCTAAGGACAGACCATTAAAATAAAAGTTCTGGACAACCCCTTTAACTATATCACATTTGATTGAAGTTGCTATTGGTATATAGAGGAGTCAAAATTTGCAGCTAGGGATACATGTTTTTTAAGTTACTGTGCTGGTGACTGTTTCTTTTTCAGATATGTTCACATTTTGTTTATTGTATATGTGGCACCCCTGAGGATTTGGTCACCACAGAGGTACTGCATCTCACCCAGAAGTGTGGTATCTCACTCTCAGGTAAGGAAGGAGTACAGACCGGGACCCTAACACCTGTATCCAACACTACACTACTCCAGGCCGGCTGGAAGGGCAAGATGTGTCGCTCTTCCTGCTGAGCCCTGTCCCTGGCTGGAGTGGGTGGGAACCAAAGTAGGGGGAACCATGTAGTGGGTGTGGGTGTCGCGCCCCCGGTGGTGCCTTACTGTCTGGGGCAGTATATATGTATATCACGGTGGCTGGCCCAGGGCGGCAGTGCACCAAAAAAAGGGGTTTTAATAAAATGAAAATAAAAGTTCGTGAAGCCACCTGTGGATTCTGGTAAAAGGTTACCAGCGCTGCGACAGTCCACTGAGGCTGATGTTAGGGGCAGCTTTGATGGGACGGCTCCCCACAGGTGGAGCAGGCCTCAGGGCAGTGTAGGATGAATGGAGGTGGGTGCGCTGGGCGTTGTGGTGCAGGTAGGGAACGATGGCGCAGCCGGAGTAATGGACAGAGACAGGGGGTTTCTGCTTCGTTACCTTTACTGGTACAGCTGGTAGATATGGTCCAGGGTACTCTAGGTGAAGGGCGCACTTTCGGACTTCTCCCCAGTGAGCGGGTATAAGGCCTCCTGTTCCGTGTCTGTCTCTGTGTAAGCTCCTGGCCAGCCTGCAACTGTGCCTAGCTTATGTGTCTTACTTTTTCCTCTGCCTGTTGCTCTGAAGTAGGACCTCCGGTTGGTGACCACTTTCCCTGGACGTCGGGGCCTTCGTGGTACCTGGTCCTGTGAGTCTAGCTTCAGGTCTGCCAGGGACTTGTAGTCGTCCTGGGATTCCGATTAACTCTACTGGGTGTGAAGGGTCCCTGTAGGCTCGGACCCGGTGTCCGGTAAATATACTGGGGTGAGCCTGGTATGCTCCTCTGCCCCCTTTTATCACTCCTTCTCTCCTCGCCGTCGGCCACGCTCGGGGCCTTCACTACAAGGCAGCGGGCGTGCTGCTTCTTCACCGCTCTCTGAGCATCAGCACGCTCTCTGTCTGGCTTCAGAGCTGCTGGAGGCATAGCTTGCCTCTAACAGCAGCTTGTGTGCTGCTCGCTGTCTGAGCACACAGTAAACTCTCTGTAGACTCACTATCCTGAAGACTCACTAGAAACTAACTGAGACTAGACTAATCTCAGCTGCCTGGCTCCACCTTCCCTTTATATATCCCTATCAAGGCTCCCTCTGCTGGTATGAGGTGGAAGGTGGAGGTGTTTGCATGTAGTGCGGGCCTCTTGTGGAGAAATCTATCCGTGCAGCCTTCTGGGTTCTGTGGCACCATGCGCAGCAGGGCGCCACATGGGTGGAGGAAGTAAATCAGGGGAGCATTGAAGGGAGTGATATAAAAAGAGGGTGGAACATTCTAGAGAGGTTCTTCAGTGAGAGGAAGAGTTGGGAGCAGGAGATCTGCAGGAGCTCTGCTCAGGAGGAGGGCCTGAGAGAGAGAGGCCCAAGACTGAGAAGGAGAGAGGAGCAGGAGAGGCTCCAGGAACAAAGAAGGGACCCCAGGGGTACGGGAAGTGCTGGAGGCCACCCGTACACCCGAATCTGCTAGGCGGTGGAGGGGTCAGGTCGCACAGAGGGGACTGGTCCCTAAACTAGCAGAGTTCTTCAAGTCTCAACTAGGAAACCGGAGGCTGTAGTATTTCAGGTATTGCAGCCACAATCCACATCAATCTCGCCAAGAAGGTAGCCATAGAGGACCCAAGGGACAGAGAAGACGTCACCCGACAAGGTCCGCGGTCACTGGATTGGGACACTAGGTGTGAGGTGCAGGGAGACGTCCAGAAGGAACACACAGAAGGGGGTCCCGCTATGTACTCTGGAGGTACCTGAGGGTTGGCTGAACCTCTCACTGAGTAAGCACAGGACGACGTGGGCAGTTACCCTGGCCCTGGTAACTTGGAGTCTGAAAATCGTGAGTAAAACCCTGAAGACTGCACCCCACTGTCTCTGTCAGTTATTGCTGCTGCGCCATCACTCCCTGCACTACACTGCACCACGAGTGCTACTTCATAACAACAACATCTACACTGCCCTGGAGCTAGGCTCTGCCTGTGGAGAGCTGAACAAACTCTGCAGCATTCACAACAGCTCCAGAGGACCTGCTCCGCAGCGGCGGCTCCACATAGCCGCATACCACAGGTGGCGTCACGAACTGTGTAGCATCGGCGTCTCTGCCCCCTGCCAGGCAGAGACGACATCACTCTCACCGCCGCGCTCCCAGCCCGGCGTCCTCCAGCGCTCCTCTTCCTGCTTCTGCCGGCGCGCGCAGCTTCCCGGGCACTGTGCTTAGGGCGTGCGCGTGCTCCCTCCCTCTTAAAGGGGCCGCGCGCTGCCCTAAGGAGTCCCCGGCCAATTGCCGGAGGTCCTCCCATATATAAAGCACCTCCTCCAATATGGAGGTGCCCGAGCAATAGTTGATGCACAGTGTACTTACCTCTGCTTCAGCCCTCAGGTCCCACTGCTAGCCTGACTACTAGTCCTGCCCGCCAGCCTGACTATCAGTCCAGTCCGCCAGCCTGACTACTCTCCAGCCCAACAGTCTGTCGTCCGTTCAGTCCGCCAGTCTGTCTATGGGCATTGTCCGCCTGCTTACCTGGAAGCACCTGCCTGTTACCTGTCAGCCTACCTGGAGGCTCCTGCCCGTCACTTGCCGTGACCACCTGTCTGCCTACCTAGAGGCTCCTGCCCGTCACTTGCCGTGACCACCTGACAGCCTACCTAGAGGCTCCTGCCTGTCACTTGCCGTGACCACCTGACAGCCTACCTGGAGGCTCCTTCCGGTCACTTGCCGTGACCACCTGACAGCCTACCTAGAGGCTCCTGCCTGTCGCCTGCTGTCTCTGCCAGTTCATCTACCCGGATCTCTCGTCAGCCTGCCTGCTGTGCCCATCTGCAGTATCGGTCAGTCTCAGCCATCTGACCCGTGGGAGTCACCTGCTCTCTTACAAGGTCGTCCCCAGAGTAGCACCTGTTTCCTCTGCTCGGTCCCTCCCAGGTCACGGAGTCGTTAGCCGCCGTACGACCTGGGTCGGTCCGAGTTGATACTTAGTTACGCCCCTCTGGGTCCGTCCTTGCACCGCAGCACAGAGGTTCCACCACCCGGATCCGTAACAGTTTGCTTGGGCCATGGAACCCAGTGGCCCCCAAGCTCCTTCACTCTCTGACCTGTACCAGGAGGTTTCTCGTCAGAGATCCCAACAGGAAACAATCCTGAACTTCCTGCGGAGTGTCAACTCTCGCCTGGACACACTGACTGTTCCACCTGTGTCCGCCTCGAGTCGTGCGACTCCCGCTCCGGCAGCGCCACTGCCCACCAATACCACGGCATCCAACCCAGGTTCCTGGCTTTCTGCACCTCCTCGTTTTGGAGGCGACCCCGCTCTAGCTCGGGGTTTCATAAACCAGTGCACCCTGCACTTTGAACTTTTGGCACATCAGTTTCCCTCCGACCGGGCCAAGGTGGCGTTCATCATGTCTCATCTCACTGGAGAAGCACTGGCATGGCTAAATCCCCTGTGGGAGAGAGGGGATCCCTTGGTGTCCGATCTATCATCTTTCCTCATTGCTTTCCGGAAAGTCTTCGGTGAACCAGGACGAAAATCCTCTACTGCCTCCTCTCTGCTTCGTATCCGCCAAGGGAGTCTCACTGTGGGCCAATATGCCATACGGTTCCTTACCCTCGCTTCTGAGCTTGCCTGGGACAACGAGGCCCTGGTGTCCATCTTCTGGGAGGGCCTTTCTGGTCGGATTAAGGACGAGTTAGCCGGCCGGGACATTCCTACCACCCTGGATGACCTGGTGTCGCTAGCTACCCGGATTGACATCCGTTTCCTGGAACGTTCTAAAGAGACCACCCGGGAGCAAAGATTTCCTCGTCTTGCTCCTACTTTCCAGAGACCTGCCTCTCAATTAGCAACTCCCCGGGCACGCTCGCCCGAACCCATGCAGGTCGACCAGACCAAGATGGTCAAATCTCGCCAAGAGTCACGCCGAGCCGAGGGGAGCTGTTTCTACTGTGGCAGTAAGGCGCACTTCATCCGTTCCTGCCCGGTGAAGCCGGGAAACGCCAGTGTCTAGGACCGCTGTCTGTCTCCATCTCCTGGGGAAAGAACCGCTACTTTGAAATTGCACACCTAGATTCCGGAGCTGCTGGGAACCTCATTTCCCAGTCCCTGGTAGAGAAATATCACATTCCCACCAAACCTCTGGCTGAACCATTGGCAGTCGCCTCCGTGGATGGAAGACTTCTTCCGGTGACCATCCTGCTCGTCACAGAACCTATAAGCCTGCAGGTGGGAATGCTGCACTCTGAGAGGATCTCCTTCCATGTGCTTTCCGGTCTCTCTCACTCCCTATTGCTAGGTCTACCCTGGCTTCAGAAACATAAACCTGTGCTGAATTGGCAATCCGGTGAAGTTCTCTGTTGGGGGCAGGATTGCCATAAGACCTGCCTGGTCCCGGTCCGCCCGGTTCGTCCTCCACCCACCCCGGCTAATCTACCCGGTTGACCGGCACCTTACTGGTCCTATGCAGATGTCTTCAACAAAAAGGAAGCAGAGACACTGCCACTTCATAGGCCATATGATTGCCCGATCGACCTGGTACCCGGAGCCACTCCACCCCATGGGCGTATTTACCCGTTGTCGTCGGCTGAAACTCGGGCCATGTCGGAGTACATTGAGGAGAATCTGGCTAGGGGATTCATACGGAAATCTATCTCCCCGGCTGGAGCCGGATTCTTCTTCGTCAAGAAGAAGGATGGCTCGCTACGCCCCTGTATTGACTATAGGGGACTCAATCAAATCACGGTCAAAAACAAATAACCCCTGCCACTCATCTCCGAGTTGTTTGACCACCTTAAGGGCGACAGGATGTTTTCCAAGCTGGATCTACGTGGGGCGTATAACCTGGTCTGGATCCGTCAAGGAGACGAGTGGAAGACGGCATTCAATACCCGGGACGGTCACTATGAATACCGTGTGATGCTCTTCGGTCTCTGCAATGCTCCCGCCGTCTTCCAAGAATTAGTCAATGACATCTTCCGTGACCTTCTAAATTCCTGCGTGGTGGTGTACCTAGACGACATCTTGGTCTTCTCTCCGGACCTTCCCACACACCGGAGGGATGTTCGTCAGGTCCTGCTTAGGCTCAGGCAGAATCACCTGTATGCCAAATTTGAGAAATGCCTCTTCGAGCAGACCTCCCTTCCGTTCCTGGGCTATATTATCTCCCAGACAGGTCTACGAATGGACCCCGAGAAGCTCTCTGCCGTCTTAAAGTGGCCCCGTCCGGAGGGGTTGAAGGCGATTCAGCGATTCCTGGGCTTCGCCAACTACTACCGTCTCTTCATCCCGCACTTCTTTCCCGGACTGCTCCCATCTATGCGCTCACCCGTAAGGGAGCAAATCCCAAGGTATGGCCGCCCAAAGCTGAGGAGGCCTTCCTTTCCTTAAAGCAAGCCTTCTCCTCTGCCCCAGTACTGCACAGTCCGGACTGCAACAAACAGTTCTTCCTGGAGGTTGATGCTTCCTCCTCCGGAGCCGGAGCGGTGCTCACCCAAAGATCTTCATCCGGGAGAATGGTAACCTGCGGCTTCTTCTCAAAACTCTTCTCCTCGTCTGAGCGCAACTACTCCATAGGAGACCGAGAACTGCTAGCCATCAAATTGGCGCTGGAGGAGTGGTGTTACCTGCTTGAAGGGGCTCTATACCCAGTGATCATCTATACTGATCACTAAAACCTTTCATATCTCCAGAATGCCCAAAGACTCAATCCGCGTCAGGCCCAGTGGTCTTTGTTCTTCGCTCGCTTCGACTTTATCCTACATTTCCGCCCGGCGGACAAGAATGTTAAAGCTGACGCCTTGTCCCGATCCTTCCTGTCCTCCGATCTAGAGGAGGAGCCTATGCACATCATCGACCCCTCCAAAGTGATGAGTATGGCCCCCTTAGATCTGACTCGTCTCCCACCCGGTAAGATGTTTGTAGCGGTTCCAGATTGGGAGAAGATTCTTCACTGGGGTCATTCATCTAAACTAGCCGGCCATGCCGGTCAGAAGAAAACTTTCCTGCTCATTACCCGGCATTACTGGTGGCCTACCCTGCGCAAGGATGTGGTAGACTTCGTCTCGGCCTGTTCATTTTGTGCCCGCAACAGAGTTCCCAGACATCTTCCAGCCGGTCACCTCCTGCCTCTTCCCGTACCTGCTGCCCCTTGGCAACACATTGCTATGGACTTTATTACAGATCTCCCTGTTTCTGCCGGCTGTACAGTCATTTGGGTGGTCGCCGACTGCTTTTCTAAAATGGCCCACTTCATCCCTCTGCCTGGTCTCCCGTCTGCATCTGAGCTGGCTAAGGACTTCTTCCTTTACATCTTCAGTCTCCATGGCCTACCCCTCCACATTGTGTCGGATCGATGGGTTCAATTCACCTCACGCTTCTGGAGAGCTACGTGTAAACTGCTTGATGTCACCCTGGATTTCTCCTCCGCTTACCATCCACAGTCCAATGGCCAAGTGGAGCGTATCAACCAGATCCTTACCAGCTACCTCCGGCACTTTGTTAATGCTCACCATACCGATTGGGTGGACCTCCTACCATGAGCCGAATTCTCCTACAACAACCATGAGAGCGAATCGACTTCCAAGTCCCCATTCTTCGTAGTCTATGGTCAACATCCCCGGATTCCGTATCCCATCTCCGCTTCTATGGACAACCCTGCCGCGGAGTCTCTTGGCAGCGAATTTTCCACCATTTGTGAAAATATTAGGTCCGCACTCCTTCAGTCCTTCGAGCGGATGAAGAGATATGCTGACAAGAGACGTCTGGATCCGCCTCAATTTCGTCCAGGAGACAAGGTTTGGCTCTCCTCCAAACATGTTCGGCTCAAAATACCCTCCTACAAGTTGGGTCCTCGGTTCATCGGTCCAATTGAAGTCCTCAAACAAATCAACCCAGTGGCCTACAAGTTAAAACTCCCGGCCACCTTACGGATTCCCAACTTCTTCCACGTATCTCTCCTAAAACCAGTTGTGTTTAACTCTTTTTCCAACAGTCCAGGTACTCCCCCTGCTCCGGTTTCCGCTGAGGACGTTTTTGAGGTAGAGAACATTCTGGCCACCAAGAGGGTAAGAGGAAAAACCTTTTTTTCTGGTGGATTGGAAGGGGTTTGGCCCAGAGGAGAGAACTTGGGAACCCAGGGAGAACATTCATGCCCCGCTTCTCCTTGAAAAATTTCTTTCTGGCCTAAAAAAGAGACGGCGTAAAGGGGGGGGTACTGTAGCATTGGCGTCTCTGCCCCCTGCCAGGCAGAGACGCCGTCCCTCTCACCGCCGCGCTCCCCGCCCGGCGTCCTCCAGCGCTCCTCTTCCTGCTTCTGCTGGCGCATGCAGCTTCCCGGGCACTGTGCTTAGGGCCGCCCTAAGGAGTCCCCGGCCAATTGCCGGAGGTCCTCTCATATATAAAGCACCTCCTCCAATATGGAGGTGCCCGAGCAATAGTTGATGCACAGTGTACTTACCTCTGCTTCAGCCCTCAGGTCCCGCTGCTAGCCTGACTACTAGTCATGCCCACCAGCCTGACTATCAGTCCAGTCCGCCAGCCTGACTACTCTCCAGCCCGACAGTCTCTCTTCCGTTCAGTCCGTCAGTCTGTCTATGGGCTTTGTCCGCCTGCTTACCTGGAAGCACCTGCCTGTTACCTGTTAGCCTACCTGGAGGCTCCTGCCCGTCACTTGCCGTGACCACCTGTCTGCCTACCTGGAGGCTCCTGCCCGTTACTTGCCGTGACCACCTGACAGCCTACCTAGAGGCTCCTGCCTGTCACTTGCCGTGACCACCTGACAGCCTACCTAGAGGCTCCTGCCTGTCCCTTGCCGTGACCACCTGTCAGCCTACTTGGAGGCTCCTTCCCGTCACTTGCCGTGACCACCTGACAGCCTACCTAGAGGCTCCCACCTGTCGCCTGCTGTCTCTGCCAGTTCATCTACCCGGATCTCTCGTCAGCCTGCCTGCTGTGTCCATCTGCAGTATCGGTCAGTCTCAGCCATCTGACCCGTGGGAGTCACCTGCTCTCTTACAAGGTAGTCCCCAGAGTAGCACCTGGTCCCTCTGCTCGGTCCCTCCCAGGTCACGGAGTCGTTAGCCGCCGTACGACCTGGGTCGGTCCGAGTTGATACTTAGTTACGCCCCTCTGGGTCCCTCCTTGCACCGCAGAACAGAGGTTCCACCACCCAGATCCGTAACAAACTGCATATAAGAACTATAAATCCCCTGTAAATATCTCTTTTTATTGACCACCCTGGGTTACGGACCGGGTCATCGCCACTGTGACATCTCCCCTAGCAACGACCGGCCCGGCACAGAGTACCCCACGGCCCAGGGGGCGCGTCATATATATTCGGTATACAGTATATGCCAGGAAACCAGATCAAAATATGTTGAACCCATAGCCCCATATAGAGTATATCTGCCATTGCATGTCGCCAGGATGTATGCTAATTACTAAACTTTTTTTTAGCCCGTGAACATATTTGACATAACGCATTGGAAGATTTTTTTTGAAAAATGGGGTGAACATAGACTCATAGTGACATAATAATATCTATTTGTCAGCCTGCCAAGACTTCCGCCTTCCTCTAAAACAAACACTCAAGGCCTTGATCATACTTATCTTTTGGTGCATTTTTTTCATGTTATTTGTGCATACCAAACTGGGAATAGAATAAAAAAGGGGGTGCATGAGTCTTACCTTTACGTTTTTATCTGTTTAGTGCTATGGACTCACTTTGTAAGGTGGACCCTCTAAGCCCAGGTCCAGGTGGACACATGGGTCCCAGGCA
Organism: Phyllobates terribilis; assembly: GCF_046119375.1. NCBI lineage: Eukaryota > Metazoa > Chordata > Amphibia > Anura > Dendrobatidae > Phyllobates > Phyllobates terribilis. The sequence continues at coordinate 111,555,166 of NW_027362773.1, forward strand.
TTGATGAAGCAGTAAGACACATATGGATCTGTGGCGTCCCTGAGGGTTCAGTCGCCACAGAGGTACTGCACCTCACCCAGAGGTGTGGTGTCTCTCTTCTCTCAGGTAAGGAGGGAGTGCTGCCCAGAACCCCAAACACCAGCATCCAACACTACACTGCTCCAGGCCGACTGGAGAGGCAACATGCAGAGCTCAGCTGCTGAGCCCTGACCCTGGTTGGAGTGGGGGGAACCCAAAGGTAGGGGGAACCAGTAATGGGTGTGGGTGGAGGAAGTAGTTAGAGGGAGAACTTTGGTAGGAGTATATAATAGGGAAGCCATCTTAGGGTGGCAGATTGATAAGTGAGAGCCGTTCAGAAGAACAGCTCGGGACAGTTCAGAAGAACAGTCCGGGGGCAGAGTCTCATTAGGAGCTCTGTTCTACAAGTAGGGCCAAGTCTGGAGGCCCAGGAGGGGAGCAGGGAGTAGGCTCCGTTCTGTCAAAAGGGATCCTAGGGGGGAGTGCAGGAAGGCACCCGTACGCCCCGCACCTGTCAGAAGACAGAGGGATCGTAAGCCGCATTCTAATCCCCAGGAAGGTCAAGTAGATCCGGGATCCGACGTACAGGAAGGACTTCAGAGCACCCGAGCAGGATTGAGAGTGGGCAGCGCAGGGCAGGAGGGAGAAAGACCCAGTGTGAAGTCGGTCTAGAGAGGAACACGAGAAAGTGGGGTTCTGTCAGGCATTCCTAAATCCCCTGAGGAAGAGCTGAACCCCTGCCTGGTGAACGCAGTGCGACGTGGGAGGCTGTAAGCTGACAGTGCACCCTGTGGAACTAAAGAACTGTGAGTAAAGACACGGATGACTGCACTGCACCGCCTCTGTCCAATTATATAGTCTGCGCCATCTTTCCCCCTGCACTACAACGCCCAGCGCACCTTACACATTCTACACTGCCCTGGAGCTAGCTCTACCTGTGGAGAGCCACACCATCCCTGCTGCCGCAACACCAGCTCCAGAGGACTGCTCCGCAGCGGCGGCTCCCTCTAGCCGCAGTCCACAGGTGGCGTCACGAAAAATCCCAAAAACCCCATATAAAAGTACCCCCTTTTTGCACTGACCGCCCTGGGTCACGGACCGGGCCAGCCACCGTGATATCCCCCAGCAGTCAGAGGCCCGGTTGCCGAGTACCCCACGATCCAGATCGAGCACTGGACACAGGGAAACAGGTCCTTGAAGCAGGTAGTGGTGCACAGAAAAACTAAGAGTCTTAATACCAAGATGCAGGTGTGTGTCTTGGTGGGCCTTATATATACCTAGGTAGATGATCACATGGGAGCACGCTGGGATACTTGCAAACACCGACGTGGAGCACAAGAGAGTTTAGCGGACCAGAGTGAAGGTGTAATATTTAGGAACCCAAAGTACTGTCGACTATGTGAAGCAAGCCTAATTGAAGTCTTTCAGTGAAACAGGAATCGTTCAGCTTCTAGTTCTCTCATCTGGATTATTGGAAAGGGTGGGGTTTAGCCAAACGGGTAGTATTAAATCTTGTTTGCTCCACCTTGCCTGGTAGTGCACTTGTCACGGGAATATCGTGACAGAGAGGAGCCATAAAACCGCTGTGTCTGGTTAGAAGTACTTCACCATTTAACTAAACAGTGCATTTTTTCCTTGCTAGCAGTGCAAGGATTAAATCTGTTTAGTTGAAGCACCTGGAGCTTTCCTACCTGGATGGCCTCAGCTGCTCAGTGTTTGCTACTCCCAGTGTTGCCAGTGTTAGGTCTTACTGCCTGGTTCTGGAGTTGGAGGTGTAGTTTGTACTTGGAGTTGGAGTTTTGGAGATTTATCAGGAGATTATTGCTTGGAGTTTGTTTGTGTGCACATCCACATCCTCTCCTATTTGGTTTCTCTTTCCTTTCACTCCTCTGTGTCCCACTTTGTTGTTTGGTGTGAATTTTGTATGGTTTGTATTTTCATTTATCCCTGTCCATCTTCCCTTGTTTGTCTGGTTAGTGTGTTCCTACACACTTCAGCTTCCCACTACCCTGGGTGGGGGAGCGGACAGATAAGGGTTGATATAGGAGCATAGCAAGGCATGTGAACCCGGTGTCTCCACCTTCAGGAGTAATCCGGGGGACAGGAGTAGACTAGGGTGCCCCTAGTTCTAGGGACCTGTTTAGCGCACATAGTCTCAACACCATTGTGACAGCACTAGTGTTCATACACTTGTAGCGGTGTCAAAAGAACACCCCAAGGCAGGATTCAAGTACGACACAGCAGACGAGGAGGCAGAAACAAAAAATCGGCTTTGTTAAGTAAAAAGAGGATATATGATGGAAAATAGAAATAACAGTTTTTATGACAATGATCTTAATAATATGACTATAAGGCGAAACAGCTGGAGCGTATCACAAAACTATGTTCCAGCTATGGCAATGACAGTACAATACAAACAGTATAAATCAGCTTTACAAACTACTCCCAGCTAATTCACTGGCTTTTCCGCTAATCGGGCCACGCTGCTAGAGCATCCTAACTAAAAAGAAAACTGAGCTACACCTTCACACAGTACTGTACCGGTGTTTCACTCACAATTATACAGTTCAGGAATAGATAGGTAGCTGCTGCTTGGTTCTGTTGTAGCTGAGCTGGATGAGTTAAGCTTGAGTTCTTTGTCCCGTAGATTTGGTCTCTTTCTCTGTTCCAGTCAGGCAAGTCTTATTCTCCTCTCAAAGACGAGGGATGGCTTACACACTGTGTTATCTGTTACCTCAGGTCACCAATCTTCAGGGAAGCTGTTCCGGAAGAGTGATGCAGCTCTTTACTTTTGGACACAGTCCTGACAAACAATCTTGCAATAGTCCAGTCTTTATCTTTTTTCCCAGAGAACATCAGGACCTTTTATTATATCTCCTTATCAGGATACAGGCAAACGTCCTGTCTTTTACCTCAGACACACACAAGGTCTCTCTCACTTCCTGGTTCTTCTCCCTTCAACAGCACACACCAAAACAACATGGGGGAAAGGCGACTAGTCCAAGAGCAATAATCAGAGGGGAGCATGGTCTCTTAAAGCCACAGCGTTATTCAATGTCCAGTAAGGGCTGACCCCCCCACACACTCCTAGTGCATCATCTTGCCCAGTGCACTTCCAGTCTAATTTATATCAGACTTCAAATCTTAATTTCTCAGCGCTGACTTATTGGATTACTAAAATACAGGTATTTAATTGTCATACTATGGCCCACACAGCCATACCACTAGTTTCAGTAATAAAATAATCCTGACAGGTTCCCTTTAAATGCAGATTTCTCACTTTTTAATATCATCAGTGAAATTCGGCACCATTCTGCAGCTGAATAAAGCATGATTTCATTTCGATATTCTCAGCAAACTCTAAAATCCGTGAAAATTTTTCCCTGCATTGATTAAATAAGGTTTTTCAGTTTTATTCCTTTTTTTTCCTACACTCTCTGGTAACTAAATCAGCAGTTTCGCCAAGCAGGTGCACTTTATAATTATATACACTACTACATTACATATATACATGGAATTTCCATAATAAAACGGAGTCCTGCTAAATTCTAAACCAGCATTTCTGATGGTGTCCAGAGTGCTTACATATCTATTGCGTTTTAAATAGAGACGACCGTAAGCCCTAAAGTAAGTGTCTTGATACAAAACATCATTTTATAACCCTCCGCACCTATTTTAACACTAAGCCAATTCAAGCACTAACACTTCATGGGAACATGACCACGTACTTGGCCGCGGGCCCTGACTCCTATCTATGGCAGGGTGTGTTGTGGCCTGGGAACATGTCCTAGTAGAGCTCATACTCCCCAGGCAGCTCATCTCGTGACACCTCTGCAGCTTCAGCTTTCCTGCTTCTCTCCCCCTATGTTGCCTGTTCCTGAATTTTCCTTTTACCCCCCTTTCCTTCCAGCTTTTCTTCTGCAGATTTTTCTGTTTACTCTCAGTTTATTAATCTCAGCCCTTTTCATCTCTATTCTGGAATTTTATTTTTATGTTACTTTTACTGTTCTCTTCTTATTTTCTTTCCCTCCCTCGCTCATTTCCTGCATTTTCTTCTTGGCACGTCATTAGCTTTACTTTACTTGTTTTTTTTACTATATCTCACAAACAATAAGATGCAGAATTACATTACTTTTTGTACAAAAAATGATGGATTGTAATTATTAAGTTACAGTGGAGTCACATCTAAGCCTTGTACCTGAGAGCAAATGATTTCGTAAGCAGTCCTATAGACAATGAATGGGACAACGTCGCACGTTTCACCATGCCACTCCACTCATTGCCAGAGGAAGTGAGGGTTCTAGAATGGGTCCCCAATGTGGGATCCTAGAGGTGGTATAACTAGGTGATAAATGTTATTTGTAATAAAATCCCTTTAATTTATTAATAACCCCGAAAAGGGCTAATTATTCTGCAATTCATATCATTTTCTTTTTCAATGGGAATATAGAAATATAAGGTTTGATTCATTCTTGTTTTTGGTGTGTTGCGCCTTCTTTTTGTTTGCACCTAATTCATCTTTCCATTTACTAATTTTTTAAAGTCTATTTTTTTTTGTTCACCTGTGTGGGCTCAGTTCGGGATTTCCAGATATTTTCATCACTGATTCATCAAAAATGTCACCAAATACCACAAAACTTAAAAAAAAAAAACAGTGACTTAAAAGAAAACTCTTAAATGGTAGCGTTTTTTTTTTTTTTTGCATTGTTTTCATTAATTTTCTTTATACTGTCCATATTTCACAGTAAACAACTTGTTGAATTAATCCTATATATATATATATATATATATATATATATATATATACAGTACAGACCAAAAGTTTGGACACACCTTCTCATTTAAAGATTTTTCTGTATTTTCATGACTATGAAAATTGTACATTCACACTGAAGACATCTAAACTATGAATTAACACATGTGGAATTATATACTTAACAAAAAAGTGTGAAACGACTGAAAATATGTCTTATATTCTAGGTTCTTCAAAGTAGCCACCTTTTGCTTTGATGACTGCTTTGCACACTCTTGGCATTCTCTTGATGAGCTTCAAGAGGTAGTCACCCTAAATGGTCTTCCAACAATCTTGAAGGAGTTCCCAGAGATGCTTAGCACTTGTTGGCCCTTTTGCCTTCACTCTGCGGTCCAGCTCACCCCAAACCATCTCGATTGGGTTCAGGTCTGGTGACTATGGATGCCAGGTCATCTGGCGTAGCACCCCATCACTCTCCGTCTTGGTCAAATAGCCCTTACACAGCCTGGAAGTGTGTTTGGGGTCATTGTCCTGTTGAAAAATAAATGATGGTCCAACTAAACGCAAACCGGATGGAATAGCATGCCGCTGCAAGATGCTGTGGTAGCCATGCTGGTTCAGTATGCCTTCAATTTTGAATAAATCCCCAACAGTGTCACCAGCAAAGCACCCCCACACCATCACACCTCCTCCTCCATGCTTCACGGTGGGAACCAGGCATGTAGAGTCCATCCGTTCACCTTTTCTGCATCGCACAAAGACACGGTTGTTGGAACCAAATATCTCAAATTTGGACTCATTAGACCAAAGCACAGATTTCCACTGGTCTAATGTCTATTCCTTGTGTTCTTTAGCCCAAACAAGTCTCTTCTGCTTGTTGCCTGTCCTTAGCAGTGGTTTCCTAGCAGCTATTTTACCATGAAGGCCTGCTGCACAAAGTCTCCTCTTAACAGTTGTTGAAGAGATGTGTCTGCTGCTAGAACTCTGTGTGGCATTGACCTGGTCTCTAATCTGAGCTGCTGTTAACCTGCGATTTCTGAGGCTGGTGACTCGGATAAACTTATCCTCAGAAGCAGAGGTGACTCTTGGTCTTCCTTTCCTGGGGCGGTCCTCATGTGAGCCAGTTTCTTTATAGCGCTTGATGGTTTTTGCAACTGCACTTGGGGACACTTTCAAAGTTTGCCCAATTTTTCGGACTGACTGACCTTAATTTCTTAAAGTAATGATGGCCACTCGTTTTTCTTTACTTAGCTGCTTTTTCCTTGCCATAATACAAATTCTAGCAGTCTATTTAGTAGGACTATCAGCTGTGTATCCACCTGACTTCTGCACAACACAACTGATGGTCCCAACCCCATTTATAAGGCAAGAAATCCCACTTATTAAACCTGACAGGGCACACCTGTGAAGTGAAAACCATTTCCGGTGACTACCTCTTGAAGCTCATCAAGAGAATGCCAAGAGTGTGCAAAGCAGTCATCAAAGCAAAAGGTGGCTACTTTGAAGAACCTAGAATATAAGACATATTTTCAGTCGTTTCACACTTTTTTGTTAAGTATATAATTCCACATGTGTTAATTCATAGTTTTGATGCCTTCAGTGTGAATGTACAATTTTCATAGTCATGAAAATACAGAAAAATCTTTAAATGAGAAGGTGTGTCCAAACTTTTGGTCTGTACTGTATATATATGTACAGGGTGGTCCAAAAGTAGGTGGACAGAAAGTGTAATAAGGTTATGAAGGGGGAGACTTATCAAACATGGTGTAAAGTGAAACTGGCTCAGTTGCCCTTAGCAACCAATCAGATTCCACTTTTCATTCCTCACAGACTCTTTCGAAAATGAAAGGTGGAATCTGATTGGTTGCTAAGGGCAACTGAGACAGTTTCACAGATCTAGTTTTCACAGATAGATCTCCCCCAAATCTGTTTTCTTTTCAGATAATTCAGATAACACATAATGGCAAATAATTTAAATACAGATCAAAGATATGGATTTTAACAGAGTATTGGAAATCTCAAAATGCTGAAACCGTTAGAGCAAATTGGGTTGAAACATTTGGCACTCAATCCCCAAAGAGACAAACCATTTACCGCATTCGTGACAAATTCAATGCCACTGGCTCAATCCTTAGGCTATGTGCACACGATGCAGAAATGCTCAGGATTTTTTCCTGAGCGTTTCTGCATCTCCCTGGCAGAAAAAAACGCATGCGGATTGTACATGTGACTAGCCCAGGGGGAGATGGGGATGACTCGGTACCCGGGCCTTTAGCCTGGCCTTTAGGGATGTCGCGGTGGTCGGCTCCCGGGCCCGTACCCTGGGCTTCTCCTTTAAAAAGGGTTGGTGATTTGTTAAGTTTATAAAAGAGTTCGTGACGCCACCTGTGGCTTCTGGTGATGATCACCAGCGCTGCGCAGTCCACTGAGGCTGGTGATAAGGCAGCTGGATGGTATAGCTCCCCACAGGTGGAGCTAGGCCTCAGGGCAGTGTATGAACGGGGAAAGCAGGACGAAGAGACCCCGCCGGGTCAGAGCAAGAACAGGGACAGACACGATAGTCACTTCAGTACCTTTTACTGATGGAAATTCAGGCACTCCCCGGAGCACAGTAGGGTGAAGGGTGTATGTCCGGATCCTCCCCAATGAGCGGGTTTTGGGCCTCCTGCTTCTTGACTCTGCGTAGTAAGTTTCTGACCTGCCTGGAGCTAGGCCTAACTTTGTCTCTGTCCTGCGCTGGCTGACCTTGTGGTAGCGCCTTCTCTTGGAGTGCACGCTCCCGACCTACGGGGCCTATGTGTCTCCTGGCTCTGGTACGTAGCAGCACTTTAGCGATCCTGGGACTTATAGATCTCCAGGGATTCCGGTTTATCTTACTGGGTCATGGAGATCCCGGTAAGCTTAGGACCCGGTGTCCGGTAACTGCTTCTTCGAGGTGAGCTAGTTAAGCTCCTCTGCTCCCTATGAACTAACTCTCTCTACTCGCCTTCGGCCTACTCGGGCCCTCAATAGGCTACTCACACTAACGGCAGCTTGCCGTGCTTCACCGATCTTATGGCGCCGGCACACCTAAAGCTCACCTCACTGAGCTACACCGAGTCTTGATCTGGATAAGCTCCACTGCAGGATAGCAATTGCAGGAGCTGGAACAGGCTTTTGTCCTCTGAGGTAACTCTTCTCAGACTGCACTGGACTCACTGCTAACCCAGACTCTGACTCCAACTGGACTCTCACTTAGACTACTCCTGCCTGGCTCCACCTTCCCTTATATATCTCCCCAACAGGATCCCTCTGGTGGTATGAGGTGGAAGGCGAAGATGTGTGAATGGTTATGGGGGCCTCTTGTGGAGGAATCCATCAATACACTCTTCTAGGAGTTGTGATACCAAGCACAACTGGGCTTCACATTCCCCCCTAGTTAAAATCAGCACTCCCGGGATGAAGTACATTTTATAAAACAGTAACAATAGGAAATATAAGCAATACTAAAACAATCTTCCCTTTATGGGAGGCACAAATCTTAAAACGTTACATAACAGAACGAATACAGAGTGTTGTCATAATCCAAGTCTCTTGTGGTGAGGTTCCCAGAAAGGATGTCCATCTCACAAGGTAGAGTACTTTGGTGGTTTTGAGGGACCTGTCCTAAACCCTCTACGTAGGCCCTGGGGTGGCTGCAGGGCATGAAGATCCCGAATCGGACCTCCACACGTGCCACTCCAGACAGGTTTTGCTTCTGAGGTCACCTAAAGGGCACTCCAGGGAGTACAATTATATACAATAAAGAGTTTTTGGGCTGCACACAGTCCTCAGCCACGCAGTTCTTTGGTAAATAAAGAAGTAAATAGGCAAAGTGTCCATATCACTTAAACTGTTCAAAAATAAGCAAAACACAAAATAATGTACATATGCATGGAAAATACACAATTATGCAGTACATTACAATTTAACATACAATACCCCAGGGGTAACTATCTACACTCTCTGAAATTTTGCTACTTTACTCAGTGTAGCAGGAGGTTTACCTCTTGTGCTGCGTACTGATCTGCGTAGTGCTGTGGTTGGTGGAGTGTCAGTGTCTGTATCCTCAGTTACTCTATCAGTTCTACGTGTAAGCATGTTGTAAAACTGCCTTAACCTCTCTCTTGGACTGGCAAGTCTACCATTGGCTGGGCCTTCTTGCTCTGCTCCTGCCGGGGATCCTTTATTCAGGGATACTTCTTGAGCTGGCTCTTCTGCAGCACTTACAGGTACAACTTGCTGTGGAGGGTTTTCTGGTTGTTCATAGAATTGGAGTACTGGAATGATTACTGCACCTCCTATCTGAGGCCAATCAGCTGGGAAGTCTCCAAGGTCAGTGTGTATCACCGCTTCTTTAGGTTCTTCCTGGATTGTGAGAGGCACTTTTTCTTGGCGTTTCAGTAAATCTGGACACAATTTTAGGTGGTCCCTGGACACTGTAGCTGATGTTTTTCCCCCATCACGACTGATTATGCATGTCTTTTTGTTGTCAAATCTTGACGGTAACACAGTGAGGGTTCTTTTTCCCACTGGTCATCAAGTTTGTGGTTACGTCTTTTCCTTTTTAGTACTGTTTCACCTGGTGTGAAAGGTTCTGCTGGTGCGTTTTTGTTGTAGTGCATTTCCTGCTTTTCTCTCACCCGAGTAAGACTGTCCTTGACACAAGCTTGTACCCTTCTGTACTGCTCTTGTTTGGTGGTGTCCCAGTCCTCAGTGGTCATATCTAGAGATGAGCGTTGTTCTACTCGAACTGTTCGCCAATCTCAAATTCGAGCTGTTTTGGGCGGTGTTCGAGCCGTTCGGCGAACACGAACGATTTGAGAAAAATTCGGCTGTTCGAGGTTATGTTCGATAACTGTTCGTGCACCAAAATCATAACTGGATTTTCTCTCAGTAATGATGAAAATTAATGTTAATACGCAGTTTGAGTGTACAGCGGGGTGGGGGGAGGGGCAGGGGATGGATCTCTGCAGGAATAATGAAGATCTCCATTTTTTTTTCTCTTTCCCGCATTTGCAGTGGGGAGGTGCAGTCTGTCAGCCTATCAGCAGCGCACACACGGAGCGAAGTGCTGTTTTTCACACAAGCAAGGGCATGTGTCATTGGCAGTGTATGTCACATGTCCTTGCCCTATAAGACCAAACCATTTTCCCCGTCGCCACCATTTTCTCACTGCTGCAGCTGCGTGTTAGACGGCACCGCTGTTGCTGTGTGCGCTATACCTTGTTAATTTCAAGCCAATTTTCGCACAAATCTACAGATAGCTTGGGAGTAGGGAATAGTTGTGATTGCAGTCCTTTTAAGGACTAGGTTACAGCATTTCCTATGACTTTTATCAGGCAGGTCTGTGCTCTTAAATAGATAGATTGTGGGAGTAAAGACTAATTGTAATTGCAGTCCTTTTCAGGACTAGGTTACATCAGTTCCTATCAGTTTTTGCCAGGCAGGTCTGTGCCAGTGCTGTGCAAGTTTTTTTCACAGCATTTGGCTGAATCTAGCAAAGCTAATGTAACATACCTGGCGGCGTCCTTGCATAGTGGTCCATCTCCCACTGTGCAAGAGCGCGCACTTGAGCTCCTGTCCAGAATGTCTCTCTGGCTTCCCTCCTTGCTGTCTGTTTGTCTGTTTTGGCTGCATAGGGCGACGCCCGCTGAACTTCCTGTTTCTTGTACCTGCTGCGGACACGCCCCTGTTGCACCTTCAGCCTATTGCTGTCCATCTTTGGGTATTTATACCACCTTCTTCCTCAAGATGGCGCCTGAGCATTGTTTCTTGTCAGTTGGCTTTTTGTCTCTGACATGCCAGGTCCTATCCTGTTTTCCTGCCTGTTTTCCAGTTCTGTGTCTGAACTGTGGTCTGTTCTCGTGAACACGCTTCTTGCCTGTTCTTTCGCCTTCTAGGGGCCGTATTCCTAGATCTGCCTGTCTGTGCCTTGCGGTATCTGTTCCCGTCTGAACAGAGTCCTGTTTGTGTCTCTGCCTTGCGGTATCTGTTCCTGTTCCCGTCTGAACAGAGTCCTGTTTGTGTTCCTGCCTTGCGGTATCTGTTCCCGTCTGAACAGAGTCCTGTTTGTGTTCCTGCCTTGCGGTATCTGTTCCCGTCTGAACAGAGTCCTGTTTGTGTTCCTGCCTTGCGGTATCTGTTCCCGTCTGAACAGAGTCCTGTTTGTGTTCCTGCCTTGCGGTATCTGTTCCCGTCTGAACAGAGTCCTGTTTGTGTTCCTGCCTTGCTGTCTCTGTTCCCGTTCCTCTGTTCCCTGTTGTCTGTGCCTCGTTTCTACTTTAACCTTGTCTCCCTTTTCCCTCTATGTCTGTTTTCTGCGTCTTTCTGCAGAGTCTGAACCCGCTCCTAAATTCCTTCTCGTCGTCTCTGTACCTCTGTTGTGAATTTAGTGTACGCTCGCTACTTCTATGTAAGTACTGTGCGTGCTTCTGGTTCTGCCTTTCCTTCTCCGTCTGTTCTTTGTGAACAGAGTCCTATCCCCTTGCCTTATTTACCGCTCTGCGGTGTCCGCTCTGCTCCTGCTTAGCTTGCCGCTCTTGCGGTGTCTGCTCTGCTCCTGCCTTGTTTACCGCTCTGCGGTGTCCGCTCTGCTCCTGCTTAGCTTGCCGCTCTTGCGATTTCTACTCTGCTCCTGCCTTGTTTACCGCTCTGCGGTGTCCGCTCTGCTCCTACTTAGCTTGCCGCTCTTGCGGTTTCTGCTCTGCTCCTGCCTTGTTTACCGCTCTGCGGTGTCCGCTCTGCTCCTGCTTAGCTTGCCGCTCTTGCGGTTTTCACTCTGCTCTTGCCTTGCTTGTCGCTCCTGCGGTTTCTGCTCTGCTCTTATGTTGCTTACTGCTTCTGCGGTTTCCGCCCTGCCCTGCTTCTGCCCGCTGCTCCGGCAGTCCTGTCCTGCCCTGCTTGTGCTCGCTGCTCCTGCAGCCCCGTCCTGCTCTGTTCTTGCCCACCGCTTCGGGCGTTCCCTCTCTGCTGTGGTTGTCTACCGCATCTGCGGTTCTGTGACCCAGTCTGTACTGGGTCTTAACCTCTCTGTGCTCCAGTCCGTCCTTTCGGCCAGTACCTCCCTGCCTGCATACTCGCCTGTATCCACCCGTCTGCATACCTGCCGTGTTCGCTTATATCCACCAGTCTGTGCCAGCCTAACCTGCCTGTTCCAGTAATCCCTGTGTGGGTCAACCCCCGTGTCCGGAGTTTGACCTGGAGTAGCACCTGGTCCCTCTGCCCAGTTTCTCCCTGGTGCACTGGCGTCATATGCCGTCGTGCCATCTTGGTCGGATCGGCCAGATACTTAGTCACGCCCCTCCAGGCACTCTCTGGTTCATGGTCCAGTGGAACCACAACACCCGCACACGCCAGTCAGTCCGGGCGTGTGCATAACAGCATGCTCAGGCCATGGTTCCCGTTGAGCCCCACGGCCTTCGCTCTCTGAGAAGTTTTCCAGCGAATACATGCATTAAAATAAATAAATAATTTTTTTTTCCCCTTTAGCTGAGTTCCAGGCGAATTACGCACCCGTCCAGATGGATCTATCTGCTCTCGTTCCTGCGGATCCGCTACATTATTATGGGGATCCAAGACAAAGTCGTGCATTTGTGGAGCAATGCATGCTACACTTCAAGTTCTACCCTCTATGTTTTCCCACCGATCGGGTTAAGGTGGCATTCATTATGTCTTACCTGGCGGGTGATGCCTTGGAATGGATCAACCCCCTATATGAAACACAGGATCCGATCCTCCTGGACCTAATGGCCTTCCTGGTGGCCTTTCTAATGGTCTTCGATGATCCTAACCTGGAGGCTCCTGCTGAAGCTTCACTTCCCAATATCCCGGAGCAGCCCCAATGGGTAATGTGTGTGGGTAGCGCAATAGTCCTCCAGCCCAATGAGACTACTGCCCACCCAGAATCCTCACAGGGTGACTACGCTTTCCGGAATACTTCTCCCAACCTCAAGAGGCAGTCCAGACGTGCTAGACGTAGAGGCAAGCCGTCACGCCAGGGTCTGTCCTCCCTGAGACCTCCTGACGCCAACCTTGAAGTCCCTACTGAAGCTTCATCTCCCTGTATCCCGGAGAAGCCCCAACGGGTAATGTGCGTGGGTAGTGCACCAGTTCTCCTGCCCGAAGAGACTTCTGCCCATCCAGACTCCACACAGGAGAACTTCCTGCACCCGGCATCAGATGCTTCACCCACTTTAACCGGTGTGCATGTCCAAGGATGCTCCAAAGCTGTGGTTACCTCAGAGTCTGTGCACCTCTACTACCTGGCGGAGGACCCCCTGTTGCCTCCTGAATCCTCCGGGATACCACTCGATGACAAATGGAGAGAGACTTCTTTACACCTGGTACTCGATACTTTGTCCGCTTCGTCCTGTGAGCCTGACAATGGGTACCCCAAAGTGGTAGTTACCCCCGAGTCTCTACACCCCTCCGACCAGGCGGAGGACCTTCAGTTGTCTCCTGAACCCTTCGGGGTGCTACCTGGTAGCGAAAGGACAGAGACTCTCCTATACTCTGTACCTGATACCTCGCTCGCTTCGTCCACTGAGTCCAACCTAGTGTACTCCGAAGCAGTGGTTACTCCCGAGTCTCTACACCCCTCTGACCAGGCGGAGGACCTCCAGTTGTCTCCAGAACCCTTCGGGGTGCCACCTGGTGGTGAATGGACAGAGACTTTCCTATATCCTGGATCTGATACCTCGTTTGCTTCGTCCAGTGAGTCCGACCTAGTGTACTCTGAAGCAGAGGTTACCCGTGAGTCTCTACACCCCTATGACCAGGCGGAGGACCTCCAGTTGTCTCCAGAACCCTTCGGGGTGCCACCTGGTGGTGAATGGACAGAGACTTTCCTATACTCGGTACCCGATACCTCGCCTGCTTCGTCCAGTGAGTCCGACCTAGTGTACTCTGAAGCAGATGTTTTCTCTGAGCCTCGGCACTCTTCTGACCCGGCGGAGGACCTCCAGTTGTTTCCTGAATCCTCCGGGGTACCACCAGATAACAAAGAGACAGTGACTTTCCCTCATTATGTACCTGATAACCCGTCTATTTCTTCCTGTGAGCTTGACAAGATGTACCTCGAAGCAGAGATTACCCCCAAGTCTCTGTCCCCCTCCAACCCGGTGGAGGACTTCCAGTTGTCTCCTGTACCCTCTGGGGTGCCACCTGAAAATATGTGGAGAGAGACTTCCTTGTGTGTTGTTCCTGGTACTCCACCCGTTTCGTCTGTTGCTAAGGGTGGCTGGATGGGAGGTAGCATCCTAGCTACCCAGAGGAGACCAGTTTTTCCGGTGGACAGTGGAAGTGATCTCTTCGAAGTGAAGAATTGGCCCTCGAATTCCCTGCGGAAGATTCTGGCAGGCCTGAAGAAGAGGGGGCGTAAGGGGGGGGGGTACTGTAACATACCTGGCGGCGTCCTTGCATAGTGGTCCATCTCCCACTGTGCAAGAGCGCGCACTTGAGCTCCTGTCCAGAATGTCTCTCTGGCTTCCCTCCTTGCTGTCTGTTTGTCTGTTTTGGCTGCATAGGGCGACGCCCGCTGAACTTCCTGTTTCTTGTACCTGCTGCGGAAACGCCCCTGTTGCACCTTCAGCCTATTGCTGTCCATCTTTGGGTATTTATACCACCTTCTTCCTCAAGATGGCGCCTGAGCATTGTTTCTTGTCAGTTGGCTTTTTGTCTCTGACATGCCAGGTCCTATCCTGTTTTCCTGCCTGTTTTCCAGTTCTGTGTCTGAACTGTGGTCTGTTCTCGTGAACACGCTTCTTGCCTGTTCTTTCGCCTTCTAGGGGCCGTATTCCTAGATCTGCCTGTCTGTGCCTTGCGGTATCTGTTCCCGTCTGAACAGAGTCCTGTTTGTGTCTCTGCCTTGCGGTATCTGTTCCCGTCTGAACAGAGTCCTGTTTGTGTTCCTGCCTTGCGGTATCTGTTCCCATCTGAACAGAGTCCGGTTTGTGTTCCTGCCTTGCGGTATCTGTTCCCGTCTGAACAGAGTCCTGTTTGTGTTCCTGCCTTGCGGTATCTGTTCCCGTCTGAACAGAGTCCTGTTTGTGTTCCTGCCTTGCGGTATCTGTTCCCGTCTGAACAGAGTCCTGTTTGTGTTCCTGCCTTGCTGTCTCTGTTCCCGTTCCTCTGTTCCCTGTTGTCTGTGCCTCGTTTCTACTTTAACCTTGTCTCCCTTTTCCCTCTATGTCTGTTTTCTGCGTCTTTCTGCAGAGTCTGAACCCGCTCCTAAATTCCTTCTCGTCGTCTCTGTACCTCTGTTGTGAATTTAGTGTACGCTCGCTACTTCTATGTAAGTACTGTGCGTGCTTCTGGTTCTGCCTTTCCTTCTCCGTCTGTTCTTTGTGAACAGAGTCCTATCCCCTTGCCTTGTTTACCGCTCTGCGGTGTCCGCTCTGCTCCTGCTTAGCTTGCCGCTCTTGCGGTTTCTGCTCTGCTCCTGCCTTGTTTACCGCTCTGCGGTGTCCGCTCTGCTCCTGCTTAGCTTGCCGCTCTTGCGGTGTCTGCTCTGCTCCTGCCTTGTTTACCGCTCTGCGGTGTCCGCTCTGCTCCTGCTTAGCTTGCCGCTCTTGCGGTTTCTACTCTGCTCCTGCCTTGTTTACCGCTCTGCGGTGTCCGCTCTGCTCCTACTTAGCTTGCCGCTCTTGCGGTTTCTGCTCTGCTCCTGCCTTGTTTACCGCTCTGCGGTGTCCGCTCTGCTCCTGCTTAGCTTGCCGCTCTTGCGGTTTTCACTCTGCTCTTGCCTTGCTTGTCGCTCCTGCGGTTTCTGCTCTGCTCTTATCTTGCTTACTGCTTCTGTGGTTTCCGCCCTGCCCTGCTTCTGCCCGCTGCTCCGGCAGTCCTGTCCTGCCCTGCTTGTGCTCGCTGCTCCTGCAGCCCCGTCCTGCTCTGTTCTTGCCCACCGCTTCGGGCGTTCCCTTTCTGCTGTGGTTGTCTACCGCATCTGCGGTTCTGTGACCCAGTCTGTACTGGGTCTTAACCTCTCTGTGCTCCAGTCCGTCCTTTCGGCCAGTACCTCCCTGCCTGCATACTCGCCTGTATCCACCCGTCTGCATACCTGCCGTGTTCGCTTATATCCACCAGTCTGTGCCAGCCTAACCTGCCTGTTCCAGTAATCCCTGTGTGGGTCAACCCCCGTGTCCGGAGTTTGACCTGGAGTAGCACCTGGTCCCTCTGCCCGGTTTCTCCCTGGTGCACTGGCGTCGTATGCCGTCGTGCCATCTTGGTCGGATCGGCCAGATACTTAGTCACGCCCCTCCAGGCACTCTCCGGTTCATGGTCCAGTGGAACCACAACACCCGCACACGCCAGTCAGTCCGGGCGTGTGCATAACAGCTAATCCTTTTTGGCCTATTGCAGAGTGTGTTAGTCAGTGGAGTAGCCTATCTGTGTTGCAAGATACTGCACCTAGTGAAGTAAAATCTTTTGGGCATAGCATCATTCTATTAGTCCATCTATACTGACCTCCATCAGGTTGCAAATTGAATATAATTTTTTTCTGCATCTAGCTCTGAAAAAATATTTGGGCTTCTAGCAGTGTGTGGGACTTGTTCTATTAGTCCATCTATACTGACCTCCATCAGGTTGCAAACTGAATATAATTTTTTTCTCCATCTAGCTCTGAAAAAATATTTGGCCTTCTAGCAGTGTGTGGGACTTTCTCTATTAGTCCATCTATACTGACCTCCATCAGGTTGCAAATTAAAAATAATTTTTATCTGCATCTAGATCTGAAAAAATATTTGGCCTTCTAGCAGTGTGTGGGACTTTCTCTATTAGTCCATCTATACTGACCTCCATCAGGTAGCAAATTAAAAATAATTTTTATCTGCATCTACCTCTGAAAAAATATTTGGGCTTCTAGCTGTGTGTGGGACTTGTTCTATTAGTCCATCTATACTGACCTCCATCAGGTTGCAAACTGAATATAATTTTTTTCTGCATCTAGCTCTGAAAAAATATTTGGCCTTCTAGCAGTGTGTGGGACTTTCTCTATTAGTCCATCTATACTGACCTCCATCAGGTTGCAAACTGAATATATTGTTTTTCTGCATCTACCTCTGAAAAAATATTGGGCTTCTAGCTGTGTGTGGGACTTGTTCTATTAATCCATCTATACAGACCTCCATCAGGTTGCAAACTGAATATATTTTTTTTCTGCATCTACCTCTGAAAAAATATTGGGCTTCTAGCTGTGTGTGGGACTTGTTCTATTAATCCATCTATACAGACCTCCATCAGGTTGCAAACTGAATATAATTTTTTTCTGCATCTAGCTCTGAAAAAATAGTTGGCCTTCTAGCAGTGTGTGGGACTTTCTCTATTAGTCCATCTATACTGACCTCCATCAAGTTGCAAATTAAAAATAATTTTTATCTGCATCTAGCTCTGAAAAAATATTTGGCCTTCTAGCAGTGTGTGGGACTTTCTCTATTAGTCCATCTATTCTGACCTCCATCAGGTTGCAAATTAAAAATAATTTTTATCTGCATCCAGCTCTGAAAAAATATTTGGGCTTCTAGCTGTGTGTGGGACTTGTTCTATTAGTCCATCTATACTGACCTCCATCAGGTTGCAAACTGAATATAATTTTTTTCTGCATCTAGCTCTGAAAAAAATATTTGGCCTTCTAGTAGTGTGTGGGACTTTCTCTATTACTCCATCTATACTGACCTCCATCAGGTTGCAAATTAAAAATAATTTTATCTGCATCTAGCTCTGAAAAAATATTTGGCCTTCCAGCAGTGTGTGGGACTTTCTCTATTAGTCCATCTATACTGACCTCCATCAGGTTGCAAATTAAAAATAATTTTTATCTGCATCTACCTCTGAAAAAATATTTGGGCTTCTAGCTGTGTGTGGGACTTGTTCTATTAGTCCATCTATACTGACCTCCATCAGGTTGCAAACTGAATATAATTTTTTTCTGCATCTAGCTCTGAAAAAAATATTTGGCCTTCTAGTAGTGTGTGGGACTTTCTCTATTAGTCCATCTATACTGACCTCCATCAGGTTGCAAATTAAAAATAATTTTATCTGCATCTAGCTCTGAAAAAATATTTGGCCTTCCAGCAGTGTGTGGGACTTTCTCTATTAGTCCATCTATACTGACCTCCATCAGGTTGCAAATTAAAAATAATTTTTATCTGCATCTACCTCTGAAAAAATATTTGGGCTTCTAGCTGTGTGTGGGACTTGTTCTATTAGTCCATCTATACTGACCTCCATCAGGTTGCAAACTGAATATAATTTTTTTCTGCATCTAGCTCTGAAAAAATATTTGGCCTTCTAGCAGTGTGTGGGACTTTCTCTATTAGTTCATCTATACTGACCTCCATCAGGTTGCAAATTAAAAATAATTTTTATCTGCATCTAGCTCTGAAAAAATATTTGGCCTTCTAGCAGTGTGTGGGACTTTCTCTATTAGTCCATCTATACTGACCTCCATCAGGTTGCAAATTAAAAATAATTTTTATCTGCATCTAGCTCTGAAAAAATATTTGGCCTTCTAGCAGTGTGTGGGACTATCTCTATTAGTCCATCTATACTGACCTCCATCAGGTTGCAAATTAAAAATAATTTTTATCTGCATCCAGCTCTGAAAAAATATTTGGCCTTCTAGTAGTGTGTGGGACTTTCTCTATTAGTCCATCTATACTGACCTCCATCAGGTTGCAAATTAAAAATAATTTTTATCTGCATCTAGCTCTGAAAAAATATTTGGCCTTCCAGCAGTGTGTGGGACTTTCTCTATTAGTCCATCTATACTGACCTCCATCAGGTTGCAAATTAAAAATAATTTTTATCTGCATCTACCTCTGAAAAAATATTTGGGCTTCTAGCTGTGTGTGGGACTTGTTCTATTAGTCCATCTATACTGACCTCCATCAGGTTGCAAACTGAATATAATTTTTTTCTGCATCTAGCTCTGAAAAAATATTTGGCCTTCTAGCAGTGTGTGGGACTTTCTCTATTAGTCCATCTATACTGACCTCCATCAGGTTGCAAATTAAAAATAATTTTTATCTGCATCTAGCTCTGAAAAAATATTTGGCCTTCTAGCAGTGTGTGGGGCTTTCTCTATTAGTCCATCTATACTGACCTCCATCAGGTTGCAAATTAAAAATAATTTTTATCTGCATCTACCTCTGAAAAAATATTGGGCTTCTAGCTGTGTGTGGGACTTGTTCTATTAATCCATCTATACAGACCTCCATCAGGTTGCAAACTGAATATAATTTTTTTCTGCATCTACCTCTGAAAAAATATTTGGGCTTCTAGCTGTGTGTGGGACTTGTTCTATTAGTCCATCTATACTGACCTCCATCAGGTTGCAAACTGAATATAATTTTTTTCTGCATCTAGCTCTGAAAAAATATTTGGCCTTCTAGCAGTGTGTGGGACTTGTTCTATTAGTCCACCTATACTGACCTCCATCAGGTTGCAAATTCAAAATAATTTTTTGTCTGCATCTAGCTCTGAAAAAATATTTGGCCTTCTAGCAGTGTGTGGGACTTTCTCTATTAGTCCATCTATACTGACCTCCATCAGGTTGCAAACTGAATATATTTTTTTTCTGCATCTACCTCTGAAAAAATACTTGGGCTTCTAGCTGTGTGTGGGACTTGTTCTATTAGTCCATCTATACTGACCTCCATCAGGTTGCAAATCGAATATAATTTTTTTCTCCATCTAACCCAGCCAATAGTTTTGGCCTAATACCACAGTTTGGCCACTCAGCTCTGCTCGGTTCCCATCCATTGTTTTTTTGTGCAAACAACTCCAGAGTTGTGAATTAGTTAACCACCAAAATGAGTGGAAAAAGGCCTGCTGCTGGTGGAAAGGGGAATAGGCGTGTTGGGAAGGGGAAAAAAGGTTGTGTCCGTGGGGTAGGTGTTAAAGCAACAGTAACATCTGCAGAAGAAAGACCATCTTCCAGCCAAACTAAAATGTCTACTTCTTTTAGCGGACAATGTGATAAGATCCCTTTCTTACGGCCACGCCAATCGCTACAAATTCCAGATGAGGCACAAAAACAGCAGGTGCTTCAACGGATATCAAGTGCTCCTTTAAGTGGGCTCTCCTCCACATCAACTTCAACATCACAAATACTCCAGTCCTCAAAGGTGTCACCCCAATCGCACTTGCTTCCTCACAGCTCCCAAATCTCCAGCTGCCCGTCTAAGTATGAGGTAGAACAGATGGTTGAGTCTGCAGAGCTGTTTACTCATACTATAGCCTGGGAATCAGAGGTCGACTCCAGCGCTTCTGTGAATCCAGACGAGGAAATGATCTGCACTGATGCCCAGAATCTTTATGAGTCGGATCCAGGACCAGACGCAGAAGGTTCTGACCATAATGTAGACCCTCATTCCCAAACTGTAACTCCTGTTGGTGGAGACAATGAGGAAGACGATGATGAGACTCAAATACCTGATTGGAGCGACAACTTTAGTTTTTTGTCAGGGCAGGAACAGGTTGGCTCTGAGGATGACGGGTGTGATAACGCACAGGGTGATGATGATGAGGTTGGAGATCCCACTTACTGTCAACCTACAGTCAGCCAAGAGATGAGGTCAGCAGAGGAGGTGGAGGAAGATGCTAGTGACGACGAGGTCAGGTTGCACCTTCCTGGACAGAGACGTAGTACTGGAAGCACGTCAACAACTGCATCCTCAAACACAACTCTGCCTCTCACCACAAGTTGTGGTGGCTCTTCAGGTCGCATGGGTGCTAAGCCTTGCATAGCCTGGGCATTTTTTCAGATCGATAAAGATGACCCAACTCGTGTTATCTGTAACATTTGTCAGCAAAAGCTAAGTAGAGGCCAAAAAATACATAGTTTGAGTACTTCATGCATGAACCAGCACATGGACATGAAGCATAAGTTGCAGTGGGAAGCTCAGTGTGCTACAATGCGGCCTAGCCGGCCGGGCCAACCACCGTCTGCCATATCTTGTGCATCCGCGGCCTCTTCATCCTCTGTGACTGGGGGGACAGCAGTCACACCTGTTTTGGGGCGCAGACCTGCCACCTCTTTACCCGCAACAGCCAGCGTGATTGGCAGGTCATCATTTTCTTTGGAGGTGGTAACACCAGCTGGTGTTGAGCGCTGTCAGACATCGATAGCACCACCTTTGGATCAAGGCAACCTAACTTGTCCGCCTGCATCTTCCTCACAGACCGGCAGTTTGCCGGGGACACCCTTATCAACCCCGTCTAAGCACAATAGCCAGCCCTCGGTCCCTCAGATGTGGACAAGTAAAAGACCATTTCCTCCTAGCCATGAGAAAGCTAAGAGGTTGAATTTCACCATCTGCATGCTCTTGGCTACAGAAATGCTGCCTTTCCGCCTGGTGGACACAGAGGATTTTCGAGACCTTATGTCCGTCGCAGTGCCCCAGTACCAGATGCCCAGTCGGCACTACTTCTCAAAGAAAGGTGTGCCTGCGCTCCACCAGCATGTCGCACACAACATCACCGCTTCTTTGAGAAACTCTGTGTGTGACAGGGTGCATTTCACCACAGACACTTGGACGAGTAGGCATGGACAGGGGCGTTACATGTCGCTGACTGGGCACTGGGTAACTATGGTGACAGCAGGACAAGGGGCTGCTGTCCAAGTCTTGCCGTCCCCACGAGTTGTGCGTCAATCCTCTTTATGTCAAATTTCCTCCACTGCTTCTGCCTCCTCAACCTCCTCTCGGTCTTCCACCTGCACCCAAAGCCTGTCTGGTCATGCCACAAGCTTTCTAACTGCGCAGAAGGGATCCTGCACACCTCCTTACTATGCTGGCAGTAGGGCTCAACGTCATCAGGCGGTTTTTACTTTGAAATGTCTGGGAAATGTGAGTCACACAGCTGAGGAGTTGTGGTCAGCTCTGGGGAACCAATTTCATGAATGGTTGTCTCCACTGGACCTGAAACCAGGGAAGGCCGTGTGCGACAATGCTGCAAACCTGGGTGCGGCCCTTCGCCGGGGCAATGTCACACACGTGCCTTGTATGGCTCACGTGTTGAACCTGGTTGTCCAGCAATTTTTAGCCCATTATCCCAGACTAGATGGCCTTCTGCAGAGGGCACGGTCGCTGTGTGCTCACTTCCGCCGTTCGCATCCCGCAGCTCAGCGACTTACATCTCTACAGAAGTCGTTGGGCCTGCCACTTCACCGGCTAAAATGTGATGTGCCTACCCAGTGGAATTCAACTCTGCACATGTTGCAAGCGACTGTGGCAGCACCGACAAGCCCTGGTGCAATACGTTCTGACGTATAGCCTGGGCCAACGAGATCCAGAGGTGGGGCAAATCACGCTGGAGGAGTGGTCTCAGATCAGGGACCTATGCACCCTTCTGCACAGTTTTGAAATGGCGACGAAGATGTTTAGTGCTGACGATGCCATTATCAGCATGACTATTCCGGTGATTTACATGCTGGAGCACATGTTAAACAGAATTCGGAGTCAGGTGGTGGCACAAGAGGAGGTGGAGGAAGTAGAGGAGGAGGAGTTGTATGCGGAAGGGCTAACATCTGCAAGGTCCAGACGGTCGGCAGCACCAAGGCGGCAGGCATGTGAGGGTGGGGGAGATGGTTTTACCAGGGCGCATGGTAGCAGCCAAACTAGTGAGGAAGGTGCAGGAGCCCAGGAAGAAGTGGAGGACGAACTGATGGAAGACTCATCAGATGAGGGAGACCTTGATCACATTTCTGTTGTGCGAGGTTGGGGGGAGAGGACAGAGGAAGGAAGCATGATTGCTACCTCGCCACCAACACAACAGGGACTTGGTGCTCCTGGATGCGCAACACACATGAGTGCCTTCTTGCTGCACTACCTGCAACATGACCCTCGAATTGTGAGAATTAGAAATAATCCTGACTACTGGGTTGCCACACTGTTAGATCCCCGGTACAAAAGTAAATTTGCCAAAATTATTCCTGCCAAAGAAAGGGATGCACGCATGCAGGAGTATCAGCAGAGACTGTTGCAGAATCTTACATGTGCTTTTCCACAAAACACCAGTGGTGCACGTAGTGAATCTCACAGTTCCAACTTGCCAACCGTGGGACCGTCAAGTGTTCAGCACTCAAACCGTAACAGAACCACAGTATCTGCTGGTAACATCAATTTTGCGGAATCATTTCACCACTTTTTTAGCCCATCCTTTGCAAGGCCACAGGAGACAAGAAGTCTGACACATAGTCAACGCCTAGAGACGATGGTACAGGAGTATCTCCAAGTAAACATTGAAGCCATGACTGTGTCACTGGACCCTTGCTCTTTTTGGGCTTCCAATCTGGATAAATGGCCGGAGCTAGCCACTTACGCTTTGGAGATCTTGTCATGCCCCGCAGCCAGCGTTCTGTCTGAACGTGTGTTCAGCGCTGCTGGTGGTGTGCTGACAGATAAGCACACGCGGCTCTCCACTGATAATGTAGACAGACTCACGTTCATAAAGATGAACAAATCATGGATCCGAAATGACTTTTCTACCCCTGTGTCATCCTGGGGAGAGTAAAAGCTTGATGATTGGTTAAAATCACCCTACCAACCGTTTTAAGCTTTCAAATTACTAATCATGTTTATCTGTATCTTGGCTGGAAAATAATTTGGGCTTTGTAGCAGTGTGCAGCACTGATTCTATTAGGCCATCTATAATAAGCTCCACCAGATTTAAAATTACTAATCATGTTTATCTGTATCTTGGCTGGAAAATAATTTGGGCTTTGTAGCAGTGTGCAGCACTGATCCTATTAGGCCATCTATACTAAGCTCCACCAGATTTAAAATTAATAATAATTTTTAGCTGCATCTAGCCCGGAAAATAATTTTGGGGCTCCGAGATGCGCAAGACACATAAGTGCCTTCTTGCTGCACTACCTGCAACATGACCCTCATATTGTCAGAATTCGAAGTAATCATGACTACTGGGTTGCCACACTCTTAGATCCCCCAAACTTTTCGATCAACCTTTTCATTTTAATAAAGACCAAAAAAATGGTCATTTTTGAAATTATAAGCATTAGCAGGTTATTAGAAACTGAAATCAAACAGTTTTCAACTCAAAACTTTATTCTAGGTGATGTTACATTTTCACATAGGACCCCTTGTTCGAAAGGAGCTTCTGAACTCTCTCGTCCATTGAATTTGTCAGGTTTTGGATGGTTTCTGCTTCAATTGTTTTGCATGAGGACAGAATACCCTCCCAGAGGTGTTGCTTAGATGTGAACTGCCTCCCGCCATCATAGACACTCCTTTTGATGATGCTCCAGAGGTTCTGAATGGGGTAGAGGTCAGGGGAGCATGGGGGTCACACCATAAGTTTGTCCCCTTTTATGCCCATATCAGCCAAAGATGCAGATGTTTTATGTGCAGCATGAGATGGTACATTATCATGCAAAAAAATGATCTTGCTGTGAAATACACGGTTCTTCTTCTTGAACCATGGCAGGAAGTGCTGTTTGAGAAAATCCACATACATTATGGAGTTCATCTTTAGCGCCTTCAGGGATCCTAAAGGGGCCGACAATCTCTCTCCCCATGATTCCAGCCCAAAACATTACTCCACCTCCTCCTTGTTGGCGCTGTAGCCGTGTTTGCGTGGGGTGTCCATCAACCAGCCATCCTCCACTCCATCCATCTGGACCATCGAGCGCTGCACGGCACTCATCCGTGAACAAAACAGTTTTGAAATCAGTCTTCATGTAATGTTTAGCCCACTGGAGCCGTTTCTGCTTGTGTGAAGTGGATAGAGGAGGTCGACAGGATGGCGTATGCACAGCTGCAAACCTCTGAAGGACCCTGCATCTTGTTGTTCGGGGGACGTTGGAGGCACCAGCAGCTTCAAAAACTTGTCTGCTGCTATGACAAGGCTTTTTTGCCGCTGCTCTTTTAACCTGACGTAATTGCCTGTAGGAAAGAGTCCTCAATTTGCCCTTATCAGCACGCACACGTGTGTACTGTGAATCAGCTACATACTTCTTGATTGCCAAGACACTTCATCCTGATCATCGCACAATGTTGATTGTAGTCATGCCTTGACCTAAACACTCCACAATTTGCTGCTTCTCAGCAGCCGACACATCCTTTTTCTTTCCCATTTTGGCAGAAAATGTAGGCTGCTTAATAATGTGAGACAGCCTTCTTAAGTAGTCTTGCCTTTCATTGGACACACCTGCCAAACTAATTAGCACAGGTGTCTGCAATTGCTTACAGTGATATAAAGAGCCCTGACACACATCACCATCAATGAGTTTAACTGACAAACAAACAAATTCTTCCCTTATCACTCCTAAACACTTTTTGCATAATAATTTGGAACACAGTGTACATGTGCTTTTCCACAAAACACCAGTGGTTCACGTAGTGAATCTTACAGTTCTAACTTGCCAACCATGGTCTGTATGGAGTTGTTCAATAAAGGGCCCAAAATTAAGATAACATAGATGGGAGAGGTCTCTATGAATAGGAATTCCTAAGTATTTGATACCCTGTGAGGGCCAGGCAAAGGGAAAGTTGGACTGGATGGAATCCTATATGGATTTGGGGAGGGAGACATCGAGGGCCTCAGACTTCGCTGCATTGATTTTAAAATTTGACCATGTAACAAAGTGATCTATTTCAGCCATAACAGCATGGATGGATATATGTGATTGAGTGATATATACTAGGACATCATCAGCAAATAGAGAGCACTTGTACTCGGTGCCTCCCACCTCAATCCACCTAATATTGGGGTTATGGCGAATTGATGAGAGCAGGTGCTCCGTCACTAGGATGTATAATAGAGGGGACAGAGGACATCCCTGCCTTGTCCCATTGGTGATTGTGAAAGGTGATGAAAATGTTCTGATGCACCCCCTGGGCCTTGGGACACCCGGAGCCGGACCCTTTTTGGTGGATGCTGGTGGTTGTAGTCTTCGTGGCGGCGACCCACCAGTTCAAGCGGGGACTGGATGCATTTCTAGATACCAGGCAGATTTCAGCATATACTTAAAAATAAAATAAAATAGTCGGTTGATACAGGGATTTATTCTGACTGCTGGTTTCAGAGTCGGGAGGGAATTTTTCCTCAGGTGAAGATTGGCCTAATCATTTGGGGTTTTTGCCCTCCTCTGGATCAACTTTAGCAATTACAGAACTAACAGGTCGAACTTGATGGACGCAAGTCTTTATTCGGCTTTACAAACTATGTTACTATGTTATGTTACTATGACCCGGTTCCGTGGCTCAGGGTGGTCAAACCAGTGGCGGAACTATTTATGTGGTTTTGATGTTTAAATGTCCGACTACGCCACCCGTGGATTGCGGTCAGAGTGAACCGCCGCTGCAGGGCAGACCGCTGAGGCTGGTGTTGTGGGTGCAGCAGAGCGTAGCATAACTCCCCACGGGAGGAGTATAGCCTCAGGGCAGTGTATGCGGAGGATGGGGGTGATGGTGCAGGGCAGCAGCAGTAACGACACGGAGTCAGTGATGCAGTCCAGGGCCTTTACTCACAGTTCTTATTATCCAGACCACGTCTGCAGGTAACGTTTGCCCACGTCGTACTGTGCTCACCAGGTGAGGGGCTCAGACAACTCCCAGATAACTTTGGAGCGCTTCACAGGACCCCCTTTGTGTGTCCTTTGTCTGGCCTTTCTTACCAACCCTTCTGTCCGGCTGCCTCGGGCTTCCTCTTGGTAAACTTGGCGCCAGTTTCCCTGACCCTATGTGGTGCCTTCCTAGCGGGTGTAGCGAGGGGCTGCGCCACATAAAATGTCACAGCCTCTGGTTTCTAGCTGAGGGTCGTTTCCTGCCTCCACTAGTTTCGGGGACCGGTCTCCCCCTTTGGCCTGACCCCTCCACGCAGGTGGATTCGGGCGTGCGGTGGCGACTCGCCCGTCCGCACCCCTGGGATCCCTTCATTCCTCGTTCCTGGAGCCTTCTCCGCTCCTCTTCCTTCCTTCTCCCTCTTCCAGGCCTGGGCCTCTGTTACTAGGCCCGCCTCCGGAGCAGAGCTCATGCAGAGCCCCTGCTCCCTGCCACTTCTGCTCAGACTTCTCTGCACTGAACTAAGATGGTGCCCACCTTTTATACTCCCTTCTCAATGCACCCAGGAACTGCTTCCTCCCTGCTCCTGCACTACAGGGTTCCCCTTCCTCAGTGTTCCCTCCCCCCACTCCAGCCAGGGACAGGGACTGTCGTGCCCATCTCAGAGGCATATTGGTCGCCCTGCCCCACGGCAATGTGGTGTAATGCATGCAGGTGTCGGGTCCTGATCCACACTCCATCCTTACCTGAGAGTGAGATATCACATCTCTGGGTGAGGTGCAATACCTCTGTAGCAACCGAGCCCTCAGGGTGCTACAGTTCCATTTATCTTCAGCCTAGGTGACGTATTGTGATACAGGGCCGTGATTTTGGCTATAAAAGGGTCCCCTAGACCCCTACCCCAAGCTTTTTAAGAGAATCATATATGGCGTGCCAGGAGACTCTATGGAATGCTTTCTCAGCATCCAACGAGAGTATCTAATTACAAATTTTTAACTGCATCTAGCCCAGGAAATACTTTGTGCCTAGTAGCAGTGTCTGCTAGTCAGCGGATTATCCCGGCTGTTAAGCAAGCTACACCACCTGTAGTTTGGACACTTAATTTTTTCAAAGGAAATGCTTCGGGACCACGGGATACTCAGTGAAGAGCATCAGGAGGCACCCCAAGGCATAGGGGCTGGGACTGGCAGTAGGATGCCTTGCGGTGGACAGCCGAGCTCGATCCTTATAAAAGCTTTTTAACTGCAGCAGCTTTAGTGGACGCTACTGGAGCTGGAATTACGCGGCTGCTGGCATGAGACTTGCCCTCCAATAGATCCTTGTAAATGGATTTAAAGTGTATTCATTCAAATTAGAGAGACAATTTAAATTAAAAAGCTTAGAGCTGCCTCCACCACAGGGGGGCTCGCTCGACCCACCAGCGGACAGGCACCAGTATTGGGAGAGGGGGGCTGGCCGTCAGGGTTCACCGCGGCTCTGGCACAAACCCGGCGACACGGAGGTGGCACGGGCAGGAGCGGACTGAACGTGTCGGCTTCTCACTTTTTGGATTTTAGAAGGGCATGACATGCCTATACCTGTGTCTCCCCCTCCTTTTACTCCTCCACCTCTTTTCTTTTCGCATGACTATATGTACTTGTCACTTTTCCGTGTGTTAGTTGTGTCTTCTGAGCAGTTTGTCAGCTTTTGGACACCTTTGAAGGTGTTTTCTATGTGTTTCTATGTGTTTTTGTTTGCCTGCCATTGGTTTTAACGGTGTTCGAAGGTGTTCGACGAACAGTTCGACGAACAGTTCGGCGAACACACGGGTGTTCGACGAACCGAACCGAACTCGAACACGACGGGGGTGGCTCAACACTAGTCATATCTGCTTCAGGTTCAACAACACCAAGCTCCAAATCCATGGGCAGCTTTCCTGGCCTTGCCCGCATGAGATATGCTGGAGTGCAATTGGTGGAACTGACTGGTATATGATTGTACAGATCCACTAGGTCTGGTAGTAGGTCTGGCCACTGGTTTCTCTCCTCAAGTGGTATGGTCTTTAGCAGGTCGATGATGATGTTGTTCATCTTTTCGCAGAGACCGTTTGTTTGTGGGTGGTAAGGTGTAGTTCTTATCTTTTTACACCCGTAGAGATGGCAGAACTCCTTGAACAACTCAGCCTCAAAGGCCGGGCCTTGGTCCGTCAGCATCTGCTCAGGGTATCCATGGAGTCTGCAGAAGTACGCTTGGAACGTCTTCGCTGCTGTCTCTGCTGTCAGGTCTTTGACAGGGGCGACCACCAGGAACCTGGAGTAGTGATCCACCATGGTCAGGGCATGGGAGTATCCTGACCTGCTGGGGGAGAGCTTGACATGGTCCAGAGCCACGATCTCCAGGGGTCGAGTCGACTTGATGGGTTGCAGGGGTGCCTTCTGGCTGCTGAAGTCTTTCCTTCTTAGGCCGCAGGGTCCACAGTCCCGGCACCACCTTTCAATGGAGCTGCGCATTCCTACCCAGTAGAATCAACACTTCAGCAGGGTCTCTAGCTTTTTCCAGCCAAAGTGCCCCGCCTGATCGTGGTAAGCTTCCAATACCATCTGGATGTCTGTCTTAGGGACTACTATCTGCCATACCATCTCATGAGTTTTTGGATTGATGTACCTCCGGCACAGCTTCTCATGGTAAATAAACAGCCGGCTTCTCTCGTTCCACAGCTGCTTTGCTTGCAGAGACGCATCTTTCTCCAGGGAGGCACCTTCTTGGGTTATCAGCTGTTTAATGCGGCTGACAACCGGGTCGCTGTCCTGGGTCTCTTTCCAGCTGTGGTGAGGCAGCGGATTTAACGTCTTTCCACGCTGCTTCCTGGAGGCTCGTTGCTTGTGGATCATCCCACTCCCGTGAAAGGCAGGTAGCTCTATCTCTTCCAGGTCATCCACTTCTTCTTCTGTGTCTGACTGGTGAGGCACCCTAGACAGGGCATTGGCGTTGGCGTTCTTGCGGCCCGCCCGTTATTTGATTGTAAATTGGTAGTTTGACAGCCGAGCCATCCATCAATGTTCCAGAGCCCCCAACTTAGCTGTTTCAAGATGGGTCAAGGGGTTGTTATCAGTAAATGCAGTGAACTTGCTGGAAGCCAGATAGTGCTTGAATCTTTCAGTGATGGCCCAGACTAAGGCCAGGAACTCCAACTTGAAGCTGCTATAGTTCTCTGGGTTCCTCTCAGTCGGACGGAGCTTCCTGCTTGCGTATGCGATGACTTTCTCTTGCCCATTCTGCTTCTGACTTAAGACAGCGCCCAGGCCTTCGTTGCTGGCATCCGTATACAGCAGGAACGGTTGGCTGTAGTCAGGGTAGGCTAGGATCTCATCACATGTCAGGATCTCCTTCATCTCCTGAAACGACTCTGCTTGCTCCTTACCCCAGTGGAATGGAGGGCTCTTGCCTTTGGGGGACTGCCCCACCAGGAGGTCTTGCAGAGGAGCTGCTTTCTTTGTGTAGTCCTTTACGAACCTCCGGTAGTATCCTACTAGCCCCAAGAACTGACGCACCTCCTTGAGGTTCTTCGGCTCCGGCCACTTCTGGATGGCTGTGACTTTGTCCGGGTCTGGTGCTACGCCTTCCGGACTGACAATGTGCCCCAGGTACTGTACCTTCTTCTTGAGCAGGTGGCACTTTGAGGGTTTCAACTTCATCCCGTACCGAGACAGTGACTCAAATACCTCTGCCAGGTGTTTCAAGTGGTCCTCGTACGTTCTGGAGTACACAATTACGTCATCCAGGTAAAGTAACACAGTCTCGAAGCTGCGGTGTCCTAGGCAGCACTCCATCAATCTCTGGAACGTTCTGGGGGCATTGCAGAGTCCAAACGGCATGCTGTTGAACTCGCAGAGTCCCATCGGGGTGGTGAAGGCCGTCTTCTCCCGATCCTCCTCAGCCACAGCTACTTGCCAGTATCCACTAGTGAGGTCAAGGGTGGAAAAGTAATTTGCAGACTTTAAGGCAGCTAGGGACTCCTCTATGCGTGGCAAAAGGTTTGCATCTTTATGTGTAATGCGATTTACTTGACGGTAATTTACACACATTGTCATGCTCCCGTCCTTTTTCCTAACCAGCACTAGGGGAGCCGCCCAGGGGCTACAACTATCCCTTATCACTCCCGCCTTCCTCATGTCATGCAGCATTTCTTTTGCCTTCTGGTAGTGAGCTGGGGGTATAGGCCTATAACGTTCCTTGATTGGGGAATGGTTGCCTGTGGGGATATGATGTTGAACCCCCTTAACCCCCCGAAGTCTAGTGGATGTTTACTGAACACCTGCGAGTATTCCTGAACCACCCGGTGTACACCCTGTTTTTGATGGGTAGGAGTGGTGTCTGTCCCAACATGGAGCTGTTGACACCAATCCTCCACCTGGGTTGCAGGGTCATTATCCTCTACTTCATCTGGTGAGGTTAAGGACTCATGGATGCAGTTATTATTGACAGCATGTAATTTGGCAACGGTGGCATAACGTGGCAGTTTGACCTCATCTTCCCCTAAGTTGAGAAGACGGACAGGCACCCTCCCATTACGTACATCTACCACTCCCCTGGCGTTAAGAGCGTGGGTCTATGCTCAGAGCAAAGGGGTTATACTACCGCCTGGTAGCTCTGTCCTCTAAGACCCATGGCAGCTCTACACCAGATAAGCATTTCACTCATTGGGGGGATGACAATGGGTATGGGGTCTGTTACCCTCACGTTACCGATTTCACCATCTGTTAACTTTACTTGCTGTTGATACATCAGGACGCGGATCTCTCTATGCAGCGCCCTCCTCTGTCTCGGTCTGGCAGTGTCAGCGATCTGTTGGAGCAAGAACACAACCTCTCCCAAACAGTTACCAACAACATTAGTGCCTAGTACCATATATGGGTTGCTGTCATCAGGGTTAGTGTCCACTACAATTAGTCCCTGGTCCTTCAGCTCCACTCTCCCCACCTTTACAGTCACATTCTTAACCCCGAGTAGGTTAAGGGGGAGGCCATTTGAAGCATATACAGACAAATTTGGAGCTGGCGGACGTAGATCGTCCATGGACCAGAACCTCTTGTAGAGGACTTCAGGCATGATGGTTACCTGAGATCCTGTGTCGGGATCCCGTCCAGTACAATGGACAGGAAAGGTCTTCCTCCGACGAACCTGTTGTACCAGTCTGATGGGCCTGGTGAGTCTACTCCTGGGTGTCGGCCCTCGGACCCAGAGTTTTCTCGTTTAAAGGACAATTTTGGGCGATGTGTCCGGTCTTACGGTATCGGTAGCAGGTAGGGTCCTTCCACGGACGGCGCTGGTCACTGGTCCTCGGCGAGGGTGGTGTTGGCCTCCTCCTTCTTCGCATCCAGGGGACATCCTCAGGGCTATCGGCTAGCAGGATCTTCCCTCTTTCCTCGGGCTCCGTCCGCAGCTGCAGAGCACTCAGCACGGTGGTCAGGGTTTTGCTCAACTGACGCACCTCAGAGCGCAGACTGTCCAGTTCTTTAGGGGACGTTGTTGGGACTTTAACTTCAGCAGCCACTGGGGATAAGGTGGGTGTAGCAGGCACTGGAGTAACCCCACCCTGGTAACGTTGGATGGCATTTGTTTCCAGGGGCTGCAGTCCTTTTATAGCCATGTCCTTAAGATTGTCAAAGGTGGCATCCGGATGATCCTGGGACCACCAACGCACAGTCCTGCTCTCCTCTGGAGACTTCAGTCCCCGGACAAACTGTTCCTTCAGCATTTTATTCTCATTCTCAACGCTGGTTGGACTAACCTGGTTCAGAGCCCGCAGGGCCCCTTGGAGACGCCAGGCGTAGTCCCGAACATTGTCCTCTGGTTGTTGGGAGCAGCTGTAGAACCTCATCCGGAGATACGCCTCAGTAAGGTCCTCAAATACAGTCTGTAGTTTTTGGAATATTGCGGACACTGACTCTTGGTCTGCGGCCGACCATGTTTCCACTTCCCGTTCCGCAGCACCGGTCAGTTGTCCTAATACAACAGCAGCTCTTTGTTTGCCGGTCATAGAGTACATGTCTAAGATACCACATATCTTCCGTTTGAATCCAGACAGGGTATCTGGTTTGCCGTTGTACTGGGGGAGCCACTTTGCTCCAGGAATGTACGGTAAAGTCATAGGAATAACAGGTGTTACAGGCGTTGCCGGTGGAGCGGCGGCTTCGGCCTGCTCATCATCGAGCGCGGGTTGAACTTCAAGGACGTTGACCGGCAGGTCGGCGTTCTGCTGTTCGACGGACATCTTAGCGCCCCCCTAGTTAACCGTGGCCTACCTTCTGGTTTTTCTTCCGGTAGGCCGCAGCTCCGCAGGTGACGGTTGTCTTCAGGACCTTGGGTCGCTTGCGTCCTACGTCAGAGCGTTCAGCGACGCTCCGTACAGGACCTGGCGCTTCCTGGTTTGACGTCGAGGCGTGGGGCGTGTCCGGGACTTCGCGCTCTTTTGTAGGTACGCCCCTTATTTTCCCGCGGTTACGCCCTTCTTCTCGCTCGGCGACCCAACAATGGCGGCTATCTTCACCACAACTTTACGTACACAGTTCAGAATAAAGGCGCACAGTACCCGGTGGCAACGGGCAAAACACGGCGTCGCTGCAGCGGGCACGCAATCCTGTTCATGACGCCAAATAGGAGATGACTAGCCCAGGGGGAGATGGGGATGACTCGGTACCCGGGCCTTTAGCCTGGCCTTTAGGGATGTCGCGGTGGTCGGCTCCCGGGCCCGTACCCTGGGCCTCTCCTTTAAAAAGGGTTGGTGATTTGTTAAGTTTATAAAAGAGTTTGTGACGCCACCTGTGGCTTCTGGTGATGATCACCAGCGCTGCGCAGTCCACTGAGGCTGGTGATAAGGCAGCTGGATGGTATAGCTCCCCACAGGTGGAGCTAGGCCTCAGGGCAGTGTATGAACAGGGAAAGCAGGACGAAGAGACCCCGTCGGGTCAGAGCAAGAACAGGGACAGACACGATAGTCACTTCAGTACCTTTTACTGATGGAAATTCAGGCACTCCCAGAAGCACTGTAGGGTGAAGGGTGTATGTCCGGATCCTCCCCAATGAGCGGGTTTTGGGCCTCCTGCTTCTTGACTCTGCGTAGTAAGTTTCTGACCTGCCTGGAGCTAGGCCTAACTTTGTCTCTGTCCTGCGCTGGCTGACCTTGTGGTAGCGCCTTCTCTTGGAGTGCACGCTCCCGACCTACGAGGCCTATGTGTCTCCTGGCTCTGGTACGTATCAGCACTTTAGCGATCCTGGGACTTATAGTTCTCCAGGGATTCCGGTTTATCTTACTGGGTCATGGAGATCCCGGTAAGCTTCGGACCCGGTGTCCGGTAACTGCTTCTTCGGGGTGAGCTAGTTAAGCTCCTCTGCCCCCTATGAACTAACTCTGTCTACTCGCCTTTGGCCTACTCGGGCCCTCAATAGGCTACTCACACTAACGGCAGCTTGCCGCGCTTCACCGATCTTATGGCGCCAGCACACCTAAAGCTCACCTCACTGAGCTACACCGAGTCTTGATCTGGATAAGCTCCACTGCAGGATAGCAATTGCAGGAGCTGGAACAGGCTTTTGTCCTCTGAGGTAACTCTTCTCAGACTGCACTGGACTCACTGCTAACCCAGACTCTGACTCCAACTAGACTCTCACTTAGACTACTCCTGCCTGGCTCCACCTTCCCTTATATATCTCCCCAACGGGCTCCCTCTGGTGGTCTGAGGTGGAAGGCGAAGATGTGTGAATGGTTATGGGGGCCTCTTGCGGAGGAAGCCATTAATACACCCTTCTAGGAGTTGTGATACCAAGCACAGCTGGGCTTCACACATGCGTTTTCCTGCCAGGGACATGCGGAAATGGAGCGGTACCCACTGACATTTCCGCATGCGGATTGACAAGCGATTAGCATCACTTGGAAAGTGCTTGTGACAACTAGGTCACACTATATAAATCCATGCAAACTGCATGGATTTATATAGTGTGACCCGAGAGAGTGGTAAAAATAAAAAATAATGTATACTTGCCTCCGATGGCCCCCGGTGTCCCGCTCACTCCGTTCTCCCTTGCCGGCAACATTGAATTGAAAGACCTGCCGACGTCAGCGTCACGTGACCCGTCACATGACTCTGATGTCAGCGCAGGTCTTTCAACTCACTGCAAAGTGCCGGGAACCAAGCAGGAGTGGTGCGCGGGCCGACAGAAGGTAAGTATACATTTATTTTTTATTTTCTTTTTTTACAGATTTTTTAATGGTACCTGGGTGTGGATGAGACTCTCCTCTCCTCTACACCCGGGTACCATCCGCACATTAGAACGCGTGGATTACGCATCTACATATACAGTGATGCGTAATCCATGCGGTCTAATGCAAGTCAATGGCGGCGAAAACGCCGCGTTTCCGCAAAATTAATGGACATGCTGCGGATTTTTGAGCGCAGCATAAACGCTGCGGAAAAATCCGCAGCATGGGCACAGCACATGCGGATTATCATTGGGGACCATTGCTGCCCTTCTACCATGCGTTTTTAAAGCTTTTTTAATGCGTTTCCGCAGCTGCAAAAACGCTGCGGAAACGCATTAAAAACGCATCGTGTGCACACAGCCTTAGTGCTCCAAAAACTGGTCGACCCAAAACAGTCTGTACAGAAGATAATAAACAACTTGTTGCTGAAACATTTTTTCAGAGTCCAAAAAAGTCCACCAGAAGAGCCTCTTTGGAATTGGGAATTTCACGAGCTTCTATCATGCGAATCCTGAAATCTATTGGGTGGAAAGCTTATCGTCCACGTCTAATTCATGGTTTATTGGAGGATGATCCAGACAGGCGGCTGCAATTTAGTGAGATTATGCTTAACGAAATGTAAGAAAATCCAGTAATTTTAGATAACATTATGTGGAATGATGAAGCTTCTTTCAAATTATCCGGCCATATTAACAGACATAATTGTATTTACTGGTATAATGAGAACATGCATTTAACATTAGAACAACAACTAAATGAGCCTGGTGTCAATGTTTGGGGTGGTATTTCAAGTTTTGGTGTTTTAGGACCAATATTTTTTGATGGAACAGTCACAGGAGATAAGGATCTCGAAATTCTAATGAATCAAGTTGTTCCCCAGTTACAGCAACAGCCTAATTCAAATGTTATTTTCTGTCCACCTACTTTTGGACCACCCTGTATATATACAGTATATATATATATATATATATATATATATATATATATATATATATATATATATATATTTATATGTATTTATTTTTTTATGTAATTTTTTTATTAGGTAACCTTTTTGGTATTTTTTGGTTCTTGGGGGAAGGTTTACATTTTTTATTACATCCCCCAAGATGTTATAAAAGATCTCTGGAGAACATTGCCTCTTTATAGTAATGTTCAGTTTTTCACTTTACCTGGGCATTCATAGCCGCACCAGTTATAGGAAAAAAACTGCCTATAGTGAAGGATAGAAGTCACTGCTAGGACCAGGTAGTTCTACTACGTATGGCAGACACCTAGTGATTATGTGATCGTCAGCCCCTAAAGCAGGGGTACCCAACCTATGGCTCAAGAGCCACGTGTGGCAGGCGGGCTCATGATCTGCCTGCTTGCTGCTTTAGTACCAGGTCTAGGAAACAGCTATAAAGATGTTACGATATTGGTGTAGCATTGCTGGAATCCAGTGGCTGAAGGAGCACGAGCAGGAACAGCAAGGAGTAGTAGAAGTTCTTGGAGTTAGTAAAGGAGTTGTAGGAAACAATCCATGTACAGATGAGAACAGTCTGGGTAAGACAGTCCAGGAGTTGGAGACTGGAACTATACTAAACAGCTAGACACAATACTCAAGCAATGAGTGAGAGATCTATGCGGCTTTAAGTAGGCCCAAACAGGAAACAAGATGAATTCAACAGGTTCAGAATCTGTCATCTTAGTAAAGGGCAATTGCAGAACACAGCAGCCTCCAGTGGTAAGGAGTGGAATTACAGCACGATTATTAAGGTGAACAATAGCAGCCACTAGTGGTCAAACTGTAGAAGGACAACAGGAATCCTGACAGTAGAGTAGGTCTCCAGATGGCGACTTTTGTTGATAGCCCTGGTCAGAAAAGAAGATCTGGAGGTGCATTTATTGACCTTGAACGTGGAGAGTAAGTGCTAAGTTGGAGATAGGATGATACTGCCAGATAGAGGAGATGCTTGATGCTGGATATAATAATGTGGAGGAAGGGCTTGATGCCAGTAGATGCCTAATGGGGGTAAAGTGGTAACTCCTTAATGGAAGTTGCTGCCTCAGAGGGATTTCTATGGGGCAGTTTTGGCTGTCACTATACCGTTATTTGGGGCTCTGGGTGTCACTATTTTGGGGGAGAGTGAGGTGGGACTAGATGCTCTCAAGGTAAGAAAGGTTGGAGACCACTGCCCTGAAGCTTAAGCCAGCCATACACATTGATGGCTGTTGGTCAAATGAACCTTTGGCTGATTGTTTGGCCGGCAGCAATCTCGGCCTGCTTTCTATGAGAAAATCATCAGCAAACATGTCTGGCGGCAGCTTATCTACGGGAGAACAAAGAGATAAGCAACCCAAAATCGGACATGCTCGATCGACATCTTCCCTGGTGATCAGTTGTCCGGGGACCCCAAACATATTAGACTATCCAGAACACCAGAAACAGAGAACTTTTCTTATATTGATCTAATATTTGGCAGAATTGA
Organism: Phyllobates terribilis; assembly: GCF_046119375.1. Taxonomy (NCBI): domain Eukaryota; kingdom Metazoa; phylum Chordata; class Amphibia; order Anura; family Dendrobatidae; genus Phyllobates; species Phyllobates terribilis. Next base: position 111,592,192 of record NW_027362773.1, read on the forward strand.
ACTAAAAATAAAATTACGTGAGATCATACAAAGTGGTGGTCAAGATAAAAGGTGTTTAAAACTTTTACTGTCGGAATCAGAACACTTGGGGTGTCAGCTCTTACTAAATACTCTGATACAATTTCCGAGGGTTACAGCCAAATGATCTCTGACTATAATTGTATTGTGTAATTCTGCATATTACTGCAGAGACAATTCCTGCTAGAAGTTTACTCTGCATTGGGCAGTGATAGGGGAGGGGAACCATATAACCTCTGCTATTCCAGCTGGCTGCTGCTTAGTGATAGTCATGGGATATTGATTCATAGGTCACAATGCATAACCACTCCCGAAAATGTAGTACCCCCAAGAGAACTGACTGCTCCAAATACTGTGTAGAAAGATTTGTCTATAAATCAAAACAGAAGAAGGATTTACTAGTTTCGTCATTGCATAGAATTATCTCCTATTACTCATTGTAGCCCAACTTTCTTAAAGGGGTTTTCTCAACATCACAAATGGTTAAAATTGCTTGTAAAAACAATTTACCTCCTATAAAAAAATCATCTAAATTCTAAAGAGTGGAGAAGTATTTCATTTTATTTTTATTTCTTCTCATTGCCAAGGTTACTGACCACTCCTGCCGTCTATCAGTAACCAATAACCTAGGCAAGGAACGCAGCACTTGCAAGCTCTTTGCTTAAAAGCTTGTAAGCGCTGCTCTGTTGTTGGACGGATCGCTGGTTCTGGATAGCTTTTCCTATACACATGTGCCGGGTCCAGGCTCTGCTCCCTTCATCCCAGTCTGCTAAACTCTCTTGTGCTCCACGTCAGGCTTTGCAAGTAGCATGGCATACTCCCATGTGATCATCTACCTAGGCCTATAAAAAGCCCACCAAGACACACACCTGTGTCTTGGTATTAAGACTCTTAGTTTGACTGTGCACCTTGACCTGCTCAGTGCCTGTCTGCGATCTCCAGGACCTCTGCTACCTGTCTGAGGTCTCCAGGACCTCTGTTACCGGTTTCCCTCATGTCTCAACTGCCTGATGCACGATGCCCGTGACCCGTGTGCCCACCTGGACCTTGGGCTTTGAGGATCCACCTCACCTAGTGAGCTTTACAGGTTTAGTGCCTCAGTACTCCTCCGATGCTTCAGAGGCCAAAATGCCCCTGCCTACAGCACAGGAGATTGCACAAATTGGGCTATGGGTGCAACTATGCCAACAGCCTGAACTGTCAATCAATCAGAGATACACCGCCCCCTGACAAGCAGGAAACCGGTTGGCCTTGGAGTGGTGCGCCTCTGAAGGTCTATTTCCAGAACTTCTAGTGGTCAGGAAAATCATCTCCAGTAAGTAAAACGATGGCTAATGTCAATGTTGCAGAAGTTGGAATGTGAAATCCCAACTGAGAAAAGTTTATTAATGTGGTGTGTTTAATATAGCAAAGCCACAAATTATCGAGGTCTGCACAGTGTTACAGAGACCTAGCTGTCCAATCTTTGTATGGAAGCCTTCCTAGACAGCTTTGTATATCTACATGACACACAGTTTAAGAAGTTGATCAAGTAAAAAACAGTACAGACATCATAGTGTTACATTCTTATTTCTGAGCAGAAGCTTTACTCTGAGGACATCTGTAGAAGTTGTGATAGCTTTTAAAAGACTGGTAGTGAAAAGTAGACTGTAACATACCTGGCGGCGTCCTTGCATAGTGGTCCATCTCCCACTGTGCAAGAGCGCGCACTTGATCTCCAGTCCAAAATGTCTCTCTGGCTTCCCTCCATGCTGTCTGTTTGCCTCTGTGTCTGCTGCTTAAGGGCGGCGCCCGATCACTTCCTGCTTTTTGTACCTGCTGCAGGCACACCCCTTGTGCGTCCTCAGCCTATTGCTGTCTGTCACCTGGTATTTAAAACAGCTGCTCCAATTAACCCATGCCTAAGCATCTTGCCCTGTCAGTTGGCTTTTGTCTCTGACATGCCAGGTCCTGTCTATGTTACCTGTCTTGCAGTATCTGTTCCCATGTCTGTACTGTGTCCTATCTGTGTACCTTAACCTGCAGTCTGTACTCATTCCTTGCCTGTTCGTTCCGCTTTCCTGGAGGCTCTATTTCCAGGCCAGTCTGAACACGCTCCTTGCCTGTTCGTCCCGCCTCTCTGGGGGCCGTATTCCCAGACCCGCTCCTGTATCCCGCTGCAGTGTCGGTCTCCTCCGTACACTCAGTTCCAGTCTGAACTCTCGCCTATCTTTTACCTGTTTTTTTCTCTATGTCCGTTCCTTTCCTTTTTCTGCAGAGTCTGAACTCGTACCTAACTCCTGCTCGTTGTCACTGTACTTCCGTTTGTGAGTTTGTGGTCCACTCGCTACTTCTCAGTAAGTACCCTGTGGGTATCTGGTTCTGCCTTTCCCTTCTAGTCTGTTCCGTGTGAACAGAGCCCTGTTCCCTCCACGTCTGCGGTTTTCGCTTTGCTCAGCTCTGTCCGCCGCGTCTGCGGTTTTCGCTTTGCTCAGCTCTGTTCGCCGCGTCTGCGGTTTTCGCTTTGCTCACCTCTGTCCGCCGCGTCTGCGGTTTTCGCTTTGCTCAGCTCTATCCGCCGCGTCTGCGGTTTTCGCTTTGCTCAGCTCTGTCCGCCGAGTCTGCGGTTTTCGCTTTGCTCGGCTCTGTCCACCGCGTCTGTGGTTTCGCTTTGCTCGGCCCTGTCCACCGCGTCTGCGGTTTCGAATTTGTCTGCCAGTCTGTACTGGACCCTACCCAGCCTGCGCTCTAGTCTGCCTGTTCCTGTATTCCCCGGTGTGGGTCAACAGCCATGTCCGGAGTCTGACCTGGATTAGACCCTGGTTCCTCTGCTCGGTTCCTCCCTGGTGCACTGGCATCATATGCCGTCGTGCGACCTTGGTCGGATCGGGCAGATACTTAGTTACGCCCCTCCAGGCACTCTCCGGTTCATGGCACAGTGGAATCACTACATAAACACGCACACGCCAGTCAGTTCGGGCGTGTGCATTACAGCATGCTCAGGCCATGGTTACCGTTGAGCCCCACGGCCTTCGCTCTCTGAGACTTTTTCCAGCGAATACGTGCATTAAAAATAAATATTTTTTTTTTTTTTTCTCTAGCTGAGTTCCAGGCGAATTACGCACCCGTCCAGATGGATCTATCAGCTCTCGTTCCTGCGGATCCGCCACGTTACTATGGGGATCCAAGACAGAGTCGTGCATTTGTGGAGCAATGCATGCTACACTTCAAGTTCTACCCTCTATGTTTTCCCACAGATCGGGTTAAGGTGGGATTCATGATGTCTTACCTAGCGGGTGATGCCTTGAATTGGATCATTCCCCTATGGGACGCACAGGATCCTATCGTCCTAGACATAATGGCCTTCCTGGTGGCCTTTCTAATGGTCTTCGATGATCCTAACCCGGAGGCTCCTGCTGAAGCTTCACTTCCCAGTATCCCGGAGCAGCCCCGATGGGTAATGTGTGTGGGTAGCGCAATAGTCCTCCAGCCCAATGAGACTACTGCCCACCCAGAATCCTCACAGGGTGACTACACTCTCCGGAATACTTCTCCCAACCTCAAGAGGCAGTCCAGACGTGCTAGACTTAGAGGCAAGCCGTCACGCCAGGGTCTGTCCTCCCTGAGACCTCCTGACCCCAACCTTGAAGTCCCTACTGAAGCTTCATCTCCCTGTATCCCGGAGAAGCCCCAACGGGTAATGTGCGTGGGTAGTGCACCAGTTCTCCTGCCCGAAGAGACTGCTGCCCACCCAGAATTCACACCGGAGGACCCACTGTTGCCTCCTGAATCTCCCGGGATACCACTTGAGGACAATTGGAGAGAGACTTCCCTATACCCTGCACCTGATACCTCGCCCGCTTCGTCCAGTGAGTCCGACTTAGTGTTCTCCGAAGCAGAGGTTACCCCTGAGTCTCTACACCCCTCCGATCAGGCGGAGGATCTCCAGTTGTCTCCTGAACCCTTCGGGGTGCTACCTGGTAGCGAAAGGACAGAGACTTTCCTATACTTGGTACCTGATACCTCGGCTGCTTCATCCAGTGAGTCCGACCTAGTGTACTCTGAAGCAGAGGTTACCCATGAGTCTCTACACCCCTCCGACCAGGCGGAGGACCTCCAGTTGTCTCCAAAACCCTTCGGGGTGCCACCTGGTGGTGAATGGACAGAGACTTTCCTATATCCTGGATTTGATACCTCGCTTGCTTCGTCCAGTGAGTCCGACCTAGTGTACTCTGAAGCAGAGGCTACCCATGAGTCTCTACACCCCTCCGACCAGGCGGAGGACCTCCAGTTGTCTCTTGAACCCTTCGGGGTGCTACCTGATAGCGAATGGACAGAGACTCTCCTATACTCGGTACCTGATACCTCGGCCGCTTCTTCCAGTGAGTCTGACCTAGTGTACTCCAAAGCAGAGGTTATCCCCGAGTCTCTACACCCCTCCGACCAGGCAGAGGACCTCCAGTTGTCTCCTGAACCCTTCGGGGTGCTACCTGTTAGCGAATGGACTGAGACTTTCCTATACTCGGTACCTGTTACCTCGGCCGCTTCTTCCAGTGAGTCCGACCTAGTGTACGACAAAGCAGAGGCTATCCCCGAGTCTCTACACCCCTCCGACCAGGCGGAGGACCTCCAGTTGTCTCCTGAACCCTTCGGGGTGCTACCTGATAGCGAATGGACTGAGACTTTCCTATACTCGGTACCTGTTACCTCGGCCGCTTCTTCCAGTGAGTCCGACCTAGTGTACTCCGAAGCAGAGGTTATCCCCGAGTCTCTACACCCCTCTGACCAGGCGGAGGACCTCCAGTTGTCTCCTGAACCCTTCGGGGTGCTACCTGATAGCGAATGGACTGAGACTCTCCTATACTTGGTACCTGATACCTCGCCCGCTTCATCTAGCGAGTCCGACCTAGTGTACTCCGAAGCCGAGGTTACCCCCGAGTCTCTGCACTATTCCGACCCGGCGGAGGACCCCCAGTTGTTTCCTGAATCCTCCTGGGTACCACCAGATAACAAGGTAACAGGGACTTTTCTACACCTTGTACCTGATACCTCGCCCATTTCATCCTGTGAGCTTGACAAGATGTACCCCGAAGCAGAGGTTACCCCCGAGTCTCTGCACCCCTCCAACCCGGCGGAGGACTTCCAGTTGTCTCCTGAACCCTCTGGGGTGCTACCTGATAATAAGTGGAGAGAGACTTCCCTGTGTGCTGTTCCTGGTACTCCACCCGTTTCGTCTGTTGCTGAGGATGGCTGGATAGGAGGTAGCATCCTAGCTAACCAGATGAGACCAGTTTCTCCAGTGGACAGTGGAAGTGATCTCCTTGAAGTGAAGGATTGGCTCTCGAATTCCCCGCGGAACATTCTGGCAGGCCTGAAGAAGAGGGGGCGTAAGGGGGGGGGTACTGTAACATACCTGGCGGCGTCCTTGCATAGTGGTCCATCTCCCACTGTGCAAGAGCGCGCACTTGATCTCCAGTCCAGAATGTCTCTCTGGCTTCCCTCCATGCTGTCTGTTTGCCTCTGTGTCTGCTGCTTAAGGGCGGCGCCCGATCACTTCCTGCTTTTTGTACCTGCTGCAGGCACACCCCTTGTGCATCCTCAGCCTATTGCTGTCTGTCACCTGGTATTTAAAACAGCTGCTCCAATTAACCCATGCCTGAGCATCTTGCCCTGTCAGTTGGCTTTTGTCTCTGACATGCCAGGTCCTGTCTATGTTACCTGTCTTGCAGTATCTGTTCCCATGTCTGTACTGTGTCCTATCTGTGTACCTTAACCTGCAGTCTGTACTCGTTTCTTGCCTGTTCGTTCCGCTTTCCTGGAGGCTGTATTTCCAGGCCAGTCTGAACACGCTCCTTGCCTGTTCGTCTCGCATTTCTGGGGGCCGTATTCCCAGACCCGCTCCTGTATCCCGCTGCAGTGTCGGTCTCCTCCGTACACTCAGTTCCAGTCTGAACTCTCTCCTATCTTTTACCTGTTTTTTTCTCTATGTCCGTTCCTTTCCTTTTTCTGCAGAGTCTGAACTCGTACCTAACTCCTGCTCGTTGTCACTGTACTTCCGTTTGTGAGTTTGTGGTCCACTCGCTACTTCTCTGCAAGTACCCTGTGGGTATCTGCTTCTGCCTTTCCCTTCTAGTCTGTTCCGTGTGAACAGAGCCCTGTTCCCTCCGCGTCTGCGGTTTTCGCTTTGCTCAGCTCTGTCCGCCGCGTCTGCGGTTTTCGCTTTGCTCAGCTCTGTCCGCCGCGTCTGCGGTTTTCGCTTTGCTCAGCTCTGTCCACCGCGTCTGCGGTTCTCGCTTTGCTCAGCTCTGTCCGCCGGGTCTGCGGTTTTCGCTTTGCTCAGCTCTGTCCACCGCGTCTGCGGTTTTCGCTTTGCTCAGCTCTGTCCGCCGCGTCTGCGGTTTTCGCTTTGCTCGGCTCTGTCCACCGCGTCTGCGGTTTCGCTTTGCTCGGCCCTGTCCACCGCGTCTGCGGTTTCGAATTTGTCTCCCAGTCTGTACTGGACCCTACCCAGCCTGTGCTCTAGTCTGCCTGTTCCTGTATTCCCCGGTGTGGGTCAACAGCCATGTCCGGAGTCTGACCTGGAGTAGACCCTGGTTCCTCTGCTCGGTTCCTCCCTGGTGCACTGGCGTCGTATGCCGTCGTGCGACCTTGGTCGGATCGGGCAGATACTTAGTTACGCCCCTCCAGGCACTCTCCGGTTCATGGCACAGTGGAATCACTACATAAACACGCACACGCCAGTCAGTTCGGGCGTGTGCATTACATAGACCTTGTGAAAAAGGTACTAAAAAATTGTCATATTAGTGAAAATTAGCATGCCTGGCTTCATAGCCTGAGAACATGTTCACACGTTCAGTATTTGGTCAGTATTTTACATCAGTATTTGAAACTCAAAATCAGGAGTGGAACAATCAGAGAAAAAGTATAATAGAAACACGTCACCACTTCTGTATTTATCATCCACTCCTGGTTTTGACTCCCACTCCTGAGAAAAAATACTGACCGAATACTGAACGTGTGAATGTGGCCTTAATTCTGATATTTTCATCCTGCACACGCCTATAAAATAAGCTTTTGAAAGACGGCAAAAAACAAGATTCTTTAGAATTTCTTCAGAGGTTCATTAGTTCTAGCGAATGGAAATCTTAAAGAGGTTGGCCACTACTTTTTTATTGATGGCTTTGTAAGGCAGCGCTAGTCATCATGCTGGGGGACACTCGCTGCACCGGGTCAATTAAAGCACACCAGCCACGTTTTTCCAGTTTTCACACTCCAGCAGTTTATTATACAACAAAACTGCTATAACCGAGTCCAACTCAGTGGCTCGCCGACATATTACATATAATGTCCGGGAACCTTTCAAGTGGCAGACAGGCCAATTTGGCTCCAGTTGCAGCCCCCAGCAAAGTCACTTATAGAAATGTCCACATCAAGCAGTGTTTTACCTTTGCCGGGTTTTAGCTGCTTCAGACTTGTTCTGCCACCACTGTGGCTTTACGGCTTCCCAGATGGGGTTCTCCAGCCCTCGTTCCTTCAAAGGCTACTGGTATGTGAAGTTGACGCGCCCCCTGGGCCTGTGCTGTGTAGGGGAACCCGGAACCGGGCCTGTTGTAGGATGCTGGGGGTTGTAGTCTCCGTGGCGCTGACCCGGTCCGTGCCCAGAGTGGTCAAACCAGTGGCAGTCTATTGGTGTTATAATAAGTGTCCGACTACGCCACCCGTGGATTGCGGTCAGTGGGGACCGCCGCTGCGCTGCCGACCGCTGAGGCTGATGTTGTTTGCGCAGCCGAGTATGGGATAACTCCCCACAGGAGAAGTATTGCCTCAGGGCAGCTAATGTGGATGATGATGGGAGTGATGGTGTGAGTGTCCCGGTAGTAATGGTGCTGGTGCGGCGATGAAACACAGAGACTTGTAATTGCAGTTTCCAAAGCTTTACTCACGGTTGTTATTCTGGTCACTTGTGCACATGAGGGACCGCCTGAGCCGTGCTGCGTTCACCAGGCAAGGGACTCGACTAACTCCCAGGCAATACCAGAGCGTGGCACAGGGCTCCCTTCCTTTCCTTTCTCTGGCCGTCCCCACCAGTGACCCACCTTTGTCCAGCTTCCTCGGGCCTTCTGTTGGCGAAACCTCTCCCGGTTTCCCTGACCCTATGTGGTATGCCTTTCTGGTGGATGTAGTGAGGGGTCGCACCAAGATGTGGTAACAACCTTCGGTCTTTGGCTGAGGAATCTGTTGCCTCCACCAATTTGGGTTCCGGTACCCTGTTCTGCCAACCCTTCACCCTGTATCTCCTGGGCATATGGGGTTCCTTCTGCCTTCGTGTCTCTGGGCCTTTCTCTGTGTTCCTTGCTTCCTTTCTCCTCTGTTCCAGTTCCTTTCCTACTTTCCTTTCTGTTCCTTCTTCTCTCTCTCTCTCTCAGGCTCCAGCCTCCTGACAAGGCCTGCCTGCAGAGCAGAGCCCATGCAGGGGCTCTGCTTCCTGTCTTCTCCTCAGACTGTCTCCACTGAACTGAACTGAACTCTGTTCTAAGATGGTGCCCACCTTTTATACCTCCCTCTATGTGTGAGCCCAGGTGACTAGCAACCAATGGGCTCCTGCCTATGCCCAGAGACCCACCCCTATCTGCTCCTACACCACTGGGTATTCCTTTCCCCGCCCCACTCCAGCCAGGGACAGAAGCTGTCGTGCCTGCACTTCTGTGGGAGCACCGTTGAGCTGTCCCTCGGAAATGGGGTGTGTGTGGTGCATGCAGCTAAACGAGTCCTGGTCCACACTCCATCCTTACCCGGGAGTGGAATATCACACCTCTGGTCTGAGGTGCAATACCCCTGTAGCAGCCGAGCCCTCGGGGTGCTACATTCCCCCCTGGTAAATCACAGCACGTCCCCGGGCTGGAAAAGAGCAAAGACAATTCAAAAACATGCAATACTTTTTCAAAACTTTTCACATTAGAAACCGGCCGGCATTATTCAACTTCCCTTTATGGGAAACACTTTCTCTTTACTAGACATTATACTGCACTTTTAATATTACTGGAACTCTTTTGTCATATAACATTTTCTAGCAGCATATAAAACTATTCAGCATATCAAACTTTTTCTGGTAAAACATTTTAGTAGATTCTCTTCTTCACTGGCCACTGTGCAACTTGCGACCAGGTAAAGGTGCAACAGTCCATTTAATTCCGAGGTAGGCGTTGCAGTTTTTGTATAAAACCAGTAGGGGGCGCTTTAAGAAGCGCAACTATTTACAGGGGTGGCCGCTCTCAGTCCTCGGCCAGTGAGGATAGGGGAATGGCTGCTCACAGTCCTCAGCCTGGTTAGGGATTAGGGGCACACAGGTAACAGTCCCTTTAATAACTCCACACTAGTCCCAACGGGGACCACACTTCAATCATTTAACAGTTTCAGCAAGTTCTCATAACAGTTCTTGTACCCTGACGGGTAACTATGTACAGTTCAATTTACCGTTCATTAGTAACGGTGTCCTCCTGATGCTCCTTCCTCCTTGTACTCTTCAGACCCGTCCGGGCCCTCAGGGTAGTCCATGTCTGGGCGGTACCGCAGTTCCTCCTCTGTTAGATGGTGGACATGGAGGGCATACAGTCCCTTTGCGCCCTTGTGTAGCAGGCCTTGCGACCGGGCCTGGAGAAGGTCGCTGTTAATGACGCCCGGGGTCAGAGGGTGCGACTTTGGGCCTGGGCGCGGGCTGGTGGCGGCAGTGACCAGGGCTGGAGGGCTCGGCAGCAGGGCTTGTTGCGGGGTCTGGAGCAGGTCGGTGTTTTCAGCGCCTGGGATCGGCGGCTCCACCAGGGGGCCCGGGAGCAGGCTGACGCTGGAAGCGTCCGGGACAGGGAGACTCCTCTTACCTGCTCCCGCGACCGCTCCTGCATCACGCGTCTTCTCCTGGCGCTGGTCGGGGCCCGCGACGGCTGGGGCACTGCCGATGCTGGGCAGCTTGGTCTGCTGCCGGTCCGCCATCTTGCTCTCCGTTCCTGGTGTCCTCCTCCCCCCTGGTGGACCGTGGCCTACCTTGCGTTGATCTTCCTCCGTAGGCCGCGGCTCCGCAGTCGATCGTCGGGGTTGAGGACCTTGCGTCGCGCTCCTGTGACGTCAGCGTCGCTCCCTCTCCCTTCCAGGACCTTACGCAGCGTCAGTGCGTGGGGCGGAGCTTCAGATCTCGCGCGCTTTCGGCATCCACGCCCCTCTTCTTCCCGCGCTGTCCCGAAGATGGCGCCCGATGGCGGGAAAACGACTGCGGATGGCGGGAAGACGGCGGGAAACGACCCAAGATGGCATCCGATGGCGGGAAACGGTCCAAGATGGCGTCTGATGGCGGGAATCGGCTCCGGATGGCGGGAAACGACTCCGGACGGCGGGAAACTTCTGGAAATGGCGGGAGACTTCTTTTCAAGGTACATGCACAATCTTCTTCAGGCACGCAATACCCGCTTGTGGCGGGTTGGTAAAGATCCTGCCGACTACGCCAAAGTTGACGCGCCCCCTGGGCCTGTGCTGTGTAGGGGAACCCGGAACCGGGCCTGTTGTAGGATGCTGGGGGTTGTAGTCTCCGTGGCGCTGACCCGGTCCGTGCCCAGAGTGGTCAAACCAGTGGCAGTCTATTGGTGTTATAATAAGTGTCCGACTACGCCACCCGTGGATTGCGGTCAGTGGGGACCGCCGCTGCGCTGCCGACCGCTGAGGCTGATGTTGTTTGCGCAGCCGAGTATGGGATAACTCCCCACAGGAGAAGTATTGCCTCAGGGCAGCTAATGTGGATGATGATGGGAGTGATGGTGTGAGTGTCCCGGTAGTAATGGTGCTGGTGCGGCGATGAAACACAGAGACTTGTAATTGCAGTTTCCAAAGCTTTACTCACGGTTGTTATTCTGGTCACTTGTGCACATGAGGGACCGCCTGAGCCGTGCTGCGTTCACCAGGCAAGGGACTCGACCAACTCCCAGGCAATACCAGAGCGTGGCACAGGGCTCCCTTCCTTTCCTTTCTCTGGCCGTCCCCACCAGTGACCCACCTTTGTCCAGCTTCCTCGGGCCTTCTGTTGGCGAAACCTCTCCCGGTTTCCCTGACCCTATGTGGTATGCCTTTCTGGTGGATGTAGTGAGGGGTCGCACCAAGATGTGGTAACAACCTCCGGTCTTTGGCTGAGGAATCTGTTGCCTCCACCAATTTGGGTTCCGGTACCCTGTTCTGCCAACCCTTCACCCTGTATCTCCTGGGCATATGGGGTTCCTTCTGCCTTCGTGTCTCTGGGCCTTTCTCTGTGTTCCTTGCTTCCTTTCTCCTCTGTTCCAGTTCCTTTCCTACTTTCCTTTCTGTTCCTTCTTCTCTCTCTCTCTCTCAGGCTCCAGCCTCCTGACAAGGCCTGCCTGCAGAGCAGAGCCCATGCAGGGGCTCTGCTTCCTGTCTTCTCCTCAGACTGTCTCCACTGAACTGAACTGAACTCTGTTCTAAGATGGTGCCCACCTTTTATACCTCCCTCTATGTGTGAGCCCAGGTGACTAGCAACCAATGGGCTCCTGCCTATGCCCAGAGACCCACCCCTATCTGCTCCTACACCACTGGGTATTCCTTTCCCCGCCCCACTCCAGCCAGGGACAGAAGCTGTCGTGCCTGCACTTCTGTGGGAGCACCGTTGAGCTGTCCCTCGGAAATGGGGTATGTGTGGTGCATGCAGCTAAACGAGTCCTGGTCCACACTCCATCCTTACCCGCGAGTGGAATATCACACCTCTGGTCTGAGGTGCAATACCCCTGTAGCAGCCGAGCCCTCGGGGTGCTACAGTCTCACCTCACATCCAGCCTTTGCCTTCCAGGACTCTTGCCTTCCAAGCCTCTGGCCCTCCAAGGCTACTGGGATCGCTTACACCTAAGGATCCAGCCGCCGCCTTTCAGGCTTCACCAGGCTTCAATAGGCCTCACTAGGCCTCACACTCTAGCGGTGTCCCACATGGGAACAGGCCTCACGCCTTACACACTCTGTCTCAAAACTACCAGGGTTTATATATCTTCCAATGCACACAGGACCTGTGCTGATGTCACAGTCATGTGATCAGACATTCTGTGTGCACAGGACGTGTGCTATGTCACAGTCATGTGACCAGTCACCTGAGGGGGAGGTACATGGTCAGCCAAAACACATCCTGGACCATTACCGTAATGCTGCTGCATTACATATCCCCCCCCCCTGGTTCAAACTTGTGGGGTTGAACACATAATATACACAATCACATTATAACCCCCAGTTCACACAGAGACCATGTACTTGACAATAGAGATGAGCGTTGTTCGACTCGAACTGTTCGCCAATCTCAAATTCGAGCTGTTTTGGGCGGTGTTCGAGCCGTTCGGCGAACACGAACGATTTGAGAAAAATTCGGCTGTTCGAGGTTATGTTCGATAACTGTTCGTGCACCAAAATCATAACTGGATTTTTTCTCAGTAATGATGAAAATTAATGTTAATACGCAGTTTGAGTGTACAGCGGGGTGGGGGGAGGGGCAGGGGATGGATCTCTGCAGGAATAATGAAGATCTCCATTTTTTTTTCTCTTTCCCGCATTTACAGTGGGGAGGTGCAATCTGTCAGCCTATCAGCAGCGCACACACGGAGCGAAGTGCTTTTTTTCACACAAGCAAGGGCATGTGTGATTGGCAGTGTATGTCACATGTCCTTGCCCTATAAGACCAAGCCATTTTCCCCGTCGCCACCATTTTCTCACTGCTGCAGCTGCGTGTTAGACGGCACCGCTGTTGCTGTGTGCGCTATACCTTGTTAATTTCAAGCCAATTTTCGCACAAATCTACAGATAGCTTGGGAGTAGGGAATAGTTGTGATTGCAGTCCTTTTAAGGACTAGGTTACAGCATTTCCTACGACTTTTATCAGGCAGGTCTGTGCTCTTAAATAGATAGATTATGGGAGTAAAGACTAGTTGTAATTGCAGTCCTTTTCAGGACTAGGTTACATCAGTTCCTATCAGTTTTTGCCAGGCAGGTCTGTGCCAGTGCTGTGCAAGTTTTTTTCACAGCATTTGGCTGAATCTAGCAAAGCTAATCCTTTTTGGCCTATTGCAGAGTGTGTTAGTCAGTGGAGTAGCCTATCTGTGTTGCAAGATATACCACCTGTGTATAGAATACCAATTTTTTTACTGCACCTAGTGAAGTAAAATCTTTTGGGCATAGCATCATTCTATTAGTCCATCTATACTGACCTCCATCAGGTTGCAAATTGAATATAATTTTTTTCTGCATCTAGCTCTGAAAAAATATTTGGCCTTCTAGCAGTGTGTGGGACTTGTTCTATTAGTACATCTATACTGACCTCCATCACGCTGCAAATTCAAAATAATTTTTTGTCTGCATCTAGCTCTGAAAAAATATTTGGCCTTCTAGCAGTGTGTGGGACTTTCTCTATTAGTCCATCTATACTAACCTCCATCAGGTTGCAAATTAAAAATAATTTTTATCTGCATCTACCTCTGAAAAAATATTTGGGCTTCTAGCTGTGTGTGGGACTTGTTCTATTAGTCCATCTATACTGACCTCCATCAGGTTGCAAACTGAATATAATTTTTTTCTGCATCTAGCTCTGAAAAAATATTTGGCCTTCTAGCAGTGTGTGGGACTTTCTCTATTAGTCCATCTATACTGACCTCCATCAGGTTGCAAATTAAAAATAATTTTTATCTGCATCTAGCTCTGAAAAAATATTTGGCCTTCTAGCAGTGTGTGGGACTTTCTCTATTAGTCCATCTATACTGACCTCCATCAGGTTGCAAATTAAAAATAATTTTTTGTCTGCATCTAGCTCTGAAAAAATATTTGGCCTTCTAGCAGTGTGTGGGACATTCTCTATTAGTCCATCTATACTGACCTCCATCAGGTTGCAAACTGAATATATTTTTTTTCTGCATCTATCTCTGAAAAAATATTGGGCTTCTAGCTGTGTGTGGGACTTGTTCTATTAATCCATCTATACAGACCTCCATCAGGTTGCAAACTGAATATAATTTTTTTCTGCATCTACCTCTGAAAAAATATTTGGGCTTCTAGCTGTGTGTGGGACTTGTTCTATTAGTCCATCTATACTGACCTCCATCAGGTTGCAAACTGAATATAATTTTTTTCTGCATCTAGCTCTGAAAAAATATTTGGCCTTCTAGCAGTGTGTGGGACTTTCTCTATTAGTCCATCTATACTGACCTCCATCAGGTTGCAAATTAAAAATAATTTTTATCTGCATCTAGCTCTGAAAAAATATTTGGCCTTCTAGCAGTGTGTGGGACTTTCTCTATTAGTCCATCTATACTGACCTCCATCAAGTTGCAAATTAAAAATAATTTTTTGTCTGCATCTAGCTCTGAAAAAATATTTGGCCTTCTAGCAGTGTGTGGGACTTTCTCTATTAGTCCATCTATACTGACCTCCATCAGGTTGCAAACTGAATATATTTTTTTTCTGCATCTACCTCTGAAAAAATATTGGGCTTCTAGCTGTGTGTGGGACTTGTTCTATTAATCCATCTATACAGACCTCCATCAGGTTGTAAACTGAATATAATTTTTTTCTGCATCTACCTCTGAAAAAATATTTGGGCTTCTAGCTGTGTGTGGGACTTGTTCTATTAGTCCATCTATACTGACCTCCATCAGGTTGCAAACTGAATATAATTTTTTTCTGCATCTAGCTCTGAAAAAATATTTGGCCTTCTAGCAGTGTGTGGGACTTTCTCTAATAGTCCATCTATACTGACCTCCATCAGGTTGCAAATTAAAAATAATTTTTATCTGCATCTAGCTCTGAAAAAATATTTGGCCTTCTAGCAGTGTGTGGGACATTCTCTATTAGTCCATCTATACTGACCTCCATCAGGTTGCAAATTAAAAATAATTTTTTGTCTGCATCTACCTCTGAAAAAATATTTGGCCTTCTAGCAGTGTGTGGGACTTTCTCTATTAGTCCATCTATACTGACCTCCATCAGGTTGCAAATTCAAAATAATTTTTTGGCTGCATCTAGCTCTGAAAAAATATTTGGCCTTCTAGCAGTGTGTGGGACTTTCTCTATTAGTCCATCTATACTGACCTCCATCAGGCTGCAAATTAAAAATAATTTTTATCTGCATCTACCTCTGAAAAAATATTTGGCCTTCTAGCTGTGTGTGGGACTTGTTCTATTAGTCCATCTATACTGACCTCCATCAGGTTGCAAACTGAATATATTTTTTTTCTGCATCTATCTCTGAAAAAATATTGGGCTTCTAGCTGTGTGTGGGACTTGTTCTATTAATCCATTTATACAGACCTCAATCAGGTTGCAAACTGAATATAATTTTTTTCTGCATCTACCTCTGAAAAAATATTTGGCCTTCTAGCAGTGTGTGGGACTTTCTCTATTAGTCCATCTATACTGACCTCCATCAGGTTGCAAATTCAAAATAATTTTTTGGCTGCATCTAGCTCTGAAAAAATATTTGGCCTTCTAGCAGTGTGTGGGACTTTCTCTATTAGTCCATCTATACTGACCTCCATCAGGTTGCAAATTCAAAATAATTTTTTGGCTGCATCTAGCTCTGAAAAAATATTTGGGCTTCTAGCTGTGTGTGGGACTTGTTCTATTAGTCCATCTATACTGACCTCCATCAGGTTGCAAACTGAATACAATTTTTTTCTGCATCTAGCTCTGAAAAAATATTTGGCCTTGTAGCAGTGTGTGGGACTTTCTCTATTAGTCCATCTATACTGACCTCCATCAGGTTGCAAATTAAAAATAATTTTTATCTGCATCTAGCTCTGAAAAAATATTTGGCCTTCTAGCAGTGTGTGAGACTTTCTCTATTAGTCCATCTATACTGACCTCCATCAGGTTGCAAATTAAAAATATTTTTTTGTCTGCATCTAGCTCTGAAAAAATATTTGGCCTTCTAGCAGTGTGTGGGACTTTCTCTATTAGTCCATCTATACTGACCTCCATCAGGTTGCAAACTGAATATATTTTTTTCCTGCATCTACCTCTGAAAAAATATTGGGCTTCTAGCTGTGTGTGGGACTTGTTCTATTAATCCATCTATACAGACCTCCATCAGGTTGCAAACTGAATATAATTTTTTTCTGCATCTACCTCTGAAAAAATATTTGGCCTTCTAGCAGTGTGTGGGACATTCTCTATTAGTCCATGTATACTGACCTCCATCAGGTTGCAAATTAAAAATAATTTTTTGTCTGCATCTACCTCTGAAAAAATATTTGGCCTTCTAGCAGTGTGTGGGACTTTCTCTATTAGTCCATCTATACTGACCTCCATCAGGCTGCAAATTAAAAATAATTTTTATCTGCATCTACCTCTGAAAAAATATTTGGCCTTCTAGCTGTGTGTGGGACTTGTTCTATTAGTCCATCTATACTGACCTCCATCAGGTTGCAAATTAAAAATAATTTATATCTGCATCAAGCTCTGAAAAAATATTTGGCCTTCTAGCAGTGTGTGGGACTTTCTCTATTAGTCCATCTATACTGACCTCCATCAGGTTGCAAATTAAAAATAATTTTTTGTCTGCATCTAGCTCTGAAAAAATATTTGGCCTTCTAGCAGTGTGTGGGACTTTCTCTATTAGTCCATCTATACTGACCTCCATCAGGTTGCAAATTCAAAATAATTTTTTGTCTGCATCTAGCTCTGAAAAAATATTTGGCCTTCTAGCAGTGTGTGGGACTTTCTCTATTAGTCCATCTATACTGACCTCCATCAGGCTGCAAATTAAAAATAATTTTTATCTGCATCTACCTCTGAAAAAATATTTGGCCTTCTAGCTGTGTGTGGGACTTGTTCTATTAGTCCATCTATACTGACCTCCATCAGGTTGCAAATTAAAAATAATTTATATCTGCATCTAGCTCTGAAAAAATATTTGGCATTTTAGCAGTGTGTGGGACTTTCTCTATTAGTCCATCTATACTGACCTCTATCAGGTTGCAAATTAAAAATAATTTTTTGTCTGCATCTAGCTCTGAAAAAATATTTGGCCTTCTAGCAGTGTGTGGGACTTTCTCTATTAGTCCATCTATACTGACCTCCATCAGGTTGCAAACTGAATATATTTTTTTTCTGCATCTACCTCTGAAAAAATATTTGGGCTTCTAGCTGTGTGTAGGACTTGTTCTATTAGTCCATCTATACTGACTTCCATCAGGTTGCAAACTGAATACAATTTTTTTCTGCATCTACCTCTGAAAAAATATTTGGGCTTCTAGCTGTGTGTGGGACTTGTTCTATTAGTCCATCTATACTGACCTCCATCAGGTTGCAAATTGAATATAATTTTTTTCTGCATCTAACCCAGCCAATAGTTTTGGCCTAATACCACAGTTTGGCCACTCAGCTCTGCTCGGTTCCCATCCATTGTTTTTTTGTGCAAACAACTCCAGAGTTGTGAATTAGTTAACCACCAAAATGAGTGGAAAAAGGCCTGCTGCTGGTGGAAAGGGGAATAGGCGTGTTGGGAAGGGGAAAAAAGGTTGTGTCCGTGGGGTAGGTGTTAAAGCAACAGTAACATCTGCAGAAGAAAGACCATCTTCCAGCCAAACTAAAATGTCTACTTCTTTTAGCGGACAATGTGATAAGATCCCTTTCTTACGGCCACGCCAATCGCTACAAATTCCAGATGAGGCACAAAAACAGCAGGTGCTTCAACGGATATCAAGTGCTCCTTTAAGTGGGCTCTCCTCCACATCAACTTCAACATCACAAATACTCCAGTCCTCAAAGGTGTCACCCCAATCGCACTTGCTTCCTCACAGCTCCCAAATCTCAAGCTGCCCGTCTGAGTATGAGGTAGAACAGATGGTTGAGTCTGCAGAGCTGTTTACTCATACTATAGCCTGGGAATCAGAGGTAGACTCCAGCGCTTCTGTGAATCCAGACGAGGAAATGATCTGCACTGATGCCCAGAATCTTTATGAGTCGGATCCAGGACCAGACGCAGAAGGTTCTGACCATAATGTAGACCCTCATTCCCAAACTGTAACTCCTGTTGGTGGAGACAATGAGGAAGACGATGATGAGACTCAAATACCTGATTGGAGCGACAACTTTTGTTTTTAGTCAGGGCAGGAACAGGTTGGCTCTGAGGATGACGGGTGTGATAACGCACAGGGTGATGATGATGAGGTTGGAGATCCCACTTACTGTCAACCCACAGTCAGCCAAGAGATGAGGTCAGCAGAGGAGGTGGAGGAAGATGCTAGTGACGACGAGGTCAGGTTGCGCCTTCCTGGACAGAGACGTAGTACTGGAAGCACGTCAACAACTGCATCCTCAAACACAACTCTGCCTCTCACCACAAGTCGTGGTGGCTCTTCAGGTCGCATGGGTGCTAAGCCTTGCATAGCCTGGGCATTTTTTCAGATCGATAAAGATGACCCAACTCGTGTTATCTGTAACATTTATCAGCAAAAGCTAAGTAGAGGCCAAAAAATACATAGTTTGAGTACTTCATGCATGAACCGGCACATGGACATGAAGCATAAGTTGCAGTGGGAAGCTCAGTGTGCTACAATGCGGCCTAGCCGGCCGGGCCAACCACCGTCTGCCATATCTTGTGCATCCGCGGCCTCTTCATCCTCTGTGACTGGGGGGACAGCAGTCACACCTGTTTTGGGGCGCAGACCTGCCACCTCTTTACCCGCAACAGCCAGCGTGATTGGCAGGTCATCATTTTCTTTGGAGGTGGTAACACCAGCTGGTGTTGAGCGCTGTCCGACATCGATAGCACCACCTTTGGATCAAGGCAACCTAACATGTCCGCCTGCATCTTCCTCACAGACCGGCAGTTTGCCGGGGACACCCTTATCAACCCCGTCTAAGTACAATAGCCAGCCCTCGGTCCCTCAGATGTGGACAAGTAAAAGACCATTTCCTCCTAGCCATGAGAAAGCTAAGAGGTTGAATTTCACCATCTGCAAGCTCTTGGCTACAGAAATGCTGCCTTTCCGCCTGGTGGACACAGAGGATTTTCGAGACCTTATGTCCGTCGCAGTGCCGCAGTACCAGATGCCCAGTCGGCACTACTTCTCAAAGAAAGGTGTGCCTGCGCTCCACCAGCATGTCGCACACAACATCACCGCTTCTTTGAGAAACTCTGTGTGTGACAGGGTGCATTTCACCACAGACACTTGGACGAGTAGGCATGGACAGGGGTGTTACATGTCGCTGACTGGGCACTGGGTAACTATGGTGACAGCAGGACAAGGGGCTGCTGTCCAAGTCTTGCCGTCCCCACGAGTTGTGCGTCAATCCTCTTTATGTCAAAGTTCCTCCACTGCTTCTGTCTCCTCAACCTCCTCTCGGTCTTCCACCTGCACCCAAAGCCTGTCTGTTCATGCCACAAGCTTTCTAACTGCGCAGAAGGGATCCTGCACACCTCCTTACTATGCTGGCAGTAGGGCTCAACGTCATCAGGCGGTTTTTACTTTGAAATGTCTGGGAAATGTGAGTCACACAGCTGAGGAGTTGAGGTCAGCTCTGGGGAACCAATTTCATGAATGGTTGTCTCCACTGGACCTGAAACCAGGGAAGGCCGTGTGCGACAATGCTGCAAACCTGGGTGCGGCCCTTCGCCGGGGCAATGTCACACACGTGCCTTGTATGGCTCACGTGTTGAACCTGGTTGTCCAGCAATTTTTAGCCCACTATCCCAGACTAGATGGCCTTCTGCAGAGGGCACGGTCGCTGTGTGCTCACTTCCGCCGTTCGCATCCCGCAGCTCAGCGACTTACATCTCTACAGAAGTCGTTGGGCCTGCCACTTCACCGGCTAAAATGCGATGTGCCTACCCGGTGGAATTCAACTCTGCACATGTTGCAGCGACTGTGGCAGCACCGACAAGCCCTGGTGCAATACGTTCTGACGTATAGCCTGGGCCAACGAGATCCAGAGGTGGGGCAAATTACGCTGGAGGAGTGGTCTCAGATCAGGGACCTATGCACCCTTCTGCACAGTTTTGAAATGGCGACGACGATGTTTAGTGCTGACGATGCCATTATCAGCATGACTATTCCGGTGATTTACATGCTGGAGCACATGTTAAACAGAATTCGGAGTCAGGTGGTGGCACAAGAGGAGGTGGAGGAAGTAGAGGAGGAGGAGTTGTATGCGGAAGGGCTAACATCTGCAAGGTCCAGACGGTCGGCAGCACCAAGGCGGCAGGCATGTGAGGGTGGGGGAGATGGTTTTACCAGGGCGCATGGTAGCAGCCAAACTAGTGAGGAACGTGCAGGAGCCCAGGAAGAAGTGGAGGACGAACTGATGGAAGACTCATCAGATGAGGGAGACCTTGATCACATTTCTGTTGTGCGAGGTTGGGGGGAGAGGACAGAGGAAGGAAGCATGATTGTTACCTCGCCACCAACACAACAGGGACTTGGTGCTCCTGGATGCGCAACACACATGAGTGCCTTCTTGCTGCACTACCTGCAACATGACCCTCGAATTGTGAGAATTAGAAATAATCCTGACTACTGGGTTGCCACACTGTTAGATCCCCGGTACAAAAGTAAATTTGCAGAAATTATTCCTGCCATAGAAAGGGATGCACGCATGCAGGAGTATCAGCAGAGACTGTTGCAGAATCTTACATGTGCTTTTCCACAAAACACCAGTGGTGCACGTAGTGAATCTCACAGTTCCAACTTGCCAACCGTGGGACCGTCAAGTGTTCAGCACTCAAACCGTAACAGAACCACAGTATCTGCTGGTAAAGGTGGCTGGGACCCTAGGAGGCAGCGATCATGCTATTATAGAATTTTGGATAACTAGAGGAGGAAGACATGTGAAGACTCAAACTTCAAGGTTAGATTTTAGAAAGGCAGATTTTAAGAGACTCAGAAAGAGAATAGGAGGGATCCAATGGCTGGATGTCCTTAAGGACAAAAATGTCCAGGAAGGATGGGAAATTTTTAAAAATGAGATTCTCAAAGCACAATCGTTAACAATCCCGAAAAGTAGGAAGAATGGGAAGCATTTAAGGAAACCAGGATGGATGAACACAGAACTTAAACACATGCTAAAAAGAAAGAAAGAAATGTTTATTAAATGGAAAGAGGGAGGCATATCTAAAGAAGATTATAATGCAGTCTGCAGATCCTGCAGGGCACGTATCAGGTTAGCTAAAGCTGACAATGAATTAAGGCTTGCAAGAGATGTCAAAAGCAATAAAAAAGGATTTTGTGGGTATGTCAAAAGTAAAAGAAAAGTCAAAGATGCTATAGGATTTTTACAGGATGAAAATGGAAAAATGGTAAGAGAGGATGCTGAGAAGGCCGAACTTTTTAATTCCTGTTTTGCATCTGTTTTCTCTCAGAAAGAAAATGTAACATCAACTGATCTTCACTGTCCTTTTAAAGGAATAGAGGAATCCAAGTTATCTGTAAACAGAAAGATTGTGAGGGAATATTTAGCTAACATAAATGAGTTCAAGTCTCCAGGTCCAGATGAATTACACCCCAGAGTACTGAAGGAGATCGTAGAAGAAATTTTAGAACCACTCTCCATAATCTTTGAAAATTCTTGGAGAACAGGAGAAGTCCCAGAAGACTGGAGAAGAGCAAATGTTGTTCCTATCTTCAAAAAGGGGAAGAAGGTGGAACCAGGGAACTATAGGCCGGTGAGTCTGACTTCTATACCAGGAAAGATCTTTGAACAAATTATTAAACAACATGTATGTAAGTACATGGATAAGAATGAAGTGATTAACCAGAGTCAGCATGGGTTTGTAACTAACAAGTCATGTCAGACTAACTTAATTTCCTTCTATGACAGAATCACTGACTGGGTGGATCAGGGAAATGCTGTAGATATAGTATATCTTGACTTCAGCAAAGCATTTGACAAAGTATCTCACACCATCCTTATTGAAAAAATGACCAAGTATGCAATGGACCAGGCAACTGTTAGGTGGATTCATAACTGGCTTAGTGATCGGACTCAAAGGGTGGTTGTAAATGGCTTCACATCCAGCTGGATGAATGTCTCAAGTGGGGTACCACAGGGCTCCGTCCTGGGACCTGTATTGTTCAACATCTTTATCAATGATTTAGATGAAGGAATTGAGGGTAAACTGATTAAATTTGCTGATGATACAAAGCTAAGAGGGATAGCTAATACTAGAGAAGAGAGAGAGAGGATTCAAAAAGACCTAAATAAACTGGAGCAGTGGGCAGCAACCAACAGAATTGTTTTTAACAGGGAAAAATGCAAAGTACTACATCTGGGCAATAAAAATGAAAAAAGCATATACAGAATGGGAGGAATAGAGCTAAGCAACAGTACATGTGAAAAAGACTTAGGTATACTAATAGATCATAGACTGAACATGAGTCAACAGTGTGATGCAGCAGCAAAAAAGGCAAATACAATTCTGGGATGTATTAACAGAAGCATACAGTCTAGATCACGTGAAGTCATTATCGGTCTTTACTCCTCTTTGGTCAGACCTCATCTGGAATACTGTGTACAGTTTTGGGCACCACATTTTAAAAAAGACATAGACAAACTGGAGCAAGTTCAGAGAAGAGCGACCAGAATGGTGACTGGTCTGCAAACCATGTCCTATGAGGAACGGTTGCAGGATTTATTTGGGAATGTTTAGCTTGCAAAAAAGAAGACTGAGAGGAGACTTAATAGCTGTCTACAAATATGTCAAGGGCTGTCACATTGTAGAAGGATCATCTTTATTCTCATTTGCACAAGGAAAGACTAGAAGCAATGGGATGAAACTAAATGGGAGGAGACACAGATTAGATATTAGAAAAAACTTTTTGACAGTTAGGGTGATTAATAAGTGGAACAGGCTGCCACGAGAGGTGGTGAGTTCCCCTTCAATGGACGTCTTCAAACAGAGGCTGGACAGACATCTGTCTGAGATGATCTAGTGAATCCTGCTTTGAGCAGGGGGTTGGACCAGATGACCCAGGAGGTCCCTTCCAACTCTACCATTCTATGATTCTAACATCAATTTTGCGGAATCATTTCACCACTTTTTTAGCCCATCCTTTGCAAGGCCACAGGAGACAAGAAGTCTGACACATAGTCAACGCCTAGAGACGATGGTACAGGAGTATCTCCAAGTAAACATTGAAACCATGACTGTGTCACTGGACCCTTGCTCTTTTTGGGCTTCCAATCTGGATAAATGGCCGGAGCTAGCCACTTACGCCTTGGAGATCTTGTCATGCCCCGCAGCCAGCGTTCTGTCTGAACGTGTGTTCAGCGCAGCTGGTGGTGTGCTGACAGATAAGCGCACGCGGCTCTCCACTGATAATGTAGACAGACTCACGTTCATAAAGATGAACAAATCATGGATCCGAAATGACTTTTCTACCCCTGTGTCATCCTGGGGAGAGTAAAAGCTTGATGATTGGTTAAAATCACCCTACCAACCGTTTTAAGCTTTCAAATTACTAATCATGTTTACCTGTATCTTGGCTGGAAAATAATTTGGGCTTTGTAGCAGTGTGCAGCACTGATTCTATTAGGCCATCTATAATAAGCTCCACCAGATTTAAAATTACTAATCATGTTTATCTGTATCTTGACTGGAAAATAATTTTGGCTTTGTAGCAGTGTGCAGCACTGATCCTATTAGGCCATCTATACTAAGCTCCACCAGATTTAAAATTAATAATAATTTTTAGCTGCATCTAGCCCGGAAAATAATTTTGGGGCTCCGAGATGCGCAAGACACATAAGTGCCTTCTTGCTGCACTACCTGCAACATGACCCTCATATTGTCAGAATTCGAAGTAATCATGACTACTGGGTTGCCACACTCTTAGATCCCCCAAACTTTTCGATCAACCTTTTCATTTTAATAAAGACCAAAAAAATGGTCCCAGGGCTGTTGCTTAGATGTGAACTGCCTCCCGCCATCATAGACACTCCTTTTGATGATGCTCCAGAGGTTCTGAATGGGGTAGAGGTCAGGGGAGCATGGGGGTCACACCATAAGTTTGTCCCCTTTTATGCCCATATCAGCCAGAGATGCAGATGTTTTATGTGCAGCATGAGATGGTGCATTATCATGCAAAAAAATTATCTTGCTGTGAAATACACGGTTCTTCTTCTTGAACCATGGCAGGAAGTGCTGTTTGAGAAAATCCACATACATTATGGAGTTCATCTTTAGCGCCTTCAGGGATCCTAAAGGGGCCGACAATCTCTCTCCCCATGATTCCAGCCCAAAACATTACTCCACCTCCTCCTTGTTGGTGCTGTAGCCGTGTTTGCGTGGGGTGTCCATCAACCAGCCATCCTCCACTCCATCCATCTGGACCATCGAGCGCTGCACGGCACTCATCCGTGAACAAAACAGTTTTGAAATCAGTCTTCATGTAATGTTTGGCCCACTGGAGCCGTTTCTGCTTGTGTGAAGTGGATAGAGGAGGTCGACAGGATGGCGTATGCACAGCTGCAAACCTCTGAAGGACCCTGCATCTTGTTGTTCGGGGGACGTTGGAGGCACAAGCAGCTTCAAAAACTTGTCTGCTGCTATGACAAGGGTTTTTTGCCGCTGCTCTTTCAACCTGACGTAATTGCCTGTAGGAAAGAGTCCTCAATTTGCCCTTATCAGCACGCACACGTGTGTACTGTGAATCAGCTACATACTTCTTGATTGCCAAGACACTTCATCCTGATCATCGCACAATGTTGATTGTAGTCATGCCTTGACCTAAACTCTCCACAATTTGTTGCTTCTCAGCAGCCGACACATCCTTTTTCTTTCCCATTTTGGCAGAAAATGTAGGCTGCTTAATAATGTGAGACAGCCTTCTTAAGTAGTCTTGCCTTTCATTGGACACACCTGCCAAACTAATTAGCACAGGTGTCTGCAATTGCTTACAGTGATATAAAGAGCCCTGACACACATCACCATCAATGAGTTTAACTGACAAACAAACAAATTCTTCCCTTATCACTCCTAAACACTTTTTGCATAATAATTTGGAACACAGTGTACATGTGCTTTTCCACAAAACACCAGTGGTTCACGTAGTGAATCTTACAGTTCTAACTTGCCAACCGTGGTCTGTATGGAGTTGTTCAATAAAGGGCCCAAAATTAAGATAACATAGATGGGAGAGGTCTCTATGAATAGGAATTCCTAAGTATTTGATACCCTGTGAGGGCCAGGCAAAGGGAAAGTTGGACTGGATGGAATTCTATATGGATTTGGGGAGGGAGACATCGAGGGCCTCAGACTTCGCTGCATTGATTTTAAAATTTGACCATGTAACAAAGTGATCTATTTCAGCCATAACAGCATGGATGGATATATGTGATTGAGTGATATATACTAGGACATCATCAGCAAATAGAGAGCACTTGTACTCGGTGCCTCCCACCTCAATCCACCTAATATTGGGGTTATGGCGAATTGATGAGAGCAGGTGCTCCGTCACTAGGATGTATAAGAGAGGGGACAGAGGACATCCCTGCCTTGTCCCATTGGTGATTGTGAAAGGTGATGAAAATGTTCTGATGCACCCCCTGGGCCTTGGGACACCCGGAGCCGGACCCTTTTTGGTGGATGCTGGTGGTTGTAGTCTTCGTGGCGGCGACCCGGTTCCGTGGCTCAGGGTGGTCAAACCAGTGGCAGAACTATTTATGTGGTTTTGATGTTTAAATGTCAGACTACGCCACCCGTGGATTGCGGTCAGAGTGAACCGCCGCTGCAGGGCAGACCGCTGAGGCTGGTGTTGTGGGTGCAGCAGAGCGTAGCATAACTCCCCACGGGAGGAGTATAGCCTCAGGGCAGTGTTTGCGGAGGATGGGGGTGATGGTGCAGGGCAGCAGCAGTAACGACACGGAGTCAGTGATGCAGTCCAGGGCCTTTACTCACAGTTCTTATTATCCAGACCACGTCTGCAGGTAACGGCTGCCCACATCGTACTGTGCTCACCAGGTGAGGGGCTCAGACAACTCCCAGATAACTTTGGAGCGCTTCACAGGACCCCCTTTGTGTGTCCTTTGTCTGGCCTTTCTTACCAACCCTTCTGTCTGGCTGCCTCGGGCCTCCTCTTGGTAAACTTGGCGCCAGTTTCCCTGACCCTATGTGGTGCCTTCCTAGCGGGTGTAGCGAGGGGCTGCGCCACATAAAATGTCACAGCCTCCGGTTTCTAGCTGAGGGTCTTTTCCTGCCTCCACTAGTTTCGGGGACCGGTCTCCCCCTTTGGCCTGACCCCTCCACGCAGGTGGATTCGGGCGTGCGGTGGCGACTCGCCCGTCCGCACCCCTGGGATCCCTTCATTCCTCGTTCCTGGAGCCCTCTCCGCTCCTCTTCCTTCCTTCTCCCTCTTCCAGGCCTGGGCCTCTGTTACTAGGCCCGCCACCGGAGCAGAGCTCATGCAGAGCCCCTGCTCCCTGCCACTTCTGCTCAGACTTCTCTGCACTGAACTAAGATGGTGCCCACCTTTTATACTCCCTTCTCAATGCACCCAGGAACTGCTTCCTCCCTGCTCCTGCACTACAGGGTTCCCCTTCCTCAGTGTTCCCTCCCCCCACTCCAGCCAGGGACAGGGACTGTCGTGCCCATCTCAGAGGCATATTGGTCGCCCTGCCCCACGGCAATGTGGTGTAATGCATGCAGGTGTCGGGTCCTGATCCACACTCCATCCTTACCTGAGAGTGAGATATCACACCTCTGGGTGAGGTGCAATACCTCTGTAGCAACTGAGCCCTCAGGGTGCTACAGTTCCATTTATCTTCAGCCTAGGTGACGTATTGTGATACAGGGCCATGATTTTGGCTATAAAAGGGTCCCCTAGACCCCTACCCCAAGCTTTTTAAGAGAATCATATATGGCGTGCCAGGAGACTCTATGGAATGCTGTTATGTTCTGCTACCAAAGCTAAGGAAAGAGAGGAGATCTGTCCCTACTATAGGACTCAGCTGAATCCCTACGATGTAACAGGGAACCTGATCCTGCGATCAGACCTGCTAAAGTCCTAATCTAGTCTGTACGGAGACCTATAGATGTGGGGAGGGAATCCCTACAAGTACTAAGGACTGGGAGGAATATGGGACACCTCCTAACAGAAATAGTAGCAGACAGACGAACAAACAAAATAGATAGAACATAGAGGTCCGTAGACAAGCAAACTAACAGAGTTAGATACAGAGCACAGGCTAGCTAGAAAGTAGATATACAATGAAGTCCAGCAAAGCCAGAAGGGCGGAGCAGGATTAAATAGGCCAACAAGGTCATGTGACCAGCAAAGGAAAAAAAACCTAACAGCAAGGTTCTAACAGTACCCCCCCTTCTAAGAGGATCCTCCGGATCCCCTAGGACCAGGCTTATCAGGAAATCTCCTGTGAAACGCTCTGATAAGTCTGGACGCGGAAACATCATCTGACCTCACCCAAGAGTTATCCTCGGGTCCGAAACCTTTCCAGGCCACAAGATACTGCAAACTACCTCTATACCGTCTAGAGTCAAGGATGCGAGAAATTTCATATTCCCCGTCCTCCACCACCGGAGGAACAGAGGCAGAGGCGTCACCATCCGACACAACAGCTTTTTTTAACAGAGAGACATGAAAGACCGGATTAATTCTCCAGGAGGTAGGAACCTCCAACCTAACAGCAGATTGGTTGACAACCTGAAGCACCTTAAAGGGCCCTACAAACTTGGGACCCAATTTCTTAGAAGGAATCCTCAACCGCAGATTCCTAGAGGACAACCAAACCATGTCACCAACAGCGAACAAAACCTCCTGTCGTTTCCTATCAAAGTAGTCTTTAGATTTTCTGTTGGCCTCCTGAAGATTACCACGCACATCCGTCCAAACTCTTTCCAAATCACCGGAAAAATTCTCCTCCTCAGGCACGGCAGATCCCAACTTGGAGAACGACCCAAACGACGGATGTCTCCCATAACAACAAAAAAAAGGCGAACAACCAGCAGAAGAAGATGTATGATTGTTCAGAGCAAATTCAGCAAGTGGCAGAAACTCAGACCACCCCTCTTGATTGTCTGCCACAAAACAACGCAAGAACTGCTCAACATCCTGGTTTTTCCTCTCTGTCTGGCCATTAGATTCAGGATGATATCCGGACGAAAACGACAAATGAATTCCCAACCTGTCACAAAAGGCACGCCAAAAACGAGCCACGAACTGAGGACCCCTATCAGAAACAATGTCAGTAGGAACGCCATGAAGTCTGACAATTTCCTTGACAAAGGCCTTAGCGAGAGTTTTAGCGCAGGGCAGTTTGACGAAGGGAACCAAGTGACACATCTTGCTAAAACGGTCCACGACCACCCAGATGACAGTAAAACCCTCAGAGGGGGGAAGGTCAGTTATAAAGTCCATAGCCAAATGTGTCCAAGGAGCACTGGGGACCTCCAAAGGACAAAGTAACCCCGCAGCAGGAGTATGTGAGGACTTAGATCTAGCACATATAATACATTGGCGCACCCACTTAATGACTTCCTTCTGCCATCCAGGCCACCAAAAACTGCGACCCACCAGTCTCTTGGTCTCAGAGATTCCGGGATGACCTGCCAACCGAGATTCGTGACACTCAACAAACAGATCTCTCCTAAAGGTCCCAGGCACAAACAACCTCCCATGAGGAGTGTTAGATGGGGCATTCTCCTGAGCTTTAAGAATCTCATCTTCCAAAACGGAGTCTAAAGCAGCTATCACAACACCTTCTTGTAAAATGTTTTCCTCTTTCTCAGCACCGACTATGGGAGAAAAACTGCGAGACAAGGCATCCGCCTTAACATTCTTAGTACCAGGGATGTAAGTAACGGAGAAATTAAACCGCGAGAAAAACAGTGCCCACCTAGCCTGACGGGCATTCAGGCGCTTGGCAGCATCAAGATATATCAGATTTTTATGATCCGTAAGAACCTGAACGGGAAATTCCGCACCTTCCAAGAAGTGGCGCCAGTGTTCAAATGCGAGTTTAATAGCCAATAATTCCCGATTACCAATATCGTAATTCAATTCAGTCTCCGAAAAATTTTTTGAAAAAAAGGCACAGGGATGTAATCCATCCCCGTTATCCTGAGACAATACTGCGCCAACCCCCACAGAGGAAGCATCAACCTCAACCAAAAACGGCCTAGTAACATCAGGCTGCATAAGGATGGGAGCAGAGGTGAACCTCTCTTTGAGATACACAAAAGCTTCAATGGCCTCAGAAGACCACTGAACCGCATCAGCACCTTTCCTGGTGAGATCAGTCAGAGGTTTGACAATACTAGAAAAATTTTTTATGAATTTTCTATAGTAATTGGCGAAACCCAAAAACCTCTGTATCGATTTCAAACCAATAGGCCTAGGCCATTCCTGCACAGCCTGAACCTTAACCGGATCCATCTCAAAACCTTTGCTGGAGATAATGTAGCCCAAAAAACTAATTCTCTGTACAGCGAACTCACATTTCTCCAGCTTAGCAAAAAGCGAATTGTCCATTAATAACTGTAATACCTCACGCACGCTCCGCCAATGAGACTCCAGATCTGGCGAATAAATCAAAATGTCATCCAAATACACAACCACATTTTTACCGATCAAAGGTCTAAGGATGTCATTAATCAGATTCTGAAAAAATGCAGGAGCATTAGTAAGACCAAAAGGCATAACCAGATTCTCAAAATGACCCACAGGAGTGTTAAAAGCAGTCTTCCATTCATCACCCTCCTTCATGCGCAACAGATTGTATGCCCCCTTAAGGTCAATTTTAGAGAACCACTTGGCCCCCAATAACTGGTTAAACAGATCAGGAATCAATGGCAGTGGGTAAGGATTGCGTACCGTAATTTTGTTAATCTCACGAAAATCCAGACAAGGACGTAAACCGCCGTCCTTTTTTTTTACAAAAAAAAATCCAACCGCCACAGGAGACTTAGAGGGCCTAATGTGACCGGCGGCCAAGCTTGTCTGTATGTATTCCTCCAAAGCCTTCCTCTCAGGAATAGTAAGGTTAAATAAACGACTCTTAGGAAGAGTCGCTCCAGGGACAAATTCAATAGAACAATCATAGTCTCTATGGGGAGGCAAAACCTGCGATTCTTTCTCAGAAAAAACTCTCCAAAAATCCTGAATAGGAACAGGCAATTCCCCCCTATCCACAGCTGCAATACGCCCGTTACAACACTTGTCATAACATTTATGGCTCCAGGATTTAATTTCACTGGTAGACCAATCCAGTACAGGATTGTGAAATTTTAACCAGGGCAAACCCAATATTACTGGAGAAGGCAAGTTATTCAACACTACCAAATCCAATTTCTCATGGTGAACACCATTAATAGTGAGAGGAAATTCACTGACCTTGAGAGTAATATTCTTCAAAGGGGAACCATCCACAGAAACCACAGCAATGGGGGATGATAAAGGTTCAGGTTTTAAATTGAGTTTTTCCACGAATCCCCCATCAATTACATTCAGTGTAGACCCGCAATCAACAAACACCCGAAATTCCATTAATTTTTCCTGAGCAATCGTGGAAGCAGCTAAAAATATACCCTTGGAATTTAAACAGGCAATACGGGCGTGACTGACCATTTTTTTTTCTTTCTTCATACGAAGCTCACAGCCTTTAATCAAATGACCAGATTTTCCGCAATAGAAACACAAGCCTTCCGAAAAACGACGGTCTTTTTCTTGAGAGCGAGGTGCCACCGATCCAATCTCCATCGGTTCACCACTGTTAGTACACACATTATCATAACCAGAAACTGACATAGCAGAGGATTTGCTCTCATTAACCCTAGCACGCAGTCTTCTATCCACCCGTATAGCTAATTGCATAGCCTGTTGCAAATCCTCAGGTGTAGGATAAGCAATTAGCAGGTCTTTAACCCTTTCACTGAGCCCAGCAAGAAATAGACTTTTCAGAGCAGAATCGTTCCACCCTATTTGAGTGGACCAACGACGAAAATGTGTACAATATTTTTCCACATTACCTGATCCTTGTTTTAAACGTCTCAACTCAGTCTCAGCTGATGCGACACGGTCAGGATCATCATATAATAGTCCCAAAGCAGAAAAAAAACTATCCACTGATCTGAAGCATGAATCACTAGGTTGCAAAGAAAAGGCCCACTCCTGAGGCTCTTTGCGCAAAAGTGACATTATGAACCCTACGCGCTGGGATTCATCCCCAGAGGACTTAGGTCTCAAACGAAAATACAATAAGCAAGCATTTTTAAATGAAAAAAATTCTCGGTGTTCACCAAAAAATAAATCCGGCAAACATACCTTAGGCTCCAAGAAATGTGCTCCAGGACAGTTACTCACGTGCTGACGGAGCTCGGCCACCTCCAGAGAGAGTCCCTGCAGGCGATGAACCAAATCCTGAACCGACACCATGATGGAACAGAAAAATCTTTCCTTAGAGAATTTGCAGGCTGGACTTACTGTTATGTTCTGCTACCAAAGCTAAGGAAAGAGAGGAGATCTGTCCCTACTATAGGACTCAGCTGAATCCCTACGATGTAACAGGGAACCTGATCCTGCGATCAGACCTGCTAAAGTCCTAATCTAGTCTGTACGGAGACCTATAGATGTGGGGAGGGAATCCCTACAAGTACTAAGGACTGGGAGGAATATGGGACACCTCCTAACAGAAATAGTAGCAGACAGACGAACAAACAAAATAGATAGAACATAGAGGTCCGTAGACAAGCAAACTAACAGAGTTAGATACAGAGCACAGGCTAGCTAGAAAGTAGATATACAATGAAGTCCAGCAAAGCCAGAAGGGCGGAGCAGGATTAAATAGGCCAACAAGGTCATGTGACCAGCAAAGGAAAAAAAACCTAACAGCAAGGTTCTAACAAATGCTTTCTCAGCATCCACCGAGAGTATCTAATTACAAATTTTTAACTGCATCTAGCCCAGGAAATACTTTGTGCCTAGTAGCAGTGTCTGCTAGTCAGCGGATTATCCCGGCTGTTAAGCAAGCTACACCACCTGTAGTTTGGACACTTAATTTTTTCAAAGGAAATGCTTCGGGACCACGGGATACTCAGTGAAGAGCATCAGGAGGCACCCCAAGGCATAGGGGCTGGGACTGGCAGTAGGATGCCTTGCGGTGGACAGCCGAGCTCGATCCTTATAAAAGCTTTTTAACTGCAGCAGCTTTAGTGGACGCTACTGGAGCTGGAATTACGCGGCTGCTGGCATGAGACTTGACCTCCAATAGATCCTTGTAAATGGATTTAAAGTGTATTCATTCAAATTAGAGAGACAATTTAAATTAAAAAGCTTAGAGCTGCCTCCACCACAGGGGGGCTCGCTCGACCCACCAGCGGACAGGCACCAGTATTGGGAGAGGGGGGCTGGCCGTCAGGGTTCACCGCGGCTCTGGCACAAACCCGGCGACACGGAGGTGGCACGGGCAGGAGCGGACTGAACGTGTCGGCTTCTCACTTTTTGGATTTTAGAAGGGCATGACATGCCTATATCTGTGTCTCCCCCTCCTTTTACTCCTCCACCTCTTTTCTTTTCGCATGACTATATGTACTTGTCACTTTTCCATGTGTTAGTTGTGTCTTCTGAGCAGTTTGTCAGCTTTTGGACACCTTTGAAGGTGTTTTCTATGTGTTTCTATGTGTTTTTGTTTGCCTGCCATTGGTTTTAACGGTGTTCGAAGGTGTTCGATGAACAGTTCGACGAACAGTTCGGCGAACACACGGGTGTTCGACGAACCGAACCGAACTCGAACACTACGGGGGTGGCTCAACACTACTTGAAAATTGCGCTGCTCAGCCCCTGGAACATTAGTCAATGACATTAGCCCATTCCTTAGGGACCTACCATCTGTCATTGTCACTGACTTCATCAAGTCACCTTTCCGGGTCGTAACCTTGTCAGACCTCCCCCGCTCCCAGCGGTCCATACAGCAGTGTGACTCACACGCCCTGGTATCTAAGGTCCGATTAGACTCCGTACTGTCCCGTACTCTATTGGGTCATTTGTATGGGCCTCTCAAACCTGAGTTACTGGAGGTCTCACTACCTCTAAACCCACGCCCACTATTCTCAGGACATCTTGAAAGGTCCCTAACTTCAGCTGTAGCTGTTCTGTTACTTAGGGGGCCCTTTCTCTGTCTGGTCTCACAATTTCTAGACGGCTGCCATCTTCTGCTGCTCCGATGATGCTGTCTTTCCATTCGCAGTCTAGCGAGATTCAACTGTTCTACCTCTCGCAGGTAGGTCACTCGGTACTCCATCAGCATGCGTATATATGCAAGACTTTCTTCCGTTCCTACAGCGGAGAATGACACCATGTCGTCTTCATCTGGTATCCAGTCCTGTCGATCACGTGGACTGCTTACTCTTATCACACCAGACTTCTTTACCATCATCTGCATGGCTCGGCCATTTCTCCCAATGAGCTTTCTCACTAGAACATGAGGCACCCGGATGACCTCTTCCCGCAGACTGTGAGCTTTTCTCATAAGCTCCAGTTGTCTAACGGCTTGTTTCGTCTTCAACCGGAGAAACCGCTTCGTGCGAATATATCGCCAGTGCATGTCACTTAGGATCGCCACCCTCTTCACTGTGACTTCGGTCGTGGACAGGACCACCAGCTGTTTAGCTTCTAAGGTCGAGTACACCTCACAGGCTCCCACGGCCTTCTTAAACTCTTCATGCATGGACTCACTGGTGCATTCTTCTCTCAGATCCTCGGGTACATCTATGAGGCATTTGTACCGAGATGTTTCTGTCTCACCAGTGGTTTCCAGACGATCAACCAGCTCAGGTTTCAGGGACAACTGACTTTCAGCTTCTTCACCCTGCATGCTTCCCCTGAGCTGACTCACAGCTACAACTTCAAGAATTTTTGTCTTGACCACTTCCATCTCATATTTATCTTCTGTTGACACACTCTTAGCTCTCCTCAGGTCCACCTTCTCATGGTATAAAGGAGTAAGTGCAACTTTTTTTTCCTTTTCCTTCTCCAAGGAGGCCTCGTTCACTGAGTGATACTTTGCCAGGCGACTTTTGAGCTTGAAAACTTCTTCCTCTAGCTCAGCTACTCGCCTCTCAGCAGCCCATCTCTGAAGCTCTTCCTGCTTCAGCTGCTCCTTTAACAGTAGAGTTCTCTCAGACCTCTCTGTCTCCAATGTGCCCACTCTGCTCTCAACAGCCAGTCTCTCAAGCTTCTCTTACTTCAACTGGGCTTGTAGCGTCTCCTTGAGCTCTTTGATCTCGGCTTTCACATCCACCAAGTCACCCAAGTTCGCATTATTCGAGTAGGTATTTGTTTCATACCTCCCATCTCCAGTGGCCAACTCCTGGCTCTGGTCTGTGGCTTCTCCGACAGACTCCTCCATCTTTTTCTGCTCAGCTTCCATCTTGCTGATTATTTCCTTAAGGCATGTCTCTGCCCTCTGGAGATTATCACAGAACGTCTGCAGCTCCTTCACCTGAGCTTCCAGACCTAGGGTCTTTCTGCGGAGATCATCATTTTCATCACGGGTGTCCTGCAGAGTGGTCTCAAACACTTGGCGCAAGTGCTCTGCACCCGCCTTATCATCCTCTAGTTTTTCTTTAACCTTGAGGAGATCGTCATAGTCTCTCTTAATTTGTTGCAGTTCCCTACCGAGTTCACCATACTCCTTGGATTCACACAGCTCCCAGTTGAACTGTTCGCGCAGTCGTTCTAGGTTTTGTTCACACCCAGAAACTTCATCCTGCAGTGCCTCCTTCTCAAACTTCAACTGCAAAACCTCCTCCTTGGTTTTGCGGCGGTCCTGCTTAATTTCCTGGAACATTTCCTTCCAGTGGTTAATTTCCTCGTTGCTTCCCTCCAGGTCTCGCTGTAAGTTCCTCACAACCTGGTATATTTTCTGCCGTTCAGACTCCAGGCTCCGCTGGTCTGAGGACACGTTCTCCAGGTTTTCCCATAGTTGCTGCACGTCACTCTGACACTGCTGCCTGATAGGCTCCAGCTCTTGGTCATGACTGGCCACCTCCTCTTTCAGGGCTGTCAGATCCTGATCCTTCTGTCTCAGTACTGTACCGGAGGTTGCTACTGGCAACGTCACCTCCTCTCCTGCCTCTAAAGGAGGATCCACACTTGAAGCAAAGGCACACAGTACTACATTTTCTTTATTTTCACTTGCAGCAAAGACTACAGGAGCAACCTTTTTGTGGCCCTTGCGCCGTCGACGACGAGAGGGGGAGTCTCTCCCCTCGTCTAGCCCCTCCTGACTGACCTCTCTTTCTACTTTCATAGTGTCACCGTCAGCTACGGGGTCTGTGTCACTCCCCATGGTTTTGTGGACTAACAGGTCACCTCCCACTTTGACGTCAACCCCTTCTACTGGGGCTACCCCGTTATCAACGGTCAAATCGTCATTTTTAGGCGGTACCAACCCACAACCAGTAACAAATTTTGGTTTTCTGTACTCCACGCTCTTGTGAAAATCCGCCCCCTTTTGAGACTCCGCCCCCTTTTGGACACCCACACCTGTAGGGGGAATTTTACAAAAAAAATCAACAATAGTCTCAGGACTCAGTTCACAACATCTCTTACCACCTCCCTGGGCACTCTGGGACAATACTGGCGCCCCCGGGGAGTTCACAGAATGGTCCACTGCCTCCATTCTATATGGTGCCCACAGCTCCTGCCGTTCCTGCACCATGTCCTGTAGACGTTTCTCAAATACCTGCTGCGGTTTTAACCGGCACTTTAATCGCTCAATAGCTTAATTTTCTTTTGCTGCTCCATTCACAGCCATCGCTGTATACTATTCACACTAGACACTTCACCGCTTTCCCCGGAAAAATT
The DNA here is from genome assembly GCF_046119375.1 of Phyllobates terribilis. NCBI lineage: Eukaryota > Metazoa > Chordata > Amphibia > Anura > Dendrobatidae > Phyllobates > Phyllobates terribilis. The sequence continues at coordinate 111,628,023 of NW_027362773.1, forward strand.
TTCGTGGCCCCACCGAGCCACAGCAAACCAGGTTTGAGTGTGAGGACAATTTTCGTAACCCCGCCGAGTTACAGCAAACCAGGTTTGAGTGCGAGGACAAGTTTCGTAACCCCGCCGAGTTACAGCCAGATGCTTTAATTTTCGTGACCCCGCCGAGCCACAGCAAACCAGGTTTGAGTGCGAAGACAATTTTCGTAACCCCACCGAGTTACAGCAAGATGCTTTAATCTTTGTGACCCCGCCGAGTCACAGCAAGATGCTTGTATCCACACTTGTCGTCCTGTACCATTGCCCCTAGCAACCGGGCTGCAGTTGCCCCTAGCAACCGGGCTGCAGTTGCCCCTAGCAACCGGGCTGCAGTTGCCCCTAGCAACCGGGCTGCAGTTGCCCGCATTCTCGAACCACATGTAAGGCAGCGCTAGTCATCATACTGGGAGATACTCGCTGCACCGGGTCAATTAAAGCACACCAGCCACGTTTTTCCAGTTTTCACACTCCAGCAGTTTATTATACAACAAAACTGCTATAACCGAGTCCAACTCAGTGGCTCGCCGACATATTACATATAATGTCCAGGAACCTTTCAAGTGACAGACAGGCCCACTTGGCTCCAGTTGCAGCCCCCAGCAAAGTCACTTATAGAAATGTCCACATCAAGCAGTGTTTTACCTTTGCCAGGTTTTAGCTGCTTCAGACTTGTTCTGCCACCACTGTGGCTTTACGGCTTCCCAGATGGGGGTCTCCAGCCCTCGTTCCTTCAAAGGCTACTGGTATGTGGTCTCACCTCACATCCAGCCTTTGCCTTCCAGGACTCTTGCCTTCCAAGCCTCTGGCCCTCCAAGGCTACTGGGACCGCTTACACCTAAGGATCCAACCGCCGCCTTTCAGGCTTCACCAGGCTTCACCAGGCTTCACTAGGCCTCACACTCTAGCGGTGTCCCACACGGGAACAGGCCTCACGCCTTACACACCCTGTCTCAAAACTACCAGGGTTTATATATCTTCCAATGCACACAGGACCTGTGCTGATGTCACAGTCATGTGATCAGACATTCTGTGTGCACAGGACCTGTGCTATGTCACAGTAATGTGACCAGTCACCTGAGGGGGAGGTACATGGTCAGCCAAAACACATCCTGGACCATTACCGTAATGCCGCTGCATTACAGCTTATAAAAAGGATAGGCCATCAATATCGGAATGGTGGGGGTGCGACTCCCGCGCCGGACGCCAGTTCTTGAATGCTTCTGGAACACGGCAGCCTTGTCATTTCTAAAGTGGCATCAGCTATTTAAATGAATAGGTGTTGGATCTGCAGTACCTGGCCACGGCGGCTACCATCATTTTTATGGAGCTCATGTGTTCCGGCAGCATCTGTAAACTTTAGTCCACCACCGGTAACAGCTGATTGCCAAGTGTTGTACCACCACCGATCAGATATTGATGGCCTGTTGTATGGATATGGAATGGGAAAAAATTCATAGACACCTCCAAAATCTTGTAGAAAGCCTTCCCAGCAGAGCAGAATCTGATATTAGTTGATATTCCGTAAATTTAAACTGAAAATTATTTTTGCCAGTTCCAAGATATTTCAGTGACCGTTGTGTTTTTTTCTTACTTTAACAAAAGGGTACCAACAATTTTGTCCATGTATCAAGAATACATATAAAGTGAAGGTAACAGCCCACTATGAGTAAAAGTGTCATGTCTGGGTAAAAGGATAAGTCGGGATGTGGTTATAATCAGCAAAAAGGCAGTGGTTATCAGGAGATTTTGTCGCTTCCTCAGGGGTTAGCGGATATTGCATTTCCCTGTCTAAAATAGAAAAAGAGCTACAACAATTAACTAACGAAAATAAATTTTGTTGTGCTGTTTGAACACAAAAGTGTTAGAGGGTAAATATTGTTGGTAGGGAAGGAGAGAAGGTGAGGACCGTGCAAAGGTCATTGTGCAGAGAGAGGTAGGAGGTGAGCTGTGACCATCACCTATTGTGAATGGTGAATCCATTATTAGTTAAATATAGTTTATACTCATCATTGTTATCCTGCCTCTGATGATAATAAGACTGCTGAAAACTGATCTCTATGGAATATGAAGTGCAAGCCTGTGTCAGCCCAAAGTGAAAACTGAATAATTATTTGTCTTTCTGTTATCTGAAATAGAAATGCCAGATGAAGCTGGCCATACAAATTAGATGGCAATTGAGCAGTTCTGGCCGGTGGCAGCCACCGACACCGAGAACAGCTGATCGGCGGTGGTGTCGGGTGTCGGACCCCGACCAATCAGACATTGATGACCTATCCTAAGGATAAAGTAGTGTACAACCTCTTTAAGTTCACACTTATCATATGTCACTTGGCTAAACTATGTCTGTGAGTGGGCACTTGGAGGAAGATAAGTTTCTGAAAAGGCAAGACACAAAAATTCCTTTCTTCCATTTCCTATAATGGAGAATGACAGCATAAGAAAGACCATCTGGGGGAGGAGAGACATTAAATATAATAGGTGGCCTTTGTATGGATCTGACTTGCCCAGGGGGATATGGGGGAAACTCGGTACCCGGGCCTTGACCTTCTGTGGGATGTCACGGCAGTCGGCTCCTGGGCCCGTACCCTGGGGTCACTCTTTAAAAGGGGGTTTGTTAACAGTTTTTGTCTCGTGACGCCACCTGTGGTTCCCGGTAATGAGTACCGGCGGTGCTGCAGACCTCCGGGGGTGATGGGATGGCAGCTGGGATGTTTCTGCTCCCCACAGGCGGAGCGGGCCCCCCGGGGCAGTGTTGATGGAAGGGATGCAGGTGAGAGGTGGCCCGGTCGGGTCAGGGGTAATGACGGACACGCACACAGGGGAGTCGCTTCAGTACCTTTACTTGTGTAACGGCAGGTATGGTCCGGGGTACCTATTAGGAGGGTGCACTTCTGGACTCTCCCCAGTGAACGGGTAGTAGGCCTCCTGGTCTGTTTCTTCCTTTATCTAAAGCTTCTGGCCAGCCTGGAACTAGGCCTAGCTTCTATGCTGTTTCACTCTCTCACCTGTCTGCTTGTAGTAGAACTTTTCTTTGGCTACCACTATCCCTGGACGCAGGGGCCTTCGTGGTTCCTAGTTCTGTAAATTGATGGTAGCTTCAGGTTGACCAGGGATCTGGAATCCTCCTGGTATGCCGGTTGTCCCTACTGGGTGTAGAGGACCCTGTAGGCGCGGACCCTGTGTCCGGCTTGTGTCCTGGGGTGAGCTTCAGACGCTCCTCTGCCCCCTTAACTCCTCTCTCCTCTCCTTGCCACGGCCACACTCGGGGCCCTCAGCACAGCAGCAGACGTGCTGCTCCTTCACTGATCTAAGTGTCAGCACACTCTGATTACCTAACTCCACCCTCCTTTTTATATATCCCTAACAGGGCTCCCTCTGGTGGTATGAGGTGGTAGGGTGGAGGTGTCTGTTATGTAATGAGGGCCTCTGGTGGAGAAGTCCATCCATGCACCCTTTTGGGTCCTGTGGTACCTGTGGTAGCAGGGTGCCACAGAGCCATCATTGAGTTCTTTATTTTGGGTTTATTATCACCATTGCTATATTTAAAATGATATTTCATCACAATGTCATAATCATTCATATTGAGCCCATAGTACTCTTTTCACATATCTATGTGCGTTAGTGGTCTTGTTAAGCATACACACGAGTTGACAAGAGTAATGATGGGGTCCCCGTGCTTCAGGTCTGCATTATGTCTACACCTCTACAAGCTAAAGCTAACAATGACCTGATCTCCCTGGAGAAATAATATTTAGTGATTAATCATATAATTCACAATGCTGACAGAGGCGACAGCCTGCAGAACTGCAGAATGTGAAACTTTTCCCTTACACTGAACTAGAAATGGGCCAGGCGAGTGACTTACAGATCAATAGCTGACTTCTTGTTGGCCCTTTTGGGAAAAATGGTGGGAACGTATTGTAGACCGTGACGTATACCCTCTATAGAGATTTACACTAAAGGGGGTTTCTGGTTTCGGAAAATTCCCGTCCCCCAGCTGCAGTTTGTGTAAAAAAAAAATGTCAGCTTTATATTGAGAATTGCACATTTGTGGAGGAGATAGAGGTAAATGGTAAAAGGGAAGGGGGAAATAAAATAAAAAATGAAGGAAATTAGGTAAAATGCAAAAAAAGACTAAGTTTCAGTTAATGTATATAGCTATTAGTGCTTAATTTAGTAAATATTGATATATTTAACAATTTATTTGTTTCTTTTCCTCCCTTTATATATTTACAGTATATAGGCCGCGCACTCCGACATTGGTAATTGGACAAGTGCTATAGATTTTGCAAGATATCCTGAAGTATTAATTGATTGATTAAAAAAGGTGCGTTCCTGACAGATGGCCATAGAGCAATGATGACGTCAGGTCTGCTTTCACCCAATATAACAGGACGTGGACCATCAAGGGCGGCCATTTCATCAAGTGTGCAAGGTCTGCCAACCATATGATCTGCAGGGTGGAGGTAAGTTTGGCTTTTTGCAGACTTTGGGTTCATTTTTGGTACATTTTGTTATTCGCTGGTCCAGCTAACAGCACTTGAACCTAAATAAAACATTTTTATAGGTTCTAACTAGTATGTAATATCATAAAATATAATATGGAACAGGGAAAAAGAATGCAACTGAGGATCAAAAGAAAAAAATGCTTATTTAGCTGTAGAAATGTATAGAAGTTTTCTTTGTTCTATTGCCTACCCGCTATGCTGGTTGTTGGTTCACTTTATACATATTGCAAAATACATAAATTCCCCAGCTTAATGAAAAACTCCAGCAGAAAAACACAGTCCACTCTGAAAATTTGCATCCACACTTGGAATGGAGGGAGAGAAGGGTCAGTTATTACATTACCTATTGTAACAAGTGGATCCCGTGTTATCAGCTGTGTACAGAAGTGTTAGCTGTCAATGTAATCCTGCCTCTGCTGGTAAGGAGCCTGCTGAAAACTGTTCTTGAAAGAACAGCAAGTATGGGTGACGCTGAGTCACTTCTCAAAGCCAAGCCATGAGTCAGGATAGTAGAGAAGTCCGAGGTCAAAGGCCAGGAGGGCACGTCATAAACAGATGGAAGAGATAAAAGTGTAGTCAGGTCACGGTCCGAAGTCAAAATACCAGGTGGACAGAGAATCAGAGCAATGAGATTAAACAGATGGATGGTCAGACCGAGGTCCAAGGTCAGGCAGCGATAGATCAATGACCAAAATACAAGGCACAGAATAACAATCCACACTTAGCTGAAGCAACGGCTGACAGATATCTGGGACTGCCAGCTCAATTATGGAAACTCAGAGCACCTGATGAAAGCTCAGCAACTCCTGGTCTCAGATTGAAAAGCTGAGCTCTCAACCAAAACACAGACAACTCAGCACGCCCCTGCACCAGACTGGCCACTGAGCTGTCAATCACTGCACAGACAGCTCAGCACGCTCTGCACCACGCTGGATGATGGAGTGGTCAATCACTGCACAGACAGCTAAGTACGCCTGCGCACCAGACTGGACCATTGACCTGTCAATCACTGCACAGATAGCTAAGCACGCCCCTGCACCAGACTGGACCACTGAGCTGTCAATCACTGCATAAACAGCTCAGCGTGCTCCTGCACCAGACTGGATCACTAAGCTGTCAATCACTGCATAGACAGCTCAGCATGCCCCTGCACCAGACTGGACCACTGAGCTGTCAATCACTGCACAGACAGCTCAGCATGCCCCTGCACCAGACTGGACCACTGAGCTGTCAATCACTGCACAGACAGCTCAGCGTGCCCCTGCACCAGACTGGACCACTGAGCTGTCAATCACTGCACAGACAGCTCAGCACGCCCCTGCACCAGACTGGACCACTGAGCTGTCAATCACTGCATAAACAGCTCAGCGTGCCTCTGCACCAGACTGGACCACTGGGCTGTCAATCACTGCACAGACAGCTCAGCACGCCCCTGCACCAGACTGGACCACTGAGCTGTCAATCACTGCATAAACAGCTCAGCGTGCTCCTGCACCAGACTGGATCACTAAGCTGTCAATCACTGCATAGACAGCTCAGCATGCCCCTGCACCAGACTGGACCACTGAGCTGTCAATCACTGCACAGACAGCTCAGCGTGCCCCTGCACCAGACTGGACAACTGAGCTGTCAATCACTGCACAGACAGCTCAGCACACCCCAGCACCAGACTGGACCACTGAGCTGTCAATCACTGCACAGACAGCTCAGCACGCCCCTGCACCAGACTGGACCACTGAGCTGTCAATCACTGCACAGACAGCTCAGCACTGAGGGGTGGAATCGTTACAGCATGGGTCTAAAAAAAAGCCTCAGTGGCCAATAGAAAAATGGCAAGATTACTGATTTTGTTTTTTTAATAAAAATCGTGATCTGAAAAAAAAATGTTGCCAAAAATGTTGAAAAATAAATGTAACCCAAGAGAGACTCTTCACAGTAATATTATGTTAATTCGTAAGCAGGCATTTATCCCATACACAATAGTGTATATTAAACCGCAATATGAGCCCTCGACTTCCCTCCACCCCAAAAAAGCAACAAAAAAAAACACAGGGGAAAAATATCCTCTGGTAACACTTACCACAAATATACCAGTATGAAAATACACATTTGAAAAATATGATAAAGTGCTGTAAGTGTAAAATGCCTCAATTCTTATAAAAATAGTAATAGATGTGAGATATGATAGATAGCGGGGTCACCGAGTGCTGAGGGCAAAAAAGTCACCAACGCTCTGCTGACTCCATAACTGCAGAGTCCAGACCTCCTCTGGTATTAACATCAGGACAAACACTGCGCCCCCTCCAGGAGCTTCATGGCCGAGCAGCTGAATGCAGCCTTACATCACCAAGCACAATGTCGAGCGTCGGATGGAGTGGTGTAAAGCCGCCACCACTGGATTCTGGAGCTGTTGAAGCGTGGAGTGACGGATCACGCTTATCTATCTGGTGTCTGTGGATCAGAGTTTGGTGAATGCCAAGAGAACGTTACTCACCTGATTACATTGTGCCCGCTGTACAGTTTGGTGTAAAGGGATAATGATATGGCCTTGTTTTCTGGGATTTGCCTGTACAAGACATTTTGGCAATTGTAGCTTCTACCTTTGTCTGAATTGTTTGGAGAAGGCCCTTTTTTGGTCCTCATGACTGTTCCCATTGCACAAAGTCCAAAAAAACTCCCATTGTTGGGGGAGTTTGGTGGAAGAACATGATCGGCCGCAAAGAGCCCTGACCTAAACCGCACCAAATACCCTTGTGATGAAGTAGAACAGAGATTATAAGCCATGTCCTCTTCTCCAACATCAGGGTCTTGACCTCACAAATGCTCTTCTGGACAAATGGGCAAAATTCCAATACATACACACTCCAAAATCTTGTAGAAATCCTTCCCAGAAGAGTGGGAGCAGTTGTAGCTTTAGAGGGGCTGACTCCATATTGTAATGTTTATGTCGGCGTCCCCGCATTGTTCTCCTCCTTCCCCCATGCAGGGACGCCGACATACTCCCCTCCCAGTCTGCTGGCGTGCCTCCTGCTTGTGCATGCCAAACTTCCTGGCGACGCACCTAGTATGCAAGCACGCTCTCCCCGTTCTTAAAGGGGCAGCGTGCACATAGTAAAATGCCCCCAGCCAGTAGCTGGGAGGCATTTTGTATCTGAGTACACCTGCAGGATGGATCCCAGCCAATTGCTGGGAGGCATCTTGTATATAAGGCTCCCTCTCCTATAGGGAGCCACCAAGCAACACAATTAGTCTTTAGGTAGTGTGGTGTTCTACCAGTGCAGTTGTGAGATCCCCTGGTCCAGGCGTGGCCAGTGTCCCGAACCCGAACCCCTGGTCCTCGTGTGGCCAGTGTCCTGAACCCGAAACCCTGGTCTCAGTGTGCCCAGTGTCCTGAACCCGAATTCCTGGTCCCAGTGCGGCCAGTCCTGAACTCAAAGTGCCTGGTCCTATTGTGGCCAGTGCCTGAACCTCGTCCCACGGTGCGTGTGCGACCAATCCTGAACCCGAAATCCCTTGTCCTAGTGCGATCAGTGCCTGATCCTCATTCCCTGGTCCGTGTGAGGCTGGTGCCAGTATCTAAGACCCGTGTGTCTGTTCGTGTGCCACCGAATATTCAGTGTATCCGGACTGCTAAAATCAGTCTCTGAATCAGTTCAGTCTGAATGTAGCCCGAGTCTGTGTCAGCTAGCCTAACTCCAGGGGTCAGCAGCTGCAGTACCGGGGACTGCCTAGGAGTGGTACCTGGCATCTACCTGCAGCCCAGCCTGTTTCACCATCAGGAGCTCCAGTGAACACCAGGTAGCCGCTTAGTTTCGCCCCTTAATAGGCCGACCCGGCCCTGTGGCACAGTGGGTCCACAAACCATGTGTGCCACCTGCAGGTGTGATACATATTAATGTCTATGGATGTAGAACAGGATGTTTTAAAAGCTCCTGCAGGTGTAATGCAGAGGGGTCTAACACTTTTGTCCATATAGTGTACCCTACAGGTGATAGCCCAAAAAGTACAAGAATTTATTACAAAAAAAAGATTAAATTACATCATAATGCGATATCCAAATGTTGGAAGGAGATGGGGAAAACTTTATTTAGCATTTATTATGGGATCTCCCCCATATTCCTACCGTTGGGTTCACCCCATAAGGTTTACTCTATCTATTGTGGTTTTTTTTCTTTTTGCCTGCAATACATTTAATAATACAGTGTGGAGTCCCTTGGTTACATGCTTGGCATTTTTATGTGATTTTTATAATTTGTTCCTTCGTTTGTAGTTTATACAATAAATATCTGATCTTTCTAATCAGTTGAAATCTAATGTGTAAAAGGAGAGGAGATACAAAGAGTATAGATTTGACCAAAGCATGAACAACATACCTGCAATATCCTTTGCCATCAGTTGGTGGCGCCACAGTCTCATTATAAATATGGAGTTCAGTTTGTAAAAAGGCTTAAAAGACCAATTTTAAATAAAAAGTTGAAAAACAAAAAAAAACACAGTGACTATTGTCCGTCAGTTATTCCATTCAGCCAAGTTTTTAAAAAAATGTTATACATCTTTTTTTTTTATTATGCCTGATACTTGGACCATTCGGTCACATAGTCAGGTCATTATTGCCAAGACTCCTGAATTATATATTTAGCATATATGCAATGATATAGCATTACAGGGGTTATACTTTATTTTTAAATTATTGGCCTTTCCTTAGGATAGATGAATTGGTAGGGGTGCGACACCTGGGACCCCCGCCGATCAGCTGTCATTGGTTCTGCCAGCAGCCGGAAGTGATCAATTGCAGAGCAGAACTACATAACTCCATCAACTAAATAGTCGCTTTATTCAAAGGGGTTGTTCTCTTTCACTTAAATTTCTACCCTGGCTATAATTTGATATAAAACAACCAACCTTGCTATACTCACCTTTCCATGGTCCACCGACGAGTCTCCACTGCTGCTCCCGGTGTTTTGCATTGGGTGCGTCACTGACATCACGTCGACAGCCAATCGGTGAGCTCACTAATTGGCTACCGTGCTGTACTGCCACATCCAATGCAAAACAACGGGAGCAGCAGTGGAGACTTGCCGGTGGACCAGGGAAAGGTGAGTATAGCTTGGTTGGTTGTTTTATAACAAACTGCTGCCAGGATAGAAACTAAATTGTAATGGAATAATTCCTTTAGTGACCTGCAAATGATGAAAAAATGGAAACATAATTTTCAAAATATCTAGAAGTATTGAGTATGAGCACCACCTGCAGAAATCCCTGAACTTACAGCCTCGGCTGCTATCAATGAGGTTCTGCCTCACTGAATGCACTTGGACAAATCATCAAGATCCACTGCTGGCAGCTCATGTGCATTTGCTGACCAATGAATGACATTCCAGATGCACTCGATGGGAGACAAGTCCAGAGACGCTGCAGTCATAGGAGCACATTGGGCCAGGTAGGCTGCTCACAGTAGCACAAGTAAAATGCGGCCTGACATTGTTGTGTTGAAAAAGGCTCTTGTGATACTTTGGAGAAATGGCCACTCCACCAGTTCCACCACCAAATCAATGTAAAGCCAAAATGAAGAATAGAAGTATATTTCTGCGTGTGGAGCTCATACTCAAAACTGAATAAATCGAGATGTTTAGAAATTTTTTTCATAGGAGAATCTAGGCAGTGTTTGCTCAGCGTGTCAGTGTTTCTTCAGTGATTTTCTCATATACAAAAAAAAAAAGTTGCTAAGCTTCTCCTACCTATTAAAATGTTAAAAATTGAAAAACAGACGCACAATGATTGAACACGGATTTCCATGGACCGTTAGACCCACGTTCAGTCCGTGCATTGCTGTCTTAGCGCCAGAGTTGCCAACTTGACTTTTTGTTTTTTTCTGGACAGCTTATCAAAAAATCACGGACAGACAATATTTTTTACGGACACATTGGAAAACCACAATAAATCATTATGATTGGAAGGTATACATGTCTATAGCCCATAATTCTGATATGAAGACATCAGCTGTATTCACTGTTAATTGTAAAATAATAATAACTGCAGTCAAAATAATCTGTATAAGTTTCTTCAACCTCAAAAAAATCATCAAAAAAAATGGTAAAAAAGTGCCCTATTTTTACAGACCGTCCTGGAATTTTTGGACGGTTGACATCCCAGCTTAGCATGTACCACCAAACACAAATCTAAGCAACGGTGGATTTCCTGCAAGTGAATACATTTTTTAAATCAAAGATTTAAGACAAAATTCTGACGTCAATCAGACATCGTGAAATGTTGCAAAAAATTTTTTTTCTATTTAGGCAACTGCCAAAAATAATTTTTAAAGTAGTTAAAAAATACAAAGTGATCTTTCCCTTGTGTTCAGCTCCTGACCGAGAGGTCACCATTTACTTAGTGAGTGCTGAGGTCTGCTAGTCTGCAGAGGGCTCCTGTTTGCTGATAATCAGTCAGATGCCTGCCATTTATTATCTAAAGAGGATTGACCTTTTCCTTGCAGGTTATGGGGCCATGGTAGGTTGATTAAGTCAGAAGGTCATCCACCTGACATTAGACAATGGTTTGTAGTCAGTAGACCAGTCTGTATTACATTTTGACCAACTTTATCTGTAAATATCACCAAGGATTAGGCAAGACAGTGCCGGGATAGGGGCATTCGATACCGGGTACCTTCTCATGGATGGTTTTCAGTCCACATACCATCACAGGGGAGGTCTAGCACTTTCTAGAAAAGCAAATAGCAGCCTGGTGCAGAGACACTGCTCCTCCTCTGTCCCATTTTACAGGGGATGTCATAAATGTATTACTAGCCACGGTGACCATACACACAGCTGGACGAGGAGTCCTCATCCAAGTCACCACATTATCCCCCACTACATGGACGAGCCTGTAATCCACTGCATGTTCATGTCTCCTTGACCCCTTGAGCATCAGGAGATAAAGTGAAGATAGGTCATGTCAGCCTAAGGCTAGAACGATTCGGTAACTTTGGCCGCAACAGTTGTCCATTCGTGGCCCCTTGAGTATCAGAAGATAAAGTGAAGATTGGTCAAGTCAGCCTAAGGCTAGAGCCAGGCAGTGACTTTGGCCGTGACAGTCGTCCATTCGCGGCCCTATAGAAGATATGAGATCAAATTGCGTCACCTACACTACCATAACAAGCAAGTGCGCAAGAAATTCAACCGGGTCTGATTTTTTGCAACTTGCTTGTCACGGTTGCGATAGTGTAGATGTCGCCATGTGACCAAAGTCCTTTGTATACTGCTGTGAAGTAGCAGAGGTACCTAGAAAACTTCAGTCGTACGACAGGAGTTGCGGCCAAAGTCGCCGTGTTGCCCTAGTCAAAAATTAGCAGTCTTCCATCAGCTTCCTACAAAGGCCATAAAATGTTTTCAAGTTTTATATAAAAATCCCTTTAATAATCACTATATAAGGAAAAGTTGAGCAACTCTTTAATATACTCTATTTGGCCAATTCTGATAAGGTTGAGCAAAAAGATTCACAGGATTTGGGTTCAACGGCTGCGCTGGTAGTTCATGGCTGTTGCACCAGAACCCTGCAAACCTTCTCCTACCTGACACCTCTTCTAATTAGCAGACCACGGTGAAGTCATTATTTTGCGGCGAGACAAATGCAAGACATTGTGGGGTCTACTATTCAGGGATACTGCAAGTATGAAGATGTATACGGGTCTGTGGTCCGGTGGCCACAGACTGGCAATGTGGCCGCTGGACCAGGATCCTGGACACTTCAACAAGTCTCTAATCACTGAATTTGTTGCTTTTTGTTGTAGTGATGTTCTCTTTTTTTTAAAGTTTTCTTCAACTGATTTATTATCTGTTTCCGCCTTTTCAAAGCTCTTTGCTTTTTTTCCTTTTTTGTCCATCAAAGTAGATGTGGTTAATCAATTCCAAATGTCTTCGCCTAAGGCCACGGCCCCACTATCAGTATTTGGTCAGTATTCGGTCAGTATTTTTTCTCAGCAGTGGAAGCTAAAAGCAGGTGAGGAACAATCAGAGAGAAGGTATAATAGAAACAAGTCACCAATTCTGCATTTATCACTCACTCCTGGTTTTGGATCCCACTCCTAAGAAAAAATACTGACCAAATACTGACAGTGCAGCCTAATTCTTAAAAAGGTTCAATTTTTGTGCAAATGTGATGTGTGACATTTTAAAAGATTATGCAACTTTTTATTCTAAAAAGGTGCAAAACTAGCTTTTTTGAATTTGCGCATAACGCATCAAACATTGTGGTTCATTTTTTATTAACTTGGCGCAAAATCCATCAGTGCAAAAAGTGACAAGACAAAAAATGTACTTTAAAAAAAGCATGTGATGAATCAGAGCCCATGTTTGGAGTGTGTTTATAAGGTCTCATTCACACATCTTTTTTTCACATCTACATTTTTTATGAAGGATTTAACACATACACATTATAGTCTATAGGGATGATCAAACTTCTGGGTTTTTTGTCCACCCATAGACTTTAATAGGCTAGTCTCATCCAAAATACGGAAGTGACTGGTGCATGCTGCAATTTTTTTCATGCTGAGATTCGGTCTATATATTTTAAAAAAGGTCATCTGAACAGCCAAAGTGAATAACATTGGTATTAGTGTTGTCCGTATAAGGTCCGTTTTTTCCACAGACAGCACTTGATCTGAAAATACGGAAGCATGAAAGTAGCCTAATGAGCAGGAGAAGCTTTGTAATTTTTTTTCAAAGCATATGATAAAATCACCCATGAAACACTAATGGTAAAAATACGGATAAAAATTTGGACAAAAACAGGGTGGTTGTAAATGGCTTCACATCCAGCTGGATGAATGTCTCAAGTGGGGTACCACAGGGCTCCGTCCTGGGACCTGTATTGTTCAACATCTTTATCAATGATTTAGATGAAGGAATTGAGGGTAAACTGATTAAATTTGCTGATGACACAAAGCTAGGAGGGATAGCTAATACTAGAGAAGAGAGAGAGAGGATTCAAAAAGACCTAAATAAACTGGAGCAGTGGGCAGCAACCAACAGAATTGTTTTTAACAGGGAAAAATGCAAAGTACTACATCTGGGCAATAAAAATGAAAAAAGCATATACAGAATGGGAGGAATAGAGCTAAGCAACAGTACATGTGAAAAAGACTTAGGTATACTAATAGATCATAGACTGAACATGAGTCAACAGTGTGATGCAGCAGCAAAAAAGGCAAATACAATTCTGGGATGTATTAACAGAAGCATACAGTCTAGATCACGTGAAGTCATTATCGGTCTTTACTCCTCTTTGGTCAGACCTCATCTGGAATACTGTGTACAGTTTTGGGCACCACATTTTAAAAAAGACATAGACAAACTGGAGCAAGTTCAGAGAAGAGCGACCAGAATGGTGACTGGTCTGCAAACCATGTCCTATGAGGAACGGTTGCAGGATTTGAGAATGTTTAGCTTGCAAAAAAGAAGACTGAGAGGAGACTTAATAGCTGTCTACAAATATGTCAAGGGCTGTCACATTGTAGAAGGATCATCTTTATTCTCATTTGCACAAGGAAAGACTAGAAGCAATGGGATGAAACTAAATGGGAGGAGACACAGATTAGATATTAGAAAAAACTTTTTGACAGTTAGGGTGATTAATGAGTGGAACAGGCTGCCACGAGAGGTGGTGAGTTCCCCTTCAATGGACGTCTTCAAACAGAGGCTGGACAGACATCTGTCTGAGATTATCTAGTGAATCCTGCTTTGAGCAGGGGGTTGGACCAGATGACCCAGGAGGTCCCTTCCAACTCTACCATTCTATGATTCTATGATTCTATGATTGATGAAAATCAGTCCATTTTTTGCGCATGGAAAACTCACTAATGTCTGAATTAGACCTAAGGAGAGACCCGTCAGTCAGGCAGGGCCAGGCAGGGAGAAGTCAGTATAGACCCACCTCCACGCAGCGATAGGTCAGTAGGGACCCACCCCCAGACAGGGAGTAGTCAGTAGGAACTCACCCCCAGGCAGGGATAAGACAGTAGGGACCCATCCCCAGGCAGGGAGAAGTCAGTATAAACCCACTCCCAGGCAGGGAGAAGTCAGTATGTACCCACCTCCAGGCAGGGAGAAGTCAGTTGGGACCCACCCCCAGGTAAGAAGTCAGTAGGGACTCAGCGCCAGGCATGGCAAAGTTAGTAGGGACCCACCCACAAGTAGGGAGAAGTCAGTTGGGACCCACCCCCAGGGCATGGAAAAGTCAGTAAGGACCCACCCCCAGGCAGGGAGAAGTCAATAGGGACTCCTCCCCCAGGCAGGGAGAAGTCAGTATGTACCCACCCCCAGGCAGGGAGAAGTCAGTTGGGACCCACCCCCAGGGCATGGAAAAGTCAGTAGGGACCCACCCTCAAGTAGGGAGAAGTCAGTAGGGACCCACCCCCAGGCATGGCAAACAGAGGGAAGTCAGTAGGGATCCACCACTAGGTAGGGAGACGTCAGTAGGGACCCACCCCCTTACAGGGAGAAGTCAGTAGGGACCCATCCCCCGATTACTAGTCATCTAAGTCAGGTCCTTCAAGGCTCCCTATCCAAAGTATATTTTTTTCTGAAATGTTGAAACATTTCAGAGTGCACCCTAAGGTATTTGTAATGATGAATTTGGTTTCTGATTCATGCTGCCCGTGGTTCGAGCAGCATGAATTACCTGACAAATTCTCTTGAAATGCTTTTTGAGCTTGTCTGTACCATTGTGTCATCATCACTGTATGATTTCGTTATGTAATAAAGTCATTTTCTATAAATATAGAGATGAGTAAATCAGTTTGAAGCGAATACATTTTCCAAAAAAATCAGATTTGCCCAAATCTGGCTAACCGGATGCCATTATGCTGGGAACGGATTACTTTTTTCTTTTTTTTTTTATAAATCTTTCCCATCCGGCTCTCACCCGTCCTACCGGACAAATTTTAATTTCGGTACATTTTCTCATCCTTTGCAGTTTTGCTTGCTTGTCTTTTTTATCTATTTATACTCTGGAAATCATTAGAAGAGCATGTAGAGATATATGGTCATTTCTTCTGTCCCTTTGGGCATATGAAAGAAAAGTTTGAGTTACTTTAGTTCAAAACAGATATATTTAGTTTCCGAAAAAGTAACAGAACGTCCTTGAAATTACGTACTAATGAGATCAGTGCATACAGCCATGTATTGTGTCACACGGCTTCTAAAAATAGGATTTTCCATGTGACTTTTCCCACTAGTTATATAGGCATTCACTTTTATGAAAATTTAAAGGGATTTTCCAAGATCATGGAAAAAAAAGGGAAGAAATGACAAAAGTACCACTTTGCTTACTTTGCTGTAGCAATGTCAACTCATGTGACTGCTGCAGCCAATCACTGACTTCAGCGGTGTACAGCAATAGCCAGTTGAGACGGGTGATTGGCTGCAGCATCTTGTGCATAGATAGGTGCTATATCTCTACAAAACAAAGACTGGAGGGAAGCACCGAATTGGCTGTAATTGAGTGTGTAATAGTTCTTACTATACTTCGACTGTTGCCAGTTTTTTTCCCGATATCCCTTTAAGAAGCCATTTTTTAACTTGGGAAAAAAAAACCTGCTTTGATGCAAGGAAAAATTAATCAGCGTCTGCATGACATTTTAGAAATCGTATTCACTTTGCTGTTATGGTAAAACATTGCAAAAACTCAACGTGCAACCAAGTCCTAAGGTTCTGTTTTCATGGAGATTTTTGGGTCATGTTTGCTCCAAAAACAACTGAAAAATCTCTTAAAAACACTGGAAAAACTCTTCCTGTTCATTTCTTTGTAAAACCACTTTACATACATTCAGTGTTTTGAGCGTTTTTTTCTTCCTTTTCAGGTTTTGGAAAAATGCCTGGTGGGAAATTCTAAAGTGCATTTCACTTCTTTGAAGCTGCTCCCTATGGAACCCTCAAACTAGACACTGAAAAGGCTGCAAAAGATTCTTTAGGGAAAAAAAGAACTCTTCCAAAACGATTCAAAAATTCTTCCAAACAGGAACAATTCCTGAACGGTTTCCACTAGAAAACTTGTCATTTTTGATTGCCTTAAACAAAACTTATTGTGCACATTCACGTGTGATTCATGGACTGGCAGAGGGTTTTCCGACCGAAAACTCAACAAGAACCTTTGAGCTCACTGACACGAGTGTATAACACGGCTGAAAGCTATCCAATATTTTATCGGATAGCACTCGAACCAATGTTATACTATGGGGTGCTTTTTTCTCATTCCTCGGCATTGAGAAAAAAATCGCAGCATTGGACCATGCGCACCTATACAAGTCTATGGGTGCATGTAAAACATTGGACTGCACTCGGATGTCTTCGACAATGGAGAATACGGATAAATTAAGTTTTCCGTCTTCTCCCCACCTGTGCTGTGATTTTATCATGTGAGAGAATAGGATCACAATAAACTGAAACTGTTATTAGCATAATCGGCCCAATTCTCTCGCATGGAAGAACATACGGTCGTCTGACCGCAGTCTTGTAGGCATATACAGTTTGAGGCTGTTAGGAGACCACTGCCAGTCAGTGCAGCATGGATCATGACACATGTATTTGTGAATCTGGGAAGACTATATGACTAGGCAGCTTTCCCAATTAGCTGTTACATGATATAGCATGCAATTGTAATAAAAGCAGCATTATTTTCCCAATAGAGTGAAGCATATGAATAAAGAAAGAATAAAGAAAAGGCTTTTGTTTTAGGTAAAGCAAACTTATCAGGTCCAGAAACGCTATTTACCTACAGATATGGGATTATTCTGAAGGTAAATATCATTAAAATCATCCCTCCATGCCTGCTTTACTGGAGCAGCGGCTACAGAGAGAAAATGTACTTATATCCTACCTGTAACTGCTCACTTCCAGTCATTGGGGAGGTTACAATCACCACTCACTATGCAGTGAATCCATAGCAGATTGTATCCTTACTGTTAAAAGACTCTAATACCAGTGTGTGATGCTTATAGCAAATGATGGGTTCACCGGCAGCAGATGCATGTTATAGAATATATAACAGCTTGTAGGTAATGCTAACAAACTCTAACACCAGCTTGTGATGCTTATAAAAAATGATGGGTTCACCAGCAGATGCATGTTATAAAATATAGAACAGATAGTAGGTAATGTTAACAGACTAATAACAGTTTGTGATGCTTACAGCAAATGATGTGTTCACCAGCAGCAGATGCATGTTATAGAATATAGAACAGATAGTAAGTAATGTTAACAGACTCTAATAACAGTTTGTAATTCTTATAACAAATGGTGGGTTCACCGGCAGCAGATGCATGTAATAGAATATATAACAGATAGTAAGTAATGCTAACAAACTCTAATACCAGCTTGTGATGCTTATAGCAAATGATGGGTTCACCAGCAGATGCATGTTATAGAATATAGAACAGATAGTATGTAATGTTAACAGACTCTAATAACAGTTTGTGATGCTTACAGCAAACAGTAGAAATCACAGGAGTCTAAAGTAATGAGAATAAAAGAAGAAAAAGGATGGAGATAACCTCCAAATAAGCAGCAAATTAAAACAATATAGTTTCATTACTCAGACAAAAGGGTGTGTATAATTGGGCCTTGAAGGGCATTGGGGGATAATGTCACTAAGGAATCCTATGTCACTTTTAAGACCTGACGTGAAGCATAGCAAAGGGTGACAGCCATAGGGACCAGGGAGTTTAGCCCAGCCCTGAAGACAATGCTGGATCATTATCTTCCCAGACAGCCATCTTTCTGGGACCCCCATATACATTAGACTGTAGGTTGAACCCATCAATATCAGAGTTTTGTCCAACATTGGCCTAACGACTATGATTGCCTTTAGGGTATACAAGGGAAGTGGGAAGAAGACACCAGGTAAGGATAAAATACATTCCAGGCATCATGGCATGAGTTTCCTCTCTTAAAACTCTTGCATTACCAGCTGGTGCCATCATGTGACCACAAAAGCCATTTATGGTGCCTGGATCATGGTAAGGGAATGTTAAAATATTTGCATTAGATTATGTTGGTGTTGTCAGTTCGTCAGCCAATGACCTCATTGACTCAAAAAAAAATAAGAAAGCGGATTATCACAGCCCCAATCACAATAAATCCAAGGACATAACAGCTTTCTAGTGAAAATTGTTGATATACTAATGTGCTTTTTTTGGGAGATTTTACTAATGTGAGTTTATATTTATAAGGTTTATAATATAAATCCATGAGGCTAAACGTGATTTTATAAAAATATGTTAATGTTTGATAGCTTTTATCCAGTTTGTGAAATCGATGTTACTTTTTAATTATTTATTACTTTTGGAAAACAGCGTAGGTTTTAGGCTACTTTCCCACGATGAGCTTTCGGTGAGATTTTGAGTTTTTTTACATGTGATTTTATTGTGTTTTTGGCGCTGCGTTTTTGTCTCTTTTAATAGTGATTCAGAGAACAATGGAAGTCTTTGCACACTGGAGGATCATTTAAACAGGCTACTAAATGATCGCTGATCAGCAAACAAGCAACTGATCGGCGGCAGTTTAGCACCCCAGGTTGGCCCACGTGGGGGGCACTAAACAGACCTTAAGGCCTCGTTCACACGTTCAGTATTTGGTCAGTATTTCACATCAGTATTTGTAAGCCAAAACCAGGAGTGGGTGATAAATACAGAAATGGTGACGTGTTTCTATTATACTTTTCCTCTTGATTGTTCCTCTCCTGGTTTTGGCTTACAAATACTGATGTAAAATACTGACCAAATACTGAACGTATAAACGCAGCCTAAGTGTACGACTTACATAGAAAAATATTGAATAATACAATTCAATATTGACCTTCAAAAGTTGAACAACTTTTAGTGTGTGTACAGATGGGGTTTTTCAAGGAGTTTTTTTAGTGAGGGTCAACTACAAAAAAAAAAAAACTTGAAAGACTCCTATTATTCATTGCAATGTTACCTTCAGCAGTTTCAGGCGGATTCTACATGGAATCTGACTGAAAAAGAAGTTGTGTTCACAAAATTCTCTTTGTTGTTCATGTGAGGTTGTTAGCATTTTCTTTTACCACTTCAAGTTTTGATAAACTCCCTGGAGGAAAAAAAAAGTGCATGTCACTTCTTTGAAAGGGATGCTGATGGAATTCGCTCCAAGATTTGTAATGTCCAATCAAGAGGCTGCAAAAAAAAAAAAACACTTCAGAAAAAAAAATCTTTCAAAACAATTCAAAAGCTCTTCAAAATCTCATCAGGAAAACATAAAACTTCTGCAAAAACTCTCTCAAAAAGGAGCATTTCCACTTGAAAAGTTTGTCGTTTTTGAATGCCTCAAAAAACCCTGTCTGTTCACACCCTTATGAGCTATGCACACACGACGTCAAAAAACATTCAAAAGAATGAACAGAAGCAATTCTAAGTAAAAATGACTCGCTGTTCATATGTTCAGGCTTTTGAACGTCTTTTAAAAACTTCAGGTTTCTAAAAAGGCTTAAGTGTTTAAAAGAAGTAGCATGACCATTTTTGGGGTTTTTTCACTTGGAAGACGCTCTGTACTTTACAATACAAGTCAGTGGGAAAGCTCAAAAGATCACTGAATTTTTTTAAGCATTTTGTCATAGTATTTGCTTTAACCCCTTTACCCTCAAGGTGGTTTGCACGTTATTGACCAGGCCAATTTTTACAATTCTGACCACTGTCACTTTATGTGGTAATTACTCTGGAAAGCTTCAATGGATCCCTCTGATTCTGAGAATGTTTTTTCGTGACATATTGTACTTCATGATTGTGGTAACATTTCTTCGATATCACTTGCATTTATTTGTGAAAAAAAGAGAAATTTGGCAAAAATGTTGAATATTTCGCAATTTTCAAACTTTGAATTTTCATGCCCTTAAATCAGAGAGATATGTCACACAAAATAGTTAATAAATAACATTTCTCATGTGTCCACTTTACATCAGCAAATTTTGGAACCAAAATTTTTTTTTGTTAGGAAGCTATAAGGATTAAAATTTGACCAGCGATTTTTCATTTTTACAACAAAATTTACAAAACCATTTTTTCAGGGACCGCATCACATTTGAAGTGACTTTGAGGGGCCTTTATTACGGAAAATACCCAAAAGTGACACCATCCTAAAAACTGCACCCCTCAAGGTGCTCAAAACCACATTCAAGAAGTTTATTAACCCTTCAGGTGCTTCACAGGAATTTTTGGAATGTGGAAGAAAAAAATGAACATTTATGTTACTTTAGACCCCAATTTTTTTTATTTTCACAAGGGTATCATTAAAAAATGGACCCAAAAATTTGTTGTGCAATTCCTCCTGAACACGCCGATACCCCATATGTGGGGGAAAGCCACTGTTTGGGCACACGGTAGAGTTTGGAAGGGAAGGAGTGCCATTTGACTTTTTGAATGTATAATTTGCTTAAATAATTAGCGGACGCTATGTTGCGTTTGGGGAGCCCCTGATGTGCCTAAACAATGGAAACCCCCCACAAGTGACACCATTTTGGAAACTAGACCCCTAAGGGAACTTATGTAGATGTGTGGTGAGCACCCTGAACCCCCAGGTGCTTCACAGAAGTTTATAACATTGAGCCGTAAAAATAAAATTTTTACATTTTTCAAACAAAAATGTTTTTCAGCCCCCAATTTTGCATTTTCATAAGGGTAACAGGAGAAATTGTGCCATAGCATTTGTTGTGCAATTTCTCCTGAGTAAGCTGATACCCCAAATGTGGGAGAAAAACACTGTTTGGGCACACAGCAGGGTTCGTAAGGGAAGGAGCGCCATTTGACTTTTTGAATGTAAAATTTACTTGAATAATTAGCGGACGCCATGTTGCATTTGGAGAGCACCTGATGTGCCTAAACAGTGGAAACCCCCCACAAGTGACACCATTTTGGAAACTAGACCTCTCAGGGAACTTATGTAGATGTGTGGTGAGCACCCTGAATCCCTAGGAGCTTCACAGAAGTTTATAACATGGCGCCGTGAAAATAAAAAAATATAACTTTTTCCACAAAAATGATGTTTTGGCCCCAATTTTTTGGGTTTCACAAAGGTAAGAGGAGAAAATGGACCCCAAAAACTTTTGTGTAATTTTTCCTGAGTACGCCGATACCCTATATGTGGGGAAAATACACTGTTTGGGCTTATGGCAGGGTTCAGAAGGGAAGGAGCACTGTGTGACTTTTTGAACGCAAAATTGTCTGGAATCGAGAGCGGTCGCCATGTCACATTTGGAGACCCCCTGACGCACCTAAACAGTGGAAACCCTCCAGAAGTGACTCCATTTTGGAAACTAGACCCCTCAAGGATTTTATCAAGGTGTATAGTGAACATTTTGTTTGACACAGAATTTGATAACATTAGGTCATCATATTGAATAAGTTGTCATTAGTTTTGAGCACAAATGCTCGCTACTTGAGTTTGCATCGGGTGTTCGGGTATGCACCGCGTATCTCGGGTGCTCAAGTGACATGCTCGAGTCCCCGCCCAGCATGTTTCATGGTTATTAGACACCCAAAAAAAACCATGCGAGGATCGCTCGTGCCTGGCAGGCAATCCCCGCAAGTTTTTTTTGGCTGTATAACAGCTGCAAAACATATGAGGCGGAGACTCAAGCACCAGCGATACTCTGTGCATACCCGAGCACCCGATCCAAACTCAAGTAGCGACTGCGAGCACTTTTTGTAAAAATCCTAACCCCAACACAACCCTAACCCCAATCCTAATACAACCCCCAACCCTAGCACAACCCCTACCCTAGCCCAACCATAACCCTAGCCCAACCCCAACCCTAGCCCAACCATAACCCTAGCCTAGCCCTAGCACAACCCTAGCCCTAACCCTAGCCCAACCCTAACCCTAGCCCTAACCCTAGATCAACCCTAACCCTAGATCAACCCTAACCGTAGGACAACCCTAGCCCTAAAGTTTATTACTTACGCCGTTCCTCGTGCGGTATAAGTGATTAGACGACTTTATTCTTCGGTTCGGTGCGATTACAGCGATGCCAGATTCATATCGGGTTTTTATGATTGACAGCTGTCACACACTAAAAGACGCTATTTTTTGCAAAGACTAGTTTTTTCATCACCATATTTTGAGAGCTATAAATTTTCTATATTTTGGCCGACAGAGTCATGTGATGGCTTGTTTTTTGCGGTACATGTTGACGTTTTTATTGGTACCATTTTCGGCCATGTGACATTTTTTGATCGCTTTCTATTCCGATTTTTGGAAGGCAGAATAAACAAAAACCAACAATTCAGTGTTTTTCTTTTATGCCGTTCCACATGTGGTAGAATTGATAAGGTAGCTTTATTCTTCGGGTCACTACGTTTACAGTGGTACCACATTTATTTCGTTTTTTATGTTTTGACACTTTTACACAATAAAAACTATTTTAGAGAAAAAAGAATTGTTTTTGTTTTGCTTTATTCTGAGAGCTATTACATTTTTTTATTTTTCGGCCTTTGGAGCTGTATGGCGGCTTGTTTTTTGCGAGACAAGATGACGTTTTCAGCGGTACCATTTTTATTTGCATTCGTCTTTTTGATCGCGTTTTATTTCATTTTTTGTTTGGCGGTATGATGCTAAAGCATCGTTTTTTGCTTTGTTTTTTATTTTATTTTTTTATCGTGTTTACTAAAGTTAACTAGTAGGCCAGGTCGTTCCGGATGCGGCAATACCAAATATGTGTACTTTTATTGTTTTATTTTTATTTTTTCATAATAAATAAATATTATGGGTACAATATATTTTTATTTTTTGGGGATTATTTTTTTCTTTTTTTATATATATATTTTTACAATTTTTTTTTCTTTTTTGTTTCACTTTCTGGCACTTGTTTTTACTTTTACACTTTGTCCCACTATGGGACTTTCACTTTTTGCAGCCTGATCGGCTGTATAGCATAGAGAGCAGCAGCTCCCTATGCCATGCAGCCTATCAGTGCTGCACAGGGAGAAGTTACTTTGGTCGTGCACTGCGCATGACCAAAGTAACTTCCTGCTGTTTGTTGACCCGGATGTTGTCATGACGACATCAGGTCGTCATGACAACATCCGGGAGCCGCCGCAGACACTGTGGGACGCCGGCTGGAGAGGTGAGTACCTCCCCTTGCCCCTGCAATGCTGCGATCGACTTCGATCGCAGCATTGTGGGGGTTAATGTGCCAGCAGTGGTGCGGGACCGCTCCTGGCACATAGCACCGGGTGTCAGCTGTGACAATCAGCTGACACCCGGTGGCGATCGGCCCGCACCACGCGCGTAATAGTACATAACTGGCGCTTTGGGTCCAAGGCGCAGCTACGTACTATTACTGACAAGGTCGTAAAGGGATTAAAAAAATGCTCATGGCTCCTTCATTATTCAATGAAGTGAAAAAACGGCAAGAAAACTACAGTAGAAAAACATCACAAAAACCAAAGGAAAAAAAAAAACAACACAAAAGACACTCCAGGAAAAAACCGTCCAGTTTCCCGAAGAGTCTTCTTCTCGAAAAACTCGTTGGATTTGCCTGAATTTAAAAGACATTGCAAGCTCATGGCCATACAACAGGTCACTGGGTACAATCGGCAACTTATTCCTTGTGGGAAAGATCTAAACAAAAGGAAAAAGTATGTTACTATGATTTAGGTTAATCTGTTTTCAGAAAGTTGGGTACCTACAGAAATGGCCATGTTAACCAGCTTTCCTACAGTTCTTGATGACAAATTTTCCTTCTAAAGTTTTCAGAGAGGAAGGAGACAGAGGACTAGAACTCTATAGCGCCACTTGTTGGAAGCAGCGATCCTATAAGTCACTATTGACCCTTTAACGAGCGTTGCAATACGACTTAGGGTAAAAGCCAAATCTGAATCTGAATTTGCAGACAAGGTGCTTCAGGCTGTTGCCCCTCATCAGTGCAAATTATGACATCTGATTTGGCTAGGTAGGAGGCTCTGGACTGAGGTCTAAGGGGTAACATTTCTCCTTGTGGAGAGTGACATACCGACCCTGGCATGTCAATGTAAGGAGGCTTATACGCCATGCAATGTTCCTCTGGGAAATTAAATATGTAAATTGTCTTTTAAAGAAATAATATTTAGAATGCTCTTTTATTGGGGTATAGTAAGGCAGCCGTGGCAATCAAGAGTTGCAGAAAATATTAAATGTTGTATCTTTATAGATGATTTGTAAATAAAGTTCCACTATGATGAGATAATAAGGCTTAAAATATTGGCAGCAAGTGTGCAGCGCTTAGGATAGGATTTGGGGAGAGTGGCTGATGTGGCTCTTCTGCCTGTTTCCAAAAGTGCTTAGGTCATTGCAGATGGCACCACGAATGTTAAGCTTTGATGGATATGTAGCACCCTGAGGATTCGGCTGCTACAGGGGTATTACACCTCAAGCCAGAGGTGTGGTATTCCACTCCCGGGTAAGGATGGAGTGTGGAACTGAGCTCAGTTAGCTGCATGCACTACACACATCCCATTTCCGAGGAACAGACCGATGGTACTCCCACTAGAGAAATGTGCAGGTACGACAGTGTCTGTTCCTGGCTGGAGTGGGAGGGGGGTGGAACATCCCAGTAGTGTAGGGGCAGATAGGGGGAGCAGTCTGGGTAATGCTAGGAGCTCATTGGGTGCTGGTCACCTGAGCTCACACATAGAGGGAGTATATAAGGTGGGAACCATCTTAGATCAGGGTCAGTCTTTTGCAGAGTGAGGTCAGTCTGTCAGAGCAGAGGAGAAGAGCAGCTCCAAGGCCAAGAGAGAGAGAGAGGAGAAAGAAAGACCCAGAGGGGGAGAAAGAAGGAACTCCAAGAGCCCAAATTAGACCAGAGGGTGAAGAGTTGGCAACAGGGTACCGGATCCCAAGCTGGCAGAGGCTACAGCACACCTTAGCCAGGAACCGGAGGTCGTGGGCAGGATCTGCCACGATCACCCACTAAATCCACCCAGAAGGCAGACCAGGAATAGGGTCAGGGAACCCAGAGACAAGGGTTTACCACCAAGAGGCCCGAGGGAGCCGGACATAGGTGGATCCCTGGTGGGGAAGGCCAGAGAAGAGGACAGGACAGAAAGGGAGCTCAGGACCACGCTCCAGAATCACCTGGGGGTTGGCTGAGTTCAGGACCTGGTGGACGCAGCACGGCTCGGGTGGTCACTTAAGGCCGGAGTGACCAGAACAACTGCAGTAAGTAAACAAACCCTGAACTGCACAGCCCGACTCTGAGTCTCATTTCCATCCTCGCTGCACCACCACAACCCCCATCCTCTGCAACTGACCCCCTGAGGCTATACCCCTCCCGTTGGGGGTTATACTACCTGAGCTGCACATACATCACCAGCCTCAGCGGACCCTGCTGCAGCGGCGGCCGTATTGACCGCAATTCAACGGGTGGCGTAGTCGACACAAAAGAACATCTAGTAACATCATAAGGACTGCCACACACTGAGCTTGACACCCTGGGCACGGACCGGGTCACAGCCACTCGGAGACTACAACCCCCATCTGATCCGGCTCCGGGTATCCCCAACAACACTGGCCCAGGGGGCGCGTCAACTTTGGCGTAGTCGGCAGGATAACGTGCCCGCAACAACCGGGTACTGCGTGCCTGAAGAAAAGTACACCGTTACCTTAAAAAGAAGTCTCCCGCCGGTTCCGGAGGGTCCCCGCCATCGAGCCCCATCACAGGTCGTTTCCCGCCGGTTGTCCGCCATTTGCAGCTTTTTCCCGCCATCCATGGAGTTTCCCGCCACTGGGAGACGATTCCCGCCATTTCTGAAGATTTCCCGCCTTGGGGGAGCGGACGCCATTATGGGCGTGCCAGAGGGTGGCAAAAGGCCACCTCCCATCGTGGGCCAGGTCGAAGAATGGCGCCAAAAGCGGAAACCGCGCCCACCAACAGAGACTGTGATGCTGGAAGTGTCCATCAGCGTGAGAGAACTGCCCCTGGAACTGAAGTTGCCCCGGGACCACCCTCGATGTGGGCGGAGACAGAAGAAGAGAACAAAGATGGGTGTCGCCTGGAGCAGTTTGGAGAGAGCGCACCCGGAGACAAGACGTCTGGAGGGAGAGTCAGGCAGCACCGACCCAGTGGTCAGGAAACTGTTGCAGGTCGCCACTCCAGAAGGCCTGCTGGAGATCCTGGCACAGCTCCCCCGAGACCGGGAGTGTGCACAGACCGCGCTGGAGGGCCTTGCACGGAGGATGGCCCGGGTGCAGCGAGAGACGTTGGCGGAGTGTGTTAGAACCTTGCTGTTAGGTTTTTTTTCCTTTGCTGGTCACATGACCTTGTTGGCCTATTTAATCCTGCTCCGCCCTTCTGGCTTTGCTGGACTTCATTGTATATCTACTTTCTAGCTAGCCTGTGCTCTGTATCTAACTCTGTTAATTTGCTTGGTCTACGGACCTCTATGTTCTATCTATTTTGTTTGTTCGTCTGTCTGCTACTATTTCTGTTAGGAGGTGTCCCATATTCCTCCCAGTCCTTAGTACTTGTAGGGATTCCCTCCCCACATCTATAGGTCTCCGTACAGACTAGATTAGGACTTTAGCAGGTCTGATCGCAGGATCAGGTTCCCTGTTACATCGTAGGGATTCAGCTGAGTCCTATAGTAGGGACAGATCTCCTCTCTTTCCTTAGCTTTGGTAGCAGAACATAACAGTAAGTCCAGCCAGCAAATTCTCTAAGGAAAGATTTTTCTGTTCCATCATGGTGTCGGTTCAGGATTTGGCTCATCGCCTGCAGGGACTCTCTCTGGAGGTGGCCGAGCTCCGTCAGCACGTGAGTAACTGTCCTGGAGCACATTTCTTGGAGCCTAAGGTATGTTTGCCGGATTTATTTTTTGGTGAACACCGAGAATTTTTTTCATTTAAAAATGCTTGCTTATTGTATTTTCGTTTGAGACCTAAGTCCTCTGGGGATGAATCCCAGCGCGTAGGGTTCATAATGTCACTTTTGCGCAAAGAGCCTCAGGAGTGGGCCTTTTCTTTGCAACCTAGTGATTCATGCTTCAGATCAGTGGATAGTTTTTTTTCTGCTTTGGGACTATTATATGATGATCCTGACCGTGTCGCATCAGCTGAGACTGAGTTGAGACGTTTAAAACAAGGATCAGGTAATGTGGAAAAATATTGTACACATTTTCGTCGTTGGTCCACTCAAACAGGGTGGAACGATTCTGCTCTGAAAAGTCTATTTCTTGCTGGGCTCAGTGAAAGGGTTAAAGACCTGCTAATTGCTTATCCTACACCTGAGGATTTGCAACAGGCTATGCAATTAGCTATACGGGTGGATAGAAGACTGCGTGCTAGGGTTAATGAGAGCAAATTCTCTGCTATGTCAGTTTCTGGTTATGATAATGTGTGTACTAACAGTGGTGAACCGATGGAGATTGGATCGGTGGCACCTCGCTCTCAAGAAAAAGACCGTCGTTTTTCGGAAGGCTTGTGTTTCTATTGCGGAAAATCTGGTCATTTGATTAAAGGCTGTGAGCTTCGTATGAAGAAAGAAAAAAAAAATGGTCAGTCACGCCCGTATTGCCTGTTTAAATTCCAAGGGTATATTTTTAGCTGCTTCCACGATTGCTCAGGAAAAATTAATGGAATTTCGGGTGTTTGTTGATTGCGGGTCTACACTGAATGTAATTGATGGGGGATTCGTGGAAAAACTCAATTTAAAACCTGAACCTTTATCATCCCCCATTGCTGTGGTTTCTGTGGATGGTTCCCCTTTGAAGAATATTACTCTCAAGGTCAGTGAATTTCCTCTCACTATTAATGGTGTTCACCATGAGAAATTGGATTTGGTAGTGTTGAATAACTTGCCTTCTCCAGTAATATTGGGTTTGCCCTGGTTAAAATTTCACAATCCTGTACTGGATTGGTCTACCAGTGAAATTAAATCCTGGAGCCATAAATGTTATGACAAGTGTTGTAACGGGCGTATTGCAGCTTTGGATAGGGGAGAATTGCCTGTTCCTATTCAGGATTTTTGGAGAGTTTTTTCTGAGAAAGAATCGCAGGTTTTGCCTCCCCATAGAGACTATGATTGTTCTATTGAATTTGTCCCTGGAGCGACTCTTCCTAAGAGTCGTTTATTTAACCTTACTATTCCTGAGAGGAAGGCTTTGGAGGAATACATACAGACAAGCTTGGCCGCCGGTCACATTAGGCCCTCTAAGTCTCCTGTGGCGGTTGGATTTTTTTTTGTAAAAAAAAAGGACGGCGGTTTACGTCTTTGTCTGGATTTTCGTGAGATTAACAAAATTACGGTACGCAATCCTTACCCACTGCCATTGATTCCTGATCTGTTTAACCAGTTATTGGGGGCCAAGTGGTTCTCTAAAATTGACCTTAAGGGGGCATACAATCTGTTGCGCATGAAGGAGGGTGATGAATGGAAGACTGCTTTTAACACTCCTGTGGGTCATTTTGAGAATCTGGTTATGCCTTTTGGTCTTACTAATGCTCCTGCATTTTTTCAGAATCTGATTAATGACATCCTTAGACCTTTGATCGGTAAAAATGTGGTTGTGTATTTGGATGACATTTTGATTTATTCGCCAGATCTGGAGTCTCATTGGCGGAGCGTGCGTGAGGTATTACAGTTATTAATGGACAATTCGCTTTTTGCTAAGCTGGAGAAATGTGAGTTCGCTGTACAGAGAATTAGTTTTTTGGGCTACATTATCTCCAGCAAAGGTTTTGAGATGGATCCGGTTAAGGTTCAGGCTGTGCAGGAATGGCCTAGGCCTATTGGTTTGAAATCGATACAGGGGTTTTTGGGTTTCGCCAATTACTATAGAAAATTCATAAAAAATTTTTCTAGTATTGTCAAACCTCTGACTGATCTCACCAGGAAAGGTGCTGATGCGGTTCAGTGGTCTTCTGAGGCCATTGAAGCTTTTGTGTATCTCAAAGAGAGGTTCACCTCTGCTCCCATCCTTATGCAGCCTGATGTTACTAGGCCGTTTTTGGTTGAGGTTGATGCTTCCTCTGTGGGGGTTGGCGCAGTATTGTCTCAGGATAACGGGGATGGATTACATCCCTGTGCCTTTTTTTCAAAAAAATTTTCGGAGACTGAATTGAATTACGATATTGGTAATCGGGAATTATTGGCTATTAAACTCGCATTTGAACACTAGCGCCACTTCTTGGAAGGTGCGGAATTTCCCGTTCAGGTTCTTACGGATCATAAAAATCTGATATATCTTGATGCTGCCAAGCGCCTGAATGCCCGTCAGGCTAGGTGGGCACTGTTTTTCTCGCGGTTTAATTTCTCCGTTACTTACATCCCTGGTACTAAGAATGTTAAGGCGGATGCCTTGTCTCGCAGTTTTTCTCCCATAGTCGGTGCTGAGAAAGAGGAAAACATTTTACAAGAAGGTGTTGTGATAGCTGCTTTAGACTCCGTTTTGGAAGATGAGATTCTTAAAGCTCAGGAGAATGCCCCATCTAACACTCCTCATGGGAGGTTGTTTGTGCCTGGGACCTTTAGGAGAGATTTGTTTGTTGAGTGTCACGAATCTCGGTTGGCAGGTCATCCCGGAATCTCTGAGACCAAGAGACTGGTGGGTCGCAGTTTTTGGTGGCCTGGATGGCAGAAGGAAGTCATTAAGTGGGTGCACCAATGTACTATATGTGCTAGATCTAAGTCCTCACATACTCCTGCTGCGGGGTTGCTTTGTCCTTTGGAGGTCCCCAGTGCTCCTTGGACACATTTGGCTATGGACTTTATAACTGACCTTCCCCCCTCTGAGGGTTTTACTGTCATCTGGGTGGTCGTGGACCGTTTTAGCAAGATGTGTCACTTGGTTCCCTTCGTCAAACTGCCCTGCGCTAAAACTCTCGCTAAGGCCTTTGTCAAGGAAATTGTCAGACTTCATGGCGTTCCTACTGACATTGTTTCTGATAGGGGTCCTCAGTTCGTGGCTCGTTTTTGGCGTGCCTTTTGTGACAGGTTGGGAATTCATTTGTCGTTTTCGTCCGGATATCATCCTGAATCTAATGGCCAGACAGAAAGGAAAAACCAGGATGTTGAGCAGTTCTTGCGTTGTTTTGTGGCAGACAATCAAGAGGGGTGGTCTGAGTTTCTGCCACTTGCCGAATTTGCTCTGAACAATCATACATCTTCTTCTGCTGGTTGTTCACCTTTTTTTTGTTGTTCTGGGAGACATCCGTCGTTTGGGTCGTTCTCCAAGTTGGGATCTGCCGTGCCTGAGGAGGAGAATTTTTCCGGTGATTTGGAAAGAGTTTGGACGGATGTGCGTGGTAATCTTCAGGAGGCCAACAGAAAATCTAAAGACTACTTTGATAGGAAACGACAGGAGGTTTTGTTCGCTGTTGGTGACATGGTTTGGTTGTCCTCTAGGAATCTGCGGTTGAGGATTCCTTCTAAGAAATTGGGTCCCAAGTTTGTAGGGCCCTTTAAGGTGCTTCAGGTTGTCAACCAATCTGCTGTTAGGTTGGAGGTTCCTACCTCCTGGAGAATTAATCCGGTCTTTCATGTCTCTCTGTTAAAAAAAGCTGTTGTGTCGGATGGTGACGTCTCTGCCTCTGTTCCTCCGGTGGTGGAGGACGGGGAATATGAAATTTCTCGCATCCTTGACTCTAGACGGTATAGAGGTAGTTTGCAGTATCTTGTGGCCTGGAAAGGTTTCGGACCCGAGGATAACTCTTGGGTGAGGTCAGATGATGTTTCCGCGTCCAGACTTATCAGAGCGTTTCACAGGAGATTTCCTGATAAGCCTGGTCCTAGGGGATCCGGAGGATCCTCTTAGAAGGGGGGTACTGTTAGAACCTTGCTGTTAGGTTTTTTTTCCTTTGCTGGTCACATGACCTTGTTGGCCTATTTAATCCTGCTCCGCCCTTCTGGCTTTGCTGGACTTCATTGTATATCTACTTTCTAGCTAGCCTGTGCTCTGTATCTAACTCTGTTAATTTGCTTGGTCTACGGACCTCTATGTTCTATCTATTTTGTTTGTTCGTCTGTCTGCTACTATTTCTGTTAGGAGGTGTCCCATATTCCTCCCAGTCCTTAGTACTTGTAGGGATTCCCTCCCCACATCTATAGGTCTCCGTACAGACTAGATTAGGACTTTAGCAGGTCTGATCGCAGGATCAGGTTCCCTGTTACATCGTAGGGATTCAGCTGAGTCCTATAGTAGGGACAGATCTCCTCTCTTTCCTTAGCTTTGGTAGCAGAACATAACAGAGTGGAGCCGAGAGATGGCCCAGCAGACCGAAACCCGACAGCGGAGCACGCCACCCGAGACGAGGAGACAGACCGCCTCTGAGGATGGCGCAGGAGGAATGAAGGCAGGAGACGGCGCCGAGAAGGGAGCTGAACGGACGGAGGCAGGTAAAGGGGACGTCTCTACCCCGAACCGGGAAACCGCGTGCCTGCCCCAGCTCCCCGTCGCAGAGCCCGAAATTCCCCCTGCCGTGCCCGTCGCTGCATCGTCACCGCCGCCGACTAGGCCTCAACCGGAAACCGCGACCCCTGTGACGTCACACGCCTCGACCTCGAGCGTGGCCAAGCAGGAAATACCACCGGCCTGGTCGCAAGGCCTAGTACCTCCGGGCGCCGCAATACCAACAGCGCCCCCTACCTCCGCGGAGCCACCGGCCTGGCCGCAGGGCCGAGTAACCACGGGCGCCGCCGTTCTTACGGTGCCCTTTGCCTTTAGGGTGCCCCAAGCCTGGTCGCAAGGCCTGGTCAACCCGGGCGCCGCTACCATCAACGCGCCCTCAACATCTAGAGTGCCGCACCTGGGTGAAAATCTATTTGCCCAGCATACGTGCCCGGATGGGCAGCCCTTTGTATGGCCCCAGGAGTACATTCAGCTGGAACTCCAGAGAGCAAGGCCCATGTGCGAGCCCCTGATTCCGGCTCCGAAGCCTGTAAAGAGGACCTCACCCCCGCTGGAGGAGGCACAGTTTGAGTGGGACCCCACCGGAGAAGACCTCATGGGGTTCACTCAGGAGACTCGGGCGGCCGCAGCGGAGCGTGCAGAGTGCTGCCGCCAGCAGCTCGAGGTCTTCGAGAGGGAGCGGAGAGAGAGGCGGGTCCGGGAACAGCAGATGCAGATAAGAAGCGCGGAGCAGAAGAGCCGGACCAGGAGGAATCCCCGTGCAGCACATGGTCCCCCTTCCACCGGGACTGTGATAAAATTCAACATGCAGCACGGATGGGGCTTTATCAGAGACCATCAGACCCCCGGCGACGTCTTTGTAACCCGCAGAGACGTAGAAAGCCATCTGCCGGAGGGACACAGAGGTCGTGACCTGTATGTAGGGGACGAGGTCACCTTCACCCGGCACAAGTGTGCCAAAGGACCCTACGCCCTCCATGTGCATCGCCTGACGGAGGAGGAGCTGCGGTGTGAGGAGGAGCAAGAGGACCCAGACGGGTCTGAAGAATCTAAAGAAGGAGCAGGAGGACGCCGTCGTTGAAGTACGGTAGAGAGAGACTGTACATAGTTACCCGTCAGGGTATAAGAACTGTTCTAGTTAAAATATAGTCCCCGTTGGGACCAGCCAATTGAACTGAAACCCGTATGTCCCTATTCCCACAGGCTGAGGACTGTGAACAGCCATCCCTTTTCCCCACTGGTCGAGGACTGAGAGCGGCCATAATTCCCTTGTATATAGTTGCGCTTCCTAAAGCGCCCCCTACCGGTTTTATAGGAAACCGTGTTTCTTCAAGAGACTGTCGCACTTTACCCGGTCACAAGTTGCACCGTGGCCGGAGGAACAAGAGTGTTATTTATGATAAGTTTTATGTGAAAAGTTTATGCTGATAATATATGATGTTTTATATGTTTATGTTTTATGAAAAAAAAATGTATGTTTGTGGATGTTTATATCTTACAGCCCGAGGACGTGCTGTGATTTACCAGGGGGGAATGTAGCACCCTGAGGATTCGGCTGCTACAGGGGTATTACACCTCAAGCCAGAGGTGTGGTATTCCACTCCCGGGTAAGGATGGAGTGTGGAACTGAGCTCAGTTAGCTGCATGCACTACACACATCCCATTTCCGAGGAACAGACCGATGGTACTCCCACTAGAGAAATGTGCAGGTACGACAGTGTTTGTTCCTGGCTGGAGTGGGAGGGGGGTGGAACATCCCAGTAGTGTAGGGGCAGATAGGGGGAGCAGTCTGGGTAATGCTAGGAGCTCATTGGGTGCTGGTCACCTGAGCTCACACATAGAGGGAGTATATAAGGTGGGAACCATCTTAGATCAGGGTCAGTCTTTTGCAGAGTGAGGTCAGTCTGTCAGAGCAGAGGAGAAGAGCAGCTCCAAGGCCAAGAGAGAGAGAGAGGAGAAAGAAAGACCCAGAGGGGGAGAAAGAAGGAACTCCAAGAGCCCAAATTAGACCAGAGGGTGAAGAGTTGGCAACAGGGTACCGGATCCCAAGCTGGCAGAGGCTACAGCACACCTTAGCCAGGAACCGGAGGTCGTGGGCAGGATCTGCCACGATCACCCACTAAATCCACCCAGAAGGCAGACCAGGAATAGGGTCAGGGAACCCAGAGACAAGGGTTTACCACCAAGAGGCCCGAGGGAGCCGGACATAGGTGGATCCCTGGTGGGGAAGGCCAGAGAAGAGGACAGGACAGAAAGGGAGCTCAGGACCACGCTCCAGAATCACCTGGGGGTTGGCTGAGTTCAGGACCTGGTGGACGCAGCACGGCTCGGGTGGTCACTTAAGGCCGGAGTGACCAGAACAACTGCAGTAAGTAAACAAACCCTGAACTGCACAGCCCGACTCTGAGTCTCATTTCCATCCTCGCTGCACCACCACAACCCCCATCCTCTGCAACTGACCCCCTGAGGCTATACCCCTCCCGTTGGGGGTTATACTACCTGAGCTGCACATACATCACCAGCCTCAGCGGACCCTGCTGCAGCGGCGGCCGTATTGACCGCAATTCAACGGGTGGCGTAGTCGACACAAAAGAACATCTAGTAACATCATAAGGACTGCCACACACTGAGCTTGACACCCTGGGCACGGACCGGGTCACAGCCACTCGGAGACTACAACCCCCATCTGATCCGGCTCCGGGTATCCCCAACAACACTGGCCCAGGGGGCGCGTCAGATACAAATTTTGACAAGTTTAGTCTTTTTTTTTTTAGCCTGCAAAAATCTGTGAAATATTGGTGGTATAGACATGTGGTACACCCCCCAAAAAAACAAATGGCAACCTCCAAACAAGTTATGTTTTTGTACTTGCTAAGGATTTTAACTATTTTAAGGACAAATAAATCATAATTTATAACAACCCCAACAATATTAGAAAACCTCAGGATAAATGTACTGGACGTCTAATTCCCTTCCTTGAGACTGATTTCTGGACTGTGATGTGTATTGGCAGTCATTAGCATACATTTGGATACAGGAGGGGAAGGCGGCATGGCAAGGAGGAAATGTCCCTTAAAACCCCTTTTATAATCCTTCCTGCCCCCTACTCTTATAAGGTGTCTGAATACACATCTTTTCATTAGCACATTTACAGTTTCACCAGCACTCATCCATTCAGTCTCCTAGTCTCATTTATATTATTGTAACTTTTGTTTATTTGTTCTGTTTTTTTCTGCATCTTTTCAGACATTTACTTATTTTTAGAATTTATATTATTTATATCCCTTCGGACTATTAATATCCATTGTCAACAGTGTTAATGATAAACCGTGGTATACAAAAGGTTAGGTCCTTCAGACACCAATTTATGGATGGTTTGTTATTGGTTTCCACTAGAGATGAGCAAACCGAACTTAAAAGCTCAGGGTTCGTACAGGACAGTTAGTGTCCGGTGCTAAACGCCAAACATGGACTTCTCCCGGAAGTCCGTTGTAATGTTCGAAGTTACGGAGGAGAGAAAGAGAGAATATTTTTCCAGATTAAAAGTTTGGGTCCACTTGTTTTCAATGCGGTCCAGGTTCTGGTTGAAGTTCGTGTACAGTTCTGGTACCCGAACCGAACTTCCAAGGGTCCGCTCATCTCTGGTCTCCACCACATCACCCTATGTTACATTCACTAAATGCCAGTACAATTCTTATAATGCCCCCATACACTTTAGATAGCTGTCAGTCAAACAATGGTTTGGCTTGCAATTATCTCACCCAATTGTCACACACACAGAAGCTCTCGCTCTGCTGAACGACAATGTGTTTCTATGAGAGAACCGTTGCCAGACATCTCTGGCAGTGGCTTATCTCTTGGAAAACAAAAGTCAAAATCGGACATTCTAGATCCTTATCTTCCTCAAGATCATTTGTGGTCCTAAACAACCACATTAGACAGTGGGCCGAACACGTCGATATCGGCAGTGTCAGCCAGCGTTAGTCTAATCTGCATGGGGGGGCTTTACATGAAAGCCAATGGATGCAATGCAAAATTACTACGGTGTCCTACACAAGCCAACATATTTATATAACCCAAAAAATTTGTCTTTGGGTAGGGTTTTAGTAAGAAATTATATACGTCATAGCGTGGCAACCGAGATATTGGTATTAATCCTTATTTGTATCAAAATAACATAAGCTCAGAAATAGACATGATCTAGTGTCAGCCAAACCCACCAAATTCAGTAAGGCCAGCTGACTATGCAATGTGTATAAGGGGTCCTCTCAGCTCTCCTAAAATGAGAGATGTTGGGAAAGACAAAGACCAGGCAGATGGATTTCAACATGCCTGAACCTTTTGTTTTCGGCGAAGATAAGTCACCACCAGAAGTATCTGAGCAACAATTTTCTTCTTCCCATTTACAACACCTGCATTTTTGGCCAAGCTGAGCATTCATATGTACAGGGGGTTGAGGAAGAGAGGTCAGTACAGAAATCTTAGTTGGCCACATGAGCATTTGGCCACATTCATCGGAATTATTTTACCAGCGGCCTCATTTTCCTTTTACTTGTCCACCTATTGGGTAGACAATGCAGAGCACAGATTCATCATAATTATGTCTGTACTTTTACAGTACATGTTGTGACAGAGTCACTGGTATGATATATGAGGGGAGGTATGTGTCACACAGGTTGCTAGCCTGTGTGAACTGAAACCAATAAACTGCATGTTATATGCTGGGGGTTAACTCTTTTAAAGGGTGTGGTTTTATGGGAATGACATAGAGAATGGAGGGACGTGATTCCCCTACCTCCCCTTAGGGTGTGGCTGAGCAAGTTTAAATGTTCAGTCCTGTTTTTTTCTCTGTTGTGGTTTGGAGAGGCAAGGTCTCCAGACTGGGAGAGCTTCAGCTCAGGACAGAGCTGAAGGCTGGGACTACAACCTGTGTGGGTGAATCCTATACTAATATGGACTCTGTTATCGTTTATTCTTTTGTTTTGTCGTTGTGCCAGTAAGGCCGTGTTTATTTTGCTGGAGTGCAAAGCTTTATGCTGTTTAATAAAGCCTGCAGAGAAAACCCGGGTTCCTGAGTCTACTTCCGGAAGCGGCCGAGCGAGTCGTCTAGCCATAATGTTCAATATAAAATCCTGTCATTTGCAACTGCAAAACTCAGGCTTCTGTGTGATATAACAAAGAACATAAGTAAATAAGAATCAAATTTGAAAAGATCATTTGGAAGTGGATTCATGGAAGCCACGCATCTAGACATGAGCGAATCTATTCGTAGGCTCCTGGTCCCGTGGCCACGTCAGTACCTGCTGGCATCTCCGACGCCTCTTCTGATTAGTAGGCCCAGCATGATGTCACCACTGCAGTGTGACCCATACATGATGTCATGCTTGACCTACTAATCAGAAGAGGCGTCGGGGATGCCAGCAGGTAGGAATACTGACCTGACCGCTGGATCAGGGTCCTGCAAATCAAGCAACATTCTGGTGAGATTGGCCATACTTGCTTCAATGAGTGTTTGCATATGATTAATATATTAATTTCAAGTGATTAATATGCGATCTTAAAATTAAAATCATTTTCACATATTAAAGCGGCACAATCATTATGTAGTTGTAATACTGTCTGTATGTGCAATTTCATTTATACCTTGAAATTTGCACTTTGCTGGTAATATATTAATAAGTTCTATCATAATATAAGTAGGATCTATCAGGATGTAAGTACTGTAAAGCAATAGAGTAAGGCTGCGTTCACACACTGTTACCACAGTAATTTTTGTCCTGCAACAAAAAATGCACTATTTGCTGAAATTTTTAAAAAATCTCTGCAAAAACATTGTGTTTTACCGCAATTGTGGCAAAATAAATCTACACTCCAGCCACAATGTTGAATACAGGATAAGGTTAAATTCATACATCAATTTCCATTTTACATTCATCAAAAAGAAACTTTTTTTTATTATGTGTCATCTATAACATCTGCCTTTTTCATCCGTGTTACAACGTTTAATTCTAAACCTTTTTCAAATATTAAAGGAGGTGAACCGTCTGAACTTTTTTATCCATTGACTCTTGGTCCTCTCTCCTGTAGAGTGTAAGCTGTTATGGTCAGTGTGGTCCTCTCTCTCCTGTAGAATGTAAGCTCTTATGGTCAGAGGGGTCCTCTCTCTCCTGTAGAGTGTAAGCTCTTATGGTCAGCGGAGTCCTCTCTCTCCTGTAGTGTAAGCTCTTATGGTCAGTGGAGTCCTCTCTCTCCTGTAGAGTGTAAGCTGTTAGGGTCAGCGGGGTCCCCTCTCTCCTGTAGAGTGTAAGCTCTTATGGTCAGCGGGGTCCCCTCTCTCCTGTAGAGTGTAAGCTCTTATGGTCAGCGGGGGTCCCCTCTCTCCTGTAGAGTGTAAGCTCTTATGGTCAGCGGGGTCCTCTCTCTCCTATATAGTGTAAGCTCTTATGGTCAGCGGGGTCCTCTCTCTCCTGTAGAGTGTAAGCTCTTATGGTCAGCGGGGTCCTCTCTCTCCTGTAGAGTGTAAGCTCTTATGGTCAGCGAGGCCCTATCTCTCCTGTAGAGTGTAAGCTCTTATGGTCTGAGGGGTCCTCTCTCTCCTGTAGAGTGTAAGCTCTTATGGTCAGCGGGATCCCCTCTCTCCTGTAGAGTGTAAAGTCTTATGGTCAGTGGGGTCCTCTCTCTCTCTCCTGTAGAGTGTAAGCTCTTATGGTCTGAGGGGTCCTCTCTCTCCTGTAGAGTGTAAACTCTTATGGTCAGTGGGGTCCTCTCTCTCCTGTAGAGTGAAAGCTCTTATGGTCAGTGGTGTCCTCTCTCTCTCTTCTGTAGAGTGTAATCTCTTATGATCAGTGGGGTCCTCTCTCTCTCTCCTGTAGAGTGAAAGCTCTTATGGTCAGTGGTGTCCTCTCTCTCTCTTCTGTAGAGTGTAATCTCTTATGATCAGTGGGGTCCTCTCTCTCTCTCCTGTAGAGTGAAAGCTCTTATGGTCAGTGGTGTCCTCTCTCTCTCTTCTGTAGAGTGTAAACTCTTATGGTCAGTGGGGTCCTCTCTCTCCTGTAGAGTGAAAGCTCTTATGGTCAGTGGTGTCCTCTCTCTCTTCTGTAGAGTGTAATCTCTTATGGTCAGTGGGGTCCTCTCTCTTCTGTAGAGTGTAAGCTCTTATGGTCAGCGGGGTCCTCTCTCTCCTGTAAAGTGTAATCTCTTATGATCAGGAGGGTCCTCTCTCTCCTGTAGAGTGTAAGCTCTTACGGTCAGTATGGTCCTCTCTCTCTCGTAGAGTGTAAGCGCTTATGGTCAGTGGGGTTCTCTCGCTTTCTCTTCTCTCCGACACATGTATTTTCCAAGCAATTTCAAGCTTTCCAGTATTGAGATCTATGTGAATTTATTCGCCATGAATCAAATTTTGCAAATTAGAGTCTGAAAAGATCCGATCATCTCTAGTCCCTATAGACTTTGATGGCTGAGTCTGATCTGCAAAGTGGATCAGAATAGGACATGCTCTGAGTCTCATGGATCGGAGACATGAATCCATTTTTAAAACTGTTGTGTGTATGGATCATTGAAACTCTATGGGTCAGTGTACTGTCTGAGAAAAAAACGGACAGCACACGGATGTGTACAACAAATGTGTGAATGCAGCCTTAGGCATTACAGACTAACTTAAGGGGGTTGTCCGGCCTTAGGCTATAAGTCTTCAGTCACTCTACGTCAGTGTTCCCCAACTCCAGTCCTCAAGACACCTTAGTATTGCACAGGTGATGGAATTATTGCCTGTGCAGGTGATGTTATTTTTACCTGTGCAATACTAAGGAAATCCTAAAAACATGACCTGTTTGTGGGTCTTAAGGACTGGAGTTGAGGAACCCTGCTCAACGTGACTGCAAGCTTGTGAATCTTCACTGTGCGCTGTGAGGATTCGCTGGCACCAGGAGCGGGCGGTCACGCCATTTGGGTGCTTCTGGCCTTGCTCAATACACTGTGCGCATGTCTAGTCGGCACATGAGCACATATTTGCAAGTTGCATGACCGACCGCTCCTCACAGTGTGCAGTGCATGCGATGTGAGGATTCTCAAGTCTGCAGTCACATAGAGTAAAGGCCCCGTCACACTTAGCAACGCTGCAAAGATCCCGACAACGATACGACCTGTCAGGGATCGTTGCTGCGTCGCTATGTGGTCGCTGGTGAGCTGTCAAACAGGCAGGCTCACCAACGATCAGGGGAGCAGCGACATCGTGGAAAGAATCTTTCCACGAAGTCCTGCTCCTGGTTACGAGCCTGCTGAAGCAGGACCAGGCTGGTAACCATGGTAAACATCGGGTTACTAGGGGCACACGCGCACCTAGTAACCCGTTGTTTATCATTGTTACCACTCTGCTACAGTGAGCGGGAGGTTACCGCTCACTTTAGCAGGCTCGTAACCATGATAAATAACGGGTTACTAGGTGCGCGTGTGCCCCTAGTAACCCGATGTTTACCATAGTTACCAGCCTGATCGCTGCTCCCGCTGGTCACACACAGCGATGTGTGCTGACCAGCGGGAGGGCAACGACCAAAAAATGGTCCAGGACACTTTGCAGCGATCAGCGACCTCACAGCAGGGGCCTGATCGTTGCAAAGTGTCACACATAGCGACATCGCTGGTGAGGTCGCTGTTGCGTCACCAAAACCGTGACACAGCAGCGATCTCGCTATGTGAGACGGGGGCTTAACACATAGAGTGACTGCGGGCTTGTAGCCTAAGACCGGAGAACTCCTTTAAGAAAAGAAGCAATGAATAAAGACCCACAACAGGTGTGAAAAGTCTCAGTGGTTGCATTCCTGAACAACATGGATTTTATGAAGATTTTCAAATAAAACCTGATCTTTTAAAAGGCAACTGAATGCTGGACATTATTTCATTTCTAGATGTCTAATGACTGCACAGTTTACTGTAGTATTTGCTGTTATTATTCTGTGTAGAGTATAGTGAAAATCCTGGGCAGGAAAAACGAGGGGAAAAAAAACAAAAATCGGAGGGAGAGCGCTGCCTAAGTGTAATAAGTGCAATTGCAATAAATATGTTTATAAAGTGAATTTGCTCGCCTGACAGGGTGTGCAGAGTAGGCACAACACTAGGAGTGAATTTCAAATAGTTGGGATTAGTGATCAGCAAGTATGCCTCATTAACTCTTTCGGCGAGCACGCTTGGGTGCTCGCCGAGTATTTCGGCATGCTCAGCATTTCATTCATTGTCGCCGCGCTTGCAAGCGTTACAGTGTTCAGCAAGTGTCAGTGTTCTCCAGGCTATCTCTGCATGTGTCACAGCTGTCTAACAGCCATGAAACTTGCAAGCGCGGCGACAATGAATGAAATGCCGAGCATGCCAAAATACTCGGCGAGCACCCGAGCGTGCTCACCGAAATGGTTAATGAGGCATACTCGCTCATCTCTAGTTGTGATTCTTTCTACGGCGTGCAGCTCATCCGATGAACATGGAAGTATGCTTTCCTTGCCCAGAAGTAACTCCAAGTGGACGCAGTAGAAAAGTGGTTATCCGACGGCACACAACCCGTTTCGGCTCTATGAGCCTTCATTAGCATCCTTCTTCAACACCTGATGAAGGCTCATAGAGCAGAAACGGGTTGTGTAATGATTTTTTCATTTTTTATTTTTTTGTGTGATGAAGCAGTCTCACAGTTGATTGCAATCACAATGAATAAATCCCAAATTGTTATCAACAATCCATGGGAATCGTACTTCACTTGACTGAGGCTCGATCAATTTTCACATGAGTGTATTGCCAAACAACCTTAGAGGCATTGGGAATTGCTGTACAAACAGAAGCGCCTTCGGATAACCACTTTTCTATATGTATAGTAGTTAGTGATTTTATTTGGGTGTATTATACAGTACAGTATTTGGCTGTATTTTTATTGCTAATATACCCGTGTGACCGATTCCTTATCTGTATCATGTTTACACGGTTGTATACAGAAAATATTGTGCACCAGGCCCCAAGCCTATACCACAGGTTGCCATGGGTGACGGCTCTGCACCAGGCCCCAAGCCTATACCACAGGTTGCCATGGGTGACGGCTCTGCACCAGGCCCCAAGCCTATACCACAGGTTGCCATGGGTGACGGCTCTGGTGTACTAACCCTAGTTCTTTGGACAGCAATCTCTAATGGACGCCAGGCTATATCTATGTTACTTTGCATGAAACAACAAGTCTATCTATGTATCTTCTTTGCAGTAGAGCAATATAAAGTGCAGACCTTCCTCTGTGCCTCATTATGTCTGAGGTTTGGTCCTTTAGTTTTTTTTCACTCAGGACATCTGTGTATTAGGTGTCAGTCTAGCCCCACTTCTACCTCTTCTTTGTAACAGTGGCTGGAAGAGGTCTTCACATATAAAGACCCCCTGTGTTCTTGCTAATTTTCTGTATTCAGGAAGACCCCATAATGCTGATTTGCTCAGCGGGAAGCCATTAGGAGGGCATACAAGAGCCCGAAAACCCTTCCCACTCAATTAGGATGCATTTAAACAGCTGGGAGCTGTGTGTGGGGCAGCAGTGGAGGACCTGCTTCCTCTTCTCTACTTTAACCCTTCTGCTGCTATCATTAGATCATGTTTCTATTGTATTGGTCTGACCCATTATTCAAGCTGATGTAATGAGCCATCATTCTTTATGCATCTCAACAAATCTATCTATTTTCTATCTATATCTCTATTCTATCCAACTATCTATCTATCTATCTATATCTATTAACTATCCATTATCTATAATAATAATATTTATTTTTATATAGCGCTAACATATTCCGCAGCGCTTTACATACATTATCGTCGCTGTCCCCATCAGGGCTCACAATCTAGATTCCCTATCAGTATGTCTTTGGAGTGTGGGAGGAAACCGGAGATGTTGTCCTTGGTGGGATTTGAACCCAGGACCCCAGCGCTGCAAGGCTGCAGTGCTAATTACTGAGCCGCCCTATCTATCTATCTATCTATCTATCTATCTATCTATCTATCTATCTATCTATCTATCTATCTATCTATCTATCTATCTATCTATCTATCTATCCCTGTATCTATCTATCTATCTATCTATCTTTCTATCTCTGTATCTATCTATCTATCTATCTATCTATCTATCTATCTAACTGTCTGTCTGTCTATCTATTTATCTAGGGCAGCAAAAAATGACCAATGATATATTATTAATGACAAGGCACTTTATGTATATGTATCCTACTATTGGACAAATTATATTTATATTTTGTAACACTGTGTATGCACTATGTATTGCATCATCATCAGTGATTGATGTTTGATTGTACACTGATGTTTTCACTTGTATTATATTGGTGAAATGTTGCTTTATATACTTCCTGCTTGTACCTATTCACTGCTTGGGAAAGGTTGCTCACAACCGAAACGTTGCCACACCATGTGGGCTAATAAAGTCCACTTTTTTAAATTTTTTGGAGTGCTGCCTGCCTTTTTTATTTCTATCTATCTTTGTGGGACCCGATCCAGCGGCCACATCCCTAATCTTCGACCGCTGGATGGGAATCCTCAGAATCTCTTGCATCTGCGGCTATTCTTTTGGCATGACATGACTTCACGATGGCTACTGAAAAAAGGAGAAGGGAATGCCATAAGGTAAGAGGCGGTTTTCAGGACTCCCATCGATGGCCACAGATTACTGTCTGCATGTAGCAAAGATCTTTTTCAGCTTCCCCATAAACAATTAGGCTCAACTCACCCAAGCAAACATGTCTATATTAACGAATAGGGGTGGGGGGAGGGGAGAGGGTAACATTGGCCTATCTGCTATGGAAATAGAGATATCATAACTCCCACGTGTCTAATTCTTCTTTTCTCTCACTTTTATGTACATCTTGTGAATTTTATGTATGAACACAAGTAGTAAAAAAGATTCTTCTCACATAATAAAGGTGGAGGAATTGTATTATTTTTCACTTTTGCCAAACAGACTTTAATAATAGACAGCACTTGCTATGCTATAACATAAATTGTATAAAATATAGGACCTATGATTTAGAGGAGAAAATAATCCATTTACATTGTCACGTCCATAATTGTGGCTGAAAGGACAAGCCAAATACATAAAAAAACAATATATTTAGCTAGCCCTACTAATCACAGAAATATACTATATTTTAGCGGAACCAAATATACTGTAAGTTGCTCTGTAAACAGTGTAGGGTTTGGTACTCAGATACTTTTGAGGTAGGCACAGGAAGCGACTTCTTTAAAAATGTCCAAGGCAGGTTTATTGTAACTTCATAAACCGCACTTTAGAAGTAAACGAAACAAAGCCTTGTCCGGCACAGAGTAACAAAACAGGAAAATAAACAGTCCATACAATTAGTGTTGAGCGAGCATGCTCGACACTGCTCGGTACTCGCCCGAGCATCTCACTACTCGGGATGTTCGGCGAGCACCAAGCATTTCCGGGTTACTCGGGCGGGAGCTCGGGTCTCCGCCCTGCATGTTTGGCGCTCTTTACAGAGCCAATGAACATGCAGGGATTGCCAGCCAGTCACTGTAATGCCGCAGCCATGTTGTTTGTGGGCATTACAGTGATTGGCTGGCCACACAGCGTCACCTCGAGTATTTAAAACCCGGCGCCGCCATCTTGGACACAGTCGCTCCGGATCAGCCAGTGTAGGGTCAGTGCTGCTGAGCTAGGGAGAGATTCATACTCCGAAATAGGTAGTGTAGGGTCTGTAAAGCCTGCT
Organism: Phyllobates terribilis; assembly: GCF_046119375.1. Lineage (NCBI taxonomy): Eukaryota > Metazoa > Chordata > Amphibia > Anura > Dendrobatidae > Phyllobates > Phyllobates terribilis. The sequence continues at coordinate 111,672,689 of NW_027362773.1, forward strand.
AAATCAAACAAACAGTCCTTCTCAGGACTAATATCCATCCTAGATATCAGGCAGGTAGGCAGTATAGGAGACGCAGTGGTTATACCAGCAAACGCTGCATTACAGTCCTGTGTGCTCCTGTTGGTAAAATTGCTAGACTTATCACCCCGTTCTCAGGGGCCAGGAAAAATGATTTTTTTTTTTCATCTAAATCCTGTATTTTTTTTTTCATCAGTCAGACTGTCCAAATACGCATCTTATTAACCTTTTGGTATCCCCCCCCCCCCCAAAAAAAAAAAATTGAGTGTGTCTGTGACTGTTCAGACACCAATATATCTGTTTAAAAGAGTCTGGTGTAGACCAGAAAAATAGAACTGTGGTTTTGCAGTTCCACGGGTCAAATCTCTGTATTATCCAGCTTTTGGTATTTTTTCCGTAAAGAAAAATAGTAATACTGTCTCCCTGATTGTTCAGACACAAATATATCTGTTTGAAAGATTCTGGTGTAGGCCAAAAAAATATAACTGTGGTTTTGCAGTTCCACGGGTCAAATCTCTGTATTATCCAGCTTTTGGTATTTTTTCCGTAAAGAAAAATAGTAATAGTGTCTCCCTGACTGGTCAGCCCCAAATATATCTATTAAAAAAAGTCTGGTATACGCCAGTAAATTAGAACTGTGGTTTTGCAGTTCCACGGTTCAAATCTCTGTATTATCCAGCTTTTGGCCTGTTTTACGTAAAAAAAAAAAAAAATAGTGTCTCCCTGTCTGTTCAGTCACAAATATATCTGTTTAAAAGATTCCGGTGCAGGTCAGAGAAATAGAAGTGTGGTTTTCCTCTTCCACGGTTCTAATCTCCTTTCTATTACCCTTTTTCCATTGATAGTGCGAATGTAAGCTATTTTACAATGGGCAAGGCGCGTGGCAAGGGATGTGGAACTTGACGTTCTGGTGATGGTGCGTGTAAAGGACGGGGACGAGGCCAAGGTGAAAATGTGCCACAACCAACAGCCACATCTTCTCGCTCCCACTTCTAGACCGAATTACTAGGGAACCACACTACAACACCAGTATTGCGAACTGATCAGTGTGAACAGGTTATTAATTGGATAGCAGATAATACTTCCAGTTACCTGGGCACCACCACCTCTGGTCTGTCTTCCACATGGTCAAGTTTTAGTAGCCGTGAGTCTCGACCGCATACTCCTTCTCACCCTGATGCTCCTTCCTCCCACCATGCCGAGTGTCGTCAGACAGCAACTGATCCCACACTTGGACACTCTGAAGAGCTGTTCACTGGTCCATTTCATATTTGTGCCCCTCGCCTGCTCCGCTTGAAGTGGTGGAAGAGGAGATCCCATGTAGCGATGCCCAAATATTTGAACAGCCAGGGCCACAGGAAGTCGACGCTGGCAATTTGTCACAAGAGGTGGACGATGATGAGACACAATTGCCACGAAGTGAGGAGGAGGATCGTGGTGCGCAAGTGGAAGAGGAAATGATGGTGGATGATCTAGTAACTGACCCAACGTGGCAGGAGGACACGCAGAGCAAGGCCAGCAGCACACAGGGGGAGGGAGGCAGAGTAGCCCAACAGGCAGGAAGAAGCAGTGTGGTGGCCGCACACAGAAGGCGGGCAACCGTTCCCCGTAACACCAACACGAGGGACGTTGCCAGTACAACCGGTAGGTCTTCCAGAGTCTGGAATTTTTTTAAAGACTGCTGATAACCCCAAAAAGGCCATTTGTACCACCAGCCATGCCAGCATCAGCAGGGGTGACAAAACTACCAGCCTGACCACCACCAGCATGATCAGGCACATGGCGGCAAAGCACCCGACTTTGTGGGGCGAACCCCAGGGTCCACGACCACTGTCAGCGGGTGTCACCACTGCTTCTTCCGCTGTTGTGCGTGTAATAGAAGCCCCTGTTGTGCGTGCAAGGCAATCCCCTGTCCATACTGCATACAAAGATGCCCCCTCCTCTCAGTCTTCACTTGTTATGGAAGTTTCTCAAGAAAGAGCATCAACGTCCACGTCCCACTGCAGTGTTCAATTGTCCATATCCCAGAGCTTTGAACGAAAGCGCAAATTCGCAGCCAACGCCCCACAGGCCACAGTCCTAAATTCGCACATTTCACGACTGCTTGCGCTGGAAATGCTTCCTTTTAGGCTGGTGGAGACGGAATCCTTCCGCAACCTTATGGCGATGGCCGTCCCTTGGTACTCGGTCCCTAGCCGACACTATTTTGCCCGGTGTGCCATCCCCGCACTACACAAGCACGTGTCCCAAAACATCTGCCGTGCCCTCAACAACGCAGTTACTGGGAGAGTCCACCTGACAGCAGACACGTGGACAAGTGCTTGTGGCCAGGGACGGTACATCTCCCTGACGGCACACTGGGTAAACATAGTGGAAGCCGGGACCCAGTCGGACCTTGGGACGGAACACATCCTCCCCACACCGAGGACTGCGGGCCCTATGTCAGTCAGAGTTGCCCCCACAGTGTACAGCTCCTGCGCATCATCCTCCTCCTCCCTCTCATGTTCAGCCTCCATCTCAGATATCACCACATCAGTTATAAGCTGGAAGCACTGCAGTACTGCCTCAGCCAAGCGACAACAGGCTGTGCTGAAACTCACTTAGGTGATAAACCTCACACTGCTTGTGAGTTGTGGACAGCTGTGAAAGAGCAGGCAGCTCTGTGGCTGAGACTGCTGAACCTACATCCAGGCATGGTCGTGTGTGACAATGGCCGTAACCTGGTGGCGGCTCTGAGGCGAGGCGAGATCACACACGTACCATGCCTGGCTCATGTGCTTAACCTCGTGGTTCAGCGGTTTCTTAAATCGTACCCCGAGTTGCCAGATCTGCTCGTCAAAGTACACCGCCTGTCAGCTCATTTTCGCAAGTCGGCTACAGCTTCCGCCGCCCTTGCTGTGTTGCAGCAGCGTTTGCAGCTTCCGGCACACCGACTGGTGTGTGATGTCCCCACATGTTGGAACTCTACCCTCCACATGTTGCAAAGGATTTGTGAGCAGAAGAGAGCAGTTGTGGAGTACCAGCTGCAACAAGGCCGTCAATATTCAGGTCAGACTCCACACATAAGACTTCAGGAGTGGACCTGGATGTCTGACATATGTACCATCCTGACAAACTTTGATGAGTCCACCAAGATGGTGAATGGCGATAACGCCATCATTAGCGTCAGCATCCCACTTGTCTGTCTTTTGCAACGTTCTCTGCAGAGAATTAAAGAGGAGGCATTACAGCCAGAGTATGATGAGATGGATCAAGAAGCCATAGCGGGCAATTACACACAGCCCAGCCTCATCTCATCCCAATGTGAATTGGGGGACAATGACGGAGAGAAGGAGGAGGAGGAAGAACAGGAGCTGGCATCATGCGCTGTAAACGGTAGTACCTGTACAACTGTCATACCGTCGGTTCAGCGTGGGTGGCCTGAGGACAGGGGGGAGGAGGAGGAGGAGGAGGAGGAGGAGGAGGAGAGCATGGTCAGTCGTCATATTGGTGAGGACACGGAAGTCTTGCCCGTTACTAGTCTGGCACGCATGGCTGACTTTATGTTACGCTGCCTTAACCTTGACCCTCGCGTTGTAAAAATGTTGGGTGACAGTCATTACTGGTTGGTGACACTTTTAGACCCCCACTACAAGGAGAACTTTCACTCTCTTATTCCTGAGGTGGAGAGGTCTACAAAATGGGGCAGTACCAGAAGGCCCTTTCTGCAGAACTGTTAAAAAAATTCCCATCTGAACACGCTAGCGGCAGAGGTCACAGTTCGTTGCCCAACCAAGGCGTACAGGCGAGAGAGACACAATTCCAATCCAGCAGATGCAGGGGAACACTGTCAACGTTCTGGGACAGTTTTCTGAGACCCGTCCAACTTACAGGCCCTGAGGCGTGGGGTACTCTCACAAGGAGTGGAAAGTTTCAAAAGATGGTGAGGGAGTACCTTGCCGACCGTACCAGCGTCCTCAGTGATTCCTATGTGATGATTTTAATTATTGGGTATCCAAGCTGGACACTTGGAATGAACTCGCACTGTACGCCTTGGAGGTCCTGGCCTGCCTGCTAGCATGTTATCGGAGCGTGTTTTTAGTGCCGCTGGGGGAATTATAACAGATAAGCGCACTCGCCTGTCAACTGACAATGCTGACAAGCTGACCATTATCAAAATGAACAAGGGCTGGATTGGGCCAGACTTCTCATCACCACCAAATTACAGCAGAGTAACATAAAGTCAAATCCACTGTGTTATTTTGGGAGGTGTATGCCCATGCACCGCTTCACATGGGTGCATGAGTATACGCTTCCTCATTTCGGCTGTATTTTGCTCTTCTCCTTATCCTCAGCCTCCACCACCACTATACCACCAAGGTGACCTTGGTCTGTGTTGCCAGCATTGCAAGTTCCTTTCTCCTAATTTTTGGCAGCTTTTGCTTGGAAGGCATAGGCAAAGACTATGGGAGACCCACTCCCCAATAATGGGAATAATGTTTTTAAGATGCTGTACTACATGGCTCTTCCAAGGGGCATTTAAACCGTCTTGTTAAGCTACTGCATCCTCCACGTCTCTTCCAAGGGGAATTAAAACCGTCTTTTTAAGCTACTGTGACCTCCACCACTCTTCCAAGGGGCATTAAAACCATCTTGTTAAGCTACTGCGACCTCCACCATTCTTCTAAGGGGCATTAAAACTGTCTTGTTAAGCAACTGCAACCTCCACCACTTCTCCAAGGGGCATTAAAACCATCTTGTTAAGCTACTGCGACCTCCACCACTTCTCCAAGGGGCATTAAAACCGTCTTGTTAAGCTACTGCGACCTCCACGTCTCTTCCAAGGGGCATTAAAACCATCTTGTTAAGCTACTGCGACCTCCACCATTCTTCCAAGGGGCATTAAAACTGTCTTGTTAAGCTACTGCGACCTCCACCACTTCTCCAAGGGGCATTAAAACCGTCTTGTTAAGCTACTGCGACCTCCACCACTTTTCCAAGGGGCATTAAAACCGTCTTGTTAAGCTACTGCGTCCTCCACGGCTCTTCCAAGGGGCATTAAAACCGTCTTGTTAAGCTACTGCGACCTCCACCATTCTTCCAAGGGGCATTAAAACCATCTTGTTAAGCTACTGCGACCTCCACCACTTCTCCAAGGGGCATTAAAACCATCTTGTTAAGCTACTGCGACCTCCAACACTTTTCCAAGGGGCATTAAAACCATCTTGTTAAGCTACTGCGACCTCCATGTCTCTTCCAAGGGGCATTAAAACCGTCTTGTTAAGCTACTGCGACCTCCACGTCTCTTCCAAGGGGCATTAAAACCGTCTTGTTAAGCTACTGCGACCTCCACCACATTTTCAAGGGGCATTGACATTGTCTTTTTATTCCACTGCGACCTCCGCGTCTCTTCCAAGGGGCATTAAAACCGTCTTGTTAAGCTACTGCAACCTCCACCACTTTTCCAAGGGGCATTAAAACCGTCTTGCTAAGCTACTGCGACCTCCACCACTTTTCCAAGGGGCATTGATATTGTCTTTTTATTCCACTGTGACCTCCACCATTCTTCCAACGGGCATTGCATTTCCTCCTAATTTTAGTCAGCTTTTGCTTTTCAATGCATAGGCGAACACTAAGGGAGACCCACTCCCCAATAATGGGTAGAAGGTTTTTAGCATGCTGTAATCCACGTCTGTTTCAAGGGGCATTGCAGTTCCTCATAATTTTTGGACAGCCTTCCATTCACTGCTTAGGCCAACAGTGCACAGGAGACCCAGTTGCTATAAATGGAAAAAAAGGTTTAGTTAAGGCCCTCTGGCCTCCATGTCACTTCCAAGGGGCATTGGAGTGCCTCAAAATTTTTGGTAGGCATTGCACTCACTGCATGCCTTTTAACTGTGTAGCCGAATTGCTCCTTTTGGTACAGAAACATATCCTACAAGACATGTGTGGTTGACTGGCCTGATATTGATGTGAATGGTCCCTGTTCCTCCTGCTCTTTCTCCTTTGCCACCACCTCATCCATCATTCATCACCTGAAGCTTTGTTTTAACGGGAGTCATAGAACTGTGATAGTAGCAGGAAAACATCCAGCAATCCTCGGAGGAGGTAGGATAAGCGCCAAAATGCTGACCAGCTCAGGCCTAGCCGCTACTACATACATGCGCTTGCATTCCAAGAAAACAAAGCAGACGCTAACTTCTATCATCATCATCATGCTCCTCATCTTGGCACTCTCAACTCCCCTGATGGAGAAGCCAGGACCCACCGGAGGAGTCTGGTTCTCTGGTGGGCTCGTCCAATGCTGCCCTAAAGCAGGCCGGGCTAAGAAAAGTGTGTGGGGGGATGTTCCAAGGAGAAATGGGGGCGGCTGTGGACCGTTTATGGACACACGGCCGCCCCCTAGCGGCTGGGGACCAAGCGTAGACACCCGGCCGCCGGGCAGCTGGGGACTGAGTATGGATACCTCGCTGCCGAAGCAGCCATGAGGTAATGGCCAGCTTCGGCCTCCTCCAAACTAAAAGGCCCCATTTCAAGTGCAAGATAGCAGTATGGTATTGCAGCCTGGGGGTGGGTGGGTGTTTGGTTGCACACTTACGCTTGTGTGGCACCCCAGGGGTCTGGTCTCCACAGTAATAGCAATGTTATGTCTGAGAGCAGGTGGGAGGTCTCTTGGTCAGGAATCCTATGCATGCCACACCTCCTGCCCAGTCCTGGGAGGGGAAGAACTTCCCCTATATAAAACTGGGGCTGAGGCAGGGTTAGAGAGAAGAGAAGAGAAGAGTTGAGAAGAAGAGAAGCAGCATAGGAAAGAAAGATCAGGAGCTCTGTGGGAGCAGGCTAAAAGGAATCAGGGGCTGGCAGCTGAAGAGCTCGCCCTGATTGAAGAGTTACTACCGGACCCGGAGTCCGAGGCTGTGGGGATTAACCCAGACCCAGCAGCAGAAACCGCCCGGCAGGGGATTTCAGGTCCTCTGGCCAAGAAACCCGAAGGCACGGTCACACGCGTGGGACCAGCACCGCCGTCGTGGAGCGGAAGCCACTAGAAGGCCCCGAGTCACCGGCCATACGGGTGAGCACCACACGGTACACTCAGGGACGTGGGCTACTTTTACCCGCCTCTAGCAAGGTAGCCAGAAGAGTACGATTAGTTGGGGAGGCCTACAACTCCGCCTGGCCAAGGGGGATCCCATCTGCTCAAGGACTGACCAGGCCCCGACCGCTAGCCAGTACTCCGGGAGGGTCTATCTTTGTCACCAGTAAAGACCCTGAACTACACCGCATCGTCTCTGAGTGGTTCCTGCTACCCCCATCATCCACGTCGGCTGCCCTGAGGCCATACCCCTCCCGTTGGGGGTTATACCATCTACGCTGCACTATCCTACCACCGGCCTCAGCGGTCTGCCCTGCAGCGGCAGCTCCATAGCTGCATTCAACGGGTGGCGTAGTCGTCCTACATCTACTGCTAATATACTGCCACTCAGCTTGACTCCCTGGGCACGGACCGGGTCTCCGCCACGAGACTACTACACCTATCAGATCCGGCTCCGGGTAGGCTCCCGCGTGCGCAACGCTACTCAGCACAGGCCCAGGGGCGCGTCAGCTTTTGGCGTAGTCGGCAGGATCTCGTGCCCGCAACCACCGGGTACTGCGTGCCTGAAAAAGACTGTTCAAACTTACCAGTGGTGAAGATTCCCACCATCCGTGAAGATTCCCGCCATCCGGCACCATCTTCAGCCTTCTTCCCGCCATCCGCGAAGATTCCCGCCATCCGGCGCCATTTTCAGCCTTCTTCCCGCCTTCCGTGGAGTTTTCCCGCCGTTGGACGCCATCTTGAACACGCCGCGCGGGAAGAAGAGGGGCGTGGACTCCGAAAGCGCGCGAGAACTGAAGCCCCGCCTCACGTCCGGACGTTGCGTAAGGTCCTGGAAGGAGCCCAGCAGACGCCGACGTCACAGGAGCGCGACGGAAGGTCCTCAACCCTGACGATCCACTGCGGAGCCGCGGCCTACGGAAGAGGATCATCGCAAGGTAGGCCACGGTCCACTAGGGGGGAGAAAGATGTCGGATACGGAGGAGAGCTTCACTGCCTCAACCCCCGCCAGCGCCAGCGCTGCTGCAGTCATGCCTTTCACCATGCCCTATATCCCGGGAGCAACCTGGCTACCCCAGTACTCAGGGGAGTCACATACCCTGAATGACTTTAAAGAAAAGCTGGATAGCCTCTTCCAGGTGTACCCCCTCACAGAGGAGCAAAAAGTGAGCATCCTGGTGGCCCAACTAACCGGGGCGGCCCAAAGGGAGGTAAAGTCCTGGCCACCTGGGAGGAGGACTGTCGCGGGGATACTAACCCGGCTGAGGGACACCTTTGATACCCGCACCTCAGCCGAGATTAAGCTTAAATTCTATGGGTGCAAGCAGCGAGCACATGAGAGTATAAGGGACTATGCGCTAAACCTACAAGAGGCCCTGAGAGCCATTAAGCAGACCGACCCTGACAGCGTGGGAAACGAGGACAGGCTGTTGACCGAGCAATTTATAGAGGGACTATATTGCAATGCCCACCGAACCCAGTTGCGGGCAATGGCCTTACAGGATCCTCATCTGGACTTTGCACAGTTCAAGGACAGAGCCATCCGGGTGCTCCGAGAACCGGCACCGGGTGGCGTTGTGACCCACAGGCGCCCAGCTATCACTTACCACCAGGAGGCGGCGCCCTTGTCGGCAGGGCCTGTGGGGGCTGATGCGCAGGCTTTGAACAATGACCCGGCTCCAGACCTGCACCATCAGGTCCAAGAGCTAGCTAAAAGCGTTGCTGCGCTAACCCGAACTGTGCAGTCTTTACAGGTTTCCACTCCAGGGAAGATCCAGCTGGCATCCGGACCGGAGGACATCCCGTGGCGTCGACCAAGGAGGACCCCACCGGCCAGAGGAAGACCCAGCGACCGATACAACGAGGACGGACAACCCATCTGCCGCCGCTGCAATCAACCCGGACATATGGCAAGGTACTGTCCTTTAAACTGGCACAACCTGGGGTAGAGGGCCAACCCCCAGGAAAAAGATCACCAGGCCCATCGAGCTGGCGCGACAAATATGTGGGAGGACGTCCAGTCTTGCCTGTGGTACTGGATGACATCCCTATGAGTGCCCTACTGGACACCGGGTCACAGGTCACCACCATCCCGTACGTGCTCTTCAAGCAGTACTGGAATGACTCGGATATAACCCGCTATCCAGACGACGACTTGAGTATCATCGCCAGTAATGGTCAGCCCGTGCCACAGATCGGATTCAAAGAAATGACCATTAAAATCGGTAGAGTCGAACTGGCAGCACAGGGACTGATCATTGTAGACATTGACAAGCGCAAGAGTCACCCAAAGATAACTCTAGGAACTAATGTGATTGAAAATTGTCTTGCAGAGGTGATTTTCATTTTACAGCAGGTTGCCAAGAACGCCAGCTCCGGCCAGCAGCGAGTGCTCCAGAAAGAGATCCGGGCACTGATGCGACGGCAACAAGTGGAACTCTCCGGCGGTGAGATTGGTAGCGTAAGAATGTGTGACCCTTTCCCTATTGCCATACCCCCGAAAAGTGAAATGATGATTTGGTGCCGGGCAGCTATTGGTCTGAGAGGTAGAGATTACCAGGCCATGGTAGAGCCAGTCTACTCAGACAGTAGGCCCACCATTTTGACAGCCCGGGGGGTAGTTGATGTACGCCATGGGAGGGTACCCGTTCGCATAATAAATATCGGGAAAAGGGAAGTATACCTGCCCCGGTATGCTACGCTAGCCAAATTATATACTATCAACCAAAATTCTATACAGTCTGTGGAACCCTTGCCTCCATCTCACCCGGAGGAAGGTAACGGCTCTACGAAAATAATGGAGGATTGGTGTCAGCAACTACATTTGGGTACTGACTCCACTCCCTCCCACCAGAAACAGGGAGTCTACCGGGTGGTTCAAGAGTACGAGAGAGTGTTTAGTAAACACCCGTTAGACTTCGGGCGAGTCAAGGGGGTAGAACACCACATCCACACGGGAGACCATCCTCCCATAAAAAAGAGAGGTATCGACCCGTACCCCCTGCACACTACCAACACGCCAAGGGGATGCTTAGAGACATGAAGGAGGCTGGGGTAATCAGGGATAGCTGTAGCCCCTGGGCAGCTCCACTAGTCTTAGTCAAAAAGAAAGACAACACCATGAGAATGTGTGTAGATTACCGGAAAATTAACCGTATCACACACAAAGATGCGTACCCCTTACCAAGAATAGAGGAGTCTTTGGCTGCTTTAAAATCTGCTAACTTCTTCTCCACCTTGGATCTCACTAGCGGGTACTGGCAGGTTCCTGTAGCAGAGGCGGACCGGGAGAAGACCGCATTCACCACCCCGATGGGACTTAGCGAGTTTACCTGCATGCCGTTTGGACTCTGCAACGCACCAGGAACCTTCCAGCGACTGATGGAGTGCTGTCTGGGACACCGGAACTTTGAGACGGTCCTGTTATACCTGGACGATGTCATCGTCTACTCCAAGACCTACGAGGACCACCTGAAACACCTGGCGGAAGTGTTCGAAGCTCTGGCAAGTTACGGCCTAAAGGTGAAACCCTCCAAGTGTCACCTCCTGAAGCCAAAGGTGCAGTACCTGGGACACGTGGTGAGTGCTGACGGAGTGGCTCCCGACCCTGATAAGATCACCGCAATTAAGGAATGGCCAAGCCCCTCCAGCGTAAAGGAAGTGAGGCAGTTCCTCGGGTTGGTAGGCTACTACCGAAGGTTCATACCCGGTTTCACCAAGAAGGCAGCTCCTATGCAGGACCTCCTGATAGGCCAGTCCAGGAAGGCCAAGAACCAGAAGCCACCCTTCAGATGGGAGAAGCTGGAAGAAGAGTCCTTCCGCCAGCTGAAGATGGCCCTCACGGGGGATGAAATCCTGGCGTACCCGGATTACAGCCAGCCCTTTATCCTCTACACCGACGCCAGTAACATCGGGCTAGGAGCCGTACTGTCCCAGATCCAGCAGGGGAAAGAACGGGTAATTGCTTACGCCAGCCGAAAACTGCGACCCACCGAAAGAAACCCTGAGAATTACAGCTCATTTAAGCTAGAGTTCCTGGCAGTGGTGTGGGCAGTCACCGAACGCTTTAAGCACTACCTTGCTGCTTCCCGGTTCACCGTGTACACGGATAACAACCCGTTGACACACCTGGACACTGCAAGACTCGGTGCCCTAGAGCAGAGATGGATGGCCCGCTTGTCCAACTATGAGTTTACAATCAAATACCGGGCAGGACGCTCCAATACCAACGCGGACGCCCTGTCCAGGATGCCGAACCTACCGGACGTAGGGGAAGATTCAGAGGAACTGGAAGAAGTTGAACTCCCCGCGTTCCACCGTCATGGGACTATCCAGTAGACTATCCATCATCACCAGACAGCCGTTGGAACTGGTAGCCTTGGATCATGTAAAGCTGACCCCAAGCAGAAGTGGCTACGTCTACGCATTAACCATCGTGGATCACTACTCCCGGTTCTTGGTTGTCGTCCCCGTCAAGGATTTAACGGCTCACACAGCAGCTAGAGCCTTCCAGCAGCACTTCTGCCGTCCGCATGGATACCCGGAGCAGGTGCTGACGGACCAGGGGCCTGCCTTTGAAGCGGAGGTCTTCCAGGAGTTCTGCACCCTGTATGGATGCCGGAAGATTAGAACAACACCCTATCACCCGCAAACTAATGGACTTTGTGAGAAAATGAACCAGGTGGTGATAGATCTCCTGAAAACATTGCCCCTGGAGGAACGCAGTCTGTGGCCTGAAAAGCTGCCCGACCTGGTGGACCTATACAACCACATCCCTGTAGGTTCCACCAACTGTACCCCGGCTTACCTAATGAGGGCAAGACCTGGTAAGCTTCCTGTTGATCTGGAGATGGGAGTCCTGACACCCGAGGACACTTCACCAGAAGCAGACTGGGACACAGAGAGGCAGCAGCAGTACCGGAAAGTACAGGAGAGCGTGGAGCGAAGTCTCTGTCAAGCTAGGGAAAGACAAGAGAAAACTTACAACCAGTATGCTCCCGCTGTTCCCCTGGTGCCCGGAGAGCAGGTCTTGAAGAGGAAAAGACGGCTCCACAAGTTGGACGACCAGTGGGAGAAGGACCCGTACACGTACTGCCCTCAAGCCACGACAACCCGAAGATCTGTACAATCAGTAAAGACGGAGGGGAAACCACAGCCATTGTATCCCGGAATCACCTAAAGAAGTGTCCCGAACAGCTACGGAACCCTGAAAAGGAACAAGAGGACCCTCGACCCGTAGAGGAAAGGGAAGATATGGTTAGTACTGTGCTCGGAGACTTCCCTCGGTCTTGGACTCAAGTCAATGGTGCTGTTGTGGTACCCGTCCTCACGTTCCTCCAACCAGCATCCCAAGTGCCTACGGAGACACAGGTAGAACTGGAAGAACAGCTGGTCCAGGAGGCAGAAGACCCTACACAAGCAGACCCGGAGAATCAACCCTCTGCTTATAGTGAGCCTGCCATACCCCTAGTGAGCCAAAGAGTCCGTAGACAGCTGACCAGTTTACCCTTGACAGCTCCTATACCCTGTAGCTCAGGACCAGTGAGTCAGCTCCGTAGGTCCACTAGGGTCACTAGAGGCCAGTTGCCCATACGTTGGAGGATCTAAGTGTTTAGATTGTTTATTAATGTTTCCCTGTTTATTGTTGCTTGTATATAATTATGTGTTTCTAGTTATTTATAGGAGTCTTTGGTGGATTTACCGGGAATCCTTTGTTTATATAGTTGGAGCGTAACCCAGGACGGACTGAAAGACTGTTAAGGACTCGGGGCAGGACAGACCCCTACCTGGTTACGTCTCCCTGTGTTGGTGAAATGGACACCCTTGTTTTCTTGAAAAACTGCACCCGGTTGCGGACACGCCGTGACCATCCTAATGTTTTTCTTTATTGCGTTGTTTCTGTTTGTAATTTGTTATGTTTACAAAAGTATGTTTAGTCCCGGAGTACTAAAATTCACTAGGGGGGAATGTGGCACCCCAGGGGTCTGGTCTCCACAGTAATAGCAATGTTATGTCTGAGAGCAGGTGGGAGGTCTCTTGGTCAGGAATCCTATGCATGCCACACCTCCTGCCCAGTCCTGGGAGGGGAAGAACTTCCCCTATATAAAACTGGGGCTGAGGCAGGGTTAGAGAGAAGAGAAGAGAAGAGAAGAGTTGAGAAGAAGAGAAGCAGCATAGGAAAGAAAGATCAGGAGCTCTGTGGGAGCAGGCTAAAAGGAATCAGGGGCTGGCAGCTGAAGAGCTCGCCCTGATTGAAGAGTTACTACCGGACCCGGAGTCCGAGGCTGTGGGGATTAACCCAGACCCAGCAGCAGAAACCGCCCGGCAGGGGATTTCAGGTCCTCTGGCCAAGAAACCCGAAGGCACGGTCACACGCGTGGGACCAGCACCGCCGTCGTGGAGCGGAAGCCACTAGAAGGCCCCGAGTCACCGGCCATACGGGTGAGCACCACACGGTACACTCAGGGACGTGGGCTACTTTTACCCGCCTCTAGCAAGGTAGCCAGAAGAGTACGATTAGTTGGGGAGGCCTACAACTCCGCCTGGCCAAGGGGGATCCCATCTGCTCAAGGACTGACCAGGCCCCGACCGCTAGCCAGTACTCCGGGAGGGTCTATCTTTGTCACCAGTAAAGACCCTGAACTACACCGCATCGTCTCTGAGTGGTTCCTGCTACCCCCATCATCCACGTCGGCTGCCCTGAGGCCATACCCCTCCCGTTGGGGGTTATACCATCTACGCTGCACTATCCTACCACCGGCCTCAGCGGTCTGCCCTGCAGCGGCAGCTCCATAGCTGCATTCAACGGGTGGCGTAGTCGTCCTACATCTACTGCTAATATACTGCCACTCAGCTTGACTCCCTGGGCACGGACCGGGTCTCCGCCACGAGACTACTACACCTATCAGATCCGCCTCCGGGTAGGCTCCCGCGTGCGCAACGCTACTCAGCACAGGCCCAGGGGCGCGTCACTTGCATTCCAAGAAAACAAAGCAGATGCTAACTTCTATCATCATCATCATGCTCCTCACCTTGGCACTCTCAACTCCCCTGATGGAGAAGCCAGGGCCCACCGGAGGAGTCTGGTTCTCTGGTGGGCTCGTCCAATGCTGCCCTAAAGTAGGCCGGGCTAAGAAAAGTGTGTGGGGGGATGTTCCAAGGAGAAATGGGGGCGGCTAGGGACCGTTTATGGACACCCGGCCGCCCCCAGGCGGCTGGGGAGCGTGTGTGGACACCCAGCCGCGGGGTGGCTGGGGACCGAGTATGGACACCCGTCCGCCCCCTGGCAGCTGGGGACCAAGCGTGGACACCCGGCCGCCGGGCGGCTGGGGACTGAGTATGGATACCTCGCTGCCTAAGCAGCCATGAGGTAGTGGCCAGCTTCAGCCTCCTACAAACGAAAAGGCCCCATTTCAAGTGCAAGCAAGCTAGCAGTATGGTATTGCAGCCTGGGGGTGGGTAGGTGGCAGGCTGCATACTTGCGCTTGCATTGCAAGGAATGGGGGAGGTACAATTGAACACTGCCCTGGGACAAGGACTTGCACGGGGATAGTTGCAAGTCTGCATCTTCTGATGCGGAAAGGATCACTTCTGATGGGCACACTTTTAGGCAGTGACCTGGGTGTCAGAGATGCTTCCAGGGGTCTTCCCCATGCTGTTCCCATGTCTTTTCAGCACTGTATCCATGTGTCACACAGCACATGGCCAGATAAGGTTGTGAACTGTTAAAATGATTTTTCCCGGTGAATGCATTTGTCACAGTTGAAAGCAATACAAAAGTGCAAAAACGCATAAAAAATGCTACTTGTGAACATAGCCCAAGGTGTGGAGGAGTATTTTTGTTTTTGGTTATTTATTTTACCTTATACACAAGCCTTTACCCTGGAAAGGAAGTTCCTTAACATATTTCACAGGAAAACCGTTTCAGTTTCGTTTTTAAACATTTTATTGTGAGCCTGTTAAAGTGGCTTAATACCTCTGACCACGTTGTTGACAGCAGTGACCTGGGGACCAGAAATGCTTCCTGGGGCGATGCCCATGCTGTCCCCATGTCATTTGAGCACTGTCACTATCGTTTTGGGCACTTTTTAGGCTTTCTACAGACTGCCGGGGGTGCCGCCGCAAAAATGCTCGGGTCTCCCATAGACTAACATTGGGCTCGTTGCTCGGGTCGAGCACCCGAGTATCACGGCGAGCTCGGCCCAAGCTTCGAGCACCCGAGCATTTTAGTGCTCGCTCAACACTACATACAATACTGCGGGTTCGCCCGCTCACGGACAGTGTCCTTCAGCACAAACACGCTGGAGGTCTCCACACCTCCAGCCACAGACACTCAATAAGACACTTGGTCTCCATTTTATTTACAAAACCACGGGGATATGTAAGCAGCCAATCTCTCCCATCTCTTATGACTGCTTGTAAAACCCATCCCTGGTATGCCCTATTAACCCTCTCAGCACTATCTGTGCTGGAGCATGCTTTCCCGGGTTTACATCACCGAAGCTACCAGCCTAGATGATACATATCTCCCCTCAAGGATCTGTCCAGCGGCCATCTTACAACAGCTAGATATTACAAGGATATTTCTTGTTGATCATAAGCCCTCAGGGGCAGGGCTCTCTCTCTATATACCAGTCTGTCATCCATTTATAATGTGTGCATAATTATTAGGCAATTTATTGTCTATTATTTTTATATTTATTATTAGACAATGTATTTTTGATGATTAATTTTATTATTGCACGACTCCATCCTAAAGGTTAATAAACCTGAAAGCTGAATATTTAAAAAATTAAAACTGAGTTTTTTCTTTCTTAGGAGAATATCTGTGTGAGCAGGAATATTGGGCAACTATTAGTGTCCAGAATTATTACGCAACTTAAATGAAAAGTGTAAATTTTCCCATCTCAGCTGTTTATTTTCATCTGTTACAGTGAGAATAATAACCAAACAACTCAAAATATATAAAATTGCATTTCAAAAAAATATTCGTGACCAATATAGCCACCCTTCTTTTTAATCACAGTCATAAGCCGTCCATCCATGGAGTCTATCATTTTCCAAAATTGTTGATGATCAAGTTTTTGGGCAGCACCAACCACAGCCTCCATGACACTGATCAAAGAGGTGACTGTTTTCCTTCACCATAAATCTCCCATTTAAGAAGGGTCCACAAGTTCTCAATAGGGTTTAGGTCCAGTAAGAAAGGGGCCGTGTCATTATTCTTTCATCTTTAAGGCCTTTACTGGCAGCCAAGCAGTGAAGACCTTGATGGTGAGATTGAGCATTGTCCTGCATAAAAATCATGGTTTTTCCTGTACCATTGCTTGAAGAAAGTGTCTTCTAAAAACTGGCAGTAGGTTTGGGAGTTGATTTTGAGTCCATCTTCATCCCGAAAAGGTCCAACTAGCTTATCTTTAATAATACCAGCCCATATCAGTACCCTGCTAGTGTCTGAGTCGAAGTGGAGGTCTATGCCCACTACTGATCCAGACATGGGCCCATCTATCTGGTCCGTCAAGAGTCACTCTCATCTCATCAGTTCGTAAAACCTTTGAAAATTCGGTCTTCAGATATTTCTTAGCTCAGTCTTGATGTTTCCACTTCTGTATCTTGTTCAGTGTTGGTCGGTTTCAGCCTTACATCGGCCTTGTCTCTGAGCACTGAACACCTTGTACTTCCATGGAAGTCTTCAAACAGAGGCTGGACAGACATCTGTCTGAGATGGTTTAGTGAATCCTGCATTGAGAGCAGGGGGTTGGACACGATGACCCTGGAGGTCCCTTCCAACTCTAACCTTCTATGATTCTACTTCTGGGCCCTCCAGTTCTGGAATATGAAAGCCCTGGATGATAATGGCTTCCCGGTCACTTCACATTTGATTCTTCTCAAATCTCTGCCAGTTAATGTGCGGCTTTTTTTCTCAACAAGTTTTTTTGTTTGTAAGAAGACAAAGTTCAGTTCTACTGTTCATAACAAGTCTCATTACTGTTCATTACATGTCTCACACCGCTAACACCCCCTTTTATTTAAAATAATCTCTGGAGATTCTCAGGGAGATCTATGTCTGGCCCATAGATCTTAACAGCTCATTTACATATTAACGCTATATGCCCACGATGCAGAATTGATGCGGATTTTTCCTGAGCGTTTCTGCCTCTCCCTGGCAGGAAAAATGCATGCGGATTGTACATGCGTTTTTTTGCCAGGGAGAAGAGTTTTTGCATGTGTTTTTTCAAGCGCTTTTCCAAGCGATTTTGAGCATCACTTGGAAAAGTGCTTGACAAGTTGGTCACATAATATAAATCCATACAACAGGCATGGATTTATATTGTGTGACCAACTTATGCTGCTTTAAATGCAGCATCAATGGTTAAAAAAGAATGAAAACGTAAAAAATAAAAAAACATGGCATCCTGCGGTGTTCTGAAAGAACCTGCGTTCACGTCATTTAGTCAGCTGACAGTCATCACATGACTAAATGACGTCACCGCAGGTCCTTTCACAATACCGCGGGATGCCGATGACAGAGGACGCCACCCGAGAGGAGACCGGGGGCCGCCGGAGAGGTAAGTACAATTTATTTTATTTTTTACGTATTATTTTTTTTACTAGAGGTACACGGGACTGGAGGAGAGTCTCCTCTTCTCCAGACCCGGGTACCATCCACGCATTGATCCGCATAACATCCGCATGCATACATGTATACATGTGGATGTTGTGCGGTTCAATGCAAGACAATGGCGGCAATTTCGCCGCGATTAGGCACAAGAAATGGTTGTGCTGCGGATTTTTCTGCAATGATAATCAGCAGCGGAAATTTCTGCAACATGTGCGCAGCACATGCAGATTATCATTGTGAAACATATATGCTTAGAAGGTTTGATGCTAATGACAGATTCCTTTTAACTTGGCACAAACCCTTTAGTTTTAGCAACTAACTGTAGGCCACAGCTGCCAATAAATGTCAAGAATATACTTTTTTCTCTCGTACAAATCAAAAGTCAGATCACACATAGAATACATACTTCCCAACTTTTACAAAACAGAAAGAGGGATATTGAGCAGACCGCCCGAGACTGGAGGGCGTACACCCAAGTCTGGGCCTGTTGCACTATATCCGCAACCTATGGATTTCATTTTTTCTCCATTCTATGCTTAGTTGTAGCAGCCATAATGTTCTCATGTTGATGTAAGCTTCACTAAAGCTTCACAATATGAGGTATTTTTTGTGTCTGTAAGGCCATGTTCACATGCTACGTAAATACTGTTTTTTTCTGGACATGTCCGCACCAAATTGCGCAATAACAAATTTCTCCGGTTATTTCATTTTTGCTGCATTTTTTTTAAAGCAATGAGTCAGAGATATCAGTGTGTTACATTCTGTGGATGGAAGATGTCATGATGGTCTGGGCTGGATGGAAAAGAAAAGGGAAAGTAATGATTATGATCAGCAGGAACGTCACCAGTGAGTTCCTGGATTTATCTGTACTGTATACAAATAACATGGTCTGCAGAGCACTGGTATAGCACTGATAACTACCATTAAATGGACACTGTATGGTGGTATCTGGTTCAGTAAAGTAGTTTCAGTATAGTGGTATTATAACTGTCTTTGTTGATAATGTGTGGCAGCATTATGGCTAAGTCATTAACATGGTTGGTTTGCAATTCTGGGGTCTTGGGTTCAAATCTCATCAAGGACATTTGCAAGAAGTTTGTATGTTCTCCCTGGCCCCAATTTGAGTTTTTTTTTTAAGTCACCCCAATTGAGCATCTCCGGAGAGGCATGAAAATGGCTGTCCACCAACCAACCTGATGGAACTGGAGAGGATCCCCAAATCCAAGTGTGAAAAACTTGTTGCATCATTCCCAAGAAGACTCATAGCTGTACTAGCTCAAAAGGTGCTTCTACTCAATACTGAGCAAAGGGTCTGAATACTTATGACCATGTGATATTTCAGTTTTTCTTTTCTACATTTCTGTATTTTTTCAGTCAAAATGGGATGCAGAGTGTTTTTAATGAGAAAAAAAATGAACTTTTTAGAATTTACCAAATGGCTGCAATGAAACAAGGAGTGAAAAATTTAAAGGGGTCTGAATACTTTCCATACCCACTGTAGATTGTGAGCGGGGACAGTGATGATGATGATTGTAAAGCGCTATGGAATTAATGGTGCTATATAAGGAAGTAAAATAGATATATGGTTATGGTTTGGTGGTATTATATGTATCTTCTGATTCTGGCTTATATCGTAAGTCATATGATAAGGCTCGTTAAAGGGTCACTATTGACTTTTAAGATTGCTACTTCCTGTAGGTGGCACTAGAGTTCCGGTCCTCTTACTCTCTGAAGAGACAATTTGCTCTCTTATATTGCAGTATTTATGGTAATATTGGTCTTGGTACAGTTGGTTTTGGTAATAATCAGTATGCAACACTATGTGGCAGCATTATACACCGTTTTGCGACTACCTTGCAGGTCATAATACAATCCCATTCATCTTCATTATGCTGTGCATCATTGAATGATCATACGCCGCGTGACCTGTGTTGTATCCAAAGTCACATTCAGTCAGTATTTTTTCTCAGGAGTGGGCACCAAAACCAGGAGCGGGTGATAAATGCTGAATTGGTGACTTGTTTCTATTATACCTTTGTGGCGCCCCTGAGGGTTCAGTCGCCACAGAGGTACTGCACCTCACCCAGAGGTGTGGTGTCTCTCTTCTCTCAGGTAAGATGGGAGTGCTGCCCAGAACCCCAACACCTGCATCCAACACTACACTGCTCCAGGCCAGCTGGAGGGGCAACATGCAGAGCGCAGCTGCTGAGCCCTGACCCTGGCTGGAGTGGGGGGAACCCAAAGACAGGGGGAACCAATAATGGGTGTGGGTGGAGGAAGTAGTTAGAGGGAGCACTTTGGTAGGAGTATATATAGGGAAGCCATCTTAGGGTGGCAGTGAATAGAGATAGTTCAGAGGAGCAGTTCAGAAGAACAGCTCGGGACAGTTCAGAAGAACAGTCCGGGAGCAGAGTCTCATAAGGAGATCTGCTCCGCAAGTAGGGCCAAGTCTGGAGGCCCAGGAGGGGAGCAGGGAGTAGGCTCCGTTCTAGGAAAGAAGACAGAGGGATCATAGACGCATTCTAGTCCCTTGAGGATCAAGCAAGTCTGTGTAACTCCAACGGACAGGAGGGACTTCAGAGTACCCGAACAGGATTGAGAGTGGGCAGCGCAGAGCAGGAGGGAGAAAGACCAGTGCGAAGATGGTCAAAATAGGAACACGAGAAAGTGGGGTTCTGCCAGGTATTCCCAATCTGCCTGAGGAAGGATTGAGCCTCTGCCCGGTGAACGCAGCGCGACGCGGGAGGCCTGCACCTGTACAGTGCACCTGTGGACTGTCTGAAGAATTGTGAGTAAAATCTCGGATGACTGCACTGTACAGCCTCCGTCCATTCTTTCATCCGTGCCATTGTTCCCCCTGCACTACAACGCCCAGCGCAACCCACGCTCTCTCACTTCACTGCCCTGAGGCCTGCTCCACCTGTGGGGAGCCATTCCATCACAAGCTGCCCTAACATCTGCCTCAGAGGACTGTTGCAGCGCTGGTGACTCTCACCAGACACCACAGGTGGCGTCATGAAAAATCCCAAAAACCCCCATATAAAAGTAATCCCCTTTTGTTGACCGCCCTGGGCCACGGGCCGGGCCAGCCACCATGATATCCCCCGGCAACCAGAGGCCCGGCTGCCGAGTACCCCACGGCCCTGGGGGCAAGTCACCTTTTCTCTGATTGTTCCTCACCTGGTTTTGGCTCCCACTCCTGACAAAAAATACTGACCGAATACTGACCAAATACTGATAGTGGGGTCATGGCCTAATTGTTAGAGTACCAAAAAAACAATCACTCAAAAAGTCACCGTGCATTGCGCTGTTCAGCAGGCATGAAGCACAGAGATTCTGCCTGAGTGTGCACTTACTTGTGCAATATCCAAATTGCCTCTTCAGAGAGGAACAGGACTAGAACTCTGTTGCCACCAATTGGAAGATAAAAGGAGACTTATAGGCCTTGAAATGCTCCTCTGGGAAATTAAATATGCAAATTACCTCTTCAGAGAGGAATATGACTAGAACTTTAGTGCCACCTACTGAAAATAGCAATCCTAAAAGTCAGTATCAACCCTTTAACGAACTTTGCAATGTGACTTAGGATAAAAGTCAAACCTAGAGTACTCTATTTGCAGACACATGTTTCGGGGTGTTGCTCATCCTCAGTGCCAAGGAAGACATCTGGTTTGGCTGTACAAAAGGCCTCTTACTGGGTCTAAGGTGTAACATCTCTCCTTGTGCAGAGTGACATGCCTATGTGAGATGACTTATAGGTTTTGTAGTGCTCCTCTGGGAAATTAAATATGCAAATTGCCTCTTCAGAGAGGAAGATGACTAGAACTTTGGTGCCACCTACAGGAAGTAGTAATCCTTTAAGTCAATATCGACCCTTTAACGAGCCTTGCTAGATGACTCAAGATAAAAGCCAAACCATATACTTTCTATGCAGACGTGTTTTGGCATACTTACTCCTCCTCAGTGCAAAGCAAGAGATCTGATTTAGCTGCACGAGAGGCACACTCATGCAGAAGCTCATGCATTAGCCTTCATAGTAGCACGCAACAAAGTGGCTGGTGAGCGATCGGTGGGGGTCTCAGGACTCAGATCCACACAGAACTACTACACATATTAGGTAGTACCCAAGATTTAAACAAAATATTAAATGATAGATACTTTTTAAGCCCTTGACCAGTTATACAAATTAGATTACGTTTGGCTGCCATGGTACTACATAGAATTATTTGTATGAAAAGAAGAATTATCTCCCTGACAACATGATTGACTGAACTGGCACACCAGGAACATGTTTTAAAACAAAATGTGGTAAAAAAAAAAAAAAGAAACCCAAAATGTCTAAACGCCCATACATTCGAAATTTGTGGTCCCAATAAGAACCATAAGTGTTACGGGTCCGGGAGGTGGAACCTCTGTGCTACGGTGCAAGGAGGGACCCAGAGGGGCGTAACTAAGTATCAACTCGGACCGACCCTGGTCGTACGGCGGCTAACGACTCCGTCACCAGGGAGGGACCGAGTCTAGGGACCAGGTGCTACTCTGGGGACGACCTTGTAAGGGAGCAGGTGACTCCCACGGTTCAGATGGCAGGGACTGACCGGAATAGCAAGTAGGCACAGCAGTCAGGCTGGCGAGCAGAAGCCTCCAGGTAGGCTATCAGGTAGGCACGACAAGTGACGGCAGGAGTCTCTAGGTGGGCTGGCAGGTGGTCACGGCAAGTGACGGCAGGAGTCTCTAGGTAGACTGGCAGGTGGTCACGGCAAGTGACGGCAGGAGCCTCCGGGTAGGCACGGCAAGTAACAAGCGGGTAACAGGCAGGTCACAGGCAAGTGCTCCCAGGTGAGCGGGCAGGCTGGCACGGCAGGTAACAGGCAGGCAACAGGCAAGTGCTCCCAGGTCAGCGGGCTGGCAGGCACAGCAGGTAACAGGCAGGCAACAGGCAAGTGCTCCCAGGTGAGCAGGCAGGCACGGCAGGTAACAGGCAGGCAACAGGCAAGTGCTCCCAGGTGAGCGGGCTGGCAGGCACGGCAGGTAACAGGCAAGTAACAGGCTGGTGGGCTAGACTGGTAGTCAGGCTAGCAGCGGGACCTGAGGGCTGAAGCAGAGATCAGAAACACTGTGCAACAACTTTTGCTCGGGCACCTCCATTTTGGAGGAGGTGCCTTATATATGGGAGGACCCTCGGCTATTGGCCGGGGACTCCTTAGGACGGCGCGCGCGGCCCCTTTAAGAGGGAGGGGGCGCGCGCGCGTGCCCTAAGCACAGTGCCCGGGGAGCTGCGCGCGCCGGCAGCAGGAAGAGGAGCGCCGGTGAAAGCAGAGCGGGGAGCGCGGGGAGCGAGGAGGTGAGTGGGACAGCGTCTCTGCCTGGCAGGGGGCAAAGACGCCGATGCTACAGTACCCCCCCCCCCTTTACGCCCCCTCTTTTTTAGGCCAGAAAGGAATTTTTCAAGGAGAAGAGGGGCATGAATGTTCTCCCTGGTTTCCCAAGTTCTCTCCTCTGGGCCAAACCCCTTCCAATCCACTAAAAAAAAGTTTTTTCCTCTTACCCTCTTAGTGGCTAGAATGTTCTCTACCTCAAAAAAGTCCTCAGCGGAAACCGGAGCAGGGGGAGTACCTGGATTGTTGGAAAAAGAGTTAAACACAACTGGTTTGAGGGGAGATACATGGAAGGAGTTGGGAATCCGTAAGGTGGCTGGGAGTTTTAACTTGTAGGCCACTGAGTTGATTTGTTTGAGAACTTCAAATGGACCGATGAACCGAGGACCCAACTTATAGGAGGGTATTTTGAGTTGGACATGTTTGGAAGAGAGCCAGACTTTATCTCCCAGGCGGAATTGAGGCGGATCCAGACGTCTCTTGTCAGCATGTTTCTTCATCCGCTCAGAGAACTGAAGAAGTGCGGACCTAGTATTTTCCCAAATGGTGGAGAATTCGCTGACAAGAGCCTCCGCGGCAGGGTTGTCCACCGAGGCGGAGATGGGAAACGGAATCCGAGGAAGTTGACCGTAGACCACAAAGAACGGGGATTTAGAAGTAGATTCGCTCTCATGGTTGTTGTAGGAGAATTCGGCCCATGGTAGGAGCTCCACCCAATCGGTATGGTGAGCTTTAACAAAGTGCCGGAGGTAGCTGGTAAGGATTTGGTTGATACGCTCCACTTGGCCATTGGACTGTGGATGGTAAGCAGAGGAGAAGTCCAGGGTGACATCCAGTAGCTTACAGGTATCTCTCCAGAAACGTGAGGTGAACTGAACCCCTCGATCCGACACAATGTGGAGGGGTAGGCCATGGAGACGGAAGATATGACGGAAGAAATCCTTAGCCAGCTCCGATGCAGACGGGAGACCAGGCAGAGGGATGAAATGGGCCATCTTAGA
The DNA here is from genome assembly GCF_046119375.1 of Phyllobates terribilis. Taxonomy (NCBI): domain Eukaryota; kingdom Metazoa; phylum Chordata; class Amphibia; order Anura; family Dendrobatidae; genus Phyllobates; species Phyllobates terribilis. The sequence continues at coordinate 111,696,779 of NW_027362773.1, forward strand.
GAAGCGGTCGGCGACCACCCAAATGACTGAACAACCGGCAGAAACAGGGAGATCGGTAATAAAGTCCATGGCAATGTGCTGCCATGGGGCAGCAGGTACGGGAAGAGGAAGGAGGCGACCGGCTGGAAGATGTCTGGGAACTTTGTTGCGGGCACAGGACGAACAGGCCGAGACGAAGTCTACCACATCCTTGAGCAGGGTAGGCTCCAGTAATGCTGGGTAATGAGTAGGAAGGTCTTCTTTTGGCCAGCATGGCCGGCTAGTTTAGATGAATGACCCCAGTGAAGAACCTTCTCACGATCTGGTACCGCTACAAACGTCGTACCGGGTGGAAGATGAGTCAGTTTCAAGGGGGCCACATTCATCACTTTGGAGGGGTCGATGATGTGCATAGGCTCCTCTTCTTGATCGGAGGACAGGAAGGATCGGGACAAGGCGTCGGCTTTGACATTCTTGTCCGCCGGGCGGAAATGTAGGACGAAGTCGAAGCGGGCGAAGAACAAAGACCACCGGGCCTGACGCGGATTGAGTCTTTGGGCATTCTGGAGATATGCCAGGTTTTTGTGATCCGTATAGATGATCACCGGGTATAGAGCCCCTTCAAGCAGGTAACGCCACTCCTCCAGCGCCAATTTAATGGCTAACAGTTCTCGGTCTCCTATGGAGTAATTGCGCTCAGACGAGGAGAAGAGTTTGGAGAAGAAGCCGCAGGTTACCATTCTCCCGGATGAAGACTTTTGGGTGAGCACCGCTCCGGCTCCGGAGGAGGAAGCATCAACCTCCAGGTAGAACTGTTTGTTGCAGTCCGGACGGTGCAGCACTGGGGCAGAGGAGAAGGCTTGCTTTAAGGAAAGGAAGGCCTCCTTAGCTTCGGGCGACCATTCCTTGGGATTTTCTCCCTTACAGGTGAGCGCAGATATGGGAGCAGTCCGGGAAGAGAAGTGCGGGATGAAGAGACGATAGTAGTTGGCGAAGCCCAGGAATCGCTGAATCGCCTTCAACCCCTCCGGACGGGGCCACTTTAGGACAGCAGAGAACTTCTCGGGATCCATTCGTAGGCCTGTCTGGGAGATAACATAGCCCAAGAAAGGAAAAGAGGTCTGCTCGAAGAGGCACTTCTCGAATATTGCATAGAGGTGATTCTGCCTGAGCCTAAGCAGAACCTGACGAACATCCCTCCGGTGTGTGGGAAGATCCGGAGAGAAGACCAAGATATCGTCCAGGTATACCACCACGCAAGAGTAAAGAAGGTCACGGAAGATGTCGTTGACCAATTCTTGGAAGACGGCGGGAGCATTGCAGTGACCGTCCCGGGTATTGAATGCCGTCTTCCACTCGTCTCCTTGACGGATTCGGACCAGGTTATACGCCCCCCGTAGATCTAGCTTGGTAAAGATCCCCTAGCTCCCCTAGGACGGTCAAACAACTCGGAGATGAGCGGTAGGGGGTATTTGTTCTTTACCGTGATTTGGTTGAGTCCTCTATAGTCAATACAGGGGCGTAATGAATCATCTTTCTTCTTGACTAAGAAGAATCCGGCTCCAGCCGGGGAGGTAGATTTCCGGATGAATCCCCTGGCCAGATTCTCCTCGATGTACTCCGACATGGCCTGGGTTTCGGCCGACGACAACGGGTAAATACGCCCATGGGGTGGAGTGGCGCAAGGTACCAGGTAGATCGGGCAATCATATGGCCTATGAGGTGGCAGTGTCTCTGCTTCATTTTTACCGAAGACATCTGCATAGGACCAGTAAGGTGCCGGTAGACAGGGTAAATTAGCCGGGGTAGGTGGAGGACGAGCCGGGCGAACTGGAACCAGGCAGGTCCTATGGCAATCCTTCCCCCACCGGAGTACTTCAAGGGATTGCCAGTTCAGCACGGGTTCATGTGTCTGGAGCCAGGGTAGACCTAGCAATAGGGAGTGAGAGAGTCCGGACAGCACATGGAAGGAGATCCTCTCAGAGTGCAGCACTCCCACCTGCAGGGTTATGGGTTCAGTGACGAGCAGGATGGTCACCGGAAGGAGTCTTCCATCCACGGAGGCGACTGACAATGGTTCAGCCAGAGGTTTGGTGGGAATCCGGTATCTCTCTACCAGGGACTGGGAAATGAGGTTTTCAGCAGCTCCAGAATCCAGGTGAGCAATTTCAAAGTGACGGTTCTCTCCCCAGGAGATAGAGACAGACAAAGTCAGGGATGGAGAGGGCTTACTTTTGCCTAGGACGACCTCTCCGAGCGGTCCTAGACACTGGAGTTTCCCGGTTTCTCCGGGCAGGAACGGATGAAGTGCTCCTTACTGCCACAATAGAAACAGCTCCCCTCGGCTCGGCGTGACTCTTGGAGAGATTTGACCATCTTGGTCTGGTCGATCTGCATAGGTTCGGGCGAGTGTGCCCGGGGAGTGACTGGTTGAGAGGCAGGTCTCTGGAAAGTAGGAGCAAGGCGAGGAAACTTTCTCTCCCGGGTAGTCTCTTTGGTACGTTCTTGGAAACGGATGTCAATCCGGGTAGCTAGTGACACCAGGTCATCCAGGGTGGTAGGAATGTCCCGACCGGCTAACTCTTCCTTAATCTGACCGGAAAGACCCTCCCAGAAGACAGACACCAGAGCCTCGTTGTCCCAGGCAAGCTCCGAAGCGAGGGTACGGAACCGTATGGCATATTGGCCCACGGTGAGACTCTCTTGGCGGAGACGTAGCAGAGAGGAGGCTGAAGAGGATTTTCGTCCTTGTTCATCGAAGACTTTCCGGAAAGCAGCGAGGAAAGACGATAGGTCGGACACCAGGGGATCCCCTCTCTCCCACAGGGGATTTAGCCATGCCAGTGCCTCCCCAGTGAGATGGGACATGATGAATGCCACCTTGGCCCGGTCAGAGATGAACTGATGTGCCAAGAGTTCAAAGTGCAGGGTGCACTGGTTTATGAAACCTCGAGCTAAGGCGGGGTTGCCAGCAAAACGCGGAGGTGCCGAGAGCCGGGATCCATAGCCGGACGCCATAATAGGACTAGGTTGTGGTGCCGTGGAAGCAGGAGCTGCTTGACCAGAGACGGACACAGAAGAATCAGACAATGCGCCTAGGCGAGAGTTAACAGACCGCAGGAAGGACAGGACTGACTCCTGTTGAGCCCTCTGACATAAGACCTCCTGGTGCAGGTCGGAGATTGCGAGGGTCTGGGGGCCACCGGGTTCCATGGCCCGAGCAAACTGTTACGGGTCTGGGAGGTGGAACCTCTGTGCTACGGTGCAAGGAGGGACCCAGAGGGGCGTAACTAAGTATCAACTCGGACCGACCCTGGTCGTACGGCGGCTAACGACTCCGTGACCAGGGAGGGACCGAGCCGAGGGACCAGGTGCTACTCTGGGGATGACCTTGTAAGGGAGCAGGTGACTCCCACGGTACAGATGGCAGGGACTGACCGGAATAGCAGGTAGGCACAGCAGGCAGGCTGGCGAGCAGAAGCCTCCAAGTAGGCTATCAGATAGACACGACAAGTGACGGCAGGAGTCTCTAGGTGGACTGGCAGGTGGTCACGGCAAGTGACGGCAGGAGTCTCTAGGTGGACTGGCAGGTGGTCACAGCAAGGACAGCAGGAGTCTCTAGGTGGACTGGCAGGTGGTCACAGCAAGTGACGGCAGGAGCCTCCGGGTAGGCACGGCAAGTAACAAGCGGGTAACAGGCAGGTCACAGGCAAGTGCTCCCAGGTGAGCGGGCAGGCAGGCACGGCAGGTAACAGGCAGGCAACAGGCAAGTGCTCCCAGGTGAGCGGCCTGGCAGGCACGGCAGGTAACAGGCAAGTAACAGGCTGGCGGGCAAGACTGGTAGTCAGGCTAGCAGCGGGACCTGAGGGCTGAGCGGGCTGGCTGGCACGGCAGGTAACAGGCAGGCAACAGGCAAGTGCTCCCAGGTGAGCGGCCTGGCAGGCACGGCAGGTAACAGGCAGGCAACAGGCAAGTGCTCCAGGTGAGCGGGCAGGCAGGCACGGCAGGTAACAGGCAGGCAACAGGCAAGTGCTCCCAGGTGAGCGGCCTGGCAGGCACGGCAGGTAACAGGCAAGTAACAGGCTGGCGGGCAAAACTGGTAGTCAGGCTAGCAGCAGGACCTGAGGGCTGAAGCAGAGATCAGAAACACTGTGCAACAACTTTTGCTCGGGCACCTCCATTTTGGAGGAGGTGCCTTATATATGGGAGGACCCTCGGCTATTGGCCGGGGACTCCTTAGGACGGTGCGTGCAGCCCCTTTAAGAGGGAGGGAGCGCACGCCCTAAGCACAGTGCCCGGGGAGCTGCGCGCGCCGGCAGCAGGAAGAGGAGCGCCGGTGATCGCAGAGCGGGGAGCGAGGAGGTGAGTGGGACAGCGTCTCTGCCTGGCAGGGGGCAGAGACGCCGATGCTACAATAAGGTTCAAACTGGCCACGGTTCTCCTGACCCAAACTCCATAGTCTCATATATGCCCATGAGTTTGCTGAATTTGGGTTTGGAGACCATACTTGGACCATAAATATTGGACACGATTTAGGAGTTTTTCCTACGTCTACTAGTCTTCAGCAATTTTTCCCTCCTTCAATAGCTAATCCTAATGTCGGACTGATTACTGTTTTTGACCTTGCAGAAAACTGGTTTGTTCCTCACCAAACACAGTTTTACAGATTGTTCCATTCATATCTGAAGAGCAGTCTTCCCTATCAAGATGCCTTCATAGTTTTGGAGAAAACCCATGCAAACACAGGGAGCAGCTGTTGTTCTTGGTGGGATTTGAACTCAGGACCACCACACTGTTATGCACTGAGCCGCCATACTTTTAAACACACAATATCTGTACTAGACACCAGTATATATAATTTCTCATTGTGAAATGTTAAGCTATATTCATGTTGAGCGTTTTAGGAGTCTCAGATTTTTGGAGTGAATCCACTCTAAAACCCACCAAAACGAGTGGAAAATTCTATTTTATAGGAAATCCACTTTGCTGTTCATACCAGCTTTTTGAGTGGTTTTTTTCCGAAGAGGTGTAGAAAAAAATGCCTCTTGGAAAAAAAAAAGTGGATCTTGATGAAATCTGCTTCAAACTAGTCAAAAACCGGCAAAATAAAAACATCACCAAATTAAAAGCCTGCAAAAAAAAAAAGCTCCCCACCCAAACTCATCAAAACTGCTTCAGGAAAAGAAAATACTCCTACAAAAACTCCTCAATAAAAGAGTGGCTTCTAATTAAAACAAGCTCCGTGTGTACGTAACTTTAGACTATGTTCACATGCAGCTTTTTTTTCTGCAGCCAAAACTTCCCTTCTTGGCAGTAAAAATGCGTTCAAAACACCCTTTTTTCAGTGTTTTTTGCTGCATTTTTCTCGTTGTTTTCTTTGGAGAGTTTTTAGGTGCAGATTATATGTGTCCTTCACTACAGTACATGTTTAATAAAGTTAGTTTTTCACCAAAAACACTTAAAAAATGCAGTAAAATGCAGTTTTTTCTCTTTCCCATTGCTTTCTATGGGTGAAAAAACACTGGAAAAATGCTGAAATGTCATGCTGCAAATTTAAAAAACGCTGCAAAAATAAACAAGCCTGTGCATGGGATTTCTGAAATGTCATAGCTTTTGCGGAAAAAGCAGCTGTTAAAAAAAAAAAACAGGAAAAAAAACGCTGCATGTGAACATAGCCTTAGACTGCATTTACACCGGTCAATGGTGTCTGCTATGAGCCGATAGGTAGTCGTTTAGTAGCCTGTTTAAATTGTCACTTTCATGTGCACAGAACAATCATTTATATGATCGTTCAGTGCTCATCTTTCTTGGCAGCACATGCCTTGTTAAGGCCACATTCATACTTTCAGTATTATTATTATTTATTATTATAGCGCCATTTATTCCATGGCGCTTTACATGTGAAAAAGGGGTATAATACAAGAACAATTACAATAATCTTGAACACAATGTGACAGCGACTGGTACAGGAGGAGCGAGGACCCTGCCCGCGAGGGCTCACAATCTACGAGATTATTTACATCAGTACTTGTAAGCCAAAACCAGGAGTTGGTGAAAAATACAAAAGTGGTGACGTGTTTCTATTATACTTTTCCTCTGATTGTTCAACTCCTGTTTTCGTCTTACAAATACTGATCAAATACTGAACGTGTGAACGTGGCCTTTAACACAAGATGATGTGAGGCTGAAAAGAATTTTTAAACAAGCTTAAAAACCATTTCACCTGATGAACCAGCGTTTTGTCAGTTTGTCGGGTGATTGGTTTCCTGCTCAGACAATCTGATAATCAGGAAAGGACCTTTCTAATGAACGCTCGTTCCTGACTATAAATCTATACATTAGACTAATGTTGGTCGCACCCTCCGATATCAACGAGTTTTGCCGACACTCTAACGTGTAGGGGGGTGATGGTGAAGTGATTATTGGGGGAGATGTTGATCGGGCATGTCTGATTTCAGACTGCCGATCACTTTCTTCTCCAGGAGAGAAGTCTCCGGCAGAGATGTCTGTAGAAGACTTTCTCATAGAGGACACGAGCGCTCAGTTGAGCAAGAGACAAGCTCTCCTGTGTATGGGAGATGATGGGGCTTTCTTTAGAAAGCGGCATGCAGGATAGGGAGTCGTTCCTCTTCACTTTCACTTCATGGTGGTCAGGTGAAGTTTCTGTTACATGAGGATTCCCACAATATACATCTCTTGAAATTGAGACAGGAAGAGCTTCTTGACAATTCTTTTCTAGAATGAAAATACCACCCTCACCCTCACCCTCAATCTTTAGGCATGGAGAACTACTTGATCCTATTAGCATTTTGATGAGACAGACTAGTGATTGAAAAAAAGAGATGGGCAGGAGGTGTGTGTGAATGAAAGGAGTCAGGGGGGGCGCTACTGACTTCCTTTGTTTTGAAGTGATTTAGCTCCACAGGTAGCTGGTGTAGAGGTCATACATGGATTGAGAAAAAAGGGTGGAGATTTCTAAAAGGATAGGCCTATTTAAATGACCTGGTGGCTACATATTTAAATATCTCAGAGGGTTGTTTCCACCAGGACTAACACTTGGGAGTCAACAGTAGAAGACACACCCGGGGATTGGGGAACACACAAACTTTTTTTTTTTTTTTTTTTTTAGGGAGGCAGGACAGGTTTCTGTTCAACCAGGCCGAAGTCCAACCATGCTCAACAGAATCAAAGTGGAAACGAAAGACCAGATGGACTGGAATTCTATGTACTCGGAGAATGAGGTAAGGCTCCTTCTTCGGAATAAAATCACAAATGTAAGTCAGGGGCTTTATTCACACATCAGTATTTATATGCCAAAGCCAGGAGTGTCTCAAACCCAGAACAGGTGTCAATCTTTGAAATAGTCTTTCTCTGTAAGGCCGTGTTCACACCTTGAGTATTTGTAAGCCAAAACCAGACTTGAGTGAAATCTGCAGAAGTGGTGCACATATTTGTTATACTTTTCCTATGTTCAACCCCTGATTTTGGCTTATAAATACTGATTTAAAATTGTGATTGTGGCCTAAGCTCCACGCCTGGTTTTGACTTGCACAGTTGAAAAATACTGATGTGTGAATAAGCCCTTAGCTTAAGTTCCCACAATGAGTTTTTGACGCTAGATATTTTCATTGACCAAAAAAATGCCACATCTTACAGTTTTAGTGGTTGGGCTATATAATCTCATGCCCACTTTTTTTTTTTTTTTTTTTTTTTTTTTTTCTTAAATATGTGCGTTTTCTGCACATAACCTACACAAGTGCAAGAAAAAAAAAACTGCAGATACTCAACCTACACAAGTGCATGTGCACATGTAGTAATGTGCAGAAAACGCACATATTTAAGAAAAAAAAAAAACCCACAAAAAAAGTAATATTGCAGTGTTTTTTTCCTGGTACTTGTGCAAGAAAAAAAAAAAACTGCAAATACTCTACTACAGGTACCAGGAAAAAAACACTGCAATATTACTTTTTTTTCTTGTTTGTTTTTTTTTCCTTTCTCTTTTCCCATTCATCTGAATAGATGAAAAACACAAAGAATTTACGTGCTGCAAATTTTAAAAAGTGCATTGATGGTTCAAGTTTGCAAGTGGGAGGGAGAAAGAGCAGCATGTGATTTCTGAAATTTCATTTAATTTGCTGGCACTGTAAACTGCAGTGGTTGTTTTTTTTTATTTTTTTTTTTTACCTCTGCTAAAAGCGCAGTGTGTGAACATGCACAGTCTGTATCAATAGTCCTCAGGAAAAAAAAAACCTGCAACATCAAATACTCATTGTCGGAACATGGTCTTCTCAATTGTAGCTAGTTTTCTATGGTTGTAACAGTCTACTGAAAATGATTGTCATTTCTGATAACTAGAAAGATGCAGTGTGAATGTACCCCAAGAGCATATTCACACAAAGGCTCCGATTCATCAAGACAGGTGTTGCTCCCGCCAGTCTTGATGAGGGGCGTGCTGGAGTCAGATGCCTCTGATTCAGTAAAAGGTGCACGCTTTTTCCTGAATCTGGAGCATCTGACAACTGTGTGCCAGGCCAGAAATCTTACTCTAGTCAGGTACTGGAGTGAGATTCCTGCTGTAGGGTACACCACAGCTCGTCATGAATTAGATTTTGACTTCTCACCCGAGCTCTGCCCATTTTGTCAGAGCTGGGAGAAACTAGTGTGAAACCTAGAAAAGTTGTGAAATTGTGGCATAGCTCAGAGTTGCACCTACATTGTGCAACTTTTCAAAACTTTTATGCCAGAACTCTGGAGTGAACTTTGAGTCGAATCCAAAGATGGTGTGGTGTTTGTTTTTTTTTTTTTTATCAAAAGCTGATGCTTCAGGAAACTCCTGGAGAAGTTTTTATGTGATTATTTAAAAAAAAAAAAAAAAAAAAAAACTCAGCTTTTGACCACCCAAAAATATATATCTAATATAGTTTTCTGAAGTGTGCTTTGCAGACTTCAAATTTTCATGGTGCTTCAGGAAAAAACAAAAATCTAAATTCCTCATATGATCAGCAAAGTAGACTTCCCATAAAAACGAATTGGAGGATTTTTGGGGCTGACCCTCCTGCCTCAGTCTAACACCTGAAAATCCCCCCACCCCTCCCCCAAAAAAAAAAAGTGGGGAAGAAAGCTAGCAAAACACGCATTTGATTTACAAAACTTCAGAGAAGAGGAGTTTTCTGAGGCGCCTTCTGCTGGAAGGATACAGTGTGAACATGCACTTACCCCTTTATCAGGCAAAAATAGTCTATTTTGATCTGATTGGCCCATCTAAACAGGCTGGCAATCCTCGGCAGCACATATACCAGTATAAACAAGGGATGTGCTGCCGGTAATGTGGAACTGAACAATCATATTGGCAATGGCACTGAGTCATTGGCCTGTGTATACAATCCATTAAATTAACGCCAGTCATCTTGTATATAACCGATCGATGGTCGTTTAGCGGAATGGATTGGCCGACCTAAGTGGGTCATCAGAGTGTTATTAATGGCATTAAAATGCATCTAATCTGTCTATGGGCTAAATACTGCTTTATAGAGGCTTGTAGCTTGCCCTGTTTGCAGTCTCGAAACCTTTTATACTGGGTTTACTGCAGTTTTTAAATGACTGCCAATCCGCTACATGCAGGCTGATCAGGAGTAGGTTACACAGGTCGACCACAACTCTATGCGCACAGAACAATGATGCTGAAGTTGGTTTCTAACTCTGCAATTTTTATGCTTTCTGGTTTTTATAGGTTTAACAAAATACAATGCAGGGAGGTGCCCTGATGTGAATACACTTAGAAACCGCTACAAAAATTCTAAAACTGGCACAAATGGGCACCGAAGCGAGTCATTGAAAGAGTTAAATAACTTTGGACCACTGATGGTGGTTTCCCACATCAAATTCAGGTCACTCCAGCCTGGCCCAAATGGTCTCTGGGCATCAGAACTGGCATCAAAGTGGGCAAATGGCCACTTTTCCCAGATTTCAATAAGTAACTGGTTTAAGGGTTTAAATGACTTTAGGCTCCAGATATCACACAGCCATTATATAAATGGTGATGCCCCACATTTAATTCAAGTCACTTCACCCTTTGCCAGTTCTGATGCCCAGAACCCACTTGGACCAGGCTGAAGTGACCTGAATTGGGTGTGGGGCATCACTATCTGCGTAATGATGGTGTGAGATCAGTGGCCCAAAAGTCATTTAACCCTTTCAATAACGCCATTCGATGCCAGTTTTAAAATTTTTGCAGCTGCTTTTAAGTGTGTTCACATCAGGGCACCTCCCGCCATTGTATTTTATTGTGATTTTTGTTAAACCTGGAAAATAAATAAGAAACCAATTTCAGCATCGTCACAGAACAATCATTAAAAAGATCGTCCTGTACACATAGAATATTATTATTCTCTGCAGCACACATAGGACAATATGCTGCTCAGCAAAATAGTTATTAAACTGGCTTAAAAATCTGCAGCGTTTTTGGCAGATGTTTATATGGCTTGAGAGTCGGAAACAAGTGTTCCTAGGGACGCTTGTTCTCCCATTTTAACAAGCTGTCTATGTGCAGCAGTCTACAGTCTCTGGATTGGTTCTCATGGCAGATTAACTATGCTGTATTTATAGATGACTCGCATTACTCGATTAGTAAAATATATTGAGGAATGGTTGGGAATCGGAATTCCTTTAATGTTGCACGTGATGCCTTCAAACCTGAATGTTCTCACATGGACATGTAATGGTTCTATTCCTTGTCTGATGGTTTTTCTCTACTGAGAAGACACTGGCCATGTTGTATGGTGGCTACAAAGTCCAAGCTGTGACATTTCTACAGGAATTCCTTACTGACTAGGACAGACTATATAGGTTTTCTGTAGGAAATGGTTGGGACATGGAATACACAAGGCATTGACTTCTATGTCTGGGTTCTGGAAGGTAAAAAACAGTAATTTAGCAAGTAATTAAACCTTATTGTTATTCCAATACCTTGTGTTTAGAAACTGCAAGTTCATTTGGTATGCCATTGCCAGAGAGAAGGAAGTGCGAAACTGTGAAGGGTCTAATCCTTTTATGTATATTAGCTAGCTGGCAGGAAAGATGCAGCCCACCTTGCAAAGTGACAAAAAGTCCCAGCATAGACACTTCACCCCAGCCGTTATTTATTAGGGTCTCTTCTTTACTCTAAACCTAAATGCATCGGACGATAACCTATTTGACATCATTTTAGTCCATTGCGTCAGATAGAGAGAGATATAATATATATATATATATATATATATATATATATATATATATATATATATATATATATATATATATATATATATATATATATATATATATATATATATATATATATATATGAGAGAGAGAGATACACAGTACAAACCAAAAGTTTGGACACACCTTCTCATTTAAAGATTTTTCTGTATTTTCATGACCATGAAAATTGTACATTCACACTGAAAGCATCAAAACTATGAATCAACACGTGGAATTATATACTTAACAAAAAAGTGTGAAACAACTGAAAATATGTCTTATATTCTAGGTTCTTCAAAGTAGCCACCTTTTGCTTTGATGACTGCTTTGCACACTCTTGGCATTCTCTTGATGAGCTTCAAGAGGTAGTCACCGGAAATGGTCTTCCAACAATCTTGAAGGAGTTCCCAGAGATGCTGAGCACTTGTTGGCCCTTTTGCCTTCACTCTGCGGTCCAGCTCAACCCAAACCATCTCGATTGGGTTCAGGTCTGGTGACTGTGGAGGCCAGGTCATCTGGCGTAGCACCCCATCATTCTCCTTCTTGGTCAAATAGCCCTTACACAGCCTGGAGGTGTGTTTGGGGTCATTGTCCTGTTGAAAAATAAATGATGGTCCAACTAAACGCAAACCAGATGGAATAGCATGCTGCTGCAAGATGCTGTGGTAGCCATGCTGGTTCAATATGCCTTCAATTTTGAATAAATCCCCAACAGTGTCACCAGCAAAGCACCATCACACCTCCTCCTCCATGCTTCACGGTTGGAACCAGGCATGTAGAATCCATCCGTTCACCTTTTCTGCGTCGCACAAAGACACGGTGGTTGTAACCAAAGATCTCCAATTTGGACTCCTCAGACCAAAGCACAGATTTCCACTGGTCTAATGTCCATTCCTTGTGTTCTTTAGCCCAAACAAGTCTCTTCTGCTTGTTGCCTGTCCTTAGCAGTGATTTCCTAGCAGCTATCTTACCAGGAAGGCCTGCTGTACAAAGTCTCCTCTTAACAGTTGTTGAAGAGATGTGTCTGCTGCTAGAACTCTGTGTGGCATTGACCTGGTCTCTAATCTGAGCTGCTGTTAACCTGCGATTTCTGAGGCTGGTGACTCGGATAAACTTATCCTCAGAAGCAGAGGTGACTCTTGGTCTTCCTTTCCTGGGGCGGTCCTCATGTGAGCCAGTTTCTTTGTAGTGCTTGATGGTTTTTGCAACTGCACTTGGGGACACTTTCAAAGTTTTCGCACTGACTGACCTTCATTTCTTAAAGTAATGATGGCCACTCGTTTTTCTTTACTTAGCTGCTTTTTTTTCTTGCCATAATACAAATTCTAACAGTCTATTCAGTAGGACTATCAGCTGTGTATCCACCTGACTTCTGCACAACACAACTGATGGTCCCAACCGCATTTATAAGGCAAGAAATCCCACTTATTAAACCTGACAGGGCACACCTGTGAAGTGAAAACCATTTCCGGTGACTACCTCTTGAAGCTCATCAAGAGAATGCCAAGAGTGTGCAAAGCAGTCATCAAAGCAAAAGGTGGCTACTTTGAAGAACCTAGAATATAAGACATATTTTCAGTTGTTTCACACTTTTTTGTTAAGTATATAATTCCACATGTGTTAATTCATAGTTTTGATGCCTTCAGTGTGAATGTACAATTTTCATAGTCATGAAAATACAGATTTCTATAAATGAGAAGGGGTGTCCAAACTTTTGGTCTGTACTGTGTGTGTATGCATAATATATATATATATATATATATATATATATATATATATATATATATATATATATATATATATATATATATATATATATATAATTTTTTTTTTTATGAGAAGACCACCTAAAATATTGTATGTATTATTGAAGAGGAATGTCTCGTTTTACATTCTATTGCTTGATTTCATTTAAGGTCTATGCCGGATTACACAACATGACTAATGGCCTCCAACCCACCTCCTTTATGTCTGGTGATGCCTCCACTGTAACGCCAAACATGGTTTACATGAACAATACCATGGCGTCTCCCATCAACAGCATCCAAAACAACCTTGCCCCTCATGGCTCCTTGCAACATAATATGGGAGGAACAATGACCTCTCCAGCATCGTCCTCTTATCCGATTGGATATTGCCAAGGAGAGACAGATATTCAGAGAGATCCTCGAACCTACCGAAGGAATTACACTCATGCTAAGCCCCCTTACTCTTACATATCGCTCATCACAATGGCCATTCAGCAATCCCCGAATAAGATGATGACGCTGAATGAGATCTACCAATGGATCATCGACCTCTTCCCCTATTACAGGCAGAACCAACAACGTTGGCAGAACTCAATCCGTCACTCGTTATCGTTTAACGACTGCTTTGTTAAGGTTCCGCGTTCTCCAGAAAAACCTGGAAAAGGTTCTTATTGGACTCTACATCCAGAATCTGGAAATATGTTTGAAAATGGCTGCTACTTGAGACGTCAAAAGAGGTTCAAATGCGACAGGTCCAGAATTGGGTCTTCGAATCAAGATAAAAACTCTAGCAAGGTTGCGGATGAAGTGGCCCAAGGTGTGCAAGAGCCTTCTGCTTCTTATGATGAGAATTCTTCATCTGAGTCTCCAAAAACTGTCTCAAACATTGGTGATAGAGACTCCCTGCTGGCAAACCTTCCACAACCTAATGGAGCTTCTCCAGCATGTATGAGCCCCGATTCAGAGCAAGGTGGGTCGAGTTCACAGCTGCTATATCCCCTAAGTTTGTCTGATGGTTACCTCAGCATGGTAGAAGATTCACATCTGAAGCATGACCCTTTTCCCGGTAGACACCCATTTTCTATAACCCAACTGATGTCTTCTGAACAGGCTCAGACCTACTCCAGTAAAATGGATGTGTGTTCAACTGGTAATAACCTCGTCCACTATCCCAGTTATACTACTGACTATCACAATATTGCAACAAAAAATGGAATGGACATGTCTACATCTTCCAATGACGGCTATTACGCAAACATGTATTCCAGGCCTATAGTCAGTTCTCTCTAATGTCAACTGCAGTCATACTGTGGTTTTTTTTGGGGGGGGTATAAACTATTTTAAAGGGAATGTGCCGTGATTTTAATAATTATTGAATATATAATTTTAATACAAATTAAATATACTATTTTTTTTAACATTTTTATTAATTTTATTTCTGCTGGCGCTGAGGGGGGTGGGGTGCTGCCATTTTCATTTGCTGGTGTGTAAGTGTCTGTGCATGACACTTGCATGCTGCAAATACGGCAACCCATGGGCATAGGAGACTGCAGTCGGTGTCCATCCAGGTCATAACTGTGGGGGGAACAAGGCGGGTGTTTTTTTTTTTTTTTTTTTTTTTTTTTTTTTTGTAGCTCATGGACTCTGCTCTTCTAACTCAGTGTGATGCCTCATTCAGATGCCCATGCGTTAGACATTTGAATGAGGTTTTATGCTGGCATAGGAGAGCTGCATATCTAATCCCATCATGTATGAACAGCACACAGTGCCATATATCTAATACCCATCATGTGTGATCCAGCCCGCAGAGACATGTATCTAATCACAGCATGTGAGAAGCTCCCTGTATCCAATCCCAGTGAGTGATGCAGAAACATGTATCTAACCTCAGCACGTGATGCAGCACTAACTAACGGAATCGGCCCTGCCGGCCGTCCTTTCCACATCTCAAGATCACTTTTCAGTCGCCAACAAAATGTTTCTGCACTGTGATCCTAAACTTCATCCTCCCTTATCCTTTTGCTAATGCCCAAAAGGGGAGTGGAGCAGTGACATCACACATAGGAGCAGATCCCGCCTACTTTTACTGCAGATGTAAAGGGAGCTACCAGTACACTAGTTTTTTTTTTTTTTTTTTTTTTTTTATGGAAAAGTTCAGCAGCTGCTCCCCCTAGTGTTTAAAAATGGAAAATATCAACCTTTTTAATGTGATTAAATCTGAAAAAATAGAGTCCTGGGTTCAAATCCCATCAAGGACAAGATCTGCAAGGAGTTTGTACGTTCTCCTCGTGTTTGCGTGGGTTTCCTCCCACACTCCAAAGACATACTGATTGGGACTCACAATCTAAATTCCCTATGGGGACAGTGCCCATAATGTCTGTAAAGTGCTGTGGAATTATTGGCGCTATATAAGTGAGTAAAATTAAAATATAAAAAAAAATAAACCTAAAAAATGTAAGTATTAAACAATAATTTTTTTATGGCACATTCCCTTTAAATGGTTTCGCTGGGCATATTGTATTGATGACCTATCCAGCAGATAGGACATCAGTAGGGGTCTGACAGCTGGCGCCCATACTGATCAGCTGGTTTCTGTGCTAGCCAGATGGAAACACTATAAACGGCTGCTGAGCGCAGCTCCATTAAGTGTAGCAGCTGCTACCGGCTACTGCAGCACAGAGTCTATGGAAAAGAATAGGAGCTGTGCCTCCGTAGCCGGCAGCGGCAGCTGCACTTTGAATAAGGCTGCAACTTAGCAGCTCTGGTCAAAGTGTTTGTACATGTGGCTGGAGCAGAAAAAAAAAAAAAAAATAGCGGTGGGAGGGTTGGTTGTCGGACCCCCTCCTACTCCACTAGATGGGTCCTCAATACCATATGCTTGGGACAACCCCCTTTTAAATTACTTTACATATTTCTGCAAGACTAGTCTGCCAGCTTTGTAGAAACTATAAATTTTAAAGACAGAGTTCACATATTATCTTCTTTTACAATCATGAGATTAGGGGAATAACTTTGTAGCATTTTATGCTCGTCTCCAATATACTATGCTGATAATGGTGTTTACTATGTTTCACTGCTTTAGTATTTGCTCCTAGACACCAGACAATGTTGACACAGACATTTTGAGTCAGCGCTTTTTTTTTTTTTTTTTTTTTTTTTTTTTTTTTATAAAGTTTCTATGTACCTGATATCGATCTGTGAGCGACTGCTGAAAATCAACATTTCCTACCGCGGGAAGCAACATTTTACGTTTGGAAAACTTTCGCAATATTCTTAGTTGGCTACAGGAATGGAACAAAAGATTTCACAAATCTTAACCAACACTAAAAAAAAACAAAAAAAAAACAACAAAAAAAAAAAAAGACAAAACATCATAATTTTAAACTGCCCAAATGACAGAGAATGCCATTGCACTGGAGGGTTAAGCCGGACTCAAGATTTTCTGTATCTTTGCAATTTTTTTTCTTTTTTGTGTATATAAATTGACTTGCTTTTTATTTTTTTTTTACATATTTAATTTTGGAAAAACACTTGTTTGATATTGAACTTTGATATTTTCCATATTCTGTTTTTCATTTTCACGTTTGTTCTGTTTTTGAATATTAATATATTTGCATAATTAAAACTGCTGTGAATATTCTTTTAAATACAATCAAGTTCTAATATCTGTTAAGGCCTCTTTAGCAGGTAAAGAGTTGCAACAATTTCTTCATTGAAGTCTTATTGCCTATAGATTTTCATGGCTAGAGTTGGGGCACAAGAACAGCCACGCTTCAAAAATTGCAACTAGTTACACAGAATCCTTCATTTTCTGGTGGGTGTGGGTTATCCACACTTTTCAAGCAAGGGTTGGGAGACTACTACAATTATTAGGGGGTGGCAAAAATGGGGAGCAACAACCTAAAGGCCCTCATACACATTAGACTATAAAGTTGGACAAACCCACCAATATTGGCAGGCTCAACCGACAATCCAATGGGTATGGGTGAGATAAGAATTCAGCATGTCCGATTTTTGGTCTGCCAAAAATTTTGTTCTTTTAAGAGTTGACCCACAGCCAGAGATGTCTGGCCACGGCTCTTTCATAGAGAACACAGGAACACTCAAATGCGTGAGTGCCATTGTTTATGGAAGAATAGGGTGAGTTAGTTGCCAGCTGACAGCTGAGCCATCGTATGGCTGGCTGAATTTGTTTTAAGGCTTTTTCTTTTTAGCAGTTAAAGCTTATTTTTTTTTTTTTTTTTTACTTTACAAAAGAGCTCAAAAATAATCAATCTTACAATTTTTGCCATTTTATTCATTTAATACAAAACTTGCTAGGGCAAAAAGACTTAACCAAAAAAAGGAAATGATGAATCTAGGTCCAGCTCTGACCAACCTAAAGGCCCCGTCACACTAAGCGAGATCGCTGCTGAGTCACAAGTTTTGTGACGCAACAGTGACCTCAGCAGTGATCTTACTACGTTTGACACGTAGCAGCGACCAGGCCCCTGCTGTGAGATCGCTGGTCGTGTCGAAATGGCCGGGACCATTTTTTGATCGTTGAGGTCCCGCTGGGTAGCATGCATCGGTGTTTGACACCTTACCAACGACCTCGTTGGCGACTCAGAACTGAGACACATAGGCGTGCATTTGCGTTGCATTGTTACACAGGTCGCTACGGGTTACCGTATCATTGCTGCGTCGTTGGGAAGATCTGACTGTTTGACATCTCACCAGTGACGCAGCAACGATCCCTGCCAGGTCGTATATTTGTCGGGATCGCTGTAGCGTCACTAAGTGTGACGGTACCTTAAAGGAAAACCACAGCTGTAGAATTCTGCTGCTTAGAGGTTGTTCACCACTTTAACGTTGATGGCCTAACCTTTAGCTATCAATGTCTGATCGGTGGGGGTGCAACACCCGGCACTTCCGCTGATCAGCTATTTTCGTTGTGGGCTGGAAGTGCTCCATTACGAAGCTGCTCATGGTGGCCGCCTCCAAGTACTGCTCATCCTTCCCTAGTCCAGTCATGAAGGAGCAGATCCATAACAGAGCACTTCAGCTGGCACAAAGAACTGCTTCTGGGCAGGGGCACTGGGTGTCTCTCCCTCCCCCCCACCAATGAGACATTGATAAGCTATCCTAAAGGAAACGTCATCGATGTAGCGGACAACCCCTTTAAGGTCCCCCCCATACACCTTATACTAACATAGGTTGAAACCCCAGTTATTAGCATGATCGATCATAATGTGAGTCATTCTGACTCTTCCTTTATGTTGAGAGAAGAAAGGATCTAATGTGTTTTTTAGACTGCCGATCATTTTGTTCTCTAGGAGAAAAGTCACCGGGAGAGAAGACTGTCAGCGGCTCTCTAAAAGGAGCTCTCAGCTAAACAAGAATTTAAACATATTATGATATTGTGTGGGTTGTATTTTGACACTAAATGGCAGTATAATGTATACTGTATGCAGAACTAAACACTACACAAATATTATTTGAACAGTAAGGGGTCGATTCATTAAAACTGGTGTAGTGCACACCAATCATAAAAGGCTCGCTGGAATAGAATGCACTGAATTAAAAGGCGTATGCCACTTAGGCTGTGTGCCCACGATGCAGAAATTATGCATATTTTTTCCGCTTCTCCCTGGCAGGAAAAACGCATGAGGATTTTACATGCGTTTTTCCTGCCAGGTAGAAGCGTTTGTCAAGCGTTTTTTTTCATGCATTTCTGCATGTGGGTTATCAAGCGCTTTCCAAGCGATTTTAGCATCACTGGGAAAAGTGCTTGACAACTTGTTCACACTATATAAATCCATGCAACCGGCATGGATTTATAGTAGTGTGACCAAGTTAGTTAAAGAATAAGAATGGTAAAAAATAAGATTATACTTACCTTCCGATGTCCTCTCGGTGTCTTCTCCGCTGCGTCCGGTCTCTTGCACTGCGCGCGGTGGTGTGAAGGACCTGCGGTGACGTCATTGAGTCATATGTCAGGTCACATGACTCAATGATGTCATGGCAGGTCCTTCACAACACCACGAGCAGTGCAAGAGACCGGACGCAGCGGAGAAGACACCAGGAGGACGTCAGAAGGTAAGTATAATCTTATTTTTTATTTAAAATTCTTTTTTTCACAGTTTCTATGGTACCCATCTGCACATTGAACCGTGTGATATCCGCTTGTGCACGTGTAGTGATGCGGATGTCACGCGGTCCAATGCAAGTCAATGGTGGCGATTACGCTGCGTGTCCGCAAAATTAATGGACATGCTGCGTATTTTTGAGCGCAGCATAAATGCTGTGAAAAAATCTGCAGCATGGGCATTGACATTGCGGCTTGTTATTGGGGACCATGGGGGACGGATTACCAAGCGTTTTTTAAGTGTTTTCGCTGCGGAAATTCAGCGGCAAAAACGCTTGAAAAAACGCATAGTGGGCACACAGCCTTAATCTGGCACATCTTCTGAGTCATGTGCGCCTCGCCAGAAATGCTACTCCTGGCAGGAACACTTTTTTTTGTTTGTTTTTTTAATGAATTAAGTGACTGGAAAAAAAAGCTCCAACTGGCATGAAAGCGACAAGTCACAAATTTTGCAAAAATTTGACTTTTCAATGCTCTTACGCCACTTTTCTAACTCCAACTTTTTGATGAATCTGCCCTCTGTGCCAATTTTTATTGGGCACAGGCTAAAGGTATTGTGCATGCAATTTAAGGCAGTGTTCTGTCCACTGTGTTAATAATATTTTAAAACTGTATTAATCGGGCATTATTTGGGTTCTTACAGGGGAACCCCTAACTTTGCAGAAATAATTTTAGAAAAGATTTCTATTACTCCACAACTTTTCCTTCTTGGTGTTGCAATATCAATATTGAGGATTGTATTTAAATTGTATTCTAGACTGAAGCCCCAATTGTTTTACTTCTACTAAGGGCAGGTGCAGACAACCGATTCCTCTCCATCTGAGAAAATCTGTCTTAATCAGACTGGGATCCAATTTTCTCGAAGGTCAAGGGGGTCCCGCCCCCCCCCCACCCCTTTCACAAAACCACAGATAACGCTCATCCAATTAAAACTGTAGTCTGTACGATCCATAATAGGGACACTATTAATCAAGGAGAGCACTGAGTAGTAACTTTGGTTGCCATTCTGAGTAGCACTTAATTTTTGATTGTACCTATGTGATTAGATTTGGAGTGGGGGGGGGGGCACTGTGTTTGGTGTTATTTTCAGGAAAACAACCTGCATTTTAGCATTGGTATTATGGCGGCAACACCTGGACCTCCAGTGATTTAACTCAATTGAGCATAGTTCAGAATAGATCCTTATGGTGGTTTAAGTCCAGTTTAATAATGAAACAAAATCATGTAAAATACCTGCGATCAGTGGCTACATGGAGACTTTCTGTAATGCAAATTTCCAATTTAGAGTGACACCTGCAGTCCACAGACATATACTTAAATGCATGCAACTCAAAGGTAAAAGTCACACTGCAAAAAAATACCATATAGTCCCATTTCATAAACTGATTTTCCAGAGAATTTTTGTGATCCTTAAAGGAGAACATTGAATAAATATGTACGATATTGATTTTTTTCCCCCTTTTTAAGACATTAATGCACTGAAAATAAAAAAAAAACTGGTTGCATACTCGTCTTCTAGTGCCCCCAATTAATCCATGGCATGCTCCGCTGGAGGCCTGTGCCAGCTCCACAAGCAATGCTTGCTGTGTTCAGAATACATATCGCATATTTTTGGTCACTGCCGACACCGAGGAATCCCCAGTGCGCGATGTGAGAATTCAGATGTCTGCAGTCATGTAGGGTGACTGCAGACTTTTAGCAACATACTTGACCACTAGGGATGAGAAAACCGGTTGAAGTTTGGGTTATGGTACCCAACCGAATTTTATGTCCAAAGTTCAGTTTGTGAACCAGAACTTTACCTGAACATGAACCCGAACAGTATTGAAATGTATAAGGGCCCGAACTTCGGAGCTGGAAAATTGTTTCACTTCCCCCGTAACTCCGAACATTAAAACAGACTTCCGAGAGAAGTTTGTGTCCGGTACGAACCCTGAACTTTAAAGTTAGAGTTCGCTCATCTCTTTAGACCATCTATTTCAAATCCTATTTAGAAGCCTATGAGAGAAATGCCAGAGCGGAAAAAAATAAATGTATGTAAATCCAACTTTATAGAATCCTTTTCTTTTTCATTTATGACCATCTGAAGTGTGATTATTGTGTGCGATTACATAATTATAAGCAACATTGTAAAAAGTTGTGCAAAAATGGAAAAAAGGATCGATACTTTAAAGAATAAAACTTCCATTTATTTTAACCATTAAAAACAGGGATATCCATGCTTAACATTACAAAGCAATTCTAACGTGTTTCTGGCTTGACTGCCCTTTGTCACATGCCCTTTATCATAGAATATGATTAAGGGCAGTTATGCCACAAACGCGTTAAAATTGCTTTGTATTTTTAACCATGGATATCCCTGTTTTTAATGGATAAAATAAATGGAAGTTTTATTCTTTAAATTATCGATCCTTTTCATATTTTTGCACATGTTAACTGCTGATCGGCGGTTGGATCATGGTATTGAGGATATAAGCAGCGACCAGGCACAGTGAGGCTTTTCATAATTTCTTACTTTTTACAATGTAAATCAATATAAAATAAATGAATACTAAAATAAAACTCATTTGCAGACTTTGCAAAAAGTGGGCACAAACGCCTTGCGTGATCCTCGCCCAGAAGAAATATGCAATAGTATCTACAATGCTATTTTGGGTAAAGGTTGCACAAGTTTATTTTAGGATCCTCCACCAGCGACCGCCATTGTTTGCTCCATGTTGTACTGAATTCACTTTGTGTTTGCTATTCCAGAAGCAGGACCTTATGAACTTCATTCCCCCTGGTGCCTTGTCACAGACAAGCCGGCCCTGTGCTGTCACCCTCATGTTAGATTTTATACAGGGCGACAATCATCCTGAGCAAACATAGGTTACACCTGTTTAAACGCTATGTGTACTGGGGGGAGGTGGCACCTAAAAGGACAAGACTTCGGAGGCTAAATACAAAATAGCAATAAATGTAAAGGTTTTTTAGCACAGGAAACCATTTGTAGTTTTTTTTTTTACAGTTTGGTTTGCAGATTAGTAATACATTTGCACAATGATACATTTAATCTCTCAACAGACGAAGGTTTTAAAGCTTTGTTTTCTAAAGTTATCGCTAATAAATAAATCATTGGATGGGACTGGAGCTCCGGGATTATCAACCCTCACATATTATTTTCATAGCTGTAATTTGGAAGTCTACAGAATTCTTCTACATCTATAAAGATAGGGTTATATGGGGGAATAACCTCTAAATATCACTGTATAGAGCACAACAAGACAGCACATGGAGTCCCTATGAGTGCCCACGCCTCCATAATTAGGAGGAGTAGGCATTTCAGATGACACCAGACATCTTTCCATACATTGCTTTTGTTTCACATTTGTCAGATGTCAATTTTTCAGATAAAATGATGACAGGTTCACCAGAAACCAAAAATTATTCATGGTCGGCTCTGATGGAACTTTATTGGTCATAGGATGTAGGCAGGCTTGGACTGGCCCACAAGAGAACCGGTGGGCCCCTGTGCAGAAGTAGACCACCAGCACCTCCTTATATTGGCACAATACACTTGGTTCTTGCACAGGAGCCCCCTTTTGTTTGTGTCCGCTCCTTAATGTTCTTGCATATTTTGTTAATTACATACAATGAAAGAAGTTTGTAGAAAAATGGTTGTAAGATGAGCGGCACAAGAATACACATTCCCTTGGCTGTACTTTTCTGGTGCTAGTTATACTAAGGCTATGTGCACACATTTAGTATTGGCAGCAGATTTTTCTGTTGCAAAACCTCTTTGTAAAAATTCATGAGTTTTTGCAGTGTTTTTTTTGTGTGGTTTTGATGCGCATTTAACTTGCATTTTTCCCCCTACTCATTTGAAAAAACACTTTGAAGGTTTAAATCCGCAAGGTGCCCATGTACATTGAAGCAATCTTTCAATTTTGGATGGTCCGGCCAACTATCTCATGTTTATGGGGGCCTCCCGACGCTCCATCAACAGATTTTGTTTAAGGGGTAAATAACAAATTATCACCTATGCATAAGACAGGGGTTAATTTTCTGATCACCGAGGATGCCCCTGCTCCACTCAGGATGGGTCTGCAGAGCCCAATTCTCAGGGTTACAGAGCCCCAATCTGGGGGTCCCAGCA
Organism: Phyllobates terribilis; assembly: GCF_046119375.1. Lineage (NCBI taxonomy): Eukaryota > Metazoa > Chordata > Amphibia > Anura > Dendrobatidae > Phyllobates > Phyllobates terribilis. Next base: position 111,720,009 of record NW_027362773.1, read on the forward strand.
GTCGGAGCCCAATGATCAGCAAGTTATCCCCTATCCTTCTCATGTGCCATTACCTGGTATTGCTGATAAGCTACTGAATTTGATGTACAGTTCTCGGCAGAGGCTGACCACCAGTGATACTAATAACAGCTGGTCGATGGGGATGCCGGGAGTCAGAACCCCACCCATCTGATGTTTGTTAAAAATCCTAAAGACAATCCCTTTAAATAGATTTTCCGGTTTCAGAAAACCCTTGTCCCCAGGCACAATTTGTTTTAAAAACAAACACACTTTGCTTTACTAACCCTTCCCGGGTCCAGCGCCGAGTCACTGATGCTGCTCCCGGTGTCTGATATTGTCTGTAGCGCTGATGTCGTGTTTACAACACTGCAGCCAATCAGTGAGCTCAGCGGCTCTGAGTAGCTCGTGCTCTCTACTCAGGCAGAGCAGCTGAAGTCACTGATTGGCTGTGACGTGAGCGCTGCCATCAATAACAGACACCGGGAGCAGCGGTGGAGACTCAGCGCTGGACCTGGGGAGGAGGCCGAGTAAAAACAGTTTGTGTTTTTAAAAACAAACTGCAAGAAGAAGGTTTTTTAAACTGGAAAACCTCTTTAAAGATTTGTTAAGAACGTAATGAGCTTCAGCAGTGTATGGTGTAGGACCACCGTTCCGTCAAGTGGCTGGTCCTAGAACAGTTCCCATTCATATGGTGGTCCAATCAGTACAGTATTTACATCTGGCTTAAAGGGGCTGTCCATAGGATAGGTAATCAATACCAGATCTATGGCAATCCAACACCCGGCACCCTTCACCGCTGAGCTGTTACCACCTCAAAGGGGTTGTCCATAGGATAGGTAATCAATTCCAGATCTATGGCAATCCAACACCCGGCACCCTCCACAGCTCACCTGTTATTACCTTAAAGGGGTTGTCCATAGGATAGGTAATCAATACCAGATATATGGCAATCCAACACCTGGCACCCTCCATCAGCCAGAGCTGGTAACAGCTGAGCGGTGAAGAGTGCCGGGTGTTGGATTGCCATAGATCTGGTATTGATTACCTATCCTATGGACAACCCCTTTAAGGTAGTAACAGGTGAGCTGTGGAGGGTGCCGGGTGTTGGATTGCCATAGATCTGGAATTGATTACCCATCCTATGGACAACCCCTGTGAGGTGGTAACAGCTGAGCGGTGAAGGGTGCCGGGTGTTGGATTGCCATAGATTGGGTATTAATTACCTATCCTATGGACAACCCCTTTAAGGTAGTAACAGGTGAGCTATGGAGGGTGCCGGGTGTTGGATTGCCATAGATCTGGTATTGATTACCTATCCTATGGACAGCCCCTTTAAGGAATTTCTGATAACATAATTTCTTTATACAATATGAAAACTGTTCCTAGAGATGAGGTCACTTTCCTAACTATATATTTAAAGCTGTGTGACTTCTGTAATGGCCAACTTCCAAAATTCATAGGAGATGACTGCGATCTCCGGTGAGTTAATGGATTTTACTGTTGCATTGACGGGAACTAAATCCTGCAGTATAATAGGTGATGTATGATTACAATGGCAGGTTCCAGGGGGGAGGAGATTACACGCGCCTTTCTTTCTAACAGGCCACTAAAAACAGAAATACAGAATGATAACAATTGGCCATTGATATATTTAGGAGGGAAACGTCTTGCTGCTAAAGGATTTCATCACAATGAAGGGGCAGAGAAAAAGAGAGGAGATTAGAAGACATACAGATCTGCTTACAATAGCGCCTGCTAATCTTTCCTTTTGTAAGGTAATTACAGCAGCTCATTCCCCCAAAATAATCGCTGTGTAAATTGTCTATTGTAACGCATTATCCTGTCTGATTTATAAGGTCACAATAGGGCAGCGAAGCCAGGGTGGCATAAGTACCAGACACCCAATACACAGACAACTCGAAGATGGAGGTTAGATCACGTAGCGCCGTTAAGGGTCTGCAAAAAGTTATAGATACATTTGCAAAATCACCGGTAAAATTAAGTCTAAAAAAAAAAAAGAATTCCAACTAAAATGTCCAATATTTTAATTATTGAAACGCTCACCGGCACCGGCAAGCTCCAGGTGTCGGCAGCTTCACAGGATAGTGAAGAACCACAGGATCCACGGACCATCAAATCATCCCCCAGTGCAGGCGGCAAGAAGCACCAGTACAAGAAGCAACGACTCATAATCCAGAAGGAGAAAATTAGCGGCACTTGATACCACGTAGGTGCTAATCTTTTATTCCAGCCTGAATAGACAAAGCAGGGCAGACAGAGTCCCATTTGGCCAACGCCGTTTTGGGTGAACATGCACATTCTTAAGACCTCAAAAAAACAACAACAATGCATTGCCCTGCACATGGGGTAAGTGACATAGCGAAGACCTAAAAAAAAAAAAAAATGCATTGCCCTACACATGGGGTAAGTGACATAGCGAGTCAGAAGATCTATACTACATTTCTAATTAGATGTGTTTGCTAATATTATTATTATTACACATACTACATATTGGACTTGAATCTTGGAGTACACCTTTAAAGAAAACCTGTCCTGCCTGCTAGGTGTATTCATCATATGTTTATATATTTTTTGCAAATTGTATTATATCATAGGTCAGACATTCAGGATTGTCTACGTAAAGTTATTGATTGGATATCTAAGCTACTGCAATGCCCTGCACATGGGGTAAGTGACAGAAATGTAGTATAGTTTTTTGATTCGCTATGTCACTTACCCCATGTGCAGGGCATTGTAGTAGCTTAGGTATCCATGGTTATGACCACTCATACCTAAGCTACTGCAATGCCCTGCACATGGGGTAAGCGACATAGCGAATCAGAAGAACTATATTACATTTCTAATTGGAGGAATTTTCTAATATTATTATTACACCTACTACATATTGGGAAAGGATCTTGGAGATGGGACTACCCCTTTAAAGAAAATTTGTCATGTGTCTGATCTGCAGAAAGGATGTTAAAGTACCCATGGAGCTGATTAACCGCTTCCCGACCCCCCACTGTACATAAACGTTAGCGCTGCCTGGGCTCTGTGCAGCGCCGACGTTTATGAACGGTCGGTGGTCCCGCAGCCCTCAGGACCCCCTGGGTCCTGCAAGTGCTGCGGGTGCGGTGCAGAACGACAGCTCTGACAGGGGACATCATTGGGACCTGATTGGATCAAGTCCCAATGATGTTAACCCTTTGCTATCTTCTATATGCCGCGATCTATAGTGATCATGGCATTTAGAAGATAGTGAGAGGAGAGGGGGTTGTCCACTTACCTCTCCGACGGCCCCCTGATGTCTGACAGGACCTGCCGTTGTCATGGCAGCCGGAGGTCACATAACCGCCTCCGGGTCTGCCATGTACGGTGTCCTGCTAGGCTCAGCCTGCAGCTGAAGTCTAGCAGGAGACACTGACTGTGAAACTGTCAGCTAAGTTCTCATGCAATGCAATACATGTCTATTGCATTGCATGAGAACAGTGATTAGAAAAATAAAAATTAATGTCCCATACAGGGACTAAGTAAAAATGTTTTCAAACTGTTAAAAAAAAATCACAAAATAAATAAAATATTAAATCAATAAATCCATATATTTATGCAAAAACAAAAAAAGTACACATATTTGGTATCGCCGCATCCGAAACAACCCGATCTATAAAACTGTCACACTAATTAACATCTTCTGTCCACACCATAATAAAAATAAATAAAAAACAGAGCAAAAAACTATGCTTTTTCATCATATCATCAAACAAAAAGTGGAAAAAAATGCGATCAAAAAGCAAAATGGAAATAAAAATGGTACCGCTGAAAACGTCATCTTGTTCCGCGAAAAAAAAAAGCCGCCATACAGCTCCATCAGCCGAAAAATAAAAAAGTTATAGCTCTCAGAATAAAGCGATGCAAAAAAATATTTTTTCTATAAAATTGTTTTATTGTGTAAAAGAACCAAAACATTAAAAAAATATACAGTAAGTGTAGTATCGCTGTAAACGTACTGACCCGAAGAATAATGCTGCCTTATCACTTTTACCACACGCAGAACGGCATAAAAAAACCCTCGAAAAACAATTCCTGAATTGTTGGTTTTTGTTACTTTTACCTCCCAAAAAACAGAATAGAAAGCGATCAAAAAATGTCACCTACCCAAAAATGGTACCAATAAAAATGTCAACTCGTCCCTTAAAAAACAAGCCATCACATGACTCTGTTGGCCGAAATATGGAAAAATTATAGCTCTCAAAATATGGCGATGCAAAAAAAGCGTCTTTTAGTGTGTGACAGCTGTCAGTCATAAAAACCCGATATAAATCTGGTATCTCTGTAATCGCACCGACCCGAAGAATAAAGTAATCTCATCACTTATACCGCACGAGGAACGGCGTAAAAAATAAATAAAACCAATTCTTCACCTGCTACTGATTTGTTTATTGTGTCTCCCAAAGATCCCAGTAAGGCTCTGCCCACATTTATCCTGTGCTCTGCGCTGAGCACTTACACCAGAGTTTCCGTGTAAATCTCTGAAATACGTGATTCAGACGGAACCCATGACAGAAGATTCCCTGTAATGAGGCAGATATAGGCCACTGTGGATGCCGTCTGGCCTGTGATCCCACGGTGTCAGTTTTTTTAGGCGTGCATAAAAGTGCGGTTGGCCACAGTTTTGTGCACTTCTGAAAAAAAGGACACCGCTAAACAGAGGCCAGACAGAGTCCACAGTAACTCTGCTGCCTCATTACAGTGAATGGATCCTGCAGGGGTTTCATCTGAATTACATCACTTGGAAATTTAGATGGAAACCCCGATGTAAGTGCTCAGCCTCGAGCGCCGGATAAATGTTACGTAAAATGTTCCCAATAAAAGCTTCAACTCAGTCCTCAAAAAAAGCTAGTCCCCACTCATGTCCGTTATCTGTTAAAAATCTGTTAAAGGGACTCCAAGTTACTGGTAGCAGAGAGGATCTGGAAAAGCAAAATGGCCCTTGCCCCCCAAAAGAAATTCAGAAAATTTTGTGCTCCCAAATCCAAACGCCTATTCTACAATAATTTGTTCTCCAATTGTCAAATAGCGCTCCGTCCCTCCCAGATCTCGCCGTATGGCTAAGCGGTACGGTACAGCCACATATGGGGTATTGCCACTTTTAGAACAAATTGTGTGACACATTTCGGCACCATTTTTACCCATTGCCCTGTGTGAAAATGTAAAATCTGAGGGTAAAACAGATTTTTGTGGTAAAAATATAATTATGTTTTCTTCACTGCCCAATGGTATAAATTTAAAAATTAAAAAATACTCACTACTTCCCTAGATGAATTCCGTGAGAGGTGTAGTTTACAAAATGGGGTCACTTGTGGGGGTTTCTGCTGTTTCGGCATGTCAGCGACTCTTCAAATGTGACATGGTGTCTGCAACCTATCCCAGCCAACATAGCGCTCCTTTCTCTTCCGAACCCTGCCATACACCAAAGCAGTGGTTTTCCCCCACATATGGGGTATAGGCGTACTCAGGAGAAATTGCATAACAAATTTCATGGTGCAATTTCTCCTGTTACCCTTATGATAATGCAAAATTAGGGAATGAAAAACATTTTTTGTGGGAAAAATGTGAAAATTTTATTTTTACGGCTCAATATTATAAACTTCTGTGAAGCAATTGGGGGTGCAAGGTGCTCACCACACATCTAGATAAGTTCCCTAAGGGGTCTAGTTTCCAAAATGGTGTCACTTGTGGGGGGTTTCCACTGTTTAGGCACATCAGAGGCTCCCCAAACGCAACATAGCGTCCGCTAATTATTCAAGCAAATTTTACATTTAAAGGCTATGTGCCCACGATGCAGAAATGCTCAGGATTTTTTTCCTGAGCGTTTCTGCATCTCCCTGGCAGAAAAAAACGCATGCGGATTGTACATGCGGATTGTACATGTGTTTTTCCTGCCAGGGACATGCGGATGTGAAGCGTTCTTCACATGCATTTCCGCATGCGGGTTGACAAGCGCTTTCCAAGCGATTTTAGCATCACTTGGAAAGTGCATGTCAACTTGGTCACACTATATAAATCCATGCAAACGGCATGGATTTATACAGTGTGACTGAAAGAATGTCAAAAAATAAAAAAATAAATGTATACTTACCTTCTGATGGCCCCCGCAGTCTTGTTTTCCTCCGTCCCGGCTGCCGACAGCGGTAGAGTGAAGGACCTGCCAACGTCAGCGTCGCGTGACCCGTCACATGACTCTGACGTCAGCGCAGGTCCTTCATTCCATCGCGAACTGCTGCCAAGCAAGGAGGAGCGCACCGCGGGTGGCCAGAAGGTAAGTATATATTTCTTTTTTATTTTATTCTTTTTTTTACAGTTTTCAATGGTACCCAGGTCCGGAGGAGAGTCTCCTCTCCTCTAGACCTGGGTACCATCCGCACATTAGAACGCGTGGAATGTGCATCTACATATACAGTGATGCGTAATCCATGTGTTCTAATGCAAGTCAATGGCGGCGAAAACGCAGCACTTCCACAGAATAATTGGTAGTGCTGCTTTTTTTTCTGCAATGAAAATCCCCAGCGGAAATTTCTGCAGCATGTGCACAGCACATGCGGATTATCATTGGGGATCATGGCAGACCTTCTACCATGCGTTTTTTAAGCGTTTCTACAGCGTTTTTGCCGCTGCGGAAACACTTAAAAAACGCATTGTGGGCACACAGCCAAAAAGTCAAATGGCGCTCCTTCCCTTCCAAACCCTGCCATGCGCCCAAACAGTGGTTTTCCTCCACATATGGGGTATCAGCATGTTCAGGAGAAATTGCAGAACAAATTTCATGGTGCAATTTCTCCTGTTACCCTTATGATAATGCAAAATTAAGGGATGAAAAACGTTTTTGTGGGAAAAATGTGAAAATTTTATTTTTACAGCTCAATATTATAAACTTCTGTGAAGCAGCTGGGGATTCAAGGTGCTCAACACACATCTAGATAAGTTCCCTGAGAGGTCTAGTTTCCAGAATGGTGTCACTTGTGGGGGGTTTCCACTGTTTAGGCACATCAGGGGCTCTCCAAATGCAACATGGCGTCCGCTAATTATTTAAACAAATTTTACATTCAAAAAGTCAAATGGCGCTCCTTCCCTTCCGAACCCTGCAGTGCGCCCAAACAGTGGTTTTCCCTCACATATGGGGTATCAGCGCGCTCAAGAGAAATTGCACTACAAATTGTGTAGTCCATTTTTTCTTGTTACCCCTGTGAAAATAAAAAAATTGGGTCTAAAGTAACATTTTTGTGAAAAAAAGTTAAATGTTCATTGTTTTCTTCCACATTCCAAAAATTCCTGTGAAGCACCTGAAGGGTTAATAAAGTTCTTGAATGTGGTTTTGAGCACCTTGAGGAGTGCAGCTTTTAGAATGGTGTCACTTTTGGGTATTTTCTGTCATAAAGGCCCCTCAAAGTGACTTCAAATAAGATGTGGTCCCTAAAAAAAATGTTTTTGTAAATTTTGTTGGAAAAATGAGAAATCGCTGGTCAACTTTTAACCCTTATAGCTCCCTAACAAAAAAAAATGTTGGTTCCAAAATTGTGCTGATGTAAAGTAGACATGTGGGAAATGTTATTTATTAACTATTTTGTGTGACATATCTCTCTGATTTAAGGGCATAAAAATTTAAAGTTTGAAAATTGCAAAATTTCCTAAGTTTTCACCAAATTTCAGTTTCTTTCACAAATAAATGCAAGTGATATCGAAGAAATTTTACCACAATCATGAAGTACAATATGTCACGAGAAAACAATCTCAGAATCAGGGGGATCTGTTGAAGCGTTCCAGAGTAATTACTTCATAAAGTGACAGTGCTCAGAATTGTAAAAATTGGCCTGGTCACGAAGGCAAAAACAGGCTCTGGCGCGAAGTGGTTAAGGCTCTGTTCACATGTCCAGTAATTATTATTATTTTTTTTATCTTTTTTGGCTTGACATGCACAGAAATAAAATGCTGCTGTAGAGGATCAATAAAGGTGTATTCATTAAAGGGGTATTGCAAAAAAAATCCTTACACTAGCAGGCCAATAAAATTTATAGAAAAAAAGAGAGGGGTCGCTCACTGGTCTATTCGGGTGCTCTGAAGAAAAAAGTCATCTCAATTGCAAAAAGAACTTCGGCACTCCATACATGAATATATAAGAAATATTGTATCTAGACTAATGTCATTTTGAAAAATGAAGTTTTTTTGCGCATAATTTGGCCAATTTATGTGTGCCCATCAACCACGACAAGGTCATCTTCGTATGATGGGAAACTATGCTACGCTACCACTGGATATGCCACTCTTGGGCTGTAAGCCTGTATGGACAATATGTCTCTGCTGGGGCTTTTAACCTACAATGTATGGGCTGGTAGAGCTAGTTAAAACCACCTGTGACTGAATGGGAGGGACACATGGTCAGAAAAAAAGCTGTCAAACTTCTAATAGTGTGAACACGTACCTGCTGCATGCTTTTTTTCTGACCATGTGTCCCTCCCATTCAGTCACAGGTGGTTTTAACTAGCTCTACCAGCCCATACATTGTAGGTTAAAAGCCCAAGCAGAGACATATTGTCCATACAGGCTTACAGCCCAAGAGTGGCATATCCAGTGGTAGCGTAGCGTAGTTTCCCATCATACGAAGGTGACCTTGTCGTGGTTGATGGGCACACATAAATTGGCCAAATTATGCGCAAAAAAACTTCATTTTTCAAAATGACATTAGTCTAGATACAATATTTCTTATATATTTATGTATGGAGTGCCGAAGTTCTTTTTGCAATTGAGGCCAATAAAATGTAACATTTATTGGTATATATGTTAAAATGTGAATCAATTTTAAGGATATTTATAAAAACATTAAATCTCCTCTATGTATTGCTAGGTGTAGTGATCATATGTATATATATTTTTACTAATTGTATTATATCATAGGTCAGACACTCAGGATTATCTACCATACAATATTGATTCCTAGATAGATTAGAGAGGATCGAAACAACAGCACACACTGCTGAAGTCCCTCAGACATGTTTCGCCACATCTGCCGCATCATCAGGGGAAAGTGACAGTGTCGTGAATGGCGATCTGCCTAGACACACCTACTATATATAAACTCTCATTAGGTCATCAATATTCTGCATGCAGCATATATTACATGCAATATAGAAACTACAAATTTAATGAGGGAAGTGATTGGTTGTTTTTCCTTGCATGCAGCATATTGATGACACGGCGAAACATGTCCGGGGGACTTCCGTAGTGTGTGCTGTTGTTTTAATCACCTCAGTTAGTTAGATGTTAGTAGTCATAAAGCATGAATATCTAAGCTACTGCAATGCCCTGCACATGGGGTAAGCGACATAGCTAATCAGAAGAACTGTACAATATTTGCTAATATTATTATTATTATTACACCTACTACATATTGAGATAGGGTCTTGGAGTTGGGAATACCCCTTTTACCCCTCAGATGCAGCAGATAATAACAACTGTGGCATTTAAGCAGTTAGATGAGGGGATAGGGCTCTGTCACCACATTGGCACCATGGTGACATGATCATGCTGATGTGTTTTGATGGCAGCTAGACGTTTTAGAGCTCGTGCAGACGAGCGATGTGTGTTCAATGATTTTTTTTGATACTGTCCCAGATGAATGATTTTTTTTCTCGGTCTGAGTATCCATGCTTTTGCAAGTGTAACAAACTAAAATTTGTATGGCACAAATGAAGCCCTTGTAAAGTTCTTAAAAAAAAAGTTATGGCTCTTACAACATGGTAACAAAAATAGGGTTTTTATTTATTTATTTATTTTTCTGTGTTTAAAAATTGGTATCTACACAGTTCTAGCTGTGTTCTTAGGTGGTTAACCATTAATGTTATTAAAAGCTAGATTTTAAACCCAAATTCCGCAGACACGGAAAATGTGAGAAAATAGGTGACATGTCAGTTCCTTTCATTTAATTTTATTTTTCCTTGGATACAAACATATTGAAACATATATACTGTAGTTTTCCTATTAAAAATAAATAAATAAATTCATAACATTTATTTATTAGTAATCATAGTAATATACAGAATTCACAGCACACATCTCGGCCAGGTAATCAGAGGCAGCATATATATATATATATATATATATATATATATATATAGTTACCTTTTTAAGTTGACAGACATTGGGAGTCAGAATACTCATACAACATAGACACGGGGGCACCATACCTTTCAACCCCTGGTAATAACTAGACTCCTCCGATACAATGGCTGATCTGCTGAAGGTGACATTGTGTTGACCCTTATCTATGTACCATTGTGTGTCCATCTCTTTTCCACCTGTGACTCTCTTCCCCTCTCTCTATAGTCATAAAATCTTGATTGACAGGTCATCTGCACCCATTACCAATTGTCTTTTAGGATGAGCCATTGTCACATGAAGAATGCCTGGTCCCTGGGACATCACACCTGATATGGAGACCATTTCATCTCATTATTGCATTGTTCCTCTTAATTTACCCTTATCTCTATGCACTAAAATCAAATTCTTGTGCATTCTTTTTAACTCAAGATATGTTGGCCAGATGTGCGTCGGTTGGGTTGGTACGTATTATTTTCTTAGCTACTTTTAGCTAGAGAGACCAAGGCGTATATATGCATTTTTGCAACGTGTAACATTTGTTGGACAGAAGCCTGACTTTCATCACAACCATGCTATTTCATAGGAGATTCCCACAATTCAGAATTCCAATTAAGAATTCATTTCCCAGTATGTTAGTAATGCAGACGGTTGAAAAATAATGGACAGATGGAGCACAAGAGCCCAACGTTACAGATCAGTCATAGAAAGAGTGCACATCATCTTCTGAATCTGACCGACCAGGATTTGATTCTTCAGATTCCTTTTCATTATGAGAAAATTCTTCACTTGAGTCTGGAAGAGAAAGAAGAAACATCTAGAAATAAATATAATTTGTTATAGTTGCCTGAATGTACACATGAGGCAAACACTTTGTAAACTGCTTCACTTTTAGCAAAAAGATACATGTGATATTTGTCCCAACTTCATAGACTTGTTAGAAACTCGTCCTTCTTTTTCCTGGTGAAGAACAGTGAACCTGAGAAAATACTTTAATTCCTTTCTTTACTTGAAGTTTTCGAACACCTTTGTGAAAAATGTATTTCTCGAAATACTGTATGATATACAATAGCGGCTATTAATCTATAATGCACCTGTAAAGTGATCGTGGGTTGCCGATGGGTTGCTATGAAAGCCAAGGGTCTGCTGAAGACCCCTGTGCCTGTCATTATGGTACTCCTGTGAAAGTAAGCATTTAGCTGAGGTTCATAGGAGACCATGATTTTCGCTATACATAACACTGCTGTGTATAGTAGAAGCGATCGGATGATCACAGCTTCAAGTCCCTTAAGGGGACTAACAAATACAGTATTAAGTGTAAAAAAAATATTTTTAAAAATTAAAAAAATATAAAAAGTTCAAATCACCTCCCTTTTGCCCCATTAAAAATAAGGCAATTTCACTGCATTTGAAAAAGTCTGATCTATCAAAATATAAAATAAATTAATCTGATCAATAAACAGCGTAACGAGAAAAAGAATCTAAATACTAAAATTCCATTTTTTGGGCCGCCGCAACATTGCAATAAAATGCAATAAAAAGTGATCAAGACATTGTATCTACTCCAAAATGATAACATTAAAAATGTCAGCTCAGGGCGCAAAAAATAAGCCCTCACACAGCCCCAGACCTTGAAATTTGAAAATGTTATGGGTCTTGAAAAATGGCGACACAAGCAAAAAAATTTTTTTTTTTTTACAAATTTCCAAATTTGTTCACCACTTAAATAAAAAAAAAATATATATATACATGTTTGGTATCTGAGTACTCGTACTGACCTGGAGAATCATATTGCGAGATCAGGTTTACCGTATAGTGAACATGGTAAATAAAAAACCCAGAAAACAATTATGAAATTGCACTTTTTTGCCAATTTCAACACATTAGGAATTTTTTTCCCACTTTGCAGTGCATCACATGATAAAATAAATGAAGTCATTCAAAAGTAAAATTCGTCCCCCAAAATACAAGCCCTCATATGACTATGTGGACAGAAAAATAAAAAAATGATGGCTCTTGGAAGAAGGGAAGGAAAAAACAAAAATGAAAAAACGGAAATTGGGCGAGTCCATGCATGCACTGAATTACATTTTTTAACCCCTTTCCAACATGCGCCGTACATGTATGGCATATGTCGGATCTCTACCTTTGGTGCAGGCTCCAGGGATGAGCCCGCACCTTTCCAGGGATGCTGTCATGTGCACCTAACAGCGGCAGGTGGAATCGCGATCCACACGTGGCTGTTAACATGTTAAATACTGTTGTCAATCTCTAACAGCGGCATTTAACAAAATTTTAATTAAAAAAAACTCCACGCACACATATTTGGTATCGCCGCATTCAGAATCGCCCGATCTATCAATATAAAAAAAGAATTAATCCAATCGGTGAACAGCGCAATGAGAAAAAAAATCAAAACCCCGCAACATTGCAATAAAATGCAATAACGGACAATCAAAACATTGTATCTACCCCGAAATAGTATCAGTAAAAATATCAGCTCGGCACGCAAAAAATAAGCCCTCACCCAGCCCCAGATCCCGAAAAATGGAGACATTACAGGTCTCAGGAAATGGCAACTTTTTTTTTTTACTTAACAAATTTTGGATTTTTTTTTCACCACTTAAATAAAAATGAACCTCTACATGTCTGGTATCTACAAACTTGTAATGACCTGAAGAATCATAATGGCAGGTCAGTTTTAGCATTTAGTGAACATGGTAAAAAAACAACTGTGGTATTGCACTTTTTTTTGCAATTTCACCGCACTTGTAATTTTTCCCGTTTTCCAGCACGATATGGTAAAACCAATGGTGTCATTCAAAAGTACAACTCGTCCCGCAAAAAAAATAAGGCCTCACATGGCCATAATGACGAAAAAATAAAAAAGTTATGGCTCTAGGAAGAAGAGGAGCAAAAAAGGTGCTGAATTACTGTTCACTTTGTCATCAACTCAGAAACCAGTCTTTCTGTGCACCACTACTACTTAACCCAAAGCAACAGAAACATCTATGCATTTGGTGAAAAAAAATGCAATTTCCCTATTTCATTACTGACAACATGATTCTTCAGATCCATATGATTATGGCGATACCAAACTATTGTTCTTTAATTATTGTAGTATCTTAAAAAATTCTGTACTTTAAAAAAAAAATATTTGGCTTTGTGCCACCATTTTCCGAGAACCATAACCTTTTTATTTTTCCGTCGATGGAGTTGCATGAGATCTTGATTTTGAGTGTTGAGTTGTAGTTTTGATTGGATAATTTGGGGATATATATGATGGTTTGATCACTTTTTATTGCAATTTTTGTTCGAAATGCACTGACAAAAAAATTGCAATTTTGACGTTTTGATTTTTTGAAAATTTGGTTAAATTAATTTTATATTTTAATAGATTGAGATTTTATCGACACAGAAATACTCTTTTTTTTCATTATTTTTAGAAACTTTATTTTTTACTTAACATTATATTTTCTAATCCCCCTTTTGGGACTTGAACCTATATCATTTAATTGCTTGTACTATAAAAATCAGTCTCAGAGACGCCTTTGCATATCCCCAATTGCTATGGAAGCCCATCAGTTGGCAGGGTGTAGGGGTAACAATGGGCATCAGAAGCAACTTTCCCCTATTCCTAAGCTTTAAATACTGCTGTCACAATTGACAGCGGCATCTAAGAGGTCATACAACTGGCACCCAGGAGTAAATGCTCTGTTTGCAACAATTTACCACAGACTCCATCCACTCTATGGGGACGGAGTGGCTTCATAGAGGAGCCAGAAATCAGAGTGTGTTTTCACCCCCACTGTGCGCTGCTGGTCTCCTCCAATTTCATGGTGCAGTCGCAGGAACTCAAATTCAGTTTTAGCAGTGCTTGCTTTAGACAAGCAAGTGCTGTCAATCAATTTTAGGGGAAGTGCTCAATATCCAAAGTAGAGGGTGTACCGGTGCACTGAACACTTGGCCATGGCCAATGGTGCACTGAAGAGACCTTATTTGCATATGGAATAAAAGTTGATTTCTGTGTCACCAAAACACTAAATGTATACTGCTGATATCATTTTTATAGGACCTAAGTACCCCACATAAATGTTTAAGTAGTTTAATTTGCATTTTGGGGGCAGACACATGCCTTTGGATAAATGCCATACTTTACAATTTGCATAACAATTGTTGAAAAATGATTATTGTTATTGGTTCAAATCATTACAATGAAAAAACATGATCAGTCTCTCAACACCCAGCAGAGCATAGACATTAGGGTTTTGATATAGCTTCACTTGTAGATTGGTGTTTGTAATCATAATATTCTTTGGGATCCCTTGTATGATCCACAACTAGGCTATAAGTAAGTTATACTGTATTTTCTGTAAGGGAACCTGTCACCTGTTTCATACTACCCAAACCAAAAGCATTCATCTAAACCTGCTATATGAGAGACCAGTTGATCACCTGCAACAGTGCTGGGAAGAGCCGGCCTAGGTCTCGGCTGGGAAGAGCCGGCCTAGATCTCGGCTGGGAAGAATCAGCCTAAGTCTCGGCTGGGAAGAACCTGCCTAGGTCTCAACTGGGAAGAGCCGACCTACATTTCAGCTGGCAAGAACCAGCCTAGGTCTCTAGGTCTCGGCTGGGAAGAGCTGGTCCAGGTCTCGGCTGGGAAGAGCCGGCCTAGGTCTCGGCTGGGAAGAGCCGGCCTAGGTCTCGGCTGGGAAGAGCCGGCCTAGGTCTCGGCTGGGAAGAGCCGGCCTAGGTCTCGGCTGGCAAGAGCCGGCCTAGGTCTCGGCTGGGAAGAGCCGGCCTAGGTCTCGGCTGGGAAGAGCCGGCCTAGGCCTCGGCTGGGAAGAGCCAGCCTCGGTTTCGGCTGGGAAATCACTGGCCTAGGTCTCGGCTGGGAAGAGCCAGCCTAGGTCTCGGCTGGGAAGAGTTGGCCTAGGTCTTTGCTGGGAAGAGCAGGCCTAGGTCTCAACTGGGAAGACCCAGTCTAGTTCTTGGCTGGGAAGAGCTGGTCTAGGGCAGCGCGGACTAGTCTTGACTCCAATTAATGTCTTTCAAAGAAAAATATATCTAGCTGAAATTGTGCAGCCATGCCCTGATTCATACTGCCTGCAGGTTGAATCAGCTGACAGGTTACTTTTAACATTTGGATAAAAAAAATAAAGTTAAAACTTCATGACTGCAGTTTTCCAATTGACTACTTCAATTGAAATCTGTGCAAAAAAATTCTGTTGAGTGTGGAACTCAATATACATGCATCTGGGATGGATTTTTAAAATATGTGAGTGGGGCCCTAAAAACAAAATTACCTTCTGACGGTGCCTTGAGAACAGATGCAACTTCTGTTTGTCTGCTGGAAAGAAAAACAGACTTGGTCAGATAGATCTCATCTAGCATAATTGACTGATTACTCTAAGCATCGAAATTTGTCTTACCTGGAAGTAGGACTTGATGGAGACTCCTGGTCAGGAAGTGAGGACCTGGATTCAACAGGATTCAGCTGAAGTAAATCCATGGATCCATCTTCACTGCATCTTTTTTGATGTTGCCTACTTAAAAAAAAGAAACAGCTCGTTTTAACAAGCAGTAGATTTAACTATAATGTTTTCACATAGAGTTTTGCCACCCGTTCGTTGATCCCATCGGGGCTTATGTGCGAATTTTCCCGACTGCAAATCGGGATTCAGGCGTATTCACCAACGGATCCATAGACTACATGGGTGCCGACAGAGTCAACGTGTGCTCCGTTGTGCATCATTTTCGGGCGTATACGCCTACTGGAGACGGACACCCAGACGCAGTTTGCCTACAGTAGACATATACGCCAGAAAATGATATTGATAGCTGAAACATTTAGAGATGAACAAATAATTACCTTTTGTCAGAAAACTGAGCACGAGAACATGATTTCAGGCAGCATAACCAGAGCGGCCTAAACAAGAAAGAGATGGAAGAATGGATTATTAGACGTAGAAAAAAAAATATGAGACTTAGCATACAACAGAGTTACCAACCTCAGTGTCCGCTTACTACTGAGACCTGAACTGAAGATCACAGACCACCCAAACACCCAACAAGAACTGTAGAAGTCCTGTACTTTGGACGTGCACATACTTACACATTAAAACCTCAGGAGGAAAGTTGTCTTCAGCCAGAAGAAACAAAAATTACAAGACAATCATATTTTTTATGTTTTTCTGCTTGTTTGTCACCACCCTAAGGCCCCAAGATTGGACTGACCTACAGGAGAACTTGAACACGGGATCCAAGTTTTGTGCTTTAAATGTTAAAGAGGGTGTGGTGCTCGTGTTTGATACTGGAACAAATGTTTTTCAGACAACCCAACTGTGTGTGCTAGAAGCGAACTTTAGACCACAAACTCTCTTTTCCCTGCTGTTGCTCCAGGCTAAGACCATATTCAGAAAAATGGAGAGTTTTTCATGCATCTGAAGGAGTCAATTTTAACCCATTTTGGTCTGTGTGCCACTTTTTACTATCAATGTGGCATCAGTTGTTCTCCTGTCCATTTAAGCTTCTCGTACATAGATGGCATCTAAGTGCTATCCAATTTTTGTCAGACTCATTTACTTGAGGAGGAGATTTTAATTAACAAACCGGATCAAAAACAGACATATCTCCATTTTTTTTTCTTCGGACAATCAGTCCAAAAAGAACCCAGACAAGAAAATATCCATAGACTATAATGAGTATTTGTTCTATCCGTGAAAAACAGATACATCATGTTTTTGGAAAAACGGATATCTGCATGAGACCTAATCTCTGTTATACAGTCGTGGCTGAAAGTGTTCCAGAAAATAAAGTATTTCTCCCAGAACATTATTGCAATTACACGTGTTTTATTATACACATATTTATTTGCTTTGCGTGTATTGGAACAACACAAAAAAAACAGAGAAAAAAAGCAATCTGGACATAATTTCACATAAAATTCCAAAATTGTTGGCACCTTTCCAAAATTATGGGTTTCTATGTTTCAAGCATGCGATGCTTAATCAAACTCACCTGTGGCAAGTAATAGGTGTGGGAAACATGAAAATCACACCTGAAACCAGATAAAAAGGGGAGAAGTTGACTCAATCTTTGCATTGTGTATCTGTGTGTGTCTGGGAGAAATACTTCATTTTCAAGGCTGGCAATAACGGTCTATAGCAGCCATTAGAGGAAGAATTTCCATAAATACCATAAATATTACTTAAAGGGGTTCAGGAACAATTTTTTTTTGTTATATATATTTGGAACTAAAAATCATTTTTGCAATTAGGTTTGGTAAAACATTTTGCACCGTTTTCCATTCACAGGCTTTTTGTTTCACTGCACAGTCAGTTTTGATGTGGTCAGTGGTCATAAATCAGCTGAGAGGGGCTCAGAATCAAACAAATAAAAGAGTTACAAACTCAATCGGAATAAGCTCGCTGATGGATGTAGTCTTCAGCCAGTAATAAACAGATTTTACAAGGTAAATGGAGCATTTTTTTTTATGAAACACAAATGTAAAAATGATTTTTAGCCCCAAAAGCATGCATTTAAGAAAAAGGCCACAAAGATGGACAACCCCTTTAAATCATTTTGATATGCAATATCTAAAAATTGACACCTTATAGTTTGCAAATAAGCTGCGCTGGCAGAGAGCCTGATTCCAGGCATGCATCACTTGCTCAGCAGCTTTCTGTTGTTTCAATACAATCAGTGTTTTATCAGCAGGATATTATCACTGCAGCACTAGGTGTCTTGTAGCATGCAGTCTAGCAAATGTGTGTAATCCTGCCCCCACCACTGATTGGCTCCTTGCTGACAATGTGCAGTGTTCACAGTAGTGTTAGCAGGGTTATACACAGCTCAGCAGTTTGTGCACTGCTATATGTACAGCAGAGAAAACTGGGATTTTATTAAAACTGCACAAAGCAGGGTAGTAAGTGAGACTTCGCTGGAATCAGGCTCTCTGCCCATACATAATGCTGCTATCAGATTACAAATATATCATGAGCAAAAAAGTACTATAGTCACAAGTTGCACACAAAGGGGATAGACTAAACCAATAGGAAAAAAGTTCAAGGCATAAAGATAGGAATAAAAATCAGATTTTATTTCAACATCAATTAAAAAATGAATAAGTTAGAAAACATATACATGACACAAGACATTCATGGCTGGTGAGTACTATAATAACATAATAGACCCACAATATATACAATCAAATACAAATAGGAAGAGGGTACAATCATATGTTACAGACGAATACCAATATAGTAAAGGTTTTGAGGTACACTAAATGTAAAAAGTGATTCAAAAAGAATCAACTACCACAGGATAATTTAATATATTTCCATAAGTATGGGGTGTAGAGACATAGACAGTGGCAATAGAGAAAGGGTAAGAAATCTCACCAGACCATGAGGAACCGCACCCGACGCGCGTTTCGCATCTAGCTTCATCAAGCCTATTTGTATTTGATTGTATATATTGTGGGTCTATTATGTTATTATAGTACTCACCAGCCATTAATGTCTTGCGTCATGTATATGTTTTTTAACTTATTCATTTTTTAACTGATTTTGAAAGAAAATCTTATTTTTATTCATATCTTTATATCAGACGACATAGAAAAAAACTGCTGACAGATTCCCTTTAATACTAAACAAAACATATCCATCCCTTTTAAGATGTTTTATCAAAACTCAGATTAGAAATTGAAATATCAAAGCTTTCTTGTAAAGTTGTAAAGTGCGTACCTCTGATTTTCTTTGTATGCTTCCTCATCTTCGTTCAGCTCCTGAGAGCTCGCTGCAGCTATGTTAGATATCGGATAAAAGGAAACAACATATACTGTAGGAAACACTAACGTTGCATGACAAATACAATGGTAGCATGTCTCAAAGTCTATGTTCTCACACTAAACATTACTTCCCATCTCAGTTTTGACTTTTGAACTCTTTAATTTATCTTAGGATGCCATTACACTGGCATTCCTAGTAACGCTCGTTTTTTGATACTCGGCCAGTGTAAACAGGGTGGAAATCACCCGACAAACTAGCAAAATGCAGTGAAATAATTTTTAACTTTGCTTTAAAATCATCGTTCTCGGCAGCACATCATCTTGTGTAAACAGGACATGTGCTGCCGAGAACAATAACAATCTATGAGTGCAGAAACATCGTGTTAACAATCATTCTGTGCACATTGAAGTGAGGTCGGCCCATCTATATAGCTGATCAGCAGTCATTTAATGAAATTCACCCTATGACTTAATTTACCCTACACGATAGTGTCCAGTAAACGACCGTCCATCAGATACATCCAGGTTTATCGGCAGTCGTTTATTTGTCTAAACACCCAGAATAATCATTAATGCAAACGTTCTGTGTATATTGACGCTCACAGTTTTCGGCAGCGCACCTCCTCTTAACATGGGACAGTGTGCTGCTGAGACCTGAGAACAAACAACTTAAAAATCATTTCACCCAACGAACAAGCGTTTCGCTGGTTCATTACCAATAATCAGCCAGTGAAAAAGCACCCTGGGATTATAATAGGTGTGCCAGTACACTGAATCCGGAGTGTCCTTGAAAGTCTTTGGCGTGCTAAAGTGTTGAAGTGTACTCTTTATTTTATTTAAACTTTCTCCCTATGCTCACAAAACTATGTCTACATCTTCAAATGTCATCAAAGCCCCCGGGAAGTATAACTAATTTACTATCACTACACTATATATTAATATATATTAAAATATTGCTAAATGTTAGATGGTATTTTTTTCCGATAGTGTCTTACCACTCAGCTTTAAAAATGTGAATTTTCTTGTGGTTCAGACAAACTATACATCTTGTATTACTTTTTTTTTTACATACATATAGAAGACAAGCAAGAGAATTTTAAACAAAAATAAATAAATCATTAGGATAGTATATGAGACGGCATTTTAATACTGCAGTTGTGTCGAAAAGAAATGAAAACATCTGCTACGGGTTATTTTTCTTTCATTTTGCCAAATAAAGCTTTTCAACTGAAAAAAAAAACTCTTGTAATAGCATACTTTGCACATTTTAAAGGGGGATTCTGAGCTCATTAAACATACAAAGAAATACTTATATGTGTCTAAATGCTCACGAGATAATGCCACTAGAGATGAGCGGCTCAGGAATAATTCAAATCCTCCTGTTTGTGCAATTTTTCCCAGGGAATTAGATTTGCAGAAAAGTTATTGTCCGCAAATTTAATGTCCCTAAAGCATAATAACCGTAATATGTAAAAAATACTTATACTCACCCTCCACTTGCCTCTCCGGCTCCTTTGCTACTCATCGCCACCCGTCAAGCCCTCGCTGCATCTACTGATCCACCACCAATCACGTTGGAATTTTGGGACCTCTAATACTGTGCCAGACTTGGCGCCTGGGAGCGCTCTGCACAAGCGCGTGGGAGGTCAACGGCGTCATGATGTGAGCCGTGACTTTCCTGCTCGCATGCGCAGAATTCTACCTGGCGCCATCACAGCCGGGAGTCCAGCACAGTGCAAGAGGCCAACGTGAGCGGCGGTGGGATCAGAAGATGTGATGAGGACCGGACAGAGAATAGCGAATGGGCTGGAGAGGTGAGCGGTGAGTATAATGATTTTTTAATTTTTGTTAACCTTTTTTTACCCATTATGGTTCAGAAAAATGTCGGCCAACTGGTATAAGAATGTTTGTAACCATCAAGCAAACTGTCCTATAAGAATTTGTAACCATCAAGTTTGTTACCTCTGTGTAAGTAAAGTTATCATGAAGTGTCTCTAGCGTACGTCTGAATTCCTTTTATCATGCTTGAGTGGAGATCTAAAAAAACTTCTCAAATAGCAAGGGCCATTGTTTCCTAAATTTAACGGAGCACACCAACATCGAGACATCCGGCTCGTAGCCAGATGAGGGAACCTCCCTCCCAAACGAACAGGAAAAGGATATTACATGTTATCGGTACTAGATTTTTGCACATAAGACGTTGATCCAGGGATTTACTCCGTTTGTCAAATTTGGAGGCGGGAGAGAATTTTTTCCCTAAAGGGGTAATTAGCGTTTGCCTCATGTTTTTAACTTGCTACTTTCCTCTGGATCAACGCATTGTAGATTTTAGTCTTTTTTCAATTGTAACTACGGCTGCAAAATTCTAGCAATTTAATTAGGGCTTTCTTTGTGGGTTTAAGGGTGGATTTTGAGGCATTGGCCAGTACTTAATCTGAACTGATAAAGAAGAAATGCAGGTAAATATTAGTCACCTTGTTCTCCTGAATGAACTGATTCTTCTTCCCTGCAATAAAAATCCAATTCAGTTACCGTAAACACCTCTAATACATAACTAGTCCATAAATCCTGCAGAAAGGAAAACAGCGACATTTGTGTGTATGAACATTACATTGTTGTCTTTAATAGATATTATACTGTATATTTCTAGATTACCTTCAGCTTTTTCTCCTGAGTTATAAATTAGGGGACCTTGGTGCACCCTTACTTGGCCAAAGGATCATTGCACCATTCCACCCCCTCAATTACAATTCTCCAAACCTCTCCCTTATGTTGATTTACAGCTCTCGCTTTGGAGAGACGTCTCGATTGAATCCCCAACCCTGCACATACTGCCACTGCAGCAGCGGAGAGCACACACAGTGTCAGTGTGTGCTGGTGTGTTCTCATCCTTGTCTTCTGTCTGCAGTTACCCATTATAACAGGAGAGAGGGATGAGAGCACACATGCACTGACACCGTATGGGGGCAAGCGCATACAGACACAGTATCAGTGTGTACATACTCTCATCCCTCTTTTCTGTTAGCATCGGCCATCCATAAATTTTTGATACTGTGTGATGTGAGCGGCTGCTGCAGACAGGAGATAGAGATCAGAGCACACCTGCACTGACACTGTGTGTGCTCTTGTCCTGCTGTCGCCCTGCAGTTAGTTCCAGAAGATCTCTTCGTTTGGCATTACAGACACTTTCTTAACTGTTTCACTCTAGGACTCAGTGGCTACCTCCTTCCTGCTAATTGACACCCTGGCCTGGGTGTTTAAATAGTTTCACTTTGCAGCAGGAAGATGCCGGCAATACTCACATGTTTCCGTGTGAATTCTTGGAGCTCTCAGACTGCTATCTTTCTCTGTGATGCTAGGAGGACGCTTGGAGTTATTTCTCTGAAGTCGGTTAAAGCTAAGCTACTTTCCCCCGTATTTGTCTCCCTTGTTGTCTTTAGTTGTTAGTGGGGATTGACAAGTGCTCATTCCCCCCTTCCCTATCCAGGGTGAAGCACTAGGGAAATACAGGGTTTAGGTTCTCGTGCGGCGATTGGTGTGGAACCAATAAAGGGACATTAGTGGAGACAGCGTGATATCAGATCAGCCTAGGAGGTCTCCACTCCCCCTTTCCCTAGAGTCTGGGCTCCCTTTTCCCCTTCCCTTTGTGTTGCACTTAGTCTTTCACACACCTTGCGTGACACCTGCAGTGTCAGTATGTACAGGGCTGGGGATTCAATTCAGCCAGTGCTCCAAAGCGAGTGCTGTCAATCACCATAAGGACAGTTGCAGAGGATTGTAATTAAGGGGGCAGAATGGTGGATGGAGTGCTTGGCCACACCAAGAGTCCACTGAGGTCCCTTAAGAAGGTAATAAAAAAAGAAGACATGTTTAAAGGTACACTCGCTCTCCCTGCCGTGCTTTTTTTGTGACACGTGATCCTGGTGTCCAATTAGCGCTGGTGTCACTGTCTCCGCCTTCATAAAAATTGACCATGAAGATTAAATCAGAGAGCAGCCTTAGCTCGGACTTCCTCTTCCTGTTCAATTTGACAGAAGGCGGGGACAGTGACGCCAGCGCTGATTGGGCGCCGGACTCGCGTGTCCTAACCACAGGAGAGCCCAGGGAACGTGAGTGCGGCACGGGAGATGAGTATAGGCTTTTTTATTTTATTGGGCCAAACATTTAGATCAAGAAGGAGTTGTCCAAGTAGTGGACAACCCCTTTAAGGTTGGATAAGTGCACACATCTCAATAAGAACAGCTTTAGATGTAATGTTTTTTTTTAAGTATTTAATTAAAAAGTTTCAGTATGCTAGTCTTTGAAATAAACATAATTTACTGAATTTCCTTGGAAATATGTCACCTTCTATCCCCTTAGTGCACTCAGGAGAAAAGACGTGGTGGTGACCCAAGAGTCTAATATAAATATTCAAACTAGTACATCATTTATTTTCTAATTACTACATTTACTAAATAGACTACATATGTACACCGTTGTTATTCTTGGCTTGAAGATCAGAAGATAAATGTACCTAACTGAAGTCTCCATGTTAAGGTCTCCATCCTCGCTCATGTACTTTAGGCTTAAATTCTTATCTGTCTCCTCTGCTTCTAATCCCTTGTCTTTATTATCGCATGCCAACAAGTTTTCTTCATCTTCTGATCCTTCAGTGTCTCGTATTTCATCCTGGTCTTCACAAGATGATTGTTCTTCTTCTTGTCTGCTTTCCTCCTCTCTTTCACTGATTGCTTCATTTTTATTCTCCTCAATGCTACAATTCTCTTCAAGGTTATCACTATTTTGGATTCTGTCACCTGTTTTCCCTTCTTCTCCAGATATTTTACAACATTTATCGCCATCAACATCTTCATCATGATCATCATCATCTATCTTGTCATCATCTTTCTCATCATCATTGTCACCATCAACTTTCTCATCACCATCTGCCTTTTCAACGTCACTTTCATGACCCTCACTGCTTTTGGTATCCTTGATTTCCCCCTCATTTTCTTCAAGAATGCTTGAAATTTCACATCCAGGATCATTTTCTTCAACACTTTCTTCATCATCTTCCTCTTCTGAATTGCTGGTCATTTCCACATTCTCTCCATACGTCAGACAGTTTTTAGCTTCTTTGGTTTTTGATGTTTTAATTTCTGTGTACTTGAGCTTTCCTTCCAACATTTTCACATCACCATCTTCTCCTACTTCTTCATGTTGACTGTCACTTTCATCCCCTATTTTTTCCTCTCCCGTTTCATCATTCTGAGTAATAAAATTATCTTTTGAAGGTGTACCCAATTCACACCGAGCTTCCTCGATAACATTCTTGCGTTCTTTCATTTGGAAACATGTATCGAATACTGACTGTCTCCCACCACTTTCACTACTACTATCCTTCTGAGATGATTCTGATTGGACACTTCCTTCATTCTGGCTCTGGTAGTTTTCAAGTGAATTTTGTCTATTTAACAACTCATTTAATGATGGTGTAGGATTTCTTGCCTTTCCTTTTACAAGTTTATTTCCTTTTGAGTCACTGATTTCTTTACAGTCATTGATTTCTTCAAACAAGCCATCTGCAACAATCCCGAAGAACTCAACATCATGAACTTTGTCACATTTAGTAGAGAGTGTCTGATTATTCAAATCCTTTACAGTGGGTTGACTTTCTACTTCTTTTCCATTGTGCTCCATTTTTGAAGTATGTTTTAATATTTTTTCTTTATTGGATTTTTGTAATGTTTCAACCATTTGACCATTTTTACTTGATTTGCAACTTGCTTTTTCTTTATTCTCGTGAGCCTCAACTTTCAATTCTTCTTCGTTGTAGTCATCAATGTTTTTGCTCAGAATCGGTTGGTGGCTCAGTCTTTCTGCAACTTTATGTACATTTTCTGTATCATCGTCATCATTGTCATCATCATCATCATCGTCATCATATTTCAGACATATCAAAGCTGATGGAAGATGTTTTAACTTGCAGACAGATCCTATGGGGAACTTACATTCCGAAACAAAGGAGTTTGATAGAACTTCTTGATGTAAAGCTAAGAAATAAACAAAGTATATAATATGCTCCCATTCTTAAAAAGTAAAGCTAAATAATTCACATTCTTATTGCTTTCTGGATCTAAAAGTGAATTTTTCCAAGTAACATTTTTTGGAGATACGGTAATTAATAAGTCAGAAGTTATAGAGATATTAACATAATTACATGGTTTGCAATGTTGGAAAAAATACATAGGGAAGAATTCATTAAGTGCTGTATTTTTTAAAGCAAGTTTGCTGAAGGCAACCTTGAGTTAATTTGCAAAAAAATTAATCAAAATTGCAAAACAAGTTATGCACTTTGATATAATTTTATTCTGTGGTTTTCCTCTTTTTTGGCACAGAAAGCAATATCTTTCTAACACTGCATTATCCATTGCTCTATCCTAGTACTCAAATAAGTGAGTTTTCAACTAATCTTTAATGCTGAATTAAAAATACTGTATTTTGATAAGTGGAAAATTAGTTTTGTGCTTGTATTGCATTGTATACATTGCTTGTTCTTTAATCTATGTACAAGATTGTCAGCAGTATTTGATGTCCGTAGTTAAATATCATGTATCCTTTATTCTGCTCCCCTCCCCCCATCATCTACCTTAATGCAGGTCCTTTTGGGGACCATCTTGGAAGCACGAGGAATGGAACAACGATCTAAACAGTGGAGAAAGCGAGAGGCAAATGGATGGAGGTGAATGGGAGGGTTGACACCACCTAAGAATTTTATAGTCACTTTTCAGTCCCAGTGTGAAAAGTCGCTTTAATTTGTTTGCTTTTCCATATACGGTTCAAAGATATACCAAATGTGACGCCGAGTCACTTCTCACGGACAAGTCGTGATTTGGGATAGTCGAGCAGTCCGAGGTCAAAGGCCAGGAGGGCACGTCATAAACCAAGGGAAGAGACAAAAGCGTAGTCAGGTCACGGTCCGAGGTCAAAATACCAGTAGAAAAGGGTATCTGAGCAAAGGGATTAAACAGACGGATGGTCAGACCGAGGTCCAAGGTCAGGCAGCGATAGATCAATGAGCAAAATACAAGGCACAGAATAACAATCCACACTTAGCTGAAGCAACGGCTGACAGATATCTGGGACTGCCAGCTTAGTTAAAAAGCTGAGCAATTTTGAAAACTCAGAGCACCTGATGAGAGTTCAGCAACTCCTGGTCTCAGATTGGATGGCAGAGGTGTCAATCAAAACACAAACAGCTCAGCACACCCCTGCACCAGACTGGGCCACTGAACTGTCAATCACTGCACAGACAGCTCAGCATGCCCCTGCACCAGACTGGACCACTGAGCAGTCAATAACTGCACAGACATCTCAGCACACCCCTGCACCAGACTGGACCACTGAGCAGTCAATAACTGCACAGACATCTCAGCACGCCCCTGCACCAGACTGGACCACTGAACTGTCAATCACTGCACAGACAGCTCAGCACGCCCCTGCACCAGACTGGACCACTGAGCTATCAATCACTGCACAGACAGCTCAGCATGCCCCGGCACCAGACTGGACCACTGAGCTGTCAATCACTGCACAGACAGCTCAGCATGCCCCTGCACCAGACCAGACCACTGAGCTGTCAATCACTGCACAGACAGCTCAGCATTCCCTGGCACCAGACTGGACCACTGAGCTGTCAATCACTGCACAGACAACTAAGAATGCCCCTGCACAAGACTGGACCACTGAGCTGTCAATCACTGCACAGACAGCTCAGCACGTCCCTACACCAGACTGGAGCACTGAGCAGTCAATCACTGCACAGACAGCTCAGCACACCCCTGCACCAGACTGGACCACTGAGCTGTCAATCACTGCACAGACAGCTCAGAACGCCCCTGCACAAGACTGGACCACTGAGCTGTCAATCACTGCACAGACAGCTCAGCACACCCCTGCACCAGACTGGGCCACTGAGCTGTCAATCACTGCACAGACAGCTCAGCACGCCCCTGCACCACTACACAGACAGCTCAGCACACCCCTGCACCAGACTGGACCACTGAGCTGTCAATCACTGCACAGACAGCTCAGCACTGAGGGATGGAATTGTTACACCGATAAAGAGCAGTACCTCCATATACAGATAAATGCCAGCAATGTTCTTACCTGATATTTCCCTGTTATTTTCTTTAAAAGATTTTCTCACTTTAACCTTGTTTTTTACACCCTGTTCCGGTGCTCCAACTGGACACTTTTCTTGGGCATCTTTATTCCATATATACTCAAGAGCACATTGTCGTGGAGGCATTGTGCTTGTGGTAATGATTTTATTGGTACGTTCTTGACATTGTTGGGTTCTGACATCTTTTGTATTAGAGCTATCCTCTCTGTGGAATAATAAATCATTTGTAGATCGTCTTTCTTTCTGTGACACATTGGGCTGCGCAGAATCTGACATCTTACTGTTACCCAGCACAAAGCTTCCATCAGAAGAGGGATACACACACCGACAGCACGTAGAACGTCTGCAACAACCTAGAAACAAACACAAAGACATAAAATAAATACGGAAAGGGATTTCAGGATGCTTTTTTCATCAACTTCGAAATCTATACTTTTTATGAGTGAATTCTGTAGGAACGCCTGGTGCTTTTATTACACGTGCCATTTTAAAATCTGCACCATTTTACAGTACCAGCAAATTTTTAGGGGTGATTTGAAAAGTTATCCGCATGCTGCATTTTTTTTATGCAAAATCAGCACGGAAATTGGCTTTTGTTGCATTTTTTTTATTTTAAACCCGCAACTTGTTAATTTTGGTAGCAGAAACTCAACAGAACTAATTCATTTCAACGGGGACTATAAATCCGCAGGATAAACTGCTAGTCTAGTTGTGTTTTTTATTGTGTTTCCACATTTAAAAAAGGCACATAAAAATGCATGTATAAGTGTGGATAATATGAGAAATGAAGATTTCAGTTTAGAAATCCAAGATTAAGATTTACACCAAATACGCGACATGGGAACAAGCCTAAAAGAAGCTAAAGGTGTTAAAGGGGTTGTCCAGACTTGGAGCTCAAGTCTGCAGTCACGCTATGTGACTGTAGACTTGTGAAATCTAACAGTGCGCACTGTCAGGATTCTCCTGTGCCGAGAGTGGGCAGTCATGTGACCGTAAGTATGCGATTTGCATACTCCTGGCACATGCCAACTAG
This sequence comes from Phyllobates terribilis, assembly GCF_046119375.1. Lineage (NCBI taxonomy): Eukaryota > Metazoa > Chordata > Amphibia > Anura > Dendrobatidae > Phyllobates > Phyllobates terribilis. The sequence goes on from NW_027362773.1 coordinate 111,748,146, forward strand.
ACGTGTCCAGCCTCGTTCAATTCATTTGTATTGAGTGAGGACACCCACGTCTAGTTGGTATGTGACCATATGTATGCAAATCGCAAACTTGTTGTCATGTGCCCGCCCACTCTAAGCACAGGAGAATCCTGACAGTGTGCGCACTGTGCATGCTGTGAGGATTCATTTTGAACCCCAAGCCTGGACAACCCCTTTAAAGAATCATTATGCAATTTGTAAAAAAAAATTGTTACCTTGTATCCCTATGAGGCGATTTGGCCACAGAAATTGGCCGGAACGAGAAATAGAATCTGTGGGATGGCATTTTTTAGCAAAGTTACCACAGTCTGCTGGTAGGTTTCCTATGATTGTATGGCAGGATTGCTTGCTTATTGCATAACTACTAGGCGTAAGATACTTATAATGCATTGGTAAGATAGTTTGCAACTGCATCATGTAGTTCTCCTGCAAAAAAAGAAAATATAAATTAAAGACATTATAAATTTATACTTCAGAAAAATATTTAAAGAGACACTGTTTCACAAATTTATTCATAAATCAATAGTACATGATAAAAGAAGCAACTTTTTAATATATCATATCAGGGAAATTAAAGGAAATTAGCACCTTCCATTAAAAATTCAATAAAAAGTGACATAAACGTTGTATGGACTGTAAAATGGTAACAATAAAAATGACAGCTCATGTCAATGGAAAGAAAAAAAAAGTTGTGGATCTTGAAAGAAGAGGAAAAACCTAACAAAAATGAAAATTGGCTGCAGTTATCCAAGACATGTATAAAATTTACTGAATCCTAAGGCTATGTTCACAAGCAGCGTTTTTGCAGTGTTTTCTTGTGCAGTAAAAAACTATTCTCTTGGCAGTAAAAAAAAATGCGTTCAAAACTCAGGTTTTGCTGCGTTTCTGTGGCTTTTTTTGTCGCGCATTACATGTGTGGTTTGTCTACAGTATATGTTTAATAAAATTAGTTTTATTTACCAAAAAAGCAACGAAAAAATCTGTTTGCTGCATTTTTTGCACTTTCTCATTGCTTTTATATGTGTAAAAAAAAATGCTACAAAAATACTGAAAGTATTGACATGCTGCAAATTTAAAAAACGGTGCAATTCTCAAATTCAGTCAAGGAAAAAAAAATGTCTCCATCTCCTCCATTATGTCAGTCCGTGGAAATCAGACTGCATTCGGATGTAATCCGAGTGCAGTCCGATGTTTTCCATTCACCAGTGACTTGCATGGCCAAATATCAGATTAAACTTGGGCAATTTTTCTCGAACGTGGAAAAAAATAAAGTTTCTCCATCATTCCCATTCAGTCTGAAAATTGAACCACACTTGGATGTAATCCGAGTGCAGTCTGATTTTTTTCACGGACCCATAGACTTGCATTGCCATTTTTGATCTGATACTCGGATCAAAATTGGACATGTCTCTGATTTTTTCCACAGACCACTCGGTGCAAGGAAAAAAAGAATTGGACCTGTGCCTAACTCCTTAGAATATCATAGGTACGAGTGCTATCCAGGAAAACCACGGATATCACTCATCTGAGAAAATCGGTTGTGTGCATGAGACCTTAGGATTCTGCTTTGTTACACACTCCAGGCGCTCATCATGTGGTTGTTGATATGTGACTTGCATGCTTGTATTCACATGCCGTCTGCTTTCCCTTCTGCTTCTCTCCATGGTCTCAACTGTCAACCATCTTTTCCAGGTGTAAGGAGATGGACATATTGCCTACGTTCCCCCTTGAAGGAACAATTTTATTGTTGTAATATGTTATGTCATGCAATGTGAACTGTGATGTATAGTATGAATATTGATATTCGTTTAAGGAGTAAGTAGGATTGGTAAAGTGTGTAGTTTGACAATAGAGATAGTGAGAGTTAATATTTGGGACTAGCCCAGAGTGGGAGGGGCTAAGTTGAAGGGAAAGTGACAATTTCCTGTCAGAGAGACAAATAGGGCCTAGAGTGCATAGAAAGAAGACCTAAGGTCCATTGTGAGCAGTGCCTCATACTGGGGTGTTCCTAAGTGAGAGGAAACCAAAAGGAGATGACGCGCCCCCTGGGCCGTGTGGGGAACCCGGAACCGGGCCTTTTGTGGGATGCTGGGGGTTGTAGTCTCCGCATGGTGGTGACCCGGTCCGTGGCTCAGGGTGGTCAAACCGAATGGCAGTCTATGAGCTGAATGTCCGACTACGTCACCCGTGGATTGCTGTCAGAGTGAACCGCCGCTGCAGGGCAGACCGCTGAGGCTGATGTTGTGGGTGCAGCAGAGGATAGTATAACTCCCCATGGGAGGAGTATAGCCTCAGGGCAGTGAATAGGGATGTTGGTGGTGATGGTGCGCGGGAGCAGCAGTAACCACACGGAGTCTGTCTTGCAATTCACGGTCTTTACTGTTGGTTTTATTAAGGGACCCGTCCGGAATACAGGTTAACAATGGAGGCCTGGTCAGTCTGAGAGCAACTGGGAAATCCCGCTGGTCAGGGGGAGTTTGTAGGCCTACCGCGCTGACTTCACTCTTTCTTGGCTATCCTGCTGTAGTGTAGTGGTAGCCCACGTCTCTGAGTGTACCGTGTTGTTCTCACCCGTATGACTGGCGACTCGGGCCTTCCGTACTTCTCACCCCTCCGGGGCAGTAGTGGTCCCTCTCGTGTGGCTGAGCCTCCGGGCTTCCTTGGGCCAGAGGACTTGAAGTCCCCTGTGTGGTGGTTTTCTGCTGCTGGGCTTATAACCCTCACAGCCTCGGACTCCAGTGTCCGGCATTACAAGTCTCGGGCCAGGATGAGCTCTTCTAGTTCCCCTCCTGGCCTTGTGTTCCTCCTCTGCCTACAGGGACTCCTCAGCCTGCTGCTGACCTGTCCCTGTCTTGTCTCTCACTGAACTCTCTAACCCCGCCCCAGATCCAGTTTATAAAGGGCAGATTTCTCCCCTCCCTGGACTGAGGCAGGAGGTGCTGCATGCTAATTGTCCCCAACCAGGGAACCTCCCACCTGCTCTCAGACATGACATTGCTGCCACTGTGGCAACCAGACTGTAACATACCTGGCGGCATCCTTGCATAGTGGTCCATCTCCCACTGTGCAAGAGCGCGCACTTGATCTCCAGTCCAGTCTGCTAGCCTGGCTTCCCTCCATGCTGTTTGCTTGCCTCTGTTTCTGCTGCTTAAGGGTGGCGCCCGATCACTTCCTGTTTCTTGTACCTGCTGCGGGCACACCACCTGGGGCGTCCTCAGCCTATTGCTGTCTGTCACCTGGTATTTAACCCAGCTCCTCCCAGGAAACCCTGCCTGAGCATTGTGTTCTGTCAGTTGGCGTTTAGTCACTGATGTGCCAGGTCCTGTCTATGTTTCCTGCCTTCGGTATCAGTTCCCGTGTCTGAACTGTGTCCTGTCTGTACTATCTCCTAGCCTGTTCTTTCCGCCTTCTAGGGGCCGCATACCTAGACCCGTTCCTGTATCTTGCCTGTTCCTGTCTGAACACGCTCATAACCTGTTCTTTCCGCCTTCTAGGGGCCGCATACCTAGACCCGTTCCTGTATCTTGCCTGTTCCTGTCTGAACATGCTCCTAGCCTGTTCGTTCCGCCTTCTAGGGGCCGCATACCTAGACCCGCTCCTGTATCTTACTGCTGTGTCTGTTCTTGTCTGAATACTCTCCTAGCCTGTTTCCTGTTTTTCTCTATGTCCGTACCTTCCCTTTTTCTGCAGAGTCTGAACTCGTACCTAACTCCTGCTCGTTGTCACTGTACTTCCATTTCTGAGTTTGTGGTCCACTCGCTACTTCACTGCAAGTACCCTGTGGGTATCTGGTTCTGCCTTTCCCTTCCTATCTGTTCCGTGTGTACAGAGCCCTGTCCCCCCTGCTCTGCCTTGCTCACCGCTCCGGCGGTTCTAGCCTGCTCTGCCTTGCTCACCGCTCCGGCGGTTCTAGCCTGCTCTGCCTTGCTCACCGCTCCGGCGGTTCTAGCCTGTTCTGCCTTGCTCACCGCTCTGGTGGTTCTAGCCTGCTCTGCCTTGCTCACCGCTCCGGTGGTTCTAGCCTGCTCTGCCTTTGCTCACCGCTCCGGCGGTTCTAGCCTGCTCTGCCTTTGCTCACTGCTCCGGCAGTCTTGCTCTGCTCTGACCCTTTGCTCACTGCTCCGGCAGTCTCGCTCCGCTCTGGCCCTTTGCTCACTGCTCCGGCAGTCTCGCTCCACTCTGACCCTTTGCTCTCTGCTCCGGCAGTCTCGCTCCGCTCTGACCCTTTGCTCACTGCTCCGGCAGTCTCGCTCCGTTCTGACCCTTTGCTCACTGCTCCGGCAGTCTCGCTCCGCTCTGACCCTTTGCTCACTGCTCCGGCAGTCTTGCTCCGCTCTGACCCTTTGCTCACTGCTCTGGCAGTCTCGCTCCGCTCTGACCCTTTGCTCACTGCTCCGGCAGTCTCGCTCCGCTCTGACCCTTTGCTCACTGCTCCGGCAGTCTCGCTCCGCTCTGACCCTTTGCTCACTGCTCCGGCAGTCTCGCTCCGCTCTGACCCTTTGCTCACTGCTCCGGCAGTCTCGCTCCGCTCTGACCCTTTGCTCACTGCTCCGGCAGTCTCGCTCCGCTCTGACCCTTTGCTCACTGCTCCGGCAGTCTCGCTCTGCTCTGACTCCTTTGCTCACTGCTCCGGCAGTCTCGCTCTGCTCTGACTCCTTTGCTCACTGCTCCAGCAGTCTCGCTCTGCTCTGACTCCTTGCTCACTGCTCCGGCAGTCTCGCTCTGCTCTGACCCTTTGCTCACCGCTCCAGGCGGTCTTGTCCTGCTCTACTCTCGCTCACCGCTACTGGCGGTCTCGTCTTGCTCTGCTCTTGCTCGCCGCTCCGGGCGGTCTCACTCTGCTGAGTTTGTCCGCTGCTTCTGCGGTTCTGTTCCTGAGTCCCAGTCTGAACTGGATCCTATCCACTCTGTGCTCCAACCTGTCATACCAGCCAGTACCTCCCTGCCTGCATACCAGTCATGCTCGCCAGCATCCACCCGTCTGTATTCCAGCTGTGTCTGCCTATACCCACCAGTCTGTGTGCCAGCCTAACCTGCCTGTTCCAGTATTCCCCTGTGTGGGTAAACAGCCGTGTCCGGGGTCTGACCTGGAGTAGCACCTGGTCCCTCTGCCCGGTTCCTCCCTGGTGCACTGGCGTCGTATGCCGTCATGCAACCTTGGTCGGATCGGGCAGATACTTAGTTACGCCCCTCCAGGCACTCTCCGGTTCATGGCACAGTGGAATCACTACATACACACGCACACGCCACTCAGTCCGGGCGCGTGCATTACAGCATGCTCAGGCCATGGTTCCCGTTGAGCCCCACGGCCTTCGCTCTCTGAGACCTTTTCCAGCGAATATGTGCATCTAGAGGAAATTTATTTTTTTTTTGCTACCAGCTGAGTTCCAGGCGAATTACGCAACCGTCCAGATGGATCTATCAGCACTCGTTCCTGCGGATCCGCCACGGTATTATGGGGATCCAAAACAAAGCCGTGCATTTGTGGAGCAATGCTTGCTACACTTCAAGTTCTACCCTCTTTGTTTTCCCACCGATCGGGTTAAGGTGGGATTCATTATGTCTAACCTAGCAGGTGATGCCTTGGAATGGATGAACCCCCTATGGGAAACACAGGATCCTATCCTCCTGGACCTTCAGGCCTTCCTGGTGGCCTTTCTAATGGTCTTCGATGACCCTAACCCGAAGACCCCTGCTGAAGCTTTACTTCCCAAAATCCCGGAGCAGCCCCGATGGGTAATGTGTGTGGGTAGCGCACTAGTCCTCCTGCCCGAAGAGACTACTGCCCACCCAGAATCCACACAGGATGACTACGCTCTCCGGAATACTTCCCCCAACCTCAAGAGGCAGTCCAGACGTGCTAGGCGTAGAGGCAAGCCGTCACGCCAGGGTCTGTCCTCCCAAAGACCTCCTGATCCCAACCTTGAGGTTCCTGCTGAAGCTTCATTTTCCGGTATCCCGGAGCAGCCCCGACGGGTAATGTGCGTGGGTAGCGCACCAGTTCTCCTGCCTGAAGAGACTACTGCCCACCCAGAATCCACACAGGAGGACTGCCTGCACCCGGTATCTGATACTTCACCCACTTTAACCGGTGAGCCTGTCAATGGGTACCTTAAAGTGGTAGTTACCCCCGAGTCTCTACACTTCTCCGACCAGGCGGAGGACCTCCAGTTGTCTCCAGAACCCTTCGGGGAGCTACCAGGTAGCGAATGGACAGAGTCTTTCCTATACTCTGTACCTGATACCTCGGCCGCTTCGTCCAGTGAGTCCGACCTAGTGTACTCCAAAGTAGAGGTTATCCCCGAGTCTCTACACCCCTCCGACCAGGCGGAGGACCTCCAGTTGTCTTCTGAACCCTTCGGGGTACTACCTGATAGTGAATGGACAGAGACTCTCCTATACTCGGTACCTGATACCTCGGCCGCTTCTTCCAGTGAGTCCGACCTAGTGTACTCCGAAGCAGAGGTTATCCCCGAGTCTCTACACCCCTCCGACCAGGCGGAGGACCTCCAGTTGTCTCCTGAACCCTTCGGGGTGCTACCTGATAGCGAATGGACAGGGACTCTCCTATACTCAGTACCTGATACCTCGCCCGCTTCTTCCAGTGAGTCCGATCTAGTGTACTCCGAAGCAGAGGTTACCCCCGAGTCTCTGCACCCCTCCAACCCGGCGGAGGACTTCCAGTTGTCTCCTGAACCCTCTGGGGTGCCACCTGAAAATATGTGGAGAGAGACTTCCTTGTGTACTGTTCCTGGTACTCCACCCATTTCGTCTGTTGCTGAGGATGGCTGGACAGGAGGTAGCATCCTAGCTACTTAGATGAGACCAGTTTTTCCTGTGGACAGTGGAAGTGATCTCCTTGAAGTGAAGCATTGGCCCTTGAATTCCCTGCGGAACATTCTGGCAGGCCTGAAGAAGAGGGGGCGTAAGGGGGGGTACTGTAACATACCTGGCGGCGTCCTTGCATAGTGGTCCATCTCCCACTGTGCAAGAGCGCGCACTTGATCTCCAGTCCAGTCTGCTAGCCTGGCTTCCCTCCATGCTGTTTGCTTGCCTCTGTTTCTGCTGCTTAACGGCGGCGCCCGATCACTTCCTGTTTCTTGTACCAGCTGCGGGCACACCCCTTGTGCGTCCTCAGCCTATTGCTGTCTGTCACCTGGTATTTAACCCAGCTCCTCCCAGGAAACCCTGCCTGAGCATTGTGTTCTGCCAGTTGGCGTTTAGTCACTGATGTGCCAGGTCCTGTCTATGTTTCCTGCCTTCGGTATCAGTTCCCGTGTCTGAACTGTGTCCTGTCTGTACTATCTCCTAGCCTGTTCTTTCCGCCTTCTAGGGGCCGCATACCTAGACCCGTTCCTGTATCTTGCCTGTTCCTGTCTGAACACGCTCATAACCTGTTCTTTCCACCTTCTAGGGGCCGCATACCTAGACACGTTCCTGTATCTTGCCTGTTCCTGTCTGAACACGCTCCTAGCCTGTTCATTCCGCCTTCTAGGGGCCGCATACCTAGACCCGCTCCTGTATCTTGCTGCTGTGTCTGTTCTTGTCTGAATACTCTCCTAGCCTGTTTCCTGTTTTTCTCTATGTCCGTACCTTCCCTTTTTCTGCAGAGTCTGAACTCGTACCTAACTCTTGCTCGTTGTCACTGTACTTCCGTTTGTGAGTTTGTGGTCCACTCGCTACTTCACTGCAAGTACCCTGTGGGTATCTGGTTCTGCCTTTCCCTTCCTGTCTGTTCCGTGTGTACAGAGCCCTGTCCCCCCTGCTCTGCCTTGCTCACAGCTCCGGCGGTTCTAGCCTGCTCTGCCTTGCTCACCGCTCCGGCGGTTCTAGCCTGCTCTGCCTTGCTCACCGCTCCGGCGGTTCTAGCCTGCTCTTCCTTTGCTCACTGCTCCGGCGGTTCTAGCCTGCTCTGCCTTTGCTCACTGCTCCGGCAGTCTTGCTCTGCTCTGGCCCTTTGCTCACTGCTCCGGCAGTCTCGCTCCGCTATGACCCTTTGCTCACCGCTCCGGCAGTCTCGCTCCGCTATGACCCTTTGCTCACCGCTCAGGCAGTCTCGCTCCGCTCTGACCCTTTGCTCACCGCTCCGGCAGTCTCGCTCTGCTCTGACCCTTTGCTCACTGGTCCGGCAGTCTCGCTCCACTCTGACCCTTTGCTCACTGCTCTGGCAGTCTCGCTCCGCTCTGACCCTTTGCTCACTGCTCCGGCAGTCTCGCTCCACTCTGACCCTTTGCTCACTGCTCCGGCAGTCTCGCTCCACTCTGACCCTTTGCTCACTGCTCCGGCAGTCTTGCTCCGCTCTGACCCTTTGCTCACTGCTCCGGCAGTCTCGCTCCGCTCTGACCCTTTGCTCACTGCTCTGGCAGTCTCGCTCCGCTCTGACCCTTTGCTCACTGCTCCGGCAGTCTCGCTCCGCTCTGACCCTTTGCTCACTGCTCCGGGAGTCTCGCTCTGCTCTGACCCTTTGCTCACTGCTCCGGCAGTCTCGCTCCGCTCTGACCCTTTGCTCACGGCTCCGGCAGTCTCGCTCCGCTCTGACCCTTTGCTCACTGCTCCAGGAGTCTCGCTCTGCTCTGACCCTTTGCTCACTTCCCCGGCAGTCTCGCTCTGCTCTGACCCTTTGCTCACTGCTCCGGCAGTCTCGCTCTGCTCTGACTCCTTTGCTCACTGCTCCGGCAGTCTCGCTCTGCTCTGACTCCTTGCTCACTGCTCCGGCAGTCTCGCTCTGCTCTGACTCCTTTGCTCACTGCTCCGGCAGTCTCGCTCTGCTCTGACTCCTTGCTCACTGCCCCGGCAGTCTCGCTCCACTCTGACCCTTTGCTCACTGCCCCGGCAGTCTCGCTCCACTCTGACCCTTTGCTCACTGCCCCGGCAGTCTCGCTCTGCTCTGACTCCTTTGCTCACTGCTCCGGCAGTCTCGCTCTGCTCTGACTCCTTTGCTCACTGCTCCGGCAGTCTCGCTCTGCTCTGACTCCTTTGCTCACACCTCCGGCAGTCTCGCTCTGCTCTGACTCCTTGCTCACTGCTCCGGCAGTCTCGCTCTGCTCTGACCCTTTGCTCACCGCTCCAGGCGGTCTTGTCCTGCTCTACTCTCGCTCACCGCTTCTGGCGGTCTTGTCTTGCTCTGCTCTTGCTCGCCGCTCCGGGCGGTCTCACTCTGCTGTGTTTGTCCGCTGCTTCTGCGGTTCTGTTCCTGAGTCCCAGTCTGAACTGGATCCTATCCACTCTGTGCTCCAACCTGTCATACCAGCCAGTACCTCCCTGCCTGCATACTAGTCGTGCTCGCCAGCATCCACCCATCTGTATTCCAGCCGTGTCTGCCTATACCCACCAGTCTGTGTGCCAGCCTAACCTGCCTGTTCCAGTATTCCCCTGTGTGGGTCAACAGCCATGTCCGGGGTCTGACCTGGAGTAGCACCTGGTCCCTCTGCCCGGTTCCTCCCTGGTGCACTGGCGTCGTATGCCGTCGTGCGACCTTGGTCGGATCAGGCAGATACTTAGTTACGCCCCTCCAGGCACTCTCCAGTTCATGGCACAGTGGAATCACTACATACACACGCACACGCCACTCAGCACTGGCGTGTGCATTACACAAAACTCGGGGTGCCACAGAAAGAGATAGCGAGATCCGGAGCAGAAGTGACTGAGAGACAGGGTGATCAATTGGAGATGGTTCTGGGAGAGGACGCCTAGCAGAAAGGTCCAGAGTGTATAACTCGTGAAAGTAACATACCTAGACATGACTGAGTATGTGAGATGAGTGGAAAGTCCCACGCAGGAGTTCCACAGCATCAGAAAGGTTGAAGCTAAGTCCGGCCATACTGGCACCCTGAGGGGAGAGAAGACGCGAAACCGCAGGGCGAGTAAAGGACTCTTGCTAAACAAAACTGAAGTTGAGCTGGGTTGTGTTGAAGGAGTGAGAAACAATGGAGACTGAGGACAAGTAGAAAGAGTAAAGAGGAAAGGTGAAGATGGAGGACAGGAGAGGAAAGAATCTGTGTGGAAAATGCTTCGAGTTGTAAAGCAAATGTTCATAGGATTGTGAACCCGCTATCTCCTGTATATATTTCCTACAAAGTTTCAGTTCAGTAAAAAGTTTATTTTCAAATGGCGGTCTCCCTCCTTGAACTGTGAAACATCTGGTCCTGGCAAACCAGTAACATTGTTTACATGCAGTCTGCATGGGTGAAGCGCCCCCACAGTACAAGTCCACACACCCAGATAGGACCCCACTTTCATGTACAGTGCTGGTGCGTAAGAGACGAGAACCTCGCCTGCAGCTACACATTACACTGGTGCCTGTCTAATTATGCATTGACTTATAACAGGACAATGTAGAAGGACAATGTGTCGCAATCATGTAAGAAGACATTGAAGGCTATTTCCATGATACAATATTTTTTTTAGTGCTATCTAAAAATCACAAAATTCTTTCTTGTGGTGAACACAAGCTGGAAGTTTAGCTGCCATGGTCTGGGATTGATGGGGAACATCAATGGAGCTTTGCTGCAAATACCTTAGTGAATTATAAATAGTAACCCCTTAAAGTCCTGAAATCATCCATTGTGGTGATAATGCATCAGCACAACGTATCTGTTCTGAAAACTGAATGACAGACAGAAAGGCTACGTGCACACATTTTTTTCCACTCCAAGACTCCCCTGAACTAAATGCTCAAAAGTATGAACCTATACATTACTAAGTAAAAACGACTCGCTGTACATATGTTTAGTCTTTTGAGCGGTTTCTTCATTGTTGAAAGGAGTTTAAAAAAAAAAGTCCGCAAAACATCAGAACAAAAGACGCTTCAAAAACTATGGGAGTAAAATACTAAAAAAAGAGCTCATTAAACAACCAAAAAAGCGCTTAAAAATGCTTCATAAACGTCAGAAACGTTTTAATCTTGAAAAACTTTCCACCTGGAAAAGATATCGTGTGCACATACTGTACCCAAAAAGGGAATTAACTCGTAAATTTATGCAAATCTAACCTGATTTATTCTGACATTATCAGTCTTTGCAGCCAAATGTGCCAGTTCATGTTCAATTCTTTTGAAGTCCCTCAGCAAATCCTGATTTCTTCGATAGGCATCGCATTGTCTCTGGCACACAACTTCCAGCTGATTCCACAGCTGCATTTCTTTCTCCCTGCAGAGAAAAGGAGCACAAACTGACATAGATATATACAATAATATAAACACACAAAGGGATTGTTAAAATCTGGCGCATCAGGGGATTAAATCAGTAGGTAATGGTATTATAGCATTTTCATACTTTTAATATTTGCCTGTTTTTAAGTCTTGGTAAAACCCTTCCAAGTCAGCAGTCACTTTATGAGGAGCAGGCAGTCACGTGACCACAAGTATACGATTTGCATACTTCTGCCACATTCCGACTAGACGTGTCTGGCCGCGCTCAGTTCACTTGAATTGAGTGAGGCATACACGTCTAGTCGGCATGTGACAGCATGTATGCAGAATTGCAGAATTGTAGTCAAGTGCCCGCCCTCTCCTGACGTCAGCATTGAAGAATCCTGACAGCGCGCAGTGCGTGCGATGTGAAGATTCACAAGTCTACAATCACATAGTGAGACTGCAGACTTCTACCCGAAGGCCTGACAACCCCTTAAACTTTCAGACTTCAGGACGACGCATTTTTCCGTTTCCATTTTTTTAGACTTGCATGGATGATTTTGATCCAACACTCGGATCAAAATCGGACATGTCTCCGCAATTTTGCAAGGACCACTTGGTCAGCAGAAAATCATGGACAGACCTAGGCCTGGTTATCATGAGCTAACAGAATGGAGGCTTGTGAGACCATGGCTGATCACCTTTTCATTTAGTATTTAACCAGTTCAAGACCATACCATTTCGCCCCACCAGGCACATTTTTGGACTTTTTCGTTCGTGTAGTTTAAAAGCTGTAAAATTTTTTCTTGCTCACGCATTCAAATACTTTTTGCATCTTTTATTCGTGACTTGTGGGTTCTAATTTTTATGTTATTTTCATACTCTTTTCTTTTTTTTTTTAATGCCTATAGCCATGGGAATATAAAAGAAATACGTGTCTGTTTTTCACTTTATTTTTATGACCACAAAGGATCACCCAATTTTTTAATTTTTCAATTTATTCCACCTTTCAGTGACAATTATTTTGTATACATTGGTGCAGGGGGGGGGGGGATTGGTAATTATTTTAATGCGCTGATACTACAAAACAGACACATCTAAAAGGGATTAGAGGATACGTTTTTTGCTGTCTGTGCTTCTTTAATACATTTCCCCTGCAGCAAAGATAACATTGCTTGTGCTCTTAAAGAAGACTACCAACTTCCAACTTTCTATACTTTGTCTCCATCTAGTGTTGTGAGAGGTCCATAACGATCCTCATTTGTTCTTTCTTTTATCTTGCAGGCAAAACAGTAAAAATCAATCCTTGTTGAACATTGCACTAATTTTTTTTTTTTATTTTAAAAGGGTCTTTTCATCAACTCAATTTCTAATGGGTGAAAATCTGAGTGAGGGGAGTGAGGGGACCCCCATAATCCTTTAATTTGCAGAACAGAAGGTTCTTTCATTTCTACTTGTGTTTATAGTGTTATAAATATTTATAGCGATTAACAGTCAACAAACATCAGTAGGAAATAACAAAGGAAATCAAAAAGTTATGGCCGACTGGAATATAAAGAAATCCTGGCTAAGAATTGTATCATCTTCTGATCCTGGTTCATGGTACATGTGGTTGTTTTTACCACTGACTAACAATGAGGAGAATCCGATTTACACAAAAAGAAAAAGTGGGCACTGCTGGGGAATAATAATCACAAATAGAAAGGGGTGCTACAGTAACCTGATGTCATACCCCTGACGAAGCTGCGTCTGAGCAGCGTAACGCGTAGGGTCTCTGGTGCCAGCAGGTAATTATCCTTCCATATATTTTTTATTTACTTATTTTCTTGACTTGACCACTCAGGAATGCCTGGCTTGTTATTTATATTTGGATCAACTGTGCCACGTCATATATGATTTTGGTGACACAATCTGGCCAATACCTCTAAAATATGGGCCCCCATTGCCAATAGACCATCTCTCCTACTCATTCCTTGATTCACTTATATTATTTAGGGGGGTTTGCTTTGTCATAAACACATATTTTGACTGGTTGTGCCAAGCTATTTATAGCCAGGGTTGCTTAGTTGGTCTACATTAATTGAATGTTATATAAGTGATGTAAAATATACCTGTGGCACATAACATAGTGGGGTTTATTGCTATTTTTATGCATATTATCATGAATTCCCCCATATGAAGATTGCACATGTTTTTGTCTGTTTTAAATGCTTTTAAAAAATTTTTCTTTTGTTGTCTAAATGCAATCATGTAATAAAGATTTTTTTCACTTTTCCAACATTGGGTGTGCATGGTTATATATCCTGAGTCTTTTTCTTCCGGAGAATCCGATTTAAACCCCATTTTAAAGAGTATTTTAGTCAGTATTTGTAAGTCAAAACAAGAAGAAGACCCAGAACATAGTACAGGTTGAAAAGCTTGTGTAAAAGGAACCTGACCGGAGACTTGTGCTGCCCAAACCAAGGGCGGCATGAATTAGAGACATGCTCCTAATTTTGTAGCCATGTATGTCTTAGGCTGAAACACTGGGATCTAAGGGGTAACGTTTCTCCATGGGCCTGGCATGTCAGAGTGAGGAGACTTATATACACCATGCATGCTCCTCTGGGAGCATGGAGTTCCTGGACATACAGATCCTCACTGGCCTTATATAGAGAGACATTTACAGTGTAGCGTCGGCGTCCCTGCCCCCTGCTAAGCAGGGACGCCGTTCCCCTCACCTCTCCGCTCCGTGCCCGGCGGCTTCCTCCGGCTCTGCTGGCAGCGCGCGCTGCTTCCCGGCCTCTGTGCTTAGGGCGTGCGCGCGCTCCCCCTCTCTTAAAGGGGCCGCGCGCGCCGTCCTAAGGAGTCCCCGGCCAATGGCCGGAGGACCTCTCCATATATAAGGCACCTCCTCCAAAATGGAGGTGCCCGAGCAATGTTGTTGCAAAGCCTTCACTCTGCTTCAGCCCTCAGGTCCCGTTACCAGTTACCTGCCAGTCACCTGCCAGATTCCTGCTTGATACCTGCCTGATATCCGCTTACCTGCTTGCAAGCCTGCGGTCCGACGGTCTGCCTTCCGACACCTGTCAGTCTGTCTATGGACCAGCCTGCTCGCTCACCTGGGAGCGCTCACCTGCTACCTGCCTGCTAGCCTACCTGGAGGCTCTGCCGTCACTTGCCGTGACCATCTGACTGTCCAGAGACTCTTGCCCGCTCTCCTGGGAGCGCTCACCTACCTGCCTGCTAGCCTACCTGGAGGCTCTGCCGTCACTTGCCGTGACCATCTGCCTGTCCAGAGACTCTTGCCCGCTCTCCTGGGAGCGCTCACCTGCTACCTGCCTGCTAGCCTACCTGGAGGCTCTGCCGTCACTTGCCGTGACCATCTGCCTGTCCAGAGACTCTTGCCCGCTCTCCTGGGAGCGCTCACCTGCTACCTGCCTGCTAGCCTACCTGGAGGCTCTGCCGTCACTTGCCGTGACCATCTGCCTGTCCAGAGACTCTTGCCCGCTCTCCTGGGAGCGCTCACCTGCTACCTGCCTGCTAGCCTACCTGGAGGCTCTGCCGTCACTTGCCGTGACCATCTGCCTGTCCAGAGACTCTTGCCCGCTCTCCTGGGAGCGCTCACCTGCTACCTGCCTGCTAGCCTACCTGGAGGCTCTGCCGTCACTTGCCGTGACCATCTGCCTGTCCAGAGACTCTTGCCCGCTCTCCTGGGAGCGCTCACCTGCTACCTGCCTTCTAGTCTACCTGGAGGTTCTGCCGTCACTTGCCGTGACCACCTGCCTGTCCAGAGACTCTCGCCCGCTCACCTGGGAGCGCTCACCAGCCACCTGCCTGCTGTCCCTCTACCCAGAGACTGTCCCTGTCACTTGCCGTGACTACCTGCCCTTCTACCCAGAGACTGTCCCTGTCACTCCTCCGCTCACTCACGGGGGACCTAGAGGAGCATGCATGGCGTATATAAGTCTCCTCAATCTTACATGCCAGGCTTGGCTTGTCATTCTCGACAAGGAGATCCCTATATCCCAGTCTTAAGCCTCTCATGTAGCCAAATTAGATCTCATACTTTACACTGATGAGGGACAACACCCTGAAACACTGTGTCTGCAAATTGAGATTCTGATTTGGCTTTTATCCTAAGTCATATGGCAAGGCTTGTTAAAGGGTTGATATTGACTTTTAGGATAACTACTTCCAATAGGTGGCACTAGAGTTCTAGTCCTCTTCCTCTCTGAAGAGTCAGTCTGAAATACTGCAATGTTTAAAGAAAAAATACTTTGAAAGACCAGCCGGGGTCTTGGATGATTAGTCCACGAGACTGGACCCCAATGGCTTCTTACCACTCCCCCCTGCATAGACTGAAAGGTCTCTCCTTATGTGCATATATAGGGAAAGACCTGTAAGTTTAAGGAAACGGGATAGGGAGAAGCCACTAGGAACTTGCCTCGGACTAGACATATGAGATACAGTTGGCTTTTCACAGTATGCTTTTTCTGAAACACCGCCGCCATTCAGAGTAAATCATACACAGCCAGTGTCGGGTTTATTCTGCTCACGGCTCGGTCAGCATGAATTTGCTCTCAGCTTACGTTTGAGCATGTTAAACTGGTCAAATCATGGAACAGTGGTTGCAGAGCTGATAAAACGTCGTTTTTTATTCTTTCATTTCTCCTCTCCATTGTGGAGATATTAGCTTGTAAAGTTTAGGTTAGAATTTATGTTATAGAATTATCACAGATTTGTCTCTGGGGGCGTGTACCTCTTCCCCTGCAAGAGTTTGACCAATTATAAGCAGGTAGTGTCATGCAGGGGAGAAAAGAACACACCCTCCTCTTCTTACTGATCTCTGCATCTACTGACATCAGAGCTGATATGTATCATTACAAACACTTTCAGATCGCATCTCACGGCAGTCAGTGTGGGGGAAGGGCGAGAGCTGACAGCACTGTGAGATGAGTTCTGGAAGTGTTTGTAATGATACATAACTCAGCTCTGATGTATCTCTACCCAGTAGCAGCAGAAATTAGTGAAGAGAAAAAGACGTGTCACTTTCTATGCACAGGGCGATGACTGAAACCGTGCTAGAGCTTCCTCTATGGCTGGAGGTCGAATGTTGCGGAGGGTGGGGGGGGGTGAATAAAGTTCATTTATTCCTGACAGTGGGGCTCTCAGTGCGGACGCTAGGCAGGTTCAGAACACTATTAACCTGCAGATTAACCCCATATAAGATAAGATAAGATATACTTTATTTATCCCGGAGGAAATTGTGGTTATATCTGCAGGTTAATAGTGTTATTTTACATGACAGTTTAAGCACACACCCTTTTCTTGGTCTTCTGGCTAGCATGGGGAATTTTTTTCAATTACTGGTCAAAGGTTCCGATCAGTATAACTCTGAGTCACCTTCATTATTTAGTGCAGCTCCCTTATGGATTCCCTCCTTATTGGTCTGGGGGGTGGGGGTAGTGTGTGGCCATCAGATTCCTCTCCTCCCATGCAAACCCCAGGCTTTCATCTCTTTGGAGGGGAGTCAATCTAGACTGTCTTCTAGTTCTACTTAGGTGTCAGCCCAGGTTGATGCTGGTAACAAGATATGGGTCTCCCTAAGGTTTGGCTATGGGAGGCCGTTAGGCTCTGAATCTTGCAGTGGACTTTTGGCTAGGAGGTATGGGATGGTTTATTTGGGACCTTTCTCCTTTCTGAGAGGGCTGCAATAGACCGCATCCTAATGCACTTTTTTGTGGCACTTAGTCACTTTTTAAAGGGCACTTGGGTGATAGAGTACAGTAGTTGGGTTCTTAAAAAAGGGTAATTATTTCTTGTACGAGTTCTATCCATGTTTTTCATGGATAGCACTCATAGCTGTGTTAATCTAAGGGATAGTTCAGATGTCTGATTTTTTCCTCGGACCAAAATAGTCCATACAAACATGGAAAATTGTCCGATATTGATCAGATTGTTGGATCAAACTCCCCAATGCAAGTCTATGGGTCCGTGAAAAATTAGGACAGCTCTCGGATGCCATCTGTGTGCTGTCCATTTTCACGTACTGTTTGATAGAAGCTTGAGAAACCGCCATCAGTTTGGTTTTTTTATCTGAGAGAAACGGATGAAACTCTGACCAAACTCTGATGGTAAAAAGTGACACTGAACAAACTCTGATCAAAAACACTGATGAAACTTGGACTGTTTTTTTCATGCAATAAAAATCACTGACGTCTGAATAAGCCCTAAGTCCCTATTATTATTATGCTTATTTTACTCCTTTTATATCAGAATTCTTAAATTCTTTAGACCTGGACTTTAACTTTTCTACTTGCCACTTATACATGTTAAATACAGTAATTTTAAAATAGCCAAACTGTGTAGATAACACCCTGTACATTTATAAGGGATGTCACAAAAATATCTCAGAAAGTCGGAGTGAAATAATAATACATAACTCTTATTAGTCTATCCTAGACTAATAAAAGTTTGGTTTTATTTTTTCTCTTCTAGCTGATTCTATATACCTTTCTTTGCCCACTATTACTTTTGAGTGTCTTATAAGTGGTTATTCCACAGATGTCTTGTTGTTGAGAAATCATCTTTTATCACTTTATATAAATGACCTTTTCCAGGCTCTGGGGAGGATGCTGCCTGGAAGATAACTCGGCCTCCAAAGATTATTTTACATGAAGGGGGAGTGTTACGATACTGGCGTAGTATTGCTGGAATCCAGTGGCCGAAGGCACACAAGCAGGAACAGCAAGCGGTAGTAGATTTTCTTGGAGTGAGCAAAGGAGTTGTAGGATACAATCCGTAGATAGGTGAGAACAGTCTGGGTAAGAATGTTCAGGAGCTGGAGACTGGAACTAAACTAAACAGCTAGACACAATACTCAAGCAATGAGTGAGAGATCCATGCATAGGCTCAAACAGGAAACAAGATGAATTCCACGGGTTCAGAATCTGCCATCTTAGTAAAGAGCAATTGCAGAACACAGCAGTAGCTTTCAGTGGTAAGGATTGGAATTGCAGAACAATTATTAAGGTAAACAATAGCAGCCACTAGTGGTCAAACTGTAGAAGGACAACAGGAATTCTGACAGGGAGTTACCAGTGTGAGACAAGTAACTAACACAGAACAGGAGAAATTAAATTTGTCTTCTTGCAAACACATTTTCTGCTTTTCTCTGAGCTCTGCTGTATTGCAACAACATTGCAACCCTGCCTGCCTGTGACCTGGAGGCTGAAGCTGAGAGGAACTTGCATATGTGTCAGGTATAATCACACACAGCTCTGCAGTGAGAGCAGGGAACGGCCATTACACATCACCATACCTCTTAACTTTTGAAGAACAGAAAGAGGGGCAGATCATGTGCCGCGCAGATCGCGTCACGACAAATTTTGACCATGCCTCCTGGCCACACCCCAATCCACGCCCATTTACCATTTCTTTATCCCCTGGCAGGAGGAGTTGTCAGACGGACAGTGGTAGTGAAGGAAATTCTGCAGACTCCATAGGCTGCAGGGTATAGACCCAAATCCAGGACTGTCCGCTCTATCCGGGACAGTTGGAACTAGAGATGAGCGGCTGGATTCACGGGTCTCTGATCCAGCGTCCAGATCAGTGCTACCTGGCCAGCTTCATGGGAGGCCGCGAGTCTCTAACCTTCTGGCGTCCCAGGCGCGCCTTTTGATCATCCAGGGCAGCGCGCCGTCATCTGTGCGTCCTGCTCATCTCTAGTTGGAACCTGTGGATTATTTTTTGCTCCCTCATTCACAGTTGGATCCACCAGAACTTTCTCATCTTCATGTAACTTCACTATACGACATCTGGCTTTTTTGTGTCTGTAAGGCCGTGTTCACACATTGCAGAAATACTGTGTTTTTTGTTTTCTTCAGGATCCGCACAAAAACTACACAATAACAATCTTCTCCCCCTTATTTGATGCGTTTTTGGTGCAGATGTGAAGACGCGTTTTTAATGTGTTTTTTTATAGTACAGGAAAGCTTTGATTCTGCACTTAAAATAAGTATCTGCAGTTTTTTACATGTATTTCAGGCTCCACATAAAAGCATCTAGAGAAGAAAAAAGCACCAAAACCGCAAAGTTCAGCAGCGTCTTTAGACCACCGGGGGCGCAGTTTTCATGAAATCACATCACTTTTGCTTGGAAAGTTAAACACAGCAGAATTTTTGTTAAAAAAAAAAAGCAACAGAAAATATGCAGCATTTATGCTACATGTGAACAAGGTTTAAATTTTGAAGCAAAGTGGATGTGATTCCATGAAAAGTCCACCCTTGGTGCGTCAAAAGACACTGCTGAACCCTGTGGCTTTGGAGCATTTCTCTCTATAGGCTTCTTCTGAAATAAACGCATGAAAAAAAAAACGCTGTTACATTTTTAAGCACATAATCAAAACTTTTCTGTACTATTAAAAAAGCGTTAAAAACTCTGCTTCATATCTGCCCCAAAATCACATCAAATAAGCGGGAAAACGCATAAAAGAAATACAGCAAACATGCAATAATCAGAGAAGATTGTTATGGCCCTGCGTGGTGAGGACATCTGCAGAAAAAAAGCAGCAGAAAGAACACATAATTTACGCTACGTGTGAACAAGGCCTCAGCATTACAGGGTTTTTTTTTACATTTTTTATGGGTTAAATACAGAAAAAATATCAATCACACCATTTTTTTACGCCATTTACCCATCCCTGTAAATAATCTGATCGCTGTGTTGTGCAGGTCGTTACGATTACAGTGACACAAAATATGTCCGTGTTATTTGCTGATTTGTGAAATGTATTATTTTTTAAAAAAAACGCATTAAAAATGACAATATTTTTTACATTATCCTGTTTTTTATTATTATTTTTTAGTAATTTTATAGGAAGAAAAAAATCACTTATTCTCCCTCTACAATACAAATATATACATTGTACATAGCAGTGTATTTCTATCAGTATAATCTGCTCATGGAGTCAGAGCCTTCAATGCAGATCAAGTACACAAAACTTCTAAGTGGGCCGCTAACTATGTAACCCTGATTACAACTATGGTGGCACATCCTAATAGTAGATGTAGGAGAACCTCAGCAGATGACTGCGCTATTGCTAAAAGAAATCTCTATACAAAGACCAGCACTGATATTACCACCATACGGTGACATATAGTGGTAGATACCAGTGCTGCAGAACATATAAGAGATTACAGTACAGTTAGTGATGGTGACTTACAGCTGACGGTCTTTCTGATGGAGTTATTCACTTTTCCCATCTTTTCTATCTGGCCCAGACCAACATGACAGCTTCTCCTGCCAGGACTCGGCGGCAGAGATTACAACAAAGACACACAGGGCCGCCATCATTACTGCCCTTACTGGCGTATGGGGCCTGGTGAGCAGAGGGGGCCCAGTCGGACTCCCGTTCTTCTGCTCACCGGGCCCCAGCGGCAGCATTCTGCCAATTCAGTTTCTCTGAACGTGCGTCCTCGGACGGACGTTCACTTTAAATCTATTGCCGGGTGGGAAGCTTCCCGTACCGCAATATTTAACAGCCTCTGGCCAATCACAGGCCGGCGACTGACGCTGCAAGGTAGAAAGTTGGTGTAGTGTAGAAGTTGGGGAAAATTGGGGAATGTGCTCTGTAAGCTGCACTAGATAACTGTGTTATTTTATGCAGAGACGAGTCCTGGCTGGAAGAAGTGATGGCGGTCTGCACTGAATGAAGAGGAAAAGCGAAGATGAAGGACTTCAAATAGAGATGTCACCGGTGAGTCAGTGTATTACCTGTACACTGACACTATACACTACATACTATATACAGGGCTCCTGTGTATAATGTCACTGGTGATCCCTGTATAATCTGTACATTGACATTGTCTGACAGGCAATCTCTGCATGTGTCACAGCTGTCTAACAGCCGTGACATTTGCAGGCGCGGCGACAGTGAATGAAACGCCGAGCACGCCAAAATACTCGGCGAGTACACGAGCGTGTCCGCGGGAAGGGGTTGATGATACATACTAGATCAACACTAGTGGTAATATGTAATCTGGTCATGGTGTGGCGGTATTAGTCCCTTGTATGTGGTATTATTCGGTCACTATGTAGTGGTAATAAGTGATCTGGTCACGGTGTGGAGGTATTTGTCCCTTGTTTGTGGTATTATTCGGTCACTATGTGGTGGTAATATGAGGTCTAGTCATGCTGTGGATTTGTCTCTTGTATGTGGTATTATTCGGTCACTATGTGGTGGTAATATGTTAATCTGGTCATGGTGTGGCGGTATTTGTCCCTTGTTTGTGGTATTATTGGTCATTTTAAAAAATGGATGTGACCCATTCCCTTAAATAAAAATATACCTAAAAAGAATATTGGGTATTATAAGAAATGTTTAATAGGTTTGAGTAGAGTAGGGCACAGCCAGAAGAGTCTACTTGTTGTGGTGGCAGCTTAAAAAATCTTTTGGCCAAAACAAGTTGCTGGCCATGTATGTCATCTGGTGTTCGATGGGAACTGTTAATTAACCCCTTAAGGACCGAGCCATTTTGTACATTAATGACCGGGCCAATTTTTTCAATTCTGACCACTGTCACTTTGTGCGGTAATACCTCTGGAACTCTTCAACGTATCCCCTTGATTCTGAGAATGTTTTTTCGTGACATATTGCACTTCATGATAGTGGTAAAATTTATTTGATATGACTTGCGTTTATTTGTAAAATAAACAGAAATTTGTTGAAAATTTTGCAATTTTCAAACTTTGAATTGTTATGCCCTGAAATCAGAGAGATATGTCACACAAAATAGTTAATAAATAACATTTCCCACATGTCTACTTTACATCAGCACAATTTTGGAGCCAACATTTTTTTTGTTAGGGAGCTATAAGGGTTAAAAGTTGACCAGCTATTTCTCATTTTTCCAACAAAATTTACAAAACCATTTTTTTTAGGGACCACATCACATTTGAAGTCACTTTGAGGGGCCTTTATGACAGAAAATACCCAAAGGTGACACCATTCTAAAAACTGCACCCCTCAAGGTGCTTCACAGGAACTGAAGCAATGAGGAAGAAAAAAATTAACATTTAACTTTTTTTCACAAAATATTAAATTTAGACCAATTTTTTTTTTATTTTCACAAGGGTAACAGATAAAAATGGACCCCAAAATGTATTGTGCAATTTCTCCTGAACATGCTGATACCAAATATGTGGCGGAAAACTACTGTTTTGGCGCACGGCAGGGTTCGGAAGTGAAGGAGCGCCATTTGACTTTTTGAATTCAAAATTTGCTGGAATAATCAGCAAACGCCATGTTGTGTTTGGAGAGCCCCTGATGTGCCTAAACAGAGGAAACCCCCCACAAGTGACCCCATTTTGGAAACTAGACCCCTCAATGAACTTATCTAGATTTGTAATGAGCATTTTGAACCCCCAGGTGCTTCACAGAAGTTTATAACATAAAGATGTGGGAAAAAAAAAAAAAATTACAAAAATTTTCTTTTAGCCCCTAATTTTTTATTTTCACAAGGGTAACAGGAGAAAATGGACCCCAAAAGTTGTTGTGAAATTTCTCCTGAGCACGCCGATACCCTATATGTGGCAGAAAACCACTGTTTGGGCACATTTTCCGGCGCTCTAAGCTGAGCACTTACTTTGGGGTTTCCATCTAAATCTCCAAATGACGTGATTCTGATGAAAACTTGAGGAATCCATTCACTATAATGAGATGAGGCAGCAGAGTTACTCTGGACTCCATTGGGACTCGCGTTATTCTTATTTTCAGAGGTGCACCAAATTGTTGCTGACTGCGCTTTTATTTACGCCCAAAAAGATGAACACCGCCGGATCATAGGCCAGATGCTGTCCCCAGTGCCTCCATCTGTCTCATTACATGAAATCTTCCGCCAGGAGTCCGTCTGAATCACGTATTTCAGAGATTTACACGGAAACCCCGGTGTAAGCGCTCAGCGCAGAGCGCAGGATAAATGTGCGCCGAGCCATACTGCGATCTTTGGGAGGCAGAATACACAAATCAGCAGCAGGTGAAGAATTGGTTTTATTTATTTTTTTTGCAAAAACTAATGTTTGCCTTTCCATATTTAGAGAGCTATAATTTTTCCATATTTCGGCCGACAGACTCATGTGACGGCTTGTTTTTTGCGGGACGAGTTGACGTTTTTATTGGCACCACTTTTGGGCAAATTACATTTTTTGATCACTTTCTATTCAGATTTTTGGGAGGCAGAATGAACAAAAAACAACAATTCAGGATTTTTCTTTTGTTGTTACTTGTGTGATAAAATTGATAAGGCAGCTTTATTCTTCGGGTCAGTACATTTACAGCGGTACCACATTTATGTAATTTTATGTTTTTGCGTTTTTACATAAAACTTTTATAGAAAAAATAATTATCTTTGCATCGCTTTATTCTGAGCGCTGTAACTTTTTAATTTTTCGGATGATGCAGCTGTATGGTGGCTTGATTTTTGCGGGACAAGATGACGTTTTCAGCGGTACCATTTTTATTTACATTCGTCTTTTTGATTGTGTTTTATTTCACTTTTTTCTAGCGGTATGATGAAAAGTCATAGTTTCTAATGTTTTTTTTTTACGCTGTTCACTGAAAGGGTTAACTAGTGTGACACGTTTATAGATCGGGTCGTTCCGGACGCAGTGATACCAGATATGTGTACTCTTTTGTTTATTTTATTTTTTTTACCTATAAATTTGTATTTATTAGTGTAATATATATTTTTTTTTTACATTTTTTTTTTTACATTTTTACAATTTTTTTACATTTTTTTTTTTCAACTTTTTTACTTAGTCCCACTATGGGACTTTCACTTTTTTCATAGGTATAATGTACTGCAATGCACTAGCATTGCAATACATTACACCTATATTGAAAGCTCCTGAGACCATGCTGTGCATTGGTCTCAGGAGCTTTCTGTAGCCTGGTGACCTGGGGGTCGTCATGATGACCCCTGGTCACCATGGCAACGGTCGGGCCCCCGCAATGACGTCACAGGGGCGCCGACCTGAAGGCAGAGGGAGTTCCCAGCCCTTTGCCTGCCTCCTGAACACTGTGATCGCTCTCGATCGCAGCATTCAGGGGGTTAACAGCCAGGGGCGGCGCTGAAACCGCTCCTGGCTGTTTAGTGCCGGAGCTCAGCCACAGGCAGCGCTGAGCTCCGGCACTGATCGGGCAGCAGACGCTGAAATTTCAGCGTCTCTGTGGCGCCCCTGAGGGTTCGACCGCCACAGGTATGCTGCACTTCTCTAATGGAGTGTGGTGTTCCTCCTCTGAGGTAAGAACAGTGTGATGATCAGGACTCCACCTCCACATCCAACACCACATTTCTCCACCAGAGGGGGCTAGAATGCACTAGGTGCTGCCCTCCTGGTTACAGGGAGACTGGGGAACCAAGAGTTAGGGGAACCATTTTAGTGGGTGAGGGTGGAAGACTCACATTTTAGTGACACTTTAAATTTCATATTTAATAAAAAGCCATTTTTGGTTGCATGTCTTTGACTGTCTTTGCATTGTGATCTCCCACCCTGAACGTGGATCCTGTGTGGACCTGCAGCGGATGGAGACACAGCCCTCGTACATTGGCCTTGGGTCTAGGGGCAGGTTGTAGACAAGGAATATCTCAACCCGGTCAGGGACCATGATCAAGAAGGCCAGGAGCTTAGGAGTGTAGCTCCACAGCAAATGGATCCCAGGGAGGATGCAGACGGAGCGGTATACGCCACCTGTCCTCGCCAACCTGATCTATTCAGAGGGAGTCCGGCTGCAAGAGGGGTACCGGCCCCCGACACTGCAACTCTATGTCCTGGTCGGGAAAGCCCGGTAGGCCCTGAGGATCCCACCGTGTATCGGAAGGAGCAGAGCTGCCACCCGTGCCCTTTTTCTGAGAGGAGTTCAGAGGGAGACCCGGCCTATCAACACACACGGACGGGAAAGCACTCGGCCTGTAGTTTAGGAACACTCTGGTGGGGGGTCCTGATTGAACGCTGGACTTACTCGGAGGTTGTCGGACCCCCGTCTCTGGTGACCGCAGAACTCCGCGAGGAGCAGGGAGTTGCCTTCCTTCTGCCATCTCTTCTGTGAGTAAAGCCTTGGAAGTTCACCCCTATGGCCTCCGGACTCTTTATTCTGCGCTACACCGCACTAGGCAGACTTCCTAGACTACTACCCCCGTCATTCCTGGTCCTCTGCCCTGAGGCCCTGCTCCGCCTGGTGTCCTTCACCAGGTGCCACAGGTGGCGTAGTCGTAATCAGCCACTCGACCCGGATAAGCCCACACCATCCTTCTTTTTTTAATGCGACGGCCCTGGGCATGGAGCGGGTCCGGGCCACGGCTGCACCCCATCTCTCCATCACAGGACCCGACTCCGAGTCCCTCATCTCCCAGGGTAAAAGAAAGGGCTTCCACGGCTGGGCGTCGCATCTCCTGTTCCATCATGCTGTGATCGGTCAGTCAGATTGACTGACCGATCGCAGCGATCTGGGTGCAGGGACCGACGGCACAGGTCCCTGCACCCCTTCTCGTGCCACTCAGCTGTCACGGACAGCTGTCAGCACTGAACTGGCCAGTTCAAAGCTATGTCGGACACAGCATGGCAAGGAGCGGTAACTTACACCCGCTCATGCCATGAGCGTTATGGGGTTATTGAGTGATTGGCGAAGATGTTGTGCAGAAAGTAGAGTTTTTCCAAGAGTTGGCGGTGGGACTGTGGAAGGTTCGAGGGATGGAGGCGGAGCTGGGGTGGGGCCTGGGCGGAGTCTCAAGGGGGCCTGAAATTTTTGCAAGTATGGGGCCCCGAAATTCCTGGTGGCAGCCCTGAAGACACATACAGTTATATGAAAAAGTTTGGGCACCCCTATTAATCTTAAGCTTAATGTTTTATAAAAATTGGTGTTTTTGCAACAGCTATTTCAGTTTGATATATGTAATAACTGTTGGACACAGTAATGTTTCTGCCTTGAAATGAGGTTTATTGTACTAACAGAAAATGTGCAATCTGCATTCAAACAAAATTTGACAGGTGCATAAGTATGGGCACCCTTATCATTTTCTTGTTTTAAATACTCCTACCTACTTTTTACTGACTTATTAAAGCACTTTTTTTGGTTTTGTAACCTCATTGAGCTTTGAACTTCATAGCCAGGTGTATGCAATCATGAGAAAAGCTACTTAAAGTGGCCACTTGCAAGTTGTTCTCCTGTTTGAATCTCCTCTGAAGAGTGGCATCATGGGCTCCTCAAAACAACTGTCAAATGATCTGAAAACAAAGATTATTCAACATAGTTGTTCAGGGGAAGGATACAAAAAGCTGTCTCAGAGATTTAACCTGTCAATTTCCACTGTGAGGAACATAGTAAGGAAATGGAAGAACACAGGGACAGTTCTTGGCAGGCCAAGAAAAACATCAGAAAGGCAGAGAAGAAGAATGGTGAGATCAGTCAAGGACAATCCTCAGACCACCTCCAGAGAGCTGCAGCATCAACTTGCTGCAGATGGTGTCACTGTGCATCGGTCAACTATACAATGCACTTTGCACAAGGAGAAGCTGTATGGGAGAGTGATGCGAAAGAAGCCGTTTCTGCAAGCACGCCACAAACAGAGTCGGCTGAGGTATGCAAAAGCACATTTGGAGAAGCCAATTTCTTTTTGGAAGAAGGTCCTGTGGACTGATGAAACCAAGATTGAGTTGTTTGGTCATACAAAAAGGCATTATGCATGGCGGAAAAAAAACACAGCATTCCAAGAAAAACACTTGCTACCCACAGTAAAATTTGGTGGAGGTTCCATCATGCTTTGGGGCTGTGTGGCCAATGCCGGCACCGGGAATCTTGTTAAAGTTGAGGGACGCATGGATTCCACTCAGTATCAGCAGATTCTTGACAATAATGTTCAAGAATCAGTGACAAAGTTGAAGTTACGCAGGGGATGGATCTTTCAGCAAGACAATGATCCAAAACACCGCTCCAAATCTACTCAGGCATTCATGCAGAGGAACAATTACAAAGTTCTGGAATGGCCATCTCAGTCCCCAGACCTGAATATCATTGAACATCTGTGGGATCATTTGAAGAGGGCTGTCCATGCTCGGCGACCATCAAACTTAACTGAACTGGAATTGTTTTGTAAAGAGGAATGGTCAAAAATACCTTCATCCAGGATCCAGGAACTCATTAAAAGCTACAGGAAGAGACTAGAGGCTGTTATTTTTGCAAAAGGAGGATCTACTAAATATTAATGTCACTTTTCTGGTGAGGTGCCCATACTTATGCACCTGTCAAATTTTGTTTGAATGCAGATTGCACATTTTCTGTTAGTACAATAAACCTCATTTCAAGGCAGAAACATTACTGTGTCCAACAGTTATTACATATATCAAACTGAAATAGCTGTTGCAAAAACACCAATTTTTATAAAACATTAAGCTTAAGATTAATAGGGGTGCCCAAACTTTTTCATATAACTGTATGACTTCTCACATTTCAGCCATTTATCCCCAACCTCCATAGATGCCTCATCCTGCTGATATCCCAATGCTGATCTGCTGTTGCCATATGTGTCCCTATTACTGCACCTGCTGTGTGGTTTGGTGTGCCCTCTATTTTTCCTCCTACTGGAGCCCTAGATTCCCCTTTCATTTCATTCATAAAGTATGATGGTCCTACTGTGCCTCACCCCTCATCTGCCCCGGAAAAGTATGGTGACTCCAACACAGTATGATCCCCCAACTGTGACCCCCAAACAGTCCTCCATGCACTATAATGGGCCTACATACAATATAATGGCCCCACACCTCTCCACACTGTATAATGACTCCCATGATATAGTTGAACTTGCGGGGGACCCCCAGCTCACGGGCCCCATAGCGGCAGTGCAGAGAGATCATGTCTCCCTGCTCTGCTGTTGAGTTTAACTGTATCGGCGTATGCTGATACAGTTAAAAGTAGTGTAGTTCCGGGTGGGCCCCTCAGAGCGCGGGGCCCGGGGCGGCTGCAGCCTCTGCCCCCCCTCCCCAGTAGCTACGCTACTGCTCTGATGTGACAGGACAGTGCTGTTGAATCTGGAAAGGTTGGGAGATATGCATCACACTGGTAACGCTCCTTCATGTACAATAATCTCTGAGGCAGAGTTATCTTCCAGGCAACATCTGTCCCATAGCCTGGAAGAGATGTGGAAAAGATGTGGAAGAAGCGATAAAAGATGATATATCAGCAACAAGGCAGCTAATAGAAGGCATACAGGTAGCACTTTTTTTTAGCATTCTATAACCAGTATAGGGAGGAGACAGATACACAGCAAGGAACATTGAACTTCTGGTCCACCCCAAGGATGCACCATGTGCCTCATTAGCACATCCGAATTAAGAGCATTTTTTGTTAAATGCAGCAACAGATGTGGACACTAAAGGTGCAATTTTTATTAGGGCTATGTCCCCTACAAGGTGCGGTGCTTGGTTTGAGCAGTTATTTTGTGCAGACGGACTACCATGAATAAGTACAGTGCATTGATTAAACCTAATTACCTCTTACCTCATCTGCTGCTGTTTCTTTAAAACCCTCTGTAGACTCTGCAGATTGGTCTCTGCTTGAGGCAATGGCAGAAAAGGAAAATGTCCACCTTTCTCCATTTATGCATGTAGTCCACCTTTGTTGTATTGAATGCATCATATGTCTGATGTTCTTCTTTGTGTTACCAGAGAGAACATAATGACTCTTAAAAGCTGCTTCTTAGCTCCGGGAAGATTAAGAGACTCGGTAAATCTTGTCACCTTCCTTCTGGTCCTGTCACCCTAAGGACAGGCATCATAATCATATTAACGCCTTAACTTTCCATCCAGCCGACACCTTTAACTTTGAATAAACCAAGATAAAACCATTTTACGTTCCGATACTCCCGAGGACGTTTAGTATGCTTTATGGTATTTGCCAAACATTTCTTATCATTGCGTCATTGTCACTCATTGTGGCACTTTTGGGAGGATTTCCACTCAAAACATAATTTTGGCAATATATTAGAAAACCCCAAATCTGAAAAGATTTGCTATCATGTTTATTTTACTTAGAACTACATATACTGACTTATTTGTGGCAATTTTTTTTTAAACTAACACCAGGTACCCCGGACATAAAATCCGGGTTGTTAGTCTACTAACCTGGAACCCCGGGGGAACTCAAATCCAAATACAGTGGAATACTTTGAAAGAGCCGGAAGCGGCCGTCTCACGACTCCATTACTCACTCTGCCGTCAGAGGCTTGGCGCAGGCATGATGGCGTCAATTTATTATGATATGGAATGTCCTGCAGTCCCATTCTGGAGTTTTGTAGGCTGAAAGTCTTAAAGGGAATCTGTCAGCGATGTAACCTGACAGCAGCATGATGTGGGGGCAGAGACCCTGATTCCAGTGATGTATCACTTAGTTTACTGGGTGCAGCAGTTGTGATACAATCACAGTTTTCTCTGCTGCAGATCTAGCAGAGATCAGAATGCTGAGCCCTGTATAACACACCATTGATTGGCAGCTTTCTGTGTACACTGTACATTGACAGAAAGCTGCTAATTAGTGGGGGAGGTGTGGTTGAACCAGGAGACACAAGACACCTAGTCCTGTAGTGATAATCTCCTGCTGATAAAACATTGATTTTATTGAAACAGCAAAACACAGCCTAGTAAATGACACATTGCTGGAATCAGGATCTCTGTCCCTACATCATGCTGCTCTCGGATTACATAGCAAAAACCTGCAGATTCCCTCTAGGGTAGCTATAATTTCAAGTAACTTTTCACAATGAGCTGTCATATGTGTGTACTTGAGAAATATCACTATCTTTGGCTATTATACACTGCATTTTTACCAGTTTTCCCTCTGCATGCTCTATCTCTTAATTTGCACTTGACTCTGAGCTGGTGAGTGTAGATAAGCTGCTATGATGTCTCCCATACACATTACAACACAAAGGGAAAGATTCTGGCTCTTCATTTTTTAGCTCACAAAGAGAAGTAGCAGCATGGAGGAAATTATGCAGCAGTACTGAGCTGTGTATAAGTGAATCCAGCTCTGTATTGAATTAAAAGGCTTATTAGAAAGCTCAGCGTGATCTTTCTTTGCCCTCCTTCTGCATGTCATGTTTCTGGGTTTGAACCCTTGAGGTTGTCCTTTATGGTCGGCTCTGGGATCTTTTTCTATTTCAGCACACTTTCCCTTCTGTAGGTAATTTGCACTCTGCTCTGCCCTCCGGTTCTTTAGGAGGAACGTGAAGTGTTTGACGGCCTTTCAGGCACTATAGGTTCTAGTCGCCATCGTCTAGTCTGTGGTTAGGGCTATCTCAGCTCATGCAGGAACCAATAGGGACTGCGGGGTCAGGATCTCTAGTCTGTACAGGAACTGGCAGGGTCAGTTGCAGTTTTTAATGTGTGATCTATTTTCCTGAGTGAGTTGCTCCACTATCATAACATGCATGTGTTCTCACTCTGCTCTTCACTCCCCCTGCCCACTCCAAGTTCTTATGCCATTTCTCCCCACAGGGACCTTATCTGATAGATGTAAGTGGTTTTGCAGAATCTATAAATATCTGGTCTATCAAGACATAAAATTAATTAAAAAATGTCAAAAAAGAGAGAAAGGCCACGGCCCCACTATCAGTATTTGGTCAGTATTCGATCAGTATTTTTTCTCAGGAGTAGAAGCCAAAACCAGGTGAGGAACAATCAGAGAGAAGGTATAATAGTAACAAGTCACCAATTCTGCATTTATCACCCACTCCTGGTTTTCGCTCCCACTCCTGAGAAAAAATTCTGACCAAATACTGATAGTGGGGCCGTGTCCAAATAATCAAAATACCAGAATTTGGTTTTTCACTCACCTCATCACCCTGAAAAAAAAAGCAACAAAAAATGAACAAAACATCCCTCGCACATCTACAATGACGGAAAAATAAAATCTTTATGGATCTCTGAAACTGCGACTTATCGAAGCTTTTTAGACTATGTTCACATGTTGCCTTTTTGCTGCGTTTTTTTTCCCGCAGGCAAATCCTGCTCTCTTGTCGGTAAAGAAGCAGCGTCAAAAAAGCCGGTTTTGTTGCGTATTTGTCAGGGTCCATTTGTCTCTTGTGCATGCTGATAAAGTTTAGTGCATAAAAAAAACAGGATTCAACTTCCTCAAGTTTTTGCACCAAAAACGCAGCAAAACCTGAGACCTGCATTTTTTGCTGCATTTTTTGCATTACCAATTGCTTTCTACGGGTGAAAAAAGCTTGCAAAAATGCTGAAAGAAGTGACATGCTACATTTTGCAAAAACGCAGCAGTTTGCCAAATCAGTCAAGGAAGAAAAAAAACAATGTGTGTGCATGAGATGAAATCTCATAGACTTTGCCGGTACTGTACAACGCAGCTTCAAATTTGCCTGAAAAAAAACAAAGCAAAAAAAATGCTTCAAAAACGCAACGTATGAACAAAGCCTTATGCCAGAATACTGGCGTAAAAGCTTCGATGAACCAGGCCTTTGGTTTTCATGCCAAACCGCTCACCCTAGTATTTAAAAGCTGAACACCTAAAAATGTTTTGTTTGTTTTTTAACATTTTTTATATTTTATACCTTAAAAAATGTTTACATTTTTTTTACCTGTTCCTGAAATCTTCCGCATCCTAGTTACGTATGAGAAATCTGATGACACATTAATTTCAAAAACTGACACAAAGATGGTATTGGTACTATAAAATGCAGTGTTTTTAATGCACTAAAAAATGCAGCGTATGAACATACCCTAAAGCTACATTCCCACGATGAGCTTTTGGTGCGTTTTTGATGTTGCAGAATTTCTGTACCTATTGTTCAAACTTGTGTTTTTTCATTGTGTTTTTCTGTATTTTTTTAATATGCGTTTTTATTGCTTTTTTTTGGCTGTTTGGTATGTCATGGTTTAAATAAAGCTGCTTTGCTTTTGATACTTCTTGTTTTTTTGCTTTGACAAAACTTTTTTGCTATACTTCGATGCGGATTACATGCATTTTTGCCATGGAAACGCACTAAAACACATGTGCGTTTTTTTGCCTGCAGAACTTCCGCACCTAATGCAAGTCTATGGGGAAATTCCGTACAGAAAACTCAACGTATTCGCAAGAGAAGTTGACATGATGTGGAATTGAAAAACGCACCGCAGGTCAGTTTATGCAGCGTTAAATAGAAGCCCAGTGGGAGAGAGATTTCTATAAATCCCATCCACTTTGCTAGAACTGTAAGACGCTGCATTTTTGATGGAGCAAAAACACAGAGCGTCAAAAACGCACCAAAAGCTCATTATGGGAACGTAGCCTAAGAGTTCAAAGTATTTGTTAGATGTCTCACAATTAAAGCACATGAACATTCTGGAAGCCGGTAGAGATATGTGAGACACGAGTAGCCATGGGCACCTTTACTACTACACCTGAATCTCATTATTTTAGTTGAGCGATGTGGGTATAAATACCAGTTACT
Source organism: Phyllobates terribilis (assembly GCF_046119375.1). Lineage (NCBI taxonomy): Eukaryota > Metazoa > Chordata > Amphibia > Anura > Dendrobatidae > Phyllobates > Phyllobates terribilis. The sequence goes on from NW_027362773.1 coordinate 111,780,774, forward strand.
TTCCACTGAACCTTGGATGAAGAGGATCTGTGAAATCATCTTGGTGATAGTTGTGCAATGAATGTTTGACATTTATTTGTTGTGGTAACTTTTTGCTACTCTTGTATACTTTTTTTTTTCCTTGCTGTTTTAGCCTGATTTGTGTTGTGTTACCCTTTATTGTAAATTTGTATTTTGATATCAGACTAAGCTTGCAGTCATAATAATTTTCCATCTAATATTTTATACTATGGTGTATATGTATATACAAATATCAAAAAAAAAATTGTCTTCCCATTGACTAATATTGTCATAGCACAAAACGCCTGAGTGGTCAGCTCGCTTCTTTTGGTGTTTTTGGAAACTGGAAGTTGTTAAAATGCCTGAACGTATGAACACCAATGTTGTTTGAGTCTACGTTCCCTGATGAGCTTTTGGTGCATTTTTGACAATGCCGAATTTCTGCACCTATTAAAATTTGGTTACTTGCGGTTTTTCATTGCGTCGTTGACTGTTTTTTTTTTTTTTGTTTGTTTTGTTTTTTTGTCGCTTGTTGGTGTTATGCTTTACATAAAGCTGCTTTGTTTTTTATATTTCCTGGTATATGGCTGAAAAAACTTTGCTATACTTAGGTGCGGATTACATGCATTTTTTTTTCGTGTGTGTGTTTCTGCTGTGGAAACATACTAAAAAAGCATGTGCGTGTTTTTCTTTTTTTGTTTTTTTGCTGCAGACTTTCAGCATCTAATGCAAGTCTATGGGGAAAATCCACCCAGAAAACTCAGCATACCTGCAAGAGAAATTGACATTATGTATGTATGTATAATTTTATAAAAAAAACACACAGTGGGCATGAGATTTCTATAAATCCCATGCACTCTTCTGGAATTGTAAATAGGGTACGTACCCTATCAGTAATTGCAATCTGCAGCGCCCAGATGTTGTAGCATAGTGGATGGGGTTTCAAGAAATCCCATGCCCACTATGTCTCCGTACTCCTGTGGATCACCCGCAGACACGGACATGCGGCGCATCTTTACAGACGGCAGCATGTCAATTTCTCTTGCAGAGACGCTAATGTATAAGATGCGATGAATGGTTCAATGAACACATGCGGACTCACCTGCGTGCAGCGCTTTGGACGCAGCATAAAGTATGGTTCGTTCAAAGCGCTGCCAATACCGACCGTGTGCACATACCCTAACGGTTCTGATGCAGCGTAAAAAAAAAAAAAAAACACCAAAAGCTCATCGTGGGAATGTAGCCTTACAATACAAATAAATATAGAGTCTTTCAAGAATCAGTAAGTTGCAATATATTCCTTATGTGAACCAATAAAAAAAATTGCACATTGTATTGCAGCGTGCACATAATGTCAACGAATAAAATATCATAATATTTATCCCAGACAGAAAATTGTATTGCTTAAGAATTGACAGCTCTTTAAAGGTGGGGAGAAAAATGTAAAAAGAGAGGCTGTCAACTACCCCCCAGGGCCACAACGATCTGGGTATAAACATACCTACAATACTTTGCAGGAAAGGTGATAATGTGCTGATCGGTGGCGGTTGGCTAGCTAGGACCATGGAGCGGATGTGCACATACCTGACCGCCTCTCTATTCATTCTTTGCCGTATAAAGCTGCGCCAAAGGGTTAAAAGTGCCCAATTCTACTGATCAGTGAGGGTCCCAGCGATCAGACCCCCACCAATCAATAGATTGTTTTCAATGGAGAGTCCCTTTAAATATGGCCTCTATGCTAGGCCACTGATCAGCAGGTTCTCGGTGTGCTTCCATTGGGGAATGTGAAAATCCCCAAGTTATTTGATTTCAAGGGGCATTTTTATTTTAGAGCTGTGCACAGCTACAAGACAGATGATTCCTTATTTTGCAGTTTACTGACTCTCATTTGTGCACAAACAGCCTGGTAAGAATAGTTCTCCTGTTCGCACCAAACATGGCCACCAAAACATCCGCGTCACACCGAGAGCAGTTTTTTTCAAAGTAGAAAGGAACAAACATTTTTTTTTTCCTTTTTTACGTTTCGGAAACGAGTGTTAATTTGTCCCCGATCCCTGGCGACTTCCCGCAGTTCGCATACTTGTTTGAATCGATCTACGAGGGAATGCGACGTCAGGGCCGCTGATTGGCTGCTGCCTAGGACGGGAGCACGCGCACTCATCAGGGCGTTCCATCAATTACGTCATTTGGGTATTTCCGCAAAGCTTCAAGGGACTGTCTGCCATTTCTCGCGTAAGAGGGGGGCGTGGGTTTAAAGAAGCCAAAGTGAAGTGGAAGGAGAAGAATTGATTTCGATAGCTACAACTGTTAAATTCAGGACGTAAACGGTTCTCCCCTATATCCCGGCCTTGAAGGGCTGACTGCACTGAATATGGAGGGTAAGGGGGGGATTTAGGGAGTGGGAGTCTGTGTGTCGGGTACAATCCCTGTAGCTGGGCCTGCTCTATGGGCTTTCAATACTGTTTGGAAGTTGTCTTTTGGGAGCTGATTATACCTTCTCTATGGTTGTGTGTTTGTAACATTGTGTGGATGGTTGTAGAAATGACACAAGTTGTTGGCTCGATGCTCCAAAATAGCAAACTTGTCTCCAGCTGCTGCTCCTCCTCCTGAAATGTCTTATTATAGGCAGAATCCATGGAAATACTTCAATCTGTTACTTTTGTTTACTAGAATTGTTATCATTTGGCTGAATATTTGTAAATATTTTATCTTTTTTATTGTTTATTCAGTAAATATTGGGTGGAGTATTTGTAAATATTTTACCATTTTGAAAGCAGGTGATGAGTTACTTTTCCTGTATCTTTAATTTCCCTGCTAAATGCACCTCACCCCCCACGTATGTGTCCTGTCCGTGGTTTATGTGGCCACTAAAAAATCTTGGAAACAATTGTTTTTTGATCAGAGTCCCGGATCTGAATTATTCATACACTTTAGCTTTTTTAGGCCTCGCTCAGATGTATGTGTTGTGGTATCTGAAAAAAAAAACCAAAAAACGATACAAGTACCCATTATAATCTATTGGGCTGTTCACATGTCCATGTTTTCTCAGACAGTGACTGTACAAAGCACATGGAGACGTTTTTGTTTTTCCGGCAGCACAGACAACAAGGGCCAATACAAGTCTATGGTTTCCGTGAAAAACACGTACAGGACACGGGTGTTTAAAATTGCAAAGGCTAGCAGAAGCTATATATATAACCAGGGATGCATCCTTTTGTTATAGACAGCGCCTGCGCGCTGTGGCCAGAGTCAGAAGGAGGCATCCAGACCAGGAGGAAGACGAGTCTGGCGCCGGAGTCAGCGATTGCGCCTAGCGTGATCTCTATCCCTATTTTGTTGAAGACAAACTCGCACACAGTGTCTTCAACAAAATGGCGCCGGATAGCGTGGTGTGTATATGTGTGTGTGTGTGTGTGTGTGTGCACATGCTGACTCCAGCGCCATTTTATTTAAATATTTAACGCAGACGACGCGCTTCAGGGGAAAGGTGAGTAGGAGTGTTTGTTTATGGATGGACGGATCAGCAGCGCTGACAGGAACGGGGGGAAGAATATGCAAGGATGGGAGCGCATGCTGGCGGGGAGAATAAAGTTAATTTTCTCCCTGTGGAATTTGGCTATTAATCTGCAGATTAACCGCACATCTGCAGGTTAACAGCGTTATTTCTGGTGACAGGTTCCCTTTAAAGTTGTAGCACAATACCTCCAATAAAATGGCGCCGGGCTCGGCGTGTGCGCATACCACGCTATCGAGCGCCATTTTTTGAAGACCCTCTGTCTGTGATTTTGCATGTACAGCATCCTCAATAAAATGGTGCCGGATAGTGCGGTATCTGCACACTCTGACTTCGGCGCCATTTTATTGAAGTACTACAATGTCAACATAGTGGTGCGCACCCATCGCCATTATCCCTATTGCCGGCGCGTGCTCATGGTTTTGTTGACATTGGCGCCATTTTATTAAGGTAATGTACTACAGAGTCAGAGCATGCACATATCGTGATCTCCGGCTCCATTTTATTGAAAACACTGTAGATGCTAATTCTCAGACTCGGGGTCTTAAAAATGGCGCTGGAAATGTACCAATAAAATTGCTCGACAACCGGGTGTAGAACAGGTTCAGTAGCGTGTGTGTGTGTGTAATTTTTTTAATTTTTTTATTCATACATGAAAATCACTGATAGTAAAAGCTGACATGCTGATGACACGCGGACCATTTATTTGCGAATGTAGAAATTTACTGACGTCTGGATAAACCAATCCTCATGTATATATTGACACTTGGGTGATTCGTTTCCATGTCTCTTGTTAAAGGGTTGTTTTTCTGCAAATTGTGAGACTGACAGCAAGGAACTGGACAGTGTCAGATTGGTTAGACATATCTGCATATAGTAATGCCAGTTTTATTCATAAATTTCCAGGAATAAAAAGGAATATCACACTACAATGTGATGAGAAAATATGAGCCAGAACTATTAATTCAAAGTACAGGCAATCACAAATAGCGACTTGTCCCTAAATGGAACAAACATGCAATTTTTAGTTTTGGTTTTGAGAATGATGGAGCTCGTCTAGTCACATACTTTGTTTTTGAGCTGTCATATGCTGTCACCTTGGAAACCGGGGGCCTAGAAGCGGCGCATAGTGTTACTTATTTTGTTTTTGTACACTTTTATGCTCTATTTATTTTAAAGAATTTCTTTAAACCGATTACGACCAACAACGAAAATATACTTTGGTTTTCGGTACCAGTTTCCGCTCTGCGATGTTCAGTCTTGTTTTCGTCAACCTGATCTCACAGGTGCTGCCAGCCGAAATCCAACAGCAAGGAATAAAGCACTAATGATGGAAGAGGTAAAAATGTCTCTGTTCTCTTAAACAGAGTCCTAGACTATTTCCCAAGAAGGGGGGGGGGGCTGAGAAAAAAAAAATTGTTCTTTAGGTCCATTTCATACATCCATGAAAACCCGAGTACCGATTGCTCGAGGGCCGGTTGTCCGAGGCTGAGCTAACTGCTTCATAAATGTCTATCAAGTAATTAGCAAAGATTGGGAGACCTCGCTGTCAAGTTGCGTCTTCCGATGCAAGAATTGTTGATGACGTTTCAATATTCAATATCGATATTGCAGCACTAATCCAACGGAACTGTTTTTTTTGTTTTTTCTTCAGGAAACTCCGATTCTGCAGCATGTCTTCACATGATCACAACCTTCTGGCCCCCCATAACAGTCAATACATTGTGGACAGCACATTGATTGTCTCCACAGGAGGTTTTTTTTAAGTTTTTTGGTGACAAAATCTTTAGAAAAAGCAGCTAACCAGAAAAAAAAACAACAATGTTTTGTCCACCCAAAACACAAAATTGTTATTAAAGGAAAAAGGCCAAGTGTGGGAACTATCCCAAAGGGGGGAAAAGGCTGGAGATTTATCCTTAAAGGACTTGTCAACTACTCAGAAACCCCCCTTCTAAAATACTGTATTCCCCTCTGTAAAATAAGGTATTCCCCTCTCACACTGGCGCCATTCCAGTGATGTTGGCACCAGGTCTCCTGGCGTTTGCGTGATATTGGCACAATAATCAGTGTCTGCTAATGGGTGGATTCACGCACACTTCCCTTGGACAAAACTTGAGAGTTGGAGGAAAACATGAGAACTGCAGCCCCTTTGCGGTCGCTGATTGGCGGCAATGCTCACATATCATAACAATGTCCTGTATTAAATCTCAAAATCAAACCGTGACTCCAGCGTAGGAGAAAGTGATGATGTTTCACCAATTTGGGAGAAAACTACACTTATCTAGTGGGGACTTGGAATAATGTAACCGGTCTATAGAATAGAATTTCTCTTTTCCTTCTCAACAATTTCAGGTGATCATTCAACCAGCAAGACTTCTTTAAGAAGAAAAAATTACCCCAGCATGTAGCTTCATTTTTTGTCAGCGACGCGAGTGCTCCAGTTCCAGAAGAAGAGCCAGGAAAATGCCTTTACTTACAACTACACAATGCGCATAGAGATGTTGGGTCCATAAAACTAAAGTTTAGTGTGCGCTATATTAAAAGCATAGCTAGCTGAACGTTTGTATTTTTTTTTACACATTAATAAAAGATAAAGTCCTTTTAAAAAATAATTCAGTGGTTACATTACTAATCACAAAGCCCCATAACAATTCTTCAGGTTTTCTGTAAAGTTGTCTTTCTAATCTACCTTCTGACCTTTATACTCTCTTCTGCTCTAAGAGTCTTCATGTAGGTTATGATAAAGATGGTAAATGTCCTAAGAAAAAGTTAAAAAATCATCATCACTTTCCACTTGGGCGATTTTTCTCTTGATTGCAAGGACGACAGCAAATCTTGCCAGAACATTCTCGTTTCTCAGACTTGGGGTGGATAAAACTCGACTTAAGTTGATAAAAATGGTAACCCAGCTAAGACTTCCAAAATGAGAAACCTTTAGGAAAGACATTTCTGTGCTATCAGAACTTAAATGACCGCCCGCGTTCAATTGTGGCCTGAAGTAATTCAAAACAAAGAGGTTGTCCAGGACTATTTTTATTTTTTTTTTGTTTTTACCATGGACCTAAAAACTAGCAGATAGGTAGTTAACAGAGGCAACTACCTGTCTGCTTTACCCGGCGCAGGCTTGGAGAGGTCCCAGACCGTTCCTGCCTGCGATTCAATTCCTCCACATCAACAGAGCAGCTTTTCTTCTGGGCTTCTCTGTCGGCTCCCCGCAATTAGGCTGCGGGGAGCCAACTGTCAATCAGCCTGACGTCGGCAGTCACTCCCCATCAACAGAGCGGAAGAGAAGTGATGTCAACGGAAGCTGCTGAATTGCCGGCAGTAGCGGTCTGTGACCATTCTGTCTTGGCAGAGATTGGCACCGGGCACAACAGGCAGGTAGTTAGCAACTACCTGCCTGTTAGTTCTTAGCCCCATTGTAAAAAAAAATAATCTAAATGGTCCTGGTAACTCCTTTAACATGGACACTTGCCACTTGAAATCAGAAGTGGTCATCCTTAGACTATTATTTATTGAAAACTTTTTTTCATCTTATGGTTGAATTTAGAGGAGGATCCTTTAAGGATGGGTAGCGCAGCATTGAGATCGAGCCATACATACAAGATGTCAGGCTGGTTTGACAAATTTATTTTCAGTGCGTTTGGCTTGTAGAAAAAAAATATATTTTTTTTCTTCGAAATGAGCATACAAAGTTGGAAAAATAGCAGCAACTCTATTAAAACACCATGTAAAAATCTTTTCAGACAACTACTCATTGGCTTAGCTGGAGCTGTGGACATTATTTGCCTCCTGACATCTTAAAGATTTGCAGAAACAAGATTTATCGTTGGTGGTGGGGGGAGGACTCAAAATATCTTTCAGGAGGAGGACATTAAAATACGAAAACTGGTCTCGCCTGTAATTCAGTTATGATGGCATCTATTTATACTTTGTTTTTAATGCTCAATACATTTTTTGCAGACCCTAAACCAGTGTAGTTACTTGGAAGGAACTGCTGAGGTTGTGGGAGAGGCTTTTTATTCTTTGTTCCTGTCCCTACAGCGATCAAGGGCCAACCTCCATGAGATACAGTCCTAGTGGACTCATGAAAACTGAATTATGAGTGAGTAGAAAAAAATGGATAAAGCTAATGATTTCAAAAGTACAAGTAACTTAAATTGTCGGAAACCCTAATGACCTGTGCTATAAACCTAAACAGGAGCATTTTCTTGGCACCGTGGACATGCATTTAATTTGTACTTCTGGCCACCCTCCGGAGCGGATTGGGTGTCGCTTGTCGGACTGTGACCGATCTGAAATTAACTGTCTAGACAGCCTACAAGCCTATGCTACTTGACACAGGCCTTAAGAATGGTCCATCGATGGACTGCAATGTTGGTCGTCTTTAACATTATGGATACTTGCCTTAAGCTGTTCTTCCTCTAAAGAAGATAATTATTGAGTGTGCCTTTGATTACTGACCATATAACGATCTAAGCATACATCCTCACTAGTATCTGACCAACCTTTTTGGGCGGGGAAAAAATGTGAAGAATTAGAAAACTGCTCTAGAAGAGAATTTTATGCGGAGAATAACTGTATTACTGGAATCCGTAGCGTCCTCTGCCTTGGTAGCAGTTGTAGGGGTCTTGGTGGGGATTTCTGAACTTATAGAGATTTGGAACTCAAAATGCATAAACACTAAGTAGAATTGTGATGTAGTGCTTTTTGAACGCCTGGGATAAAAATGAGGCAATTCGAACCTACCAAACTAACAAGGCACTTATATTTGATGGCAACAAACTATCAATCTTTCCCAACTATTCTGCTGAGGATTCAAGCACGAGAAGAACCTTTTGGACATTTATGTGGCTTCTAGCAAGAAAAGGAAAACGCTTTTACTTGATGGACCCTGCAATATTTTTTTTTTCTATCTTTTTTTTTTTTTTTTTTTTTCCTTTATTAAATAATTTTATTGATTATAACGCCAGCATATTCTGCAGCACTTCACAATTAAGCTGGGGCATGTACAGACAATATAAAGTAACAGACGGGTTCTGACCAGAAGTTTGCATATCGCATAAAGGACCTCCGTTCCCGGTGCAGATACCAGCAAATCCTCAGAACTCACAGTGCCTGCGCTGGAAGGATTCTCATGTCTGCGGTCACACAGAGCCACTGCAGACTTGTCATTCTAGACCGGACAACCCCTTTAAGCTAAACGGCATATGATTTTTGCAGGGAGCTACATCCCCTATATAAATGTTTATGCAATTTAATTGGCATTTGGGGGTGACAGACTCCCTTTAGGTAAAAAATTATTCACCCGACAAACAAAATTTTTGCTTGTGCATCAGGTGATTGACAGCCTGTTTTTAGATTTTTGTCAGCATTGTAAATGCACCTCAAAGAGTAACTAAACTTTTATGAGATTTTTTTTTGTTTGTTTTATTCCCAATAATTCTGAGCAGATTGGTGGGGAATCTGGTCCTGAAACTCCCAACCACAATTGAAAAGACCTTTTTAGAAGAGTGCACAGAAAGCGGATGCAGTAGAAAGCCATGATCCTGTCTCCTAAGCTGTGCACTTCCAAGATGTCTTTTGAGAAATTGGTAGGAATCTCAAGACCCATACCCGCACCAGTGTGATCAGAATTAATGAACCTAAACCATATAAGATAACTTTTGGGAGATAAGGTATTTTTAAAATAGTTAAACTACATGCACCTCATCAGTACTGTGGTTCCTATATGGTCCTCATCTGATGATGGCTGGTAACAGCAACTCCTAGTAGCCCTTACCATTGTTAAAGACCTACTGGGAGCTGCGGTTTCAAGCGATATAATTGTATATTGGGCTGACCTGACATTGCAATTGATCGCTGTATTAAACTTGGTGATGTAGTCGTGTACCGATGGTGGTTCTGGTAATATAGTCGTGTAGTCTGTGTGTGAATGCCTATGAGCAGGGGTCTCAAACTCAGCTGGTTATATGTTCTGCACACGGAAAAAAATTTAATTTGGGGGGCCGCATTCTTTGCATGACAAAGTGACATTTTTAGTGATAGCATTTTTTTCTATACACCTTTTGAACTGGTCCTCATCTTGTCGTAATGCCCCGTCCTGGTCCTCATCTTGTCGTAATGCCCCGTCCTGGTCCTCATCTTGACGTAATGCCCCGTCCTGGTCCTCATCTTGTCGTAATGCCCCGTCCTGGTCCTCATCTTGTCGTAATGCCCCGTCCTGGTCCTCATCTTGTTGTAATGCACCGTCCAGGTCCTCATCTTGTCGTAATGCCCCGTCCAGGTCCTCATCTTGTCGTAATGCGCCCCGTCCAGGTCCCCATATTGTGGATATGTCCCCTGTGCCGTTCTTCACATACACATCAGAAAAAAAAAAAGATTCTTCTCACCTGTCCTCGGTTCCCTCGGCGTCCTTTCTGCACGTGCGGCCCACACGAACCATAGACCCCTTGACGATCGCGTCCCGGTCCAGGAGCTGCCGACAACTGCTCTTTAGTTCAGTGTATTGCCGTGCAGAGACCGTCTCTCTGCAATACCAATGCCAGCCGCCGGCCTATCATCTGCGCATGTCAGTGACGTCATACGCCGCTGCGCTGGGACGCAGATGTCTGCTGCTGGCCTATGATAGGCCGGTGACTGGCATTGGTATTGCAGAGAGCCGGTCTCTGCACGGCAATACACTGAACTAAAGCGCTGATGTCCGCTGCTCCTGGACCGGGCCGCGATCGTCAAGGGGTCTATGGTTCCTGCGGGTCGCATGAAGCAGCTGGAGGGGCCGCGTGTTTGAGACTCCTGATCTAAAGGGTATGTGCATACGATGTCTTAGATATCTGCGAATCCTGTGAGTTTTTCAGGCTGAAGACTCTTTAGGAACACTGTCGTGTTTTTTTTCTGTCCTAAAGCGGCTATTTTTGCTTATTTTCCAGCATCTTTTGGCAATCGTGTTTGTGTGTTTTTTGTTTTTATTTGAATTGTATTAAGTACTAGTGAGTGGCTTCCTAGTGATAGCTGCCCAAAAAATGTTGAGGTTACCTATTTTAACCGCTTGGCATCTTTTGAAAACCTGAAGTGGTTAAAAGAAGCTTAAAAGACTGAACATATGAATAGCAAATGCAGACGCTCATTCTTTTTAGCATTTAATTGCCACTTTTTCAGGCGGGTTACGGAACAGATCTGCCTTTTAAATAGATGTTGTGCACACATACTACTAGTTTGACCTATCAGTAGGGGGCGTAACAACTTGAAATCCATAGGGCAGCATGAACGCCAATTTCGGCCCTGCGAGTGAGGGTCCTGCTTGCAAGTTACAATTTATAAAAAATATATATATATATGGGGATGCAATTGTTTAGAAAGAGCTCCTGGGAAGGGAGGAGAGCCAGGCGGAGGTGACCGAGCGGACCGGGAGGACCAGTAGGAGGCGACCGGAGGGACGAGCACAAGAGAGCGCTGTGGCAGCGTGCAGTGCCGGCCAGCGGAGGGTGCCAGGTGGTGGTGATCAGGAGGACCGGTAAGAGGCGACCGGAGGGACAAGCGCGCTGTGATAGCGTGCAGCGTCCCTAGAGGAGGTGAGTGAGGGGCAGGAGGCCACGATAAGCGGCCCTACTGAACCCAAGTGTGTACGGTACTGTATTGTATTTGTATCTGTATTGTAATTGTATTGTATTCCCTAGTCCATATTTAATTGATTACCCCCCCCGTCCATATTTAATTGATCACCCCCGTCCATATTTAAATTGATTCCCCTGAACACCCCCGTCCATATTTAACTGATCCCTCTGACCACATTAAATTGACCCCCCCGTCCTCATTTAATTGATCCCCGACCACCCCCGTCCATATTAAAGTGATCCCCCTGACCACATTTAAATGATTGACCCCCCCCAGCCCATAATTGATTGATCCCCCTTGTCCTATTTAATAGATTCCCCTTGTCCACTTTTACTCATCCCCAGTCCCTATCTATTTGCCTTATCCCCCACCATATTTAATTAACCCCTGTCCATAATTAATTGATTGATTCCCCAGACCACAATTAATTATTTCCCCAGTCCATATTTATTGATATTATTGATACTTATTGATCCCCAGTCCTTAGTTAATTGACCCACCGTCCATACATATTTATTTGCTTTACCCCCCATCCTATTTAATTAAACCCCCTGTCCATAATTAATTGATTGAATCCCTAGTCCACAATTAATTATTTCCCCAGTCCATACTTATTGATCCCAGTCCATAGTTAATTGACACACCGTCCACACTTAATTAATCCACCTGACCCACTCAGCTGATCCCCCGTCCATACTTAATTGATACTTAATTGATCCCCCGTCCATACTTAACTGATCCCGCGCCGATATCTAATCGATACACTTGCACATCCCTAATTGATCCCCGTCCATACACCTATATATAAATAATTGTGTTTTGTACTTGTACATATATACTGACTGTATCCCCATATTTAGAATGACGTCCATGTTGGCCGGAGCCGTGCAGTGTACATCTTGCGCAATGTATGCATTCCCTGAGCTACCGCTCAGGGATCCATACTGCTGCGAGAGATGTGAGCATATCGTGCACTTGGAAGCCCAAATCCTGGATCTAAGTGCTCAGATAGCGGTACTGAGGAGCATCGACAACATGGAACGGAGTTTGCTGCTCACCGAGCAGACACTCAATGGGTCAACACTGGGGGTGGAGCTTAGTGGGGAAGCGCAGGCTGAACAGGCAGGGAGCTGGGTAACAGTTAGAAGGGATAGAGGGAAGAAGTATAGGAAGGCTGGTTCAGAACCGGCATTATTGGAGCACGACAGATCCTCTGACCGCCGGGGGAGTGTATGCTCCAGTAATGAGGGGGAGGGGGGAAGTGTAGGGCAGGCTAGACAGGTCCTGGTAGTGGGTGACTCTATTATTAGGGGGACAGACAGGGCAATCTGTCACAAAGACCGGGATCGCCGAAGGGTGTGCTGCCTCCCTGGCACTCGAGTCCGGCACATCGCGGATCGGGTTGACAGGTTACTGGGTGGGGCTGGCGAAGACCCAGCGGTCATGGTCCACATTGGCACCAATGACAAAGTGAGTGGTAGATGGAGGGTCCTTAAAAATGATTTCAGGGATCTAGGTAGGAAGCTTAGGGCAAGGACCTCCAAGGTAGTTTTCTCAGAAATACTACCAATCCCGCGAGCCACACAGGAGCGCCAACGGGAGGTTAGGGAGGTGAATAAGTGGCTAAAGAGTTGGTGCAAGGCAGAAGGGTTTGGGTTCATGGAGAACTGGGCCGACTTCGCTGTCGGCTACAGGCTCTACCGTAGGGACGGGCTGCACCTCAATGGGGAGGGTGCAGCGGTGCTGGGGAAGAAGATGGCTAATAGGTTGGAGGAGTTTTTAAACTAGAGACGGGGGGGGGGAAACCAAGGAAATAGGTGGGATGTGAGGCAAGCAAGGGGGAAGGGGAGAAGTGAATATAATGAGGGTGGAGAGGGGGGTGGGGATAGTACAGTTAGATCGTTAGAGAAGAATAGGATGCTAAATAACCCCAAAGTTTTATCTTGCATGCTGACCAACGCAAGAAGCCTGACCAATAAGGCGGATGAGCTGCGGGCGCTTATATCGGAGGAGAGGTATGACATCGTAGGTATAACAGAGACTTGGCTAGACGATAGCTACGACTGGGCGGTAAATTTAACAGATTATAGTTTATTTAGAAGGGACCGGAAACAGGGGAAGGGCGGAGGAGTCTGCTTATATGTAAAGTCACGTCTAAAGCCCAGACTAAGGGAAGATATAGGAGAGGGAGAAGAGGGGGTCGAGTCCATGTGGGTAGAGATAGAGGGGGCAAAAAATAATAATAAAATATTACTGGGGGTCTGCTATAAGCCACCCAATATAACAGCGGAGAATGAGAAACTGCTATTAGGACAAATAGACAAAGTAGCAAAACATAATGAGGTGATTGTAATGGGGGACTTCAACTACCCGGATATTGACTGGGAAACAGAAACCTGTAGATCGCAGAAAGGAAAAAGGTTCTTGACAAATATCAAGGATAATTATCTCTCCCAACTAGTGCAGGAACCAACGAGAGGGAAGGCCGTGTTGGACTTAATATTGACTAATAGGCCTGATAGAATAACTGAGGTACAGATAGGGGGGCACCTAGGTAATAGCGATCATAATATTATCAATTTCAAAATGCCCTTCAGTAGGGTTATCAATAAGGGAACAACTAAAACATTAAACTTTAGGAGGGCGAAGTTTGATGAGCTGAAAGAAAACCTTCAACTTATAGACTGGGACAAAGTTCTTAATCAAGGAAATACGAATAGTAAATGGGAAACCTTCAAAATAATTCTGAATACTCAGTGCGAGAGGTATATACCGTATGGGAATAAAAGGGCCAGAAATAAGAGGAAACCAATATGGTTGAATAAGAACGTAAAAGGGGCGTTAAATAGCAAAAAAGAGGCATTCAAGAGATTAAAACAGGAAAACAGTAAGGAAGCACTAATGTGTTACAAGGAAAAAACGAGAACCTGTAGAAAACAAATAAAAATAGCGAAGGAGGAAACAGAGAGACGTATTGCTAGGGAAAGTAGATCAAATCCCAAACTGTTCTTTACGTATATAAATAGTAAAAGGATTAAATCGAATAATATTGGACCGATAAAAAGTGATGAAGGCAAAATCATAGAGAAAGATGAGGATAAAGCTAATCTATTAAATAAATTTTTTTCGTCAACTTTCACAAAGGAAAAAGAACTAACAGGCGAAATGAGAAGTGACAAACTTAATCCTCCACTAAGTATGACAAATCTAACCCAAGCTGGGGTACAGAAACGCCTCAGTAACATTAAAATAAACAAATCACCAGGACCTGATGGCATACACCCACGGGTACTAAGGGAACTAAGTAATGTGATAGACAGACCGTTATATCTTATATTTAAGGACTCTGTTGAGACTGGGTCTGTACCACTTGATTGGCGACAGGCGAATGTAGTGCCAATATTCAAAAAGGGAGCGAAAAGTGACGCCGGAAACTATCGGCCGGTGAGTCTGACGTCCGTTGTGGGCAAAATTTTTGAAGGCTTTATTAATGAGGCAATCATGGAGCATCTTGATGCTAATAATCTATTAACCCCGAACCAACATGGATTCATGAGGAATCGCTCCTGCTAAACAAACCTGATTGACTTCTACGAGGAGGTTAGCTCTCGAGTAGATCAGGGGGAACCAGTGGATGTCGTGTATCTCGACTTCTCAAAAGCGTTCGATAGCGTGCCACATAATAGGTTGGTATACAAAATGAGAATGATGGGGCTGGGGGAAAATGTCTGCAAGTGGGTAGCTAACTGACTAAAGGATAGAAGGCAGAGGGTGGTTATAAATGGAATATACTCAGATTGGGTAAGCGTCACTAGTGGGGTACCACAGGGGTCTGTACTAGGCCCAATGTTATTTAATATCTTTATTAACGGCATAGTCAACGGGTTAAATAGTAAAATATCAATATTTGCAGATGACACAAAGTTATGTAAAACAATTAATACAAAAGAGGACAGTGCAGACCTACAGAGGGATTTGGATAAGCTGGGTATGTGGAGCATTAAATGGCAAATGAGGTTTAACGAGGAGAAATGTAAGGTCATACATATGGGAAGGAAAAACTGAAGTCACCAGTACTCACTGAATGGGAAATCATTGGGGAATTCAGAGATGGAGAAGGACTTGGGCATCTTGATTGATAGCAAACTAAATTGGAGTGCCCAAAGTCAGGCCGCTGCTGTAAGGGCAAACAGGGTAATGGGATGTATCAGAAGAGGTATAGCTGCAAAGGAGGAGAACATTGTTCTTCCACTGTCCAAAGCACTGGTCAGACCACACTTGGAATACTGTGCTCAGTTATGGGCCCCAATATATAGAAAGGATATAAATGAGCTTGAAAAGGTACAAAGGAGGGCAACAAAATTAATAAGGGGAATGGAGGGACTGCAATACCCAGAGAGGTTGGCAAAACTAGGACTATTCAGCCTGGAAAAGAGAAGATTGAGGGGGGACATAATAAATGTGTACAAATATGTTAGGGGACAGTATAGAGATCTTGCCCGGGATTTGTTCAAAAGGAGGGATATTACGGTAACAAGAGGGCACTCACTAAGACTGGAAGAGAAAAGGTTTCAGCACCAGCATAGGAAGGGGTTCTTTACGGTAAGAGCAGTGAGAATATGGAATTCACTGAGTGAGGAGACGGTAATGTCGGATTCACTACACCAGTTCAAGCGGGGACTGGATGCTTTTCTAGATACCAGGCAGATTTCTGCATATACTTAAAAATAGAATAAAATAGTAGGTTGATACAGGGATTTATTCTGACTGCTGGTTTCAGAGTCGGGAGGGAATTTTTCCTCAGGTGAAGATTGGCTAAATCATTTGGGGTTTTTGCCCTCCTCTGGATCAACTTTAGCAATTACAGAACTAACAGGTCGAACTTGATGGACGCAAGTCTTTATTCGGCTTTACTAACTATGTAACTATGTACAGTCCAGCCATCATTTATAATAAATGGCAGCATGTAAAAAAAAAAAAAAAAAAGCTGCAGGATTCGGCCACCAGGCAGTACGAGTACAGTTTATTGAATACATAGAGGATGTGGAGACAGATGACTTAATGGGACAAGATTTTGAGGAAAATTCAGAACAAGGGAACTGGGAAGGGTTAGATTAGTGAAGGGAGGTGATAGGCCTGTCTAAAAAGTTGTGTTTTTAAAGCCTGATTAAAAATGTGGGGGCTAGGTATTAATCCGATCGTCCAGGGTAGTCCATTCCAGAAAACTGGAGCAGCACGAGAGAAGTCTTGAAGTAGAAAGTGGAAGGTCCGGATAATGGAGGATGTTGGACGCTACAGCGATCCCGACAACGATACGACCTGTCGGGGATCGTTGCTGCGTCGCTATGTGGTCGCTGGTGAGATGTCAAACAGTCAGATCTTCCCAACGACGCAGCAACGATGCCGCGACCCATAACGACCTGTATAACTATGCACGCCTATGTGTTTCTGTGTCTGAGTCGTCAACAAGGTCGTTGGTAAGGTGTCAAACACAGCGATGCATGCTACCCAGCGGGGCCTCAACGATCAAAGAAATGTCCAGACCATTCCGACACGACCAGCGATCTCACAGCAGGGGCCTGGTCGCTGCTGCGTGTCACACGTAGCAAGATCGCTACTGAGGTCGCTGTTGCGTCACAAAACTTGTGACTCAGCAGCGATCTCGCTAGCGATCTCTCTTAGTGTGACGGGGGCTTTAGATCGGTGATAGACAGAGATGAGGGAGGAGATATAGGGTGGTGCAGAACTGTGGAACGCTTTGTGTGTGAGAGTGATAAGTTTGTATTGTATTCTGTAGCGGATGGGTAACAAGTGTAATGACTGGCACAAGGTGGGGGCACCAGTGAAGCAGCTGGACCCTGACCGCAGCATTCAGGGCGGATTTGAAAGGAGAAAGTTTGGTAAGAGGGAGACTGATCAGAAGAGAGTTGCAGTAGTCCAGATGAGAATGAATAAGAGTTTTTGCAGTTTCAAAGGTGAGAAAAGTTTGGATTCTGGGGTTTTTAAGATGCAGTAACATGAGCTTAAAACACTAGAGACCGAATATTAATATTCAATCTCGACGCAAAGGTGAACTTTAAATCTCTTAACCTTCATAGCATTCCAACTGTAGTTATATTGTTAACTCCATATTTGTGAGTGATTCAGCAAGATTCTTAACAATGCTCATAATTATTTGTGCAAGCTGTTTCTAGTGATAACAAGCCTTGAAATAGCACATCAAAAGCACCTAAGATAGAATTGTTAAGATAAGTGCGCTGAGAAACCAAAGAACGGCACAAACAAGTTGAAATATAAAACACAAAACTCATGTTCTGCTCTAAAAATGAAGAATGGCGGTAATCTACCGCAACTTTAAAGGATTATTCCCATGTTCATGGTTGATCAGCGCAGGTGCTGGGTGTGGGTTACTGCTTGTAAAAAAAAATTACAATATACTGATTACATTTTATCCCTTACTGTGATATTAACACTTTTCTTAGGTTTACAGCTCATTGCTAGGTGACTGACCAACTCTGCTGCCTTCCAGCAGTGGCCGAATTCTTAACACCCGGAACTCCCGCCGATCAGCCATTCCTGGTGTTGGTGGCAGACGAACTGCTCAGTTACGGAGCTGCACAGATTGTATAATGGCTGCAACTGGGTACTGCACATCCGCCCCTTATTAAAATTAATAGGGGGTGGATGTGCAGTACCCGACCGCTGCCACTATTCCGTAGACGGAGCTCTGATTTCTGCCGACAACAGGAACAGCTGATCGGCGGGCGTGTCGGGTGTTACACCCTCGCCGATCAGACTTTGATGACCTATCCTAACGATGGGCCATCAATGTTAAAGTCCTGGACAACCCCTTTAATATCTTAAGAACGGCTTGCAAAAGTGGCATCCAACAATATCCATCTATGAAGATGGGAATTACCCTTTAAACAAATTTACATCTCAACAGTATATGTTAAATAGCATTGCCTAATATATAGACTAATCTCTAGACCTACCACAATACATATTCATTATTTTTAGCTGCCAATGTCATTAAGACTTTTGAAGAACATTATTTCCACCTATATTTGGAAGTGACTCTCTTTTGCAAGACAATTATTAACCCTTTTTTTTGTGTTTGAGAAAAATCAGACATCCAAGCAATGTAATGATTAAGGACATGGCTCTGAAACGCGTTTCCTACTTTTGCATGAATTATTCCTAGTTGTTCTACAGATCTACAATAAAAATGTATTTTAACAAGAAGCAAAAAAAATCCAAAAATAAAGATTCACCAAATTTAAAACCAATTTTAAATTTTATTCCAAATGTATAAAATAAATAAAATTCCATTAAAAGGAAGGTGTGCCAAATAGAAACTGCAAAAAAGGAAGAAAAAAAAGTCCTTTCATGTGAAGTTTATAGATGCTGACGCGTTTTGAGGCAAACACATCATAGTCATAACCTAAATGAAAGAAATAACTCCATAGTTTACAAACCCTATCGGAGGACACCAAAATGTGTTCAAAGACGTGATCGGGTTAAGCGGACTGATCTGATCTACATTATTAAATATTGTATACTTGTATAACATATTTATAATTGTATGTGTTTTTTTATTTATATGCAAGTTTTTTTTTTTTTTTTCCTTTTCTTTGATTTTGTTAACCTGATAACGTCTTTGAACACATGTAGGAGGGTGTTTTTTTCCGGTGGGGTTTTTCAACTATGGAGTTATTTCTTTTATTTAGGTTTTGAGTAAGAGCTGTTCACCTCGAAACTTCATCAACTTCTATGGATTTAGCACGAAGGGACGACTTTCGCTTTTTGTGCAGTTTCTATTTGGCACACCACCTTTTTAAATGGCATTTTATTTTTATACATTTGGAATAAAATGTAATTTTTTTTAGATGTGCTGGATCTCTATTTTTGGCCTTTTTTTCTTCATGTTAGATTTGGATTCTGTGCACTCATCGAGACAGCGGAGCTGGATGATTCTTTTTTTTCTTAGATGTATTTTAACAAGGCAGGAGTCCTACTGCTGGATCTTATCTCTTCTGACGTCTGAATGAGAGCTTACTTTCAATGATAGAGAGGATAACTGTTGATCGTTGGGGGGGTGCTGAGTGTTGGACCCTCACAAATCTGATATTAACGAACTACCGTCACGTTAGGTCGTCAATATCAAAGTAAGTGGACAATCCCTTTAAAGCTTGCAGCTGGATAGAGTGACTGTGTATGTGCGGTGATCACGTTTTGTTTCTGCACTGTAATGTATTATCCATTACGCCTTCATTATAATTTAATGGTTTTCACAATTTATTTTTTTCCTTCTCTTTTTTTTTAGAAATGATTAATTCTTTTACAAAAGACTGGATTATGTCAAGTAAGAAATTATCTATCATCTTTAAAGGAAATCCCATCATGTTGAAAATGGTATCTGATCTGCAGGCAGGATGTTGTAGAGCAGGAGGAGCTGATCAGATTGTTATACATATTTGTAGGAAACATTTCAGTAAAACTCATTTTATTCACTGAAATGCCTCGTGTTCATATGTAAGAGTCAAGTGGACAGTCCAAACTCTGTGATTGTGCATGCACATATAGCTGTCCGTCATACTAGAAGGAATGTTATTCTCCGGTTGGCCCGCCCGCTGGACTTCCGGTTGGCCCGCCCGCTGGACTTCCGGTTGGCCCGCCCGCTGGACTTCCGGTTGGCCCTTCCACATATAAACACCTGGGATTTCAATGAATAAAATGCAAGTTTTACTGAATTTTAGTGTATCGATCTGATCAGCTCGTCCTGCTTTATAACATCCTGCCTGTGGGTGAGAGACCATTGTCGTCATGACACTGTTTCTTTAATCATAAATGTTGATGTTCTTTCTTTTCTTGGATTTTCTTATTAGGGCTAATGCATCTTGTCTTTCTTTTCTACTTTTAGGCTATGTGCCCACAATGCAGAAATGCTCTGGATTTTTTCCTGAGCGTTTCTGCATCTCCCTGGCAGAAAAAAACGCATGCGGATTGTACATGCGGATTGTACATGCGTTTTTCCTGCCAGGGACATGCGGAAGTGAAGCGTTCTTCACATGCATTTCCGCATGCGGATTGTCAAGCGCTTTCCAAGCGATTTTTAGCATCACTTGGAAAGTGCTTGACAACTTGGTCACACTATATAAATCCATGCAACCGGCATGGATTTATATAGTGTGACCGAAAGAATGGTTAAAAATAAAAAAATAAATCTATACTTACCTTCTGATGGCCCCCGGAGTCTTGCTTCGCTCCATTCTCCCTTATTGGCCGCTCGCGGTACACTGAAGGACCTGCCGACGTCAGCGGTTGCGTGATCCGTCACATGACTATGACGTCAGCGCAGGTCCTCCAGTCCATCGCGAGCTGCCGGCAAGTGAAGACGAGCGCACCGGGGCCGCCAGAAGGTAAATATAATATTTATTTTTTATTTTATTCTTTTTTTTTACAGGTACTATGGTACCCAGGTCCCGAGGAGAGTCTCCTCTCCTCCACACCCGGGTACCATCCGCACATTGAAACGCATGGATTCCGCAGTGATGCGTAATCCATGCGTGTCAATGGCGGCGAAAACGCAGCACTTCCGCAAAATAATTGGCAGTGCTGCGTTTTTTTCCGCAATGATAATCCGCAGTGGAAATTTCTGCAGCATGTGCACAGCACATACGGATTATCATTGGGGACATGGCAGACCTTCTACCATGCGTTTTGTAAGCGTTTCTGCAGCTTTTTTGCCTCTGCGGGAATGCTTAAAATACGCATCATGGGCACACAGCCTAAAGCCACTTTCACTCATCAGTATTTGCAAACCAAAATCAGGACTGGTTCCGAAATACAAAAAAAGTTAAAATCTCCCCTGGGTAATTTCCCCCAGGTTCCGCTCCTGGTTTTGACTTGTTTACTCTGAAGGAAAAATAATGAATAAAATCCTGCCTTGTGATAGTCGCCTTATCCTAAAAGTATTTTACATTTATTCTTGGTTTTATTATCATTTATCCTGTGTATACAGACCAGTCTCCCTCTGTTCCATATGTGGAGATTATTGAACAGCCAAAACAGCGAGGGATGAGATTTCGGTATAAGTGCGAGGGTCGTTCTGCTGGAAGCATTCCTGGGGAGCGAAGCACAGATACAACTAAAACACATCCCACTATTAAGGTCAGTACTTAAATGTTTGATTGGAAGCTCTCTGTGTGCACTGTGCATAGGCAGAAAGCTGCCAATCTATGGTGGGGGCTGGGTTACACAGATTAGCTGGACTTCCTGCCACATGACACCTAGTCCTCTAGCGATAATCTCCTGCTGATAAATCACTGATTATATTGAAACTACAACAAACTGCTGAGCAAGGGACACATCCCTGGAATCAGGGTCTCTGCCCTAACATTACATAGCAAAAACATAGTGATTCCCTTTAAATATGTATATGCTATTTTTCACAAGGCTGATTGTTCCTCAGTTTTTAAAAAGCAATTGCCGCATGCAAACTAGTGTTTAGGCGTATGGTACAAGCTTGACCATCTATAGGTTATATCTATATCACAGTTTGTATGTTCCAAGCCAAAATGAGTGAATTAAAAAGCTAAAAAAAAAAAAAAAAAAAAAAAAAATCCCTTGTATCAACCTAACCACAAGAGCTGGCGGTCAATCGATGAGCTAGACCGTCCATAGTCAGAAACCTACACATAATGCAAAAAACTATAAATATAATCTATTTAAAATATATTTAATAATTGGGTCTTCTATAAGCCATGTTGTTCCTAAGGCAGAACAATATGAGATGATCGGTGCAAGCGAATTATTAGGATTTATATCCCACATTAAGACTTTTTTTACGTCAGGTAAACAATTACCAAGGTCCGGCCCGGATAAGGATATCTTTGGTTGCGAAAGATGCCCCCCATAAACCACACCCTCATGAACTTGTCGGAAAGGATTGCAAAGATGGTTATTATGAGGCTGAACTGTCGCCTGATCGTAACATTCACAGGTAATTATTAACCCCAACCACAAAGCAAATGTACAATGGATTGCTTCTTTACAGCCTTTATGGAGAATGAGTGAGAAAACAAACTAAAATAATAATAATTTGACTTTTTTTTGTAGTTTGTTATATTGTGTTCTTTAAATTCAGCATGGATTTGCATCATCATGTTCTGCATTAATGTATTTTTTAATCAGTTTCCAGAATTTGGGAATTCAGTGTGTGAAAAAGAGGGAAGTGGAAGAAGCCATTACACAGCGAATTCGGACCCATAATAATCCCTTTAACGGTAATCTATAAGTATACTGTACTCTTGCCGTATCATCCTGTTTAGGCTGCTGTTTAGTTTGTAGAATATATATTTATTTTTATTTCTTTTTCTAGTCTCCCCTGAAGATCTGAAGTCCGACTATGACCTGAATACCGTCTGCCTTTGCTTTCAAGTTTACATCCGTGACCAGAGCGGAGGGTTCGCTCCTCTCGTCCCATTTGTGGTTTCTCAGCCCATCTACGACAACAGTAAGTCGCTGCTCAAGACCTTGACATTCAAGGATCCAGAATGTGAAATTCTATTAGTCTTGGTAATCAGTAATTGACAGTTTTTGATAATTTGATTTTATTCTGTGTTTCGACCCCAGAACTGCAATGTGATATGGATTTTACTATCACCAGATTAAGATATTTTTCTGATTTAAAAAAAATAAATAAATAAAAAATTATAGTTTCAAAGAGTGTTTTTTGTTTGTTTTTTTTAATTTGGGCCGTCTTTTTTTCTATGCTTTCATGTGAATTTGGTGTACAAGACTTTAAGACACCAACGGGGACTAACAAGAACAATGGAAAGAAAAAAAAAAAAAAAAAAAAGGTTCAAAACACCCCCATTTTCTTCCATTAAAAAAATACTTACTATATTTTGCGAATTATATGATGTACCCCAAATTTTGGGGAGAAAAATAGGAAAAAAATGTTTTTAATGAAACGGTGGTGGGTCTACTAATCCGAAAAATCCAATATGTGGTATCGCCACTTTCAGAAATGTCCACCAAAATATAAAAATGATTAACCCGATTGTTAAACAATGTAAACAAAAAAAAAAAAAATTCAATATGACCTTTTTTTTGGTCCCTGCAATGCCACAAAAAATGCTGTAATTGGCGATCAAAACGTCATGTCCGTCCCAAAATTGTATCAATAAAAACGTTATCTCGCCCCTCAAAAAAAATAAGCCGTCACACAGCTCCATCGACCACAAAATGGAACCGTAACTGGTCTCAGAAAATGGCGACACAACAAAAAAAACAAAATTTTTTCACCACTAAAATAATAAAAACTGGACATGTTTGGTATTGACGTAATCGTACTGTTTGGTCATTTTTACCACAAAATGTACAGCGCTATAAAAAAAAAAAAAAAAAAAAACATTCCCAAAAAAAACCGAGCCAGAATTGCATTTTTTTTTCACAATTTCTGCCCACTTGGAATTATTTTTTTTCCTAGTTGATTATATGATAAATTGAATGGTGTCATTCAAAAGTACAACTCGTCCCGCAAAAAAACAAGTTCTCTAATGTCTATGTGGAGAGAGAAATAAAAAAAAAAAAAATATGGCTCTGAGAAGGGGAGGAAAAAATAAAAACGGAAATTGACTGCATAATTTTTGCTCTTAGAATTTTGCACCAGGGACCCGTTCCTGTGCCACTGCATGTATATGTAGATATTCTATATTGTCCAGTTTTCACGCTGGTCTCTTAAGCCGACTATTTGCAAGAATTTTTGTATTTTAAGTCTGCTTCGTCCATCCAGATGAGAAGTGTGTTTTTGATGTCAGCCCCTGAAAAAAAATTGCCAACCTAATTACAAAAAAGAAATGCTTTTGTAAAAGTATCCAATTATTGAAGGCAAAACTTAAATACATGGGACAAAAAAATATAGTAAAAGCATACTAAAATAAAGGTGATATTATGTAACTGTTATTTGCTTGTGGTACAATTGTGTTTCCTTTTGCGCTTTTCTTGTATCATCTTGTAGGAGCTCCGAACACTGCCGAGCTGAAGATTTGTAGAGTTAACAAGAATTCTGGAAGTTGTTTGGGAGGCGATGAGATTTTTTTACTATGTGATAAAGTGCAAAAAGGTACAGTGTCATATATGCCTTCAAATGTCCTTTTGATGTTCTTACTATAAAAGTACTGTTTTTATATACTTAGAACATTTACAATTCCGTTGCTATTGTTGTATTATTTGGGTGTAATTCTTAAGTTTGCTGCCTGGTAGACAACTGACTCGGGCACTAACCCCTGAAAAATAGTTGATTTCTTCTACAGTTAAAAAAAAAAAAATATCCAGCACTTTAACATTGAGGTTTTATCCTTAGCAAAGAGCCTCTTATATTGATGACTTATTCGCAAGATCGGTCATAATTATGAGATCAGTGGGGTCCAAAACCAAGCACCGCCCACCAATTAACTTTTGTCTCCTCTAGTCGTTGCTGGATATAAGCAATGTATGGGACTGAAGACAGCAGCCCTGTCCTCTGCTAAGGGGCCTCTGCTGTGTAATAGATCTTATATTCAACTCAAGTGAAGTAAACGGTCATTCAACAGAAAAAAAAATAGTTTTCTAAATTTCTTGAATTGAGCTTGTAAGTTCTGCTCTGAAACTGACTGGATCCTGACAGCTTTATTGCAGCTTCACTTGGCCGGTGGGCACAGGCCAAGCTGCACGTGTCCGGTGGGCACTGGCAAAGCTGCACCTGCTTGCAGTATTTGGGAATGCACAGTAGAGCCAAGGCAATTCAACCATACCGCCATCCTGAACAGTCAAAAAGGAATGTGTTTAATGCTGTTGATTACTTTTCTTAAATATTTACATTGCAGGAAACAAATGTTTATCAAGTAGAAAGAAACTGTTTTATATACATACACAAATATATATGTAAATGAAAAGGGTTTTTAAAAAATAAAAGATAACTTGTTTTTTTTTTAACTTCCCAGAAGACATTGAGGTTGTGTTTGTACATGGAAACTGGGAAGCACGAGGGTCATTTTCCCAAGCGGATGTTCACAGGCAGGTAGCTATAGTCTTCAAGACACCTGCCTACCAGGATCCAGAAATCCGGCACCCTGTGAAAGTCCAGATGCAGTTGAGAAGGCCATCTGACAAAGAAGTCAGTGAACCGATGGAGTTTCAATATGTACCATATGAAGGTATGTTAGCTCCCATTTAAAGGGCAGGTGCAGACGGCCGTAGATCAGAGTGTGATCAGAGTGTGATCAGAGTGTGATCAGAGTGTGATCAGAGTGTGATCAGAGTGTGATCAGAGTGTGATCAGAGTGTGATCAGAGTGTCTTGGATGAGGAGAAGATGGACAAAATAATTTTCTCCATTCTGTCAGTGTGCGGAAATCTGACTGCATTCAGATGTCAGAGTGCAGTCCGATGTTTTCAATACACTCATTGACTTGCATGGCGGAGTGTGATCCAAATATCTGATCCAATTTGGGCATGCAGCGTTTTGTTTTTTGCCTCCTCAAACAATCTGCCTCAACATTATAGATAACGTGCACATTTTAAAAAAAAATCCTTACCTTACAATTATGAATGCCTTAATGCAATATTGCATCAGTGTAAAAATGTATGTACTAATGTATATAAAAAAAAAAAATACAAACTTTTTCACTAAAACATGCCTATGTTTACGTGCAGCTGCTATCACATACTCACCTAAATATACCAAACATCTAACACTCCTTAAGACCGTTTAATTTTTTTATATATCTTAGTATTGTTTAAATGCATCAATTATTTCTTCACTCCCCATACCCGCGAAACGTGAAGATGCATCTAAATCTGGTAAATTCAAAATGTCATAAGAGAAGTGAGGTCAGGTTTTGTATTTTATTGTCTAGGCGACCTTCATCATATCGAAGAAAAAAGGAAAAGAAGTTTGGAAAGTTTCAAGCATATTGTGAAAAAAAGCCCTTTTGCTGGTAAGCTTACTCTGCATACTCTGCATTTGCTATTGTTACCTTGTATTCGAGAATGTCTGTTGTGTATTGTTTGATATACTTATATTTCACTTTGTTCTTTTACTTTATTTCTGAGTCTCCTCCTTGCCCTATGGAAACTTGTAACATCAAACAATATAATGTATAAATGTGTGTCAATTAAAAGCAAGAAGACATTTTTTTTTATAATATTCACTAAGTTAGAATATATATATGTATATATATATATAATATATATTATTATATTTATTTATTTTAGTGTGCATATAAATATAACATTTTTATATAGTGGTATATGACATTTTATATTTTTTATGTTTTGTATAATATTAACCCCTTAATAACATCTGACGTACTAATACGCGTCTGTGCCCTGGGACTTAAGAGCCAGACCCGTATTAGTACGTCATCGCGATCGCGCCCGCACACAGGCTGTGCGGGCGCGATCGCCGCCGGGTGTCAGCTGATTGTCACAGCTGACACCCGGTACTATGTGCAGGGAGCGGTCACGCACCGCTCCCAGCACATTAACCCCCGCGATGCTGCGATCGAAGTCGATCGAAGTCGATCGCGGCATTGCGGGGGCAAGGGGAGGTGATCGGCGATACTCACCTCCTCTTCCGGCTTCCAGCGCAGTCTGCAAAGGCTTCCCGGGTGTTGCCATGACGACCCGATGTCGTCATGACAACATCCGGGTCACCAGAGAGCAGGAAGATTGCTTGGACATGCGCAGTGCATCTCCAAGCAATCTTTGCACTGTGCACTTCTGACAGCCTTCATGGCATAGGGATGGTGCTCCATTCCTGTGCCATGCAGGCGATCAGAAAAAAAAAAGTGAAAGTCCCAGAGTGGGACAAAGTAATAAAGTGTATAAACTGTGTGAAAGTGGAAAAAAAAAAAAAAAAAAAAAAGTGCAAAAATATTATAAAAAAATAAAAAAAATAATACACCAAAAATAAAAATATAATGTACCCATCAATAAATATTATTATAAAAAAAATTAAAAAAAAACAATAAAAGTACACATATTTGGTATCGCCGCGTCCGGAACAACCTGACCTATAAAACTGTCCCACTAGTTAACCCCTTCAGTGAACACGGTAAAAAAAAAAAAAAAAAAAACAAGCAAAAAACAATGCTTTATCACCATACCGCCAAACAAAAAGTGGAATAACACGCGATCAAAAAGACGCATATAAATAAAAATGATACCGCTGAAAACGTCATCTCGTCCCGCAAAAAACAAGCCGCCATATAGCTCCATCAGCCGAAAAATAAAAAAGTTATAGCTCTCAGAATAAAGCGATACTAAAAAATATTTTTTTCTATAAAATAGCTTTTATTGTGTATAAGCGCCAAAACATAGAAAAATGATACAAATGTGGTACCGCTGTAAACGTACTGACCCGAAGAGTAAAGCTGCCTCATCAATTTTACCACACGCGGAACAGAATAAAAAAAAAAAAAAAAAAACAATTCCTGAATTGTTGGTTTTTGTTTATTCTGCCTCCCAAAAATCGGAATAGAAAGCGATCAAAAAATGTCACGTGCCTGAAAATGGCACCAATAACAACGTCAAGTCATCCCGCAAAAAACGAGCCGTCACATGACTGTCTGCCAAAATCTGGAAAAATTATAGCTCTCAAAATATGGCGATGCAAAAACTAGATTTTACAAAAAATGCGTCTTTTAGTGTGTGACAGCTGTCAGTCATAAAAACCCCATATGATTCTGGCATTGCTGTAATCACACCGACCCGAAGAATAAAGTCGTCTAATCACTTATACCGCACAAGGAACGGCGTCAAAAATAAACTCTTGAGTTAGGATTGGGCTAGGGTTAGGGCTGGGTTTGGGGCTAGGGTTGTGCTGGGGCTAGGGTTGTGCTGGGGCTAGGGTTGTGCTGGGGCTAGGGTTGTGCTAGGGTTAGGGCTGGGGTTGGGATTTTTTTCAAAAGTAAGAAAAAAAGATGACGATATGGCGACTAGTGTTGAGAGCAAGTGCTCGCTACTTGAGTTTGCATCGGGTGCTCTGGTATGCATTTAGTATCGTGGGTATTTGAGTGACATGCTCGAGTCTCTGCCCCATATGCTTCGCGGCCAAAAAACTTTACGGGGATTGCCTGCCATGCACGAGCGATCCCCGCATGTTTTTTTTTGGGTGTCTAATAACTGTGAAACATGCGGAGCAGGGACTCGAGCATGTCACTCGAGCACACGCTGTACATGGTGCATACCTGAGTACCCGATGCAAACTCAAGTAGCGAGCACTTGCGCTCAAGAATAATGAAAACTTATTCAATATGATTACCTAATGTAAACAAATAATGTGCCGTACCTCTGGGTTCAAAATGTTCACTATACACCTTAATAAAATCTTTGAGGGGTATAGTTTCCAAAATGGGGACACTTGTGGGGGAGCTCCACTGTTTAGGCACATCACGGGCTCTCCAAACGCGACATGGTGTCCGCTAACAAATTGAATGGAAAATCGGCTCAAATTGTTAGCGGACGCCATGTTGCGTTTGGAGAGCCCCTGTGTGTCCAAACATTGGAGCTCCCCCACAAGTGACCCCATTTTGGAAACTAGACCCCCCAAGGCACCTATCTAGATGCATAGTGAGCACTTAGAACCCCCAGGTGCTTCACAAATTGATTCGTAAAAATGAAAAAGTGAAAATAAAACACTTTTTCATTTTTATGAATCAATTTGTGAAGCACCTGGGGTTCCAAGTGCTCACTATGAATCTAGATAGGTGCCTTGGGGGGTCTAGTTTCCAAAATGGGGTCACTTGTGGGGGAGCTCCAATGTTTGGGCACACAGGGACTCTCTAAATGCAACATGGTATCCGCTAACAAATTGAATGGAAAATCGGCTCAAATTGTTAGCGGACACCACATTGCGTTTGGAGAGCCCCTCTGTGCCCAAACTTTGGAGCTCCCCCACAAGTGACCCCATTTTGGAAACTAGACCCCCCAAGGCACCTTTCTAGATGCATAGTGAGCACTTGGAACCCCCAGGTGCTTCACAAATTGATTCGTAAAAATGAAAAAGTGAAAAAAAAAACACTTTTTCATTTTTATGAATCAATTTGTGAAGCACCTGGGGTTCCAAGTGCTCACTATGAATCTAGATAGGTGCCTTGGGGGGTCTAGTTTCCAAAATGGGGTCACTTGTGGGGGAGCTCCAATGTTTGGGCACACAGGGACTCTCCAAATGCAACATGATATCCGC
Organism: Phyllobates terribilis; assembly: GCF_046119375.1. Lineage (NCBI taxonomy): Eukaryota > Metazoa > Chordata > Amphibia > Anura > Dendrobatidae > Phyllobates > Phyllobates terribilis. The sequence continues at coordinate 111,810,139 of NW_027362773.1, forward strand.
TAACAAATTGTCGGCTCAAATTGTTAGCGGATATCATGTTGCATTTGGAGAGTCCCTGTGTGCCCAAACATTGGAGCTCCTCCACAAGTGACCCCATTTTGGAAACTAGACCCCCCAAGGCACCTATCTAGATGCATAGTGAGCACTTGGAACCCCTAGGTGCTTCACAAATTAATTCGTAAAAATGAAAAAGTGTTTTTTTTTTCACTTTTTCATTATTACGAATCAATTTGTGAAGCACCTGGGGGTTCCAAGTGCTCACTATGCATCTAGAAAGGTGCCTTGGGGGGTCTAGTTTCCAAAATGGGGTCACTTGTGGGGGAGCTCCAAAGTTTGGGCACAGAGAAGCTCTCCAAACGCAATGTGGTGTCCGCTAACAATTTGAGCCGATTTTCCATTCAATTTGTTAGCGGATACCATGTTGCATTTAGAGAGTCCCTGTGTGCCCAAACATTGGAGCTCCCCCACAAATGACCCCATTTTGGAAACTAGACCCCCCAAGGCACCTATCTAGATGCATAGTGAGCACTTGGAACCCCTAGGTGCTTCACAAATTGATTCGTAAAAATGAAAAAGTGTTTTTTTTTTCACTTTTTCATTATTACGAATCAATTTGTGAAGCACCTGGGGGTTCCAAGTGCTCACTATGCATCTAGAAAGGTGCCTTGGGGGGTCTAGTTTCCAAAATGGGGTCACTTGTGGGGGAGCTCCAAAGTTTGGACACAGAGAAGCTCTCCAAACGCAATGTGGTGTCCGCTAACAATTTGAGCCGATTTTCCATTCAATTTGTTAGCGGATACCATGTTGCATTTAGAGAGTCCCTGTGTGCCCAAACATTGGAGCTCTCCCACAAGTGACCCCATTTTGGAAACTAGACCCCCCAAGGCACCTATCTAGATGCATAGTGAGCAGTTGGAACCCCCAGGTGCTTCACAAATTGATTCATAAAAATGAAAAAGTGTTTTTTTTTTCACTTTTTCATTGTTACGAATCAATTTGTGAAGCACCTGGGGGTTCCAAGTGCTCACTATGCATCTAGATAGGTGCCTTGGGGGGTCTAGTTTCCAAAATGGGGTCACTTGTGGGGGAGCTCCAATGTTTGGGCACACAGCAGCTCTCCAAACGCAACATGGTGTCGCTAACAATTTGAGCCAATTTTGCGTTAAATTTGTTAGCGGACACCATGTTGCATTTAGAGAGCCGCTGTGTGCCCAAATATTGGAGCTCCCCCACAAGTGACCCCATTTTGGAAACTAGACCACCCAAGGCACCTATCTAGATGCATAGTGAGCACTTGGAACCCTCAGGTGCTTCACAAATTGATTCATACAAATGAAAAAGTGTTTTTTTTTTCACTTTTTCATTGTTACGAATCAATTTGTGAAGCACCTGGGGGTTCCAAGTGTTCACTATGCATCTAGATAGGTGCCTTGGGGGGTCTAGTTTCCAAAATGGCGTCACTTGTGGGGGAGCTCCAATGTTTGGGCACACAGGGACTCTCTAAATGCAACATGGTGTCCTCTAACAAATTTAACGGAAAATCGGCTCAAATTGTTAGCGACACCATGTTGCGTTTGGAGAGCCGCTGTGTGCCCAAACATTGGAGCTCCCCCACAAGTGACCCCATTTTGGAAACTAGACCCCCCAAGGCACCTATCTAGATGCATTGTGAGCACTTGGAACACTCAGGTGCTTCACAAATTGATTCATAAAAATGAAAAAGTGTTTTTTTTTTTCACTTTTTCATTGTTACGAATCAATTTGTGAAGCACCTGGGGGTTCCAAGTGCTCACTATGCATCTAGAAAGGTGCCTTGGGGGGTCTAGTTTCCAAAATGGGGTCACTTGTGGGGGAGCTCCAAAGTTTGGGCACACATGGGCTCTCCAAACACAACATGGCGTCCGCTAATTATTCAAGCAAATTTTACAATCAAAAAGTCAAATAGCGCTCCTTCCCTTCCGAGCCCTGCCGTGCGCCCAAACAGTATTTTTTCCCCAAATATTGGGTATCTGCGTGCCCAGGGGAAATTGCACAACAAATTTTGGGGTCCATTTTTTCTTGTTACCCCTGTGAAAATAAAAAAAATTGGGTCTAAATTAACATTTTTGTGAAAAAAGTTAAATGTTCATTTTTTTCTTCCACATTCAAAAAATTCCTGTGAAGCACCTGAAGGGTTAATAAAGTTCTTGAATGTGGTTTTGAGCACCTTGAGGGGTGCAGTTTTTAGAATGGTGTCACTTTTGGGTATTTTCTGTCATAAAGACCCCTCAAAGTGACTTCAAATGTGATGTGGTCCCTAAAAAAATGGTTTTGTAAATTTTGTTGGAAAAATGAGAAATCGCTGGTCAACTTTTAACCCTTATAGCTCCCTAACAAAAAAAAATTTTGGTTCCAAAATTGTGCTGATGTAAAGTAGACATGTGGGAAATGTTATTTATTAACTCTTTTGTGTGACATATCGCTCTGATTTCAGGGCTTAAAAATTCAAATTTTGAAAATTGCAAAATTTTCAAAATTTTCGCCAAATTTCCGTTTTTTTCACAAATAAACGCAAGTGATATCGAAGAAATTTTTCCACAATCATGAAGTACAATATGTCACGAAAAAACAATCTCAGAATCAGGGGGATCCGTTGAAGCGTTCGAGAGTAATTACCTCATAAAGTGACAGTGGTCAGAATTGTAAAAATTGGCCCGGTCATTAACGTGCAAACCACCCGCGGGGCTTAAGGGGTTAAATACATTTTTAGGTATAATGTTATGTCCTTTACAAAATACTTTATATAACTTTTTTATTTATTTATTTTTTTTACTCCTGCTTAGGTGACATACATTTGTACATTATTTTATGCTGCAAGTTTCCAAATGGCAAACCTTTTTTTTTTTTATTTAATGCAAAAGTTTTCAATATCAAATGTAATACAAAATTATCGTATTTCACTTTTTTCATCACCAGGACCATTAACCTAAATAAAACCTAAAACCTAAAATGATAAAATATTGCATTCTCATACCTTAATTATGCTTTGCTTATATAGCGCCATCATATTCCATAGCACTTTACAGATATTATTGGCACTGTCCCCATTGGGGCTCACAATCTACATTCCCTATCAGTATGTCTTTGGTGTGTGGGGGGGGGGGGGGACCGGAGAACCCAGAGGAAACCCACGCAAACACGGGGAGAACATACAAACTCCTTGCAGATGTTGTCCTTGGTGGGATTTGAACCCAGGACCCCAGCGCTGTAAGGCAACAGTGCTAACCACTGAGCCACCGTACAGTGCTAACCACTGAGCCATACATTTTTATTTTATTTTTTTTAAAGTAGACACCTACACATTAGAGATAATGACACCCAATGTTTTAGTCCAATTGACACATGCATCAAAACATAACATTTTGTCAAAAGAAAAATCACACATTCATGTCTATAGTTAAACACATTCAAAATGGACGGAGTTCAAACATGACACTTAGGTGTATTTAATAGAAGAATTAACAAAAGAAACGCTCCCTAAATGTGACAGTTGGAGAAAACATATACTTTCTCATTTGTAAGAAGGGCGATAACATGAAGAAAAGTTCCTGTGACGGGGAAGTCACCTACAGTTTATTCTCCCCCCAACACCTCCCTTTCTCTTTTTTTTTTTTTTCAAAGTGAGTTCAATGTAAAAGTGAAGCCTGACATGTTTGGATCAAACTTAAAAACAATTCCTGATTTGTGCTTTTATAGGGGCTGAATTTAAGACCCAACGAAAAATTGCTGTTCCAAGCCGGAATATTGCAAAGATTGGTATGTATGGTTATGGTGCCTATAGTATTTTCAGTACTGTGGCATGCAGGTTTTTGTTAATTGCAATATAAATTAAAAATCCTAGTTTATATTCAGCGCGGTGCAGAACTTTTAGGCAGGTGTGGAAAAAATGCTGCAAAGTAAGAATGCTTTAAAAAATAGAAGTGTTAATAGTTTATTTTTATCAATTAACAAAATGCAAAGTGAATTAAGAGAAATTTTAAATTGAATCAATATTTGGTGTGACCACCCTTTGCCTTTAAAACCGTATCAAATTATCAATTCTTCTAGGTACTTTACCCCTCCGCAAAACGGGATTCTGACGTATGCGCTGACAAGGCCATAGATTACATTGGTGCCGGCAAAGCGACTGTGTGCTGTCGTGCATCATTTTAGGGTGTGTACACCTACTGGAGACTGACACCTAGAAGCAGTTTACCACATCTTAGTGACCACCTCCAGTAGGCGTATACGCCCAAAAATGATGCATGATGCAGAGCACGTTCTCTGTCGGCACCACTAAAGTCTATGGCCCCCTGTCTGCGCATACTCCCCGCAAAACGGGATTTGGACTTAAGCCCCGATAGGACCAACGAACGGGTGCCAGAAAGCACGATAATAAAAAAAAGTGGGTCTCCTGTCATCATGTGCGTTATGAATATACCAACCGTATGTTATAGTCCAGTAAATAATGACCATTTTCCAGGCTAGGTAAGCTGTTTGCTATATAGTGTTAGCGATCATCCCAGCTCTATGCCTTGTCTACACTGGTATCTTATTCGGGGCTTGAGGAAGGGGGATTGGTTACGTTTTACAACATTCCATGATTCCGCTTCTATTTTTTTTGGATTCTTAGAACCTTTACCGACATCAGTTCAGAGGAACTCGCCGATGCCGATGCAGATCGCTCCTTCAGTCTCTGCATACCCAGTTACTGTGGTGAAAGCGGATGCTGGAAGCTCGATGACCCCGCTCTACACTGTAAACGCTAACGATTTTAGCAACCTGGGATTTTCTCCACTACCTCCTGCTCCGCAGCCTCCAGCATTGGTAGAGGAACGTTTGGACTCTGTGTTAGGCTATCCTTCCTTCACAGATGATGGAAATCTTGATCTAGTAAACATGCTGCAGAACGACCCGGACAGCCATTGTGCAAGCCTGAGTTCTATTGACAATAGCGATTTTGGGCAACTTCTCAGTGAATCTCAGTCTTCAAGTACTCTTTCACAAGGTCTTCATGAGTCTGGGGCTAGCCAAAATACCCTGATGGCTTATCCTGAATCTATTACTAGGCTGATGACTACTGGACCCAATGAGGTGGCAGGAAGTGAAAATTCAGAAAGGCTTGACAGTGCACTAATGAATGGGTTTTTTGACATGCAACAGGCAGAATGTTTAAACTCTATGTTGGACCTTGACTTTGCATCTTTCATGGGCTCTATGAAATGAAATGTAACCCTACGAAGGCACTATACATAACTCAACGCTGAGCAACATACATTCAGATACATGGATCTCCCCAAGATAACAGTGGCCTCCCGAAGTGCTGTCATCTTGGTCATACTGGAACTCCGATTGTGCTGGCCCAATTATATTCACATCCGTTTGAGAAGAAGCTTGGTTTTGGAAAACACAACCATACAGTCTGTAAATTATTGCAGAAACTGGGGCTTAATGATTTTTGAAACTGGGAACAGAAGGTGCAATTTTCATCAACTAGAGGGGGCTTTGTATTTTTTTATACTCTAATTCGTGAATCCTAATTCATGAGGCTTTTCAATGAATGTACACAATTTTATTTTAGTCCTTAGGTTGGCTATTCTTCAAATAACAATTTTTTTGTTGGTGAAAGAGGATAGCCAGGTTATCATTGCTTTTCACAATTTGCTAAAACTATCACTATTAGCAATTTACTAATATATACATAAGTACAAGGTCTATTAGTGTATAAATAATATATATTATACACACACATTGTGTGTATGCATGTGTATACATTATATACACAACGCACTGTGGGGATAATAAGTATTTGATACTCTGCCGATTTGGCAAGTTTTCCCACCTACAAAGAATGGAGAGTTCTGTAATATTTATCGTAGGTACACTTCAACTGTGAGAGACGGAATCTAAAGAAAAATCCTGAAAATCATATTGTATGATTTTTACATACCATATTTTGCGGTACGTAAGACGCACCCCAAATTTTGGGGAGGAGAAGAAATTTTTTTTTATATAAACCGGTGCGTGTTATAATCAGCTTCCCTGGGGGGCTGAGGCGTTGGTGGAGCGGGGTCCCAGGTGGCAGGGTCAAGGCAGGAGTCGGGAGATTGCTGCTGCTGGAAGCTTCTGCCTTCCGGCAGAGGCAGGAGTCTGAAGATGGCTGTGGTCCCCTAGCTGTGGGCCCTTTGCTTGCAGTAGGTGTCCTGTGGTGCGAGGGCTCCGCTGACATTTTGTAAAAGCCACAGCCCCGCACCTTCCATACTGTTCCATGCAGCGGTCTCTGGGAAAATGGCCACCGGAGGCGGCGCATGCTCAGATTGAGATCTTGGCACTGAGATCTCCCGAGATGTCAATTGCGCAGCCGCTGGCGGCCATTTTCCAGAAGACCGCCGCATAGAACAGTTTGGAACACCTTCTGGAAGCATGGGGACCGCAGCCATCTTCCGACTCCGCCTCTGCCAAAAGGCAGAAGCTTCCGGCAGCAGCGATCCTGGGACCCCGCGCCGGTAAGCGCTTTGGATTATACAGTTCGCATTATAAGACGCACCCCCATTTCCCCCCCCCAAATTTGGGGGAAAAGGTGCGTCTTATAATCCGAAAAATACGGTAGTTAATTTGAATTTTACTGCACGGAAAAACGTATTTGATACAATAGAAACCTTTTGTTTGCAATTGCAGAGGTCAGATGTTTCCTGTACTTCTTGACCAGGTTTGCACACACTGCAGCAGGGATTTTGGCCCCCTCCTCCATACAGATCTTCTCCAGATCTTTCAGGTTTTCGGGCTGTTGCTGGTAGTGATGAGTGAGCGTGCTCTATTAACCCTTTAATCAAGCTCGCCCGGGTGCCCGGCTTCTATGTTTGAGCCGCTGCATGTGTTAAGGCTGTGTGCCCACTATGCTTTTTTTTTAAGCGTTTCCGCTGCGGCAATTCCACTGCCAAAAACGCTTAAAAACCGCTTGGTAGAAGGCCTGCCATGTCCCCCAATGATAATCCGCATGTGCTGTGCACATGCTGCGGAAATTTCCGCTGTGGATTATCATTGCGGAAAAATCCGCAGCACTACCAATTTTCCGTAATCGCGGCGTTTTCACCGCCATTGACTTACGTTGAATCGCTTAATATCCGAATGACTACATGTGCACATGCGGATATTAAGCGATTCATTGTGCGGATGGTACCCGGGTCTGGAGAAGAGGAGACTCTCCTCCAGACCCGGGTACCATAGTACCTGTAAAATAAAAAATATACATTATACTCTCCTTCCGATGGCCTCCGGTCTGTATGATGTGTCCTGGCTCCCTGGCCGCTCGCGATGGTCTAAAAGGACCTGCCATGACGTCATTTAGTCATGTGACAGGTCTCACGACCGCTGACGTCTGCGGTCGCGTGACCCGTCACATGACTAGATGACGTCATGGCAGGTCCTTTTACACAATCGCGAGACACTGGGAAGACTGGACGCATTGGAGGAGGAGACCGGGGGCCATCGGAAGGTGAGTATAATTTTTTTTTTTATTCTTTTTTATTAACTAACTTGGTCACACTATATAAATCCATGCCAGTTGCATGGATTTATATAGTGTGACCAAGTTGTCAAGCACTTTCCAAGTCATGCTAAAATCGCTTGGAAAGCGCTTGACAATCCGCATGCGAAATCGCATGTGAAGAACGCTTCACTTCCACTTGTCCCTGGCAGGAAAAACGCATGTACAATCCGCATGCGTTGTTTCTGCCAGGGAGATGCAGAAGCGCTCAGGAAAAATCCGGAGCATTTCTGCATCATGGGCACTTAGCTTTAGACAGCTGCTACACATGTGGCCGCTCAAACATAAAGCACCCCCAAAGTATGTTTCTCCCACCTTGCTTCACGGTTGGGATGGTGTTCTTGGGGTTCTAATCATCCTTCTTCTTCCTCCTCCAAACACGGCAAGTGGAGTTGATGCCAAAAAGTTCTATTTTGGTCTCATCTGACCACGTGATCTTCTCCCATGCATCCTCTGGATCATCCAGATGGTCATTGGCGAACTTTAAATGGGCCTGGACATGTTCTGGCGTGAGCAGGGGGACCTTGCGTGCCCTGCAGGATTTTACTCGTTGACGGTGTAGTGTGTTACTAACTGAAATGCATGAGACTGTGGTCCCAGCTCTCTTCAGGTCAGTCATTGACCAGATCCTCCCGTGTAGTTCTGGGCTGATTCCTGAACCCTCTCAGATTAATCCTTACCCCACGAGGCGAGATCTTGCATAAAGCCCCAGACCAAGGAAGATTGACAGTCATCTTGTGTTTCTTCCATCTTCTAATAATTGCGCCAACAGTTGCCTTCTCACCAAGCTGCTTGCCTATTATCCTGTAGCCTATCCCAGCCTTGTGCAAGTCTAAAATTTTATCCCTAGTGTCCTTAGACAGCTCTCTGGTCTTGGCCATGGTGGAGAGGTTGGAGTGTGATTGATTGTGGGGACAGGTGTCTTTTATACAGGTAATGAGTTCAAACAGGTGCAATTAATACAGGTAATGAGTGCAGAGTAGGAGGGCTTTTTAAAGAAAAACTAACAGGTCTGTGAGAGACAGAATTCTTGCTGGTTGATAGGTGATCAAATAATTAAATTGTATGATTTTTACATACTTATTTCATGCAATAAAATATTATGTGATTTTCTGGTTTTTATTTTTCGATTCTGTCTCTCACAGTTGAAGTGTACCTACGATAAAAATGACAGATCTCTCAGGTGGGAAAACTTGCAAAATTGACAGTGTCAAATACTTCTTTTCCCCACTGTATGTATTAGTGTATGCATTTGAGAGAGAGAGATGGATAGATATACATATTGTGCGTGCGCATGTGTATATTATATACAATATGTATTGGTGTGTATATAATATACACATAATACACACTGGTGTGTATATTATATGTACACTAAGGCTAAGTGCCCACGATGCAGAAATGCTGCGGAGCGTTTCTGCATCTCTATGGCAGGAAAAACGCATGTGGATTTTATGCCAGGTAGAAGCATTTGTCAAGTGTTCTTCACTTGCATTTCCGCATGTGGGTTGTCGGGCGCTTTTCCAAGCGACTTTAGCATCACTTGGAAAGTGCTTGACAACTTGGTCACACTGTATAAATCCATGCAAAAACATTATACTCACCTTCCGATGGCCCCCAGTCTCCTTCTGCGGTGCGTCCGGTGTCTTCGGCGGCTCGCAGTGCTCGAAAAAGGACCTTCTATGACGTAATTTAGTCAATTGACAGGTCGTCAGCGGTCGCTGACTAAGTGATGTCATGGAAGGTCCTTTTACACCAACGTGAGCGGCCGGGAGCAAACGGACCATCAGAAGGTAAGTATGTTTTTTTTTATTATTTTAATTTTTTTTAGCTACAGGTAATATAGTACCCAGGTCTGGAGGAGAGTCTCCTCTTCTCCAGACCCGGGTACGATCCGCACATTGGATCGCATAATATCTGCATGTGCTGTGTACGTGTAGGCGGATATTATTCAGTGCAAGTCAATGACGGCGATTTTGCCGTGATTCCGCACAATTAATGGTTGTGCTGCGGATTTTTCCGCAATGATAATCCGCAGCGGAAATTTCCGCAGCATGTGCACAGCACGTGAGGATTATCATTGGGGAACATGGCAGACAACTTAACATGCGTTTTTAATGAGTTTTCACGGCGGAAATGGTGCCGCGGAAATGCATTAAATCCGCATTGTGGGCACACAGCCTAATGCATACGTGAATAAATATATATATATATATACACACATTTGTTTCTATTAATAAAGGCTAAGGCCAAAATCTCTTCAGAGGAGGACATTTTGGTGCGCAGCATGTAATAAAAATTAGTTAAGTGGCTTATAGTGATGTTTCCAGCATATTTGGAAAAATTAATGATAAAGTGATCAACTTAAGACATGCATTTTTTTTTTTTTTTTAACAAACCCATATGTATGAAATTATATCGTATGCATTCACTAAGAATCAGTCTTATAAATCTTGTAGTTTGGTGTGCTGATTTGTAACAACCCAATATACTTCAGTCTCTTGATCTCGTCTTTATTTCTTATTAGTAGAGGTTGTTAATTCTAGTGATGAGCGCAAGTGCTCGTTACTGAAGTTTGTCTAGGGCGCTCAGTTATGCACCGGGTGCTCGAGTGACATGTTCGAGTCCCTGCGGCAGGATGTTTTGGGGTTCAAATGCGCGCCATGCAGCGCCCTTGACTTTTTGTGACTTTGGACTCCCAAGCGATAGATGCTACTGTACACACGCAGGTGCCATTTTGCTGGAGAAAAAAAAGTAGCCTCTCCCAGCAAACGAGATATGCTACTGCGCATCCGTGGGGGCCGGCGCCATATTGCTGCAGGCAAATTTCTGGATTTGTACCACAGAATTATACATGCAGTATGCAGGTCAGTGAAAGCACAGTGACCTGCCAAAAGGCATACACTGGAATACATAAGCAGAGCACCAGATAAAGCCCCCCACAGTATATCTATCTCAAAAATGAAAATAAAGATTAAAAAAGAACCACAGGATGGATTTCCTCAACCAAGGTATCATATTAATCGGTGTAATGTCACCCACCGGACAGTGTATGTAGTTTACTGAGCACAATCCTGCTGACAGGTGCTCTTTAAAGAGGTGGTACAAAGCTTCTTTACCTACTTCAGTTTTCATTTGAGTATCCCAGCATCCACTGGAGATTCTTAATCGAGACATCAGAGGGTAGAGGCCTGTCCGCACCCTGAAGCGAAGCGTCATCAGTGACATCCATTTCAGGAGCTGGGCTAGTCCCTGCTCTACTGAGCATGCGTAGGTGGTCAATTCAGAAGTATGCTCAGTACGATCTTCCTTTGGACTGTGCGATATTTTTTTCAATGCACAGTGACAGTGTGCTCTGTCAACGACTAGTTAAAAGTGAAGAGGCGGCAACAAAGCGCACTGTTAGTGCGCATTTTATAGAATGCGGCGAGCAAAGACCAGCCCCACCCCCGAAAGTGACGTCTGTTTCATCGGCAGGACTGGTCTCTGGTTACAATGTGCACTGACTTTGGTGCTGGCTTGTCTCTTCTCATTAGAGCCGGTGAGGGAGCGCACTGTCACTGCATTAAAAATAATTTTGCACAGTGACAAAGGAGCTTGTACTGAGCACAAGTCGGAATTGAAAACCGACGCTTGCTCAGTAGAGCAGGATCTAGCCCAATCCCTGAAACTGACGTCACTGATGATGCTTCGGTGGGAACAGAGGCAGCTGTTACTGCCGCAGCCTCTGCCCCCTGACGGCTCGTTTGAGAATTGCAGCATGCACTGGGAATTCTCAAACTAAATATCATCATACTGGAATTAGGTTAAATAAAAAAGCAGATACAATAGAGCGAGAGCGGTAGGGACTTTTTAATGAAAGTATATTCGATTATTACAATAAATAGCCATATTGGAATAAAATCAATATTAGTTTTAAGTGCGGTCATATGCTTTGATTCGATTCCCCACCTGTCGAGAGAAGTTAAGCTACTTGTTTGATACTAAGGCTATGTGCCCATGATGCAGAAATGCTCAGGATTTTTCCTGAGCGTTTCTGCATCTCCCTGGCAGAAAAAAATGCATGCGGATTGTACATGCGTTTTTCCTGCCAGGGACATGCGGATGTGAAGCGTTCTTCACATGCATTTCTGCATGCGGGTTATCAAGCGCTTTCCAAGCGATTTTAGCATCACTTGGAAAGTGCTTGACAGCTTGGTCACACTATATAAATCCATGCAAACAGCATGGATTTATATAGTGTGACCCGAGAGAATGTCAAAAAAAAAAAAAAAAATCTATACTTACCTTCCGATGGCCCCCGGTGTTTTGCTTCATTCGGTCCCGGCTGCCGGCAGATCGCGGTACACTGAAGGACCTGCTGACGTCAGCGTCGCGTGACCCGTCACATGACTATGACGTCAGCGCAAGTCCTCCAGTCCATCGCGATCTACCAGCAAGGGAGGACGAGCGCACCGGGGGCCGTCAGAAGGTAAGTATATATTTAGTTTTTATTTTATTCTATTTTTTTTTTTTTTTTTTACAGTTTTCTATGGTACCCAGGTCCGGAGGAGAGTCTCCTCTCCTCTAGACCCAGGTACCACCTGCACATTGAACGCATGTATTCCGCATGTCCTTATCTAGTGAAGCGGAATCCATGCGGTCTAATGCAAGTCAATGGCGGCGAAAACGCAGCACTTCCGCAAAATAATTGGTAGTGCTGCATTTTTTTCCGCAATGATAATCCGCAGCGGAAATTTCCGCAGCATGTGTATTTTAAGCGTTTCTGCAGCGTTTTTGCCGCTGCGGAAACGCTTAAAAAAAAAAGCATCGTGGACACAAAGCCCAAGAAGCATTTGTGGTTCCTAACATTTTCTTTCTTTAGAGTTAACCATACCGGATTACGCTATCAGGTATTTTGCCTTCAAGCAGCGCATCATCAGAATGATACGCCACACCAACTGGTTCTTTGGGAGAAAAAAAATATATAAATACACTGCTCAAAACAATAAAGGAAACACTTAAACAACAGAATATAACTTCACGTAAATCAAACTTCTGTGAAATCAAACTGTCCACTTAGGAAGCAACACTGATTGACAATCAATTTCACATGCTGTTGTGCAAATGTAATAGTCAACAGATGGAAGTTATTGGCAATTATCAAGACACCCTCAATAAAGGAGTGGTTCTGCAGGTGGGGACCACAGACCACATCTCAGTACCAATGCTTTCTGGCTGATGTTTTGGTCACTTTTGAATGTTGGTTGTGCTTTCACACTCGTGGTAGCATGAGACGTACTCTACAACCCACAGAAGTTGCTCAGGTAGTGCAGCTCATCCAGGATGGCACATCAATGCGAGCTGTGGCAAGAAGGTTTGCTGTGTCTGTCAGTGTAGTGTCCAGAGGCTGGAGGCACTACCAGGAGACAGGCCAGTACACCAGGAGACGTGGAGGGGGCCTTAGGAGGGCAACAACCCAGCAGCAGGACCGCTACCTCCACCTTTTTGCAAGGAGGAACAGGAGGAGCACTGCCAGAGCCCTGCAAAATGACCTCCAGCAGGCCACAAATGTGCATGTGTCTGCACAAACGGTTAGAAACCGACTCCATGAGGGGGGTATGAGGGCCCGACGGCCACAGGTGGGGGTTGTGCTCACAGCCCAACACCGTGCCGGATGCTTGCCATTTGCCACAGAACACCAGGATTGGCAAAGTCGCCACTGGCGAGCTGTGCTATTCACAGATGAAAGCAGGTTCACGTTGAGCACATGTGACGTGACAGAGTCTGGAGACGCCGTGGAGAGCGATCTGCTGCCTGTAACATCCTTCAGCATGGCCGGTTTGGCAGTGGGTCAGTAATGGTGTGGGGTGGCATTTCTTTGGAGGGCCGCACAGCCCTCCATGTGCTCGCCAGAGGTAGCCTGACTGCCATTAGGTACCGAGATGAGATCCTCAGACCCCTTGTGAGACCATATGCTGGTGCGGTTGGCCCTGGGTTCCTCCTAATGCAGGACAATGCCAGACCTCATGTGGCTGGAGTGTCAGCAGTTCCTGCAAGATGAATGCATTGAAGCTATGGACTGGTCCGCCCGTTCCCCGGACCTGAATCCGATTGAGCATATCTGCATATCTGGGACATCACGTCTCGCTCCATCCACAATGTCACGTTGCACCACAGACTGACCAGGAGTTGGCGGATGCTTTAGTCCAGGTCTGGGAGGAGATCCCACAGGAGACCATCCGCAACCTCATCAGGAGCATGCCCAGGCGTTGTAGGGAGGTCATACAGGCACGTGGAGGCCACACACAATACTGAGACTCATTTTGACTTGTTTTAAGGACATTACATCAAAGTTGGATCAGCCTGTAATGTGTTTTTCCACTTTAATTTTGGGGGTGACTCCAAATCCAGGCCTCCATTGGTTAATAAATTTGATTTCCATTGATTATTTTTGTGTGATTTTGTTGTCAGCACATTCAACTTTGTACAAAACAAAGTATTCAATGAGAATATTTCATTCATTCAGATCTAGGATGTGTTATTTGAGTGCTCCCTTAATTTTTTTGAGCAGTATGTATGTATATATATTAGTCTGATTTGCCAAAGTTCACATTTTCTTCTGATGGACTTTGACTGTAAGATGACTCAGAATGTCCTCTGCCGAAGCTGCTTTTCCGTTGGCTGAATGTCAAATCCGTGTAAATAGCCAAACTTTTATCATTCCCAAGCATTTAAATTTTTTTCCAAGTAGTGGACAACTGCTTTAAGTCAAGTGAGGCTAAAGCTTTAAATGTTTTTATGGATCCAAAGTGGAGTGCTGGACTTTTCCACTACTAAAATAGGTTACATGGGCGCCTCACATGGCAGTGGAGCTTTCAGAACAGCAGCCGGGCAGTTTTAAGATGCGATTAACCAAAGATTAATCTCATATCTGCAGGTTAATAGTGTTTTTTTTACATGGCAGGTTCCCTTTAAAACAAAGTGTAAGATAGCATATGGAGCCATAGAAATCGTTGCTTTAGGATCATACTGATAGACGTTGCCCCCAAAACCACAGATGTATAAGCAAAGATGCAGATAGTAAGTAAAGAGACGTATAGTCCAACTTGCAGTTCTGCACTTACTAGCCTTTATCTGTATGATAAAAATGGTGTTGCATGCATAGAGTAGCAAAGACTTTTTTTTTTAAATACATATTAACAGCAGCATTCATACATATAAACATATTCACCCACATTTATAGTACATGTATTCACAAAGGGAAAGTGAAAGTATTAAATTAAAGAAGCTCTAGCCCAAATAAAATTTTTACTATGCATAGTATAGGTATAGACAACATACATCCGTTCTGGTCCCTTTCTTTCATCATCATAAAATTGCTACTACTATGGACTTTTCTACGGAGAGATGTTGACGCCCGTCAATCTAGCCGAACGGCACTGGTAGAAGACTCTGCGGCCGATCTTCTGAGTTACCTCATTTCCAAATGTTTTCTCTGAAACATGACAGAATTTCAAAGTAAGGGTATGTGCACACGATGCAGAAAATTTCTGCATCATTTCTGCATCTCCCTGGCAGAAAAAACGCATGCAGATTGTGCATGCGTTTTTCCTGCAGAATACATGAGGATCCACATGCGGATTCACATGCGTTTCCGCATGCAGATTGACAAGCACTTTCCAGGCGATAGCATCACTTGGAAAGTGCTTGACAACTAGGTCACACTGTATAAATCCATGCAACCGGCATGGATTTATATAGTGTGACCCGAGAGAATGGTTAAAAATAAAAAATAAATGTATACTTACCCTCCGATGGCCCGCGCTGTCCTGCTCAATCTGTTCTCCCTCGCCGTCAACTTTGAATTGAAAGACCTGCCGACGTCAGCGTCACGTGACCCGTCACATGACTCTGACGTCAGCGCAGGTCCTTCAACTCACTGCAAAGTGTCGGGAACCAAGAAGGAGCGGTGCGCGGGCCGACAGAAGGTAAATATACATTTATTTTTTATTTTATTCTTTTTTTACAGCTTTTTTAACGGTACCTAGGTGTGGATGAGACTCTCCTCTCATCCAGACCCGGGTACCATCCGCACATTAGAACGCGCCAATAACGCAAGTACAGATGCAGTCTTGCAGAATTGGCGCGTTCTAATGCAAGTCAATGGCGGCGAAAACGCCGCGTTTACGCAAAATTAATTGACATGCTGCGGATTTTTGAGCGCAGCGTTTACACTGCGGAAAACTCAGCATCATGGGCACAGCACATGCGGATTTCAATTGGGGAACATTGCTGCCCTTCTACCATGCGTTTTTTAATGCGTTTCCGCGGCATTTACGCAACTGCAAAAACGCCACGGAAACGCATTAAAAACGCATCGTGTGAACTCAGCTTAAAACATACATGTTTGTAATCAGGTGGTCCGTCTGTGATTAATACTGCCCGTGGTTAAGGCAGCATGAATCACTTGACAGGTTCCCTTTAAAGCATGCTTTAAAAAAAAAAAGTTAGGCTTCTTTTAGGTGAAAACCCATTAAGCAATTTATATTTTACCCTCATGTTAAATAATGTTTCTATGAACATTTTTATTTATTCAAAATATTTTTGCTGAAGCCATTGAAAACAAATGTATTTTTTATAATTTAAAGGAGTAGTCCACTACTTGGACAAAGACTCAAAATTCATATGCTTTTTCCCCTGTAAAGTAATAACACCTATACTCTGGTGCTAGCGCCATTCCAGCGTTGTGGGCACTGGCTTTCCCGGGGACTGCGTGACGTTATGTCAGGCAATCCTTGTGGCCAGTTAGCACTGGCTTCACTCTCCCTGCCGTCGCACAAATCACATAAATCTAGGGGAAGTCAGAGCTGCTGCTCTCTCACTTCCTCCAAATGTATATGATAATCCAAAGGAGAGGAGAGTGAAGCCAGCACTGACTGGCCACAGGGATCTCCTGACATAAAGTCACGCAGTCCCCGGGAAAGCCAGTGCCGACACCGCTAGAACGGCTACAGCACCGGAGGTAAGGATAGGTGTTATTATTTTACAAGAGGGAAATATAGGGGTTGTCCAAGTAGTGGAGAACTACTTTAATTCATTGGGGGGGGGGGGGTATTTCACCTTTCTAATTACTGTACTGAGAAATTATTCATTTGGAATACATATACTGTATATTACAAATGATACAAACATTGAAATGCATAATCATGAAGATGATGTCCATTCCTTCTATGTCAGCGGCAGTGGAAGTTGTTAGCCTATTATTTCTGAAAGAATGCTGTCCCCAGAGAAGTCATTGATTATGGTGGTAATTTTGTGAAGATGCAAAAGGAATGGTGGCAGGGTCGGGTGATACGCCGGGTATGTTTACTGTACATATGCAATGTTTAGTCAAATTTTCAGTTCGGACTGGAAGGCTTTACTGTTACGGCACAATTATACTAGATAATCTAATAAAATCAATAAATGAACTACGAAAAGTTCTACATAAGCAGTAACATAAATTATACTCAGGCCTCATTCAGATGTCCGATTTCCACGTATGAGTGCTGTGTTTTTCACAGACAGGTGAACGACCCCATAGGCTATTTTTTGTCTCGGTTCACGGAAAATATTGTAGACATGTCCGATTTTCATCTGATGGTTGGATCAAAGTCAGCAATGCAAATCAATGGGTTTAAAGAAAAAAAAAAAAACGGATTGCACTCGGATGACAACTTTGATCAAATTCTGATCAAAATGAATCGGTCTGGTTTAATCGTATGAGAAAAAAAATCGTCCATCTGAATGAAGCCTCAGTCATAGCAGTTGGGAAAAATTATTTCCATAGGACTTTTAAGCATTAGTGCAACTTGAGGGTTGTTTGTTTTTTTTTTCAACTAACTTCTAGATTCGTAACCTTATTGGTAACTCTGGACCGTCGAGGAATACATTCCAAATCAAATCGGCTTTCATAGATAGTGGGGCATATCTGCCAATGATTGTTTCTGTAAATGCCTAAATAGGTGTACACATCAGGCTTGTATGTCAGTAAACATTTTACACCTGAACTTCGAATGACAGCATCGGTTTGCATGATACTTTCTTCATCGGTGAAGTCTTGAGTATACACACATATCACGTGCTTACTTTCAGGATGGTGAGGACTCACTTTAGCAACGTTGAGCCGACCTTCTACTACGGCAGTAGCTATTCCACGCCAGGCGTGGTCAACTTTAAATCCAGTATCTAAATGCATAAGCCATTTTCCAGAAGTTACTCCGTAATTAAGTGCTAACTCGCGAACAAGTTCATAATTAACTGTGCGTCCTGTACTTTGGAGTTTTTCCCAAGCATCCTGAAGGTTCTTGCCACCTTCAACCTGTGGACAGTAGCCTGGGCCATAAACAGCAATCCACCCTACTGGACCAGATCCTTCTTCAGAATCTCCAAAACGTGGAACCCTGGAAGGGCGATATGTTTCTAACCACTCATGAAATTCTGCTCGTGGAGTTTTGCGGGCATCAAAGATTACCCAGGGATCCATATCTGCAGCCATGGACTCAGCAGCATGGTCTTCTGCTCCTTTTGATACTCGCTCACCCTCCTCACAATTTAACATGTTTGCACAACTGCAAGGATAAAAGATATAAAAAAATAATATTAATATATTTATAAAAGCTAATCATGCAAGAATACGAACGATCCTTTGTTTTTTTTTTCTTGAGGTGGGGACCAAACCTCATTGTTGGGCATGCCGGAGACCACTGGAGCGGAAGTCACGGTGACTCCAATCGCCTGCGCACTGGAGCAGACAAGTAAAATAGCGCAGGGAGGAAAAAAATGCGCCTTAAGCTATAGGCACATGGGCGGGATGTGACGTGCAGGGGAGGAATATTTTAATTAAGCATATAGGCGGTCATTTCTTGGCATCCCCCGGACACCAAGCCCAGGAAAAAGGATTTTATAAAAAGCAATTTCACAGCCACAAGACCGCTAATATGGGACATACAGGTAAGTATAGATTTACACTTCTATCACCTGTGCCCATATTAGCGCTCTGATGGGTGACAGATTCCCATTAAAGTGCTTCTGCAGAAAGACTGGAGTCAAAAATGTCACTATGTAGGAGTAAATCAGGAGCAAATACAAAGCAGGTGATGGCTGTATTATACTGCAGGACTGGCCCACAGGGGAAAAGGAGAATCCTCCGGTGGGCCACCACCCACATATATGAGCAGTACTTGGCATAATGTAATTGAATCACTATGTACAAAGGCAGCATCTTATTCATTTAACCCCTTTCTAACGTCGAGTGTAATAATACGTATCTACGCCCTGGGCCTATTGGACCAGATACCTATTATTACACCCTGGTGATCGCCGCCGGGTGTCAGCTGATTCTAGCAGTTGCTCTCACTTATTAATGCTGCCGCCAATCACTGAGCTCAGAGGCTCATGCCATCTACCTTGTTAGAGCCGTTGATCTCACTTATTAATACTGCAGCCAATCACTGAGCTCAGAGGCTCATGCCATCTACCTTGTGAGAGCCGCTGATCTCACTTATTATTGCTGCAGCCAATCACTGAGCTCAGAGGCTCATGCCATCTACTTTGTGAGAGCCGCTGATCTCACTTATTAACGCTACAGCCAATCACTGAGTCAGAGGCTCATGCCATCTACCTTGTGAGAGCCGTTGATCTCACTTATTAATGCTGCAGCCAATCACTGAGCTCAGAGGCTCATGCCATCTACCTTGTGAGAGCCGTTGATCTCACTTATTAATGCTGCAGCCAATCACTGAGCTCAGAGGCTCATGCCATGTATCTTGTGAGAGCCGTTGATCTCACTTATTAATGCTGCAGCCAGTCACTGAGCTCAGAGGTTCATGCCTTGTATCTTGTGAGAGCCGTTGCTCTCACTGATTAACTGCAGCGTTATCATCGAGACGTCAGAGCTGGAGACAATAAGAGACACTGGGAGCAGAAGTGGAGATTCAGCGCTGG
Organism: Phyllobates terribilis; assembly: GCF_046119375.1. NCBI lineage: Eukaryota > Metazoa > Chordata > Amphibia > Anura > Dendrobatidae > Phyllobates > Phyllobates terribilis. The sequence goes on from NW_027362773.1 coordinate 111,829,670, forward strand.
ACCCGGGGAGAGTAAGTAAAGCATATATATATATTTTTGTTTGTTTTTAAACAAATAGCAGTTTTCTTAAACCAGTAAACCCCGTTGAGCCACCTGCGGCTTTCTGATCTTTCTACACTTACAGCGCAGTCACGCGGTTAGGCAGCGCAATTTCTTTTAAGCGAAAACAAGTTGCAAGACAAAACACAAGCAGATCGGAGGCAGCGGTCATGTGACTGACAGCAGCGGTTACTGACAGTAAACAAAACTGTAAACGTCAACTTATAGGCGCATTGTGTGATCTTTCTATTGACAGCGCATCTCTGTTCATAAAAATGGCAAAAAAAACGTCCCCGAGCCCGGTCATTAATTAGTAGGGGGCAGGTGGCCCCTCACTGCTGGGGGGATGTCTGCCCCTTTACCTCCTTCTGTATCACTCCCCAGCCCCTCACACCAATACAACAGCAGTAGCAATAACACCATGAGCGCAGACATGACAGGAGAGAAGTCACACAAGTCTTACTAGAGGCGAGACTCCGCTGTAGCCGGTCCTCAATATTACACTTCCGGTACTAGGCCCTGTTGCCTAGACGACGTTAGCCATCTTTGTGGGGCGGAGCTTCTACAGGTTTGTGTTATTGTAAACTTTATTAACAAGCGAAATTCAGTGCCGCAAAGGAAGTCCCCTCCTACTTTACGCCTCACGAATACAGAACTTTTTTTTTTCTTCAATAACTTTAATAACAGCTACTTCGCGAACAACCTACTGCAGTCACCAGGAAGCATCTTTTTTTTTTTCTTTTTTTTTTGACAATAGAACAAAACTTTATTAAACCACTCCCGGCGAACATCGCTTGCTAGTATTCTCGGCGGTTGCGGTGTGTGGCTCGTTCTCGGGTCTCGCTGCCCCCGGTGGGTCACAGTCGTCCTCCTCACTCGACGATGCCGAGCAAGAAGAAGAAGTACAACGCCCGCTTCCCGCCGGTGGGTCTGCGGCCTAGTTCTTCATTACCTGTCGCATTTCCCAGGAGGGGGAGGGGACATGTTTATGTCCTCCACGGGTTAATTGTGTTTGTAACTATCGCACCGTGTGACTGCGCGCCTCCTGTGTGTTGTGTGGAGCGCCCCAGCCTTTCTCTATGGCCGCTGCTGCCTGCGACTTTCTGTCCTGCTGTTGTGTGTCTCTCATTGGCTGGACTTTGCGTCCATCTTTGTGTTCTGTCCCCCCCCCAGCTCGAGCACTGGATCTCCTACCTCCTCCATTACTGATCTGGTCACTTTCTGGCCTGTGTATTAACCTCTTCATGACTGGAGGATGAATCATTTTGGTGCTTTTTGCCTCTTCTTCTTCCTAGAGCCGCTACTTTTTTTTTTCTTTCTTCTTTTTTTCACCCACATGGGTGTGAGGGAATATTTTTATTTATTTTTTGTAGCTTAGGTATGTTTAGGTTGTAGTTTTTTGATGACGCTGTTCATTTTAACATATAATGGACTGAAAAAAAAAGAGAAAATTCCAAATGCGGGGAGGAAATAATGTAATTCTGACATTTTGATTTCATGGGTCTCGTATGTTCAGCACTTATTGTGCCATGGCCGCATGATTCTCCAGGTCAGTATGCTTAAAGGGATTGTCCACTACTAGGACAGCCTCCTTCTTGGACTAAATGTTTGGACCCGCTAAAATAAAAAAGCCTATAATCAGGGCCAAACATTTTGTTCAAGAAGGGGTTGTCCTAGTACTGGACAACCTTTTTAAAGGGGTGGACCAGTTAAATTTAAAGAGGTTGCCCACTACTTTTACACTGATGTCCTGTCCTTAGTATAGGTCATCAATGTCTGATTGGCGAGGGTAAGACCCTCGCCGATCAGCTGCTGTTAGTGGTGGCTGCCAGTACTCCCTTACCGAGCTGCTCCATCTACTTGTAGTGGCCGCCGCAGGGTACTGCACATCCGCCTCCTATTGATTTGAATAGGAGATGGATGTGTAGTACCCTGCGGCGACCACTACAGGTAGATGGAGCAGTTCCTTAACTGAGTTCTGGCCGACACGAATAGCAGCTAGGGTGCTGGGTGTCGGACCTCGGCCGATCAGACATTGATGACCTATCCTAAGGACAGGACATCAGTGTAAAAGCAGTTGACAAGGGTTGTCTGGGACTAACATTGATGGCTTATCCTTACGATAGGTCATCAATGTCTGATTGGTGGGGGTGCGACACCTGGCACCTGCGCCGATCAGTTGTTACTGGTTTCAGCCGGAGCTGCACAGTTCCATCAACTGAATAGTACTGCACATCCGCCCCTTATTCAAATCAATAGGGGGGATGTGCAGTACCCAGCCGCGGCCACTATTCCATCGATGGAGCTGTGCAGCTCCGTAACTGAGTACTTCCGGCCGCCGCCGACATCCAAAACAGCTGATTAGCTGAGGTGCCGGGTTTTGCACACCCACCGATCAGACATTGATGACGTATCCTAAGGATGAATAAAATAGTGCCAGACAACCCCTTTAATGTAATAGTCTGTTTCTGGGGTTGATCACTGCTCTCCCTGCTCACCACGTTCTCTACTTTTCAATGCACATTGACAGTGCTCGCTGTTGTTGGCTTGTCACTTCTCATTTGAGATGGCGAGGGAGTGCATTGTCCCTGCATTCAAAAGAAATATAGCAACCGCTGCATGCTCAGTACAGCAGGAACTAGACCGACCTCTGAAACAGACATCACTGATGACTCTTCGTTTCAGGGTGGGGAAAGCAGGCTCTGCCCCCTGATGATGTCCAGTTTGAATAGCCCAGCATGCACTAGGGATTCTCAGACAAAATGCCACCAAAAGCAGGGAGGAGTCGGTAATCCAAACCTCCGACTCCTCAATTTCCATGGCTCTGACTCCCTCATACACGGCTTATGTTTAAGTGATACATTTACTGCAGCACAGATTCATCTCAGCTAAAAGTCCAGATCAGGAATAGGACAGACATTTATTTATTTATTTTATTCACTTATATAGCGCCATTAATTCCACAGCGCTTTACAGACATCATCACTGTCCCCATTGGGGCTCATAATCTAAATTCCCTATCAGTATGTCTTTGGAGTGTGGGAGGAAACCAGAGAACCCGGAGGAAACCCACACAAACACAGGGAGAACATACAAACTCCTTTCAGATGTCGTCCTTGGTGGGATTTGAACCCAGGCCCCCAGCGGTGCAAGGCTGCAGTGCTAACCACTGAGCCACCGTGCTGCCCTTATTTATAGAACATTTCATAACTTTCCCAAATTCTTAAGAAAAAATATTCCCCACAAACTGCATTGAACTACTGTACTCAATTTAGGAGTTGGTCCATTTTATACCGCCTCCGACTCCACAGCCCTGACCAAAAGGAAGTGGAAAAAAAGGGGAAGCGGTAGTGAATTTTTAACTAAACTATTTTAGAAAAGTGATTACATTGCATTAAATAGAAACATTTAGGATACAATTTTGGTTTTGGACCACCCCTTTAAGTGTGTGTGTGTGTGTATATGTATGTGTCTATGTCTATGGAGCCCTTCTCAATGGTTGTCCCTGGGAGATCTAGCACCCGCAGGCTGCATTAGTATTTCTTTGGAATATGTGATATATATATATATTATATTATATTATATTATATTTTTCTTTATTATCTGTTAGAGCACTGTAGCTGCATTATGTGTATGTATAATATATATACAAACTCATACACAACCCCAATACAAAAAAAGTTGTGACTGTGTAAAATGTAATGGAAACAAGAACACAATGATATGGAAATCTCTTACCACTATATTTTATTCACAGTTGAACATGTGGACACAGATCAGAAGTTGAACATCGGACATTCTTCCGTGTCATTTGACAAAAAATAATTAGTTTAGTAATTGATGACATTCCAAAAATGTTGGGACAGGGTTAACAAAAGGCTGAAAAAGTAAGTGGTACTAATGACAAATAGATGAAAGGTCAGTTTTCAATTAAGTCACTTGACTGTGTATAAAGTGCATGATAGAGAGGCAGAGTCTCTTCTCAGGAGTAAAGATGGTTGGAGGTTCATTCATATGTGGATCAATTTCAGGAAAATGTTCAAGTTAAAATTGCAAAGTCTTTGATTATTCCACCACCTACAGTGCATAATAACATCAGATATTCTGGAGAAATCCATGTGGACAAGGCCAACAGTGAATATTGGATGCTCATGATCTCCGGGCCCTCAGGCGGCCCAGCATTATAAACAGGCATGATTCGGTCATGCAAATCATTGCTTGGGCTCAGGAACACGTCCAGAAATCATGGTCTGTGAACACAGGCTGCCAAGCAATCTACAAATGTAAGGTAAAGCTCCGTCATGCAAAGAAGAAACCGCATAGCTCAATCCAGAAACGCTGCCGTGTCTTCTGGGTTTTAGCTCATTTCTAATAGACTGAGGCAAAATGGAAAGTTGTTCTGTGGTCGGATGAATCAAAATGGGAAATTCTTAATGGAAACCACAGACGCTGAGTCCTGTGGATAAGGCAAAGTTTTAATTCTTTTGTTCTTGCAGATTTTCCCCGGGATGTTATTCTCTATGATTTCAATGTCCCTTATTATGTTGTGGGGCCAGATAGGAGAGCGGAGAGATATTGGGACCTCCCCACATCTTCTGATCACTGCCTCTCATTCCAAAATCACTAGCGTGGAAGGTTAAAAAAAAAAAAAAAATTGGGGAATACCGGTTTTTGGAAAATTCGAGTAGAATTCTATTCTTTCTACTGTGGACGCAAGAGGAGAGGGACCCGCACTTTCAGCATCTTTGATGGTATGGAGGCTGCATTAGTGCCTATGGCATCGGCATTGCACACTTGAAAGGCGCCATCAATGCTGAGCATTATATAGAGGTGCTAGAATAACATATACGCCATCCAGACAATGTCTATTTCAGAAAAGACAGTGTATATTTCAGCAAGACAATGATAACCCCAAACTGCATCTATCACAACAGCATGGCTCGGCCGAATAAGAGTTCAGGGGATAAACTGGCTGCAGACAGTCCGGACCTTTCACCTATAGAAAACATTTGGCGCATTATGAAATGAAACAAACTCCTGTTGCGACTCCCGGAGTGTGGGAATCCAAAATCGGTCAAGAACGGGACAACGTTACTCTCCCAAAACTCCTTCGACTTGTCTCCTCACTTCCCAGACGTTTACAAACTTGTAAAAATAAGGAAGAGAGGAAGCTGCACGATGGTGGACACGGCCGGGGCACAGCTTTTTTGGGATCTGTCGCCATCAATTTTTTTAAGGCTATGTGCCCACGATGCAGAAATGCTCTGGATTTTTCCTGAGCTTTTCAGCATCTCCCTGGCAGAAAAAAACGCATGTGGATTGTACATGCGGATTGTACATGCGTTTTTCCTGCCAGGGACATGTGGATGTGAATCGTTCTTCACTGGCATTTCCACATGCGGGTTGACAAGCGCTTTCCAAGCGATTTTAGCATCACTTGGAAAGTGCTTGACAACTTGGTCACATTATATAAATCCATGCAAACGGCATGGATTTATATAGTGTGACCGAAAGAATGGTAAAAAATAAAAAAAATAAATCTATACTTGCCTTCTGATGGCCCCCGCAGTCTTGCTTCGCTCCGTCCTGGCTTGCCGGCAGCTTGCGGTACACTGAAGGACCTGCCGTCACATGACTATGACGTCAGCGCAGGTCCTTCAGTCCACCGCGATCTGCCGGTAAGGGAGGACAAGCGCATCGGGGGCCATCAGAAGGTAAATATAATATTTATTTTTTATTTTATTTATTTTTTTTACAGGTTCTATGGTATCCGGGTCCGGAGGAGAGTCTCCTGTCCTCCACACCCGGGTACCATCCGCACATTGCAACGCTCCGCATGTACAGATCCAGTGATGCGGAATCCATGCGTTCCAATGCAAGTCAATGGCGGCGAAAACGCAGCACTTCTGCAAAATAATTGGTCGTGCTGCGCTTTTTTCCACAATGATAATCCGCAGCGGAAATTTCTGCAGCATGTGCACAGCACATGCGGATTATCATTGGGAACATGGCAGGCCTTCTACCATGCGGTTTTTACGCGTTTCTGCAGCGTTTTTGCCGCTGCGGAAACGCTTAAAAAACGCATCGTGGGCACAAAGCCTTAATGTGTTATTTTTTTTTCAAATGAAATGGTAAAGTGTCCAACGTTCTACTTCTGATCTGTGATCTATGTTCTCTTGTGAATCAGTACGGACGGCTGCTGGTCTGTGCTGCGATTCAGAGCAAAAACCGGGAATGCAAGTAATAAAGCCAAACAATAATTTTTTTTTTTTTACATTTTGACAACCATATAAGTATTATATATTTATGTGAATGTGGTGGCAATGAACCTAATTTAAAAGTAGTTTTAAATTGGTTAATAAATATTGAAGATATATACACACACACACACACACACACACACACACACACACACACACACACACACACACTTATATATACTATTATTATTTTTTTTAATTTTGGATTATAGGCAAGGATCAAGAAGATTATGCAGACTGATGAAGAAATAGGCAAAGTTGCGGCAGCTGTTCCTGTCATAATTTGTATCCTTTGAGTATATTAATGCATGCCTTTATGTATTATTAATGTTCTTTTTATTTTTTTACTTGTACAATATACACGTGCAACTCCCAGTTTGCAAAAAGTCTTTAGCTTTAATGTCTAAGTAAATGTTAAAAAGTTGATAAAATTCCAGCGCCACCTTCTTTATCTACATAGTGAAAAGATGACTTTAATGAATTAATAATTTTAACTGTAATCCGACAAATACATACAACCCCAAAGTCATTAATGCTTTATTATCTGCCTTGTTCCTGGGTGCCGTAATACACTGAGATCCGCACTGAATCTTTTGATGATTGGAAGTTATTTTCCCCATGCATTCCTATGAGCTCCTCAAAGAATGGACTAATTGGGGGGGGGGGAGGAGAAAAAAGCTGTATAACTCTATGCAAAATTTCTAAATATCTTCATTTTTTCTTTCACTTGCTTAACTCTGAGAACGGACTGCTTGCATTGAAGAATCATTCTTGATTATGTAATGTACAATTTTATTGAAGGACTTTTTTTTTGTTTTTAAAGGGTTGTCCCATTTCATATTTTTACCTATAAATATGCATAGTGTAGCCATCCCCAATCTGTGGCTGCCCTTTTTATTTATTTCTGCATTTTTATTATTTCTGATTTGGTGGTTTTATAAATTAACATTTATTAAAAAATCTGTTAAAATGCTGACGTGTGTCTCTAATGGCCCTCTCTAGCAAAAATCGGGTCCAAACTTGTAGATTTTGGAATCCCTGCATGCAAAGCGGGATTCTCCCACACTCTGCAGCCCCTCAGTGTAAGCATGAGATCTCATGCTTTCCTTGCAAGAAGGGCCACGTTCTGCATGATTGAATCCCACAACCTGGACTTTCGGACTTGACTTTTGCTATAAACTCTGGACCTTTTTAGGAGGCCATTAGGGACATTTACCAGCATTTTTTTTATTTGGCAGTTTCACTAATTAACATCCATCTGAAGCTGCCATTGTTTTCTTAAATATGAAGGGTACCCCCCCTCCGTATTGGTGATTTTTACTCTTTAAGTTCACGTAATACAAAATAATGCCTAATTTATAGGTTTTGGGTTTTCTTTGAGAATTTATTCCCTTTAAGGGGAGTTTTAGAAGCACCAGGTCCCTGGGGAGTGATCTTGGCAGCCCCGGGTGGTTGATCTTGGCAGCACCGGGTCCCCGGGTGGTTGATCTTGCTCCGGGTCCCTGGGTGGTTGATCTTGGCAGCTCCGGGTCCCTGGGTGGTTGATCTTGGCAGCACTGGGTCCCTGGGTGGTTGATCTTGGCAGCTCCGGGTCCCTGGGTGGTTGATCTTGGCAGCTCCGGGTCCCTGGGTGGTTGATCTTGGCAGCACTGGGTCCCTGGGTGGGTGATCTTGCACTTATGGAAGTCATATCGTTGCTTTAGAAACCTGCTGGATAGGTGTGAATAACATTTTTCTTTATGTTCACATACTAAAGATGTGCGCGGAGAACCTCGGTTATGGCTTCTCTTAGCAGAAGGTCCCCACACAAGGACCTGCTCTTACTTTGTTACAGATTTCGGAACTGACAGCTGCCCCATATAAATGATTAAACTCCTTGACGTTTCATTAGCCCGTGCACTTGAGCTATTCCTGGAGTCGCTATTGAAAAAAGCTTGTCAGGTGACACAGTCTCGAAGTGCAAAGACCATGACTACTTCACACCTGTGAGTTTTTCTTCTACTATACGAAAATCTTGACTTTGTTGATTGTCAGTGTAATTAAAGAGGTTGTCCACTACTTTATCATTGATTAGGTCATGAATGTCTGATCGGTCGGGGTCTGACACCCAGCACCCTCGCCGGAGACCCTGATTCCAGTGATGTATGACTTACTTATTGGCAGCTTCCTGTGTACACTGTGAGCAAGCTACCAATCAGTGGTGGGGATGGGGTTACACAGCTCATGAGTATGGAGGACTAAATGGCAGCAGGTTACTAGTCCTCTATTGATAATCTCCTGCTGATAAAACATTGATTTCATCAAAATTACAACAAGCAGCCCAGTAAGTGACACATCGCTAGAATCAGAGTCTCTATTTTCACATACTGCTCAGATTAGGGGGCAAAAAACGTGGTGACAGCCACTATCCCTTTAATTAAGGGTTCACATCTTTTTATAATATTTTAGATAATAAATTATAAGCCCTATTTATATTAAAAGGATGTGCTCATCTTCATTCTTCAGGAGCGCACCGCTCCTCTGCCTCCCTATTTCCTGCTTGCTGGGCGGTACACTCCTGAGATTGATAGTTCAGACCGGCAATGTGATCGCAGGTACAAATTCCCAAAGGGTGATCAAACAAACAAAAATTTTTTTAAAAAAAAAACAAAACAAACTTTAGCCCCATTAAAAATAAAGGAAATAAGAGGGAAAATAAATATATTATGGTATTGGTGTGTCCGTAAACGTCCGATCTATCAATACATAATAACAATTGACCCATAAAGTGTAAAGCCGTAAAAAGAAAAAAAATCAAAAGGCAGAATTGCGGTTCTACAGTCATCACTCTCCGCTCTCAGATTTTCCCCTCATGACCCAAAAAAAAAATGCAATAACAAACTATCAAAATAGTACCCCAAATTAGTATCAATTAAAGCGGCCTCTTGCCACGCAAAAAAATCGGAATTAGTCTTACTGGTAATTATGTTTCCAGGAGTCCACATGACAGCACCATAGGAGCAGTAATCCCATATCCTCTGTAGGGACAGGAAGCACAAGAGGTTAAAAGCCCTCCCACCCCCAACCTCCTCAGTGATTTTCCAAGAACCACATTGGCTGGGTACAACAAAATTTTATTCTAGACTGCTTAGACATATGTTAAAGTCACCTACAGTAGCAATATAGGGAGGGAAATAAGGGTGCTGTCATGTGGACTCCTGTAAGACTAATTCCGGTTTTTCAGTACGTCCCCATGACGGCACCATAGGAGTATACCCAAGAACTCCATAGCTTAGGGTGGGATAATTGCCTGAAGTACCTTCCTACCAAACGCAGATCTCTGCTGTGAGAGAACATCTAGCTTGCAGTGTTTGCAGAAAGTAGTATGTGCTGACCATGTGGCTGCGGTACATATTTGTTCAATGGTAGCCCCTGCTCTAGTTGCCCATGAGGTGGAAATTGCTCTGGTGGAATGGGCTTTGATAGTTTCAGGGGGAGGCTGTCCTTCTGAAAGGTATGCTAGATTAATCATGGATGTGACCCATCTAGCTAAGGATGGTTTTGAAGCCTTCCTACCTCTATTTTTCCCCCCCGAACTGTATGAAAAGATTAGAGTCTAATCTCCAGTTCTGAGTGGCTTCCAAATAGGCCAACACTGCTCTGCGGACATCGAGATGGTGGAACTCTTCCTCCCTCGGATTTCTAAGGTTTTTGCAGAATGATGGAAGGGAAGAACCACTTCTTGGTTTAAGGTCATCGATGACACCACCTTCGGGGAGAAACTTGGATCCAGTTTGAGAATGATGCAATCATCCCAAATCTGCATATATGGCTCGACAACAGAGAGAGCCTGGATTTCACCCAACCTTTTAGCCTTGGTAATTGCCACCAAGAAGACCCTTTTCAGAGTCAAGTTATTTATTTCTAATTCATGAACTAGGCCGAAGGCAGGTTTGCAAAGGACTCTGAGGACAAGATTCAGATCCCACGGAGGGGAAGAAATTCTCTGGGTAGGCTTAAGTCTCTGGATTGCCTTGACAAATCTGATTATCCAGGGATGCGAGGAAAATGTGTCGAAGAAAGCACTTAGTGCTGCAGTCTGCACCTTCAAGGTACTGGGTCTAAGACCTGTGTCAAATCCCGCCTGCTAGAAATCCAGGATCGCAGGGATGTCTGGTTGAGAGGTGTCTACCGTCCTGTTGAACTGACAAAAAGTCCTCCAGACCTTTTTAATATATGGCTTAGGTTACAAGTTTTCTACTAGCCTGCATAGTCTGGATCACTCTGGCGGATACGCCTTTGGTCTTCAGGATCTCCCTTTCAGAAGCCAGGCTGAAAGCTGGAGTTTTTGAAGATTCCAATGCAACAGTGGACCTTGCGTCAGAAGATCTTCCTGTAATGGTAAAATGATTGGGTCTTCCAACGCTAGATGACGTAGAAGGGAGAACCAACTTCTCCTTGGCCAGAATGGGACAATTGCCATGACTGTCGCCCGATCTTCCTGAATCTTCCGCAGCACTCTCTGAATTAGGGGAGCAGGTGGGAAGGCATATGTTAGACCCTCTCCCCAATACTGAGAGGGCATCCACTGACAGAGGATGATCTCCTGGGTCGAGAGAGAAGAAAGATGTCGTCTTTGCATTTGTTCTGGATGCAAACATGTCTATGTGAGGCTGACACCATCTGCAAGTCAGTTGGAACACCTCTTCATTCAGTTCTAATTCCAAAGCCTTCATTTGTCGCCTGCTGAGGTAGTCTGCCTCTTGATTGTCAGATCCCCGAAGGTGAACTGCTGAAATGTAGCTCACCATCTTCTCTATACCTAAGAATATCCTGTTGGCCAGAGACTGGAGAAGTGGATGTCTTGGTCCGCCCTGATGTGTGATGAAGGAGACTGCCGTGATGTTGTCCGACAAGATCTTCACATGTCTGTCTCTCAAGACAGCCCGGCTTCTCTGTAGGGCTTCCCAAATCACCTGTAGTTCCCGAAAATTCGATGATCGGGTCCGAATTTCTGTGGACCATGTTCCTTGAAGATAACACTCTCCCACTCAAGCTCCCCATCCTGAGAGACTTGCGTCTGTGGTCACTAAAAGACATGTTTCCAGAATACACTGCACTCCCTTCTGTAGATTCTTCTGGTCGAGCCACCTGTGTAGAGAGTCCTGGACGTCTCTGGACAAAGACATCTTCATGTCTAGGTAATTCTAATGTCTGTCTGTCACTTCCAGGATGCATTTCTGTAGAGGCCTGGAATGGAACTGGCTCCATCTGACGCAGGTGATGTATGATGTCATGATTCCCAAAATACTCATTGCCTTTCGAATTGAAAGGTTTTTTTTTTCTCTCTTGCAAAAGAACGAATCCTTTGTAGGATTGAGATCATCTTGTCTTCCGGGAGAGAAGACGTTCGTATTTGCGTATTTGGGAGTCGAGATAGACTCCCAGGAATATGCGTGAAGTACTTGGGACAAGATTGTGAACAAAGAAAAATCCAATTAAACCCAGGCTGGTTAATGTCTGTAGGACAAATTCCAGATGTTGCGTCATACCTAGAGGGGATCCTGCCACCAACAGGAAGTCGTCCAAGTACGGAATGATGGTAATATCCCTGAGTCGGATATAGGCTACCACCTCTGCCATGATCTTCGTAAAGATTCTGGGAGCACATGAGAGGTCGAAGGGAAGACATAGGAACTGGTAGTGTAGAATCTGACTGCCTGATGGTAGTGCAAACCTCAGATATTGCTGACTTGAGGAATGTATCGGCAGGTGGTAATATGCATCCCTGAGGTCCAGGGTGCACATTACCGCATCTGTGTTTATTAGAGGAATGGCTGATCTCACTGATTCCATGCGGAATTTTTTGTAGTGGACCCATCGGTTTAGGGGCTTCAGATTGATAATTGTATGGAATTCCCCTGATGTGTTTTTTTACTGAAAATAGAGAGGAGTAATGGCCCCGATGTTGGTCGTGTTCTGGAACTGGAACAATAACCTTCTATTGTAGAAGCTTCTCTATGTCTGCATGTAGATGGGAAAGTGAGGTAGGGGAACCCTCTGTCAGGTGGAATTTTTGAGGGGGATTTGAGAAAACTCTATCTTGTAACCCTGCGCTATAGTTGTTGGCATCGGGTCACTCAAAATCCCTGGATACTAACTGTTTTAGAAAAACCTTAATAGCCATTGCCGTTTTGGACGGGAACTAGTACTGGGCTGGTATTTTTTTTATCTTTGTTCCCCTTATTAAAACTCCAGTTTGTAGACCCCCCCCCCCCCCTTTTTCTGAGTGTTATATTTACGGGAGGGGAAAGGTTTGCGAAAGGGCCGCTCCTTCTTTTTCTCCTCAGGGAAGCCCTTTTTTTTTTTTTTATCGGAGGCTTTTTCTAGTATGTTATCCAACACTGGTCTGAATACTGTGATCCCTGAAAATGGAATGGAGCACAGCTTGTTCTTAGAAGCTGTATCCTCAGACCATGTCTTTAACCAAACAACTCTTCGGGCTGAGTTGGAAAATGCATTATTTCTGGCCGCAAATCTGACCGATTCGTTATAAATAAAAATAAAATACGTTGCCATTTTTAATAGGGGCAAATGATTGAAGGAGAGATTCCCTCTGGCTGCCATCCCGTATGTGACCCTCTAGCTCCTCTAGCCAGACTTTCATGGATCGGGCAATAGATGTAGCAGCGACATTCGACTTAACTGCCACCGAGGCTTCCCAGGCTTTTTTCAAAAGTCCATCCGCCTTCCGATCCATAGGATCTTTAAGTCCTGATGAATCCTCAAAGGGGATAGAGGTTTTCTTGACCACCTTGGTCACTGGGACGTCAATCTTAGGAATAGTGTCCCAAACATTGGTGTCTTCTGGATCAAAGGAGAGTCGGGCGCGGAAGTCTCGTGGAATAGAGTCTCTTCTCTGCATCCTCCCATTCCTCCAGTATCATGTCTTTCACATGAGCATTAACAGGAAAAACCATGGATCTCTGGGTTCTAAGACCACCAAACATCTCATCCTGAATGTTACTGCTCTTCTCCGTCTCTTCTACCTGCTTCGTGTTTCGGACAGCTCGTAGAAGAATATCCATGCCATCTGAGTGGAACATATACTTTTTCCGTTCCCTGCCCTGAGGTGGACTGATGGTCTCACTGTTGTCTGAGTCGCCGGATGGGTCGATTTCACCCTCAGAAGATGGTGCTATATCTTCTCTGGGTCTTTTGGGTTCCTGGACATCCTGGACCCCTGAACCTGGGGGCTGCAGAGACTTAATAGAAGCCTGAACTTCTTCTTTGATTATACTACGCATCTCATTTAATAAAGCCCCGTGCTCCTCCTTTAGCATGGAGGCTCTACATTCAGCACATAGACACTTTTGTATATGAGTCGGGAGGTTTGATGTTACAATCCAGGCACCTCATGGATTTCACTGTGGCCTTTTTCCCTGCATCCTTCTTTTTTTCAGAAGGAGGTGGTAACTGCACAGAGATATCCTATAAAAAAAAAATATGGAGGGCCTGGTAAGGACAAGTTCCATTAACCATCTGAAATGTAATGGTACACTTACATGACTGTGGGTCGATACAGGGAGGGTATCGGGGTGTGACACATCAGCCATTGTGCTGCCAGGGGAGCCGAAGCTGTAAGCCTGCCTTTGATGCTCCCCAGCCCCCCTTTTTATACCTTACCTGGTCATCCTGTCATGTTCTCCTGCTCCACTGGCGTCTGGTCGAACCGCGCTTGAATCTCCCGCGCGACCGCCGACCAGAAGTCGTCATCCCCGAACTTCCGGTGTCGACGCCGGGCGGTCCTGAAGCCAGGAGAAGCCAGACCCGCCCAATGCAGGACGCCGAGAGCCCCAGCCATAGGGAAGCGGCACCCGGAGGCTCCAGCACACCGGATGGCTGAGGGACTCTCGACAGGGAGTGTCGGCCCAGGACCCACTGGGCGGCGGGAGGGAGAGAGCCGCGGCCCCCCCGATCCCCCGGGGCCCTTGTGAGTAATACGTATTTCCGCACCAGTGCTCCCTGCACCAGCGCTCCTCCTGTACTCCCTGTCCTGTGTAGGGACAGGAAAAACACTGAGGAGGTTGGGGGTGGGAGGGCTTTTAACCTCTTGTGCTTCCTGTCCCTACAGAGCATATGGGATTACTCCTCCTATGGTGCTGTCATGGGGACGTACTGGAAAATACATCGACAGAAAAATAAAAGTTACCAGGTCTCGGAAAATGGTGACGCAAAGCAAAAACTTTATTTTTACAAACTTCTGAATTTTTGTTTTCTTTATTTCGATGGAAAAAAAAAATCTATGCAAGTTTAGTAGCGGCACAATCGTACGGACCTGGAGAATGACGACATTTCAGAGTTATTTTTAATTAAGAACGAACATAGTAAAAACAAAACTCCCAAAAAATCTTTTCAGACTTTGTATTTTGATTTATTTATTTTTGCAATTTTTCCCATTTCAGCCCATTGAATTGGTGTCATTCTAAATTGCAAAAGCGAATCTTCATACGGCTGTGTCGACAGAAAAAGCTATGAAATATTCTGCATGATTAGATCTCAATCTAGTGCTATCGGCGGCATGCTGCTTAGTATTGAGCGAGAATAAATCCGCACACTGCTGGGGTTTTAAATAGCACTTTAATTGAGCTTGTTGTGCACACAATATTTTTATCACGATGTAGAGAGAAGTTCCTCGTGCTGTAGAGCATATGTTAAAGTGGATCTGTCACCATATTTCACCGTGCAAACTGTATATATTATTAATCTGATTTTAGACCTGATGAGACTGCTGTACTTACCTTATAAAAATTCTGAGATGTATTTTTTTTTTATCATTCTCCTAGCAGTCCTGCTGAAGAGTGAGTCCAAGCGTGTTCCGTCTCTGCCCACCCAGCCTGATTGACAGCTGCAGCTTCTTCTGAGCAGTGTGAGATCTCAGCAGGAAGGAGGTACACTGAGGAGCTGTCCATCAGGCTAGGTGGGCAGAGACTGAGTTTAATATTTCAAAAAGCTGTTGTGCCATGGAGTTTCCAAGAAAGTACACCAGCCTCATCAGATCTAAGGGATCCATGTAATAATACATAGGCGTTGAATTTGCTTTGGTAGACTAAAGTTCATCAGAGTGTACCGGATTATAGAGGGAGGTGCTGTTATCACCCATGCTGTGGATAGACGATATATTGTTTTCGTGTCCAAAACCCCATAGTTAAGGCAAAAAAAAAATGCTCTTTACCTGTAGTTATATGGAAGAGTGTCTAAAGGGAGAAATGAAGATTTATTCTCCTTGCAGCTCCTCGCTTCCAATCATCACGGCGGTGCTGCAGAGCCGACTGTCGCTCAAAGGGCAGGAGAGTGATAACTGCGCACCCACTATGTAGTGAGCAGTGACTGTGATTGCTCCAGGCACCATCCCTGATGACTGCAAGCAGCTGCAGGGAGAATAAAACTAAATTTTCTCCCTGTACCTGAGCTTCAATTAACCAGCCTAACATGGTTTAAATGCCCTTTACCAGCAGGTAAAAAGCATTTTTGTAGCTGACCTGTTTGCTTTAAGTGTACGGTATCAACTTGTATCGATACTTTGTCAACTATATTTGTTCTTGACATAACGGCACGCTTTTTTACTTATTGTTTTTTATTTTTTGACAATGATTTAATGCCAAGCTATCGCTTTCCATGAGTTGCTCTATTTGCAAAGGGTTTGTTGGAAAAGGATTGCTATTATTCCTGACTTTTTATTTCCTAATCACCTCTGTCTTCATCTTTACAGGAAACAGTGTATAGAACTCGAGCAGCAGTTTGACTTCTTAAAGGATCTGGTCGCCACTGTCCCAGATATGCAGGGAGAGAATGAAGACAATCACACGGAAGGGGAAAGGGTGTCGCGGAGGTAGCAAGTTCTTTTCTTTTAGTAATAATAGTAATTGCCATTATTATCTTTTACAGTACAAACAGAAGGAAAGGTTTCTGCTTACAATCTATGAGACTTTACTAGCCACCACCTAGGTTTTGCAGCTCCTCCTGCATTTGGGGACACTGCACTCAATATCAGCTCTGTAAATTAATTTAGGAAACCAATTCTTTCAGTTTCAAATGACCGCGCTCTTGTCGATGGCAGGAGCAATGTCATCAGAGGCAACACGTAAAACAGGCTGATGGCACACGAACAGGAAATTAGCAGGGGAACAAGGAAGTTGTTGCACAAGGTACCTTTATAGTTCCCCCTCTAAATTCCGTTAGGGTATGTTCACATGTTGCCTTTTTTTTTTTTTTACACGCGTTTTTGTTGGGGGAAAAAAACGTAGCGTTTTACTGTAAAGCTGTTTAAATACTGGCGAAGTACCACTGGAAACCTGTGGCCGAAGGAGCACGAGCAGGAACAGCAAGCGGTAGTAGAAGTTCTCGAAGTTGTAGGAAACAATCCGTAGATAGGTGAGAACAGTCTGGGTAAGAATGTTCAAGAACTGGAGACTGAAACAAGACTAAACAGCTAGACACCATACTCAAGCAATGAGTGAGATCCATGCGGCTTTAAGTAGGCCCAAACAGGAAACAAGATGGATCCCACAGGTTCAAAATCTTCTTAGTAAAGGGCAATTGCAGAATACAACAGCAGCCTCCAGTGGTAAGGAGTGGGATTGCAGCACAATTAAGGTGAACAATAGCAGCCACAAGTGGTCAAATTGTAAAAGGACAACAGGAATCCTGACAAAAGCAAAGTGAATGAGATTTTTGAAATCTCATCCACACATTGCTTATTCTTTCCTTGCAGATTGAAAGCTGCATCATATCAATTCTTGCAGCATTTTTGCAGCAAATTACACCCATACTAATAAAGGGGGAAAAATATGCAACCAAAAAAATGCCTTTTTTATGTAATATTTTTCCTGTAAAAACGTCCGTGTTTGCAGCAGGTTTTTCTGTGTGCTCATAGTTTTATGGCACTTCCTCAACCTAAACCATTTGTGCTTTGCAATTGCGTTTTAGCTTTTAATCGTAAAAACTGATTTATATTTTTATCTAAGGGGTCGAAAACCAGGAAGCAGTCGGAAAAATGGAGGTACGGCAATGAAAGGAAAAGATAAAAAGCAATCAGAAACGGACTCTGAGCAAGAGGTGAGCATATGTTTTTTTTTCAAACAAATGTTTTGGGGATAAATGGGTACTTTACGGCTATTTTTTAGAAACCTTGTATAAAAATAAAAAAAAAAATTCTTTTTTCAAATGTTTAATAATGGTTTTTTTTTTGTTTTTTTTTATCAACATTTGTGATTTTTGGGGGTATTTTGTTCATGTATTTTTCCCATAGGTGTCTCTGTAAGACATTAAGATATTACATATTTTAATGAAATATTTA
Source organism: Phyllobates terribilis (assembly GCF_046119375.1). Taxonomy (NCBI): domain Eukaryota; kingdom Metazoa; phylum Chordata; class Amphibia; order Anura; family Dendrobatidae; genus Phyllobates; species Phyllobates terribilis. Next base: position 111,847,307 of record NW_027362773.1, read on the forward strand.
TCCCAAAAACTATTTTGAGCTAAAATTCTGTGAAAATGGCAATCTAAGAAGTATTTGTATGAAACCAGCCTTAAAGGGATTATTTGCTTTAAAAAAATATTGAAGATCCAACTTTGGGAAATGTCATCAATATCAGATCGGTGGGGGAGAGGGGGTCAGGACATCTGGCACCTACTAATTAGCTGTTATAAGTCCTATTCAAGAACTCTGATCGGTGGGGATGTCATATGTCCGACACCCTCCGATGTGGTATCCATGAGCTATAGATCATCAGCTTCTTTGGACTGCACGATCCCTTTTAAGGGCTATGTATTCTATGGGTTAATCAGAAGTTTAATTTTAACAGGAGGACTCGGAAGGCACAGAGTCGGAAGTCGAAGAAGAAATTTGTCCTGCCCCACCTGCAAATATTCAATCCCAAGTCTCATTTCAAAGGTAACGTATGTGACGTGACCTGTACAACCCTTATTACATGAAATGTCACCGACCTGCATTGGTGACCACTGGGTACATATTTTTGGGCATTAGAGTTATACATGAATGTTGGGGGTGGGGGGGGTATATATTTATATCTAATATTAGTATTATTAGTATTAATATGATGGTATATTAATATATTTAATAATGAGATAGAGAGATATGTTTAGGTGTTTCACCACACTTTAACTCCTTTTCATCTTTTATTTCTTGATTCTATTATTTTTTTTTTTTTTTTTTTTTTTTTTAGTCCCCCTCCCGCTCCAACCTTCCGACATTTTCAGTCCGTACCGGTCATGCCCTCGGCACCTGCTGCTTTGCCCACTATGCCAGCCCCATCGCTGCCCGCTGGCTGTGACGAGGAGGAAGATTATGATTCGTAGCCTCCGGACAAAACAATTCAAATTCCGTTTTCATTTATTTGCTTATTTTGTTTTTTTTTTTTTTTTTGGTTTTTAAATTTGGGCCCAAGGGCCCCTGGGTGGGGTTGGGGGTGGGGGGGTGGGGTAAATGTGTTCTTAAGTTTATTAAAAAAGGAGGTGGAGGAAACAGACTTTTGTTGTTATTTCACAAGACTTGGTTGTCATTCACATATCATGATGATGCTTCAAAAAGGATAACTATCAGAAGAGACCAGGGAAAGGTAAATGTACACTAGGATTGTGAATACAGATTTTAATGTCCTTTCATACGAAGACTTGATATTTTGAAATTACAAGACAAGTGAATAATGCTACATTTTTTTACCCATCCACTTCTGATTCTACTCGGATTCATTCTTGTCTTGAAAAATTTGTGTGTATTTAACAGAGTTAATTTTTCTGTTCATTCAGTTCAATTTTTGGCTATTGAATGACTGATTTAGAGTCTTGGCTTGCAAAATAGGATGAGACTTAACAATCGGTGTTTCCTAATGCAGAGGTGGGGGGAGGCTCCTGCTGCAGCCATTGTATTACAGCCACACGCTATCTATTGGGGCATCTTTCTCTTATACAGCACATACTTCAAACAGAAACCTACTTGATTAAGCAAAGTATTATGTTTTGTTTTTTTTTATCTTCCAGTATGCACTCCTGAAGAACCTTGCTAAGGCGAAACGTGTCGAGTGTGATATTCTGAGTACTTGTGACAAATTGAATATAAAGCTATTATGTTATTATTTACCTGCAGTGTATTTGTCCTCTTGGAGTTTTTCTATTGATCTATTGGATCAAGGTGCTGATCAGTGGGCACATTAATAAGTCTTTTAAGGTGTAACACAACCAGCCTGTGCTGAGTCGGGGAGCCGTTTGCGACTTTAGGGTGCCATCCTTTGCGGCAAGGCAGGGGCAGAACTAGGGTTGTAATAGGGTACTCTGACATCAACTAGTTTATCCCCTTGGTGGTATTTTCTCCCCTCTTGGACTTTGGTTATTTTATGAAAATACGTTTGATGGGCTTGATATACATTCAGACTAAATAAATATTGGATAGATCTTTTTGCAATGTCATTATTTAATTTCTATTTGTGGATCTTGACGTCTATTTCGCTATCACTAATTTGTGCTTTTAATTAATATTTAATAAAAGTAATGTTTTAATAGGTATATATTTCTGGGAGCCCTTTTCAAAAATATATACAAGTATACTCTGTATATTACAGCCACAGCCAGGATGGTGAGGAAGAATAGATGGAACATGGCTGAACTTCACAATTTCTTTATTTTTCTAATAGCAATCAACAAAACATGCTCAATTAAGGGAAAAAAAAATTTATGGGGGGGAAAAAAAAAAATCAGTTTAACAATTTTTATCCATTTAAGGATCTCTCCAGTTTTTCTTACTATGTTTTTTTTTTTTGTGTGTGCGTTTAACATGTGAATGTACATACCTATGTCACTATGTAAATGCAAGCCTATGAGACTTGCATAGGACTGCATTGGTAAAAACAACTTCTGGCCTACACAGAAGATGCAATGTGATCTGGCTGTTCACATTGGTGGTCAATTGGTCCAGAAGAGGAGCAGAAGAAGGTAGCGATCGATAAGTGCACCATGCACGTAAAAAATATATATATATATATATATATATATATATATATATATATATATATATATATATATATATATATATATATATATATTTCAGACCCCTTTAAATTTTTTACTCTTTGTTTCATTGCAGCCACTTGGTAAATTCTAAGAAGTTCATTTTTTTTCTCATTAAAGTACACTCTGCACCCCATCTTGACTGAAAAAAAACCCAGAAATGTAGAAATTTTTGCAAATTTATTAAAAAAGAAAAACTGAAATATCACTCAACTACTCTGTCAAAGAGTGGATCAACAAAAAAATATATACTTACACTGTCCATTTTAATGGTAAAGGAAAATTCCTTTCAATTCCTATCGGGGGCTTTGGTGCACCCTTGGTGTGGCTAAGGACTCTCCTGCTTCTGACTGAGCAAGTACTGACTAAAAGTTGCCCTCATGTATACATTTGTGCACTGACATTGCCCTGTAGCTCACACAGTGTAGTTGGGCACATTCTTGCCAAGGCTCCAATCTGAAGCTGCTCACTCTTACACCTACGAGTTTAGCGAGTTGTGGCCGCAGGAAGGCGAATGTGCTCACCCACACTGAGGAGGGGGCATAGCGGTGCATTTTTAAGTCCTTTGTGGTGCCTAGAGTGCACCGAGGCCCTTCATTTGCATTTAAAGCAATTTTCTTAGACACTGTACCATTAAGATGTACAGTATTAGTATGACAGTTTACCTTTTAGGCTTTTCTTAAACATTGTAAGGTTCTCCTCTATCCCTTGGCTGTCTTCACATTCACACAGCTAGCAAATGAACCGTCTGAGCTACAGATATGCATCCTTGTTTAAGTTTGGTTACCTTGAAATTAGGGGAAGTCTGAGTTGCTGTAATTTGCTCTTCTTGGACAGACTCGGTTTAAGACCACATTAGAAGGGTTTTCCAGGCTACACATGCAGGTTTGACTGCAGATTGCAATATGCACACTGTAAGGACTCCGCTTTTTCTCCAGCTTAAAGTGAATTTGTCAGCAGGTTTTTGCTATGTAATGTGAGAGTAGCATGATGTAGGGTCAGAGACCCTGATTTCAGCAATGTGTCACTTACTGGGCTGTGTTTTTCTCTCTCAATATAATCCAGTGTTTTATCAGCAGGAGATTATCACTACAGGACTAGGTGTGTCCTGCCTCCTAGTCCAACCATGCCCCCACCACCAGTTTTCTCCCAATGCACAGTATACACAGAAAGCAGCCAATCAGTGTGGGTGGGTTTATACAGGGCTCATCATTCTGAGCTCTGATAGATCTGCAGTAGAAAAAACTGTGATTCGATTACAACTGCTGCACCCAGTAACCTAAGTGACACATCGCTGGAATCAGGATCTCTGTCCCTGCATCATGCTGCTTTCAGATTATATAACAGAAACCTGCTGATTGATTCCCTTTAAGTCATTGCAGGACCACAAGTATGCGATTTGCATACTTGTGGTCACCTGCTAACTATCACCTTTTCATACGTCTCTCAATATACTGATGAGAGGCTAGGCGGGACGTGACCGCAACAATACAAATCATATACTTGTGGTCCTGATGACCTCTCAATCTGGAAAAAGAGCAGTGCCCTGACAGTGTACACTTTGGTTAATCTTGATGGCTTGCAATCTCCAGTCTCCTAGAGTGACTGCAGAAATGTGTGTAGCCCGGAAAACACTTTTAAAGGGAACCTGTCACCAGCTTTTCCAAATACAAAAGTACTGTATGTAAGTCCCCAATCCCCTCTGCATAGCACAAATGACCTTTAATTATACAACTGTGCAGTCCGATAGGCATCTCTGGTCTTGATCCAGCACCTCCTCTCTTCTTGCAGTTGTCGTCCTCCTTCCCTGCTTCATGTGGTTGTTGTGTCCTATGTCAGTCACACAGTGTCCTCCATCGCTCTCCTGCGCATGCGCACTTCTCTCTGTCCTGTCGAGGGCAGAGCAAAGTACTGTAGTACGCATGCTCCGGCTTTACTTCTGGGTCATTGTCGCTTTTTGGTCTTGTTCCAGCACATGCGCACTACAGTTCTTTGCACTACCCTCAGCAGGTGACCGGTTCCCTTTAAGGATGATCATCAATCTTTTTGAGATTGTGTAACATATTTAGCGCCCACTTTGCTGGCATTATTTAAGGCTGACGATAGAAAAATCTATGTAGCATTTGTTTAAAAAAATTGCTGGTTTTTATTACAGTTGAAAACGTATGAACTGAAATGCAGCAAGCAAATTATTGTCTGTTCTCCATGAGAAGCCGTTAAAATGCAAAGAAAAAAAGTAGCATTCATGCACAGTGTTGCGATATGGAGGCTTCGGATACCTCTTGAATAGTTTTTTTTTTAAGCTTGTTGTAAACAAATGCTTTAGAGTTTTACAAAGACGAGTGTCAATCGCTCCCAGTCAGTAGCAGCGGCAGCAGCATACACCACAGAGATTCTTTTGGTCACTGTCTATATTGCTGTTTTTGTTTTTTTTTTGGGATCATTTCGATGATCAGCCATGCTAAACACAGCGTTATACTTTTGTTGGTGCCACGTGAAATCATCCCCAGTAGATTAGCAGGATTGCTGCCTTGTTATATGAAATTTCAGCCCTTCGAAATAGTTGAAATGGCTTTTTAATGCGTTTTTTTTTTTTTTTTAACCGTATTCAGATTTAATCCCATATTCTTCTGATGTTCAGCCTATTCTCAATCCTCTGGTATAGGTCTATTCCAGAATTTAGTATCAAAATGTGACAAGTTTGACTTAATCCAGTTTCTTCCGTTCTTTTGCCTTTTAACCATTGACAGCTAAACAAGCCCACAACATGATGCAAAAAAAGCAGCAGTAGATGACCGATGCCAAAAATGCGATCGCTAGCCCAATGTATTGTACAATAAGGGTCCAAAATGCAAAGAGGTACACAACATGATGGCACTGTCCCTGGTACGAGAGATAGTGACGGAAAACCCAAATGCTTCCTAGAAGAAGAATTCACAGTTAGATGCAATATAACACTTTCAGGACAAAAAAAAACATTGCAATAACGGCGTAGTAATCAACATCTGTCTGGCTAATATCTGCTCTAAAGGCTAATATAGCCATTTAACTTTTGTTAATAGTTTTATAATACAATACCATACACTTCTCCTTTTCTAGCTAATCCCTAAATGTGTATTTTTCTTTTTTACATCACTTCCTGTGATGTTTTATTTGACAGGAGTCTCAAACAGGAGGCTGGGGCTGCACTCACTCCCTTCCATCGTCTCCTGGAACAGGACTTCATCAAGGGGCAGCATTGCAGTTACTTTCTACAGTTTCTTGCATCAACGCCTCCTCTGAAGATGTCCTGGATCCATGGTCATGTTCATAGAATCTGTGGGAAAGGTGAGTGCAGCGCCGGCTCTCCTCTTCCTTGTACTGGCCGATACTGATGCTGAGGAGTATGTGATCATCCTCTTCAGTCTACTGTAAGTTCTGTCCCCTCTATGCACCGTGATACACAGATTAAGTTTGAAACGTATCCCCTATACCGATCACTGGGGGTCCAACTACTGAAACCGCCACCAATCCTGAGAACCAGGGCTCTTAAAAGGTTGACGATGCTCACTTCTGCTCCATTCTTCCTCAATAGGTCCTCCAGAGGTAGCCAAGCACTACATTCAGCTGATCTTCAGCACTCCTATTAGAACGAATGGAGTGGAAGTACACCTGATCAGCCACTTCTCCATCCACACAGTGCTCTTGAGAGCCCTAGTTTTCAAGATCAGTTAGCCCCCCATCAATTGGGAAGTTATTCCCAGTCCCACAGACACAGATAGGGGATAACTTTCAAGCTTGAGAATACCCCTTTTAAGCTTTTCTTCCAATCTACACTCTAATAAAGCTCACCCAGCCATTTCCCCTCTTAAAACTTAGAAGCAGATGCTTTCCCCTCTGTACACTCTGATCTGCCATATACATCTTCCTCTCCTCCCTACTGGGATCTCTAACACTGATGTGAAGGAGCGCAGGAAGAGGTAATACTGTCGGTTGTGCTATGCTTACCCGTTATCAGCCAACAGAACCAGAAGATGGACAGCGTGGAGAAGAACAAGAAAAACAAGATTAACTTGTCACTTGACAGTAGCGTCACAAGTGCGCATCCAATTAAGAGGAATAGTACTCCTTGCACCAGCACGTAGACAGGGATGTGTTTCTCCAGCGCACACTCACCCAAGTAGAATGTCCCTGTGTGAAGGCAAATCATTAATCCCACTCCACGTACAACATATCCTAAAAACGTAACTAATTGGTGCTCTGAAAAAGGCTATTACTATTAAATATTGCACGGAATGTATATTAAGGTAGGCGAGTGTTTCCTAACCAGTGGTTCTCTCGCTCCCAACTATTGATAATTGCAGATACTATTTTGCAATATTAGCACTAGTGAGTTTTTACGATTCCGAGAACTTGGTACTCGCCCAAGTAGAACTAGAGGAAAAGTGATACAATGGCCTTATGTTTATTAAGCGTCTTCCCTTTAATCATTTATAAGCTTCATCTACATGTCGACAGCTGGCTGGTCTGTTTCAATGACTTTACGTTGATTCCAGACGATTTTTCTTGGCAGATTCTTTTTATAGGGGTTGTCCAATTTGGACCGTTCCTACTTGTTAGAAGTGTCCCTTGACAATCAGATCATAACAAAGTGTCCTCTAGATAAAACCATCTATCATCTTATATCTATGAGGAAACCAGGCAGAAGATGTTCAATTTAATTGCGCTGCCAACAAGGGAGAAATTAAAGGGGTTGGCCACTTTATCCTTAGGTTAACCAATGTATTGTGTGGCACTTACTAATATATAAGTATTACAAGTAAGTGCATCCTTCCTCATAGACTGCACTGCTCTCCAGGACTCACAATGGCTGCAGATGGAGGAACAAGTGACCAGATGTGTCCACCAGCATTCAGCTTTCCCATGTACTGTGTTTTTCAATTGAAAGAGATTGATGGAGAGGTCTGTAGGGGTCGACCCTGCTAAGGGTCGGATCAAGACTCCTCAGCCCGTGCGACCCTTGCACTCCTCCATCAGCGGCCAGGACCGATGTGCGGAGGATGCCACTACTAAGTGACTAGGTCAATCTAAAATATTAATTGGGTTTCCCTGTTTTTTTTTTAAATACTAAAGCAAGTCCTACACTTTAGATTGCTATCAGTCAAATAACAGCGGGAACATTTCTTCCAACAGATTGAGCAAAAGAATAAGCCACTGCCAGACTCCTCGCTCACAGGAACAAAGACATAAAGGGGCTGTCCGGTTTTAGGACACAAGTCTGCAGTCACATTATGCGACTGCAGACTTGTGAATCGTCACAGCGCTCTATCAGCATTCCCTGGTTCCAGCGCCGATCATGTGACCAAAAGTATGTGTTTTGCATGCTTCCAGCCACATTCCGACTAGACGTTTCTGGCCTCACTCAATACACTGCACTCAGAGAGGCCATTCAAGTCTAGTTGGCACGGGACCGCATGTATGCAAATCACATACTTGGGGTCACACGCCCGCCGCTTCCGTAGTGACTGCAGACCTATAGCCTAAGGCTGGACAATCCCTTTAAGCATGTTGAAGTCCAAAATGTCCAAAATATTATTTTGGGGCAACTCTTCCTTCATGCTGTGAAAGGATCCAATCTCTCTCAGCCAGAGTCTAATTAGAAAGGTGCTAAGAAGCCCCAAGTCTTACTAAAGGCCCCGTCACACTAAGCGATGCAGCAGCGATCCCGACAACGATACGACCTGTCAGGGATCGTTGCTGCATCGCTAATACATCGCTGGTGAGCTGTCAAACAGGCAGGCTCACCAGCGATGAGGGGAGCAGCGATATCGTGGAAAGAATCGTTCCACGATGTCCTGCTCCCGTTCCAGCCTGCTGCTTAAGCAGGAGCAGGCTGGTAACTATGGTAAACATCGGGTTACTAAGTGCGCGTGTGCCCCTAGTAACCAGCTGTTTACCATGGATACCACTCTGCTACCGTGCGCGGGAGCCTCCACTCACCGTAGCAGAGTGGTATCTATGGTAAACAGCGGGTTACTAAGTGCGCGCGTGCCCCTAGTAACCCGATGTTTACCATAGTTACCAGCCAGATCGTTGGTCCCGCTGGTCACACACAGCGATGTGTGCTGGCCAGCGGGAGGCCAACGACCAAAAAATGGTCCAGGACACTTTGCAACGATCAGCGACCTCACAGCAGGGGCCTGATAGTTGCAAAGTGTCACACATAGCGACAGCGCTGGTGAGGTCGCTGGTGAGTCACCAAAACCGTGACACAGCAGCGATCTCGCTAGCGATATCGCTTAGTGTGACGGGGCCTTAAGAGATACAGTTGAAACCAGTTTCCATACACTATATAAAAAGACACATATGGATGTTTTTCTCAATATCTGACATGAAATCAGAATAAACCTTTCCCGTTTTAGGTCAATTAGGATTACAATAATTTTTAATATTTGCAAAATGCCAGAATAATGAGAGAGAGAGAATGATTTAAGGCATTTTTATTACTTACTGCAAAGTCAAAAGTTTATATACACTAAGATTACTATGCCTTTAAACAATTCTGGACTGCCCATATGATGATGTCGTGTTTAGAAGCAACATCTGAGTTAATTAGAGACACAACTGTGGATGTATTTTAATGCACACCTTAAAATCACTGCTTCTTTGTGTAGCATCATGGGAAAGTCCAAAGAAATCAGCCAAGATATCAGGAAGAGAATTGTGGACTTGCACAAGAACAAAGACCTTAATTTTTGGAGACATGTCCTGTGGTCTGATGAAACTAAAATTGAACTTTTTGGCCATAATGACCATCATTATGTTTGGAGGAAAAAGAGAGAATCTTGGAAGCCTAAAAACACCATCCCAACTGTGAAACACAGGGGTGGCAGCATCATGTTGTGGGGTAGTTTTCCTGCAGGAGGGGCTGGTGCACTTCACAAAATAGATGATATCATGAGAAAAGAAGATTATGTGGCAATACTAAAGCAAAATCTCAATACATCAGCCAGGAAGTTAAAGCTTGGGCAGAAATGGGTCTTCCAAATGGACAATGACCAGAAGCATACTGCCAAAATGGTAACAAAGTGGCTTAAGGATAACAAAGTCCATGTTTTGAAGTGGCCATCACAAAGCCCTGATCTCAATCCTATTGAAAATTTATGGGCAAAGCTGAAAAGGCTGCGAGCAAGGCGACCTACAAACCTGGATCAGTTACACCAGTTTTGGAGGAATGGGCCCAAATTCCGACCAACTATTGTGAGAAGCTTGTGGAAGGATATCCCAAACGTTTGACCCAAGTCATTCAGTTTAAGGTACCAAGTACTAATGAAATGTATGTAAACTTTTGACTTTGGAGTAAGTAATAAAAATGCCTTAAAATATTCTCTCTCTCATTATTCTGGCATTTGAAAATATTAAAAATGATGATAATCCTAATTTAAAACGGGAAAGGTTTATTCTGATTTCATGTCAGATATTGAGAAAAACATCATATGTGTCTTTTTATATAGTGTATGGAAACTTCTGGTTTGAACTGTATATAATGAAATGTGGGAAAAGTAAATAAATGGTGCAGTGTGGCTAAATCAATGCAGGTATAAATCCTCGGGTGCTTACTCGGGATTGTTTTTGTCTAATAATTTTGTTCAAACTTTCAAAACCAATATATTTGAAGATAAAAAAAAACAGGCAGGAATGGAAGACATCTGAAAGGGGATAATACTTTTCCAGAGAACAAAAGTTTTTTTTAAATAAAGTAAAATGCAGATAAAACAGTAACTTTCCCCATCTTGTAGCAAAGCAATCGATTCTTTTCTAAATTTGCATTTCCTTTTAAAATTGGTCATATGGTTACAAAACAAATTGCAATCAACATGATACCATTAGTCTGAAAAGTGATCTAAACCCCCCCCCCCCACGCTCCCCAAAAAAAAATATGTCCATTTTTCCATAAGAGAAAGGATGCAGATCTTGGACGTTATGATACAATGGATCTAGGCAGTTCCCTATTTAATTTCAGACCTTCATGGAAAAGGATCTTACGCAATAGGTGATAACAGAGAGTAACGGATAGGTGTTAAGTATTGGTTGTTAAAGAAAGACCTTTTAGTATTAACACCTTGAATCATAAAATTCAATCTCTTTATGATGATCATTGGCTCATAAAAGTTTATAAAGTTAAAATAGCGCATTTAAGGAGTAGTCATAAGTGGGTCAGATTGCAAAAAGACTGATTTCTACTGCGACCATTAAGGAGATGCTTATACGGCCTATAGTTTTTCCTCCCAAATCCCCCATGTTCGAACGAGTTTAGGAAAAGGTGAATATTTTGGAAGTTTTATCTCCTAGAAGAGAAAATTATCAACATGTTAAAATCTATCCATAGACATCTGTCCAGTAGGGAATGGTTGGGACACCCCAATACCTCTGATTAGGCGTTTATTCTATACTGCCGAAGCTGTAAATACCGTACAGGGTTATATGGATAGGCTTGCCAGCAATGCTGCACAACCAGGGGCGTAATGATTGTGGTTGCATAGGGAGTGACTGGGCCCATGCGTTAAGGGGGCACGCTGACACCAGCGCCTATTTCAGCTGGATGTGCTTCCAAAGATGCATAATTATACCAGAAAGGGGTTCAGAATAGAGGACATTATTACAGGAAGGAGCCTGGGAGGGGGACATTATTATAGGAAGGGCCCCAGGATGGGGGCACATTGTTACTCAATGGGAAACATTATACCAGAAGGGGCACAGGATGGGGGATATTATACCAGGAAAGGGACCAGGATGAGCATAATTATATCAAGAAGGGGCACAGGACAGGGGGCATTATTACGGGAAGGGGCCTGTGATGGGACATTATTACAGGAGGGGGCCCATGATGTGAGCATATTATTACATGATGGGGGATATTATTCTAGGAAGGGGCCCAGGATGAGCATAATTATACCAAGAAGAGGCACAGAACAGGGGCATTATTACAGGTAGGGGCTTGGGATGGGGGCATTATTACAGGAAGGGGCCTGGGATGGGGGCATTAGTGGACATTACTATAGTAAGGGGTCCAGGATAGGGGGTATTATTATGGGAGGGTGCCCAGGATGGAGGTCATTATTACAGGAAGGGGCTCAGGATGGGGGATATTATTACTGGAAGGGGGCCAAGATGTAAGACATTATTACAGGAAGGGGCCCAGTATGGCGGACATTATTACAAGAAGGGGCACTGGGATAAGGGACTTTATTTCTTGAAGGGGCCCAGGATTGGGGACATTATTATATTACAGGAAGGAACCCATGATGGGGGATATTATTCCAGGATGGGGCCCATGATGGGAGACATTATTATGTGGGGGTGAACATGTATGTCTTTACAGGATCGAGATTTTGCATCACTGTGCACAATGATAGATGGGGTTCAATTTAGACAAGAATACAGTTATAAATATTAGGGCAAAAAAATAAATATACTGTTTGTACCCGAGTCTGCAATGGTTAGGAATTTGGGCATAATAATAACAAAATAAAGCATTCAATGCTACATCAAAAGCTAAAAAGATATAGTCTCATATTAGCAAAGGAATAACTCAGATAGAGAAATGTATTTTTACACCTTTTATAAAGCACTGGCACTGATACATTTTGAATGTGAAGTCTTAAGAAAAGTCATAAGAAAGATAACAAAGAGACGGAGAGAAGCCAAAGAATGGAGAACTAAATTAAGGTAAAGAAGTTAAAAAGCTGAGTTGTGATAATGATATCTAAATACGAATATGATAATAAGAAAAATAAAACAATAAATTAATCTTTTTGCAGGCAACTCTGATAACGTGAGGACACTGTTTGCAGTAAAAAAAAAAAAGTGATTTTATCGCAACGTATGATTGCATTAAATTACTGCCAAAGTCTTTAAAGCTACAGAATATGTTTTTGGAGGGATGTGGAAATAACCAAAAATATAGATAGATTTAAACAATCTATTTGTCCATTTCCAAAAATTAAACAACAGAAAAAAAGTTTCTAAAAACACTCAGACATTTCAGTCTTAGGACTCACAAGCTTTAAGGAAAGTTGGCTTCTGTAAGGAATAAAAGACATTCCCTCCAGGCGGGAGCCGAATGGACGAAAGAATGAAAAGAACAAATTTATAAAGTTACAATGTTTCCAAACTCCACACAGTACACGTTCTTTTGGATCCTTTTATGGATAAGGATAAGGAAGCAATAGCTGTTGCATCTCAGCTGTGGATATGAGTTTATTAAAAATAAAAAAAATACTCCACCCTCCTGTTTTACCATTTGCATTTCCAGCCTTAGAGACAACATGTTTGTGTCCTACAAGACTATGAGTCTCTGCTTTGGCAAATATCATTTCACTCTGTGCTGTGCCAGATTATGATCGTTCTCATGGGTTGAGAAGTAACAAGCATCTGTTTCTTCTGTGCTAATTCCTCCTTTAGATCCCTAGTTTTCCATCCAATATCCTGTGTATATCTTGAAATGATCTTTATCAGGATCTCGGTCAGGACTTCCTTGCCCTTCGTGCATATCTCTAGTTGTAGTCTATATTAAAGGGGTTTTATCAAACTGCAAATACTTGTAAAAACAAACAACTTTACAATTTCCTCTTTTCAAGAATGGAAGGATTTTTAATTTTATTGTTATTTATTATGTATTACTGTTATTCATTTTATTGTTTGCTGCTACGTTACCGGCCACCTCTGCAGTCTATCAGCGGTGGCCGGTCTCCTAGGCAAGGAGGCAAGCTGCTCTGAATTTGCCATTTTTACACTTTTATCATCTTATTATGTCCCCCCTCCCCATCTCTTCTCATATAGACTTCTTATAAATTAAGAACTCAGTAACTTACCAATGATGATGAAAGAAATCCCGGCTATGCACAGCACGGCAATCCCAAGACACACACCCACTGCAAAAAAAAGAAAAAAAATCAGAAATGAGTGTTTAATACTTAATCTCCTACAATATAAGGCTGATAGAATTATATTAAGATATATATAATCCTGCATAAACGCTAACAAAATAAATAACTGATTTATTGACCTGTTTACGCAGCGCAGAACGGAGTGTGGGCTGCTGCTGTTGGAGCTTATGTGTGGCACGCATGGCAGAAACCTACGCAATGCTAAACAGAAAAGGGCAGTGCGTGCTAATTTCTATACTGACTAATTATCTAAATGATGTGGGAAAAGGAAAGCCGGGGATGGAAAGCAAAACTTGTGACTACAGCTGCGTCTAAACACAATGCAGGTAGTCATTGAAGTCGTTACAAAGAGTAATTTTAATGAATTACGAATTATGTCTTGCTGATAAAATACGAGGCTCTATTCACATTGCTGTTTTCTTTTGTTCAGTGCTTTCTCTCGGTGGGGGAATATTTTAGCAGAGGATCCAAATGTATTTTATGCACGAGGCACAACTTGCTTGGCTTTGACTATTCCACTACTTTTCCTACTAAAGTCAATTCGGTAAAAAAAAACAAAACAAAAAAAGTCACTGCTTCCAATCCAAGTCTACTTGTTAAAAATAGCCTCTTTATTTCCTTGGAAGAAAAAAATTAAATGATGGTGACTCTTTAAATCTTTATATTGGGTGAAGCATAGTGGGTATTTAAACCATTAGGTGTCACGCTGGTGGGTGTGGACCCACATTCACGGACCAGGGAGAGTCTGGAGGGGAGTAACCAAGCGAACTCTTGGGTTTTCACTAGAGCACCCAATGGTGGGGTTAGACCTGAGCCACAGATGGACGCCAGGTAACACTCAAGGACAGATCCTGGTACCGCAGCAGCTGATCCCAAGGGTCAGGACAGTAGACACGAACTCGGAGTCCAAAGCTGGACCGGATTCTGATGTAACAGATATTGGAGCTGGTTCAGACGGGACCGACTCTGGTGCTGGTACAGATAATGCGAGTCTCAAGCACAGGTCCTGGTTCAGGTACCGCCAGAGCGATTTCAGGATCAGGTACTGCAGGAGCGGATTCAGGTTCAGGTACCGCAGATGGGGCTTCAGGTTCAGGTACCGCCGGAGCAGATTCAGGTTCAGGAACCGAAGGAGCGGATTCAGGTCGAGGTACCGCAGGTACCGCAGGTGGGGCTTCAGGTTCAGGTACCGCAGATGGGGCTTCAGGTTCAGATACCGCCAGGGCGGATTCAGGTTCATGTACTGCCGGCGCGGGTTCAGGTTCATGCCCGCAAGTGTGGCTTCTGATTCAGGTACTGCTGGAGCAGATTCAGGTTCAGGAGCGCCGGAGCGGATTCAGGTTCAGGACCGCAGGAGGGGCTTCAGGTTCAGGTACCGCCAGAGCGGATTCAGGTTCATTTACCGTAGGTGGGGCTTCAAGTTCAAGTACTGCTGGAGCAGATTCAGGTTCAGGACCGCAGGTGAGGCTTCAGGTTCAGGTATCGCCGGAGGTGCTGGGCTGTCTCCAGGTGATCATTGTCCCAGGTGATTACTCAGCTACTTAGCTGGGCTGTTAGTCCCAGACCTCTGCCAGCTGTAGCTTCAGATAAGTGTGTTTGGTTTTCTCTGTGCCTAGTGTTTTGCTTGATGATCTTTCGTTGCCTGACCTTGGACCTCGTTCTGACCATCTGTCTGTTTAACCCCTTTGTTCTGATCCGCTACCTTCCTGGTATTTTAACTTTGGACCATTACCTGACTACGCCTTTGCCTCTTCCTTCTGTTTATGATGTACCCCCTGGCTTTTGACCTCGGACTCCTTGACTATCCCAATTCACGGCTTGTCCGTGAGAAGTGACTCAGCGTCACAGGCAGTACTCAATGTGAACTGCAAAATGATGAACATTGCAGTCATGGACCTAAAATGAATGAGTTTTTGCCAGAATTCTGGAGTAAAATCTTGATAATTTGCCCAAGTGCATTCAGAGAGGCAGAACATTCCTCAGACGACCATTAATAATCTCAGCGATGGCAGCCAAGGTTGTAAGTGCAGGTATTTCTGCATGTGGCACTCATACTCCATACTGAATAAATCGAGATGTTTTGAAAATGTTGTTTCCATTTTTGCATCATTTCCATATTATTAACTTGTTTATCGATCCTGCAATTTCCATAACCCCACGACTTTTCCTTCTTGGTGTTGCAATTTCAATGTTGTGGAGTGTATATTAGTGAAATCTTTACTTTTGGATTCATTGGAATATTTTAGGAATTCATTCCTAGCAAACCTGGAATCATACTTAGAAGGTCCACTATATTTTGGAATATTCTTCTTACGCCCATCTCATAAAAAGGTTGTCTAAAGAATTCTTGTGAGGAGCTCACCGTTCTGCCGTCTCCTGGCTTCCTGATTGCCAGCAGTGGTGCTCTTCTTACGACTGATATTTAAAACCAGCGGTTGCGTTGCCAACACAAACTGTGCACTGTCTCATGCTGTAGCTTTACTTCTGCATCATTAAAGGATAGCAGGGGCACTGAAGCTAGCTGATCTAATAATCCAGACAGTTTACGAGCAGCACTTGCAAGCTCTATAACAAATAGCTTGTAAGCACTGCACTCCTTGCCTAGGAGACCAGCCACCTCTAATAGATTGCAACAATGGCCACAGGGGTCGACATACAGTGCAGACCAAAAGTTTGGACACACCTTCTCATTTAACGATTTTTCTGTATTTTCATGACTATGAAAATTGTACATTCACACTGAAGGCATCAAAACTATGAATTAACACATGTGGAATTATATACTTAACAAAAAAGTGTGAAACAACTGAAAATATGTCTTATATTCTAGGTTCTTCAAAGTAGCCACCTTTTGCTTTGATGACTGTTTTGCACACTCTTGGCATTCTCTTGATGAGCTTCAAGAGGTAGTCACTGGAAATGGTTTTCACTTCACAGGTGTGCCCTGTCGGGTTTAATAAGTGGGATTTCTTGCCTTATAAATGGGGTTGGGACCATCAGTTGTGTTGTGCAGAAGTCTGGTGGATACACAGCTGATAGTCCTACTGAATAGACTGTTAGAATTTGTATTATGGCAAGAAAAAAGCAGCTAAGTAAAGAAAAACGAGTGGCCATCATTACTTTAAGAAATGAAGGTCAGTCAGTCCGAAAATTCACCCTACACTTATAGGAAGGACCTATAAGACAGCTGTTCGTTGAGGCCGTGAGGAGCCATTGTCCGCAGCCTAAAGATCCACTTCATCTCCCTTTGCAGAATCAGTTTGTCCCAGTCGCCCCCTCTTGGCGGGACCATTACTGGTGATGGACAGCTCAGCCGCCCAATCGGAGACTGGGATGTGCTGAGCTGTCAGAGTGTTGAGTGACAGTTCAGCCGTCCAATCAGGGTCAGGATGTGCCGGGGCTTCCTCCATGTGTCTGTTATTGGAGTGATTACCTGGCTATTTAGCTGGGTCTCTGCCTCCAACTACTGCCAGTCATAGCTTTGCCCAAATGCTGTGCGCTTGCTCTGTTCTCTGTGTTCCTGTATTTGATCTTTGCTGCCCAACCCTGGACCTTGCCTTTGATCATCCTTTTGCCTAGCCCTTTTGTCTTGATCCGCTACCTTCCCGGAATTCTGACCTCGGACTGTGACCTGACTACACCTTTGCCTTATCCCTTTGTTTATGATGATCCCTCTTGGCATCTGACCCCGGACCTCTTGACTACCCAGCATCACAGCTTGTTTGATAATGAGTACACAATGGCATTAAAAATTCTTCTGTTCTTGAGAACGGAGAGGATTTTTAATACGAGGTAAATTGCAAAGTTGTCTGTTTTGACAAGTGACGCGCCCCTGGGCCTGTGTCGCGCTGCGATGCGCACGCGGGAGCTTACCCGGAGCCGGATCTCTTGAGGGTTGTAGTCTCGTGGCGGCGACCCGGTCCGTGCCCAGGGAGTCAAACTGAGCGGCGATGTACTAGCAGTAGATGGTTGGTGACTACGCCACCCGTTGAATGCAGCTATGGAGCTGCCGCTGCAGGGCAGACCGCTGAGGCCGGTGGAAGGATGGTGCAGCGTGGATGGTATAACCCCCAACGGGAGGGGTATGGCCTCAGGGCAGCCGACGTGGATGATGGGGGTAGCAGGAACCACTCAGAGACGGTGCGGTGTAGTTCAGGGTCTTTACTGGTGACAAAGAAAGACCCTCCCGGAGTACTTGCTAGTGATAGGGGCCTGGTCAGTCCTTGAGCAGATGGGATTTCCCCTGGCCAGGCGGAGTTGTAGGCCTTCCCAACTAACTGTACTCTTCTGGCTACCTTGCTAGAGGCGGGAATAAGTAGCCCACGTCCCTGAGTGTACCGTGTGGTGCTCACCCGTATGGCCGGTGACTCGGGGCCTTCTAATGGCTTCCGCTCCACGATGGCGGTGCTGGTCCCACGCGTGTGACCGTGCCTTCGGGCTTCTGGGCCAGAGGACCTGAAATCCTCTGCCGGACGGTTTCTGCTGCTGGGTAGGAGTTAGTCCCCACAGCCTCGGACTCCGGGTCCGGTTAGAAATCTTCTCAGTCAGGGCGAGCTCTGCAGCTGCCAGCCCCTGACTCGTTGTAACACTGCTCCCCACAGAGCTCCTGATGTTTCTTGCTATGCTGCTTCTCTTCTCTACTCTTGTTCTGTCTTCTTTCTCACTCACTCTGCCTCAGCCCCGGGTTTATATAGGGGAAGTCCTTCCCCTCCCAAGACTGGGCAGGAGGTGTGGCATGCACAGGATCCCTGACCAAAGGACCTCCCACCTGCTCTCAGACGTAATATCTCTATCACTGTGGCAACCAGACCCCTGGGGTGTCACATTCCCCCCTAGTGAAATTTAGTACTCCGGGACTAAACATATTTTTTTTAGAAAAACATAACAAGGTATAGCAATAACAATACAATAAGAAAAACACATAAGATGGTTACGGCGTGTCCGCAACCGGGTGCAGTTTTGAAAAGTAAGGTGTCCATTTCACCAAAACAGGGAGACGTAACCAGGTAGGGGCCTGTCCTGCCCCGAGTCCTTAACAGTCTTTAGTCCATCCTGGGTTACGCTCCAACTATGTACAAGGATTCCCGGTAAATCCACCAAGGACTCCTAAAAATAACTGGAAACACAAAATTATACACAAGCAACAATACACAGATAAACATAAATAAAACAATTTATATACTTCAAATCCTCCAGCGTGCGGGTAACTGGCCTCTAGTGGCCCTAGTGGACCTACGGAGCTGACTGTCTGGCCCTGAACTACAGGGTGTAGGAGCTGTCAAGGGTAAACTGGGCAGCTGTCTACCGGCTCTTTGTCTCACTAGGGGTACGGCAGGCTCACTATAAGCAGAGGGTTGATCCTCCTGTTCTGCTTGTGTGGAGTCTTCTGCCTCCTGGACCGGCTGTTCTTCCAGCTCTACCTGTTGCTCCGTAGGTGCTTGGGATGCTGGTTGGAGGAAGGTGAGTACGGGTACCACAACTGCACCATTGACTTGAGTCCAAGACCGAGGGAAGTCCCCGAGCACAGTACTAACCATATCTTCCCTTTCCTCTACGGGTCGATGGTCTTCTTGTTCCTCTTCAGGGTTCCTCAGTTGTTCGGGACACTTCTTCAGGTGGTCCCGGGATACAATGGCGGTGGTTTCCCCTCCGTCTTTACTGATGGTACAAACCTTCGGGTTCTCGTGGCTTGAGGGCAGTACGGTGTACGGGTCCTTCTCCCACTGGTCATCCAACTTGTGGAGCCGTCTCTTCCTCTTCAAGACCTGCTCTCCGGGTACCAGGGGAACAGCGGGAGCATACTGGTTGTAAGTTTTCTCTTGTCTTTCCCTAGCCTGACAGAGACTTCGCTCCACGCTCTCCTGTACTCTCCGGTACTGCTGCTGCCTCTCTGTGTCCCAGTCTGTTTCTGGTGAAGTGTCCTCGGGTGTCAGGACTCCCATTTCCAGGTCAACAGGTAACTTACCAGGTCTTGCCCTCATTAGGTAAGCCGGGGTACAGTTGGTGGAACCTACCGGGATGTGGTTGTATAGGTCCACCAGATCGGGCAACTTCTCAGGCCACAGACTGCGTTCTTCCAGGGGCAACGTTTTTAGAAGATCCATTACCACCTGGTTCATTTTCTCACAAAGTCCATTAGTTTGCGGATGGTAGGGTGTCGTCCTTATCTTCCGGCAGCCATACAGATTGCAGAATTCCTGGAAGACCTCCGCTTCAAAGGCAGGTCCCTGGTCCGTCAGCACTTGGTCCGGGTACCCGTGTGGACGGCAAAAGTGCTGCTGGAAGGCTCTAGCTGCTGTTTGAGCCGTTAAGTCCTTGACGGGGACGACAACCAGAAACCGGGAGTAATGATCCACGATGGTTAACGCGTAGACGTAGCCACTTCTGCTTGGGGTCAGTTTTACATGATCCAAGGCTACCAGTTCCAACGGTTGCCGGGTGACGATGGACTGCAGGGGAGTCTTCTGGCTGGCACGGTCCTTCCTTCTCAGGTTGCACGGGCCACAGTCTCTGCACCACTTCTCAATGGTTCCCCTCATGCCTACCCAGTGGAACCGCTCGCGCAGCAGGAACTCCAGCTTCTTCCACCCGAAGTGCCCAGCTCCGTCGTGGTATGCCTCCATCACCATGGCTGCGTCCCTTCGTGGCACCACTACTTGCCAGAGTAATTCATGCGTCCGGGAGTTAACCATTCTGCGGCACAACTTCCCTTTGTAAAGGAACAGTCGACTCTTCTCTGCCCATAGTTGTTTGGCTTCCTCCGGAGCGTCTGGTTCAAGGCGAGCCTCCGGCCGAGTCAGCATCTCCTTCACCAGTCGGACGGCAGGGTCGCTGTCTTGCGTTTCCGCCCAGTTGTAGTGGGGTAAGGGGTTCAACGTAGCAGTCTGCTTACTCCTTACCTGGTGGGAATACTGAATAGTCCCATGACGGTGGAACGCAGGGAGTTCAACTTCTTCCAGTCCCTCCGGATCTTCTCCTCCGTCCGGCAGGTTGGGCATCCTGGACAGGGCGTCCGCGTTGGTATTGGAGCGTCCTGCCCGGTATTTGATTGTGAACTCGTAGTTGGACAGACGGGCCATCCACCTCTGCTCCAGGGCACCGAGTCTTGCCGTGTCCAGGTGTGTCAACGGGTTGTTATCCGTGTACACGGTGAACCGGGAAGAAGCGAGGTAATGCTTAAAGCGCTCGGTGACTGCCCATATTACGGCCAGGAACTCTAACTTAAATGAGCTGTAATTCTCGGGGTTCCTTTCGGTGGGTCGCAGTTTTCGGCTGGCGTAGGCGATTACTCGTTCCTTCCCCTGCTGGATCTGGGACAGTACGGCTCCTAGCCCGATGTTACTGGCGTCGGTGTAGAGGATAAAGGGCTGGCTATAATCCGGGTACGCCAGGATTTCGTCCCCCGTGAGGGCCATCTTCAGCTGGCGGAAGGACTCTTCTTCCAGCTCCTCCCATTTGAAGGGCGGCTTCTGGTTCTTGGCCTTCCGGGACTGGCCTATCAGGAGGTCCTGCATAGGTGCTGCCTTTTTGGTGAAACCGGGAATAAACCTTCGGTAGTAGCTTACCAACCCGAGGAACTGCCGCACTTCTTTTACGCTGGAGGGGCTTGGCCATTCCTTAATTGCGGTGATCTTATCAGGGTCGGGAGCCACTCCGTCAGCGCTCACCACGTGTCCCAGGTACTGCACCTTTGGTTTCAGGAGGTGACACTTGGAGGGTTTCACCTTTAGGCCGTAACTTGCCAGAGCTTCGAACACTTCCGCCAGGTGTTTCAGGTGGTCCTCATACGTCTTGGAATATACGATGACATCGTCCAGGTACAACAGGACCGTCTCGAAGTTTCTGTGGCCCAGACAACACTCCATTAGTCGTTGGAAGGTTCCCGGTGCGTTGCAGAGTCCGAACGGCATGCAGGTGAACTCGCTAAGTCCCATCGGGGTGGTGAATGCGGTCTTCTCCCGGTCCGCCTCTGCTACAGGAACCTGCCAGTACCCACTAGTGAGATCCAAGGTAGAGAAGAAGTTAGCAGATCTTAAAGCAGCCAATGACTCCTCTATCCTTGGTAAGGGGTACGCATCCTTGTGTGTGATACGATTGATTTTCCGGTAATCTACACACATCCTCATGGTGTTGTCTTTCTTTCGGACTAAGACTAGTGGAGCTGCCCAGGGGCTACAGCTATCCCTGATCACCCCAGCCTCCTTCATGTCTCTAAGCATCCCCTTGGCGTGTTGGTAGTGTGCAGGGGGTACGGGTCGATACCTCTCTTTTATGGGAGGATGGTCTCCCGTGGGGATGTGGTGTTCTACCCCCTTGACTCGCCCGAAGTCTAACGGGTGTTTACTAAACACTCTCTCGTACTCTTGAACCACCCGATAGACTCCCTGTTTCTGATGTGAGGGAGTGGAGTCAGTACCCAAATGTAGTTGCTGACACCAGTCCTCCTTTGTTTTCTTAGAGCCGTTACCTTCCTCCGGGTGAGATGGAGGCAAGGGTTCCACAGATTGTATAGCATTTTGGTTAATGGTATATAATTTGGCTAGCGTGGCATACCGGGGCAGGTACACTTCCCTCTCCCCGATATTGATTATGCGAACGGGCACCCTCCCATGGCGTACATTGACCACCCCCCGTGCTGTCAAAATAGTGGGCCTACTGTCTGAGTAAACTGGTTCTACCATTGCCTGGTAATCTCTACCTCTCAGACCAATTGCTGCCCGGCACCAAATCATCATTTCACTTTTTGGGGGCATGGCAATAGGAAAAGGGTCACACATTCTTACGCTACCAATCTCACCGCCGGAGAGTTCCACCTGTTGCCGTCGCATCAGTGCCCGGATCTCTTTCTGGAGCACCCGCTGCTCGCCGGAGCTGGCGTTCTTGGCAACCTGCTGTAAAAGGAAAATCACCTCTGCAAGACAATTTTCAATTACATTAGTTCCTAGAGTTATTTTTGGGTGACTCTCATGTTTGTCAATATCTACAATGATCAGTCCCTGTGCTGCCAGTTCGACTCTACCGATTTTGATGGTCACCTCTTTAAATCCGATCTGTGGCACGGGCTGGCCATTGCTGGCGATGATACTCAAGTCGTCGTCAGGGTAGCGGGTAATATCCGAGTCATTCCAGTACTGCTTAAAGAGCACGTACGGGATGGTGGTGACCTGTGACCCGGTGTCCAGTAGGGCACTCATGGGAATGCCATCCAGTACCACAGGCAAGACTGGACGTCCTCCCACATATCTGTCGCGCCAGTTCGATGGGCCTGGTGATCTTTTTCCTGGGGGTTGGCCCTCTACCCCAGGTTGTGCCCGTTTAAAGAACAGTACCTTGCCATATGTCCAGGTTGATTGCAGCGGCGGCAGATGGGTCGTCCGTCCTCGCTGTATCGGTCACTGGGTCTTCCTCTGGCCGGTGGGGTCCTCCTTGGTCGACGCCACGGGATGTCCTCCGGTCCGGATGCCAACTGGATCTTCCCTGGGGTGGAAACCTGTAAAGACTGCACAGTTCGGGTTAGCGCAGCAACGCTCTTAGCTAGCTCTTGGACCTGATGGCGTAGGTCTGGAGCCGGGTCATTGTCCAAAGCCTGCGCATCAGCTCCCACAGGCCCTGCCGACAAGGGCGCCGCCTCCTGGTGGTAAGTGATAGCTGGGCGCCTGTGGGTCACAACGCCACCCGGTGCCGGTTCTCGGAGCACCCGGATGGCTCTGTCCTTGAACTGTGCAAAGTCTAGATGGGGATCCTGTAAGGCCATTGCCCGCAACTGGGTTCGGTGGGCATTGCAATATAAACCCTCTATAAAGTGTTCAGTCAACAGCCTGTCCTCGTTTCCCACCCCATCAGGGTCGGTCTGCTTTATGGCCCTCAGGGCCTCTTGTAGGTTTAGTGCATAGTCCCTTATACTCTCATGCGCTCGCTGCTTGCACCCGTAGAATCTAAGCTTAATCTCGGCTGAGGTGCGGGTATCAAAGGTGTCCTTCAGCCGGGTTAGTATCCCTGCGACAGTCTTCCTCCCAGGTGGCCAGGATTTTACTTCCCTTTTGGCTGCCCCAGTTAGTTGGGCCACCAGGATGCTCACTTTTTGCTCTTCTGTGAGGGGGTACACCTGGAAGAGGCTATCCAGCTTTTCTCTAAAGTCATGCAGGGTATGTGACTCCCCTGAGTACTGGGGTAGCCAAGCTGCTCCCGGGATATAGGGCATGGTGAAGGGCATAACTGCAGCAGCGGTGGCGCTGGCGGGGGTTGAGGCAGTGAAGCTCTCCTCCGTATCCGACATCTTCCTCCCCCCTAGTGGACCGTGGCCTACCTTGCGATGATCCTGTTCCATAGGCCGCGGCTCCGCAGTGGATCGTCAGGGTTGAGGACCTTCCGTCGCGCTCCGGTGACGTCGGCGTCTGCTGGGCTCCTTCCAGGACCTTACGCAACGTCCGGACGTGAGGCGGGGCTTCAGTTCTCGCGCGCTTTCGGAGTCCACGCCCCTCTTCTTCCCGCGCGGCGTCCTCAAGATGGCGTCCAATGGCGGGAAAACTCCACGGATGGCGGGAAGAAGGTCGAAGATGGCGCCGGATGGCGGGAAAACTTCGCGGATGGCGGGAAGAAGGTAGAAGATGGCGCCGGATGGCGGGAAACCTCCACGGATAGCGTGAATCTTCACCACTGGTAAGTTTGAACAGTCTTTGCTTTTCAGGCACGCAGTACCCGGTGGTTGCGGGCACGAGATCCTGCCGACTACGCCAAAGTTGACGCGCCCCTGGGCCTGTGTCGCGCTGCGATGCGCACGCGGGAGCTTACCCGGAGCCGGATCTCTTGAGGGTTGTAGTCTCGTGGCGGCGACCCGGTCCGTGCCCAGGGAGTCAAACTGAGCGGCGATGTACTAGCAGTAGATGGTTGGTGACTACGCCACCCGTTGAATGCAGCTATGGAGCTGCCGCTGCAGGGCAGACCGCTGAGGCCGGTGGAAGGATGGTGCAGCGTGGATGGTATAACCCCCAACGGGAGGGGTATGGCCTCAGGGCAGCCGACGTGGATGATGGGGGTAGCAGGAACCACTCAGAGACGGTGCGGTGTAGTTCAGGGTCTTTACTGGTGACAAAGAAAGACCCTCCCGGAGTACTTGCTAGTGATAGGGGCCTGGTCAGTCCTTGAGCAGATGGGATTTCCCCTGGCCAGGCGGAGTTGTAGGCCTTCCCAACTAACTGTACTCTTCTGGCTAC
The DNA here is from genome assembly GCF_046119375.1 of Phyllobates terribilis. NCBI lineage: Eukaryota > Metazoa > Chordata > Amphibia > Anura > Dendrobatidae > Phyllobates > Phyllobates terribilis. The sequence continues at coordinate 111,872,012 of NW_027362773.1, forward strand.
CTTGCTAGAGGCGGGAATAAGTAGCCCACGTCCCTGAGTGTACCGTGTGGTGCTCACCCGTATGGCCGGTGACTCGGGGCCTTCTAATGGCTTCCGCTCCACGATGGCGGTGCTGGTCCCACGCGTGTGACCGTGCCTTCGGGCTTCTGGGCCAGAGGACCTGAAATCCTCTGCCGGACGGTTTCTGCTGCTGGGTAGGAGTTAGTCCCCACAGCCTCGGACTCCGGGTCCGGTTAGAAATCTTCTCAGTCAGGGCGAGCTCTGCAGCTGCCAGCCCCTGACTCGTTGTAACACTGCTCCCCACAGAGCTCCTGATGTTTCTTGCTATGCTGCTTCTCTTCTCTACTCTTGTTCTGTCTTCTTTCTCACTCACTCTGCCTCAGCCCCGGGTTTATATAGGGGAAGTCCTTCCCCTCCCAAGACTGGGCAGGAGGTGTGGCATGCACAGGATCCCTGACCAAAGGACCTCCCACCTGCTCTCAGACGTAATATCTCTATCACTGTGGCAACCAGACCCCTGGGGTGTCACACAAGCACTTTGCAATTTTCCTTAAGATGAGACAACCCCTTTAATGAAACCTTTAATTGTAGCAGATGACGCTGCTCATGTTGAAATAACATTGCGCTAAATACAAATTCAAATATTTCCTGAATTGTGGGTCTGATTTCACCATTTACTTAGTACTACAATATAAATGAAGAAATGAATAATTAAGCAACAGGAATAACTAACGAAAGTCAATTGTCAGCAGTGGTTTTGTGAAGCGGAGTCTCTCGGCACTTTTCTCTGTTACACAATTGTGATTTCAATTCTTGTTCTTTCTACTGAACTAATCCCCCCAACGGCTCCGAATAGATTTCACAAATGAAAGCCGTGTGAACCATTCTGGATTTACAGATTATTCTCTCTCCACCCTGATAACCAGAACAAGACTAATACAACTTCCTTGTAACACTTACCTACTTGTCAATTTATTTTATATATCTTTCTTCGACCCTATAATTACGCACACGTTAATACTTGACCGTGCTGCTGTATGGCGATGACACCCATGATGTAAAACCTCTTACAGCATGCTGTTTTATGTTTTTGGACTCTATTGTGACTTTTTTATATATTTGCTCATTTTAAGTCTGTTGTTATTTATTTATATTATTATTATTATTTATTTTTTTTTTTTTTCGTTCATTATTTTTATACATTATTTTTATACGCCTATATGATGCATGTGTTCAGTATTCTCTGTCCACCTCCTACTGAATAATACTTACATTATTACTGACAAGTTATCTATTTTCTACACTAAGGAGCATCCATTTTTTAGGTTAGCATGAGAGTGTAGAAGTCAGCATATGCCCTTAATAAAGGACATTTGAGAAGAGGTAAAAATTTCTAAATTACTCATATTAACATTCAATTCATTCACTTTAATAGAAGCTGATTTATAGTACCCAAGAATGGCCACTACACAGTGTACAGAAACTGTATGAGACTGACCACTAGGTTATGGCTAAGGGACATATTTGGCCCTGAAACGCGTAAACCGATGTCTGGGACCTCTGCTATTTCTGCCATTTTTTCTACTGTCGGTTGTCTATGCTTTTTATGATGGTTTTGGAATAAAGTTTGTTGGAGTGTAACCTTTTGGTGATGGATTCTTTACTACACGGTGTACACAGCTCACTTGCAGTACCCAAGAATGGCCACTACACGGTGTATAGAGCAGACTTGAAGTACCCAAGAATGGCTACTACACGGTGTATGGAGCTGATTTGTAGTACCCAAGAATGGCCACTACACGGTGTTCGGAGCTGACTTGCAGTACCGAAGAATTGCCACTATGCGGTGTTTGGAGCTGACTTGCAGTACCCAAGAATGGCCACTATACTATGCACGGAGCTGACTTGCAGTACCCAAGTATGGCCACTACACGGTGTATGGAACTGACTTGCAGTACACAAGAATGGCCACTATACAATGTACGGAGCTGACTTGCAGTACCCAAGAATGGCCATTACATGGTGTACGGGACTGACTTGCAGTACCCAAGTATGGCCACTACACGGTGTATGGAACTGACTTGCAGTACACAAGAATGGCCACTATACAATGTACAGAGCTGACTTCCAGTATCTAAGAATGGCCACTACACAGTGTACGAAGCTGAATTGCAGTACCCAAGAATGGCCACTACATGGTGTACGGAGCTAAATTGCAGTACCCAAGAATGACCACTACACGGTGTATGAAACTAACTTGCAATACCCAAGAATGGCCACTACACTGTGTACGGAGCTGACTTACTTGCAGTACCTAAGAATGGCCACTACATGGTGCACGGAGCTGACTTGCAGTACCCAAGAATGACCACTACGCGGTGTATGGAACTAACTTGCAGTGCCCAAGAATGGCCACTACACGGTGTATGAAACTAACTTGCAGTACCCAAGAATGGCCACTACATGGTGTACGGAGCTGACTTACTTGCAGTACCCAAGAATGGCCACTACATGGCGTACGGGCATTAACTTGCAGTACCCAAGAATGACCACTACGTGGTGTATGGAACTAACTTGCAGTGCCCAAGAATGGCCACTACACGGTGTACGGAGCTGACTTGCAGTACCCAAGAATGGCCACTACACGGTGTACGGAACTGACTTGCAGTACCCAAGAATGGCCACTACATGGTGTACGGCGCTGACTTGCAGTACTCAATAATGTCCACTACACGGTGTACGGAGCTGACCTGCGGTACCCAAGAATGGCACTATAAGGTGTACGGAACTGACTTGCAGTACCCAAAAATGTCCACTACATGGTGTACGGAGCTGACTTGCAGTACCCAAGAATGGCCACTATACGGTGTACGGGACTGACTAGCAGTACCCAAGAATGGCCACTACACGTTGTATGGAACTGACTTGCAGTACCAAAGAATGCCCACTATACGGTGTACGGAGCTGTGGTTTTCCAGTTCATTGTTTACTTGCAGCCACCATGAACCTGCAAACAGCTAATCATTGTGGGTGCCAGATGTCGGACCCCCACCCATTTGATATTGATGACCTATTCTAAGTCAAGGTGCAGACAAGCGTATTTTCTGTCCGAATGCGATCTGACAAAACATTGGATTGCACCCGGACCAGTATTATTCTATGGAGCTGTGCACATGTCCAATTTTTTCCTCGGACAGAGACGATCCGAGGAAAGAAAATTGCTGCATGCCTAAGTTTGATCTGATATTTGGATCGCACTTGGCCATGTATGTGAATGGGTGCATGGAAGATATCAGACTGCACTCGGATGACATCTGAGTGCAGTCCAATTTCTGCGCACCAATATAATGCAGAAGATGGATAATTTTTTTTATCCAACTTCTCCTCATCTGAGAAATTTGGATCACATTATGATCACACTCTGATCAGAGTATGATTTGCCTAATTGGCCCAATTCTCTCGGATAAGAAAATCTACAACCGTCTGCACCCGCTCTAAATATAGGTCATCAATTTCTAAGTCCTGAAAATGGCAAATGGAATAACTACATCCAGAAAAGATGTAGTTGTCTACTGCAGCTTTGACTATGTTTCTTAAAGAGGATCTGTCACTTGGTAAAAAAAATGAGCTAAATACCTGAAAAAAATCCCTGAGCTCCCCTGAGTCTGACGCTCTTTTCCATTTTTTGCTGCGTCGCTCCATTGCAGAGATATTCATATTTGTTGCTCTTGGAGCGCAGTATGTGAAATTTCTGCTTGCAGACTTTGCCAATCACAGCTTGGCAGTATAAGAGACTGCTAGACTACTAGATCAGCTGCTTTGAATGTCAGTGTGTGGGATGGAGGGGTGAAAGTGCATGTGCCCAAAAAAGATTCTGAAAAAACATCCAGTTGGTCTGCAAGCAGAGATTTCACATACTGCACTCCAAGACAACAAAATGTGAATATCTTTAAAAGGATTGACTTAGTGCAAAACGGAAAAGAGTGGCAGAATCAGTGGAGCTCAGGGATTTTTACAAGGTATTGAACGCGATTTTTTTATCACGTGACATGACAAGTCCTCTTTGATTACTGCATTTCTTTGTCTAGTCCAGGGATGTCAAACTCAAATACACAGAGGGCCAAAATTAAAAACTTGGACAAGGTCAAGGGCCAACCTTGATATTTATTAAAAAAATGTCTACAATTGAGGAAGTTTTACCATCAAACATAACTAACCTTTTCATATGGAAACATAATTTGTTTGTCTCACAAACAAAGTACATTTTAATGAATATATGTTAGAATAGGATTAGCACATAATCACAAATGGGGCATACTGGAAAAATATAATAAGTAATGCAAGAGCAATAAAAAGCATATGGCCAAATAGCCTAATTTAAATATGTAATAAAGGATAAAAAACCCTGAATAAGTAATACAAATAAAGTATGATGCCAACAAAAGTGCCCTCCGAACAGTGTAGGATACCCCCACAGTGAATTCCTCCACAGTACCCTCCACATTCATGGTATGATGACTCTACTGTACCCCCCAGCAAAGTATGGTGACCCATCACAATATGATGCTCCAACCGTGATCCCCACACAGTATAATGGGTCCCACATAGTCGTCTATACAGTATAATGGGCCCACATAGTCCTCCATACGGTATAATGGGCCCACATAGTCCTCCATACGGTATAATGGGCCCCACATAGTCCTCCATACAGTATAATAGCCCCACATAGTCCTCCATACAGTATAATGACCCCACATAGTCCCCCATACGGTATAATGGGCCTCACATAGTCCTCCATACAGTATAATGGCCCCACATAGTCCTCCATACAGTATAATGGGTCCCACATAGTCCCCCATACAGTATAATGGACCCACATAGTCCTCCATACAGTATAATGGGTCCCACATAGTCCTCCATACGGTATAATGGGCCCACATAGTCCTCCATACGGTATAATGGGCCCCACATAGTCCTCCATACAGTATAATAGCCCCACATAGTCCTCCATACAGTATAATGACCCCACATAGTCCTCCATATGGTATAATGGGCCCCACAAAGTCCTCCATACAGTATAATGGCCCCACATAGTCCTCCATACAGTATAATGACCCCACATAGTCCTCCATACAGTATAATGACCCCACATAGTCCTCCATATGGTATAATGGGCCCCACATAGTCCTCCACACAGTATAATGGGCCCCACATAGTCCTCCATACAGTATAATGGGTCCCACATATTCATCTATACAGTATAATGGGCCTCACATAGTCATCTATATGGTATAATGGCCCCACATAGGCCTCCATACAGTATAATGGGTTCCACATAGTCGACTATACGGTATAATGGGCCCACATAGTCCTCCATACGGTATAATGGGCCCACATAGTCCTCCATACAGAATAATGGGTTCCACATAGTCGTCTATACAGTATAATGGGCCCCATATAGTCCTCCATACAGTATAATGGCCCCACATAGTCCTCCATACAGTATAATGACCCCACATAGTCCTCCATATGGTTTAATGGGCCCCACATAGTGCTCCATACAGAATAATGGCCCCACATAGTCCTCCATACAGTATAATGGGCCCCACATAGTCCTCCATACAGTATAATGGGCCCCACATAGTCCTCCATACAGTATAATGGGCCCCACATAGTCCTCCATACAGTATAATGGGCCCCACATAGTCCTCCATACAGTATAATGGGTCCCATATAGTCGTCTATGCGAGATAATGGGCCCACATAGTCCTCCATACAGTATACGGTAATTACCCCACATAGTCCTGCATACAGTATAATGACCCCACTTAGTCGTCCATATGGTATAATGGCCCCACATTGCTGCTAATTGACACACCCTTGCTGGATCTTTAAATTCATTCAGTTTCTCCAGAGAGTTGCTGGTGATAGAGTTAATGCCTCTGTTCAGGTCTGGAATTCTAGCAGTCGGCTAGATTCTCCTTGGAGTTCCTTTGTGGATTGTAGTCATTATCTCTCTGGTGTCTTCTCAAAGCTAAGTGTATCCCCTTGTCTGTTTCCCTGGTTTATCTTTAGTTGCAGTGGGGCTGACTAGTGCTCATCCCTCCCCCTCCCTACCTAGGGCCTAGCTCTAGGGTCAGCCAGGGCTAAGGTATCCTGCTCGGTGATAGGTGCGGAACCTATTTAGAGATGATAGCGGAGTCAGGGTGTTGTTCGATATGCTTAGGGGTCTCCACCCTCCCTTTCCCTAGTTGGTGGGCTTCTCCCCCTTTCCCCATCGTCGTACGCTGGGTTCTTCCCATACCTAGCATGACAATGCAGTATAATGGGCACCACATAGTCCTCCATACAGAATAATGGCCCCACATAGTGCTCAATACAGAATAATGGGCCCCCATAGTCCTCTATACAGTATAATGGGCCTCACATAGTCCTCCATACAGTATAATGGGCCCCACATAGTCCTCTATACAGAATAATGTCCCCACATAGTCCTCCATACAGAATAATGGCCCCACATAGTCCTCTATACAGTATAACGGGCCCCACACATTCCCCCATACTGTATAATGGGCCCCACATAGTCCTCTATATAGAATAATGTGCCCAAATACTCCTCCATACAGAATAATGGGCCCCACATAGTCATCCATACAGTATAATGACCCCACATAGTCCTCCTTACAGAATAATGGGCCCCACATAGTCCTCTATACCTTATAATGGCCCCACATAGTCCTCCATACAATATAATGGGCCCCACATAGTCTTCCATACAGTATAATGGCCCCACATAGTGCTCCATACAGTATAATGGGCCCCACATAGTCCTCCATACAATATAATGGGCACCACATAGTCCTCCATACAGTATAATGGGCCCCACATAGTCCCCCATACAGTATAATGGCCCCACATAGTCCCTCATACAGAATAATGGGCCCCACACAGTCCCCCATATAGAATAATAGGCCCCACATAGTCCTGCATACAGTATAATGGGCCCACATAGTCCTCCATGCAGAATAATAGCCCCACATAGTCCTCTATACAGTATAATGGCCCCACATAGTCCTCGATACAGAATAATAGCCCCACACATTCCTCCATACAGTATAATGGCTCCACATAGTCCGCGGCTTCGCGGGCCAAATTTAATCACTCTGAGGGCCAGATTTCAGTTTGACATGTGTGGTCTAGTCCAATGTGTGATCATGCTCTGCGGAAATCCTGTGGCAATGTTATGCAGTCACTGTACTATAGTATTACTTTGCTACTGTATGGTAGTATTATCTTTTTAAGTCAATGTATGGTGGCATTATTTGATCATTCTATGTTGATTTTTTATGCGGTCACTGTGTGGTTGTATTACTTAGTTATTGTATGCTGGTTTTATTATTTTTTTTAATCACTTTATGTTTATATAATACAAATCGCTTTGTGGTTGTATTATTGGGTGATGAATAAGGAAGGTCGCCTGCATTTTCTAAACCTGATTATAACCAATAATTTAATTAGTATTAATATTGACACAATGTAAAATATTAACATGATCAAGAGGTCAATCTGACAATCTGAATTTTAAGACCAAAGTCCATGTGCCTTTCACTATGCCTCAGTAGAAACCCATACAAATGCTGCAGTAAAAAAATTCTGATATATGGAATATATTTTAAATCTACAGAAAATGTTTGCAATTAAAGGGAATCTGTCAGTAATATCAACTACCCCAACCACAAATATGGGCATATAGGTCTTTGAAAAGTAAAACCATTGACACCTTTATATCTTCTATCTGTTGCTGCATTCCCAAGGACATTGCGTTCATCTTCACATACAAATGAGGCATTAAGTGCTATGGGCATGACAAAGCGTACTTAAAGGGGTTGGGGGGCACAAGTCTGCAGTCACTCTATGTTACTGCAGAATTGTGAATCTTCACAATGTGCGCTGTCCGGATTCTCTGATGCGGGCACTGGGAGATCACATGATGCAATTTGCATACTTCCGGCCACATTCCAACTAGACATGTAACAGAAAGCAGATTGTTAGCTGAAGGGCTTGAGAGCGGCACAATAATGAGGGTCAGCAGGAAACAGTGAGACATGGTGGAGGCTCCTTATAAGTTTGGGGCTGCATTTCAGCAAATGAAGTTGGGGATTTGGTCAGGATTAATGGTGTCTTCAATGCTGAGAAATACAGGCAGATACTTAGCCATCATGTAATACCATCAGAGAGGTGTCTCCAAATGTATTCTGCAGAAGAACAATGACCCAAACATACAGCCAATATCATTAAGAATGATCTTCAGTGTAAAGACGAACAAGTGGCCCTGGAAGTGATGATCCAGCCGCCACAGAGCCCCAATCTCACATCATCCAGTCTGTCTGGGATCACATGAAGAGACTGAAGGATCTATAGAAGATCTGTGGTTAGTTCTCCAAGATGTTTGGAACAACCTCCTGTCGAATACCTTCAAAAATTGTGTACAAGTGCAAGTACCTAGAAGAATTGATGATTTTTTTTTTTCATCAAAAGGCGATTACTCCGGATATGTTCATTCGTTTTGCATTTTGTTAGTTGGTAAAAAAATAAACTTTTAACACTTCTATCTTTGAAAGCATTTTTACTTTGCGGCATTTTTTCCACACCTGCCTACCATTTTTGCACAGTACCTTATCTAACCAGTAAAATGATAGAATTTTCCAGGTAAAATTGCTTTCTTGCTGTTGCATATATCTACGTGTGCATTACTACACCTGTATATTTCTGTAAGATAGCTGGATTTATGATTGTTTGGGGCCTGCACATCAACTAAATGAAGCTCAACCTCTTAATTGAATGGAGCCACACATAATACCTAGACATCTATGGAGACCCAATATACCCTTGAATTGCTTTAAACTCATAGAAAGGAACACAGAAGTTTCTTCGTATGGAGTCCGACAGAAAAAGAACTGTGCCACGAGGCATGGGAGTTCTTTGTTAGAAATATTGCTTTAATCTGACAGTAAGGTTGTAATATGCTGTCATGTTATGGTATTAGGGTGCCTCAGGGTCAATGTTGTGTGCATGAGTCATTTATCAAATTACGTTTAGAAGCCAGTCCTGTAGTTATAAGGGCTTCTTCACATCTCGTTTTGGCCAAACATGTGGTATTTTGGTATTTAGACTCTGTATATCCACAGAATAAATCAATGTATTCCTAGCTAAAATTATTTGCTGACCCTGCATACGACAAAGCAGAGTCCATTTGGCATATGCCAGGTCAGTATGTGTCGGCATACTATTTTTGTGATGTGAAATTAGGCTATTTTATACAAAGGTGTACAGTAAAAAAAAGCGTACCGCCTCTTATCCTGCTATATGCATATATTGAGGTCGGCTGACACAAGGTGAGGTTTTAATATTAGAAGGTAGGACAGTACCAATTGGGTCACCTTGTCGTGGTGGGATGGCTTTTATGCTTTTTTTTTATTAAAATAAGGTTAACTAAGTACCCTATGTTATTTATTTTTACTATTACTATTTACTTATTCACTTACTACAGGGTATATTTTCATTTTATTTTTATCTTGGATTTTGTCTGTTGAGTGGCCACAGTGTGAACCTGTTCTTACACATTGCACGTATTCCAACTTCTGTTCCAGCTCATTTCTTTGATTTTCTTGTAGTTTCTTGTACTTTGTACAAAAAGGGTCGCGGTTCCCCCATTTTGAGCTAAGCAGTCCATCTATATAGCTTCCCATGGGCAGGTGTCTGAACAGTCAGGCCTGGGTCCTATTCTGCCCCCATCTATATTGAGGTCGGCTGACACAAGGTGAGGTTTAATATTAGAAGATAAGACCATCCCCAATTGGGTCACTTTGTCACAGTGGGATGGCTGTTACCCTTTATTAATTAAAATAGTGTTAACTAAGTACTGTATGTTATTTACATGTACTATTACTATTTACTTACTGCAGGGTATTTACTCATTTTGTTTTCATCTTGAGTTTTATATGAATATACTGTAGGGCACATTGCAGCGCAATGCCAATGAATCGCACTGTGCAATGAAAAAAGCTTAAGAAATGGAAACCTTAGTAAATAACTATACACATAACTATTATCATTGATGCAGAAAAAGCACTCTGCATCCTTGAAGAGAAACTATGATCAGAAAATGATCATGTTTTTGCAGTATAAATGCATTTTTTATTATTTTTGGCATTTTTTTTTTTCATATTGAAATCTGTATTAAAAATAAAAAATAGAAATCTTGCAACTTCGCACCAACCATTGGGCTATTTTAGACTGTAACTTCCTATTTTTTCAGGAAGTAAACATGAACATTAATCACAATGAACAGACACTGGCGCTATCTGTATTGGAGCATCTAATGAGCATGTGCAATGCTTTTTGTGTCAGGAGGGTCAGCTGTGACATCGCCTATTGAAATTGGTGGATCATGTATTATCAGCTGTGCATAGAGGAGTTACCTGTCGCCGATAATTTCTGTCAAGCGCTGAGGAATTAATGGCGCTATATAAAAATAAATAAATTGTATTTCTGCCTCTGATGATAATGAGTCTGCTGAAAAGTCTTCCTAAAAGTAGGAGTCTAAAAAAATTGCAAGATTACTAATTTTGCATTTTAAAAAGGATCGTAATATGAAAAAAAAAATTGCCAAAATGTTTTTAAAAAATACATGTAAGACAAAAACCTGATTTAAGGAATAAGTCATTTTCTGATGATGGCTTTCATTTAACAGAACTAATCTATTCGTCACATAATTGCAATAAAACATTTAATCTTTCATTTAATAATGTAGCGTTTCAGAACATTATAAAAAAAAATCACAAGTAAAAAAATATCATGAATAAATAATCGTATAGCTGCATTCCCTTCGGTTTGTTTTCGGTGCGGCTGCTGTACACAGTACACTGGGGAATGACAAGGTCCATTAAGGTTGTCCAAGTTACCACATTGTTGCAGTAGTATATTGTAATACACTCTTGCACATTGTTTTTCCAGCAGAAATCTGGTGAATAACCTTAAAGGGAATATTTCAGCAGGTGTTTGCTACCTCATCTGAGAGCAGAATAATGTAGGGACAGAGACCCTGATTCCAACAATGTATCACTTACTGGGTGCAGCAGTTGTGACACAATCAGAGTTTTCAGCAGAGCTCAGAAAACTTCCCACAGCTTTCTGTGTACATTGTATATTGACAGAAAGCTGCTAATCAGTGGTGGGGGTGTGGTTGGACTAGGAGGCACTGGGGAGCTAGTCTGGCGGTGATAATTTCCTCCTGATAAAACACTCATTGTATTAAAACAACAGCACTCAGCCTAATAAGTGATACATTGCTGGAATCAGGGTCTCAGCCCCTACTCTCTGCTCTCAGACTACATTGCAAAACCTGCAGACAGATTTCCTCTAAGGCTGTCTTTAAACATCCATTTCCATTTTTACATCCATCAAAGTCGGACCGTTTTTCTCCCATGTGTCATCTGTTTTATATCCATTCACAACTGTCTTTTTCACACTCGTTTTTAAAAAGTGAAAGAGGGAAATTGTGTGAACTTTTTGTTCCATGGACACTAAGGACTTGTTCACATGTTGCATTTTCCCGCAGCATTTTACACTACCAGCAAAGTAAATGAGATTTCTAAAATAACATGCGCACGCTATTTATTTTTTCCTTGCGGATTTGAGCCATCAAAGCGTTTTTTAAAATCTGCAGCACGTCAATTCTTTCAACGTTTTTGCAGCATTTTTCTACCAATCAAATGGACAGGAAAAAAATGCAAAAAAATGCATAAAAATTGCACTCAAAAACAAGAATATTTTACTTATGTACTTTATTGGAGCTGAAAAAAAAAACGCCAAATGTGAACATACCCTTAGAATTGGATCATTTAAAAATGGATGAAAAACGGATTCTGCTTGGCAACTACCTAGGTGATGATTGACAAATCTCTCTCATAGTGATGGACCAATTAAGGACAGATCCTTAAAGAAAGTCTGTCAGCAGTTTTTTCTATGTCATCTGAGAACAGCATGATGTAGGGACTGAGACACTGATTCCAGCGATATATCACTTACTAGGCTGTGTTTTAATAACATCAGTGTTTTATCAGCAGGAGATTATCACTACAGGACTAGGCGTCTCTTGCATCCTAGTCAACTGCTTTGTATAACACCGCCCCCACCACTGATTGGCAGCTTTATGTGAATGCTCAATATATACTGAAAGTAGCCAATCAGTGGTGTGGGCGGGGTTATACAGGGTTCAGAATTCTGAGATCTGTAGCACGTAAAACAGTGATTGTATTAAAATGACAGCAAACAGCCAAGTAAGTCAGAATCACTGGAATCAGCGTCTCACCCCCTTCATTATGCTGCTTTCAGATTACATAGCAAAAACCTGATGAATGATTCCCTTTAAAGTATATTTTATCTGAAACGCTGAAGAGTTTCGAGAGTAATATACCTGGCTGCAATCGTTCAGCTAAACTGATTTATACTGCCCAAACCATGGGTAACAGGTTGCATTTATACTCTATGGGTCAGTGTGCATTTTAAAGGGAATCTGTCAGCAGGTTTTTGCTATGCAATCTGAGGGCAATATGAGGTTGGTGCTGAGATACAGATTTCAGGGATGTGTCACTTATTAGGCTGAGTGCTGTTGTTTCAGTACAATGACTGTATTATCAGCAGGAGATTAACATTACAGGACTACATCTCACCTGCATCCTGGTCCATCTCCACCCCCACCACTGATTAGCAGCTTGCTGTCAATAGACTATGTACATAGATAGCCTGGTGTGGGCGGCGTTAGCTTTCTGAGCTCTGCTGCATTCTACATTTAAAAACTCTTATTTTGTCACAATTGTTACACACAATAAACTAAGTGATACATCGCTGGAATCAGGGTCTCTGTCCCTACATTGTGCTGCTCTCAGATGAGATAGCAAAAATCTAGTGACAGATTCCCTTTAAAAACGCTTGATAAAAACGAATGGGTGAGTGTAGCCTTAATAAAAAAAAAAATTCTTGCTGAATAGTTAATAATTACTTACCAGTGTAGAGATCTGGCTTGCAGCATACTTTATTCTGGAATGCAAAATAATAAAAAATAATCATCAGATTGCTGATTAATATTCCTTGTCCAGGTTGTCTGCATTTCACTAGTCGCAGACGTCTACACAATGATGATGGCAACAGGTGGAGAACTGTGAAGACTTGGAAGTGATGTCTCAGATGAGACGTGACAGCATTCCACCACTATCAGCGCAACCCTGAGACTCAGCGGGAGTCTGTACAAAATATTTAATGACATTATTATCATCCAAGAAAAAAAAACTATGATTACGTTAAAGCTCAGAATTCTGTTCTTTGCAGTTTCTTCCTATCAGACCCCCCGAAAAATGATGTGTAAATTCTTACCCCTGCCATTGCTGGTTAAGGCTTTGGAGTGACCAACCAGATAGAAGCGATGACCTAAGAAAAAAACATGGAGACAGAACTAGTTATTTCAGTAACGTGGATGATAACAATGGAAAGACACATTCATCTACATCTTATATCGGAGGAAGCAACAAGTGTCGTTATGACGGAGACAAAGAGAAGTGTTCTATCAAAGGATGTTCAAGGGGAGTTAATAAGCACTCGTCCATATTCCCAAAGACATATACAAAATCCTTTAATAGGTGACTCATTATCAGGTCTGGTGTCGCCTTCTTCTGTCTCTTGTTCTATGATCTCACTTTCTTGATTTAATCTTAGCGTCTTAACATTCAGAGTAATGTTCAGCCACCCTCATCCCTCTCTTGTCTGCTTCAATGCGAAAAAAAATAAAGACGTTTCCTGCAGTTGAGATTTCTTATGCGAATCCAAAAGGTGTCAGTCCTGCCCTGTTGCTTGCCCTTACAAGTAATGCTCCCCACCTCCTCCTACTTGAATCCCCTTCCCATCAGCTTCCCTTTCCCACCCCTGGAGTCGAAGAAGTGGATCTCTGGGTGCGTCGAAATGTCTTCTTCCCATAGCAACAGCAGAGAATATGAGCTGAACGGTGGAGGAACACTCCCTCCTTCTCAATGAATCGCCCTCCCTCCATAAGAACCTATTTCATCTATCTATCATCTATCTATCTATCTATCTATCTATCTATCTATCTATCTATCTGTTATCTATCTATCCATATATCTGTCTATCTATCTATCTATCTATCATCTATCTATCTGTTATCTATCTATCCATATATCTATCTATCTATCTATCTATTCATATATCTATCTATCTATCTATCTATCTATCTGTTATCTATCCATATATCTATCTATCTATCTATCTATTATCTATCTATCTATATATCTATATATCTATCCCTCTATCTATCTATCTATCTATCTATCATCTATCTATCTACCTATCTATTATCTATCATCTATCTATCTATCTATCTGTTATCTATCTATTATCTATCTATCTATCTGTTATCTATTATCTATCTATCTGTTATCTATTATCTATCTATCTATCTATCTATCTGTTATCTATAATCTATCTATTATCTATCTATCTATCTATCTATCTATCTGTTATCTATCTATCTATCTATCTGTTATCAATTATCTATCTATCATCCATCTATCTATCTATCTATCTATCATCTATCTATCTATCTGTTATCTATTATCTATCTACCTAACTATCTGTTATCTATTATCTATCTATCTATGTTATCTATCTATCTATCTGTTATCTATCTATCTGTTATCTATCTATCATCTATTTGTTATCTATTATGGATCTATCTATTATCTATCTATCTCTGTATCTATCTATCTATTATCTATCTATTTATTATCTATCTATCTATATATCTATCTATTATCTATCTGTTATCTATCTATCTGTTATCTATCTATCTATTATCTATCTATCTATTATCTATCTATCTGTTATCTATCTATCTATCTATCTATCTATCATCTATCTATCTATCTATCTATCTATCTATCTATCTATCTATCTATCTATCTATTATCTATCTATCCAGATCCAATCTTCATCCTACCTGTGCTCGGGGGTCTGCCTCGCTTCTCCTTTTCCTGCCCGCTGATTGTTCCTATGATTAACCCCTTCATTGATACTTACCGATCGTCGTATCCCAGCAGGCTCGAGTCTCATTCAACATTCTAAACGCAAAAAGAAGAAGAAAGAATAGATACTTCTAACATACAGCGATACGCACATCAACCAGTGTGGAAACATGGGTCACGTTACTGTTTCCTCTCTGACTATTGCATACACAGATCAGAGTCACATTGTTTCACAACCAGGTTTCCTGCTGATATTAGGAAATTTAACCCCTTGCAAGTCGCTGGAGTTTGCCGTGCATATTTGATCAGAACGTAGGACGGCAGATCCAACTTTGCAGAAGATCGGGGTGCGGTACTGAACACCAAGAGGGGCAGGGATTACTGATTTATAGCCGGACCCATGGATGTGCAGGGTCGGGCTCCTGGTCCGCCCACAAGGAGTCCATCAGAGGAGAAAAGGAGGAAGATGACATACAGGATGGAGACAGTAGAAAGTTCTGAAAGAGAGTTAAAGAGTCAAGGAGCTGAAGAGAAGGGGGCTGGGCAAGAAAAAGGGAATGTGGAAGACCCGGCTGCAAATAAAGAACGACTTTACTAAAGGGGGAGATGGCTGACTGGGTCTACTGGTTATAGCTGAGGATCAGTGATAGCAGCAGAGGCAATGGACTCAATAGACCTGGATTCGTTTGATTGATGACCCATTTCCAAAAGTAAATTTGGGGGATATGGGTTTAAAAAAGTGGGGTCTTCCTCTCATAACCACCTCCCTTTATAAGCGAGAGTGTAAAGCAACTTGCAAGCAGTTCTAATTAACCTGTTTTAAAGGGAACCTATCACTTGAAAAAATGCTGTTAACCTGCAGATATGGGGTTAATCTTTAGGGTAATAGCGTTGTGAAACTGCCCGGTCCCAGCACTTAGAGCCCCGCTGAACTGAAATGAACTTTAATACTCCCAGTAGCATCCAATGTTCAGTCACGGCGCGGGTTCAGTCACTGCTGTTCTCCTTTCATTTGAATGGGGAGTTAGGATAGATAGCTATGAGCTGATTAAACATTGGGCTGACAGCTATCTGACGTCTACGAGCAGTTCAAAGGGAATCTGTCAGCGGGTTTTTGCTCTGTAATCTGACAGCAGCATGATGTAGGGACAGAGACCCTGATTCCAGTGATGTATCACTTAGTTTACTGGGTGCAGCAGTTGTGATAGATCTAGCAGAGCTCAGAATACTGAGCTATATATAACCCCGCCCACACCAATGATTGGCTGCTTTCTGAGAACATTTTATATTGACAGGAAGCTGCTAATCAGTGGTGGGGGTGTGGTTGGACTAGGAGGCACAAGACACCTAGCCCTGTAGTGATAATCTCCTGCTGAGAAAACACTGATTATATTGAGAGAGAAAAACAAAGCCCAGTAAGTGACACATCACTGGAATCAGGGTCTCTGCCCCTACTTCATGCTGCTCTCCATTATATGGCAAAAGCCTGCTGACAGATTCCCTTGAAGGCTTTTTTTCACATCATGTTAGTGAAATTTGATTAGGGAGTACTGTGAGAAAAGTTTCTGATGTAGGCATTAAGCATATCCCTCTGACTCCATCACCCAAAGAAAAACAGAAGAGTGTCCTTTTAGCCTCAATTTAACCACTATCCTGCAGAAAAAGATAAATAAGTAAGACATAAAAATTTAAAAGACGCTCAAAGGCCTGAATATAGGCACAGCAATGTCTTTTTCAGGTGAAATCCGGTCAAAAAACCTCCTGAAAAAGTGCCAGCTAAACACTCAAAAGAATGAACATAAGCTTTTATATGTCAAAACAACATAGACATACTAGTTTTGACATAGAAATGCTTATGTTCATTCTTTTGAGCGTTTAGCTGGCGCTTTTTCAGGAGGTTTCCTGACCGGAATGCACCTGAAAAAGACATTGCTGTGCCTATGTTCAGGCTTTTGACCATCTTTTAAATATTTATTATGTCTTTGTATAGTGCCATCATATTCCACAGCATATGAAAAGCTTATGTTCATTCTTTTGAGCATTTAGTCGTTTTGACAAAGAAAAGCTTATGTTCATTCTTTTGAGCGTTTAGCTAGCGCTTTTTCAGGAGGTTTCCTGACTAGAATGCACCTGAAAAAGACATTGCTGTGCCTATGTTGAGGCTACTGACCATCTTTTAAATATTTATTATGTCTTTGTATAACGCCATCATATTCCACAGCATATGAAATGCTTATGTTCATTCTTTTGAGCGTTTAGCTAGAGCTTTTTCAGGAGGTTTCCTGACCGGAATGCACCTGAAAAAGACATTGCTGTGCCTATGTTCAGGCTTTTGACCATCTTTTAAATATTTATTATGTCTTTGTATAGTGCCATCATATTCCACAGCATATGAAATGCTTATGTTCATTCTTTTGAGCGTTTAGCTAGCACTTTTTCAGGAGGTTTCCTGACCGGAATGCTCCTGAAAAAGACATTGTTTGCCCAAATCCTCAGAAATGATATCCTGTAGGGACATGGTTGCATACTTTATCTATAATCAGTCTTGTGTTATTATCACAGATCATTTTTGTATGATAATAGCACTTCTTTTGTATAGACAATACTGCAATGTGGCTCTGTTACCTTGATTGTGTCTGAAAGTGGCGTGATTCATGGTAGTAGGAAGATGCTTCAATCTATTGTGATTTGGGTTGATTGCCTCTGATTGCTTTTTCTGCACGCAATGAGCGATCTAAACTAGCTTTGTGTTTTTTTTTTTCATCCCATTAACACCATTATGTTTTGTGGTTCTCCTCCCCTACACACAATATTCGGTTTTACTTACATAGGAGCTTTTGTTCCATTTGCATTGCAGCAGCTCCAGATTGCAATGTTCCCATTATGCAATTTCAAATATATTGAATAGATTTCGAGCCTTCGACATCCTACGACCCATGTAGCCCACATACAGAAAAAGAAAGCGTCTTTCATACTAATAAGTATTGATGAGCTCAGGGAGGTGCAGTGACGAAGCAATGAATCATCCTCAATCATTCGCGCAATTTGTCAACCTCTTGTTTTTTTTTTTTTGCAACACATCGCTGATAAAAAAAACGTTCAACATTTTTCTTCTTCTCTTCTATTCTTACGAGCTGCTGCTGGATATATACAAGCGTAGATGGCATAGGAAATCATGCAGCATGTGTCAGAGAAAAGGCGTCAGGAGCAACTTCCATACTGCCGAAAATTTCCTTAGACAAAGCCTACCCGCACGTACGGTGGCACGGTTACATGGAGAAGGAATTTACAAGTGCCAAGCCGCTGCTATAGTATGACTCACAAACGCGCGCAGGCGGGGCACTGCCTCTCGCTGTCATACAACCCAGCAGTTAGCCAGAGAATGAAGCAAACAGCCAGGAGCAACAAGTCTGCTTCTTACATGGTCCTATGACACAGACAAGAGACCGGCATGTCTAGACCTCCTGCTCTACTCCACCGCCAATATGTGCACTTCCCTAAATAATGCATGGCGTTGGTGCGCTCCGTTAAAAATGAAATGTACAGTCAGAAAACTATCTATTGTTTAAATCATTCTTTTGTGTTACATTTTTCATTAAAAATACTAAACTAGTAATTTTGCAATTTTCACACTTTTATATATCAATTGTCCTTTCAGGAAGAGTTTTCAGCAACCTCATTATCAGCAGAGGCAGGTAACACCTATGATAACACAGGATCACAATAGGCAAATGTTACAGCTAACTCTGATCCTCCTCTCTTCACAATTAACTTTGCACACGCTGATTAGAGGCTTCAATACAAAAGATAGGGCTGGAGTCTGTTCTTTGTGGCTAATGTATATGTGAATCTCCTGGAAAAAAAAAATAGGAAGTTAGAGTCTAATATAGCCCCAGTAACCAGAGGGAAAATTGTAAGATTTCTATTTTTAATGCAGATGACTTTAGCACACACTCATTAGATGCTGTAATGCAAATGATAGCGTTGGGGTCTGTTCATTGCATACAGACCTTTGCACACGCTTATTAGATGCTCTAATGTAAAAAGATAGCATCATGGGTCTGTTCGTTGCTCAAAGAAATTTGAACATGCTCATTAGATGCTTCAATCCAAAAGATAAAATCAGAGTTCATTGTAGCTAATGTACATGTAAATTTTCTGAAAAAATAGGAAGTTAGAGTCTAAAATAGCCCAGTGTCCAGTGGGAAAATTGTAAGTTTTCTATTTTTTATTACAGATGACTTTTGCACACACTCATTGGATGATTTAATGCAAAAGATAGGGCTGGCTGGGGTTCTGTTCATTGCTCAAAGACCTTTACACACACTCAATGCTTCAACACAAAAGATAAGGTTGGAGTCTGTTCACTGTGGCTAATGTATAGGTGCATTTCCTGAAAAAAAATAGGAAGTTAGTGTCTAACATAACCCCAGGTGCAAGTGGGAAATTGTAAGATTTTTATGTTTCATTTTTAATACAGATGACTTTTGCACATGCTCATGATATGCTTTAATGAAAAAGATAGGGTCGAGTGTTGGTTCATTGCACATAGACCTTTGAACACGCTCATTAGATGCTCCAATACAAAGGACAAGGTCAGAGTCTGTTCATTGTGGCTAATATAAGTGAATTTCCTGAAAAAAAATAGGAGGTTACAGTTTAAAATAGCCCCAGTGGCCAGTGGGAAATTGTAAGATTTCTATTTTTTTATTTTAATACAGATGACTTTTGCACACGCTCTTGATAAGCTTTAATACAAACGATAGGGTCGGGGGTCTGTTGATTGCAGCCAATGTAGATGTAAATTTCCTGAACAAAATAAGGAAGTTAGAGTCTGACATAGCCCTGGTGGCCAGTGGGAAAATTGTAACATTTCTATTTTTTATTTTCAATACAGATGAGTTTTTCACACTCTCAGATGCTTTAATGAAAAAGATATGGTTGAGGATTGGTTCACTGCGCAAATACCTTGCTGCTTCAATACAAAATATAGGGTTGGAGTCTGTTCATTGTGGCTAATGTACATGTGCATTTCCTGAAAAAAAAAATAGGAAGTTAGAATCTAAAATAGCTCCAGTAGCCGCTGTGAAAATTGATTTCTATTTTTTATTACAGATTACTTTTGCACACGCTCATTAGATGCTTTAATGCAAAAGAAAGTGTCAGGAGCCTGTTCATTGCACAAAGACTTTTGCACATGCTCATTAGTTGCTTCAATACAAAAGATAGGGCAGGAATCTGTTCACTGTGGTTAATGTACATGTGAATTTCCTGAAAAAAAAATAGGAAGTTTAGAAAGTAAAATAGCCCCCGTGGCCAGTAGGAAAATTGTAAGATTTTTATTTTTAATACAGATGACCTTTACACACACTCATAATATACTTTAATGAAAAACATAGGGTAAGGGGTTGGTTCATTGCACAAAGACCTTTTAACACACTCATTAGATGCTTCAATACAAAAGATAAGGTTGGAGTCTGTTCGTTATGGCTAATGTACATTTCCTGAAAAAATAGGGTGTTCGAGTCTAACATAACCACAGTGGCCAGTGTGAAAATTGTAAGATTTCTAATTTTTATTACAGATGACTTTTGCACATGCTCATTAGATGCTTTCATGAAACATATAGTATCGTGGGTTGGTTCATTGCATAAAGACCTTTGCATATGCTCATTAGATGCTTCAATCCAAAAGACAAGGCCAGAGTCTGTTCATTGTGACTAATGTAAGTGTAAATTTCCTGGGAAAAAAAAAATAGAAAGTTAGAGTCTAACGTTTGCCCTAGTGGCCAGTGGGAAAATATAAGATTTCTATTTTTTATTTTTAATACAGATGACTTTTGCACACACTCATTACATGCTTTAATGCAAAAGATATTATTGGGGGTCTGTTCATTGCAGCTAATGTTCATGTAAATTTCCTGAAACAAGAGTCTAAAAAGGACCCAGTGGCCAGAGGGAAAATTGCAAGATTTCTCATTTTTATTTTAGATAAAGATTGTGATAAAGAAAAAAAAATCTTTGCTTTTTTATATATAAAATTAAGACAAAAACAATAGGTTATTTTCTGATGACACATCCCTTTAACTACAGAAGAATAACCTCAGAACAACATAATTACACACACAACTCAATTTGCATGTTGACAATGAAAATGCCTGACGAGTTCTCCGCCATCTCCTCCAGGATCTCTGCTGTCATTCTTCTTTATCTTCTCTTATTTTCACAATTTTGAAAAAAAAAATCCCCATATTTCACAATCATTTTGTTTAGAAGGTTTAACTCAATTATTTTCAGTCAAGCTGAAATTTGAGACCCACTTTCACCCTTTTTTGTTGTTTCCTTCAGCTATTCATAGAGAAGTATGGAGCTCGCCGGAGCCCTCTTATAAGGTGCAGTAGGAAAAATGACAATGTTACAGTTTCCTTATTCTCTACTGAAGACATAAACAACAAATTGTAACAGTTCACATAAAACTTGGAACAGAATATTTCTTTTCACAGTCTCTATGCTGGGCACACAGCCGTCCTCAGTGCCAAGCTGCTGCTCAGCCTCTTTAAACAGTCTGCTGTGCAGCAACGGATCCTATATAATATACGTCTATATCAGGGGTGCACAACCTTTTTTGGTCCAAGGGTCACATTGTCATACTGAACCAATCCGTGGTATTATCTTCTGTCACATTTGTGGCATGTCGAAAGTCAGGACCGGTGCTTCCACCCTGGACAAACGGGAAGGGGGGGCACTCACCATTGGGGACATCGGCACTTGACGTGTGGGGTCCATAAGTCGGGGTGCCCAGTGGGTTCAGTCGCCACAGAGGTACTGCATCTCACCCAGAGGTGTGGTATCCCACTCTCAGGTAAGGATGGAGTACTGCCCGGGACCCTAACACCTGCATCCAACACGTCCACTTCAGTAGGGCAGGACGAGATTGCTCCTAAGGGAGAGCACAGTCCCTGGTCCCTGGCTGGAGTGGAGGGGAACCTAGTGAGGGGTAACCATGTAGTGGGTGTGGGTGGAGGAAGTAGTTTAGGGGAGCACGTGAAAGAAGTTGTATAAAAAGAGGAGCCATCTTAGAGAGTGTGTTCAGTTGGAGAAGGAAAGTGAGGGGAGCAGAGGCTCTGCAGGAGCTCTGCTCCGGAGGCGGGCCTAGTGAGAGGCCCAGGACTGAGAGAGGAGAGGGAGCAGGAGAAAGGCTCCAGGAACAGAAGGGATCCCAGGGGTACGGAAAGTGCTGGAGGCCACCCATACGCCCGAATCTGCCAGGCGGTGGGGGGATCGAGCCGCAGAGGGGACCGGCCCCTAAACTAGTGGAGAACTACAAGGCTCAGCTAGGAACCAGAGGCTGCGGTACTTGTAAGGTGCAGTGGCCACATCCGCAATTATATCGCTGAGAAGGTGGCCACAGAGGGTCCAGGGGACTGCAGGTCGCCAGACAAGACCCGAGGCTACCGGATTGGGACACTGATTGCGAGGCGCAGGGCAGGAGGGCGAGAGCCAGTGCAGGAAGACGACTGAGGAAGGTACATAGAAAGGGGTCCTGTCAGGCACTCTGGAACTACCTGAGGGATTGCCGAACCCCTGCCTGGTGAACGCAGCATGACGTGGGTGGTTGTAGTCTGGAACCTGTAACCTGAGGAACTTATCAACTGAGTAAACTCGGAAGACTGCACCCCACTGTTTCTGTGATTATTGTCTGCGCCATCACCCCTGCACTACAGCGCCCAGCACAACCTATACCATCTGCACTGCCCTGGAGCTAAGCACTACCTGAGGAGAGCCACACCATCCCTGCTGCAGTAACATCAGCTCCAGAGGATCTGCTCCGCAGCGGCGGCGCCCCTTAGCCACATTCCACAGGTGGCGTCACGAACTATATATATAAAACTTTATTAATTCCCCTGTAAATATTCCCCTTTGGATTGAACGCCCTGGGTCACGGACCGGGTCACCGCCACTGTGACATCTCCCCAAGCAACGATCGGCCCCGCACCGAGTACCCCACGGCCCAGGGGGCGCGTCAGCAGCACTGGCACCTGGCCGCCCCAGCATCATATTTTCAATTATTTTGGCATCCTATATGCCAATACAGTTGAAAACAATGATGGGAAAGGTGGCGTCAGCTGACAATCCCTCTCCCATCATTCTACTACCTCTGTGCCTGAGCTCTATGATGTCTCAGTGCAGAGGGCTCAATAATGTCACTACAGCACGTCCTCTGTGCCAAGCAGTGCAGAGGGTCAGAAGATGCTGAGGAGACCGGAGCTGCGGGGGAACGAGGAGAGGTGAGTATTTAATTATTAATTTTTTACGTATGGAGGACTGGAGGACTATATGGGGCCCATTATACTGTATAGAGCAATATATGGGACCCATTATAATGTATGGAGAACTATGTGGTGCCCATAATACTGTATGGAGGACTATGTGGTACCTATAATACTGTGTGGAGGACAATATGGGGCCCATGATCCTGAATGGAGGACTATGTGGTGCCCATAATCCTGTATGGAGGACTATATGGTGCCCATAATCCTGTATGGAGGACTATGTGGTGCCCATAATACTGTATGGAGGACTATGTGGTACCCATAATACTGTATGGAGGACTATGTGGTACTTATAATACTGTACGGAGGACTATATGGAGCCCATAATAATGTATGGAGGACTATGTGGTACTTATAATACTGTATGGAGGACTATGTGGGGCCCATTATACTGTATGGAGGACTATGTGGGGCCCATTATTCTGTATGGAGGACTATGTGGGGACCATTATACTGTATGGAGGAATATGTGGTGCCCATTATACTGTATGGAGGACTATGTGGGGCCAATTATACTGTATGGAGGACTATGTGGTACCTATAATACTGTGTGGAGGACTATGTGGGGCCCATTATATTGTATGGAGGACTATCTGGTGCTCATTATACTGTATGGAGGACTATGTGTGGCCATTATACTGTATGGAGGACTATCTGGTGCTCATACTGTATGGATGACTATGTGGGGCCCATTATTCTGTATGGAGGACTATGTGGGGCCATTATTCTGTATGGAGGACTATGTGGGGCCCATTATACTGTATGGAGGACTATCTGGTGCTCATTATACTGTATGGAGGACTATGTGGTACCTCTAATAGTGTGTGGAGGACTATATGGTACCTCTAATATTGTGTGGAGGACTGTGTGGTACCTCTAATACCGTATGTAAGATTATGTGATACCTTTAATACTGTATGGAGGACTATGTGGTACCTCTAATACTGTGTGGAGGACTGTGTGGTACCTCTAATACTGTGTGGAGGGCTGTGTGGTACCTCTAATACCATATGTAAGATTATGTGATACCTCTAATACTGTGTGGAGGACTGTGTGGTACCTATAATACTGTGTGGAGGACTATGTGGTGCCCATAATACTTAAGGAGTCCCACTGAGTTTCTTTTGCCCGGGGTCCACGAAAACCTGGAGTTGGCCCTGCCGAAAGTATGTACCATAAATGTCTGGTAGGTACAAACTCTACTTACAGGACTCTTGCCTCCAAAAATCAGCACTCTAATGGTACGTTCCCATGAAGAGCTTTTGATATTACAGATTTTCTGCTGTCATTAAGTAAAGCCTTGAGAAAGGCTCACGCCGAAACGTGCGTCGGGGGACGTGCACTACGTGGCCGGACCGGGTTTCACTAATTGAGGTAATATGATACAATGGCTGTATTGAAGTGACGCGCCCCCTGGGCCTGTGCTGTGCAGGGGAATGCCCGGAGCCGGATCGCTGGGGGTTGTAGTTCTCCGTGGCGGTGATCCGGTCCGTGCCCAGGGCGGTCAAACCAGTGGCTGTCTATAGGTAAGAACAATGTCCGACTACGCCACCCGTGGATTGCGGTCAGTGGGGACCGCCGCTGCGCTGCAGACCGCTGAGGCTGATGTTGTTTGCGCAGCCGAGTATGGGATAACTCCCCACGGGAGAAGTATTGCCTCAGGGCAGCTTGTGTGGATGATGGGAGTGATGGTGTGAGCGTCCCAGTAGTAATGGTGCTGGTGCGGCGATGAAACACAGAGACGTGTGGTGCAGTTCAGGGTCTTTACTGATGGTATAAAGCAGACCCTCCCGGGAGTACTGGTTAGCAGTAGGGGCCTGGTCAGTCTGTGAGCAAGCAGGATCTCCCCTGGCCAGGTGGAGTTGTAGGCCTCCCCGACTATTTGCACTCTTTCCTGGCTACCTTGCTCTATGCGGGTAGAAGTAGCCCACATCCCTGAGTATACCGTGTGGTGCTCACCCGTATGGCCGGTGACTTGGGGCCTTCCGTCAGCCTTCGCTTCACGATGGCGGTGCTGGTCCCTTGCTTGTGACCGTGCCTTCGGGTTTCTAAGGCCAGAGGACATGGAATCCCCTGCCGGTTGGATTCTGCTGTTGGACCTGGATGTCCCCACAGCCTCAGACTCCGTGTCCGGTATTAGTGTCTTCAGCCAAGGCGAGCTCTCTAGCTTCCAGCCTCTGGCACTCGCTCCTGCTCCTACAGAGCTCCTGTTGTCACTTTCCCTTTGTCTGGAACTGAACTCCAGGCTCTGACTGACTTAATCCCGCCCCAGACCCAGTTTATAAGGGCAGATTCCTCCCCTCCCAGGTCTGGGGGGGCAGTGTTGCATGCTTAGGGCTCCTGACCAGAGAAACCTCCCACTTGCTCTCAGACATAATATCTCTATTACTGTGGCAACCAGACCCCTGGGGTGTCACATTCCCCCCTAGTAAATTTTAGTACTCCGGGACTAAACACATTTTTTTAAAGAAACATAAATACAGGGTATAACAATAATACAATAACATATTTACAAGAAGCTTTAGTTCTTTAAAGGTCACGGCGTGTCCGCAACCGGGTGTCCATATCACCCAGGGTGAAGCTTTAAGTGAAGTAGGGGACCTGTCCAAAGCAAACCCCTTGCGTTGTCCTTGGGCGTGGCTGCAAGGCTGGAGCTAGCTACTTTGGGCCGCAAGTAGGCCACTCCACACAGGTTTTCTCTTCCGCGGCCGTCTTCACAAGAGGCACCAAGGTGCAACTATCTACAAAACTGTTCCGGTTATCCAGTGTCCATAACCTGTTAGTCCAAATAAATCTGCAGGGTAACTGAGAAACATAATTAATAACAGGCAACAAACATAAACCATAAACAGTTAAACAGATAAATTCACAGTGCATTAGTTTAGATTCTCCAGCGAGCGGGCATCTGACCTCTAGTGACTCTAGTGGACCTACGGAGCTCACTAACTGGTCCTGCACTACAGGGTGTAGGAGGTGTTATGGGTAAGCTGGGCAGCTGTCTGCGCACTCTTTGGCTCACTAGGGGCACGGCAGGCTCACTACTAGCAGAGGGTTGATTCTCCTGGGCTGCTGGTATGGATTCTTCTGCCTCCTGGGCCGGCTGCTCTTCCAGCTCTACCTGGTCTTCTGTAAGCACTTGAGGGGCTGGCTGGAGAAAGGTGAGGACGGGCACCACGATAGCGTTGTTTACTTGCGTCCAGGTCCGGGGAAAGTCTCCGAGTATGGTGGTGATCATTTCCTCCTTTTCCTCTACGGGTTGAGGGTCTTCCTGATCTTCATCCGTGCTTTGCAACTTCTCGGGGCACTTTTTCAGGTGGTCTCTGGAGACAGTGGCTGTGGTCTCTCCTCCATCCTTGCTGATGACGTACACCTTTGGATTATTGTGGCTTGAGGGCAGTACGGTGTACGGGTCCTTTTCCCACTGGTCGTCCAACTTATGGAGCCGCCTTTTTCTTTTCAAGACCTGCTCTCCAGGTACCAGGGGAACAGCGGGAGCATGTTGGTTATAAGTTCTCTCCTGCCTTTCTCTTGATTGACAGAGACTTCGCTCAACGCTCTCTTGTACTTTCCGGTACTGCTGCTGCCGTTCTGTATCCCAGTCTGTCTCTGGTGAGGTGTCCTCGGGTATCAGGACTCCCATATCCAGGTCAACAGGCAGCTTACCAGGTCTTGCTCACATTAGGTAAGCCGGGGTACAGTTGGTGGAACCTATCGGGATGTGGTTATACAGGTCCACCAGATCGGGCAGTTTCTCAGGCCACAGACTGCGTTCTTCCAGGGGCAATGTTTTTAGCAGATCTATCACCACCTGGTTCATCTTCTCGCAGAGTCCATTGGTTTGGGGGTGATAGGGCGTTGTTCTTATCTTCTTGCAGCCATACAGGTTGCAGAACTCCTGGAAGACCTCCACTTCGAAGGCTGGTCCTTGGTCCGTCAGCACTTGGTCCGGGTACCCGTGTGGGTGGCAGAAGTGCAGCTGGAAGGCTCTAGCTGCTGTTTGTGCTGTTAAGTCTTTGACGGGGACCACCACTAGGAATCGGGAGTAGTGATCCACGATGGTTAGGGTGTAGACATACCCGCTTCTGCTTGGAGCCAGTTTAACATGGTCCAGAGCGACCAGTTCCAGCGGCTGCCTGGTGATGATGGGCTGCAGGGGAGTCCTCTGGCTGGCACGGTCCCTTCTTCTTAGATTGCACGGGCCACAGTCTCTACACCATCTCTCAATGGCTCCTCTCATGCCTATCCAGTAGAACCGTTCACGCAGCAGGAACTCCAGCTTCTTCCATCCGAAGTGCCCTGCCCCATTGTGGTAGGCTTCCAGCACCATAGCTGCGTCCCGTCTCGGTACCACAACCTGCCAGATCAGTTCATGTGTCCGGGAATTGACCATTCTGCGGCATAACTTCTCCTTGTAGAGGAACAGTCTGCTCTTCTCCGTCCACAGTTTCTTGGTCTCTTCCGGAGCGTCTGGGTCTAGGAGGGCGTCAGCCTGGGTCAGCATCTCCTTCACCAGACGGACTGCGGGGTCACTGTCTTGCGTCTCCGCCCAGTTGTAGTGGGGTAAGGGGTTGAACGTAGCGGATCGCTGGCCCCTCACACGGTGGGAAAACTGGGTAATCCCATGACGGTGAAACGCAGGGAGTTCGATCTCTTACAATTCTTCTGGATCCTCACCTTCGTCCGGTAGGTTTGGCATCCTGGACAGGGCGTCCACGTTGGTATTGGAGCGTCCTGCCCGGTATTTGATCGTGAACTCAAAATTGGACAGGCGGGCCATCCATCTCTGCTCCAGGGCAGCCAGTCTTGCTGTGTCCAGGTGTGTCAACGGGTCGTTGTCCGTGTACACTGTGAACCTGGAAGAGGCAAGGTAATGGTTGAAACGTTCGGTTACTGCCCACACCACTGCCAGGAACTCTAGTTTGAACGAGCTGTAATTCTCAGGGTTTCTTTCCGTGGGTCGCAGTTTTCGGCTGGCGTAAGCAATTACCCGTTCTCTCCCCTGCTGGATCTGGGACAGTACGGCTCCTAGCCCGATGTTGCTTGCGTCCGTGTAGAGGATAAAGGGCTGGCTGTAATCAGGGTACGCCAGGATTTCATCCCCCGTGAGGGCCATCTTCAGCTGGCGGAAGGACTCCTCTTCCAGCTTTTCCCATTTGAAGGGTGGCTTCTGGTTTTTGGCCTTCCTGGACTGGCCTATCAGGAGGTCCTGCATAGGAGCTGCCTTCTTGGTAAAACCGGGAATGAATCTTCGGTAGTAGCCTACCAACCCGAGGAACTGCCGCACTTCCTTTATGCTGGATGGTCTTGGCCAGTCCTTAATCACGGTGATCTTGTCAGGGTCGGGGGCTACTCCGTCAGCACTCACCACGTGTCCCAGGTATTGTACCTTTGGCTTCGGTAGATGACACTTTGAGGGTTTTACCTTTAGGCCATAGTTTGCCAGGGCTTCAAACACTTCTGCCAGGTGTTCCAGATGGTCCTCATAGGTCTTGGAATAAACGATGACGTCGTCCAGGTATAGTAGGACCGTCTCGAAGTTCCGGTGTCCCAGACAGCATTCCATCAACCGTTGGAAGGTTCCTGGTGCATTGCAGAGCCCGAACGGCATACAGTTAAATTCGCTGAGTCCCATCGGGGTGGTGAATGCGGTTTTCTCCCGGTCCGACGCTGCTACAGGAACCTGCCAGTACCCGCTAGTGAGATCCAAAGTAGAGAAGAAGTTAGCAGATTTTAATGCAGCTAAGGACTCTTCTATCCTTGGTAACGGGTACGCATCTTTGTGTGTGATACGGTTGACCTTCCTGTAGTCTACACACATTCTCATGGTGTTGTCTTTCTTTTTCACTAAGACTAGTGGAGCTGCCCAGGGGCTACAGCTGTCCCTAATTACCCCAGCCTCCTTCATGTCTTTTAGCATCCCCTTGGCGTGTTGATAGTGTGCAGGGGGTACGGGTCGATATCTCTCCTTTATGGGAGGATGGTCTCCCGTTGGGATGTGATGTTCTATCCCCTTTACTCGCCCAAAGTCTAGCGGGTGTTTACTAAACACTCTCTCATACTCTTGAACCACCCGATAGACTCCCTGTTTTTGGTGTGAGGGAGTGGAGTCAGTACCCAAATGCAGTTGCTGACACCAGTCCTCCATTGGTTTCTTAGAGCCTTTACCTTCCTCTGGTTGAGATGGAGGCAAGGGTTCCACGGCCTGTACAGAGTTCTGGTTGATGGTGAACAATTTGGCTAGCGTGGCATACCGGGGCAGGTATACTTCTCTCTCCCCGATATTGATGATGCGGACGGGCACCCTCCCATGGCGTACATCGACCACCCCCCGTGCTGTCAAAATGGTGGGCCTTCTGTCTGAGTAGACTGGTTCTACCATTGCTTGGTAGTCTCTACCTCTTAGACCAATAGCTGCCCGGCACCAAATCATCATCTCACTTTTTGGGGGCATGGCAATAGGGAACGGGTCACACATTCTCACGCTACCTATCTCACCACCAGATAGTTCCACCTGTTGCCGTTTCATCAGTGCCCGGATCTCTTTTTGGAGCACACGTTGCTGGCTGGAACTGGCGTTCTTGGCAACCTGCTGCAAAATAAGAATCACCTCTGCAAGACAGTTTTCAATTACGTTAGTACCTAGGGTGATTTTTGGGTGACTCTCGCGACGGTCAATGTCCACAATGATCAGTCCTTGTGCCGGCAGTTCAACTTTACCGACCTTGATGGTCACCTCTTTAAATCGTATCTGGGGCACGGGCTGACCATTGCTGGCTATAATGCTCAGGTCGTCATCTGGGTAGCGGGTTATGTCCGAGTCATTCCAGTACCGCTTGAAGAGCATGTACGGGATGGTGGTGACCTGTGACCCGGTGTCTAGTAGGGCACTCATAGGAATGACATCCAGTACCACAGGCAAGACTGGACGTCCCCCTACGTATTTGTCACGCCAGTTTGATGGGCCTGATGATCTTAAGCCTGGGGTTTGGCCCTCTACCCCAGGTTGTGCCCGTTTAAATGACAGTACCTTGCCATATGTCCGGGTTGATTGCAGCGGCGGCAGATGGGTCGTCCGTCCTCGTTGTATCTGTCGCTGGGTCTTCCTCTGGCCGGTGGGGTCCTCCTCAGTCGGCGCCACGGGACGTCCTCCGGTCCGGATGCCAGCTGGATCTTTCCTGGAGAAGAGACCTGTAAAGACTGCACAGTTCTGGTTAGCGCGGCAACACTCTTAGTCAGCTCTTGGACCTGGTGGTGCAGGTCTGTTGCCGGGTCATTGTTCAAAGCCTGCGCATCAGCTCCCACAGGCCCTGCAGACAAGGGCGCCGTCTCCTGGTGGTAAGTGATAGCAGGGCGCCTGTGGGTCACAGCGCCACCTGGTGCCGGTTCTCGGAGCACCCGGATGGCTCTGTCCTTGAACTGTGCAAAGTCCAGGTCAGGGTCCTGTAAGGCCATTGCCCGCAACTGGGTTCGGTGGGCATTGCACAGTAGACCCTCAATAAATTGTTCGGTCACCAGTCTGTCTTCATTTCCCACGCTGTCAGGGTCTGCCTGCTTAATGGCTCTCAGGGCCTCTTGTAGGTTTAGGGCATAGTCTCTTATACTTTCATGTGCCCGTTGTTTGGACCCGTAAAATCTGAGCTTTATTTCGGCTGAGGTGCGGGTGTCAAATGTGTCTTTCAGCCGGGCTAGTATCTCTCTGACAGTCCTCTTCTTCCCCGGTGACCAGGACTTTACCTCCCTTTGGGCTGCCCCGATTAACTGGGCCACCAGGATGCTCACTTTTTGCTCTTCCGTGAGGGGGTACACCTGGAAAAGGCTATCCAGTCTTTCTCTAAAGTCATTTAGGGTATGTGACTCCCCTGAGTACTGGGGTAGCCAGATTGCCCCCGGGATATAGGGCATGGTGAATGGCATGACCGCTGCAGCTGTTGCGCTGGCGGCCGGTGTGGCGGTGGAGCTCCCCTCGGTGTCCGACATCCTCCTTCCCCCCTAGTGGACCGTGGCCTACCTTGCGATGCTCTTCTTCCGTAGGCCGCGGCTCCGCAGTCAATCGTTGGGGTTGAGGACCTGGCGTCGCGCTCCGATGACGTCAGCGTCGCTCTTCCTTCCTTCCAGGACCTTACGCAGCGTCGGAGCGTGGGGCGGAGCGTGGGGCGGAGCTTCGAATCTCGCGCGCTTTCGGCGTCCACGCCCCTCTTCTTCCCGTGCGGCGTCCCGAAGATGGCGTCCGAAGGCGGGAAACAGCTGCGGATGGCGGGAAGAAGGCAGAAGACGGCAGGAAACGGTCCAAGATGGCGTCTGATGGCGGGAAACGACTCCGAACGGCGGGAAACTTCACCACAGGTAAGTTCAAAAGTCTTTTTCAGGCACGCAGTACCCGGTGGTTGCGGGCACAAAATCCTGCCGACTACGCCAAAGTTGACGCGCCCCCTGGGCCTGTGCTGTGCAGGGGAATACCCGGAGCCGGATCGCTGGGGGTTGTAGTTCTCCGTGGCGGTGACCCGGTCCGTGCCCAGGGCGGTCAAACCAGTGGCAGTCTATAGGTAAGAACAATGTCCGACTACGCCACCCGTGGATTGCGGTCAGTGGGGACAGCCGCTGCGCTGCAGACCGCTGAGGCTGATGTTGTTTGCGCAGCCGAGTATGGGATAACTCCCCACGGGAGAAGTATTGCCTCAGGGCAGCTAAGGTGGATGATGGGAGTGATGGTGTGAGCGTCCCAGTAGTAATGGTGCTGGTGCGGCAAGGAATCACAGAGACGTGTGGTGCAGTTCAGGGTCTTTACTGATGATATAAAGCAGACCCTCCCAGGAGTACTGGTTAGCAGTAGGGGCCTGGTCAGTCTGTGAGCAAGCAGGAGCTCCCTTGGCCAGGTGGAGTTGTAGGCCTCCCCGACTATCTGCACTCTTTCCTGGCTACCTTGCTCTATGCGGGTAGAAGTAGCCCACGTCCCTGAGTATACCGTGTGGTGCTCACCCTTATGGCCGGTGACTTGGGGCCTTCCGTCAGCCTTCGCTTCACGATGGCGGTGCTGGTCCCTTGCTTGTGACCGTGCCTTCGGGTTTCTAAGGCCAGAGGACATGGAATCCCCTGCCGGTTGGATTCTGCTTTTGGACCTGGATGTCCCCACAGCCTCGGACTCCGTGTCCGGTATTAGTGTCTTCAGTCAAGGCGAGCTTTCTAGCTTCCAGCCTCTGGCACTCGCTCCTGCTCCTACAGAGCTCCTGTTGTCACTTTCCCTTTGTCTGGAACTGAACTCCAGGCTCTGACTGACTTAATCCCGCCCCAGACCCAGTTTATAAGGGCAGATTCCTCCCCTCCCAGGTCTGGGTGGGCCGTGTTGCATGCTTAGGGCTCCTGACCAGAGAAACCTCCCACTTGCTCTCAGACATAATATCTCTATTACTGTGGCAACCAGACCCCTGGGGTGTCACAGAAGCTCTTTGACAATTGGTTATATGGAATAACACAACTGAATAGGATGTCCGCAATTTACAATATCTAGTCATATGACCTGGTGTCGCTCATTTCTGGCCCTTGGGCCACCTTTCTTGTTCCCATTAAATAAAATAGATTAATTGCATTTTTTTTAAGAAATCTTCAGCGTAAAAAAATCACCAAAAACTCATGGTGGGATCGTAGCGTAGTGGTATGTTTATTTTTTTTTTTTTTACAAAGATTTAAAAATAGATTCTGCTCCTAAATCCAGATCAAAAACTGTCCCTAATACGCTTTGCATATAGGAAAGCTCCTTACTGCACACAGGGCTGTTTTTTTTCAAATTATTTTGAACATTTTGCAGTAAAACTAATAGGAGCTTATTCAAAGAGTACATGAAGCATTTTTATGTGGATTTGCAGTAAATTACTCTAATTCCTTGTAAAAAAAAAAACCTGTGTGAATAGGCCCTAATGAGGAAGAGGTGATACTTGCACACGGATCTCTACAATATATCATGGGGTTTTTGCCTACTGATCCAGGTCTACCATAGACTACAGTGGAGCGAGCACAGACTCAGAAGACCCTCTGTCTAATTCACATACTGCTTTCTGGAGCCAGATCATAGACTGACTTTCATACTTCTCTCTGTTATTTGCTTCATACTTGTAAACCAGACGCTTTTTTTCTTGTAATGGCTGTGCAGGGAATTGGACTTGCCTCCATTCTTCTATTGTCATGCTGCTTGTTTGTTCTTTGGTTCCTTTAAAACTAAATCTGTCATCAGCTTTTTTTTCTGCCCCATCTGAGAGCAGCATGATGTAGAGGCAAAGACCCCGATTCCAGCAATGTGTCACTTACTGGGCTGCTTGCCATAGTTTTGATAAAATCACAGTTTTATTTGCTGCAGTTCTCTAAATGCTGAGCCCTGTATGACCCGCCCACACCACTGATTGGCAGCTTACTGTGCATAGGTAGAAACATGACAATAAGTGGTGGGGGTTATGCCGAGCTCATGAATATGGAGGACTACATGGCAGCATGTTTACTAGTCCTCTAGTGACAATACAGTGATTTTATTAAAATTACACTAAGCAGCCCAGTAAGTGACACATCACTGGAATCAGGGTCTCTGTCTCTACATTATGCTGCACTCAGATTAGGTGGCAAAAATCTGGTGACAGAATCCCTTTAAAAATCCTCCTCAAGTATCCATACAAACTTGACACTCTGCTGCCAAAACTCGGTGCGTTAACTCTTCTTCTCATGTTTTGGTTCTGCACTTCAATTGTTGTACTCACTAGTGTCTGAATTCTGACTGAGCTGCACTCTCAGGAGCAAGTCTGAACACGCACTTCAATCCAGGCCATATCTTTATCCCTGTCTGTCCTGACCAGGTATGTGACACCCTCTGCCATAGAATTTAAAGGGAACCTGACCACAGGAGGCAGCATAAATCAGACACTGGCTCAATCATTTCAGCCAGGTATTTTTTTTACTATAAAATGCTGCAATATTTCAGAGAAAACAGAAATTTAAAAGCTGACTGAGGATCAAGCCAGTTGGGGGACTAACCAAAAGGCCAGACCCCTATGGCTTCTCTGTGCACCACTCTTCTATGGAGAGGCGCCTCGGACTAGTCATCCGGCTGGTTTGGTCCTCGGTCGGCTTTTAATTGTGGCATGCCCGTGGTCAGCATGAATCAACAGTCAGGTACATAGGAGCTTGACATTACTGCAGTGTCTGTATTTGTTAGGACTCGCGCAGACGACAAAGTTTTCCAGGAAAATGATTTTTTGGTCTGCAGAAAAGATTGTCATCCTCGGCAGCACATTGTTCTGTGTAATCAGAACATGTGCTGCCGAGAATAATGGCAGCCTTTGCAAGGCTGAACGATCCGTTACCGATCTTTCAGTATCTGTCTCTGTAAACAGGCTACTAAAGCCCCCGTCTCACATAGCGAGATTGCTAGCGAGATCGCTGCTGTGTCACGGTTTTGGTGACGCAACAGCGACCTCACCAGCGATGTCGCTATGTGTGACGCTTTGCAACGATCAGGCCCCTGCTGTGAGGTCGCTGATCGCTGCAAAGTGTCCTGGACCATTTTTTTGGTCGTTGCCCTCCCGCTGGTCAGCACACATCGCTGTGTGTGACCAGCGGGAGCAGCGATAAGGCTGGTAACTATGGTAAACATCGGGTTACTAGGGGCACACGCGCACCTAGTAACCCATTGTTTATCATGGTTACGAGCCTGCTAAAGTGAGCGGTAACCTCCCGCTCACTGTAGCAGAGTTGTAACCATGATAAACAGCGGGTTACTAAGTGCGCGTGTGCCCCTAGTAACCCGATGTTTACCATGGTTACCAGCCTGCTCCTGCTTCAGCAGGCTCGTAACCAGGAGCAGGACTTCGTGGAAAGATTCTTTCCACGATGTCGCTGCTCCCCTGATCGTTGGTGAGCCTGCCTGTTTGACAGCTCACCAGCGACCACATAGCGACGCAGCAACGATCCCTGACAGGTCGTATCGTTGTCGGGATCGTTGCAGCGTCGCTAACTGTGACGGGGCCTTAAGTGACCGCTGAGCGGTGACATGCTGCCAGTCGGCGGTCGTTTAACAACATGACAAACAAAGCCTTCTGCTAATGGTATAGTACAAAGATAGAACTAGAAAGACTTATGACATGGTGCTGATATTATTTAGACTCAAATAAAAATGTTAAACCGGATTGCACATATTTTCCAGTATTGGAATAATTATTAAACCATAGCCCCCACCACCCAAAAAAAAAAAATTGAAGGAGTTTTATTAATGCCAATGCTCTGTAGGTCAAGTCCTCCACCAGGGCATCATGTGCCAGATTAATTTACAGCTTTTACCATCACTGTTTCAGCAATGCGTAATCTAATGATGATGTGAATACAGACTGAAAACGATGCCAGGTTGGACCTAGGAGGAGCGGTGGCACTTTCCCAAGAGACACATATGTGTGGGAAAAAGTGACACAAGAGCTTCATTAATATGTTGTTCGACCTGAACTCCATAATTATAAATGTAATTGTGCCAGAAATCTGTCTCAATATGGTTTGGAACAAAAGTAAATAATCTGTATTTTTTACAGTTCATGTGCAAATTCATCATTTCCTATTAAATTTGAAGTTTAGATTCGTCCCTGGGAGGCAGAAATATTTACCGGTACTTACACTGAGGCTCATAGCACCACCATTGTATTAATAGACAAATATTCTGAGCAAAGTTTCACATGCAGAACAGCCAGCTGGTAAATGGAGAAAAACATTGCGTATTTCACGTACGTTTTTGATTTTACAGTCTATTTTGCTGCGCTCATCACCGTGTTCTTTTGCGGACCAAGTATCCTCAAAAAAAAAAGAAGACTTACAGTCACAACTCTGTTGTCAGATATCCTGAGGCCAGGGGCTCCTTCCCTGTCTCTAATGCTAGGGGCGCCATAGCTATCCCTGTTCCCTGGATTAATTCTAATGGTGAAGATGCCAGGGCCAAGTGCCTTGCTGAGCTCCTGAATCAGCCCTTAATCTGCTACCTCCCCCACCCAGGGAAGTGGGTAGTAGTAGTGTATGAGAATACACAAATCAGACTAACAAGTGACTACGTACAGGGATAAATGAAAATATCAATCACACAAATATGCACTCACAAACAACAGAGTGGAACACCGGGGAGTGAAGGAAGGTAAAAAAAAAACAAATAGGAGAGGATGAGGATTTGCACACAGCTGAAACACCAAGCAACAGTTTTTAGATAAACACTCCAAACGCTTCCTCAAACAACCAACTCCTCCAGCTCCAGAACCAGGCAGCATGAAACTAACACTGGAATCTCTGATAGACAGAGGAGAGTATATACAGGAGAGGGGAGTGGCCAACACTGAACAACTGAGAGCATTAACACTGAAAAGCACTAGAAGCTCTCAACTGAACAGTTTAACACCTGCACTGCTAGCAGAAACCTGCACTGTTTAATATGATGGTGAAGTTTTTGTAATCAGTGCAGGAGTTAGGGGAAATCAGACGCTGTGGTCTTCTGGAACCTCTCTGTCGCGGTAAACCAGTGACGCTTAAAATTTTTATCTCAGATATTGATCAAACGCCCCAATGCAAGTCTGTGGATCCGTGAAAAACTCAAACAGCACTTGGATGGTTTCCTAGTTGAATCCTAGTGCTGTCAGTTTTTCACTGACTTTGCTAGGAGAAGCCTGAGTAACTGCCATCAGTTTTCTTTTTACATGCAAGAAAAACTGATGAAACACAGATGGTAAAAATTAACTCACTGACCAAATACTGAAAAAAATCTGATCTAGTAGAACAATGATGGAGAGAAAAAAACAGATGTATAAATGAAGTCTTAATCTAGGGGAGTCTACAGCTCCTAAAGGGTCTTAGAATGTTTTGTCCACTTTAAAAAAAAACTCCTGTGTGGGGGTGGGAGGGATAAAGCATTAGTCACTTATGATAAGTGAGTATACAGATAAAACAGCAGGGCCTCACAGCTGCTGCTTTCTGAGATAACACATTTTCCTGCCTGTTTTATCACAGGAGCATGTGGTTCTGCCTTATCACCAGTCCTGTGAGATCATCATAAATCATCATAAATCAAGTCATTGACGGCAGCTGTTGGAGCTTCTAAGTCACTGACTTGATTTATGATGAGCTCAGAGGGCTGGATCCACTGCAAAAGCACTCACTCCTGTGATAAAACAGGCAGGAAAATGTGTTAGTTCAGGCAGGGAAATTTTTTTAACACATTCAATTGTGGAACTTATTATTATTTCAAGATCTATTAATTAAAATGTATTTGGTTCATGGGAAAAATCACAATAACACGTCCTTCCAAAAACTTCTGTATTCATTCAATATGGTAGTTGTAAGTGGACATGTATTATTATTTTTAAACAGGAAGTTCCATTGTAGCGCCCCGAGGGTTCGGCCGCTACAGGGGTATTGCACCTCAGACCAGAGGTGTGGTATTCCACTCCCTGGTAAGGATGGAGTATGGACCAGGGCTCAGTTAGCTGCATACAGCACACACACCCCATTTCCGAGGGACAGCTCAACGGTGCTCCCACGACTGACTATGTCCCTGCCTGGAGTGGGGAGGGGGGTGGAACACCCAGTGCTGTAGGAGCAGATAGGGGTTGGTTCCTGAGCGTAGGTAGGAGCCCATTGGTTGCTGGTCACCTGGGCTCATGGTCAGAGGGAGGTATAAAAGGTGGGCACCATCTTAGATCTAGGTTCGTTCGTTCGTTCAGTCAGAGGAGAAGACCGGGAGTGGAGGCTCTGTAGGAGCTCCACTCAGGAGCGGGCCTAGAGAGAGGCCGGAGAAGAGAGAAAGAGGAGGTGAAAGGGAGCTGTGATTAAGTCTCATCCCAGCTCCACGAGAAAGGAACAGAAAGGAACAGAGAAAGAGAAGGAGAGACAGAGAAACAGAGGGGCTCAGGAACAAGAAGGTGGAAGGGACCCTAAGAACCCACGAGAATCCAGGGTGAAGGGTCAGGCAGATTAAGGATACCGGATCCCAAGTTGGTGGAGGAGAAACTACCCTCAGCCAAAGACCGGTCGTCGTGATCATCTATTGGTGCGACACCTCATCAAACCTGCTAGGAAGGCACCATAAAGGACAGCGGGGAACGGGGCCCACGTTTAACCGCACAAGTCCGCGGCAGCTGGACAAAAGTGGGTCACTGGTGAGGCAGGCCAGAGAAAGGATTAAAGGGGGTCCTGTGCCATGCTCCTGAACTGCCTGGGAGTTGACCGAGCCCCACACCTGGTGGACGCAGCACGGCTTGGGCGGTCACTGCTGACAGAAGTGACCCGGAACAAATGAACTGTGAGTAAAGACCCTGGACTGTAACTTGTTGTCTGTGTGCTCCTTCGCGCCTCCAGCACTACCGGTACTGGGACTCTCACCACCATCACTCCCAACATCCACTACACTGCCCTGGGGCCGCACTCTTCCCGTGGGGAGTCACACCATCCCAGCTGCACACATCATCAGCCCCAGCGGACTGCCTTGCAGCGGCGGTTCCTAATAACCGCAATCCACGGGTGGCGTAGTCGGACATTATCTAAAGTACAGTAGCAGATTACCATTGGTCTGACCACCCTGAGCCGCGGGACCGGGCCGCCACTACTACCCCCATCGTTCCCCTATTGCCTGGATCCGCGTGCCCCACGGCCCAGGGGGCGAGTCAGCTTTGGCGTAGTTGGCAGGATTTCGTGCCCGCTAACAACGGGTACTGCGCGCCTGAACAGAGACTGTTTCATTGTACTAAAGATGGCGCCCGCCCTAGAAGAACGAGCGCCATAATGTGCGCGCCAAAAGACCACAAGAGGCCGCCTCCCATCGTGGGCCGGGTCCCAGAATGGCGCCAAAGAGGAAGCCCGCCCCCAACAACCATGAGCACGGCTGTGGAAATGTCCGTCAACGTGGGGGGGCTGCCCCTGAGAGTGATTGTCAGCAGAATGCCCCAGGACCACCCCCCATGGGGGCGGAAAGAGAAGAAAACTGCGGGGCAGGGGGTGGTCTGGATCAGTTCAGACAGACCGCACCCGGGGATGGACGCCCTCAGCAGCACCAGCCTCCTGGCCCGAAGCCTGCTGCAGGCCGAACCGCTCTGCAGCCTAGCAGAAGTCCTAGTGCAGCTCCCCAGAGACCCGGAGCGTGCGCAAGCTGCACTGGAGGACCTGGAGCGGAGGATGGTCCGGTTGCAGCGGGGTGCACTCACTGAGTGGAGAGAGGAACTGGCCCGGCAGGCCGAGACCCACCAGCGACAGGCCTCAACCGCACCCCGGAGTTTGCCTGCCTCTGAGGACGGCGCAGGAGGAGAGAGGACCGGAGGCGACGCCGCGGAGGGAGCCACGAGGACTGAGGCAAGTGAAGGGGACGTCACCACCCCAAGCCCAGCAACCGCAAGCCTGCCCCAGCCTCCCGTCGCAGCACCCGAAGCCCCACTCACCGCACCTGTTGCCGCGCCGCCACTGCTCCCAGCTAGGCCTCAAGCGGCGAGCGCCGCGGCCACGCCCCGCCCGGCGCCACGCCCCTTGACCCCGGGCGCCGTAAAGCAGGAAGCATCATCGGCCCGGTCGCAAGGCCTGGATGACTCGGGCGCCATCGCTAAGCCTGCGCCCCTGTCCCGGATGGGACTGCCACCTAGCGCAGCCAAAAGACCCCCGGCCTGGTCGCAAGGCCGAGTGCCCCCGGGCGCTGCTCCCAGATCAGGTCCCCCCACTATACCATCGCTGGGCGTGGACCTATTGGCACATCATACCGGTCCGGATGGACTGCCGCTGGAGTGGCCGGCGGAAGTGACCGGCAGTCAGCCATGGAAGGCCCAGCCCCCGCGCGAGCCTCTGATACCGGCTCCAGAACCCGTGGAGGACGTCCAATTTGCGTGGGACCCCACCAGCGAGAACTTGATGGGGTTCTCTCAAGAGACCCGGGCAGACGCGGTCCGTCGTCTGGAGGCCTGTCATCAGCAACTGGCGACCTTTGAGCGGGAGCGACGAGAGAGGCGCGTCAGAGAGGAACGGCTCCAGGCCCAGAGTGCTGAACAAAAACGCAAGGCCCGCCAAGACCCCCAAGCAGCCCGTGGTCCCCGAATCACCGGGACCATAGTCAAATTCCACATGGAGAACGGCTGGGGCTTTATCAGGGGCCCAGAAACAGCAGGCGACGTCTTTGTGACCCGCAGGGACGTTGAGAGTCATCTACCTGAGGGACATCGTGGCCGTGACTTGTACCCTGGTGATGTGGTCGCCTTTACCCGCCACGTAGGTGCAAAAGGACCATACGCCCTACATGTTCATCGGCTCACTGAGGAGGAGCTACAACACCGCGGCTATGAGGAGAGCCAAGAGGACCCGGACGGGTCTGAAGAACCATATGAGGAGGAAGAAGGAGCATATGGAGGACACCGCTACTAGTAAGTGGCAGAAGCATGTGTGTAAATAGTTACCCGTCGGGGTAAAAGAACTGTTTCCAGAGAGTGTGTGGTCCCCGTTGGGACTGTTAAGAGACTGTTAGCTGTGTGCCCCTCATCCCCTACCAGGCTGAGGACTGTGAGCAGCCATTCCCTTCCCAAAACTGGCCGAGGACTGAGAGCGGTCAATCCCTTGTATATAGTTGCGCTTCCTAAAGCGCCCCCTACTGGTTTTATAAAAAGACTACCACGTCTACCTCGGGATAGCAAGTCCCTCGTGTTTACAAGTTTGCCAAAGTTCCTGCACTTACAAGAAGAGTGCACACCTGGTAGCAAGTTGCACCGCCGCCAGGATCCAAGAATGTGTTGTAAAAATGTTTTCCTGCAAATGTTTTATATGAAAAGTTTTTATAAGCTGCTAGATAGTAATGTGAATGTTTTCTAATAGTGTTTATATGTCAAAAGAGTTCCAGAAGTATTAGTAAGCGTTTTATAATAGTGTGACAAGAAAAGAAAAGTGTTTCCCATAAAGGGAATTGAACCATGTTGCCTGTTTTCTGATGTGAAAAGTTTTAAAAAGTTTGCATGTCCTGTAATTAACTGTTTTTGCTCTTTTCCAGCCCGAGGACGTGCTGTGCTTTACCAGGGGGGAATGTAGCGCCCCAAGGGTTCGGCCGCTACAGGGGTATTGCACCTCAGACCAGAGGTGTGATATTCCACTCCCAGGTAAGGATGGAGTATGGACCAGGGCTCAGTTAGCTGCATACTGCACACACACCCCATTTCCGAGGGACAGCTCAACGGTGCTCCCACTAGACAGAAGTGCAGGCACGACCGACTATGTCCCTGCCTGGAGTGGGGAGGGGGGTGGAACACCCAGTGCTGTAGGGGCAGATAGGGGTTGGTTCCTGAGTGTAGGTAGGAGCCCATTGGTTGCTGGACACCTGGGCACATGGTCAGAGGGAGGTATAAAAGGTGGGCACCATCTTAGATCTAGGTTCGTTCGTTCGTTCAGTCAGAGGAGAAGACCGGGAGTGGAGGCTCTGTAGGAGCTCCACTCAGGAGCGGGCCTAGAGAGAGGCCGGAGAAGAGAGAGAGAGGAGGTGAAAGGGAGCTGTGATTAAGTCTCATCCCAGCTCCACGAGAAAGGAACAGAAAGGAACAGAGAAAGAGAAGGAGAGACAGAGAAACAGAGGGGCTCAGGAACAAGAAGGTGGAAGGGACCCTAAGAACCCACGAGAATCCAGGGTGAAGGGTCAGGCAGATTAAGGGTACCGGATCCCAAGTTGGTGGAGAAGAAACTACCCTCAGCCAAAGACCGGTCGTCGTGATCATCTATTGGTGCGACACCTCATCAAACCTGCTAGGAAGGCACCATAAAGGACAGCGGGGAACGGGGACCACGTTTAACCGCACAAGTCCGCGGCAGCTGGACAAAAGTGGGTCACTGGTGAGGCAGGCCAGAGAAAGGATTAAAGGGGGTCCTGTGCCATGCTCCTGAACTGCCTGGGAGTTGACCGAGCCCCACACCTGGTGGACGCAGCACGGCTTGGGCGGTCACTGCTGACAGAAGTGACCCGGAACAAATGAACTGTGAGTAAAGACCCTGGACTGTAACTTGTTGTCTGTGTGCTCCTTCGCGCCTCCAGCACTACCGGTACTGGGACTCTCACCACCATCACTCCCAACATCCACTACACTGCCCTGGGGCCGCACTCTTCCCGTGGGGAGTCACACCATCCCAGCTGCACACATCATCAGCCCCAGCGGACTGTCTTGCAGCGGCGGTTCCTAATAACCGCAATCCACGGGTGGCGTAGTCGGACATTATCTAAAGTACAGTAGCAGATTACCATTGGTCTGACCACCCTGAGCCGCGGGACCGGGCCGCCACTACTACCCCCATCGTTCCCCTATTGCCCGGATCCGCGTGCCTCACGGCCCAGGGGGCGAGTCACCATCTCTCCCAACTTTCCTAAGCTTCCAAAAAAAAGAACTTCAAGCATGGTAGCAATGTACGACATAGAGGCGTTAAATGTGGAATTATAGAGATATAATGTAATTTCGGAGAATTACTTGTTTGACTGGATCCTTTCGAGCACTAGAAGCGTTGTCCTATTCAAGGTTGCTGGAAGGTCTGCGCTCACCGGTTCAGTATATTCTGAAGATTTCATGTCCTTTTTCTATGTAAAGCTGCCCTCTAATGCAATGACAAAGAGCAAACTCATTTATCATGCCATCACATCTTTTATGTGTCCTTTAAAGGGAATCTGTAACCCGGTTTTTGGCACCTAATGTAAGAGCAACAAAAGGTGGAGACAGAGACCCTGATTCCACCAATATGTCACTTACTGAGCTTCTTGCTGTAGTTTTGATAAAACCACTCTTTTATCAGCAGAAGAGTATCACTAGAGGACTAGTAAACCTGCTGCCTTGTAGTCCTCCATATTCATGATCTCTGTATACCCCCACCCCACCATTGATTGGCAGCTTTCTGCCTATGCACAGTGCACATAGAAAACTGAATTATTGCTTTATCAGCAGATCTACCAGTTCTCTGAATACTGCGCTCTGTGACTCCGCTCACATCACTGATTGGCGTGGGTTGGGTCACACAGAGCTCAGCAATCAGAGAACTCATAGATCTGCAGATAAAACAGTGATTTTATCAAAACTGCAACGAGCAGCCCAGTAAGTGATACATCACTGGAATCAGGGTCTCTGTCCCTACATGATGATGCTGTCAGATACGATAATAAAAACCTGATGACAGATTCCCTTTAAACCTACATTTATATATATGAGGTATACAACCCCAACATTCTCGCATTTCCAGGCTTAAAGTTCTGAGAACCCGCTGCCTGACTTCTTCAGTCA
The DNA here is from genome assembly GCF_046119375.1 of Phyllobates terribilis. Taxonomy (NCBI): domain Eukaryota; kingdom Metazoa; phylum Chordata; class Amphibia; order Anura; family Dendrobatidae; genus Phyllobates; species Phyllobates terribilis. Next base: position 111,915,706 of record NW_027362773.1, read on the forward strand.
ATAACATGAATGTTGTTTGCATAAAACCCATTGACTTGTTGTTTTTTTTATTTTTATAGATATGGCTGGTAAAAACATCCTTGTGGCGGCTGCAAGAAGTCCAGCAAAATCCCTGTGCCGCGTCTGGCTCTTAGCAACAAGTCGTGATTTTTTTGTGTTGCTGTAACCCTTGGATGTCCACTGGTGAAGCAAGCCCGGCATTTCCATACTTTGCCAGAATCTAGAAATTGGGCTTTGTGGGACACGAACTTGGTCTTTACAGCTATGACACTTGTGGTTATGATCTATCGAGTCCTGAGTGCTGTTTGAAGTGGCGACCACTCAGCCGCTAGTAAAAATTGCAAACAAATTGGACCTGGCTGTTAAGTGGCTTCATGGAGAGGTTATGATGCAGGTTCCAGAGTGCCTGCAATTTACTATTTCGGAGCTCCTCTGCTTATTGCATGATAATTGAAAATGGATTATGTTATGGTCCGTAATACCCAGCTCCGGGCCAATATTCTGTCAAATTTATTGGTTAAATTCTGGATCCTCCTAGATTAAACACAATTGTCCGAAAACTCTTTCCATTCATGGAGCTGCAGGTTTTGCTTTCCTAATTTAGATCGGGTAATGGAGCAGCTTCCATTCAGCAAAGCAATAATACGATCACACATGTTTGAACCCAAAAATTGAATTTAAACTCCAAAACTTGCAACGTGAGAATGGAAAATTTAATTCCTTAATTGAATAGAATAATGGGTTCTATCTCATCCCACCATACATGAATGGAACTGGTGGAAAGCCTGAGCGTAAAGATTCTCTGTCAGCTGCAGGTGGCGGCTGTAACATACAGCTGACATCTGTCACACGTGTGTCGGAGGTGACAGGCAGTCGCCCTGCAGTGGCTTGTAGCAGATCTCCACGTTTGGCATTGCAAACAGCTTCCTAGATTGGAGGCTGTCTTTAGGACCCAGCGACTACCTCCCTCTGGCCTGGGTGTATATATACCTGGTCTCTCCAGGTGGGCGTCGCCGGTTATACTCATTCATTCCTGGATCTTGGCTGTAGCAGCACCATTTCCTCTCTGGAGTCTTGAGGCCATGTGCACTGTTGGAGTTCATCTAAAGCTAAGCCGTTATTCCCCTGTGTTGTCTTTCCCTTTTGTCTTTAGTTGCTAGCGGAGATTGACTAGTGCTCATCTCCTTCCACCCCCAGCTATAGCCTTACGCCAGGGATAGCAGGGCGAGCCACGTGATTGGCGACAGCTGCGGAGGCTGTATAGGGACATTTAGGGGAGTCAGGGTGACGTTAGTCCAGATTAGGAGGTCACCACTCCCCCCTTTCCCTAGTGTCTGGGCTCCCTTCTCCTTTCCCCTCTGTGTTGTACTCACACCTGGTGTGACAACATCCTACTGCAATGTGTGGGATCGAAGCTAGCTGCACCCTTTAGATGTCGCAATAAATAGTGACTCTTGCATCTATGCAGTTAGACAACACGGGCTTTCTTTGTGGTCTATTATTGCCCACGTGATTGGGTGCCAATGGGTTTCCATGGCTGTTGGGGGTCTAATGAAGGCTGCCTGTCATGCTAGGTATGGGAAGGACCCAGTGTACAACGTCGAGAAAAGGGGGGAAGCCCAGCAACTAGGGAAAGGGAGAGTGGAGACCCCTAGGCAGATCTAACGACACCCTGACTCCCCTATCATCTTTAAATAGGTTCCACACCTATAGCCGAGCAGGATACCTTGGCCCTGGCTGTCCCTAGAGCTAGGCATTAGGTAGGGAGGGGGAGGGATTGAACACTAGTCAGCCCCACTGCAACTAAAGACAAACAAGGGAAACAGACAAGGGGATACACTTAGCTTTGAGAAGACACCAGAGATATCATGACTACAATCCTCAGAGGAACTCCAAGGAGAATCCAGCCGACTGCCAGAACTCCAAACCTGAACAGAGGAATTTGCTTTATCACCAGCAATTCTCTAGAGAAACTGAGAGTGTTTAAAGATCCAGCAAGGGTGTGTTAATTAGCAGCAGAAGAGAGAGGAAGGGATGATGAAAGGATCAAGAAGGTGGCTGCAAGGCCAAGCGCAGCGACCTTCTATAGTTAGATCCAGAATGACTGTCTGTCAAGCCTGATACACCAGTGACACTGCCATGTCGGTCGTGTTAGGCTCCCCTGATGAGGTGGATCCACTAAGTCTTAGGGTGGGCGTAGGTGCAGCAGGCAGAAAGGCATGTACAGAGCAAGGACTTGGAACGTTGAAGAGCTCAGGAGGACGGGAACAGAGAGGACACAGGCAAGTGCGAAGCAGCAATTAAGGGAGGCAGCGGAATCATAGGCGCAGCCCAGGAATGACGGCTGAATACGAACAGAGTCCAGCATTTGAGCAGTAGTCCGCTCTAACCAAGGCGTAGATCCAGGAGATGGATGGCAGAGGATTGACCAACAAACCAGAGGTGATGCAGGGCTGACAAGGTCCAGCAAGGTGAATATAAAAGGAGCTGAAGGTGGAGCACATCAAACAAACAGAACACCCAAGTCCCAATCTTAAGACACAGGCGTGTGCCTTAAATAGGCCTGGAGAGATGAGGTCAACCTGACGTGGAGCACAATAGAGAGCAGCAGGCCCAGGGGAAGGAAGCGGAACCTGGGACAGGTGCGTAACATGTCATCTCTGCACAGGAAAAAAATGAGACCCATAAAATAACATTGGTCCAATGTTTTGTGGAATCACACTTGGACTGAAAATACGGTCGTCTGCACCTAGCCTAACCTAACCCCAGTCAAAAACAGAACCGTAATCCGAACCACAGATATTCTTTAGATCATTTTATTCCTCTATTCGTTTATTTTTGTTTAAATACATGAAAACTATAAAGTGCAATTAACAGAGGTGCAAGTGACAAAACAACTACATCTTTATACATATATTGAAGCAAAGAAAATAGGTTCAAAGTAAACTTTACAGTCCAGGGTCCAAATGTAACAAGTGATTTGATATAAGGAGCAATAATAACTGGTGTTCTCGTTCTTCTCCTCTTTCCCACCAGTCTGCAGTTTTAGGGTCCCCTCTTCTTCCTCATAGATGGCCATTGTACTTCTCATTGTATCATGCGTTGTGTGCATTGAAATCCTGAAATGCTCCATCCCATGGTATATATAGCCTCTGAACCGGTGAGTCACGTTAATAACAACACGTCACTAAGCCCCCCCTGCCTTCCTTCATATGGCGAATACTGAATATATAATTCGGCTGAAATATTGATCTAGTAAGTTATATACAGTGCGACACGAAAGTCATCAACATATACAGAATTCCTAGATGTTTAATGTAGATGTAGTAATATAGGGCCATCATAATTAGGATTTCGTTAGAGTTTTGAGAAATTTTCTTTTATTGTTTTTACTTTTTAATCAGAAAGAATGTATTACAAATTCTCACATGTTGCAAAAAAAACTTCAGCTGCAAATTTCGTCATAATCCACATGTGTTACCTGCAGATTTAGTTGTGGATTTAGCTGCTGATTTCACCCCACTCCATTCCCTTAGCAATGAAAATACGCAGAAGAATGAGCCTAAATCCGCACCGTGTTTTCACTTTCATGATGATTTTTTTCCCCCTAAAGTATGAATGTGATTTTGTAAAAATCCATTTTGGGTATGTGCACATGTTTAGTATTTGCAGCAGAAATATCTGCACCATTTCTGTATCCCTTGGCAGGAAAAATGCTGCCCTTTTTTGCAGCTTTTATTTTCCGCATTTTTTGCTTTTTTCCCACTCATTAGTATGGGTGAAATCTGCAGCAAAAACACTGAAAGAATTGTCATATACAAGAAAAAAAATAAGTAATGTGTGTGTGGAGGCATCAGGAATCTCATTCACTTTGCTGGTACTAGGAAATCCTACAGGTTTTGTGACAAATCTGCGCAGAAAAAAAGCATGACAAAAACGCCACAAAACTGCAACATCTGCACAGACCCTAACATTGCTGTGGATTTGTCAAATCTGTGACATGTATTTTTCGGACTATAAGACGCACTTTTTTTACTCCAAAATTTTGGAGGAAAGTGGGTGATGCGTCTTATAGTCTGAATACTATCTCCCTGTATATACTGTGGCTCTGCGTGGTAGGAGGTCTGGGGGAGCAGCAGCGGGGGATCAGCGTGGCACAGGAGGCAGCAGCCGCTGTGCCCTGTTTCCCATGGGCGTGGGGAGCAGGGAATGTTCATTTTCCTTAATAGCCGTCACACTGTACCGCAGCGCGGCTCCTGCTGCACTCTGCGGTCTGTGTGCCTGCTATTAAAGCTCATGAATATTCCTTACAACCCACTCCCATGGGTTGTAGTGAATATTCATGGTCTGTAATAGCAGGCACACTGACCGCAGAGTGGCAGCAGGAGCCGCGCTGCGGTACAGTGTGCGCGCTCTCACACTGTGTGAGGGAGCATGGCAGGGACGCCATGCGCGCCCTGCCATGCTCGGCTCACACAGTGAGAGTGTCGGCAGCAGAGCGGGACAGTGCTGGAGGAGAGAGGAGGTGAGTATGATTGTTTATTTTTTTTTTGTGCGCAGCAGGATGGGGGCTCAAGGGGTGCCAAGCATACCAGGATGGGGGCACAAGGGGTGCCATACATACCAGGATGGGGGCTCAAGGGGTGCCAAGCATACCCGGATGTGGGCTCACGGGGTGCCAAGCATACCAGGATGGTGGCTCACGGGGTGCCAAGCATACCAGGATGGGGGCTCAAGGGGTGCCATACATACCAGGATGGTGGCTCAAGGGGTGCCAAGCATACCAGGATTGGGGCTCAAGGGGTGCCAAGCATACCAGGATGGGGGCTCAAGGGGTGCCAAGCATACCAGGATGGGGGAATCAAGGGGTGCCATGCATACCAGGATGGGGGCTCAAGGGGTGCCATGCATACCAGGATGTGGGCTCAAGGGGTGCCATGCATACCAGGATGGAGGCTCAAGGGGTGCCATGCATACCAGGATGGGGGCTCAAGGGGTGCCAAGCATAACAGGATGGGTGATCAAGGGGTGCCATGCATACCAGGATGGGAGCTCAAGGGGTGCCATGAATGCCAGGATGGGGATAAGGGGGGTGCCATGCATACCATGATGGGGTATCAAGGGGTGCCATGTGACGCGCCCCCTGGGCCATGTGGGGAACCCAGAACCGGGCCTTTTGTAGGATGCTGGGGGTTGTAGTCTCCACGTGGCGGTGACCCAGTCCGTGGCTCAGGGTGGTCAAACCAAATGGCAGTCTATTTATGGTGTTTGTTATTATTTATAAATTGTCCGACTACGCCACCCGTGGATTGCGTTCAGGATGAACTGCCGCTGCAGGGCAGACCGCTGAGGCTGGTGTTATGGGTGCAGCAGAGTGTAGTATAACTCCCCACGGGAGAAGTATAGCCTCAGGGCAGTGAGTGCAGATGATGGGGGATGGTGGTGCGTGGGAATAATGACTCAGAGTCTCTGTAATGCAGTCCAGGGTCTTTACTCACAGTTCTTTATCCACGTTACTACAGCTGGTCATAACATCCCACGTCGCACTGTGTTCACCAGGTGTGGGGCTCGGCCTACTCCCAGATAATTTTGGAGCATTTCACAGGACCCCCTTTGTGTGTCCTTTCTCTGGCCTGTCATACCCCGCCAGTGACCTTGCTTCTGTCCGGCTGCCTCAGGCTTTCTCTGGTAAACCTTGGCGCCGTTTCCCTGACCCTATGTGGTGCCTTCCTAATGGGTATGGCAAGGGGCTGCGCCACATAAAATGTCACAGCCTCCGGTTTCTAGCTGAGGGTAGTTCCCCGCCTTCACTAGTTTCGGGGACCGGTCTCCCCCTTTGGCCTGACCCCTCCACTCAGGTAGATTCGGGCATGTGGTGGCGACTCGCCGGTCCACACCCCTGGGGTCCCTTCGCTCCTTGTTCCTGGAGCCTTCTCCGCTCCTCTTCCTTTCTCTTCCTCTCCAGGCTTGGGCCTCGGTTACTAGGCCCGCCTCTGGAGCAGAGCTCATGCAGAGCCTCTGCTCCTTGTCACTTCTCCTCAGACTGAGCTCTGAACCCAAGATGGCTCCTCCCTTTTATACTTCCCAACTGTGCACCCAAGAACTGCTTCCTCCCTGCTCCTGCACTACAGGGTCCCCGCTTCCTCGGTGTTCCCTCCCCCCACTCCAGCCAGGGACAGGGACTGTTGTGCCCATCTTAGGGGCATATCGGTCGCCCTGCCCCCCCGGAAATGTGGTGTAATGCATGCAGGTGTCGGGGTCCTGATCCACACTCCATCCTTACCTGAGAGTGAGATATCACACCTCTGGTTGAGGTGCAATACCTCTGTAGCAACCAAGCCCTCGGGGTGCTACATTCCCGCCTGGTAAAACACAGCACGTCCGCGGGCTGGAACAGAGTAAAAGACATTTGATTTACAAGACATGCAAAAACTTTTTTTTTTTTAATACAGCCGACATTATACAATTCCCTTTATGGGAAACACTTTCTCTTTTTCAACATTTTCAGCCACTTTTCTTTACTCAACATTTTAGTGCATTTTAATATAACCGGAACTCTTTTGGTAGACATCGTATAAAACATTTTTACTATCATGTAAATCTTCTAGCAGCATATATAACAATTCTATATATAAAACTTTTTCAGGTAAAACATTTTTAGGTAAATTCTCTTCTTCACTGGCCACTGTGCAACTTGCGACCAGGTGTCCATTTTTTTCAATTTTTTTTATAAGGTGCAAACTTGCAAAACTTTTAACAGGAGGGACCCGTTCGTAAACCCTCAACGTAGGCCCTGGGCGTGGCTGCAGGGCATTGGTGATCCGGTAGCTGGACCACGTCTTCTGCCACGCCAAACGGGTTTTTGTTCTGGGGTCAGTTGTTGTAGTACTTTATAAAACCAGTAGGGGGCGCTTTAAGAAGCGCAACTATTTACAGGGTTGACTGCTCCCAGTCCTCGGTCGGATAAAGCATAAGAGATTGGCTGCCCCCAGTCCTCAGACGGCTTTAACTGACCCGTTTCCGGGTAACTTTAGGTAGAACAACAGGTAACAGTCAGACAACAGTCGGGTAACAGTAGCCAACTTTTTCTCTTTACCCTGACGGGTAACTATGTACATTGTACGCTGCCGCTCATCAGTAGCGGGGTCCTCCTTGCGCACCTTCTTCCTCCTCATAGTATTCTTCAGACCCTTCCAGGTCCTCTGAACAGCCGGGTTCGGGGTAGTGTTGCTCCTCTTCTACCCTCCAGACGTTAAGGGTGTACCACCCCCGCAGACCTCTGTGTCTGGTGTAGGACACCCGATCTCCCGGGAACAGATCCCGCCCTCGGTGACCTTCTGGCAGGTGGCGCTCCACGTCCCTCCGGGTAACAAACACATCCGTGTCCGTTGTCGGGTCTCTGATGAAACCCCACCCCCTTTCTTGTTGGAATTTTACCACGGTCCCTATGATTCTGGGACTGCGTGCAGCTTGGGGGTCTCGCTGGGCACGCATTTTCTGCTCCGCGCTCCGGGCCTGCAGCTGCTCCTGCCTCTGATGCCGCACCCGTCTCTCCTTCTCCAACTGCGCCACCTGTCAGTGACAGAACTCCCGCCTGCGGGCGGCGGCCGCCCGCGTCTCCTGCGAGAACCCCATGAGGTCCTCCCCGGCCTGGTCCCACTCATACTGGACCTCTTCGACCGGGAGCTGGGGGACATCAACGGGTTGTGGAGCAGGCAGGAGCGGACGAAGCAGGGCTCCGGCCTCTGTGGACGGGCACACCCGGAGACAAGGGTGGACCCACCCAGGTGGTCGGGGGACTGGCTCCCCATCCGGACCGGTCAGTTGGGCATACAGGTCCGCGCCCAGGGGTGGCAGTATCGGAGTCGGAGGTGCCAACGGGTGATAGGCGCCTGGGGGCATCAGGCCTTGCGACCAGGCCTGAGACGGGCTGCTTCTGGTCGCGCCCGGGGTCAGAGGGCACGACGTGGGGCGCGGTTCAGCGGCGGTGCTCGCGGCTTGAGGCCCAGGTGTATGCGGCGGGAGCGTGGAAGCTGCAGCAGCTCCCGGGACTTCTGGCTCCACGGCGGGATCCAGGGGTAAGCCTGCGGCGTCAGGACTCGGGGCAGGGGTGTCCACCTTACCTGCCTCCGCGGCAGCGCTGTTCTCGGCCTCCGGTCTCCTCTCTCTGTCCTCGGGGGCAGGCGCGCTGCCGGGTGCTGGCAGCGTCTCTTGCTGCCGGGTCGCGACCCGCCGGGCCATCTCCTCCCTCCATCCGTCGATGACTTCCCTCTGCGCCCGGACCATCCTCCGGTCCAGCTCCTCCAGCGCAGTCCGCAGGAATTCAGGGTCTTCTGCGGGGAGCTGAGCCATCAGCTCCGTGAGGCTGTACGGGGACGCCTCGGCCTGCAGCAGGCCACTTGTCAGGGTGCTGGAGTTGGTGCTGCTCTCCATCTCCGGGTGTGGTCTGGTGAGACTGATCCAAACCACATCTTGCCCATCGGTTTTCTTCTCCTTCCGCCCCTGTTGGGGGTGGTCCCAGGGCAATCTGCTGACAATCACTCTCAGGGGCTGCCCCCCCACATTGATGGACATCTCTACAGCCGCACTCATGGCTGTTGGGGGTGGGCTCCGTCTTTGGCGCCATTCTGGGACCTGGCCCAGGATGGGCGGTGGCTTCTTGTTGTCTTTTGGCGCGCACATAATGGCATCCGTTCTGCTGGGGCCGGCGCCACATTCAATACAGTGAAACAGTCTATTTTCAGGCACGCAGTACCCGGTGGTTGCGGGCACGAAATCCTGCCGACTACGCCAAAGTTGACGCGCCCCCTGGGCCGTGTGGGGAACCCAGAACCGGGCCTTTTGTGGGATGCTGGGGGTTGTAGTCTCCGCGTGGCGGTGACCCAGTCCGTAGCTCAGGGTGGTCAAACCAAATGGCAGTCTATTCATGGTGTTTGTTATTATTTATTTATAAATTGTCCGACTACGCCACCCGTGGATTGCGGTCAGGATGAACTGCCGCTGCAGGGCAGACCGCTGAGGCTGGTGTTATGGGTGCAGCAGAGTGTAGTATAACTCCCCACGGGAGAAGTATAGCCTCAGGGCAGTGAGTGCAGATGATGGGGGATGGTGGTGCGCGGGAATAAAGACTCAGAGTCTCTGTAATGCAGTCCAGGGTCTTTACTCACAGTTCTTTATCCAAGTTACTTCAGCTGGTCATAACGTCCCACGTCGCACTGTGTTCACCAGGTGAGTGGCTCGGCCAACTCCCAGATAACTTTGGAGCGCTTCAAAGGACCCCCTTTGTGTGTCCTTTCTCTGGCCGTTCATACCCCACCAGTGACCACGCTTCTGTCCGGCTGCCTCGGGCCTTGGCGGGCAAACGTTGGCCTCCGTTTCCCTGACCCTATGTGGTGCCTTCCTAACGGGTATGGCAAGGGGCTGCGCCACATAAAATGTCACAGTCTCCGGTTTCTAGCTGAGGGTAGTTCCCCGCCTCCACTAGTTTCGAGGACCGGTCTCCCCCTTTGGCCTGACCCCTCCACTCAGGTAGATTCGGGCATGTGGCGGCGACTCGCCGATCCACACCCCTGGGGTCCTTTCGTTCCTTGTTCATGGAGCCTTCTCCGCTCCTCTTCCTTTCTCTTCCTCTCCAGTTACTAGGCCCGCCTCTGGAGCAGAGCTCATGCAGAGCCTCTGCTCCCTGCCACTTCTCCTCAGACTGAGCTCTGAACCCAAGATGGCTCCTCCCTTTTATACTTCCTAACTGTGCACCCAAGAACTGCTTCCTCCCTGCTCCTGCACTACAGGGTCCCCCCTTCCTCGGTGTTCCCTCCCCCCACTCCAGCCAGGGACAGGGACTGTCGTGCTCTACTTGGAGCATATCGGTCGCCCTGTCCCCCGGAAATGTGGTGTAATGCATGCAGGTGTCGGGGTCCTGATCCACACTCCATCCTTACCTGAGAGTGAGATATCACACCTCTGGTTGAGGTGCAATACCTCTGTAGCAACCGAGCCCTCGGGGTGCTACACCATGCATACCAGGATGGGGATGAGGGGGTCCATACATACCAGGATGTGTGATCAAGGGGTGCCATGCATACCTGGATGGAGGCTCAAGGGGTGCCATACATACCAGAATAGGGGATCAAGGGGTGCCATGCATACCAGGATGGGGGATCAAGGGGTGCCATGCATACCAGGATGGGTGATCAAGGAGTGCCATGAAAACTAGGATGGGGATCAGGGGATGCCATGCATACCAGGATGGTAGATCAAAGGGGTGCCATGAATACCAGGATGGGGGATCAAGGGGTGCCATGCATTCCAGGATGGGGATGAGGGCCACGTATACCAAGATGGGATGGGGGCCATGTATACCAGGAAGGAGGGGCCATACATACCAGGAGGATATTAACAGAATTGGGGGACATTACCCTAATACCAGTGTCAGCAGCAGACTCCCTCCCCTATAACAGAGCACCATGATCACATTTTTTGCTTAAATATTTTTTTCCTATTTTCCTCCTCTAAAACCTAGGTGTGTCTTATGGTCCGAAAAATACGGTAAGTTTGGCTTTAATGTCTGTTTCCAGCTCTGTCACTCTTTATTTTGGACTATCATAGCCATTTTTCTAAACGGGATGGGCGTAACCATTTATAATACAAGTAAAAAGTCAAAACAAAACTTTTTTCAAACATTATTTTTATTTGTTTAGAATTCCTTACATCATTTTCGTTGATTCTGTATACACTTGACCATTAATTACTGGTATGCACGAGCAGGGAAGACACGGACAGTATCTATAGATCACATGCAAACTTAATATACCAATGAATATATAAAGTTATTAATAAATATTTGATATTTTGTTATACCGGCTATAAAAAAATAAACTTTTTGCTTATCCACTTCATAATCAACTGATGTTTCAAGCTACTAATGAGGTAACGGGATCTCTTAGGGTATGTGCACATGTTAAGTATTTGCAGCAGAAATTTCTGAACCATTTCTGCATCTCTTGGCAGGAAAAACGCTGCGTAAGATAAGTGAATTTTTTACATGCTTTTTTTGGTGCAGATTTTTCCCTACTCATTAGTATGGGTGAAATCTGCAGCAATAACACTGTGTAAAATAAGTGCATTTTTTACATGCTTTTTTGGTGCAGATTTTTCCCTACTCATTAGTATGGGTGAAATCTGCAGCAGAAACGCTGCATAAAATAAGTGCATTTTTTACATGCTTTTTTTGGTGCAGATTTTTCCCCCACTCATAAGTCTGGGTGAAATCAGCAGCAAAAACGCTGAAGGAATTGACATGCTGCAGATAAGGAAAAATAAGCACTGTGTGCATGAGACTTTACGAACCTCATTCACTTTGCTGACATCAAAAGTCTACAAAACTGCAACGTGTGCACAAGCCCTTAGCGTCTCACATTTTTACGGTTACAACAGCACATTAATCATTTAGATACCTGACGGATTTGCGCTGCGGTTGCTCAGACCTTAGCGCAGCAGCACTGCGAACACTGCATGCACCGAGAGCACATGCTGCAGTTCAGGCAGCTGCTGCACTGGATACTTTTACAGCAGCAGCACAAGGACTGGAAACAATTGCAGCAGCTGCTACAATCGTTGCAGGAGTCCAGACAAGTGCAGGAGTCCAGGCAGCTGCAGCACTGCAGACATTTGCTGCAGTCTAAGCACTGGCAGGCTTCTCTACACTTATTGCACTGTAGACATTTCAGGCACCCCAAACAAGGGCAGCACTTTAAGCAGCTCTCGAAGTATCTGCAGATCTTAGCGCAGCACTGTAAAAAAAAAAAAAAAAAGAGACAAAAATTACAAAATAGAATTTTTTAGAATGTTCGAAATGTTTTAGAATGTTATAAACAATTGGAAACGACGAAACAGTAAAAGGCGGAATTTACATGGAAACGGAAGCTGTTCCTGCGCCAAACAGCCGTCATATACCGTCTTTATATTTCAGGAACAGGTGCTAAATGACAGGGCGGTTTTTGAAAGAAATTACACGCGTCTCTTTGGCCTAATGCACAATGGCAAGAGCTCTTCTACTATGTTACCAAGGCAACCGGTCGACCCTCAATGCCTCTCCTGCTTTGCGAAAGAGACTTCGGTTTGGCTGCTTCTCTCACTCTCAGATTTAAGACAAAAGCAGGAGCAACACTGGAGAAACTCTTATAAAAGGACCGGTTACTCGTCATAAATATGTCATATTCTTACCCGGCGTAAATGCCGCTGTTCTCCTGAATCCGACGATGTTTTACTTTTATTCCTGCGCCTCTCCATTGCTGAAATACGACCCCTTCTTCCCGAAATATAAATATATATATATATATATATATATATATATTTTTAGCCAACTGGGTGTGATCATGAAGAAGAGTTTGAGGGTGACACCCACTTGGCTATAAAAGACAGGGAGCAGAAAGGGCCATATCTCAGGAACAGAAGAAAAACAGCGTCGGATTCAGGAGAACAGCAGCATTTATAACAAATAGGGGAGTCAGAGTTGGGCACACTTTTATTTAGGGGCACAGTTTCGTCATTTTTTGAATCAGGAGATCACATTTTTTTGGCACTGTATGGGAAATACTTTTATTCAGGGGGCAAGTACAGTATGTGCTCAGGGCAGTGTGTAGAGTGTGTACTATATTCAGGGTGGATAGTGAGTAGCACTAATATACTCAGGGGCAGCAGCAGACTGGGACCCCCAGTCTTCCCAAGAACTTAAAGAGGCTGTCCAGCCTTAGACTACAAGTCTGCAGTCACTCTATGTGACTGCAGACTTGTGAATCCTCACATCGTGCTTCGGTGCAGAGAACAGGCAGTCATGTGACCACAAGTATGTGATTTGCATACTTCCTGCCACATTCCAACTAGACTTGTCTGGCCTCGCTCAATACACTTGCATTGAGCGAGGCCATGCACATCTAGTAGGCATGTGACCGCATGTATGCAAATTGCACATTTGTGTTCACGTGCCCGCTGGAAAATCCCCACAGTGCGCCAAATATGAGGATTCACAAGTCTTCAGTTACATAGAGTGACTGCAGACTTTTAGCCTAAGGCCGGACAACCCGTTTAAAATTTTAAGTGCACACCTGAAGACTCAGAATATTATTGTAGTCAATATTGTCTACCTCTAAGCGCCATATTTTTACAAAGGGTGCATGTTCAATAAAAACGGCTGCCAAATTGCGCTTTTTTTTTATACGCCTTTGGCATTTATTGTAGATTCAATTGCTGAAATAAAATATGTGAATAATAAAAATAATAATAATAATAAAAATTAATAATAGCAAAAAATAACTTACAGAATTCTCACAGCAGAAGCAGGAAAGCAGAGCGGAAATGATTCCAATTCCAATAAAAATGTACTGAATAATCAGGATGGAGAAAACGAAGAGATACATGCCTCGGTCGCAATTTCTATTTTGGTTGCCATAAATTCTGAAGACCCAGACGCTGCCTGCAAAATAAAGGAATTTTCAATGATTTCACAAAAGTTGAATGTAAAAATTGCCTACAAAAAATGATCCAATTTTGCAAAAGTGAAAATATCTAAAACCCCTTTTTAAATGAAGAAACCTTTTAGATGTACCCCGATTCTTCTCTTATTGTCAGACATTCTCATTGACACACAGTAGACAATTCGTTTAAACTATTAGAAAATCCATAACTTTGTAGCTGGCAAATATTGAATCTGTCAAGTTCTTACCTGCAATGAACCAGGCAAAGAGAAACAAAACCACGAGACATCCGAGAATTCTTCTGAGTTTGGGGAGGCAACATTCCAGGGGTAACAGTACCCAATATGCAAAGCTGAATGCCCCGGCAACAATCATATAAATTGGGATTTTAGGTTCTTCCTCACATCGATCTTTGTTTCTTGCACCTAAATAAAAAAGAAAGGAAACATTAAGAAAACAAATCTGGTCCACCAGGGCTTTTTATTAATCTTACGTATCATTAAGTTATCACTTACCAACAACAATCAGTGCAATATTAATCGGAGTCCAAATTCCAAATAGAATTATCTGTAGGACTAAAATTCAAATTGAACATGATTAGAATATTGCACGACTTTATATAAGGAACATATATCATTCCGTCTGGCTCAGTGTGAAATACACTGGTACTCGAAATTATTCCGTATGTAAATTTCCAAAGAGGAGTTCATACTTACTCATGCTCTTATCGCAGCATCCTGCAATAATAAAAGAGACTTGTATTACCACTGTGTACAGGCTACAGTCTTCAGACTGGACCTAATGCTAATAATGGTTAAATAACTATGTAGATCAGTATAGTGAAGTGAGATATCCCTGAATTCAAATCACAGCGCATTATTCTTTATTATTTTTTTCAGGTAAAATGACAGACACCACGATAGAAACCGGACAGATTCCATTGTAGTCAAGTTTTCCGTTATGTGATAGATTCGGATACACTGGTGAGAACCCAGCCGAAACAGTATCTACCAGCAATGTGTATGGGAGCTCCCCACTGGCATCTGTTATCAGCTTTTAGGGACTACTAGAATAGGGCATGTGTATTTTGTGTATGATGTGTCAGGTAGCCATTCCCTCCCTCCTCTCCTTATGAAAATAATTGGAATGTTGGTAAGTATGTAAATGTTTGACAATTGCATTTCTCTTAGTTGGCAGTGCAGCCAAGATGATCATTACGGTTCCAAAAAAAAAGGTACAGAGGACTTTGTTGTGTCTGGAAAGCGCTTAAAAAAAATAGGTGGGTGGAGGTTCCTAAGTGGCGAAAACCCCTTGGAAACTGCCCCCTTTGATCTAAGTTTAACAACTTACTAAAAGATGACTCAAAACTTAGATTAGAAAAATAATCCAATTTAAAGCCCTCATACAAATTAGATTAAAGTCCTCCGAACCAGCTGATATCAATGGGATCAGCAAACTGTCTATTTTTTTTGGTGTTTCCCAAATCTCTTCCAAAAGATAATGTTGGGAGAGAGAAGTATCCATCTTGTTGGATTTACAATGGTTCATCCTTTTCTTCAGCGCAGATATAAAAAGTCTAGTGGAGGATATCTCATAGAGAACACAAGAATGGTTGGCCAAGCTGAGTCTTCCCGTGTATGGGAAATGTGGGGAGATAGCTGTCAGCTGAAGTATTGTTTTTTTGACAGCTATCTAATGTGTCTGAGGGGCCTTAACTTTTGGTCATTTTAATTATTATTCAAGAGATGGAAAAATGTGTGAAAATCATAGAACTATTCTAATATTGATGGCTCAATCCAGACATTCATGCGAGGACAGACCACTAAAGAACGGACTGGCCACGGTTCTCCAAATCCAAGCTTGACAGCTTCACATATTTCTATGAGGCTGACACTCTCTGGTCGGGAGACCGGTGGCCAGTCCATGTCTTGCTGTCTAAGACCTGACAAAAATCCATGGATGTCTGAATGAACCCTTAGAGTGGTCTAAACAATACCTAACACTCTCCTATACTTCCAGGTTTAATTTGATAAAAATAAAAAAAATCTATTGTCAAATACTTACTGCTACTTTTCGATACATGCTGTTCTTGTTCTCCAACCATGGTGGCTGCTGTATTTCAAAGGTGTCTTCGTTTCCTAAATAGGATGGAAAATAAGCAGAATACATAAGAATTAATACCCAATAGAAAACGCGAATTTTGAACAATACAGAACATTTCAACATTTATTGCCAGTTCATAATGCTATTGTTTTTAAGCCTCCTATACATGTCAAAAATAATATCTTTACATATATTCACATTTAAAACCAAAAATACACAGTTTGCCTTAAGACTGACACTTCTATGTGCCACAAGATGGCACTGCTTCACAAAATATCTGTGCCAAATATCTGGAAAGATCGGGAGACTCTTGATTTTTCAAAAC
The DNA here is from genome assembly GCF_046119375.1 of Phyllobates terribilis. Lineage (NCBI taxonomy): Eukaryota > Metazoa > Chordata > Amphibia > Anura > Dendrobatidae > Phyllobates > Phyllobates terribilis. The sequence goes on from NW_027362773.1 coordinate 111,931,606, forward strand.
AAGGACTGACGCCAAGAAGATGTGATATGTTAAATAATTCATTCTAAATTACAAGAAATAGCAAAGCCATGATCATTGACTGACAAGTCATGATACATCAAAAAATTCTATAATCTTCCCTAACAGATGATGTTGACCGTACTGTAACGTGTTCACTTTGGCCAACACTTTTCAGATCTCCAACAAGTGCTACAACTATTAACAAACAAATAAACCCAAATATCATAGATGCCAGTTGAATGTAACATTCTTCAGCAAATTAAAAGAGCATTTTCTAACACATCAGGTTTACAAACCTTTTGTACAAGAGATATATTGTAATCTCTTATAGCCTATAAATTTGTAATATTCTTGAAGCAAGAACATTCTCAAAAGAACATTCCTCTAGGAGAACGTTCAACAAATGCAACACTACTAGGCTAAAGTACAAAGAAACTATCCAGAGAAATATATCACCTAAGGACTAGATATGATTATATAGATTAGTCTAACGTAGAAGAAGCAGAACTTCCAACAATACTGATCATAAGTCCTACACAAGAATGCTCTGCTGATAGAAGAAGCAAAACTTCCAACAATACTGATCATGAGTCCTACACAAGAATACTCCGATGATAGAAGAAGCAGAACTTAAAAACAATACCGATCATGAGTCCTACACAAGAATACTCTGTAGACAGGAAGAAGCAGAACTTCCAACAATACTGATCTTGAGTCCTACACAAGAATACTCTGTAGACAGAAGAAGCAAAACTTCCAACAACACTGATCATGAGTCCTACACAAGAATATGCCGATGATAGAAGAAGCAGAACTTAAAAACAATACCGATCATGAGTCCTACACAAGAATACTCTGTAGACAGGAAGAAGCAGAACTTCCAACAATACTGATCTTGAGTCCTACACAAGAATACTCTGTAGACAGAAGAAGCAAAACTTCCAACAACACTGATCATGAGTCCTACACAAGAATATGCCGATGATAGAAGAAGCAGAACTTAAAAACAATACCGATCATGAGTCCTACACAAGAATACTCTGTAGACAGGAAGAAGCAGAACTTCCAACAATACTGATCTTGAGTCCTACACAAGAATACTCTGTAGACAGAAGAAGCAGAACTTCCAACAACACTGATCATGAGTCCTACACAAGAATATTCCGATGATAGAAGAAGCAGAACTTCCAACAATATTGATCATGAGTCCTACACAAGAATACTCCGTTGACCTCCTTTTGCCAAGCATAGTCATGTCAAATGGAGTTAGACATAATAGCTACAATCTTGACATCTACCATGCTAAGGACACGTTCAGTATTTGGACAGTATTTTACATCAGTATTTGTAAACCAATCAGAAGAGGAACAATCAGAGGAAAAGTATAATAGAAACACGTCACCACTTCTGCATTTATCACCCACTCCTGGTTTTGTCTTACAAATACTGATGTAAAATACTGACCAAATACTGAACGTGGTCTATACCTTGTGTATCAAGATGCAACCACCTATATTGGAGTCTGTTTAAATGCAGCATACAGCCAATGGTATCTAAGAACCACTGCTGGTAGATGATCTGAAGAACTTCACAAAAAGTTGTGCCCAGAAAAAAAAGTTCTCAAAAGTGTTCTAAGACCAATCCCAAAAAAAATTCCATACTAGTTTAGAGGCAATGGCTTTCTTCTTCTTCGTCCACTAGTACAAGATGATTGTAAGAGTTCAGTACCTTTCTGATCCTCAGGGATAAGTCCAAAACTGCGACTGTACCAGTGCACAGAAGAGACCTCTATTTATATTAATCCATCAATTATCCTTCCTCTGAATTTGCAGAGGTGTGTTAATTTCTCTGGCATGACAACGATCGACAATTAATTCATACAGTTAATTCTTCTTCGCCTCATTTTCAATGAATGATCCAATGAATTCCATTGTTAAACAAAACACATACCTATACGTAGAGTCAGCTAGGACATCTCAGAGGCACATGTACATGATTGGATTTCAAATGTGACGAGGTTCATGGAGCATGTGAGAAGCAGAGACAATAGTAAGTCGGCTTTCCCATAGTGAAATGGCTACAGTTACAGTACAGACCAAAAGTTTGGACACACCTTCTCATTTAAAGATTTTTCTGTATTTTCATGACTTTGAAAATTGTACATTCACATTGAAGGCATCAAAACTATGAATTAACACATGTGGAATTATATACTTAACAAAAAAGTGTGAAACAACTGAAAATATGTCTTATATTCTAGGTTCTTCAAAGTAGCCTCCTTTTGCTTTGATGACTGCTTTGCACACTCTTGGCATTCTCTTGATGAGCTTCAAGAGGTAGTCACCAGAAATGGTCTTCCAACAATCTTGAAGGAGTTCCCAGAGATGCTTAGCACTTGTTGGCCCTTTTACCTTCACTCTGTGGTCCAGCTCACCCCAAACCATCTCGATTGGGTTCAGGTCTGGTGACTGTGGAAGCCGGGTCATCTGGCGTAGCACCCCATCACTCTCCCTCTTGGTCAAATAGCCCTTACACAGCCTGGAGTTGTGTTTGGGGTCATTGTCCTGTTGAAAAATATACGATGGTCCAACTAAATGCAAACCGGATGGAATAGCACGCCGCTGCAAGATGCTGTGGTAGCCATGCTGGTTCAGTATGCCTTCAATTTTGAATAAATCCCCAACAGTGTCACCAGCAAAACACCCCCACACCATCACACCTCCTCCTCCATGCTTCACGGTGGGAACCAGGCATATAGAGTCCATCCGTTCACCTTTTCTGCGTCGCACAAAGACACGGTGGTTGGAACCAAAGATCTCATATTTGGACTCATCAGACCAAAGCACAGATTTCCACTGATCTAATGTCCATTACTTGTGTTCTTTAGCCCAAACAAGTCTCTTCTGCTTGTTGCCTGTCCTTAGCAGTGGTTTCATAACAGCTATTTTACCATGAAGGCCTGCTGCACAAAGTCTCCTCTTAACAGTTGTTGAAGAGATGTGTCTGCTGCTAGAACTCTGTGTGGCATTGACCTGGTCTCTAATCTGAGCTGCTGTTAACCTGCGATTTCTGAGGCTGGTGACTCAGATAAACTTATCCTCAGAAGCAGAGGTGACTCTTGGTCTTCCTTTCCTGGGGCGGTCCTCATGTGAGCCAGTTTCTTTGTAGTGCTTGATGGTTTTTGCAACTGCACTTGGGGACACATTCAAAGTTTACTCAATTTTTTGGACTGACTGACCTTCATTTCTTAAAGTAATGATGGCCACTAGTTTTTCTTTACTTAGCTGCTTTTTTCTTGCCACAATACAAATTATAACAGTCTATTCAGTAGGACTATCAGCTGTGTATCCACCAGACTTCTGCACAACACAACTGATGGTCTCAACCCCATTTATAAGGCAAGAAATCCCACTTATTAAACCTGACAGGGCACACCTGTGAAGTGAAAACCATTTCCGGTGACTACCTCTTGAAGCTCATCAAGAGAATGACAAGAGTGTGCAAAGCAGTCATCAAAGCAAAAGGTGGCTACTTTGAAGAACCTAGAATATAAGACATATTTTCAGTTGTTTCACACTTTTTTGTTAAGTATATAATTCCACATGTGTCAATTCATAGTTTTGATGCCTTCAGTGTGAATGCACAATTTTCATAGTCATGAAAATACAGAAAAATCTTTAAATGAGAAGGTGTGTCCAAACTTTTGGTCTGTACCGTATATGCTGTCCTTTATGTTTTATGGGGGTAGATATCTCATCTATGAGATACCTAAAATGGAGTGAAAAGGTAATAAGGATGGTAGAGATGAAAGGAGACAAAGCCTGAGTATGTCTGGCTATAAAGTATTTCTTGAGCATGAGAAGTAGTCTGGGACTGTACAGTGTAAAGAAATACTCAAAAATTCTAGGACATATTTCCAAGTTAAAGGGGTTGTCCGCGACTTTTACATTGATGGCCTATCCTTAGGATAGGTCATCAACATCTGATCGGTGGGGTAGCTGATCTGATCGGTGGTGGTATTCAATTCGAATAGGTGGTGGATATGCAATACCCGCCAGCGGCCATATACAATTGATGGCGCTGTGCAGCTCCGCAATTGAGGTTTTCCGGCTACCGCCGCCATCGGGGACAGTTAATTGGTGGAAAATAGATCTCAGGAGTCACACCCCCACCAATCAGACATTGATGACCCATCCTAAGGATAGGCCATTAATGTAAAAGTCCCGGAGAACCACTTTAATGAAAATTCCAAGGAATCTTCATATTAAAAGTGACAGCAGCATGTATTTCCTCATGATTCCACCTATGAATAACGAATGACAATATGGGAATAAGGAATTGTAGCACCGACTGAGCTTGTTACATATATGAAGAATATTTAACCCCTTCCTGACACAGGTAGTTTTTGCTTTTGTGTTTTTTTGTTTTTTTTTAACTTCCCTTCTTCTAAGAGCCATAACTATTTAATTTTTTTTGGTGCAAATTGAAGTATGAGGGCTGTCTTTTGCAGGACACGTTGTAGTTTTTAACGACACCATTCATTTTACCATACAATATATTGGAAAATCAGAAAAAATAAAATCCAAGTGGGTTAACGATGCAGAAAAAAACGCAATTCCGGAGTTGCTGCCATAGCAACCCATCGCCACCTTGCAATCACGTTGTGGGGAGGCCTGATGGTGCTTGGAACAGCGTGACTCTCGGTTCGTGTGCTTTTCGATATCAATGTCAGAGATTGACAGCAGCATTTAGGAGGTTAACAGCAGTGAGTGGAGCTCAGCTCCACTTGCTGATGCTAGAGGCAAATAATGGGTATTCGAAGCTAGAGGCAAATGATGGGTATAACAAAGTGAGTATACTACAGGTTGGGCTCAGCTGCTCCTGGCTTGTGCTGTTCATATATGGCGGGCAGATGTCAGGAAGGGATTAAACGTATTTACTTGACCTACCATAGTTAATAGGGAGTCTGTAAAAATGGATCCAAAATGCAAGTCTTCTGAATGAACTTTCCTTTACCCAGGAGAGTTTTTTTTCTTTAAATGCCTAATATTGAGCTTCACTTTTAGTATAAATTTACTGTGTTGTCATAATTTATTCTCCTTGAGTACAAAAGTTGTGTGCATAGAGCTTGTATTGGGCTATAGGTTGGACAGCATGGACACGTTCTTTTTTTCAATCATATCAGCTATGTACGGTAACTATGAACAATACCTTGGTGCTGTAGCTCAGAGATACTCTGCTCTAGATGAAACACTTCTAATGAAACCCATAGGACTCTATTTACTCAACCTACTTGTACTCATGAACATCTGTGTGTATATAAGTATATAGTGACGGTGTAAGTTCAACAGTTTAGGCAATAGTCACATAATATTATGAGAACACATTCTTCGCATTTGGCAAGAAAGACTTGTCTATCAGTCACCTGACGGTTCCCGAAAGAGAGTCCATTTTTTTTACTGTATAAAAAAGTATAGTTGACTACTCTTTTCTATGCAGAGTCATCTAGTAATAAAAACAGATGCCATGTAGTAATTTTTTTTTTTCATGGAAACCTATGGAGAAGGTATTATTATTATTTTCTTTTTATAGTGCCCCTAATTCCAGAGTGCTGTACATACAAGAAAAGGTTCACAGTACATTACAATAATTTAGCCATACAAAGCAAGTAGAACTTATAAGGCCTTATAAGACAGACAGGTACAGTGGGGGAGTGAAGACCCTGCCCACGAGGGCTCACAAGCTGTAAGGGAAGGGGGAAGGAGGGAAGGGGGAAGACTAAAGTAGGTGAAGATAAAAGCTGCTCATATGGCAGCAGGGTTATTGCAGCTTGGAGGAATTCTTGAAGAGGTGGGTTTTCAGGATAACTTTGAAGGCTTCGATGGTCAGGTAGCAAATTTCAAAGGATAGGGGAGGCATGGAAGAAATCTTGGAAATGGTTTTCCGAGGAGGAGACAAGCGGAGAGCAGATAACAAGATCTCATGAGGACAGGAATAAAACACCTTGAAAAGTAAGCGAATCCTACACCCTATATATTTTCTAGTTGATGATTGCAGTTGCCAGTTATTGGCAACCATGTCCAGCTCACCGAAACTTTGTGACAAAACTGAAATTCTTTTTAAAAAAATTCAATAAAATATACAAATGCATCTAAGAGTTACATAAAAGCAGAGGTTTAATCACAAAAAAATAATAGATCAGGTATTCCAAAATTATTTATACCAATATGAGCTTGTGGAAACCGAAATGTTGAAACCGAATAAATACAATATTTGGCAGTCATCCATTGATGTGTTAATAAAATATACTCCATAGTGCAAAAAAGCTGCTGTTGCTGTCAAAATCTACAATAAGTATTTTTTTATGCTCACGTCTTTGTGCATTTTGCATCAATGATGATAAGCAAAAAATACACAAAAATTCAAAATTGCAACTAAAATTGATAATCTTCCAGACCAAAAATGCTATAAAAATGCAAAAACTCTTCAAAAAATCAAGATATATGATAACAAAACGTGTTCTGATCAAACTCTACCACGTAAGGAGTTCATACAAACCACACATTACTATGTGTATATTTTAAAGAACTAGGAAAAAGGCAAAAGTGCGGCAATAAAAGTTTGCATACCAATTCACCCGGGAATTATAAAGCTGCATCATGTTCTTTCCAGCTATACAAACTCTATGGCTACATTTGTACATTCATTTGTACAAGCGTCATCTTAGTTTCATACATTATGGTGTGGGGGAAAACTGCAGTGACACCATACTGTGTGCGGTGCTTTAGACAATCATACTGTGTGGCGGACATAATACTGTGTGTGGGGAGCCATGGGGGCCATCATATTGAGTGGAGTGTTGTGGGGACATCATACTGTATGGAGAGTTGTAGGGACATCATGCTATGTGGGGATCATCATACTGTATATGGTGAACTCTGGAGGCATCATACTGTGTGTAGTGATTTGTGGGGTCATCATATTGTATGTATGATGTGTGAGTGGACTGCTGGGAAATCATACTGTGAGGGGGCTGTGGAGGCCATCATATATTGTGTAGGAAACATCATACTGTGAGGGAGGCTGTGGAGGCCATGAAATTATTATGGTAAATACTTATACTTTGCCTTGATTATTATTTAGACAAGTCTGGGACACAGACAGAAGTGGTTGTGTTTCTCTTGTCTGAGATCGATCGACTCCCTGGTGTAAAACCCTTTGAGTTTCTCCTAAAACTTTCTATACAGGTTTCCACATCAACACTTTGTTGGGAACATCATACTGTGTGGGGGTTGTGAAGGCCATGATACTGTTTGGGAAACATAATACTGTGTAAGGAGAGTTGTACAGGCTATCATACTGTTGGGGAATCATGCTATGTGGGAGGCTATGGGGGTGATCATATTGTGCACGTGGGATTGTAGGGCCATCCTACTGTGGGGGACTGTGAGAACATTAAACTGTGTGGGTTGATTGTGGGGACATCATACTGTGTGGGCATTATACTGAGTATAGTGATTTTTTGGGTCATCATATTGTGTGTATGGTGTGTGGGTGAACTGCAGGGGAAATCATACTGTGTTGTGGGCTGTGGAGGCCATCATATACTGTGTAGGAAACATCATACTGTGTTGGGGGCTGTGGAGGCCATCATATACTGTGTAGGAAACATCATACTGTGAGGGGGGCTGTGGAGGCCATCATATACTGTGTAGGAAACATCATACTGTGAGGGGGGCTGTGGAGGCCATCATATACTGTGTAGGAAACATCATACTGTGAGGGGGGCTGTGGAGGCAATGACACTTGGTTAGGAACATCACACTGCATGGGGGGTTGTGAAGGCCATCATACTGTTTGGGGGACATAATACTGTATGAGGGGAGTTGTACGAGGCATTATACTGTAGGGGAATGATACTGTGTAGGGGGCTATGGGATGATCATACTGTGTATGGGGGAATGTAGGGCCATCAAACTGTGGGAAACTGTGGGAACATCGTACTGTTTGGGTGGATTGTGGGGACATCATACAGTGTGGGGGGAGCTATTGATCAAGGCGCAAGGATTAAAAACAGGAGCAGTATGATTTATAAACTTAATAAAAAGCAACAACAGTCATGGTCTGTATCGTGGTTCCTCGGGAAAACTAATTGCCCACCCCTGATCTTGCGTGTTTTCGGGCAAGCCAACAGAGTGCCTGCAGCAGTCGTTGGAGGGACCAGGATCATGTATGTTAGATTTCAAAATGTCGATCCTTGGTTTCCACAGAAGGTATGTGCGGTAAACATGTATGCTCGGCTGATTCACATTTATTGAGGAGTCATGGGAGGTAAATGTCTGGCAGCTCTCCCTTTACTGTATACATGGACATCTTCAGCATTGCCTTAGAAGTCTGATGCCCCATAATAACTCCTCCTAAGGATCATGGTAACGCCACCCTCCGGATAACGTCATCTCATATACAGCCGGGCCACATATTTCTCTGTCATATAAGTGACAAATTAGTTGTATTAATAGAAAACTTTTACATTTAAATGTCTTTGATGATAAAGCGTAGATATCTCAGCTGGCTTATTATCTCTTAGCAGTGTTACATACCTTACTATGGCATTGGATGCCAAGAAGTTTAGAAACATTCCTGTTTTCCATGACAATTTTGTTTTTCTTGGTTATATAATTGGTTGTTTTTGATAGGGCAACTAAATGTTTTTTCATTTGTGACTAATATTTAATATTTTAACCTATGATATTGCTTGTAAAGTTAAAGAAAGGACAAACTATCAGACTGTACATATATGTATATATATGTAGTTTGTAAATGAATTCCAAAAATTCTACTCTGATTAACTTTATTACTTCAGTAATTTTTGACATAAAGGACCAGATCATTTTTCATTATTTTTCTTACATGCTGATCAAAACAGCTAGAAATTGTGTTCTTGGCATTGTCGTTTAGGTTATTAAAGTGATATTAGCTTTTTTTGTCTTCTCGATTAATAAGGCTTTAAGTATTAACTTGATCTTAATTATCTTAAAGGGGTTGTCCGGGACTTTAACATTGATGGCCTATTCTTAGGATAGGTCATCAAAGTCTGATCGGTGGGTATTTGACATCGGGCACCTCTGCCAATCAGCTGTTGCTGGTGTTGGCGGCGGCCGGAACTTCTCAGTTCCGGAGCTGCACAACTCTGTCGACAGTATAGTGGCCGCGGCTGGGAACTGCACTGCACATTCCCCACCTAGTCAAATTAATAGGTGCAGTACCATTGATGGAGTTGTTCAGCTCCATAACAGTTCTTGCCGTCACCGACACCAGGAACAGCTGCTGATCGGCAGAGATGCCGGGTGTCGCATCTCCACCACTCAGACATTGATGACCTATCCTAAGGATAACCCATCAATATTAAAGTCCTGGACAACCCCTTTAACATTATTCAAGACTCCTATAGACATTAGATAAAAGTTAGCTGAACCTGATGATATCCCCCCATCTAATGTGTATTGGGGCCTCCTGACCCTCATCCATCGAGTGAGATATCAGTTGGGCAGTTTAATTTTAATCACCCAACTCTTTTGTTCTGGAGTTTAGTATCCACCAGAGCTGTCCATCAAATCCTTCCTCCGGTTTCCTCATTGAAAAAAAATTAACTCTTGTCCGAGCGGAACATTCATGTGTTTGGGTGCATTGGAGACATAGCAATCCGCTGAACGAGAATTCATCTGGCAGCTATTTCATGTGTTTAACCAGATTTACACACTGCTGGATAACTTATACAGATACAGATAATATATATATATATATATATATATATATATATATATATATTATATACATTCCATTTCTCTTAAAGGGAATCTATTTGTAGGCTTTTGATAGAAGCATGATCTAGGGCCAGATACCATGATTCCGGCGATGTATCACTTAGTTACTGGGTGAAGCAGTTTTGATACAATCCCAGTTTTCTCTGCAGATCTAGCAGAGCTCGGAATGCTGAGCTGTATATAATTCCGCCCACATCACCCATTGGCTGCGTTTTGTGTACACTGTGCATTGACTAATCAGTGCTGGGAACGTGGTAGGACTAGAAGGCACGAGACACCTAGTCCTGTAGTGATAATCTCCTGCTGATAAAACACTGATTATATTTGAACAAAAACACAACCCAGTAAGTGACACATCGCTGGAATCAGGGTCTCTGCCCCTATGCTGCTTTCAGCTTACATAGAAAAAACTTGGTGACAGATTCCCTTTAATTTCCTTTTCATTTCTATGACATTTGTTTGTTTGTGTCAAAATTAGATGACTAGAAGAGAATTGTGAAAATTAATGACTATACGGTGTAATAAGTTAACATGGGCCGGACTCTATGCTTGGCTTTTTCCATAGCTAATGTAGACATCAATGTAGGGGGCATGCACAAGCGAAACCAAGTCCCCATTGAAGTAAATGGAGAATGTAGAATATGGAAATCAGTTAATAGGGTTCACTAGACCTCCGATATTTCTATCAGGCGTATGGCATATCTTGGGGTGGAATACCCCTTTAAAAAATGTAAGTACAGTACTGTAAGTTTTATAGTAATATATGTGACTGGTAACGAGGGGGATATGTTGCACTTATAATTATCTAATTTTTCTTTTTCTTTCTTAAACCAAAGATCAAAGCAAAAAAAATACCATTTAAAGTGATATTCTACTGAGCTAAGAAAATAGAATATATCCACAGGAGACAATATGCTAGAAACAAATCATGTTCATATTGTTTTCGACATTATTATTTTTTTAATCTAGCGCGCATGTTTGTCTGATTAATGGACGCCTCACCCTTCACAGGTATTGCTACATTCCTTGTAGTTATTAACTAATGATCCAGTCCTGGATATCATGAATAATGTAACGGCTTTGCCTCTCGTTCCCAGTTGACGCTCTTGGATGTTGTATCACATTCAAGATAATTTTACCTTAATTTGTTTTTTCACAGTTATATAATTTATTGCTTTTGTTAGAGCGACTAAATAGATTTTCCATCTATAACTAGTTTTTTTTTATTAAACATATAATATTACCTGTAAAGTGAAATAAAGCTATATATTTATGTAAACTTACAGAAGTACCAGGGGTTTGTGAATACGTCAAAGCTGACATTAGTATTTGGCACAATGTGTTATCGTGGTATATAATTTGTAGTTTCAAGTTGATTGCACATAAACCTACTGCCACATAGTAGTTTTAAGATGTCTAATGAATAAGGATGAGTGGACCCGTGGAAGTTCGGGTTCTTTAGTCCAAAGTTCGGTTCGGGTACCAAAACTGTACCCAAACCCATTGAAAACAATGGGGACCCTAACTTTGGAACTTGAAAATTCTCTCACTTCCTCCCGGAACTCGTAACATTAAGGCTGTGTGCCCACGATGAGTTTTTTAAGCTTTTCCGCAGCGGCAAAAACACTGCAGAAACGCTTAAAAAACGCATGGTAGAAGGCCTGCCATGATCCCCAATGATAATCCGCATGTGCTGTGCACATGCTGCAGAAATTTCCGCTGCGGATTATCATTGTGGAAAAAAACGCAGCACTACCAATTATTTGGTGCGTTTTGCGCCGCCATTGACTTGCATTAGAACGCGCCAATTCCGCAAGACTGCATTTGTACAAAACTACAAATCAAAAAGAACGAAAAAAACAAAAACCCCTCATACAACTATATCCAAGGAAAAATAAAGTCAGGCTCTTGGAAAAAGAGGAGGAAAAGGAAAGCACAAGAATTTAAATTTGCTCAGTAGCGAAGGGCGTAATTTATAGGATGTGTGAATGATACTAATGAGAGGCTCAAACTAATTTGTTGCTGAACAGGAAACTTGACTTTGTTCCGGTCTCCCCAAACTGAAGTGTATCCTCCTGCACTTCGGATACTCTCAGCTTCAGCTTCGGACTGAATCCTCGAGTAAGAAGAAGAATATTTATTTTTATAATGAGGTATGTGCAGAATGCCATTGATAGGCATCTGGAAGCTTTGCATAGTCCATTTTTTTTTTTCCGGAAGCATGACCTACTTTATCTCTGGAACTTGGGAGTAACAGCAATTACTAATCTATAGCATCTTAATAAATAAATGAAGCTAATGCTGCATCAAACGTGACTGGGTTCGCTATGTTTGAAAGACTGTCATGGCACGATGTTAGGAAAAAATGCAAGAGGATGAGGGATTTCTAGTATGAAAATAAATTAATCTGTGCTATGAAGTGGAAAAATGAGAAGAAAATGTACTCAGCTGCTGAGGTCTCTAGGACTTAAAAGGATTCATCCCATATCTGGGACCCCCATTGATTCCAAAATTGGAGCTCTGAAAGGCTAGAGATAGACGAGTCAGCTATTTCTGAAAGTCCCATAGACAGTGGCAGTGCGCCATCGTTCCATTTACACAAGGCACTTTAAGGGGTATTCCCATGTCCAAGATCCTATCCTAGTATGTAGTAAGTGTAATAATATTAGCAAACACCTCCAATTAGAAATGTAGTATAGTTCTTCTGATTAGCTATGTCTCTTACCCCATGTGCATTGCATTGTAGTAGATTAGGTATCCATGGTTACAATCACTATCAACTAATTAACTGTCACAATATGAGTGGTCGCAGCCATTGATACCTAAGCTACTGCAATGCCCTGTACATGGGGTAAGCAACATAGAAAATCAAAAGAACTATACTACATTTCTAATTGGAGCTAATTGCTAATATTATTATTATTACACCTACTACATATTTGGATAGGATTTTGGACATGGGAGTACCCCTGTAAGGTAGTGCTACAGTGCGCGGCCTTTTGGATGATGCTTTAAGACCTTGTACAGATAAGACTGAACCTGTCGATATCAATGAATTTGTCCAACAGGCTAATATGTCTGGTGGCCCTTGATCTTTTCCCCCGACAGATGATGTCAAGAGAGATAAATATCCAATGTGTCCAATTTAGAACCTTTTGTTCTCTTAGGTAAAAGCTGCCACCAGAGATGACTGGCAGCGGCTTTCCCTTAGAGAACACATGAGGGTTTGGCTGAGCGAGTGGAGGGTTTGGCTGAGCAAGTGTTCCTGTTTATGGGAAAGTTGGGTGAGATAGCTGCTGTCTGAACGATTGGCCAACATCTGTCTAAATTGTATGGGAGGGCTTTATTTTTAATTAGTGACTACTCATTAGCTTTAGATTTTCAGATCACCGGCCATTACAGGTTCAGATGAGCTCGAGATGACTCAACATATCCTGGATACCTTCATATTACTACAATACTTCCTGAAGGAATATCATTCTATTAATGGCAAATAAAATGTACAAAGGTTTCAAGTTTTGAAAGAAAAAAAAACATAATAACATGTAGAGTTTTGTCAAAGAATTTATTATAAGATTTCCAAGCAAAAATATATTTATTTCTACTTTATTTAAGCAACATCATCTATGTAATTTAATTTTCTGGATTTATTAATTCATGGACACGGCAGAGGAAGATGTTGGTGCAATATAAATAATGATCGAACGTACATGGTAGGAAATGTCTTAAACTTGTGAAGTAGCAAAAAAGTGCCATGACTTTATCTAAAGGAATAAATATATGAGCACACAATGTCTTTTTCAGGTGGATTCCGCGTGGAACTCGCTTGGAAAAGAGCCGCAAAACTGCCGCTAAAAATGAGCATAGTGCACAGCAATGTCTGTGCGCATGTTCCGTCTTTTGTTACTTCTTTTAACCGCTTCAGGGATCGGAAACTGTGAAGCGATTTATTAAGGAAGTAACAAATAAAAGTGTCTCTCTGTAACGCTATAGCATGCAAACATGGAATATATGAAATTGGAATTGCGTTGCTGCTGTAGAAAATAAGTTAAAATGAAGATACTTAGCACATAAATTGGCCAATTCATGTATGCCCAGCAGCCATGTTAAGGTGATCTTCTTTGTTGGGAACCTTTGACTGAGCACTCCACCCATCAGCCTATGGCGGTTTTAATTAGAGCAGGATCCTACCTACCCATATAAATGTAGGCTTTCAGTCTGGAAGAGAAAACACATTAGATTAGGTTCCCAGCAAAGAAGATCGCCTTGCCATGACTGCTGGGCACACAGGAATTTGCCAATTTATGCGCTATGTATATTCATTTTTTTTCTATTTTCTAACATGGAATATAGGAAATTGGAATTGCATTGCTGCTATAGAAAATAAGTTAAACTGAAGATACTTAGCACATAAATTGGCAATTCATGTATGCCCAACAGCACTCCACCCATCAACCTATGGCTTTTTTAATCATAGCTCGATCCTACCTACACATATAATTGTAGGCTTTTAACCCCGGAGAGGTATCATATTAGGTTAGGTTCCCAGCAAAGAACGTCGCCTTGTCATTGGCTACTGGGCACACATGAATTGGCCAATTTGTGCACTAAGTATGTTCATTTTTTCCTATTTTCTAGCACAGTAATGAAATTCCAATTTCATATATTCTATGTTTGCAGACTATAGTGTTACAGAGTGCAGCTTTAATTTGTTAGTTACATATGGAAGTGGCTCTCTTAACTTGTACCTGTTCATACCTGATTTTCTGTTTCGAAATGGTGATTTAAAGAAGTGACATGTTCATTCTTCACTACTATATAGTGTAAAATACAGAAAAAAAAATGGCGCCAGAGGTGGAAAAGCCACAAAAAACCCAACAAGGACGCCAGCGAAGCCGCTCAGGTAAAAGACCTCTGAAGTTTTGCCAAAGTGACTTCACCTAGAAAAACTCGACTGGCGGAACAAAGGCGTTGTGTGCACATATCCCATCACATCAAATACATTGCATCCTATCAGATTTGTAAAAAAAAAAGAGGGAGTTCACATTCGAAGCACATAGTGACCAGGGAAGCACCATTGCGTTATGGTGATATATGAATTCATTGCAGATTGTATCTCCATGGAACATTCCCTCTGTGACCGGATGAGATGCCAGATATTCCAGTGTCTTCTTTATTCTTTATGTGCTCAGATGAGAGAGGCTTTAGTAAGGCTCTGCAAATATTGGAAACACAGTCCGATTACTGAGTATATAAATTCATCATTCAGCATCGAGGACCAGCGTATTAGACTATGTTTAGAGAAACTAGTGATGTTACTGGTCCTTGAGAAAGTCTTTGGTCCAGTCTCCCTTTTAATAACACAAATCACGCGGATCATGGTGTATGTTGCGTAAAACTTTCTGTATAATTAAAACTACTGTACGTGTCCTCGTAAACATTACTTGGGAGATTATTGTAAGCAGTAAATGTCATAGTAAAGTATCGGAAGGGAACACACAGAATTCGATTGTATCAAGACCGGCATTTTATGAAGAGTGCAATGTGCCTAATTCATTCATGACTTAGCGCATCTTTCGATGGCAGTGCCCCACCGCAAGAAATGTTCTCCAGTCAAAAAGTACATTTCTGTCGCAATTTACGCCACTTTTGATGAGTTTACAGGTCGGAGTAACAGTTCTGGCGCTGATGGACAAGCTACTGATAAGATGCGCCAAATTCACTGATAAGGTGCGCGGCTCTTAACGAATTCAGTGCATTTTATTCCTGCACGCTCCTCATTAAGATTTACCGTATTTTTCGGACCATAAGACGCACTTTTTTTCCCCCAAATGTGGGAGGAAAATGGGGGGTGCGTCTTATGGTCCGAACGTTGCTTACCTGCAGTGGTGATGGAGCGGGATCTCTCTCCTTCAAGGTGGTGGTGGCGGCGGCGGCAGCAAAGAAGAAGGAGGTGAGATGCTGCAGGTGTCTGGCTGGGGGCTGCGGGTGTTTGGCTGGGGGCCAGCGTGGGTTGGATTGGATGCGGGCAGTGTCTAGCTGCGGGCCGGGGCAGTGAGCGGCGCAGGTTTCTGGTGTGCGCAGCCATCTTCCTGAAGCTGTGATCCACAGGAAAATGGCCACCCGAGCCGGCGCATGCGCTGACTTGTAGCTCAGGCTGCCATTTTCCTGTAGACCACAGCTTCAGGAAGATGGCCGCGCACACAGGAAACCTGCGCCTCTCACTGCCCCGGCCCGACACTGTCCGCATCCAGTCCAACCCGCGCCGGCCCCCAGCCAAACACCCACGGTCTCTAGCCAGACACCTGCAGCACCCAGCCAGACACCCGCAGCATCTCACCTCCTACTCCTTTGCTGCCGCCGCCACCACCGGTCCCGGTCCCCAGGCAGGCCTCGGCGGCACGCAGCCAGACCCCGGTCCCGGCCCTCAGGCAGGCCCCTATCGCCAAACACTGGCCCCTGCCCCCAACCATGCACAGGGCCTCAGTCAGGCACCCTGCCATACACTGGGCCTCAGCCAGGCCCTGGCCCCCAGCCAGGAACCGGCCCCCAGCCATCTCTTCTGCTGCAGCTGCCAGGTTCCTGAGGGAGGGAACGGAGGGCCCTGCAATCCTGCTCCACCGTAACTGCCTGCTGCTGGAGCATCGGATTCCTGAAGGACCCTGCCTCCTGTGACCCTTGCTCCACTGCCCCCCCCAGGTAACATACTGTACCTATTAAGACTATAAGACGGACCCCCATCTTATAAAAAAATGTTTTTTTCTATATTCCACTACAAAAATTGGGGTGCGTCTGATGGTCCGGTGCGTCTTATAGTCCGAAAAATACGGTACATACGAAATGAAACGAGTTTGTGCACACAGTTTTTTTAGGATGGTCAAAAAGGACCAGTTTTCTACTTTTAGTTTTCTAGTTTTCTACTGCTTCAGAAAATGCTCCGTCTTTGCAAAGTTTTTAGAAAGTTTTGTTCTGTGGTGTTTTTGCAGCCTTTTGATTGAACAGTACCCAGCTTGGAGTCACTTTAGAGAAAGGACGTGCACTTTCTTTTCTCTTTAAAGGAGTTTTTAAAAAGGCTGAAGCGAAGCAAAAACACTCAAAAGACTGAACGTGTGAACGGCAATGCAGTTTTATTATAGACATTTATAGAAAGAGTCTTTCAAGTGATTTTTCAGGTGTCTTTTGGAGTGGAAAGACTCCAAAAAACTGTGCGTGCATAAGCTTTAAAACTCGCTCATACCACTGAATAAATCAGTGCTATCTGATTTTTTTATCGGATGGCACTTGGTCCAATGTTATTCAATGGAGCAGTGCTGATGACCCATTTTTTTCACTGAAAGAATCTAACAAATAAAGATTCACTCTGTGACGTTATAACATGCAAACAAGAAATATATGAAATTGGAATTGCATTACTGCTCTAGAAAATAGAAAAAAAACAAAGATACTTAGCGCATAAATTGGAAAATTCATGTGTGCCCAGCAGCCATGGCAAGGCGATCTTCTTTGCTGGGGACCTAAACTAAACTAATGTGTATACTCTCATGGGCTAATAGCCTACATTTATATGGCTAAGTATGATCATGCTGTAATTAAAACCGCCATAGGCTGATGGGTGGAGTGCTCGGTCAAAGGTCCCCAACAAAGAAGATCACCTTGACATGGCTGCTGGGCACACATGAATTGGCCAATTTATGCGCTAAGTATCTTCATTTTTTCTATTTTATAGAGCAGTAATGCAATTCCAATTACATATATTTCATGTTTGCCTGCTATAGTTTTGCAGAATGCAACTTTATTTGTTAGTTATATATGGAGATGTATGCGCCTGTTTACACCTGTTCTGTTTGGAAGTGACAGTCAGTCTTTGATAATTGACCGAATCTGTCTGTGAAAAAAAAAAAAATCGCGGCATTCTGCAATTTCACTTCAAAATCGCATGGGTGCGAGAAAAAAAATCAGATGCCGTATGGAACCGCAGTAAAGCATCCGATTTTTATGGATACATTGCAATTCCCTAACATAGGAAAATGTAAATGATTAATTGCTGCTGAGCAAAAAAACGGATTTCACACAGATGTCAAAGGAGAAAAAAAAAAGTCTAATTTTTCTGGATGAAAATCGGACTGATTTTTTTATATGCTCATAAGACCTGGCTCAGATGTGCGTATGCAAAATCTTCTGTCTTTCATCCCTATTGTCTTCCGTATGCGATCAGTGTGTCAGTCTTTTATGCCTGTGTGCCACACTTAGGTCCGTTTTGTCCATGAACAATTCCGATTATACGATTCAGCCGACACGTGATGTTTATATTCCAGTGAATTTTCATTGTAATTTTCTATGTTGCTGAATATAAAATAAAGCAGAAATGCCGCCACATCATGCTGTCACTCTTAATGCACTTGTTTACGTATCTATTAAATCCATTACATGTCTGTTTTATATTCTGCAGGCAGCGTATCATTATTATAATGTATTCCGAGCGTTCCCACATATCTTCTGTAAAATAGGATCAGCGGTGACTCCTCGCTGCTGTATGACATTTCCACCACACCCTTTACCGATGGGGCGATTCTGTCAAGAGGAGGATTAAGCTTGTTTAAAAAGACTTAATTGATGGACGTACGGAAATAACAAATGTGTGACTGTGGCTGAAAACATCGTTGTGTTTTTCTTTATTTGACAGTTTGTTTTTATAAGCGCTGGTTAGATATAAAGGTAAATTCTGAATTGTGATTAATCCTCATTTTACCATATTGTTTATCATTGTGAGTCACCATGATTTCTTTATTCGGAATCTGCCAGTTCTTGCGCCCTCTACTGGGTCGTTTTGGGTATTACAACTATTTGTAACTAGTGATATTCACACTCTTTTGGGCTGAGGATGTTAGAACACATCGGCACATTCAGGCGTTATAGTGATTTTTCTCTTACGGTCATCAGTGTTTTTGATCAAAGTGTCATCAGAGTTTGGTCAAGTTTTCATCAGTTTTTCTTGGATGAAAAAAGAAAAATTGTAAACTTTTCTCAAGCTGTGAAAAGTGGACAGCACACGGATGGCATCTGATTTTTTTTCACAGACCCATAGTTTGAGCTGGGATTCGGACAGGTCTCCATGATTTGGTGCATGACCACTCAGGACAAGGACATGTGAACAGCTCCATAGAATATAACAGGTATGAGTTATATCCGTGAAAAACACACATATCCAAAAAAAATCTGGTGTCTGAATAAGCCCAAACCCTGGCTGTTCTTCCTGATGTTCCCATGCTTTATTACACTGATCAGCGACACCAAGCATTAGAATAACTGTATAATTCTGATGTATAAATTAGTATTTTATGAGTTCAGCTATAGAATGAGTGAGCTGCAGCTTGTATTGAGCAGTGTGAGGGCTCAGCAGCATCAGGGAGGAGGGTCACTGAGGAGCAGTCAATAAGGCTATAGAATGAGTGAGCTCAAGAATTTACATTTCTTTAGTCTCCGATCGCGCAGCCTGACTTACAGCTGCAGCTTGTACTGAGCAGTGTGAGAACTCAGCAGCATCAGGGAGGAGGCACACTGAGGAGCTGTCAATAAGGCTATAGAATGAGTGAGCTCAAGAATTTACATTTCTTTAGTCTCCACTCGAGCAGCCTGACTGACAGCTGCAGCTTGTACTGAGCAGTGTGAAGGCTCAGCCGCATCAGGGAGGAGGGTCACTGAGGAGCTGTCAATAAGGCTATAGAATGAGTGAGCTCAAGAATTTACATTTCTTTAGTCTCCGATCGCGCAGCCTGACTGACAGCTGCAGCTTGTACTGAGCAGTGTGAGAACTCAGCAGCATCAGGGAGGAGGGACACTGAGGAGCTGTCAATAAGGCTATAGAATGAGTGAGCTCAAGAATTTACATTTCTTTAGTCTCCACTCGCGCAGCCTGACTGACAGCTGCAGCTTGTTCTGAGCAGTGTGAGGGCTCAGCTGCATCAGGGCGGAGGGTTACTGAGGAGCTGTCAATAAGGCTATAGAATGAGTGAGCTCAAGAATTTACATTTCTTTAGTCTCCGATCGGGCAGCCTGACTGACAGCTGCAGCTTGTACTGAGCAGTGTGAGAACTTAGCAGCATCAGGGAGGAGGGACACTGAGGAGCTGTCAATAAGGCAAAGTGGAAAGAGATTGAGTTAAAATTTTCAAAACAGATTATACAGCCATTCTCACCAGGACTGGCATAGTAAGTACACCAGTCTTATCAAGTCTAAGTCTGTTTCTTATTATAGGCAGCTTGTATAGAGAAATCTGATATCATCTGCTTTAAGAGTTGCAGACTAAATTATCACATTACATTACAACATTACATGACGGCTCAGACAAATATGGTTGTCTGGAGCTGCTAGGACGGACGGGTGCAAGTTATAGAGTAGTGGACAACCCCTTTAAAAAAAAGTGCAACAACTCACCTTGAATCCAACGAAACAGATAACAAACACCAATGTAACGGAGACTATAACAACGTATATATACTGGAAAATCAGAATACCAAATGAAAACTGATAGAGGACAGTGTCGCAAAAGAGGGGATATACCAAATAAATGGAAAATACCCAAAAGCTACCTGCAATATAAAGAGGGAAACTCAGGTTAGGAAATAAGCAGATATTCACACTTCCTACCTGCCAGGGTGCGCGCACAATCGACGGGTATCATGCATGTGTCATAGGTTAATCGCGCACCCGCCCCAACAGCGCCGCTCTGATACTAATGTGGAAGCTGGACAACCCCTCTAATGCTGAACCCACGTGCATGCAGATGTTAAATCTGCAAATACTACATGGGCCGAATGACAAGTATAAACTGCTTAGAATGAAACATGCTTTACAAATGATGTCTTCACACGTCCAACCTACATCAGATGTGTCACCAGATTTCACAATGAGAACCGCATACATGATTAAGTGGGTCTCTTAGTCCTGATGAGACTAGTATACTTACTTTAAAAACCAATGACTGCATAATTCTGCTGCCAAAATAAGCATTTAATAAGTCTGGCTATAGAATGAGAGAGAAATATATTGAGCCTGACTGACAGCTGCAGCTTGTACTGAGCAGTATGAGATGTCAGCAAGGAGGAGGGACATTGAGGAGATGTCAATCAGTCTAGGTGAGCAGAGACTGAGTTTAAATTTTCAAAATAGATTATCGAGCCATTCTTACCAGGACTTGCATAGTAAGTACACCAGCCTTATCAGGTTTTATTGTTGGTAATTTGTATAGTGAAATCTGTTATAATCTTCTTTAACATTTGCAGACTAAATTATCTCCAACTGCGTCTAATCTAAAACCAGAATATACCTACAACAGAAGGACAGGCAATATAATCTAAACCCAGACCACCTCCTGAATATACTGTTCACAGGAGAAAGGCACAAACTGGTATTATTTCTTGGGGTGGTATTGCTTTGGTACTTACCAGTAATTAACCAACAAATGATAAATATTAATAGAAACCCCTCCAATACCGCACATAACTGGCGGCAACAACGTTTTAATGGCAGCAGTAGGATGGTCAATAAGTAACTGGTTCCAGCCACTATTAAGTAAATTGGAATCAGCGGCCTCCCCGGACATTTATCCTTGTACATTACACCTGTTGGAACATTGATTCAGAAGAAAAATATTAATTGTTAATTATTTTATTAATCAACGGAATATACTTAAAAAATACACTATAAGGACAAATACACCCACAGGAGTTTTCATGGCCTCCTATTCTACATCCATAGACATTAATATGGGGTCGGTGCCTTTGAAGCCACAACAGCTTCCACTTGTCTGGGAAGCGTTTCTAGACTGTAAGGCCACGTTCACACCTTCAGTATTCGGTCAGTATTTTACATCAGTATTTGTAAGCCAAAACCAGAAGTCGGTGATAAATACAGAAGTGGTAACTTGTTTCTATTATACTTTTCCTCTGATTGTTCCGCTCCTGGTTTTGGCTTATAAATACTGATGAAAAATACTGATCAAATACTGAATGTGTGAATGTGGCCAAATACTGATGAAAAATACTGATCAAATACTGAATGTGTGAATGTGGCCAAATACTGATGAAAAAAACTGATCAAATACTGAATGTATGAATGTGGCCAAATACTGATGAAAAAAGCTGATCAAATACTGAATGTGTGAATGTGGCCATATGCTGATGAAAAATACTGATCAAATACTGAAGGTATGAACGTGTCCGAATACTGATGAAAAATACTGATCAAATACTGAAGGTGTGAATGTGACCAAATACTGATGAAAAATACTGAACATGTGAATGTGGCCGAATACTGATGAAAAATACTGATCGAATAATGAAGGTGTGAACGTGGCCCAATACTGATAAAAAAAACTGATCAAATACTGAATGTATGAATGTGGCCAAATACTGATGAAAAAAGCTGATCAAATACTGAATGTGTGAATGTGGCCATATGCTGATGAAAAATACTGATCAAATACTGAAGGTGTGAACGTGGCCCAATACTGATGAAAAAAACTGATCAAATACTGAATGTATGAATGTGGCCAAATACTGATGAAAAAAGCTGATCAAATACTGAACATGTGAATGTGGCCAAATACTGATGAAAAATACTGATCAAATACTGAAGGTGTGAACGTGGCCATATGCTGATGAAAAATACTGATCAAATACTGAAGGTGTGAACGTGTCCAAATACTGATGAAAAATACTGATCGAATAATAAAGGTGTGAACGTGGCCCAATACTGATGAAAAATACTGATCAAATACTGAAGGTGTGAATGTGGCCGAATACTGATGAAAAATACTGATCAAATAATGAAGGTGTGAACGTGGCCGAATACTGATGAAAAAAGCTGATCAAATACTGAAGGTGTGAACGTGGCCAAATACTGATGAAAAATACTGACTGGGTGAACGGATGTATTTATTGATACCATGATTGCAATTTATTGCACTTGTTATATGGGTGCGGTGAAAAAAAATGCAATTCTGATGTTTTGATTTTTTTTTCTCTCTCAATCTCATTAATAGCAAAAATTTATCAGTTTTATATTTTTTATTTTATGAATGTGAAGATACCAAATATGTTTATTTTTATTTTTTAGTTCCATTTTTTAATTCAGAGATAAAAGGAGCATAATTCTAATTTTTTTTACTTTATTTTTTCCCCTTGAGGGAATTGAACAAGTGATCACTCAATCTTTACTGTATTGTAGTATATAATTAAAATGATGTTTTCGCTGTGCTCTGTTGATGGGCATGACTGCCAACGCCATGCTGATGACAGCCAGCTCCCTGCTACCTAACTGTGGGGAGCCGGCTGTAAATCAGCATGACATTGGCAGTAGAGAGGATACCCCGCACCACCTGCATAGCGCACCAGCAGTAGAGAGGGATAGACCGCACCACCTGCATAGCGCACCAGCAGTAGGAAGGGATACACCGCACCACGTGCATAGCGCACCAGCAGTAGAGAGGGATGCACCGCACCACCTGCATAGCGCACCAGCAGTAGGGAGGGATACACCGCACCACCTGCATAGCACACCAGCAGTAGAGAGGGATACACCACACCACCTGCATAGCACATCAGCAGTAGGAAGGGATACACCGCACCACTTGCATAGCACACCAGCAGTAGGAAGGGATACACCGCACCACCTGCATAGCGCAGCAGCAGTAGAGAGGGATACACCGCACCACCTGCATACGCACCAGCAGTAGGGAGGATACACCGCACCATCTGCATAGCGCACCAGCAGTAGGGAGGATACACCGCACCACCTGCATAGCGCAACAGCAGTAGAGAGGGATACACCGCACCACCTGCATAGCACACCAGCAGTAGGAAGTGATACACCGCATCACCTGCATAGCACACCAGCAGTAGGAAGGGATATGTAGCACCCTGAGGATTCGGCTGCTACAGGGGTATTGCACCTCAACCCAGAGGTGTGATATTCCACTCCCGGGTAAGGAAGGAGTGTGGAACTGAGCTCAGATAGACTGCATGCACTACATACATCCCATTCCAGAGGAGCAGGCCGACGGTACTCCCACTTAGAAATGTGCAGGTACAACCGAGCCTGTTCCTGGCTGGAGTGGGAGGGGGGTGGTACATCCCATGTAGTGTAGGGGCAGATAGGGGGAGCAGTCTGGGTAGTGATAGGAGCTCATTGGGTGCTGGTCACCTGAGCTCACACATAGAGGGATATATAAGGAGGGCACCAACTTAGATCAGGGTCAGACGCTGAGAACAAGTCAGTTGGAGAGGAGAGAGAAGGAAACAGCAGCCCTGGAGAGAGAGAGAGTGGAGCAGAGAAAGACCCAGAGGGGGAAGACTGAAGGGACCCAAGAACCCAAATTAGAGCACCGGGTGAGGAGTCAGCAAGAGGGTACCGGAACCCAAGCTGGTGGGGGCAAAGACATTCCCCAGCCAGAGACCGGAGACCGTGGGCAGTGTCTGTCACGGTCACCCACCACATTCACCCCGAAGGCACACCACATGAAGGGTCAGGGAACCCAGGGCCAAGGGTGTCCCAAAAGAAGGCCCGAGGGAGCTGGACCTAGGTGAATCCCTGGTGGGGACGGCTGAAGAAAGGACAGAGGGAGAGCTCAGGGCCACGCTCCGGACTTGTTTGGGGGTTGGCTGGATCCAGGACCTGGTGGACGCAGCACGGCTCGGGTGGTCACTAGCAGCTGGAGTGACCGAAACATCAGCAGTAAGTAAACACCCTTAACTGCACAACCCGAGTCTGTCTTCATTGCCGGCTGCACCGCACCACCACAACCCCCATCCTCTGCGCCTGTCCCCTCTGAGGCTATACCCCTCCCGTTGGGGGTTATCCCACCAAGCTGCGCATCCACCATCAGCCTCAGCGGACCCTGCTGCAGCGGCGGCCACAGTGACCGCATCACAACGGGTGGCGTAGTCGACACAAAAGAACTTTAGTAACATCTGTAAAGCTGCCACATAACACTGAGCTTGACGCCCTGGGCACGGGACCGGGTCACAGCCGCTCGGAGACTACAACCCCCCATCTGATCCGGTGCCGGGTATTCCCCTCAAAAAGGAATATGTCCCAGGGGGTGCGTCAACTTTGGCGTAGTCGGCAGGATTACGTGCCCGCAACACCCGGGTACTGCGTGCCTGAAGAAAAGTGCAAGTTTACCTCAGAAAGAAGACTCCTGCCGGTTCCGGAGGGTCCACGCCATCGGACTCCATCACCAGTCGTTTCCCGCCGATTGTCCGCCATTTCCAGCTTGTTCCCGCCATCTGCAGAGTTTCCCGCCACTGGGCGACGCTTCCCGCCAAAACCGCCGATTTCCCGCCTTGGAAGAGCAGCGGACGCCATTATGGGCGTGCCAAAGGAGGGCAAGAGGCCACCTCCCATCGTGGGCCAGGACAGAAAATGGCGCCAAAAGTGGAAACCGCCCCCACCAACAGAGACTGTGATGCTGGAGGTGTCTGTCAGCGTGAAAGAACTACCCCTGGAGCTGACAGTCACCGAGTTGCCCCGGGACCGCCCTCGAAGTGGGAGGAGACGAAAGAGAAGAGAAAAGATGGGTGCCGCCTGGAGGAGTCTGGAGCGAGCGCACCCGGAGGCAAGAGGTCTAACAAGGAGTAGCGGAGGAGCTCACCCGGAGATGGAAAGAAAGCAGAACAGCACCGGCCCGCTGGCCAGGAGTCTGCTAGAGACCGAGGAAGGAGGGCAGAGCAGCACCGGCCCGCTGGCCAGGAGCCTGCCGAGAGCAGAGCAGAGCAGCACCGACCCGATGGTCAGGAGCCTGCTAGAGTCCACAACCCCGCTAGGTCTAGCGGAGATCCTAGCGCAGCTCCCCCGAGACCGGGAGTGTGCACAAACTGCCCTGGAGGGCCTCGCAAGGAGGATGGCCCGGGTACAGCGTGAGATACTGGCGGAGTGGGGCCGGGAGATGACCCAGCAAGCAAAGACCAGTCAACGGAGCACGCTACCCTGGAAGAGGAAGCAGACCGCCTCTGAGGATGGCGCGGGAGGACCCAAGGCCGGAGACGGCGCAGAGGAGGGAGCCGAACGCATGGAGGCAGGTAAAGGGGACGCCTATACCCCAAGCCGTGACACCGCTTACCTGCCCCAGCTCCCCGTCGCAGAGCCCGAAAGTCCCCCTGCTGTGCCCGTAGCCGCCATGTCACCGCCATGGACTAGGCCCCGACCGGAAGCCGCCGCAGCGACCCCTGTGACGTCACGCGCCTCGACCCGGAGCGTGACAAAGCAGGAATTACCACCAGCCTGGTCGCAAGGCCTAGTACCCCCGGGCGCCGCACCACCAACAGCGCCCCCTACCTCCGCGGAGCCTCCGGCCTGGCCGCAAGGCCAGGTAGCCCAGGGCGCCGCCGTCCTGACGGTGCCCTTCACCTTCCAGGTGCCCCAGGCCTGGCCGCAAGGCCTGGGCAACCCGGGCGCCACCACCACCGCGCCCATAGCCAGAGGACCCGGACGGGTCTGAAGAAACATCATATCAAGAAAGAGCAGGAGGAAGACGCCGTTGAGTGCGGCAGAGCAGGAGCTGTAAATAGTTACCCAATCGGGGTATATAGAAACTGAAACTGTTGCTGCTAAAATAGTCCCCGTTGGGACCAGTGAACTGTTTACCCGTTAACCCCTTCATCCTACAGGCTGAGGACTGTGAGCAGCCATTCCCTACCCTCTACCTGGCCGAGGACTGAGAGCGGCCAACTTTCAACTTCCCCTGTATATAGTTGCGCGTCCTAAAGCGCCCCCTACCGGTTTTATAAGAAAACCAGATTTTTCTAAGAGACTGTCGCACTTTTCCCGGACACACGTTGCACAGTATCCGGAGGAGGAACCAGAGACAAGAGAAGTCTACGAGAATGTTTATATAAAAAGTTTTATATATATATAATGTTTATATGTTTTATATGTTCATATAAAAATTTTGTATGTTTTGGTGTTTTATGTCTTACAGCCCGAGGACGTGCTGTGATTTACCAGGGGGGAATGTAGCACCCTGAGGATTCGGCTGCTACAGGGGTATTGCACCTCAACCCAGAGGTGTGATATTCCACTCCCGGGTAAGGAAGGAGTGTGGAACTGAGCTCAGATAGACTGCATGCACTACATACATCCCATTCCAGAGGAGCAGGCCGACGGTACTCCCACTTAGAAATGTGCAGGTACAACCGAGCCTGTTCCTGGCTGGAGTGGGAGGGGGGTGGTACATCCCATGTAGTGTAGGGGCAGATAGGGGGAGCAGTCTGGGTAGTGATAGGAGCTCATTGGGTGCTGGTCACCTGAGCTCACACATAGAGGGATATATAAGGAGGGCACCAACTTAGATCAGGGTCAGACGCTGAGAACAAGTCAGTTGGAGAGGAGAGAGAAGGAAACAGCAGCCCTGGAGAGAGAGAGAGTGGAGCAGAGAAAGACCCAGAGGGGGAAGACTGAAGGGACCCAAGAACCCAAATTAGAGCACCGGGTGAGGAGTCAGCAAGAGGGTACCGGAACCCAAGCTGGTGGGGGCAAAGACATTCCCCAGCCAGAGACCGGAGACCGTGGGCAGTGTCTGTCACGGTCACCCACCACATTCACCCCGAAGGCACACCACATGAAGGGTCAGGGAACCCAGGGCCAAGGGTGTCCCAAAAGAAGGCCCGAGGGAGCTGGACCTAGGTGAATCCCTGGTGGGGACGGCTGAAGAAAGGACAGAGGGAGAGCTCAGGGCCACGCTCCGGACTTGTTTGGGGGTTGGCTGGATCCAGGACCTGGTGGACGCAGCACGGCTCGGGTGGTCACTAGCAGCTGGAGTGACCGAAACATCAGCAGTAAGTAAACACCCTTAACTGCACAACCCGAGTCTGTCTTCATTGCCGGCTGCACCGCACCACCACAACCCCCATCCTCTGCGCCTGTCCCCTCTGAGGCTATACCCCTCCCGTTGGGGGTTATCCCACCAAGCTGCGCATCCACCATCAGCCTCAGCGGACCCTGCTGCAGCGGCGGCCACAGTGACCGCATCACAACGGGTGGCGTAGTCGACACAAAAGAACTTTAGTAACATCTGTAAAGCTGCCACATAACACTGAGCTTGACGCCCTGGGCACGGGACCGGGTCACAGCCGCTCGGAGACTACAACCCCCCATCTGATCCGGTGCCGGGTATTCCCCTCAAAAAGGAATATGTCCCAGGGGGTGCGTCAGATACACCGCACCACCTGCATAGCGCACCAGCAGTAGGGAGGGATACACCGCACCACCTGCAAAGCGCACCAGCAGTAGGGATGGATACACCGCACCACCTGCATAGCGCACCAGCAGTACGGAGGATACACCGCACCATCTGCATAGCGCACCAGCAGTAGGGAGGATACACCGCACCACCTGCATAGCGCAACAGCAGTAGAGAGGGATACACCGCACCACCTGCATAGCACACCAGCAGTAGGAAGGGATACACCGCATCACCTGCATAGCGCACCAGCAGTTGGGAGGGATACACCGCACCACCTGCATAGCGCACCAGCAGTAGGGTTGGATACACCGCACCACCTGCATAGCGCACCAGCAGTAGGGAGGATACACCGCACCACCTGCATAGCGCACCAGCAGTAAGGAGGATACACCGCACCACCTGCATAGCGCACCAGCAGTAGGGAGGATAAACCGCACCACCTGCATAGCGCACCAGCAGTAGGAAGGCTACCCGCACCACCTGCATAGCGCACCAGCAGAAGGAAGGATAAATCGCACAACCTGCATAGCGCACCAGCAGTAAGGAGGGATACAACGCACCACCTGCATAGTGCAACAGCAGTAGAGAGGAAACACCGCACCACCTGCAAAGCGCACCAGCAGTAAGGAGGTTACACCGCACCACCTGCATAGCACACCAGCAGTAGGGAGGGATACACCGCAACACCTGCATAGCGCACCAGCAGTAGAGAGGGATACACCGCACCACCTGCATAGCACACCAGCAGTAGGAAGGGATACACCGCACCACCTGCATAGCACACCAGCAATAGGAAGGGATACACTGCACCACCTGCATAGCGCACCAGCAGTAGGGATGGATACACCGCACGACCTGCATAGCGCACCAGCAGTAGGGAGGATACACCGCACCATCTGCATAGCGCACCAGCAGTAGGAAGTTTACACCGCACCACCTGCATAGTGCAACAGCAGTAGAGAGGGATACACCGCACCACCTGCATAGCACACCAGCAGTAGAAAGGGATGCACCGCATCACCTGCATAGTGCACCAACAGTTGGGAGGGATACACCGCACCACCTGCATAGCGCACCAGCAGTAGGGTTGGATACACCGCACCACCTGCATAGCGCACCAGCAGTGGGGAGGATACACCGCACCACCTACATAGCGCACCAGCAGTAAGTAGGATACACCGCACCACCTGCATAGCACACCAGCAGTAGGAAGGGATACACCGCACCACCTGCATAGCGCACCAGCAGTAGGGAGGATACACCGCACCACCTGCATAGCGCACCAGCAGTAAGGAGGATACACCGCACCACCTGCATAGCGCACCAGCAGTAGGGAGGATAAACCGCACCACCTGCATAGCGCACCAGCAGTAGGAAGGCTACCCGCACCACCTGCATAGCGCACCAGCAGAAGGAAGGATAAATCGCACAACCTGCATAGCGCACCAGCAGTAAGGAGGGATACAACGCACCACCTGCATAGTGCAACAGCAGTAGAGAGGAAACACCGCACCACCTGCAAAGCGCACCAGCAGTAAGGAGGTTACACCGCACCACCTGCATAGCACACCAGCAGTAGGGAGGGATACACCGCAACACCTGCATAGCGCACCAGCAGTAGAGAGGGATACACCGCACCACCTGCATAGCACACCAGCAGTAGGAAGGGATACACCGCACCACCTGCATAGCACACCAGCAATAGGAAGGGATACACTGCACCACCTGCATAGCGCACCAGCAGTAGGGATGGATACACCGCACGACCTGCATAGCGCACCAGCAGTAGGGAGGATACACCGCACCATCTGCATAGCGCACCAGCAGTAGGAAGTTTACACCGCACCACCTGCATAGTGCAACAGCAGTAGAGAGGGATACACCGCACCACCTGCATAGCACACCAGCAGTAGAAAGGGATGCACCGCATCACCTGCATAGTGCACCAACAGTTGGGAGGGATACACCGCACCACCTGCATAGCGCACCAGCAGTAGGGTTGGATACACCGCACCACCTGCATAGCGCACCAGCAGTGGGGAGGATACACCGCACCACCTACATAGCGCACCAGCAGTAAGTAGGATACACCGCACCACCTGCATAGCACACCAGCAGTAGGAAGGGATACACCGCATCACCTGCATAGCGCACCAGCAGATGGGAGGGATACACCGCACCACCTGCATAGCGCACCAGCAGTAGGGTTGGATACACCGCACCACCTGCATAGCGCACCAGCAGTAGAGAGGATACACCGCACCACCTGCATAGTGCACCAGCAGTAAGGAGGATACACCGCACCACCTGCATAGCACACCAGCAGTAGGGAGGGATACACCGCACCACCTGCATAGCACACCAGCAGTAGGAAGGGATACACCGCACCACCTGCATAGCACACCAGCAATAGGAAGGGATACACTGCACCACCTGCATAGCGCACCAGCAGTAGGGAGGGATACAACGCACCACCTGCATAGCGCACCAGCAGTAGGGATGGATACAGTGCACGACCTGCATAGCGCACCAGCAGTAGGGAGGATACACCGCACCATCTGCATAGCGCACCAGCAGTAGGAAGGATACACCGCACCACCTGCATAGTGCAACAGCAGTAGAGAGGGATACACCGCACCACCTGCATAGCACACCAGCAGTAGAAAGGGATGCACCGCATCACCTGCATAGTGCACCAGCAGTTGGGAGGGATACACCGCACCACCTGCATAGCGCACCAGCAGTAGGGTTGGATACACCGCACCACCTGCATAGCGCACCAGCAGTAGGGTTGGATACACCGCACCACCTGCATAGCGCACCAGCAGTAAGGAGGATACACCGCACCACCTGCATAGCACACCAGCAGTAGGGAGGGATACACCGCACCACCTGCATAGCGCACCAGCAGTAGGGATGGATACACCGCACCACCTACATAGCGCACCAGCAGTAGGGAGGATACACCGCACCACCTGCATAGTGCAACAGCAGTAGAGAGGGATACACCGCACCACCTGCATAGCACACCAGCAGTAGGAAGGGATACACCGCATCACCTGCATAGCGCACCAGCAGTTGGGAGGGATACACCGCAGCACCTGCATAGCGCACCAGCAGTAGGGTTCGATACACCGCACCACCTGCATAGCGCACCAGCAGTAGAGAGGATATACCGCACCACCTGCATAGCGCACCAGCAGTAAGGAGGATACACCGCACCACCTGCATAGCACACCAGCAGTAGGGAGGGATACACCGCACCACCTGCATAGCACACCAGCAGTAGGAAGGGATACACCACACCACCTGCATAGCACACCAGCAACAGGAAGGGATACACTGCACCACCTGCATAGCGCACCAGCAGTAGGGAGGGATACACCGCACCAACTGCATAGCGCACCAGCAGTAGGGATGGATACAACGCACCGCCTCCATAACGCACAACCATAAGGGAGAGAAACACTGCACCACCTGCATAGCGCACCAGCAGTAGGGAGGGATACATCGCACCACCTGCATAGCACACCAGCAGTAGGAAGGGATACACCGCATCACCTGCATAGCGCACCAGCAGTAGGGTTGGATACACCGCACCACCTGCATAGCACACCAGCTGTAGGGAGGATACACCGCACCACCTGCATAGCGCACCAGCAGTAAGGAGGGATACACCGCACCACCTGCATAGCGCACCTGCAGGATGGAGGGATACACCGCACCACCTGCATAGCGCACCAGCAGTAGGGAGGTATGCACCGCACCACCTGTAAAGCGCACCAGCAGTAGGGAGGGATACACCGCACCACCTGCATAGCGCACCAGCAGTAGAGAGGATACACTGCACAACCTAAATAGCGCACCAGCAGTAGGGAGTATACACCGCACCACCCGCATAGCGCACCAGCAGTAGGAAGGGATACAGCACACCACCTGCATAGCGCACCAGCAGTAGGGAGGAATACACCGCACCACCTGCATAGCGCACCAGCAGTAGAGAGTATACACTACACCACCTGCATAGCGCACCAGCAGTAGAGAGGATACATCGTACCACCTGCATAGCGCACCAGAAGTAGGGAGGATACACTACACCACCTGCATAGCGCACCAGCAGTAGGGAGGATACATCGCACCATCTGCATAGCGCACCAGCAGTAGGGAGGATACACCGCACCATCTGCATAGTGCACCAGCAGTAGGGAGGATAAACCGCACCACCTGCACAGCGTACCAGCAGTAGGGAGGATAAACCGCACCACCTGCATAGCGCACCAGCAGTAGGGAGGATAAACCGCACCACCTGCATAGCGCACCAGCAGTAGGGAGGATATACCGCACCACCTGCATAGCGCACCAGCAGTAGGGAGGATAAACCGCACCACCTGCATAGTGCACCAGCAGTAAGGAGGATACACTGCACCACCAGCATAGCGCACCAGCAGTAGAAAGGTTACACCGCACTACCAGCATAGCGCACCAGCAGTAGGGAGGGATACACCGTGCCACCTGCATAGCGCACCAGCAGTAGGGTGGGATACACTGCACCACCTGCATAGCGCACCACCAGTAGGGAGGGACACACCACACCACCTGCATAGCACACCAGCAGTAGGGAGGGATACACCGCACCAAATGCATAGCGCACCATCAGCAGGGATGGATACACCGCACCACCGGCATAACGCACAAGCAGTAGGGAGGAATACACCACACCACCTGAATAGCGCACCAGCAGTAGGGAGGGATACATCGCACCACCTGCATAGCACACCAGCAGTAGGAAGGGATACACCGCATCACCTGCATAGCGCACCAGCAGTTGGGAGGGATACACCGCACCACCTGCATAGCGCACCAGCAGTAGGGTTGGATACACTGCACCACCTGCATAGCGCACCAGCAGTAGGGAGGATACATCGCACCACCTGCATAGCGCACCAGCAGTAGGGAGGAATACACCACACCACCTGAATAGCGCACAAGCAGTAGGGAGGGATACACCGCACCACCTGCATAGCGCACAACCATAAGGGAGAGAAACACTGCACCACCTGCATAGCGCACCAGCAGTAGGGAGGGATACATCGCACCACCTGCATAGCACACCAGCAGTAGGAAGGGATACACTGCATCACCTGCATAGAGCACCAGCAGTTGGGAGGGATACACCGCACCACCTGCATAGCGCACCAGCAGTAGGGTTGGATACCCCGCACCACCTGCATAGCGCACCAGCAGTAGGGAGGATACACCGCACCACCTGCATAGCGCACCAGCAGTTGGGAGGGATACACCGCACCACCTGCATAGCGCACCAGCAGTAGGGTTGGATACACTGCACCACCTGCATAGCGCACCAGCAGTAGGGAGGATACATCGCACCACCTGCATAGCGCACCAGCAGTAGGGAGGAATACACCACACCACCTGAATAGCGCACAAGCAGTAGGGAGGGATACACCGCACCACCTGCATAGCGCACAACCATAAGGGAGAGAAACACTGCACCACCTGCATAGCGCACCAGCAGTAGGGAGGGATACATCGCACCACCTGCATAGCACACCAGCAGTAGGAAGGGATACACTGCATCACCTGCATAGAGCACCAGCAGTTGGGAGGGATACACCGCACCACCTGCATAGCGCACCAGCAGTAGGGTTGGATACCCCGCACCACCTGCATAGCGCACCAGCAGTAGGGAGGATACATCGCACCACCTGCATAGCACACCAGCAGTAGGAAGGGATACACCGCATCACCTGCATAGCGCACCAGCAGTTGGGAGGGATACACCGCACCACCTGCATACCGCACCAGCAGTAGGGTTGGATACACTGCACCACCTGCATAGCGCACCAGCAGTAGGGAGGATACATCGCACCACCTGCATAGCGCACCAGCAGTAGGGAGGAATACACCACACCACCTGAATAGCGCACAAGCAGTAGGGAGGGATACACCGCACCACCTGCATAGCGCACAACCATAAGGGAGAGAAACACTGCACCACCTGCATAGCGCACCAGCAGTAGGGAGGGATACATCGCACCACCTGCACAGCACACCAGCAGTAGGAAGGGATACACTGCATCACCTGCATAGAGCACCAGCAGTTGGGAGGGATACACCGCACCACCTGCATAGCGCACCAGCAGTAGGGTTGGATACCCCGCACCACCTGCATAGCGCACCAGCAGTAGGGAGGATACACCGCACCACCTGCATAGCGCACCAGCAGTTGGGAGGGATACACCGCACCACCTGCATAGCGCACCAGCAGTAGGGTTGGATACACTGCACCACCTGCATAGCGCACCAGCAGTAGGGAGGATACATCGCACCACCTGCATAGCGCACCAGCAGTAGGGAGGAATACACCACACCACCTGAATAGCGCACAAGCAGTAGGGAGGGATACACCGCACCACCTGCATAGCGCACAACCATAAGGGAGAGAAACACTGCACCACCTGCATAGCGCACCAGCAGTAGGGAGGGATACATCGCACCACCTGCATAGCACACCAGCAGTAGGAAGGGATACACTGCATCACCTGCATAGAGCACCAGCAGTTGGGAGGGATACACCGCACCACCTGCATAGCGCACCAGCAGTAGGGTTGGATACCCCGCACCACCTGCATAGCGCACCAGCAGTAGGGAGGATACACCGCACCACCTGCATAGCGCACCAGCAGTAGGGAGGATACACCGCACCACCTGCATAGCGCACCAGCAGTAGGGAGGCTACAAGCACCACCTGCATAGCGCACCAGCAGAAGGAAGGATAAATCGCACAACCTGCATAGCGCACCAGCAGTAGGGAGGGATACAACGCACCACCTGCATAGTGCAACAGCAGTAGAGAGGATACACCGCACCACCTGCATAGCACACCAGCAGTAGGGAGGGATACACCGCACCACCTGCATAGCGCACCAGTAGTAGGGAGGGATACACCGCACCACCTGCATAGCACACCAGCAGCAGGGAGGAATACACCGCACCACCTGCGTAGCGCACCAGCAGTAGAGAGGGATACACCGCACCACCTGCATAGCGCACCAGCAGTAGGGAGGTATACTCCGCACCACCTGCAAAGCGCACCAGCAGTAGGGAGGGATACACCGCACCACCTGCATAGCGCACCAGCAGTAGAGAGGATACACCGCACAACCTGAATAGCGCACCAGCAGTAGGGAATAAACACTGCACCACCTGCATAGCGCACCAGCAGTATGGAGGGATACACCGCACCACCTGCATAGCGCACCAGCAGTAGAGAGGATACACTGCACCACCTGCATAGTGCACCAGCAGTAGGGAGGAATACACCGCACCACCTGAATAGCGCACCAGCAGTAGAGAGGATACACCTTACCACCTGCATAGCGCACCAGCAGTAGGGAGGATACATCTCACCATCTGCATAGCGCACCAGCAGTAAGGAGGATACACCGCACCACCTGCATAGCACACCAGCAGTAGGGAGGATACACCGCACCACCTGCATAGTGCACCAGCCGTAGAGAGGATACACCGCACCACCTGCTTAGCACACCAGCAGTAGGGAGGATAAACCGCACCACCTGCATAGCGCACCAGCAGTAAGGAGGATACACCGCACCACCTGCATAGCGCACCAGCAGTAGCGAGGATAAACCGCACCACCTGCATAGCGCACCAGCAGTAAGGAGGATAAACCGCACCACCAGCATAGCGCACCAGCAGAAGAAAGGTTACACCGCACAACCAGCATAGCGCACCAGCAGTAGGGAGGGATACATTGCACCACCTTCATAGCGCACTAGCAGTAGAGAGGGATACACCGCACCACCTGCATAGCGCACCAGCAGTAACATAGTAACATAGTTTGTAAAGCCGAATAAAGACTTGCGTCCATCAAGTTCGACCTGTTAGTTCTGTAATTGCTAAAGTTGATCCAGAGGAGGGCAAAACCCCAAATGATTTAGCCAATCTTCACCTGAGGAAAAATTCCCTCCCGACTCTGAAACCAGCAGTCAGAATAAATCCCTGTATCAACCTACTATTTTATTTTATTTTTAAGTATATGCTGAAATCTGCCTGGTATCTAGAAATGCACCCAGTCCCCGCTTGAACTGGTGTAGTGAATCCGACATTACCGTCTCCTCACTCAGTGAATTCCATATTCTCACTGCTTTTACCGTAAAGAACCCCTTCCTATGCTGGTGCTGAAACCTTTTCTCTTCCAGTCTTAGTGAATGCCCTCTTGTTACCGTAATATCCCTCCTTTTGAACAAATCCCGGGCAAGGTCTCTATACTGTCCCCTAACATATTTGTACACATTTATTATGTCCCCCCTCAACCTTCTCTTTTCCAGGCTGAATAGTCCTAGTTTTGCCAACCTCTCTGGGTATTGCAGTCCATCCATTCCCTTTATTAATTTTGTTGCTCTCCTTTGTACCTTTTCAAGCTCATTTATATCCTTTCTATATATTGGGGCCCATAACTGAGCGCAGTATTCCAAGTGTGGTCTGACCAGTGCTTTGGACAGTGGAAGAACAATGTTCTCCTCCTTTGCAGCTATACCTCTTCTGATACATCCCATTACCCTGTTTGCCCTTACAGCAGCGGCCTGACTTTGGGCACTCCAATTTAGTTTGCTATCAATCAAGATGCCCAAGTCCTTCTCCATCTCTGAATTCCCCAATGATTTCCCATTCAGTGAGTACTGGTGACTTCCATGTTTCCTTCCCATATGTATGACCTTACATTTCTCCTCGTTAAACCTCATTTGCCATTTAATGCTCCACCTACCCAGCTTATCCAAATCCCTCTGTAGGTCTGCACTGTCCTCTTTTGTATTAATTGTTTTACATAACTTTGTGTCATCTGCAAATATTGATATTTTACTATTTATCCCGTTGACTATGTCGTTAATAAAGATATTAAATAACATTGGGCCTAGTACAGACCCCTGTGGTACCCCACTAGTGACGCTTACCCAATCTGAGTATATTCCATTTATAACCACCCTCTGTCTTCTATCCCTTAGCCAGTTTGCTACCCACTTGCAGACATTTTCCCCCAGCCCCATCGTTCTCATTTTGTATACCAACCTATTATGTGGCACGCTATCGAACGCTTTTGAGAAGTCGAGATACACGACATCCACTGGTTCCCCCTGATCTACTCGAGAGCTAACCTCCTCGTAGAAGTCAATCAGGTTTGTTTGGCAGGAGCGATTCCTCATGAATCCATGTTGGTTCGGGATTAAAAGATTATTAGCATCAAGATGCTCCGTAATTGCCTCTTTAATGAAGCTTTCAAAAATTTTGCCCACAACGGACATCAGACTCACCAGCCGATAGTTTCCGGCGTCACTTTTCGCTCCCTTTTTGAATATTGGCACTACATTCGCCTGTCGCCAATCAAGTGGTACAGACCCAGTCTCAACAGAGTCCTTAAATATAAGATATAACGGTCTGTCTATCACATTACTTAGTTCCCTTAGTACCCGTGGGTGTATGCCATCAGGTCCTGGTGATTTGTTTATTTTAATGTTACTGAGGCGTTTCTGTACCCCAGCTTGGGTTAGATTTGTCATACTTAGTGGAGGATTAAGCTTGTCACTTCTCATTTCTCCTGTTAGTTCGATTTCCTTTGTGAAAGTTGTCGAAAAAAAATTATTTAATAGATTAGCTTTATCCTCATCTTTCTCTATGATTTTGCCTTCCTCACTTTTTATCGGTCCAATATTATCCGATTTAATCCTTTTACTATTTATATAAGTAAAGAACAGTTTGGGATTTGA
The DNA here is from genome assembly GCF_046119375.1 of Phyllobates terribilis. Classification (NCBI taxonomy): domain Eukaryota; kingdom Metazoa; phylum Chordata; class Amphibia; order Anura; family Dendrobatidae; genus Phyllobates; species Phyllobates terribilis. Next base: position 111,969,477 of record NW_027362773.1, read on the forward strand.
TCTACTTTCCCTAGCAATACGTCTCTCTGTTTCCTCCTTCGCTATTTTTATTTGTTTTTTACAGGTTCTCGTTTTTTCCTTGTAACACATTAGTGCTTCCTTACTGTTTTCCTGTTTTAATCTCTTGAATGCCTCTTTTTTGCTATTTAACGCCCCTTTTACGTTCTTATTCAACCATATTGGTTTCCTCTTATTTCTGGCCCTTTTATTCCCATACGGTATATACCTCTCGCACTGAGTATTCAGAATTCTTTTGAAGGTTTCCCATTTACTATTCGTATTCCTTTGATTAAGAACTTTGTCCCAGTCAATAAGTTGAAGGCTTTCTTTCAGCTCATCAAACTTCGCCCTCCTAAAGTTTAATGTTTTTGTTGTTCCCTTATTGATAACCCTACTGAAGGGCATTTTGAAGTCGATAATATTATGGTCGCTATTACCTAGGTGCCCCCCTATCTGTACCTCAGTTATTCTATCAGGCCTATTAGTCAATATTAAGTCCAACACGGCCTTCCCTCTCGTTGGTTCCTGCACTAGTTGGGAGAGATAATTATCCTTAATATTTGTCAAGAACCTTTTTCCTTTCTGAGATCTACAGGTTTCTGTTTCCCAGTCAATATCCGGGTAGTTGAAATCCCCCATTACAATCACTTCATTATGTTTTGCTACTTTGTCTATTTGTCCTAATAGCAGATTCTCATTCTCCTCTGTTATATTTGGTGGCTTATAGCAGACCCCCAGTAATATTTTATTATTATTTTTTGCCCCCTCTATCTCTACCCACATGGACTCGACCCCCTCTTCTCCATCTCCTATATCTTCCCTTAGTCTGGGTTTTAGACATGACTTTACATATAAGCAGACTCCTCCGCCTTTCCCCTGTTTCCGGTCCCTTCTAAATAAACTATAATCTAATAAATTTACCGCCCAGTCGTAGCTATCGTCTAGCCAAGTCTCTGTTATACCTACGATGTCATACCTCTCCTCCGATATAAGCGCCTGCAGCTCATCCGCCTTATTGGTCAGGCTTCTTGCGTTGGTCAGCATGCAAGATAAAACTTTGGGGTTATTTAGCATCCTATTCTTCTCTAACGATCTAACTGTACTATCCCCACCCCCCTCTCCACCCTCATTATATTCACTTCTCCCCTTCCCTCTTGCTTGCCTCACATCCCACCTATTTTCACATCCCACCTGCATAGCGCACCAGCAGTAGGGAGTATACACCGCACCACCTGCATAGTGCACCAGCAGTAAGGAGGGATGCACAGTGTAGCACCCTGAGGATTCGGCTGCTACAGGGGTATTGCACCTCAACCCAGAGGTGTGATATTCCACTCCCGGGTAAGGATGGAGTGTGGAACTGAGCTCAGAAAGCTGCATGCACTACACACATCCCATTTCCGAGGAACAGACCAACGGTACTCCCACTTAGAAATGTGCAGGTACGACCGAGTCTGTTCCTGGCTGGAGTGGGAGGGGGGTGGTACATCCCAGTAGTGTAGGGGCAGATAGGGGGAGCAGCCTGGGTAAAGTTAGGAGCTCATTGGGTGCTGGTCACCTGAGCTCACACATAGAGGGAGTATATAAGGTGGGCACCATCTTAGATCAGGGTCAGTCTGTCAGTCTTTGCAGAGCAGCCAGAGGAAGAGGAGCAGAGCAGCCCCAGAGAGAGAGAGAGGAGAAAGGAAGAAAGACCCAGAGGGGGTGAAAGAAAAGGACTCTGAGAACCCAAAGTCCATCACCGGGTGAAGAGTTGGCAAAAGGGTACCGGATCCCAAACTGGTGGGGGCTAAAGCACACCCTAGCCAGAGACCGGAGGCCGTGGGCAGGATCTGCCACGGCCACCCACCACATCTACCCAGAAGGCAAACCACATGTAGGGTCAGGGAACCCAAGGCCAAGGGTCTCCCAACAGAAGGCCCGAGGGAGCTGGACCTAGGTAGATCCCTGGTGGGGACGGCCAGAAGACAGGACAGGAAGGAGGGCTCAGGGTCACGCTCCGGACTTGCTTGGGGGTTGGCTGAATCCAGGACCTGGTGGACGCAGCACGGCTCGGGTGGTCACTTGAAGCTGGAGTGACCGGAACATCAGCAGTAAGTAAATACCCTAAACTGCACAACCCGACTCTGTCTTTAATTACCATCTATGCTGCACCACCACAACCCCCATCCTCTGCACCTGACCCCCTGAGGCTATACCCCACCCGTTGGGGGTTATACTATCAAAAGCTGCACCAACACCATCAGCCTCAGCGGACCCTGCTGCAGCGGCGGCCGTAGTGACCGCAATACAACGGGTGGCGTAGTCGACATAAAGAACTTTATAACATCTGTAGGACTGCCACATACTCTGAGCTTGACACCCTGGGCACGGACCGGGTCACAGCCACTCGGAGACTACAACCCCCATCTGATCCGGCTCCGGGTATTCCCCTAAAGAATATGGCCCAGGGGGCGCATCACATAGCACCACCTGCATAGTGCACCACCAGTAGGGAAGGACACACAGCACCACCTGCATAGTGCACCACCAGTAGGGAAGGACACACCACACCACCTGCATAGCGCACCAGCAGTAGGGAGGGATACACCGCACCACCTGCATAGCGCACCAGCAGCAGGGATAGATACACCGCACCACCTGCATAACGCACAAGCAGTAGGGAGGAATACACCGCACCACCTGAATAGCGCACAAGCAGTAGGGAGGGATACACCGCAACACCTGCATAGCGCACAACCATAAGGGAGAGAAACACTGCACCACCTGCATAGCGCACCAGCAGTAGGGGGGATACACCGCACCACCTGCATAGCGCACAACCAGTAGGGAGAGATACACCGCACCACTTGCATAGCGCACCAGTACTAGAGAGGGATACACCGCACCACCTGCATAGCGCAGCAGAAGTAGAGAGGGATATACCGCACCACCTGCATAGCGCACCAGCAGTAGGGAGGATACACCACACCACCTGCATAGCGCACCAGAAGTAGGGATGGATACACAGCACCACCTGCATAGCGCACCAGCAGTAGGGAGGATACACCGCACCATCTGCATAGCGCACCAGCAGTAGGGAGGGATACACCGCACCACTTGAATAGCACACAACCAGTAGGGAGAGATACACCGCACCACCGGCATAGCGCATCAGCAGTAGAGAGGGATACACCGCACCACCTGCATAGCGCACCAGCAGTAGGGAGGATACACCACACCACCTGCATAGCGCACCAGAAGTAGGGATGGATACACAACACCACCTGCATAGCGCAGCAGCAGTAGGGAGGATATACCGCACCATTTGCATAGCGCACCAGCAGTAGGGAGGGATACACCGCACCACTTGAATAGCACACAACCAGTAGGGAGAGATACACCGCACCACCTGCATAGCGCATCAGCAGTAGAGAGGGATACACCGCACCACCTGCATAGCGCACTAGCAGTAAGGAGGGATACACCACACCACTTGCATAGCACACCAGCAGTAGGGAGGATACTCCGCACCACTTGCATAGCGAACCAGCTGTAGGGAGGATACACTGCACCACCTGCATAGCACACCAGCAGTAAGGAGGATACACCGCACCACCTGCATTGTGCACCAGCAGTAGGGAGGATACACCGCACCACTTGCATAGCGAACCAGCAGTAGGGAGGATACACTGCACCACCTGCATAGCGCACCAGCAGTAAGGAGGATACACCGCACCACCTGCATAGTGCACCAGCAGTAGGGAGGATACACCGCACCACTTGAATAGCGCACCAGCAGTAGGGAGGGATACACAGCACCACCTGCATAGCGCAGCATCAGTAGGGAGGATATACCGCACCATTTGCATAGCGCACCAGCAGTAGGGAGGGATACACCGCACCACTTGAATAGCACACAACCAGTAGGGAGAGATACACCGCACCACCTGCATAGCGCACCAGCAGTAGAGAGGGATACACCGAACCACCTGCATAACGCACTAGCAGTAAGGAGGGATACACCGCACCACTTGCATAGCGCATCAGCAGTAGGGAGGATACTCCGCACCACTTGCATAGCGAACCAGCAGTAGGGAGGATACACTGCACCACCTGCATAGCGCACCAGCAGTAAGGAGGATACACCGCACCACCTGCATAGTGCACCAGCAGTAGGGAGGATACACCGCACCACTTGCATAGCGCACCAGCAGTAGGGAGGGATACACCGCACCATCTGCATAGCGCACCAGCAGTAGGGAGGATACACTGCACCACCTGTATAGCGCACCAGCAGTAAGCAGGATACACCGCACCACCGGCATATTGCACCAGCAGTAGGTAGGATACACCACACCACTTGCATAGCGCACCAGCAGTAGGGAGGATACACCGCACCACTTGCATAGCGCACCAGCAGTAGGGAGGGATACACCACACCATCTGCATAGCGCACCAGCAGTAGGGAGGATGCACTGCACCACCTGCATAGCGCACCAGCAGTAAGGAGGATACACCGCACCTCCTGCATCGTGCACCCGCAGTAGGGAGGATACACCGCACCACTTGCATAGCGCACCAGCAGTAGGGAGGGATATACCGCACCATCTGCATAGCGCACCAGCAGTAGGGAGGATACACCGCACCACTTGCATAGCGCACCAGCAGTAGGGAGGATACACTGCACCACCTGTATAGCGCACAAGCAGTAGGGAAGGACACACCACACCACCTGCATAGCGCACCAGCAGTAGGGAGGGATACACCGCACCTCCTGCATCGTGCACCCGCAGTAGGGAGGATACACCGCACCACTTGCATAGCGCACCAGCAGTAGGGAGGGATATACCGCACCATCTGCATAGCGCACCAGCAGTAGGGAGGATACACCGCACCTCCTGCATCGTGCACCCGCAGTAGGGAGGATACACCGCACCACTTGCAAAGCGCACCAGCAGTAGGGAGGGATACACCACACCATCTGCATAGCGCACCAGCAGTAGGGAGGATACACCGCACCACTTGCAGAGCGCACCAGCAGTAGGGAGGATACACTGCACCACCTGTATAGCGCACAAGCAGTAGGGAAGGACACACCACACCACCTGCATAGCGCACCAGCAGTAGGGAGGGATACACCGCACCATCTGCATAGCGCACCAGCAGTAGGGAGGATACACCGCACCACTTGCATAGCGCACCAGCAGTAGGGAGGATACACTGCACCACCTGTATAGCGCACAAGCAGTAGGGAAGGACACACCACACCACCTGCATAGCGCACCAGCAGTAGGGAGGGATACATTGCATCACCTTCATAGCGCACTAGTAGTAGAGGGGGATACACCGCACCACCTGCATAGCGCACCAGCAGTAGTAGTTATTCTTTTGGTTTTAATTATGACCCCAATGTTATGTATGTAAACATGCCGGTGGTTTCGGTTTCTACATATACAGTATATATATAGTACTGCTCCAGATGATTCCCAATGGAATGGCCACTATGTTAATTCGTCTCTATGCATTCCTTTCCATCTACATGAAATACTTACATATTAAATGAGGCTTCTAAACACAAGTCTAACAAGTTTAGCGTGTCATATGTGCCAACAATCATTCAGCAGCCAATATAACTTCGAAATTACAAGTAACATCCTTTCTATCCCAATATTGGAGATTTAGAAAGAGGGGGTTAAGAATTTTACAACCATAAAGATTTGCTAACTTATTTTTAGAACATCCTATTTTTTAGTTTCTCTTCATTTTCAAGATACTTGAAATATCTCAACAATGTTCCTGAATGGGAAATGATATTCTCGCATACCTAAAATGCAAATTCCTGCACACCGAGAACATAGAGATTCCTACAATTGCATCCAGTTGAGGTAGTTTCTTGAGCGAAACACGTGAGCGGTGCTAATCCCTCTTTTGTCCTTCTAGATTGGGACAATGTCAATCAATTTAAATAAAATGGATTAGCCCTTCAGGCTTACTGAGGATTTACTGTTGTCTGCAGACACTCATTATTGTGCCACTTTCCAGCCCTTCAGAGAACAAACTGCCTTCTGATACAGCCAAGTATTTCCCATTTTAACTCATCAGTCCAGAGCACCTTGTGCCATTTTTCTGCTCCCACGTTCATATGTTTTCATGCATAGTTGAGTCACTTTGCTTTATTTCTATGTGGAAGGTATGGCTTGTGGCTGAAATTCTTCCATGAAGACCACTTTTTTATTATTATTATTATTATTATTATTATTATTTATTTATATAGCACCATTGATTCCATGGTGCTGTACATAAGAAGGGGTTATATACCAAATACAGATATCACTTACAGTAAACAAACTAACAATGATAGACTGGTATGGGGGGGAAGTTGACCCTGCCCTTGTGGGCTTACATTCTAGAGGAATGGGGAATGAGACAGTAGGTTGGGGGGATTGCAGTAGGTCCGGTGTTGTTCATGGCAGGCAGTAACCTTGTTTGAAGAGATGGGTTTTCAGGTTCCGTCTGAAGGATCCAAATGTGGCAGATAATTGGACGTGTTGAGGCACCGAATTCCATAGGGTGGGAGATATTTGGGAGAAATCTTGGAGGCGATTGGGTGAGGAACGAATAAGTGTGGAGGAGAGAAGGAGGTCTTGGGAGGACCAGAGATTACATAAGGGAATGTATTGGGAGATTAGTTCAGAGATGTACAGAGGAGAGAGGTTATGGATGGCTTTGTAGGTCAGTGTTAGTAGTTCGAACTGGATACGCTGGGCAATTGGGAGCCAGTGGAGGGATTTGTAAAGGGGGGTAGCAGAGGAGTTGCAAGGCGAGAGATGAACAAGTTGCGCAGCAGAGTTAAGGATGGACTGGAGGGGTGCGAGAGTGTTAGCAGGGAGGCCACAGAGGAGGATGTTGCAGTAGTCGAGGCTGGAGATGATGAGGGCATGCACAAGCAGTTTAGTAGAGTGAGGGTTGAGGAAAGGACGGATTCTGGAAATATGTTTGAGCTGGAGGTGGCGAGAGCTTGGATGTGGGGTTTGAAGGACAGGGCAGAGACAAGGGTAAAGCCCCCGTCTCACATAGCGAGATCACTGCTGTGTCACGGTTTTGGTGACGAAACAGCGACCTCACCAGCGATGTCGCTATGTGTGACACTTTGCAGCGATCAGGCCCCTGCTGTGAGGTCGCTGATCGCTGCAAAGTGTCCTGGACCATTTTTTGGTCGTTGCCCTCCCGCTGGTCAGCACACATCGCTGTGTGTGACCAGCGGGAGCAGCGATCAGGCTGGTAACCATGATAAACATCGGGTTACTAGGGGCACACGCGCACTTAGTAACCCGCTGTTTATCATGGTTACGAGCCTGCTAAAGTGAGCGGTAACCTCCCGCTCACCATAGCAGAGTGGTAACCATGATAAACAACGGGTTACTAGGTGCGCGTGTGCCCCTAGTAACCTGATGTTTATCATGGTTACCAGCCTGCTCCTGCTTCAGCAGGCTGGTAACCAGGAGCAGGACATCGTGGAAAGATTCTTTCCACGATGTCGCTGCTCCCCTGATCGTTGGTGAGCCTGCCTGTTTGACAGCTCACCAGCGACCACATAGCGACGCAGCAACGATCCCTGACAGGTCGTATCATTGTTGGGATCGTTGCAGCGTCGCTAAGTGTGACGGGGCCTTTACTCCGAGGCAGCGGATTGCTGGTACAGGAGAAAGTGTGATGTCATTTATTGTAATAGAAAGATCTAGTGGGGAAGATATGCGAAATGGGGGAAAGATGATGAGTTCAGTTTTGTCCACATTGAGCTTGAGGCAGTGGGAGGAGAAGAAGGACGATATGGCTGATAGACATGCTGGGATTCTGGACAGCAGAGAGGTGACGTCTGGGCCAGAGAGGTAGATCTGGGTGTCATCAGTGTACAGATGGTACTGGAAGCCGTATGATTTTATGAGCTGTCCCAGGCAAAGGGTAAAGATTGAGAAGAGTAGGGGTCCTAGGACAAAGCCTTGAGGAACTCCAACAGAGAGGGGGCGTGGTGAGGAGGTAGTGTGGGAGTGGGAGACGCTAAATGTGCAGTTAGAAAGGTATGAGGAGATCCAAGACAGGGGAAGGTTTTTGACGCAAAGGAAGAGAGGATCTGTAGTAGGAGGCAGTGGTCAACTGTGTCAAAAGCAGATGACAGGTCAAGAAGAAGGAGTACAGAGAATTGTCTATTAACTTTGGCTGTAAGTAAGTGTAGCGCCCCGAGGGTTCGGCCGCTACAGGGGTATTGCACCTCAGACCAGAGGTGTGATATTCCACTCCCAGGTAAGGATGGAGTATGGACCAGGGCTCAGTTAGCTGCATACAGCACACACACCCCATTTCCGAGGGACAGCTCAACGGTGCTCCCACTAGACATAAGTGCAGGCACGACCGACTATGTCCCTGCCTGGAGTGGGGAGGGGGGGTGGAACACCCAGTGCTGTAGGAGCAGATAGGGGCTGGTTCCTGAGCGTAGGCAGGAGCCCATTGGTTGCTGGTCACCTGGGCTCATGGCTAGAGGGAGGTATAAAAGGTGGGCACCATCTTAGTTCGTTCAGTCAGTTCTGTCCAGAGAGGAGAAGACAGGTAGTAGAGGCTCTGTAGGAGCTCTATTCCAGAAGGGCCTAGTGAGAGGCCGAGGAGGAGGTGAAGGGGAGCTGAGATTTTTGGCTCATCTCAGCTCCAAGAGAAAGGAACAGAAAGAAACAGAAACAGAAAGGAACTGCAAAGAAAGAGAGAGAGAAACAGAAGGGCTCAGGAACAAGAAGGTGGAAGGGACCCTAAAAACCCACGAGAATCCAGGGTGAAGGGTCAGGCAGATTAAGGGTACCAGATCCCAAGTTGGTGGAGGAGAAACTACCCTCAGCCAAAGACCGGTCGTCGTGATCATCTATTGGTGCGACACCTCATCAAACCTGCTAGGAAGGCACCATATAGGACAGCGGAGGACGGGGCCCACGTTTAACCGCACGAGTCCGCGGCAGCTGGACAAAAGTGGGTCACTGGTGAGGCAGGCCAGAGAAAGGATTAAAGGGGGTCCTGTGCCATGCTCCTGAACTGCCTGGGAGTTGACCGAGCCCCTCACCTGGTGGACGCAGCACGGCTCGGGCGGTCACTGCCGACGGAAGTGACCCGGAACAAACGAACTGTGAGTAAAGACCCTGGACTGTAACTTGTTGTCCGTGTGCTCCTTCGCTCCTCCGGCACTACCGGTACTGGGATCTTCACCACCATCACTCCCACCATCCACTACACTGCCCTGGGGCCGCACTCTTCCCGTGGGGAGTCACACTACCCTAGCTGCACACCTCATCAGCCCCAGCGGTCTGCATGCAGCGGCGGTTCCAAATAACCGCAATCCACGGGTGGCGTAGTCGGACATTATCTGAAGCACGTAGCAGACTACCATTGGCCTGACCACCCTGAGTCGCGGGACCGGGCCGCCACTACTACTACTCCCAGCGTCTCCCTATCGCCCGGTTCCGCGTGCCCCACGGCCCAGGGGGCGAGTCAGCTTTGGCGTAGTCGGCAGGATTTCGTGCCCACTAACCACGGGTACTGCGCGCCTGAAAAGAGACTGTTTCGTTGTACTAAAGATGGCGCCCGCCCTAGAAGAACGAGCGCCATAATGTGCGTGCCAAAAGACCACAGGAGGCCGCCTCCCATCGTGGGCCGGGTCCCAGAATGGCGCCAAAGAGGAAGCCCGCCCCCAACAACCATGAGCACTGCTGTGGAAATGTCCGTCAACGTGGGTTGGCTGCCCCTGAGAGTGATTGTCAGCAGATGCCCCCAAGACCACCCCCCATGGGGGCGGATAGGAAAGAAAACTGCGGGGCAGGGGGTGGTCTGGATCAGTCCAGATAGACCGCACCCGGGGATGGACGCCCTGAGCAGCACCAGCCTCCTGGCCCGAAGCCTGCTGCAGGCCGAACCGCTCTGCAGCCTAGCAGAAGTCCTAGCGCAGCTCCCCAGAGACCCGGAGCGTGCGCAAGCTGCACTGGAGGACCTGGAGCGGAGGATGGTCCGGGCGCAGCGGAGTGCACTCACCGAGTGGAGAGAGGAACTGGCCCGGCAGGCCGAGACCCACCAGCGACAGGCCTCAGCCACACCCCGGGGTTTGCCTGCCTCTGAGGACGGCGCAAGAAGAGAGAGGACCGGAGGCGACGCCGCGGAGGGAGCCACGAGGACTGAGGCAAGTGAAGGGGACGTCACCACCCCAAGCCCAGCACCCGCAAGCCTGCCCCAGCCTCCCATCGTAGCACCAGAAGCCCCACTCACCGCACCTGTTGCCGCGCCGCCACTGCTCCCGGCTAGGCCTCAAGCGGCGAGCGCCGCGGCCACGCCCCGCCCAGCGCCACGCCCCTTGACCCCGGGCGCCGTAAAGCAGGAAGCATCATCGGCCCGGTCGCAAGGCCTGGATGACCCGGGCGCCATCGCCAAGCCTGCGCCCCTGTCCCGGATGGGACTGCCACCTAGCGCAGCCACAAGACCCCCGGCCTGGTCGCAAGGCCGAGTGCCCCCGGGCGCTGCTCCAAGATTAGGTCCCCCCACTATACCATCGCTGGGCGTGGACCTATTGGCACATCACACCGGTCCGGATGGACTGCCGCTGGAGTGGCCGGCTGAAGTGACCGGCAATCAGCCATGGAAAGCCCAGCCCCCGCGCGAGCCTCTGATACCGGCTCCTGAACCCGTCGAGGTCACCCTACCCCCACTGGAGGATGTCCAATTTGCGTGGGACCCCACCAGCGAGAACTTGATGGGGTTCTCTCAAGAGACCCGGGCAGACGCGGTCCGTCGTCTGGAGGCCTGTCATCAGCAACTGGCGACCTTTGAGCGGGAGCGACGAGAGAGGCGCGTCAGAGAGGAACGGCTCCAAGCCCAGAGTGCTGAACAAAAGCGCAAGGCCCGCCAAGACCCCCAAGCAGCCCGTGGTCCCCGAATCACCAGGACCATAGTCAAGTTCCACATGGAGAACGGCTGGGGCTTCATCAGGGGCCCAGAAACCGCAGGCGACGTCTTTGTGACCCGCAGGGACGTGGAGAGTCATCTACCGGAGGGACATCGTGGCCGTGACCTGTACCCTGGTGATGTGGTCGCCTTTACCCGCCACGTAGGTGCAAAAGGACCATACGCCCTACATGTCCATCGGCTCACCGAGGAGGAGCTACAATACCGCGGCTATGAGGAGAGCCAAGAGGACCCGGACAGGTCTGAAGAACCATATGAGGAGGAAGAAGGAGCATATGGAGGACACCGCTACTAGTAAGTAGCAAAGTACCTGTGTACATAGTTACCCGTCAGGGTATCAGAACTGTTTTTGGGACTGTTCCCGTCTTGAAAGTGTGGTCCCCGTTGGGACAAATATTGAACTGTTACCTGTGTGCCCCTCATCCCCTACCAGGCTGAGGACTGTGAACAGCCATTCCCTTCCCAAAACTGGCCGAGGACTGAGAGCGGTCAAATCCCTTGTATATAGTTGCGCTTCCTAAAGCGCCCCCTACTGGTTTTATACAAAAACCGCAACGTCTACCTCAAGATTTACTGGACTGTTGCACCTTTACCTGGTCGCAAGTTGCACCGCGGCCATGATCCAAGAATCCAAGAATGTGCTTTACTTAAAAATGTTTTACATGAGAAAGTTTAATATGGTGCTAGGTGATAATGCAAATGTTTTACAAGGTGTTTTATATGACAAAAGAGTTCCAGAGGCATTAGCAAAGTGTTTTATAATAGTGACAAGAAAAGAAAAGTGTTTCCCATATAGGGAATTGAACCGTATTACCTGTTTTCTGATGTGAAAAGTTATTGAAAAAGTTTTGCATGTCCTGTAATTATCTGTTTTTGCTCTGTTCCAGCCCGAGGACGTGCTGTGCTTTACCAGGGGGGAATGTAGCGCCCCGAGGGTTCGGCCGCTACAGGGGTATTGCACCTCAGACCAGAGGTGTGATATTCCACTCCCAGGTAAGGATGGAGTATGGACCAGGGCTCAGTTAGCTGCATACAGCACACACACCCCATTTCCGAGGGACAGCTCAACGGTGCTCCCACTAGACATAAGTGCAGGCACGACTGACTATGTCCCTGCCTGGAGTGGGGAGGGGGGGTGGAACACCCAGTGCTGTAGGAGCAGATAGGGGCTGGTTCCTGAGCGTAGGCAGGAGCCCATTGGTTGCTGGTCACCTGGGCTCATGGCTAGAGGGAGGTATAAAAGGTGGGCACCATCTTAGTTCGTTCAGTCAGTTCTGTCCAGAGAGGAGAAGACAGGGAGTAGAGGCTCTGTAGGAGCTCTACTCCAGAAGGGCCTAGTGAGAGGCCGAGGAGGAGGTGAAGGGGAGCTGAGATTTTTGGCTCATCTCAGCTCCAAGAGAAAGGAACAGAAAGAAACAGAAACAGAAAGGAACTGCAAAGAAAGAGAGAGAGAAACAGAAGGGCTCAGGAACAAGAAGGTGGAAGGGACCCTAAAAACCCACGAGAATCCAGGGTGAAGGGTCAGGCAGATTAAGGGTACCGGATCCCAAGTTGGTGGAGGAGAAACTACCCTCAGCCAAAGACCGGTCGTCGTGATCATCTATTGGTGCGACACCTCATCAAACCTGCTAGGAAGGCACCATATAGGACAGCGGAGGACGGGGCCCACGTTTAACCGCACGAGTCCGCGGCAGCTGGACAAAAGTGGGTCACTGGTGAGGCAGGCCAGAGAAAGGATTAAAGGGGGTCCTGTGTGTAGCACCCTGAGGATTCGGCTGCTACAGGGGTATTGCACCTCAACCCAGAGGTGTGATATTCCACTCCCGGGTAAGGATGGAGTGTGGAACTGAGCTCAGATAGACTGCATGCACTACATACATCCCATTCCAGAGGAGCAGGCCGACGGCACTCCCACTTAGAAATGTGCAGGTGCGACCGAGCCTGTTCCTGGCTGGAGTGGGAGGGGGGAGGAACATCCCATGTAGTGTAGGGGCAGATAGGGGGAGCAGTCTGGGTAGTGATAGGAGCTCATTGGGTGCTGGTCACCTGAGCTCACACATAGAGGGTGTATATAAGGTGGGCACCATCAAAGATCAGGGTCAGACGCAGAGAGGAAGTCAGATGCAGAGGACAAGCCTGCAGCAAGAGAGAGAAAGAAACAACAGCCCTGGAGAGAGAGTGGAGTGCAGAAAGACCCAGAGGGGGACAAAGAAGGGACCCAAGAACCCAAATAAGAACACCGGGTGAGGAGTCAGCAGAAGGGTACCGGAACCCAAGCTGGTGGGGGCAAAGACATTCCCCAGCCAGAGACCGGAGACCGTGGGCAGTGTCTGTCACGGTCACCCACTACATTCACCCTGAAGGCACACCACATGGAGGGTCAGGGAACCTTAGGCCAAAGGTTGCCCAACAGAAGGCCCGAGGGAGCTGGATTTAGGTGAATCACTGGTGGGGACGGCTGAAGAAAGGACAGAGGGAGAGCTCAGGGCCACGCTCCGGACTTGTTTGGGGGTTGGCTGGATCCAGGACCTGGTGGACGCAGCACGGCTCGGGAGGTCACTTGGAGCTAGAGTGACCAGGAACATCTGCAGTAAGTAAAGACCCTTAACTGCACAACCCGAGTCTGTCATCATTACCGGCTGCACCGCACCACCACAACCCCCATCCTCTGCGCCTGTCCCCTCTGAGGCTATACCCCTCCCGTTGGGGGTTATCCCACCAAGCTGCGCACCCACCATCAGCCTCAGCGGACCCTGCAGCAGCGGCGGCCACAGTGACCGCATCACAACGGGTGGCGTAGTCGACACAACGAACTTTAATAACATCAGTAAGGACTGCCACATAACACTGAGCTTGACGCCCTGGGCACGGGACCGGGTCACAGCCGCTCGGAGACTACAACCCCCCCCATCTGATCCGGTGCCGGGTATTCCCCTCAAAAAGGAATATGTCCCAGGGGGCGCGTCAACTTTGGCGTAGTCGGCAGGATTACGTGCCCGCAACACCCGGGTACTGCGTGCCTGAAGAAAAGTGCAAGTTTACCTCAGAAAGAAGACTCCTGCCGGTTCCGGAGGGTCCACGCCATCGGACTCCATCACCAGTCGTTTCCCGCCGATTGTCCGCCATTTCCAGCTTGTTCCCGCCATCTGCAGAGTTTCCCGCCACTGGGAAGCGATTCCCGCCAAAACCGCAGATTTCCCGCCTTGGAAGAGCAGCGGACGCCATTATGGGCGTGCCAAAGGAGAGCAAGAGGCCACCTCCCATCGTGGGCCGGGACAGAAAATGGCGCCAAAAGTGGAAACCGCCCCCACCAACAGAGACTGTGATGCTGGAGGTGTCTGTCAGCGTGAAAGAACTACCCCTGGAGCTGACAGTCACCGAGTTGCCCCGGGACCGCCCTCGAAGTAGGAGGAGACGAAAGAAAAGAGAAAAGATGGGTGTCGCTTGGAGCAGTCTAGAACGAGCGCACCCGGAGGCAAGGTGTCCAGAGCGAGAGCACCCGGAGTCGAGGAGAGAAAGAGTAGACCCGGGAATGGAGCGGCAGCAGAGCAGCACCGGCCCGCTGGCCAGGAGCCTGCTGGAGGAAGAAGGAGGAGAGCAGAGCAGCACCGACCCGATGGTCAGGAGCCTGCTGGAGTCAACAACCCCGCTAGGCTTAGCGGAGATCCTGGCGCAGCTTCCCCGAGACCGGGAGTGCGCGCGGAGTGCCCTGGAGGGCCTCGCGGGAAGGATGGCCCGAGTGCAGAGGGAGATCCTGGCGGAGTGGGGCCGGGAGATGGCCCAGCAAGCTGGAACCCGTCCACGGAGCCCGCTCCCTTGGAAGAAGACATCGACTGCCTCTGCGGATGACGCGGGAGGACCCAAGGCCGGAGACGGCGCAGAAGAGGGAGCGAGACGTATGGCAGCAGGTAAGGGGGACGCCTATACCCCATACCGGAAGACCGCTTACCTGCCCCAGCTCCCCGTCGCAGAGCCCGAAGGTCCCCCGGCCGTACCCGAGACCGCCATGACACCGCCACCGACTAGGCCCCGACCGGAAGCCGCCGTCGCGACCCCGGTGACGTCACGCGTCGTGACCCGGAGCGTGGCGAAGAAGGAGGAGCCTCCGGCCTGGTCGCAGGGCCTAGCGTTTCCGGGCGCCGCATCCCCAGCAGAGCCATCTACCTCCGCGGAGCCTCCGGCCTGGTCGCAAGGCCAGGTAGCCCAGGGCGCCGCCGTCCTAACAGTTCCATTTACCTTCCAGATGCCCCCGGCCTGGCCGCAAGGCCTGGGCAACCTGGGTGCCCCCACCATCGCGCCCGCACCCGCAACACCAAGGGTGCCATATCTGGGAGAGGACCCCTTCAGCCAGCTAACGTGGCCGGACGGGCGGCCTTTCATCTGGCCCAAAGAATTCTTGGAACTGGAGCGACAAAAGAAGTTGGGGCCCTTGTGTGAGCCCCTAATCCCGGCTCCGAAGCCCGTGACTCGGGTCTCGCCTCCACTCGAGGAAGCCCAGTTCGTGTGGGACCCCACGGGAGAAGATTTGATGGGGTTCACCGGAGAGACTCGGGCAGCTGCAGCAGAGCGTACCGAGTGTTGCCGTCAACAGCTGGCAGAGTTCAAGAGAGAGCGGGAGGAGAGGCGGGCCAGAGAGCAATGGGCCCAGACCCGCAGCGCGGAGCAAAAGAGTCGGACCAGAAGGAACCCCCGTGCAGCAGATCGTCCCCGTACCATCGGGACGGTAATAAAGTTTAATGCGCAGCATGGGTGGGGCTTCATAAAGGACCGGAACACCATGGGTGACGTCTTCGTTACCCGACGGGATGTCGAGTCTCACCTGCCAGAGGGTCACAAAGGCCGTGACCTCTACGTCGGTGACGAGGTAACGTTCACCCGGCACAAGTGTGCCAAGGGACCTTATGCCCTCCACGTGCACCGCCTGACGGAGGAGGAGTTGCGGTGTAGGGAGGAGGAGCCAGAAGACCCGGACGGGTTCAAGGCTAGAAGGTACTATGACTGAAATAGTACAAAGGACTGTATATAGTTACCTGTCGGGGTACCCAAGTAACCGTGGCTGCTTTAAAGTTTAGTCCCCGTTGGGACCAGTGAACAGTTTAACCCGTGTGTCCCCTACCCAAACCAGGCTGAGGACTGTGAGCAGCCATCCCTTTCCCTTTACCTGGCCGGGGACTGAGAACGGCCAAAATTTCCCTGTACATAGTTGCGCTTCCTAAGGCGCCCCCTACCGGTTTTATATGAGAAACTGTTTTTCAAAAGACTGTCGCACTTTACCTGGTCACGAGTTGCACGGTGACCAGAGGAGGAAGAAAGAAAAAGACGACGAGAAAGTTTTATATATCTATGTTTTATGTGTTTTATATGTTTATAAAAATTTGTATGTTTTGGTGTTTTATGTCTTGCAGCCCGAGGACGTGCTGTGATTTACCAGGGGGGAATGTAGCACCCTGAGGATTCGGCTGCTACAGGGGTATTGCACCTCAACCCAGAGGTGTGATATTCCACTCCCGGGTAAGGATGGAGTGTGGAACTGAGCTCAGATAGACTGCATGCACTACATACATCCCATTCCAGAGGAGCAGGCCGACGGCACTCCCACTTAGAAATGTGCAGGTGCGACCGAGCCTGTTCCTGGCTGGAGTGGGAGGGGGGAGGAACATCCCATGTAGTGTAGGGGCAGATAGGGGGAGCAGTCTGGGTAGTGATAGGAGCTCATTGGGTGCTGGTCACCTGAGCTCACACATAGAGGGTGTATATAAGGTGGGCACCATCAAAGATCAGGGTCAGACGCAGAGAGGAAGTCAGATGCAGAGGACAAGCCTGCAGCAAGAGAGAGAAAGAAACAACAGCCCTGGAGAGAGAGTGGAGTGCAGAAAGACCCAGAGGGGGACAAAGAAGGGACCCAAGAACCCAAATAAGAACACCGGGTGAGGAGTCAGCAGAAGGGTACCGGAACCCAAGCTGGTGGGGGCAAAGACATTCCCCAGCCAGAGACCGGAGACCGTGGGCAGTGTCTGTCACGGTCACCCACTACATTCACCCTGAAGGCACACCACATGGAGGGTCAGGGAACCTTAGGCCAAAGGTTGCCCAACAGAAGGCCCGAGGGAGCTGGATTTAGGTGAATCACTGGTGGGGACGGCTGAAGAAAGGACAGAGGGAGAGCTCAGGGCCACGCTCCGGACTTGTTTGGGGGTTGGCTGGATCCAGGACCTGGTGGACGCAGCACGGCTCGGGAGGTCACTTGGAGCTAGAGTGACCAGGAACATCTGCAGTAAGTAAAGACCCTTAACTGCACAACCCGAGTCTGTCATCATTACCGGCTGCACCGCACCACCACAACCCCCATCCTCTGCGCCTGTCCCCTCTGAGGCTATACCCCTCCCGTTGGGGGTTATCCCACCAAGCTGCGCACCCACCATCAGCCTCAGCGGACCCTGCAGCAGCGGCGGCCACAGTGACCGCATCACAACGGGTGGCGTAGTCGACACAACGAACTTTAATAACATCAGTAAGGACTGCCACATAACACTGAGCTTGACGCCCTGGGCACGGGACCGGGTCACAGCCGCTCGGAGACTACAACCCCCCCCATCTGATCCGGTGCCGGGTATTCCCCTCAAAAAGGAATATGTCCCAGGGGGCGCGTCATGTGCCATGCTCCTGAACTGCCTGGGAGTTGACCGAGCCCCTCACCTGGTGGACGCAGCACGGCTCGGGCGGTCACTGCCGACGGAAGTGACCTGGAACAAACGAACTGTGAGTAAAGACCCTGGACTGTAACTTGTTGTCCGTGTGCTCCTTCGCTCCTCCGGCACTACCGGTACTGGGACCTTCACCACCATCACTCCCACCATCCACTACACTGCCCTGGGGCCGCACTCTTCCCGTGGGGAGTCACACTACCCTAGCTGCACACCTCATCAGCCCCAGCGGTCTGCATGCAGCGGCGGTTCCTAATAACCGCAATCCACGGGTGGCGTAGTCGGACATTATCTGAAGCACGTAGCAGACTACCATTGGCCTGACCACCCTGAGCCGCGGGACCGGGCAACCACTACTACTACTCCCAGCGTCTCCCTATCGCCCGGTTCCGCGTGCCCCACGGCCCAGGGGGCGAGTCATAAGTCATTGGTGATTTTGGAAGGGCAGTTTCAGTGGAATGGTAGGGCGGAAGCCGGATTGTCGGTTGTCGAAGAGAGAGTTTGATATGAGTTTGGAGGCAAATTGGAGCAGCAATATGGGGTAGTAGATGGACAAGGCGGTTGGGTCGAGGGAGTAAGGTCTCTTTCCGTGATGTTGGGAAGGGAGGTTATGGGGGAAGGGCAATGGTCTGGAAAACAAAGGGGTTGTGGTGGTTGGACAGTAAAGACTTGCCTTGTTTAGTCAATCATTTTTTAATTGTGTGGCAAACTCCTCAGCAGAGATGACGGAGGTTGGAGGGGGCAGTGGAGGATGGAGGAGAGAGTTAAAAGTGTTGAATAGCTGTTTGGGATTGTAGGATAAGGAAGATACGAGGGTTGTGAAATAGGCCTGTTTAGCAGAGGTGAGGGCTGATTTGAATGTGAGTGTTGCTTGTTTGAATGCAGTGAAGTCATCTTGAGAATGTGTTTTCTTCCAACGCCGCCCCCAACCCTGGACGCTTGTCAAAGCTGTTTAGTGAGCTTGTTGTGTCAGGGTTGCCTATTGACTCGTCGCGCTCTGCCATGCACAAGAGGGGTGACCGAGTGAATAGCTGATGCGAGAGTGGCATTGCAGAATGCAGTGGACCACTGAGTAAGTTCAAAGGATGAAGTAGGCGACAGGAGTTTGGATGCTGTTGACTGGCGAGTGTCAGTGGGGATGTTGAAATCGACCATGATGATTGTGGGAATGTCAGCAGAGAGAAAGTAAAGAAACAAAGTGGAAAATTGTTCAATAAAGGCAGTCACCGGGCCTGGAGGTCGGTATATGACAGCCACTTGGAGGTTGGAGCGATAGTAGATGCGGACAGAGTGGACATCAAAAGAAGGGAGAATAAGGGAGGATAGAGGTGGGGTAGTGCTAAAGGTACAGTTGTTAGAGAGGAGAAGACCCACTCCTCCACCATGTCTGTAACCAGGGCGAGGAGTGCGGGTGAACTGCAAGCCACCGTAACACAGCGCAGCAGGGGAAGCTGTGTCGGAGGGTGTCAGCCATGTCTCTGTGATGCCCAGGAAGGAGAAATTGAGAGAGATAATGAGGTTGTGGACAAAATGGAGCTTTTTGCAGACAGCAGGCATTCCAGAGTGCACCAGAGAGAGGGAGCAGGGGGGTGGACGTCCGGGGCACAGGTTTTACGCAGGAGAGGTTGCGATAGTTTGCAGTTGGTTTGAAACAATAGGTGAGGGAATTGGTGGAAGGTCCAAGCTGTGGTGGTCCAGGATTAGGAGATATGTTGCCATCAGTGAGGAGAAGCAGAGAGAGGGAGAGCAGGTGGGAGAAGGAGAGTGTCCGGCTTGTTATGTTTTGGTAGGATAGATCTGAGGTTGAGGAGCAGGTCTGTAGAAAAGGTCAGGTGGGGAGGTAAGAGGGAAGGAGAGATGATGATTTGGTTAGAGGGAGTTGGGTTTTGGGGATAGCGAAGGAGAGTGAGGATTAGTGGGGCAAAAATAGTAAGGGCTTACATATTACATTCCCCCATCCTGGTATACGTTCCCCCATCCTGGTATATACTCCTCCATCCTGCCTGCACTGCTGTTGTTCAATACACAGAAAAAAAAAACAATAAATGCTCCTACTCACCTTTCCTCTGCTCCCCTGCAGTGCGTCATTGTCTTCCGAAGCAAGCAGCCAACTTCAGCATCCAAGCGACGGGGGCGTATGACATCACTGCCATGCGCCCAGTCACGTGCACACCGACGCCAGCTGCTGACCTCTGATTGGCCTGCAGCATGTATTGCGACTCAAGGACCCAGCAAGTTTGTGCGCTTCAATACACTCCAGTGCCATTTTGTTGAAGACACTGTGCCTGCAAATTTGCAAACACAGTGTTTTCAATAAAATGGCGCAGTAGTGCAGTATGCACACTCGCTGACTCCGGCGCCACACTTCGCAGGTGCCACAGACTTTGGACAGAAGGACACATCCACCGTTATATATAAGATATATATACACATATATATATACTGTACATCAAATTACACTATAATAGGATGCAGAGCTGGGACTAGCTGTGATTATTGAAAGGAGTGTGGGTAGAATTAAAGAAGTTCATTATGTCATCTTAATGTATGTTTCTTTTGAACATGGGTGGGCCTTGTGTTTAGAACTCATTTCATTCATTAATCATACTCAAGAATTTGTCTTGATATCTTGCCAGTATCCATGAAATACATAAAAAGCAAAACAATCCCACCCAAAAGAAAAGACTCTAATCTCCGCTCCGTGGAGCTTGCTGTACTTTGGTGCTAGTTTGGATTAGGGCAGGTGCAGACAGCTATACCAGGGCACGGGCATGTGCCAACTCTGCGCTGATCATAGTTACTTCCCTATGTTAAATATTAATTACAGATATTCATTTTATTCTGAATTCTGAATTCTGTACCATGTATTGCATAAGATTGCATCAGCCATCACATTTTTTTATAAGAATATTGTGATCTAGTCTGTGATCGATCGCATCTGATAAGAAGTCCTCGATAGAAAAAATATACGGAAATAAGTATTTTTTTTACACCCTATAAGCTATATAAGAGGATATACTCAGAATT
Source organism: Phyllobates terribilis (assembly GCF_046119375.1). Classification (NCBI taxonomy): domain Eukaryota; kingdom Metazoa; phylum Chordata; class Amphibia; order Anura; family Dendrobatidae; genus Phyllobates; species Phyllobates terribilis. Next base: position 111,990,179 of record NW_027362773.1, read on the forward strand.
GTCTGATACTGAAAAATCATTAGTTGTCTTCTGTGACATAGGTAGAAGAACACCCAAAAAGTTTTCTTTATCCTTCCACACATTACTGTTATCCCATCTCATTAAGACACATCAAAGGATAATGATGGTGGGATGCATACTTTACCTATTGTGATCATAGCAATGCTTAACCCAGACCACAGCAGCAAAATAAATATCTGAACTCCTTAAAAGAAGAAAAATAATACTATGAAAGATTAATAATAAAAAGTAACAATACAATCATAGTTACATAGGTTTAAAAAAGGAGGAAAAGGCTTGGGAAGTGCTCTGACACTCCCAGAGCACTTAAGCTCATTTACATAATGATTAAAACAGAATTTTTTCAGTAATGGAGAAACAAATTGCATAAGTAGAGGTTTAAAGGGAACCTGTTATGTAAAATAACACTATTAATCTGCAGATATAGGATTAACCTATGCACTGAGTGGTGACTGAAACCGTGTCAGTGCTGCCCCGTGATTGAAAGAACGACGCTGCCCGGGGGAATAAAGTTAATTTCCTCCTATCAGTGGGGCTCTCAGTGCCGGCTCTGCACGGTTGCAGTGTGCTATTGTGGCACCCTGCTACTACAGGTACCACAGGACCCAAAAGGGTGCATGGATGGACTTCTCCACAAGAGGCCCTCACTACAAACAGACACCTCCACCCTTCCACCTCAGACCACCAGAGGGAGCCCTGTTAGGGATATATATATATGGAGGGTGGAGTTATGCAGTTCAGTTCAGACAGAGAGGAAGTCTGAGAGCGTGCTGGCGCTGAGACCAGTGAAGGAGCAGCACGTCTGCTGCTGAGTTGAGGGCCCCGAGTGTGGCCGGAGGCAAAGAGGAGAGGAGAAAGGAGTTAAGGGGGCAGAGGAGCATCATAGGCTCACCCCAGAATACAAACCGGACACCGGGTCCACGCCTACAGGGTCCTCTACACCCAGTAGGGATTACCGGCATACCAAGAGGATTACAGATCCCTGATCGACCTGAAGCTAAACCCTTTACAGGACTAGGAACCACGAAGGCCCCAGCATCCAGGGATAGTGGTTGCCAGAGAAAGGTCCTACTACCAAGCGACAGGTGAGAGTACAACACAACACAGAAACTAGGCCGGCTGCAGGCTGGCCAGGAGCTTAGAGAGAGGGAGAAATGGACCAGGAGGCTTTATACCCGCTCACTGGGGAGAGTCCTGAAGTGCACCCTTCCTACCGAGTACCCTGGACCGTACCTGACATCTGCAACAGTAAAGGTACTGAAGTGAATCTCCTGTCTCTGTCAGTTACTCCTGCTGCGCCATCTCTTCTGCACTACAAAGCCCAGCATCACCATCTGCACCTACACTGCCCTGGGGCTGTGCTCTGCCCGTGGAGAGCCGCACCAACCCAGCTGCCCTAACACCTGCCCCAGAGGTCTGCAGCAGCGCTGGTACCCGTCACCAGAAACCACAGGTGGCGTCACGAGACAAAAACTGTTACTGACCAAAAAAAACCCTTTTTCAAGAGAGACCCCAGAGTAAACAAGGTAAAAGGCCCGGGTACAGAGTCCCCTATATCCCCCTGGGCGAGACACTCTCTTCCTGGCGTCCCGAACAGGATTTCGTGCCCGTTGCCACCATTTACTGTGTGCCGTAATTGAACTGTGTTTGTACTGTGGTGAACATCGCCGCCATTACCGCATCGCCGAGCGAGCGGGAAGAAGAGAGGCGTAACCGCGGGAACCAGAGAGGCGTGACTGTTGGTAGCGTGCGAAGCCCAGGCCCCGCCTCGCGCCTCGACGTCGAACCAGGAAGCGTCGGGTCCTGGAAGGAGACCGTTGTCAAGCGCACGCTCTGACGTCAGCCGTGAGGGAAACGCAAGGTCCTGGAAAAAGACCGTCGCCTGCGGAGCTGCGGCCTACCCGATCAAAAGTAAAGGAGGTAGGCTACGGTTCACTAGGGGGCGCAACCATGGCTGACGACCAGCAAAACGCCGGAGCGCCGGTTATCGCTCCTGATGCTCAACTCGCGCCCGGCGCTGCTCAGACCGGAGCAGCTGCCCCACCAGCAGGGGTCGCGATTCCAGTCATGCTCATGGCCCTGCCGTACATCCCCGGAGCAAAATTGCTTCCCCAGTATGATGGCAAACCAGACACCCTGTCTGGATTCAAAAGGAAAATATGCGGTGTATTAGACATGTACTCAATGACTGGTAAACAGAGAGCCGCTGTTGTGCTGGGACAATTGACTGGTGCCGCAGAGCGGGAAGCTGAAACCTGGCCAGCCGCGGACCAGGAATCAGTATCCATTATATTTAAGAGACTGCAAACTGTCTTTGAAAATCGCACTGAGACAGATCTTTGGATGAGGTTCTACCACTGTACCCAGAAACCTGAGGACATTATCCAGGACTATGCCTGGCGTCTACAAGAAGCCCTGCGGGCCCTGAAACAGGTTAGTCCAGCCAGCATACATGATGAGAACAAAATGCTGACAGAACAATTCATCCGGGGGTTAAGGTCCCAGGAGGAGAGCAGAACTGTACGGTGGTGGGCCTTAGATCATCCAAATGCCACCTTTGACACCCTGAAGGACATGGCTATTAAGGGCCTTCAGCCCCTGGAAACATCAGATACTGCTATCCAGCGCTACCAGGGTGGGGCCACCCCAATGGCCACAGCACTCACTGCCCCTTCATTAGCGGCTGAAACAAAGGTGCAAACAGTGCCCCCTAGCGAGCTGGACAGCCTGCGCTTTGAAGTGCGTCAGCTAAGTAAAACCCTGACCACTGTCCTGAGCGTCCTGCAGCTACAGGCGGAGCCTCAGCCGGAGGGAAGGATCCTACTCGCCGACAGTCCTGAGGATGTCCCCTGGATGAGGAGAAGAAGGAGTACAACGCCACCCCGTGGGAGAACCAACGACCAACGTCGCCCTCCAAGAGAATTCGTCTTCTACCGCTCCCACAAGGCAGGCCATACCACCCGGACCTGTCCTTTAAACGGGCAAACCCTGGGGCTGAGAGCCGACACCCAGGAGTAGACCAACCAGGCCCATCAAGCTGGTACCACCGGTTTGTAGGAGGAAGGCCTTTCCTGTCCATCGTGCTGGGTGGAATAGCAACACCTGCACTACTGGACACCGGGTCACAGGTAACCATCATATCTGACATCCTCTACAAAAGGTACTGGTCCCTAGATGAACTCCATCCGCCAGCCCCAAATCTCTCTGTGTATGCATCCAATGGCCTTCCTCTTAACCTAGTAGGGGTTAGCGACGTGACAGTGAAGGTGGGGAGAGCGGAACTAAAGGACCAAGGGCTGATTGTAGTGGAGTCTAACCCTGGTGATACAGACTTGTATATCATACTTGGTACAAATGTAGTTGGTAACTGTTTAGGAGAAGTGTTGTTCTTACTCCAGCAGATGGCTGACACTGTCAAACCGGAGCAGAGGAAGGTGCTCCAGAAGGAAATTCGAGCCCTCCTGCACCAGCAGCAGGTAAAACTAACGGGTGGTGAGATTGGTAATGTACGGGTGACAGACCCGATACCCATTGTGATTCCCCCAATGAGTGAAATGCTGATTTGGCGTAGGGCAGCAATAGGTCTCAGGGGACAGAACTACCAGGCGGTAGCGGAGCCCACTAGCTCAGAACACAGACCTACACTCCTAACTGCTAGAGGGGTAGTTGATGTACGCAATGGTAGGGTACCTGTATGTCTCCTAAATTGTGGGGAGGAGGAAGTTAAATTGCCACGATACCCCACTGTTGCCAGACTGTATACTGTGAATAATGCTGCCATACACACAGTGGAATCCTTGACCCCACCGGATACAGTGGAGGACAATGACTCCAAAGCCCAGCTGGAGGAATGGTGTCAACAGCTCCATCTTGGGACTGACGCCACTCCTGTCCATCAGAAATACGGTGTCTACAGAGTGGTTCAGGAATATGAACAAGTGTTTAGTAAACACCCACTTGATTTTGGAAAGGTTAAAAGGGTACAACACCACATACCCACCGGTAACCATCCACCCATATGGAGCGTTACAGACCCATACCACCAGCACATTACCAAAAAGCCAAAGAAATGTTGCATGACATGAAAAAGGCAGGGGTAGTAAGGGATAGCTGTAGCCCCTGGGCAGCTTCCCTGGTCTTGGTCAGAAAGAAGGACGGTAGCATGAGGATGTATGTAGATTACAGACAAATTAATAGGATAACACATAAAGATGCATACCCTTTTCCCCGTATAGAGGAACCCCTGGCTGCACTAAAATCTGCCAATTTTTTCTCTACATTGGATCTCACTAGCGGGTACTGGCAAGTCTCTGTTGCTGAGGAAGACCGGGAGAAGACAGCCTTCACCACCCCGATGGGATTATGCGAGTTCAACAACATGCCATTTGGACTCTGCAACGCACCCGGAACGTTCCAGAGGCTGATGGAGTGTTGCTTAGGACACCGGAACTTTGAGACAGTGCTGCTGTACCTGGATGACGTTATCGTGTACTCGAGGACGTATGAAGACCATCTGAAGCACCTGGCGGAGGTATTTGAAGCATTGTCCCAGTTTGGGATGAAACTAAAACCTTCCAAGTGCCACCTGCTCAAACAGAAGGTTCAGTACCTGGGACACATAGTCAGCTCAGAGGGAGTAGCACCAGACCCGGAGAAAGTCACTGCCATCCAGAAGTGGCCTGAACTGAGAAACATCAAGGAAGTACGTCAGTTTCTGGGACTGGTCGGGTACTACAGGAAGTTCATAAAGGATTACACCAAAAAGGCAGCACCTTTACAAAATCTCCTGGTAGGACAGTCCAAGAGAGGTAAAAATCCCCCATTCCAGTGGGGTAAGGAACAGGCTGAATCCTTTGCAGTAATGAAGGAAGTCCTAACTGGTGAAGAAATCCTGGCTTACCCTGACTACAGCCAGCCTTTCCTGTTGTACACCGATGCCAGCAACGAGGGACTGGGAGCTGTGTTGTCTCAGAAGCAAAACGGCAGAGAAAAGGTAATTGAGTATGCCAGTAGGAAGCTTTGCCCTACTGAGAGGAACCCGGAGAATTACAGTTCCTTCAAGCTGGAGTTCCTGGCCTTGGTCTGGGCTATCACTGAAAGATTCAAACATTACCTAGCCTCAACTAAATTCACAGCCTTTACCGACAATAATCCCTTGACACACCTGGAGATAGCCAGGTTGGGAGCCATGTAACAGAGTTGGGTAGCCAGACTGTTGAATTATCAGTTCACAATCAAGTACCGGGCAGGTCACAAGAATACCAATGCTGATGCCTTGTCAAGAATGCCCCACCGAGGATGAAGTGGATGATCTCGAAGAAATTGAACTACCTGCTTTCCACAGAAATGGAATGGTCCACGAGCAGCACACCTCCAGAAGATGTCATGGTAGGACGCCAAACCCTCTACCTCATCACAGCTGGAAGGAGACCCAGGACAGTGACCCAGTTGTCAGCCTCATCAAAAGACTGATAACCCAAGAAGGTTCTCACCTATAGAAGGATGCTCCTCCACAAGCCAAACACCTGTGGAATGAGAGAAGCCGGCTGTTCATCTACAGAGAGAAGCTGTGCAGAAGGTATGTCAACCCCAAGACCCATGAAATGGCAGATTGTTGTACCTAGGACAGATATCCAAATGGTGTTAGAGGCCTACCATGACCAAGCAGGTCACTTTGGCTGGAAGAATCTGGAAATCCTGCTGAAGAACCGGTTGTATTGAGTTGGAATGCGGAGTTCCATAGAAAGGTGGTGCCGGAATTGTGGACCCTGTAGCCTCAGAAGGAAAGACTACGGCAGCCAGAAAGCACCCTTGCAGTCCATTAAAACAACCCAACCCCTGGAGATTGTCGCTCTGGATCACGTCAAACTGTCACCCAGCAGATCAGGCTACTCCTATGCCCTGACCATGGTGGATCACTATTCCCGGTTCCTGGTGGTAGCCCCCGTCAAGAATCTGACAGCAGAAACTGCAGCAAGAATGTTTCAAGCCTACTTCTGCAGACCCCATGGATATCCGGACAAGGTGCTAACAGATCAAGGCCCTGCTTTTGAAGCTGAGCTTTTCAAGGAATTCTGTCACCTGTATGGATGCAAGAAGATCCGGACTACGCCATATCATCTGCAAACCAACGGTATGCGCGAGAAAATGAATAACATCGTTATAGACCTGCTAAAAACTCTACCTTTGGAAGAGAGGAACCAGTGGCCAGACAAGCTACCTGACCTAGTGGACCTGTATAACCACATACCCGTGAGTTCTACAAATTGTACCCCAGCGTACCTTACGAGGGCAAGACCTGGAAAATTGCCCATGGACCTGGAGCTCGGAGTGGTAGAACCTACTGCAGATATGTCCACTGAAGATTGGGACACAAGTCGGCAAGAGCAGTACAGGAAAGTACAGGCCTGTGTCGAAGACAGTCTAAACAAGGTGAGGGAAAGACAAGAAGAACAGTACAATAAGCATGCACCAGCAGAACCCTTGGCACCAGGAGAAATAGAGCTCAAGCGGAAAAGAAGAGGTCACAAGCTCGATGACCAGTGGGAAAGAGAGCCCTACACAGTGTTGAATTCCAAATTTGACAACACCAAAACCTGCCTGATCAGCAAGGATGGAGGTAAAACAACCGCAACAGTCTCAAGAGACCACTTGAAATTGTGCCCAGGTCTACTGAAGACACCGGAGGAAGAAGCACCTCTTGTAATACCGGAGAAACCCAAGGAAGATGTACTTCATACAGTTCTAGGAGACTTCCCTGCGGACTGGCCTCAACTTGATGGGAGCAGTTATTATACCAGTAATACACTTCTGTCAACCACCAGAAGAGCCTCCACCACAAGAAGAACCTGTGAGCGCCCTAGAAGAACCTGCTCAGGAACAGGAAGAGTCCCCAGTAAGAGGAGGATCACCCGTTGAGGCAGAGCCTGAAGGCCCAGTAATCAGTGCACTTGCCAGTCCCATAGAGAGATTGAGGCAGCTTTATAATCTACCAGCACGTACACCTGATAGGTTAACAGAGAGTGCATGCACAGACACCAGTATCACCCCAGTGCTACGAAGGTCCACACGCATCACACAAGGCCAAATCCCTGCCAGGTTTAGGGATTAAAATACAAAATGCCTAAATTGTAAATAGTTACCCAGTTGGGTATTGCCTACGTTATTTATTTATTGTGTGAACTGAAAATAATGTGTTCATTTAGTTACCCGTAAGGGTACAAAGACTTGTAGGCTGAGGACTGTGAGCAGCCAAAAACTTTCCTTGTAAATAGTTGCACTTATCAAAGTGCCCCTTACTTGTTGCATACAAGAAGACCACAGAACAAAAACCCGTTTGGCGTGGCAGAAGACGTGGTCCAGTTAGGCAGTTCAGTTCAGACAGAGAGGAAGTCTGAGAGCGTGCTGGCGCTGAGACCAGTGAAGGAGCAGCACGTCTGCTGCTGAGTTGAGGGCCCCGAGTGTGGCCGGAGGAAATAAGGAGAGGAGAAAGGAGTTAAGGGGGCAGAGGAGTATCACAGGCTCACCCCAGAATAGAAACCGGACACCGGGTCCGCGCCTACAGGGTCCTCTACACCCAATAGGGATTACCGGCATACCAGGAGGATTACAGATCCCTGGTCGACCTGAAGCTAAACCCTTTACAGGACTAGGAACCACGAAGGCCCCAGCGTCCAGGGATAGTGGTTGCCAGAGAAAGGTCCTACTACCAAGCGACAGGTGAGAGAACAACACAACACAGAAGCTAGGCCCAGTTGCAGGCTGGCCAGGAGCTTAGAGAGAGGGAGAAACGGACCAGGAGGCCTTATACCCGCTCACTGGGGAGAGTCCTGAAGTGCACCCTTCCTACCGAGTACCCTGGACCGTACCTGACATCTGCACCAGTAAAGGTACTGAAGTGAATCTCCTGTCTCTGTCAGTTACTTCTGCTGCGCCATCTCTTCTGCACTACAACGCCCAGCATCACCATCTGCACCTACATTGCCCTGGGGCTGTGCTCTGCCCCATCTGCACCAACCCAGCTGCCCTAACACCTGCCCCAGAGGTCTGCAGCAGCGCTGGTACCCGTTACCAGAAACCACAGGTGGCGTCACGAGACAAAAACTGTTACCGACCAAAAAAAAACCTTTTTCAAGAGAGACCCCAGAGTACGGACCCGGGAGCCGACTGCCGTGACATCTTAAACAAGGTAAAAGGCCCGGGTACCGAGTCCCCTATATTCCCCTGGGCGAGACACTATTAACAGGCAGATTAACCCTATATCTGCAAGTTAATAGTGTTATTTTACATGACAAGTTCCCTTTCAAAAAACTAAGGAAATAGAAGATCTTAAACTAAAATAATATGACAAAAAAGAAAAATCACAATCTAACATATCCCATATATAAAAGAAGGTTTCTTACCTCCACTAAATGTGACTCCCATGATTATATAACACCCTGAAATATACATTATTTGAAATGAAAACTTTTTCTTTTACAAATACCATAAACTGTTTTACACAAAATTATCTCCTATATTATATTTTTACTAAAAAAAAAAAGTTTATTTAAATTATAAGACTTATCCCTTAACTTTTGCTTGCCAAGCACAACCTGAGAGTTGCACAGAGCTGCAAAACAGTGACCACAGTAATCTAATTTACGACAAAGAGCAAAAGAAAAAACAATGGAATGTTCAGATTCTCGACTACAAACATCGAACTTCATAAGTAACAATTATGTGTCTTACCTTCAGTTCTTTCCTTCACTCCAAGAAATCAGAAGAAGGTTTTAATTATGATTCAGAAGATAAAAGAACAAACAGACAACACATGTTTCTCACCTATAGCCTGCAGCCTACGGTATGTACCGGATTAAGGATGCAGATGCTAACAGCCCTGAAGGTAAAAGTGGAGAAATAGCTATAATCTGCATGAAAAAAAAAATGTAATCTAACATGGATATCCAATGTACAAGTGTCTTTGGCAAAGTATGGAAACTTGTGGCATCACAGAACATTGCACTTTGTTCTTTAGCAAATTGTGCATTCACCATAAGTGGCCGTGTAATTATGTCACTGATGTTATTGCACATAGTTGGCCATGGTCGCATGTAGCCTTTGCATCAATACAGATCTGCAGTACATGGCCAGTCCATCTGTACAGTGACTGCACTCAAAAGTGTGACTATGCTGCACAAGCCTGGCGTCCGCACTCGGTGCTCCTGAGCAAGTGCCAGGGCCCTGATCCAGCGGGGGACCCACTCACCGTCGGGCGCTATGGGGCCTGTGAGCGGAGGAGTCCGATGACAGCGCCCGCGAGTGGCCTCCCCCGGGCGGAATACTGGCCCCCATATAAGGCCCTATACGGAATACTGGCCCCCATATAAGGCCCCATAAGAAATACTGGCCCCCATATAAGGCCCCATACGGAATACTGGCCCCCATATAAGGCTCCATGCGGAATACTGACCCCCATATAAGGCTCCATGCGGAATACTGGCCCCCATATAAGGCTCCATACAGAATACTGGCCCCCATATAAGGCTCCATACGGAATACTGGCCCCCATATAAGGCTCCATACGGAATACTGGCCCCCATATAAGGCCCCATACGGAATACTGGCCCCCATATAAGGCTCCATACGGAATACTGGCCCCCATATAAGGCTCCATACGGAATACTGGCCCCCATATAAGGCTCCATACGGAATACTGGCCCCCATATAAGGCTCCATACGGAATACTGGCCCCCATATAAGGCTCCATACGGAATACTGGCCCCCATATAAGGCTCCATACGGAATACTGGCCCCCATATAAGGCCCCATACGGAATACTGGCCCCCATATAAGGCTCCATGACGCGCCCCCTGGGACATATTCCTTTTTGAGGGGAATACCCGGCACCGGATCAGATGGGGGGGTTTGTAGTCTCCGAGCGGCTGTGACCCGGCCCGTGCCCAGGGCGTCAAGCTCAGTGTTATGTGGCAGTCCTACAGATGTTATTAAGAGTTCTTTTGTGTCGACTACGCCACCCGTTGTGATGCGGTCACTGTGGCCGCCGCTGCAGCAGGGTCCGCTGAGGCTGATGGTGGGTGCGCAGCTTGGTGGGATAACCCCCAACGGGAGGGGTATAGCCTCAGAGGGGACAGGCGCAGAGGATGGGGGTTGTGGTGGTGTAGTGCAGACGGCAGTGAAGACAGAGTCGGGTTGTGCAGTTAAGGGTGTTTACTTACTGCAGATGTTGTACTGGTCACTCCAGCTGCTAGTGACCACCCGAGCCGTGCTGCGTCCACCAGGTCCTGGATCCAGCCAACCCCCAAACAAGTCCGGAGCGTGGCCCTGAGCTCTCTTTCTGTCCCGTTCTCTGGCCGTCCCCACCAGTAATCCACCTAGGTCCAGCTCCCTCGGGCCTTCTGTTGGGACACCCTTGGCCCTGGGTTCCCTGACCCTTCATGTGGTGTGCCTTCGGGGTGGATGTGATGGGTGACCGTGGCAGACGCTGCCCACGGTCTCCGGTCTCTGGCTGGGGAATGTTTTTACCCCCACCAGCTTGGGTTCCGGTACCCTGATGCCGACTCTTCACCCGGTGCTTTGAGTTGGGATCTCAGAGTCCTTCTCTTCTGTGCTCTGGGTCTCTCTCTTTTCTCCTCTCTCACTCTGGGTCTTTGTCTTTCTTCTCTCCTCTGCTCCTGACTTGTTCTCTGCAGCTGACTGACTCTCTGCATCTGATCCTCTGCATCTGACCCTGATCTTAGTTGGTGCCCACCTTATATACACCCTCTATGTGTGAGCTCAGGTGACCAGCACCCAATGAGCTCCTATCTTTACCCAGGCTGCTCCCCCTATCTGCCCCTACACTACATGGGATGTACCACCCCCCTCCCACTCCAGCCAGGAACAGACTCGGTCGTACCTGCACATTTCTAAGTGGGAGTACCGTCGGTCTGCTCCTCGGAAATGGGATGTGTGTAGTGCATGCAGCCTACCGAGCTCAGTTCCACACTCCATCCTTACCCGGGAGTGGAATATCACACCTCTGGGTTGAGGTGCAATACTCCTGTAGCAGCCGAATCCTCAGGGCGCTACATTCCCCCCTGGTAAATCACAGCACGTCCTCGGGCTGTAAGACATAAATAACACCAAAACATACAAAATTTTTTTTTCATATAAACATAATAAAACATATAAAACATTATATATATAAAACTTTTCATATAAACATTCTCGTCGTCTCTTGTTTCAGGTTCCTCCTCCGGACACTGTGCAACGTGTGTCCGGGAAAAGTGCGACAGTCTCTTAGAAAAACTGGTTTTCCTATAAAACCGGTAGGGGGCGCTTTAGGAAGCGCAACTATATACAGGGGAAGTTGGCCGCTCTCAGTCCTCGGCCAGGTAGAGGGAAGGGAATGGCTGCTCACAGTCCTCAGCCTGTGGGATTAAGGGGTTAACGGGTAAACAGTTCACTCAGCTGGTCCCAACGGGGACTATATATATATATATATCAACAGTTTCTTTGGTACCCGGTCGGGTAACTATTTACATCACTTGCTCTGCCGCACTCAACGGCGTCTTCCTCCTGCTCTTTGCTTACAGCTGGTTGTTACTTCAGACCCGTCCGGGTCCTCTTGCTCCTCCTCCTCGCACCGCAACTCCTCCTCCGTCAGGCGGTGTACGTGGAGGGCATAAGGTCCCTTGGCACACTTGTGCCGGGTAAAGGTGACCTCATCTCCGATGTAGAGGTCACGACCCCTGTGCCCCTCCGGCAGATGGGACTCCACGTCTCTGCGCGTGACAAAGACGTCGCCGGGGGTGTTGTTGTCTCGAATGAAGCCCCACCCATGCTGCTGGTTGAACTTGATTACAGTCCCGGTGGTACGGGGACTGTGCGCTGCACGGGGGTCCCTCCTGGTCCGGCTCTTTTGCTCGGCGCTCCTTATTTGGGCCTGTTGTTCCCGGACCCGCCTCTCTCTCCGCTCCCTCGCAAACTCCTCGAGCTGTTGGCGGCAGCACTCCGCACGCTCTGCTGCAGCTGCCCTAGTTTCCTGAGTGAACCCCATTAGATCTTCTCCGGTGGGGTCCCACTCAAACTGTGTTTCCGCTAGCGGGGGCGAGATCCTTATTACGGGCTTCGGAGCCGGAATCAGGGGTGCACACATGGCCCCAACCCTCCTCTGGTGCTCCAGTTCGTAATACTTCTGGGGCCAGATGAAAGGCTGCCCGTCCGGCCACGTGTGCTGGGCAAACAAGTCCTCTCCCAGACGTGGCACCCTTGGTTTTACGGGTGCGGGCGCGGTGGTGGTGGCGCCCGGGTTGCCCAGGCCTTGCGGCCAGGCCTGGGGCACCTGGAAGGTGAAGGGCACCGTTAATACGGCGGCGCCCTGGGCTACCTGGCCTTGCGGCCAGGCCGGAGGCTCCGCGGAGGTAGGGGGCGCTGTTGGTGATGCGACGCCCGGGGGTACTAGGCCTTGCGACCAGGCTGGTGGTACTTCCTGCTTGGTCACGCTCGGGGTCGAGGCGTGTGACGTCACAGGGGTCGCGGCGGCGGCTTCCGGTTGGGGTCTAGTCTGCATCGGTGACATGGCGTTTTCGGGCACAGCAGGGGGACTTTCGGGCTCTGCGACGGGGAGCTGGGGCAGGTAAGCGGTGTCCTGGTTTGGGGTATAGACGTCCCCTTTACCTGCCTCCATGCGTTCGGCTCCCTCCTCGGCGCCGTCTCCGGCCTTGGGTCCTCCCGCGCCATCCTCAGAGGCGGTCTCCTTCCTCATCTCGGCTGGCGTGCTCCGGGTCTTGGTTTCAGCTTGCGTCTTGGTTTCAGCTTGCTGGGCCATCTCCCGGCTCCATTCCGCCAATATCTCGCGCTGTACCCGGGCCATCCTCCGTGCGAGGCCCTCCAGGGCAGTCTGCGCACACTCCCGGTCTCGGGGGAGCTGTGCAAGGACCTCCACTAGGCCTAGTGGGGTCGTGGTGTCCAGCAGGCTCCTGACCAACGGGTCGGTGCTGCTCTGCTCTTCTTCCAGCAGGCTCCTGGCCAGCGGGCCGGTGCTGCTCTGCTCTCTGGACATCTCCGGGTGAGCTTCTCTGCTACTCCTCTCCAGGCTTCCTGCCTCCGGGTGCGCTCGCTCCAGACTGCTCCAGGCGGCACCCATCTTTGTTCTCTCCTTTCGTCTCCTCCCACTTCGAGGGCGGTCCCGGGGCAACTCGGTGACTGTCAGCTCCAGGGGTAGTTCTTTCACGCTGACAGACACCTCCAGCATCACAGTCTCTGTTGGTGGGGGCGGTTTCCACTTTTGGCGCCATTTTCTGTCCTGGCCCACGATGGGAGGTGGCCTCTTGCCCTCCTTTGGCACGCCCATAATGGCGTCCGCTGCTCTTCCAAGGCGGGAAATCTGCGGTTTTGGCGGGAAGCGTCGCCCAGTGGCGGGAAACTCTGCAGATGGCGGGAACAAGTTGGAAATGGCGGACAATCGGCGGGAAACGACTGGTGATGGAGTCCGATGGCGTGGACCCTCCGGAACCGGCGGGAGACTTCTTTCTGAGGTAAACTTGCACTTTTCTTCAGGCACGCAGTACCCGGGTGTTGCGGGCACGTAATCCTGCCGACTACGCCAAAGTTGACGCGCCCCCTGGGACATATTCCTTTTTGAGGGGAATACCCGGCACCGGATCAGATGGGGGGGTTTGTAGTCTCCGAGCGGCTGTGACCCGGCCCGTGCCCAGGGCGTCAAGCTCAGTGTTATGTGGCAGTCCTACAGATGTTATTAAGAGTTCTTTTGTGTCGACTACGCCACCCGTTGTGATGCGGTCACTGTGGCCGCCGCTGCAGCAGGGTCCGCTGAGGCTGATGGTGGGTGCGCAGCTTGGTGGGATAACCCCCAACGGGAGGGGTATAGCCTCAGAGGGGACAGGCGCAGAGGATGGGGGTTGTGGTGGTGTAGTGCAGACGGCAGTGAAGACAGAGTCGGGTTGTGCAGTTAAGGGTGTTTACTTACTGCAGATGTTGTACTGGTCACTCCAGCTGCTAGTGACCACCCGAGCCGTGCTGCGTCCACCAGGTCCTGGATCCAGCCAACCCCCAAACAAGTCCGGAGCGTGGCCCTGAGCTCTCTTTCTGTCCCGTTCTCTGGCCGTCCCCACCAGTAATCCACCTAGGTCCAGCTCCCTCGGGCCTTCTGTTGGGACACCCTTGGCCCTGGGTTCCCTGACCCTTCATGTGGTGTGCCTTCGGGGTGGATGTGATGGGTGACCGTGGCAGACGCTGCCCACGGTCTCCGGTCTCTGGCTGGGGAATGTTTTTACCCCCACCAGCTTGGGTTCCGGTACCCTGATGCCGACTCTTCACCCGGTGCTTTGAGTTGGGATCTCAGAGTCCTTCTCTTCTGTGCTCTGGGTCTCTCTCTTTTCTCCTCTCTCACTCTGGGTCTTTGTCTTTCTTCTCTCCTCTGCTCCTGACTTGTTCTCTGCAGCTGACTGACTCTCTGCATCTGATCCTCTGCATCTGACCCTGATCTTAGTTGGTGCCCACCTTATATACACCCTCTATGTGTGAGCTCAGGTGACCAGCACCCAATGAGCTCCTATCTTTACCCAGGCTGCTCCCCCTATCTGCCCCTACACTACATGGGATGTACCACCCCCCTCCCACTCCAGCCAGGAACAGACTCGGTCGTACCTGCACATTTCTAAGTGGGAGTACCGTCGGTCTGCTCCTCGGAAATGGGATGTGTGTAGTGCATGCAGCCTACCGAGCTCAGTTCCACACTCCATCCTTACCCGGGAGTGGAATATCACACCTCTGGGTTGAGGTGCAATACTCCTGTAGCAGCCGAATCCTCAGGGCGCTACACTCCATATGGAATACTGGCCTCCATATAAGGCTCCATACGGAATACTGGCCCCCATATAAGGCTCCATACGGAATACTGGCCCCCATATAAGGCTCCAAACGGAATACTGGCCCCCATATAAGGCTCCATACGGAATACTGGCCCCCATATAAGGCTCCATACGGAATACTGGCCCCCATATAAGGCCCCATACGGAATACTGGCCCCCATATAAGGCTCCATATGGAATACTGGCCTCCATATAAGGCTCCATACGGAATACTGGCCCCCATATAAGGCTCCATACAGAATACTGGCCCCCATATAACACTCCATACAGGATACTGGTCCCCTTATAAAGCTCCATACAGGATACTGGCCCCCATATAACGCTCCATACAGGATACTGGTCCCCTTATAAAATTCCATACAGGATACTGGCCCCCATATAACGCTCCATACAGGATACCGGTCCCCTTATAACGCTCCATACAGGATACCGGTTCCCTTATAACGCTCCATACAGGATACTGGCCCCCATATAATGCTGCATGCAGGCTGTTACCCCCCGCATAATGCCCCATACAGGCTGTCCCCCCCTTATAATGCTCCATGCAGGCTGTTACCCCCCACATAATGCCCCATACAGGCCCCCCCCTTTTAATGCTCCATGCAGGCTGTTACCCCCCACATAATGCCCCATACAGGCTGCCCCCCCCTTATAATGCCCCATGCAGGCTGTTCCCCACCTTATAATGCCCCATGCAGGATGTCAACCCCCCTCTTTATAATGCCCCATGCAGGATGCCCCCCCTCTTTATAATGCCCCATGCAGGATGTCCCCCCCTCTCTTTATAATGCCTCATGCAGGATGCCCCCCCCCCATATAATGCCCATGCCTCCATACATTAAAAAAAAAAAATCAAATACTCACCTCCCTTCTCCTCACCTACTACCTGCAGCCCGCTGCCCGCTGCTCGGGTCCGAACTCCAGCGTTGTCGGCGTCTTCCCGCTCAGCGCTCCCTGTGACGGCTCAGGGGAGGGCGCGGTGTAAAGACGTCACCGCGCCCTCTGACCTGAGACGTCACAGGGAGCGCAGAGCAGGAAGACAGCTGATCTGCGGAGGCACGGGGAGAGGTAAGTATCTGGCTGCCGGGGCCCTGAGCAAGCGGCGAAGGGCGGGCGCTGACACCGCTCTCCTCCGCCCATAGCCCAGCGGGGTGCGCGACCGCCAGTGGGCCCCTCTGCCTGCTCAGGGCCCCGGCATTTGCCCGGGTGCGCCAGGTGCTGACGCCGGCCCTGGCCCCAGCCTGCATGGGGCATTATATGGGCCTAGCCTGCATCGGGCATTATATGGGTCCAGCCTGCATGGGGCATTATATGGGGGCCCAGCCTGCATGGGGCATTATATGGGGCCGAGCTTGCATGGAGCATTATATGAGGGCCAGTATTCTGTATGGAGCATTACATGGGGGCCAGTATTTTGTATGGAGCATTTTATGGGGGCCAGTATTCTGTATGGAGCATTATATGGGGTCCATTATTCTGTATGGAGCATTATATGGGGTCCATTATTCTGTATGGAGCATTATATGGGGTCCATTATTCTGTATGGAGCATTATATGGGGCTTATAATACTGTATGGAGGACTATGTGGTGTCCATTATACTGTATGGAGGACTATGTGGTGTCCATTATACTGTGTGGAGGACTATGTGGGCCCATTATTCTGTATGGAGGACTATGTGGTGTCCATTATACTGTATGGAGGACTATGTGGTGTACATTATACTGTGAGGAGGACTATGTGGGGCCATTATTCTGTATGGAGGACTATGTGGGGCCCATTATACTGTATGGAGGACTATGTGGGGCCCATTATACTGTATGGAGGACTATGTGAGGCCCATTATACTGTATGGAGGACTATGTGGTGTCCATTATACTGTATGGAGGACTATGTGGTGCCCATAATACTGTATAGAGGACTATGCGGGGCCCATTATACTGTATGGAGGACTATGTGGTGCCCATAATACTGTATGGAGGACTATGTGGGGCCCATTATACTAAATGGAGGACTATGTGGGGCCATTATTCTGCATGGAGGACTATGTGGGGCCCATTATACTGTATGGAGGACTATGTGGGGCCATTATTCTGTATGGGGGACTATGTGGGGCCCATTATACTGTATGGAGGACTATGTGGGGCCCATTATTCTGTATAGAGCACTATGTGGGGCCCACTATTCTGTATGGAGGACTATGTGGGCCATTATTCTGTATGGAGGACTATGTGGGGCCCATTATACTGTATGGAGGACTATGTGGGGCCATTATACTGTATGGAGGACTATGTGGTGTCCATTATACTGTATGGAGGACTATGTGGGGCCCATTATACTGTATAGAGGACTATGCGGGGCCCATTATACTGTATGGAGGACTATGTGGTGCCCATAACACTGTATGGAGGACTATACTGTCCGGTCTGCACTGTGCGCTGTGACGATTCGCCGGTTTCTGAGCTATTGTAGAATTTACAATAGATATCACTCATGTAATGTAAGAAGTGAAATCTTAGCATTGTACTATCCTTATATTTCTCTTCGGTATCTGTGCATCATGAATCGTGGTATGTGTTAAAGGGGCCCACTGAGACTCTTTCGCCCGGGGCCCACGAAAACCTGGAACCGGCCCTGACACTGCGCTTATGGCCCAGGGGAAAAATTACTTAAAGTGACTGTTCTGCGTTAGAATTCAAGTCGGCAGTCGCTCTATGTGACTGCAGACTTGTGAATCCTCACATCGTGTGCACTGCACATTGATAGGATTCTTAGGTGCCGGTGCCATGCGTGTAACCACAAGTATGCGATTTGCATAAATGCAGTCATGCTCTAACTAGACTTACACGGCCTGCAAGTGTATTGAGCGAGGCCGCACACGTCTAGTCAGAATGTGGCCGGAATTATGCAAATCACATACTAGCGCTCACATCTCCGCCCGCTTTCAGCGACGGCATCAGAGAATTCTCACAGCGTGCACTATGTGAGGATTCACAAGTCTGCAGTCACATAGAGTGACTGCAGACTTGCACCCCAAGTCTGGACAACCCCTTTAATCGTAGACAATCTTTTAACCTTACATTTGCAAAATGTATCCTTTCTTCTTCCACATTGTCACTCTGTCCGTGATGTCAAGCGCGTGTCTGGAAATCCCGCGCCTGTGCATTCCGCCTGCTGTCACTCCTCTCCAGTGTTCCACCCCTCTATGGGCATTGGCTTCATGTAGCTTCTGTGCAGGCAAGTCTGTAGTACTTCCGGTCGGAAGTTCTACAGGTATCCTAATCTTATCAAGCAAGATGAGCACTTTTCTACTTAAAGAGAATATGTCAGCAAGTTTTTGCTATGTAATCTGAGAGCAGCATGATATAGAGGCTGAGACCCTAATTCCAGCAATGTGTCACTTACTAGGCTGCTTGGTGCAGTTTTGATAAAATCCCTGTTTTCTCTGCTGGAGATGTAGCAGTTGTCAGAATGCTGAGCTTTATATAACCCTGCCCTCAACCCTGATTGGCAGTTTGCTAACAATCTAAATAGAAAACTGCCAATCAGTGTTGGGGGCGGGGTTATACTGATTAGCTGGTTTCCTGGTATGTGAAACCTAGTCCTGCAGTGCTAATCTCCTTGATAAAACACTGATTGTATTGAAACTTCAGCTAGCTGCTGAGCAAGTGACATATCACTGGAATTAGTGTCTCAGCCCCTACATCATGCTGCTCTCCGAATAAAAAAAAACAAAAACCTGCTGACAAATTCTTTTTAATATGACCACGTTTATTGCCTTTCACCGAACTACTTAACCTATGTAACCCCTTTTCTTTTTTTATTTTCATCCAGATTATGTTGGGGGGAAGAGAAGGATCTGTGCTGTTAAATTTCAACAGCTGATGCTTGTGTTTGCCAGAAATAAGTGTTCTCTGGCAGCGGTTCTCTCATAGAGGACAAAGGAGTATTTGATCGAGCATTCCTGCGCATGGTGGAGTCGGGAGAGAAAGCTGTTGATCAAGAAGACAGGAACGCTGTCGGCTGACTGTTATCCCATGTGTGTAGCCAGCTTTAGCCTATTTGAGCATCTATTGACACAATATGACGATATAAAAGACAAAAGACAGTAAAACAGTAATACAAAGGTACATTTATTTAATTAAAATAATTCTTTCATAGAGCACAATTTAGAAACTAGAATTCTTGTGTAATGGAGAAGATCATTTGGTATTTGTATTTCACATCACAAGAATAGCATTCAATCACATTGGTGTGAAGGATCTGATAAATGATGACTTGTGTCTAACAGTCTATACGTCATAGATACATTTTTGGCAAACAAACAATATTTAAAGCAGGAAGGGACATTTCTTTTTCCCATATGGGATTTACTTTTGTGCAGTCCGAGTTAAGACCCTTTTATGCGCTCCCAATTATCAGCCCATGTAAAAATACAGCCGGATACCCGACAAATGAGCAAAATAATCCTTTGTCATGGGATCAGATAGTTTATGCATCAATGGCATAAAAATCATAGTTGTCGGCAGCACAATGCCCATCTAAGTGGGGAGTGTTCTTCTGATGAAATTATGCTGTAGAGAGACAGAATGATTGTAGTAACAATTGTTCTCCCTTATACAGTTTTTGTTGGCCCATCTGAACGAGACCGTAAATGAGCATCGACTGACTTGTACAAAGTTGATCTATGCTTGTAAAAGGGCCAAAAATTTTAGGCAACCTATTTAGGAACAGGCACATGTGATAATTAAAGGACACTACTAATTTTTTGCATAAGATGTAGCAGTGCCCCCATAACAGTGACTGCAGGCACAATTACTAGATGATGTTACAATTAACACGCCTTCCTTATACATGACTGAGCTTCTATTCCTGTGCACTAGAGTGTAGTTTGTATATATATATATATATATATATATATATATATATGATCTAGTCCAGGGTTTACTGGGGGATTAACAGCAGCTGGGTTAGCTCAGCAGTGTGGAGTCTCTTGAGACTGGAGAAAGGCAGAGCTGCTGGTTAGTCTACACTGCAAAGAGAAGTATGCTGGAGACAACAAGAGGTGTTTGTTTGGTGAACACATTTAATACAAATGTGAGCTGCTGCTGGGAATATCGAGGTTGGTGACGCCTTCCTTATACATGACTGTGCTTCTTCTGTGCACTGGAGTGTAGTGTGTGTATAAATATATATATGATCTAGTCTGGGGTTTACAGGAGGGATTAACAGCAGCTGGGTTAGCCCAGCAGTGTGAAGTGTGTGGAGACTGGAGAAAGGCAGAGCTGCTGGTTAGTCTACTCTGCGAATAGAAGTGTGCAGGAGCCAACGAAAGGTGTTTGGTGAACACATTTAATAAAAATGTGAGCTGCAGCTAGGAATGTTGTGGTTGATGAGACCGCTACATTTATATTGTTTTATTCTGCCTGAAGAAAAGGACTGTTTATGTTATCCATTGATACTGAAGGAGCTGTAAAGCTAATGATGGACAATAAATTACATGCCATTTAGATGATAAAGCCCTGTGCTACATGGATCCAAGCGGCCACCCGAGAGCGTCAAACCCCTAAAATGTATAAACCTATCAGGGTATATGTCATACTTACATCACCTGTGGGGATTGAGTCACAGATGTTCTTATGTAATTTGCCAATGGTTATTTTACTAGAACCTACAGTGAAATTCACTCTGAAACATGAATCTATGAAGAATCAGTTTTCTTATTTCTGTGATGTTCTGTATTTCGTGGAGTTTTTTTTTGGAAGTGGATCCTCTCCAAAATTCTTTTCAAAAACTGCTTAAAAAAACTCTTTCAATTGTATGGGAAATCCATTTTGCTGTTCATATGAGAACTTTTTTGAGTTGTTTTCCTGAAGAGGTGGAAAAAATAAAGTGCATGTCACCTCTTTGAAGAGGATTCTGAAGGAAACGTCTCCAAATTAGGCTCTGTCCAATTAAAAGGATGTAAAGAACGCAACAGGTAAAAAAAAAACAATTCCAAAACTCTTCAAAAGGAGAACTTTTCCAAAAACTTCCCAAGCCAAAGGCCACATGGGGTATGGCGAGGAATTTTTGGAGCAGAAACACTCCAAATCTCAAAACCTTTAAGTTTCCACTTATTTTTTGTTCAGAAAAAAAAGTCACTGTGTGCACTTACCCAGAATCACGAGAATTTCATGAAGTGGTTTTGGCATAAAAAAAAATTGCGGTTTATGACCGCCTAAAAACTCTGTGTGCACATACTCTAATAATAGTGAATCCATCAGTAATTTATGACCAGATGAAAGTAGAACTTTGATGTGGTCATAAATCAGCTTAAAACAAAGTTCAAATGAAGAGAAGAATTATAATCTCTGCCACCAGAACAAGCTCACTGACAAATTCACTGTTAACTCATTCTGCAGTCCGCTATGTACTATACATAAACACAGGCTAATTTTTTTTTTTATTGAAACCCTAGCACAAAAAAGATTTCTAGCCAAAAGGTGTCTACATCCTTCAATTCAAATCCATACACACAGTTAGAAAACAAGGGTGCCCAACTTTTTTTTTAGCCAGAGGGACTCGAGGTCAGATGGAAATGCTTGAAGGAGTGGTCAATAATATTTCGACACAACAGGGAGAAATGATTACAACTTTTGTATTGTTTTTTTTTTTTTTTGCAGTCAAAAAGTTTTGATGAAAAACGTGCAACTTTTTGAGATTTTAAAACAAACTTTTTAAAAGTGGGCAGGGCTAGCTATACAAATAGTCCAACTGGTAATGGTGCCCGGGTAGGATGCCACTCCTTGGGACAAACAGAAAAGAAGACCTCACCCTTATGAATCTTCCTTTTAGGATTTGGAAATTGCAAACTTTTTAAAAAGTTGCAAAAACCTCACTCCAGTAGCGTGTGAAGTAGAAACTGAAGAAGGAGCTCTAGATGGAAAAGTTAGATTTATAGATGCATTTACCGTAATTGATATAATTTTGATAAATTTGGAGCATAAAAAAAGGCAACGCGGCAACAAACACAACTGACTTAAAACTTCCCGTTGTGATAAATTCTGCATGAATATTTCGCTTTCAGTTAAAGTTAATATACGAACTCCCAAATCCTTCAATTCTCATGTGTTCTATACAGTAAATGTATTAAATATTTTGCCTTAAAAATCCAATTTTACCAGATTAAATGACGGCAGCTTCTACTCCTTTCTAAGGATCCTTATATGAATTATTGCAAATTTACTAGAAACGCCGGTCACATTATCCTTAGCTATGAGCTTGAATCAACGAACATTATCAGCAATGTATCAAGCACTTTCCTAGTGAATCTTCTTAGCCTGCACTTAGTAGGAGAGGATACATGAATAATGTAAAATTGTAAAAACTAAATGCTAACATAAGTAAAGAAAAGTGATGACTGAAATGGCCAAATATTCTAATAATTCCCAAGGGGCACGTGAAAAGAACATTTAGATGATAAGTAATTCAGTAGTATTGAGTATTCCCTGCACTAGTCAGAATGCTACGACCAATGATTAAAGATCTCAATCTCTACGGTCCTGTTCACATCACTTTATACAACCTCTATTGGAGGTATACATTGAGCGGACTCTACATACTGTATACTTTCAATGAAAAACTACAACCTATTCCCCTATATAACAAAAAAATTGTGCACAGTCTTCGGTTAGTTGTGCAATCTCTTGTAGGGTAGTAGCCAAGAAAATACTTAAAAATAAAAGCAAAAATGGAGGCAAAACACAACGGGTCCAAGAGAAAAAAATGTGGCGTTTTGGGTACCCATCTAGGTGCAAGGTTTAAGTTTCCCAACCGAAACCTTTATCAAGCTTCAGTTGGGAAACTGCAACATTGCACCTAGATGGGTGCACGAAACGCCACAATTTTTCACTTGGACCCTTTGAGTGTTGCCCCCGTTTTTTGCATATTCCACTATATAGGTGTATAGTTGTATATGTTGCCCATGCAGTCCCTTACCCCTTTCTATAAAAACTCATTTCTGCACAGATTTAGGCCCTGTTCACACTGCTTTTATAAGTTTGGGGGTTCCATCTGAATCCTCGAAACATGAGATTCAGACAGAATCCCGTAGAAAGCAGTTATACAACTAGACTTCTAAGGCTATGTTCACACACATTGAGTTTTTCAGCGTATTTTGCTGCAGATTTTTGTGCAAATTTTCAGCTGAGCTTTTCCAGTAACAGCAAAGTCTACGAGAGACCGGAATTCTCTGTTCACACATCAAGTTTTTTTTTTTTCTGCATATTTTGTGCTTTGGTTGGGTTTTTGGAAAATAGAGCATGTCACTTCTTTCAGCGTTTTTTATCACCCATAGGAAGTAATGGGTGGAGAGAAAAGAAAACGCACCAAAAAACGCAGGCAATTTTTTTCAGCGTTTTTGATGGCAAAATAGAATGGGGTTCTTTTTCTTTCACATAACTTTATGTACATGCATAAATAGAGACAGAAGGAGAGTGAAAAAAAAATGCTGGAAAAACGCATCAAAAAAACGCATTAAAACCCTGCGTTTTTGAATCAGCTGATTTCCTGCCAGAGATCAGTTTTGCTGCAGATTTCTGACGTAAAAAAAAACACAACATGTGGGAACATAGCCTAAAAGTAAGGAATTGGGAATGGGGCTACTGACTCCAACATGTGGAAAGTCATTTAATGAGGATGTAATTAATTTCAACACCATGTTGGCGTCTTCTTTAAAGTCAGTCACCTCATTCCCACTTTTCTCACTTCTGGAAATAGTTATCTTTGGGATGGGTTCGGCGTTGCAGTTCAGTAATTTCGACTTAAATGGCAATACCACACAAGAGGCGCTGGTTTATGAATAAACAGCCATGATGTTCTAATTCGGCACAAAATGTTTAAAGACCAAACTTGATGGTTTTATTTTCGGCAGATCGCCATGATCCTCGCTTACTAAATCTAACTTGCTTTTTAGTATTTGTATATTATCTGATAATCTTTTTTTCTTACTAATGGTTAAGTTGCTTGAAAATGATAATTGATTAAATCCTGCACACGACGGATCTTCTCGTACGAGTGCTATCCATGGTTTTCACGGACAGCACTCGTACCAATGATAATCTATGGAGCTGTTCACATGTCCATCTTTTTCCTCAAATGTCCCCGGTCAGATATAATTTTTTATGATCTGATAATAAATAATGGTGCTAATGTAAAGTACAAAAAAGCGCTAGCAAACTGTAGGAATGTAACCTTTTGTATTTTCTTTATTAATAGGGTATATGTAAAATATGTTTTGCATTTTATTCATCTTCCTTGTTATATACATGATTGTGTTGTAAATGACAAAAAGCTTGTTTAATATAACTGAACTCGATTTAAAAAAAAAAAAAAAAAGAAATCTGGCATAAAACATTTTGAAAAGAAGCAAAATTTTTGCTCAATGAGAGGTTGCGCAGAAATGTTGCGCCTTTTTATGATTCAGGAGCCTCTGACTTCGCCCGGCCCACTCATCAAGACTGGCGTGAATAATGCCTGTGTAGATGAATTGGGGCCCTAGTGTGTGATCAACAAAGGTACTAATGCCTCTGCTGACGTATGTAGGCTGCAAATACACAGAGAAAGACAAGAATCACACGCACAAACAATGAAGTATAGTGTATTGTTGAACGGTCATAATTGAAGCCCTTACCCTGCATAACATTTAGGAGATAATTAGAAATCATTTGTGGTACAGTTAATTGAAACAATATTAATCCAATAGCCTTCTGTGCACTGCAAGAAAAAAAGATAGCAATATATATAAGTTATAGAAATAGTAACTGTGTTAGTGCTTATAATAAAAGAAAAGGTGTAATAGAACAAGGTGTAGTAGGACAAGGGGTAATAGGACAAGGGTAATAGGGCAAAGGGTAATAGGACAAGGAGTAATAGGACAAGGGGTAATAGGACAAGGTGTAGTCGGACAAGGGGCAATAGGACAAGGGGTAATAGGACAAGGTGTAAAAGACAAAGGGTAATAGGGCAAGGTGTAGTAGGACAAGGTGTAGTAGGACAAGGTGTAATAGGACAAGGGGTAATAGGACAAGGTGTAATAGGACAAGGGGTAATAGGACAAGGTGTAATAGGACAAGGGGTAATAGGACAAGGGGTAATAGGACAAGGGGTAATAGGACAAGGAGTAATAGGACAAGGTGTAAAAGACAAAGGGTAATAGGACAAGGTGTAGTAGGACAAGGTGTAGTAGGACAAGGTGTAATAGGACAAGGGGTAATAGGACAAGGAGTAATAGGACAAGGAGTAATAGGACAAGGGGTAATAGGACAAAGTGTAGTAGGACAAGGGGCAACAGGACAAGGGGTAATAGGACAAGGTGTAAAAGACAAAGGGTAATAGGACAAGGTGTAGTAGGACAAGGTGTAATAGGACAAGGGGTAATAGGACAAGGTGTAGTAGGACAAGGTGTAATAGGACAAGGGGTAATAGGACAAGGTGTAATAGGACAAGGGGTAATAGGACAAGGTGTAATATGACAAGGTTTAATAGGACAAGGTGTAATAGGCTATGAACATCTCGAACATAAAATAAATTTTTAGAAGTATTTACGTGCTTAACACCATCGGTTTGTAGCCTTAGTTGACGCAAATGTAGAAATGTAAAGTGACAAGTAATGGAACGTCTGGTCTGAGGTCAGTAAACAAGTGCCGAGAGACTAGGTGAAATAATTTAGAAGGGGCGATTCAGGTCTGAAATGTGTAAATAAGGGGGTCTAGTTTGGGATCTGTATTTAAGGTGGCTTTGAGACTGTATCTAATGCGAGTCTAACCAAAATTCTGTAGGTCTAGTCGGATCTCTATACTATTATTTAAAGCATCCAGTGTGTTATCATTGCAGGATGGGGCCTATGCAAAAACGTTGTGAGTCTCCCTGATGTCATTTCTCAAAAGTTGGGAAGTATTTGATATGCAGCCTAGGTGACTGGTTCCTCTGCTTCCATTTCCTCCTACAGCTTGTGTAAGTTCCCTCCCTGAAAACATCCGTGCTTTCCTCCCTCTCCACTCTCCAATTTGGCTTATACCTCTTCCTACCCTTCCCTGCTGCCATCTATAACACTGAGAGAAGGTAGAGTGGAGCAAAGAAGAAAAGATTCAGCAAGACAGTCAGCTATGTAAAACAGTTATGCAAACTCTACAGCAGCAAAATGGCGGGAAATTTTTGAACAATATTATCTAGAAAGTTGTTGAGCTTTGCATTTAGGCAGAAAATGAACATTAATGAAAAAAAAGACAGTGAAAATGTGAAGATAGCCATAATAATAATAATAATAATAATAATAATAATAAGTGAGTTAGAACATAGTACTATGCAGAAACCAATAGTGAGTGGTATAACATCAATATAGTTTATAGTCAGGTGTGCTCTAGGACCTAAAAAAGGTGCACAAAGCAACGCAAATACACCACTCCGATTCCAACATGAATTCCTTCCAAACAGACAGAAATCGGGGAATGCAGCTTTTCTGAGGATAAGGCAAGTAACATCAAAGATGACAGTATTGCAGCTGTATGACAGTATTACATGATGGTGAAGCAATAATACAGCCAATACGGATAAAACTGGCACCAGTGAAAAAAGTTAAAAGTAGAAATAAAATATTATCTCAGTAAAAAAAAAAAAATAATTATATATATATATATGTATGCAAATAAGAGCTAGGGATGCACCGCCTTATGTGTTCCGAACTCTCAAAACTCCTTAGTCACAGGAAATAGGACTATATGACCAGCCATGTTCCTGAGATTAAGGACTCCTGCAAGTTTGAAACGCCTGAATCGGTCATATGTATCTCTAGCTCTTTTATATACTGTATTTCTGAATGACAAGACGCACTGTTTAATAAGAAAAACTCTAAAAAGTGTGTGTGTCTTCTAATCCGGAGGCAGCTTCCTATGATAGAGGAGAATGATGACACTGCATCCTTCCCTATCACTTTAAACAACTGCCCTCTCTCCTTCTGCCCCACACTGATCTATGTGATCGGTGCATGGCAGGAGAGGAAGTTTGTTTCTATATGTGCATATGTAGCAGGGCTGAGTGTGTCTGTAAGTGATGAAGCAGAGCTGTGTGGGTCTATATATGCATATGTAGCAGAGCTGTGTGTATGTATATTTCCATATATAGCAGTGCTGTGTGTGTATGTATATGTTCATATGTAGCAGAGCTTTGTGTGTCTATATGTGCATATGTAGCAGAGCTGTGTGTGTCCATATGTGCATATATAGCAGAGCTGTGTGTATATGTTTTCATATGTAGCAGACCTGTATGTGTCTATATGTGCGTATGTAGCAAAGCTGTGTGTGTGTATATATATGTGCATATGTAGCAGAGCGTTGTGTGTATGTATATGTGCATATGTAGCAGAGCTTTGTGTCCATATGTGCATATGAAGCAGAGCTGTGTGTGTATAATACACACTGCAGACAAACACTAACAAAAGATCTATTAAATCCCTATTTTACCCAAGCGCATTACAATATGTGATAATGA
This sequence comes from Phyllobates terribilis, assembly GCF_046119375.1. Classification (NCBI taxonomy): domain Eukaryota; kingdom Metazoa; phylum Chordata; class Amphibia; order Anura; family Dendrobatidae; genus Phyllobates; species Phyllobates terribilis. Next base: position 112,017,603 of record NW_027362773.1, read on the forward strand.
CCCCTTTACTTTGCGCCGCCAGGGAAGTTTTAATTAATAGTTAATTTTTTTTTTCCTATTTTCTGCTGTCTAATCCTGGGATGCATTTTATAGTCCAAAATATACAGTATATATTTTGACTGCGATGGAAATAAAGAAATACTATTTTTAACTTTTTCAACTGGTGCCGGATTGCGTTTCCCTCCCCCACTATTTCGCCATTACTCAAAGAGACCGGCCTGGAGTACTCCGAGCATCGGTGAAAAATAAGTATTTCTCTACATAGCGGCGAGACAAAATTACTTTTATACGTGTTTTAGTCCACGACCGATGAACCAGAGCCATGTAAAGCTCCTCCTATTAGCCGTCATCCCAGGTAGTTCTTCTGATGAATAGGCATGATGACAGGATTATAATGTGACGCAGGCCTGACACCGCCATGCCGAGCCTACTAATCAGAATAGGAGCCATAATTATTTATTTTTTGTACACTGCCACAACCAAAGCAGCCGAGCTGCTACACAAAATGCCATTAGTTGCGATAGACTTCAGAGTTGCTGATGTGCTACTACGAAGGTCAGACCGGTCACAAATGCCCTTAAAGGGAACCGGTCGGGTCAAGATATTCCATGTAAAGCGGAGCAAGTTTAGCATCCAGAACGCTACGTCCTGCTCTTTTCCAGTCCTCAGGTGCAGCACGGAGAGATCACGGCTGTCCTCCAATTGTGGATTAATGTCCCCGCTAAGCGAGACGTCAATCCGCTGAGCAGTGGGAAGGATTGGAGAACAGCCGTGGACTCTCTGTGCTGCCCAGATCCCTCCACACTGCACCGATGACTGGGAAGGAGCAAGACATAGCGTAATTATAACATTTAGGAGAATCACCCGCGTAAAAAAAAATATAATGTTTTACACTTTCCCCTTAATTTTCATTTGCAATATTTGTACTTCAATCTGATTTGCAGTATTATATAATATAATATTAAAGATCTTTTCAGTAATTCTCTTTTCCCACAAACTTTATATAGAATGATGACGTAGACGCCTCCTTCCATAGCCGGAGAGATCACCTTAAAAATATATATATATATATATATCGAGCGTATAAGGATCACAAGAGAAGCCCTAGATTCTATCCGCCAGGGACCTTTCTATGTCCGCGTCTTCTTCGTCAGCACCCCTATATCCATCCCGGAAGACTCGAATAGGTTTGAGGGATCCAGAGATCAGGTCAGATTTTATTTCAGGGCTTCTTCATCTTCTGGGGAATGGTTTCCGGCAGGAGTCTCTGATGAAGATGCCACCTAAAACATAAAAAAGGTCAAAATAAAAAGTAACGTCATATTCCGTCTTCTGCATAAGAGACACACGTCGCATTGTAGCAGAGATAACTCTGTTTCCAGTACGTTAAATGTGTATTTCCATCTCCAAGATCCTATCCCAATATGTAGTAGATGTAACAATAATAATACTAGCAAATAACTCCAATTAGAAATGTAGTATAGTTCTTATGATTAGCTATGTCGCTTACCTCATGCAGGGCATTGCAGTAGCTTAGGTATCCATGGTTATGACCACTAAAAGCTGTCTAACTGTTACTATATGAGTGGACATAAACCATAGATACCCAAGCTACTGCAATGCCCTGCACATGGGGTGAGTGACATAGCAAATCAGAAGAACTATACTATATTTCTAATTGGAGGTATTTGCTAATATTATTATTACACCTACTGATTTGGTTGCATTTACCACGATGGGTACACGCAAATCCTTCTTAATTGCTGCTGTCAAATTAATTATAATAATGTGTGCACACAGTGAGAGAATCAAAACACTTGAATCTAGTCAGACCAAATGCAGAAGTTCTTCTAATTTATGGAGGAAGTACATAACATTTATAGCAAGTCTCTTGGAGTATTTCCAAGGGGGCGTAATCTTTAATACAATTGGTTAGCTGCAATTATTGCCTTTTATGATCACAAGCAGAATATAAAGTAAGTTCCTTAAAAGTCACATAGCATAGGTGTGGTACAGGAGGCCAGTGCCATTTTGGATATTTCCATATAATATTGATATCCATAACACTACTACATATTGGGATAGGATCTTGGAGATGGGAATACTCCTTTAAGGCCCCATACACATTCATCGAGGGAGATAACTGTCGGCTGAATGATTGTTAAGCCAACAGCTACAGTTGTGCTCAAAAGTTTACATACTCCGGCAGAATTTTTCCTTTCTTGGCCTTGTTTCAGAGAATATGAATGATAACAAAAAAACTTTTTCTCCCCTCATGGTTATTGGTTGGGTGAAGCCATTTATTGTCAAACTACAGTGTTTTCTCTTTTTAAATCTTAATGACAACCAAAAACATCCAAATGACCCTGATCAAAAGTTCACATACCCCAGTTCTTCATACCCTGTATTGCCCCCTCTAACATCAATGACAGCTTGAAGTCCTTTGTGGTAGTTTTGGATGAGGTTCTTTATTTTCTCAGATGGTAAAGCTGCCCATTCTTCTTGGCAAAAAGCCTCCAGTTCCTGTAAATTCCTGGGCTATCTAGCATGAACTGCGCACTTGAGATCTCCCCAGAGTGGCTCAATGATATTGAGGTCCGGAGACTGAGATGGCCACTCCAGAACCTTCACTTTGTTCTGCTGTAGCCAATGACAGGTCGACTTGGCCTTGAGTTTTGGATCGCTGTCATGTTGGAATGTCCAAGTAGGTCCCATGCGCAGATTCCAGGCTGATGAGTGCAAATTTGCGTCCAGTATTTGCTGATAACGTGCTGCATTCATCCTTTCTTCAACTTTTACCAAGTTTCCTGTGCCTTTGTAGCTCATACATCCCCAAAACATCAGCGATCCACCTCTGTGCTTAATTGTAGGAATGGTGATCCTTACATCATAGTCCTAAGTTCTGAATTTCAGCTGATGTTATTTATGGGTTTTTCTTTGCATCCCGAACAATTTTCCTTTCAGTTGTGGCCGAAATTTTTGTTGGTCTACCTGACCATGGTTTGGTTTTTACAGAGCGCCTGATTTTCCGTTTGCTAATCACAGTTTGAACGCTGCTGACTGGCATTATCAATTCCTTGGATATTTTTTTGTATCCCTTTCCTGTGTTATACAATTATACAATTTAACTACCTTTTCCCGTAAATCCGGTGACAATTCTTTGGCTTTCCCCATGACTCACAATCCAGAAACGTCTTTGGCTGGATTAAGGATGCAAGAGTCTGTCTGGATCCCAGAAACTCACTCAGCTTTTATGCACACACACTGATTACAAGCAAACAGGTCATAGGTGAGGATGTTACATTTAGTAGCCATTTAAACCTATTTGTGTCAAATTCTGTGCATGTTATCAGGTCAATATCACCAGGGTATGTGAACTTTTGATCAGGGTCATTTGGATGTTTTTGGTTGTCATCAAGACTTAAAAAGAGAAAACACAGTAGTTTAACAATAAATGGCTTCAACCAACCAATAACCATGAGTGGAGAAAAAGTTTTTTTGTTATCATTCATATTCTGTGAAACAAGGCCAAGAAAGGAAAAATTCTGCCCGGGTATGTAAACATTTGAGCACAACTGTATCTCTCCTGACTCCCCCATACACAGGAGCGCTTGGCTTATCTTATGCTCCTGTGTTCTCCAAGATAGGGCTTCTGCCAGACTCTTCTGGCGGCGGCTTATGTTCCGGAGTAAAAAAAAGGATCAGCCATAGGAAATCTAACATGCCAGGTCTTCCTTTGCCCCCAACATAATCTGTCGGAGAGTGTGTGCACAAGGTCCTACACAAGATCCTCTGACACAAATTTCAGACTCGAAACACGTGGTTTTACTATAAAGAGCAGCGGGACAGCAATGCAGTTTGTTGCCACTTTTTTCAAGTGTAAAAACTACATAGAAAAAAATGCATTGCACCCAGCCAAATCAGATCTCATACTATGCACTGATGAGTGGCAATACTCTGAAACACTGTGTCTGCAAATTGAGATTCTTATTGGGCTTTTATCCTAGGTCATATGGCAAGACTCATTAAAGGGTTGATAGTGACTTGTAGGATCGCTGCTTCCAACAGGTGGCGCTATAGAGTTCAAGTCCTCTTCCCCTCTGAAGAAGCAATTTGCATTGCAAAACCTTGGTAATTTGCAGTAACACTAGTCCTGTTTTCAAATGGTTTTTGTCTGTGGTCAAAATAGTCAAATGTAAATCTACCCTTGTAATGCTTTTGTAGAAATTAAAGCCTCATTCAAACATCAGTGATTTTTCCCCTGCAGAAAAAAAAAGAGTCCAATTTTCATCAGTATTTGGTCAGTGTTGACCATCAGAGTTTTATCAGTGATTTTCTCACATAAAAATAAATTAATTGCAAAGTTTCTCCCACCCATCACAATGTAAAAAAAGGAGAGTACACAGATGACAAACGGATGCGTGACGGCCTAAAGGCACAAGCTCACTACTTACCAAGACACCGGCACAGAAGCAGAACAAGCAGATAACAGCAACTACCAGAGCTAAAAAGATATATTCGAAGATCAGGATTCCAAAGGCAAATTTGTAAACGAGATCGTTACAGCGTCTTGGATTTTCTTGGTAAATTCTGAACACCCAGACGCTGCCTGAGAACAAAGAGCAAAAATGCATAAGAGGGAGAAATACAGCCCCTGGCAAAAATTATGGAATCGCTGGGCTCGGAGGATGTTCATTCAGTTGTTTAATGTTGTTGAAAAAAAGCATATCACAGACATGGCACAAAACTAAAGTCATTTCAAATGGCAACTTTATGGCTTTAAGAAACACTAAAAGAAATCAAGATTAAAAATGTGTTACTCAGTAAGGGTAATTTTTTTCAGAGGGGAAAAATTATGGAATCACTCAATTCTGAGGAAAAAATTATGGAATCATCCTGTAAATTTTCATTTCCAAAACTAACACCTGCATCAAATTAGATCTGCTTGTTAGTCTGCATCTAAAAAAGAGTGATCACACCTTGGAGAGCTGTTGCACCAAGTGGACTGACATGAATCGTGGCTCCAACACGAGCGATGTCAATTGAAACAAAGGAGAGGATTATCAAACTCTTAAAAGAAGGTAAATCATCACGCAATGTTGCAAAAGATGTTGGTTGTTCACATTCAGTTGTGTCTAAAATCTGGACCAAATACAAACAACATGGGAAGGTTGTTAAAGGCAAACATACTGGTAGACCAAGGAAGACATCAAAGCGTCAAGACCGGAAACTTAAAGCAATATGTCTCCAAAACAGGAAATGCACAACAAAACAAATGAGGAACGAATGGGAGGAAACTGGAGTCAATGTCTGTGACCAAACTGTAAGAAACCGCCTAAAGGAAATGGGATTTACATACAGAAAAGCTAAACATAAGCCATCATTAACACATAAACAGAAAAAAACAAGGTTACAATGGGCTAAGGAAAAGCATTCGTGGACTGTGGGCGACTGGATGAAAGTCATATTCAGTGATGAATCGCAAATCTGCATTGTGCAAGGTGATGATGCTGGAACTTTTGTTTGGTGCCGTTCCAATGAGATTTATATAGATGACTGCATGAAGAGAACATGCAAATTTCCACAGTTATTGATGATATGGGGCTGCATGTCAGGTAAAGACACTGGGGAGATGGCTGTCATTACATCTTCAATAAATGCCCAAGTTTACATTGATATTTTGGACAGTTTTATTATCCCATCAATTGAAAGGATGTTTGGGGATGATGACATCATTTTTCAAGATGATAATGCATCCTGCCATAGAGAAAAAACTGTGAAAACATTCCTTGAAAGAAGACACATAAGGTCAATGTCATGGCCTGCAAATAGTCCGGATCTCAATCCAATTAAAAATCTTTGGCGGAAGTTGAAGAAAATGGTCCATGACAAGGCTCCAACCTGCAAAGCTGATCTGGCAACAGCAATCAGAGAAAGTTGGAGCCAGATTGATGAAGAGTACTGTTTGTCACTCATTAAGTCCATGCCTCAGAGACTGCAAGCTGTTATTAAAGCCAGAGGTGGTGCAACAAAATACTAGTGATGTATTGGAGTGTTCTTTTGTGTGTTTGTTTTTCATGATTCCATATTTTTTTCCTCAGAATTGAGTGATTCCATAATTTTTTCCCTCTGCTTGGTCTGAAAAAAAATTACCCTTACTGAATACCACATTTTTAATCTTGATTTCTTTTAGTGTTTCTTAAAGCCCTAAAGTTGCCATTTGAAATGACTTTAGTTTTGTGCCATGTCTGTGATCTGCTTTTTTTCAACAACATTAAACAACTGAATGAACATCCTCCGAGCCCAGTGATTCCATAATTTTTGCCAGAGGTTGTATATATTCAAGGTGCTTTTATGAAACAACTGACAGTTCAAAACATACCAGACACAGACATATACATACCAGTAAAACAACAAATAAAGGGGTAAATGGCACATTGGAAACCACAGGCTTGTGTGGTGCACAGAGGTGTGAGAAACACGACTTCTCTACAGATTCTGGATGACATTAATTTGTACTAAAAGAACCTGTATACTGTTTTAGGTCTCCTTCATACGTCCGTATAAAACACGTACGCGAAAAAAAGTATCGGTGTCATCAGTGTTTTCCATCAGTGGGTCATCAGTTTTTTAGCATCCATGTGTTATGCACGTGTCCATTTTTACCATCCCCATGTCAGTGTTTTGCATCAGTTCTTCGCATCCGTGTGTCATCAGTGTCTTGCATCCGTGTATCATCAGTGCTTTGCATCCGTGTGTCATCAGTGTTTTGCATCCGTGTGTCATCAGTGTTTTGCATCCGTGTGTCATGAGTGTTTTGCATCCGAGTGTCATCAGTGTTTTGCATCCGTGTGTCATCAGTGTTTTGCATCCGTGTATCATCAGTGTTTTGTATCCGTGTGTCATCAGTGTTTTGCATCCGTGTATCATCAGTGTTTTGTATCCGTGTGTCATCAGTGTTTTGCATCAGTGTGTCATCAGTGTTTTGTATCCGTGTGTCATCAGTGTTTTGCATCCGTGTGTCATCAGTGTTTTGCATCCGTGTGTCATCAGTGTTTTGCATCCGTGTGTCATCAGTGTTTTGCATCAATGTGTCATCAGTGTTTTGCATCAGTGTGTCATCAGTGTTTTGCATCCGTGTGTCATCAGTGTTTTGCATCCGTGTGTCATTAGTGTCTTGCATCAGTGTGTCATCAGTGTTTTGCATCCGTGTGTCATCAGTGTTTTGCATCCGTGTGTCATCAGTGTTTTGCATCCGTGTGTCATCAGTGTTTTGCATCCGTGTGTCATCAGTGTTTTGCATCCGTGTGTCACCCGTGCTTTGCATCCGTGTGTCATCAGTGTTTTGCATCCGTGTGTCATCAGTGTTTTGCATCCGTGTGTCATCAGTGTTTTGCATCCGTGTGTCATCAGTGTTTTGCATCCGTGTGTCATCAGTGTTTTGCATCAGTGTGTCATCAGTGTTTTGCATCCGTGTGTCATCAGTGTTTTGCATCAGTGTGTCATCAGTGTTTTGCTTCCGTGTGTCATCAGTGTTTTGCATCCGTGTGTCATCAGTGTTTTGCATCAGTGTTTTGCATCCGTGTGTCATCAGTGTTTTGCATCCGTGTGTCATCAGTGTTTTGCATCCGTGTGTCATCAGTGTTTTGCATCCGTGTGTCATCAGTGTTTTGCATCCGTGTGTCATCAGTGTTTTGCATCCATGTATCATCAGTGCTTTGCATCCGTGTGTCATCAGTGTTTTGCATCCGTGTGTCATCAGTGTTTTGCATCCGTGTGTCATCAGTGTTTTGCATCCGTGTGTCATTAGTGTCTTGCATCAGTGTGTCATCAGTGTTTTGCATCCGTGTGTCATCAGTGTTTTGCATCCGTGTGTCATCAGTGTTTTGCATCCGTGTGTCATCAGTGTTTTGCATCCGTGTGTCATCAGTGTTTTGCATCCGTGTGTCATCAGTGTCTTGCATCAGTGTGTCATCAGTGTCTTGCATCAATGTGTCATCAGTGTTTTGCATCCGTGTGTCATCAGTGTTTTGCATCCGTGTGTCATCAGTGTCTTGCATCAGAGTGTCATCAGTGTTTTGCATCAGTGTGTCATCAGTGTTTTGCATCCGTGTATCATCAGTGTTTTGCATCAGTGTGTCATCAGTGTTTTGCATCCGTGTGTTATCATTTTTTTGCATCAGTGTGTCATCAGTGTTTTGCATCCGTGTGTCATCAGTGTTTTGCATCCGTGTGTCATCAGTGCTTTGCATCCGTGTGTCATCAGTGTTTTGCATCCGTGTGTCATCAGTGTTTTGCATCCGTGTGTCATCAGTGTTTTGCATCAGTGTGTCATCAGTGTTTTGCATCCGTGTATCATCAGTGTTTTGCATCAGTGTGTCATCAGTGTTTTGCATCCGTGTGTTATCATTTTTTTGCATCAGTGTGTCATCAGTGTTTTGCATCCGTGTGTCATCAGTGTTTTGCATCCGTGTGTCATCAGTGTTTTGCATCCGTGTGTCATCAGTGTTTTGCATCCGTGTGTCATCAGTGTTTTGCATCCGTGTGTCATCAGTGTTTTGCATCAGTGTGTCATCAGTGTTTTGCATCCGTGTGTCATCAGTGTTTTGCATCAGTGTGTCATCAGTGTTTTGCTTCCGTGTGTCATCAGTGTTTTGCATCCGTGTGTCATCAGTGTTTTGCATCAGTGTTTTGCATCCGTGTGTCATCAGTGTTTTGCATCCGTGTGTCATCAGTGTTTTGCATCCGTGTGTCATCAGTGTTTTGCATCCGTGTGTCATCAGTGTTTTGCATCCATGTATCATCAGTGCTTTGCATCCGTGTGTCATCAGTGTTTTGCATCCGTGTGTCATCAGTGTTTTGCATCCGTGTGTCATCAGTGTTTTGCATCCGTGTGTCATTAGTGTCTTGCATCAGTGTGTCATCAGTGTTTTGCATCCGTGTGTCATCAGTGTTTTGCATCCGTGTGTCATCAGTGTTTTGCATCCGTGTGTCATCAGTGTTTTGCATCCGTGTGTCATCAGTGTTTTGCATCCGTGTGTCATCAGTGTCTTGCATCAGTGTGTCATCAGTGTCTTGCATCAATGTGTCATCAGTGTTTTGCATCCGTGTGTCATCAGTGTTTTGCATCCGTGTGTCATCAGTGTCTTGCATCAGAGTGTCATCAGTGTTTTGCATCAGTGTGTCATCAGTGTTTTGCATCCGTGTATCATCAGTGTTTTGCATCAGTGTGTCATCAGTGTTTTGCATCCGTGTGTTATCATTTTTTTGCATCAGTGTGTCATCAGTGTTTTGCATCCGTGTGTCATCAGTGTTTTGCATCCGTGTGTCATCAGTGCTTTGCATCCGTGTGTCATCAGTGTTTTGCATCCGTGTGTCATCAGTGTTTTGCATCCGTGTGTCATCAGTGTTTTGCATCAGTGTGTCATCAGTGTTTTGCATCCGTGTGTCATCAGTGTTTCGCATCCGTGTGTCATCAGTGCTTTGCATCCGTGTGTCATCAGTGTTTTGCATCCGTGTGTCATCAGTGTTTTGCATCCGTGTGTCATCAGTGTTTTGCATCAGTGTGTCATCAGTGTTTTGCATCCGTGTGTCATCAGTGTCTTGCATCAGTGTGTCATCAGTGTTTTGCATCAATGTGTCATCAGTGTTTTGCATCCGTGTGTCATCAGTGTTTTGCATTCGTGTGTCATCAGTGTCTTGCATCAGTGTGTCATCAGTGTTTTGCATCCGTGTGTCATCAGTGTTTTGCATCAGTGTGTCATCAGTGTTTTGCATCAGTGTGTCATCAGTGTTTTGCATCAGTGTGTCATCAGTGTTTTGCATCTGTGTATCATCAGTGCTTTGCATCCGTGTGTCATCAGTGTTTCGCATCCGTGTGTCATCAGTGTTTTGCATCCGTGTGTCATCAGTGTTTTGCATCCGTGTGTCATCAGTGTCTTGCATCAGTGTGTCATCAGTGTTTTGCATCAATGTGTCATCAGTGTTTTGCATCAGTGTGTCATCAGTGTATTGCATCAGTGTGTCATTGGAGTGTCCGTTTTTACCATCCGTGTTTTGCATCAGATTTTTGCATGTGTGTGTCACCCGTGCGACTAGTTTTTACCATCCGTGTGTCATCCATGTTTTGCATCAGTGTTTTGCATCAGTGTGTCATCAGTGTTTTGCATACATGTGTCATCAGTGTTTTGCATCCATGTATCATCAGTGTTTTGCATCAGTGTGTCATCAGTGTCTTGCATCAGTGTGTCATCAGTGTTTTGCATCCGTGTGTCATCAGTGTTTTGTATCCGTGTGTCATCAGTGTTTTGTATCCGTGTGTCATCAGTGTTTTGTATCCGTGTGTCATCAGTGTTTTGCATCCGTGTGTCATCAGTGTTTTGTATCCGTGTGTCATCAGTGTTTTGTATCCGTGTGTCATCAGTGTTTTGTATCCGTGTGTCATCAGTGTTTTGCATCCGTGTGTCATCAGTGTTTTGCATCCGTGTGTCATCAGTGTTTTGCATCCGTGTGTCATCAGTGTTTTGCATCCGTGTGTCATCAGTGTTTTGCATCCGTGTGTCATCAGTGTTTTGCATCCGTGTGTCATCAGTGTTTTGTATTCGTGTGTCATCAGTGTTTTGCATCCGTGTGTCGTCAGTGTTTTGCATCCGTGTGTCATCAGTGTTTTGTATCCGTATGTCATCAGTGCTTTGCATCCGTGTGTCATCAGTGTTTTGCATCCGTGTGTCATCAGTGTTTTGCATCCGTGTGTCATCAGTGTTTTGCATCAGTGTTTTGCATCCGTGTGTCATCAGTGTTTTGCATCCGTGTGTCATCAGTGTTTTGCATCCGTGTGTCATCAGTGTTTTGCATCCGTGTGTCATCAGTGTTTTGCATCCGTGTGTCATCAGTGTTTTGCATCCGTGTATCATCAGTGCTTTGCATCCGTGTGTCATCAGTGTTTTGCATCCGTGTGACATCAGTGTTTTGCATCCGTGTGTCATTAGTGTCTTGCATCAGTGTGTCATCAGTGTTTTGCATCCGTGTGTCATCAGTGTTTTGCATCCGTGTGTCATCAGTGTTTTGCATCCGTGTGTCATCAGTGTTTTGCATCCGTGTGTCATCAGTGTTTTGCATCCGTGTGTCATCAGTGTTTTGCATCCGTGTGTCATCAGTGTCTTGCATCAGTGTGTCATCAGTGTTTTGCATCAATGTGTCATCAGTGTTTTGCATCCGTGTGTCATCAGTGTTTTGCATCCGTGTGTCATCAGTGTCTTGCATCAGTGTGTCATCAGTGTTTTGCATCAGTGTGTCATCAGTGTTTTGCATCCATGTGTCATCAGTGTTTTGCATCCGTGTGTCATCAGTGTTTTGCATCCGTGTGTCATCAGTGTTTTGCATCCGTGTGTCATCAGTGTTTTGTATCCGTGTGTCATCAGTGTTTTGCATCCGTGTGTCATCAGTGTTTTGCATCCGTGTGTCATCAGTGTTTTGTATCCGTGTGTCATCAGTGCTTTGCATCCGTGTGTCATCAGTGTTTTGCATCCGTGTGTCATCAGTGTTTTGCATCCGTGTGTCATCAGTGTTTTGCATCAGTGTTTTGCATCCGTGTGTCATCAGTGTTTTGCATCCGTGTGTCATCAGTGTTTTGCATCCGTGTGTCATCAGTGTTTTGCATCCGTGTGTCATCAGTGTTTTGCATCCGTGTATCATCAGTGCTTTGCATCCGTGTGTCATCAGTGTTTTGCATCCGTGTGACATCAGTGTTTTGCATCCGTGTGTCATCAGTGTTTTGCATCCGTGTGTCATTAGTGTCTTGCATCAGTGTGTCATCAGTGTTTTGCATCCGTGTGTCATCAGTGTTTTGCATCCGTGTGTCATCAGTGTTTTGCATCCGTGTGTCATCAGTGTTTTGCATCCGTGTGTCATCAGTGTTTTGCATCCGTGTGTCATCAGTGTCTTGCATCAGTGTGTCATCAGTGTTTTGCATCAATGTGTCATCAGTGTTTTGCATCCGTGTGTCATCAGTGTTTTGCATCCGTGTGTCATCAGTGTCTTGCATCAGTGTGTCATCAGTGTTTTGCATCAGTGTGTCATCAGTGTTTTGCATCCATGTGTCATCAGTGTTTTGCATCAGTGTGTCATCAGTGTTTTGCATCCGTGTGTTATCATTTTTTTGCATCCGTGTGTCATCAGTGTTTTGCATCCGTGTGTCATCAGTGTTTTGCATCCGTGTGTCATCAGTGCTTTGCATCCGTGTGTCATCAGTGTTTTGCATCCGTGTGTCATCAGTGTTTTGCATCCGTGTGTCATCAGTGTTTTGCATCCGTGTGTCATCAGTGTTTTGCATCCGAGTGTCATCAGTGTTTTGCATCCGTGTGTCATCAGTGTTTTGCATCCGTGTGTCACCCGTGTTTTGCATCCGTGTGTCATCAGTGTTTTGCATCCGTGTGTCATCAGTGTTTTGCATCCGTGTGTCATCAGTGTTTTGCATCCGTGTGTCATCAGTGTTTTGCATCAGTGTGTCAACAGTGTTTTGCATCCGTGTGTCATCAGTGTTTTGCATCAGTGTGTCATCAGTGTTTTGCATCCGTGTGTCATCAGTGTTTTGCATCCGTGTGTCATCAGTGTTTTGCATCAGTGTTTTGCATCCGTGTGTCATCAGTGTTTTGCATCCGTGTGTCATCAGTGTTTTGCATCCGTGTGTCATCAGTGTTTTGCATCCGTGTGTCATCAGTGTTTTGCATCCGTGTGTCATCAGTGTTTTGCATCCGTGTATCATCAGTGCTTTGCATCCGTGTGTCATCAGTGTTTTGCATCCGTGTGTCATCAGTGTTTTGCATCCGTGTGTCATCAGTGTTTTGCATCCGTGTGTCATCAGTGTCTTGCATCAGTGTGTCATCAGTGTTTTGCATCCGTGTGTCATCAGTGTTTTGCATCCGTGTGTCATCAGTGTTTTGCATCCGTGTGTCATCAGTGTTTTGCATCCGTGTGTCATCAGTGTCTTGCATCAGTGTGTCATCAGTGTTTTGCATCAGTGTGTCATCAGTGTTTTGCATCCGTGTGTCATCAGTGTTTTGCATCAGTGTGTCATCAGTGTTTTGCATCCGTGTGTTATCATTTTTTTGCATCAGTGTGTCATCAGTGTTTTGCATCCGTGTGTCATCAGTGTTTTGCATCCGTGTGTCATCAGTGCTTTGCATCCGTGTGTCATCAGTGTTTTGCATCCGTGTGTCATCAGTGTTTTGCATCCGTGTGTCATCAGTGTTTTGCATCCGTGTGTCATCAGTGTTTCGCATCCGTGTGTCATCAGTGCTTTGCATCCGTGTGTCATCAGTGCTTTGCATCCGTGTGTCATCAGTGTTTTGCATCCGTGTGTCATGAGTGTTTTGCATCCGTGTGTCATGAGTGTTTTGCATCCGAGTGTCATCAGTGTTTTGCATCCGTGTGTCATCAGTGTTTTGCATCCGTGTGTCATCAGTGTTTTGCATCCGTGTGTCATCAGTGTTTTGCATCCGTGTGTCATCAGTGTTTTGCATCCGTGTGTCATCAGTGTTTTGCATCAGTGTGTCATCAGTGTTTTGCATCAGTGTGTCATCAGTGTTTTGCATCAGTGTGTCATCAGTGTTTTGCATCCGTGTGTCATCAGTGTTTTGCATCCGTGTGTCATCAGTGTTTTGCATCCGTGTGTCATCAGTGTTTTGCATCAGTGTGTCATCAGTGTTTTGCATCCGTGTGTCATCAGTGTTTTGCATCCGTGTGCCAGTGTTTTGCATCAGTGTGTCATCAGTGTTTTGCATCCGTGTGTCATCAGTGTTTTGCATCCGTGTGTCATCAGTGTTTTGCATCCGTGTGTCATCAGTGTTTTGCATCAGTGTGTCATCAGTGTTTTGCATCCGTGTGTCATCAGTGTTTTGCATCCGTGTGTCATCAGTGTTTTGCATCAGTGTGTCATCAGTGTTTTGCATCCGTGTGTCATCAGTGTCTTGCATCAGTGTGTCATCAGTGTTTTGCATCAATGTGTCATCAGTGTTTTGCATCCGTGTGTCATCAGTGTCTTGCATCAGTGTGTCATCAGTGTTTTGCATCAGTGTGTCATCAGTGTTTTGCATCCGTGTGTCATCAGTGTTTTGCATCAGTGTGTCATCAGTGTTTTGCATCCGTGTGTCATCATTTTTTTGCATCCGTGTGTCATCAGTGTTTTGCATCCGTGTGTCATCAGTGCTTTGCAACCGTGTGTCATCAGTGTTTTGCATCCGTGTGTCATCAGTGTTTTGCATCCGTGTGTCATGAGTGTTTTGCATCCGAGTGTCATCAGTGTTTTGCATCCGTGTGTCATCAGTGTTTTGCATCCGTGTGTCATAAGTGTTTTGCATCCGAGTGTCATCAGTGTTTTGCATCCGTGTGTCACCAGTGTTTTGCATCCGTGTGTCACCCGTGTTTTGCATCCGTGTGTCACCCGTGTTTTGCATCCGTGTGTCATCAGTGTTTTGCATCCGTGTGTCATCAGTGTTTTGCATCCGTGTGTCATCAGTGTTTTGCATCCGTGTGTCATCAGTGTTTTGCATCCGTGTGTCATCAGTGTTTTGCATCCGTGTGTCATCAGTGTTTTGCATCAGTGTGTCATCAGTGTTTTGCATCCGTGTGTCATCAGTGTCTTGCATCAGTGTGTCATCAGTGTTTTGCATCAATGTGTCATCAGTGTTTTGCATCCGTGTGTCATCAGTGTTTTGCATCCGTGTGTCATCAGTGTTTTGCATCAGTGTGTCATCAGTGTTTTGCATCCGTGTGTCATCAGTGTCTTGCATCAGTGTGTCATCAGTGTTTTGCATCAATGTGTCATCAGTGTTTTGCATCCGTGTGTCATCAGTGTTTTGCATCTGTGACACCCCAGGGGTCTGGTTGCCACAGTGATAGAGATATTACGTCTGAGAGCAGGTGGGAGGTCTCTTGGTCAGGGATCCTATGCATGCCACACCTCCTGCCCAGTCCTGGGAGGGGAAGATCTTCCCCTATATAAACCTAGGGCTGAGGCAGGGTTAGTGAGTAGAGAAGAAGTAGAGACAGAGAAGCAGATATAGGAAAAGAACATCAGGAGCTCTGTGGGAACAGTGCTACAAGGAGTCAGGGGCTGGCAGCTGCAGAGCTCGCCCTGACTGAGAAGTATCACCTGACCCGGAGTCCGAGGCTGTGGGGACTAATCTCTACCCAGCAGCAGAAACCGACCGGCAGGGGATTGCAGGTCCTCTGGCCCAGAAACCCGAAGGCACGGTCACACGCGTGGGACCAGCACCGCCATCGTGGAGCGGAAGCCATTAGAAGGCCCCGAGTCACCGGTCATACGGGTGAGCACCACACGGTACACTCAGGGACGTGGGCTACTTTTACCCGCCTCTAGCAAGGTAGCCAGAAGAGTACAGTTAGTTGGGAAGGCCTACAACTCTGCCTGGCCAGGGGAGATCCCATCTGCTCAAGGACTGACCAGGCCCCGATTGCTAGCAAGTACTCCGGGAGGGTCTATCTTTGACACCAGTAAAGACCCTGAACTACACCGCATCGTCTCTGAGTGGTTCCTGCTACCCCCATCATCCACGTCGGCTGCCCGGAGGCCATACCCCTCCCGTTGGGGGTTATACCATCCACGCTGCACCATCCTTCCACCGGCCTCAGCGGTCTGCCCTGCAGCGGCAGCTCCATAGCTGCATTCAACGGGTGGCGTAGTCATCCACCATCTACTGCTAATAGACTGCCACTTAGTCTGACTCCCTGGGCACGGACCGGGTCACCGCCACGAGACTACTACCCCCATCTGATTCGGCTCCGGGTAGGCTCCCGCGTGCGCAACGCTGCGCGACTCAGGCCCAGGGGCGCGTCAACTTTTGGCGTAGTCGGCAGGATTTCGTGCCCGCAACCACCGGGTACTGCGTGCCTGAAAAAGAGACTTTTAAAACTTACCATCCGTGAAGATTCCCGCCATCCGGCGCCATCTTCAGCCTTCTTCCCGCCATCCGTGAGGTTTTCCCGCCATCCGGCGCCATCTTCAGCCTTCTTCCCGCCATCCGTGGAGTTTTCCCGCCGTTGGCCGCCATCTTGAAGACGCCAACGGGAAGAAGAGGGGCGTGGACTCCGAAAGCGCGCGAGAACTGAAGCCCCGCCTCACGTCCGGACGTTGCGTAAGGTCCTGGAAGGAGCCCAGCAGACGCCGACGTCACAGGAGCGCGACGGAAGGTCCTCAACCCTGACGATCCACTGCGGAGCCGCGGCCTACGGAAGAGGATCATCGCAAGGTAGGCCACGGTCCACTAGGGGGGAGAAGGATGTCGGATACGGAGGAGAGCTTCACCGCTTCAACCCCCGCCAGCGCCACCGCTGTTGCGGTCATGCCTTTCACCATGCCCTATATCCCGGGGGCAGCCTGGCTACCCCAGTACTCAGGGGAGTCCCATACCCTGCATGACTTTAGAGAAAAGCTGGATAGCCTCTTCCAGGTGTACCCCCTCACAGAGGAGCAAAAAGTGAGCATCCTGGTGGCCCAACTAACCGGGGCAGCCCAAAGGGAGGTAAAGTCCTGGCCACCTGGGGGGAGGACTGTCGCGGGGATACTAACCCGGCTGAGGGACACCTTTGATACCCGCACCTCAGCCGAGATCAAGCTTAGATTCTACGGGTGCAAACAGCGGGCACATGAGAGTATAAGGGACTATGCCCTGAACCTACAAGAGGCCCTGAGAGCCATTAAGCAGACCGACCCTGACGGCGTGGGAGACGAGGACAGGCTGTTGACTGAACAATTTATAGAGGGTTTATATTGCAATGCCCACCGAACCCAGTTGCGGGCAATGGCCTTACAGGACCCTCATCTGGGATTTGCACAGTTCAAGGACAGAGCCATCCGGGTGCTTCGAGAACCGGCACCCGGTGGCGTTGTGACCCACAGACGCCCCACTACCACTTACCACCAGGAGGCGGCGCCCTTGTCGGCAGGGCCTGTGGGAGCTGATGCGCAGGCTTTGAACAATGACCCGGCTCCAGACCTGCACCATCAGGTCCAAGAGCTAGCTAAAAGCGTTGCTGCGCTAACCCGAACTGTGCAGTCTTTACAGGTTTCCACTCCAGGGAAGATCCAGCTGGCATCCGGACCGGAGGACATCCCGTGGCGTCGACCAAGGAGGACCCCACCGGCCAGAGGAAGACCCAGCGACCGATACAACGAGGACGGACGACCCATCTGCCGCCGCTGCAATCAACCCGGACATATGGCAAGGTACTGTCCTTTAAACTGGCACAACCTGGGGTAGAGGGCCAACCCCCAGGAAAAAGATCACCAGGCCCATCGAACTGGCGCGACAAATATGTGGGAGGACGTCCAGTCTTACCCGTGGTACTGGATGGCATTCCTATGAGTGCCCTGCTGGACACCGGGTCACAGGTCACCACCATCCCGTACGTGCTCTTCAAGCAGTACTGGAATGACTCGGATATCACCCGCTACCCTGACGACGACTTGAGTATCATCGCCAGCAATGGTCAGCCCGTGCCACAGATTGGATTTAAAGAGGTGACCATTAAAATCGGTAGAGTCGAATTGGCGGCACAGGGACTGATCATTGTAGACATTGACAAACACGAGAGTCACCCAAAGATAACTCTAGGAACTAATGTAATTGAAAATTGTCTTGCAGAGGTGATTTTCCTTTTACAGCAGGTTGCCAAGAACGCCAGCTCCGGCCAGCAGCGAGTGCTCCAGAAAGAGATCCGGGCACTGATGCGACGGCAACAGCTAGAACTCTCCGGTGGTGAGATTGGTAGCGTGCGAATGTGTGACCCTTTCCCTATTGCCATGCCCCCAAAAAGTGAAATGATGATTTGGTGCCAGGCAGCTATTGGTCTGAGAGATAGAGATTACCAGGCAATGGTAGAACCAGTTTACTCAGACAGTAGGCCCACCATTTTGACAGCACGGGGGGTGGTCAATGTACGCCATGGGAGGGTGCCCGTTCGCATAATAAATATCGGGAAGAGGGAAGTGTACCTGCCCCGGTATGCCACGCTAGCCAAATTGTATACCATCAATCAAGATTCCATACAGTCCGTAGAACCCTTGCCTCCATCTTCCCCGGAGGAAGGTAACGGCTCTAAGAAAACGATGGAGGACTGGTGTCAGCAACTACATTTGGGTACTGACTCCACTCCCTCACACCAGAAACAGGGAGTCTATCGGGTGGTTCAAGAGTACGAGAGAGTGTTTAGTAAACACCCGTTAGACTTCGGGCGAGTCAAGGGGGTAGAACACCACATCCCCACGGGAGACCATCCTCCCATAAAAGAGAGGTATCGACCCGTACCCCCTGCACACTACCAACACGCCAAGGGGATGCTTAGAGACATGAAGGAGGCTGGGGTGATCAGGGATAGCTGTAGCCCCTGGGCAGCTCCACTAGTCTTAGTCAAAAAGAAAGACAACACCATGAGGATGTGTGTAGATTACCGGAAAATCAACCGTATCACACACAAGGATGCGTACCCCTTACCAAGGATAGAGGAGTCTTTGGCTGCTTTAAGATCTGCTAACTTCTTCTCTACCTTGGATCTCACTAGTGGGTACTGGCAGGTTCCTGTAGCAAAGGCGGACCGGGAGAAGACCGCATTCACCACCCCGATGGGACTTAGCGAGTTTACCTGCATGCCGTTCGGACTCTGCAACGCACCAGGAACCTTCCAACGATTAATGGAGTGCTGTCTGGGCCACAGAAACTTCGAGACGGTCTTGTTGTACCTGGACGATGTCATCGTATATTCCAAGACGTATGAGGACCACCTGAAACACCTGGCGGAAGTGTTCGAAGCTCTGGCAAGCTACGGCCTAAAGGTGAAACCCTCCAAGTGCCACCTCCTGAAACCAAAGGTGCAGTACCTGGGACACGTGGTGAGCGCTGACGGAGTGGCTCCCGACCCTGATAAGATCACCGCAATTAAGGAATGGCCAAGTCCCTCCAGTGTAAAAGAAGTGCGGCAGTTCCTCGGGTTGGTAGGCTATTACCGCAGATTCATCCCCGGTTTCACCAAAAAGGCAGCTCCTATGCAGGACCTCCTGATAGGCCAGTCCCGGAAGGCCAAGAACCAGAAGCCACCCTTCAGATGGGAGAAGTTAGAAGAAGAGTCCTTCCGCCAGCTGAAGATGGCCCTCACGGGGGATGAAATCCTGGCGTACCCTGATTACAGCCAGCCCTTTATCCTCTACACCGACGCAAGTAACATCGGGCTAGGAGCCGTGCTGTCCCAGATCCAGCAGGGGAAAGAACGAGTAATCGCTTACGCCAGCCGAAAACTGCGACCCACCGAGAGAAACCCTGAGAATTACAGCTCATTTAAGCTAGAGTTCCTGGCAGTGGTGTGGGCAGTCACCGAACGCTTTAAGCACTACCTCGCTTCTTCCCGGTTCATCGTGTACACGGATAACAACCCGTTGACACACCTGGACACGGCAAGACTCGGTGCCCTAGAGCAGAGATGGATGGCCTGTCTGTCCAACTACGAGTTCACAATCAAATACCGGGCAGGACGCTCTAATACCAACGCGGACGCCCTGTCCAGGATGCCAAACCTACCGGACGTAGGAGAAGATCCAGAGGGACTGGAAGAAGTTGAACTCCCCGCGTTCCACCGTCATGGGACTATCCAGTATTCCCATCGGGTAAAGAGTAAGCAAGCCGCTACGTTTAACCCCTTGCCTCACTACAACTGGGAGGAAACGCAAGACAGTGACCCTGCCGTCCGACTGGTGAAGGAGATGCTGACTCGGCCAGAGGCTCGCCTTGACCCAGACGCTCCGGAGGAAGCCAAGCAACTATGGGCTGAGAAGAGTCGACTGTTCCTTTACAAGGGGAAGTTGTGCCGCAGAATGGTTAACTCCCGGACGCATGAACTAATCTGGCAAGTAGTGGTGCCACGAAGAGACGCAGCCATGGTGATGGAGGCATACCACGACGGGGCTGGACACTTCGGATGGAAGAAGCTGGAGTTCCTGCTGCGCGAGCGGTTTCACTGGGTAGGCATGAGGGGAACCATCGAGAGGTGGTGCAGAGACTGTGGCCCGTGCAACCTAAGAAGGAAGGACCGTGCCAGCCAGAAGACTCCCCTGCAGTCCATCGTCACCCGGCAGCCGTTGGAACTGGTAGCCTTGGATCATGTAAAACTGACCCCAAGCAGAAGTGGCTACGTCTACGCACTAACCATCGTGGATCACTACTCCCGGTTCTTGGTTGTCGTCCCCGTCAAGGACTTAAAAGCTCGAACAGCAGCTAGAGCCTTCCAGCAGCATTTCTGCCGTCCACACGGGTAACCGGACCAAGTGTTGACAGACCAGGGACCTGCCTTTGAAGCGGAGGTCTTCCAAGAATTCTGCACTCTGTATGGCTGCCGGAAGATAAGGACAACACCCTATCATCCGCAAACTAATGGACTTTGTGAGAAAATGAACCAGGTGGTAATGGATCTTCTGAAAACGTTGCCCCTGGAAGAACGCAGTCTGTGGCCTGAGAAGCTGCCCGATCTGGTGGACCTATACAACCACATCCCGGTAGGTTCCACCAACTGTACCCCGGCTTACCTAATGAGGGCGAGACCTGGTAAGTTACCTGTTGACCTGGAAATGGGAGTCCTGACACCCGAGGACACTTCACCAGAAGCAGACTGGGACACAGAGAGGCAGCAGCAGTACCGGAGAGTACAGGAGAGTGTGGAGCGAAGTCTCTGTCAGGCTAGGGAAAGACAAGAGAAAACTTACAACCAGTATGCTCCCGCTGTTCCCCTGGTACCCGGAGAGCAGGTCTTGAAGAGAAAAAGACGGCTCCACAAGTTGGACGACCAGTGGGAGAAGGACCCGTACACCGTACTGCCCTCAAGCCACGACAACCCAAAGGTCTGTACCATCAGTAAAGACGGAGGGGAAACCACGACCATTGTATCCCGGGATCACCTGAAGAAGTGTCCCGAACAGCTACGGAACCCTGAAGAGGAACAAGAAGACCCTCGACCCGTAGAGGAAAGGGAAGACATGGTTAGTACTGTGCTCGGAGACTTCCCTCGGTCTTGGACTCAAGTCAATGGCGCAGTTGTGGTACCCGTACTCACCTTCCTCCAACCAGCATCCCAAGCACCTACGGAGCGACAGGTAGAGCTGGAAGAGCAGCCGGTCCAGGAGGCAGAAGACTCCACACAAGCAGAACAGGAGGATCAACCCTCTGCTTATAGTGAGCCTGCCGTACCCCTAGTGAGCCAAGGAGCCGGTAGACAGCTGCCCAGTTTACCCTTGACAGCTCCTACACCCTGTAGTTCAGGGCTAGACAGTCAGCTCCGTAGGTCCACTAGGGCCACTAGAGGCCAGTTACCCTCACGTTGGAGGATTTGAAGTGTATAAATTGTTTTATTTGTGGTTACCTGTTTTTCTTGTTGCTTGTGTATAATTATGTGTTTCTAGTTGTTTATAGGAGTCTTTGGTGGATTTACCGGGAATCCTGTGTACATAGTTAGAGCGTAACCCAGGACGGACTAAAGACTGTTAAGGACTCGGGGTAGTATAGACCCCTACCTGGTTACGTCTCCCTGTTTTGGTGAAATGGACACCTTGCTTTTCTTCAAAAACTGCACCCGGTTGCGGACACGCCGTGACCATCTTTATATGTTTTTCTTATTGTACTATTATTGTTTATACCTTGTTATGTTTTTCCAAAAATATGTTTAGTCCCGGAGTACTAAATTTCACTAGGGGGGAATGTGACACCCCAGGGGCCTGGTTGCCACAGTGATAGAGATATTACGTCTGAGAGCAGGTGTGAGGTCTCTTGGTCAGGGATCCTATGCATGCCACACCTCCTGCCCAGTCCTGGGAGGGGAAGAACTTCCCCTATATAAACCTAGGGCTGAGGCAGGGTTAGTGAGTAGAGAAGAAGTAGAGACAGAGAAGCAGATATAGGAAAAGAACATCAGGAGCTCTGTGGGAACAGTGCTACAAGGAGTCAGGGGGTGGCAGCTGCAGAGCTCGCCCTGACTGAGAAGTATCGCCGGACCCGGAGTCCGAGGCTGTGGGGACTAATCTCTACCCAGCAGCAGAAACCGACCGGCAGGGGATTGCAGGTCCTCTGGCCCAGAAACCCAAAGGCACGGTCACACGCGTGGGACCAGCACCGCCATCGTGGAGCGGAAGCCATTAGAAGGCCCCGAGTCACCGGCCATACGGGTGAGCACCACACGGTACACTCAGGGACGTGGGCTACTTTTACCCGCCTCTAGCAAGGTAGCCAGAAGAGTACAGTTAGTTGGGAAGGCCTACAACTCTGCCTGGCCAGGGGAGATCCCATCTGCTCAAGGACTGACCAGGCCCCGATTGCTAGCAAGTACTCCGGGAGGGTCTATCTTTGTCACCAGTAAAGACCCTGAACTACACCGCATCGTCTCTGAGTGGTTCCTGCTACCCCCATCATCCACGTCGGCTGCCCTGAGGCCATACCCCTCCCGTTGGGGGTTATACCATCCACGCTGCACCATCCTTCCACCGGCCTCACGGTCTGCCCTGCAGCGGCAGCTCCATAGCTGCATTCAACGGGTGGCGTAGTCATCCACCATCTACTGCTAATAGACTGCCACTTAGTCTGACTCCCTGGGCACGGACCGGGTCACCGCCACGAGACTACTACCCCCATCTGATCCGGCTCCCACGTGCGCAACGCTGCGCGACTCAGGCCCAGGGGCGCGTCACATCCGTGTGTCATCAGTGTCTTGCATCAGTGTGTCATCAGTGTTTTGCATCAGTGTGTCATCAGTGTTTTGCATCCGTGTGTCATCAGTGTTTTGCATCAGTGTGTCATCAGTGTTTTGCATCCATGTGTCATCATTTTTTTGCATCCGTGTGTCATCAGTGTTTTGCATCCGTGTGTCATCAGTGTTTTGCATCAGTTCTTCGCATCCGTGTGTCAGCAGTGTTTCGCATCCGTGTGTCATCAGTGTTTCGCATCCGTGTGTCATCCGTGTTTTGCATCCGTGTATCATCAGTGCTTTGCATCCGTGTGTCATCAGTGTTTTGCATCCGTGTGTCATGAGTGTTTTGCATCCGTGTGTCATGAGTGCTTTGCATCCGAGTGTCATCAGTGTTTTGCATCCGTGTGTCATCAGTGTTTTGCATCCGTGTGTCATCAGTGTTTTGCATCCGTGTGTCATCAGTGTTTTGCATCAGTGTGTCATCAGTGTTTTGCATCAGTGTGTCATCAGTGTTTTGCATCCATGAGTCATCAGTGTTTTGCATCCATGAGTCATCAGTGTTTTGCATCAGTGTGTCATCAGTGTTTTGCATCAATGTGTCATCAGTGTTTTGCATCAGTGTGTCATCAGTGTTTTGTATCAGTGTGTCATTGGAATGTCCGTTTTTACCATCCGTGTTTTGCATCAGTTTTTTGCATCTGTATGTCACCCGTGCGACTAGTTTTTACCATCCGTGTGTCATCCATGTTTTGCATCAGTGTTTTGCATCCGTGTGTCATCAGTGTTTTGCATCCGTGTGTCATCAGTGTTTTGCATCCGTGTGTCATCAGTGTTTTGCATCAGTGTGTCATCAGTGTTTTGCATCAGTGTGTCATCAGTGTTTTGCATCCGTGTGTCATCAGTGTTTTGCATCAGTGTATTGCATCAATGTGTCATCAGTGTTTTGCATCAGTGTGTCATCAGTGTTTTGCATCCATGTGTCATCAGTGTTTTGCATCAATGTGTCATCAGTGTTTTGCATCAGTGTGTCATCAGTGTTTTGCATCCGTGTGTCATCAGTGTTTTGCATCCGTGTGTCATCAGTGTTTTGCATCAGTGTGTCATCAGTGTTTTGCATCAGTGTGTCATCAGTGTTTTGCATCCGTGTGTCATCAGTGTTTTGCATCCGTGTGTCATCAGTGTTTTGCATCCGTGTGTCATCAGTGTTTTGCATCCGTGTGTCATCAGTGTTTTGCATCAGTGTGTCATCAGTGTTTTGCATCCGTGTGTCATCAGTGTTTTGCATCAGTGTTTTGCATCAATGTGTCATCAGTGTTTTGCATCAGTGTGTCATCAGTGTTTTGCATCAATGTGTCATCAGTGTTTTGCATCAGTGTGTCATCAGTGTTTTGCATCCGTGTGTCATCAGTGTTTTGCATCAGTGTGTCATCAGTGTTTTGCATCAGTGTGTCATCAGTGTTTTGCATCCGTGTGTCATGAGTGTTTTGCATCCGTGTGTCATGAGTGTTTTGCATCCGTGTGTCATGAGTGTTTTGCATCCGTGTGTCATGAGTGTTTTGCATCCATGAGTCATCAGTGTTTTGCATCAGTGTGTCATCAGTGTTTTGCATCAATGTGTCATCAGTGTTTTGCATCAGTGTGTCATCAGTGTTTTGTATCAGTGTGTCATTGGAATGTCCGTTTTTACCATCCGTGTTTTGCATCAGTTTTTTGCATCTGTGTGTCACCCGTGCGACTAGTTTTTACCATCCGTGTGTCATCCATGTTTTGCATCAGTGTTTTGCATCCGTGTGTCATCAGTGTTTTGCATCCGTGTGTCATCAGTGTTTTGCATCCGTGTGTCATCAGTGTTTTGCATCAGTGTGTCATCAGTGTTTTGCATCAGTGTGTCATCAGTGTTTTGCATCCGTGTGTCATCAGTGTTTTGCATCAGTGTATTGCATCAATGTGTCATCAGTGTTTTGCATCAGTGTGTCATCAGTGTTTTGCATCCATGTGTCATCAGTGTTTTGCATCAATGTGTCATCAGTGTTTTGCATCAGTGTGTCATCAGTGTTTTGCATCCGTGTGTCATCAGTGTTTTGCATCCGTGTGTCATCAGTGTTTTGCATCAGTGTGTCATCAGTGTTTTGCATCAGTGTGTCATCAGTGTTTTGCATCCGTGTGTCATCAGTGTTTTGCATCCGTGTGTCATCAGTGTTTTGCATCCGTGTGTCATCAGTGTTTTGCATCCGTGTGTCATCAGTGTTTTGCATCAGTGTGTCATCAGTGTTTTGCATCCGTGTGTCATCAGTGTTTTGCATCAGTGTTTTGCATCAATGTGTCATCAGTGTTTTGCATCAGTGTGTCATCAGTGTTTTGCATCCGTGTGTCATCAGTGTTTTGCATCAGTGTGTCATCAGTGTTTTGCATCAGTGTGTCATCAGTGTTTTGCATCCGTGTGTCATGAGTGTTTTGCATCCGTGTGTCATGAGTGTTTTGCATCCGTGTGTCATGAGTGTTTTGCATCCGTGTGTCATGAGTGTTTTGCATCCGTGTGTCATCAGTGTTTTGCATCAGTGTGTCATCAGTGTTTTGCATCAGTGTGTCATCAGTGTTTTGCATCCGTGTATCATCAGTGCTTTGCATCCGTGTGTCATCAGTGTTTTGCATCCGTGTGTCATCAGTGTTTTGCATCCGTGTGTCATCAGTGTCTTGCATCAGTGTTTTGCATCAGTGTGTCATCAGTGTTTTGCATCCGTGTGTCATCAGTGTTTTGCATCAGTGTGTCATCAGTGTTTTGCATCAATGTGTCATCAGTGTTTTGCATCAGTGTGTCATCAGTGTTTTGCATCAGTGTGTCATTGGAGTGTCCGTTTTTACCATCCGTGTTTTGCATCAGTTTTTTGCATGTGTGTGTCACCCGTGCAACTAGTTTTTACCATCCGTGTGTCATCCATGTTTTGCATCAGTGTTTTGCATCAGTGTGTCATCAGTGTTTTGCATACATGTGTCATCAGTGTTTTGCATACGTGTGTCATCAGTGTTTTGCATCCGTGTGTCATCAGTGTTTTGCATCAGTGTTTTGCATCAATGTGTCATCAGTGTTTTGCATCAGTGTGTCATCAGTGTTTTGCATCCATGTGTCATCAGTGTTTTGCATCAATGTGTCATCAGTGTTTTGCATCAGTGTGTCATCAGTGTTTTGCATCAGTGTGTCATCAGTGTTTTGCATCCGTGTGTCATCAGTGTTTTGCATCAGTGTGTCATCAGTGTTTTGCATCAGTGTGTCATCAGTGTTTTGCATCCGTGTGTCATCAGTGTTTTGCATCCGTGTGTCATGAGTGTTTTGCATCCGTGTGTCATGAGTGTTTTGCATCCGTGTGTCATGAGTGTTTTGCATCCGTGTGTCATCAGTGTTTTGCATCAGTGTGTCATCAGTGTTTTGCATCAGTGTGTCATCAGTGTTTTGCATCCGTGTGTCATCAGTGCTTTGCATCCGTGTGTCATCAGTGTTTTGCATCCGTGTGTCATCAGTGTTTTGCATCCGTGTGTCATCAGTGTCTTGCATCAGTGTTTTGCATCAGTGTGTCATCAGTGTTTTGCATCCGTGTGTCATCAGTGTTTTGCATCACTGTGTCATCAGTGTTTTGCATCAATGTGTCATCAGTGTTTTGCATCAGTGTGTCATCAGTGTTTTGCATCAGTGTGTCATTGGAGTGTCCGTTTTTACCATCCGTGTTTTGCATCAGTTTTTTGCATGTGTGTGTCACCCGTGCGACTAGTTTTTACCATCCGTGTGTCATCCATGTTTTGCATCAGTGTTTTGCATCAGTGTGTCATCAGTGTTTTGCATACGTGTCATCAGTGTTTTGCATCCGAGTGTCATCAGTGTTTTGCATCCGTGTGTCATCAGTGCTTTGCATCCGTGTGTCATCAGTGTTTTGCATCCGTGTGTCATCAGTGTTTTGCATCCGTGTGTCATCAGTGTTTTGCATCCGTGTGTCATGAGTGTTTTGCATCCGAGAGTCATCAGTGTTTTGCATCCGTGTGTCATCAGTGTTTTGCATCCGTGTGTCATCAGTGTTTTGCATCCGTGTGTCACCCGTGTTTTGCATCCGTGTATCATCAGTGTTTTGCATCAATGTGTCATCAGTGTTTTGCATCAGTGTGTCATCAGTGTTTTGCATCAATGTGTCATCAGTGTTTTGCATCAGTGTGTCATCAGTGTTTTGCATCCGTGTGTCATCAGTGTTTTGCATCCGTGTGTCATCAGTGTTTTGCATCAGTGTGTCATCAGTGTTTTATCAGTGTTTTGCATCCGTGTGTCATCAGTGTTTTGCATCAGTGTGTCATCAGTGTTTTGCATCCGTGTGTCATCAGTGTTTTGCATCCGTGTGTCATCAGTGTTTTGCATCAGTGTGTCATCAGTGTTTTGCATCCGTGTGTCATCAGTGTTTTGCATCAGTGTTTTGCATCAATGTGTCATCAGTGTTTTGCATCAGTGTGTCATCAGTGTTTTGCATCCATGTGTCATCAGTGTTTTGCATCAATGTGTCATCAGTGTTTTGCATCCGTGTGTCATGAGTGTTTTGCATCCGTGTGTCATGAGTGTTTTGCATCCGTGTGTCATGAGTGTTTTGCATCCGTGTGTCATCAGTGTTTTGCATCCGTGTGTCATCAGTGTTTTGCATCAGTGTGTCATCAGTGTTTTGCATCCGTGTATCATCAGTGCTTTGCATCCGTGTGTCATCAGTGTTTTGCATCCGTGTGTCATCAGTGTTTTGCATCCGTGTGTCATCAGTGTTTTGCATCCGTGTGTCATCAGTGTCTTGCATCAGTGTTTTGCATCAGTGTGTCATCAGTGTTTTGCATCCGTGTGTCATCAGTGTTTTGCATCAGTGTGTCATTGGAGTGTCCGTTTTTACCATCCGTGTTTTGCATCAGTTTTTTGCATGTGTGTGTCATCCGTGCGACTAGTTTTTACCATCCGTGTGTCATCCATGTTTTGCATCAGTGTTTTGCATCAGTGTGTCATCAGTGTTTTGCATACATGTGTCATCAGTGTTTTGCATACGTGTGTCATCAGTGTTTTGCATCCGAGTGTCATCAGTGTTTTGCATCCGTGTGTCATCAGTGCTTTGCATCCATGTGTCATCAGTGTTTTGCATCCGTGTGTCATCAGTGTTTTGCATCCGTGTGTCATCAGTGTTTTGCATCCGTGTGTCATGAGTGTTTTGCATCCGAGAGTCATCAGTGTTTTGCATCCGTGTGTCATCAGTGTTTTGCATCCGTGTGTCATCAGTGTTTTGCATCCGTGTGTCACCCGTGTTTTGCATCCGTGTATCATCAGTGTTTTGCATCCGTGTGTCATCAGTGTTTTGCATCCGTGTGTCATCAGTGTTTTGTATCCGTGTGTCATCAGTGTTTTGCATCCGTGTGTCATCAGTGTTTTGCATCAGTGTGTCATAAGTGTTTTGCATCCGTGTGTCATCAGTGTTTTGCATCCGTGTGTCATCAGTGTTTGCATCCGTGTGTCATCAGTGTTTTGCATCCGTGTGTCATCAGTGCTTTGCATCCGTGTGTCATCAGTGTTTTGCATCAGTGTGTCATCAGTGTTTTGCATCCGTGTGTCATCAGTGTTTTGCATCCGTGTGTCATCAGTGTTTTGCATCAGTGTGTCATCAGTGTTTTGCATCCGTGTGTCATCAGTGTCTTGCATCAGTGTGTCATCAGTGTTTTGCATCAATGTGTCATCAGTGTTTTGCATCCGTGTGTCATCAGTGTTTTGCATCCGTGTGTCATCAGTGTTTTGCATCCGTGTGTCATCAGTGTTTTGCATCCGAGTGTCATCAGTGTTTTGCATCAGTGTGTCATCAGTGTTTTGCATCCGTGTGTCATCAGTGTTTTGCATCCGTGTGTCATCAGTGTTTTGCATCCGTGTGTCATCAGTGTCTTGCATCCGTGTGTCATCAGTGTTTTTCATCCGTGTGTCATCAGTGTTTTGCATCCGTGTGTCATCAGTGTTTTGCATCAGTGTGTCATCAGTGTTTTGCATCCGTGTGTCATCAGTGCTTTGCATCCGTGTGTCATCAGTGTTTTGCATCAGTGTGTCATCAGTGTTTTGCATCCGTGTGTCATCAGTGTTTTGCATCCGTGTGTCATCAGTGTTTTGCATCAGTGTGTCATCAGTGTTTTGCATCCGTGTGTCATCAGTGTTTTGCATCCGTGTGTCATCAGTGTTTTGCATCAGTGTGTCATCAGTGTTTTGCATCCGTGTGTCATCAGTGTCTTGCATCAGTGTGTCATCAGTGTTTTGCATCCGTGTGTCATCAGTGTTTTGCATCCGTGTGTCATCAGTGTTTTGCATCCGTGTGTCATCAGTGTCTTGCATCAGTGTGTCATCAGTGTTTTGCATCCGTGTGTCATCAGTGTTTTGCATCCGTGTGTCATCAGTGTTTTGCATCCGTGTGTCATCAGTGTCTTGCATCCGTGTGTCATCAGTGTTTTTCATCCGTGTGTCATCAGTGTTTTGCATCCGTGTGTCATCAGTGTTTTGCATCAGTGTGTCATCAGTGTTTTGCATCCGTGTGTCATCAGTGTTTTGCATCCGTGTGTCATCATTTTTTTGCATCCGTGTGTCATCAGTGTTTTGCATCAGTGTGTCATCAGTGTTTTGCATCCGTGTGTCATCAGTGTTTTGCATCAGTGTTTTGCATCAATGTGTCATCAGTGTTTTGCATCAGTGTGTCATCAGTGTTTTGCATCCATGTGTCATCAGTGTTTTGCATCAATGTGTCATCAGTGTTTTGCATCAGTGTGTCATCAGTGTTTTGCATCCGTGTGTCATCAGTGTTTTGCATCAGTGTGTCATCAGTGTTTTGCATCAGTGTGTCATCAGTGTTTTGCATCCGTGTGGCATGAGTGTTTTGCATCCGTGTGTCATGAGTGTTTTGCATCCGTGTGTCATGAGTGTTTTGCATCCGTGTGTCATGAGTGTTTTGCATCCGTGTGTCATCAGTGTTTTGCATCAGTGTGTCATCAGTGTTTTGCATCCGTGTATCATCAGTGCTTTGCATCCGTGTGTCATCAGTGTTTTGCATCCGTGTGTCATCAGTGTTTTGCATCCGTGTGTCATCAGTGTTTTGCATCCGTGTGTCATCAGTGTCTTGCATCAGTGTTTTGCATCAGTGTGTCATCAGTGTTTTGCATCCGTGTGTCATCAGTGTTTTGCATCAGTGTGTCATTGGAGTGTCCGTTTTTACCATCCGAGTTTTGCATCAGTTTTTTGCATGTGTGTGTCACCCGTGCGACTAGTTTTTACCATCCGTGTGTCATCCATGTTTTGCATCAGTGTTTTGCATCAGTGTGTCATCAGTGTTTTGCATACATGTGTCATCAGTGTTTTGCATACGTGTGTCATCAGTGTTTTGCATCCGTGTGTCATCAGTGTTTTGCATCCGTGTGTCATCAGTGTTTTGCATCCGTGTGTCATGAGTGTTTTGCATCCGAGAGTCATCAGTGTTTTGCATCCGTGTGTCATCAGTGTTTTGCATCCGTGTGTCATCAGTGTTTTGCATCCGTGTGTCACCCGTGTTTTGCATCCGTGTATCATCAGTGTTTTGCATCCGTGTGTCATCAGTGTTTTGCATCCGTGTGTCATCAGTGTTTTGCATCCGTGTGTCATCAGTGTTTTGCATCCGTGTGTCATCAGTGTTTTGCATCAGTGTGTCATAAGTGTTTTGCATCCGTGTGTCATCAGTGTTTTGCATCCGTGTGTCATCAGTATTTGCATCCGTGTGTCATCAGTGTTTTGCATCCGTGTGTCATCAGTGTTTTGCATCCGTGTGTCATCAGTGTTTTGCATCCGTGTGTCATCAGTGTTTTGCATCCGTGTGTCATCAGTGTTTTGCATCAGTGTGTCATCAGTGTTTTGCATCCGTGTGTCATCAGTGTCTTGCATCAGTGTGTCATCAGTGTTTTGCATCAATGTGTCATCAGTGTTTTGCATCCGTGTGTCATCAGTGTTTTGCATCCGTGTGTCATCAGTGTTTTGCATCCGTGTGTCATCAGTGTCTTGCATCAGTGTGTCATCAGTGTTTTGCATCAGTGTGTCATCAGTGTTTTGCATCCGTGCGTCATCAGTGTTTTGCATCCGTGCGTCATCATTTTTTTGCATCCGTGTGTCATCAGTGTTTTGCATCCGTGTGTCATCAGTGTTTTGCATCCGTGTGTCATCAGTGTTTTGCATCCGAGTGTCATCAGTGTTTTGCATCAGTGTGTCATCAGTGTTTTGCATCCGTGTGTCATCAGTGTTTTGCATCCGTGTGTCATCAGTGTTTTGCATCCGTGTGTCATCAGTGTTTTGCATCCGTGTGTCATCAGTGTCTTGCATCCGTGTGTCATCAGTGTTTTTCATCCGTGTGTCATCAGTGTTTTGCATCCGTGTGTCATCAGTGTTTTGCATCAGTGTGTCATCAGTGTTTTGCATCCGTGTGTCATCAGTGCTTTGCATCCGTGTGTCATCAGTGTTTTGCATCCGTGTGTAATCAGTGTTTTGCATCCGTGTGTCATCAGTGTTTTGCATCCGTGTGTCATCAGTGTTTTGCATCAGTGTGTCATCAGTGTTTTGCATCCGTGTGTCATCAGTGTTTTGCATCCGTGTGTCATCAGTGTTTTGCATCAGTGTGTCATCAGTGTTTTGCATCCGTGTGTCATCAGTGTCTTGCATCAGTGTGTCATCAGTGTTTTGCATCCGTGTGTCATCAGTGTTTTGCATCCGTGTGTCATCAGTGTTTTGCATCCGTGTGTCATCAGTGTCTTGCATCAGTGTGTCATCAGTGTTTTGCATCCGTGTGTCATCAGTGTTTTGCATCCGTGTGTCATCAGTGTTTTGCATCCGTGTGTCATCAGTGTCTTGCATCCGTGTGTCATCAGTGTTTTTCATCCGTGTGTCATCATTTTTTTGCATCCGTGTGTCATCAGTGTTTTGCATCCGTGTGTCATCAGTGCTTTGCATCCGTGTGTCATCAGTGTTTTGCATCCGTGTGTCATCAGTGTTTTGCATCCGTGTGTCATCAGTGTTTTGCATCCGAGTGTCATCAGTGTTTTGCATCCGTGTGTCATCAGTGTTTTGCATCCGTGTGTCATCAGTGTTTTGCATCCGTGTGTCATCAGTGTTTTGCATCCGTGTGTCATCACTGCTTTGCATCCGTGTGTCATCAGTGTTTTGCATCCGTGTGTCATCAGTGTTTTGCATCCGTGTGTCATCAGTGGTTTGCATCCGTGTGTCATCAGTGGTTTGCATCCGTGTGTCATCAGTGGTTTGCATCAGTGTGTCATCAGTGTTTTGCATCCGTGTGTCATCAGTGTTTTGCATCCGTGTGTCATCAGTGTTTTGCATCCGTGTGTCATCAGTGTTTTGCATCCGTGTGTCATCAGTGCTTTGCATCCGTGTGTCATCAGTGTTTTGCATCCGTGTGTCATCAGTGTTTTGCATCCGTGTGTCATCAGTGTTTTGCATCAGTGTGTCATAAGTGTTTTGCATCCGTGTGTCATCAGTGTTTTGCATCCGTGTGTCATCAGTGTTTGCATCCGTGTGTCATCAGTGTTTTGCATCCGTGTGTCATCAGTGCTTTGCATCCGTGTGTCATCAGTGTTTTGCATCAGTGTGTCATCAGTGTTTTGCATCCGTGTGTCATCAGTGTTTTGCATCCGTGTGTCATCAGTGTTTTGCATCAGTGTGTCATCAGTGTTTTGCATCCGTGTGTCATCAGTGTCTTGCATCAGTGTGTCATCAGTGTTTTGCATCAATGTGTCATCAGTGTTTTGCATCCGTGTGTCATCAGTGTTTTGCATCCGTGTGTCATCAGTGTTTTGCATCCGTGTGTCATCAGTGTCTTGCATCAGTGTGTCATCAGTGTTTTGCATCAGTGTGTCATCAGTGTTTTGCATCCGTGCGTCATCAGTGTTTTGCATCCGTGCGTCATCATTTTTTTGCATCCGTGTGTCATCAGTGTTTTGCATCCGTGTGTCATCAGTGTTTTGCATCCGTGTGTCATCAGTGTTTTGCATCCGAGTGTCATCAGTGTTTTGCATCAGTGTGTCATCAGTGTTTTGCATCCGTGTGTCATCAGTGTTTTGCATCCGTGTGTCATCAGTGTTTTGCATCCGTGTGTCATCAGTGTTTTGCATCCGTGTGTCATCAGTGTCTTGCATCCGTGTGTCATCAGTGTTTTTCATCCGTGTGTCATCAGTGTTTTGCATCCGTGTGTCATCAGTGTTTTGCATCAGTGTGTCATCAGTGTTTTGCATCCGTGTGTCATCAGTGCTTTGCATCCGTGTGTCATCAGTGTTTTGCATCAGTGTGTCATCAGTGTTTTGCATCCGTGTGTCATCAGTGTTTTGCATCCGTGTGTCATCAGTGTTTTGCATCAGTGTGTCATCAGTGTTTTGCATCCGTGTGTCATCAGTGTTTTGCATCCGTGTGTCATCAGTGTTTTGCATCAGTGTGTCATCAGTGTTTTGCATCCGTGTGTCATCAGTGTCTTGCATCAGTGTGTCATCAGTGTTTTGCATCCGTGTGTCATCAGTGTTTTGCATCCGTGTGTCATCAGTGTTTTGCATCCGTGTGTCATCAGTGTCTTGCATCAGTGTGTCATCAGTGTTTTGCATCCGTGTGTCATCAGTGTTTTGCATCCGTGTGTCATCAGTGTTTTGCATCCGTGTGTCATCAGTGTCTTGCATCCGTGTGTCATCAGTGTTTTTCATCCGTGTGTCATCAGTGTTTTGCATCCGTGTGTCATCAGTGTTTTGCATCAGTGTGTCATCAGTGTTTTGCATCCGTGTGTCATCAGTGTTTTGCATCCGTGTGTCATCATTTTTTTGCATCCGTGTGTCATCAGTGTTTTGCATCAGTGTGTCATCAGTGTTTTGCATCCGTGTGTCATCAGTGTTTTGCATCAGTGTTTTGCATCAATGTGTCATCAGTGTTTTGCATCAGTGTGTCATCAGTGTTTTGCATCCATGTGTCATCAGTGTTTTGCATCAATGTGTCATCAGTGTTTTGCATCAGTGTGTCATCAGTGTTTTGCATCCGTGTGTCATCAGTGTTTTGCATCAGTGTGTCATCAGTGTTTTGCATCAGTGTGTCATCAGTGTTTTGCATCCGTGTGTCATGAGTGTTTTGCATCCGTGTGTCATGAGTGTTTTGTATCCGTGTGTCATCAGTGTTTTGCATCCGTGTGTCATCAGTGTTTTGCATCAGTGTGTCATCATTGTTTGGCATCCATGTGTCATCAGTGTTTTGCATCAGTTTTTTGCATCTGTGTGTCACCCGTGCGACTAGTTTTTACCATCCATGTGTCATCCATGTTTTGCATCAGTGTTTTGCATCAGTGTGTCATCAGTGTTTTGCATACATGTGTCATCAGTGTTTTGCATCAATGTGTCATCAGTGTTTTGCATCAGTGTTTTGCATTAGTGTGTCATCAGTGTTTTGCATCAGTGTGTCATCAGAGTGTCCGTTTTTACCATCCATGTTTTGCATCAGTGTTTTGCATCAGTGTGTCATCAGTGTTTTGCATACATGTGTCATCAGTGTTTTGCATCAATGTGTCATCAGTGTTTTGCATCAGTGTGTCATCAGCGTTTTGCATCAGTGTGTCATCAGTGTTTTGCATCAATGTGTCATCAGTGTTTTGCATCAGTGTGTCATCAGTGTTTTGCATCAGTGTGTCATCAGTATTTTGCATCAGTGTTTCGCATCAATGTGTCATCAGTGTTTTGCATCAGTGTGTCATCAGTGTTTTGCATCAGTGTTTTGCATCAGTGTGTCATCAGTGTTTTGCATCAGTGTGTCATCAGAGTGTCCGTTTTTACCATCCCTGTTTTGCATCAGTTTTTTGCATCCGTGTGTCATCAGTGTTTTGCATCAGTGTGTCATCAGTGTTTTGCATCAGTGTGTCATCAGTGTTTTGCATCAGTGTGTCATCAGTGTTTTGCATCCGAGTGTCATCAGTGTTTTGCATCCGTGTATCATCAGAGTTTTGCATCCGTGTGTCATCAGTGTTTTGCATCCGTGTATCATCAGTGTTTTGTATCCGTGTGTCATCAGTGTTTTGCATCAGTGTGTCATCAGTGTTTTGCATCCGTGTGTCATCAGTGTTTTGTATCCGTGTGTCATCAGTGTTTTGCATCAGTGTGTCATCAGTGTTTTGTATCCGTGTGTCATCAGTGTTTTGCATCAGTGTGTCACCAGTGTTTTGCATCAGTGTGTCCTCAGTGTTTTGCATTAGTTTGTCATCAGTGTTTTGCATCAGTGTGTCATCAGAGTGTCCGTTTTTACCATCCTTGTTTTGCATCAGTTTTTTGCATCTGTGTGTCACCCGTGCGACTAGTTTTTACCATCCATGTGTCATCCATGTTTTGCATCAGTGTTTTGCATCAGTGTGTCATCAGTGTTTTGCATACATGTGTCATCAGTGTTTTGCATCAATGTGTCATCAGTGTTTTGCATCAGTGTGTCATCAGCGTTTTTCATCAGTGTGTTGTCATCAGTGTTTTGCATCCATGTGTCATCATTTTTTTGCATCAGTGTGTCATCAGTGTTTTATATCCGTGTCATCAGTGTTTTGCATCCGTGTGTCATCAGTGTTTTGCATCCGTGTGTCATCAGTGTTTTGCATCCGTGTGTCATGAGTGTTTTGCATCCGTGTGTCATGAGTGTTTTGCATCCGAGTGTCATCAGTGTTTTGCATCCGTGTGTCATCAGTGTTTTGCATCCGTGTGTCATCAGTGTTTTGCATCCATGTATCATCAGTGTTTTGTATCCGTGTGTCATCAGTGTTTTGCATCCGTGTGTCATCAGTGTTTTGCATCCGTGTGTCATCAGTGTTTTGCATCCGTGTATCATCAGTGTTTTGCATCCATGTGTCATCAGTGTTTTGCATCCGTGTATCATCAGTGTTTTGCATCCGTGTATCATCAGTGTTTTGTATCCGTGTGTCATCAGTGTTTTGCATCAGTGTGTCATCATTGTTTGGCATCCATGTGTCATCAGTGTTTTGCATCAGTGTGTCATCAGTGTTTTGCATCAGTTTTTTGCATCTGTGTGTCACCCGTGCGACTAGTTTTTACCATCCATGTGTCATCCATGTTTTGCATCAGTGTTTTGCATCAGTGTTTTGCATACATGTGTCATCAGTGTTTTGCATCAATGTGTCATCAGTGTTTTGCATCAGTGTGTCATCAGTGTTTTGCATCAGTGTGTCATCAGTGTTTTGCATCAGTGTTTTGCATCAGTGTTTTGCATCAGTGTTTTGCATCAATGTGTCATCAGTGTTTTGCATCAGTGTTTTGCATCAGTGTGTCATGAGTGTTTTGTATCCGTGTGTCATCAGTGTTTTGCATCAATGTGTCATCAGTGTTTTGCATCAGTGTGTCATCAGTGTTTTGCATCAGTGTTTTGCATCAGTGTGTCATGAGTGTTTTGTATCCGTGTGTCATCAGTGTTTTGCATCAATGTGTCATCAGTGTTTTGCATCAGTGTGTCATCAGTGTTTTGCATCAGTGTGTCATCAGTGTTTTGCATCAGTGTTTTGCATCAATGTGTCATCAGTGTTTTGCATCAGTGTTTTGCATCAGTGTGTCATCAGTGTTTTGCATCAGTGTGTCATCAGTGTTTTGCATCAATGTGTCATCAGTGTTTTGCATCTGTGTTTTGCATCAATGTGTCATCAGTGTTTTGCATCAGTGTTTTGCATCAGTGTGTCATCAGTGTTTTGCATCAGTGTGTCATCAGTGTTTTGCATCAATGTGTCATCAGTGTTTTGCATCAGTGTTTTGCATCAGTGTGTCATCAGTGTTTTGCATCAGTGTTTTGCATCAGTGTGTCATCAGTGTTTTGTATCCGTGTGTCATCAGTGTTTTGCATCAGTGTTTTGCATCAGTGTGTCCTCAGTGTTTTGCATTAGTTTGTCATCAGTGTTTTGCATCAGTGTGTCATCAGAGTGTCCGTTTTTACCATCCGTGTTTTGCATCAGTTTTTTGCATCTGTGTGTCACCCGTGCGACTAGTTTTTACCATCCGTGTGTCATCCATGTTTTGCATCAGTGTTTTGCATCAGTGTGTCATCAGTGTTTTGCATACATGTGTCATCAGTGTTTTGCATCAATGTGTCATCAGTGTTTTGCATCAGTGTGCCATCAGTGTTTTGCATCAGTGTGTCATCAGTGTTATGCATCAGTGTTTTGCATCAGTGTGCCATCAGTGTTTTGCATCAGTGTTTTGCATCAATGTGTCATCAGTGTTTTGCATCAGTGTGCCATCAGTGTTTTGCATCAGTGTGTCATCAGTGTTTTGCATCAGTGTTTTGCATCAGTGTGTCATCAGTGTTTTGCATCAGTGTTTTGCATCAATGTGTCATCAGTGTTTTGCATCAGTGTTTTGCATCAGTGTGTCATCAGTGTTTTGCATCAGTGTGTCATCAGTGTTTTGCATCAGTGTGTCATCAGTGTGTCATGAGTGCTTTGTATCCGTGTGTCATCAGTGTTTTGCATCAGTGTGTCATCAGTGTTTTGCATACATGTGTCATCAGTGTTTTGCATCAGTGTTTTGCATCAGTGTTTTGCATCAATGTGTCATCAGTGTTTTGCATTAGTGTGTCATGAGTGTTTTGTATCCGTGTGTCATCAGTGTTTTGCATCAGTGTGTCATCAGTGTTTTGCATACATGTGTCATCAGTGTTTTGCATCAATGTGTCATCAGTGTTTTGCATCAGTGTGTCATCAGTGTTTTGCATCAGTGTGTCATCAGTGTTTTGCATCAGTGTTTTGCATCAATGTGTCATCAGTGTTTTGCATCAGTGTGTCATCAGTGTTTTGCATTAGTGTGTCATCAGTGTTTTGCATCAGTGTGTCATCAGTGTTTTGCATCAGTGTGTCATCAGTGTTTTGCATCAATGTGTCATCAGTGTTTTGCATCAGTGTGTCATCAGTGTTTTGAATCAGTGTTTTGCATCAGTGTGTCATCAGTGTTTTGCATCAGTGTGTCATCAGTGTTTTGCATCAGTGTGTCATCAGTGTTTTGCATCAATGTGTCATCAGTGTTTTGCATCAGTGTGTCATCAGTGTTTTGAATCAGTGTTTTGCATCAGTGTGTCATCAGTGTTTTGCATCAGTGTGTCATTGGAGTGTCCGTTTTTACCATCCCTGTTTTGCATCAGTTTTTTGCATCCGTGTGTCATCAGTGTTTTGCATCAGTGTTTTGCATCCGTGTGTCATCAGTGTTTTGCATCCGAGTGTCATCAGTGTTTTGCATCCGTGTGTCATCAGTGTTTTGCATCAGTGTGTCATCAGTGTTTTGCATCCGTGTGTCATCAGTGTTTTGTATCTGTGTGTCATCAGTGTTTTGCATCAGTGTGTCATCAGTGTTTTGTATCCGTGTGTCATCAGTGTTTTGCATCCGTGTGTCATCAGTGTTTTGCATCAGTGTGTCATCAGTGTTTTGCATCAGTGTTTTGCATCAATGTGTCATCAGTGTTTTGCATCAGTGTTTTGCATCAGTGTGTCATCAGTGTTTTGCATTAGTGTGTCATCAGTGTTTTGCATCAGTGTGTCATCAGTGTTTTGCATCAATGTGTCATCAGTGTTTTGCATCAGTGTTTTGCATCAGTGTGTCATCAGTGTTTTGCATCAGTGTGTCATTGGAGTGTCCGTTTTTACCATCCCTGTTTTGCATCAGTTTTTTGCATCCGTGTGTCATCAGTGTTTTGCATCCGTGTGTCATCAGTGTTTTGCATCCGAGTGTCATCAGTGTTTTGCATCCGTGTGTCATCAGTGTTTTGCATCAGTGTGTCATCAGTGTTTTGCATCCGTGTGTCATCAGTGTTTTGTATCCGTGTGTCATCAGTGTTTTGCATCAGTGTGTCATCAGTGTTTTGTATCCGTGTGTCATCAGTGTTTTGCATACATGTGTCATCAGTGTTTTGCATCAATGTGTCATCAGTGTTTTGCATCCGTGTGTCATCAGTGTTTTGCATCAGTGTGTCATCAGTGTTTTGCATCAGTGTGTCATCAGTGTTTTGTATCCGTGTGTCATCAGTGTTTTGCATCCGTGTGTCATCAGTGTTTTGCATCAGTGTGTCATCAGTGTTTTGCATCCGTGTGTCATCAGTGTTTTGCATCCATGTGTCATCAGTGTTTTGCATCAATGTGTCATCAGTGTTTTGCATCCGTGTGTCATCAGTGTTTTGCATCCGTGTGTCATCAGTGTTTTGCATCAGTGTGTCATCAGTGTTTTGCATCCATGTGTCATCAGTGTTTTGCATCAGTGTGTCATCAGTGTTTTGCATCCGTGTATCATCAGTGTTTTGTATCCGTGTGTCATCAGTGTTTTGCATCAGTGTGTCATCAGTGTTTTGCATCCGTGTGTCATCAGTGTTTTGTATCCGTGTGTCATCAGTGTTTTGCATCAGTGTGTCATCAGTGTTTGTATCCGTGTGTCATCAGTGTTTTGCATCAGTGTGTCATCAGTGTTTTGCATCAGTGTGTCATCAGTGTTTTGCATTAGTGTGTCATCCATGTTTTGCATCAGTGTGTCATCAGTGTTTTGCATACATGTGTCATCAGTGTTTTGCATCAATGTGTCATCAGTGTTTTGCATCAGTGTGTCATCAGTGTTTTGCATCAGTGTGTCATCAGTGTTTTGCATCAGTGCTTTGCATCAATGTGTCATCAGTGTTTTGCATCAGTGTTTTGCATCAGTGTGTCATCAGTGTTTTGCATCAATGTGTCATCAGTGTTTTGCATCAGTGTGTCATCAGTGTTTTGCATCAGTGTGTCATCAGTGTTTTGCATCAGTGTGTCATCAGTGTGTCATGAGTGTTTTGTATCCGTGTGTCATCAGTGTTTTGCATCAGTGTGTCATCAGTGTTTTGCATCAGTGTTTTGCATCAATGTGTCATCAGTGTTTTGCATCAGTGTGTCATCAGTGTTTTGCATCAGTGTGTCATCAGTGTTTTGCATCAGTGTTTTGCATCAGTGTGTCATCAGTGTTTTGCATCAGTGTGTCATTGGAGTGTCCGTTTTTACCATCCCTGTTTTGCATCAGTTTTTTGCATCCGTGTGTCATCAGTGTTTTGCATCAGTGTTTTGCATCCGTGTGTCATCAGTGTTTTGCATCCGAGTGTCATCAGTGTTTTGCATCAGTGTGTCATCAGTGTTTTGCATCAGTGTGTCATCAGTGTTTTGCATCCGTGTGTCATCAGTGTTTTGTATCCGTGTGTCATCAGTGTTTTGCATCCGTGTGTCATCAGTGTTTTGCATCAGTGTTTTGCATCAATGTGTCATCAGTGTTTTGCATCAGTGTGTCATCAGTGTTTTGCATCAGTGTTTTGCATCAATGTGTCATCAGTGTTTTGCATCAGTGTGTCATCAGTGTTTTGCATCAGTGTTTTGCATCAATGTGTCATCAGTGTTTTGCATAAGTGTTTTGCATCCGAGTGTCATCAGTGTTTTGCATCAGTGTGTCATCAGTGTTTTGCATCAGTGTGTCATCAGTGTTTTGCATCCGTGTGTCATCAGTGTTTTGTATCCGTGTGTCATCAGTGTTTTGCATCCGTGTGTCATCAGTGTTTTGCATCAGTGTTTTGCATCAATGTGTCATCAGTGTTTTGCATCAGTGTTTTGCATCCGTGTGTCATCAGTGTTTTGCATCAGTGTGTCATCAGTGTTTTGCATCCGTGTGTCATCAGTGTTTTGCATCAGTGTGTCATCAGTGTTTTGCATCAGTGTGTCATCAGTGTTTTGTATCCGTGTGTCATCAGTGTTTTGCATCCGTGTGTCATCAGTGTTTTGCATCAGTGTTTTGCATCAATGTGTCATCAGTGTTTTGCATCAGTGTTTTGCATCAGTGTGTCATCAGTGTTTTGCATCAGTGTTTTGCATCAATGTGTCATCAGTGTTTTGCATCAGTGTGTCATCAGTGTTTTGCATCAGTGTTTTGCATCAATGTGTCATCAGTGTTTTGCATCAGCGTTTTGCATCAGTGTGTCATGAGTGTTTTGTATCCTTGTGTCATCAGTGTTTTGCATCAGTGTGTCATCAGTGTTTTGCATCAATGTGTCATCAGTGTTTTGCATCAGTGTGTCATCAGTGTTTTGCATCAGTGTTTTGCATCAGTGTGTCATGAGTGTTTTGTATCCGTGTGTCATCAGTGTTTTGCATCAATGTGTCATCAGTGTTTTGCATCAGTGTGTCATCAGTGTTTTGCATCAGTGTGTCATCAGTGTTTTGCATCAGTGTGTCATCAGTGTTTTGCATCAGTGTTTTGCATCAATGTGTCATCAGTGTTTTGCATCAGTGTTTTGCATCAGTGTGTCATCAGTGTTTTGCATTAGTGTGTCATCAGTGTTTTGCATCAGTGTGTCATCAGTGTTTTGCATCAATGTGTCATCAGTGTTTTGCATCAGTGTTTTGCATCAGTGTGTCATCAGTGTTTTGCATCAGTGTTTTGCATCAGTGTGTCATCAGTGTTTTGCATCAGTGTGTCATTGGAGTGTCCGTTTTTACCATCCCTGTTTTGCATCAGTTTTTTGCATCCGTGTGTCATCAGTGTTTTGCATCAGTGTTTTGCATCCGTGTGTCATCAGTGTTTTGCATCCGAGTGTCATCAGTGTTTTGCATCAGTGTGTCATCAGTGTTTTGCATCAGTGTGTCATCAGTGTTTTGCATCCGTGTGTCATCAGTGTTTTGTATCCGTGTGTCATCAGTGTTTTGCATCCGTGTGTCATCAGTGTTTTGCATCAGTGTTTTGCATCAATGTGTCATCAGTGTTTTGCATCAGTGTGTCATCAGTGTTTTGCATCAGTGTTTTGCATCAATGTGTCATCAGTGTTTTGCATCAGTGTTTTGCATCAGTGTGTCATCAGTGTTTTGCATCAGTGTTTTGCATCAGTGTTTTGCATCCGAGTGTCATCAGT
The DNA here is from genome assembly GCF_046119375.1 of Phyllobates terribilis. Lineage (NCBI taxonomy): Eukaryota > Metazoa > Chordata > Amphibia > Anura > Dendrobatidae > Phyllobates > Phyllobates terribilis. The sequence goes on from NW_027362773.1 coordinate 112,059,298, forward strand.
GTTTTGCATCAGTGTGTCATCAGTGTTTTGCATCAGTGTGTCATCAGTGTTTTGCATCCGTGTGTCATCAGTGTTTTGCATCAGTGTTTTGCATCAATGTGTCATCAGTGTTTTGCATCAGTGTTTTGCATCAGTGTGTCATCAGTGTTTTGCATCAGTGTTTTGCATCAATGTGTCATCAGTGTTTTGCATCAGTGTTTTGCATCAGTGTGTCATCAGTGTTTTGCATCAGTGTGTCATTGGAGTGTCCGTTTTTACCATCCCTGTTTTGCATCAGTTTTTTGCATCCGTGTGTCACCCGTGCGACTATATTTTACCATCAGTGTGTCATCAGTTTTTTGCATCTGTGTGTCCGTTTTCGCCATTAGTTTATTGTTACTGTGTCCGTTTTTACCATCAGTGTTTTTTCCCATATGGATAAAGAAAGAAAAAACAAATCTTCTCTTATACTTTGCGATGTTAAACACGGACGGCACACGGACCGTACACTGATGCCATCCATGTGCTTTACGTGTTTGTCACGGACCCATAGACTTGTGTTGGTCCTCGTCATCTGTGATGCCGGAAATAAAATGGACATGTCTCTGTGAGTTTTGTACGGACATGTGGCGGCCCCATAGGTTATAATGGGTACATGTGATATCAGTAAAAAAAACACAGTACTGGAAACACGGACACATGAAGGGGCCTAAAAGCACAAAAATGATTTTATACCTCTATATAAGTTACACATTTTTTAAAACTGAAGTCAGATTAAAATTTATGAAATCTTCCTTCTAAGGCCTCATTCACATATGAGAAAATCGGACGGATTATTTTGATCAGACTATTTCAATACTTCTGTCCAATGGGTGCAGATTGTATACAACTGTATGTTAAATACTTTAAGTTTAAGAAAACAAACTGTGCTTTGTTCACCAGTCCCTGGTCCAGAACTCAGTGACTACTATTGTCTGCAGCATTGATGTCATATCGACAGCGCTGCAGCCAGACAGTGTCGGACCCTCTACCCCCCTGATCTGACAGTGATAAATTAAGCATTTTGCTAGTAAAGCTATTCTCTTTTCTAAGAAACGCCATGAAATATACCTGCAATAAACCAACAAAAGGAGAAAATGCCCAGCACACTTTCTATGGAATAGGCCAACTTTTCAGCGACGATCTTCAGCGGGATAAGTGCAAAAGCCAATAAGTGAAAAACCCCCGCCACGATCAGGTAGATTGGGATTTTGGGCTCGATCGGACAGTTGTCGACGTGCATGGATCCTGTAGAGAAGAAAAGAAATCATTGCAATGGACGCGTTTCATGTTTATAGCCAATAAAAAAGATATTCTAATGTATCTGTATGGTCACCCGTCTTACCTATAATAACCATGGCAATGCTGAGCACCGTCCAGAGCAACACAGAGAAGATCTGTGAGCCTGAAAGAAAACACAAGATACTTCAGAAGGTATACCTCCAATTAGAAATGTAGTATAGTTCTTCTGATTAGCTGTGTCGCTTACTCCATGTGCAGGGCATTGTAGTAGCTTAGATATCCAAGGTTACAACCTCTAACTACTAACTGTCACTATATGAGTGGTCGCAACCATGGATACCTAAGCTGCTGCAAAGCCCTGCACATGGGGTAAGCGACATAGTGAATCTGAAGGACTGTACTACATTTTTAATTGGAGGTATTAGCTAATATTATTATTATTACATCTACTACATATTGGCATAGGATCTTGGAGATGGGAATACCCCTTTAAGTGTACAGTAGGTTTACATTTTTTTAGGCACAGATATATAAACTGCGGGTTTTCTTGCTCATTGGTAAATGCTGATTGTGCTGACATCTAGTGTCAGATAAGGAAACTGCATTAAAGGGGTTGTCTGCATTTTCCATTTCGAGCTTTAACCCTTCGATTAAGCGTCACAATGACATGATCAAAGAGAGTTCCTCCTCGGGGTCCTCAGGTTTCTTATCGACGCTATTGAGGTCTGGGGGAGCTCTCTGTAGTGCACAGCCCTGGGGAGTGCTTGACCAGCCCCCTCCAACTCTCCGCCAAACTCTGCTCACTTTTAAAAACTTTAATGTGTAAACTGTAAAAACCAATGCGTAAAAATTCCAAAAGTTGCAGAATTTTTGAGCAACTAGGATTTAGGGCTCAGGCAGACGCCCATGCAAATCGGTCCGATCTCGGACAGCACTGCACAGGCTGGCTGCGGGTCTCCGCATGGCAGCTTCATATATTTCTATGAGACAATGACGCTCGGATCGGGAGAGCCGTGGCCAGTCCGTGCATTGTTTCCCGAGATCGGACCAATTTGCGCGGACGTCTGCCTGAGCCCTAAATCCTAGTTGCGCAAAAATTCTGCAACTTTTGGCATTTTTACAAATTGGTTTTTAAAGTTTACACATGAGTCCTTGTATTAACATTTTGCAAAGGTTCAAAGTTTTACACCAGATTTTTGGCAAAAAACTGTTTGATGAACTGGGAGCAAAGTCTTTATTTAGGAGAAAAATCTAAACAATAAAAAGGGAGTTTTGGATAAAGAAATAATAAAAACTAAAATTAATACACATAATGTATATAATTAAATCAATTAATTTAATATAAAATATATATATTTTTTTATTATAAACACATATAAGATAAAATAATCTCCCCCTTGTATTGGTATTATTTATTTAGGTCAGTAATACACAATTTGTTTTATAAATGATATATAAAAAATATGATTAAAAAATATAAATAAATTATCTATCTATCTAGATAGATAGATAGATATCGATAATGTATGCACAGAGGATTTTTTTTACTTTGTGCTTCTACCTCCTAAATTAAATGCTAATGTATCATAAGGTACTGAAAATCTAAAGTGGAACATATCCCCTAAAAAACAAGGACCCATAATGTCAAGTTGATGCAAAAAAAAAATCAGAATGTAAAGGCAAAAATAAAATAAAAAGTTGGTTCACACCTTAAAGGAACCTGTCAAGTAAAAAAAAATGTTAATATAGAGTTAATCTGCAAGTTAATAATGTTCTGAAGCTGGGAGGATGCCGCACTGAGAGCCCCGCTGCCGAGAAGGAAATTAACTTTATTCCTCCCAACAGCTTGTAAATGGTATATCCCGTGCACCAGTCTGTGGTCCGTGCAGACTTGGTGCAACCCGCCACAAAATTGTAAAAATTGCAAATGATCCAGGAATCTCCTTAAAAAAATACTTTATTGATACCAGTGTACACAGAAGAAAAAATGACATATGACGTTTCAGCCACACAGGGCCTTTATCAAGCCATTAATACACACCATTTTTAATGGCTTGATAAAGGCCGTGTGTGGCCGAAACATTGCATGTACATTTTTCTTGTGCTTACACTGATATCAAAGTTATTTTTTTGTGCCTTGAATTCCTGGATCGTTTTTATTCCTCCCAGCAGCCAGCGGCGTTTGCTGTTATCAGTCCTGCAAAAATCACAAGATGGGGAGTCAAAATATTAAGATTATAGTATAAAGTTAAGAACAAGCGTGTGACAGTTCTGAATTGTGTCACAGTTGCACATACAGGTCTGCAGAAGGACGATGCTGCTCAAGTAGAGCTGTCACTCGAGCAGGAGCGCGCACCTCCCCCAGCAACAAGGAAGTGAAGAGGCTGAGGGAGCTGTGTGCTCCTGAAGACACATGTTGCAACTAACCCTTTAAAATAGGTAATAAATATAAAATTGATGGGGGGTCCCACTCTCAGCACTCCCCCACTTCCAAACAGTTATTTAAAGGGGTACAGCTGCTGCTAAGTAGACAGCACGCAGGTACACAGAGCAAAGTAAGCAATGAAGAGGCCAAGGCGCTCAGAAAGCACAGCTGATCAGTGGAGGTGGTAAGGACAGGCAACCAATTAAGATCATTGAAACTCCTTATAAAGAAGTTTCAAGCCTTCACGGCCTGTGGACTCACCATGGGGATGGGATTTTATTTTCAAAGTATAGTATTTGGGAGCACAAAGCAGGTACAGGCACAAATGAAAGCACAATACTGGAAGCAAGCAGTTTCTAAACAGTACAGTATGCAGCAAGATAAGCACACCAGTTTTACCCCATAAAAATACTGTACTATATAATATATTGACAAGCAGTAAATAATTATTACATGCATATAGAAAAATAGCAATAGGTACAGTTTAGGAAAAGGTTGTGTAACACAGGTCGGAGAGGACTGTGATATTTTGTTAGCTTGTGTCATGCGCTGTTAGCAGCATCTCTGTATATAATACTTGGGCGGTTTAGTTAGGTTATATGCAGAAGTAGAGTATTTGGATGCAGAAATTTCTGCACCATATCTGCATCTCTTGGCAGGAAAAACGCAGTGGAAAAACGTGCGTTTTTGGACAGTAATGAATGCTATAGATATAGATATACAGACTGCCAGGATTCCTGTTGTCCTTCTACAGTTTGACCACTAGTGGCTGCTATTGTTCACCTTAATCATTGTGCTGCAATTCCATTCCATACCACTGGAGGCTGCTGCTGTGTTCTGCAATTGCCCTTTATTAAGATGGCAGATTCTGAACCTCACAGAGAAAAAACAGCCTTACCAACACCAGATCAAATTACCAATGCACAAGCAGGATGCGGCAGACCCCCATGATAAAGGCGGGGGCAGCACAGGTGCGAAATACTAATGTGAAAGCCACTGCCTCCATGAAATGGCAGGTATGTAAGTGGAGCTGCCCCGATGAAGCCCCTGAGATGGCGATACACGTGGGCCCCATGTAGACCCACCCGTCTAATACTCTGTTCCCCACATGTTTTTTTACCTCGTCGGTCCTGACTTGTACCTGACGGGCTTATTTGAGTAACCTTGACCTGGACACACTAGGTCTTGCATCATAGTTCATCTCTTAGCCTGCTCTTACTGCTACATGTTATTACATTCTCATATGAGACTATGCATTTTGGCTAAGCTATCTCTGGTACTTGCTTACCCCCTCCCAGGGACGCCTGGGCTTGGGTTTATATAAGTGTATATGTACTACCCTCATTAGCTACTTACATAGCAAGAGTCTCCTTAATATTGTGGTTACATTTTGATACTATGGTTGTCTACTGTTCATGGTTATATAGTACAGACCAAAAGTTTGGACACACCTTCTCATTTAAAGATTTTTCTGTATTTTCATGACTATGAAAATTGTACATTCACACTGAAGGCATCAAAACTATGAATTAACACATGTGGAATTATATACTTAACAAAAAAGTGTGAAACAACTGAAAATATGTCTTATATTCTAGGTTCTTCAAAGTAGCCACCTTTAGCTTTGATGACTGCTTTGCACACTCTTGGCATTCTCTTGATGAGCTTCAAGAGGTAGTCACCGGAAATGGTCTTCCAACAATCTTGAAGGAGTTCCCAGAGATGCTTAGCACTTGTTGGCCCTTTTGCCTTCACTCTGCGGTCCAGCTCACCCCAAACCATCTCGATTGGGTTCAGGTCTGGTGACTGTGGAGGCCAGGTCATCTGGCGGAGCACCCCATCACTCTCCTTCTTGGTCAAATAGCCCTTACACAGCCTGGAAGTGTGTTTGGGGTCATTGTCCTGTTGAAAAATAAATGATGGTCCAACTAAACGCAAACCGGATGGAATAGCATGCCACTGCAAGATGCTGTGGTAGCCATGCTGGTTCAGTATGCCTTCAATTTTGAATAAATCCCCAACAGTGTCACCAGCAAAACACCCCCACACCATCACACCTCCTCCTCCATGCTTCACGGTGGGAACCAGGCATGTAGAGTCCATCTGTTCACCTTTTCTGCATCGCACAAAGACACGTGGTTGGAACCAAAGATCTCAAATTTGGACTCATCAGACCAAAGCACAGATTTCCACTGGTCTAATGTCCATTCCTTGTGTTCTTTAGCCCAAACAAGTCTCTTCTGCTTGTTGCCTGTCCTTAGCAGTGGTTTCCTAGCAGCTATTTTACCATGAAGGCCTGCTGCACAAAGTCTCCTCTTAACAGTTGTTGTAGAGATGTGTCTGCTGCTAGAACTCTGTGTGGCATTGACCTGGTCTCTAATCTGAGCTGCTGTTAACCTGCGATTTCTGAGGCTGGTGACTCGGATGAACTTATCCTCAGAAGCGGAGGTGACTCTTGGTCTTCCTTTCCTGGGGCGGTCCTCATGTGAGCCAGTTTCTTTGTAGCACTTGATGGTTTTTGCAACTGCATTTGGGGACACTTGGGGAAGTCCATGAGAGCCATATAATGCTTTATTCTGGGGTACAGTGTTATATCGTTATCAATAACGTTTGTCAAAGATAACCAAACACATGGTGTTTCTAGGATAATTTTCTGACTGTATTTATATATTTTTTTACCCCTGAGACTGATCTTCTTTGTTATGTGGGCCTCTTCCCTTCCAAAAACGCTATAAAAACACAGGTGAAAAAACGCGGCAAAAATGCGTCTTTTTCCTGCCAAGAGATGCAAATACTCAACGTGTGCACATAGCTTTTATGTATTTAGTTGGAGACCACATTAGCACTGAGCTGAGGGTACAGAATAGGAAAGTACACTTGCAGTATTTCTATTTATTTAATGGCTTTTATTTTACTTATGTGGTCAAAAATAAAAAAAATTCTATGTAAAAACAAAAAAAAATATATACTGTATATCAGCATATTTCTTGTAAAAATTGGAGAGGATACTTTCTGCTGGCATTTGTGTCAACTTTTTAAGAAAAGGCAGCAATATCCAAAATGTTGCAGAGGTGCCATTACTACCATGATTCAGATTGTTGTAAAAAAACTAAATAAATATAGGAATAGATCCTCTCTAATGTTCTTGTCAGATTGAAATCAAACTATGATGGGAAGGATTAGTGAAACATTTACAATGAACAGATTAAGCACACCAAACATTTTTTTTTAACTTACCCTTACATTGCATTTTTAGGGAAAAATTAGATGTACCATGACTTCCTACTGAAAAAATCAAAATAAACACTTTAAAATCATTGTATTTCTAGCTGGCGTTCCAACACAAGGGCTTTGCTCCTTTAAGTGGATTGTGTTAGCAGAATGCAAACTATCGCAAGAAATATTTTCCTTAGGTAGGAACATATTTGTTCTGAGAGCTTCCTGTTATTTTAGGGAGGAAATATTCACATGGAGACAAGGGTCATTATTGTTCAAACGGTTTCACACCTAATGTGTTAGGTCGATTTTTAGAAAGTTCAAATTCTTTCCATTTCAAGCAACGAATTTTCAATAATTCTTTAAAAGGGGCGTTGTCAAGTTTAAAAGTTCATTCTTAAAGGGGTGTTCTAAAGTTAAAAAGTTATCCCCTATCCAAATGATAGATAACTTTCCGATCGATGGAGGTCCAACTGCCGTGGCTCCCACCGATCTTGAGAACCTGAGCTCTTGAAAGACCCGGCTGAATGGAGCCGGGGTCAGTCAAGCACACACCGCTCCATTTATTCTAATAGTAGAACTGAAGATCAACCAAGAGCTGTGCTTGACAATCTCTGGGGCCCACATTACTTATAGGAGCACTGGCGATCAACCAAGAGCTGTGCTTGGCAATCTCCGGCGCCCACATTACTTATAGGATCACTGAAGATCAACCAAGAGCTGTGTTTGGCAATCTCCGGCGCCCACATTACTTATAGGATCACTGAAGATCAACCAAGAGCTGTGCTTGGCAATCTCCGGCGCCCACATTACTTATAAGAGCACTGAAGATCAACCAAGAGCTGTGCTTGACAATGTCCGGCGCCCACATTACTTATAGGAGCACTGAAGATAAACCAAGAGCTGTGCTTGACAATCTCCGATTCCCACATTACTTAAAGGATCACTGAAGATCAGCCAAGCGCTCTACTTGGCAATCTCCGGCGCCCACATTACTGATAGGAGCACTGAAGATTAACCAAGAGCTGTGCTTGGCAATCTCCGGCACCCACATTACTTATAGGAGAACTGACGATCAACCAAGAGCTGTGCTTGACAATCTCCAGCGCCCACATTACTTATAGGAGAACTGAAGATCAACCAAGAGCTGTGCTTGACAATCTCCGATTCCCACATTACTTATAGGATCACTGAAGATCAGCCAAGCGCTCTACTTGGCAATCTCCGGCGCCCACATTAAGAATGAATAGAGCAGTAGTGACGTGACCGACCTCAGCTCCATTCAGCCGGAGCTCTTCAGAGCCCAAGGTTCTCGGGATCAGTGTGGGCCACGGCGGTCAAACCTCCAGAGATCGAAAAGTATTTCCCTATCCTTTGGATAGGACAGTGTTCCTCAATTCCACTTCTCAAGAGCCACCAATGGATCATGTTTTCAGGACTCCCATAGTATTGACCACATGATAATTCCATCTGTTGGTGGCTCTTGAGGACTGGAGTTGGGGAACTCTGGGATAGGAGATAACTTTTGAACTTTAGAATGAACTTTTGAACATTAGGCACAGTGTAATGTTACTAGTCTATAGTATAATATGTACCAGTCACACATTATCCAGTATATACCATTTTCTGCATTTGTCAGGTCATCAGCTTCATTTTGACCAGACCTGCATGAAAGTTCAAAATGCTGATATAAACCAAATGGCCACAGACATGACAATACAAAGTCCTACACGAGATTGATCCAGAGTTGAATGGCATCATCATATTCCATTACTAAAAGTACCAACAATATTAAGAACGCCCTTCGTTTCAGCTTTGTTTTAAGCTTTTGGAAGAGAGGAACCAGGGAATATGAGGTATACAGGCTCCTCCAGGACAAAGACGTTCAAAAGTGCTCAGCTCAGACTTATAAGACCAGTCAACTTTTTAGACAGAGGAGTAAACAACACTTGGAGGATGTCATAATGTTTCAATGGTTTCAAAGGTATAAAAGTTAAGGTTAGACAAAGAACATATAAAACTGCAGGTTGCAGGAGGAAGACTACAATTGCTCTGGCTTCCCTGGACATGGAGGTTGAGTAGAATATACTTTTATTGTTACTGTCTTATTGATGATATCTTTAGATAAATTGTACATCTTAAGCCTTTTTATTCAGTGCCGATTTGTATGGTCTTTACAAGGGGGAGTAGTTGAGTTAATCCCTTTCCTGAAAATACTGATCTACTTAAGGGCAGGTGTAGATGACCGTTTTCTCCAGATCCAAGAAATCCAGTTTAATTATGCTGATGAGACTGATCAGAGTGGGATCCGATTGTCTCGGAGGTCGAGAGAAAAAAAAAGAAGTTTCTCCACTTTCTCTATAATTTCAGTCCGAGAAAGCTGGACGATTATACGGTCGTCTGCACGAGTCCTAACACTGCAAAAATTTCACAGCGGAAAAACTTTTCATTCTACCAGGTAAATACAAATTACTTTTGAGGACATGTCACAAAACCTACAGTACAGACCAAAAGTTTGGACACACCACATTTATAGATTTTTCTGTATTTTCATGATTATGAAAATTGTACATTCACACTGAAGGCATCAAAACTATGAATTAACACATGTGGAATTATATACTTAACAAAAAAGTGTGAAACAACTGAAAATATGTCTTATATTCTAGGTTCTTCAAAGTAGCCACCTTTTGCTTTGATGACTGCTTTGCACACTCTTGGCATTCTCTTGATGAGCTTCAAGAGGTAGTCACCGGAAATGGTCTTCCAACAATCTTGAGGAGTTCCCAGAGATGCTTAGCACTTGTTGGCCCTTTTGCTTTCACTCTGCGGTCCAGCTCACCCCAAAACATCTCGATTGGGTTCAGGTCTGGTGACTGTGGAGGCCAGGTCATCGGGCGTAGCACCCCATCACTCTCCTTCTTGGTCAAATAGCCCTTACACAGCCTGGAGGTGTGTTTGGGGTCATTGTCCTGTTGAAAAATAAATGATGGTCCAACTAAACGCAAACCGGATGGAATAGCATGCCGCTGCAAGATGCTGTGGTAGCCATGCTGGTTCAGTATGCCTTCAGTTTTGAATAAATCCCCAACAGTGTCACCAGCAAAGCCCCTCCACACCATCACACCTCCTCCTCCATGCTTCACGGTGGGAACCAGGCATGTAGAGTCCATCCGTTCACCTTTTCTGCGTCGCACAAAGACACGGTGGTTGGAACCAAAGATCTCAAATTTGGACTCATCAGACCAAAGCACAGATTTCCACTGGTCTAATGTCCATTCCTTGTGTTCTTTAGCCCAAACAAGTCTCTTCTGCTTGTTGCCAGTCCTTAGCAGTGGTTTCCTAGCAGCTATTTTACCATGAAGCCCTGCTGCACAAAGTCTCCTCTTAACAGTTGTTGTAGAGATGTGTCTGCTGCTAGAACTCTGTGTGGCATTGACCTCTTCTCTAATCTGAGCTGCTGTTAACCTGCGATTTCTGAGGCTTGTGACTCGGATAAACTTATCCTCAGAAGCAGAGGTGACTCTTGGTCTTCCTTTCCTGGGGCGGTCCTCGTGTGTGCCAGTTTCTTTGTAGCGCTTGATGGTTTTTGAAACTGCACTTGGGGACACTTTCAAAGTTTTCCCAATTTTTCGGACTGACTGACCTTCATTTCTTAAAGTAATGATGGCCACTCGTTTTTCTTTACTTAGCTGCTTTTTTCTTGCCATAATACAAATTCTAACAGTCTATTCAGTAGGACTATCAGCTGTGTATCCACCAGACTTCTGCGCAACACAACTGATGGTCCCAACCCCATTTATAAGGCAAGAAATCCCACTTATTAATTCTGACAGGGCACACCTGTGAAGTGAAAACTATTTCCGGTGACTACCTCTTGAAGCTCATCAAGAGAATGCCAAGAGTGTGCAAAGCAGTCATCAAAGCAAAAGGTGGCTACTTTGAAGAACCTAGAATATAAGACATATTTTCAGTTGTTTCACACTTTTTTGTTAAGTATATAATTCCACATGTGTTAATTCATAGTTTTGATGCCTTCAGTGTGAATGTACAATTTTCATAGTCATGAAAATACAGAAAAATCTTTAAATGAGAAGGTGTGTCCAAACTTTTGGTCTGTACTGTATATCTTCCCTCTGAAGAGCACAAAATCTAAATCCCAATATTCTCAAAACAGCACATAATTGGTATGCTGAGCCTCAGTAGAGAAGTTTTTATGCTGGCCAGATGCCAAAAAAAAAGAGGTGCACATAGCTAATTGGGAATTTTCATCCGCTGCAGCATGAATGACAACTTTAGCAAGAGATTATAACTTCCCAACATTATCGAGATCACTATAGTTATACAAGTTTTACTTTTAGCATTTTTTAGTTGGGTGAAATCAACCACTCTAAACCCCTTGGGGCTTCATGGTGGAAAATGTAAGTGTCATGGATAGCTTGTCTTTAAGGCTCTACAATGAACAACTACATCAGAAGGATCTCAGGGACACAGCTTCAACAGCAGGAACCAAGAGGGTTTCTCATCGTTATCATAAAGGGGTAAAGTTGCAAAGTGTTTGCAAAACAAACAACTTTGCAAATTACTTGTTATTAAAAATCCATGCTATTCTCAAGAATTGTAAATTTATTGTATACTGCTTGTTGCTGTAGCGTCGGCGTCCCTGCCTCCTGCTAGGCAGGGACGCCGTTCCCCTCACCTCTCTGCTCCGTGCCCGGCGGCTTCCTCCCGCTCTGCTGGCAGCGCGCGCTGCTTCCCGGCCTCTGTGCTTAGGGCGCGCGCGCGCTCCCCCTCTCTTAAAGGGGCCGCGCGCGCCGTCGTAAGGAGTCCCCGGCCTTATGGCCGGAGGACCTCACCATATATAAGGCACCTCCTCCAAAATGGAGGTGCCCGAGCAATGTTGTTGCAAAGCCTTTCAACTCTGCTTCAGCCCTCAGGTCCCGTTACCAGATACCTGCCAGTTACCTGCCAGATCTCTGCTTGATACCTACCTGATTCCTGTCTATCTGCTTGCAATCCTGCGGTCCGACAGTCTGCCTTCCAACACCTGCCAGTCTGTCTATGGATCTGCCCGCCCGCTCACCTGGGAGTGCTCACCTGCTACCTGCCTGCTAGCCTACCTGGAGGCTCTACCGTCACTTGCCGTGACCACCTGCCTGTCCAGAGACTCCTGCCCCGCTCACCTGGGAGCACTCACCTGCTACCTGCCTGCTAGCCTACCTGGAGGCTCTGCCGTCACTTGCCGTGACCACCTGCCTGACCAGAGACTCTTGCCCGCTCACCTGGGAGCGCTCACCTGCTACCTGCCTGCTAGCCTATCTAGTGACTCTTTCCCTGCTGTCACTTGCTGTGACCACCTGCCTGTCTAGAGACTCTTATCCTGCTGTCACTTGCCGTGACCACCCGCCTGTCAAGAGACTGTCCCCGTCACTTGCCGTGACCTCCTGCCCTTCTACCCAGAGACTGTCCCTGTCACTTGCCGTGACTACCTGCCCGCCTTCCCTGGGAGCCACCCGCTTCCTTACAAGGACTGCCCCTTTGTATAGTGGCTCAGAGGTTACACCTCCCAGACCAGTTACAGTTTGCTCAGGCCATGGAACCCGGTGGCACCCAAGCTCTCTCGCTCTCGGACCTATGTCATGAACTTTCCCGTCAGAGGTCACAACAGGACTCCATCCTGAGTCACCTGCGTAGTGTTAACTCCCGCCTGGACACATTGACTGCCTCATCGGGAGCGGCCTCCACTCGCACACTTACTACCCCGGCGCCGCCGCTGCCCATCAATACCATGGCATCTCTTCCCGGTCCCCGCCTCTCCGCCCCGCCTCGTTTTGGCGGAGATCCCGGCCAGGCACGGGGCTTCATTAACCAGTGCACTCTGCACTCCGAACTGTTGGCACCCCAGTTTTCCACCGACCGAGCCAAAGTAGCCTTCATCATGTCCCATCTCACGGGGGAGGTGCTGGCTTGGCTAAATCCTCTATGGGAGAAAGGAGACCCCCTGGTGTCCAACCTGCCAGCCTTTCTCACGGCTTTCCGGAAAGTCTTTGACGAACCAGGATGGAAGACCTCATCCGCCTCATCCCTGCTACGCCTCCGCCAAGGAAGTCTCACCGTGGGCCAATATGCCATACGGTTCCGTACCCTTGCTTCGGAGCTGGCCTGGGATAACGACGCCCTGGTGTCCGTCTTCTGGGAGGGTCTGTCCGGCCGTATTAAAGATGAACTCGCCGGTCGGGACATTCCTACCACTCTCGACGACTTAATAACACTTGCTACCTGGATTGACATCCGGTTCCAGGAGCGCACCAAAGAGGTCACCCGTGAGAGGAGGTTTCCACGCCTTGCCCCTACCTTCCAGAAACCCGTCACTTCCTCCGTTACTCCCCAGGCGCACTCACCCGAGCCTATGCAGGTCGACCAGACCAAGATGGTCAAAATCCGTCAAGAATTACGCCGTGCCGAGGGGAGCTGCTTCTACTGTGGCAGTAAGGAGCACCGGATCCGTTCCTGCCCGGAGAGGTCGGGAAATGCCTGTGTCTAGGATCGCTCAGAGATGTCGTCCTAGACAAGAGTAAACCCTCTCCATCTCTGATGCTGTCGGTCTCTCTCATCTGCGGGGAGAACCGTTATTTTGAACTGGCTCAACTTGACTCTGGAGCTGCCGGAAATCTCATTTCTCAGTCCCTGGTAGAGAAACACCGCATTCCCACCAAACCTCTGGCTGTACCCTTATCTGTCGCCGCCGTGGATGGGGGCCTCTTACCACATCCCATGCAACTCATCACCGAATCCTTAACTCTGCAGGTGGGAATGCTGCACTCTGAGAGCATCTTCTTCCATGTTCTGCCTGGACTCTCTCACGCCCTCTTGCTAGGCCTACCTTGGCTTCAGAAACATGCACCCGTGCTTGATTGGCAGACCGGAGAAGTCCTTCGCTGGGGACAGGACTGCCATAAGACTTGTTTAGTTCCCGTTCATCCTGCCCGTCCTTCTCCTACCCCAGCCAATCTACCTGGCCTACCGGTTCCCTATTGGTCTTATGCGGACGTCTTTAATAAAAAAGAAGCAGAAACATTACCCCCTCATAGACCATATGACTGCCCAATCGACCTGATACCCGGCGCTACTCCTCCCCGTGGGCGTATTTACCCTTTGTCCGCTGCTGAGACCCGGTCCATGTCTGAATATATTGAGGAGAATCTGGCCCGGGGATTTATCCGGAAATCTACCTCCCCGGCGGGAGCAGGCTTCTTCTTCGTCAAAAAGAAGGACGGCTCAATCCGTCCCTGTATAGACTATAGAGGCCTTAACCAGATCACGGTGAAAAATAAATACCCCCTTCCGCTCATTCCTGAATTATTTGACCGTCTAAGGGGGGCTAGAATCTTCACCAAGCTGGACCTCCGTGGGGTGTATAACCTGGTCCGTATCCGTCAGGGGGATGAATGGAAGATGGCATTCAACACCCGGGACGGGCACTATGAATACCTTGTAATGCCCTTCGGTCTCTGTAACGCTCCCGCCGTCTTTCAAGAGTTGGTCAATGACATCTTCCGTGACCTTCTCTACTCCTGCGTGGTGGTGTACCTGGACGACATCTTGGTCTTCTCTCCGGATCTCCACACTCACCGGAAGGACGTTCGTCAGGTCCTACTCAGGCTCAGGCAGAACCACCTCTATGCTAAATATGAGAAGTGCCTCTTTGAGCAGACCTCGCTTCCGTTTCTGGGCTACATAATCTCTCAGACCGGCCTACGAATGGATCCTGAGAAACTGTCCGCCATCCAGAAATGGCCCCGACCAGAGGGGTTGAAAGCTATTCAGCGGTTCCTGGGCTTCGCCAACTACTACCGCCTCTTCATTCCGCACTTCTCTTCCCGGACTGCCCCTATCTCGGCGCTCACCCGTAAGGGCGCTAATCCCAGAGAATGGCCGCCCGAAGCAGAGGAGGCCTTCCTTTCCTTAAAACAAGCTTTTTCCTTCGCCCCTGTGCTGCATCGTCCGGACGGCAACAAACAATTCTTCCTAGAAGTCGACGCTTTCTCCTCCGGAGCCGGAGCGGTACTTACCCAAAAGTCGTCTTCCGGAAGAATGGTAACCTGCGGCTTCTTCTCCAAACTCTTCTCCTCTTCTGAGCGCAATTATTCTATAGGAGACCGAGAACTGTTGGCCATTAAGCTGGCACTGGAGGAGTGGCGTTACCTGCTCGAGGGGGCTCTTCACCCGGTAATAATTTACACGGACCACAAGAACTTGGCTTACCTCCAGAGTGCCCAGAGACTTAACCCGCATCAAGCCCGGTGGTCCTTGTTCTTCGCCCGCTTTAATTTCATTCTTCATTTTCGCCCGGCTGACAAAAACATCAAAGCTGATGCCTTGTCCCGATCCTTTTTGGTCTTTGATCTTGAGGAGGAGCCTAAACACATCATCGACCCCGCCAAAGTAATGCAGGTGGCCCCCGTGAATCTAAATCGTCTTCCACCCGGTAAGACGTTCGTAACTGTACCTGATTGTGAGAAGGTCCTACACTGGGGACACTCGTCCAAGCTAGCTGGCCATGCTGGTCAGAAAAAGACCCTCCAGCTTATTACCCGGCATTACTGGTGGCCTACCCTGCACAAGGACGTAATAGACTTTGTTTCAGCCTGTGTGTCCTGCGCCCGCAACAAGGTTCCGAGACATCTGCCAGCCGGCCGTCTCCTTCCTCTTCCTGTACCTGCTGCCCCGTGGCAGCATATAGCTATGGACTTTATAACGGACCTCCCTGTCTCTGCCGGTTGTACGGTCATTTGGGTGGTCGCTGACCGCTTTTCCAAAATGGCTCACTTTATTCCCCTGCCGGGTCTCCCGTCTGCATCAGAGTTAGCTAAAGACTTTATCCATCATGTCTTCCGTCTTCATGGTCTTCCTCTCCACATCGTATCCGACCGAGGGGTTCAGTTCACCTCTCGCTTTTGGCGAGCCATGTGTAAATTGCTGGGGGTCACCTTGGACTTTTCTTCTGCTTATCACCCACAGTCCAATGGCCAAGTAGAACGGATCAACCAAATTTTAACCAGTTACCTCCGGCACTTTGTTAATGCTCACCATTCAGACTGGGTGGATCTTTTACCGTGTGCCGAATTTTCCTACAATAATCACGAGAGCAAATCTTCCTCCAAATCCCCGTTTTTTGTAGTCTTCGGTCAGCATCCTCGGATCCCGTTTCCCGTCTCAACCTCGGTGGACAATCCGGCTGCGGAATCTCTCGTTAACGAATTATCCTCCATTTGGGAAAGTACCAGATCCGCACTTCTTCAGTCATCCGAGCGGATGAAAAAACAGGCTGACAAAAGATGTCTGGATCCACCACAATTCCGTCCTGGAGATAAGGTCTGGCTCTCGTCCAAATATGTCCGGCTCAAGATTCCTTCCTACAAGTTAGGGCCTCGGTTCATCGGTCCATTGGAAGTTATCAAACAAATCAACCCGGTGGCCTATAAATTGAAACTCCCGGCCAATTTGCGGATTCCTAACTCCTTCCATGTATCTCTACTCAAACCCGTGGTACTTAACTCTTTTTCCAAGTCTACAGGTACGCCTCCTGCTCCGGTTTCCGCTGAAAACGAGTTTGAGGTAGAGAACATTCTGGCCACCAAAAGGGTAAGAGGAAAGTCCTTTTTTCTAGTGGATTGGAAGGGGTTTGGTCCTGAGGAGAGAACATGGGAGCCCCGGGAGAACATCCATGCCCCTCTCATCCTTGATAAATTTATCTCTGGCCTAAAAAAGGGGGGGCCTAAAGGGGGGGGTACTGTAGAGTCGGCGTCCCTGCCTCCTGCTAGGCAGGGACGCCGTTCCCCTCACCTCTCCGCTCCGTGCCCGGCGGCTTCCTCCCGCTCTGCTGGCAGCGCGCGCTGCTTCCCGGCCTCTGTGCTTAGGGCGCGCGCTCCCCCTCTCTTAAAGGGGCCGCGCGCGCCGTCCTAAGGAGTCCCCGGCCAATGGCCGGAGGACCTCACCATATATAAGGCACCTCCTCCAAAATGGAGGTGCCCGAGCAATGTTGTTGCAAAGCCTTTCAACTCTGCTTCAGCCCTCAGGTCCCGTTACCAGATACCTGCCAGTTACCTGCCAGATCTCTGCTTGATACCTACCTGATTCCTGTCTATCTGCTTGCATTCCTGCGGTCCGACAGTCTGCCTTCCAACACCTGTCAGTCTGTCTATGGATCTGCCCGCCCGCTCACCTGGGAGCGCTCACCTGCTACCTGCCTGCTAGCCTACCTGGAGGCTCTACCGTCACTTGCCGTGACCACCTGCCTGTCCAGAGACTCCTGCCTGCTCACCTGGGAGCGCTCACCTGCTACCTGCCTGCTAGCCTACCTGGAGGCTCTGCCGTCACTTGCCGTGACCACCTGCCTGTCCAGAGACTCTTGCCCGCTCACCTGGGAGCGCTCACCTGCTACCTGCCTGCTAGCCTACCTGGAGGCTCTGCCGTCACTTGCCGTGACCACTTGCCTGTCCAGAGTCTCTTGCCCGCTCACCTGGGAGCGCTCACCTGCTACCTGCCAGCTAGCCTATCTGGAGGCTCTGCCGTCACTTGCCGTGACCACCTGTCTGTCCAGAGACTCTTGCCCGCTCACCTGGGAGCGATCACCTGCTACCTGCCTGCTAGCCTATCTAGAGACTCTTTCCCTGCTGTCACTTGCCGTGACCACCTGCCTGTCTAGAGACTCTTATCCTGCTGTCACTTGCCGTGATCACCCGCCTGTCAAGAGACTGTCCCCGTCACTTGCCGTGACCTCCCGCCCCTCTACCCAGAGACTGTCCCTGTCACTTGCCGTGACTACCTGCCCGCCTTCCCTGGGAGCCACCCGCTTCCTTACAAGGACTGCCCCTTTGTATAGTTGCTCAGAGGTTACACCTCCCAGACCCGTTACAGTTGCCTAGGATACCAGCCACCTCTGTCATCTATCAGTGGTAGCCAGTTTCCTCGGCAAGGAGTGCACTATTGCAGGCTCTTTTCTAAGTTAAAAGTACGCCATGACGCTTCCCAGATCGCTGGATCCAGCCATGGGAAAGGTCAAAGTTCAGGAAAGCACAGCCTCTTGGTAAGGAAGGCGGGAGGCCAAAGGGCGGTGCGCTTGTGAATATAGGATCATGAGAGCAACTTGTTAAAACAAATCCTTATTTAACAGTTGGTATCAGGGATGTGGAGCTGGAGTCGGAGTCGTGGAGTCAGAGTCTGTGTCCATTTTGGTGGAGTCGGAGTCAGAATCAGAGTCGGTATAAAATGGACCGACTCTGACTCCTAAAATATATAATAAATTGGGTTCAGTAGTTCAATGCAGTTTGTGGGGAATATTTTTTCATAAGAATTTGGGAAAGTTATGAAATGTCCTATACATGTCTGTCCTATTCCTGATCTAAGGGTCTAGACTTTTAGCTGAGATGAATCTGTGCCGCAGTTTATGTACATGATAAGTAGTGAAGCTCCTCCTCTACAGATAAGGGGGAAAAAAACAAACACACAGAGAAGGAATGCCTGCACTCATCTCAGAACTGCTGGAGTGAACAGGAAAGCAGGATTAAGAACAAAAAAGAACGGGTTCTTGCTATTATGTTGGAGATGGAATGATACAGTCCTGTTCCCATAATGGAGGAACAAACAGATATTACTACAGAAGAACAGCAAAATTATTCTTTACAATTAGATGATCTTGTTGAAGCTGCTTCACACCTCTTTCCTATTCATCACACGCGCTGTGTTGTGCACGCGCTGCAGCTGGCAATAAGAGATAGCCTGCAAGAAGGATATGCTGCAACTCTGATTAGCAAAGTGAGGAAATTGGCTATTGCTGCCAGAAACCCTAAATTGATTCCATCTTGAAGAGACGTGCTGGGAAAGGGGCAATTGTTCACTTCTTCTCAAAGAAGTAGAAGAGTTCAATCATTCATCTAAACTGACTGTGCACGAGGCAATTCCTTTATACCCTGAAATTGTTAAGAGATGTTGCCCATGTGGTTACTGCTTTGCCACCAACCCAAGTAAGTGTAGAGAGGTTGTCCTCTAGCCTTACAATAATTAGGTCAGATTTGAGGTCATATATGAAGGAGGACCTGATGGAGGCGATACTATTTCTCAGAACAAATTCATAGACTGCACAAATGTTATTCAGTACGTTTTGGTTGAAAACAGTTTTTTTTCCCACTTACTGCATAGTGTATAATAAATTGTAAATATGCAAAAAAGTTTTTTTATTCTAAAGTTGTATTCCAATAATATATTTTATGTTCTATCTAAATAGTTGATTATTGTATCATAATTAGTGTTGAGCATTCCGATACTGAAATGTCGGGTATCGACCGATATTCGCGGTATCGGAGATCCGATACTGAGTTCCGATACTTTTAGAATATCGAATACCGGAATCGGAAGTTCCCATAATGCCTGCGCTCTGCAGTGTCTCTGAAGGATGACAAGCTGGATGGCTAAGAATAATGTAGCATGTATTACATGAAAAGCTGGCAATTCAGCACTTGAGCAGGAGAATTCTCCCACGCTGGGATGGCATTCTGATGACAGGCTGGATCGCAGCTGAGCGCTGCCATCCAGCTTGTCATCCTTCAGAGACACTGCAGAGCGCAAGCTTACAGTCACGCCCATTCCAGCTGAAGCCAATGTCTTCTGCAATAAAAGTAAAATGACGTGCATGAGGTGAGCTGAGTTCATTGTACGTGACCTCGGCTCATCTTTATGCCGTCACAGCCAGACACTGAGGAGCGCAAGCATGCCTGCGCTTCTCAGTGTCTGCGGCATGGCAAGCTAGATGGCAGCTTTCGGCTGCGATCCAGCCTGTCATGTGAATGTAGCAGAGCTGGAGCCGTCCTGGGAACCATGGAAAGGTAAGGATGATGTTGGTTTATTATTTTACTTTTATTGCAGAAGACATTGGCTTCAGCTGGAATGGGCGTGATGGTAAGTATGGCTTAATTTAGAACAATAAAGAATTGTGTTTTTATTTCAATTAAATGACTTTATTCTGAGTGTTTGTGTTTTTTTTTAACTTTGACTATGGGGTTAGTAATGGGGGTGTCTTAGAGACGCCTCTCCATTACTAACCTGGGCTTGATGTCAGCTGGCATTATAAGCTGACATCAACTCCAGCCCTATTACCCCACTGCTACCGCTACAGGGCAGTGGGAAGAGCGAGGCTAAGTGCCAGAATTGGCGCATCCTATGCCTAGCCTTTGCTAGCTATTAAAATAGGGGGGACCCCATGTCATTTTTTGGGGGGGATCCCCCATTTTAATAGCTAGTAAAGGCTAGGTATTCAGCTGGGGGCTGATATTAGTAGCCTGGGAAGCTCTGTGGGTATTACCCCCTTCCCAGGCTTCAAACATCAACCGTCTGCTTAACCTCTGCTAGAGACTAAAATTACGGGGGAACCCCACGCCAATTTTTTTAAAATAAATCCTTTATTTTAACACTAAATGACAAGTACAGTAATCAACACTGTCACTGTACTTCTTATATATGTGACTGACATGTTTCTATGTATCTAATCTATGTGTGATGCTCTATTCTTTCTGTTATAAATTGTCGGGTACCGCTGCTGAATTGCCGGCCGGCTTTTTTAAAGAGACTGTGCATGAAAACACTATTATTTTTTTTAATAAATCCTTTAACACTATATGACAAGTACAGTAATCAACACTGTCACTGTACTTCTTATATATGTGACTTACATATTTCCATCTATCTAATCTATGTGTGATGCTCTATTCTTTCTGTTCTAAATTGTCGGGTACCGGTGTATGCCGCTGCTGAATTGCCGGCTTTTCATGTAATACATTCTACATTATTCTTAGTTGTTTTCCTTCATGTAGAATTAACCTACAAGGAAATAAAGGGTTTATTTTCATTCCGATATTTGTGTCCCATTGACTTGCATTGGTTTCCGGTATCGGAATCGGCGATATCCGATATTTTTTGGGTATCGGTCCGAACCAATGCGATCCGATATTTCCCGATATCGGAAGGTATCGCTCAACACTAATCATAATCATGATTAAAATCCTGATGTTACCAATTTACTACAGTAAATTTATCACTTAAACTTAAACATGAGCCATGTATGAGGGAGTCGGAGTTGGAGTGAAGGAAATTGAGGAGTCGGAGTTGGAGTCGGAGGTTTGGCTTACCGACTCCACATTCCTGGTTGGTATTAGAGAAACAATGGATCCCGGCGGTTCAACCCTCCCGTATGGTAAGGTGAATAATCACCATGGCATCTAAACAGCTTGACAAAGAAAGAGTGTTCTGATGAGTTGCAGTAGCAACCGGAGTCCTAACAAATGCCCCCCAGTCTATTTGACATTAGTATCTGCATATTAGGGCAGTATAAATCGGAACACAGTGCCCGGACTGGCCGGCGGTTCTCCCCACCTGAGTGTGACCGCTTCACATATTTCTATGCAGCTGTCATGCTCGGGTGGGTAGAGCTGCCAGCCAGTCCGTGCACTGTGGTCCGATCTCATTCCAATTTATACAGCTGTATGACTGCGCCCTTAGAATGGTAATAGCTATTGGAGAATCGTCTTGCAGCTTTTTACAAGAGAGATCAGAGATCCAATATTTAATTAGAATTATGTACTGAAAACACTACTGTTTGGTTGAATGCCTAGTTCCTGTGAGAAGCGCTAATATAAGGCAGGGCTGTAGTAAACTTGGATTACTGTCTATTCTTAGGATAGGAATTCATATAACATTATTATACTCACCCGACGTGGCTGTAATTTCCCCCATCTTAGCGTCTCCTGAAATACAGAAAAGGACGTTTAACACTACAGCAACGGCAGAAGAAATGATAGAAGATATTTGTCTTCATTATTTTGTTAAAATTAAAAATAGTTTTAGAATTCTAAAATACAAAGCTGACGGCTTCCACAATCCCCGAGGAAACATTCTTGAAAAATGTCAGATGAACACACCTTGGTTCTCTCCACAGTTCAGCTGGTGGAGCAGAAGGGTGCGACACATCAGGGAGTAGTCTATATACGTACACAAGAGGAGGAAGAAGGAGGGGAATAAAACAAAATACAGGAACAGGGCAATATTATGCCAGAGGCTGGAAACTTTTTTTTTGTATTACTTTGGAGTTCACGTTCACATGGTCAGTATTTGTAAGCCAAAACCAGGGGTGGGTGATAAATACAGAAGTGGTGACGTGTTTCTATTATACTTCTCCTCTGATTGTTTCACTCCTAGTTTTGGCTTACAAATACTGATGTAAAATACTGACCAAATACTGAACGTGTGAACGTGGCCTTAACAAAAACATACTTGAAGGGAGTTTCCCTTACTTTAAGGGCTCGCTCACAGGAGCGTATAACTCGGACGAGTGCTATCCGATGTTTAATCTGACAGCACTCTGACCAATTTTATTCTATGGGGCAGTGCTGATCTGTGATGGTGCGAATGGCTCTGCAAATCGGGTCACACTCACCCATTCAAGTCTATGGGTGCGTGTAAAACATAGGACTGCACTCGGATGTCACCTGAGTGCAGTCCAATTTCCATGCACACAGACAATGGAGAAGATGGAGAAGTTAAGTTCTCTGTCTTATCTGCACCTGTGCTACAATTCTCTCAGCCGAATGAATCGGATCACAGTAAAATGACACTAGGCTCAAACTCTGATCAGTCATTATCATAATTGCTTGTGTCAGCGAGCGCTAAAAGTTAGTGTGTATGGGCAGTGTATGGGGACAGTTTTAGAATGTTAAACTGGCCACATCATATAATAGTGGCTGCAAAACGTAAAGAAAAAAAAAATTTTATTCTTTACTTTCTTCTCTCTGTTGCAGAGATATTTGTTTGTAAAGTTTAGGTTATGATTTATGTTAAGTCCAAAAGGGCGTTATCAGAGATTAATTTCTGGGGGAGTTTCCTTTTTCCCTTGCATGACACCGACCAATGATAAGCAGGAGGCATAGTACAGAGGAAAAATCATAAAACGTTTTTATTTTTACATTTTCTTCTCTCTGTTGCGGAGATATTAGTTTGTAAAGTTTAGGTTATAATTTATTTTAAGTTCAATAGATACTTTTTAGGGAGCGATTCCTTTTTCCCCTGCATGACACTGATCAATCATAAACAGGAGGCATCATACATAGGAAAAAGAGAACAAGCCCCAAGATAAACTTAGAGCAGGCTTTCCGCTGTGTAAGACATTAATAATAGACAGCCCTTCTCTCAGCCCTGATCTCAGCTACTATGTAGGATAGAACTGAGCTGAGTGTGATTACAAACACTTCCAGCTTCCATCTCACAGCAGTCAGTGTGGGTGAGGGGAAGTTCAGCTAAACTGAGTGTGATTACAAACACATTTTCAGCTCATCTCTCACAGCCCTGCCAGCTCAGCTGTACTCCCCTCTCCCCATACTGACTGCCTGAGATGAAAGCTGGAAGTGGAGCACATGGGAAATGTTAAAATATTTTTGGGTTCAAAAAATTGTGGTTTAAAACCCAACATAAATGCACCACATAAACACAACCTATGGAAGACATCAGATGATTTTCAAGGAATTTCAGTAACTTTTGCATTTTTCCATCAGCATAGCTGTAGGGCTTTTTATTTTAGCGGAATACGTTGTAGTTTTTATTGCCACCATTGAATAAATTATATACTGTACAGAAAAATCTGGAAAAAAAAATTGTGGGGTGAAATGGAAAAAAAAAAGTAGGAACTTGTTTTTGTAAAGCAAACAGCAGTTTTTATTGAGAAAATATAAATTTTGGGGTATGAATTTTTTATCCCTTTTTTTTCGTGGGAAGGTGAAATAATTGCAATTCTGGACGTTTTTACATATTTTTCTAAGCCATTCTCTGTGTAGGATAAATAACATAATATTTTATAATTCAGATTTTTACAGATGCAGTGATTTTTTAGGGGGTCGATTGCACGAATGGGCACACCGGCATTTCCCTGTCTTACCACTAGTATTCCGTTGTTGCAATTGACTTCAGTATCTACGGTAGCTGATTGAATTTCAGGGGATTAAATTTACTTTCCAGGGCCCCTGCGGATCCAGCGCATGCCACTTTCTGCGGCAGCTCT
Organism: Phyllobates terribilis; assembly: GCF_046119375.1. Lineage (NCBI taxonomy): Eukaryota > Metazoa > Chordata > Amphibia > Anura > Dendrobatidae > Phyllobates > Phyllobates terribilis. The sequence goes on from NW_027362773.1 coordinate 112,083,300, forward strand.
GGAAGCGGTCTCTGCTTCATTCAGATGTTACTGCACCACTGCAGCCTGTGATTGGATGCAGCGGTCAGGTGACTAGAAAAATGTTTCACCCATGATGCGCTCTTACAGTCACCTGTGCCCTCCGTATGGAACAGACACTGATGCCACAGACTTCACTTTAAGCCAATGCTAGCAGAAATTGGCAGAATGCTTATTCCTCTGCCTATCTTAGGATATACATGCATGCTCAGCCAGGCATGCATGTTTATAATAGATATAGGTGAAATAACGCTGGCCGATCAAGTCAGGGACCACAGCGATCACATTTTGGTGACCAATCTAAATGTTCGGTACAAGAAAAGTTGTCAAAAGTAAGTCCCCCCATAACATTACTTTCTACTCTGCAGCTATCAACGGGCAAAGTTTACCCTAAAATGAGAGGGGAACGGCGTAAACCATAGTCTGCATGTGAATTCCCACCTGTAGTTATGCCTGTTGTTGCTTCAGAATTATAAAATATCATGCAGAATGTTCATAGCACCAAGGCACAAATCACTAGCTGACGGCCAGAAAAGTGCTTACAGTAGTCTGCATACTCTGCTGCTTTCATAGGCGGCTCTCAGTACATTAAGAATGGATATATCTAAGCAATAACCTCTCCATTCACTGCAATGTGTCTCCATTGGATGGCGGGCATTCACAAACAGTTCGGACCAGTGGCATGGTTGTGCTTCTGGTCCGCGCTACGCACTCTCCGATGCCGCAGCAGCATCGGAGAAGGACAATAGACGTTAAAGTTGGCCGGATTGTGCAATCTAGAGATCCAGCCAGCTTCTAATCAGTGCTTAGAAGAGATTGCAAACCACTGTGCAACCTCAGCAAGAATAAGAAAGACACTGCATCATTGCAGCACTGCATGTTTTACTTTGAAACACTGCGGGATTTCAGAGAAATCCGGCCAAAAACTATGCATCTCGGAAGACTAGTCAGAGGTTGGTCCAAAGCGGCTTTTCACTGCCCTGCTTCCCTATAGGTCTCGTTCTATTGATGTGGTTTGGGCAGCATGAACCTACTGTCAAGATTCTCTTTAAAAAATAATTATTAAACTTATCAACATAGTAAATGAAAGTTAAAGGATTGTTCTAATGTTTCCTTTTTTAGGAGTGCGCCGGACCCTAGCCAGCTAACTTTCTGGTTGATTGTGAGAATGGGCACTTCTTCTTGAGTGACAATTCAGGCCAGCAGGATCGTCACACTACTTGGCTGGACAGTGCACACTCCCAATGATGCCATACGAGGCATGAGTGAGGCTGAGGAGAGGTGGGATTAGAAGCTAACAATCCACTCCAGCAAAAGCGGCCGGCTTCAGTGCAGAGCTTACAAGCTCACTAGGAAATAGCTTGTAAGTACTCTAGTGGCAAAAAAAAAAAATCATCTAAATGCATAGGAAAAAAATTAAAAATGGTTTTCTCAACTTTATAACCAGATAAGATTGCAAACTTCTTGGAGAAAAAGAGCAAAATTGCAATTTACTAGTTATGAAAAAATTGTCTCCTTTCTCAAGAATTGAGAGAATTTTAATTATATTGCTTACTGCACTATGATTAGGTTACCAGCCACTTCTGAGGGTAGCTGGTCTCCTAGGTAAGGAGAGCAGCACCTACAAGCTTTTTGCCATAGAGCTTGCAAGTGCTTCTCTGGAGCTGGCCGGATTGCTGGATCCTGTCAACTTCAGTGACTCTGCACTCCCCTGAAACAACACTGACACTGCTTGCAGCACAGAAGAGATGATAGATAAGTGGTTCCTCATGTCACTGTTCTGAACTGTCAATCAGGTATTAATCACCTCAAAGCAGGCGAAAAATTGGGACGTAGAAGCTCAGCACGCTTCTTAATAAACCCTTAGGCTGCGTTTGCACGTTGAGTTTTTGGTGAGTTTTTTACGCTTTCAAAAAAATGCAAGTAACCTATTTTACTTAATGGGAACAGAACATGTACAACAACAAAAACTCACCAAAAGCTCATCATGAGAACGTAGCCTCAAAGAAACAAAAAAAAAAAACAGCCCAACCCAAAAGTAAAGTGCATTTTTTTATGGAAAACAGAAAAAAAATGGACACATATTTGATTCAGCCTGATCACTAACAAACAAAACTTAAAAATGATCATGTTATTTTTGACGCAGTGTAAACTCTGTTCCAAAAAAAATAATGGCAGAATTGTTGATGTTTTGCTCATACCACCTCCGAAAAAAAGGGAAGAGTGAAGAGTGATCAAAAAGTAGTATGTATCCCACAACATGGTATTGAGGAAAACTTGTCCTGCAAAAAACAAGTCCTCAAGTAGTTACATTGTCAATAAAAATAATAAGAATGTTATGGGTCTTGTGTAATAGTGGGGAAGGACGTAGCCTTCCTGTGGCACTGAGGTAGTTAATGAAAGTGTTCCTGTAGTTAGACCTCTCTGAACTGTTGGTAGGCCAAGCTAAGGGGTTAGCTTCAGTGGTCTAGTCAGTAGAGTAGAGGGGGAACTTAGTGCCCTGATCGAGCCTTGATTGTTATAGAGCTTGTTCCTGGCATAATTCCTTGTGGGCTGCAGTACCTGTAACCAACCACAAGATGCCACTGTCCTGGGTGCAGATGTCAGGTCGAGTCTGCCAGCAGTGTTACAGACAGTGATGGGGTTAATGCTGTGTGATGACAGCCCACAGAGGGTGGGTACATTAGGAAAATCTCTGCTTAGTTTCCAGAAGCAGGAATTGATGAGTAGTAAGAGATAGGACAGTGAACTGTACGGGCAGCCTGACTATATGGTGGCTGCTAGGGTAGATGGGAGCTCCATACCCTCAGACAGTGGGATCACCAGTGTAAAATCTACCTACGCAAGAGTCCTGTTAGCCGGCCGGAGAAACTCAACAGAGGTATTGAGGACCCGGGGCACTTCTAGTCTGCAGGAAGCAGAGGAAGATAAATAGGACTCTAGGCTAAGACGTGGGGGAGATATTGGATCCGGAACACTGTTGGTATTGCAGAAGAGTGTCTTGGGCTAGAGATTAGAGTCACAGAGATGCTTCACTTAAAGAGGGAACCAGGGCTGACGATGTTGCCAGCGCCTGTGAGGGAGATAATAACTAGTGTTGAGCCACCCCCGTAGTGTTCGGGTTCGGTTCGTCGAACACCCGGGATGTTCTAAGGTGTTCATCGTCGAACACCTTAGAACACTGTCGAACACCGTCGAACACCATTAAAACCAATGGCAGGCAAATAAAAACACATAGAAAACACCTTCAAAGGTGTCCAAAAGCTGACAAACTGCTCAGAAGACACTCTCTTTAAAAAAGCCGGCCGGCAATTCAGCAACGGTACCCGACAATTTAGAACAGAAAGAATAGAGCATCACACATCGATTAGATTGATAGAAACATGTCAGTCATATATATAAGAAGTACAGTGACAGTGTTGGTTACTGTACTTGTCATATAGTGTTAAAGGATTTATTAAAAAAAATAATAGTGTTTTCATGCACCGTCTCTTTAAAAAAGCCGGCCGGCAATTCAGCAGTGGTACCCGACAATTTAGAATAGAAAGAATAGAGCATCACACATAGATTAGATACATAGAAACATGTCAGTCACATATATAAGAAGTACAGTGACAGTGTTGATTACTGTACTTGTCATTTTGTGTTAAAATAAAGGATTAAAAAAAAAATTGGCGTGGGGTTCCCCGTAATTTTAGTCTCTAGCGGAAGTTAAGCAGACGGCTGGAGCAGATGTTTGAAGCCTGGGAAGGGGGTAATACCCACGGAGCTTACCAGGCTACTAATATCAGCCCCCAGCTGAATACCTAGCCTTTACTAGCTATTAAAATGGGGGACCCCAAAAAAAATGAAGTGGGGTCCCCCCTATTTTAATAGCTAGTAAAGGCTAGGCAGACAGCTGGGAGCTGATATTAATAGCCCAGGAAGGGTGCCATGAATATTGGCCTGCTCCCAGGCTAGAAACACCAGCCGTCAGCCGCCCCAGAAATGGCGCATCCATAAGACACCCCCATTACTAACCCCATAGTCAAAGTTAAAAAAAAAACACAAACACCCAGAATAAAGTCCTTTAATTGAAATAAACACACAATTCTTTAATGTTCTAAATTAAACCATACTTACCGTATCGCCCATTCCAGCTGAAGCAAACGATCTCCTGCAATAAAAATAAAATAATAAACCAGCATCATCCTTACCTTTCCATGGTTCCCAGGACGGCTTCAGCTCTGCTACATTCACATGACAGGCTGGATCGCAGCCGAAAGCTGCCATCCAGCTTGCCATGCCGCAGACACTGAGAAGCGCAGGCATTCATTGAACTCAGCTCACCTCGTGCACGTCACTGACAGCGTGGGAAAATTCTCCTGCGTTTGCCGTGAGCGCAGGAGAATTCTCTCAAGCTCACGGTAAGCGCAGGAGAATTTTCCCACGCTGTCAGTGACGTGCATGAGGTGAGCCGAGTTCATTGGACATGAACTCGGCTCATCTGGATGCCTTCACAGCCAGACACTGAGGAGCGCAAGCATGCCTGCGCTTCTCAGTGTCTGCGGCATGGCAAGCTGAATGGCAGCTTTCGGCTGCGATCCAGCCTGTCATGTGAATGTAGCAGAGCTGGAGTCGTCCTGGGAACCATGGAAAGGTAAGGATGATGTTGGTTTATTATTTTACTTTTATTGCAGGAGATCGTTGGCTTCAGCTGGAATGGGCGTGATGGTAGGTATGGTTTAAATTAGAACATTAAAAAAATGTGTTTATTTCAATTAAAGAACTTTATTCTGGGTGTTGTGGTTTTTTTAAATACTTTACTAGAAATTCATGGCGGTCATGTCTAATATTAGCGTGACCCCATGAATTTCGGGCTTAGGGCCAGCTGATAATACCAAGCTGGCCCTAACCCCTTTATTACCCAGTGAGCCACCACACCAGGGCCCTGGATGAGTTGGGTACAGCGCCAGAAGATGGCGCTTCTATGAATGCGCCATTTTCTGGGGTGGCTGCGGACTGCAATTTGCAGCGGGGTGGGGGGGCCCAGAAAGCTTGGGCCTCCCTGCGCTGCGGATTCCAGCCCCCAGCTGCCTAGCTGTACCTGGCTGGACACAAAAATAGGGCGAAGCCCCACGTATTTTTTTTTTTAATTATTTCAAGAAAATTCATGAAATAATTAAAAAAAAAAGGGCTTCCCTATATTGTTGTGTCCGGCCAGGTACAAATAGGCATCTGGGGGAAGGGGGTATGGCAAGCTGGATGGCAGCTTTCGGCTGCGATCCAGCCTGTCATGTGAATGTAGCAGAGCTGGAGCCGTCCTGGGAACCATGGAAAAGTAAGGATGATGTTGGTTTATTATTTTATTTTTATTGCAGGAGATCGTTGGCTTCAGCTGGAATGGGCGTGATGGTAAGTATGGTTTAATTTAGAACAATAAAGAATTGTGTGTTTATTTCAATTAAAGGACTTTATTCTGGGTGTTTTTGTTGTTTTTTTTAACTTTGACTATGAGGTTAGTAATGGGGGTGTCTTATAGACGCCTCTCCATTACTAACCTGGGCTTGATGTCAGCTGGCATTATAAGCTGACATCAACCCCAGCCCTATTACCTCACTGCCACCGCTACAGGGCAGTGGGAAGAGCGAGGCTAAGTGCCAGAATTGGCGCATCCTATGGATGCGCCATTTCTGGGGCGGCTGACGTCTGGAGTTTCTAGCCTGGGAGGGGGCCAATATTCATGGCACCCTTCCTGGGCTATTAATATCAGCCCCCAGCTGTCTGCCTAGCCTTTGCTAGCTATTAAAATAGGGGGGACCCCACATCATTTTTTTGGGGGGGGTCCCCCATTTTAATAGCTAGTAAAGGCTAGGTATTCAGCTGGGGGCTGATATTAGTAGCCTGGGAAGCTCCGTGGGTATTACCCCCTTCCCAGGCTTCAAACATCTGCCCCAGCTGTCTGCTTAACCTCCGCTAGAGACTAAAATTACGGGGAACCCCACGCCAATTTTTTTTCTAATAAATCCTTTATTTTAACACTAAATGACAAGTACAGTAATCAACACTATCACTGTACTTATTATATATGTGACTGACATGTTTCTATCTATCTAATCTATGTGTGATGCTCTATTCTTTCTGTTCTAAATTGTCGGGTACCGATGCTGAATTGCTGGCCGGCTTTTTTAAAGAGACGGTGCATGAAAACACTATTATTTTTTTTAATAAATCCTTTAACACTATATGACAAGTACAGTAATCAACACTGTCACTGTACTTCTTATATATGTGACTTACATATTTCCATCTATCTAATCTATGTGTGATACTCTATTCTTTCTGTTCTAAATTGTCGGGTACCGGTGTATGCCGCTGCTGAATTGCCGGCTTTTCATGTTTGACTGTGAGCACTGTTCCCATTGATTTGGGCAACCACTGTAATGCCACAACCACCATGGCTGTGGCATTACAGTGAGTGGCAGACAATCCTTGCATGATGTGAAAAAATCCATTTACGCTTTTGGTGCACGAACAGTTATCGAACATAACCTCGAACAGCCGAATTTTTTGCAAATCGTTCACGTTCGTCGAACGACTCGAACACCGCCCAAAACAGCTCGAATTTGAGATTGGCGAACAGTTCTATTCGAACACCGCTCATCTCTAATAATAACTTGTCGGCCTTATCCATTATATCTGCCTGTAAATACTGTACATATTCCTCTTCCCCAAGTAAAGTCCAAGTTATGGTTATGAACCTCTTGTCCTCTGAATTTATTGCTGCCCTGGTCCCAGAAGAGAAATGCCTGGAGACATCCGCGATCGGATGGTTAGAAGTAAGTGGAGAGCCCCACACCACATACACAGCCACACATCAGAGGGAGGACACGTATTGTCTGTAGGGTGCCAGAGCGAGAGGGGGCTACAGCTCGCCCACAACTACCTCGCTGGGGCACCTTACATTTGGAAAATACATTTTTTTAAACATGTTTTGAGAAAAAGTATCAAAAACTTATCAAGTGTTTGTTTTCTCTCATTTGTGAAAAACAAAACGTCTTGATTTCCATTAGTGCTGGATCAGATTTTCGTCAGTATTGGGTCAGGGTATCCGTTTTTTCCATTCAGGATTCATCAGTTTTACTTTTACAAAACAAAAAACAAAACGATGGAGGTTTTTCACGCGTCGTCTAGCAATCACTAGGATGACGCACTGATGCCATCAGTCTGCTGCGGAAAAATGGATGTCTGAACGAGTTCTTATTATGTCAGTTGTAACAGCGCTTTTTTCAAAAAAATAAATGTTAGAATAAACATCAATGTTCAAACAAACAAAAAGCACAAACACAAGAAAGATAATACAAATATACAACTATCATGCTGTAAACGAATGACAAATGTGGACTGTTAAACACCGATATCAGAGGCGGAGACTCTTCAGGCGGCCAATCACAGAGATGATATACCTGCTGATGGTTTATGCGCAGGCCGATCAGCGGTTGTCTACTGGCTAATGAACATTCTATGCACGGAATGTTGGTTGCCATGACCACAGTGAATGTCATCGGCAGCACATCACCTGTGTACAGGACTAGGTGCTGACCATAATGACGATTTTTAAAGGGGTTTTCCACTTTAATAAATGTTGTCCCTAAACACATCACATGAACAAATCACCGCTGCAGCCAATCGCTGAGTTCAGTGGCTCTCCGGATATAGATAGCATGAACAGCAGAGATCAGTGATTGGCTGCAGCGGTTTTGTGCGCTGTTACTTGTGACGTCACCTCTGCAGCCAAAACACAGATGGGGGTGTTTGTGGACCACATTTGTTACAGTGGAAAGCCCCTTTAAGCCAGCCTAAAAATAATTTCACCCTACAAACATCTGTAGAGTCCTCTCATCCACACCCGGGTACCATCCGCACATTAGACCGCATGAAAAGCGCATCAACATATACAGTGATGCGGATTCTATGCGGTCTAATGCAAGTCAATGGCGGCAAAAGAGCAGCGTTTCCGCAAAATTAATTGACATGCTGCGGATTTTTGACCGCAGCGTTTATGCTGCGGAAAAATCCGCATCATGGGCACAGCACATGCGGATTTCCATTGGGGAACATTGCTGCCCTTCTACCATGCGTTTTTCATGCGTTTCCACGGCGTTTACGCAACTGCAAAAATGCCGCGGAAACGCATGAAAAACGCATCGTGTGAACTCAGCCTTTAGGCTGTGTGCCCACGTAGCATTTTTCAAGCGTATATGCTGCGGAATTTCCGCAGCGTAAACGCTTGAAAAACGCATGTATATCCGCACCCCATGGTCCCCAATGGGATTCCGCAAGTTCTATGCACATGCTGCGGATTTTTCCGCAGCGTTTATGCCGCGTTCAAAAATCCGCAGCATGTCATTTAATTTTGCGTTTCCGCAAGCGGAATTGCCTTTGTCCAATGCATAAAAAACGCAAGGCAATTCCGCATGTGGAAAACGCGTGATAAACGCGCGAAAAATGCGCGATAAACGCGTGCGGAATTCCGCATGCGTTTTTCCGGGAGAGGACTTGCATTTAGGCTATGTGCCCACGTTGCATTTATGAAGCAGAAAATTTCTGCTGCATAAATGCAAGTCCTCTCCCGGAAAAACGCATGCGGAATTCCGCACGCGTTTATCGCGCATTTTTCGCGCGTTTATCACGCGTTTTCCACATGCGGAATTGCCTTGCGTTTTTTATGCATTGGACTAAGGCAATTCCGCTTGCGGAAACGCAAAATTAAATGACATGCTGCGGATTTTTGAACGCGGCATAAACGCTGCGGAAAAATCCGCAGCATGTGCATAGAAGTTGCGGAATCCCATTGGGGACCATGGGGAGCGGATTACCATGCGTTTTTCAAGCGTTTACGCTGCGGAAATTCCGCAGCATATGCGCTTGAAAAATGCTACGTGGGCACACAGCCTTATGCAGCAGAAATTTTCTGCTTCATAAATGCAACGTGGGCACATAGCCTTACTCATTCCCCAATTTTTGGCTCGTGCACAGGGGTCATCAGGGCGCATTCTGCAGATCGCAGGACATGTAAGGAGCAGCAGTGCACCAGTCTCCTATATACTCAGCTTCTGTGCATCCAGCGGAACAGTCATCACTTCTACCGGGAAAGTTTCCTCCGACCTTCAGAGCTCTGCACTGCATCACCGCCTGCACCGACCACTCCTCTGCAGGAAGTTTATCGCGACATACAGTGCAGCCATCACCTGCGACATGACTGACCCCCGCACACTGCAGCCGCGTCCTCCCTCCAGTCCCGCCGCATTACACCCCGCGCTGCCCGGATCTCACCCCACGCTACCCGGATCTCACCTTCTCCACAGTCCGGTCTGCGCGTCCTGCCCGGGATCAGCCCGTCCTGGTGCCAGTGTGAGGAGGCACGACAGCTGCAGGCCCGGCCCCTCCACTGCAGCACAAGAGGGGCGGGCGGGGGCCGAGAGTGAATTGGAAGCAGTTCAAGTTCTGTGGAGAGATAGAGCGGAATGCAGAGAGGAGCCGGGTGTGACTGCTGCTGGGGCAGAGCTTGCTGCTGCTGCTGCGGGGTGGAGAGTGAGCCACTACAAATCCCAGATCACAGGAATCCATCCAGATCACAGCCACCACAGATCACCCCCCCCCCAACCAGATCACCTTCACCACAGATTACAGTAAACCAACCAGATCACCTTCATGCCCCCTAACCAGATCACTTCCACCACAGATCACCCCCCCATCCAGATCATCTTCACCACAGATCACAGTAAGTTAACCCATCCAGATCACCTCCATCACAGATCACCCCCTATCCAAAAAAGCACCACAGATTACAGCCCCCCAAACCAGATCTCCTGCACCACAGATCATAGCCACCAGCAACCATCCAGATCACCTTCACCACAAATCACAGTAACCCATCCAGATCACCTCCACCACAGATCACCCCCCATCCAGATCACCTCCACCACAGATCACCCCCCAACCAGATCACCTCCACCCTAGATCATAGCCACCAGCAACCATCCAGATCACCTTCACCACAAATCACAGTAACCCATCCAGATCACCTCCACCACAGATCACCCCCCCATCCAGATCACCTCCACCACAGATCACCCCCCAACCAGATCACCTCCACCCTAGATCATAGCCACCAGCAACCATCCAGATCACCTTCACCACAGATCACAGTAACCTATCCAGATCACCTTCATCACATTTCACCCACCTAACCAAGTCACCACCACAGATCACAGCCCCCAAACCAGATCACCTCCACCACAGATCACAGCCACCCAAGCAGATCACCTCCATCACAGATCACAACCCCCAACCAGTTCATCTTTACCACAGATCACAGCCCTCCATCCACATCACCTTCACCCCCCCAACCAGATCACCTCCCCAACCAAAGTCCCACCACAGATCACAGTAACCCATCCAGATCACCTCCATCACAGATCACCCCCTATCCAAATCAGCACCACAGATTACAGCCCCCCAAACCAGATCACCTCCACCCTAGATCATAGCCACCAGCAACCATCCGGATCAACTTCACCACAAATCACAGTAACCCATCCAGATCACCTCCATCACAGATCATCCCCCTAACCAAATCACCACCACAGATCACTGCCCCCCCCAAACCAGGTCACCTCCTCCAAAGATCACAGCCCCCCAACCAGATCACCTCCATCACAGATCATCCCCCTAACCAAATCACCACCACAGATCACAGCCTCCCCAAACCAGGTCACCTCCTCCACAGATCACAGCCCCCCCAAACCAGGTCACCTCCTCCACAGATCACAGCCCCCCAACCCGATCACCTTCATCACATTTCACCCACCTAACCAAGTCACCACCACAGATCACAGCCCCCAAACCAGATCACCTCCATCACAGATCACCCCCCAACCAGATCACCTTCATCACATATCACAACCCCCAACCAGTTCATCTTTACCACAAATCACAGCCCTCCATCCACATCACCTTCACCCCACCACCCAGATCACCTCCCCAACCAAAGCCCCACCACAGATCACAGTCCCCCCCCCCAAACCAGACCACCTTCATCACAGATCACCCCCCTAACCAAATCACCACCACAGATCACGGCTAATAGGAAAAAATGGACCTCGCAGTTTGTTGTGCAATCTCTCTTGATTGTGCCAATACCCTACATGTAATCAGGAACTACTTTTGAGGCACATTGTAAAGCTCAGAAGGGAAGGAGCACCATATTATAGTGCAGAGTTTACTGTTATGCTTTGAGTGTGCCATGACCCACTGGGAGATCCCTTGGGGTGCCATAACAGCAGAATCCCCCATAGGTGACACCATTTTACAAACTACACCTCTCAATGAATTCATTTAGGGGTGCAGGGGTTATATTGACACCACAGGTGTGTCACATAATTTTATACCATTGGGCAGTGAAGAAAAAATAATTAAATTTTTACCACAAAAATTTTGTTTTGGCCCCAGGTTTTACATTTTCACAAGGTGAAATGGTAAAAATGGCACCAAAATTTGTCCCACAATTTCCTCTGAATGTGGCACTACTCCTTATGTGGCTGTACAGTACTGCTTAGCCACACGATGAGACTCGGGAGGGACGGAGCGCAATTTTCCTCCTGGAGCGCAGATTTTCCTAGAATAGTATGCAGACTCCATATATAGAGCCCCTAAACGCTAGAAGAGCAGAATCCCCCCTCTAGTGACCCCATTTTGGAAATGATACCCCTGTCAAACAACCCCTGTCAAACATGTGAATGCTAAATGTGGTTTAGACACACCGGCTCAGAAGGGAGGGGGGGATTTGGATTCGGGAGTGCAGAATTCGCTGAATTTCTTTTGGGGGAGAGGAGCCATTTTGCTTTTCCAGAGCATTTGTGCTACCCGTAACGTGGAAGCCCTTATATTACCGTTAACAGATGATGGACTTTAGTGGGGACTTATTTTTTTTGTTGATTGAGTTGAATCTTTTATTGGGAACATTTTACATAATATTTTAGATCACATTTATCCTGCTCTCTACGCTGAGCACTTATTTTGGGGTTTCCATCTAAAACTCTGAGTGACGTGATTCAGATGAAACCCCTGCGGGATCCATTCACTGTAATGAGGCAGCAGAGTTACTCTGGACTCCGTCTGACCTCTATTCAGCGGTGTCCTTTTTTTCAGAGGTTCACAAAACTGTAGCCGACGACACTTTTATGCACGCCTAAAAAGATGGACACCGCCAAATCACAGGCCAGACAGAGTCCGCAGTGCCTCCATCTGCCTCATTACAGGGAATCTTCCACCGGGGATTTCATCTGAATCATTTATTTCATAGATTTACACGGAAACCCCGGTGTAAGTGCTCAGCGCAGAGTGCAGGATAGATGTGAGCCGAGCCTTACTGCGATCTTTGGGAGGCAGAATGAACAAATCAGCAGCAGGTGAAGAATTGGTTTTATTTATTTTTTACGCCATTCTTAGTGCAGTATAAGTGATTAGACGACTTTATTCTTCGGGTCGGTGCGATTACAGCGATACCAGATTTATATCGGGTTTTTATGATTGACAGCTGTCACACACTAAAAGACACTTTTTATTCTAAAAACTAGTTTTTGCATCGTCATATTTTGAGAACAATAATTTTTCCATATTTTGGCCAACATAGTCATGTAAGGGCTTGTTTTTTGCGGGACGAGTTGACGATTTTATTGGTACCATTTTCGGGCACATTACATTTTTTGATCGCTTTCTATTCCGATTTTTGTGGAGGCAGAACAAAAACCAGCAATTCTTGAATTATTTATTCCATTCCGCGTGTGGTAAGACTGTTAAGGTAGCTTTATTCTTCCGGTCAGTATGATTACAGCGGTACCACACTTAAATCTTTTTTTATGTTTTGGCGCTTTTACGCAAGACAAACTTTTTTTTTAGAAAAAAAATTGTTTTTGCTTGGCTTTATTTTGAGAGCTATAACTTTTTAATTTTTCAGCTGATGGAGCTGTATGGCGGCTTGTATTTTGTGGGACAAGATGACTTTTTCAGCGGTACCATTTTTATTTCCATTCATTTTTTTGATCGTGTTTTATTCCACTTTTTTTCCAGTGATATGATGATAAAGCATAGTTTGCTACTTTTTTTATGGCGTTCACTGAAGTGGTTAACTAGTGTGACACTTTTATAGATCAGGTTGTTCCGGATGCGGCAATACCAAATGTGTGCTTTTTTTGTTTCTTTTTTTTTTATATATAAATGTGTATTTATTAGTGTAATCGTTTTTGATATTTTTAAATATTTTTTTTTTTTATATTTTTTTAAATTTTTTTTTACTTTTTTACTTAGTCCCTCTATGGGACTTTCACTTTTTTCACAAGTATAATGCATTAAAAAATGAAACTTTCTGAACTTATCAGCTGATTTATGACTATAGACCACATCAAAATTGAATGTTCAGAGATGCTAAGAGTCAGTGTTAGCCAAACAGTGCCACATTTTTAATGAAAACTATTTGCAAAAATCATTTTTAGCCCCAAATACATGCATTTGAGCAAAATAAAATGTCCTCAAAGGTCAAGAATGCTGAAACATGGCATGATTCATGAGAGACATGCGATAATTTCTCTAAAATTTGAGATGAATGCAGTCTTAGAGGATTGCTATATGTGTCCAGTTGTACTCATGCACTACTATTGAATGTAGTATTTATAATTACTTAATATGCAACTTAGCAGGATATGTTATGTATTATGCATATACAGGAAATGTCTTTATTGAGCACATACGGTTAGAACTGCTGATATAGAACATCTATTATCCACCAGTTACATGTAACAAGCAAATGCAAGTTAAATATTTAATACTCTTTGTGTAGTCGTGTGTTCTCCCCAAGTTATTTGGGTGACTCTTGCCTCTCAATATAAGCATAAGGCTGAGTTTACACATAACATTTATGATGCTTCTTATTTCAATATTTTTTAAATTGCTTAAAACCCTTTAGAATTTTTCAGATTTCTCTATAAATTTGACCTAAAACTACATCAGATTTTCACAAAAGTCCTAAAAGTAGATAAAAAAAATATCTAAGTAAAAAATATTGGGTTTGTTATTTTTTTACCATGACGAAAATGATCCAATATTAGACGTCTGTGAGTGGCAAAAGTATGTGAACCCTTGGGATTAGCAGATATTTGAAGGTGAAATTAGACTGGTGCTTTCAATCAATGGGATGACAATCAGGTGTGAGTGGGTGTCCTGTTTATATTTAAAGAACAAGGATCTATCAATGTCTGATCTTCACAATACACATTTGTGGAACTGTATCATAGCATGAACAATGGAGATTTCTGAGGACCTCAGAAGAAGAGTTTTTGATGCTCATTAGGCTGGAAAAGGTTACAAAACCACCGTCCTTAAAGAGTTTGGACTTTACGAATCCATAATCAGATAGATTGCCACATAATCTTCTTTTCTCATGATGCCATCTATTTTGTGAAGTGCACTAGTCATTCCTGCAGCAAAACAACCCCACAACATGATGCTGCCACCACCGTGTTTCACAGTTGGGATGGTGTTCTTAGGCTTCCAATCGTCTTTCTTTTTCCTCCAAACGTAATGATGGTCATTATGCCCAAAAAGTTCAATTTTAGTTTCATCAGACCACAGGACATGTCTACAAAATTTAAGGTCTTTGTTCCTGTGTGCATTTGCAAACATTAATGTGGCTTTTTTACGTTTCTTTTGGAGTAATGGCTTCTTCCTGCCAGAGTGGCCTTTCAGCCCATGTTGATGCAGTACTCGTTTCACTGCGGATATTAAACAACACAAAAAGGAAACAACAAAAGTATGGGGTTGTTGTGTCCAAGCGCATAGAAACCAAAAAATTGATGACACATAACAACAATGTATAGAAAATTAGCATAACCGTTTTATTTATAAAAGTAGGTATAGATACTGGCAAGGAGGATACCCAACAAAAGGTGGCATCTAGGGTAAGTAAATGAATAAAATATAGTATAAATGGCATATAATAATACATACAACTCCACTACTGCAATACTGAATCCAAAATGCCATGGAAAAAAACATGCAAAAGGGAAATAAGGTTACAAAAAATGGAACACCTAAATAAAGTGCTGAGTGCTAAAAATGCAGTCTGGCAGAATCACATTTAAACATCCAGAACAATAGATGCCAATAACTCTGAAGTCATATATGTAAATTACATCAGTAAAGTGCCACAGATGTGATCTAACAGGACCATAACGAGACATCCAGAATTGCATCAGCCATGGGTGCCATGTCTGTAGAGTTGGAGAGATGGTTAAACAATCAAATAGTAATAAGAACCAATACAGACTCCAGTGAGCCACCACTCATCCGACGCGCGTTTCGCCGTATGCTTTGACAAGGATATAGAGGAAGAGGACAGTATATAAAGTTTAAGCGAACCAATCCCGAAGTGAATGCCCAATCACGTGTACAGCTGTAAGCTATTACCATGCATAGTGGTAGACGGCGTCATTTCCCATGCCGGGGACGCGTCTCCTAGGAGCACGAACCTCTGGAGGGGAACCACGCCGTCTTGTGTGTCAGATTGAAGCGCACTATATGACGTAACCATAAGTGACGTTAAAAGGAGGCGTGCCCTGGAGGTAACAATGCGTTCCACTGTGAAGCGCATAGGGAACAAAGGTGAATGAAACAGGACAAGGTGTATACTTAATGTTACAGGAACCACGGGCGCATAAGAGCCGGTACGTGATATATTAAAAAGAAGTAAGAGGAATACACAGACTGTGCAGATAATGAAACCCATTATGGAGGCAAAGCTGCTAAAGAGGAATAAATGTAAATATAATGAAATCAGTAATAATCCCCAAATGGAGAAACAATTATAAAACAGTCATTAGGAAGACGGGGGATGCACAAATCAGGCCAGTCCATACCGGAATGTCAAAGTTGAATACATAATTATATAGGTATCAGGCCAGGTGCACCAAATAATAAAACTCGTGACAAAATAACTATAGTCAGTTCATTTTGAATGCATGTCGGAAGATGTAAAGGACATGCCGGACATCAGTGAACAGTCATCATGTAGATAACACAGTAGACGTAGAGAACAGGGTCAACCAGCTGAAAACCATTCGTCAGGCGAAAGAACTAGAACTAAAAGGAAAGAAAATACAGTGAAAAACCATAAAAACATGATAAAAAAGTATATATGTGTGTACAAACAGAACACGCATGCAAAACATGTAAATAGTAGGCAAATAGACAACAATAAGAAATAATAAAAAACAAGCAAAAAGCACACTGGAGGGAATTAAAGGGAGCAAAGCTGTTAGGTTCATTAAGGCTAGAAGGAGATAGGGTGCTAAGGATGTTAATCCACCGTACCTTCTTCTTGGCCAACGTATTTTTCCAATTGCCCCCACGTGTATTTATATACACCCTATTTATACCACTTACCTTCAATGTGGAAGGGTCACAGTTATGAAAAATGTTGAAATGCCGAGGCAGTGTTTTCAACTCATCAATGCTATTGCCCTCACAGGTGGCCTTTATATCCTGAACGTGTTCACTGGTTCTTCTGCGTAACTCTCTTGTGGTTAAGCCAATGTACATCTTGTTACATGGACAGCGTGCACTGTAGATAACTCCTATGATCCCACAAGAGATAATATGAGTGATATTAAAACTTTTCGTATTATCAGCATTGGTGAATTTGTCAGTAGATTCGATATTTGGACAGGCAACACACTTTGCACAAGGTCGACAACCCCATTTCGGGCCCTTTGACCCAAAGATGAATTTATTCCCCTTGGATCCTCCAAGTGACTCTTGACGAGGATATCTCTAAGATTACGTGCTTGTCTATGTGTTACGGTGGGATTCCTGGAGATATACGTGTATACAGTGCCACTGTCTGGTCCAATAAGAGAATCTGTCAGTGTCGGTTAAGGGCCTTCCACATTTCACTGCTTCCTGCATTGAAGGTGGAAATGAACCTCACTATATCTTGTCCCTCGGTTCTTTGGGGTTTATATAGGAGGTCATTTCTTCTAGAGAATTTTGCCCTCCGATATCCACGTTGGATCACATTATCATTGTATCCCCTATCACGAAATCTACCTCTCAATTCTGCAGCCTGGCGTTCAAAATTCGCCTCATTGGAACAAATACGGCGCATCCTAAGGCACTGTCCTACAGGAATGTTGTTAATCAGGTTCCTTGGATGTGAAGACTCAGCGTGCAGTAGAGAATTAACTGAAGTTGGTTTACCAAACACGTTGGTTTGAATAAACCCCTGAGGATCGACATTCAGTAACACGTCCAAAAATTCCATATTGTATCTACTGGCTTTGTATGTTAGTCTGATATTAAGATCATTATCGTTCAGTATGGAAATGAAAGAAGACAACTCTGTGTCAGAACCTTGCCAAAGAAAAAGACATCGTCGATATATCGACCCCACTATAGAACTCTGTGGATATGTGGCACTGGGTTAGTCATAAAAATCTCCCTCTCCCACAGCCCCATGAACAAGTTGGATATTGACACAAATTTACCAGCTTCCGCCATCATTTTCACAAGGTCTTTTGCTTTTGTCCTTGGGTTGATATTCACATGTCGGACCAAAGCACATTCATCGATGGGAAACAGAACCCGTCTCCTTCCTGAACAGTAGGATGGCTGGACATTCCCATCTTGTTTGTACTTGCATATAATTGTTTGTACAGATGAATGAGGCACCTTCAGGTATCTTGAAATTGTACCCAAGGATGAGTTAGACTTGTGCAAGTCCACAATTCTCTTCCTGATAATTTGGCTGATTTCTTTAGACTATCCAATGATACTACACAAAGAAGGAGTGTTTCAGTTGTGCATTAAAATACAAAAGCATGAGAAATGCCCCTAAAGGGGAGGGGTAGGAAGTAAAAGAAAAAAAGGTGTTGACAGAGAGAGGGTGGAGTAGTTAATAAAGTGGGGGAAAAAAATAAATGTTGAAGGAGAGGGGAACAGGGGGAAAAAGTTAAAACATGATCATGCAGATTGATATGTAAGATGTAGAGAAGTGTGATAGAAAGATGTGAGTGCTAAGAATTTTGAAAGGAAATGTAAAAAGTAATCAGAAAATGATGAAGAAAAAACGAAAGTGAGACAAAAAAAGATTAGAACTTGTCTCAAGGTGGGATTGATTTAGCAAAAAAAAAAGTGTTGACACAGAGAGGGTGAAGTGGTTAATAAAGTGGGGGAAAAATAAGATAAAAAGAAGAAGGGCTAATAGCCTCCCATTGCTAGGTGTCCATAGTCGGGACACCTGCTCGGCCTTCATTCACATTGAGATAATTTTTGACACAAGGTAAGGTTTTAATACTAGAGGTTTCGCCCGTCCCGGCTGGGTTCACCTTGGCGCTGGTGGGATGGCTTTTATTCTTTTTTTGATCAAAAACAGTGTTTAGTAAGAACCCAACGTTATTTATATGTGCTATTGCTTTTTACTTATTTACAGCAGGGTATATGTTCATTTTATTTTTTTATCTTAGGTTTAGTCTGTTTAAAGGCCAGTGTGAACATGTTCCTACACATTGCATGTATACTGACTTATACTCCAGTTCATTTCTTTTGATTTTGCTTTAGGAATTGATATTAGAATTTTTATTTGTTACAAGAAGCAAGCTTTATTTGCAACACCGGGATAGCCCTATATAATAAATAGATAATGATGAACCCGTCTATGGATCCTGCAATTGTAATTGCAAAATGCATCGGTTTCCATCTACTTGCAAAATTTCTGTAAAACATAGGCTATGACTGATCAATGCTTGCATTTTTCCAACTGGATCTGTTCAAAATTCTTATTGAAAACAGTGGATTAAAAGATAACATATTTCCAGATATTTTCTATATTTTCCAAACATGTCAAGCGCACATAGAAAACTACTGCTTATTGTGTCGGCGCCAGACTTTTTTTTTTTAAATTAAATAAAAAGTGTAAAAATAAATTAAAACCATATATTGCAAAACAAAAGAAAGTATTGACACATTTTTTAAATAAAATACATTTTATTTTATAGAACACATGCAAAATAATACAGTCCTACATTTATTATCCCCATAAACTTCACAACGTATCAATTACACAGAAATTTATTGCAAGTCAACGAAAAAAAATCCACGACTAATAATAAACCTGGTGCATTTTGTTTCTCCGCTTGTTCCTTGAAAATTATATTAAAAAATAAATATACTACAGTATACATGTGCCCTAAAGCTACAGCTTGTCCTACAACCAATAAGATCTTCTACTGTTGTGTTGATGCCAAAATCAAAATCTTAGTTAATGAATGAAAAAGTGAGATAAAAATCTTATATCCGTTAAAGGAGTTGTTCTTGCATACAATATTGATGACCTATCCATAGGTTATTAATATCAGATCGTTGGAGGTGCAATATTTGGCATCACTAAGGATCAGCTGTTATTAGGTTTTCTTAAAAAGGAGATGATCTGCAGTACCCAGCAGTGGCCACTACACAATACTCAATATTGACATCTGGTGGCCACCAGAGCTAATAACAGCTGATAAGTGTGTCAGACCCCCACCAATCATATATTGATGACCTATTCTAAAGATGGGTCATCGATCTTATATGCCCAGAAAGCCCCGTTAAAGTCCCCGCTGGTCTTTCCTTGCATTGCTTTAACAATGACTTGCAGTATGAGCAATTGCTGGCAGTAACTGGCTGCAGTGGTTGGGTCATCCCAGAAACAGTGGGAACAAAGACCGTGGGAACCAGGAGATCAGTGCTGGAGGGGGAATCATAGAGGTGAGTATTTGGTTTATTTTATTAACAAAACAGCATTTTTACTAATTGCAATTTTAAAGTATAATCATTACTACATAATATTTTCGACAACGCGTATAATTTCCCTTGGAAAAAAAAAATTGATGTATACTTTTGAGAAAAAAATAAATCTAAGTACTGGACACATAGCTGGGCAAATTTCTCGGCTCTGTGCATAGCGTGGAAATCTTTTAAATATTTAAAGGGGTTGTCCATGATGATGTAAAATCTGTTCACAAGCAGCAAAACATGTAAAATAGTCACATAAAATATAAACACCCTTTCACGCCTGGCCTTTCCAGCATTATTTCCCAGATGTTCTCTACTTTTTTTCTGTTCAGACATCACATACCTAATGTGCCACCTGAAGCCAATTAATGGTCTCAGTGGTCTCATGCCATATACCACTGAGACTATTGATTGGCTGCAGACGTCAGGTGGGGTATACTACCTGTGAGGTCTGCAGCCAAAGTAAATGGAAGACAAGCGAAGAGCACCGGGGACCTGGCATCGGAAATTCTGGCAGTAAAATGATAGGTATATTTTATTTCATTATTTTACATGCATTGCTGCCTGTGTGCGTTTTTTGCATTATTTAGTACAACACCTTTAAGAAATGTCTTTCCTGTTCATGTAGGGTCGTATTGCTTGAGCTGTAATCCAGCCGTCTTCACAACCACTTGCTCGGCCGGAGCTTGTAACTACATTATAAATATGTAGTTTCTGCCCAAGTGCTATATTATTCAATGTGCTTAATAGGTTACTTAAAGGGAATATGTCAGCAGGTTTTTGCTATGTAATCTGACAGCAGCATGATGTAGGGACAGAGACCCTGATTCCGGCGATGTATCACTTAGTTTAGTGGGTGCAGCAGTTGTGATACAATCACAGTTTTCTCTGCTGCAGAGCTCAGAATGCTGAACTGTGTATAACCCCGCCCACATCACTGATTGGCTACTTTCTGTGTACACTGTGCATTGATAGAAAGCTGCTGATCAGTGCTAGGGGCTTTGTTGGACCAGGAGGCACAAGACACCTAGTCCTGTAGTGATAACCTCCTGCTGATAAAACATGGATTATATTGAAACAGCAACAAGCAGCCTAATAAGTGACACATCGCTGGAATCAGAGTCTCTGCCACTACAACATAGTGTTGTCAGATTACATAGCAAAAACCTGCTGACAGATTCCCTTTAAGAATAATAAATAATGATTTATATAAACTGTGAAATAAGACAGACATTGTTTAGCGCAACATAAAAAAGACACAATAGTATCTGCATTCATTTACAGTTATACCAAAGAAAGGCATACCCGAGGAAAAGTCAATATACAATTATCAAAAATGTGAATATTTTTTTTCTTTACTCCGTATTTTTTGCTCTAAATTGTTGAATTTGGATTTTGTAGCCTTTTAAAAACACAAGTTAAATATACAGTATGCGTGTTTTTGATGTTTAAGCTTTTAATGGCAATTTTTTAATTATTTATTTTAAAAGCTATATCGAAAAGCATATGGAGGAAAGTGCTTGAAAAAGATCCCGTACTTTTAACATGCGGAGTTTTAATACACATATACACCAAAAATAACACCATTTTTATATTTTAAAGAGGAATTATCGGTTATAAAAATGTAAAAAATGATACTAGATGGCAGTTTTAATGTTTTTCACAAACTTAAACATATATATGCTGCATATATATATATTTTATTTTTTAACGCAAATCAGATTATTTCCCTCAGTGTAAGGCCTCATTCACACATCAGTTTTTCGCTTATGAGTGCTATCAGTGCTTTTCACGGATAGGACTCATACTTACGATAATGAATGGGGTCAGTCACATGTCCGTGATTTTTCGAAGACCTGGCGGTCCGCACAAAGTCTCAGAGACATGCACGATATTGATCTGTGTGTTATTGATCAAAATCGGCAATGCAGATCTATGGGTCCGTGAAAAATTTGGTTGGGACTCAGATGCCATTTTCTTGGACTGCTACGTAGTAGAAGATGGAGACATTTTCTTATTTTTTCAGATACGAGAAAACCAAATGAAAATTGTACCAAGCTCTGATAAAAAACTGACGAAACTCACTGAAAAAACTTGGTCTGTTTTTCTTATACGTTAAAAAAAACTGATGTGCAAATGACGTCTTACTGAGACACAGGTTTCAATTGTGCGACCCATTTATACTCTGGGCCATACCAACTGTGAAGGGGGAGCTGGTTCTGCACACAACTGAATGGTAGATGAAATCTTGAACTTAGATCTGGCAGGATTCAGGGTGTACCCGTCAATTCGCCCGTTTCAATGTTTTCTTGAGTTGTGGGTCTATAAAATACAAAGGGAGAATTGATGTGCCGATTTTTCTCACAAATTTGACCAAAGCAAAAAACAAACCTGGTGCAATTGTTCATCAATGCATCCAAATGGACACAAAATGCAAATCAGATGAAAATTTTCCTCAACTCCCATCACAATATTTTTAAGCCATCAGGCATCCCTGTGTATTGCCTAGTCTAGCTATAGTAGGAGGACATAGCTGCTTGTAAAGAGTTAATCAGCAACAGGAGGATATAACTGCTTATAAAGGGTTATTCTAAATCTCTCTCTGCATACACACAGCACCAACAACAACTGCAATAAAGAGGAGACTGGACAGATTTGACCTTTGCTGCTCCTGTTTGTAGTCTTCTCCTCCTTCTGTTGCTCCATAATGCACAGGATTCTTCCATTACTTCCAATATAACTTCATTCAACATGAAGACAACAGCACAGATCACAACTGAGTTTACGAGCTGCAAACTCACAATCTCGCCCTTACCCTGATATGTGAACTTGAAAGATATCTCCCAACTCAAAAGCAGCATGTCTCACAAAGTTGTTAAAGTAGTGAGACAGTGGAGACCCTTTCTCCAGTCTACCTTTCCTAATCCCTTCCCAGCATGCCAGGTGAGTGTGTATGGAGCGGCATTCAGGATCTGAGCCTGCTTCATACACTCGAACAGCAGCAGCAATCAGAGCTAGCTCCAACTGCTGCTGTTTGACTCCTTTGATGCTGCTGTCAATTGCTGAAAGTGGCATTTAAAAAGTAACTTTAGTATTTTTTCTATAGTTCAATAGTACACATGAAAATAAGAACCTTTCTAATAAATCTTAGAGAAATCTGCATCTTTCTCCTCCTGGACTGATCTTTTATTCTCAATTCACAGGTAAAATCTGTCTTGAATGAAGTTTCCCATTACTGAGACAGAAGATGACATAAAGTTCTATGGAGAACTGTAACTGTTTCAGAAGAACTTGCAGCAGAGTGACTGTGTCTGCCTCTACCTCCTTCCTCTTCTTTCTACTCCATAGAATTTTAAAGCACCAACTGCCATCTCGTATCTCTGTAATGGGAAAATCTGTCTTCACTGTGCCAAAACTTTTATCATTTAATTAAAAACAATTTTTTTTTATATATATATATATATATATATACCTAATCATATGTTTTTGAAGAAGGTTTTATATTTTGGTCTCCTTTAACTTTTTGAAGCTTGCCATAAGCTTTTTTTTAAAATCCTTTTATAACACAGAATATTTATTTATCAAAGAGAGAAAACCGAGCAGTAAAAGAAATATTAATACTGTGTTAAAAAGAAACATTAAGATCATATTCCTACTTCTCAGCATTTTTTTCACTGCTTCTTTTAATGCAGAAAATCTGCTCGATTTTAACAGTTCAAGTAAAGTGGATGTGATTTCATGACAACTCATCCTCTGTGCATTTAAAGGCGCAGTAAGGCCATGTTCACGCGTTTAGTATTTGGTCAGTATTTTACATCAGTATTTGTAAGCCAAAACCAGGAGTGGGTGATAAATACAGAAGTGGTGACGTGTTTCTATTATACTTTTCCTCTGATTGTTCCACTCCTGGTTTTGGCTTATAAATACTGATGTAAAATACTGACCAAATACTGAACGTATAAACGCGGCCTTAAAGTGTGCGTTTTATGGGTATATATTTTCCCTATAAGCTTCAATGTAGAGCCTGAAAAAAATTAAAATAAAAAACAAAATTATGTTTTTAAGTGCAGATTCCCAGAGTTTCTGCACTAAAAATATATGTAAAAAACTCAATATCAAATGTGCACCAGAAACACACACAAAAAAGCTAAAGCAAAAAGAAACAGCAACAAGGCAGTAATCACAGATATCTATTATGTATTACAATGCAGACACTTGCAAAAATAAACACTATTCCAGGCCACTATGCCATACATACTTTTTAAAAAGCAACAAAACTTTCACATTTTTTAATATTTGGCAAGAACTTTAATTACCTGCAGATCTCTGAGGTTTCCAGTCCTTATACCCCCACTGATCACTTAATAGGCCCCTGAACAGTGCACAAGTCTGTAGGATATGTTTTCTATTGAATATACTGCTTTGTGTGCGCTCAGGCAGGGGCTGTGTGCTCAGGCAGGAGCTGCGCTAGGCAGGAGCTGAGTGCGGTCAGGCAGGAGCTGGGTGTGCTCAGGCAGGAGCTGGGTGCGCTCAAGCAGAAGCTGGGTGCGCTCAGGCAGGAGCTGTGTGCGCTCAGGCAGGAGCTGTGTGCGCTCAGGCTGGAGCTGGGTGCGCTCAGGCAGGAGCTGGGTGTGCTCTGGCAAGAGCTGCGCTAGGCAGGAACTGAGTGCGGTCAGGCAGGAGCTAGGTGCGGTCAGGCAGGAGCTAGGTGCGCACAGGCAGGAGCTGGGTGTGCTCCGGCAGCAGCTGCTCTAGGCAGGAGCTGAGTGCGGTCAGGCAGGAGCTAGGTGCGGTCAGGCAGGAGCTAGGTGCGGTCAGGCAGGAGCTATGTGCGCTCAGGCAGGAGATAGTTGCGCTCAGGCAGGAGCTGGGTGCGCTCAGGCGGGAGCTGCGTGCGCTCAGGCAGGAGCTGGGTGCGCTAGGCAGGAGCTGGGTGTGCGCTCAGGCAGGAGCTGGGTGCACTGAGGCAGGTGCTGGGAGCGCTCAAGCAGGAGCTGGGTGTGATCTGGCAGGAGCTGGGTGCGTTCAGGCAGGAGCTGTGTGCGCTCAGGCAGGAGCTAGTTGCGCTCAGACAGGAGCTGGGTGCACTGAGGCAGGAGCTGGGTGTGCGATCAGGCAGAATCTGCGCTAGGCAGGAGCTAGGTGCGGTCAGGCAGGAGCTAGGTGTGCTGTGGCAGGAGCTGGGTGTGCTCCAGCAGGAGCTGCGCTAGGCTGGAGCTGTGTGCGTTCAGGCAGGAACAGGGTGCGCTCAGGCAGGAGCTGGGTGCGCTCAGGCAGGAGCCGGGTGCGCTCAGGCAGGAGATGGGTGCGCTCAAGCAGGAGCTGGGTGCGCTCAAGCAGGAGCTGCGCTAGGCAGGAGATGGGTGCGCTCAACCAGGAGCTGGGTGTGCCCCGGCAGGAGCTGCGCTAGGCAGGAGCTGAGTGCGGTCAGGCAGGAGCTGTGTGCGTTCAGGCAGGAGCTGTGCGCGCTCAGGTAGGAGCTAGTTGCGCTCAGGCAGGAGCTAGTTGCGCTCAGGCAGGAGCTGGGTGCGCTCAGGCAGGAGCTGGGTGCGCTCCGGCAGGAGCTGCGCTAGGTAGGAGCTGAGTGCGGTCAGGCAAGAGCTGTGTGCGGTCAGGCAGGAGCTAGGTGCGGTCAGACAGGAGCTGTGTGCGCTCAGGCTGGAGATAGTTGCACTCAGGCAGGAGCTAGTTGCACTCAGGTAGGAGCTGGGTGCGCTCAGGCAGGAGCTGGATGCGCTCAGGCGGGAGATGCGTGCGCTCAGGTGGGGGCTGTGTGCGCTCAGGCAGGAGCTGGGTGCGCTCAGGCAAGAGCTGCGTGCGCTCAGACAGGAGCTGGATGCACTGAGGCAGGAGCTGGGTGTGCGCTCAGGCAGGAGCTGCACTAGGCAGGAGCTGAGTGTGCTCAGGCAGGAGCTGGGTGCGCTCAAGCAGGAGTTGGGCTAGGCAGGAGCTGGGTGCGCTCAAGCAGGAGCTGGGTGTGATCTGGCAGGAGCTGGGTGCGCTCAGGCAGGAGCTGGGTGAGCGCAGGCAGGAGCTGCGTGCGCTCAGGCAGGAGCTGGGTGCGCTCAGGCAGGAGCCGGGTGCGCTCAGGCAGGAGCTGCATGCGCTCAGGCGGGAGATGGATGCGCTCAGGCAGGAGCTGCGTGCGCTCAGGCAGGAGCTGGGTGCGCTCAAGCAGGAGCTGTGCTAGGCAGGAGCTGGGTGCGCTCAAGCAGGAGCCGGGTGTGCTCCGACAGGAGCTGCGCTAGGCAGGTTCTGAGTGCGGTCAGGCAGGAGCTGGGTGCGGTCAGGCAGGAGCTGGGTGCGCTCAGGCAGGAGCTGGGTGCGCTCAGGCAGGAGCTGCGCTAGGCAGGAGCTGAGTGCGGTCAGGCAGGAGCTGGGTGTGGTCAGGCAGGAGATAGTTGCGCTCAGGCAGGAGCTGGGTGTGCTCAGGCATGAGCTGGGTGCGCTCAGGCAGGAGCTGCGCGTGCAGGCAGGAGCTGCGTGTGCTCAGGCAGGTTCTGAGTGCGGTCAGGCAGGAGCTGGGTGCGCTCAGGCAGGAGCTGGGTGAGCTCAGGCAGGAGATAGTTGCGCTCAGGCAGGAGTTGGGTGTACTCAGGCAGGAGCTGCGCGTGCTCAGGCAGGAGCTGGGTGCGCTCAGGCAGGAGCTGGGTGCGCTCAGGCAGGAGCTGGGTGCGCTCAGGCAGGAGCTGTGCGTGCTCAGGCAGGAGCTGCGCGTGCTCAGGCAGGAGCTGGGTGTGCATTTGTTTAATAAAACCCAAAATAAAGAATATCAAAACCTTGGGCACAACAGTGCACTCGTATTGCAGTGGTTGAATTAAACTGTATTTATGCTGAATCTTTACTATAAACCATTTTGTATTCAGATACTGTTTTACAAATATTTATTCAAAGTATCAATACATCAAAACAATTAAATATGCTACTAACCCTTCAGATTCGGAACAGCAGAAATAAAATATACATGACAGCCACAAAACAAGCCAATCAAATGTCATAACACCATATGCAAATAAGTAAAGGTTTGTAGCACATTTTCCTTCTTTTTCGTCAAAAATGTTAAAAATCCAAAAACTTCCTAGAAATAAAAGAAATAATTAAATCTTCGCAAATGTACATGGGATATTGAAAGTCACTGTTTGCATGGAACCAAAACTACATTGGTATGCTGCCTACCTTGGAATTTTATCAATGAAAAAAATAGTTAAAGGGTTAATCCAGGACTAAATTATGTTTTTACTATGTGCCAAAAACCTAACAGGCAGCGATACATCTGATCCACGTCAAAAGAATAGCTCTTCTTCTTCTGGGCTGCTCTGTTGATGGGGTGTGCCTGCCGACATCATGCTGATTGACAGCTGGCTCCCCGCAGCTCAGCAGTGGGGAGCATCCAACTGTCAATCAGCATGATGTCGCCAGTGTCGCCCCATCAACTGAACAGAGCGGAGGAGAAACCGCTGCTCTGTCAACTGGACATCAGCGAAAGCCACAGAATCGTCAACAGGAGCAGTCAACCACTCTGTACCGGCAGAGATCGGGGCTGAGCAGAACGGGTAGACACCTACCTGTAAGTTTTTTGGCCCACAGAAAAAAAATAATCTATTCCTGGATAACCCATTTAGCTTTTATTCACCAATGTGCAACATTTCACCTTTGTTATTTGATTTTAATTCTGCAGTCAGTTATTTGCTTTGGTAAATTTATTGTGTAGAAGCCAGGCGAGCCAACATTTTTAATTTAACCGAGCTACAAAATGCTTTTGTATAATGCATTTAAAAGGGGTTTTCCAGGACTGAAGTATCTGCAGGTTAATAGCATTGTGAAGGTGCTCGGCCGCTTTACTGAAACTGCGGCACTCGGGAGGAAATTAACTTTATTTCTCCCAAGAGCTGCCGGCTTTCAGTCATTTAAACTTGCTGGCGCAGTTACAGTCATTGCTTACTATACTGTGAATGGCAGCTGTAAGCATGCACCAGCCCTATGACTGACAGCCAGCTCTGCAGTGCATCAGTGTAGAGCCGGCTTTCAGTCATTCAGACGTTCCAACATGGGAACAGTCATTGCTCACTATACTGTGAGTGGCGGCTGTAAGCATGTTCTGGCACTATAACTGACAGCCAGCTCTGTACTGCATTATTGTAGAGCCGGCTTTCAGTCATTCAGGCATGCTAGCGCAGCTACAGTCATTGCTCACTATACTATAAGTGGCAGCTGTAAGCATGCTTCGGCACTATGACTGACAGTCAGATCAGTGCAGAATCGGCTTTCAGCCTTTGCTCACTATACTGTGAGTGGCAGCTGTAAGCATGCTCCAGCACTATGACTGACAGCCAGTTCTGCAGTGCATGAGTGTAGAGCTGGCTGTCAGTCAAAATACAAGGGTGTGCAAGCTGGCGCTCTGTAGAATCAGAAGAACGCACATGCTCTGAAGCTGGTTTTATCTGGCCAAGAGGTGAATTGCAAAGTTTCTTGTTTTTTTGAAAAGACTTTGCAATTTTACCCATTTACCAAGATGACACCACCCCTATAAGTAAAAAAAAAAAAAAGTTGTACCAAAGTTGGAAATTATTTTAAAGCTGGGTTGACACTTGCTGGAAAAATCCCCCAGTGTGTCCAGGCAGATGTTGCCATAGGTTGTGCTGCAGATTTACTTTTGGATTTCACCCCATATCTTCAAGGAATAAAATCCATAGGTGAAAATCGCATCATTTTTACAACATAATGCAGATTTGAAAATCTGCAGGATGACTGTTTTGACTCCTAGTTAGAGATGGCTGAACTGTGGAAGTTTGGGTTCTGGTACCCAACAGAACTCTAGTCCAAAGTTCGGTTTGGGAGGGTACCAGAACTTGAACCCCATTGAAATCAATGGGGACCTGAACTTTGGAGCTGGAAGATCTCTCTCTCCCTCCTTTATGCAGCAATGAAGACATTATTACAGCAATTGTCAAGTGGTATAAGTGACATACAATAAGGAGTTTATAAAAGGGAATCCGTCACCAGGTTTTTCCTACTCCATCTGAGAGCTGCATAATGTACAGACAGAGACCCTGATTTCAGTGATGTGTCACTTACTTTGCTACTTGCTGCAGTTTTGATAAAATCACTGTTTTATCAGCAGGAGATTATAACTAAAGAATTAGTAAACCTGATGCCATGTAGTCCAACCACACCGCCAACACTGGCAGCTTTCTGCCTATGCACAGTGTACACGGAAAGCTGCCAGTCAGTGGTGTGTGAGTGGTTATACAGAGCTCAGCATTCAGAGAACTGGTGGATATGCAACAGATAAAACAGTGATTTTATCAAAACTGCGGCAGTAAGTGATACATCGCTGGAATCAGGGTCTCTGCCCCTACATCATTCTGATTTCAGATGGGTGAAGAACAAACCTGGTGACAGATTCCCTTTAAGACTGGCTTTCTTTAAAAATATATAATAAGTACATACCTGCAACGAACCAGCAAAACATTAAAACAAATATCACTTTGTCTAAAATAACATTAAATAGATGCCATAAGATTCTTAGAAGTAGAATGGTGGAAATCACAATATGAGTAATTCCGGTCACCAATAGGAATATCGGTATTTTCGGCTGAATGAGGCAATCGTCTTTATATAGACCTCCTGTTAATAAGAAAATAAACTGATAAGTCTTAGAATTGATTTACTGTAGAACAATTTGTGTACATATAGCAGCTAAGAATAATCATAAACTGGATTTAAAGGGAACCTGTCGTATTTGTTAATGCTATTAACCTATACATATGGGGTTAATATGCAGGTTAATAGCTTTATGAAGGTGAAAATGCAGCAACTGGGAGGAAATGAACTTTATTCCTCCCAGGATCATTTAACAGTGATCATTTAGAAACAGACATATATATTTTATGCACAGAGGGTTGAGTATATCATTATATAGTATGTAACATCCATTCAACGTGGTTTATCCTACATGTATGCAACTTACCCATTACAATCATGGAAATGCCTAGTATGATGCAAACTGTTACAACTGATATCTGTAAATCTAGAGAAAATATATAACATTCAATAAAATGATAATAATATGTGTAAGGTTATGTTTAAAAACATCAGGATTCAGACTCTGGAATGGAGGTAAGGTACACAACATGCATGTACTATTGTCCAAATAGACAGTAAAAAAGTTACCCTTCTTCAATCAAATCCAGTAGCATTATTAAAAGATCACTTTTATTACATAATATTTTAAATGAATAATATCATATACCCAACAATGACTAAATTATTAAAGTAAAAAAGGGGGATTGAGTCCCTAATGTAATTGAAAGCACTATTTCTCAACTTTCCTATTGCTGCAATAATTATAGTGATGTTGTGTTAGCAGAACACGCCACATTACTTGTGATAGAGACAGCCATCACATTTAAAAAAAATAATAATACACAAACCCCCAGGTTTCGCCATTAATCTGGCTTCTTCAGGGGTGCATGGGCTTTTAGTGTAGATACAACATTTGTTTCTTCCCTTTTGTACACCCACTCGGTGGTAGTCGTGTTTTGTGCCATGAAATAGTCATTTCTTTTGTGAATCACGCATTAACAATTCTCTCCTTGTGACAGTACAATGGATCCCTTTTTGGTGATATGCCATTGAGCTGCCAGTGCTGGGACGCTGACATCCTCAATATGCTCCCAACCTCTTGTAGGCCACAGACCCTAAGCTCAAGATTAAAAAGCGGGTTAGGGGGTTAAGTAGTTGAAAGCGGTGTTCGCCCCGGTTTAATCCAGCCCTGGATGCCTCGTGTTATAGACACCAATGGCCACTCCTCTTCCCTTCTTCACTCCCTACAACCACAATCATTACGCCAGTGCAGAGAATTCAATGACAGCAAGAGGGACGCACCAAATACAGTGCTGCCCAGTGGCAGCCACAGAAGCCTCATAACAGTGACAGGAGCATAACCCCTTAAAAGAATATAACCAATTTTAAAAAGCATCTGTTAGCACAAAATGACTGTTCAAACCAAGCACAGGTGCTTGGTGCATCCTTGTCTTGGCTGAGAATTTCAGTGCTGCTTCCCACCTACTTGTTTTGCATTGATCTCCACCCTCCTTTTCCTTGATTGACATTCCTGGCTTTACAGCAACCAAGGAAAGATCAGAGATAGAGGCAAAACCAATAGGTGGGAAGGTGCATTGAATTGTTTGGTCACACCAGATCATATGAGAAAGCGAGTCATTACTTTTCAAGTCCACGAAGAGACTGAAAATATAAAAAATAAATTAATACTTACAGAAAATAAAATTATTGTGCATATCTTGTACATCTAAAAAAAAGAATGATCGGATTAAAAGTAATATGCGCAGTTACATAGGCTGAAAAAATTACAGAATACATCCAAAAGGCTCATTTACCGTTTACACCGGCTGAATTGCATCATTTCACGACTGCAGATTGGCCAAATGTTTGCCGATTGACAGTCGTTTAGTAACCAGGTTAGACAGTCCAGCCACACATCTGACTGTTCTATGTGCACAAACTGTCATTTTACTCGGCAGCACTTCTTGTTTGCATATGATGATGTGCTGCCGAGAATGATGATTTTTATGTGAGCTTTAATTTCATTACATCTGACAAACAAACATTTTGCTCTTTCATCAGGTGTCTGGCAGTCTGTTTACACTGCACGATTATTGGGAAATGAGCGTTCCTTGGAGCTGAAATTTATTTATTTATTCTGCTGAACTCCAATGATGTTTCGCCAACTTATGAGTCACCAGGGAATAGATATGGAGCACAAGGGTGTGTGCATGCAAGTTGTATTCTGCATGCAGAAAATCTGCAGTGAAATCCATTGTGGAATAAACAGCTACTGATTTGATTGTGGAAATGGTGTGCATTTGCCGCATTTTTCGCTAATTGAATTGCGGCATCCACAGCAAAAATTGTCTTTCCTGTGGATTTCAATTCTGCAGAGAAAGTGTGTGCACAGTGGGAGATTATACACAATGTGGATATAGCATTTATACAGTTACGCCTCATTTGGACAATATTTTTTATTGCTTACAAGATTAAATGGAACATTTTTCATCATTTTGTCATTTCCAATTTTCATCCATTTTTTGGTCAACGAGTTCGTTTTTATCATTAGTGTGCAGAATTTTTTTTAGAAAAAACACTAAATAGGTGCTAAAATCTCTTAAAATGCAAAGTTTATTAGTTTAAAAAATGAATAAAAACAAAAATATCATAAACAGAGTAACCTCAATGGAGGACCACATTCAATATGCTAACACCATTGTATGTAAAATGGCTATTAGCATATAGACACTACAGTATATTCTTGTTTGTCTTAAAGCATACATAGGACTTTGTGGTCCATGATGATCAGATATAAAGATTAATGGTATAGCATGTAAATTAAGAAAACAATAACAGTTACATATCTAGCTGAACAATGTGGCATGTGGTCCTGGCACCACAACGCGCGTTTCACCGTTGCTTCATCATGGGACAGGTCACATCATGGACTAGAAAGTCTTATGTATGCTTTAATAAATCTAAATTAGGTCTAAAGGTCCCCATACACTTGAGATGGCATTTGGTCGAATGACGCTTTGGCTGATCGTTCGGTCGATAGCCATCTTGGCCGTCTCTCCCATACACAGGTTTAGTTCAGTCAAACGCTCCTGTGCTCTCTATGAGAAAGCCGCCAATAGATAGCTCCGCTGGTGGCTTATCTCTGGGAGAACAAAGCATTTGGCAATCCAAAATCGGACATGAACGATCAACATCTTTCCTGACAATCAGTCGGCCCGTGCCCTTATACACATCAGAGTGTTGGTCAAACCCATCGATATCAAACCCATCGATATCGGCTAGTGCGGCCAACATTAGTCTAACGGTATCTCTGTTGACCCACTCAAGAATGTTTTAAGCAGGAAAACAGCACAACAAGGTAAATCCAACATAGTAAGGTGAAAGCCCCCAAAGGTTTAACTTCAGTAGCCCAAAAAAAAACAACAAAAATAATAAAAAATTAACGCAGAACTTACAAAAAATGTAAAGTACAGATAATTTATTACATCCAAGCCCAAATTAAGAGGGGTCAATGGCAATGCTCCAGGTCTTCTATATAGCCATTTTTTGTTGACCCTTCCAATACACATGCATACTTGGCTTGACGAGCATATGACGCTCTCCCTGGGCCGTGGGGTACTCGGTGCCGGGCCAATCGGCTCAGGGGATGTGGCAGTGGCAGTGACCTGGTCCGTGACCCAGTGACCCAGGGCGCTCCATAAAAGGGGATTTATAGTTTTTATAGTTTAATGTTCGTGACGCCACCTGTGGTATGTGGTTATATGGAACTGCCGCTGCGGTGCAGATCTTCTGGAGCTGATGGTGACGCAGCAGAGTTGGTTCAGCTCTCCACAGGTAGAGCTAAGCTCCAGGGCAGGATATAGTGATGTTATGAGGTAGATGTTGCTGTGCTGTGTAATGCAGGGCTGGTGATGGCGCAGGACACAGTGGGGTGCAGTTTTCAGATTTTACTCACAGTTATCACGCTGCTCCTGGTTACAACTGCCAGATTATAACCACCCACGTTGTCCTGTGTTCACCAAGGAAGGGGTTCAGCAATCCCTCAGGTAATTCAGGAGTACTTAAACGGGACCCCGTTCTTTGTGCCTCCCTCGGTTGTCTTCCTGCACTGGCTCTCACCTTCCTGCCCTGCGCCTCACAATCAGTGTCCCGAGACTGTAGCCTCGGATCTTGTCGGGCAACCTGCAGTCCCCTGGACCCTCTGTGGCCACCTTTTCGGTGATGTAATTGTGGTGGTTGGCAGCTGCACCTTGCAAGTACAGCAGCCTCCAGTTTCTAGCTGATGCTTATAGTTCTCTACTAGTTAGGGGCCGGTCCCCTCTGCGGCCATATCCCACCACATTCCTGCAAATTCGGGCACACGGGTGGTATCCGCACTTCCCGAGCCCCTAGGATCCCTTCTGTTCCTCTTGGAGCCTTCCGTGCTCCCGTCCTCTCTCTCTCTCTCTTTCCTGGGCCTCTCTTACTAGGCCCCACTCCTCTCAACTCTTGCTCCAAGCACTGGAGCCAGGAGCCTGGACCTCCTCCACTGCTCTTCTGAGCAGGACTCGACCCTTCTAGATGGTTCCTTGCTTTCTTATACTCCTCCTGAAGTGCTCCCCTAAACTACTTCCTCCACCCACACCCACTACATGGTTCCACCCTCCAGCTAGAGACCAGGGACTGTGCTCTCCCTTAGGAGCAATCTCGCCCTTCCCTCCTGAAGTGTAATGGATGCAGGTGGGTGGGTCCCGGGCAGTACTCCATCCTTACCTGAGAGTGGGGTACCACACCTCTGGGTGAGATGCAGTACCTCTGTGGCGACTGAACCCGCAGGGGCGCCACACATACATGTGCATTACATGAAGACAGGAAAAAAAGCCACTGCCAGGCAACTGATAGTTCATATTCCTTGAGACAAAAGGGATGGACCATGTTGAAATCCAAGTGTCCCATCCGTCACTCCCCAGACATCTGCAATTGGGAAGGGGGGGGGGAATCAGAAGGCCCTTGAACACATTAGATGTCATCTGCACCCACTAAATCTCTATTGTCAGCTTTAGTCTCATTTCACATCTACATCTTTGCTTCAATTCATTAAAGCTACAACAATGAAGCTACATTAAATGGAATCTGTCAGCAGGTTTTTGCCACCTAATTTGAGAACATCCCGATGTAGAGACAGAGACCCTGATTCCAGCGATGTGTCACTTACTGGGCTGCTTGCTGTAGTTTTGATAAAATCCATGTTTTTGTTTGTTTGGTTGTTTTAAACTTGTTTTGATTGAAGTTTTAAATTATAATCAAGAAAAGAAAAACAACCTGGCAAACCAGGGTTGAAATGTTCAGAGAATTACATGAAAAGTAAATGTACATAGATTGTATAAATCTATTGTAAATGGCATTTTTGAAAATATAAACAGATAAGTAACCAAACAACTAAAAAGAGGAAAAGAAAAGGAAAAAAAACAACGGAGAGATGGGGGAGAAGGAAGTGGGGAGTGGGTGATAGTCCATGGCTCCCAGCATGCTCCACTATATCAAGGCCCATTAGGTAGGCTATATGGGAGAGTCTTCAAGTAGCTAAATTTCTAGGTACCAGGTTGTATTGCAGAAATGTGTCTTGATCTGATTCTGGATGTTAGAGGGCATAATATCAATAAAATTTCCCATTTATTTAAAAAAAACATTAAAATCACTGTTTTATCTGCAGGAGATTATCACTAGAGGACAAGATGTGAGCTCAGTATAACCCCACCACTGATTGGCAGCTTTCTGCCTATGCACTGTGTACACAGAAAGCTACCAATCAGTGATGTGGGCGGGGTTATACAGGACTGAGCATTCAGAGAACTGCTAAATTTGCAGTTCAGAAAAAACAGGGATTTTACATCATGATGCTCTCAGAAGGAGTAGAAAAAAACCTGCTGACAGTTTCCCTTTAAACATATCAGCACTTCTGTTTCCTCGCACTACATGAGATTATTTAGTCACCAATGCTGTGGCAGAGAGTATAGGAGAGAATACTGCACACTGTATGAGTGGGAAGAGGCATCCTGATTTTTCTGGATACTTTTGCTGCTTTAGAACTCAGATTATCACGTGCACACAAACTACGCATTTTTGCATGGTTTCCATTGCAACCTGAAGCCACAATGTCTCAACGGAGCTAATTAATGAGATAACATATCTAGCTCTGCTTCCTTTAATATTGTTTGCATAATATATTCAATATTTTTCAATTGTAGGTTCCATTTGTAATAGTGGGGAAGGGCGTAGCCTTCCCTTGGTACTGAGATAGTTAAAGGGGAGTGTTCCTGAAGTCAGACCTCTCTGAACTGTTGGTAGACCAAGCTAAGGGGTTAGCTTTACTGGTCCAGTCAGTAGAGTAAAGGGGGAACTTAGTGCCCAGATCAAGCCAAGAGTGATATAGAGCTTGTTCCTGGCATAATTCGTTGTGGGCTGCAGTACCTGTAAACAGCCACAAGATGCCACTGTTCTGAGTGCAGATGTCAGGTGGAGTCTGCTAGCAGGGTTGCAGACAGTGATGAGTTAATGCTGTGTGATGACAGCTCACAGGGGGTGGGCACATTGGCAAAAAGCCTCAGTTTTTAGTGTCCAGAGGCCATTAAGAGACAGTACGGGGAATCGTGCGGGCAGCCTGACTATAGTGGCTGCTAGGGTAGACGGGAGCTCTACACCCTCAGACAGTGGGATCACTAATGTGCAAGTCTCCTCACGCAAGAGCAAGAGTCCTGTTAGCTGGTCGGAGAAACTCATCAGAGCGAGTGAGGACCCGAGGCACCAGGGGCGGAACTACCGCCCGTGCAGCCGGTTCATTGAACGGGGGCCCCGAGGGAGAGGGGGCCCCTCCAGCCTCCAGCAGGGCCGCCATCAGGGCATGTCTGCCCTGACTCCAATGTGGGGCCCAGCCGTTAGGGGCCCCCTTGGGGGCCCCCTCTTGTGAGTCTCTCTCCTCATGGGGCCCCCGGCCCCATGGTAAGCGCCGGGTCCGGGACATCTCAGCGCTGCGCTGCGCTCCTGCGGCAGCGCCTTCATGATTCCCCTGATTTCCGGTCATGTGACGGCGCCGTCACATGGCCGGAAGGCAGGAGAACCTGGTGTCAGCGATTTGGACGAGCGCCAGGATTCTGCAGGGATCGCATGGGGGTAAGTATAACAAGTTTTGTTTTTTTCAAAATACAATTTACTAGGAGTGGGGGGAATGGGAGGTGTGTGCGTGTGTGTGTGTGAGATAAGAGATGCACATGGGGGGGGGGGAGATGATAAAAGATGCACATGGGGTGGGGGGAGATGATAAAAGATGCACATGGGGGGGGATGATAAAAGATGCACATGGGGTGGGGGGAGATGATAAAAGATGCACATGGGGTGGGGGGGATGAGAGAGGTGCACATGTGGGGGGAGGG
The DNA here is from genome assembly GCF_046119375.1 of Phyllobates terribilis. NCBI lineage: Eukaryota > Metazoa > Chordata > Amphibia > Anura > Dendrobatidae > Phyllobates > Phyllobates terribilis. The sequence continues at coordinate 112,120,178 of NW_027362773.1, forward strand.
GGATGAGAGAGGTGCACGTGGGGGGAGGGGGATGAGAGAGGTGCACGTGGGGGGGGGATGATAAAAGATGCACATGGGGTGGGGGGGGTGAGAGAGGTGCACATGGGGGGGAGATAAGAGATGCACATGGGGGGGAGATAAGAGATGCACATGGGGGGGAGATAAGAGATGCACATGGGGGGGAGATAAGAGATGCACATGGGGGGGAGATAAGAGATGCACATGGGGGGGAGATAAGAGATGCACATGGGGGGGAGATAAGAGATGCACATGGGGGAGGGGATAAGAGATGCACATGGGGGAGGGGGATAAGAGATGCACATGGGGGGGAGATAAGAGATGCACATGGGGGGGGATGAGAGAGGTGCACATGTGGGGGAGGGGGATGAGAGATGCACATGGGGGGGATGAGAGAGGGGTACATGTGGGGGAGGGGGATGAGAGAGGGGCACATGTGGGGGAGGGGGATGAGAGAGGGGCACATGGGGGGGTGGTGAGAGCTGCACATGGGGGGGATGAGAGAGGGGCACATGTGGGGGAGGGGGATGAGAGAGGGGCACATGTGGGGGAGGGGGATGAGAGAGGGGCACATGTGGGGGAGGGGGATGAGAGAGGGGCACATGTGGGGGAGGGGGATGAGAGATGTGCACATGGGGGGGTGGTGAGAGCTGCACATGGGGGGGATGAGAGAGGGGCACATGTGGGGGAGGGGGATGAGAGAGGGGCACATGGGGGGGTGGTGAGAGCTGCTCATGGGGGGGTGAGAGCTGCACATGGGGGAATTGGGAGAAAATGAGCTGCACATGGGGGAATTAGGAGTAGGGGGATAATGAGCTGCACATAATGAATGTGGGGTGGGGGAGAGTAAATGATAAATGACGATGGGGTGGGGAGAGCACGGACATGATATAATGAATTGGGGCAGGGGGTGCATGTAAATAATGAATGCGGGGAGCAGGAAGTATAGAGTAGAGGTTCTAATTAAATTATATATTAAGTGCCTATTTACAGTTAATGGGGGCACCGTGGTGGATTACAATTTATATTTGGAATGGTAGGTTGCATAATAACTAACCATATATTGATGGTGGATGCATGTCTGTATTCAGCTGCGTAATGTAGAAGTTGGGGAATGTGCTCTAGATAACTGTGTTATTTTATGCAGAGACGAGTCCTGGCTGGAAGACGTGATGGCGGTCTGTGCTGGATGAAGGAGAAAAGCGTAGCTGAAGGATGTCACCTAGAGACGTCACCAGTGAGTCAGTGCATTACATGTACACTTACACTATATACTATGTACCGGGCTCCTGTGTATAATGTCACTGGTGATCACAGTATTACCTGTACACTATATACAGAGCTCCTGTGTATAATGTCACTGGTGATCACTGTATTACCTGTACACTGACACTATATACAGAGCTCCTGTGTATAATGTCACTGGTGATCACTGTATTAACTGTACACTGACAATATATACAGAGCTCCTGTGTATGATGTCACTGGTGATCCCTGTATTACCTGTACACTATATACAGAGCTCCTGTGTATAATGTCACTGGTGATCCCTGTATTACCTGTACACTATATACAGAGCTCCTGTGTATAATGTCACTGGTGATCACTGTATTACCTGTACACTGACACTATATACAGAGCTCCTGTGTATAATGTCACTGGTGATCACTAGATTACCTGGACACTTACATTATACATACCATGTATAGAGCTCCCATGTATTATGACACTTATGGTAATATTAGTAATGTGGTGGTAATATTAGTAATGTGGTGGTAATATGTGGTCTGGTCATGGTGTGGCAGTTTTTCTCCCTTCTGTGTGGTATTATTCGGTCACTATGTTGTGGTAATATGTGGTCTGGTGATGGTGTGGCGGTATTCCCTGTATGTGGTATTATTGGTCATTTAAAAAAAAAATGTATATGACACATTCCCTTAAAGAAAACTAAATAAAAATATATCTAGAAAGAGTATTGGATATTTTAAGAAAATTTTAATAGGTTAGAGTAGGGCCCGGCCAGAAGAGTCTACCTTATCGTGGTGGCGGCTTTAAAAATCTTTTGGCCAAAACAAAAGCTGTTGGCTATGTATGTGGCACCGTCACATGGCCGAACGTCAGGAGAGCCTGGTGGCAGCGACGTGGACGAGCGCCAGGATTCTGCAGGGATCGCATGGGGGTAAGTATAACAAGTTTTATTTTTCTTAAATACAATTAATTAACTAGGAGTGGGGGGAATGGGAGATGCACGGGGGGGGGGGGTGAGAGATGCACGGGGGGGGGATGAGAGATGCATCGGGGGGGTGACCTGCACATGGGGGGGATGAGAGCTGCACATGGGGGGGTTATGTTTACATAACTTTGTTGCCTTATGAAGCGCAGGGGGCGGGGCCCCAAAAATTTCTTGCACAGGGGCCCACTACAGTCTGTGTCCGCCCCTGCGAGGCACTTCTAGTCTGCAGGAAGCAGGAAGAAGATAAATAGGACTCCAGGCTAGGACGTGGGGGAGATATTTGATCCAGGTCACTGTTAACGTAACAGAAGAATCTCGTGGACTAGAGATAGAGTACCAAGAGATGCTTCACACAGAGAGGGAACCAGGGCTGAAGATGTTGTCAGTGCCTGTGAGAGAGATGATAGCCTGTCGGGCCTTATCCATTATATCTGCCTGTAAATACTGTATATGTGACACCCCAGGGGTCTGGTTGTCACAGTGATAGAGATATTACGTCTGAGAGCAGGTGGGAGGTCCTTTGGTCAGGGATCCTGTGCATGCCACACCTCCTGCCCAGCCTTGGGAGGGGAAGAACTTCCCCTGTATAAACCCGGGGCTGAGGCAGGGTTAGAGAGTCCAGGAAGAGTAGAGACAAGAGCAGCATAGGAAGCAGCAGAGTCACAAGGAGTCAGGGGCTGGCAGCTAAAGAGCTCGCCCTGACTAAGAAGATTCTTTACCGGACCCGGAGTCCGAGGCTGTGGGGACTAACTCCTACCCAGCAGCAGAATCCGTCAGGCAGGGGATTTCAGGTCCCCTGGCCCAGAAGCCCGAAGGCCCGGTCACACGCGTGGGACCAGCACCGCCATCGTGGAGCGGAAGCCATTAGAAGGCCCCGAGTCACCGGCCATACGGGTGAGCACCACACGGTACACTCAGGGACGTGGGCTACTTACATCAGCTTCTAGCAAGGTAGCCAGAAGAGTACAGTCAGCTTGGGAGGCCTACAACTACGCCTGGCCAGGGGAGATCCCATCTGCTCAAGGACTGACCAGGCCCCGTTCGCTAGCAAGTACTCCGGGAGGGTCTATCGTTGTTACCAGTAAAGACCCTGAACGCTACCATACCGTCTCTGAGTGGTTCCTGCTACCCCCATCATCCACGTCGGCTGCCCTGAGGCCATACCCCTCCCGTTGGGGGTTATACTATCACGCTGCACCATCCTTCCACCGGCCTCAGCGGTCTGCCCTGCAGCAGCAGCCCCCTGGCTGCATTCAACGGGTGGCGTAGTCATCAACCATTTTCTACCGCTAACAGACTGCCGTCCAGTTTGACTCCCTGGGCACGGACCGGGTCACCGCCACGAGACTACAACCCTAAACAGATCCGGCTCCGGGTAAGCTCCCGCGTGCGCAACGCAGCGCGACACAGGCCCAGGGGCGCGTCAACTTTGGCGTAGTCGGCAGGATCACGTGCCCGCAACCACCGGGTACTGCGTGCCTGAAAAGCAAAGACTGTTCAAACTTACCAGTGGTGAAGATTCCCGCCATCGGTGAAGATTCCCGCCATCCGGCGCCATCTTCAGCCTTCTTCCCGCCATCGGTGAAGTTTCCCGCCATCTTCAGCCTTCTTCCCGCCATCCGTGGAGTTTTCCCGCCATTGGACGCCATCTTGAGGACGCCGCGCGGGAAGAAGAGGGGCGTGGACTCCGAAAGCGCGCGAGAACTGAAGCCCCGCCTCACGTCCGGACGTTGCGTAAGGTCCTGGAAGGAGCCCAGCAGACGCCGACGTCACAGGAGCGCGACGGAAGGTCCTCAACCCTGACGATCCACTGCGGAGCCGCGGCCTACGGAACAGGATCATCGCAAGGTAGGCCACGGTCCACTAGGGGGGAGGAAGATGTCGGATACGGAGGGGAGCTCCACTGCCTCAACCCCCGCCAGCGCTACCGCTGTTGCAGTTATGCCCTTCACCATGCCCTATATCCCGGGAGCAGCTTGGCTACCCCAGTACTCCGGGGAGTCACATACCCTGCATGACTTTAGAGAAAAGCTGGATAGCCTCTTCCAGGTGTACCCCCTCACAGAAGAGCAAAAAGTGAGCATCCTGGTGGCCCAACTAACTGGGGCAGCCAAAAGGGAAGTAAAATCCTGGCCACCTGGGAGGAAGACTGTCGCAGGGATACTAACCCGGCTGAAGGACACCTTTGATACCCGCACCTCAGCCGAGATTAAACTTAGATTCTACGGGTGCAAGCAGCGAGCGCATGAGAGTATAAGGGACTATGCACTCAACCTACAAGAGGCCCTGAGGGCCATTAAGCAGACCGACCCTAATGGAGTGGGAAACGAGGACAGGCTGTTGACCGAACAATTTATAGAGGGTTTATATTGCAATGCCCACCGCACCCAGTTGCGGGCAATGGCCTTACAGGACCCTCATCTAGAATTTGCACAGTTCAAGGACAGAGCCATCCGGGTGCTCCGAGAACCGGCACCAGGTGGCGTTGTGACCCACAGACGCCCCACTACCACTTACTACCAGGAGGCGGCGCCCTTGTCAGCAGGGCCTGTGGGAGCTGATGCGCAGGCTTTGGACAATGACCCGGCTCCAGACCTACACCATCAGGTCCAAGAGCTAGCTAAAAGCGTTGCTGCGCTAACCCGAACTGTGCAGTCTTTACAGGTTTCCACTCCAGGGAAGATCCAGCTGGCATCCGGACCGGAGGACATCCCGTGGCGTCGACCAAGGAGGACCCCACCGGCCAGAGGAAGACCCAGTGACCGATACAGCGAGGACGGACGACCCATCTGCCGCCGCTGCAATCAACCCGGACATATGGAAAGGTACTGTTCTTTAAACGGGCACAACCTGGGGTAGAGGGCCAACCCCCAGGAAAAAGATCACCAGGCCCATCGAACTGGCGCGACAGATATGTGGGAGGACGTCCAGTCTTGCCTGTGGTACTGGATGGCATTCCCATGAGTGCCCTACTGGACACCGGGTCACAGGTCACCACCATCCCGTACGTGCTCTTCAAGCAGTACTGGAATGACTCGGATATTACCCGCTACCCTGACGACGACTTGAGTATCATCGCCAGCAATGGTCAGCCCGTGCCACAGATCGGATTTAAAGAGGTGACCATCAAAATTGGTAGAGTCGAACTGGCCGCACAGGGACTGATCATTGTAGATATTGACAAACATGAGAGTCACCCAAAAATAACTCTAGGAACTAATGTAATTGAAAATTGTCTTGCAGAGGTGATTTTCCTTTTACAGCAGGTTGCCAAGAATGCCAGCTCCGGCGAGCAGCGGGTGCTCCAGAAAGAGATCCGGGCACTGATGCAACGGCAACAAGTGGAACTCTCCGGCGGTGAGATTGGTAGCGTAAGAATGTGTGACCCTTTTCCTATTGCCATGCCCCCAAAAAGTGAAATGATGATTTGGTGCCGGGCAGCTATTGGTCTGAGAGGTAGAGATTACCAGGCAATGGTAGAACCAGTTTACTCAGACAGTAGGCCCACCATTTTGACAGCACGGGGGGTGGTCAATGTACGCCATGGGAGGGTGCCCGTTCGCATAATAAATATCGGGGAGAGGGAAGTGTACCTGCCCCGGTATGCCACGCTGGCCAAATTATATACCACTAATCAAAATTCTATACAATCTGTGGAACCCTTGCCTCCATCTCACCCGGAGGAAGGTAACGGCTCTAAGAAAGACATGGAGGACTGGTGTCAGCAACTACATCTGGGTACTGACTCCACTCCCTCACACCAGAAACAAGGAGTCTATCGGGTGGTTCAAGAGTATGAGAGAGTGTTTAGTAAACACCCGTTAGACTTCGGGCGAGTCAAGGGGGTAGAACACCGCATCCCCACGGGAGATCATCCTCCCATAAAAGAGAGGTATCGACCCGTACCCCCTGCACATTACCAACACGCCAAGGGGATGCTTAGAGACATGAAGGAGGCTGGGGTAATCCGGGATAGCTGTAGCCCCTGGGCAGCCCCACTAGTTTTAGTCAAAAAGAAAGACAACACCATGAGGATGTGTGTAGATTACCGGAAAATCAACCGTATCACACACAAGGATGCGTACCCCTTACCAAGGATAGAGGAGTCATTGGCTGCTTTAAGATCTGCTAACTTCTTCTCTACCTTGGATCTCACTAGCGGGTACTGGCAGGTTCCTGTAGCAGAGGCGGACCGGGAGAAGACCGCATTCACCACCCCGATGGGACTTAGCGAGTTCACCTGCATGCCGTTCGGACTCTGCAACGCCCCAGGAACCTTCCAACGATTAATGGAGTGCTGTCTGGGCCACAGAAACTTCGAGACGGTCCTGTTGTACCTGGACGATGTCATCGTATACTCCAAAACTTATGAGGACCACCTGAAACACCTGGCGGAGGTGTTCGAAGCTCTGGCGAGTTACGGCCTAAAGGTGAAACCCTCCAAGTGTCACCTCCTGAAACCAAAGGTGCAATACCTGGGACACGTGGTGAGCGCTGACGGAGTGGCTCCCGACCCCGATAAGATCACCGCAATCAAAGGATGGCCAAGCCCTTCCAGCGTAAAAGAAGTGCGGCAGTTCCTAGGGTTGGTAGGCTACTACCGAAGGTTTATTCCCGGTTTCACCAAAAAGGCGGCGCCTATGCAGGACCTCCTGATAGGCCAGTCCCGGAAGGCCAAGAACCAGAAGCCGCCCTTCAAATGGGAAGAGCTAGAGGAAGAGTCCTTCCGCCAGCTGAAGATGGCCCTCACGGGGGATGAAATCTTGGCGTATCCGGACTATAGCCAGCCCTTCATCCTCTACACCGACGCCAGTAACGTCGGGCTAGGAGCCGTACTGTCCCAGATTCAGCAGGGGAAAGAGCGAGTAATCGCCTATGCCAGCCGAAAACTGCGACCCACCGAAAGGAATCCCGAGAATTATAGCTCATTTAAGCTAGAGTTCCTGGCCGTGGTATGGGCAGTCACCGAGCGCTTTAAGCATTACCTCGCTTCTTCCCGGTTCACCGTATACACGGATAACAACCCGCTGACACACCTGGACACGGCAAGACTCGGTGCCCTGGAGCAGAGGTGGATGGCCCGTCTGTCCAACTACGAGTTCACAATTAAATACCGGGCAGGGCGCTCCAATACCAACGCGGACGCCCTGTCCAGGATGCCCAACCTGCCGGACGGAGGAGAAGATCCGGAGGGACTGGAAGAAGTTGAACTCCCTGCGTTCCACCGTCATGGGACTATCCAGTATTCCCACCGGGTAAGGAGTAAGCAGGCTGCTACGTTGAACCCCTTACCTCACTACAACTGGGCGGAAACGCAAGACAGCGACCCTGCCGTCCGACTGGTGAAGGAGATGCTGACTCGCCCGGAGGCTAGCCTGGAATCAGACGCTCCAGAGGAAGCCAAACAACTATGGGCAGAGAAGAGTCGACTGTTCCTTTACAAGGGGAAGTTGTGCCGCAGAATGGTTAACTCCAGGACGCATGAACTACTCTGGCAAGTAGTGGTGCCACGAAGAGACGCAGCCATGGTGATGGAGGCATACCACGACGGAGCTGGACACTTCGGGTGGAAAAAGCTGGAGTTCCTGCTGCGCGAGCGGTTCCACTGGGTAGGCATGAGGGGAACCATCGAGAAGTGGTGCAGAGACTGTGGCCCGTGCAATCTGAGAAGGAAGGACCGGGCCAGCCAGAAGACTCCCCTGCAGTCCATCGTCACCCGGCAACCGTTGGAACTGGTAGCCTTGGATCATGTAAAACTGACCCCCAGCAGAAGTGGCTACGTCTACGCGTTAACCATCGTGGATCATTACTCCCGGTTTCTGGTTGTCGTCCCCGTCAAGGACTTAACGGCTCGAACAGCAGCTAGAGCCTTCCAGCAGCACTTTTGCCGTCCACACGGGTACCCGGACCAAGTGCTGACGGACCAGGGACCTGCCTTTGAAGCGGAGGTCTTCCAGGAATTCTGCAATCTGTATGGCTGCCGGAAGATAAGGACGACACCCTACCATCCGCAAACTAATGGACTTTGTGAGAAAATGAACCAGGTGGTAATGGATCTTCTAAAAACGTTGCCCCTGGAAGAACGCAGTCTGTGGCCTGAGAAGTTGCCCGATCTGGTGGACCTATACAACCACATCCCGGTAGGTTCCACCAACTGTACCCCGGCTTACCTAATGAGGGCAAGACCAGGTAAGTTACCTGTTGACCTGGAAATGGGAGTCCTGACGCCCGAGGACACTTCACCAGAAACAGACTGGGACACAGAGAGGCAGCAGCAGTACCGGAAAGTACAGGAGAGCGTGGAGCGAAGTCTCTGTCAGGCTAGGGAAAGACAAGAGAAGACTTACAACCAGTATGCTCCCGCTGTTCCCCTGGTACCCGGAGAGCAGGTCTTGAAGAGGAAGAGACGGCTCCACAAGTTGGACGACCAGTGGGAGAAGGACCCGTACACCGTACTGCCCTCAAGCCACGAGAACCCGAAGGTCTGTACCATCAGTAAAGACGGAGGGGAAACCACAGCCATTGTATCCCGGGACCACCTGAAGAAGTGCCCCGAACAACTGAGGAACCCTGAGGAGGAACAGGAAGACCATCGACCCGTGGAAGAAAGGGAAGATATGGTTAGTACCGTGCTCGGGGACTTCCCTCGGTCTTGGACTCAAGTCAATGGTGCAGTTGTGGTACCCGTACTCACCTTCCTCCAACCATCATCCCAAGAACCTACGGAGCAACGGGTAGAGCTGGAAGAGCAGCCGGTCCAGGAGGCAGAAGACTCCACCCAAGCGGAACAGGAGAATCCACCCTCTGCTTATAGTGAGCCTGCCGTACCCCTAGTGAGACAAAGAGCCGGTAGACAGCTGCCCAGTTTACCCTTGACAGCTCCTACACCCTGTAGTTCAGGGCCAGACAGTCAGCTCCGTAGGTCCACTAGGGCCACTAGAGGCCAGATACCCGCACGTTGGAGGATCTAAATGTTTAAGTTGTTTTACAATGTTTACCTGTTTATTGTTGCTTGTGTGTAATTTTGTGTTTCTAGTTGTTTTTAGGAGTCTTCGGTGGATTTACCGGGAATCCTTTGTATATAGTTGGAGCGTAACCCAGGATGGACTAGAGACTGTTAAGGACTCGGGGTAGGACAGACCCCTACCTGGTTACGTCTCCCTGTGTTGGTGAAATGGACACCTTTGCTTTTCTTCAAAGACTGCACCCGGTTGCGGACATCCGTGACCATCTTATTGTGTTTCCTTATTGTATTTTATTGTTCTTTGATATACCTTGTTATATTTTTCTAAAAAGTGTTTAGTCCCGGAGTACTAAATTTCACTAGGGGGGAGTGTGACACCCCAGGGGTCTGGTTGTCACAGTGATAGAGATATTACGTCTGAGAGCAGGTGGGAGGTCCTTTGGTCAGGGATCCTGTGCATGCCACACCTCCTGCCCAGCCTTGGGAGGGGAAGAACTTCCCCTGTATAAACCCGGGGCTGAGGCAGGGTTAGAGAGTCCAGGAAGAGTAGAGACAAGAGCAGCATAGGAAGCAGCAGAGTCACAAGGAGTCAGGGGCTGGCAGCTAAAGAGCTCGCCCTGACTAAGAAGATTCTTTACCGGACCCGGAGTCCGAGGCTGTGGGGACTAACTCCTACCCAGCAGCAGAATCCGTCAGGCAGGGGATTTCAGGTCCCCTGGCCCAGAAGCCCGAAGGCCCGGTCACACGCGTGGGACCAGCACCGCCATCGTGGAGCGGAAGCCATTAGAAGGCCCCGATTCACCGGCCATACGGGTGAGCACCACACGGTACACTCAGGGACGTGGGCTACTTACATCAGCTTCTAGCAAGGTAGCCAGAAGAGTACAGTCAGCTTGGGAGGCCTACAACTACGCCTGGCCAGGGGAGATCCCATCTGCTCAAGGACTGACCAGGCCCCGTTCGCTAGCAAGTACTCCGGGAGGGTCTATCGTTGTTACCAGTAAAGACCCTGAACGCTACCATACCGTCTCTGAGTGGTTCCTGCTACCCCCATCATCCACGTCGGCTGCCCTGAGGCCATACCCCTCCCGTTGGGGGTTATACTATCACGCTGCACCATCCTTCCACCGGCCTCAGCGGTCTGCCCTGCAGCAGCAGCCCCCTGGCTGCATTCAACGGGTGGCGTAGTCATCAACCATTTTCTACCGCTAACAGACTGCCGTCCAGTTTGACTCCCTGGGCACGGACCGGGTCACCGCCACGAGACTACAACCCTAAACAGATCCGGCTCCGGGTAAGCTCCCGCGTGCGCAACGCAGCGCGACACAGGCCCAGGGGCGCGTCATATATATCCCTCTTCCCCAAGTAAAGTTCAAGTTCTGGTTAAGAACCTTGTGTCCTCTGAAGTTCTTGCTGCCCTGGTCCCAGAAGAGAAATGCCTGGAGACAGCCGCGATCGGATGGCTTGAAGTAAGTGAAGAGCAACACATACACAGCCACACTTCAGAGGGAGGACACGTATTGTCTGTAGGGTGCCAGAGCGAGAGGGGGCTACAGCTCGCCCACGACTACCTCGCTGGGGCACCTTACACATTCACATAAAAATCAAAGTTGGAAATTATGGAGAAAAGACTTATCACACTTCATTGGCGATTTAGATACTGAATTAGTACCAAGTAGACGGCTTCTTACCTTGCAGCATTAAAAGTCTGGATTTTGGGTTTCTTTCTGAATAGACTGAACCTACAGAATCTGTGCGATGTGGTAGGAGTGTATCTACGGTATTTCTTATAGGTTCCATAGTACTTTCTTTTTGTATACTAGGAGTTAAAAAGAAAAAAAAATGAAATAACTTGGTCCCATTGGAAATAAAACAACTTATGCTTATCAGGTAAGAACACCTTTCTAATTTGAAATATTTTTTTTTTCTTCTTTTCTCTTTTCTTTAGTAGTCGCACTCTGTTCTTAAAAAATGTTTTTTTTTTATATATTTATGATTTTCAATAAAGTTTATTTCAGTCTAAAATACTAATTTGTATCCTAGGCATAATTGAGCTTGTGATCTTGTTGTGACTATATTGCAATTGAGTTGAGTTCCTTAGTGATAACATTTGATTCCATATGAGAATAATAGTGTAATTAAATTTAAATTTATTTATTTTTTTTAATCTGCAGCATGTCACTTCTTTCAGCATTTTTACACCCATAGGAAAAAAAAATGAGAATGCATGCGTTTTTTTATAGTGTTTTCGGTTAATGAAACTAACTTTATTAAACTAACTACACATCCAACCAAAAAACAGCACTAAGGAAAGCCGCAAAAAATGTTTTTTTTAATGAGCTTCTTTACTACCAAGAGCATTTTTTGCCTTTAGAAAAAAAAACGCTGCAAAAAACGCAACGTGTGATCATAGCCCGATACTGCATTTCAATTCTCTACTGTTGCCTTTATCATGCACATCGTAAAGAGATTAGCAATTTTCCTATTGTTTGTGTTACTATCAGCCCTTTGCTATATTACTAGTCTAAAAGTTTTGCCAGAGTTGGAAGTGTCACGTTTGGCAGGAGGCTGCGAGAATGAAGGACCCTTGGCATCTAGAACAATGTTCTTATTAACCAATGTGTTTCCGCTCCTTTCAATTCCCGCGCGCAGCCTGTCGAACTTGATACTTATTACTCTTGCAAATCTATATCTGGATGATTACGGTACTTTTCTCCAGTTTTCTATGCTTATTTAGGCATTGTGCCTTTACACAGCACCTCCAGGTGAGCGCTGCCACTGATTTTACCCCCTCTCCTACCTACGGTACTGCCCTATTGTGTGCGCTTGTGTCCCCATCTAGATTTCTTCTAGTCTAGAAGATTGCCATCCTCTTTTTTTTTTGCCTCGTCGTAGGCATTAGAAATCATATTAAAATATGTCCAATAGTTGACAAATATTGGGCACTCACCTTTTTATAAATTATCCCCTCTGTTCTATGTAAAAAATAAAATATGGATGAAGCAAAGGTCTTTCTGATCGGCTAAGCGAGCAAAGTGTGAAAGCAGTTCATGACGTTGTTATTCTTTGTAGCTTGGAAGGTTGAAGAATGCAGTTTATCTGCTCCTTCTACCTTTTAGAAATTGTTCTTTTGCTGAAAATTTGACTCCCAGAAAAACAGTGCCATGGGCAGGGGCATAATTATGATAGGGGCAGTGGTTGCAATAGCACCTGGGCTCTGGAGCTTAGGGGACCAAAAAGGTCCCTTTGGCCCATATGAAAATAAAGCTGATAATTGGGGGCCCTGTTAAAGATTTTACATTTGGGCCGACAAGCTTTAAGTTACGGTACGCCATAGGGTATGTTAGGTGGATTTTCAAGTTATGTAAATAAAGCTTAAATAAAAAAAAGTTCTAGAATTTAAGACTTTGTATCTACTTAGAATGTTTAAAATATTTGTTCACAGTCTGAGAATATTGATATATAGAGACAGAAAATGGATCTGTCAGAGGCCAAGGTGTTTTTCACAGTTTGCCTACATTGCATTGGATATAAATTTATCCACTAAGCTCAGAAGTTCTAAAGGAGGAGCAGTCAAAAAAAAAAAAAAAAAAAGTCATTTTTTAAAAAAAAAATCCCTGAGCAACTGCCAGTTCTGCCACTCCTGTTTGTTTTGCGCTGCATCGCAAAGATAAACTTTTTTTTGCTTTTGGAGATCAGTATGTGAAATCTCTTGTAGTTAAACTGGGTGTTTCTTCAGAGTCTTCTCTGGCATGCTCTTATACCCCTCCTACCAATCACAGCTCAGAAGCTGATCTAACCGTCTCAGACAATGCTGAGCTGTGATTGGCAGCATCTAGGAGGGTGGGGTAAAAGTGCACGTCAAGAGAAGACTGAAGGAGCGCAGTTGGTCTTCACGTACTGCGATTCAAAAGCAACTAACATGAATATGTGACGCCCAGCTGCTCTTTGTATCACAGATCCTAGAAGAGTGCATTGATGGATTCCTCCACAAGAGGCCCCCATAAGCATCCACACATCTCCACCATCCACCTCAGACCAGCAGAGGGAGCCCGTTTGGGATATAAATAGGGAAGGTGGAGCCAGGCAGTGCAGTCTGGAGTCGACAGAGAGTTCCTGCAGTAGAGAAGCCTGAGAGAGGTCAGTCTGCAGTGGAGCACAGTCCAGACTCAGTTGTAGCTCAGTTAGAGCTTAAGGTGTGCCGGCGCCATAAGATCGGTGAAGCACGGCAAGCTGCCATTAGTGTGAGTAGCCTAGTGAGGGCCCGAGAAGGCCGAAGGCGAGTGGAGAGTTAGTACATAGGGGGCAGAGGAGCTTAACTAGCTCACCCCGAAGCAGTTACCAGACACTGGGTCCGAGCTTACCGGGATCTCTATGACCCAGTAAGGCATAACCAGAATCCCTGGAGAACTACAAGTCCCAGGATCGCTAAAGTGCAGATACGTAACAGAGCCGGGAGACACATAGGCCCCGCAAGCTGAGGAGCGTGTATTCCAAGAGAAGGCCCTACCACAAAGTCAGCCAGCGCATGACAGAGATAAAGTTAGGCCTAGCTCCAGGCAGGTCAGAAACTTACTATGCAGAGGCAAGAAACAGGAGGCCCTACACCCGCTCATTGGGGAGGATCCCGATATGCACCTTACAGTACTCCGGGATGTGCCTGATTTTCCATCAGTAAAAGGTATTGAAGTGACTACCGTGTCTGTCCCGGCTGGGTCTCACCTGTCCTGCATCCCCTTTCCATACGCTGCCCTGAGGCCTAGCTCCACCTGTGGGGAGCTATACCATCGAGCTGCCTTATCACCGGCCTCAGTGGACTGCGCTGGGCTGGTGATTCTCACCAGAAACCACAGGTGGCGTCACGAACTTTCATAAAAGTAAACAAAACAATCCCTTTTTTAAAGCTGACCCCAGGGTACGGGCCCGGGAGCTGACCACCGCAACATCCCCCAAGGCCAGGCAAAGGCCCGGGTACCAAGTCATCCCCATCCCCTGGGCTAGTCAAATATCTCTGCAATGCAGAGATGTAGCACAAAACTGAAAAGAGCAGCAGAATCAGGGGAGATCATTTTTACAATGCATTTACCCAATTTAAAAAAAAAAAAAATTTAAAGCAAGTGGCAGGTACTTTAGGCAAAAAAAAAAAAAAAAAAATATAAAAATAGCAGTAGCATTACTTTGAGCTTGTACATGAAACTTTATTAGCCGAGTAGCACTGCGCTACTTCTCCAGAAGACAAGACCAATCCTGTACCTACACAAATTTATACAGTGCTCAGGAGCATTTAGTATTTTTTTTATTAACACTATTATGGGGTAATTTAATGGCTCTCCATTTTGGATATTAATATAAATGGTTTGTCAGGAACTTAACCCCTTCACACCGTAGCCCTTTTCAGTTCATTTTTTTTTACTCCCCTTCTTCCCAGAGAGTTTTTATTTTTCAGTCAATATGGCCAAGTGAGGACTTGTTTTTTTGCGGGACGAGTTGTACTTTTGAACGTCAATATTGATTTTACCATAACGTGTACTGGAAAACAGGGGGGGGTGCAATTCCACCATATTTTTTTTTTTTACCACGTTCACTACATAGTAAAACTGACCTGCCATTATTATCCAGGTCATTATGAGTTCGTAGACAAACATGTATAGGTTTGAGTGGTTAAAACACACACAGTTCCATTGATAATAAAAAAAAAAAAAAAAAAAAAGGTTATTGCAGTAATTTTATTGGCTTGTAAGTCATGTTGCCAGGTCAATTTTACAGCACAATGAAGGCCTACTGTAAAGACTAGTCAGGAGGAAGATTTTTCAGTACATTGTCAAAATGAGTGATATTTTTCCATTAATACCAGACTCTTATAAGACTTCATACCAAGTGCTGAGAGAACATACATTTCTCTAAAGCCTGGCCACTCAACATTTCTTCGGTATCAAAGTCCCATAAAAGTGTTGAGACCCTGCTCAGTGATCCTTAGCAGCAGAGCTCCCTTCTGTCACGAAACCCGATCTGACCATGGACCACAAATGTATGGACTGTTTGCTGGTCTCCCAACCACTTCATGGGCATGCATCAGGTTAATTTTGGGCCAGGAGACCCCCGTTCAGTCTGTACTCTGACATCTGCGTGAGCCCTTACTGTGAGCCAACCAGCCGTGCCAATCTTATGATGTAAGGTGTATTATTAGTAATGATGAACCTCGTTGACCGCTAGTTCTAGAAATACGTTGCTGTCACAATAAGACTGCTGTACCATTCTGTGAGATTCTCTTGGCATAGTTTACAAGTAATACTATGACTTACTGCTTAAGTATTTATTGTAGTTACTGTATATAGGTTTGTCTTATAGGATGACATTTATTTTATTTTGTTTAAGATTAATGTCATCAGGCGACTAGGTTTTAATTTCCTACACAGCGCTGATGTGACAGCAGAAAACTCTTCAAGTTGAAAAGTGATACATTCAAGTAATCAGATTGAAATGCAACCTGAATATGGATACATTTACCCAAGGTAAACTCGTTGCAGATTTCTTTTATGTGATAAGTTTGGTGTCTTCAATGTCAAAGAGAAAAATCTTTTGGCCGTTGTGACAGTTCACATTATCCTCCCTATGCTAACTTATTTGGTATTAAGTCAGTTTTCACTTAAGAAACTTTAGGATATATTCCCCACATCAGAATAGCATCAAAATCTGCAGTGGAAATAATGTCAAGGTTTCTAAACCTTGACAAGATTTAAACAGCATTTTTTTTTTTTTTTACATGTTCCATGTTCACTTTTAGCAACCGTTTTGCAGTGCTTTGTCAGGTGGGTTCGAGGCAGAATACCCTGGAATAAGAGTGTGCACATAACCTTATTACTCCTTTGAATGGCAAAATGCATTAATATTTATAAGAGAATCATAGTTCTGCTAGAATTTGTTCAGTGTCACAACTTTTTTTTTTTTAGTTTGCCCCATGTAGTCATGAGCAGAAAACCAAAAAGATATTTCAAAAATGCTTTATTAAAAAAGAAAAAAAAAAAAGTCTAATTTCATCAAAAGGCAATTACTTATTTATGGTATCTTCACAGTCTCGTAGAAACAGATGTACTTAATCCACATTAATATTTGTGACAAATTTTGCAGCCTAAGAAAAAAAAAAAAGTGGTAAAAAAATATTAGTTTGTATCATTTAAGCAGTAATAGTTAACTTATAAATCATGTATTTAGTACACAACTCTAGAGTAAGAACAGAAACCTTTACTAATATTTTGCAAATCAAATCCAATAAGGGCTCATTCAGATGTCCATTTCTCATCCTGTATTTCACAGACAGAACATGTAACCATGATGTTTTTTGGAGGTTTTTTTTGGCATGGAAAATCTAAAGCATGTTTAATTTTTTTCCAAGAAAAACTGAAACTGAACTAATGAAGTTCTGAAACACTGATAAAGGACTTTTTTTGCATACGAGAATAATCACTTTGAATGACCCCTAATTTGGACTTGGATTTGCTGCAATTCCACACACAACCAGTGAACATGTGTGGTGCTGCTGAGCTCATACAGCCTCATTAAAAAGGCATGTCCACCAATGAATATTTGTATTTTGTTATTTTATATTGAGAAATCAGTGTAATTTTTATCCTACCATCTCCAAAGCTTATGATTTTATGACACTGGTACATAAGGGCAGATGCTATGAAAAATCACTTAAGGGGAATGCAGCACAGTGTCACAGTGTGTCCTGCTGGCCAGCCTATTCTAGTGACTAGAACAGGTGCACATCACCTGCCAATCATACAGCAACCTCACAGGTTATCGGTAGAATAAAGTAACCCATCCCGCTCATCTACCAATGCAACCATATAAGCATACCAATTATGGTAAATTTATTGAGGAATTAAAGAGGGTTGTCCTATGCCGACACAGTCCAAGGACAGCACCAATACCATGCCGCTACCCCCACCCATCCTACATTGATGACCTACCCTAAGGGTGCAGTCGTATAAATCGGACTGAGATCAGAACACAATGCAGACTGGCCGGCAGCTCTACCTACCCAACAGTGACAGCTTCATGCACTTCCATGTAGCACTCGGGAGAGCCACCGGCCAGTCCATACACTGCGTTCCGATTTATATGGCTGTCAGACAGCGCCCTAAGGATACTTCATCAATAACTCAGTCTCATAACCAATTTAAAGGTACAGAACACATCTCACCTACATGGCTGCACTATGGCTCGATCCCAACTACAAGCTGATTGGGGTCATATGCTACAGTCCCATAGATCCATGCCCTTTTCTTATCCAATTTGATATAAAAAGGTCTTTATTCTGTTGGACTCATACACATGAAACACTGTAGTAAAGTCATTGCAACTGCAACTCTGCCATGTGTACGATGTCCAAGAGTATGCAGATTTGTTGAGGATGTTTAACTGTACAGACACTTACCACGAAACTTAAGCACGATGAGCAAATGCAGAGAAATGCCAATATAAAAGCTAATATGATGTATTGAAATAGAAGGGCTCCAAAGGCAAAGTTAAAGAGAATATAATGGCAGTCCTTGGAATCATCGTGATAAATTGTGAACACCCAGATGCTTCCTAGAATGAAAAATAAATATATTTGTGATCTCAAAAATTAAACCTGATAATGTGACAGTGTATGATAAGAGTCAGCAGATAAGTCACATTTAAAAAACAAACAAAAAAAAAAAAAAAAACCTACCTAATGCAAACCAGCAGAATGAGAAGATGCACAGGAACACTTCTAGGCCAAATATCAGTTTCTGACAAGCCTTCTGGATTATCAGCAGCACAACGCCAAATAAATACACCGAGCCGGCCACGATCAGATAGATGGGAATTTTCGGATCAGTTGCGCAACGATTCATATACAAGGTTCCTGATCAGACAAGAGCGTTCGGTAAGAAGTTACAGCAGTAGTTTGTAAACGCTCATAATCCACGAGAAAGCCTTACCTATAACCACCATGGCTATGCTGAATGGTATCCAGATCACCACGCAGAAGATCCGGGAACCTGAAATTAAGAGGAAACTGTTAGCAGGCAACGAGAAAGTGTCCCAGTGAGACATCTTTTTGATATAGGATTGATTTAAAGTTTGTTTTTTTGTTTTTTTTTACATTGCAAATTAGTCTTCTAAGGGGGCTTGAACCTGTGATCGCCTATATTAAATCGTGAAATACTGTAGTAGTGCAGTGTACTGTGAAATTAAGGATTGCCCGTGAAGCCCAGTCACAGGCAGATCTCACATGGCAGAGGTGATGATTATTCTGAAGTCTTAAATGCTGCCGTCATGCTTGACAGTAGAGTTTAGGAGGTAAAACTGATGTGAACGTAGTTTGCTCCGATCGCTTCAGTTACTGTCGAGTGCCAGCTATGTAACACTAACTACCCGTCCTGCTCCTGAACCCACTGCATAAAGTGATGGCTCATGGCCGCAGTACTTGTATGGCAGCAAATTGAAGAGGATAAAGAGACAGGTGTAGTATGGAGTCTTACAGGCAATATGCCATCAAAAAGTTTGTAAATCAACTGCCTCTCAAATGTAAGAAACTTGCAAAGTAGTTTTTTCTTCTGATTTTGCACCATTTTCACAGCAAAATCCACTGCTTAAGTTTCCTTCTATTCCTTCCCCCACACTTATGGAGGTCTACAGTGCAAGGGTCATGAAGTGACAAGGAACTTCAGTTATGCATGCTGAAGTGTCGACCACTTAGTAACTGCAGCAATCAGGACACAAGTATCTGAACAGCTGCTCCATAGAAGTGTTTTTTAGCTCCCACCCAAAAAAACCCACAAAGGGTCCAATTCATTTGCATTTCTATGGTCACTTTTTTTTCAACTTGTGCTGTCAGATTTTTTTTTTTTGTGCCAAATTCGTCAAAATGGCGCACAGCCCAAAATGGTCTTTTCTATCTTTAAATTGTTTTGCAACTTATTAGCACCTGTCACAAATAATGCTTTAAAGACACTCCCGTGGGAGGAGGAGACACCAGTGGGAAGATGTAACAGATTCATGAACACACATTTATATTATGAGCTGCATTGCTCAGGTTACCAGACTGACATTAAAGATAAACACAAGTATAAGTTTAGGTAAAAAAAAAAAAAAAAATAAATAATTCTGAGAAAGAAAATATACAATCCTGAGTCTTCTCTTCTCACCTGGATTGCCTGAAAGACGTTCCACTGATGATTCTGAAACAAAGATAGGTATAAGATTTTATTAAAGAGATCCCAAAAAATCAACTTTGTTTAAAGTCCACAAACTATTTTAGAATCTTTGTCAAATATTTTGCAAGAGTTTGATTTTTTTATTATTTATTATTTATTTTTTATTTTTTTTTGGGGGGGGGGGGTACAAAATATATAACCTTAAGAAATAATCATGGTAACACGGTCTTAAGGTCCATTGAAATATTAGATTCTTCCCCTACCGGATTGTGAACGAGTGTTAAGAGAACAGGTAGTTTCTTTATAGTCTTTTTTTTTGCAGATGTAATCGCTGTTGGCGGCACATGGTCTTGTTTAGGCTGTGTTCACATGTACAGTCACATTCCTTTAGAACTGATCCAGCAGCAATCCATTGCTAGAAACGGATTTCAACTGGATCCTTTAACATTGATCCGTTACTTCACCATCCGTTTTTCTACCATTTGGAAAGGATCTGTTTTTTATTGGATGATTACTTGAAATTTCACATGTCCATGTTAAAAAAAAAAAAAAAAAAAGAAAGTTGTTGGCTGAACTCTTATCAACCGATTGCTGCTGGATCAATTCTAAAGGATAATTACTGGACATAGTAAACAGGACAGTGTCCTACCGAGAACAAGGGCAGCCTGTGTGCACTGAATGGTCCACTATCAATCGTTCAGTGTGCATCTAAAGTAGGGTTGTCCTGTGTGAACAGGCTACTAAATGAACATGCATCTAGTTGTTTAATGCTGTGCTAAACTTAGGCATGGTCATTAGGGGGTAGAGAGTAACCCAACATAAGGGTACTGAAATATAGAAGTCTTATTACAAGCATATTGTTGCAAGACCAACTGCCCAGATTTCCCCCATCCCCGAGAGGTGCACAGGGTCTGTCTGAACACTCAGACCAGAGAATGGTTTCTTTTGCTACCCACCTTGTATAATTTACGCTGCTAGTTCCCCCCCCATTCATTAGAATGTAAAAAAAAAATAAAAATAAAAAATTTTGCATGATCTATTCAGTCAAAACTGAATTATATTCACCTGGATTAATTAGAGTATGTTCGTCAACCACTGCTCCATTAGAATTTGCTGAAGGTTCTCCCATCATTGATGTTCTGCAAGGAAAAAGAAAAAAGGTTTAAATAGCAAATAGGTTTAGTTAGTTTATTGCATGTTGCTTAGTCACTGACAGAAGAGACCCCTGTGCAAGAATACATGGGCCCTTTACAGTCCAATAGACCATAGTGCACAAATTTACCTGCTTTGGTGATGGTAGTGGACCCTCTTATCTACCATTGACTTTTAGTAGCAAAAAGCAATGGTGAATGTTAACATTTCAAAATGCCTCCCATCCTTGAGATGCATACACTTTTTTTTTTAAAGTTTTGCTGTAGATTCACTTTACAGCAAAAAACATTCTCTGCTGCAGATTGTTTGGTAAAATGAATCATGACATTGAAAACTACAGCTTGCCCTGCCAAAAAAAAAACACCCACACATACCCCTACAAACTCAAGGGCTTTTTTGTCCCCCCCACCCTTTCAATGAAGAGTGGTCTACTACAAGTTTTCAGTATATGGGGGGGGGGGGGGTGTTTACTACCAAGTTAGCGTTCCAACGCCAATCGACAAGAAATCGTGGTTTCCTTAGCACTATAATGGTGTAATGCCAAGGAGATCCGGAGGGGAGAACACAGCTACATGTGTGAACACTAGTACTGGGATATTTACTCCCACAGATGAACAAAAACAAATCCAGTAACCCTATAAGTGAGTTTATATCAATAAAAGGCAGAAGAGACAAAAATGCATATAGTGTGAAGACTATGAACATCTGCAACCAATACATTAGATGTGAGCATGGAGGAACAATCAGGTTTATACATTGTTAGAGCTTTGTTTGTTCAACATGTAATGTATAATTTGTAAACCAGGCAGTGTCACCTACTATTCTTCATTATATATATATATATATATATATATATATATATATATATATATATATATATATATATATATATATATATATATTACATAAAGATCCAATGTATAAAAATGGATACAAGCCCCCACAATAAACAAGCAAGATGATGGTACATACCTTAGTGGGAAAATGTTCAGAATGTGTCTTGCTGGCCTTGCTTTATTACACAAGAACACCTGCTAAGGTTTCTCGTTAAGACAAGGAACCTGAGAGGCAAAGTTGATTCAGCTGTGTATGGGTGAGACCACCTGGGGCAAAAAAAATAACCCACTAAGGCTATGTGCCCACGATGCAGAAATGAAGCGGAAAATTTCCGCTTCATTTCTGCATGTCCTTGCCCGGAAAAACATATGCGGACCCTAAGGGTCCGTGCCCACGATGCGTTTTTCAGTCGTTTTTGCTGCCGAATTTTTGCAGCGTAAACGCTTGTAAAACGCATGGTAGTCCTTCCCCCATGTTCCCCAATGTCAATCCGCAATTTTAATGCCCATGCTGCGGAATTTTCCGCAGCGTTTTTGATGTGCAGAAAATTCCACAGCATGTCCATTATTTGCGCGTTAGAAAAACGCAAGGCAATTCCGCATGTGCAAAACGCGCGAAAAATGCGTGTCAATTTCCGCACGCATTTTTCTGGGCAAGGACATGCAGAAATTAAGCAGAAATTTTCTGCTTTATTTCTGCATCGTTGGCACATAGCCTAAGTGCAATTTTTCCACGTATGTTAAAAACAGACTGATTATTTTTTAGCAGATTTTGATCAGAATGTGGTCCGAGTGTCATCAGTGTTTCTTGTACGTAGAGAGAAAAAAAAAGTCTTTCCACCTTCTCCATTCTGACAGTCCATGAAAATCAGCCTGAACTTGAATGTCATTCGAGCACGGTCTGATTTTTTCACTGACTCATAGACTTACCTTGCTGAGTTGCAGATCAAAAGCAGTCATATCTCGCTAAGGCTATGTTCACACAATGAGTATTTGGTGAGTTTTCAATCTTGCAAATGTAAAAAAAAAATACAAGTAACCTATTTTACTTAATGGGCGCAGAAAATCTGCAACATCAAAAGCTCCTAGTGTGAACGTAGCCTTACTGTTTGAAATGTAGAAATTTTTTTGGTGCAAGTTTGCAAAAAAATGTTGAAATTTTTGTTATTTTTTTTCATTCCTGAAAAACTTAGCATGGAGGGGCATGCCAACAAAATCAAAAGTAGTGGAAAATGTGACAGAAATGTACTCCAGTCTATAACTTGATTGCATTTATTAGAGTGGTGCACAAAAGCCCAAAGATGCACCAAATTCATTAAGAGACTTAAATCTCTTAAGACCTCACTTAGACGACACAGAAAAAATATGCCTTTTTATGTGTTTTTTTTAATGAGTTTTTGGTGAGTTTTTGATGGTCCTAATATTAAGATTGGCATGATAAACGCTAGTCTTAATGAACCTGGGTTTTCGTTTTTGGTCTGTTGGTGTTGCAGAAAAAATGGATTAAAATGTAATTTCTGCAAAAAAAAATACACATTTTAAAAGTCTTTAAGGGGTGTATTTTTGTAGGGGATTTCTAATACATGGGTCCCACAGAGTTAGTTATTGACTATTTTGAGTGATCTTACTAATTATTTTAAGGGCAGAAAAAAAATAATGAGTAAAAAATTCTAAATTTTTCCAATTTTTTTTAAACTTTCAGATTTTCTTTTTAAAATATCTCAAAGCGTATGAACTTGAATTGACTAATAACATAAAGTACAATATTTTACAACTACCAAGAAGGAATAGTTTAGACATGTTTAAGAATTGTTAGTATCCCATCTGCGGGCTGCGCTTGTGCACATTGATCTGCTGGCTGTCTTCAGGAAAATGGCGCTGGTCCCGGTGTATGCTCAAATTGAATTCCTGGCGGTCTTCAGTAAAATGGCGCCAGTGGCGGCTCATGAGCAGAGATCTAAATCTATGCATGTGCCGCCACTGGCGCCATTTTACTTAAGACAGGAAGTAAATTTGCGCATGTGCCGCCACCAGCGCCATTTTCCTGAAGACTACAAGGAGATCAATGTGCGTAGATCAAGGCGACCAATATGGCCACGTGTGTACTTTACAAAATCCTAAAATCCCCTCCTATTATAAAATTGCATGACTGGTAGTTAACGTTTGCAAAATTGTGGTATAGAAAATATTTTGATCATGGTTGGGGGAATAAAGATCAACCAACATGTACATTTGATTTGCTATAGACAATTTTAAGATTAGGTATCTCCCTTGAGAGTCAATTTGTGTGTCTTCTATAACATATCGGAGTTTCTTTTTGAGCAATAAAGCCACTCCACGTGAAGAAGACGTATGAGATGCTATATAACTTTCCTCTATCCAAGGAGCTGACATTTTCCCGGGTTCATCTCCAATGTGTTTCCTGTAAAAAACACATCATCTTTTTAAATTATTTAAGATTTTTTTCCTTTTTTTAAAGATGTGTTAAGAACTGCTACGTTCCATGATACAAGTTTTAATATTTGACGGTGTGTTGTCAAGTCCCACGACTTGGGAATCATACAGTATTGTATTCTTGCTGTTGTGTTGCTACGCAATAAGGTTTGCTTTTTACAAGTTTGTCCTCCCTCACTCCCTGTCCACCTCCCTAGATCTGATGTCAGCAAACTCCTTTCTTCTTCCTCATTGTGAATATGGCAGCCAGCTTAAGAAGCCACATGTCTTGCAGCTCTGGTTCAGAATAGTCTTTTTTACCTACTGCAGCTGTCACAGCTACTATTTCTGTAATCATGCATAGCTACAAGCATTCAGCTTGAAAATAAATCTTATTCTGGAATCTTATCTTCATACGTGCCTCCTGCAGTCGAGTCAAGCTATCTGATGAAATCTCTTTGTGTGAGTACTGGTACATAAAGACTGTCATAGAAACGGTGTCTCAGGAGTGCCCTTCACTTGCAGCGTCCAGTTACATTTTTTCTGTCCTTCTCGTGGCTGATCATCTAGGCGGTGTCTTTATTTGGCATTTTCAGGATTTTCAAAGATTAAGGTTTTGTCCTGAACTTTCAATTTAGCCGTGAACAAAAGCTGGAATTTCGTCTCCCTCCCTCTCGTAGAGTAGGCAGCTGACAGTTGAAAACACTTTGCATTTTTTGAGCTACAGCATCAGTAAAGTCCTGGAAAATCAGAATTTTGTCTTCTTTGACATGCTGGTCCCTTTGTCTGTAGCCTCTCAATACTTTTTCTTTAATTTCCCAGTGAGAGTATTTGGTAATGACTGGACGTGATCTTCTACATTTGTCTGCTCTATTCGCAGTTGGTGGTCCCCATCTATTAACCCTTTCAGTCATCATTAGATTCTCTCCTAGTTGTAGGATCAGAGCCGATGGTAGATCTTTTGCTAGATATTCTGTTAGTCGCTCTTCCACTCTATTTTCAGGCATTACCATGAATGTTAGATTACTCTTTGTTCTCTATTTTCCAGGACTTCCATTATGTCTTTTAGCGTTTGTTCTGAAACTTGGCTTAGTCTCAGCTCTGCTTCTAGGTTAGCGACTGTAGTCTCAAGAGTCAGAGTTTTTATTTCTTTGGGAATTAGACCCTACCTGTACCAGAGCTGTGTTAATGGATGGATGCATGTAAAGTATCCAGAAGTTTATGAAATAGTTGGAGTAATAATTTGGACACTTCCTCTGCCACAAGAGTTGCCTGGATTGCTTCATACTCCGATGATTCTGGTGATTGTGCTTGAGGAGAAAGTTGAGGTGAGGTATTACCAGGGCAGAGTCCTCCAAACATGCCAGCCCCAGTCGCGGTCACAAGGGATAAGGAGCTTCGCTATTCATGTACTTTCAATAGAAATGGCCCGAAAGCGCCGCGCTCCACCCCCTCCAGCTTCTGCTTGTGGCTTCGGTCTCAGGCTGAGCTCAAGTTTTATGCACGAGTGACACTAGTATACTATAGAATAAATAAAATGAGGCACTGGCACATATACAAGGGTGTGAGGAAGAACGCGTGCCTCGCCCCAGCACTGTCTGCATCCTCTGTTCACTCTGGCTTCCATCTCACGGTCAGTGCCCACGCCGTGAGCTTGCTTATCTATTAATTTTCTATACTGTTGTGGACAACACAGTAAGATATTTCACTGAGCAGTGCAGCCGGCATACCAGGCTGTGTGTCTGGTGACCTTTTCTGCAATATATCTTAGTGTAAATTATTAAAAGATTGATGTCAGCTGAGCTTGGAGTGGGAACACTTTGGAAACTACTAGTTGATGGAGGGGGGATGAGGGAGGTTGGGAGACAGGGTGGTAGGGGATCACATACAGTGTGTGCGGTGAGGGGGGAATATTTGGACAAGTTCATGTTTGTTGAAGGGGTCCTGTTTATTGTGCTAAATACACAGTAAAGTAGATTTGGTACCTCCTGGGAGGGTGCTTTAACTTTACAATACCCAGCTGACTTGAGAAACCAATAGCTGCTGGAGTGGGTGAGTGTAGGAGCACAGAACCACTGTTGGGAAAGAAGATGACTGGCCTCTGAAGCAGCATTTTTCAAAGGCGCGCAAAGAAAAATTTTGTATTTTGCGGTGTCGTCTGCATCCTCAGCTAGTGGATTTAAAGAGGTTGTCAACTACTAAGCAACTCCCTCTTAAAGGGTTTATCTAGAATTGAATTCATTTTTTTACTACGGACCTAAGAGCTAACATACAGGCGCAGGGGCGTAATGATTGTAATTACAGAGGGTGCGCCGACGTCATTGGTTATTTCAGCTGAATGTGCTTCCTCAAATGCACATTCAGCTGAAATGTATTGTGGGTCGTTGTCCAATCAGAGGCTGGCAGCTGACGTCATATGTTGCCCATAGCAGGCATGCTGATGTCAGCTGCCAGCCTCTGTGACGGCTACAGAAGAGGATGCCGAGCAACGTGAGAGCAGGGGAAGGCGAGTAGAACTGTTTTTTTATTATGTGTTATAAAACAGCGGCGAAACAGGGGACATATACCAGGAAAGATTCCAAGATGGTGGGCATACATACCAGGATGGGTGACATATATACCAGGTGACATATATGTATATAGTTAAAAGGGGCCCAGGATGCAGGACATTAGTACAGGGGGAACATTTCTACATACTGCGGGGGGCAACAACATGTATAGGATTTAGAATGCTATAAGGGTTGATGCATCCAAATTTTGTACCAGTGCCCTAGTAACACCATTGGGTATTAACCCCCTCTCCTTCTGATTCCGATGGAGACTTTGGTGGAGAGGCCACTTGCTTCGACCTTTAGGGTGGTGTTTTGGAGTCTTCATGTTAAGGCCCTGGTTGTGATCTGTAGATGAGTTTTTTAGTTGTGGGCTGGGATATTCCTCATGCACTTGTGGACATTTCAGCAGGTTTTGTTAAATATCTGTCCTTCTCAGATCCACTGACTTTATGGAAAAGACAGTCGGCGAGTTCATTTCAGTAATAGGAGTGAGGAATGATAGTGCTTTGCAAAGGGTAGTCCTTTATATTTTGGTGTTACATCTTCCTGATGGGTAAGTGGTGTATTTGTACTACTGCTTACATTTTAGGAATGTATGCGAGCTTTCACGATACAGTAGGATGAATTGACATTCAGCAGTCCACCAGATGTCGCCATCAATCCAGTGAGACAAGGAGCAGAGATCAACGTTCAGTGTGGGTTTCAGCTAACCACTAGATGTCATTATAAATCTGGTGGGATAAAGTGACCGAGATTTATATTCAACAAGGTTCTCAGTAGACCGCTAGATGGTGGAATGATAGTTATGTAGGATTGCTGCTTCCAATAGGTGGCGCTATAGAGTTCAAGTCCTTTTCATCCCTAAAGAGCCAATTTGCCTTTGTGGGGCATATAACCTTAGATAGAATGCAGCCTGTATTATGATTAAAATCTGTGCATTCAAGTATTTTAATTAAAGCTCTTATCTCTTGTCGCCCTGTGGTTTATTTGCCAATCCCGGTATACTTGGCTTGCATGCCGTGTCTCAAGCCTGTTGTTACTTCTGGGCTAAGGGCTGATCCTGGACTTCTGCCACTGATTTGCCCAAAACATACACACGTATACAAGCAGCTTGCCCAAATCTCTGATTTGTTTGTACGGATCTGTTGTGGCAGAAAATGAACCCAATTAGTTAAAGAAGTTGGGAAGGTAAAAACAATAGCCCTAACATTCTCCTATTCTCACCCCTACCTAACCACAGAGGTTGGCAGCCTAATAGCGCAATTGGTGCACCGACTCAACGATGGTTAGACCTAGTAGGCCCTATAATGCGCTATAAACCATGACTGAAGGAATTCTACAACACCACCACCTTTAAATCTCAAGCAACTTTAGGAGAAAGGCAAATACCTCAATTTTCCAGTTTTACAACTGTAAGGGGGTGCAGAGCCAAAGATGTGGTTCATCAATGTTCTGTGGCACTTGTGACAAAATCTCTGATGTCCGAAACAAGTAAGGAGGACCTAGAAGATGGAGAAAGCATTTCTGGAGGGATGACCTTGAAGGGAACACTGGGTCAGGTCGTAGCAGTGGCACAGTTATCAAATATAAAAGATATGAGTGATAAGACAGGGATACAGTTGGCACCAACCAGTGAAAGAGGAAGGATGTGTGAGCAACGTAGCAGCGGAGTGACCAAAGAGTGGCTGGGGATCGAGATGAGAGGGATATCGTGGGTCAAGCACCAAAGTCCAGACTATGCCGGTAAAGACCCAAGGCTCAGACTACGCCATTCAAACGCTGAAGTCCAGTCTTCACCAGTTAAGACCCCATATCTGAACGTCGCAGGTCAAGCACCGAAGATCGAACGCTGATCTTCGTACGGGGACGGATTTCTGCCATGGTGACCAGGAGACACGAGTGAAGCCGGCTGTTATTTCCAGCGTAGACTCACAGGGTGTGAGCTGGGGCTGTGCAGCAGAAGTGACTTGTGGCCTAGCAGGAAATACCGGTGACCCCCTCTTGTGCCAGAATAATAATCCAAAACGCCAAAAGGACATATTGCAGGGACGGGCCTATCGTCGTGACTGACGCCCGTGGAAGTCAAAGCAGAAGGACATAAAAGCGCCGTTCACACTGAGATAGATAGAACAGAGAATAAGATATTGCCACTGTGATATTGTTGTTGTCGCCATTACTGTCGATATTGTGCAACTTGTTATCCTTGATCCGAGCAACAGATAAATAGGACTATCACTTCCGTGTTAGAAAAATAAATAGCTGTAGTTGGTTACTTCCGCCTCATCCTTATCTGCGTGTTGCATCCCAGTAACCTATTAACACAACATCAGTTGAAGTATCATAAATACCATATGACTAGTGTTGAGCGAGCACTAAAATGCTCGGGCATTTTTGCGGCGGCACCCCCGGCAGTCTGTAAAAAGCCTAAAAAGTGCCCAAAACGATAGTGACAGTGCTCAAAAGACATGGGGGCAGCATGGGGATCGCCCCTGGAAGCATTTCTGACCCCCAGGTCACAGCTTTCAACAACGTGGTCAGAGGTATTAAGCCACTTTTACGGGCTCACAATAAAACGTTCAAAAACGAAACTGAAACGGTTTTCCTGTGAAATATGTTAAGGAATTTCCTTTCCAGGGTAAAGACTTGTGTATAAGGTAAAATAAATAACCAAAAACAAAAATACTCCTCCACACCTTGGGCTATGTTCACAAGTAGCATTTTTAATGCGTTTTTGCACTTTTGTATTGCTTTCAACCGTGACAAATGCATTCACCGGGAAATGTCATTTTAACATTTTACAATCTTATCTGGCCATGTGCTGTGTGACACATGCATACAGTGCTGAAAAGACATGGGGACAGCATGGGGAAGACCCCTGGAAGCATCTCTGACTCCCAGGTCACTGCCTAAAAGTGTGCCCATCAGAAGTGATCCTTGACGCATCAGAAGATGCAGACTTGCACCTATCCCCATGCAAGTCCTTGTCCCAGGGCAGTGTTCAATTGTACCTCCCCCATTCCTTGCAATGCAAGCGCAAATATGCAGCCAACCACCCACCCACCTGCAGGCTGCAATACCATACTGATAGCTTTCACTTGAAATGGGGCCTTTTAGTTTGGAGGAGGCCGAAGCTGGCCACTACCTCATGGCTGCTTTGGCAGCGAGGTATCCATACGCAGTCCCCAGCCGCCCGGCGGCCGGGTGTCCATGCTCGGTCCCCAGCCGCCAGGGGGCGGCCAGGTGTCCATACTCGGTCCCCAGCTGCCCCACGGCCGGGTGTCTACACACGGCCGGGTGTCCATAAATGGTCCACTATTTCTCCTGTCACCTTCCCACACACTTTTCTTAGCCTGGCCTGCTTTAGGGTAGCATTGGACGAGCCCACCAGAGAACCAGACTCCTCCGGTGGGCCCTGGCTTCTCCATCAGGGGAGTTGAGAGTACCAAGGTGAGGAGCATGATGATAATGATAGAAGTTAGCATCTGCTTTGTTTTCTTTTAATGCAAGCATAAGTGTGCAGCCTGCCACCCACCCACCCCCAGGCTGCAATGCCATACTGCTAGCTTGCACTTGACATGGGGCCTTTTAGTTTGGAGGAGGCCGAAGCTGGCCACTACCTCATGGCTGCTTCGGCGGCCTGGTATCCATACTCAGTCCCCAGCCGGCCGGCGGCCGGGTGTCCATAAACGGTCCCCAGCCACCCCTATTTCTCCTGTCACATTCCCACACACTTTTCTTAGCCTGGCCTGCTTTAGGGCAGCATTGGACGAGCCCACCAGAGAACCAGACTCCTCCGGTGGGCCCTGGCTTCTCTATCAGGGTAGTTGAGAGTGCCAAGGTGAGGACCATGATGATGATGATACAAGTTAGCATCTGCTTTGTTTTCTTGGAATGCAAGCGCATGTATGTAGTAGCGGCTAGGCCTGAGGTGGTCAGCATCCTCCGAGGATTGCTGGATGTTTTCCTGCTACTATCCCAGTTCTATAACTCCCGTTAAAACAAAGCTTCAGGTGATAAATGATGGATGATGTGGTGGCAAAGGAGAAAGAGCAGGAGGAACAGGGACCATTCACATCAATATCAGGCCAGTCACCCACACGTCTTGTAGGATATGTTTCTGTACCAAAAGGAGCGGTTCGGCTACACAGTTATAGGGCATACAGTGAGTGCAATGCCTACCAAAAATTTAGAGGCACTCCAATGCCCCTTGGAAGTGACATGGAGGTCAGAGGGCCTTAACTAAACCATTTTTTCCATTTATAGCAACTGGGTCTCCTGTGCACTGTTGGCCTGAGCAGTGAATGGAAGGCTTTCCAAAAATTATGAGGAACTGCAATGCCCCTTGAAACAGACGTGGATTACAGCGTACTAAAAACCTTCTACCCATTATTGGGGAGTGGGTCTCCCTTAGTGTTCGCCTATGCATTGAAAAGCAAAAGCTGACTAAAATTAGGAGGAAATGCAATGCCCGTTGGAAGAGTCGTGGAGGTCACAGTAGCTTAACAAGACAGTTTGAGTGCCCCTTGGAAAGGTGGTGGAGGTCGCAGTAGCTTAACAAGACGGTTTTAATGCCCCTCGGAAGAGACGTGGAGGTCGCAGTAGCTTAACAAGACGGTTTGAATGCCCCTTGGAGAAGTGGTGGAGGTCGCAGTAGCTTAACAAGACGGTTTTAATGCCCCTTACAAGAGCCATACAGTACAGCATATTAAAAACATTATTCCCATTATTGGGGAGTGGGTCTCCCATAGTCTTTGCTTATGCCTTCCAAGCAAAATCTGCCAAAAATTAGGAGGAAATGCAATGCTCGTTCGAAGAGTCGTGGAGGTTAGAGTTAATTAAAAACAACATTTCAATGCCCCTTGGAAGAGCTGTGGAGTTCAGAGTGGTTTAACTAGACGCTTTTAATGCCCCTCGGAAGAGACATGGCGGTCCCAGTAGCTTAAGACGGTTTTAATGCCCCTCAGAAGAGACGTGGAGGTTGCAGTAGCTTAACAAGACAGTTTTAATGCCCCT
Organism: Phyllobates terribilis; assembly: GCF_046119375.1. Classification (NCBI taxonomy): domain Eukaryota; kingdom Metazoa; phylum Chordata; class Amphibia; order Anura; family Dendrobatidae; genus Phyllobates; species Phyllobates terribilis. Next base: position 112,151,569 of record NW_027362773.1, read on the forward strand.
TGAAAAAGTGGTGGAGGTCACAGTAGCTTAACAAGACGGTTTTAATGCCCCTCGGAAGAGACGTGGAGGTCGCAGTAGCTTAACAAGATGGTTTTATTGCCCCTTGGAAGAGAAGTGGAGGTCCCAGTAGCTTAACAAGACGCTTTTAATGCCCCTCGGAAGAGACGTGGAGGTCGCAGTAGCTTAACAAGACGGTTTTAATGCCCCTTACAAGAGCCATACAGTACAGCATCTTAAAAATATTATTCCCATTATTGGGGAGTGGGTCTCCCACAGTCTTTGCTTATGCCTTCCAAGAAAAAGCTGACAAAAATAAGGATGGAGGAACTTTCAATAATGGCAACACGGACCACGGTCACCCTGGTGGTATAGTGGTGGTGGAGGCTGAGGATAAGGAGAACATAAAACAGCCAAAATGAGGAAGCGTATACCCATGTGTGGGTGTGAAGCGGTGCATGTGAATACACTTCCCGAAATAACACAGTGGATTTGACTTTATGTTACTCTGCTGTCATTTTGTGGTGATGAGAAGTCTGGCCCAATCCAGCCCTTGTTCATTTTGATAAGGGTCAGCTTGTCAGCATTGTCAGTTGACAGGCGAGTGCGCTTATCAGTTATAATTCCCCCAGCGGCACTAAAAACACGCTCCTATAACACGCTAGCGGCAGGGCAGGCCAGGACCTCCAAGGCGTACAGAGCGAGTTCATTCCAAGTGTCCAGCTTGGATACCCAGTAATTAAAAGGCACAGAGGAATCACGGAGGATGCTGGTACGGTCGGCAAGGTACTCCCTCACCATCTTTTGAAACTTTCCACACCTTGTGAGAGTACCCCGCGCCTCAGGGTCTGTCCGAAGGGAGGGTCTGAGAAAACTGTCCCAGAACGTTGACAGTGTTCCCTGCCTCTAATGGATTGGAGTTGCGTCTCTCTCGCATGTACGCCTTGGTTGGGCAACGAACTGTGACCTCTGCCGCTAGCGTGTTCAGATGGGAATTTTTTTAACAGTTCTGCAGCAAGGGCCTTCTGGTACTGCCCCATTTTTGTAGACCTCTCCACCTCAGGAATAAGAGAGTGAAGCAGGGGTCTAAAAGTGTCACCAACCAGTAATGACTGTCACCCAACATTTTGACAACGCGAGGGTCACGGTTAAGGCAGCGTAACATAAAGTCAGCCTTGCGTGCCAAACTGGTAACGGGCAAGACTTCTGTGTCCTCACCAAGATGACGACTGACCATGCTCTCCTCCTCCTCCCCCCTGTCCTCAGGCCACCCACGCTGAACCGACGGTATAATAGTTGTACAGGTACTACCGTCTACAGCGCATGATATAAGCTCCTGTTCTTCCTCCTCCTCCTCTCCCTCATTGTCCCCCAATGCACGTTGGGATGAGATGAGGCTGGGCTGTGTGTAATCGACCGCTACGGCTTCTTGATCCATCTCATCATACTCTGGCTGCAATGCCTCCTCTTTAATTCTCTGCAGAGAGCGTTGCAAAAGACAGACAAGTGGGATGCTGATGCTAATGATGGCGTCATCACCACTCACCATCTTGGTGGACTCCTCAAAGTTTGTCAAGATGGTACATATGTCAGACATCCAGGTCCACTTCTGAGGTCTTATGTGTGGAGTCTGACCTGAATATCGATGGCCTTGTTGCAGCTGGTACTCCACAACTGCTCTCTTCTGCTCACAGATCCTTTGCAACATGAGGAGGGTAGAGTTCCAACATGTGGGGACATCACACACCAGTCGGTGTGACGGAAGCTGCAAACGCTGCAGCAACACAGCAAGGGCGGTGGAAGCTGTAGCCGACTTGCGAAAATGAGCTGACAGGCGGCGTTCTTTGATGAGCAGATCTGGCAACTCGGGGTACGATTTAAGAAATCGCTGAACCACTAGGTTAAGCACGTGAGCCAGGCATGGTACGTGTGTGATCTCGCCTCGCCTCAGAGCCTCCACCAGGTTACGGCCATTGTCACACATGACCATGCCTGGATGTAGGTTCAGCGGTCTCAGCCTCAGATCTGCCTGCTCTATCACAGCTGTCCACAACTCACAAGCAGTGTGAGGTTTCTCACCTAAGCTTATGAGTTTCAGCACAGCCTATTGCCGCTTGGCGGAGGCAGTACTGCAGTGCTTCCAGCTTGTAACTGATGTGGTGATATCTGAGATGGAGGCTGAACATGAGGAGGAGGATGATGCGCAGGAGCTGTACACTGGGGGCAACTCTGACTGACATAGGGCCCGCAATCCTCGGTGTGGGGAGGATGTGTTCCGTGCCAAGGTCCGACTGGGTCCCGGCTTCCACTATGTTTGCCCAGTGTGCCGTCAGAGAGATGTACCATCCCTGGCCACAAGCACTTGTCCACGTGTCCGTTGTCAAGTGGACTCTCCCAGTAACTGCATGTTGAGGGCACGGCAGATGTTCTGGGACACGTGCTTGTGTAGTGCGGGGATGGCACACCGGGCAAAATAGTGTCGGCTGGGGACCGAGTACCGAGGGATGGACACCGCCATAAGGTTGCGGAAGGATTCCATCTCCACCAGCCTAAATGGCAGCATTTCCACGCAAGCAGTCGTGAAATGTGCGAATTTAGGACTGTGGCCTGTGGGGCGTTAGCTGCGAATTTCCGCTTTCGTTCAAAGGTCTGGGATATGGACAATTGAACGCTGCGGTGGGATGTGGATGTGGACGTTGATGCTGTTTCTTGAGAATCTGCCATAACAAGTGAAGACTGAGAGGAGGGGGCATCTTTGCATGCAGTATGGACAGGGGATTGCCTTGCACACACAACAGGGGGTTCTATTGCACACACAACAGCGGAAGAAGCAGTGGTGACACCCGCTGACACTGGTCGTGGACCCTGGGGTTCACCCCACAAAATCGGGTGCTTTGCTGCCATGTGCCTGATCATGCTGGTTGTGGTCAGGCAAGTAATTTTGTCACCCCTGCTGATGCTGGCATAGCAGGTGGTACAAATGACCTTTTTGGGGTTATCAGCAGAGTCTTTAAAAAAATTCCAGACTCTGGAAAACCTACAGGTTGTACTGGCAACGTCCCTCGTGTTGGTGTTACGGGGAACTGTTGCCTGCCTTCTGTGTGCGGCCACCACACTGCTTCTTCCTGCCTGTTGGGGTACTCTGCCTCCCTCACCCTGTGTGCTGCTGGCCTCGCTCTGCATGTCCTCCTGCCACGTTGGGTCAGTTACTAGATCATCCACCACCTCCTCCTCTTCCACTTGCGCACCACGATCCTCCTCCTCACTTCCTGGCAATTGTGTCTCGTCATCATCCACCTCTTGTGACAAATTGCCAGCGTCGACTTCCTGTGGCCGTGGCTGTTAAAATATTTGGCCATCGCTACATGGGATCTCCTCTTCCACCACTTCAAGCGGAGCAGGCGAGGGGCACAAATATGGAAATGGACCAGTGAACAGCTCTTCAGAGTGCCAAGTGTGGGATCAGTTGCTGTCTGACGACACTCGGCATGGTGGGAGGAAGGAGCATCAGGGTGAGGAGGAGTATGCGGTCGAGACTCACGGCTACTAAGATTTGACCATGTGGAAGACAGACCGGAGGTGGTGGTGCCCAGGTAACTGGAAGTATTATCTGCTATCCAATTAATAACCTGTTCACACTGATCAGTTCGCAATGCTGGTGTTGTTCTGTGCTTCCCTAGTAATTTGGTCAAGAAGTGGGAGCGAGAAGATGTGGTTGTTGGTTGTGGCACATTTTCACCTTGGCCACGGCCCCGTCCTCTGCACGCACCATCACCAGAACTTCCAGTTCCACGTCCCTTGCCACGCGCCTTGCCCATTGTAAAGGAAGCAAAATAGCTTACACTCGCACGATCAATGGAAAAAGGGTAATAAAAAGTAGATTAGAACCGTGGAAGAGGAAAACCACAGTTCTATTTCTCTGGCCTACACCCGACTCTTTTAAACAATCTGAACAATCAGGGAGAAACTATTACTGTTTTTCTTGACGGAAAAAATACCAAAAGCTGAATAATAGAGATTTTTTACCGTGGAATGGCAAAACCACAGTTATTGTTTACTGGGGTATACCAGACAATTTTAAATAGATATATTTGCGGCTGAACAATGAGCGATACACTCAAACTGTTTTTTTTTAGGTAAAAATGGCCCAAAAGTGGATAATACAGAGGTTTGAACCGTGGAACTGCAAAACCACAGTTCTATTTCTCGGGCCTACACCAGACTATTTTAAAAAGATATATTTGTGTCGGAACAATCAGGAGACACTATTACTGTTTTTCTTTACGGCAAAAAATGCCAAAAGCAGGATAATACAGAGATTTGACCCGTGGAACTGCAAAACCACACTTCTATTTCTCTGGCCTACACCAGACAATTTTCAACAAATATATTTGTGTCTGAACAATCAGGGAGACACTATTACAGTTTTTTTTTACGGCAAAAAATGCCAAAAGCAGGATAATAGAGATTTTTTTACCGTGGAACGACAAAGCCACAGTTATAATTTACTGGTGTATACCAGACTTTTTTAAATAGATATATTTGCCGCTGAACAGTGAGCGACACACTCAAACTGTTTTTTTTTTTCAGGTAAAAATGGCCCAAAAGTGGATAATACAGAGGTTTGAACCGTGGAACTGCAAAACCACACTTCTATTTCTCTGGCCTACACCAGACTCTTTTAAAAAATATATTTGTGTCTGAACTGTCACAGACACACTTTTTTTTTTTTTTTTGGGGGGGAGGGACACCAAAAGGTTAATAAGATGGGTATTTGTACAGTGTGAAGGAGGGAAAAAAAAGAGGATTTAGATGAAAAAAAAAAGGATTTTCCTGGCCCCCGAGACCTGGAGCTAAGTCCAGCAATTTCATCAACAGGAGCTCACAGGACTGTAATGCAGCGTTTGCTGGTATAACCACTGCGCTTCCTATGCAGCCTGCCTGCCTGCCTGATATCTGAGATGGATATTAGTCCTGAGAAGGACTGTTTGTTTGATCTGGCAGCCTTTACAGACCCTACACTAACTATTTCGCAGTGTATATATCTCCATAAATCAGCAGCGCTGTCCCTACACTGTCTGATCCCAGCCGTCTGTGTCCAAAATGGCGGCGCCCGGTTTTAATTACTCAAGGTGACGCTGTGCGGCCAGCCAATCAATGTAATGCCCACAACCAACATGGCTGCAGCATTACAGTGACTGGCTGGCAATCCCTGCATGTTCATTGGCTCTGTAAAGAGCGCCAAGCATGCAGGGCTTAGACCTGAGCTCCCGCCCGAGTAACCCGGAAATGCTCGGTGCTCGCCAAACATCCCGAGTAGCATGATGCTCGGGCGAGTACCGAGCAGTGTCGAGCATGTTCGCTCAACACTAGTCATTACTATGATTACCCCATCCCCCAAAAAATGCTACACAGACTGTGTGCCAGATACAGTTATATGAAAAAGTTTGGGCACCCTATTAATCTTAAGCTTAATGTTTTATAAAAATTGGTGTTTTTGCAACAGCTGTTTCAGTTTGATATATGTAATAACTGTTGGACACAGTAATGTTTCTGCCTTGAAATGAGGTTTATTGTACTAACAGAAAATGTGCAATCTGCATTCAAACAAAATTTGACAGGTGCATAAGTATGGGCACCCTTATCATTTTCTTGTTTTAAATACTCCTACCTACTTTTTACTGACTTACTAAAGCACTTTTTTTTGGTTTTGTAACCTCATTGAGCTTTGAACTTCATAGCCAGGTGTATGCAATCATGAGAAAAACTACTTAAAGTGGCCACTTGCAAGTTGTTCTCCTGTTTGAATCTCCTCTGAAGAGTGGAATCATGAGCTCCTCAAAGCAACTGTCAAATGATCTGAAAACAAAGATTATTCAACATAGTTGTTCAGGGGAAGGATACAAAAAGCTGTCTCAGAGATTTAACCTGTCAGTTTCCACTGTGAGGAACATAGTAAGGAAATGGAAGAACACAGGGACAGTTCTTGTTAAGGCCAGAAGTGGCAGGCCAAGAAAAACATCAGAAAGGCAGAGAAGAAGAATGGTGAGATCAGTCAAGGACAATCCTCAGGCCACCTCCAGAGAGCTGCAGCATCAACTTGCTGCAGATGGTGTCACTGTGCATCGGTCAACTATACAACGCACTTTGCACAAGGAGAAGCTGTATGGGAGAGTGATGCGAAAGAAGCCGTTTCTGCAAGCACGCCACAAACAGAGTCGGCTGAGGTATGCAAAAGCACATTTGGAGAAGCAAATTTATTTTTGGAAGAAGGTCCTGTGGACTGATGAAACCAAGATTGAGTTGTTTGGTCATACAAAAAGGCGTTATGCATGGCGGCAAAATAACACAGCATTCCAAGAAAGACACTTGCTACCCACAGTAAAATTTGGTGGAGGTTCCATCATGCTTTGGGGCTGTGTGGCCAATGCCGGCATCGGGAATCTTGTTAAAGTTGAGGGACGCATGGATTCCACTCAGTATCAGCAGATTCTTGACAATAATGTTCAAGAATCAGTGACAAAGTTGAAGTTACGCAGGGGATGGATCTTTCAGCAAGACAATGATCCAAAACACCGCTCCAAATCTACTCAGGCATTCATGCAGAGGAACAATTACAATGTTCTGGAATGGCCATCCCAGTCACCAGACCTGAATATCATTGAACATCTATCTGTGGGATCATTTGAAGAGGGCTGTCCATGCTCGGCGACCATCAAACTTAACTGAACTGGAATTGTTTTGTAAAGAGGAATGGTCAAAAATACCTTCATCCAGGATCCAGGAAATCATTAAAAGTTACAGGAAGCGACTAGAGGCTGTTATTTTTGCAAAAGGAGGATCTACTAAATATTAATGTCACTTTTCTGGTGAAGTGCCCATACTTATGCACCTGTCAAATTTTGTTTGAATGCAGATTGCACATTTTCTGTTAGTACAATAAACCTCATTTCAAGGCAGAAACATTACTGTGTCCAACAGTTATTACATATATCAAACTGAAATAGCTGTTGCAAAAACACCAATTTTTCTAAAACATTAAGCTTAAGATTAATAGGGGTGCCCAAACTTTTTCATATAACTGTAGATAGTGCCCCCAAGAAGAATGGGCAATAATTTCACCCTCTAGATGGGCAAAGCTGGTAGAGACAGACCCCAAAAGGCTTGAAGCAGTAATTACAGTAAAAGGTGGTCTACAACGTATTTACTCAGGCAAAAAAATAAAAATGTGCCCGCTAGTAAAATTATTTCTCTCTCTTCTAACATGATATACATGTCAGAAGAGAGATAATTGATGCCCCTAAGCCCCCCCCCCCATTACCTCTGCCATCCCCCTGTCCCTCCTGCTCTGTGCCCTGGCCATCTGCCTCCTCTTCCTGAAAAAAAAAATGGCGGGGACATGCGCAGTCATCCACCAAGATCGGCCGGCCAACACCCGGCAATAGCCAGGATTTTTACTATTGGGTAATTTTGATCACTGTGATAGACCCTATCACAGTAATCAAAAGCCAAAAATTAGTATGTCAGCCCTTTAGTCAGATAAAAAAACATTTATTTTATAATTTTCATTTCTTTCATTCTTTGCAGTTAGGGTTGGGCTTAGGGTTTGCGTTAGGGTTGGGCTTAGGGTTGAGGTTGGGGTTAGGGTTTGGGTTAGGGTTGGCTTAGGGTTTGGGTTAGGGTTGAGGTTAGGGTTGGGCTTAGGGTTGGGGTTGGGCTTAGGGTTGGGATTAGAATTGTTTTTTTTCAAAAGTTAAAAAAATGATGACAATATCAACTTGTGATGAGTGCAAGTGCTTGCTACTCGAGTTTGCATTGGGTGCTAGGGTATGCACAGAGTACTGAGTGACATGCTCGAGTTTCCGCCCCACATGTTAGACAGCCAAAAAACATGCGGGATTGCCTGCCATAAACGGGGAACCCCCATATGTATTTTTTTGGATATCTAACATCCGCGAAACACGGGGGGCAGAGACTCGAGCATGTCACTCGAGCACCCACGATACTCGGTGCGTACCTGAGCACCCGATGCAAACTCGAGTTGCGAGCACTTGCACTCAATACTAATGATGACATATTCAATATTATGACCTAATGTTGTCAAATTCTGTGTTGTACCTCTGGGTTCAAAATGCTCACTACACCCCCGGATAAAATCCTTAAGGGGTGTAGTTTCCAAAATGGGGTCAGTTGTGGAGGGTTTCTACTGTTTGGGCACCTTTGGAGCTGTGCAAATGTGACATGGTACCCGCAATCTATTTTAGCCAATTTGTGCTACAAAATTCAAATATTGCTCTTTCTGTTTGGAGCACTGCCGTTTGTCCAAAAATAACTTTTTGGCTACATGTGGGGTATCCCCGAGCTCATAAAGTGGGTAACAAACTGTGAGGTCCACTTTTTGATGTGACCTCTTTCAAAAGTGAGAAATCTGAGGCTAAAGCAAGATTTTAGAGGTAAAATGTATTTATTTTTCATTCCACTTTGCATTAATCCCTGTGTAGCAACTGAAGGGTTGAACAATTTCCCGGCAACAGTTTTAAAGTATTTGAGGCGTGCAATGTTTAAAATGGTATCACTTTTGGGGAGTTTACAATATATAGGACCAGGGGCGGAACTACCGCCCGTGCAGCCGGTTCATTGAACGGGGGCCCCGAGGGAGAGGGGGCCCCTCCAGCCTCCAGCAGGGCCGCCATCAGGGCATGACTGCCCTGACTCCAGTATGGGGCCCGGCCGGTAGGGGCCCCCTCGGGGGCCCCCCTCTTGTGCGTCTCTCTCCTCATGGGGCCCCCGGCCCCATGCTATGCTCCGGGTCCGGGACTTTTCAGCGCTGAGCTGCGCTGTTGCAGCAGCGCCTTCATGATTCCCCTGACTTCCGGTCATGTGACGGTGCCGTCACATGGCCGGAAGTCAGGAGAACCTGCTGTCAGCGATTTGGACGAGCGCCAGGATTCTGCAGGGATCGAATGGGGGTAAGTATAACAAGTTTTATTTTTTTTAAAATACAATTAACTAGGAGTGGAGAGATGGGAGATGCACATGTGTGTGTGTGTGGGGGGGAGATGGGAGATGCACATGTGTGTGTGTGTGGGGGGGAGATGGGAGATGCACATGTGTGTGGGGGGGTGAGATGGGAGATGCACATGTGTGTGGGGGGGATGGGAGATGCACATGTGTGTGGGGGGGGAGATGGGAGATGCACATGTGTGGGGGGGGAGATGGGAGATGCACATGTGTGGGGGGGGGAGATGGGAGATGCACATGTGTGTGGGGGGGATGGGAGATGCACATGTGTGTGGGGGGGATGGGAGATGCACATGTGTGTGGGGGGGGATGGGAGATGCACATGTGTGTGGGGGGGAGATGGGAGATGCACATGTGTGTGGGGGGAGATGGGAGATGCACATGTGTGGGGGGGGAGATGGGAGATGCACATGTGTGGGGGGGGGAGATGGGAGATGCACATGTGTGGGGGGGGGTGGGAGATGCACATGTGGTGGGGGGGAGATGGGAGATGCACATGTGTGGGGGGGGAGATGGGAGATGCACATGTGTGGGGGGGGATGGGAGATGCACATGTGTGGGGGGGGATGGGAGATGCACATGTGGTGGGGGGGAGATGGGAGATGCACATGTGTGGGGGGGGAGATGGGAGATGCACATGTGGGGGGGTGAGAGAGGTGCACATGTGGTGGAGGGGGATGAGAGAGGGGCACATGTGGGGGAGGGGGATTAGAGAGGGGCACATGTGGGGGAGGGGGATGAGAGAGGGGCACATGTGGGGGAGGGGGACGAGAGGGGCACATGTGGGGGAGGGGGTGAGAGATGTGCACATGGGGGGGGATGAGAGCTGCACATGGGGGGGTTTGAGAGCTGCACATGGGGGAATTGGGAGTAGGGGGATAATGAGCTGCACATAACGAATGTGGGGTGGGGGAGAGTAAATGATAAATGATGATGGGGTGGGGAGAGCACGGACATGATATAATGAATTGGGGCAGGGGGTGCATGTAAATATTGAATGCGGGGAGCAGGAAGTATAGAGTAGGGGGCGTTGCGGATGCAGGAGTGTGACTGGTAACAAATTGGCGGAAAGAGTAGAGGTTCTAATTAAATTATATATTAAGTGCCTATTTACAGTTAATGGGGGCACAGTGGTGGATTACAATTTATATTTGGAATGGTAGGTTGCATAATAACTAACCATATATTGATGGTGGATGCACGTCTGTATTCAGCTGCGTAATGTAGAAGTTGGGGAATGTGCTCTAGATAACTGTGTTATTTTATGCAGAGACGAGTCCTGGCTGGAAGACGTGATGGCCATCTGTGCTGGATGAAGGAGAAAAGCGAAGATGAAGGACTTCACCTAGAGACGTCACCGGTGAGTCAGTCTATTACATGTACACACACTGTGTATAATGTCACTGGTGATCACTGTATTACCTGTACACTGACACTATATACAGAGCTCCTGTGTATAATGTCACTGATGATCACTGTATTACCTGTACACTATATACAGAGCTCCTGTGTATAATGTCACTGGTGATCACTGTATTACCTGTACACTGACACTATATACAGAGCTCCTGTGTATAATTTCACTGGTGATCACTAGATTACCTGGACACTTACGTTATACATACCATGTATAGAGCTCCCGTGTATAATGACACTTATGGTAATATTAGTAATGTGGTGGTAATATTAGTAATGTAGTGGTAATATGTGGTCTGGTCATGGTGTGGCAGTTTTTCTCCCTTCTGTGTGGTATTATTCGGTCACTATGTTGTGGTAATATGTGGTCTGGTCATGGTGTGGCGGTATTCCCTGTATGTGGTATTATTGGTCATTTAAAAAAAAAATGTATATGACACATTCCCTTAAAGAAAACTAAATAAAAATATATCTAAAAAGAGTATTGGATATTTTAAGAAAATTATAATAGGTTAGAGTAGGGCCCGCCCAGAAGAGTCTACCTTATCATGGTGGCGGCTTTAAAAATCTTTTGGCCAAAACAAAAGCTGATGGCTATGTATGTGGCGCCGTCACATGGCCGAACGTCAGGAGAACCTGGTGGCAGCGACGTGGACGAGCGCCAGGATTCTGCAGGGATTGCATGGGGGTAAGTATAACAAGTTTTATTTTTTTTAAATACAATTAATTAACTATGAGTGGGGGGAATCAGAGATGCACATGGGGGGGGTGAGAGATGCACATGGGGGGGTGAGAGATGCACATGGGGGGGGTGAGAGATGCACATGGGGGGGTGAGAGATGCACATGGGGGGGTGAGAGATGCACATGGGGGGGTGAGAGATGCACATGGGGGGGTGAGAGATGCACATGGGGGTGAGAGATGCACATGGGGGGGTGAGAGATGCACATGGGGGGGTGAGAGATGCACATGGGGGGGTGAGAGATGCACATGGGGGGGTGAGAGATGCACATGGGGGGGATGAGAGATGCACATGGGGGGGATGAGAGATGCACATGGGGGGATGAGAGATGCACATGGGGGGGATGAGAGATGCACGGGGGGTGAGAGCTGCACATGGGGGGGTGAGAGATGCACATAGGGGGTTATGTTTACATAACTTTGTTGCCTTATGAAGGGCAGGGGGGGCCCCCCAAAATTTCTTGCACAGGGGCCCACTACAGTCTGTGTCCGCCCCTGTATAGGACCCTCAGAGTCCACTCTCCCAGTGGGTCATAGCACCCGCAAATCATAACAGTAAAATCTGCACTATATTATGGCACTCCTTCCTTTCTGAGCTTTGCACTGTGCCTCAAAAATAGTTCCCGTTTACATGCAGGGTATTGGTGGAACCAGGAGAAATTGCACAATAAACTGAAAGGTCCATTTTTTTCCTTTTAGCCCTTATAAAAATTAAAAATTCGTGGCTAAAACTACATTTTAGTGGTAAAAATATAATTATCTTTTCTTCACTGCCCAATGGTATAAAATTCTGTAAGGCAGATGTGGTGTCAATATGCCCACTGCACCCCTAGATGAATTCCTTGAGAAGTGTAGTTTGTAAAATAAGGTCACCTATGGGGGGTTTCTCCTGTTGTGACACCTCAGGGGCTCTGCCAATGTGACATGGAACCCTCAAACCATTCCAGTAAAATCTGAACTCCAATATGGCACTTCTTCCCTTCTGAGCTTTGCACTGTGCCTCAAAGTAATTTTTGACCACATATGGGGTATCGGTGTACTCAGGAGAAATTGCACAACAAATTTTATGGTCTATTTTGGTTTGTTACCCTTGTGAAAATGAAAAATTTGAGGCAAAATCAACATTTTTACAGGAAAAATGCATTTTTTCATTTTCACAGTTCAACGTTATAAACTTCTGTGAAGCACCTGTGGGTTCAAGGTGCTCACCACACATCTAGATACATTCCTTGAGGGGTCTAGTTTCCAAAATGGGTTCACTTGTGTGTGTGTGTGTGTGTGTGTGTGTGGGGGGGGGGTTTCACTGTTTAGGCACATAAGGGCTCTCTAAACCTGACATAGCGTCTGCTCTCGATTCCAGCTATTTTTGTGATCAAAGAATCAAAATGTCCTCCTTCTCTTCTGAGCCCTGCAGTGTGCCAAACAGTAGTTTTCTCCCACATATGGGGTATCGGCATACTCAGGAGAAATTGCACAACAAATGTTCGCATTAATTTTCTCCTGTTACCCTTATGAAAGTAAAAAATTTGGGACTAAATTAAAATTTTTGTGAAAAAAGTAAAATGTTCATTTTTTCCTTCCACATTCCATTAATTCCTGTGAAGCACCTGAAGGGTTAATAATCTTCTTAAATGTGGTTTTGAGGACTTTGAGGGGTGCAGGTTTTAGAATGGTGTCACTTTTGGGTATTTTCTGTCATATAAGTCAAAGTCACTTCAGATGTGATGTGGTCCCTAAAAAAATGGTTTTGTAAATTTTGTTGGAAAATGAGAAATTGCTGGGCATCTTTGAACCCTTCTAACTTCCTACCGAAAAAAATATGTTTAAAAAATAATGCAAACGTAAAGTAGACATATGGGAAATGTTATTTATTAATTATTTTGTGTGGTATAACTATCTGATTTAAGGGCAAAAAAATTAAAAGTTTGAAAATTGTGAAAATTTTCACATTTTTTGTCAAATTTTCGATATTTTCATAAACGTACACAAATCATATTGACCAAAATTTACCACTAACATGAAGTATAATGTCACGAAAAAACAATCTCAGAATAAGTGGGATCCATTGAAGCTTTCCAGAGTTATTACCACATAAAGTAATGCTGGTCAGGTTTAAAAAATTTGGCCATGTCATTAAGGTCAAAATTAGTTCCATCACTAAGGGGTTAAACTGTTTGAGCCTAATTTGGTCTTCGATTGTCTGCCCTTATATGCTATCTACTAGAGATGAATTTAAAAGAAAAATTAAGATTCTCATGTTATCATACCGTGTGCTATGTGAATTCAGCAAAATGGTGGACATCCAGCTGTCAATATGTTGAATGGTAGAAGACCAGGGAAAGTGTTGCAACAAAAAAATAATTCACACCTCAACACTCATCAATGCCACCACCATAGCCCACCTTCCAGCACTCTGTTTCATCCGGGAAATTCTTTCCTCCATCCTCTTTGACCGTCAACATTTTGCACCAGGGCTTCCAGTGCCGAGGAAACCTCTGACATCCTGGCACACATCATGACATCATGACATAGTTACGGATGGTGAACAAGGCGTTGACTAGTCCTGGAGTAGAGTGAAGAGAGGCAAAGAGGATGTTGTGTAATGCAGGTGCCGGAATGCAACACACAGAGACACAAGGCGAGGACAATCAGAAATGAATATAAACAGTTTATATATATATATATATATATATATATATATATATATATATATATATATATATATATATATATATATATATATATATATATATATATATATAGATATAACAGGTATTCTGAACAAGGGAATGGCAACAGGGGTAATGAACGGTAATTTGAATTATTAACAAAATACGAAGTCTCTCAAGGTTGTGTGGTGCACCCAATCATGGGAGTCACCACGTCAGTTCTTTAATTCTGTATATGGCCCTAGTGGGGGTTACCGGTTGTTCCTGCTAGGCCAAAAGTCTTTTCTGGACAAAGTCAATTAAATCACGTTTAGCTTCTTCCGCCCCAATCGTTCCTCTCCCAACCTGAGTGCCTAAACCCAACTGGCCCCGGTACTATGAGTGAACAGTAGAAGTGACGGCCCTGTTCACGTATGCAGCTCCTCTGCTTTCACTGGTGTGACTGTGGCGCCCCTGAGGGTTCAGTCGCCACAGGGGTACTGTACATCAGTAGAGGTGTGGTATCTCCTCTTCCAGGTAAGGATAGAGCATCTCTCGGGACACCACTTCACCATTCAACACTACACCACTCCTGTCCTGAAGGGGGCCTAAATGCACCAGGGTGCTGCCCCAGCCCGGGATATAGGAGATGGGGGGAACCAAAGATAGGGGGAACCATGTAGTGGGTGAGGGTGGAGGACACATTTTTAGGTTGCACTTATTCATTTATATTTAATCTTCAGCCATCTTAAGTTCAAGGTCTTTGATTGTGATCTTCACCGCTGATTGTGGCCTTCTGCTAGAACCTGCAGCCTATTGAAGATACATGGTCCTCGTTCTCTGGCCTTGAGACGAGGAGCGGGTCAGAGTTAACCACTGCCTCTACCCGGTCAAGGTCCCTACCTAAGAAGGCCTGGAGGGGAGCAAAGGAGACAAGCTCCACAGGCAAAAGGATCCCAGGGGGATACGGACGGAGCGGCATACGCCACCTGTATTTATTTATTCTGGCCTAGTCAGAGGGACTCCTGCTGCAAGAGGGGTAACCAGATCCCGATATCTGACTTTGTTACTTCACGTCTCAGTCAGAAAAGCCCGGAGGCTTAGTGGATTCCAGGAGGGATACGGACGGAGCGGCATACGCCACCTGTACCTCTCTACCTGCGTTTAACCAGTGGGACCCGGCCTTACACCTAGTTCTAACCACACATACAGTCAAGCAGGGCCGGCTCCAGGTTTTTCCGGGCCCCGGGCGAAAGAGTCTCAGTGGGCCCCTTTAACACATACCACGATTCATGATGCACAGATACGGCGGAGAAATATATATATATATATATATAGTACAATGCAAATATTTCACTTCTTACATTACATGAGTATCTATTGTAAATTCCACAATAGCTCAGAAACCGGTGAATCGCTCCACACAGAATACTGGCCCCCATATAAGGCTCCATACGGAATACTGGTCCCCATATAACGCCCATACGGAATACTGGCCCCCATATAAGGCCCCATACGGAATACTTGCCCCCATATAAGGCCCCATACGGAATACTGGCCCCCATATAAGGCCCCATACGGAATACTGGCCCCCATATAAGACCCCATACGGAATACTGGCCCCCATATAAGACCCCATACGGAATACTGGCCCCCATATAAGGCCCCATACGGAATACTGGCCCCCATATAAGGCCCCATACGGAATACTGGCCCCCATACGGAATACTGGCCCCCATATAAGACCCCATACGGAATACTGGCCCCCATATAAAACCCCATACGGAATACTGGCCCCCATATAAGACCCCATACGGAATACTGGCCCCCATATAAGGCCCCATACGGAATACTGACCCCCATATAAGGCTCCATGCGGAATACTGACCCCCATATAAGGCTCCATGCGGAATACTGACCCCCATATAAGGCTCCATGCGGAATACTGGCCCCCATATAAGGCTCCATGCGGAATACTGGCCCCCATATAAGGCTCCATACGGAATACTGGCCCCCATATAAGGCTCCATACGGAATACTGGCCCCCATATAAGGCTCCATACGGAATACTGGCCCCCATATAAGGCCCCATATGGAATACTGGCCCCTATATAAGGCTCCATATGGAATACTGGCCCCCATATAAGGGTCCATAAGGAATACTGGCCCCCATATAAGGCTCCATACGGAATACTGGCCCCCATATGGAATACTGGCCCCCATATAAGGCTCCATACGGAATACTGGCTTCCATATAAGGCTCCATACGGAATACTGGCCCCCATATAAGGCTCCATACAGAATACTGGCCCCCATATAACGCTCCATACAGGATACTGGCCCCCATATAACGCTCCATACATGATACTGGTCCCCATATAATGCTGCATGCAGGCTGTTACCCCCCACATAATGCCCCATACAGGCTGTCCCCCCCTTATAATGCTCCATGCAGGCTGTTACCCCCCACATAATGCCCCATACAGGCCACTCCCTTTTAATGCTCCATGCAG
Organism: Phyllobates terribilis; assembly: GCF_046119375.1. Lineage (NCBI taxonomy): Eukaryota > Metazoa > Chordata > Amphibia > Anura > Dendrobatidae > Phyllobates > Phyllobates terribilis. Next base: position 112,167,905 of record NW_027362773.1, read on the forward strand.
GCTGTTACCCCCCACATAATGCACCATACAGGCTGCCCCCCCTCTTTATAATGCCCCATGCAGGCTGTCACCCCTCCTCTTTATAATGCTCCATGCAGGCTGTCACCCCTCCTCTTTATACTGCCCCATGCAGGCTGTCACCCCTCCTCTTTATAATGCCCCATGCAGGATGTCCCCCCCTCTCTTTATAATGCCCCGTGCAGGCTGTTCCCCACCTTATAATGCCCCATGCAGGCTGGTCCCCACCTTATAATGCCCCATGCAGGCTGTCACCCCTCCTCATTATAATGCCCCAAGCAGGAATCCCCCCCTCTTTATAATGCCCCATGCAGGCTGTTCCCCACCTTATAATGCCCCATGCAGGCTGTCACCCCTCCTCTTTATACTGCCCCATGCAGGCTGTCACCCCTCCTCTTTATAATGCCCCATGCAGGCTGTCACCCCTCCTCTTTATACTGCCCCATGCAGGCTGTCACCCCTCCTCTTTATAATGCCCCATGCAGGATGTCCCCCGCTCTCTTTATAATGCCCCGTGCAGGCTGTTCCCCACCTTATAATGCCCCATGCAGGCTGGTCCCCACCTTATAATGCCCCATGCAGGCTGTCACCCCTCCTCATTATAATGCCCCAAGCAGGAATCCCCCCCTCTTTATAATGCCCCATGCAGGCTGTTCCCCACCTTATAATGCCCCATGCAGGCTGTCACCCACCTTATAATGCCCCATGCAGGCTGTCACCCCTCCTCTTTATACTGCCCCATGCAGGCTGTCACCCCTCCTCTTTATACTGCCCCATGCAGGCTGTCACCCCTCCTCTTTATACTGCCCCATGCAGGCTGTCACCCCTCCTCTTTATACTGCCCCATGCAGGCTGTCACCCCTCCTCTTTATACTGCCCCATGCAGGCTGTCACCCCTCCTCTTTATAATGCCCCATGCAGGATGTCCCCCCCTCTCTTTATAGTGCCCCGTGCAGGCTGTTCTCCACCTTATAATGCCCCATGCAGGCTGTCACCCCTCCTCATTATAATGCCCCAAGCAGGAATCCCCACCTCTTTATAATGCCCCATGCAGGCTGTTCCCCACCTTATAATGCCCCATGCAGGCTGTCACCCCTCCTCTTTATAATGCCCCATGCAGGATGCCCCCCCTCTCTTTATAATGCCCCGTGCAGGCTGTTCCCCACCTTATAATGCCCCATGCAGGCTGTCACCCCTCCTCTTTATAATGCCCCATGCAGGATGCCCCCCCTCCCCTCTTTATAATGCTCCATGCCTCCATACATTAAAAAAAAAAAAAAAATCAAATACTCACCTCCCTTCTCCTCACCTGCTACCTGCTGCCCGCTGCCCGCTGCCTGCTGCCCGCTGCCTGCTGCCCGCTGCCTGCTGCCCGCCGCTCGCTGCTCGGCTCCGAACTCCAGCGTTGTCTGCGTCTTCCCGCTCAGCGCTCCCTGTGACGGCTCAGGGGAGGGCGCGGTGTAAAGACGTCACCGCGCCCTCTGACCTGAGACGTCACAGGGAGCGCAGAGCAGGAAGACAGCTGATCTGCGGAGGCACGGGGAGAGGTAAGTATCCAGCTGCCGGGGCCCTGAGCAAGCGGCGGAGAAGGGCGGGCGCTGACACCGCTCTCCTCCGCCCATAGCCCAGCGGGGTGCGCGAAAGCCAGTGGGCCCCTCTGCCTGCTCAGGGCCCCGGCATTTGCCCGGGTGCGCCGGGTGCTGACGCCGGCCCTGCAGTCAAGTGACGATTTAGTGGGAGAACTCACCAAGGAGAAGAACACACACACCAGAGGGGTCTCGACAGGTGCTCCTGATCTATCTGGAAAGTGCTGGACCCCCTTCCTGGTGGCTGCAGCACGCCGTGAGGAGCAGAGGGAAGCTTTGCGGCTGAAACTTCATCTGCGCAATCAATCTTCTCACCGTATGAAGCCGGCGCTTGTGTTCACGAATCCAGGTACTCGGGCTATTGCCCGGGCCGAAGTCTTCTGAGTCTAGCTCTAGTCCAGTAATTTCTCGCCCACTCCTTCCAAACAGCAACGTATAAGGGTTGTAGCAAGTAGTGGCATGAACTCGATTATTATACACTGACACCAGCTCGAAAACGAATTCGGACAACTTCATCTTTTTGTCCGCTTCCAGCATTAGCAACATTTTCAACAGGGTTCGGTTAAAGCGCTCGCATGCGCCGTTCCCTTGAGGGTGGTAGGGCGTTATTTGGGATCGGTCGATCCCATAGATACGGTATAGTTCATCCATCACTCATCCTTGGAAGCAGGCCCCCTGGTCAGAATGTATTCACTTCGGGCACCCATAAATCCGGATTAAATCCTGACAGATGACCTTAGCTGCGGCTTCTGCTGTCTGGTCTCGGGTAGGCATCACTACTGCGAACTTGGTGAAGTGATCAGTCATTACCAAACAGTGTCCGTAACCATTGTATGAAGTTCCGATCATCAGGTAGTCAATCATCAGGACTTCCAAGGGTACAGAAGTTCGGATGGTCTGAATGGGAGCTCTTTGCTCCGGGGGCTTGTTCAACCCACACTGGCGACATGTTCGGCAGAGCCCTTCGACTTCTTGCCGCAGTTGAGGCCAATACACCAGCCGTTGTAACCACCGAAAGGTCTTCTCCACACCAAAGTGAGCACCTCTTCTATGAGCTTCCTGGGCTAACTGCGTTACCAGCGCTTCTGGAACTACTACTTTCCAGGTAACATCAAACTCTTGAGGTAGCTGGATTCTTCGGCATAGCAAACCATCCTTCAGGAAGACCCTCTCCCACTGGCCTAGGATTTGTAGGGTAGTTGGAAGTGAAGTGGCCCTGGCTTCCTTGTCGGGTCTTTGACCCAGGGCGACCCATTCTCTCAGCTTTGCCAGCTCTGGGTCAGATTGTTGCAGATGTATCCACTCGTCTCTTGAACGGCCCAGAATTTGAGTGGACCTCGGCTCCTCTCTGGTCTCCTGGGCATCGACCACGGCATCGGCGAACTGGCTGAAATCCGGAATCTCGTCACATTTGAGCTCATCATCTCTGTCCCTCTTCGGCCCTCTCTGAGTGACCCGGGACAGGGCATCTGCATGAGTTTTCAGGGCCTTGGACTGATAGGCGATTTTATACTGGTATTTGGACATCCTTGCGACCCACCGCTGCTCTAACGCGCCCAGCTTGGCGTTCTCCAAGTGGGCCAAAGGGTTGTTATCTGTCCACACTTGCACTTCTGACCCCGACAAGTACTCAGCAAATTTCTCTGTCATGGCCCACACCAGTGCCAGTAGCTCCAGCTTGAACGAACTGTAGTTGTCCGGATTCTTCTCCGTATCTTGGAGCGACCTGATGGCATACGTGATCACCCGTTCTTTTCCTCCTTGCACTTGAGCCAGCACTGCTCCCAGTCCATGCAAGCTTCCATCAGTGTACAACACGAAAGGCTGCGAAAAGTTAGTGTGACACCCCAGGGGTCTGGTTGCCACAGTGATAGAGATATTATGTCTGAGAGCAGGTGGGAGGTCCTTTGGTCAGGGATCCTGTGCATGCCACACCTCCTGCCCAGTCTTGGGAGGGGAAGAACTTCCCCTGTATAAACCCGGGGCTGAGGCAGGGTGAGTCAGACAAGGAGAGTAGAAGAAGAGAAGAAGTAGAGACAGCATAGGAAGAAACAGCAGTTACAAGGAGTCAGGGGCTGGCAGCTGCAGAGTTCGCCCTGACTAAGAAGACTTTTTACCGGACCCGGAGTCCGAGGCTGTGGGGACTAATTCCTGCCCAGCAGCAGAATCCGTCAGGCAGGGGATTTCAGGTCCTCTGGCCCAGAAGCCCGAAGGCACGGTCACACGCGTGGGACCAGCACCGCCATCGTGGAGCGGAAGCCATTAGAAGGCCCCGAGTCACCGGCCATACGGGTGAGCACCACACGGTACACTCAGGGACGTGGGCTACTTACATCAGCTCCTAGCAAGGTAGCCAGAAGAGTACAGTCAGTTTGGGAGGCCTACAACTACGCCTGGCCAGGGGAGATCCCATCTGCTCAAGGACTGACCAGGCCCCATCCGCTAGCAAGTACTCCGGGAGGGTCTTTTGTTGTTACCAGTAAAGACCCTGAACTACACCGTACCGTCTCTGAGTGGTTCCTGCTACCCCCATCATCCGCGTCGGCTGCCCTGAGGCCATACCCCTCCCGTTGGGGGTTATACTATCACGCTGCACAATCCCACCATCGGCCTCAGCGGTCTGCCCTGCAGCAGCAGCCCCCTGGCTGCACTCAACGGGTGGCGTAGTCATCAACCATTTACTACTAATGGACTGCCGTCTAGTTTGACTCCCTGGGCACGGACCGGGTCACCGCCACGAGACTACAACCCTCCACAGATCCGGCTCCGGGTAAGCTCCCGCATGCGCAGCGCAGCGCGACACAGGCCCAGGGGCGCGTCAACTTTGGCGTAGTCGGCAGGATTTCGTGCCCGCAACCACCGGGTACTGCGTGCCTGAAAAGCAAAGACTGTTCAAACTTACCAGTGGTGAAGATTCCCGCTATCCGTGGAGGTTTCCCGCCATCCGGCGCCATCTTCTACCTTCTTCCCGCCATCCGCGAAGTTTTCCCGCCATCCGGCGCCATCTTCGACCTTCTTCCCGCCATCCGTGGAGTTTTCCCGCCATTGGACGCCATCTTGAGGACGCCGCGCGGGAAGAAGAGGGGCGTGGACTCCGAAAGCGCGCGAGAACTGAAGCCCCGCCTCACGTCCGGACGTTGCGTAAGGTCCTGGAAGGAGCCCAGCAGACGCCGACGTCACAGGAGCGCGACGGAAGGTCCTCAACCCTGACGATCCACTGCGGAGCCGCGGCCTACGGAAGAGGATCATCGCAAGGTAGGCCACGGTCCACTAGGGGGGAGGAAGATGTCGGATACGGAGGAGAGCTTCACTGCCTCAACCCCCGCCAGCGCTACCGCTGCTGCAGTTATGCCCTTCACCATGCCCTATATCCCGGGAGCAGCTTGGCTACCCCAGTACTCAGGGGAGTCACATACCCTGCATGACTTTAGAGAAAAGCTGGATAGCCTCTTCCAGGTGTACCCCCTCACAGAAGAGCAAAAAGTGAGCATCCTGGTGGCCCAACTAACCGGGGCAGCCAAAAGAGAAGTAAAATCTTGGCCACCTGGGAGGAGGACTGTCGCAGAGATACTAACCCGGCTGAGGGACACCTTCGATACCCGCACCTCAGCCGAGATCAAGCTTAGATTCTACGGGTGCAAGCAGCGAGCGCATGAGAGTATAAGGGACTATGCACTAAACCTACAAGAGGCCCTGAGGGCCATAAAGCAGACCGACCCTGATGGGGTGGGAAACGAGGACAGGCTGTTGACTGAACAATTTATAGAGGGTTTATATTGCAATGCCCACCGAACCCAGTTGCGGGCAATGGCCTTACAGGATCCCCATCTGGACTTTGCACAGTTCAAGGATAGAGCTATCCGGGTGCTCCGAGAACCAGCACCGGGTGGCGTTGTGACCCACAGGCGCCCAGCTATCACTTACCACCAGGAGGCGGCGCCCTTGTCGACAGGGCCTGTGGGAGCTCATGCGCAGGCTTTGGACAATGACCCGGCTCCAGACCTACACCATCAGGTCCAAGAGCTAGTTAAGAGCGTTGCTGCGCTAACCCGAACTGTGCAGTCTTTACAGGTTTCCACCCCAGGGAAGATCCAGCTGGCATCCGGACCGGAGGACATCCCGTGGCGTCGACCAAGGAGGACCCCACCGGCCAGAGGAAGACCCAGTGACCGATACAGCGAGGACGGACGACCCATCTGCCGCCGCTGCAATCAACCCGGACATATGGAAAGGTACTGTTCTTTAAACGGGCACAACCTGGGGTAGAGGGCCAACCCCCAGGAAAAAGATCACCAGGCCCATCGAACTGGCGCGACAGATATGTGGGAGGACGTCCAGTCTTGCCTGTGGTACTGGATGGCATTCCCATGAGTGCCCTACTGGATACCGGGTCACAGGTCACCACCATCCCGTACGTGCTCTTCAAGCAGTACTGGAATGACTCGGATATTACCCGCTACCCTGACGACGACTTGAGTATCATCGCCAGCAATGGCCAGCCCGTGCCACAGATCGGATTTAAAGAGGTGACCCTCAAAATCGGTAGAGTCGAACTGGCCGCACAGGGACTGATCATTGTAGATATTGATAAACATGAGAGTCACCCAAAAATAACTCTAGGAACTAACGTAATTGAAAATTGTCTTGCAGAGGTGATTTTCCTTTTACAGCAGGTTGCCAAGAACGCCAGCTCCGGCGAGCAGCGGGTGCTCCAGAAAGAGATCCGGGCACTGATGCAACGGCAACAAGTGGAACTCTCCGGCGGTGAGATTGGTAGCGTAAGAATGTGTGACCCTTTTCCTATTGCCATGCCCCCAAAAAGTGAAATGATGATTTGGTGCCGGGCAGCTATTGGTCTGAGAGGTAGAGATTACCAGGCAATGGTAGAACCAGTTTACTCAGACAGTAGGCCCACCATTTTGACAGCACGGGGGGTGGTCAATGTACGCCATGGGAGGGTGCCCGTTCGCATAATAAATATCGGGGAGAGGGAAGTGTACCTGCCCCGGTATGCCACGCTAGCCAAATTATATACCACTAATCAAAATTCTATACAATCTGTGGAACCCTTGCCTCCATCTCACCCGGAGGAAGGTAACGGCTCTAAGAAAGACATGGAGGACTGGTGTCAGCAACTACATCTGGGTACTGACTCCACTCCCTCACATCAGAAACAAGGAGTCTATCGGGTGGTTCAAGAGTATGAGAGAGTGTTTAGTAAACACCCGTTAGACTTCGGGCGAGTCAAGGGGGTAGAACACCGCATCCCCACGGGAGATCATCCTCCCATAAAAGAGAGGTATCGACCCGTACCCCCTGCACATTACCAACACGCCAAGGGGATGCTTAGAGACATGAAGGAGGCTGGGGTAATCCGGGATAGCTGTAGCCCCTGGGCAGCCCCACTAGTTTTAGTCAAAAAGAAAGACAACACCATGAGGATGTGTGTAGATTACCGGAAAATCAACCGTATCACACACAAGGATGCGTACCCCTTACCAAGGATAGAGGAGTCATTGGCTGCTTTAAGATCTGCTAACTTCTTCTCTACCTTGGATCTCACTAGCGGGTACTGGCAGGTTCCTGTAGCAGAGGCGGACCGGGAGAAGACCGCATTCACCACCCCGATGGGACTTAGCGAGTTCACCTGCATGCCGTTCGGACTCTGCAACGCCCCAGGAACCTTCCAACGATTAATGGAGTGCTGTCTGGGCCACAGAAACTTCGAGACGGTCCTGTTGTACCTGGACGATGTCATCGTATACTCCAAAACTTATGAGGACCACCTGAAACACCTGGCGGAGGTGTTCGAAGCTCTGGCGAGTTACGGCCTAAAGGTGAAACCCTCCAAGTGTCACCTCCTGAAACCAAAGGTGCAATACCTGGGACACGTGGTGAGCGCTGACGGAGTGGCTCCCGACCCCGATAAGATCACCGCAATTAAGGGATGGCCAAGCCCCTCCAGCGTAAAAGAAGTGCGGCAGTTCCTAGGGTTGGTAGGCTACTACCGAAGGTTTATTCCCGGTTTCACCAAAAAGGCAGCACCTATGCAGGACCTCCTGATAGGCAAGTCCCGGAAGGCCAAGAACCAGAAGCCGCCCTTCAAATGGGAAAAGCTAGAAGAAGAGTCCTTCCGCCAGCTGAAGATGGCCCTCACGGGGGATGAAATCTTGGCGTACCCGGACTATAGCCAGCCCTTCATCCTCTACACCGACGCCAGTAACATCGGGCTAGGAGCCGTACTGTCCCAGATTCAGCAGGGGAGAGAACGAGTAATCTCCTATGCCAGCCGAAAACTGCGACCCACCGAAAGGAACCCCGAAAATTACAGCTCATTTAAGCTAGAGTTCCTGGCCGTGGTATGGGCAGTCACCGAGCGCTTTAGGCATTACCTCGCTTCTTCCCGGTTCACCGTATACACGGATAACAACCCGTTGACACACCTGGACACGGCAAGACTCGGTGCCCTGGAGCAGAGGTGGATGGCCCGTCTGTCCAACTACGAGTTCACAATCAAATACCGGGCAGGACGCTCCAATACTAACGCGGACGCCCTGTCCAGGATGCCCAACCTGCCGGACGAAGGAGAAGATCCGGAGGGACTGGAAGAAGTTGAACTCCCTGCGTTCCACCGTCATGAGACTATCCAGTATTCCCACCGGGTAAGGGGTAAGCAGGCTGCTACGTTGAACCCCTTACCCCACTACAACTGGGCGGAAACGCAAGACAGCGACCCTGCCGTCCGACTGGTGAAGGAGATGCTGACTCGGCCGGAGGCTCGCCTTGAACCAGACGCTCCGGAGGAAGCCAAACAACTATGGGCGGAGAAGAGTCGACTATTCCTTTACAAGGGGAAGTTGTGCCGCAGAATGGTCAACTCCCGGACGCATGAACTACTCTGGCAAGTAGTGGTGCCCCGAAGAGACGCAGCCATGGTGATGGAGGCATACCACGACGGAGCTGGACACTTCGGGTGGAAAAAGCTGGAGTTCCTGCTGCGCGAGCGGTTCCACTGGGTAGGCATGAGGGGAACCATCGAGAAGTGGTGCAGAGACTGTGGCCCGTGCAATCTGAGAAGAAAGGACCGGGCCAGCCAGAAGACTCCCCTGCAGTCCATCGTCACCCGGCAACCGTTGGAACTGGTAGCCTTGGATCATGTAAAACTGACCCCAAGCAGAAGTGGCTACGTCTACGCGTTAACCATCGTGGATCATTACTCCCGGTTCTTGGTTGTCGTCCCCGTCAAGGACTTAACGGCTCAAACAGCAGCTAGGGCCTTCCAGCAGCACTTCTGCCGTCCACACGGGTACCCGGACCAAGTGCTGACGGACCAGGGACCTGCCTTTGAAGCGGAGGTCTTCCAGGAATTCTGCAATCTGTATGGCTGCCGGAAGATAAGGACGACACCCTACCATCCGCAAACTAATGGACTTTGTGAAAAAATGAACCAGGTGGTAATGGATCTTCTAAAAACATTGCCCCTGGAAAAACGCAGTCTGTGGCCTGAGAAGTTGCCCGATCTGGTGGACCTATACAACCACATCCCGGTAGGTTCCACCAACTGTACCCCGGCTTACCTAATGAGGGCGAGACCTGGTAAGTTACCTGTTGACCTGGAAATGGGAGTCCTGACACCTGAGGACACTTCACCAGAAACAGACTGGGACACAGAGAGGCAGCAGCAGTACCGGAGAGTACAGGAGAGCGTGGAGCGAAGTCTCTGTCAGGCTAGGGAAAGACAAGAGAAGACTTACAACCAGTATGCTCCCGCTGTTCCCCTGGTACCCGGAGAGCAGGTCTTGAAGAGGAAAAGACGGCTCCACAAGTTGGATGACCAGTGGGAGAAGGACCCGTACACCGTACTGCCCTCAAGCCACGAGAACCCGAAGGTCTGTACCATCAGTAAAGACGGAGGGGAAACCACAGCCATTGTATCCCGGGACCACCTGAAGAAGTGTCCCGAACAACTGAGGAACCCTGAAGAGGAACAAGAAGACCATCGACCCGTGGGAGAAAGGGAAGATATGGTTAGTACCGTGCTCGGGGACTTCCCTCGGTCTTGGACTCAAGTCAATGATGCAGTTGTGGTACCCGTACTCACCTTCCTCCAACCATCATCCCAAGAACCTACGGAGCAACGGGTAGAGCTGGAAGAACAGCCGGTCCAGGAGGCAGAAGACTCCACACAAGTAGAACAGGAGAATCAACCCTCTGCTTATAGTGAGCCTGCCGTACCCCTAGTGAGACAAAGAGCCGGTAGACAGCTGCCCAGTTTACCCTTGACAGCTCCTACACCCTGTAGTTCAGGGCCAGACAGTCAGCTCCGTAGGTCCACTAGGGCCACTAGAGGCCAGTTACCCGCACGTTGGAGGATCTAAATGTTTAAGCTATTTTATAATGTTTACCTGTCTATAGTTGCTTGTGTGTAATTTTGTATTTCTAGTTGTTTTTAGGAATCCTTGGTGGATTTACCGGGAATCCTTGTATATAGTTGGAGCGTAACCCAGGATGGACTAAAGACTGTCAAGGACTCGGGGTAGAACAGACCCCTACCTGGTTACGTCTCCCTGTGTTGGTGAAATGGACACCTTGCTTTCTTCAGAGACTGCACCCGGTTGCGGACACGCCGTAACCATCTTTATGTGTTTTCTTATTGTATTATTAATGTTTTGCCTTGTTATGTTTTCTAAATGTGTTTAGTCCCGGAGTACTAAATTTCACTAGGGGGGAATGTGACACCCCAGGGGTCTGGTTGCCACAGTGATAGAGATATTATGTCTGAGAGCAGGTGGGAGGTCCTTTGGTCAGGGATCCTGTGCATGCCACACCTCCTGCCCAGTCTTGGGAGGGGAAGAACTTCCCCTGTATAAACCCGGGGCTGAGGCAGGGTGAGTCAGACAAGGAGAGTAGAAGAAGAGAAGAAGTAGAGACAGCATAGGAAGAAACAGCAGTTACAAGGAGTCAGGGGCTGGCAGCTGCAGAGTTCGCCCTGACTAAGAAGACTTTTTACCGGACCCGGAGTCCGAGGCTGTGGGGACTAATTCCTGCCCAGCAGCAGAATCCGTCAGGCAGGGGATTTCAGGTCCTCTGGCCCAGAAGCCCGAAGGCACGGTCACACGCGTGGGACCAGCACCGCCATCGTGGAGCGGAAGCCATTAGAAGGCCCCGAGTCACCGGCCATACGGGTGAGCACCACACGGTACACTCAGGGACGTGGGCTACTTACATCAGCTCCTAGCAAGGTAGCCAGAAGAGTACAGTCAGTTTGGGAGGCCTACAACTACGCCTGGCCAGGGGAGATCCCATCTGCTCAAGGACTGACCAGGCCCCATCCGCTAGCAAGTACTCCGGGAGGGTCTTTTGTTGTTACCAGTAAAGACCCTGAACTACACCGTACCGTCTCTGAGTGGTTCCTGCTACCCCCATCATCCGCGTCGGCTGCCCTGAGGCCATACCCCTCCCGTTGGGGGTTATACTATCACGCTGCACAATCCCACCATCGGCCTCAGCGGTCTGCCCTGCAGCAGCAGCCCCCTGGCTGCACTCAACGGGTGGCGTAGTCATCAACCATTTACTACTAATGGACTGCCGTCTAGTTTGACTCCCTGGGCACGGACCGGGTCACCGCCACGAGACTACAACCCTCCACAGATCCGGCTCCGGGTAAGCTCCCGCATGCGCAGCGCAGCGCGACACAGGCCCAGGGGCGCGTCATTAGCATAGGCCAGAATTGGGGCATCTGTTAGCGGCATTTTCAATGCTCGGAATGCCTCTTTTTGTCGTGGGCCCCACTGAATGGGCTTCCGCTTGGCTCCCCCAGCTTTTCCTCTCAGCAGTTCATTGAGCGAGATTGCAATTTTAGTGAAGTCTTTAATGAATCTGTGGTAGTATCCAGCGAGTCCCAGGAATGCCCTCAGTTCTCTTAGATTGGCGAGTGTGGGCCACTTTTGCATGGCAGCTACTTTCTCCACAGTGGGGTGCACTCCCACACTGGACACAGTGTGCCCCAGATATTCAATTTCTCGCTTGAAGAGACGACACTTACGAGGCTTAATTTTTAGGCCGTGCCTCTGAAGCCGTTCTAACACTTGTTCCAGTCGGCAGAGATGATCTTCAAACGTAGCTGAATAGATAATGATATCGTCCAGATATATTAAAGTGGCTTCAAAGTTGAGGTCCCCCAAGCTTCTCTCCATCAGTCTTTGGAAGGTTCCCAGTGCATTTTTTAGCCCGAACGGCATCCGATTGAAGTCGAACAAGCCCATAGGGAGGAGAAAAGCTGTCTTCTCAGTTACTGGGACCTGCCAATAGCCACTGGCCAGGTCGAGGGAAGAGAAGAACTTGGCGCTTCCTAGTGCAGATAGAGGCTCTTCAATTCGGGGGAATGGATAGGAGTCCCGCACTGTACATGCATTTAGCTTCCGATAGTCTACACAAAATCTCAGGGTACCATCCTTCTTCCGGACCAGCACGATAGGAGCCGCCCAAGGACTCTGACTTTCGCGGATCACACCGTTCCACAACATGTGGGCCAACAGTTCTTTCACCTCCTGGTACATTTGAGGTGGGATCTGCCGGTATCTCTCTCGAATGGGAGCAGTATTACCCGTGGGTATTTCGTGCTGAATGTCCCGAGTGCACCCGATATCGTCTTCATGTTGTGCAAACACTCCCTGATATCGCTGTAGAAGTTGTTTGATCTGTCTGACTTGTCCAGCGGAAACTCAGTAAGATTAGCCTCCATTTTCTCCAAGAGATGGTGTGGCGCCCCTGAGGGTTCGACCGCCACAGGGATGCTGCACTTCTTCAATGGGGTGTGGTGTCCCTCCTTCGAGGTAAAAACGGTGCAATGGTCAGGACCCCACCTCCACATCCAACACCACACTTCTCCCACCAGAGGGGGCTACTAGGCACTAGTGTGCTGCCCCTCCCGGGAAAATGGGAGACTGGGGAACCAAAAGATAGGGGGAACCATGTAGAGGATGAGGGTGGAGGACGCACATTTAGTTTACACTTAATATTTCATATTTAATAAACGGCCATCTTGGGCTCATGGTCTTTTGATTTTGATCTTCATCCCTGAACGTGGCTTCTGGGTGAACCTGCAGTGGATGGAGACACTGTCCTCGTACTCTGGCCTTGAGTCGAGGGGTGGGTTGGAGTTAACTGATGTCTCAACCCGGTCAAGGTCCATACCCAAATAGGCCTGGAGCTTAGGAGTGTAGATCCATCGCAAAAGGATCCCAGGGGGATGCAGACGGAGCGGTATATGCCACCTGTCCTCGCTTTCTGGCCTAGTCAGAGGGATTCCGGCTGCAAGAGGGGTACCAGCCCCCGTCACCTGACTTTGCTACTCTACGTCCTAGTCAGGGAAGCCCAGAGGACCCCACCGGGTCACGGAAGGAGCGGAGCCGCCACCCGTACCCTTATTCTGAGCGTAGTCCAGAGGGAGACCCGGCCTATCTACACACACACAGACGGGAGTGGACTCAGTCTGAAGTCTAGGAACACTCTGGTGCGGGGCCCTGATTTAAGCACTGGAATTACCCAGAGGTTGTTGGACCCCTGTTCCTGGTGACCGCAGAACTCTGTGAGGAGCAGGGAGAAGCCTTGCAGCTGCACGTTTTACCGTGAGTAAAAAAACTCTGGAAGTCTACCCCTATGGCCTCTGGACTCTTTATTTCTGCACTACACCGCACCGCGCAGCTCCAGACCTCCTTCACTACGACTCCCTCCATCCTGCTCTCTGCCCTGAGGCCCTGCTCCGCCTGTGGGGAGTAGTATCAACGTCGGCTGCCACAAAATCCCGCCTCAGAGGACTGATAGCCCATTACATCTTTTTTTAATGTGACAGCCCTGAGCACGGAACGGGTCCAGGCCACGGCTGCAACCCACCAAACATCTGACCCGGCTCCGAGTAAACTCCCCATCTTCCCAGGGCAGGGCTGCGAGCGTCACAATGGCCAACAGTTCTCTTCCATTCTCTTGGCTGTTGAGGGACACCTCCAGTGTCCATGGCTCTCCTTCCACAGGTGCCAGCCCTACAGCGTCAGCTCAGGTAAGGGCCTCTGGCATTATGCAAACTCGCGCCACCTCTTGTCGGGGCAACAACTGTAAACTCGTGCCACTTAGATTGATGCAGCGCATTGGCACTCGACCCTGCCACAAAGTGGCCAGGGTCCGAGCAACCAGGAGTCCAGAGGGCGCTTCCTCTCCCTCCATTGGTTCAATCTGAATGTCCACGCCCTCTAAGGACACATGTGCCAGTACCGGTAAAGTGAGTACAGTCTGTCCCACTGGCAGTGTCATTGTGGCTTCGGGAGGTATTGATACTTTACCAAGGTACTGAGAGCTAGCGGGCAATTTTTGAATTTGACTGACTTGCACGAGATGCTGGAATACTCTCTTGTTAGCTGGGTCACGAGTGGCGCGTGTCCAGTTGTTTTTGTTAGAGCCCTCAGCCAGGAACTGTCCGACCTCCTGCAGCACATTCATGCCCAGGGTTACAATGGGCCCATCGCCTCCAGGCCCTGTGGTCAGTACTATCCCTTTCCGACCGAGGTCCTTTCCACATGCCCGGACAGACATCCATACTACTCCCGCTACTTGACAGTGGTTTCCCGCCAGGAACGAGCAACTTCAGGAAAGTGACTTTGGAAATAAGTCTCAGGCATAGTGGTCACCTGAGACCCAGTGTCCATTAAATTCAGCCCAGATAATGGGGCTCTCGGAGACAATGTCTTCAGAGCTCCCTCTTCCACTCTCTGAAGCTCGAGACCCTACGGTATGCTCCATAACCGTAGGGCATCTTAGTTTAACGGCTGCCCCCGTCTCCTCCTTTCTCGATTTGGACAATATTTGGAGATATGCCCCCTACTGCCACAGGTCCAACACTCTGATCCTCGTTCTATCGATAGGTCAGGTACATGACGTGCTGGGGCCTGGTAGGAACGTCTTTCTCACTCTGGTCTCTGTCCACATGGGGCAGTACGGTCCATCGTCAAGGAGGCAGCAGGGGTCTTTCTAATAGTGTTCAGCTCACCCCAAATATCTCGAATTTCCTGACGTATCTCCCGTACCCAATCAGGCTCTTTGTGGGTGAATCCAGGGGCAATTGCCTCATGACTTCTAACTGTGGCCTTGAGAACAGGAACTTCTTTCTCCTGGACTCTAGCTTCAGCCCCAACCTCCAGGAAGCCCAGATCGGGACTCAAACGCAGCCGCTCCTTTAAGATCTGCCTCAGGGAAGGATCTTTCAAGCTAGCAATCAGTTGGTCATTCAACACTTCATCCAATGGTCCTAGTCCTTGGTTCCCATCTCGAGCCTTCTTAACGATATGGGCCGTCACTTCCTGTAATGCATTAACATACTGATTTATGGTCTCATTTTCCCCTTGGACACACTGAAATAACCGTAGGCGCAAGTGTCCCAGATACGTGGTGTCACCGTGCATGTCCTCTAGAATTTTTATCACTTTGTCCACAGTGTCATGGTCCCCAGGTGGGCGGTACATCACAGTTTGCCGGGCCTCTCCATCAAGGGCTAGGAGGGCCAGTTTCGCCTGGGCTAGGGGATCGAGGGAATGCATACGTAGCATACTTCTCAGTCTTTCTACCCAGTCCCACAGTGACATGCCATTCCCCGTGAACTTGGGAAGATGGCTGAGCATAGCACCCAGGAGTATATGGCTCCGGCCGGACCCAGCCACAGACTGATCCACCATCTCTGCGTCTGAATGTTGCATCCTGCCGACTACGCCAAATGTAATGCAGGTACGGGAATGCAACACACAGAGACACAAGGCGAGGACAGTCAGAAATGAATATAAACAGTTTATATATATATAGATATAACAGGTATTCTGAACAAGGGAATGGCAACAGGGGTAATGAATGGTAATTTGAATTATTAACAAAATGCAAAGTCTCTCAAGGTAGTGTGGTGCACCCAATCATGGGAATCACCACGTCAGTTCTTAAATTCTGTATATGGCCCCCGGTTATTCCCGCTAGGCTGAAATTATTTTCCAGACAAAGTAAATTAAATCACGTTTTGCTTCTTCCGCCCCAACCGTTTCCCTCCCAACCTGAGTACCTAAACCCAACTGGCCCCCGGTACCGTTAGTGAACAGTAGAAGTGACGGCCCTGTTCACATACGCAGCTCTTCTACTTTCACTGGTGTGACTTTCCTGGCACAGCCGTCTCCCAACTCCTCTCTTCCTGGCTGTTATAGGCAGTCTCTCAAGCCGTGGATAGGGGGGTCCAGACCTCGTCTGTTGACGGGCGACGTCAGGTTGTGCGAACTTAATCAGCACCATAAGCAGATTCAGACTCTCCTCAGTAGGCACAGCACTCGGGGCACATCTGTGAGGGATCCGGAGCTCATCCACCAGTGTCCGGCTGTGGCACCTCGCAGGCCTCTTGTTTAGGCCTGCTACACGGGGCTTCTCAGCACGTAGGGAGCACGTCTGCTCCTCTCAGCTGCTTGGCACTAAAAACCCCTCAGGCTTGGCGCGCTGGCCTCTTATACCCAGGAACTCCTTCCTGGAAGTCACCTGACTGGGTCCAGCATCTAAATCTGCTCCCCCTTCAACTTCCCTTGCACATCTTGGTTCTGCTTGACTGTGCCTGACCAGCAGATAACAATCTCTCTCCATGAATGATAGCAGAGGGGTAAAACTAATGAACTTTATTGAAAAATACTTAAAATTGAACCCAGAGTGCCATAGGTGCACCACATATAAAAATATACACTCTGATGTACTAGGAAAACACAAGTATAAAATATTCCAATAGAGCCAAAATTGACCCAAAGGTTTGGGGCAAATGGGACCCTAACTAAATATGATCCTATACTATAAACATGCCCACTCCAATAAAGGCAAGAGGGTAGAGTCCTTATTTAGGTAAACTCCACAGGCAGATCATATCAAAATTAGCAAGTTTTCTAGCCAAATGTAGATATGCGGTGTCTACACCCTATATATGGCCATATGAAACAAACCAGGCTAAATTAGTCCATTTTAGTTCAGCCAAATGATTTGAGGCAAACCTTATCATAGATGGTTCGATTATACACAAAACCATACATAATGAATCCGCCATAAAACGTGATATAGAAAGAGTACCAGCCCACTCATAGGAGATGATATGTCAACTTATCTGATCCTCCAATGGTGGCGGCGTTCTAGTGTAGGCGGGTTCCCGACGTATTTCCCTTTTGTCATCAGGGGAGTTCATTGCCCAGAATTATGCCCACATCTCCTTAGACACATAGGAAGGCTGACGTGGTTGCAGCATATGACCACAGTGCAATTTATGCATGTGCTGCACGCTAGTGACAAGCGGCGCACTTCCGGGTATGAAGCAATATTCTGTGCTTGGCCCATACTGACGCCGGATGTAAGACAACATCCGGTCGATGGACCGCAGGTGGAGGGCATAGCTTCTGCGCAGGTGGAGCGCATAGCTTCTGCGCACGCGCAGGCAGCAACAAGCAGATTTCGTTATTCCTACCTCATGCTGGCAGGGGGGCGTGTTCACTAACTCACGCCCTCCACAATGATGCTCTGGATGCAGAACTCCTTTCGATATTCCTGCATCACCGCTAATATGATCTAGATATCTCACATTAAAATGCTTGTGAGGTCATAGAGGATCGTATACCACAGAGTAAAGTGCAGTACCTAGTCACGGTAATTTGAAATGTACAAAAAAGGCCTGAATCACCAAACACCAAGAATATATATAATTGTTACCTCAGAATTGTAAACCCATATAAACTGTGAAAAGTATACAATATGGAGGTCCCTGAGCTCGCATAGACCCGAACCAGAGTGAAAAGGTGAAATAAGCAGAAGGACTAAGTGGGATGTGAGAAACAAGGGAGGAGGAGAATAGAAGAAGAACTACATTACCCCTAGCGACTAACTCTTCTAAGTACTGGCCCTGCCTATCGTGGAGGTTGGCATCTAGGGGGACAACGAGAACGGCGCCCCCAGTCCTCGATGGCTGACCCTGAGCTAGCTAGTCCCTAATCAAACCCTCTCACTACAAAAAAGGAATGAAAGATAGCTGCTCATTAAGACCATGTGGTTGCAGCGTTTTTAGCCAGAAGATTCATTTGCACTCTCTCTGTAGGATCTTTTGGTCCCAATTACCTTCTCTAGCTGGAGGTTTAATCCTGTCAATACCTATAAACTGAATGTGCCTAGTATCACCATTGTGTACTCTATTGACATGATTTGCAATTGGGGTGTCGCGTTTCTTCATAATATCACATATGTGCTCTCTGATTCTTCTCCAAAACTCACGTTTAGTCTTTCCCACATATTCAATGCCACAAAGGCACGTGGCCTTGTATATCACTCCAGAAGTGCGACAGTTCATAAATTGTCGTATAGTGTAATCCTTCCTGGTCACATTGCCACTGAACGTCCTGCCGTTTCTCACTGACTCACAAGCACTACAGCTGCCACACCTGTAGCAGCCCTTGACCTGGTTCCCCAGCCATGATGGATCAGGGGTCTCCTTGAAATGTCTGTGGACCAGCCTATCTCCTAGTGATCTGCCCTTATAAAAAGTGATCTGTGCAAAGGGACCTACCGCCTCTCTGATGTCCACATCCATGAGCAAAACAGGCCAATGGCGTTTAAGGATCTCCCTTATCTTGTTAGCCCCATTAGAAAATGTAGTAATAAGCCTGGAAACGCAAGACTCTTCCTTCACAGCTTTAGGGGTCAACAGGGCCTTCCGATCTTTAGACTGGGAGTTTTTCTAGGCCTCAGTAAGAATATTTTTAGGGTATCCTCTTTCGACAAAGCATTCACGTAAGTCATTGGCCTGTTTTTTAAAAGTGCCAAGGTCCGAGCAATTTCTACGTATTCTCAAGTATTGCCCCTTGGGGATCCCTTTTTTTAGCGGGCCTGGATGTCCACTCTCCAACCTCAACAGGGAATTGGTGGCAGTAGGTTTCCTATAATTGCTTGTACTCAACTCCCCATTTTCTTTTTTGTGGATGCAGACATCGAGAAATGGCAGTACGTTCCGATTACTCTCGTATGTGAAATGCAAACCAATGTCGTTCACATTAAGTAGTTCAACAAACTCACCAAAGAGAGTCTCGGATCCTCTCTATATGACAAAAACGTTGTCAATGCAACGGAGCCAGATGACAACTCTGTCACACAAGGGAAAGGCGGGTTCACAAAAAAACGTTGTTTCCTCCCACCAGCCCAGGAGCAAATTCGCATATGAGAGAGCACAAGGGCTCCCCATTGCAGTGCCCCTGAGCTGGTGGAAGTATTTATTGTCAAAGAGAAAAAAGTTCTTGGTAAGACAGAATTCAAGGGAGCGTAGAACAAAGCTATTATGTCTACTAAATTGGCAGCCTCTTGTACCTAGGTAGTGGTCCACAGCCTTGAGACCCATACCATGTGGAATAGACGTGTATAAGGCTTTCACGTCTATGCTACATAAGATCATATCGGGCTCCAGACAAATACCATCCAGTTTGCCCAATAGATTTGTAGTATCGCGAACATACGAGCTCAGGGACCCCACAAAGGGTTTTAGTATACGATCAAGATAAATGCCCAAATTTTGTGTGAGACTGTTTGTACCCGCCACGATTGGTCTACCCTTCAGGGGATTGCACCCCTTGTGTACTTTAGGAAGACAATAAAAGGTAGCCATAGTGGGGTACTGTGGACAAAGAAAGTCTCTTTCTTTTTTGTCTATAACTCCAGAGGCAACTCCCTCATCAACCAATAGCCTTAATTCCTTCATAAAACCTGCCGTGGGATTAGTAGCAACAACTTCGTAGCTCGTGCGATCCTTAAGTAGTGTCATACACATTTCCTTGTAGTCAACGGTATTCATAACCACTATGTTCCCACCCTCATCAGATTGCTTGATAGTAATCTTGGTGTCACTGTCCAGACAACAAAGACTTAGCATTTCTTGTTTAGTAAGATTGTTTCTGGAGGTTAAGTCTGTAGACGGTAGGTCCATAATGTCTTTAGTGATCAGATCAAGGAATACATCAATAGACCCAGGATCCCCAGATTGTGGAGGCATGCTTTTACTTTTATTTTTAAGAGTTGTAAACGGGCCATTCCCACTATTATTAAAGTCGCTATCCCCCAGGTGAAAGAGGAATCTAACGTCCTTAAGCAAATCCTCTGCAATCCCCAATTCTGAGCAGGTTTTCCTACTTTCCCGATTGAAATGTTTTTTCCACCTTAACTTACGGATAGAAAGATTAAGATCCTTAATGGTTTCAAAGTGGTTCAGGTCAGTTGTCGGGACTAAAGACAATCCTTTGCTAAGGACACACATTTCTGCATGATTAATGGGTCTAGAGGATAGGTTAATGACCTGAGATTCCTGCCGTGAGGGATAAGCGCTGCAGGGTTGGTTTGGGTGGAGGTTGGGAAAAAGATTTTTATATGTGGTGGAGTCCCACTATTTAAAGACCACTGTTGGGGTTCAGACGGTTGTGCAATGGGTAGTTGTACTCTAAAATAAAGTCTCTTTGGGGAGATCTCCTACCACCCCCTCTATTACCACATTTACCTCCTCTTCCTCTCCCTTTGCCCTTGGGATATCTAGGCCGAATGTCCGAGTCTGAGACCTCCGTCTCAGAAGAGGAAATGTCGGTCTCTGGTCCTCTCAAATTACGCCCTATAGAGCAGGGGCGTACATAGGAATCATGGGGCTCCATAGCAGAAGTAGCAATTGGGCCCCACACCCCACCAAAAAAAATGGAAATAATTGTCGGGGTCACAGAAGAGCAGATCTCACAACTTTCCAGCCTTTACATAATAATTTTCCTCCTGCTGACGTCCTAGATCCCCCTTTCATTGCCCTTAAAGTATGATGCCAACAAAAGTGTCCCCCAAACACAGTATGATACCCCCATGGTGAATTTAGAAGAAAAAGTTTTCCAGCGGAGTGGTATCCAATTTCCAAAATTTATTATGCAGAAAATAAAATCTTCAATCCAAACAGGGAGTTACACAGTGCTTAAGCCTGTGTAACTCCCTGTTTGGACTGAAGATTTTATTTTCTGCATAATAAAGTTTGGAAATTGGATACCACTCCGCTGGAAAACTTTTTCTTCTATGTTGATTACTGGTCACAGGACGGTGTCTGTGCGAGTGAGTATCTAACGGGACAGATTTATACTACTGGCTGGGGAGCTGCTTCACCTCCTTTTACTATATACCCATGGTGAATTCCTCCACATGTGTAGTATAATGAACCTACTGTACCCCACCTCAGCTCCCAGGGCAAAGTATGCTGACTCCAACACAGTATGATCCCCCCCCAACTGTGAGACCTAGAGCTAGAGAGGATGGTAGGTAATAAGGGAGGGTGTTATACATAATAAAAGATAAAACTATATACAGTAACTAAGGATGGCGAGCACATTATATACTAAGGGAGTATGCTATACATAATATGGTTACATTCCTGCATCTGTGTGCAGTGTCAGTGTGCTGCCTTGTTTTACAGACGCATTGGGCATGTCCTATTCTACTCCTCAAAATTGGATTAGAAAATGACATTCTCTGACGCTCACAGATCTCATTCTCAGATCCTTGATTTTCATGGATGTGTGAATGGACCCAGGAAACTCTAAAAGTCCGTGGACCATCCGATAAAAAAAATCTGGCAGCACACGGACATTTCACACAAATGTGAGAATGCAGCCTAAGGGATTTTACATGTAACATTATCAATCCAAGTCACACAGTGCAGATATAGAATAATATTTACATCCAGGCACTTACCGCTGACGTCTCATCTGATCAGAGTCGGTTTCTGCTGCTTCTTCTCCATCTGGTCAGACCTTCATGTCGACATCTCCCAGCCACGACTCGTCTTGTCACGATGATCTCCAGCCTAGAAAATAACAAGGTCACATATATTGTATATATACATGTCTCCCCCACACTGCGGCCCTGAATACAGATATGTACCCCACCATTAATATACTATTAGCCACTTAGTAATCAAAATATAAAGTGATAAGCAGCACTGTGCCCCCCATTAACTATAACCTCCACCAGTCAATAATATAAATTATTCAGTCTCTGTGACTCTCCCCAATTAACTGTAAGGCTATGTGCACATGGAAAATATACAAGCACCCCCATCATTGCTCTGTCCCAGCACCCCCATCATTGCTCTGTCCCAGCACCCCCATCATTGCTCTCTCCCAGCACCCCCATCATTGCTCTCTCCCACCACCCCCATCATTGCTCTCTCCCAGCACCCCCATCATTGATCTCTCCCATCACCCCCATCATTGATCTCTCCCAGCACCCCCATCATTGCTCTCTCCCTGTACCCCCGTCATTGCTCTCTCCGAACACCCCCAACATTGCTCTCTCCCAGCAACCCCCGTCATTGCTCTCCCAGCACCCCCATCATTTCTCTCTCCCAGCACCTCCATCATTTCTCTCTCCCAGCAACCCATCATTGCTCTCCCCATCCCCACCATCCCTATCATTGTTCTACCCATCCTCACCATCCCCATCACTGCTCTCCCCAGCCCTATTATTGCTCTCCCCAGCCCCATCATTGCTCTCCCCAGCCCCATCAGTCCCATTATTTCTTTCCCCAGCCCCATCATTGGTCTCCCCAGCCCCATCACTGCTCTCCCTAGCCCCATTATTGCTCTCTTCAGCACCATCACTCCCATTATTGCTCTTCCCAGCCCCAGCATTGCTCTTCCCAGCCCCAGCATTGCTCTCTCCAGCCCCATCATTGCTCTCCCTAGCCGCATTATTGCTCTCTCCAGCCCCATCAGCCCCATTATTGCTCTCCCCAACCCAATTATTGCTCTCCCCAGCCCCATCAGCCCCATCAGCCCCATCATTCTCTCCCCTGCCCCATTATTGCTTTCCCCAGCCCCATAATTGCTCTCCCAGCCCCATCAGCCCCATAATTGCTCTCCCCAGCCCCATTATTGCTCTCCACAGCCCCATCATTGCTCTCCCCAGCCCCATAAGCCCCATTATTGCTCTCCCCAGCCCCAGCATTGCTCTCCCCAGCCTCATCAGCCCCATTATTGCTCTTCCCAGCCCCATTATTGCTCTCCCCAGCCCCACCATCCCCAACATTGCTCTCCCACCTCCCCTCCCCAGCGTTTCAGTAAAAAACCACAACACTTACTTCTGCGCCCGTTCCCCCGCATGCCGCAGCATCCTTGTTGTCAGCAACTTCCTCCCTCACACAGGCCCGCGCTCCATGATGACATCATCAAGCAGCACATGCCTGTGTAGGGGAGGAAGCGGCGGGCAGGAAGCAGAGGACGGATCTCTGCAGCTCCGCTGCCATTCTGTCCTGTCAGCAGCGGAGCTGCAGGGATCGCTCCCTGCCCTCCGCTAGCAGGGAGAAGCTGCACCGGCGGGCCCCCCAGCGCAGCTGCACCAGCGGCGGTATGTCCGGCCCTGGACTGCTATGGGGCCCCCCCCGGCTCACGGGCCCCATAGCAGTCGCGTGGCCTGCCACCTTTGGCGGTACGCACCTCTATAGAGATAGAATATGCTTTGTTGTCCCGAAATTCCTGCAAATCTCTATTAAACAGTCTGTGTTTACGCTCTGTCAGATGGAACTGAAATTTCTCTAGACCATTTTGGAGACCTATTTCTTTATTTTGGAATTCAGGTTCAGATGATGGGAATATCAATTTGTTCTTTAACAGATTTGTTTAAATTGTGCAGATTAACTTTTTCCTCCTCTAGTAAGAGCTTCATAAGCCTCAATGAGCTTGAACAGGTATTGATGCTAACGTTTGGATCACCAAAGCCAAGAAGGTCTTCTCAGACCGCACTTTTATCCAGAAAAGATATACTTCCTCATTCAACCCAGCCTTTAAGGATCTTACTAAAACCTATAGAGATCAAATCACATCCTGGTGGGAGGTACAAAGCCTATATAATTATATCAGATCTGGCATTGTACCACACCATTTTAGGATCGCCCTCTCACCAGGTTATCGGTACAAAAATCCAAATTTACTCATCAAGTGGGAGAAGGAAGCAACAGAAAGCTCATTGAGGCTTATGAAGCTCTTACTAGAGGAAGACAAAGTTAATCTGCACAATTTAAACAAATCTCTTAAAGAACAAATTGATATTACCAAAAAAATTTCATCTGAATCTGAATTCCAAAATAAAGAAATAGGTCTCCAAAATGGTCTAGAGAAATTTCAGTTCCATCTGAAAGAACGTAAACACAGACTGTTTAATAGAGATTTGCAGGAATTCTGGGACAACAAAGCATATTCTATCTCTATAGGGCGTAATTTGAGAGGACCAGAGACCGACATTTCCTCTTCTGAGACTGAGGCCTCTGACTCGGACATTCGGCCTAGATATCCCAAGGGCAAAGGGAGAGGAAGAGGAGGTAACCGAGGTAATAGAGGGGGTGGTAGGAGAACTCCCCAAAGAGACTTTTTTTAGAGTACAACTACCCATTGCACAACCGTCTGAACCCCAACAGTGGTCTTTAAATAGTGGGACTCCCCCACATATAAAAATCCTTTTCCCAACCTCCATCCAAACCAACCCTGCAGCGCTTATCCCTCACGGCAGGAATCTCAGGTCATTAACCTATCCTCTAGACCCATTAATCATGCAGAAATGTGTGTCCTTAGCAAAGGATTATCTTTAGTCCCGACAACTGACCTGAACCACTTTGAAACCATTAAGGATCTTAATCTTTCTATCCGTAAGTTAAGGTGGAAAAAACATTTCAATCGGGAAAGTAGGAAAACCTGCTCAGAATTGGGGATTGCAGAGGATTTGCTTAAGGACGTTAGATTCCTCTTTCACCTGGGGGATAGCGACTGTAATAATAGTGGGAATGGCCCGTTTACAACTCTTAAAAATAAAAGTAAGAACATGCCTCCATAATCTGGGGATCCTGGGTCTATTGATGTATTCCTTGATCTGATCACTAAAGACATTATGGACCTACCGTCTACAGACTTAACCTCCAGAAACAATCTTACTAAACAAGAAATGCAAAGTCTTTGTTGTCTGGAAAGTGAAACCAAGATTACTATCAAACAATCTGATAAGGGTGGGAACATAGTGGTTATGAATACCGTTGACTACAAGGAAATGTGTAGCACCCTGAGGGCTCGGTTGCTACAGGGGTATTGCACCTCAACCCAGAGGTGTGGTATTCCACTCCCGGGTAAGGATAGAGTGTGGGACTGAGCTCAGTAGGCTGCATGCACTACATTCACCCCATTTCCGGGGGACAGATCAATGGTACTCCCACTAGGTGAATGTGCAGGTACGACAGTGTCTGTCCCTGGCTGGAGTGGGGAGGGGGGTGGAACATCCCAGTAGTGTAGGGACAGATAGGGGAGGGCTTCTGGACATAGAGGTAGGAGCCCATTGGGTGCTAGTCACCTGGGCTCACACATAGAGGGAGTATATATGGTGGGCACCATCTTGAGACAGGGTCAGTCTGTCAGGAGAGTGAGTTCAGAGAGGAGCTCAGCCAAGAGGGCTGACAGGGAGCTGTGGCTCCGGCTGGGCCCAGCTCCAGAGCCAGGCTTCAGGAAGAAGGAGACAGAAGGGCCCAGAGGCACAAGAAGAGAGGGAGCCCTGAGAACCCATGAGTGACCAAAAAGGGTGAAGGGTTGGCACAGTGAGGTACCGGATCCCAAGCTGGCAGAGGCGAATAATCCTTAACCAGGAACCGGAGGTCGCGGCCAAGCTTTGGCACGACCCCCCACCACATCCATCAGAAAGGCAGACCACGCATAGGGTCAGGGAAGCCGGGAAAGGTTTCACCATCAAGAGGCCCGAGGGAGCCGGACAAAGGTGGATCCCTGGTGGGGACGGCCGGTAGAAAGGCAGAGAGGGGAGCTCTGGACCACGCTCTAGAGATACCTGGGGGTTGGCCGAGTCCTTGACCTGGTGGATGCAGCACGGCTCGGGTGGTCACTGCTGGCCGAAGTGACCGGAACAACAAAAGTGAGTAAAGCTTGGAAACCGCACTTCACGTCTCTGTGTTGATTATCGCACCGGCACCATCAGTCCTGGGACATCCACATCATCATTTCCCACAAACACTGCCCTGAGGCCATACCCCTCCCGTTGGGGGTTATACCAACAAAGCTGCACTGATATACCACCAGCCTCAGCGGACTGTTCTGCAGCGGCGGCTTCAGAGTCACGATCAACGGGTGGCGTAGTCGATCAATTTAACATCTACTGCCATAGACTGCCACTTAGTTTGACACCCTGGGCACGGACCGGGTCACCGCCACAAGGACTACTACCCCTATCCAGATCCGGCTCCGGGTATCCCCTGAACATGGCCCAGGGGGCGCGTCAATTTTGGCGTAGTCGGCAGGATCTCATGCCCGCAACTGCCGGGTACTGCGTGCCTGAGGAAAAGTTTAAATGTACCGTAAGGAGAAGTCTCCCGCCAGTTCCGGAGGGTCCCCGTCATCGGACGCCATTTCGGGTCGGTTCCCGCCGTTTGCCCGCCATCTGCAGCCTTTTCCCGCCATCCACGGAGTTTCCCGCCATCAGGAGACGATTCCCGCCATCTTGGGCGATTTCCCGCCCTGGCAGAGCAGACGCCATTATGGGCGTGCCAGAGGGTGGCAAGAGACCACCTCCCATCGTGGGCCTGGTCCCAGAAGAGCGCCAAAAGCGAGGACCGCCCCCACCAGCAGAGACTGCAATGGTAGAAATGTCCATCAGAGTGGGGGGGCTGCCCCTGGAACTGACAATCACCAAGTTGCCCCGGGACCACCCAAAAGGTGGGCGGATCAAGGATAAGAGAGAGAGGATGGGTGCAGCCTGGAGGAGTCTGGAGAGATCGCACCCGGAGATGGAGGGAGAGTCAGGCAGCACCGACCCTCTGGTCAGGAGCCTGTTGCAGGCCGCCACCCCAGAAGGCCTGGTGGAGATCCTGGCACAGCTTCCCAAAGATCGGGAGCATGCACAGACCGCGCTGGAGGGCTTGGCTCGGAAGATGGCCCGAGTGCAGCAAGAAGTGCTGGCCGAGTGGAGCAGAGAAATGGCCCTGCAGGCTGGAACCCGCCAGCAAAGAACGCCACCCGGGACGAGGAGCCTGTCTGCCTCTGAGGATGGTGCAGGAGGGACGAAGGCCAGAGACGACGCCGTGGAAGGAGCTGAAGATACGGAAGCAGGTAAAGGGGACGTCACCACCCCAAGCCTAGTAGCCGTAAGCCTGCCCCAGCTCCCCGTCGCAGAGCCCGAAATCTCACCGACCGTACCCGTTACTGCACCGCCACCGCTCCAAACTAGGCCTCAAGCGGCAGGAACCGCGGCCACGCCCCCTGTGACGACATGCACCTCAACCCTGAGCGCGGCCAAGCAGGAAACGTCACCGGCCTGGTCGCAGGGCCGAGTACCCCCGGGCGCCGCAGTTCCAACAGCGCCCTCTACCTCCACTAAGCCATCGGCCTGGTCGCAAGATCGAGTACCCCCGGGCGCCGCAGCCTCCACAGCGCCCTTCACCTTCAGGGTGCCGCCGGCCTGGTCGCAAGGCCTGGTGAATCCGGGCGCCGCTGCCACCACCGCGCCCTCGACCTCCAAAGTGCTACCCTTGGGTGAAGACTTGTTCGCCCAGCATACTTGCCCGGATGGGCAGCCCTTTGTGTGGCCTCCGGAGTACACCACTCCCCGACTCCGGAAGGAATGGCCTCTGTGTGAGCCCCTGATTCCGGCTCCGGCGCCCGCCAAGATCACCCCACTCCCGTTGGAGGAGGTGCAGTTCGCATGGGACCCCACTGGAGAAAACCTCATCGGGTTCACCCAAGAGACCCGGGCGGCCGCAGCCCAGCGTGCGGAGTGCTGCCGGCAACAACTGGAGGTCTTCGACAGGGAACGGCGAAAGAGGCGGGTCCGCGAGGAGCGGCTGCAAGTCCAAAGTGCGGAGCAGAAACGCCGGACCCGGCGAAACCCCCGTGCAGCCCACGGTC
Source organism: Phyllobates terribilis (assembly GCF_046119375.1). Taxonomy (NCBI): domain Eukaryota; kingdom Metazoa; phylum Chordata; class Amphibia; order Anura; family Dendrobatidae; genus Phyllobates; species Phyllobates terribilis. Next base: position 112,195,500 of record NW_027362773.1, read on the forward strand.
CCCGCGCCATCGGGACCGTAATCAAGTTCCAACTGGAGCACGGTTGGGGCTTTATCAGGGATCACAGAACCCCCGGCGACGTCTTTGTCACCCGCAGAGATGTCGAGAGTCATCTGCCGGAGGGACACCGAGGACGTGACCTTTACCCGGGTGACGAGGTCACCTTCACCCGGCATCAGTGTGCTAAGGGACCATATGCTCTTCATGTGCACCGGTTGACTGAGAAAGAGTTACGGTATGAAGAGGAACAAGAGGACCCGGACAGGTCTGAAGACTACCCGCGAGAAGGAGCAGGAGGACGCCGTTACTGAAGTACGGTAAAGTGGAACTGTAAATAGTTACCCGTTAGGGTACAAGGGCTGCTGCTAATTAAAATATGGTCCCCGTTGGGACTAGTGAATTGTTACCCGTGTGTCCCCATCCCTAACCAGGCTGAGGACTGTGAGCAGCCATCCCTTATCCCCACTGGCCGAGGACTGAGAGCGGCCATATTATGTAAATAGTTGCGCTTCCTAAGGCGCCCCCTACCGGTTTTATAAGGAACTGTTTTTTTTTTTTTTTTTTTCTATGAAAAAATTAATGACTGTTGCACTTTTACCTGGTCACAGGTTGCACAGTGGCCAGAGACCAAGGACGTGTGGTCAAGAATGTTTAATGATGTGAAACTGAAGTGTTAAATGTTTACAAAAGAGTTCCGGTGGCATTAGCCAAATATTTAATGATGTTTATTGGAAAGTAGAGTACCTCCCATAAAGGGATGAGTTATAGTTATGTTTTATATGTAAGAGCATTTTAAAAATTTTGCATGTTTGTTTGTTTTGCTCTTCTACAGCCCGAGGACGTGCTGTGGTTTACCAGGGGGGAATGTAGCACCCTGAGGGCTTGGTTGCTACAGGGGTATTGCACCTCAACCCAGAGGTGTGGTATTCCACTCCCGGGTAAGGATAGAGTGTGGGACTGAGCTCAGTAGGCTGCATGCACTACATTCACCCCATTTCCGGGGGACAGATCAATGGTACTCCCACTAGGTGAATGTGCAGGTACGACAGTGTCTGTCCCTGGCTGGAGTGGGGAGGGGGGTGGAACATCCCAGTAGTGTAGGGACAGATAGGGGAGGGCTTCTGGACATAGAGGTAGGAGCCCATTGGGTGCTAGTCACCTGGGCTCACACATAGAGGGAGTATATATGGTGGGCACCATCTTGAGACAGGGTCAGTCTGTCAGGAGAGTGAGTTCAGAGAGGAGCTCAGCCAAGAGGGCTGACAGGGAGCTGTGGCTCCAGCTGGGCCCAGCTCCAGAGCCAGGCTTCAGGAAGAAGGAGACAGAAGGGCCCAGAGGCACAAGAAGAGAGGGAGCCCTGAGAACCCATGAGTGACCAAATAGGGTGAAGGGTTGGCACAGTGAGGTACCGGATCCCAAACTGGCAGAGGCGAATAATCCTTAACCAGGAACCGGAGGTCGCGGCCAAGCTTTGGCACGACCCCCCACCACATCCATCAGAAAGGCAGACCACGCATAGGGTCAGGGAAGCCGGGAAAGGTTTCACCATCAAGAGGCCCGAGGGAGCCGGACAAAGGTGGATCCCTGGTGGGGACGGCCGGTAGAAAGGCAGAGAGGGGAGCTCTGGACCACGCTCTAGAGATACCTGGGGGTTGGCCGAGTCCTTGACCTGGTGGATGCAGCACGGCTCGGGTGGTCACTGCTGGCCGAAGTGACCGGAACAACAAAAGTGAGTAAAGCTTGGAAACCGCACTTCACGTCTCTGTGTTGATTACCGCACCGGCACCATCAGTCCTGGGACATCCACATCATCATTTCCCACAAACACTGCCCTGAGGCCATACCCCTCCCGTTGGGGGTTATACCAACAAAGCTGCACTGATATACCACCAGCCTCAGCGGACTGTTCTGCAGCGGCGGCTTCAGAGTCGCGATCAACGGGTGGCGTAGTCGATCAATTTAACATCTACTGCCATAGACTGCCACTTAGTTTGACACCCTGGGCACGGACCGGGTCACCGCCACAAGGACTACTACCCCTATCCAGATCCGGCTCCGGGTATCCCCTGAACATGGCCCAGGGGGCGCGTCAAATGTGTATGACACTACTTAAGGATCGCACGAGCTACGAAGTTGTTGCTACTAATTGCACGGCAGGTTTTATGAAGGAATTAAGGCAATTGGTTGATGAGGGAGTTGCCTCTGGAGTTATAGACAAAAAAGAAAGAGACTTTCTTTGTCCACAGTACCCCACTATGGCTACCTTTTATTGTCTTCCTAAAGTACACAAGGGGTGCACTCCCCTGAAGGGTAGACCAATCGTGGCGGGTACAAACAGTCTCACACAAAATTTGGGCATTTATCTTGATCGTATACTAAAACTCTTTGTGGGGTCCCTGAGCTCGTATGTTCGCGATACTACAGATCTATTGGGCAAACTGGATGGTATACTAAAACTCTTTGTGGGGTCCCTGAGCTCGTACGTTCGCGATACTACAGATCTATTGGGCAAACTGGATGGTATTTGTCTGGAGCCCGATATGATCTTATGTAGCATGGACGTGGAAGCATTATACACGTCTATTCTACATGGTATGGGTCTCAAGGCTGTGGATCACTATCTAGGTGCAAGAGGCTGCCAATTTAGTAGACATAATAGCTTTGTTCTACGCTCCCTTGAATTCTGTCTTACCAAGAACTTTTTTCTCTTTGACAATAAGTACTTCCACCAGCTCAGGGGCACTGCAATGGGGAGCCCTTGTGCTCCCTCATATGCGAATTTGCTCCTGGGCTGGTGGGAGGAAACAACGTTTTTTTTGTGAACCCCCCCATTCCCTTGTGTGACAGAGTCGTCATCTCACTCTGTTACATTGACAACGTTTTTGTCTTATGGAGAGGATCCAAGACTCTCTTTGGTGAGTTTGTTGAACAACTTAATGTGAACGACATTGGTTTGCGTTTCACATACGAGAGTAATCGGAACGTACTGTGTACTGCCATTTCTCGATGTCTGCATCCATAGAAAAGAAAATGGGAAGTTGAGTACAAGCAATTACAGGAAACCTACTGCCACCAATTCCCTGTTGAGGTGGGAGAGTGGACATCTAGTCCCTCTAAAAGAAGGGACCCCCAAGGGGCAATACTTGAGAATACGTAGAAATTGCTCGGACCTCGGCACTTTTAAAAAACAGGCCAATGACTTACGTGAATGCTTTGTCGAAAGAGGATACCCTAAAAATATTCTTACTGAGTCCTACAAAAACTCTGAGTCTAAAGATCGGAAGGCCCTGTTGACCCCTAAAGCTGTGAAGGAAGAGTCTGGCGTTTCCAGGTTTATTACTACGTTTTGTAATGGGGCTAACAAGATAAGGGAGATCCTTAAACGCCCTTGGCCTGTTTTGCTCATGGATGTGGACATCAGAGAGGCGGTAGGTCCCTTTCCACACATCACTTTTTGTAAGGGCAGATCACTAAGAGATAGGTTGGTCCACAGACATTTCAAGGAGACCCCTGATCCATCATGGCTGGGGAATCAGGTCAAGGGCTGCTACAAGTGTGGCAGCTGTAGTGCTTGTGAGTCAGTGAGAAACGGCAGGACGTTCAGTGGCAATGTGACCAGGAAGGATTACACTATACGACAATTTATGAACTGTCGCACTACTGGAGTGATATACAAGGCCACGTGCCTTTGTGGCATTGAATATGTGGGAAAGACTAAACGTGAATTTCGGAGAAGAATCAGAGAGCACATATGTGATATTATGAAGAAACGCGACACCCCAATTGCAAATCATGTCAATAGAGTACACAATGGTGATACTAGGCACATTCAATTTATGGGTATAGACAGGATTAAACCTCCAGCTAGAGAAGGTAATTGGGACCAAAAGATCCTACAGAGAGAGTGCAAATGGATCTTCTGGCTAAAAATGTTGCAACCACATGGTCTTAATGAGCAGCTATCTTTCATTCATTTTTTGTAGTGAGAGGGTTTGATTAGGGACTAGCTAGCTCAGAGTCAGCCGTCGAGGAGTGGGGGCGCCATTCTCGTTTTCCCCCTAGGTGCCAACCTCCACGATAGGCAGGGCCAGTACTTAGAAGAGTTAGTCGCTAGGGCTAATGTAGTTCTTCTGCTATTCTCCTCCTCCCTTGTTTCTCACATCCCACTTCGTCCTTCTGCCTATTTCACCTTTTCACTCTGGTTCGGGTCTATGCGAGCTCAGGGACCTCCATATTGTATACTTTTCGCAGTTTATATGGGTTTACAATTCTGAGGTAACGATTATATATATTCTTGGTTTTTGGTGATCCAGGCCTTTGTTGTACATTTCAAATTACCGTGACTAGGTACTGCACTTTACTCTGTGGTATACGATCCTTTATGACCTCACAATCATTTTAATGTGAGATCTCTAGATCATATTAGCGGTGATGCAGGAATATAGAAAGGAGTTCTGCATCTGGAGCGTCATTGTGGAGGGCGTGAGTTAGTGAACACGCCCCCCTACCAGCGTGAGGTAGGAATAACGAAATCTGCTTGTTGCTGCCTGCGCATGCGCAGAAGCTATGCGCTCCACCTGCGGTCCATCGACCGGATGTTGTCTTACATCAGGCGTTAGTATGGGTCAAGCACAGGATATTGCGTCATACCCGGAAGTGCGCCGCTTGTCACTAGCGTGCAGCACATGCATAAATTGCACTGTGGTCATATGCTGCAACCACGTCAGCCTTCCTATGTGTCTAAGGAGATGGGGGCATAATTCTGGGCAATGAACTCCCCTGATGACTAAAGGGAAACGCCTGCCTACACTAGAACGCCGCCACCAATGGAGGATCAGATAAGTTGACATATTATCTCCTATGAGTGGGCTGGTACTCTCTCTATATCACGTTTTATGGTGGATTCATTATGTGTGGTTTTGTGTATAATCGAACCATCTATGATAAGGTTTGCCTCAAATCATTTGTCTGGCGGAACTAAAATGGACTAATTTAACCTGGTTTGTTTCATATGGCCATATATACTGTGTAGACACCGCATATTGAGCTTGGCGCCGCTTGTGTTCTACATTTGGCTAGAAAACTTGCTAATTTTGATATGATCTGCCTGTTGAGTTTACCTAAATAAGGACTCTACCCCCTTGCCTTTATTGGAGTGGACATGTTTATAGTATAGGATCATATTTAGTTAGGGTCCCATTTGCCCCAAACCTTTGGGGGCAATTTTGGCCCTATTGGAATATTTTATACTTGTATTTTCCTAGTACATCAGAATGTATATTTTTATATGTGGTGCACCTATTGCACTCTGGGTTCATTAGTTTTACCCCTCTGCTATTGTAGCGCCCCGAGGGTTCGGCCGCTACAGGGGTATTGCACCTCTGCCAGAGGTGTGATATTCCACTCCCGGGTAAGGATGGAGTATGGACCAGGGCCCAGTTAGCTGCATGCAACACACACACACCATTTCCGGGGGACAGCTCAACGGTGCTCCCATTTATACAGTAATGCAGGCACGACAGACCATGTCCCTGGCTGGAGTGGGGAGGGGGGAGGAATACCCAGTGATGTAGGAGCAGATAGGGGTTGGGTTCTGAGCATAGGTAGGAGCTCATTGGTTGCTGGTCACCTGAGCTCACACACAAGGGGAAGGTATATAAGGTGGGCACCATCTTAGTTCTGGGTCAGTTCAGTCAGAGAAGAAGCAGAGTGGAGATGTGACAGGGAGCTGTGGCGCAGCTTCGGCCCAGCTCCACGAGGCAGGCCTAGGGTGAAGGCCGGAGCCAGGAGAAAGGAACAGAAACAGAAAGAAACAGAAAGGAACAGAAAGGAACAGCAAAGAAAGAGAAGTACCCAAAGTGTAGAAGGGCTCAGAAACAAGAAAGCAGAAGGGACCCTAAGAGCCCATGAAAATACCGGGTGAAGGGTCAGGCAGATTAAGGGTACCGGATCCCAAGTTGGTGGAGGAGAAACTACCCTCAGCCAAAGACCGGAGGTCGTGATCATTTATTGGTGCGACACCTCACCAAACCTGCTAGGAAGGCACCATATAGGACAGCGAGGAACGGGGCCCCCATTTACCCGCGCAGATCCGCGGCAGCCGGACAGAAGTTGGTCACTGGTGGGGCAGGCCAGAGAAAGGATAGAAGGGGGTCCTGTGCCATATTCCTGGGGGTTGACCGAGCCCCTCACCTGGTGGACGCAGCACGGCTCGGGCGGTCATTGCTGATAGAAGTGACTGGGAATATACGAACTGTGAGTAAAAGACCCTGGACTGCAACACGTTGTCTTTGTGCTTTTTGCCTTGCCAGCACTAACGGTACTGGGACTCCCTGCACCATCACCCCCACCATCCACTACACTGCCCTGGGGCTGTACTCTTCCCATGGGGAGTTACACTACCTCAGCTGCATATACCATCAGCCTCAGCGGTCTGCCTTGCAGCGGCGGTTCATAATAGCCGCAATCCACGGGTGGCGTAGTCGGACATTACTTGAACCACATAAAAGACTGCCATTGGTCTGACCACCCTGAGCCACGGGACCGGGTTGCCACTACTACCCCCATCGTCTCCCTATTGTCCGGCTCCGAGTGCCCCATGGCCCAGGGGGCGAGTCAGCTTTGGCGTAGTCGGCAGGATCGTTACCAACCCACCACAAATGGGTATTGCGTGCCTGAAAAGAGACTGTTTCACTGTGTTAAAGATGGCGCCCGCCCCAGAAGAACGAGCGCCATAATGTGAGCGCCAAAAGACAACAGGAAGCCACCTCCCATCGTGGGCCAGGTCCCAGAATGGCGCCAAAGAAGGAGCCCACCCCCAACAGCCATAAGTGCGGCTGTGGAGATGTCCATCAAGGTGGGGGGGCTGCCCCTGAAAGTGATTGTCAGCAGATTGCCCCAAGACCACCCCCAATGGGGGCGGAAAGAGAAGAAAACTGCGGAGCCGGGTGTGGTCTGGATCAGTCTGTACGGACCACACCCGGGATTGGAGGGAGAGAGCAGCACCAGTACCCTGGCGCGTGGCCTGCTGCAGGCCGAACCACCCTGCAGCTTTGTGGAGCTGCTAGCACAGCTCCCCAGGGACCCGGAGCGTGCGCAAGCCGCGCTAGAAGATCTGAACCGGAGGATGGTCCGGGCACAGCGGGATGTGATCGCCGGGTGGAAGGAGGAGTTGGCCCGGCAAGCCGTGACCCGACCGCAGGAGGCGCTACCACCGCCCAGCCGCACGCCTGCCTCCGAGGGCGGTGAAGGTGGACCGGAGTCTGGGGACGACGCCGCAGAGGAGACCGCAACGACCGAGGCAGGTAACGGGGACGTCACCACCCCCAGCCCTGAAGCCGCGAGCCTACCTCAGCCTCCCGTTGCGAGGCCCGAAACCCCGGGGACCGTACATGTTACCACGCCTCCGCCTCTACGAGCTAGGCCTCAAGCTGCAAGCGCTGCTGTCACGCCCCGCCCCGCCCCGTGCCCTTTAACCCCGGGCGCGATTAAGAAACAGGCGCCACAGGCCGGGTCGCAAGGCCTAGGACTTCTGGGCGCCCCTACCCCGCCAGTGCCCCTTGCCTCAGCTGTGCCACTCCCGGGCACGACTGGAAGACGATCACCGGCCTGCTCGCAAGGCCGAGTGCCCCCGGGCGCCGCTCCCCCACCGGTGCCTCCTTCCATACAGCCCCTGGGCGCGGACTTGTTCGCCCAGCACACCGGGCCGGATGGGCAGCCCTTCATCTGGCCGCCCAAGTATGTCAACCCCCGTCTCCAGAGAAACCTGTCTGCGGAGGCCAGAGCCGCACCTGAACCCCTGATACCGATTCCGGAGCCCAGGGACGTTGCCCAGCCCCCGCTCAAGGATACTCAGTTCGAATGGGACCCCACTGGGGAAAATATGATGGGGTTCACCCAAGAAACCCGGGCGGACGCAGCCCGTCGACGAGAGTCCTGCCGTCAACAGTTGGAGATGTTTGAGAGAGAGAGCAGCGGTAACGGCGTGTCCGGCAAGAGTGGCTCCAGGTGCAAAGTGCGGAGCAGAAAAGGAGAGCCCGACAGAAACCCTGAGCCGCCAGCAGTCCCAGAGTCACCGGGACCGTGGTGAAATTCCAAATGGAGCGCGGCTGGGGCTTCATCAAGGATCCTGGGACCATCAGCGACGTCTTTGTGACTCGGAGGGACGTCGAGAGCCACCTGCCAGAAGGTCATCGAGGGCGGGATCTGTATCCTGGCGACGTGGTGTCCTACACCCGACACCAGGGTGTGAAGGGATGGTACGCCCTCCACGTCCATAGAGTAGTAGAGGAGGAGGAACAGCACTACTCAGATCCAGAGTACCAAGAGGGCCCGGACGGGCCTGAATACGACCAGGAGGAACAAGGCGCATCAGGAGGACACCGTTACCAGTAAACGGTAGAGTGTGACTGTATATAGTTACCCATCAGGGTAAAAGGAACTGTTGTGGGACTGTTTCCACTGAGAGTGTGGTTCCCGTTGGGACTGATATAGAACTGATAAAAAGTTGCCCCACCCCCTAAGTTACCTGGCTGAGGACTGAGAGCAGCCATCCCCTTCCTAAACTGGCCGAGGACTGAGAGCGGCCGTCCCTGTAAATAGTTGCGCTTCCTAAAGCGCCCCCTACTGGTTTTATAGAAAAACTGCACGCCTACCTCAAGGGAAGTTGATGCATCTTTAAGCAAAAGTGAATACCTGGTTGCCAGTTGCACAGCGGCCAGAGTTCAAGAATGTGTTTTGAAAATGTTTTTCTTGCAAATGTTTTATGTAGAAAGAGTTTTATATGCTGCTAGGTGATAATGCAAATGTTTTATATGATGTTTTATATGACTAAAGAGTTCCGGTAGTATTAACAATGACAAAGAAAAGTGTTTCCCATAAAGGGAATTGCACAATGTCGTCCGTTTCCTCATGTAAAAATGTTTTGAAAAAGTATTGTATGCTGTAGGACGTGCTGTGGTTTACCGGGGGGGAATGTAGCGCCCCGAGGGTTCGGCCGCTACAGGGGTATTGCACCTCTGCCAGAGGTGTGATATTCCACTCCCGGGTAAGGATGGAGTATGGACCAGGGCCCAGTTAGCTGCATGCAACGCACACACCCCATTTCCGGGGGACAGCTCAACGGTGCTCCCATTTATACAGTAATGCAGGCACGACAGACCATGTCCCTGGCTGGAGTGGGGAGGGGGGAGGAATACCCAGTGATGTAGGAGCAGATAGGGGTTGGGTTCTGAGCATAGGTAGGAGCTCATTGGTTGCTGGTCACCTGAGCTCACGCACAAGGGGAAGGTATATAAGGTGGGCACCATCTTAGTTCTGGGTCAGTTCAGTCAGAGAAGAAGCAGAGTGGAGATGTGACAGGGAGCTGTGGCTCAGCCTCGGCCCAGCTCCACGAGGCAGGCCTAGGGTGAAGGCCGGAGCCAGGAGAAAGGAACAGAAACAGAAAGGAACAGAAACAGAAAGGAATAGAAACAGAAAGGAACAGAAGCAGAAAGGAACAGAAAGGAACAGCAAAGAAAGAGAAGTACCCAAAGTGTAGAAGGGCTCAGAAACAAGAAGGCAGAAGGGACCCTAAGAGCCCATGAAAATACCGGGTGAAGGGTCAGGCAGATTAAGGGTACCGGATCCCAAGTTGGTGGAGGAGAAACTACCCTCAGCCAAAGACCGGAGGTCGTGATCATTTATTGGTGCGACACCTCACCAAACCTGCTAGGAAGGCACCATATAGGACAGCGAGGAACGGGGCCCACGTTTACCCGCGCAGATCCGCGGCAGCCGGACAGAAGTTGGTCACTGGTGGGACAGGCCAGAGAGAGGATAGAAGGGGGTCCTGTGCCATATTCCTGAACTGCCTGGGGGTTGACCGAGCCCCTCACCTGGTGGACGCAGCACGGCTCGGGCAGTCATTGCTGACAGAAGTGACTGGGAATATACGAACTGTGAGTAAAAGACCCTGGACTGCAACACGTTGTCTTTGTGCTTTTTGCCTCGCCAGCACTAACGGTACTGGGACTCCCTGCACCATCACCCCCACCATCCACTACACTGCCCTGGGGCTGTACTCTTCCCATGGGGAGTTACACTACCTCAGCTGCATACACCATCAGCCTCAGCGGTCTGCCTTGCAGCGGTGGTTCATAATAGCCACAATCCACGGGTGGCGTAGTCGGACATTACTTGAACCACATAAAAGGCTGCCATTGGTCTGACCACCCTGAGCCATGGGACCGGGTTGCCACTACTACCCCCATCGTCTCCCTATTGCCCGGCTCCGAGTGCCCCATGGCCCAGGGGGCGAGTCACTATCATTCACTAAATGATTTGGGTACCACACTAGCTTTCCAATCTCACTCCATCTTTGAAGCATCCTGTAAGAATTCTCTTAAAGGCTCTCTTACCTCCATTACAGTTGTATGCTGGAGAAAGTAGTTAAAAGAGGTTGGCTAGAGTGAAGGACCAGATGGTGTGCTGCGGCAGTGGCAAGACAGGTGAGCTACAAGGTGAGTATTCTTTTTTCTTTTAGCATCCTAAGTTTATTATGCTCTTGTGTCCAGAGACACCCCCAAAGCATAATAAGAAACATTCAAGTTGCATCAAAAAACTCCAATGCAATTTGAATTTCCAAGTCAAATTGGAGCAATTTGGTTAATTTCTCTTAACCAATCAAGAAATATTCATGCTACATGGTTGTGGACCAAACATTTAGTATCAATAACATAAAAGGAAGCTCAAATGATCCATAGCAAAATCTGTTACCCCTCCCCTCCCACTTTCCATGTGATATTCAGTGTTTTGGTATCTTTTTAAACTAATTTCCCACAGTTGGGTGTGTTTCTTTTCATTGGAAGTTTACAAAAATGTGGACTATTTGAAGACGGAAAGGAAGAAGGAAATGTAAGTGACTTGAAAAAACTAAACCTGAATTTTCTGGTAAGTCCCCTTTCATTTACTGTTAATGATGATTTTGCTGGGTAGGGCAAATGATAAAAGCACTGCTAGGGAAAGACAGGACACTTTGCTCAATTTAAGAGTCTGGAAGAAGATACCTGTCATTGTTACCTGTCCTTGCATAGGTAAGCATTGCTATTACTACTTATCACTAGAACGCGACATTGTCAATTGCAACCGCTATTAATATCCAACAGTATATACATGCTATATAAATATATAACAATATAATATATATATACAGTACAGACCAAAAGTTTGGACACAACTTCTCGTTTAAAGATTTTTCTGTATTTTCATGACTATGAAAATTGTACATTCACACTAAAGGCATCAAAACTATGAATTAACACATGTGGAATTATATACTTAACAAAAAAGTGTGAAACAACTGAAAATATGTCTTATATTCTAGGTTCTTCAAAGTAGCCACCTTTTGCTTTGATGACTGCTTTGCACACTCTTGGCATTCTCTTGATGAGCTTCAAGAGGTAGTCACCGGAAATGTTTTTCACTTCATAGGTGTGCCCTGTCAGGTTTAATAGGTGGGATTTCTTGCCTTATAAATGGGGTTGGGACCATCAGTTGTGTTGTGCAGAAGTCAGGTGAATACACAGCTGATAGTCCTACTGAATAGACTGTTAGAATTTGTATTATGGCAAGAAAAAAGCAGCTAAGTAAAGAAAAACGAGTGGCCATCATTACTTTAAGAAATGAAGGTGTCAGTCCGAAAAATTGGGAAAACTTTGAAAGTGTCCCCAAGTGCAGTTGCAAAAGCCATCAAGCACTACAAAAAACCTGGCTAACATGAGGACCACCCCAGAAAAGTAAGACCAAGAGTCACCTCTGCTTCTGAGAATAAGTTTATCCGAGTCACCAGCCTCAGAGTCCCTCCTTCATAAATGAAACACGATGTGTTTGATGATATCTCATACACCACATGGCCAGATAAGGTTGTAAAATGTTAAAATGACATTTCCTGGTGAATGCATTTGTCACGGTTAAAAGCAATGCAAAAGTGCAAAAACGCTACGTGTGAACATAGCCCAAGGTGTGGAGGAGCATTTTTGTTTTTGGTTATTTATTTAGCCTTATATACAAGTCATTACCCTGGAAAGGATGTTCCTTAATATATTTTCCAGGAAAATCCATTTTGGTTTCGTTTTTGTATGTTTTATTGTGAATCCATAAAAGTGGTGTAATACCTCTGACAACATTGTTGACAGCAGTGGTCTGGGAGTCAGAAATGCTTCCAGGGGTCTTCCCCATGCTGTTCCCATGCCATTTAAGCACTGTTCCCATCGATTTGGGCAATTTTTAGGCCCTCTGCAGACCGCCGGGGGGAGCCGCCTGAAAAATACTCGAGTTTCCCATAGAATTAGATTGGGCTCGTTGCTTGGGTCGAGTACCTGAGTATTCCAATGTGCTCGACCCGAGCAACGAGCACCTGAGCATTTTAATGCTCACCCATCACTACCGTTCATCCCTAGTTATGAGCCCAAATAGGAAGTATCATTCAATCGGCCTCTGTCTGTGATGGTGTCTGACCTTTAGAGCAATGAGGGTTAGTTGTCATTTCTTACAAGGGCTTGGCTTCTACATTCATGGCATTTTTTGTCTGTTTAGATCATTGCATGTCTTCTTCAAACTTCCTGCTTTTGTGTCCTAAAATTACACCTGTATAATTACCTAGTGTGGAAGACATACGCATTCTTTCATTTGATAGCTTCACCTAGAATATTCCAGTAAACAGTGAATCACGTCAATTTTTTTCTTATCATTTTTTACTTAACTGTTGTTGTTTTTTTTTTGTATGTTTTCTAAAATGTTATTGTAAACTATACAGTGATTTGCAGTTTTCCTTTCTACATTCCAAATATTTCATCGGCAAACGGTAAACTAAACTTACACGAATTGACTGTAGGCTTCATTATAGATCACTGTATCTAAAGAAACAAAAGCAAATACTGTTAAATGGACAAAAACCTTTCTAAAAAAAAGGGTAAGTTCACAAGTCTCGTTTTTGCCGCAAAAACTGCAGCATTTTACTTCCCCAGCAAAATAAATGGGATTTCTGAAATCTAATGCAAACGTTGTTTATTTTTTCATTATTCATTGAAATCAGTTTCATATCTGCAACAGGTTAATTCTTTCAGCGTTTTTGCAGCGTGTTTTCACCAATTCAAATGAATGGGAAAAAATGCATGAAAAGTGTCCCAAAAACGGACAAAAAAATGGCCAAAAACTCACATTTTTCTTGCCAAGAGACACGTCCTTGATGCAGAAATGTCTGCAGCAAATAGTTAACGTGTGTACGTGCCCTAATATCATAGATATCATTTATGCAGCCAGAATCTGTTTTGAAATCACAAAAAGAGCTGTCCGCTCACCACACCTGCAATCATATCCTCCCAGGTGCTCGGCAGCCTGAGCGGACATAAAGGTAAATCCAAACTGAAGAAAGGTCGGCACTCCGTCGTCCTGGATAAATGCTTTATTCCAAATATATGTGCAAAGACAACAATAAAAATAGGTATCAAAACATCTGACGCGTTTCGGAATAAAATGTCTTAATCATAGCTATGATTAAGGAATTTCATTCTGAAACGCATCAGATGTTTTGATACCTATTTTTATTGTTGTCTTTGCACATATATTTGTAAAGGGATCTCAGGAGTGCTGTGGACCGGATGGGAAATCCCCAGGGATGACAGGAGGATCAAGCGTAGGGATAATATGAAAACATCAATACTTCTTGATTGTATTACTTAGTTCATGTAATATCAATCAAAACCAGTTCTCACTTACATAAGAAATAACTCATTAGAATATTCAAGGCGTACAAATTTAGGCAAGCTAATTTTCATTGCAATAACATCACTCATACTCCCTAGGGAAATTGCCCAGACCAGAAAATGTAAGTTACGGCCAGCTACCGGGTATTGTATTACTTATAGAGATATTTAGGAAAATGCATTCTGAATGTACTTAAACTAATTGAAGGCACATTTATTTATTTATTTTACTCACTTATATAGCGCCAATAATTCCACAGCGCTTCAGGGACAATATCAGCACTGTCCCCATTGGAGTTCACAATCTAAATTCCCTATCAGTATGTCTTTGGAGTGTAGGAGAAAACCGGAGAATCCGGAGGAAACCCACGCAAACAAGGGGAGAACATAACAACTCCTCATCCTCATCAGATAAAACATAGGAGACCTGGAGAGTAATGAATCACAGAACTAAGATGTCACACAATTAAAAAAAATGATCAAGATATCTCCGTTCATCAAAGTTTAATAAAACTAATCGGAGTGTAGTAGAACAGGGAAAAAGAGGGGCCACATTGATTATTATGGGGTCCGTCTGGGTTCTATTACATATCCTTTTTTAGAATGGAAAAAACGTTTTGTGTCCACGACTTTTATTTTTCTCCATTCTAAAAACAATCTATATATGTATATATATATATATATTACAGACCAAAAGTTTGGACATACCTTCTCATTTAAAGATTTTTCTGTATTTTCATAACTATGAAAATTGTACATTCACACTGAAGGCATCAAAACTATGAATTAACACATGTGGAATTATATACTTAACAAAAAAGTGTGAAACAACTGAAAATATGTCTTATATTCTAGGTTCTTCAAAGTAGCCACCTTTTGCTTTGATGACTGCTTTGCACACTCTTGGCATTCTCTTGATGAGCTTCAAGAGGTAGTCACCAGAAATGGTTTTCACTTCACAGGTGTGCCCTGTCAGGTTTAATAAGTGGGATTTCTTGCCTTATAAATGGGGTTGGGACCATCAGTTGTGTTGTGCAGAAGTCAGGTGGATACACAGCTGATAGCCCCATTATTGCTCTCTTCAGCACCATCACTCCCATTATTGCTCTTCCCAGCCCCAGCATTGCTCTTCCCAGCCCCAGCATTGCTCTCTCCAGCCCCATCATTGCTCTCCCTAGCCGCATTATTGCTCTCTCCAGCCCCATCAGCCCCATTATTGCTCTCCCCAACCCAATTATTGCTCTCCCCAGCCCCATCAGCCCCATCATTCTCTCCCCTGCCCCATTATTGCTTTCCCCAGCCCCATAATTGCTCTCCCAGCCCCATCAGCCCCATAATTGCTCTCCCCAGCCCCATTATTGCTCTCCACAGCCCCATCATTGCTCTCCCCAGCCCCATAAGCCCCATTATTGCTCTCCCCAGCCCCAGCATTGCTCTCCCCAGCCTCATCAGCCCCATTATTGCTCTTCCCAGCCCCATTATTGCTCTCCCCAGCCCCACCATCCCCAACATTGCTCTCCCACCTCCCCTCCCCAGCGTTTCAGTAAAAAACCACAACACTTACTTCTGCGCCCGTTCCCCCGCATGCCGCAGCATCCTTGTTGTCAGCAACTTCCTCCCTCACACAGGCCCGCGCTCCATGATGACATCATCAAGCAGCACATGCCTGTGTGAGGGAGGAAGCGGCGGGCAGGAAGCAGAGGACGGATCTCTGCAGCTCCGCTGCCATTCTGTCCTGTCAGCAGCGGAGCTGCAGGGATCGCTCCCTGCCCTCCGCTAGCAGGGAGAAGCTGCACCGGCGGGCCCCCTGGCGCAGCTGCACCAGCGGCGGTATGTCCGCCCCTGGACTGCTATGGGGCCCCCCCCGGCTCACGGGCCCCATAGCAGTCGCGTGGCCTGCCACCTTTGGCGGTACGCACCTCTATAGAGATAGAATATGCTTTGTTGTCCCCAAATTCCTGCAAATCTCTATTAAACAGTCTGTGTTTACGTTCTTTCAGATGGAACTGAAATTTCTCTAGACCATTTTGGAGACCTATTTCTTTATTTTGGAATTCAGGTTCAGATGATGGGAATATCAATTTGTTCTTTAACAGATTTGTTTAAATTGTGCAGATTAACTTTTTCCTCCTCTAGTAAGAGCTTCATAAGCCTCAATGAGCTTGAACAGGTATTGATGCTAACGTTTGGATCACCAAAGCCAAGAAGGTCTTCTCAGACCGCACTTTTATCCAGAAAAGATATACTTCCTCATTCAACCCAGCCTTTAAGGATCTTACTAAAACCTATAGAGATCAAATCACATCCTGGTGGGAGGTACAAAGCCTAGATAATTATATCAGATCTGGCATTGTACCACACCATTTTAGGATCGCCCTCTCACCAGGTTATCGGTACAAAAATCCAAATTTACTCATCAAGTGGGAGAAGGAAGCAACAGAAAGCTCATTGAGGCTTATGAAGCTCTTACTAGAGGAAGACAAAGTTAATCTGCACAATTTAAACAAATCTCTTAAAGAACAAATTGATATTACCAAAAAAATTTCATCTGAATTCCAAAATAAAGAAATAGGTCTCCAAAATGGTCTAGAGAAATTTCAGTTCCATCTGAAAGAACGTAAACACAGACTGTTTAATAGAGATTTGCAGGAATTCTGGGACAACAAAGCATATTCTATCTCTATAGGGCGTAATTTGAGAGGACCAGAGACCGACATTTCCTCTTCTGAGACTGAGGCCTCTGACTCGGACATTCGGCCTAGATATCCCAAGGGCAAAGGGAGAGGAAGAGGAGGTAACCGAGGTAATAGAGGGGGTGGTAGGAGAACTCCCCAAAGAGACTTTTTTTAGAGTACAACTACCCATTGCACAAACGTCTGAACCCCAACAGTGGTCTTTAAATAGTGGGACTCCCCCACATATAAAAATCCTTTTCCCAACCTCCATCCAAACCAACCCTGCAGCGCTTATCCCTCACGGCAGGAATCTCAGGTCATTAACCTATCCTCTAGACCCATTAATCATGCAGAAATGTGTGTCCTTAGCAAAGGATTATCTTTAGTCCCGACAACTGACCTGAACCACTTTGAAACCATTAAGGATCTTAATCTTTCTATCCGTAAGTTAAGGTGGAAAAAACATTTCAATCGGGAAAGTAGGAAAACCTGCTCAGAATTGGGGATTGCAGTGGATTTGTTTAAGGACGTTAGATTCCTCTTTCACCTGGGGGATAGCGACTGTAATAATAGTGGGAATGGCCCGTTTACAACTCTTAAAAATAAAAGTAAGAACATGCCTCCATAATCTGGGGATCCTGGGTCTATTGATGTATTCCTTGATCTGATCACTAAAGACATTATGGACCTACCGTCTACAGACTTAACCTCCAGAAACAATCTTACTAAACAAGAAATGCAAAGTCTTTGTTGTCTGGAAAGTGAAACCAAGATTACTATCAAACAATCTGATAAGGGTGGGAACATAGTGGTTATGAATACCGTTGACTACAAGAAAATGTGTATGACACTACTTAAGGATCGCACGAGCTACGAAGTTGTTGCTACTAATCGCACGGCAGGTTTTATGAAGGAATTAAGGCAATTGGTTGATGAGGGAGTTGCCTCTGGAGTTATAGACAAAAAAGAAAGAGACTTTCTTTGTCCACAGTACCCCACTATGGCTACCTTTTATTGTCTTCCTAAAGTACACAAGGGGTGCACTCCCCTGAAGGGTAGACCAATCGTGGCGGGTACAAACAGTCTCACACAAAATTTGGGCATTTATCTTGATCGTATACTAAAACTCTTTGTGGGGTCCCTGAGCTCGTACGTTCGCGATACTACAGATCTATTGGGCAAACTGGATGGTATTTGTCTGGAGCCCGATATGATCTTATGTAGCATGGACGTGGAAGCATTATACACGTCTATTCTACATGGTATGGGTCTCAAGGCTGTGGATCACTATCTAGGTGCAAGAGGCTGCCAATTTAGTAGACATAATAGCTTTGTTCTACGCTCCCTTGAATTCTGTCTTACCAAGAACTTTTTTCTCTTTGACAATAAGTACTTCCACCAGCTCAGGGGCACTGCAATGGGGAGCCCTTGTGCTCCCTCATATGCGAATTTGCTACTGGGCTGGTGGGAGGAAACAACGTTTTTTTTGTGAACCCCCCCATTCCCTTGTGTGACAGAGTCGTCATCTCACTCTGTTACATTGACAACGTTTTTGTCTTATGGAGAGGATCCAAGACTCTCTTTGGTGAGTTTGTTGAACAACTTAATGTGAACGACATTGGTTTGCGTTTCACATACGAGAGTAATCGGAACGTACTTTGTACTGCCGTTTCTCGATGTCTGCATCCATAGAAAAGAAAATGGGAAGTTGAGTACAAGCAATTACAGGAAACCTACTGCCACCAATTCCCTGTTGAGGTGGGAGAGTGGACATTTAGTCCCTCTAAAAGAAGGGACCCCCAAGGGGCAATACTTGAGAATACGTAGAAATTGCTCGGACCTCGGCACTTTTAAAAAACAGGCCAATGACTTACGTGAATGCTTTGTCGAAAGAGGATACCCTAAAAATATTCTTACTGAGTCCTACAAAAACTCTGAGTCTAAAGATCGGAAGGCCCTGTTGACCTCTAAAGCTGTGAAGGAAGAGTCTGGCGTTTCCAGGTTTATTACTACGTTTTGTAATGGGGCTAACAAGATAAGGGAGATCCTTAAACGCCCTTGGCCTGTTTTGCTCATGGATGTGGACATCAGAGAGCCGGTAGGTCCCTTTCCACACATCACTTTTTGTAAGGGCAGATCACTAAGAGATAGGTTGGTCCACAGACGTTTCAAGGAGACCCCTGATCCATCATGGCTGGGGAATCAGGTCAAGGGCTGCTACAAGTGTGGCAGCTGTAGTGCTTGTGAGTCAGTGAGAAACGGCAGGACGTTCAGTGGCAATGTGACCAGGAAGGATTACACTATACGACAATTTATGAACTGTCGCACTACTGGAGTGATATACAAGGCCACGTGCCTTTGTGGCATTGAATATGTGGGAAAGACTAAACGTGAATTTCGGAGAAGAATCAGAGAGCACATATGTGATATTATGAAGAAACGCGACACCCCAATTGCAAATCATGTCAATAGAGTACACAATGGTGATACTAGGCACATTCAATTTATGGGTATTGACAGGATTAAACCTCCAGCTAGAGAAGGTAATTGGGACCAAAAGATCCTACAGAGAGAGTGCAAATGGATCTTCTGGCTAAAAATGTTGCAACCACATGGTCTTAATGAGCAGCTATCTTTCATTCATTTTTTGTAGTGAGAGGGTTTGATTAGGGACTAGCTAGCTCAGAGTCAGCCGTCGAGGAGTGGGGGCGCCATTCTCGTTTTCCCCCTAGGTGCCAACCTCCACGATAGGCAGGGCCAGTACTTAGAAGAGTTAGTCGCTAGGGCTAATGTAGTTCTTCTGCTATTCTCCTCCTCCCTTGTTTCTCACATCCCACTTCGTCCTTCTGCCTATTTCACCTTTTCACTCTGGTTCGGGTCTATGCGAGCTCAGGGACCTCCATATTGTATACTTTTCGCAGTTTATATGGGTTTACAATTCTGAGGTAACGATTATATATATTCTTGGTTTTTGGTGATCCAGGCCTTTGTTGTACATTTCAAATTACCGTGACTAGGTACTGCACTTTACTCTGTGGTATACGATCCTTTATGACCTCACAAGCATTTTAATGTGAGATCTCTAGATCATATTAGCGGTGATGCAGGAATATAGAAAGGAGTTCTGCATCTGGAGCGTCATTGTGGAGGGCGTGAGTTAGTGAACACGCCCCCCTGCCAGCGTGAGGTAGGAATAACGAAATCTGCTTGTTGCTGCCTGCGCATGCACAGAAGCTATGCGCTCCACCTGCGGTCCATCGACCGGATGTTGTCTTACATCCGGCGTCAGTATGGGCCAAGGACAGAATATTGCTTCATACCCGGAAGTGCGCCGCTTGTCACTAGCGTGCAGCACATGCATAAATTGCACTGTGGTCATATGCTGCAACCACGTCAGCCTTCCTATGTGTCTAAGGAGATGGGGGCATAATTCTGGGCAATGAACTCCCCTGATGACTAAAGGGAAACGCCTGCCTACACTAGAACGCCGCCACCAATGGAGGATCAGATAAGTTGACATATTATCTCCTATGAGTGGGCTGGTACTCTCTCTATATCACGTTTTATGGTGGATTCATTATGTGTGGTTTTGTGTATAATCGAACCATCTATGATAAGGTTTGCCTCAAATCATTTGTCTGGCGGAACTAAAATGGACTAATTTAACCTGGTTTGTTTCATATGGCCATATATACTGTGTAGACACCGCATATTGAGCTTGGCGCCGCTTGTGTTCTACATTTGGCTAGAAAACTTGCTAATTTTGATATGATCTGCCTGTGGAGTTTACCTAAATAAGGACTCTACCCTCTTGCCTTTATTGGAGTGGACATGTTTATAGTATAGGATCATATTTAGTTAGGGTCCCATTTGCCCCAAACCTTTGGGGGCAATTTTGGCCCTATTGGAATATTTTATACTTGTATTTTCCTAGTACATCAGAATGTATATTTTTATATGTGGTGCACCTATTGCACTCTGGGTTCAATATTAAGTATTTTTCAATAAAGTTCATTAGTTTTACCCCTCTGCTATTGTAGCGCCCCGAGGGTTCGGCCGCTACAGGGGTATTGCACCTCTGCCAGAGGTGTGATATTCCACTCCCGGGTAAGGATGGAGTATGGACCAGGGCCCAGTTAGCTGCATGCAACACACACACCCCATTTCCGGGGGACAGCTCAACGGTGCTCCCATTTATACAGTAATGCAGGCATGACAGACCATGTCCCTGGCTGGAGTGGGGAGGGGGGAGGAATACCCAGTGATGTAGGAGCAGATAGGGGTTGGGTTCTGAGCATAGGTAGGAGCTCATTGGTTGCTGGTCACCTGAGCTCACACACAAGGGGAAGGTATATAAGGTGGGCACCATCTTAGTTCTGGGTCAGTTCAGTCAGAGAAGAAGCAGAGTGGAGATGTGACAGGGAGCTGTGGCGCAGCTTCGGCCCAGCTCCACGAGGCAGGCCTAGGGTGAAGGCCGGAGCCAGGAGAAAGGAACAGAAACAGAAAGGAACAGAAAGGAACAGAAAGGAACAGCAAAGAAAGAGAAGTACCCAAAGTGTAGAAGGGCTCAGAAACAAGAAAGCAGAAGGGACCCTAAGAGCCCATGAAAATACCGGGTGAAGGGTCAGGCAGATTAAGGGTACCGGATCCCAAGTTGGTGGAGGAGAAACTACCCTCAGCCAAAGACCGGAGGTCGTGATCATTTATTGGTGCGACACCTCACCAAACCTGCTAGGAAGGCACCATATAGGACAGCGAGGAACGGGGCCCCCATTTACCCGCGCAGATCCGCGGCAGCCGGACAGAAGTTGGTCACTGGTGGGGCAGGCCAGAGAAAGGATAGAAGGGGGTCCTGTGCCATATTCCTGGGGGTTGACCGAGCCCCTCACCTGGTGGACGCAGCACGGCTCGGGCGGTCATTGCTGATAGAAGTGACTGGGAATATACGAACTGTGAGTAAAAGACCCTGGATTGCAACACGTTGTCTTTGTGCTTTTTGCCTTGCCAGCACTAACGGTACTGGGACTCCCTGCACCATCACCCCCACCATCCACTACACTGCCCTGGGGCTGTACTCTTCCCATGGGGAGTTACACTACCTCAGCTGCATATACCATCAGCCTCAGCGGTCTGCCTTGCAGCGGCGGTTCATAATAGCCGCAATCCACGGGTGGCTTAGTCGGACATTACTTGAACCACATAAAAGACTGCCATTGGTCTGACCACCCTGAGCCACGGGACTGGGTTGCCACTACTACCCCCATCGTCTCCCTATTGTCCGGCTCCGAGTGCCCCATGGCCCAGGGGGCGAGTCAGCTTTGGCGTAGTCGGCAGGATCGTTACCAACCCACCACAAATGGGTATTGCGTGCCTGAAAAGAGACTGTTTCACTGTGTTAAAGATGGCGCCCGCCCCAGAAGAACGAGCGCCATAATGTGAGCGCCAAAAGACAACAGGAAGCCACCTCCCATCGTGGGCCAGGTCCAGAATGGCGCCAAAGAAGGAGCCCACCCCCAACAGCCATAAGTGCGGCTGTGGAGATGTCCATCAAGGTGGGGGGGCTGCCCCTGAAAGTGATTGTCAGCAGATTGCCCCAAGACCACCCCCAATGGGGGCGGAAAGAGAAGAAAACTGCGGAGCCGGGTGTGGTCTGGATCAGTCTGTACGGACCACACCCGGGATTGGAGGGAGAGAGCAGCACCAGTACCCTGGCGCGTGGCCTGCTGCAGGCCGAACCACCCTGCAGCTTTGTGGAGCTGCTAGCACAGCTCCCCGGGGACCCGGAGCGTGCGCAAGCCGCGCTAGAAGATCTGGACCGGAGGATGGTCCGGGCACAGCGGGATGTGATCGCCGGGTGGAAGGAGGAGTTGGCCCGGCAAGCCGTGACCCGACCGCAGGAGGCGCTACCACCGCCCAGCCGCACGCCTGCCTCCGAGGGCGGTGAAGGTGGACCGGAGTCTGGGGACGACGCCGCAGAGGAGACCGCAACGACCGAGGCAGGTAACGGGGACGTCACCACCCCCAGCCCTGAAGCCGCGAGCCTACCTCAGCCTCCCGTTGCGAGGCCCGAAACCCTGGGGACCGTACATGTTACCACGCCTCCGCCTCTACGAGCTAGGCCTCAAGCTGCAAGCGCTGCTGTCACGCCCCGCCCCGCCCCGTGCCCTTTAACCCCGGGCGCGATTAAGAAACAGGCGCCACAGGCCGGGTCGCAAGGCCTAGGACTTCTGGGCGCCCCTACCCCGCCAGCGCCCCTTGCCTCAGCTGTGCCACTCCCGGGCACGACTGGAAGACGATCACCGGCCTGCTCGCAAGGCCGAGTGCCCCCGGGCGCCGCTCCCCCACCGGTGCCTCCTTCCATACAGCCCCTGGGCGCGGACTTGTTCGCCCAGCACACCGGGCCGGATGGGCAGCCCTTCATCTGGCCGCCCAAGTATGTCAACCCCCGTCTCCAGAGAAACCTGTCTGCGGAGGCCAGAGCCGCACCTGAACCCCTGATACCGATTCCGGAGCCCAGGGACGTTGCCCAGCCCCCGCTCAAGGATACTCAGTTCGAATGGGACCCCACTGGAGAAAATATGATGGGGTTCACCCAAGAAACCCGGGCGGACGCAGCCCGTCGACGAGAGTCCTGAAGTCAACAGTTGGAGATGTTTGAGAGAGAGCAGCGTTAACGGCGTGTCCGGCAAGAGTGGCTCCAGGTGCAAAGTGCGGAGCAGAAAAGGAGAGCCCGACAGAAACCCTGAGCCGCCAGCGGTCCCAGAGTCACCGGGACCGTGGTGAAATTCCAAATGGAGCGCGGCTGGGGCTTCATCAAGGATCCTGGGACCATCAGCGACGTCTTTGTGACTCGGAGGGACGTCGAGAGCCACCTGCCAGAAGGTCATCGAGGGCGGGATCTGTAACCTGGCGACGTGGTGTCCTACACCCGACACCAGGGCGTGAAGGGATGGTACGCCCTCCACGTCCATAGAGTAGTAGAGGAGGAGGAACAGCACTACTCAGATCCAGAGTACCAAGAGGGCCCGGACGGGCCTGAAGACGACCAGGAGGAACAAGTCGCATCAGGAGGACACCGTTACCAGTAAACGGTAGAGTGTGACTGTATATAGTTACCCATCAGGGTAAAAGGAACTGTTGTGGGACTGTTTCCACTGAGAGTGTGGTTCCCGTTGGGACTGATATAGAACTGATAAAAAGTTGCCCCACTCCCTAAGTTACCTGGCTGAGGACTGAGAGCAGCCATCCCCTTCCTAAACTGGCCGAGGACTGAGAGCGGCCGTCCCTGTAAATAGTTGCGCTTCCTAAAGCGCCCCCTACTGGTTTTATAGAAAAACTGCACGCCTACCTCAAGGGAAGTTGATGCACCTTTAAGCAAAAGTGAATACCTGGTTGCCAGTTGCACAGCGGCCAGAGTTCAAGAATGTGTTTTGAAAATGTTTTTCTTGCAAATGTTTTATGTAGAAAGAGTTTTATATGCTGCTAGGTGATAATGCAAATGTTTTATATGATGTTTTATATGACTAAAGAGTTCCGGTAGTATTAACAATGACAAAGAAAAGTGTTTCCCATAAAGGGAATTGCACAATGTCGTCCGTTTCCTCATGTAAAAATGTTTTGAAAAAGTATTGTATGCTGTAGGACGTGCTGTGGTTTACCGGGGGGGAATGTAGCGCCCCGAGGGTTCGGCCGCTACAGGGGTATTGCACCTCTGCCAGAGGTGTGATATTCCACTCCCGGGTAAGGATGGAGTATGGACCAGGGCCCAGTTAGCTGCATGCAACGCACACACCCCATTTCCGGGGGACAGCTCAACGGTGCTCCCATTTATACAGTAATGCAGGCACGACAGACCATGTCCCTGGCTGGAGTGGGGAGGGGGGAGGAATACCCAGTGATGTAGTTGCAGATAGGGGTTGGGTTCTGAGCATAGGTAGGAGCTCATTGGTTGCTGGTCACCTGAGCTCACGCACAAGGGGAAGGTATATAAGGTGGGCACCATCTTAGTTCTGGGTCAGTTCAGTCAGAGAAGAAGCAGAGTCTCCACAGGGAGCTGTGACAGGGAGCTGTGGCTCAGCCTCGGCCCAGCTCCACGAGGCAGGCCTAGGGTGAAGGCCGGAGCCAGGAGAAAGGAACAGAAACAGAAAGGAACAGAAACAGAAAGGAACAGAAACAGAAAGGAACAGCAAAGAAAGAGAAGTACCCAAAGTGTAGAAGGGCTCAGAAACAAGAAGGCAGAAGGGACCCTAAGAGCCCATGAAAATACCGGGTGAAGGGTCAGTCAGATTAAGGGTACCGGATCCCAAGTTGGTGGAGGAGAAACTACCCTCAGCCAAAGACCGGAGGTCGTGATCATTTATTGGTGCGATACCTCACCAAACCTGCTAGGAAGGCACCATATAGGACAGCGAGGAACGGGGCCCACGTTTACCCGCGCAGATCCGCGGCAGCCGGACAGAAGTTGGTCACTGGTGGGACAGGCCAGAGAAAGGATAGAAGGGGGTCCTGTGCCATATTGCTGAACTGCCTGGGGGTTGACCGAGCCCCTCACCTGGTGGACGCAGCACGGCTCGGGCAGTCATTGCTGACAGAAGTGACTGGGAATATACGAACTGTGAGTAAAAGACCCTGGACTGCAACACGTTGTCTTTGTGCTTTTTGCCTCGCCAGCACTAACGGTACTGGGACTCCCTGCACCATCACCCCCACCATCCACTACACTGCCCTGGGGCTGTACTCTTCCCATGGGGAATTACACTACCTCAGCTGCATACACCATCAGCCTCAGCGGTCTGCCTTGCAGCGGCGGTTCATAATAGCCACAATCCACGGGTGGCGTAGTCGGACATTACTTGAACCACATAAAAGGCTGCCATTGGTCTGACCACCCTGAGCCATGGGACCGGGTTGCCACTACTACCCCCATCGTCTCCCTATTGCCCGGCTCCGAGTGCCCCATGGCCCAGGGGGCGAGTCACTATCATTCACTAAATTATTTGGGTACCACACTAGCTTTCCAATCTCACTCCATCTTTGAAGCATCCTGTAAGAATTCTCTTAAAGGCTCTCTTACCTCCATTACAGTTGTATGCTGGAGAAAGTAGTTAAAAGAGGTAGGCTAGAGTGAAGGACCAGATGGTGTGCTGCGGCAGTGGCAAGACAGGTGAGCTACAAGGTGAGTATTCTTTTTTCTTTTAGCATCCTAAGTTTATTATGCTCTTGTGTCCAGAGACACCCCCAAAGCATAATAAGAAACATTCAAGTTGCATCAAAAACTCCAATGCAATTTGAATTTCCAAGTCAAATTGGAGCAATTTGGTTAATTTCTCTTAACCAATCAAGAAATATTCATGCTACATGGTTGTGGACCAAACATTTAGTATCAATAACATAAAAGGAAGCTCAAATGATCCATAGCAAAATCTGTTACCCCTCCCCTCCCACTTTCCATGTGATATTCAGTGTTTTGGTATCTTTTTAAACTAATTTCCCACAGTTGGGTGTGTTTCTTTTCATTGGAAGTTTACAAAAATGTGGACTATTTGAAGACGGAAAGGAAGAAGGAAATGTAAGTGACTTGAAAAGACTAAACCTGAATTTTCTGGTAAGTCCCCTTTCATTTACTGTTAATGATGATTTTGCTGGGTAGGGCAAATGATAAAAGCACTGCTAGGGAAAGACAGGACACTTTGCTCAATTTAAGAGTCTGGAAGAAGATACCTGTCATTGTTACCTGTCCTTGCATAGGTAAGCATTGCTATTACTACTTATCACTAGAACACGACATTGTCAATTGCAACCGTTATTAATATCCAACAGTATATACATGCTATATAAATATATAACAATATAATATATATATACAGTACAGACCAAAAGTTTGGACACAACTTCTCATTTAAAGATTTTTCTGTATTTTCATGACTATGAAAATTGTACATTCACACTAAAGGCATCAAAACTATGAATTAACACATGTGGAATTATATACTTAACAAAAAAGTGTGAAACAACTGAAAATATGTCTTATATTCTAGGTTCTTCAAAGTAGCCACCTTTTGCTTTGATGACTGCTTTGCACACTCTTGGCATTCTCTTGATGAGCTTCAAGAGGTAGTCACCGGAAATGTTTTTCACTTCACAGGTGTGCCCTGTCAGGTTTAATAGGTGGGATTTCTTGCCTTTTAAATGGGGTTGGGACCATCAGTTGTGTTGTGCAGAAGTCAGGTGAATACACAGCTGATAGTCCTACTGAATAGACTGTTAGAATTTGTATTATGGCAAGAAAAAAGCAGCTAAGTAAAGAAAAACGAGTGGCCATCATTACTTTAAGAAATGAAGGTGTCAGTCCGAAAAATTGGGAAAACTTTGAAAGTGTCCCCAAGTGCAGTTGCAAAAGCCATCAAGCACTACAAAAAACCTGGCTAACATGAGGACCACCCCAGAAAAGTAAGACCAAGAGTCACCTCTGCTTCTGAGAATAAGTTTATCCGAGTCACCAGCCTCAAAAATCGCAGGTTAACAGTAGCTCAGATTAGAGACCAGGTCAATGCCACACAGAGTTCTAGCAGCAGACACATCTCTTCAACAACTGTTAAGAGGAGACTTTGTGCAGCAGGCCTTCATGGTAAAATAGCTGCTAGAAAACCACTGATAAGGACAGGCAACAACCAGAAGAGACTTGTTTGGGCTAAAGAATACAAGGAATGGACGTTAGACCAGTGGAAATCTGTGCTTTGGTCTGATGAGTCCAAATTTGAGATCTTTGGTTCCAACCACCGTGTCTGCTGCTAGAACTCTGTGTGGCATTGACCTGGTCTCTAATCTGAGCTGCTGTTAACCTGCGATTTCTGAGGCTGGTGACTCGGATAAACTTATCCTCAGAAGCAGAGGTGACTCTTGGTCTTCCTTTCCTGGGGCGGTCCTCGTGTGAGCCAGTTTTTTTGTAGCGCTTGATGGTTTTTGCAACTGCACTTGGGGACACTTTCAAAGTTTGCCCAATTTTTCGGACTGACTGACCTTCATTTCTTAAAGTAATGATGGCCACTCATTTTTCTTTACTTAGCTGCTTTTTTCTTGCCATAATACAAATTCTAACAGTCTATTCAGTAGGACTATCAGCTGTGTATCCACCTGACTTCTGCACAACACAACTGATGGTCCCAACCCCATTTATAAGGCAAGAAATCCCACTTATTAAACCTGACAGGGCACACCTGTGAAGTGAAAACCATTTCCAGTGACTACCTCTTGAAGCTCATCAAGAGAATGCCAAGAGTGTGCAAAGCAGTCATCAAAGCAAAAGGTGGCTACTTTGAAGAACCTAGAATATAAGACATATTTTCAGTTGTTTCACACTTTTTTGTTAAGTATATAATTCCACATGTGTTAATTCATAGTTTTGATGCCTTCAGTGTGAATGTACAATTTTCATAGTCATGAAAATACAGAAAAATCTTTAAATGAGAAGGTATGTCCAAACTTTTGGTCTGTAATATATATATATATATACATATATAGATTGTTTTTAGAATGGAGAAAAATAAAAGTCATGGACACAAAACGTTTTTTCCATTCTAAAAAAGGATATGTAATAGAACCCAGACGGACCCCATAATAATCAATGTGACCCCTCTTTTTCCCTGTTCTACTACACTCCGATTAGTTTTATTAAACTTTGATGAACGGAGATATCTTGATCATTTTTTTTAATTGTGTGACATCTTAGTTCTGTGATTCATTACTCTCCAGGTCTCCTATGTTTTATCTGATGAGGATGAGGAGTTGTTATGTTCTCCCCGTGTTTGCGTGGGTTTCCTCCGGATTCTCCGGTTTTCTCCTACACTCCAAAGACATACTGATAGGGAATTTAGATTGTGAACTCCAATGGGGACAGTGCTGATATTGTCCCTGAAGCGCTGTGGAATTATTGGCGCTATATAAGTGAGTAAAATAAATAAATAAATGTGCCTTCAATTAGTTTAAGTACATTCAGAATGCATTTTCCTAAATATCTCTATAAGTTATACAATACCCGGTAGCTGGCCGTAACTTACATTTTCTGGTCTGGGCAATTTCCCTAGGGAGTATGAGTGATGTTATTGCAATGAAAATTAGCTTGCCTAAATTTGTACGCCTTGAATATTCTAATGAGTTATTTCTTATGTAAGTGAGAACTGGTTTTGATTGATATTACATGAACTAAGTAATACAATCAAGAAGTATTGATGTTTTCATATTATCCCTACGCTTGATCCTCCTGTCATCCCTGGGGATTTCCCATCCGGTCCACAGCACTCCTGAGATCCCTTTACAAATATATGTGCAAAGACAACAATAAAAATAGGTATCAAAACATCTGATGCGTTTCAGAATGAAATTCCTTAATCATAGCTATGATTAAGACATTTTATTCCGAAACGCGTCAGATGTTTTGATACCTATTTTTATTGTTGTCTTTGCACATATATTTGGAATAAAGCATTTATCCAGGACGACGGAGTGCCGACCTTTCTTCAGTTTGGATTTACCTTTATGTCCGCTCAGGCTGCCGAGCACCTGGGAGGATATGATTGCAGGTGTGGTGAACGGACAGCTCTTTTTGTGATTTCAAAACAGATTCTGGCTGCATAAATGATATCTATGATATTAGGGCACGTACACACGTTAACTATTTGCTGCAGACATTTCTGCATCAAGGACGTGTCTCTTGGCAAGAAAAATGTGAGTTTTTGGCCATTTTTTTGTCCGTTTTTGGGACACTTTTCATGCATTTTTTCCCATTCATTTGAATTGGTGAAAACACGCTGCAAAAACGCTGAAAGAATTAACCTGTTGCAGATATGAAACTGATTTCAATGAATAATGAAAAAATAAACAACGTTTGCATTAGATTTCAGAAATCCCATTTATTTTGCTGGGGAAGTAAAATGCTGCAGTTTTTGCGGCAAAAACGAGACTTGTGAACTTACCCTTTTTTTTAGAAAGGTTTTTGTCCATTTAACAGTATTTGCTTTTGTTTCTTTAGATACAGTGATCTATAATGAAGCCTACAGTCAATTCGGGTAAGTTTCGTTTACCGTTTGCCGATGAAATATTTGGAATGTAGAAAGGAAAACTGCAAATCACTGTATAGTTTACAATAACATTTTAGAAAACATACAAAAAAAAAACAACAACAGTTAAGTAAAAAATGATAAGAAAAAAATTGACGTGATTCACTGTTTACTGGAATATTCTAGGTGAAGCTATCAAATGAAAGAATGCGTATGTCTTCCACACTAGGTAATTATACAGGTGTAATTTTAGGACACAAAAGCAGGAAGTTTGAAGAAGACATGCAATGATCTAAACAGACAAAAAATGCCATGAATGTAGAAGCCAAGCCCTTGTAAGAAATGACAACTAACCCTCATTGCTCTAAAGGTCAGACACCATCACAGACAGAGGCCGATTGAATGATACTTCCTATTTGGGCTCATAACTAGGGATGAGCGGTAGTGATGGGCGAGCATTAAAATGCTCAGGTGCTCGTTGCTCGGGTCGAGCACATTGGAATACTCAGGTACTCGACCCAAGCAACGAGCCCAATCTAATTCTATGGGAAACTCGAGCATTTTTCAGGCGGCTCCCCCCGGCGGTCTGCAGAGGGCCTAAAAATTGCCCAAATCGATGGGAACAGTGCTTAAATGGCATGGGAACAGCATGGGGAAGACCCCTGGAAGCATTTCTGACTCCCAGACCACTGCTGTCAACAATGTTGTCAGAGGTATTACACCACTTTTATGGATTCACAATAAAACATACAAAAACGAAACCAAAATGGATTTTCCTGGAAAATATATTAAGGAACATCCTTTCCAGGGTAATGACTTGTATATAAGGCTAAATAAATAACCAAAAACAAAAATGCTCCTCCACACCTTGGGCTATGTTCACACGTAGCGTTTTTGCACTTTTGCATTGCTTTTAACCGTGACAAATGCATTCACCAGGAAATGTCATTTTAACATTTTACAACCTTATCTGGCCATGTGGTGTATGAGATATCATCAAACACATCGTGTTTCATTTATGAAGGAGGGACTCTGAAAGTCACAAAGCCTATTTTTATAGGGCCATCAGGCGGCCTTTACTATTCTTAAAGGGCTAGCAGTCGGCCCTCGCTATTCTTAGAGAGCCATCAGCTGGCTATGCTTTGTTGTTCCCATTACTAAAGAATGGATCTCCTATACTGTTATTGCGTATGCAGTGAGTGGCAGGTCTGCCCAAAATTTGGACGCACCCCAATACCCCTTTGAAAATTTGGACGCACCCCAATACCCCTTTGAAGAGACTTAGAGGAGGGCCTCCTGAAAACAATGTTCTCGTTATTAGGAAATGGGTCTCCCATACTGTTTCCTATGCAGTGAATGCAAGGGCTGCCAAAAATTTGGACCTACTCTAATGCCCCTTGGCAGAGACGTAGAGGAGGGCCTCCTGAAAACAATGTTCCCATTATTAGGAAGTGGGTCTCCCATAGTGTTGGGCTATGCAGTGATTGCAAGGGTTGCCAAAAATTTGGAGGCACTCCAATGCCCCTTGGAAGAGACGTGGAGGTCAGAGGGCCTCCTTAAAACAATGTTCACATTATTAGGAAGTGAGTCTCCCATAGTGTTGGCCTATGCAGTGAATGCAAGGGTTGCCAAACATTGGGAGGCACTCCAATGCACCTTGGAAAAGACGTGGAGGAGAGCCTCATAAAAAAATGTTCCCATTAGAAAGGAACGGGTCTCCTATAGTTGTAATGTCCATGCACTAAGTGTATGTGCTGACAAACATTTACCCCTGGGGGGGTATACATGAACATACTGTATAATTTATTTTTTTTTACGGGCATCATAAACACCCTTTAAAAAAATTATGTGGGTGTTGCATCACGGACCACGGTCACCCTGGTGATATAGTGGTGGAGGATGAGGATGAGGAGAAGGAGGAGGACAAGAGCAAATAGCCAAAATCAGGAAGCGTATACCCATGTGTGATTGTGAAAAGGTGCATGGGAAAACACCTCCCAAAAAAAGACACTGTATTTGAGTTTATGTTACGCTGCTATCATTCGGTGGTGTTGAGAAGTCTGGCCCAATCCAGCCCTTGTTCATTTTTAGAAGAGTCAGCCTGTCAGCATTTTCAGTTGACAGGCGGATGCGCTTATCAGTTATAATTCCACCAGCGGCACTAAAAACCCGCTCTGATAAAACGATAGCGGCAGGGCGGGTCAGGACCTCCAAGGCGTAGAGAGCCAGTTCATTCCACGTGTCTAGCTTGGATACCCAATGATTATAAGGCACAGAGGAATCACGGAGGACGTTGGTACGGTCGGCAAGGTACTCCCTCAGCATCTTCCCAAACTTTGCACTCCTTGGGAGAGTACCCCGCGCCTCAGAGTCTGTATGATAGGAGGGGCTGAGAAAGCTCTCCCAGAACTTTGACAGTGTTCCCCTGCCTCTGCTGGATCGGAGTTGTGTCTCTCTCGCCTGTACTCCTTGGTTGTCCAACAAACTTTGACCTCTGCCGCCAGCATTTTCAGATGGGAATTCTTTTTAATAGTTCCACAACAAGGGCCTTCTGGTACTGCCCCATTTTTGTAGACCTGTCCGCCTCAGGAATACGAGATATAAAGTTCTCCTTGTAGTGTGGGTCTAGAAGTGTCACCAACCAGTAATGACTGTCACCCAAAATTTTGAGAAAGCGAGGGTCACGGGAAGGGCAGCATAACATAAACTCAGCCATGCGTGCCAGACTGCTAACAGGCAAGACTTCCGTGTCCTCACCAAGAGGACAACTGACCATGCTCTCCTCCTCCTCTTCCCTGTCTTCGGGCCACCTACGCTGAACTGACGGTATGACAATTGTGCAGGTAGTACCGTCTATAGCGCATGAAACTAGCTCCTGTTCTTCCTCCTCTTCCTCATTGTCACCCAATCCACGTTGGGATGAGATGAGGTTGGGCTGTGTGTAATCACCCTGTATGGTTCCTTGCTCCGTCTCATTGTGCTCTGCCTGTAATGCATCCTCTTTGATTGTGAACAGAGAGCGTTTCAGAAGACAGAGAAGTGGGATGGTGACGCTAATTTTGGCGTCATCGCCACTCACCATCTTGGTGGAGTCCTCAAAGACTTGGAGGATGGTACAGATATCTGACATCCATGTCCACTCCTGGGGTGTTATGTGTGGAGTCTGAACTGAATACCGACGGCCTTATTGATGCTGGTACTCAACAACTGCCCTCTTCTGCTCACAAATCCTTTCCAACATCTGCAGCGTAGAGTTCCAATGCGTGGGGACATCACACACCAGTCTGTGAGCCGGAAGCTGCAAACGCTGCTGAAACACGGCAAGGGCAGCGGAAGCTGTAGGTGACTTTCTAAAATGGGCAAACAGGCGGCGTACTTTAACAAGCAGATCCGGCAGCTCCAGGTAGGATTTGAGAAACTGCTGAACCACGAGGTTAAGCACATGGGCCAGGCTCACCTCGCCTATTGTGTGAGCTCGCCTTGCCTCAGAGCCACCACCAGGTTCCAGCCATTTTCACACACGACCATGCCTGGCTGTAGGTTCAGCGGTGTGAGCCACAGATCTGCCTGCTCTTTCAGAGCTGTCCACAACTCTTCAGCATTGTGCGGTTTGTCACCTAAGCATATTAGCTTCAGCACAGCCTACCAAGTCAACACCTGCCCTTTCCTGCTCACAAATCCTTCCCAACATCTGCAGTATAGAGTTCCAACGCGTGGGGACATCACACACCAGTCAGTGAGCCGGAAGCTGCAAACGCTGCGAAGCACGGCAAGGGCGGTGGAAGCTGTAGCTGACTTTCTAAAATGGGCACACAGGCGGCGTACTTTGACAAGCAGATTCGGCAGCTCCGGGTACATTTTGAGAAACCGCTGAATGAGGTTAAGCACATGGGCCAGGCATGGTACATGTGTGAGCTCGCCTCGTCTCAGAGCCGCCACCAGGTTCCGGCCATTGTCACACACGACCATGCCTGGCTGTAGGTTCAGCAGTGTCAGCCACAGATCTGCCTGCTCTTTCAGATCTGTCCACAACTCTTCAGCATTGTGCAGTTTGTCACCTAAGCATATTAGCTTCAGCACAGCCTATTGCCGCTTGGCTGAGGCAGTGCTGCAGTGCTTCCAGCTTGTGACTGATGTGGTCATTTCGGAGATGGAGGCTGATGGGGATGAGGTGCAGGAGCTGTAGACTGTGGTGGCAACCCCGATTGACCCCGTGTCCGCAATCCTCGGCATCGGGAGGATATGTTCCATCCCAAGGTCAGACTGGGTCCCGGCTTCCACTATGTTAACCCAGTGTGCCGTCAGTTAAATGTACCGTCCTTGCCCACAAGCACTTATCCACGTGTCCGTGGTTAGGTGGACTTTCCCAGTAACTGCATTGTTCAGGGCATTGCTAATGTTATGGGACACGTGCTTGTGTAATGCGGGGATGGCACACCAGGAGAAATAGTGGCGGCTGGGGACCGAGTACCGAGGGATGACCGCCATCAGGTTGCGGAAAGCTTCCGTCTCCACGAGCCTAAAAGACAACATTTTGAGTGAAAGCAGTCGCGAAATGTGTGAATTTAGTAGTGTGGCCTGTGTGGCATTGGCTGTGTATTTGCGCTTGTGTTCCAAGAACTGGGGTATGGACAACTGAACGCTGCACTGGGACAAGGACGTGCTTGCTTATGGTGCTAGTTGAGAGTGTGCAATGACAGGTGCAGGGCGGAAGGCATCTTTGCATGCACTATGGACAGGGGATTGGCTTGCACGCACAACAGTGGAAGAAGCAGTGGTGTCACTCGCAGACACTGCTCCTGGACCCTGGGGTTCAGCCCACAAAGTCAGGTGCTTTGCTGCCATGTGCCTGATCATGCTAGTGGTGGTCAGACTAGCAATTTTGCTACCCCTGCTGATACTGGCCTGGCAGGTGGTGCAAATGGCCTTTTTGGGGTTATCAGCAGTATCTTTAAAATACAACCAGACTCGGGAAGACCTAAGAGTTGTACTG
Organism: Phyllobates terribilis; assembly: GCF_046119375.1. Taxonomy (NCBI): domain Eukaryota; kingdom Metazoa; phylum Chordata; class Amphibia; order Anura; family Dendrobatidae; genus Phyllobates; species Phyllobates terribilis. The sequence continues at coordinate 112,229,965 of NW_027362773.1, forward strand.
GCAACTTCCGTTGTGTTGGTGTTATGGGGAACTTCTTCTTCCTGCCTGTTGGGGTGCTCTGCCTCCCTCCCCCTGTGTTCTGCTCTGCTGTCGTCGCTCTGCATGTCCTCCTGCCAGGTTGGGTCAGTTACTATATCATCCTCCACCTTGTCTTCCACTTCGAGGTCCTCCTCCTGACTTTCTGGCAATTGTGTCTCATCATCGTCCACCTCTTGTGACACTTTCCCACCGTCGCCTTCGTGACTGTGGCTGATGAAATATTTGGGCATTGCTACATGCGATCTCCTCTTGTCCCGCTTCAAGAGGACCAGGCAAGAGGCCCGAATATATAAATGGAAAAGTGAACAGCTCTTCGGAGTGTCCAAGTGTGGGATCAGTTGTCTCTGGGCACTCGGCATGGTAGGAGTAAGGAGGATCAGGGTGAAGAATATGCAGTCCAGACTCACGGCTACTGAGACTTGACCGTGTGGAAGACAGGGTGGTGGTGGTGGCTAAGTGCCTCGACCTCTGCATGCACCATCACCATCATGTCCAGTTCCCCGTCCCTTGCCACGTGCCTTACCCATTTTAAATGGAGGACAATATTTTCCACGTTCACGAGAAATGGCTGATTTTGGAGCGAACCTATATGTGATCCGTGTGACGGACAAACCACAGTTTTAAATAGCTGGCCTGTAGGTAACCATTTTTAACAGCGCCGACCTCATGTCAATAAGTTCACCAACACACTACAACAAAATTTCAATGGAGGCCAGAAATGGCAATATTTTCAGCGCAATTATATGTGATCCATGTGATGGACAAACCGCAGTTTTTAAATAGCTGGCCTGTAGATAACTATTTTTAACAGCAAACTGGTGTCAATAACTTCGCTGACACACTGAAACAAAATTTTAATGGAGACCAGAAATGACAATATTTTCAGCACAATTATATGTGATCCGTGTGACGGACAAACCACAGTTTTAAATAGCTGGCCTGTAGGTAACTATTTTTAACAGCGCCAACCTCATGTCAATAAGTTCACTGACACACTGCAACAAAATTTAAATGGAGGCCAGAAATGTCAATATTTTCAGCGCAATTATATGTGATCCATGTGACGGACAAACCACAGTTTTAAATAGCTGGATTGTTAGCGCTGTAATATAGAAAGGACCTGGCTGTATTCTGCAGTGCCAACAAGCAAATGGCGCAGAAAAACAGTGTTCTCTGGATTGCTTTTTAAGCAAATAATCAGGATTAAGATTAAAAAAAATGTTCCTGGTTCCTGATATCTGGGGCTATTTCTACAAATATCTGTAAAAGCACCAGCAGACAGAACTGGAATGGACCCTGTTGCTATGTGCACTGCAGTCTGCTATATACCCTGTCTGTCTAGCACTGATATCTCTGCAGATGGATTAGTCCTCAGAAGGGCTGTTTGTTGAGATGGATATGTGTCTCTAATATAGTTTGGTACACCTACACTAACTAGAAACAAGCAAATCTCTCCGTAGCTCAGCAGCACCTCTCCCTACACTGTCTGATTCTGGAGTGACTGTGACGAGCATGGCGGCGCCAGGTCTGATTAAACCTGATGGCGCTGTGCGACATCCAATCACTGTAATGCCCACAACCAACATGGCTGCGGCATTACAGTGTGTGACAGACAATCCCTGCATATTGATTGGTGCTCTAAAGAGCGCCAAACATGCAGGGAGGGGACCCTAGCTTCCACCGAGCAAACCCCGGAAATACTCGGCGAGCGCCGAGCATCTCGAGCATTGGAATGCTTGGTGAGCACCAAGCAGTAGCGAGCAGCTCATCACTAATGAGCGGTCTCATGGAAGTCCAGGTTCTGGTACCTAACCCAAACTTTGTTCAAAAGTTTGATTTGGGTACCGGAACTGTACCTGAACTTGAACCAGAACCCGAACCCCATTGAAAAGAATGGAGACCCAAACTTTTGATCTCTCTCTCTCCTCTCGGACTTGCCCCAGAACTCCGAACATTGCAACAGATTTCTGGGAGAAGTCCATGTTCTGATTTTAGCACCGGACACCAACTGTCCGGTACGAGTCACGAACTTTTAGGTTCGGGTTTGCTCGTCTCTACTTATGCCTTATGCATGAACTTTGTTTGGCAATGCATGGAGGTTATGGAGGTTATAGGACTTCTTTAGAGAAAAATACCTCCATGAAGTCAGAGTCATACAACGTGTTTTCTATGGCAGCCTTATAACAACTCACTAGAAATTGCTTCTCAGCAGTTTTTAAGTTGTGTTTCCATTTGATCCAAAAAGGAAACCTTGGTCCTTCTCCCTTCCTGAGCTCTTACTTGTCCCCTGTACTGAAGGCTGTGCACTTTTTTGCCACTCATTTTTTCTGCCACGATATGTAGAAATGGTGCAGAAATGTCATACCCTTAGGGTGAGTGCACACATTAAGTATTTGATGCAGAAATTTCTGCATCTCTTGGCAGGAAAAACGCCGAGGCAAAAAGGCGCGTTTTTGATGCAGATTTTTCCCTACACATTAGTATGGGTGAAATCTGCAGCAAAATCACTGATAGAGTTGACATGCTGCAGATTTAAATCTGCACCAAATCTTTAAGTCACAAATGAGCAACACTTTGCTGGCATTAGGATTCCCTTCAGGTTTTGTGACAAATCTGCACAGAAAAACACAACAAAAATGCAATGTGTGCACACAGCTTTAAGTAGTTATGGTGGTGCTATGTGATGATGAATGAGAAGGTCGTGATGACTGTGTAATGTACCCTTACCTATGTGCAGGACTGCGGCACTGAAACTGTCACGGGCATGTCAGATGTGACAGACAGTCGGTTGCAGGAGATCTCTATGTTTGGCATTACAGACACCTTCTTAGTAGCTGTCTTTCTAAGACCCAGCAGTTACCTTCCTCTGACTAATTAACACCCTGTCCTTGGTGTATAAATACCTGCTGTTTGCTGGAGGAAGGTGCCGGCGATACTCACATTACCCTTTGTGAAGGCTTGAGCAAGAGCAGTACTTCTTCCTCTCTGGAGCTTTGAGGACAGATGTTCATCTCTCTGAAGTCGACTACAAGCTAAGCTATCTTCCCTTGTTTGTTCCCCCTTGTGGTCTTTAGTGGTCAGTGGGGATCGACTATCGCTCATCCCCCTCTCTTCCCTAGCCTGAGCTTAACTCCAAGGAAAGACAGGGCAAGGTCTGTGTGTGGCGGTTTGTGAAGAGCCAATACAGGGACGTTAGTAGAGACAGGGTGACACTAGACCAGACTAGGAGGTCTCCACTCTATCCTTTCCCTAGAGTCTGGGTTCCCTTTCCCTCTTCCCTTTGTGTTGCACTAAGTCTTTCCCACACCTTGCGTGACAGAACCACTCCTGTTCGGAAACTGAAGCAGATTATGATGAATGGACAGTTGTGCTGCATGGGGTGCAGTAGTGCTCTGTCCACCATGTAAAAAAAGTATTTTACAAGTATGTAGAGGTAATACCTTTACTGGAAGATTCTTCAGACACAAACCGGCTCTGGACCAGGGCATTTTGTCAGATGAATATACAGAACAGGAGGATTGCATGGGTTAAATAGGGATACGTCTGTTGACAAAGACGCACACAAATAACCTTGACAAAGACGCACACATATATTAAATTGGTCAAAATGTTAATGCTCCTGTTTCTGTAAAAGCAAGGAATTTGATGTGGATATTGCCGCTATTCCTCCTGGATTACGTTGGAAATATGGGGTCACCAGGTTTTTCTCATATAAAGTAGGGCCAGCATTCTGGTATGCTGTATATACAGGTGCATCTCACTAAATTAGAATATCATCAAAAAGTTCATTTATTTCATTTGTTCAATACAAAAAGTGAAACTTATATATTATATAGAGTCATTACAAACAGAGTGATGTATTCCAAGTGTTTATTTCTGTTAATGTTGATGATTATGGCTTACAGCCAATGAAAACACAAAAGTCATTATCTCAGTAAATTCAAATAATTAACAAAAACACCTGCAAACATAGGCGGATTATAATAAGGGCAATCTGGGCTACTGCCCGGGGCTCCGGGGAGGCCCATGGCCAGATTGTCCTCACTATAATGTTTTGTGCGCCGCCATTGGTGGCACAAGTGGTGTCGCTGTAAATCCGGGGACTTCTTTGCCTGAGCCCCGGACCTCCTGTAACTACCGCACTGCGGAGCAGAGGAGAGCTGCGCCGGTCCCCAACCAACTGAGGGGCCTGCCGTCTCAGCAGTCGCCGGCCGGCACTGTACTTCTGCGTGCTGCTGTGCCCGTCTCATGCTGCACATAACACATCTGCATCTCTGGCTGCTATGGGCGTAAAAGGGGACAAACTTATGGTGTGGCACCCATGCTCCCCTGACCTCAACCCCATTGAGAACCTCTGGAGCATCATCAAAAGGAGTGTCTATGATGGCGGGAGGCAGTTCACATCTAAGCAACAGCTCTGGGAGGGTATTCTGTCCTCATGCAAAACAATTGAAGCAGAAACCATCCAAAACCTGACAAATTCAATGGACGAGAGAGTTCAGAAGCTCCTTTCGAACAAGCGGTCCTATGTGCAAATGTAACATCACCTAGAGTAAAGTTTTGAGTTGAAAACTGTTTGATTTCAGTTTGTAATAACCTGCTAATGCTTATAATTTCAAAAATGAAAATTTTTTTGTTCTTTATTAAAATGAAAAGGTTGAAAACTCTGCTGTGCATAATAATTTGGAACATGCATTTTGAGTGCAGTTTGAGATTTTTATTTTTAAAAAAATATACTGTTATCATAGGCAGTTTGTACAAAAACCTTTCAATTGTACTCTAATAGTTATTTGACTGGAAAATTACAATGACTGCAGTTCATATAGGTAATTTGGGAAAATCTGAGAAAATATTATTTGCATAATAATTTGGAACACAGTGTATAGCCACCTTTCTTTATGATGACACTCAACAGCCTTCCATCCATAGATTCTGTCAGTTGCTTGATCTGTTTTCGATCAAAATTGCGTGCAGCAGCCACCACAGCCTCCCAGACACTGTTCCGGGAGGTGTACTGTTTTCCCTCCCTGTAGATCTCACATTTTATGATGGACCACAGGTTCTCTATGGGGTTCAGATCAGGTGAACAGGGGGGGCATGTCATTATTTTTTCTTCTTTTAGACCTTTACTGGCCAGCCACGTCGTTGAGTAGTTGGATGCATGTGATGGAGCATTGTCCTGCATGAAAATCATGTTTTTCTTGAACAATACCGACTTCTTCCTGTACCACTGCTTGAAGAAGTTGTCTTCCAGAAACTGGCAGTAGGTCTGGGAGTTGAGCTTCACTCCATCCTCAACCCGAAAAGGTCCCACAAGTTCATCTTTGATGATACCAGCCCATACCAGTACCCCACCTCCACCTTTCTGGCGTCTGAGTTGGAGTGGAGCTCTCTGCCCTTTACTGATCCAGCCTCTGGCCCATCCATCTGGCCCATCAAGAGTCACTCTCATTTCATCAGTCCATAAAACCTTTGAAAGATCAGTCTTAAGATATTTCTTGGCCCATTCTTGACATTTTATCTTATGTTTCTTGTTCAAAAGTGGTCGTTTTTCAGCCTTCCTTACCGTGGCCATGTCCCTGAGTATTGCACACATTGTGCTTTTTGATACTCCAGTAATGTTGCAGCTCTGAAATATGGCAAAAATTGGTGGCGAATGGCATCTTGGCAGCTTCACGCTTGATTTTCCTCAATTCATGGGCAGTTATTTTGCGCCTTTTTTGGCCAGCACGCTTCTTGCGACCCTGTTGGCTATTTGCCATGAAAAGCTTGATCACACTTCAAAAGTTTGGAAATTTCAAGACTGCTGCATCCCTCTGCAAGACATCTCACAATTTTTGACTTTTCAGAGCCCGTCAAATGTCTCTTCTGACCCATTTTGCCAAAGGAAAGGAAGTTGCCTAATAATTAAGCACACCTTATATAGGATGTTGATGTCATTAGTCAACACCCCTCCTCATTACAGAGATGCACATCACCAGATTTACTTAATTGGTAGTTGGCTCTCAAGCCTATGCAGCTTGGAGTAGGACAACATGTATAAAAAGTATCATGTGATCAAAATACTCATTTGCCTAATAATTCGGCACATAGTGTATAGGGAGCTGCGTGCGGCCTCATAGTGTTAATAGGGAGCTGCGTGCGGCCTCACACTGTATATAGGGAGCTGCGTGTGGCCTCACAGTGTATATAGGGAGCTGCATGCGGCCTCACAGTGTATATAGGGAGCTGCGTGAGGCCTCACAGTGTATATAGGGAGCTGCGTGCGGCCTCACACTGTATATAGGGAGCTGGGTGCAGCCTCACAATGTATATAGGGAGCTGCGTGCGGCCTCACACTGTATCTAAGGAGCTGCATGCGGCCTCACAGTGTATCTAAGGAGCTGCGTGCGGCCTCACAGTGTATATAGGGAGCTGCGTGCGGCCTCACACTGTATATAAGGAGCTACGTGTGGCCTCACACTGTATATAGGGAGCTGCGTGCGGCCTCACACTGTATATAGGGAGCTGCGTGCGGCCTCACACTGTATATAGGGAGCTGCGTGCAGTTTCACACTGTATATAGGGAGATGCGTGCGGCCTCATAGTGTTTATAGGGAGCTACGTGCGGCCTCACACTGTATATAGGGAGCTGCGAGCGGCCTCACACTGTATATAGGGAGCTGCATGCGGCCTCACAGTGTATATAGGGAGCTGCGTGCGGCCTCACAGTGTATATAGGGAGCTGCGTGAGGCCTCACAGTGTATATAGGGAGCTGCGTGCGGCCTCACACTGTATCTAAGGAGCTGCGTACGGCCTCACAGTGTATATAGGGAGCTGCGTGCGGCCTCACACTGTATCTAAGGAGCTGGGTGCAGCCTCACAATGTATATAGGGAGCTGGGTGCGGCCTCACACTGTATATAGGGAGCTGCGTGCAGCCTCACAGTGTATATAGGGAGCTGCGTGCAGCCTCACAGTGTATATAGGGAGCTGCTTGCCGCTTCACACTGTATCTAAGGAGCAGCTTGCGGCCTCACAGTGTATATAGGGAGCTGCGTGTGGCCTCACACTGTATCTAAGGAGCTGCGTGCGGCCTCACAGTGTATATAGGGAGCTGCGAACGCCCTCAAACTGTATATAGGGAGCTGCGTGTAGACTCACACTGTATATAAGGAGCTGCGTGCGGCCTCACAGTGTATATAGGGAGCTGTGTGAGGCCTCACAGTGTATATAGGGAGCTGCGTGCGGCCTCACACTGTATCTAAGGAGCTGCGTGCGGCCTCACAGTGTATATAGGGAGCTGCGTGCGGCCTCACACTGTATCTAAGGAGCTGGGTGCAGCCTCACAATGTATATAGGGAGCTGGGTGCGGCCTCACACTGTATATAGGGAGCTGCGTGCAGCCTCACAGTGCATATAGGGAGCTGCGTGCGGCCTCACAGTGTATATAGGGAGCTGCGTGCGGCCTCACAGTGTACATAGGGAGCTGCGTGCGGCCTCACAGTGTATATAGGGAGCTGCGTGTGGCCTCACATTGTATCTAAGGAGCTGCGTGCGGCCTCACAGTGTATATAGGGAGCTGCGAACGCCCTCACACTGTATATAGGGAGCTGCCTGCGGCCTCACACTGTATATAGGGAGCTGCGTGCAGCCTCACACTGTATATAAGGAGCTGCGTGCGGCCTCACACTGCATATAGGGAGCTGCGTGCGGCCTCACACTGTATATAGGGAGCTGCGAACGCCCTCACACTGTATATAGGGAGCTGCCTGCGGCCTCACACTGTATATAGGGAGCTGCGTGCAGCCTCACACTGTATATAAGGAGCTGCGTGCGGCCTCACACTGCATATAGGGAGCTGCGTACGGCCTCACACTGTATATAGGGAGTTGCGTGCGGACTCACACTGTATATAGGGAGCTGCGTACGGCCTCACACTGTATCTAAGGAGCTGCGTGTGGCCTCACAGTGTATATAGGGAGCTGCGAACGCCCTCACACTGTATATAGAGAGCTGCGTGCGGCCTCACACTGTATATAGGGAGCTGCGTGCGGCCTCACAGTGTATATCGGGAGCTGCGTGCGGCCTCACATTGTATATAGGGAGCTGCGTGCGGTCTCACACTGTATACAGGGAGCTGCGTGCAGCCTCATAGTGTTTATAGGGAGCTGCGTGCGGCCTCCCACTGTATATAGGGAGTTGCGTGCGGCCACACACGGTATACAGGGAGCTGCGTGCGGCCTCACCTTGTATCTAAGGAGCTGCGTGTGGCCTCACAGTGTATATAGGGAGCTGCGAACGCCCTCACACTTTATATAGGGACTTGCGTGCGGCCTCACACTGTATACAGTATAGGGAGCTGCGTGCGGCCTCATTGTATATAGGGAGCTGCGTGCGGCGTCACACTGTATATAGGGAGCTGCGTGCGGGCTCTCACTGTATATAGGGAGCTGCGTGCGGCCTCATAGTGTTTATAAGGAGCTGCGTGTGGCCTCACACTGTATATAGGTAGCTGCGTGCGGCCTCACAGTGTATATAGGGAGCTGCGTGGGGCCTCACAGTGTATATAAGGAGCAGCGTGCGGCCTCACAGTGTATATAGGGAGCTGCGTGCGGCCTCACAGTGTATATAGGGAGCTGGGTGCGGCCTCACACTGTGTATAGGGAGCTGGGTGCGGCCTCACACTGTATATAGGGAGCTGCGTGCGGCCTCATAGTGTATATAGGGAGCTGCGTGCGACCTCACAGTGTATATAGGGAGCTGCGTGCGGCCTCACAGTGTATAGGGAGCTGCGTGCGGCCTCACAGTGTATATAGGGAGCTGCTTGCGGCCTCACACTGTATCTAAGGAGCAGCGTGTGGTCTCACAGTGTATATAGGGAGCTGCGTGTGGCCTCACACTGTATCTAAGGAGCTGCGTGTGGCCTCACAGTGTATATAGGGAGCTGCGAACGCCCTCACACTGTATATAGGGAGCTGCGTGCGGCCTCACACTGTATATAGGGAGCTGCGTGCAGCCTCACACTGTATATAAGGAGCTGCGTGCGGCCTCACACTGCATATAGGGAGCTGCGTACGGCCTCACACTGTATCTAAGGAGCTGCGTGTGGCTTCACAGTGTATGTAGGGAGCTGCGAACGCCCTCACACTGTATATAGGGAGCTGCGTGCAGCCTCATAGTGTATATCGGGAGCTGCGTGCGCCTCACATTTTATATAGGGAGCTGCGTGCGGTCTCACACTGTATACAGGGAGCTGCGTGCAGCCTCATAGTGTTTATAGGGAGCTGGGTGCGGCCTCACACTGTATATAGGGAGCAGCGTGCGGCCCCACAGTGTATATAGGGAGCTGAGTGCGGCCTCACACTGTATATAGAGAGCTGAGAGCGGCCTCACAGTGTATATAGGGAGCGGCGTGCGGCCTCACACTGTATTTAGGGAACTGGGTGTGGCCTCACACTGTATATAGGGAGCTGGGTGCGGCCTCACACTGTATATAGGGAGCTGCGTGCGGCCTCACACTGTATATAGGGAGCTGCGTGCGGCCTCACACTGTATATAGGGAGCTGCGTGCGGCCTCACACTGTATCTAAGGAGCTGCGTGCGGCCTCACAATGTATCTAAGGAGCTGCGTGCGGCCTCACAGTGTATATAGGGAGCTGCGTGCGGCCTCACACTGTTTATAAGGAGCTACGTGCGGTCTCACACTGTATATAGGGAGCTGCGTGCGGCCTCACACTGTATATAGGGAGCTGCGTGCGGCCTCACACTGTATATAGGGAGCTGCCTGCGGCCTCAGTGTATATAGGGAGCTGCGTGCGGCCCCACAGTGTATATAGGGAGCTGCGTGCGGCCTCAAACTGTAGATAAGGAGCTGTGTGCGTGACTCGCCCCCTGGGCTGTGGGGCACTCGGGACCGGCTTCAGGGCAATGCTGGGAGTAGTAGTGGCGACCCGGTCCCATGGCTCATGGTGGTCAGACCAGTGGCAGCCTTTTATATGTTTTAGGTAATGTCCGACTACGCCACCCGTGGATTGCGGTCAGGGAGGCCCGCCGCTGCAAGACAGACCACTGAGGCTGGTGTTGGGGATGCAGCAGGGAATAGTACAACTATGGGAGGAGTGTAGCCTCAGGGCAGTGTAATAGGATGTTGGAGGTGATGGTGCAGGCGCCGCAGTAATCACACAGAGTCCAATAATGCAGTCCAGGGTCTTTTACTGCAGAACCTATCACAGACCCACCAGGTATGAATGGACCTGGGTGTCTGAGGGCATTCGGGTGAGCTCCACTGGCCAGGGTGAGTGGGTAGGCCTACCATCCTCTCTCTGCACTTGCTGACTATCTCCCCCTTTAGTGGTATGATAGCCCACGTCCCTGAGCTTGCCGTGTACTACGCCTGTATGGCTTGCGACTCGGGCCTTAGGTACCTGTAGCTTCTCCGTGCTGTACCGGTCCCTTTGTGTGGCGGAGCCTCCAGGCTTCTTAGGCCAAGGGACCTGAAATCCCTTGCGGGTTGGTTATCTGCTGCAGGACCTGCAACCCTGACAGCCTCGGTCCCCAGTGTCCGGTTATGTAGTCTCTCTCTGCCAGGACTGGCTCTCGTCGCCTCTGTCCCTGGCTTTCTGTTCCTCCTTTGCCTCCTGGACTCCTCAGCTGCGGCTGACCTGTCCCTCTCTTCTGGGAACCCTTTTGTGTTAGAACCTTGCTCTTAGGTTTTTTCCTTTGCTGGTCACATGACCTTGTTGGCCTATTTAATCCTGCTCCGCCCTTCTGGCTTTGCTGGACTTCATTGTATAACTACTTTCTAGCTAGCCTGTGCTCTGTATCTAACTCTGTTAGTTTGCTTGGTCTACGGACCTCAGTGTTCTATATATTTTGTTTGTTTGTCTGTCTGCTACTATTTCTGTTAGGAGGTGTCCCATTTTCCTCCCAGTCCTTAGTACTTGTAGGGATTCCTTCCCCACATCTATAGGTCTCCGTACAGACTAGCTTAGGACTTTAGCAGGTCTGATCGCAGGATCAGGTCCCCTGTTACATCGTAGGGATAAAGCTGAGTTCTATCGTAGGGACAGATCTCCTCTCTTTCCTTAGCTCTGGTAGCAGAACATAACAGTAAGTCCAGCCTGCAAATTCTCTAAGGAAAGATTTTTCTGTTCCATCATGGTGTCGGTTCAGGATTTGGCTCATCGCCTGCAGGGATTCTCTCTGGAGGTGGCCGAGCTCCGTCAGCACGTGAGTAACTGTCCTGGAGCACATTTCTTGGAGCCTAAGGTATGTTTGCCGGATTTATTTTTTGGTGAACACCGAGAATTTTTTTCATTTAAAAATGCTTGCTTATTGTATTTTCGTTTGAGACCCAAGTCCTCTGGGGATGAATCCCAGCGCATAGGGTTCATAATGTCACTTTTGCGCAAAGAGCCTCAGGAGTGGGCCTTTTCTTTGCAACCTAGTGATACATGCTTCAGATCAGTGGATAGTTTTTTTTCTGCTTTGGGACTATTATATGATGATCCTGACCGTGTCGCATCAGCTGAGACTGAGTTGAGACGTTTGAAACAGGGATCAGGTAATGTGGAAAAATATTGTACTCATTTCCGTCGTTGGTCTACTCAAACAGGGTGGAACGATTCTGCTCTGAAAAGTCTATTTCTTGCTGGGCTCAATGAAAGGGTTAAAGACCTGCTAATTGCTTATCCTACACCTGAAGATTTGCAACAGGCTATGCAATTAGCTATACGGGTGGATAGGAGACTGCGTTCAAGGGTTAATGAGAGCAAATCCTCTGCTATGTCAGTTTCTGGTTATGAGAATGTGTGTACTAACAGTGGTGAACCGATGGAGATTGGATCGGTGGCACCTCGCTCTCAAGAAAAAGACCGTCGATTTTCTGAAGGCTTGTGTTTCTATTGCGGAAAATCTGGTCATTTGATTAAAGGCTGTGAGCTTCGTATGAAGAAAGAAAAAAAAATGGTCAGTCATGCCCGTATTGCCTGTTTAAATTCCAAGGGTGTATTTTTAGCTGCTTCCACAATTGCTCAGGAAAAATTAATGGAATTTCGGGTGTTTGTTGATTGTGGGTCTACTCTGAATGTAATTGATGGGGGATTCTTGGAAAGACTCAATTTAAAACCCGAACCTTTATCATCCCCCATTGCTGTGGTTTCTGTGGATGGTTCCCCTTTGAAGAATATTACTCTCAAGGTCTGTGAATTTCCTCTCACTATTAATGGTGTTCACCATGAGAAATTGGATTTGGTAGTTTTGAATAACTTGCCTTCTCCAGTAATATTGGGATTGCCCTGGTTAAAATTTCACAATCCTGTACTGGATTGGTCTACCAGTGAAATTAAATCCTGGAGCCATAAATGTTATGACAAGTGTTGTAACGGGCGTATTGCAGCTATGGATAGGGGGGAATTGCCTGTTCCTATTCAGGATTTTTGGAGAGTTTTTTCTGAGAAGGAATCGCAGGTTTTGCCTCCCCATAGAGACTATGATTGTTCTATTGAATTTGTCCCTGGAGCGACTCTTCCTAAAAGTCGTTTATTTAACCTTACTATTCCTGAGAGGAAAGCTTTGGAGGAATACATACAGACAAGTTTGGCCGCCGGTCACATTAGGCCCTCTAAGTCTCCTGTGGCGGTTGGATTTTTTTTTGTAAAAAAAAAAGGACGGCGGTTTACGTCCTTGTCTGGAATTTCGTGAGATTAACAAAATTACTGTACGCAATCCTTACCCACTGCCATTGATTCCTGATCTGTTTAACCAGTTAATGGGGGCCAAGTGGTTCTCTAAAATTGACCTTAAGGGGGCATACAATCTGTTGCGCATGAAGGAGGGTGACGAATGGAAGACTGCTTTTAACACTCCTGTGGGTCATTTTGAGAATCTGGTTATGCCTTTTGGTCTTACTAATGCTCCTGCATTTTTTCAGAATCTTATTAATGACATCCTTAGACCTTTGATCGGCAAAAATGTGGTTGTGTATTTGGATGACATTTTGATTTATTCGCCGGATCTGGAGTCTCATTGGCGGAGCGTACGTGAGGTATTACAGTTGTTAATGGACAATTCGCTTTTTGCTAAGCTGGAGAAATGTGAGTTCGCTGTACAGAGAATTAGTTTTTTGGGTTACATTATCTCCAGCGAAGGTTTTGAGATGGACCCGGTTAAAGTTCAAGCTGTACAGGAATGGCCTAGGCCTATTGGTTTGAAATCGATACAGAGGTTTTTAGGTTTCGCCAATTATTACAGAAAATTCATAAAAAATTTTTCTAGTATTGTCAAACCTCTGACCGATCTCACCAGGAAAGGTGCTGATGCGGTTCAGTGGTCTTCTGAGGCCATTGAAGCTTTTGTGTATCTCAAGGAGAGGTTCACCTCTGCTCCCATCCTTATGCAGCCTGATGTGACTAAGCCGTTTTTGGTTGAGGTTGATGCTTCCTCTGTGGGGGTTGGCGCAGTATTGTCTCAGGATAACGGGGATGGATTACATCCCTGTGCCTTTTTTTCAAAAAATTTTTCGGAGACTGAACTGAATTACGATATTGGTAATCGGGAATTATTGGCTATTAAACTCGCATTTGAACACTGGCGCCACTTCTTGGAAGGTGCGGAATTTCCCGTACAGGTTCTTACGGATCATAAAAATCTGATTTATCTTGATGCTGCCAAGCGCCTGAATGCCCGTCAGGCTAGGTGGGCACTGTTTTTCTCGCGGTTTAATTTCTCCGTTACTTACATCCCTGGTACTAAGAATGTTAAGGCGGATGCCTTGTCTCGCAGTTTTTCTCCCATAGTCGGTGCTGAGAAAGAGGAGAACATTTTACAAGAAGGTGTTGTGATAGCTGCTTTGGACTCCGTTTTGGAAGATGAGATTCTTAAAGCACAGGAGAATGCCCCATCTAACACTCCTCATGGGAGGTTGTTTGTGCCTGGGACCTTTAGGAGAGATTTGTTTGTTGAGTGTCACGAATCTCGGTTGGCAGGTCATCCCGGAATCTCTGAGACCAAGAGACTGGTGGGTCGCAGTTTTTGGTGGCCTGGATGGCAGAAGGAAGTCATTAAGTGGGTGCGTCAATGTACTATATGTGCTAGATCTAAGTCCTCACATACTCCTGCTGCGGGGTTGCTTTGTCCTTTGGAGGTTCCCAGTGCTCCTTGGACACATTTGGCTATGGACTTTATAACTGACCTTCCCCCCTCTGAGGGTTTTACTATCATCTGGGTGGTCGTGGACCATTTTAGCAAGATGTGTCACTTGGTTCCCTTCATCAAACTGCCCTGCGCTAAAACTCTCGCTAAGGCCTTTGTCAAGGAAATTGTCAGACTTCATGGCGTTCCTACTGACATTGTTTCTGATAGGGGTCCTCAGTTCGTGGCTCGTTTTTGGCGTGCCTTTTGTGACAGGTTGGGAGTTCATTTGTCATTCTCGTCCGGATATCATCCTGAATCTAATGGCCAGACAGAAAGGAAAAACCAGGATGTTGAGCAGTTCTTGCGTTGTTTTGTGGCAGACAATCAAGAGGAGTTTCTGCCACTTGCTGAATTTGCTCTGAACAATCATACATCTTCTTCTGCTGGTTGTTCGCCTTTTTTTTGTTGTTCTGGGAGACATCCGTCGTTTGGGTCGTTCTCCAAGTTGGGATCTGCCGTGCCTGAGGAGGAGAATTTTTCCGGTGATTTGGAGAGAGTTTGGACGGATGTGCGTGGTAATCTTCAGGAGGCCAACAGAAAATCTAAAGACTACTTTGATAGGAAACGACAGGAGGTTTTGTTCGCTGTTGGTGACATGGTTTGGTTGTCCTCTAGGAATCTGCGGTTGAGGATTCCTTCTAAGAAATTGGGTCCCAAGTTTGTAGGGCCCTTTAAGGTGCTTCAGGTTGTCAACCAATCTGCTGTTAGGTTGGAGGTTCCTACCTCCTGGAGAATTAATCCGGTATTTCATGTCTCTCTGTTAAAAAAAGCTGTTGTGTCGGATGGTGACGCCTCTGCCTCTGTTCCTCCGGTGGTGGAGGACGGGGAATATGAAATTTCTCGCATCCTTAACTCTAGACGGTATAGAGGTAGTTTGCAGTATCTTGTGGCCTGGAAAGGTTTCGGACCCGAGGATAACTCTTGGGTGAGGTCAGATGATGTATCCGCGTCCAGACTTATCAGAGCGTTTCACAGGAGATTTCCTGATAAGCCTGGTCCTAGGGGATCCGGAGGATCCTCTTAGAAGGGGGGGTACTGTTAGAACCTTGCTCTTAGGTTTTTTCCTTTGCTGGTCACATGACCTTGTTGGCCTATTTAATCCTGCTCCGCCCTTCTGGCTTTGCTGGACTTCATTGTATAACTACTTTCTAGCTAGCCTGTGCTCTGTATCTAACTCTGTTAGTTTGCTTGGTCTACGGACCTCAGTGTTCTATATATTTTGTTTGTTTGTCTGTCTGCTACTATTTCTGTTAGGAGGTGTCCCATTTTCCTCCCAGTCCTTAGTACTTGTAGGGATTCCTTCCCCACATCTATAGGTCTCCGTACAGACTAGCTTAGGACTTTAGCAGGTCTGATCGCAGGATCAGGTCCCCTGTTACATCGTAGGGATAAAGCTGAGTTCTATCGTAGGGACAGATCTCCTCTCTTTCCTTAGCTCTGGTTGCAGAACATAACATTTTGGATGCTTCAGAAGTGTGTCCTGGTCTCTCTAACCCTGCCCTCAGTACCAGTTTTTATAGGGGCAGCCTGCTCCCCCTACTGGCCTGGGACAGGAGGTGCTGCATGCAAATGGTCCATGACCAGAGAACCTCCCTCCTGCCCTCAGACAGAGCCTTACAAGTTTGTGGCATCCAGGCCTGGGGTGACACATTCCCCCCTAGGAAAGCTTAGTACTCCGGGACTAAACAAGAAACACGATACAGGGTATAAATTATAACATAAACATAACAGAGAAGAAAACAACAAACAACACCACATATTGAGTTCTTTAGGTCACAGTATGGACTGTGACCGGGTGTCCATTTCACCCAATAAGGCGAAGTCTCAACCGGTGCGGGTACCTGTCCAAAGCAAACCCCAAACGTTGGCCCTGGGCGTGGCTGCAAGGCGAAGCAAACTGCTTTGGACCACTCGGGACCACGCCAGACAGGTTTTTCTTCCGTGGCCGCCTTCGCAAGAGGCACCAAGTGCAACTATTTACAAGGTAGTTCCGGTTATCCAAAGTTCATAACCTGTCAGTCCATATATCTAGACAAACTGGAGAAAACACTATTAGTTACAGGTAACAAACATATTAAATATATACATGGTACATTTAGATCTTGTACCTATATCCTCCAGCGAGCTGGTGTTTGACCCCTAGTGCTCCTGGTTGACCTCCTTAACCCACTGTCTGGTGGTGGACCAACCTGGCTTTCCCCACTATCATTGAGGGTACAGCTACTAGCTGGGTGTGCAGGCAGGGCAGGCAGCTGTCTGCGAGTCCATTGGCTTACCGCGGGCATGGCAGGCTCACTGTCAGCAGAGGGTTGACTCTCCTGGGCTGCTGGCGTGGGTTCTTCCGCCTCTGGGGCCGCTTGCTCTTCTTGTTCTTCCTGTCCTCCTGTAGGCTCCTGCTGGGTAGGCTGAAGGAAGTGTAGGACGGGTACCACTATTGCGCCATTTATCTCAGTCCAGGTCCGGGGGAACTCTCCGAGAACTGTGCTGATCATCTCTTCCTTGTCCTCTGCGGGTTCAAGGTCATCTTGATCTTCACTTGGACTCTGTATTTGCTCAGCGCACCATTTTAGGTGGTCTCTGGAGATGGTGCTAATGGTTTCTCCTCCATCCTTGGTAATCACACATACCTTTGGGTTGTCGTGGTCGGACTGTAGTACTGTGTACGGGTCTCTCTCCCACTGGTCATCCAGCTTGTGTAACCTTCTCTTGCGCTTCAGGACCTGCTCACCGGGTTCCAGGGGACCAGCAGGGGCGTGTTGGTTGAAGAGCCTCTCTTGCTTTTCTCTCGCTTGAGCCAGACTCCTCTCCACACTCTCCTGTACCTTCTTGTACTGTAGCCGCCGTTCTGTATCCCAGTCCGCGTCTGGGGAGGTGTCCTCAGGTGTCAGGACTCCCATTTCCAGGTCGATTGGCAGCTTACCTGGTCTTGCTCGCATCAGGTAAGCCGGGGTGCAATTTGTAGCATTCACCGGGATATGGTTGTACAAGTCAATCTGGTCTGGCAGCTTCTCCGGCCACAGGCTGCGTTCTTCCAGGGGTAACGTCTTGAGGAGATCAATGACAATATTGTTCATCTTCTCACACAGCCCGTTGGTTTGCGGGTGGTAAGGCGTTGTCCGAATCTTCTTACAGCCGTAGAGGTTGCAGAACTCCTGGAATACTTCAGCCTCAAACGCTGGACCTTGATCTGTCAAGACCTGTTCTGGATACCCATGTGGATGGCAGAAGTGTTGCTGGAAGGCTCTGGCCGCTGTTTGGGCTGTCAGGTCTTTAACAGGAACCACTACCAGGAACCGGGAGTAATGGTCCACAATTGTCAGGGCATAGACGTAGCCCGACCGGCTTGGAGCCAATTTCACATGGTCCAGAGCTACCAGCTCAAGAGGCTGCCTGGTGACGATGGGCCTCAAGGGTGTCTGCTGGCTGGTACGGTCCTTCCTTCTGAGGTGACATGGGCCGCAGTCCCTGCTCCACTTCTCGATGGCCCTTCTCATGCCGACCCAGTAGAACCGCTCTCTCAGTAGGAACTCCAGTTTCATCCACCCGAAGTGTCCCGCTCTGTCATGGTAGGCCTCCAGGACCATTGCTGCATCTCGCTTTGAGACCACTATCTGCCAGGTCACCTTGTGCGTCCGGTGGTTGACAAGCCTTCTGCACAGCTTACCCTCGTAGACGAATAGCCTGCTTTTCTCCTTCCATATCTGCTTGGCTTCCTCTGGAGCGTCTGGGCCAGGGCTAGCGTCTTCCTGGGTTAACATGTCTTTCACCAGGCGTATTGCAGGGTCGCTATCTTGCGTTTCAGCCCAGCCGTGGTGGGGTAAGGGATTTAACATGACGGTGGTTAAGTCTTTGTCTCTTACCCGGTGAGAATGCTGAGTGGCCCCATACCAGTGGAACGCAGAGAGCTCTATTTCCTCCCGCTCTTCCGAGTCATCTTCTCCTTCAGGTAGGTGGGGCATTCTTGATAGGGCGGCTGCGCTGGCATTGGTTCTGCCCGCCCGGTATTTGATTGTGAAGTCATAATTGGATAGCCGGGCCATCCACCGCTGTTCTAGGGCACCTAGTCTTGCATTGTCCAGATGTGTCAACGGGTTGTTGTCCGTGTACACGGTGAACTTTGCGGAGGCCAGGTAATGCTTAAACCGTTCTGTAACGGCCCATATCACTGCCAAGAATTCTAGCTTGAAGGAGCTGTAGTTCTCCGGGTTTCTTTCAGTGGGCCTCAGCTTCCGGCTGGCATATGCGATCACCCTTTCTCTGCCCTGTTGGTTCTGTGACAGTACGGCTCCCAGCCCCACATTACTGGCATCTGTGTGGAGGATAAAAGGCTGGCCATAATCGGGGTAGGCCAGGATCTCATCCCCCGTGAGGGCCATCTTCAACTGGCGGAAGGACTCCTCTTCCGGCTTGTCCCACTTGAAGGGTGGCTTGTGACTTCTGGATTTAGATTGCCCTATCAGGAGGTCCTGCATAGGGGCTGCCATCTTAGTGAACCCGGGGATGAACCTTCGGTAGTAGCCTACCAACCCGAGGAATTGCCTCACTTCCTTGATGTTAGAGGGGCTTGGCCAGCTCTTGATGGCTGTAACTTTGTCGGGGTCGGGGGCTACTCCCTCTGCACTCACCACGTGTCCTAGGTACTGGACCTTCGGTTTTAACAGGTGGCACTTTGAAGGCTTCACTTTCAGGCCGTAGCCTGCCAGGGCTTCGAACACCTCGGCCAGGTGCTTTAGATGGTCCTCGTAAGTCTTCGAATAGACGATCACGTCCTCCAGGTAAAGGAGGACCGTCTCGAAGTTTCGGTGCCCTAGACAGCATTCCATCAGCCTCTGGAAGGTCCCTGGTGCGTTGCAGAGCCCGAAGGGCATACAGTTGAACTCACTCAGTCCCATCGGGGTGGTGAAGGCGGTCTTCTCCTTGTCAGCCTCTGCCACAGGAACCTGCCAGTACCCGCTAGTAAGGTCCAAAGTAGAGAAGAAATTAGCTGATTTTAGCGCTGCTAAAGACTCCTCTATCCTAGGTAATGGGTACGCATCTTTATGGGTGATACGATTGATTTGTCTATAGTCCACGCACATTCTCAAGGTACCGTCTTTTTTTTTTGCCAAAACCAAGGGAGCTGCCCAGGGGCTACAGCTATCTCTAATGACCCCAGCTTCTTTCATTTCTCTCAGCATACCTTTGGCGTTCTGATAATGTGCAGGGGGTACAGGCCTGTGTCTCTCTTTTATTGGTGGGTGGCTCCCCGTGGGGATATGATGTTCTATCCCTTTTACTCTGCCGAAGTCTAGTGGGTGCTTACTAAAAATTCTCTCGTACTCCTGAACCACCCGGTAGACTCCTTGTTTTTGGTGCAGGGGAGTGGAGTCAGCACCCACATGGAGTTTCTGGCACCAGTCCTCCTTTTGTTTCTGGGAGCCATTACCCTCCGCCTGTGGAGATGGAGGCAACGGTTCCACGGCCCTGATAGCTTTGTGCTCAACAGCAAACAGTTTGGCAAGTGTAGCGTACCTGGGTAGGTGTACCTCCCTCTCCCCAATGTTGAGAATGCGAACGGGCACCCTCCCATGACGGACATCAACCACCCCCTGGGCTGTCAAAATGCTGGGCCTGCTGTCTGAGTACACGGGTTCTACCATGGCTTGGTAGTCTCTGCCTCTCAACCCGATTGCAGTCCGACACCAGATCATCATTTCACTTTTGGGAGGCATGGAAATGGGGAATGGGTCACTCATTCTTACCCTACCGATCTCACCACCAGACAGTTCTACCTGCTGCCGTCTCATCAGGGCTCTTATCTCTTTCTGGAGGACCCTCTGTTGGCTGGAGCTCGCATTCATCGCCACCTGCTGTAAAGTCACAATTACTTCTGAAAGACAGCTTTCAATTACATTAGTACCCACAGTTATTTTAGGGTGACTTTCACGACGGTCAATGTCCACAATGATCACTCCCTGTGCCGGCAGTTCCACCTTACCAATCTTGATGGTCATCTCTCTGAACCCCACCTGCGACACGGGTTGGCCATTGCTGGCAATGATGCTTACGTCATCGTCTGGGTAGCGGGTTATGTCAGCGTCACTCCAGTACCGCTTGAAAAGTACGTAGGGGATGGTAGTCACTTGAGACCCGGTGTCCAGCAGTGCACTCATGGGGATACCGTCCAGCACTACGGGTAAGACTGGGCATCCCCCCACGTACTTATCATGCCAATTAGACGGGCCTGATGACCTTATGCCTGGGGGTTGGCCCTCTGCCCCAGGTCGGACCCATTTAAAGTACAGTACCTTGCTATGTGTCCTGGCTGACTGCAACGGCGGCAAATCGGCTGTCCATCCTCAGTGTAGCGGTCGGCGGGCCTCCCTCTGAATGGCGGGATCCTCCTCTGTCGACGCCACGGGACATCCTCCGGACTGGAAGCCAGCTCGATTGGTCTTGACGGTTCCACCTGCAACGACAGTATGGTCCTGGTTAATGCAGCCACACTCTTTGTTAGCTCCTGGACCTGATGGTGCAGGTCTGCAGGCTGGGATGGATTTAGGGCCTGTGCATCAGCCCCCACAAGGTCTGCGGGGTAGGGCGCTGCCCCCTGGTGGTAAGTGATGGCAGGGCGCCGGGAAGCTACAGCGCCACCTGCTGCGGGTTCTCTGAGCACCCGGATGGCCCGATCCTTGAACTGCGCAAAAGTCAAATCGGGGTTCTGTAGGGCCATGAGGCGCAGCTGGGTTCTGTGGGCGCTGGACAGCAGACCTTCTATGAACAGGTCAGTCAACAATTTATCAGAGTCCTGCACGCTACCAGGGTCAGCTTGTTTGATAGCTCTCAGGGCTTCTTGCAGGTTCAAGGCATAGTCTCTGATACTATCCTGGGCCCGCAGCGTACAGCCATAGAACCGCATTTTGATTTCTGCTGAGGTACGGGTATCAAAGGTACTCCGCAGCCGGGTCAGAATGTCCTTTACTGTCCTTTTCTCCTCATCTGACCATGATTTCACTTCCCGCTGGGCTGCACCGGTGAGCTGCCCCGTCAGAATGCTCACTTTCTGTTCTTCTGTCAGGGGATAAACTTTGAATAAACTGTGCAGTCTTTCCCTAAAGTCAGTTAAGTTATGGGGGTCCCCTGAGTATTGGGGTAGCCAGGCTGCTCCGGGGATGTAGGGCATAGAGAACGGCATCACCGCCGCTGCAGCCCCGCCGGTTGTAGAGGGCCCCTCCGCGTCCGTCATCTTCCTCCCCCCTAGTTAAGCGTGGCCTACCTTCCGACGATCCTCTTCTGTAGGCCGCGGCTCCGCTGGTGCTGCTCCATGTGAGGACCTTGCGTCGCGTCCTGGTCAGCGTCGCTCTCTCTCCCTTCCAGGACCTTGCGCAGCGTCGGTGCGTAGGGCGGGGCTTCAAGTCTCGCGCGCTTTGGACGTCCACGCCCCTCTTCTTTCCGCGCGGCGTCCTGAAGATGGCATCTGATGGCGGGAAAACGGCTGAAGATGGCGGGAAATGGCTGAAAACGGCGGGAAACAGCTCCGGATGGCGGGAAACTTCTTTTTAAGGTACGTGTACAGTTTTTTTCAGGCACGCAATACCCGTTTGTGGCGAGTTGGTCACAATCCTTCCGACTACGCCAAAGCTGACTTGCCCCCTGGGCCGTGGGGCACTCGGGACCGGGCTTCAGGGCAATGCTGGGAGTAGTAGTGGCGACCTGGTCCCAGGGCTCAGGGTGGTCAGACCAGTGGCAGCCTTTTATATGTTTTAGGTAATGTCCGACTACGCCACCCGTGGATTGCGGTCAGGGAGGACCGCCGCTGCAAGACAGACCGCTGAGGCTGGTGTTGGGGATGCAGCAGGGAATAGTACAACTCCCCACGGGAGGAGTGTAGCCTCAGGGCAGTGTAATAGGATGTTGGAGGTGATGGTGCAGGCGCCGCAGTAATCACACAGAGTCCAATAATGCAGTCCAGGGTCTTTTACTGCAGAACCTATCACAGGCCCACCAGGTAGGAATGGACCTGGGTGTCTGAGGGCATTCGGGTGAGCTCCACTGGCCAGGGTGAGTGGGTAGGCCTACCGTCCTCTCTCTGCCCTTGCTGACTATCTCCCCCTTTAGTGGTATGATAGCCCACGTCCCTGAGCTTGCCGTGTACTACGCCTGTATGGCTTGCGACTCGGGCCTTAGGTACCTGTAGCTTCTCCGTGCTGTACCGGTCCCTCTGTGTGGCGGAGCCTCCAGGCTTCTTAGGCCAAGGGACTGCGGCTGACCTGTCCCTCTCTTCTGGGAACCCTTCTGGATGCTTCAGAAGTGGGTCCTGGTCTCTCTAACCCTGCCCTCAGTACCAGTTTTTATAGGGGCAGCCTGCTCCCCCTACTGGCCTGGGACAGGAGGTGCTGCATGCAAATGGTCCATGACCAGAGAACCTCCCTCCTGCCCTCAGACACAGCCTTACAAATTTGTGGCATCCAGGCCTGGGGTGACACATGCGGCCTCACAGTGTATATAGGGAGCTGCGTGCGGCCTCACAGTGTATATAGGGAGCTGCGTGCGGCCTCACAGTGTATATAGGGAGCTGCGTGCGGCCTCACAGTGTATAGGGAGCTGCGTGCAGTCTCACACTGTATATAGGGAGCTGCGTGCGGCCTCATAGTGTTTATAAGGAGCTGCGTGCGGCCTCACACTGTATATAAGTAGCTGCGTGCGGCCTCACAGTGTATATAGGGAGCTGCGTGCGGCCTCACAGTGTATATAGGGAGCTGCGTGCGGCCTCACACTGTATATAGGGAGCTGGGAGCAGCCTCACATTGTATATAGGGAGCTGGGTGCGGCCTCACACTGTATATAGGGAGCAGCGTGCGGCCCCACAGTGTATATAGGGAGCTGCGTGCGGCCTCACACTGTATATAGGGAGCTGGGAGCAGCCTCACACTGTATATAGGGAGCTGGGTGCGGCCTCACACTGTATATAGGGAGCAGCGTGCGGCCCCACAGTGTATATAGGGAGCTGTGTGCGGCCTCACACTGTATATAGGGAGCTGAGTGCGGCCTCATAGTGTATATGGAGAGCTGCGTGCGGCCTCACAGTGTATATAGGGAGCGGCGTGCGGCCTCACACTGTATATAGGGAACTGGGTGTGGCCTCACACTGTATATAGGGAACTGGGTGCGGCCTCACAGTGTATATAGGGAGCTGCGTGCGGCCTCACAGTGTATATAGGGAGCTGCGTGCGGCCTCACCCTGTATATAGGGAGCTGCGTGCGGCCTCAGAGTGTATATAGGGAGCTGCGTGCGGCCTCACAGTATATATAGGGAGCTGCGTGCGGCCTCTCAGTGTATATAGGGACCTGCGTGCGGCCTCACAGTGTATATATGGAGCTGCGTGCGGCCTTACACTTTATATAGGGAGCTGCGTGCGGCCTCATAGTGTATATAGGGAGCTATATGGAGGCCCATACTGGATATAGGGATCTTTGTGGAGGCTTATACTGGATATAGGGAGCTATGTGCTGACTCATACTGTATATAGGGGGATGTCCGCACACTTAATTGTGCTCAATACTATGTCATGCAATTAAATTCAAATTATTATAATTAATAAGTTAATATTAATATTGAGCAGAACTAATTTCAGCCTATTGCTTTGGCCTCCACAACAGTCACTGTCTCTCATGTGGCCCCTCGGGAAAATGAATCTCCCGCCCCTGCTGTATTTTATATAGTGCTGTGCTATGTATAGTGCTGTATACAAGCGAAACATTTGCGCGGTGCGTTATCCATGCCACTCTCTGTCTTTTTCCATCTACAGATCTGCACCAGAGCACCTCTATGTTACTCACATGATCTATCAAAAAGGGATCAAGTGACATGTCACATGATCCATTGGGTACCTGGGGGGGGGGTGCATGCCTTCTAAACTGTCCGGGGCCCTGGCTACTCTTAATCCACCCCTGCCTGCAAAGGCTTCCTAAGCGTTTAAAAAGGTCCCTTAGTCTATTTCAGTAGGCTCCACAATCAATGGGAAGACTGCTGACTTGACAGATGTCCAGAAGGCAGTCACTGACACACTCCACAAGGTCCCAGAGTCTGGAGAGTCTGGAGGAATAGTGGAGAGGCCACAATCCAAGCTGCTTGAGGTCTAGTGTGAAGTTTCCACAATCAGTGATGGTTTGGGGAGCCATGTCATCTGCTGGTGTAGGTCCACTGTGTTTTATCAAGACCAGAGTCAGCGCAGCCGTCTACCAGGACATTTTAGAGCACTTCATGCTTTCCTCTGCCGACAAGCTTTTTGGAGATGGAAATGTCACTCTCCAGCAGGACTTGGCCCCTGTCCACACTGCCAAAAGTACCAATACCTGGTTTACACACAACAGTATCACTGTGCTTGATTGGCAGCAAACTTGCCTGACCTTAACCCCATAGAGAATCTATAGGGTATTGTCAGGAGGAAGATGAGATGTACGAAGAAAGACTTGCCTAGGGACAGGTGCGGAGCTCCGGCGCCGGAACTGCCAGGGTCCTGCCCAGTGTTGCCAGGTAACGGGATTAAGAGTGCACGGGGGACTTCCTGGACAGTGCTGGGGGACAGAGGAGAGGGACGGAAGAGAGGAAGTCAGGTGTCTGGGCTCGCGTGAAAGAGACAGTTGGTTGTGGAGAGCAGACCGGCAGTTGGGGAGAAACGGTCTGACCTGCCGACAACAAGAGAGAGACGTGCTGCCCTGTCCTCGGTGAAATAGAGACGTGCTGACCTGTCTGCGGTGATGGACGAATGGGTGACACAGCTTGCCGCAAAACAAGGGGCGTGCGGTCTGTACCGGGCCTACAGAAAGTGATCGTTCAGTTACCTGCATCACCACAGTTTTCCAGACATCTGACGGTGACCTACGGGTGAGGACGCACCTGGGATTAGTGATCCTAACGCAGTTTGTTGTACGCTAGAGGAGCTTGCTACGGCTCTTAAAGGAGTCGTGGCCGCTTTTGTGTGGTCAAACGACTGGGGGCCCAGTGGATGAGACCCGAGACCGCCCTCTGCCGCCAGAAGACTGACACCCTCTGGAGTGAGTGTCTGAAGACGGACGTAGTTATCGCTAAAGGACAGATAAGTGCAAGCCTCCAGTAATCTACCTTCTCTTATTCAGCCTGAACTTTTGGACTGCGCCATATTGTTCATCCTCTCCGTGTTATAGTTAAACCACAATCGTTTATTGTCCTATTTTACTGTTTTATTGTTGTGTTACTTAAATTTACACTCCCTGCGTGGAGAAACCAAATCTTGAATTAAACCTCTGCCATACTCTCGGCGTGTTGTGTGCGGCATCTGAACCTTTTAGCATTTGGCGTAGTCGGCAGGATGTCGTCCCCAGACGCAGTTGCAGGCATGGCAGATCAGGCCAGCGCGAGAGCCCCTACAACTAGCCTACCCCTGGGCGCCATGTTCAATAATCTCCCAAAGTTTACCGGAGACAACATGATGCTGTGGGATTGGGTAGAACGTGTTAAGAGCATGTTACGGATGCACCCAATGACCCCCGATATGCAAGCAGAGATAGCTTTGCTAGCTTTAGAAGGAGAAGCTCGACAGTCAGTAATGTTTCTTTCCCCCACTGACCGAAATACGGTGGAAAAGGTGGTACGGATCTTACAAGTAATGCATGGGGACCCTACTAATGTGGCAGAGTTAAGGATGCGACTGTTCCAACAGGTACAAAGGGAGGGGGAGACTGTGACCCAATATGTCAACGCCCTACAGAGTGTGTACACTTACATCACTAGGAAAACTAACCTAGAAGACGTGGGAGTGGGGCCCCCGGACCTAGTACTTAGGGACCAGTTCGTAGCCGGCCTCAGAGACGCGCATCTGAGACAGGCCTTGCGAGAGCGCTTGCGCACCAACCCGCGTATGACATTTCTGGAGGCAGGGGCAGAGGCCCGCGTAAGGGAACAGGAGATGGGGGTAGTGACCCTGGCAGGGATGGTCCGGGGCAATGCAGTGCCCCCGTCGCCCATGGCCGAACTAGAATGGGCCCGAGAGCTGCAGTGGGAGATCCGAGAAATGCGAGAAGAGTGGTACAATATTCGAGTGGCTCAATCAGTGAGAGCCGGAACAGTTGACCTGAGATCCCCGGGCGAAGTAAAGAACGAGCCCAGACCCCGGGTTGGAACAGAGCCCAATCGGGTGGCCCGACGACCCCCTGCAGACAGGGGACCAACGTGTTGGAATTGTGGGGGCATGGGGCATTACGCCAGGAGCTGTGCCAGTCGAGGAATTTCTCTGTCCCGGCAGCCGTTAAACTGATGGGCTCCGGGTGTGAGGGACGCAACCCGGAGTGGAGGAAGGCAGTGAGTCCCGAAGACTTAATATCCATGAGCCCAACAGTTTGGGCTGAGCTTTGTGAACGGGCGGTTCACTGCTTGATCGACACGGGATCTCAAGTGACCACCATGGGAGAAACTTATTTCCGTCAGCGGTACCCAGAGATGGCACGAAATGAAGGGGGTCCCTTGATAAAGCTCACAGCCGCTAACCAACTGCCCATTCCGGTCACAGGAGTAGTGTGGTTACACATCCGGGTGTGCGGACAAGATGTGGGAAGAAAAAGAGTCGTCCTGACAGGCGGAGATGCTGGCCCAGGACCACCAGTGACCTTCGGTATGAACGTGCTGAAGGAAATCGGGCAGATCCTGATTAGGGAACCACGAGAGCTCACACTATGGCAGTGGAACTCTAGAGCCCCTCAAAGGACGGCCCTCCAGCAGCTGATCAGGGTTGCCCAGGCGCAAGAGACCTCGAGTGGGGGAAAAGTTCTGGGAAAGGTGATAATACCCGCCACCAACACCCTCACCTTACCACCAGGACAGACAGTCCTCACTTTGCCCGTCCGAGCCTGCACCCCACTAGTTGGGGTAGAGATTCAGATCGAGTCAACCACCGTGGACAAGGTGCCTCCGGGTCTATTGGTAGCGCGGACCATGGCTACCGTCCATAAGGGAAACGTGGTGGCACGATGCTTGAACCTGAATCCGAGTGAGCTCATTCTTCCCACCAGGACCGAAATGGCCCAGATCCTGGGGATGCCAGAACAGCTGGAACCGCCAGATGAGATACAATTGTCAGCCGTAAGGGGGGATCCCTGGACCCTGGCGATCACCGTACGATCGGGGTCTCCTCGACCTCAGACTAAGGACGGTCGAAGGATCCTAGAACAGATGCGTGCTGATTTGACAGGGTTCACGACGGAACAGGTGTACCAGGTCGAAGAGATGCTGGGAAGGTACCAGGACGTCTTTGCCCTACATGACGACGACTTTGGATGTACCGAGGCCATCACCCATGAGATCCCTACGCGAAATGCTGCTCTGGTACGGGAACGGTATAGACAGATACCCCTGCAAATGTACCAGGAGGTGAAGGAAATGCTGGCCCATATGATACAGAACGAGGTGATTCGGGAAAGCCAGAGCCCGTGGGAGGCTACAATCATCCTGGTCAGGAAGAAGGATGGAACCCTACAATTCTGTGTGGACTATTGGCGGCAAAATGCTTGCACCGTAAGAGACTCGTACCCTTTACCCAGGATCGAGGAGTCTCTATCCGCCCTAGGCAAGGCAAAATACTTCTCCTCCCTGGATCTGGCCAGTGGATACTGGCAAGTGCCAGTGGCTGAACACGACCACGCCAAGACAGCATTCGTGTTGCCCATGGGACTCTTCGAGTTTAATCGGATGCCTTTTGGCCTAACCAACGCTCCCGGGACCTTTCAACGCTTGATGGAGAGATATTTAGGCGATCTGAACTTTGAGGCCACACTGATCTACCTCGATGACATCATCGTCTATGCATCTACCTTCCAGGAACATCTACGACGACTGGAGCAAATCTTGAGTCGCCTTCGAAATCACGGCCTGAAGGTGAAGCCACAAAAATGTCATATATTCCGCAAGTAGGTTGAGTACCTCGGGCACACGGTGTCCGGTGAAGGAGTCAGGCCCACTTGGGAGAAAGTGGCCACCGTGCAAGAGTGGCCCACCCCGAAGACTGTAAAGGACGTGTGGGCCTTCCTAGGACTCGCAGGGTATTACCGCAGATTCGTGAAAAATTTCACGCGCATCGCTAATCCGCTACTGGAGCTCCTTCAAGGGATACCTGCGGGCTCGAAAAATCGAACAGTGAAATTGGGAAGAGAACAGGAGGAGGCCTTCAGGGCCTTGAAGATGGCCCTGACAGAAGCTCCCATACTGGCCTACGTGGACTTTTCTCAGCCCTTCGTTCTTCACACCGATGGAAGTCTCCTTGGTCTAGGGGCCGTGCTGTCGCAGGAGCAGGAGGGGAGAGAGCGGGTGATAGTGTGACGCCCAGCTGCGCTTGGTATCACAGATCCTAGAAGTGTGCATCAACGGATTCCTCCACAAGAGGCGCTCATAAGCATTCACACACCTCCACCTTCCACCTCAGACCACCAGAGGGAGCCCGTTAGGGATATATAAAGGGAAGGTGGAGCCAGGCAGCCCAGAAAGTGATTCAGCAGTTTCCTGCTCAGACACAGAAGGACTCAGTGCAATCGAGCCAGAGCCTATCAGTTCCTGCAGAAAGAGTTCAGTACAGTCTGTAGAGTGATTCCAGACTAGAACTCAGAGCTCAGGATAGAGAGCTAGGAGTGTGCCGACGCTCTGAGAGCAGCGAAGAAGAGCAGTGTCCCGGCTGCAGTGTGTGTAGCCTAGTGAGGGCCCCGAGCGGGGCCGAAGGCGAGTGGAGAGTGAGTACATAGGGGGCAGAGGAGCTTAACCAGCTCACCCCGAAGCATTTACCGGACACCAGGTCCGAGTCTACGTGGATCTTCAGGACCAGTAGAAAATGACAGGAACCCCTGGCGAACTACATGTCCCAGGATCACCAAAAGCTGATACGTACCAGGGTCAGGAATCACAGAGACCCCAAAGAATAGGGAGAGTGATCTCCAACAGAAGGCCCTACCACAAGTTCAGCAGGTGCAGAACAGAGACAAAGTTAGGCCTAGCTCCAGGCAGGTCAGAAACTACTACGCAAAGGCAAGAGACAGGAGGCCCTACACCCGCTCATTGGGGAGGATCCTGATATGCACCCTTCACCCTACAGTGCTCCGGGATGTGCCTAAATTTCCACCAGTAAAAAGGTACTGAAGTGACTACCGTGTCCGTCCCCGTTCTTGCTCTGACCCGGTTGGGTCTCGCCTGTCCTGTATCCCCCTCTCCGTACGCTGCCCTGAGGCCTAGCTCCACCTGTGGGGAGCTATACCATCGAGCTGCCTTATCACCGGCCTCAGTGGACTGCCGCAGCGCTGGTGATTCTCACCAGAAACCACAGGTGGCGTCATGAACTTTCATAAAATTAACAAACAATCCCTTTTTTAAAGCTGACCCCAGGGTACGGGCCCGGGAGCCGACCACCGCGACATCCTCAAGGCCAGGCAAAGGCCCGGGTGCCGAGTCATCCCCATCCCCTGGGCTAGTCAATAGCATATGCGAGTCGCTCCCTCCGAGACTCGGAGAAGAACCCAGACAATTACAGCTCTTTTAAGCTGGAATTGTTGGCCCTAGTGTGGGCAATGACTGAAAAGTTCGCGGAGTATTTGTCGGGGTCTGAAGTGTTGGTGAAGACAGACAACAACCCGTTGGCTCATCTGGAGAACGCGAAGTTGGAAGCCCTGGAACAACGATGGGTGGCTCGCATGGCTCAGTATCGGTAAAAGATCACCTACCGGCCTAGGGCTGAAAACACGCATTCTGATGCCCTCTCCAGGGTGACCCATGAGCCCCCCGACCGTGACCGAGACGAAGAACTGGAGGCCGAAGAGGTGCCCAGCTTCCGGAGGGTTGGCAGCCCATTGTCCGCTACGCAGGGACAGATCAGGGAAGTGAAAGAAGGACATGTGTTGGGACGGCTGAGGGACGAGTGGGTACGGATACAGCAAATGGATGGAGAGATTGCGCGGTTGCGACAGTGGGTGGCTTTGAAACGATACAGCAAATGGATGGAGAGATTGCGCGGTTGAGACAGTGGGTGGCTTTGAAACAAGTTCCTAACCGCGAAGAGAGGGGGACCCTGATTCCAGAGGGGCTGAAGATGCTGCGGCAGTGGGAGAGACTGAGCCTGGAGGACGGCTTGTTGTACAGACGGGTCCAGTTGGTACGGGAGTTCGACCCCACTTGGCAAGTATTGGTTCCAGAGAGTGTGATCGGGACACTGGTCAAGGAAGCACACAAGCGGGGAGCACACTTTGGACACGAAAAGACCTTCCAGTGGCTGCAGAGACTGGTGTACCACCCCCAGCTAAGAGTTGCAGTGGAGAACGTCTGCCAGAAGTGCCGGAGTTGTGAGTTGGTGACAACCCCAGAGCAGCGGGCCCCCGTCCAGACCATTGTGACGGCTGCGCCCTTAGAGGTGTTGATGATCGACTACCTGACCATCGGGCCGGCGCATCTCGGGTATGGACATTGCCTGGACATGACCGACCACTTCACGAAATTCGCGGTGGTAACTCCGACCAGGGATCAGACAGCTGAATCTGCTGCCCAGGCTATCTGTCGGAACCTCACCAGGGGGTCTATGGTTGTCCGAAGAGAATTCACTCCGATCAAGGAGCTTGTTTCCAAGGACGGGTGATGGAGGAGCTGCACCGGCTATACAAGATCGAGAAGTCTAGGACCACCCCTTACCATCCGCAAGGGAATGGGTCCTGTGAACGCTTCAACAGAACTTTGATCCAGATGCTTCGAACCTTGGAAGAAGATCGGAAGGTATGCTGGCCGGAGTTTGTGGCCGAGCTGGTGTGGGTCTATAATAACCGGGTACATAGTGCCACAGGGTTCACCCCCTATACCCTGCTGTTTGGACAAAAGGGTAGGGAGATCACCGAGCTCAAACTAGATCCCATGGAGGACTGGGTACGGACGGGCCCATCTACCTGGGTCCGGGAGCATCGGCACCGGTTACAGACTCTTCGGAGGTTGGTGCAGCAGAAGTTTAAGGAACATAGGCACCATGAAACGCCACCTCTTCGGGGGACAGCCCTTAAGTTGGGAGAACGGGTGTTGGTACGGGACAAGAGACCCCGGGGCAAGCTGAGTAGATGGTGGGAGTCGACTCCGTATCGAGTGAAACGGAGAGTTAGTCCTGAAGGACCGGTGTATGAGGTTCGGCCTGAGGGGGAAGAAGCAGCTCCAACTAGAATCATTCATCAAAGCATGTTACGGCCCTGTTTGCTTAGCGATGAGGAAAAGAAGGAAGAACTCAGCACAAGGACGAGAGATCCCACACCCAGTGCGCCCGTCTACGATGATGAGGAGGAAGAGACTATAGTGGCTGCGATCCCCAGTCTCACATCGCCCACAGCTTCCCACACGAGAGAGGAGGGCCCACCGCTCCGTCAGGCTGTGCCGGGCGAAGTTGGGAACCCCAGTGACTCTCAAGTACCCTGCGCTCCAACTGCGTTACCCCGGTCCGAAAGATCCACGTCTGGTTTGCCGCCTATCCGCTACAATCAGGATCAGTTCATCTGACAACGTATCATCCAAGAGGTCAGAGAGTGTGAGCGCCTGGTGAAAAAACTCTCGCTTGTGGAATGGCGAGCTCAAAGGGAGCGGGAGTGTAAAAAGGAAGACTTGCCTAGGGACAGGTGCGCAGCTCCGGCGCCGAAACTGCCAGGGTCCTCCCCAGTGTTGCCAGGGAACGGGATTAAGAGTGCACGGGGGACTTCCTGGACAGTGCTGGGGGACAGAGGAGAGGGACGGAAGAGAGGAAGTCAGGTGTCTGGGCTCGCGTGAAAGAGACAGTTGGTTGTGGAGAGCAGACCGGCAGTTGGGGAGAAACGGTCTGACCTGCCGACAACAAGAGAGTGACTTGCTGCCCTGTCCTCGGTGAAATAGAGACGTGCTGACCTGTCTGCGGTGACGGACGAACGGGTGACACAGCTTGCCGCAAAACAAGGAGTGTGCAATCTGTACCGGGCCTACAAAAAGTGATCGTTCAGTTACCTGCATCACCACAGTTTTCCAGACTTCTGACGGTGACCTACAGGTGAGGACGCACCCGGGATTAGTGATCCTAACACAGTTTGTTGTACGCCGGAGGAGCTTGCTACGGCTCTTAAAGGAGTCGTGACCGCTGTCGTGTGGTCAAAGGAGTGGAGGCCCAGTGGGTGAGACCCGAGACTGCCCTCTGCCGCCAGAAGACGGACACCCTCCGGAGTGAGTGTCTGAAGATGGACGTAGTTATCGCTAAAGGACAGATAAGTGCAAGCCTCCAGTAATCTACCTTCTCTTATTCAGCCTGAACTTTTGGACTGCGCCGTATTGTTCATCCTTTCCATGTTATAGTTAAACCACAATCATTTATTGTCCGATTTTACTGTTTTATTGTTGTGTTACTTAAATTTGCACTCCCTGCGTGGAGAAAACAAATCTTGAATTAAACCTCTGCCATACTCTCTGCGTGCTGTGTGCGGCATCCGAGCCCTTTAGAATTAAGGTCTGGAGAAAGAGTGGAGACCCACAATTCAAGCTGCTAGAGGTCTAGTGTGAAGTTTCCACAATCAGTGATGGCTTGGGGAGCCATGTCATCTGCTGGTGTAGGTCCACTGTGTTTTATCAAGACCAAAGTCAGCGCAGCCGTCTACCAGGACATGTTAGAGCACTTCATGGTTCCCTCTGCCGACAAGCTTTTTGGAGATGGAAATGTAATTCTCCAGCAGGACTTGGTCCCTGTCCACACTGCCAAAAGTACCAATACCTGGTTTACACACAACAGTATCACTGTGCTTGATTGGCAGCAAACTCGCCTGACCTTAACCCCATAGAGAATCTATTATAGAGAATCTATAGGGTATTGTCAAGAGGAAGATGAGACACCAGACCCAACAATGCAGACGAGCTGAAAGCTGCTATCAAAGCAACCTGGGCTTCCATAACACCTCAGCAGTGCCACAGGCTGATCGCCTCCATGCCACATTGCCACATTGATGCAGTAATTGATGCAAAAGGAGCCCGACCAAGTACTGAGGACATTTACGGTACTGAACGTACATTTCAGGAGGCCAACATTTCAAATTTTAAAATCATTTTTCAAATTGTTGTTATAAAGTATTCTAATTTACTGAGATAACGACTTATGTGTTTTCATTGGCTGTAAGCCATAATCATCAACATTAACAGAAATAAACACTTGAAATAGATCAGTCTGTTTGTAATGACTCTATATAATTTCACTTTTCGTATTGAAGAACTGAAATAAATAAACTTCTTGATGATATTCTAATTTAGTGAGACGCACCTGTATGTCCCTGATACACTCTGCATAACACAAAAATTAGCTTTTATTGTTCTTACAGCGGCGCAATCTAGTCCGATGGGCATCGCTGGTCTTAATCCAGTGCCTCCTCTCTTCTTACGATCACCATCCTCCTTCTTGCTTCATGTGGACGATACGTCCTGCGTCATCCACATAGTGTCTTTTATCCAGCTCCTGCGCAGGCGCACTTCTCTCTTATCTGCCGAAGGCAGCGCAAAGTATTGTAATGCGCATGCGCCGGCGCTCTTTAGCCTTTCCGAATGCATGCACATTACAGTACTTTGCTCTGCCCTCGGCCGGGCAGATCTGATCCTGACATACCCTACAGATAGCATAGCAACACACGCTAAAGAAAAAAGGCAGCTATGTAAAACGGGTCAGGCATAATTAATAAAATTCATTAGGTGAATCAGTACAAATATATAAACATAAAAAGTGCAAAACAGCACAAAACTAAATACAAGACCTATTAAAACAATGTGATAAATATTTGTTCAAATATAAAACCCTACTTCATCATATAAGATGGCAAACCGGTTAGCATAGAATAGACAACCTATGACATACTGTGTAAAGTGGAAAGAAAATCTGTGTAATAAATGAAGGTCCAAGATGAGAAATAAACCAAATAAAGTATACCAATAAATTATATAAAAATAAATGAAAAAATCTATAAATATTACCAAAGAGATTAGTACAAACAAGATACTGTGTATCACCACAAATGTGACTTCCTCAGGGATATGCTGTATTTTCTATGCTAGTGTCTTATATGATGAGATAGGGGGTATTTTGGACCCCGACAGGTATCATAGTGTTTTAGTAGGTCTCCTATTTCGTTTTAGGCTTTGCACTTTAATGCATTTTTTGCCACATGGTATTTGTTCTGATTCATCTGTACTGATCACCCGTTTTATATAGCTGGCTTTTTCCTTTTTTGTGTGTTGCTATACTTGCTTTGTTTGCTATATGGGTTTGTAGCAGCTATCTTTTTATATTACATGGGTAGTGCCTGCACCTTATACTATTCTAATACCTGACGGGTGGGTCATCAATATGTAAGTTCCGGATAATCTCTTTAAAGGGCGTACAATCTGTAATTTTAATGTAGAAGTACGCTTTAAAAATATGTTTCCAGTAAAAACCTGATATAAATAATGTTAGCTGTCATCTCTTTACTATTGCATTGCTGTCTTATTGTTGTCATCCATATTATTATAAGGATAATGACGTTATTTTCTGTCCCACATTAACATTATTATTTTATTTTGCAGTCGTTTGGATATTTACCTTGGTAACGTGGACGGCTCTCAGCATAGCCATGGTTGTTATAGGTAATATATATGTAGCACCCTGAGGATTCGGCTGCTACAGGGGTATTGCACCTCAACCCAGAGGTGTGATATTCCACTCCCGGGTAGGGAAGGAGTGTGGATCTGAGCTCGGTAGGCTGCATGCACTACATACATCCCATTTCCGAGGAGCAGACCGACGGTACTCCCACTTAGAAATGTGCAGGTACGACCGAGTCTGTTCCTGGCTGGAGTGGGAGGGGGGTGGAACATCCCAAGTAGTGTAGGGGCAGATAGGGGGAGCAGCCTGGGTAAAGATAGGAGCTCATTGGGTGCTGGTCACCTGAGCTCACACATAGAGGGTGTATATAAGGTGGGCACCAACTAAGAACAGGGTCAGTCAGTCAGTCAGTTGCAGAGAGAAAGTCAGGAGCAGAGGAGAAGAGAGACCCAGAGTGAGAGAGGAGAAGAGAGAGAGACCCAGAGGGGGAAACAGCAGAAAAGGACTCCAAGATCCCAACTTAAATCCCCGGGTGAAGAGTCGGCATCAGGGTACCGGAACCCAAGCTGGTGGGGGTAAAAACATTCCCCAGCCAGAGACCGGAGACCGTGGGCAGCGTTTGCCACGGTCACCCACCACATCCACCACGAAGGCACACCACGAGGAGGGTCAGGGAACCCAAGGCCAAGGGTCTCCCAACAGAAGGCCCGAGGGAGTTGGACCTGGGTGGATCAATAGTGGGGACGGCCAGAGAAAGGACTGAAGGAGAGCTCAGGGTCACGCTCCGGACTTATTTGGGAGTTGGCTGGATCCAGAACCTGGTGGACGCAGCACGGCTCGGGAGGTCACTCGAAGCTGGAGTGACCAGAACATCAGCAGTGAGTAAAACATCCTAAACTGCATAACCCGACTCTGTCTCTGATTGCCGTCTACACTGCATCACCACAACTCCCATCCTCTGCACCTGATCCCCTGAGGCTATACCCCACCCGTTGGGGGTTATATCACCAAAGCTGCACCTACACCAACAGCCTCAGCGGACCCTGCTGCAGCGGCGGCCACAGTGACCGCAACACAACGGGTGGCGTAGTCGACAATAAAGAACTTATAACATCTGTAGGACTGCCACATACAACTCAGTTTGACACCCTGGGCACGGACCGGGTCACAGCCACTCGGAAGACTACAACCCCCATCTGATCCGGCTCCGGATATTCCCACTAACGAATATGGCCCAGGGGGCGCGTCATATACTTTCCAGAGACAGACACTGACAGCTTGGGGCCCCTATGCAAGAAATGTGTCTGGGCCCCCTCACTGCCCGGCACGCTGCTTATGATGAGGGAAATCTGGCAATGGGACCCCCGAAACCTTGGGCTTTATAGATAAAGATAGAACAGAGGCCAAGTGTGCACAACTCTGCACCATTCAGGACGAGACTGCAGAGCCCTGTCCTCAGAAATCTCTGGGGGCCCAGTGGTCGAATCCCCAGTGATCAGCAAGTTATCTCCGATCTGATGGATCTGATGGATCTGGGATAACTTGATTATTTGGTAAATAACCCTTTAAAGAGCCAGGTTGATTCTCCTATTCTTTACAATTACAGTATCATACATGAACCAAAAACAAATATGTTCACACACATACATACACATATAGCGTACAAACATATAGATATAACGTACAAACATATACATATAGTGTACAAACATACACACACACATACAGTACAGACCCAAATTTTGGACACACCTTCTCATGTAAAGATTTTTCAGTATTTTCATGACTATGAAAATTGCACATTCACACTGAAGGCATCAAAACTATGAATTAACACATGTGGAATTATATACTTAACAAAAAAGTGTCAAACAACTGAAAATATGTCTTATATTCTAGGTTCTTCAAAGTAGTCACCTTTTGCTTTGATGACTGCTTTGCACACTCTTGGCATTCTCTTGATGAGCTTCAAGAGGTCGTCACCGGAAATGGTTTTCACTTCACAGGTGTGCCCTGTCAGGTTTAATAAGTGGGATTTCTTGCCTTATAAATGGGTTTGGGACCATCAGTTGTGTTGTGCAGAAGTCTGGTGGATACACAGCTGATAGTCCTACTGAATAGACTGTTAGCTGCTTTTTTCTTGCCATAATACAAATTCTAAGTAAAGAGAAACGAGTGGCCATCATTACTTTAAGAAATGAAGGTCAGTCAGTCCGAAAAATTGGGAAAACTTTGAAAGGGTCCCCAAGTGCAGTTGCAAAAACCATCAAGCGCTGCAAAGGAACGGGCTCACATGAGGACTGCCCCAGGAAAGGAAGACCAAGAGTCACCTCTGCTTCTGAGGATAAGTTTATCCGAGTCACCAGCCTCAGAAATCGCAGGTTAACAGCAGCTCAGATTGGAGACCAGGTCAATGCCACACAGAGTTCTAGCAGCAGACACATCTCTTCAACATCTGTTAAGAGGAGATTTTGTGCAGCAGGCCTTCATGGTAAAATAGCTGCTAGGAAACCACTGCTAAGGACAGGCAACAAGCAGAAGAGAATTGTTTGGGCTAAAGAACACAAGGAATGGACATTAGACCAGTGGAAATCTGTGCTTTGGTCTGAGGGAGCAAAGAACGGAGGGAGCAGAAGACACACAGTCAGTCCTGCTCTTCCTCCACTATTGTCCCTAGTGTGATGTGCAGCCTGGGCCATCTGACTACAGGTGAACACTCAGCATTGGGACGCGCCATGCAGGAGGACAGAGGCTGAGCGCTCATCAGTCTGGCTGGGAAATTGTTCATTGGCCAGTTCTCTCTCCCTGTATGATGCCCTCTTTTTGAATTCCTGCACTCTGCGCACCGCTTTCCCCGACTCTGGGTCAGAATGATTACGGGCCGGAGTGAGAGGGGCCTAATGATGCTTAACATTGGGCTCCTCTCACTCCCACCCAGAATCTTGACTGAGTGGCCCCATATGCCCTGCGTGGTCTGCCGCTATGGGCAGTCCCCTCATGCCTGCAAGAACCCCCTCCATCTCCGATGCAGTTGCCCCGGCGGTATGTACGCCCCTTATACTTTCCTTATGTGTATTGGGCTTTACTTCTATTATATCCGATGGTTTTATTTTAGATGTTTATTCTTCTTTTTTTCAGGATCTCTTCACATCAAGTCCTGATCCAGCCGCTCCCTCCTCCCTCTGCCAGGGACTTTTGCAGTGACTCATGACTCATGCAGGGAAAATGAACCTCCTGTTTCTGCATAGAGCTTAGAAGGATTCAGCTAGTTGATTTTTAATCATGTGATGTCATAGACCTAATGGAAAAGAGAAGAATTAGCTGGATTGAAGGGCAAAATGAGCAATTGTAAGCACATAGTGCTGTATAATATGGTGATTGCAATATATTAAGAGGCTAAAAACTTTGATGGGATGAGGAAGAGTGCTTTTTTTAATGACAATGTTCCTTGTACACTATGAAGATCACGTCAGAGTAAACTTTATTCTTCTTTTTTAACTCTGTGCTGTAGTCCTATTGCACTTAATATATTCAGTTATCTCCATCAGTCCGAGAGACACTGAACGGAGCGGCAGCAGTCATATACGACTATGCCACTCTGCTTAATGACCACCGCAACTAAGAAAGGGAATTCTGCAATGTTACTATGTGTTGTTGTCTCTATTTCTTTCTGAGCCATTGTGGTCATTGTTGGACCTTCACCAGTAGCCCTGACTCATAACAAGCAGATTCACAAATATTTTCTAGACAGGTTGAATTTCTATTGGTTTATAAACTGGTTCGTAGAGTAGCAGAAGAGACATTACCACCTCACTTACAGTGTTTGTTGGATAGTTCCAGATATGGCACTCTTCTGTTGTGCTGGGACACGAACCTTTATCAAGTGTCCAGAGAATAGCTGAAAAATATCTGATTATTTGGTTCTCACTGATAGGACTCCTGTAATGCGGCAATGTACTACTCTGCCATAGGTCCCGCACCATGTGGTGTGGGGATGTTACCACTTCGCTAAGGCAGGGATAAAAAATAAAAGAAAATGACGTTTGTGACGCCAGGGTGCACTTAATTAACCTATGCTTCCTGGTAGTGTGATGTAATGTGGTGCACTCCAATTAGTGCAGAAAACACGGAGGCCAGAGAGGCTATTGATAAACTTTACTTTTTGCATGAATATACAGGTATATTCAGAAAAATGATGGTTGAACAGAGATTCAATTCCAATGCAGCAATCACTGTTACTTCCAAGTATAGTAATGCAGATATATAAATGGTGCAGTGATTCCTGAGCTGCTACTTCTGCTTATATGCACAGTCTTTATCACATAGCTGTCTGCAGCTGAAGCTGTGGTTTCTCATGTACAGGAGCTGAGGCTGCCTTTCTTACCTTCAGCTCTCCTAGATAACACACAAAATGTCTCCTTTTCTAACAAGAAGACCCAGGAGCTGGTCATGTGGTCTATCCATGTGACCTAATGACCATATATGGAAGGGCTGATTTGTTAACTCTTAACAACCTCCTGATAGCAGAACATCATAAGTACATCACTTTTTTGAACAATCATTTTTATTAAAGGTTTTAACATTTGGATAAAGCATGAGTACAAAAATTTCACATCAAAGCTTTACATGAATACTCAAAGATAGAAAATCCCCCCTACCCTCCCCCCCCCCAAAATGCAGCAATTTATGTAATGTATAACATTCTCCATACCTGAAATAAAACTCTTATGTAACCAAGCAACTCTGTTTCGTTTTAATTTTTGTCTGCCCTATTGTCCATGTTACATGGTTACAAGTGTCCCGGAACCACCTAACTGGACCTTCAAGATCCCCAAAGTGCCTTGAATGTCTTTAATAAGTACCACTCGGAATTAGCAAATGGCTGAACTACTCCCATGATTTCTTCTTGTGAGCATTTCCTTTCTAGGAATTGTCTCCACTTTTCAAAGAATTTCCCGGTCAGTTTGGTCTTATGCCTTTCTGCCTCCAATTTTTCTAAAAGCATCAGCTGTTTTAGGTTGGACACCACTTCCTTCACGGAGGGAGCCTTCTCCGATATCCAATTTCATAGAATGTATTTTT
This sequence comes from Phyllobates terribilis, assembly GCF_046119375.1. Lineage (NCBI taxonomy): Eukaryota > Metazoa > Chordata > Amphibia > Anura > Dendrobatidae > Phyllobates > Phyllobates terribilis. The sequence goes on from NW_027362773.1 coordinate 112,269,855, forward strand.
TTGCCAAGATCATGATACAGTGTATTAGGGTGTGTCTGCGTCCCTGTTGACCTATATCCTCCCCTTCAATCCCTTCTCCTCTGTAATGAAAAATCCAGAAGTATGGATCTAATGCCCAATTTCCCCCCCAGATCCTCTTAACCAGACTCCTGATACTCTTCCAAAAAATTTGAATTGTTTTATATCTCCATAACCCGTGAAACATGTCAGTATTATCTTCTTGACATTTCGGGCAGGGCCTCCGTCGGATTCCACCCTCCCCCCGAATCGGGACATTGAACCCATAAATGGCCCTATGAATAATCCTAAATTGGGTATCTCTCCATGCCTCATTAATTACGTTTTTTTTCATTGTTGCCCATCTTTGTAGGATCTTCTCAGCTATGTCCGGGTCATTAAGCTGTTTCGCCCAGCCCTTGAAAATTGTTTGCTCGCCTGTTGGGGATAGAGTTTCTCTCAACGCGCCGTAGATTCTTGATACATTCAGAGCATACAGATCACCCTCTAGTAATTTGTCTATAACATTTTTACATAACTCCCTCTCAATCGTACACAAATCTTTCATAATCCAACCTTTAAGCTGTGAGTATTGTATACTTTGAAAGGGACTGAGATTAAATCGTTCCACCACTTCCTTCTCAGTCATCCATCTCTTTTCTGTCACATGCATGATATCTTTCATCCGTCTCACCCCTTTTTCCTTCCATTCCTTAAAGAGTTTATTTTCCTTTCCCAGCTTAAAATTTGGATATGCCCAAGCTTCCAAGTATTTAGACACTTTCCACGAAAGCCCCATCTTTTTCCGTACCGCTTTCCAAGTTAACAGCGTGTCGCGACATATTGTGGAGTTTCTAATTTTCGGGCTAATACACGACATAGGGGAATGTAGCAGTGAGGCCAGGGCCCAAGGACTACAAAATTCGCCCTCTAGTTTAATATCCGAATGTCTCTCCGATCCCCTAAGCCAATCTAATACATGTCTGGTGAGGCAAGCTAAATTGTATGCTCTGACATTAGGAGTGTTTAGTCCTCCCCGCTCAGGAGCTTGCATTAGAGTGTTCAAACTAATCCTAACTTTTTTTCCCTTCCACAAGAAAGATGAGAATGCTTTATGTAATCTACGAATATCTTCGCGTTTAAGCAGTAAAGGAATTGTCTGTAAGGGGTATAGCAATCCTGGAAAGCACATCATTTTAATTAAGTGATTTCTTGGTAACAAGGGTAGTAGGAGACCACTCCAGCCCTGCAATTGCTTCTCCATTTTGGATATTAGAGGCGAATAGTTTAGGTTGTATACTGTATCTGCGGAGCGGCCCAGATGAACCCCTAGATATTTAATAGATGTTTTCGCTATTGGGTTCCCACACATGTCGGCTCGCCTCTCCTTTTTCCCTTCATCATTAAGTAGTAGAATTTCGCATTTCTTTTTATTAATTTTAAAACCTGCAAAATCTCCAAATTTCTCTATCAAAGATAGCGTATTCCCTAGATCTTTTCTTGGATCTTTCATGAATAAGATAATACCGTCAGCAAACAGTGCCGACCATAAGTACATCACTTTATGCATATACTACGTCTATGTACTGAATCCTTATGTACATTATCTGCAAGGGAAAATATGGCCCTTATGCAAATATAATGAGGTAGCTGATAGCTCTGCTACATCTTAAAAGCACATACACAGCAACTTTGGGGCATTACACTCCCACTGACCACTAGAACAGGGGTCCTCAGCTTCCATTCCTAGCTGTGGTGGAACGGGTGGACCGTCATGGTTGGTAAGTGAGAAGACCAGCAGTGACTGCCATGGCTCATCATACAAATTGTAGATTAATATATCAATAAATTGAGATGCCAGCAGTGCAACTAAAATTATGGGTATATTACCAGCCATCCTGTGGCAGGAAACTGTGACTTTTTTAACAAGGGACTCTCCTGCCACTTAGCACCGCACACACAGTACCCCATGCATTCTTACTTATCAGGACCATTGGTCAATAGCCTCCAGCGGCAACATGGCATAAAACATAACAGTCCCCACAAGAGTAGATTCGAGGAGACATCATGCAAATTGTAGATTAACACAAATCCACCAACACATATCCAACATGTTGGTTTTCTTTTTAACAAAAGTTTTCTTACAATTTCTTCCAAAAATGATGGTGAGAGCTCAGCCCATTAGTCTTCTCTAATGAATGTTTTGTGTGCGTATAGATACATCAAAAAGACAAACGGAACCCATGTGAACAAAAATTGCTTTTTTCTGTGTCTGAAAGTGTAACTTTTTTTGTATTTTCACTTGATATTGGTTAATGTTTTTTTTGTAATCTTTTTATTTTAGGAAGTGTTTGGGTATTTAGAATCTACAAAACTGACCCCAGAGACTGTAATGATACTGTATACAAATTTGCATTTGGCATCCTGATTTATCAATATATATATGTACCCCTTTTGCTAGTATGCATTTGCTGCTGCAGTTGCCTGGTAAGTATTTTTGTAAATGACTACCTTTGAAACATGAAGCATAGAAGAAGATCCAGCTATCTAATAACATGTACATTTTGTTCTGGGATTATAAAGCAGACCTGGGAAACAAGCCCCAACAACCTACTTAAACTAATGACTCTCCCTCTTAAGACACTAAAAAAAATAGGTTCAATCAATGCCCACTGCAGAAAAAAATTGAAGTTCTCTCAGCTTTCCTGACATGTCTGTTAACGGGGTAATAAATGATTGATATTTTTGAGATTTTCCCCTGTGGAAACCAAACCTAAGGGTGCTAAATGCTCCATTGGAGTTCTATTGGAGCCAAATACCAAATACGCTGTACAAGACACCTCCCCAGACACCTCCCCAGTAGCACCAAACAAATACAACAGCGCAACATAAAACACCTCTAAAGCAGCACCAAATACCACAGCGCAGTACAATACAGCACCCCAACAGTGAAAAATATGACAGTGCACCACAAAATACGAGAGCTCCCCAGAATTGACAAGTATCACAGTGCAGCACTAAATAACTCCCAAGCAGCACAAAAATACCATAGTGAAACACTAAAATACTAACAGTGCAAATACCACAATGCACCAATAAAATACTGTCCGAGCTGTGGCATACACTATGGCCCAGCACAAAATACTCCCCTAACAAATACCGCATCAGAAGTGCCAAATACAAGACCACAATGCAATACCTCCCAGCAATGTTACAATAATATCACAATGCAGCAACAATGGCAGCAGCGTTGCTCCTCTTCAGACCCCTCCTGTAATGGTAGCAGCATTGTCATCCTCTCCACATCCCCCCATTGGAGGCAGCATTGCATTGCTGTACTACCCACTCCTTCCCCTCTGGCATCAGCATTCAATCCACCCTTCCCTACCATCAGCTGCAATATTACCTCTTTCCCCATCCCCAGATGTCAACAGCACTCCCCCAACACACATTGTCAGCAGCATTGACCCCTTTACCACTCCCCCAACACACACTGTCAGCGGCATTGACCCCTTTACCACTCCCCACAACACACACTGTCAGCAGCATTGACCCCTTTACCACTCCCCCCAACACACACTGTCAGCAGAATTGACCCCTTTTACACTACCCCCAACACACACTGTCAGCAGCATTGACCCCTTTACCACTCCCCCCAACACACACTGTCAGCAGCATTGACCCCTTTAACACTCCCCCAACACACACTGTCAGCAGCATTGACTCCTTTACCATTCCCCCCAACACACACTGTCAGCAGCATTGACCCCTTTAACACTCCCCCCAACATACAGTCAGCAGCATTGACTCCTTTACCACTCCCCCCAACACACACTGTCAGCAGCATTGACTCCTTGACCACTCCCCCAACACACACTGTCAGCAGCATTGAGCTCCTATCCCTCCCCCCAACACACACTGTCAGCAGCATTAAGCCCCTTATCCCTCCCCCAACACACACTGTCAGCAGCATTAAGCCCCTTATCCCTCCCCACAACACACATTGTCAGCAGCATTGAGCCCCTTATCCCTCCCCCAACACACACTGTCAGTGTGAAGCCCAGCTGTGCTTGGTATCACAGATCCTAGAAGGGTGTATTGAAGGATTCCTCCACAAGAGGCCCCCATAACCATTCACACATCTCCACCTTCCACCTCAGACCACCAGAGGGAGCCCGTTAGGGAGATATAAAAGGGAAGGTGGAGCCAGGCAGCAGTTAGTTGGAGTCAGTTCAGAGTTTAAGTGAGAGTCTGGCTTAACAGTGAGTCCAGTACAGCCTGAGAGGAGTTACCTCAGAGGACAAAAGCCTGTTCCAGCTCCTGCAATTGCTATCCTGCAGTGGAGCTTATCCAGATCAAGACTCAGTGTAGCTCAGTGAGGTGAGCTTTAGGTGTGCCGGCGCCATAAGATCGGTGAAGAGCGGCATGCTGCCGTTAGTGTGAGTAGCCTTTTGAGGGTCCGAGTAGGCCGAAGGCGAAAGAGTAGAGAGAGTTAGTTCATAGGGGGCAGAGGAGCTTAACTAGCTCACCCCGAAGAAGCAGTTACCGGACACCGGGTCCGAAGCTTACCGGGATCTCCATGACCCAGTAAGATAAACCGGAATCCCTGGAGAACTACAGGTCCCAGGATCGCTAAAGTATGTACCAGAGCTAGGAGACACATAGGCCCCGTAGGTCGGGAGCGTGCACTCCAAGAGAAGGCCCTACCACAAGGTCAGCCAGCGCAGGACAGAGACAAAGTTAGGCCTAGCTCCAGGCAGGTCAGAAACTTATTACGCAGCAGCAAGAACCAGGAGGCCCAAAACCTGCTCATTGGGGAGGATCCGGACATACACCCTTCACCCTACAGTGCTCCGGGGAGTGCCTGAATTTCCATCAGTAAAAGGTACTGAAGTGACTTTTGTGTCCGTCCCTGTTCTTGCTCCGACTCGGCTGAGTCTCTTCGTCCTGCTTTCCCCGTTCATACACTGCCCTGAGGCCTAGCTCCACCTGTGGGGAGCTATACCATCTAGCTGCCTTATCACCGGCCTCAGTGGACTGCGCAGCGCTGGTGAATATCATCAGAAACCATAGGTGGCGTCATGGACATTTTTATAAACTTATCATCTATCAACGCCTTTTCAAAGAGTGACTCCAGAGTACGGGCCCGGGAGCCGACCACCGCGACATCCCTAAAGGCCAGGCTAAAGGCCCAGGTAACCGAGTCATCCCCCATCCCCTGGGCTAGTCATCTCTTCTGGCGTCACGAACAGGATTGCGTGCCCGCTGCAACGACCAAGTGTTTTGCCTGTTGCCACTCGGTACTGTGCGCCTTTATTTTGAACTGTGTAAGTAAAGTTGTGGTGAAGATAGCCGCCATTGTTGGGCCGTTGAGCAAGAAGAAGGGCGTAACCGCGGGAAAATAAGGGGCGTACCTGCAAAAGAGCGCGAAGTCCCGGACACGCCCCACGCCTCGACGTCAAAGCAGGAAGCGCCAGGTCCTGTACGGAGCGTCGCTGAACGCTCTGACGTAGGACGCAAGCGATGCAAGGTCCTGAAGATAACCGTCACCTGCGGAGCTGCGACCTACCGGAAGAAAAAAAAAACAGAAGGTAGGCCACGGTTAACTAGGGGGGCGCTAAGATGTCCGTCGAACAGCAGAACGCCGACCTACCGGTCAACGTCCCTGAAGTTCAGCCCGCACTCGATAATGGGCAGGCCGAAGCCGCCGCTCCACCAGCAGCACCTGCAACACCTGTTATTCCTATGACTTTACCGTACATTCCTGGAGCAAAGTGGCTCCCCCAGTACAACGGCAAACCAGATACCCTGTCTGGATTCAAGGGGAAGATATGTGGTATTTTGGACATGTACTCTATGACCGGCAAACAAAGAGCTGCTGTTGTATTAGGACAACTGACCGGTGCTGCGGAGCGGGAAGTGGAAACATGGTCAGCCGCAGACCAGGAGTCAGTGTCCGCAATATTCCAAAAACTACAGACTGCATTTGAGGACCTTACTGAGGCGGACCTCCGGATGAGGTTTTACAGCTGCTCCCAACAACCAGAGGACAATGTTCGGGACTACGCCTGGCATCTCCAAGGGGCCCTGCGGGCTCTGAAACAGGTTAGTCCAACCAGCGTTGAGAATGAGAACAAAATGCTGAAGGAACAGTTTGTCCGGGGACTGAAGTCTCCAGAGGAGAGCAGGACTGTGCGTTGGTGGTCCCTGGATCATCCAGATGCCACCTTTGACAATCTTAAGGACATGGCTATAAAAGGACTGCAGCCCCTGGAAACAAATGCCATCCAATGTTACCAGGGTGGGGCTACTCCAGTGCCTGCTACACCCACTTTTTCCCCAGTGGCTGCTGAAGCTAAGGTTCCAGCAACGTCCCCTAAAGAACTGGACAGTCTGCGCTCTGAGGAGCGTCAGTTGAGCAAAACTCTGACCACCGTGCTGAGTGCTCTGCAGCTGCGGACGGAGCCCGAGGAAGGAGGGAAGATCCTGCTAGCCGATAGCCCAGAGGATGTCCCCTGGATGCGCAGGAGGAGGAGGCCAACACCGCCCTCGCCGAGGACCAGTGACCAGCGCCGCCCACCCAGAAGTGTCCTTTAAACGAGAAAACCCTGGGTCCGAGGGCCGACACCCAGGAGTAGACTCACCAGGCCCATCAGACTGGTACAACAGATTCGTCGGAGGAAGACCTTTCCTGTCCATTGTAGTGGACGGGATCCCGACGCATGCCCTGCTGGACACAGGATCTCAGGTAACCATCATGCCTGAAGTCCTCTACAAGAGGTTCTGGTCCATGGACGATCTACGTCCGCCAGCTCCAAATTTGTCTGTATATGCCTCAAATGGACTCCCCCTTAACCTACTCGGGGTTAACAATGTGACTGTAAAAGTGGGAAGAGTGGAGCTGAAGGACCAGAGACTAATTGTAGTGGAGACTAACCCTGATGACAGCAACCCATATATGGTACTAGGCACTAATGTTGTTGGTAACTGTTTGGGAGAGGTTGTGTTCTTACTCCAACAGATCGCTGACACTGCCAGACCGAGACAAAGGAGGGCACTGCAGAGAGAGATCAACGTCCTGATGTATCAACAGCAAGTAAGGTTGACAGATGGTGAAATCGGTAACGTGAGGGTAACAGACCCCATACCCATTGTCATCCCCCCAATGAGTGAAATGCTCATCTGGTGTAGAGCTGCCATAGGTCTTAGAGGACAGAGCTACCAGGCGGTAGTAGAACCCCTTTGCTCCGAGCACAGACCCACGCTCTTAACCGCCAGGGGAGTGGTAGATGTACGTAATGGGAGGGTGCCTGTCCGTCTTCTTAACCTAGGGGAAGATGAGGTCAAACTGCCACGTTATGCCACTGTTGCCAAATTACATGCTGTCAATAATAACTGCATCCATGAGGCGGAGTCCTTAACCTCACCAGATGAAGTAGAGGATAATGACCCTGCAACCCAGGTGGAGGATTGGTGTCAACAGCTCCATGTTGGGACAGACACCACTCATGCCCATCAAAAACAGGGTATATACTGGGTGGTTCAAGAATACTCACAGGTGTTCAGTAAACATCCATTTGACTTCGGGAGGGTTAAGGGGGTTCAACATCATATCCCCACAGGCAACCATTCCCCAATCAAAGAACGTTATAGGCCTATACCCCCAGCTCACTACCAGAAGGCAAAAGAAATGCTGAGTGACATGAGGAAGGCGGGAGTAATTAGGGATAGTTGTAGTCCCTGGGTGGCTCCCCTAGTGCTGGTTCGGAAAAAGGACGGGAGCATGAGAATGTGTGTAGATTACCATCAAGTAAATCGCATTAAACATAAAGATGCATACCCTTTACCACGCATAGAGGAGTCCCTAGCTGCCTTGAAGTCTGCAAGTTACTTTTCCACCCTTGACCTCACTAGTGGATACTGGCAAGTAGCTGTGGCTGAGGAGGATCGGGAGAAGACGGCCTTCACCACCCCGATGGGACTCTGCGAGTTCAACAGCATGCCGTTTGGACTCTGCAATGCCCCCGGAACGTTCCAGAGATTGATGGAGTGCTGCCTGGGACACCGCAACTTCGAGACTGTGTTACTTTACCTGGATGACGTAATTGTGTACTCCAGAACGTACGAGGACCACTTGAAACACCTGGCAGAGGTATTTGAGTCACTGACCCGGTACAGGATGAAGTTGAAGCCCTCAAAGTGCCACCTGCTCAAGAAGAAGGTACAGTACCTAGGACACATTGTCAGTCCGAAGGCGTAGCACCTGACCCGGAGAAAGTCACAGCCATCCAGAAGTGGCCAGAGCCGAAGAACCTCAAGGAGGTGCGTCAGTTCTTGGGACTAGTAGGATACTACCGGAGGTTCGTAAAGGACTACACAAAGAAAGCAGCTCCTCTGCAAGACCTCCTGGTAGGGCAGTCCCCCAAAGGCAAAAACCCTCCATTCCACTGGGGTAAGGAGCAAGTAGAGTCGTTTCCGGAGATGAAGGAGATCCTGACAGGTGATGAGATCCTAGCCTACCCTGACTACAGCCAACCATTCCTGCTGTATACGGATGCCAGCAACGAAGGCCTGGGTGCTGTCTTAAGTCAGAAGCAGAATGGGCAAGAGAAAGTCATCGCATACGCAAGCAGGAAGCTCCGCCCGACTGAGAGGAACCCAGAGAACTATAGCAGCTTCAAGTTGGAGTTCCTGGCCTTAGTCTGGGCCATCACTGAAAGATTCAAGCACTATCTGGCTTCCAGCAAGTTCACTGCCTTTACTGATAACAACCCCTTGACCCATCTTGAAACAGCTAAGTTGGGGACTCTGGAACAACGATGGATGGCTCGGCTGTCAAACTACCAATTTACAATCAAATACCGGGCGGGCCGCAAGAACGCCAACGCCGATGCCCTGTCTAGGATGCCTCACCAGTCAGACACAGAAGAAGAAGTGGATGACCTGGAAGAGATAGAGCTACCTGCCTTTCACCGGAGTGGGATGATCCATGAGCAACGTGCCTCCAGGAGGCAGCGTGGTAAGACGTTAAAGCCTTTGCCTCACCACAGCTGGAAGGAGACCCAGGACAGTGACCCGGTTGTCAGCCGTATCAAGGAGCTGACAACCCAAGAAGGTTCCTCCCTGGAGAAGGATGCGTCTCTTCAAGCAAAGCAGCTGTGGAATGAGAGAAGCCGGCTGTTTATCTACCGTGAGAAGCTGTGCCGGAGGTACGTTAATCCAAGAACCCATGAGATGGTATGGCAGATAGTGGTCCCGAAGACAGACATCCAGATGGTATTGGAAGCTTACCACGATCAGGCGGGGCACTTTGGCTGGAAAAAGCTAGAGACCCTGCTGAAGTGTCGATTCTACTGGGTAGGAATGCGCAGCTCCATTGAAAGGTGGTGCCGGGACTGTGGACCCTGCGGCCTAAGAAGGAAAGACTTCAGCAGCCAGAAGGCACCCCTGCAACCCATCAAGATGACTCGACCCCTGGAGATCGTGGCCCTGGACCATGTCAAGCTCTCCCCCAGCAGGTCAGGGTACTCCTATGCTCTGACCATGGTAGATCACTACTCACGTTTCCTGGTGGTCGCCCCCGTCAAAGATCTGACGGCAGAGACAGCAGCGAAAACGTTCCAAGCGTATTTCTGCAGACCCCATGGCTACCCTGAGCAGGTGCTGACGGACCAACGCCCGGCCTTTGAGGCTGAGTTGTTCAAGGAGTTCTGCCATCTCTACTGGTGTAAAAAGATCAGGACTACACCGTACCACCCACAAACCAACGGTCTCTGTGAAAAGATGAACAACATCATCTTCGACATGCTAAAGACCATACCACTTGAGAGAAACCAGTGGCCAGACCTACTACCAGACCTAGTGGATCTGTACAATCATATACCAGTCAGTTCCACCAATTGCACTGCGGCATATCTCATGCGGGCAAGGCCAGGAAAGCTGCCCATGGATTTGGAGCTTGGTGTTGTTGAACCCGAAGCTGATATGACCACTGAGGACTGGGACATCACCAGACAAGAGCAGTACAGAAGGGTACAAGCTTGTGTCAAGGACAGTCTTACTCGGGTGAGAGAGAAGCAGGAAATGCACTACAACAAAAAACGCACCAGCAGAACCTTTCACACCTGGTGAAACAGTACTAAAAAGGAAAAGACATAACCACAAACTTGATGACCAGTGGGAAAAAGACCCCTACACTGTGCTACCGTCAAGATTTGACAACAAAAAGACTTGCATAATCAGTCGTGATGGAGGAAGAACATCTGCTACAGTGTCCAGGGACCATCTAAAATTGTGTCCACATCTACTAAAGACTCAGGAAGAAGTGTCTCTCACAACCCAGGAAGAACCTAAAGAAACAGTGATACACACTGACCTTGGAGACTTCCCAGCTGATTGGCCTCAGATAGGAGGTGCAGTAATCATTCCAGTACTCCAATTCTATGAACAACCAGAAAACCCTCCACAGCAAGTTGTACCTGTAAGTGCTGCAGAAGAGCCAGCTCAAGAAGCATCCCCGGATGAAGGATCCCCGGAAGAAGCGGAGCAAGAGGGCCCAGCCAATGGTAGACTTGCCAGTCCAAGAGTGAGGTTAAGGCAGTTTTACAACATGGTTACACATAGAACTGGTAGAGTAACTGAGGATACAGATACTGACACTCCACCAACCACAGCACTACGCAGATCAGTACGCAGCACGAGAGGTAAACCCCTTGCTAGGTACACTGAGTAAAGTAGCAAAAATTTCAGAGAGTGTAGATAGTTACCCCTGGGGTATTGTATGTTTTTGAACAGTTTAAGTGATATGGACACTTTGCCTATTTACTTCTTTATTTACTAAAGAACTGCGTGGCTGAGGACTGTGTGCAGCCCAAAAACTCTTATTGTATATAATTGCGCTCCCTGGAGTGCCCTTTAGGTGACCTCAGAAGCAAAACCTGTTTGGAGTGGCACGTGTGGAGGTCCGATTCGGGATCTTCATGCCCTGCAGCCACCCCAGGGCCTACGTAGAGGGTTTAGGACAGGTCCCTCAAAACCACCAAAGTACTCTACCTTGTGAGATGGACATCCTTCTTGGGAACCTCACCACAAGAGACTTGGATTCTGAGGACACTCTGTAATTGTTTTGTTATGCAACGTTTAAGATTTGTGCCTCCCATAAAGGGAAGATTGTTTTAGTATTGCTTAAGTTACTATTGTTACTGTTTTTATAAAATGTACTTCAGCCCGGGAGTGCTGAGTTGAACTAGGGGGGAATGTAAATCCCAGCTGTGCTTGGTATCACAGATCCTAGAAGGGTGTATTGAAGGATTCCTCCACAAGAGGCCCCCATAACCATTCACACATCTCCACCTTCCACCTCAGACCACCAGAGGGAGCCCGTTAGGGAGATATAAAAGGGAAGGTGGAGCCAGGCAGCAGTTAGTTGGAGTCAGTTCAGAGTTTAAGTGAGAGTCTGGTTTAACAGTGAGTCCAGTACAGCCTGAGAGGAGTGACCTCAGAGGACAAAAGCCTGTTCTAGCTCCTGCAATTGCTATCCTGCAGTGGAGCTTATCCAGATCAAGACTCGGTGTAGCTCAGTGAGATGAGCTTTAGGTGTGCCGGCGCCATAAGATCGGTGAAGAGCGGCATGCTGCCGTTAGTGTGAGTAGCCTTTTGAGGGTCCGAGTAGGCCGAAGGCGAAAGAGTAGAGAGAGTTTGCTTCTTCGGGGTGAGCTAGTTAAGCTCCTCTGCCCCCTATGAACTGTTACCGGACACCGGGTCCGAAGCTTACCGGGATCTCCATGACCCAGTAAGATAAACCGGAATCCCTGGAGAACTACAGGTCCCAGGATCGCTAAAGTGCTGATACGTACCAGAGCCAGGAGACACATAGGCCCCGTAGGTCGGGAGCGTGCACTCCAAGAGAAGGCCCTACCACAAGGTCAGCCAGCGCAGGACAGAGACAAAGTTAGGCCTAGCTCCAGGCAGGTCAGAAACTTATTATGCAGCAGCAAGAACCAGGAGGCCCAAAACCTGCTCATTGGAGAGGATCCGGACATACACCCTTCACCCTACAGTGCTCCGGGGAGTGCCTGAATTTCCATCAGTAAAAGGTACTGAAGTGACTTTTGTGTCCGTCCCTGTTCTTGCTCCGACTCGGCTGAGTCTCTTCGTCCTGCTTTCCCCGTTCATACACTGCCCTGAGGCCTAGCTCCACCTGTGGGGAGCTATACCATCTAGCTGCCTTATCACCGGCCTCAGTGGACTGCTCAGCGCTGGTGAATATCATCAGAAACCATAGGTGGCGTCACGAACATTTTTATAAACTTATCATCTATCAACGCCTTTTCAAAGAGTGACCCCAGAGTACGGGCCCGGGAGCCGACCACCGCGACATCCCTAAAGGCCAGGCTAAAGGCCTGGGTAACCGAGTCATCCCCCATCCCCTGGGCTAGTCATCAGCAGCATTGAGCACCTTATCCCTCCCCCAACACACACTGGCAGCAGCATTGAGCCCCTTATCCCTCCCCCCAACACACACTGCCAGCAGCATTAAGCACCTTATCCCTCCCCTAACACACACTGTCAGCAGCATTAAGTCCCTTATCCCTCCCCCAACACACATTGTCAGCAGCATTGAGCCCCTTATCCCTCCCCCAACACACACTGTCAGCAGCATTGAGCCCCTTATCCCTCCCCCAACACACACTGTCAGCAGCATTGAGCCCCTTATCCCTCCCCCCAACACACACTGTCAGCAGCATTAAGCCCCTTATCCCTCCCCCAACACACACTGTCAGCAGCATTGAGCCCCTTATCTCTCCCCCAACACACACTGTCAGCGGCAATGAGCCCCTTATTGACTAGCCCAGGGGGATGGGGATGACTAGGTACCCGGGCCTTTAGCCTGGCCTTTAGGGATGTCGCGGTGGTCGGCTCCCGGGCCGTACCCTGGGCCGCTCCTTTAAAAGGGTTGGTGTTTTGGTTAAGTTTATAAAAGAGTTCGTGATGCCACCTGTGACTTCTGGTGAGGATCACCAGCGTTGCGCAGTCCACTGAGGCTGGTGATAAGGCAGCTGGATGGTATAGCTCCACACAAGTGGAGCTAGGCCTCAGGGCAGTGTATGAACGGGGGAACCAGGACGAAGAGACCCTGCCGGGTCAGAGCAAGAACAGGGACAGACACGATAGTCACTTCAGTACCTTCTACTGATGGAAATTCAGGCACTCCCCAGAGCACTGTAGGGTGAAGGGTGTATGTCCGGATCCTCCCCAATGAGCGGGTTTTGGGCCTCCTGTTTCTTGACTCTGCGTAGTAAGTTTCTGACCTGCCTGGAGCTAGGCCTAACTTTATCTCTGTCCTGCGCTGGCTGACCTTGTGGTAGGGCCTTCTGTTGGATTACACGCTCCCGACTTACGGGGCCTATGTGTCTCCTGGCTCTGTTACGTATCAGCACTTTAGCGATCCTGGGACTATAGTTCTCCAGGGATTCCGGTTTATCTTACTGGGTCATGGAGATCCCGTTAAGCTTCGGACCCGGTGTCCGGTAACTGCTTCTTCGGGGTGAGCTAGTTAAGCTCCTCTGCCCCCTATGAACTAACTCTCTCTACTCACCTTCGGCCAACTCGGACCCTCAATAGGCTACTCACACTAACGGCAGCTTGCCGCGCTTCACCGATCTTATGGCGCCGGCACACCTAAAGCTCACCTCTCTGAGCTACAACTGAGTCTAGAACGTGCTCCACTGCAGACTGGCCACTCTCAGGCTTTTGCACTGCAGGAACTCTCTCAACAGGTTTGCTTTCTGTCAACTCCAGTCTAGACTAACTGAGCTCGACTCTGCATTCAGGTTTGTACTTGCTGAACTCTCCAGAGGAAATGAACTGCCTGGCTCCACCTTCCCTATTTATCTATCCCTAACGGGCTCCCTCTGGTGGTCTGAGGTGGAAGGTGGAGATGTGTGAATGGTTATGGGGGCCTCTTGTGGAGGAATCCATCAATACACCCTTCTAGGATCTGTGATACCAAGCACAGCTGGGCTTCACATTATCCCACACATGTGTTTTCATTGGCTGTAAGCCATAATCAGCAACATTAACAGAAATAAACACTTGAAATAGATCACTCTGTTTGTAATGACTCTATATAATATATGAGTTTCACTGTTTGTATTGAAGAACTGAAATAAATTAACATTTTGATGATATTCTAATTTAGTGAGATGCACCTGTACTACTGTCAAATGATCACAGGTTCAAGTCTTCTAGGAGGACTAAAATATATGTAAATATTAGTCCATTAGCCAAATTTTTTTTAGATCAATTATTTTTGCATTTTTACACTGTTTACTATGAAGATAACATTATTCTATTGGTTTGTTATAGGTATTATTGTATGGTGTAACTTTAAAAAATGTATTTCTTTTTAAACTAAACTTTATTGAATTTAATTTCCCTCTTTTGCCCCATTAAGGAACATGAGCCATCAGTTGTTTGTATAATGCTGTAGAATACATAATATTACAGCTTATTATTGCCTGGCAGTGTTATCCTGACAGACATCCAATAAGGCCATAAATCCTCATAGAAATTTAGGGCGGCACCATACTTTCCGATTCAAAGGACCCAGTGTTTTTAGAGATGCTCAGTATCCGATTGTCAATAGAATAGATTTTCATATAACGTATAGACAAAATCCAGGCATAGATACGGCACTCACCAATAAAGTGAGTGCCGTATCTATTCTTCAGCTTTATATGTACATCGTATTAAGCCATGCCTCTGACTTCTCCTAATAAGCAGAGAATGACAGACCTGACGCCATTGTTAGGCCCCTAGCTGCCATTGTAACTTATTGGCTTCCCACAAAGGTGTTGCGGGAAGACCAATGGGCTGACAAAGAGGACCTCTTCCCTTTGTCAAACACCTTAAATACCATGACCGCTAAAGACTGCAGCATTTTAGAGGCTAAACTGACAGCGTTAAAGTTAAGGGCTCATTCAGATGTCATTCTTTGTCATACAAGCTCTGTGTTTTTCACGGAGAGCACTTGCCCCTATGATAGTTCATGGACCTGTTCACATTTCCAGTTAGTTTTGCAGACCGAGTGATAGGTACAAAATTGTCAAGATATGAAAACACTGATGAAACTCGGATGAAAATTCTGATAGAAAAAACACTGATGAAACTTGGACAGTTTTTCACATATGAGAAGAATCACCGGCGTGTGAATGAGCCCTTATCCCGGACGGAGACCCACAATTCTACTTAGGAGCTATACGGTCAAACTAATGAGATATTTTTGTTGGAAAAAAAAGTTGCTTAACTTTTTCTTTTTTAAGAAGCAAAATCATGATTGCAAAGATACATAAGTCATAAAATATTCTTCAGGTATAAACTATGTCTTGGTTATTTATAGCAGTAGTAACATTATTTTCAATGTTTTTATATTTCAGGTAGCATTCACTAATTAACGATATGGACAGATTCCATCCTTATAAGCATTTATCTGACAGAATAAAAATTGACATTGATTTCATGGTGGAACAATGCTATTAAAATGATACGCAGAATGACTTTTATGAAGTTACCGGTACTTCCCTTGATTGAGTGATTTTTCTGTTTATTTTTGCCTATTTATATGTGTCGATTATGGCCTGATAGCGAACGCCCATGGACAATATAAAAGTTGATTGGCGCTTGTTTAGTGGTCATGTTGTCAGCAGCATACCTCCTGTTTACACGGTCGATGTGCTGCAGATAGCGACGATCTTTGTGACGACATATCTGATCACCCAACGAACAACTGTAATTTAATTTGTCGGGTATAAATATATTTTAACTCTCAGAATTTGTGTCTATTTTATATTAATGTATAATGCAAGTCATTAAAAAAATCAAAAAATCAACTGTTGTGTATCATGTATGTTTCCCCTTAACGACCGCCAGCATGCATTAATACAGTGGCCGCTAAGGGGCCTTATTCGCTCACCGCCATTTTAAGTGTATAGCGTCCCCCAGAGTCAGAAAATCTCTGAGGTTTCAGCAACCGGGAATAGCTGAGACCCTGGAGAACACTATAGTTACCAGTTCTTACGGTCCCCGATCACAGGATCGCCATTATTCAACGCCCTGCAAATGCAACATGATGCCTACAATCTATTTCACCCAAATATGTGTTCCAAAATTCAAATATTGCTCCTTCCGTTCCGAGTTCCGAGTCCTGTCATTTATCCAAACAGAACTTTTTGACTACATGTGGGGTATCGCTGCGCTCATAAGAAAGTGGGTAACAAATTTTGGTGTCCACTTTTTGGTTTTACCTTTTGCAAAAGGGAAAAAATATGAGGCTAAAGCAACATTTTTGTGAAAAAAATGAAAATGTTCAATATGAAGACGTAATGTTATCAAATTCTGTGTAGTATCTGTGGGTTCAAAATGCTCATTATACCCCTGAATAAAATCCTCGATGGGTGTCATTTCCAAAAGGGGGTCACTTGTGGGGGTTTTCTACTGTTTAGGCACCTTGGGGCCCTGTAAATGTGACATGGTGCCTACAATCTATTTCAGCCAAACTTATGTTCCAAAATTCAAACTGTTACTTCCGTTCCGTGCCCTGCTGTGTGTCCAAACAGAACTTTTTGACTACATGTGGGGTATGCATGGTTCCAAACCTGGGAGTGGTATCTATCATCAATTTATGACATATTGAACCGCCATTTAAGGTCAGTGGGCAAAAAGGGCTACAAAGTTAAAAGAAAAAAAAGATTCATAAAGTAAAACAGTTTCTGTTACAATGTAGGAACTGGATTTCTTAGACTAATGTTTGTTACAATGTAACAATAGTGAACATCTAAGAATCTACCAAATACAGTACAAGTAAACTTACCCTAAAAGTTAATTTATTCTAAAATATTGAATGAAAACTCATAAATAAGTCAAAATATAAAGCCTAAGACCCTTTAACATTTTTCCAATCATATCAAACCCACCGCTGTGCCTATTATATATAATAAATAATCTATGATCTTTTTCCTTTGAGTTGTTGACCTCACTTTATATAGCAGGCGAGCCTAATTACTAAGTGAAGCGTCCGCTGGGAGTATATGTACCCTACTGAAGGGTATTTTTTTTTACCCTTTTATCCCCTCAACAACTGCCGATACGCATTAAAATGGCGGCCATTAAGGGGTCTTATTCAGGATCACCATTTTAACATAGCGATCGGGAAAAAGTGAATAGCGCCCCTCCTGTGGGCAAAATTGTCGTGGGTTACATCTGTACAAAACCCCGGATGGCTTTGGAATCTATCAGCGTCGATTAACCAAATTAAATATAGCTGTCAATCGCAACAGCAGCATCTAAGGGGTTAAAAGACCCCTTTTGACAGGATCGACCATAATTGTGGGTGCCAATCATTGCCATGGTACTCCAAGGTCATCTGATGACCCCAGGGTACGGTGGCCTGTTAGACTACCGGTCAGAATTGGCTCGGTCACTAAGGGATTAAGCAATATCTTTGAGAGACTCAGCAAGAAATAAGATTTGTACAGGAAAAAAGTCAAAGAGAACCTATTCTGGTTAATGGATGGGAGCAAAAGCTGGTGTTTAGATCTCAATGGGCAGCGGGGTCTCAATCCTGAGGATGGAGGGATCAGGAACACCTGTGAGCGGTCCAGCGATCTGCAAAATGAAATACTAACTTCTACAAGGACTCCATGGTCCATGAATATGATATGGGCACATGTGAACCAGCTGTTATCCTAAAACATTCCCACTTATGGAAACATATTATTTCATTGCTAAGTATATAATATACAGTACATAGGTGCTTTACATATGTATGTGCGCATCAAATTGAGGACGCTGAGACAAAATTTGTCAGATGAGTATATATATGTATATATCTACATATATAGATAGATATATTTATATCTATCTATATAGTTATATATATGCATATACATAGCTGTCTACCTATCTCTATATATAAAGTATATACACAGAAAGAGAAAGAGAGATTGTAGCACTGTGACATCATGATAAATATTATGTCACAAGTAGTGTGATGACATCATCGCATTCTAGATCCCAGTGTTATGGCCTTAAGGAAATCACTGCCTCACAGACCCCCAAGGGTGAGGGAGTTCTTTTGTTTTTGTGATAAACAAAGCAAAAATTGATTCTACAATGAATATAGAAAGAAGAAGAGTCCAAAGAGATCGGGTTCTAAGAGAGAGGAGAGGATTAAATGAAGAGCAGAAACCGTTGTTCGCTTTAGGGCGAAAAGACATTATATTACCGGACATGGACACTGACGCCTCAGAGATGGCGTCCAAACGACAACATCTGGATAAAATGAGAAAGTCCAAAAGACAGGAGATCTTTACAGAGAGAAGGACCATGGAGAACCTCATGGAGTCTCACTCTGCACCCTCCGCTGAACTTCAGAGGGCCATCCTTATCTCCTTGAAAAAAATCGGAGATCTGGTCCCTGAAATAAGGAGGAGGAACAAAGAAGCCATCCTCAATAAGCGGAGAAACATCAGCGCAGAGATAGAGGTGGAAGAGGTTCTCCAAGAAACATCAAGACAAGTCTCATCCACATCTGAAAGTCTAGAGACACCGAACCTGCAAAGAGCAGCAGCCCAGAAAAGAATTAGGAACAGCAGAGACTGGGTTGTCCAATGCAGGAGACATCGGATCTATGCTAAACCCATTATAAATGGGAATGATGCATTACTGACATCCCAGTCATCATCTGAAACCATTTCCATCCCAGAGTTTCTCTTCCAGCTGAGTGATTCTTCACCTGACAGATCAGTGGACAATGATGAACCAGGTAAGATAGAAACTTACTCAGTATAATAAGATTGGGGGTGGGGGGATTGTACTCTTAGTATTATGTTGAATACAAACACATGGGCCATGCACACGGTGAACAAGTCTGTAAGACAGTGTTCACACCACCAAAAGACTGAAACACGCAAGGACACAATAAAACAAATGTATAAAAATACTCTGTTGTAAAAAAGTAACAGTAAACAGCAAGTGCTAGTAAAAAGGTGATAAAGCAAATTGTTTCTTGCTTTTGCAAGATTAGGGAGGTCTCCACCCCTCCCTTGTGGGCCATGCACATAAAATGCCGTCCTCTGCAGCGTGTCCACATGGACATTACCTGTTAGATCTTCTCATATAGGTACCATACACATGATCAGTTTTTAAATACATCAGATAGGGAATGCTCTGATCTAGGTTACCTTGACATTGGTAGAGCGGCTTAGTATACATATTTTGCAAAAAACAAGTCAACTAAATACCCTGTTTTTTATCACCTTTTTACTAGCACTTGCTGTTTACTGTTACTTTTTTACAACAGAGTATTTTTATACATTTGTTTTACTGTGTCCTTGTGTGTTTCAGTCCTAATATTATGTACAGGCCACAATTATTAATGTTGTCTAATGGAAGAAATGTCCTTGTTGCCCGTAGCAACCAGTCACATTTCATTGTTCTATGATGGAATGTTAAGAAATACAATCTGTGCTGTGAATCGTTGCTACGGGCAACAAGGACATTTTTGCTAATAGACAATTTTGATAAATCAAAAACCAAATATCAGACATTTCCTGCTGATTTATATCAATCTGATTAAAATGTAATGTAGGTTCTGGAGATATATTTCTTAATAAATCTTGTATCATCTCAGCAGATGGAAGCAGTGAGACATCCTCTGACTCATCGGACATACCAGTACAAGACCTTGGGGATGCCAATGTCTTGGGAGAACTGGTCAAGACAAATATTCCTATTGACATTTCCAGTCTCGAGTTCCAGAAAGATCTTGGAAAGGGAGGCTTCGGAAAAGTAAGTGTGAATTTCTACTCCTCCGTGCTCCTCAATGTATCCTGCCCCAGATACACAGGCGGGAGATACATATTCATTACTGGGTGATCATATGTAATGGTGACTGGGATAAACCAGTGATCCATTACACAGATCCCTATAATAGATGGGAGTTGGGTCTGATCTGTTATGATTTTCCTCCAGGTCATCTTGGCATCACATCCGGTCAGTAAAGAACTGCTGGCCGTGAAAATCATGAACAAGAGTCGCTGTTCAGAGGAGATGATCAGTGCAGAGATGGACGTCCTGCTAATAGCCACCGGGTGCCGCTACCTAATGTCAGCACGAGCAGTCATGGAGACACCTACAGAATATAAAGTAGCCATGGACTTTATGGCCAAAGGAGACCTGAGTGGCCACATGGCACGATTGATGCCTTTTGATACAGTAACAACAAGGTAAAGTCTTATACTGATCTGCTGCCTGTACATTGTAGTCCAAGACCAATAGACAATGACAGCAGGAGAAAATTATGACACAAATAGGACACGTGTCATCTCCTAATGTTGTCTTTTTGATTGTGTATCTAACCACTGATCCAACCTGTACTTTCTACTCCACAGACTCTTTGCGGCAGAGATGGTGTGCGGACTCCAATTCCTGCATGACCGTGACATCATACATCGGTAATCAGTTCATCTCTATAAATCTGTCCCCTGTGACTCTCTGTTGTCTCCTTACATATCTATTGTAGAAAGTTCTTTTCATGAATTCTCCTCACAATCATTGTCTTCTCCCTGCAGGGACGTGAAGCCAGGGAACATCCTCCTCAATGAGACCGGACACATTAAAATCTCTGACTTTGGCTTATCCGCCATAGTCATGTTTGAGGACGACATATTGAACAAATATGTTGGCACGAAAGGTTACATCGCACCCGAGGTAAGTAACATCCCAGTGTGATTAATGGCGATAGTAGGACTGAGGAATAATCTGACCACAAAGTATCCTGCAGATATCTATCCACAGATCGGTCCTTATAGCCTCTGTGTGTAAATCCCCTCCCCGGTATATTCAGATCATCTCCTATCTTATGTTCCCACAGATAATGGACGGTAAGAGCTACAACCATCTGGTGGACTCATTTTCCTTCGGTGTCATCCTATATACGATGATTGTAGGGATAAAGCCATTCTATAGCCGAGGCTCAGAGAAGGAGTACCACAAGTCTCTGCAGGAGGACGTCCCATATTTTCCACCCGGGATCAGCATTGATGCCATTGACATCTTAGACGGGGTGAGTAGGGTCAGATGAAGGAGGATGATGGGTGATTATTAAGAGAGGTAGAAGATTAGATGTAAACAGTAGATAGATATTGTGTAATAATGCATCATTAATAATACATAATATAATGACTAATGGTCTTTCTCATTTTCCAGCTTCTCTGCAAAACTCCATTTTCCCGATTTGCCATAACATCGACCATCCGAGAGCACCCATTCTTCCAGTTCATAAACTGGAGCGACGTGGAGTCCGGCAGAGCCGACCCACCATTCAAATAAGACTATGTAAGTGTAGGACGTAGGGAAACATAGTGCTATCACTGCCCAGTAACATGCATACCCACTATACACCTTATTATTACACCCCCCCGTATACAGTATATATGTGAGGAGCCAATTCTCAGACGTGTATATTTCTCTTCTTACAGGAGTATTAGGCTGATAATAATCAGCCCCATTCCAGTAACATCTAGGAATGAAGATTTACATGAATTGGATGAGACAACTACACTGGACTTTCTCATTTACCGGACTGTGACAAATCCTACCGAGCTTCCACCACGTAACAGCCACGTAGATT
The DNA here is from genome assembly GCF_046119375.1 of Phyllobates terribilis. Classification (NCBI taxonomy): domain Eukaryota; kingdom Metazoa; phylum Chordata; class Amphibia; order Anura; family Dendrobatidae; genus Phyllobates; species Phyllobates terribilis. Next base: position 112,291,543 of record NW_027362773.1, read on the forward strand.
CGAGCACCAAACATCCAGGGATTTATTCCGATCGCCATATTTGAGGTCAGGAAGGAATTTTTTTCCCCTGATATGAGGATAATCCAACAACGAGTCCTCGGGGTTATTTTTCGCCTTCCTCTGGATCAACATAGCAAGTAATTAAAGGCTGAAATTGAAGGACTTCTTTCAGCCATACTTGCTATGTTACCATCTGGACGACTCATCTACAGTGTGGTGGTAAGGAGACGACTACAATATATGGACAGACAGAAGGTTGCGGCTGCTCCTTCTCATACTTGGCCTTGTACAAACAGAAGGAAGCGGCTGCTCCTTCTCATACTTGGCCTTGTACAGACAGAAGGAAGCGGCTGCTCCTTCTCATACTTGGCCTTGTACAGACAGAAGGTAGCGGCTGCTCCTTCTCATACTTGACCTTGTACAGACAAAAGGAAGCGGCTGCTCCTTCTCATACTTGGCCTTGTACAGACAGAAGGTAGCGGCTGCTCCTTCTCATACTTGGCCTTGTACGGACAGAAGGAATCGGCTGCTCCTTCTCATACTTGGCCTTGTACAGACAGAAGGTAGCAGCTGCTCCTTCTCCTACCTGGCGATGGACAGAGAGAAGAAGCGGCTGCTCCTTCACCTTCCTGGCCATGGTCAGACAGAAGGCCAAATGGTTGATCTTTGTGCTTTAGGACTCCAGAAAAGCTCCATCTACACACATCACACATCACACATTCCTGCTCTTCTCCTCTCCGTCATGTGTGATCCAGACCTGGATATCCAAAACCGGCACAAGTGCAACCAAAGGCCTGAGGAGCGGAATCATCATCATCTGCTCCTTTCTATAGAAAGTGACTGTATATTCAGGCTTTCTTTTTTAATCTTTGCATGTTATTAACAACTTTCATGCACAAATAAATATATTTAACATCAATGCTGTTTCTTTTTAGTTTCTTCTCATATACAGAACTGTGTTTTTGGTATTTTTATTAATATCACGATAGCCTAATATATTTGTTAAAATAAAATGTAAGATTTTCCAAGTTCCTAGATCTTCACCAGGATGGCTCATCGTGGATATCACAGGTCATCTATGATCTCCTGCCGGCTGTTGTCTATATCAGGCACTTCAACATATCTTTATATTTTCCATAATTGAAGTCAATGAGGAAAATCTCTGCAAAACTTCAGTCAAGGACTCTGGTGGTGACCCCACGTGCCTGTTTCTTGGGTATTCCTCTGAATCACAATAAGCAGATGAGTAAATTTATACAGGTTCGAGTCCAGACTCACTTTAAAATATATATGCCCAGACCGTACCCCTAAATAAGCACAGACCCAGGCAAAACCCACTAAAACATAGACAATAAACCCACTAAATACAAACTAAAAACCCAACCCACTAGAAAAATATAGAACTAGACTAAAGACATACAGACACTAAACCCCTTCAATTCAGACTCACATCTGCCCCCTAAATATATACAGACCTCCTAAATACATATGTGTCACCCTGGCCTGGATGCCACAAAGTGTAATAAAGCTGTGTCTGAGAGCAAGGGGGAGGTTCTCTAGTCAGGGGAACATTAGCATGCAATGCCTCCTGTCTCAGGCCAGTAGGGGGAGCAGACTGCCCCTATAAAAGCTGGTACTGGGGGCAGGGTTAGAGAGAACTTGATGACCTGTCTCAGGACTGAGACTTGTCCCAGAGCAGAGCAGGGACAGACAGTTGTATTGCACCTAAGAGGAAGTGTGGCAGGAGGAGAGCCACAAGCCAGAGACAAGAGGCGAAGTGAGCCTGTCTTGGCAGATAAAGGACTTAATTTACCAGACTTTGGTGTCTGAGGCTGGGAGGATTCCACATTCCCCAGCAGATAACCAGCCCGCAGGGGACTGTATATTCCTTGGCCTAAGAAGCCTGGAGGCCCTGCCACAACAGAAGGGACAAGCAAAGCCGTACAAGGCTGGGAGCAGAAAGGAACCCACGTCGCAGGTCATACAGGCGAGAATACACGGAGAGCTCGGAAGCGTGGGCTGTTATCCTATAAGGAGGAGATAGTCAGAAGGAGCACAGGAAGCACGGTAGGCCTACACCCTCACCCTGACTAGGGGCAATTTCCCCATTGCTCTCAGACATCCAGGTCCCTTCCTAGCCGGGGACTGTTTATGGGTCAGTTTACCAGTTTTAGTAAACACCCTGGACTGCAACCTGTTGTCTGTGTGCTCCTTGCTCCTCCAGCACTATCAGCACCGGGACTCTCACTACCATCACTCCCACCATCCTTCCCGTGGGGAGTCACACTACCCTAGCTGCATACCTCATCAGCCCCAGCGGTCTGCATGCAGCGGCGGTTCCTAATAACCGCAATCCACGGGTGGCGTAGTCGGACATAATCATCAGCACATAATGGGCTACCACTGGCCTGACCACCCTGAGCCACGGAACCGGTTTGCCACTACTACCCCCATCGTTCCCCTATTGCCCGGATCCGAGTGCCCCACGGCCCAGGGGGCGAGTCAGCTTTGGCGTAGTCGGCAGGATTGAAACCAACCCGCCACAAATGGGTATTTCGTGCCTAGAAAAGACTTTGCACTTACCTGAAAAGAGGTTTCCCGCCATCCGGAGCCGTTTCCCGCCATTTCCAGCCGTCTCCCGCCATCTTCCATCGGTTCCCGCCATATTCAGCCGTTTTCCCGCCATCGGACGCCATCTTCAGGACGCCGCGCGGGAAGAAGAGGGGCGTGGACGTCCAAACCGCGCGAGATCCGAAGCTCCGCCCCACGCACCGACGCTGCGCACGGTCCAGGATGGGAGAGAGAGCGACGCTGACGTCACGCCAGGTCCTCGTCCATAGCAGCAGCAGCGGAGCCGCGGCCTACAGAAGAGGATCGTCGGAAGGTAGGCCACGCTTAACTAGGGGGGAGGAAGATGTCGGATACAGAGGCGCTCACTACCACCAACGCAGCTGCAGCAGCGGTGATGCCCTTTTCCCTGCCCTACATCCCTGGAGCGGCTTGGCTGCCCAAGTACTCAGAGGAGCCCCATGCCCTAACTGACTTTAAGGAAAGGCTGTACAGTTTGTTCCAGGTTTACCCCCTGACAGAGGAACAGAAGGTCAGCATACTAACAGGGCAGTTAACTGGCGCAGCCCAAAGGGAGGTAAAGTCATGGCCCACTGAGGAGAAAAGGACTGTGAAGGGTATTCTGGCCCGGCTGCGGGGTACCTTTGACACACATACCTCCGCTGAAATTAAAATGAGGTTCTATGGATGTAAGCAGCGGGCACAGGACAGCATCAGAGACTATGCCCTAAATCTGCAGGAAGCCTTGAGGGCTATTCAACAAACTGACCCTGGCAGTGTGCAGGAAACGGATAAGCTGCTAACAGAACAATTCATAGAAGGTCTGCTGTCTAGCGCCCACAGGGCCCAACTGCGCCTCATGTTCTTTCAGAACCCTGATCTGACCTTTGCCCAATTTAAGGACAGGGCCATAAGGGTGCTCCGTGAATCTGCAACCAGTGGCGCTATAAACCCCCAGCGCCCTGCTCTCACCTACCACCAGGAGGCGGCGCCCTCCTCTATGGACCCCGTGGGGGCTGATGCACAGGCCCTGAATCAAGCCCCGTCGAAAGATCTGCACCACCAAGTCCAGGAGCTGACCAGGAGTGTCGCGGCGTTGACCAGGACCGTCCAGGCGTTGCAAGTGGACCCGTCAAGACCCATCGAGCTGGCTTCAAGTCCGGAGGATGTCCCGTGGCGTCGACAGAGGAGGATCCCGTCGTTCCGAGGGAGCCCCACAGACCGCTACGCAGAGGATGGACAGCCCATTTGCCGTTGATGCAACCAGCCCGGACACATTTCCAGGTACTGTAATTTAAACGGGTCCAACCTGGGGCAGAGGGCCAACCCCCAGGCATAAGATCACCAGGCCCTTATAATTGGCGTGATAAGTACTTTGGGGGGCGCCCGGTTTTACCCGTGGTGCTGGACGGTATCCCCATGAGCGCCTTGCTGGATACTGGGTCGCAAGTAACCACTATCCCTTATGTACTTTTTAAGCAGTATTGGACTGATGCTGATATCACACGGTATCCAGACAGTAACTTGAGCATCATCGCCAGTAATGGCTTACCCGTGCCGCAGATGGGGTTCAAGGAGATGACCATTAAAATTGGTAAAGTTGAACTACCGGCACCGGGAGTAATTATTGTGGACATTGACCGACGTGAAAGTCACCCTAAAATAACTGTGGGTACTAACGTAATTGAAAATTGTCTTTCAGAGGTAATTGTAATTCTACAACAGGTGGCGGTGAATGCTAGTTCCAGCCAACAGAGAGTCCTCAACAAGGAGATAAAAGCCCTGATGAGACGGCAGCTTGTAGAACTGTCTGGTGGTGAGATCGGTAGCGTAAGACTGAGTAACCCATTCCCCATTTCCATGCCTCCCAAAAGTGAAATGATGATCTGGTGTCGGACTGCAATCGGGTTGAGAGGTAGAGACTACCAAGCCATGGTAGAACCCGTGTACTTAGACAGCAGGCCCACCATTTTGACAGCCCGGGGGGTGGTTGATGTCCGTCATGGGAGGGTGCCCGTCCGCATCCTCAACATTGGGGAGAGGGAGGTACACTTACCCAGGTACGCTACACTCGCCAAACTGTTTGTTGTCAAACACAAAGCTATCAGGGCCGTGGAACCCTTGCCTCCATCTCCACAGGCGGAGGGTAATGGCTCCCAGAAACAAAAGGAGGACTGGTGCCAGAAACTCCACATGGGTGCTGACTCCACTCCCCTGCACCAAAAATAAGGAGTCTACCGGGTGGTACAGGAGTACGAGAGAGTCTTTAGTAAGCACCCGCTAGACTTCGGCAGAGTAAAAGGGATAGAACACCACATCCCCACAGGGAGCCACCCACCGATAAAAGAAAGACACCGACCTGTACCCCCTGCACATTATCAGAATGCAAAGGGCATGCTAAGAGAAATGAAGGAAGCTGGGGTCATTAGAGATAGCTGTAGCCCCTGGGCAGCCCCCTTGGTTCTGGTGAAAAAGAAAGACGGCACCATGAGAATGTGCGTGGACTATAGACAAATCAACCGTATCACCCACAAAGACGCATATCCGCTGCCTAGAATAGAGGAGTCTTTAGCCGCACTAAAATCCGCTAACTTCCTTTCTACTTTGGACCTTACTAGCGGGTACTGGCAGGTTCCTGTGGCAGAGGCTGACAAGGAGAAGACGGCCTTCACCACCCCGATGGGACTGAGCGAATTCAACTGTATGCCTTTCGGGCTCTGCAACGCACCAGGGACCTTCCAGCGGCTGATGGAATGCTGTCTAGGGCACCGAAACTTCGAGACGGTCCTCCTTTACCTGGACGACGTGATCGTCTATTCGAAGACCTACGAGGACCATCTAAAGCACCAGGCTGAGGTGTTCGAAGCCCTGGCAGGCTAGGGCCTGAAGGTGAAACCATCGAAGTGTCAGCACGGAAGGAGTGGCCCCCGACCCTGACAAGGTCATGGCAATCAAGTGCTGGCCAAGCCCCTCGAACATCAAAGAGGTGAGACAGTTTCTCGGGTTGGTAGGCTACTACCAAAGGTTCATCCCCGGGTTCACCAAGATGGCAGCTCCTATGCAGGACCTCCTGATCGGACAGTCTAAGTCCAGAAGTCAAAAGCCACCCTTCAAATGGCATAAACCGGAAGAGGAGTCCTTCCGCCAGCTAAAGATGGCCCTCACAGGGGATGAGATCCTGGCCTACCCTGATTATGGCCAGCCTTTCATTCTCCACACAGACGCCAGTAATGTGGGACTGGGAGCCGTACTGTCCCAAAACCAACAGGGCAGAGAACGGGTGATCGCATACGCCAGTCGGAAGCTGAGACCCACCGAGAGGAACCCGGAGAATTACAGCTCCTTCAAGCTAGAATTCTTGGCGGTGGTGTGGGCCGTGACGGAACGCTTCAAGCATTACCTGGCCTCCGCAAAGTTCACCGTGTACACGGACAACAACCCGTTGACACACCTGGACAATGCAAGACTGGGTGCCCTGGAACAGCGGTGGATGGCCCGTCTCTCCAACTATGACTTCGTGATCAAGTACCGGGCAGGCAAAACCAATGCCAACGCGGACGCCCTATCAAGAATGCCTCACTTACCTGAAGGTGACAAAGACCCAGAAGAGCTGGAGGTGGTAGAACTCCCCGCGTTTCACTGGTATGGAGCCGCTCAATACTCCCACCGCGTGAAGGAGGAGGATCTAACAACCGTGATGATCAATCCCCTACCTCACCACAGCTGGGCCGAGACCCAAGATAGTGACCCTGCCATCCGCCTGGTGAAAGATCTGCTGACCCAGGAAGACGCCCGCATGGATCCGGATGCCCCAGAGGAAGCCAAGCAGCTATGGAAAGAGAAGAGCAAGCTGTTCCTCTACGAAGGCAAGTTGTGCAGAAGGATTGTCAACCACCGGACGCACGAGCTGACCTGGCAAGTCGTGGTTCCATGGCGGGATGCAGCTATGGTCCTGGGGGCCTACCATGACAGAGCGGGGCACTTCGGGTGGAAGAAACTGGAGTTCCTGCTAAGAGGAAGGTTCTTTTGGGTCGGCATGAGAGGAGCTGTAGAAAAATGGTGCAGAGACTGTGGCCCTTGTCACCTAAGGAGGAAGGACCGTGCCAGCCAGAAGACACCCTTGAGGCCCATCGTCACCACGCAGCCTCTTGAGCTGGTAGCTCTGGACCATGTCAAATTGGCTCCCAGCCGGTCAGGATACATCTATGCCCTGACAATCGTGGACCACTATTCCCGTTTTCTAGTGGTGGTCCCGGTAAAGGACTTGACAGCTCAAACAGCGGCCAGAGCCTTCCAGCAATACTTCTGCCGTCCACACGGGTATCCGGAACAGGTCCTGACAGACCAGGGTCCAGCGTTCGAGGCTGAAATCTTCCAGGAGTTCTGCAACCTCTATGGCTGTAAGAAGATTCGGACAACGCCCTACCATCCACAAACCAACGGGATGTGTGAGAAGATGAACAATATAGTCATTGATCTCCTGAAGACGTTGTCCCTGGAGGAATGCAGCCTGTGGCCAGAAAAACTGCCGGACCTGATAGACTTATACAATCATATCCCGGTGAATGCTACCAACTGCACCCCGGCTTACCTGATGCGAGCCAGACCAGGTAAGCTGCCCGTAGACCTGGAGATGGGAGTCCTAACGCCTGAGGACACCTCCCCGGATGCAGACTGGGATACGGAAAGGCAACTGCAGTACAAGAAGGTACAGGAGAGTGTGGAGAAGAGCCTGGCCCAGGTGAGAGAGAGGCAAGAAAAACTCTTCAACCAACAAGCCCCTGCTGGTCCCCTAGAACCTGGTGAGCAAGTCCTGAAGCGGAAGAGAAGGCTACATAAGTTGGACGACCAGTGGGAAAGGGAACCCTACACCGTACTGCAGTCTGATCACGACAACCCGAAGGTGAACGTGATCACCAAGGACGGAGGAGAGACCACTAGCACCGTCTCCAGAGACCACCTCAAAAGATGCCCCGAGCAACTCCGTAGTGCAGAAGAGGATCAGAGTGACCTTGAACCCGCAGAGGACAAGGAAGAAATGATCAGCACCGTCCTCGGAGAGTTCCCTCAGTCCTGGACTCGCATAAATGATGCCATAGTGGTACCCGTCCTGCATTTCCTGCAACCGGCCCAGCAACAACCAACACCAGAGCCGGAAGGTGAAGAGGAGCAAGCGGTTCCAGAGGCAGAAGAGCCTGTACCAGCAGCCCAGGAGAGTCAACCCTCTGCTGACAGTGAGCCTGCCATGCCTGCGGTAAGCCAAAAGACCCGCAGACAGCTGCCTGCCCTACCTGTACACCCAGCTGGTAGCTGCACCCCTAACGCTAGTGGGGAAAGCCAAGTCGGTCCACCACCAGACAGTGGGTTAAGAAGGTCAACCAGGAGCACAAAGGGGCAGATACCCGCTTGCTGGAGAATATAGAGCGCGCTAAGATTGTAAATAACCTTGTTGCCAAATGTTGAAATGCTTGCAAAGTTACATGCATGTTTGGTAATTCTGTGTTTCAGTTTCTTGCAGCTACGTTAAGGACTCACAGGTTACGGACTTTTTTATAACCGAGACCTTGTATGGACTGCGTTCGGAGCCTAACCCAGAAATGAACTAAGACTGTGAAGGACTTGGGGTAGGACAGACCCCCACCTGGTTAAGGCTCCCCGTTGTATTGGTGATATGGACACCCGGTCACAGACCACACTGTGACCTTAAGAACTCAATCTGTGCGTCATTTGTGTATTAATGTTTTATAGTCATGTATATTATCCTTGTTTACTGTTTAGTCCCGGAGTACTAAATTTTACTAGGGGGGAATGTGTCACCCTGGCCTGGATGCCACAAAGTGTAATAAAGCTGTGTCTGAGATCAAGGGGGGGGTTCTCTAGTCAGGGGAACATTAGCATGCAATGCCTCCTGTCTCAGGCCAGTAGGGGGAGCAGGCTGCCCCTATAAAAGCTGGTACTGGGGGCAGGGTTAGAGAGAACTTGATGACCTGTCTCAGGACTGAGACTTGTCCCAGAGCAGAGCAGGGACAAACAGTTGTATTGCACCTAAGAGGAAGTGTGGCAGGAGGAGAGCCACAAGCCAGAGACAAGAGGCGAAGTGAGCCTGTCTTGGTAGATAAAGGACTTAATTTACCAGACTTTGGTGTCTGAGGCTGGGAGGATTCCACATTCCCCAGCAGATAACCAGCCCGCAGGGGACTGTATATTCCTTGGCCTAAGAAGCCTGGAGGCACTGCCACAACAGAAGGGACCAGCAAAGCCGTACAAGGCTGGGAGCAGAAAGGAACCCACGTCGCAGGTCATACAGGCGAGAATACACGGAGAGCTCGGAAGCATGGGCTCTTATCCTATAAGGAGGAGATAGTCAGAAGGAGCACAGGAAGCACGGTAGGCCTACACCCTCACCCTGACTAGGACCAATTTCCCCATTGCTCTCAGACATCCAGGTCCCTTCCTAGCCGGGACTGTTTATGGGTCAGTTTACCTGTTTTAGTAAAGACCCTGGACTGCAACCTGTTGTCTGTGTGCTCCTTGCTCCTCCAGCACTATCAGCACCGGGACTCTCACTACCATCACTCCCACCATCCATTATACTGCCCTGGGGCCGCACTCTTCCCGTGGGGAGTCACACTACCCTAGCTGCACACCTCATCAGCCCCAGCGGTCTGCATGCAGCGGCGGTTCCTAATAACCGCAATCCACGGGTGACGTAGTCGGACATAATCATCAGCACATAACGGACTACCACTGGCCTGACCACCCTGAGCCACGGAACCGGGTTGCCACTACTACCCCCATCGTTCCCCTATTGCCCGGATCCGAGTGCCCCACGGCCCAGGGGGCGAGTCACATACAGACACCAAACCCCTTCAATAAAAGCCCATTCCTGAAGCCTAATTATATACAGACCCCCCTAAACATAGCAAGCGACTAAACCCCTTGAAATGGAACAATCACCAGTCTGAGTAGATTAAACTGACCACATCATGGAATAGTGGCTGCAGAGCTGAATAAGACTGGTAACATTTAGATAATATTTTTTGCTAAAGCCAAGGGGGCGTTCACAGATATTTATCTCTGTGGGCCGTTCACTTTTTCCCCTGTGTGACATTGCCCATTCAGGGAAAAACATAAGACTCTGCAACTCCACATTGTGCAAAAAACTTTTCCAACATTTCGAAGCCTTTACACTTTTTTTGTGGTGTAAAAACTTTGATAGATAGATAGTGAATGAGGTGGAAAAAATAGGTAGATTTTATGGGAACCTGTCATGTTAAAAAAATGCTATGAACCTGAAGATATAGGGGTAATCTGCAGGTTAAAGGCGTTTTGAAGATGTCCCGCCGCTGCACTGAAAGCCCTGGTGTCGGGAGGAAACTTTATTTTTCACAGCAGCCTCCGGCTTTCAGTCATAGAGGCGAGACCAGTGTGACTTCAGTCACCATTTAGTATATGGTGAGAGGCGGCTGTAACCGCGCCCTGGCACTGACTGACAGCCGGCTCTGTACTGATGCACTGCTGAGCCTGCTGTCAGTCAGTGCCAGGCGCAGTTACAGCCGTTGCTCACTGTGTACCGAGCGGTGAATGAAGCCACCTCTATAACTGAAAGCCGAGTACTCCCAGGAGGAATAAAGTTATATTTCTTCCAGTACGCGAGCTTTCAGTGTGGCAGATGTGCGGCTTCAGAACACCATTAATTTGCAGATTAACCCCATATCTTCAGGTTAATAGTGTTTTTTGTCATGACAGGTTCCCTTTAAAATTAAGAAAGAGAGAGAGATATGAGTCATTGACACTGTTTAATGAAGGAAGCTGTGTCCCAGTGAAGTGATATACCACTGCAAGGTGTACATTTTTTTTTGCAATCTCTCCAGCATAGGAGTTGCTTGATGTGGTCTCTCTTTAAAGGGGTTGTCCAGTACTTAATATTACCCTCCCAATGTATCCCCCCGGGGCCCCTAAGGAGTTTTGTAATTACCTTACATTGCAGATACGGCCTGTCAGTGACGCTATCACTGGCCGCTAATAGGCATCACGTGACCCCCGGCTGCAGCCGGCTCTGACATCCGCTGATGTCACGACAAGTGCTGGCAGCAGCCGGGGGTCTTTGTCTTTTGCGTTCCAGGTGGCTGCTGGGTTGTGGGCTGGGTTACCCCCCGCATCACACCCGGCATCCACCTCTCCCCATTCATTGGGAAAGCGCGCTGTGGATGCAGGGTGTGATGCGGGGGGTAACCCTGTCCACAACCCAGCAGCCACCGCAGGGACCCCAGCGCTGAGTCACGCCTCACGCCCAGTGGGTGAGACCCGAGACCGCCCACTACCGCCAGAAGACGGACACCCTCCGGAGTGAGTGTCTGAAGACGGACGTAGTTATCGCTAAAGGACAGATAAGTGCAAGCCTCCAGTAATCTACCTTCTCTTATTCAGCCTGAACTTTTGGACTGCGCCATATTGTTCATCCTTTCCGTGTTATAGTTAAACCACAATCGTTTATTGTCCGATTTTTCTGTTTTGTTGTTGTGTTACTTAAATTTACACTCCCTGCGTGGAGAAACCAAATCTTGAATTAAACCTCTGCCATACTCTCTGCGTGCTGTGTGCGGCATCCGAGCCCTTTTAGCATTAAGGTCCCAGAGTCTGGAGGAAGAGTGGAGAGGCCACAATCCAAGCTGCTGGAGGTCTCGTGTGAAGTTTCCACAATCAGTGATGGTTTGGGGAGCCATGTCATCTGCTGGTGTAGGTCCACTGTGTTTTATCAAGACCAAAGTCAGCGCAGCCGTCTACCAGGACATTTTAGAGCACTTCATGCTTCCCTCTGCCAACAAGCTTATTGGAGATGGAAATGTCATTCTCCAGCAGGACTTGGCCCCTGTCCACACTGCCAAAACTACCAATACCTGGTTTACACACAACAGTATCACTGTGCTTGATTGGCAGCAAACTCGCCTGACCTTAACCCCATAGAGAATCTATTATAGAGAATCTATGGGGTATTGTCAAGAGGAAGATGAGACACCAGACCCAACAATGCAGACGAGCTGAAGGCTGCTATCAAAGCCACCTGGGCTTCCATAACACCTCAGCAGTGCCACAGGCTGATCGCCTCCATGCCACATTGCCGCATTGATGAAGTAATTGATGCAAAAGGAGCCCCGACCAAGTATTGAGGGCATTTACTGAACATACATTTCAGGAGGACAACATTTCAGATTTTAGAATCATTTTTTAAGCTGCTGTTATAAAGTATTCTAATTTACTGAGATAATGACTTTTGTGTTTTCATTGGCTGTAAGCCATAATCATCAACATTAACAGAAATAAACACTTGAAATAGATCAGTCTGTTTGTAATGACTCTATATAATTTCACTTTTCGTATTGAAGAACTGAAATAAATATACTTCTTGATGATATTCTAATTTAGTGAGATGCCCCTGTATGTCGCTGATGCACTCAGCATAACACAAAAAATAGCTTTTATTGTTCTTACAGCGGCGCAATCTAGTCCGATGGGCATCGTTGGTCTTAATCCAGCGCCTCCTCTCTTCTTACGATCACCATCCTCCTTCTTGCTTCATGTGGATGATACGTCCTGCGTCATCCACATAGTGTCCTTTATCCAGCTCCTGCGCAGGCGCACTTCTTTCTTATCTGCCGAAGGCAGCGCAAAGTATTGTAATGCGCATGCGCCGGCGCTCTTTAGCCTTTCCGAATGCATGCACATTACAGTACTTTGCTCTGCCCTCGGCCGGGCAGATCTGATCCTGACATACCCTACAGATAGCATAGCAACACACGCTAAAGAAAAAAGGCAGCTATGTAAAACGGGTCAGGCATAATTAATAAAATTCATTAGGTGAATCAGTACAAATATATAAACATAAAACGTGCAAAACAGCACAAAACTAAATACAAGACCTATTAAAACAATGTGATAAATATTTGTTCAAATATAAAACCCTACTTCATCATATAAGATGGCAAACCGGTTAGCATAGAATAGACAACCTATGACATACTGTGTAAAGCGGAAAGAAAATCTGTGTAATAAATGAAGGTCCAAGATGATAAATAAACCAAAAAAAGTATACCAATAAATGATATAAAAATAAATGAAAAAATCTATAAATATTACCAAAGAGATTAGTACAAACAAGATACTGTGTATCACCACAAATGTGACTTCCTCAGGGATATGCTGTATTTTCTATGCTAGTGTCTTATATGATGAGATAGGGGGTATTTTGGACCCCAACAGGTATCATAGTGTTTTAGTAGGTCTCCTATTTCGTTTTATGCTTTGCACTTTAATGCATTTTTTGCCACATGGTATTTGTTCTGATTCATCTGTACTGATCACCCGTTTTATATAGCTGGCTTTTTCCTTTTTTGTGTGTTGCTATACTTGCTTTGTTTGCTATATGGGTTTGTAGCAGCTATCTTTTTATATTACATGGGTAGTGCCTGCACCTTATACTATTCTAATACCTGACGGGTGGGTCATCAATATGTAAGTTCCGGATAATCTCTATAAAGGGCGTACAATCTGTAATTTTAATGTAGAAGTACGCTTTAAAAATATGTTTCCAGTAAAAACCTGATATAAATAATGTTAGCTGTCATCTCTTTACTATTGCATTGCTCCTCTTATTGTTGTCATCCACATTATTACAAGGATAATGACGTTATTTTCTGTCCCACATTAACATTATTATTTTATTTTGCAGTCGTTTGGATATTTCCCTTGGTAACGTGGACGGCTCTCAGCATAGCCATGGTTGTTATAGGTAATATATACTTTCCAGAGACAGACACTGACAGCTTGGGGCCCCTATGCAAGAAATGTGTCTGGGCCCCCTCACTGCCCGGCACACAGCTTATGATGAGGGAAATCTGGCAATGGGACCCCCGAAACCTTGGGCTTTATAGATAAAGATAGAACAGAGGCCAAGTGTGCACAACTCTGCACCATTCAGGACGAGACTGCAGAGCCCTGTCCTCAGAAATCTCTGGGGGCCCAGTGGTCGAATCCCCAGTGATCAGCAAGTTATCCCCGATCTGATGGATCTGATGGATCTGATGGATCTGGGATAACTTGATTATTTGGTAAATAACCCTTTAAAGAGCCAGGTTGATTCTCCTATTCTTTACAATTACAGTATCATACATGAACCAAAAACAAATATGTTCACACACATACATATACATATAACGTACAAACATATAGATATAACGTACAAACATACACACACACATGCATACACATACTGTATATCGTACATACACACATACATACACATATACCGTACATACGCAGACATATACCATACATACACACACATACATACACATATACCATACATACGCACACATATACCATACATACACACACATACATACACATATACCATACATACGCACACATATACCATACATACACACACATACATACACATATACCATACATACGCACACATTCATATCACATACATACACACACACACACATATATAGATACACGTAAATACACACACATATACCGTATGTACACACACATACATACACATATACCGTACATATGACGCGCCCCCTGGGCCGTGTGTGTGTGGGGATACCCAGAACCCGACCTGTTGTGGATGCTGGGGGTTGTAGTCACCGTGACGGTGACCCGATCCCGTGGCTCAGGGTGGTCAAACCAAATGGCAGTCTATATGCTGAATGTCCGACTACGCCACCCGTGGATTACGGTCAGAGTGAACCGCCGCTGCAGGGCAGACCGCTGAGGCTGGTGTTGTGGGTGCAGCTGGTGGTAGTCTAACTCCCCACGGGAGGAGAATAGCCTCAGGGCAGTAAATAGGGATGTTGGTGGTGATGGTGCGCGGGAGCAGCAGTAACCACACAGAGTCTGTCATGCAATTCAGGGTCTTTACTGTTGGTGGTATTAAGGGGCCCGTCCAGAATTCAGGTTAACAATGGAGGCCTGGTCAGTCTGAGAGCAACTGGGAAATCCCGCTGGTCAGGGGGAGTTTGTAGGCCTACCGTGCTGACTTCACTCTTTCTTTTCTTGGCTATCCCGCTGTAGTGTAGTAGTAGTGGCTGAGCCTCCGGGCTTCCTTGGGCCAGAGAACTTGAAATTCCCTGCGTGGTGGTTTTCTGCTGCTGGGCTTCTAACCCTCACAGCCTCGGACTCCAGTGACCGGCTTTCTAAGTCTCTAGCCAGGATGAGCTCTTCTAGTTCCCCTCCTGGCCTCGTGTTCCTCCTCTGCCTACAGGGACTCCTCAGCCTGCTTCTGACCTGTCCCTATCTGCAACTTCTCTGGAACTTGTCTCTGGCTGGTCTCTCACTGGTCTAACCCCGCCCCAGATCCAGTTTATAAAGGGCAGGTTTCTCCCCTCCCTGGACTGAGGCAGGAGGTGCTGCATGCTAATTGTCCCCAACCAGGGAACCTCCCACCTGCTCTCAGACATGACATTGCTGCCACTGTGGAGACCAGACCTGGGGTGCATCACATACATACTTACACACACACATATATAGATAAATGTAAATACACACACATAAACCATATGTACACACACATACATACACATATAGCGTACATACACACATACATACACATATACCGTACATACATACACACACACATATATATATATACAGTACAGACCAAAAGTTTGGACACACCTTCTCATTTAAAGATTTTTATGTATTTTCATGACTTTGAAAATTGTACATTCACACTGAACGCATCAAAACTATGAATTAACACATGTGGAATTATATACTTAACAAAAAAGTGTGAAACAACTGAAAATATGTCTTATATTCTAGGTTCTTCAAAGTAGCCACCTTTTGCTTTGATGACTGCTTTGCACACTCTTGGCATTCTCTTGATGAGCTTCAAGAGGCAGTCACCGGAAATGGTCTTCCAACAATCTTGAAGGAGTTCCCAGAGATGCTTAGCACTTGTTGGCCCTTTTGCCTTCACTGTGCGGTCCAGCTCACCCCAAACCATCTCGATTGGGTTCAGGTCTGGTGACTGTGGAAGCCAGGTCATCTGGCGTAGCACCCCATCACTCTCCTTCTTGGTCAAATAGCCCTTACACAGCCTGGAGGTGTGTTTGGGGTCATTGTCCTGTTGAAAAATAAATGATGGTCCGACTAAACGCAAATCGGATGGAATAGCATGAACCTGCAAGATGCTGTGGTAGCCATGCTGGTTCAGTATGCCTTCAATTTTGAATAAATCCCCTACAGTGTCACCAGCAAAGCACCCCCACTCCATCACACCTCCTCCTCCATGCTTCACGGTGGGAACCAGGCATGTAGACTCCATCCGTTCACCTTTTCTGCGTCGCACAAAGAAACGGTGGTTGGAACCAAAGATCTCAAATTTGGACTCATCAGACCAAAGCACAGATTTCCACTGGTCTAATGTCCATTCCTTGTGTTATTTAGCCCAAACAAGTCTCTTCTGCTTGTTGCCTGTCCTTAGCAGTGGTTTCATAGCAGCTATTTTACCATGAAGGCCTGCTGCACAAAGTCTCCTCTCAACAGTTGTTGTAGAGATGTGTCTGCTGCTAGAATTCTGTGTGGCATTGACCTGGTCTCTAATCTGAGCTGCTGTTAACCTGCGATTTCTGAGGCTGGTGACTTGGATAAACTTATCCTCAGAAGCAGAGGTGACTCTTGGTCTTCCTTTCCTGGGGCGGTACTCATGAGAGCCAGTTTCTTTGTAGCGCTTGATGGTTTTAGCAACTGCACTTGGGGACACTTTCAAAGTTTTCCCAATTTTTCAGACTGACTGACCTTAATTTCTTAAAGTAATGATGGCCACTCGTTTTTCTTTACTTAGCTGCTTTTTTCTTGCCATAATACAAATTCTAACAGTCTATTCAGTAGGACTATCAGCTGTGTATCCACCTGACTTCTGCACAACACAACTGATGGTCTCAACCCCATTTATAAGGCAAGAAATCCCACTTATTAAACCTGACAGGGCACACCTGTGAAGTGAAAACCATTTCCAGTGACTACCTCTTGAAGCTCATCAAGAGAATGCCAAGAGTGTGCAAAGCAGTCATCAAAGCAAAAGGTGGCTACTTTGAAGAACCTAGAATATAAGACATATTTTCAGTTGTTTCACACTTTTTTGTTAAGTATTAGTGATGAGCGAGCATGCTCGCCACTGCTCGGTACTCGCCCGAGCATCTCAGTACTCGAGATGCTTGGAGCTCGCTGAGTACTTTCAAGATGCTCGGGCGGGAGCTCGGGTCCCAGTCCTGCATGTTTGGCGCTATTTAGAGCACCAATCATGCAGGGATGGTCTGCCACTCACTGTAATGTCACAGCCTTGGTGGTTGTGGCATTACAGTGGTTGCCCAAATCGATGGGAACAGTGCTCACAGTGAAACTTGAAAAGCCGGCAATTCATCAGCGGCATACACCGGTACCCGACAATTTAGAACAGAAAGAATAGAGAATCACACATAGATTAGATAGATAGAAACATGTCAGTCACATATATAATAAGTACAGTGACAGTGTTGGTTACTGTACTTATCATTTAGTGTTAAAATAAAGGACTTATTAAAAAAAAAATTGGCGTAGGGTTCCCCGTAATTTTAGTCTCTAGCGGAGGTTAAGCAGACGGCTGGGGCAGATGTTTGAAGCTTGGGAAGGGGGTAATACCCACGGAGCTTCCCAGGCTACTAATATCAGCCCCCAGCTGAATACCTAGCCTTTACCAGCTATTAAAATGGGTGACCCGCCACAAAAAATGACGTGGGGTCCCCCCTATTTTAATAGCTAGCAAAGGCTAGGCAGACAGTTGGGGGCTGATATTAATAGCCCAGGAAGGGTGCCATGAATATTGGCCCCCTCCCAGGCTGGAAACACCAGTCGTCAGCCGCCCCAGAAATGGCGCATCCATAGGATGCAGTGGGGTAATAGGGCTGGGGTTGATGTCAGGTTATAAAGCTAGCTGAAATCAAGCCCAGGTTAGTAATGGAGAGGCGTCTATAAGACACCCCCATTACTAACCCCATAGTCAAAGTTAAAAAAAAACCACAAACACCCAGAATAAAGTAATTTAATTTAAATAAACACACAATTTTTTAATGTTCTAAATTAAACCATACTTACCATCACGCCCATTCCAGCTGAAGCCAATGTCTTCTGCAATAAAAGTAAAATAATAAAGCAACCTCATCCTTACTTTTCCATGGTTCCCATGATGGCTCCAGCTCTGCTACATTCACATGACAGGCTGGATCGCAGCCGAAAGCTGCCATCCAGCTTGTCATGCCGCAGACACTGAGAAGCGCAGGCATGCTTGCGCTCCTCAGTGTCTGGCTGTGACGGCATCCAGATGAGCCGAGTTCATGTCCAATGAATTCAGCTCACCTCATGCATGTCACTGACAGCGTGGGAGAATTCTCCTGCGCATGCGGTGAGCGTGAGAGAATTCTCCTGCGCATGCGGTGAGCGCAGGAGAATTCTCCCACACTGTCAGTGACGTGCATGAGGTGAGCTCATGTCCAATGAACTCAGCTCACCTCATGCATGTCATTGACAGCGTGGGAGAATTCTCCTGCGCTCAGCGCTTGAGTAGGAGAATTCTCTGTCACTGTCACAGAATACTGGAGGTAGGGGGCCTAAGCTGACCCTAAGCTGGGGCCCTGACTAATCCCTCAACCTGGAGGTACTGTTAAAGGTACAGAGGTCCAGGCCGCCAGCGTAACCCCTACCTCCTGAGGATCCCTGCACCTCAGTAATCTAGTCCTGAGAAGGACCCCGATCACAACAATTGGGAACCAGAAATAATATGCCCACACACAGAATTTAGACGAACGAGACAGTACAAGGGAAAAACCAAAACCACCTTGCATACAACTTCTACACAACTACAACAGAGGGAACACCAACGGGAAAGGAGATAAATGATAAAGCGAGGAAAGGGAAAAAACACTTCCAAATACACTTATCTCAGCAACTCCAAACACCACGATCCGCTCTGTAAGTCTGAATGAAAAGCTTTCACCGACACCTCCCAAACAGACCTGCAGGAATATGAAGGAGTCTCACTAAAGAAGCATTGATTGCAGCTGGGCGAGGCTGGACCTCAGCTAGCCCAGAGAGAGAGAGAATTAACTCCTTCACTGCCGAAAAAACACAAAGCACCAACAAGTCAGCTGCGAGAAGTCAGGCTGTGTACTCGTGACGATCTTCGTGGCAACACACCCGTGACAGTACCCCCCCTTCTACGAGGGGCCTCCGGACCCTCAGGGCCAGGTTTATTCGGGTGAGTCGTGTGGAAGGCCCGAACTAATCGGTCTGCGTTAATATCCGACGCAGAAACCCACATCCTCTCCTCAGGACCATACCCCTTCCAATGAACCAAGTACTGAAGGGACCGGCGATTAAAGCGTGAATCAATGACCCTCGATACCTGGAACTCCAAGTTACCATTGACAACCACAGGAGGGGGAGGTAAAAGTGACGGTACCACCGGCGCCACATACCTCTTAAGCAATGATCTGTGAAACACGTTGTGAATTTTAAACGTAGGGGGGAGGTCAAGACGGAATGCCACCGGATTAATAACAGAACTGATTCTGTACGGCCCGATGAACCTGGGACCCAGTTTCCAGGAGGGAACTTTAAGTTTAATATTCCTGGTAGACAACCATACCTGATCGTTCACACTTAGGTCCGGACCAGACACTCTCCTCCTATCAGCCATACGTTTGTATCGGTTCCCCATAGTATTCAGATTCTTCAGCACCCCTCTCCATACTGAAGCGAGAGATGAGGAAAATCGTTCCTCCTCCGGAACCCCCGAAGAGCCCCCCCTACTGAAAGTACAAAACTGGGGGTGAAAACCATATGCCCCAAAAAACGGGGACTTACCAGTGGACTCGCTCCGCCTATTATTGAGAGCAAACTCTGCCAGAGGTAGGAAAGAAGCCCAGTCCTCCTGGTTCTCTGACACAAAACACCGAAGATATGTCTCCAAGCTCTGGTTCATACGTTCCGTCTGACCATTGGTCTGAGGATGAAAAGCCGACGAGAATGACAAATGCATCCCCCGCCGTGCACAAAACGCCTTCCAGAACTTGGACACAAACTGAGACCCCCGATCAGACACCACCTCGGAGGGTACCCCGTGAAGCCTCACAATCTCCCCAATGAACACCTGCGCAAGAGTTTTAGCATTAGGGAGAGCCGGAAGAGCGATAAAATGTGCCATCTTGCTGAACCTGTCCACTACAACGAGTATGACCGTTTTACCCGAAGACGGAGGGAGGTCCGTAATAAAGTCCATAGACAGATGAGTCCAAGGACGCTCCGGGGTCTTCAAAGGTAAAAGGGCCCCAGACGGACGGGTATGTGAGGTCTTAGAGCGCGCACAAACCCCACAGGACGTGACAAAAGTTACCACCTCTTTATGTAAGTTAGGCCACCAAAACCGACGCGAGAGGAGATCCACAGTTGCTTTACTCCCCGGGTGTCCTGCAAAAACTGAGTTATGGTGTGCCTCGATCACCTTTTGTCGCAACTGATCTGGAACGAACAGTCTCCCCGGAGGTCCAACAGGGGCGTCCCCCTGAGCCTCCAATATCTCCTCCTCCAGCTCAGAGCATACTGCCGAAACCACCACCCCCTCCTGAAGAATAGGAATCGGGTCGTCCGTATTCCCGGCCCCAGGGAAACTACGAGATAAGGCATCCGCCTTTACATTTTTAGACCCAGGACGATATGTAACGACGAAATTAAACCTGGTAAAAAACAATGACCACCTAGCTTGTCTGGGATTCAGACGTTTAGCGGACTCCAGATATAGCAGGTTCTTGTGATCGGTGATGACGGTGACCGGATGAACTGCCCCCTCCAAAAAATGGCGCCACTCCTCAAAAGCTAACTTAATGGCCAAGAGTTCCCTATTGCCGACATCGTAATTCCTCTCAGCGGACGACAATTTTTTAGAGAAAAAGGCGCACGGATGCCACTTACCAGGGGACGAACCCTGTGACAATACTGCTCCCACCCCTACCTCGGAAGCGTCTACCTCTACAAAGAATGGCTGAGACGCATCAGGTTGAATGAGTATGGGTGCCGAGGCAAAACATTTTTTCAAGGAGGAGAATGCTTGACAAGCCTTGTCAGACCACCTAGAAAAATCCGTCCCCTTTTTAGTCATGTCTGTGAGAGGCTTAACCATGGACGAGAAATTAACTCCTTCACTGCCGAAAAAACACAAAGCACCAACAAGTCAGCTGCGAGAAGTCAGGCTGTGTACTCGTGACGATCTTCGTGGCAACACACCCGTGACAGTACCCCCCCTTCTACGAGGGGCCTCCGGACCCTCAGGGCCAGGTTTATTCGGGTGAGTCGTGTGGAAGGCCCGAACTAATCGGTCTGCGTTAATATCCGACGCAGGAACCCACATCCTCTCCTCAGGACCATACCCCTTCCAATGAACCAAGTACTGAAGGGACCGGCGATTAAAGCGTGAATCAATGACCCTCGATACCTGGAACTCCAAGTTACCATTGACAACCACAGGAGGGGGAGGTAAAAGTGACGGTACCACCGGCGCCACATACCTCTTAAGCAATGATCTGTGAAACACGTTGTGAATTTTAAACGTAGGGGGGAGGTCAAGACGGAATGTCACTGTCACAGAATACTGGAGGTAGGGGGCCTAAGCTGACCCTAAGCTGGGGCCCTGACTAATCCCTCAACCTGGAGGTACTGTTAAAGGTACAGAGGTCCAGGCCGCCAGCGTAACCCCTACCTCCTGAGGATCCCTGCACCTCAGTAATCTAGTCCTGAGAAGGACCCCGATCACAACAATTGGGAACCAGAAATAATATGCCCACACACAGAATTTAGACGAACGAGACAGTACAAGGGAGAAACCAAAACCACCTTGCATACAACTTCTACACAACTACAACAGAGGGAACACCAACGGGAAAGGAGATAAATGATAAAGCGAGGAAAGGGAAAAAACACTTCCAAATACACTTATCTCAGCAACTCCAAACACCACGATCCGCTCTGTAAGTCTGAATGAAAAGCTTTCACCGACACCTCCCAAACAGACCTGCAGGAATATGAAGGAGTCTCACTAAAGAAGCATTGATTGCAGCTGGGCGAGGCTGGACCTCAGCTAGCCCAGAGAGAGAGAGAATTAACTCCTTCACTGCCGAAAAAACACAAAGCACCAACAAGTCAGCTGCGAGAAGTCAGGCTGTGTACTCGTGACGATCTTCGTGGCAACACACCCGTGACATTCTCCCATGCTGGGATGGCATTGAGATGACAGGCTGGATGGCAGACATGTTTCTATCTATCTAGTCTATGTGTGATTCTCTATTCTTTCTGTTCTAAATTGTCTGGTACCGGTGTATGCCGCCGATGAATTGCCGGCCGGTTTTTTTAAAGAGACAAAAACACTATTATTTGTTTTTTTATAAATCCTTTATTTTAACACTAAATGACAAGTACAGTAACCAACACTGTCACTCTACTTATTATATATGTGACTGACATTTTTCTATCTATCTAATCTATGTGTGATGCTCTATTCTTTCCGTTCTAAATTGTCGGGTACCGATGTATGCCGCTGATGAATTGCCGGCTTTTTTAAAGAGACGGGTGTATGAAAATCGGAGGGCACTAGTGTGTTTCAAGTGCACTGCTCTGTTTTTCATGCACCCTCCTATATACCCTGCCTGCCTGTCTGCCTATATATTCTGCCTGCCTGACGTTTAATTGAGCACCGTTTCCATCGATTTGGGCAATTTTTGACCATCTGTAGACCGCCGGGGGGGGACCGCCAGAAAAATGCTCGAGTTTCCCATAGACTTACATTGGGCTCGTTGCTCGGTTCGAGCACCCGAGTATTCCAATGTGCTCGACCCGAGCTTCGAGCACCCGAGCATTTTAGTGCTCGCTCATCACTATTAAGTATATAATTTCACATGTGTTAATTCATAGTTTTGATGCCTTCAGTGTGAATGTACAATTTTCAAAGTCATGAAAATACAGAAAAATCTTTAAATGAGAAGGTGTGTCCAAACTTGTGGTCTGTACTGTATATACCGTACATGCATACATATGTGGCACCCCAGGGGTCTGGTTACCACAGTAATAGAGATATTATGTCTGAGAGCAAGTGGGAGGTTTCTCTGGTCAGGAGCCCTAAGCATGTGACGCGCCCCTGGGCCTGAGTCGCGCAGCGTTGCGCACGCGGGAGCCTACCCGGAGCCGGATCAGATGGGGGTAGTAGTCTCGTGGCGGTGACCCGGTCCGTGCCCAGGGAGTCAGACTAAGTGGCAGTCTATTAGCAGTAGATGGTGGATGACTACGCCACCCGTTGAATGCAGCTATGGAGCTGCCGCTGCAGGGCAGACCGCTGAGGCTGGTGGAAGGATGGTGCAGCGTGGATGGTATAACCCCCAACGGGAGGGGTATGGCCTCAGGGCAGCCGACGTGGATGATGGGGGTAGCAGGAACCACTCAGAGACGATGCGGTGTAGTTCAGGGTCTTTACTGGTGACAAAGATAGACCCTCCCGGAGTACTTGCTAGCAATCGGGGCCTGGTCAGTCCTTGAGCAGATGGGATCTCCCCTGGCCAGGCGGAGTTGTAGGCCTTCCCAACTAACTGTACTCTTCTGGCTACCTTGCTAGAGGCGGGTAAAAGTAGCCCACGTCCCTGAGTGTACCGTGTGGTGCTCACCCGTATGGCCGGTGACTCGGGGCCTTCTAATGGCTTCCGCTCCACGATGGCGGTGCTGGTCCCACGCGTGTGACCGTGCCTTCGGGTTTCTGGGCCAGAGGACCTGCAATCCCCTGCCGGTCGGTTTCTGCTGCTGGGTAGAGATTAGTCCCCACAGCCTCGGACTCCGGGTCCGGTGATACTTCTCAGTCAGGGCGAGCTCTGCAGCTGCCAGTCCCTGACTCCTTGTAGCACTGTTCCCACAGAGCTCCTGATGTTCTTTTCCTATATCTGCTTCTCTGTCTCTACTTCTTCTCTACTCACTAACCCTGCCTCAGCCCTAGGTTTATATAGGGGAAGTTCTTCCCCTCCCAGGACTGGGCAGGAGGTGTGGCATGCATAGGATCCCTGACCAAGAGACCTCACACCTGCTCTCAGACGTAATATCTCTATCACTGTGGCAACCAGACCCCTGGGGTGTCACATTGCCCCCTAGTGAAATTTAGTACTCCGGGACTAAACATATTTTTGGAAAAACATAACAAGGTATAAACAATAATAGTACAATAAGAAAAACATATAAAGATGGTCACGGCGTGTCCGCAACCGGGTGCAGTTTTTGAAGAAAAGCAAGGTGTCCATTTCATCAAAACAGGGAGACGTAACCAGGTAGGGGTCTGTCCTACCCCGAGTCCTTAACAGTCTTTAGTCTGTCCTGGGTTACGCTCCAACTATGTACACAGGATTCCCGGTAAATCCACCAAAGACTCCTATAAACAACTAGAAACACATAATTATACACAAGCAACAAGAAAAACAGGTAACCACAAATAAAACAATTTATACACTTCAAATCCTCCAACGTGCGGGTAACTGGCCTCTAGTGGCCCTAGTGGACCTACGGAGCTGACTGTCTAGCCCTGAACTACAGGGTGTAGGAGCTGTCAAGGGTAAACTGGGCAGCTGTCTACCGGCTCCTTGGCTCACTAGGGGTACGGCAGGCTCACTATAAGCAGAGGGTTGATCCTCCTGTTCTGCTTGTGTGGAGTCTTCTGCCTCCTGGACCGGCTGCTCTTCCAGCTCTACCTGACGCTCCGTAGGTGCTTGGGATGCTGGTTGGAGGAAGGTGAGTACGGGTACCACAACTGCGCCATTGACTTGAGTCCAAGACCGAGGGAAGTCTCCGAGCACAGTACTAACCATGTCTTCCCTTTCCTCTACGGGTCGAGGGTCTTCTTGTTCCTCTTCAGGGTTCCGTAGCTGTTCGGGACACTTCTTCAGGTGATCCCGGGATACAATGGTCGTGGTTTCCCCTCCGTCTTTACTGATGGTACAGACCTTTGGGTTGTCGTGGCTTGAGGGCAGTACGGTGTACGGGTCCTTCTCCCACTGGTCGTCCAACTTGTGGAGCCGTCTTTTTCTCTTCAAGACCTGCTCTCCGGGTACCAGGGGAACAGCGGGAGCATACTGGTTGTAAGTTTTCTCTTGTCTTTCCCTAGCCTGACAGAGACTTCGCTCCACACTCTCCTGTACTCTCCAGTACTGCTGCTGCCTCTCTGTGTCCCAGTCTGCTTCTGGTGAAGTGTCCTCGGGTGTCAGGACTCCCATTTCCAGGTCAACAGGTAACTTACCAGGTCTCGCCCTCATTAGGTAAGCCGGGGTACAGTTGGTGGAACCTACCGGGATGTGGTTGTATAGGTCCACCAGATCGGGCAGCTTCTCAGGCCACAGACTGCGTTCTTCCAGGGGCAACGTTTTCAGAAGATCCATTACCACCTGGTTCATTTTCTCACAAAGTCCATTAGTTTGCGGATGATAGGGTGTTGTCCTTATCTTCCGGCAGCCATACAGAGTGCAGAATTCTTGGAAGACCTCCGCTTCAAAGGCAGGTCCCTGGTCTGTCAACACTTGGTCCGGGTACCCGTGTGGACGGCAGAAATGCTGCTGGAAGGCTCTAGCTGCTGTTCGAGCTGTTAAGTCCTTGACGGGGACGACAACCAAGAACCGGGAGTAGTGATCCACGATGGTTAGTGCGTAGACGTAGCCACTTCTGCTTGGGGTCAGTTTTACATGATCCAAGGCTACCAGTTCCAACGGCTGCCGGGTGACGATGGACTGCAGGGGAGTCTTCTGGCTGGCACGGTCCTTCCTTCTTAGGTTGCACGGGCCACAGTCTCTGCACCACCTCTCGATGGTTCCCCTCATGCCTACCCAGTGAAACCGCTCGCGCAGCAGGAACTCCAGCTTCTTCCATCCGAAGTGTCCAGCCCCGTCGTGGTATGCCTCCATCACCATGGCTGCGTCTCTTCGTGGCACCACTACTTGCCAGATTAGTTCATGCGTCCGGGAGTTAACCATTCTGCGGCACAACTTCCCCTTGTAAAGGAACAGTCGACTCTTCTCAGCCCATAGTTGCTTGGCTTCCTCCGGAGCGTCTGGGTCAAGGCGAGCCTCTGGCCGAGTCAGCATCTCCTTCACCAGTCGGACGGCAGGGTCACTGTCTTGCGTTTCCTCCCAGTTGTAGTGAGGCAAGGGGTTAAACGTAGCGGCTTGCTTACTCTTTACCCGATGGGAATACTGGATAGTCCCATGATGGTGGAACGCGGGGAGTTCAACTTCTTCCAGTCCCTCTGGATCTTCTCCTACGTCCGGTAGGTTTGGCATCCTGGACAGGGCGTCCGCGTTGGTATTGGAGCGTCCTGCCCGGTATTTGATTGTGAACTCGTAGTTGGACAGACGGGCCATCCATCTCTGCTCTAGGGCACCGAGTCTTGCCGTGTCCAGGTGTGTCAACGGGTTGTTATCCGTGTACACGATGAACCGGGAAGAAGCGAGGTAGTGCTTAAAGCGTTCGGTGACTGCCCACACCACTGCCAGGAACTCTAGCTTAAATGAGCTGTAATTCTCAGGGTTTCTCTCGGTGGGTCGCAGTTTTCGGCTGGCGTAAGCGATTACTCGTTCTTTCCCCTGCTGGATCTGGGACAGCACGGCTCCTAGCCCGATGTTACTTGCGTCGGTGTAGAGGATAAAGGGCTGGCTGTAATCAGGGTACGCCAGGATTTCATCCCCCGTGAGGGCCATCTTCAGCTGGCGGAAGGACTCGTCTTCTAACTTCTCCCATCTGAAGGGTGGCTTCTGGTTCTTGGCCTTCCGGGACTGGCCTATCAGGAGGTCCTGCATAGGAGCTGCCTTTTTGGTGAAACCGGGGATGAATCTGCGGTAATAGCCTACCAACCCGAGGAACTGCCGCACTTCTTTTACACTGGAGGGACTTGGCCATTCCTTAATTGCAGTGATCTTATCGGGGTCGGGAGCCACTCCGTCAGCGCTCACCACGTGTCCCAGGTACTGCACCTTTGGTTTCAGGAGGTGGCACTTGGAGGGTTTCACCTTTAGGCCGTAGCTTGCCAGAGCTTCGAACACTTCCGCCAGGTGTTTCAGGTGGTCCTCATACGTCTTGGAATATACGATGACATCGTCCAGGTACAACAAGACCGTCTCGAAGTTTCTGTGGCCCAGACAGCACTCCATTAATCGTTGGAAGGTTCCTGGTGCGTTGCAGAGTCCGAACGGCATGCAGGTAAACTCGCTAAGTCCCATCGGGGTGGTGAATGCGGTCTTCTCCCGGTCCGCCTCTGCTACAGGAACCTGCCAGTACCCACTAGTGAGATCCAAGGTAGAGAAGAAGTTAGCAGATCTTAAAGCAGCCAAAGACTCCTCTATCCTTGGTAAGGGGTACGCATCCTTGTGTGTGATACGGTTGATTTTCCGGTAATCTACACACATCCTCATGGTGTTGTCTTTCTTTTTGACTAAGACTAGTGGAGCTGCCCAGGGGCTACAGCTATCCATGATCACCCCAGCCTCCTTCATGTCTCTAAGCATCCCCTTGGCGTGTTGGTAGTGTGCAGGGGGTACGGGTCGATACCTCTCTTTTATGGGAGGATGGTCTCCCGTGGGGATGTGGTGTTCTACCCCCTTGACTCGCCCGAAGTCTAACGGGTGTTTACTAAACACTCTCTCGTACTCTTGAACCACCCGATAGACTCCCTGTTTCTGGTGTGAGGGAGTGGAGTCAGTACCCAAATGTAGTTGCTGACACCAGTCCTCCATCGTTTTCTTAGAGCCGTTACCTTCCTCCGGGGAAGATTGAGGCAAGGGTTCTACGGACTGTATGGAATCTTGATTGATGGTATACAATTTGGCTAGCGTGGCATACCGGGGCAGGTACACTTCCCTCTTCCCGATATTTATTATGCGAACGGGCACCCTCCCATGGCGTACATTGACCACCCCCCGTGCTGTCAAAATGGTGGGCCTACTATCTGAGTAAACTGGTTCTACCATTGCCTGGTAATCTCTACCTCTCAGACCAATAGCTGCCCGGCACCAAATCATCATTTCACTTTTTAGGGGCATGGCAATAGGGAAAGGGTCACACATTCGCACGCTACCAATCTCACCACCGGAGAGTTCTAGCTGTTGCCGTCGCATCAGTGCCCGGATCTCTTTCTGGAGCACTCGCTGCTGGCCGGAGCTGGCGTTCTTGGCAACCTGCTGTAAAAGGAAAATCACCTCTGCAAGACAATTTTCAATTACATTAGTTCCTAGAGTTATCTTTGGGTGACTCTCGTGTTTGTCAATGTCTACAATGATCAGTCCCTGTGCCGCCAATTCGACTCTACCGATTTTAATGGTCACCTCTTTAAATCCAATCTGTGGCACGGGCTGACCATTGCTGGCGATGATACTCAAGTTGTCGTCAGGGTAGCGGGTGATATCCGAGTCATTCCAGTACTGATTGAAGAGCACGTACGGGATGGTGGTGACCTGTGACCCGGTGTCCAGCAGGGCACTCATAGGAATGCCATCCAGTACCACGGGTAAGACCGGACGTCCTCCCACATATTTGTCGCGCCAGTTCGATGGGCCTGGTGATCTTTTTCTTGGGGGTTGGCCCTCTACCCCAGGTTGTGCCAGTTTAAAGGACAGTACCTTGCCATATGTCCGGGTTGATTGCAGCGGCGGCAGATGGGTCGTCCGTCCTCGTTGTATCGGTCGCTGGGTCTTCCTCTGGCCGGTGGGGTCCTCCTTGGTCGACGCCACGGGATGTCCTCCGGTCCGGATGCCAGCTGGATCTTCCCTGGAGTGGAAACCTGTAAAGACTGCACAGTTCGGGTTAGCGCAGCAACGCTTTTAGCTACCTCTTGGACCTGATGGTGCAGGTCTGGAGCCGGGTCATTGTTCAAAGCCTGCGCATCAGCTCCCACAGGCCCTGCTGACAAGGGCGCCGCCTCCTGGTGGTAAGTGGTAGTGGGGCGTCTGTGGGTCACAACGCCACCGGGTGCCGGTTCTCGAAGCACCCGGATGGCTCTGTCCTTGAACTGTGCAAATCCCAGATGAGGGTCCTGTAAGGCCATTGCCCGCAACTGGGTTCGGTGGGCATTGCAATATAAACCCTCTATAAATTGTTCAGTCAACAGCCTGTCCTCGTCTCCCACGCCGTCAGGGTCGGTCTGCTTAATGGCTCTCAGGGCCTCTTGTAGGTTCAGGGCATAGTCCCTTATACTCTCATGTGCCCGCTGTTTGCACCCGTAGAATCTAAGCTTGATCTCGGCTGAGGTGCGGGTATCAAAGGTGTCCCTCAGCCGGGTTAGTATCCCCGCGACAGTCCTCCCCCCAGGTGGCCAGGACTTTACCTCCCTTTGGGCTGCCCCGGTTAGTTGGGCCACCAGGATGCTCACTTTTTGCTCCTCTGTGAGGGGGTACACCTGGAAGAGGCTATCCAGCTTTTCTCTAAAGTCATGCAGGGTATGGGACTCCCCTGAGTACTGGGGTAGCCAGGCTGCCCCCGGGATATAGGGCATGGTGAAAGGCATGACCGCAACAGCGGTGGCGCTGGCGGGGGTTGAAGCGGTGAAGCTCTCCTCCGTATCCGACATCCTTCTCCCCCCTAGTGGACCGTGGCCTACCTTGCGATGATCCTCTTCCGTAGGCCGCGGCTCCGCAGTGGATCGTCAGGGTTGAGGACCTTCCGTCGCGCTCCTGTGATGTCGGCGTCTGCTGGGCTCCTTCCAGGACCTTACGCAACGTCCGGACGTGAGGCGGGGCTTCAGTTCTCGCGCGCTTTCGGAGTCCACGCCCCTCTTCTTCCCGCGCGGCGTCCTCAAGATGGCGGCCAACGGCGGGAAAACTCCACGGATGGCGGGAAGAAGGCTGAAGATGGCGCCGGATGGCGGGAATCTTCACGGATGGCGGGAAGAAGGCTGAAGATGGCGCCGGATGGCGGGAAAACTTCACGGATGGTAAGTTTCAAAAGTCTCTTTTTCAGGCACGCAGTACCCGGTGGTTGCGGGCACGAAATCCTGCCGACTACGCCAAAAGTTGACGCGCCCCTGGGCCTGAGTCGCGCAGCGTTGCGCACGCGGGAGCCTACCCGGAGCCGGATCAGATGGGGGTAGTAGTCTCGTGGCGGTGACCCGGTCCGTGCCCAGGGAGTCAGACTAAGTGGCAGTCTATTAGCAGTAGATGGTGGATGACTACGCCACCCGTTGAATGCAGCTATGGAGCTGCCGCTGCAGGGCAGACCGCTGAGGCCGGTGGAAGGATGGTGCAGCGTGGATGGTATAACCCCCAACGGGAGGGGTATGGCCTCAGGGCAGCCGACGTGGATGATGGGGGTAGCAGGAACCACTCAGAGACGATGCGGTGTAGTTCAGGGTCTTTACTGGTGACAAAGATAGACCCTCCCGGAGTACTTGCTAGCAATCGGGGCCTGGTCAGTCCTTGAGCAGATGGGATCTCCCCTGGCCAGGCGGAGTTGTAGGCCTTCCCAACTAACTGTACTCTTCTGGCTACCTTGCTAGAGGCGGGTAAAAGTAGCCCACGTCCCTGAGTGTACCGTGTGGTGCTCACCCGTATGGCCGGTGACTCGGGGCCTTCTAATGGCTTCCGCTCCACGATGGCGGTGCTGGTCCCACGCGTGTGACCGTGCCTTCGGGTTTCTGGGCCAGAGGACCTGCAATCCCCTGCCGGTCGGTTTCTGCTGCTGGGTAGAGATTAGTCCCCACAGCCTCGGACTCCGGGTCCGGTGATACTTCTCAGTCAGGGCGAGCTCTGCAGCTGCCAGCCCCTGACTCCTTGTAGCACTGTTCCCACAGAGCTCCTGATGTTCTTTTCCTATATCTGCTTCTCTGTCTCTACTTCTTCTCTACTCACTAACCCTGCCTCAGCCCTAGGTTTATATAGGGGAAGTTCTTCCCCTCCCAGGACTGGGCAGGAGGTGTGGCATGCATAGGATCCCTGACCAAGAGACCTCCCACCTGCTCTCAGACGTAATATCTCTATCACTGTGGCAACCAGACCCCTGGGGTGTCACACATGCAACACGGCCCGCCCAGACCTGGGAGGGGAGGAATCTGCCCTTATAAACTGGGTCTGGGGCGGGATTAGTGACTGAAGCTGCAGACAGAGACAGAGCCTGCAGAACAAGCAGAGCAGTCAGAGCCTGGAGAGGGAAAGTGAGAACAGGAGCTCTGTAGGAGGAGAAGCAGAAGGCCAGGGGCTGTGAGCAGAGATATAGCTCGCCCTGGCTGAGGACACTAAAAACCGGACACAGGAGTCCGAGGCTGTGGGGACTGATATATACCCAGCAGCAGAAACCAGCCGGCAGGGGATTCCAGGTCCTCTGGCCATAGAAGCCCGGAGGCTCAGTCACAAAGAAGGGACCAGCGCCGCCATCCAGGAGCGGAGGCTAACAGAAGGCCCCAAGTCACCAGCCATACAGGTGAGCACCACACGGTATACTCAGGGACGTGGGCTACTTGTAACCGCTGACAGCAAGGTAGCCAGGAAGAGTGCAGATAAACGGGGAGGCCTACAACTCCACCTGGCCAGGGGAACTCCTGCATGCTCACAGACTGACCAGGCCCCTCATACTAGCCAGTACTCCCGGGAGGGTCTGCCTTGTACCATCAGTAAAGACCCTGAACTGCACCTCACGCCTCTGTGATTCCTTGCCGCTCCAGCACCATTAGCACTGGGACCCTCACACCATCACTCCCATCATCTCTCACATTAGCTGCCCTGAGGCAATACTTCTCCCGTGGGAAGTTATCCCATACTCGGCTGCGCAAACAACATCAGCCTCAGCGGTCTGCAGCGCAGCGGCGGTCCCCACTGACCGCAATCCACGGGTGGCGTAGTCGGACATTTGCTATACATTAAGACTGCCACTGGTTTGACCACCCTGGGCACGGACTGGGTCACCGCCACACGGAGACTACAACCCCCAGCATCCTACAACAGGCCCGGTTCCGGGTCCCCCTGCACAACACAGGCCCAGGGGGCGCGTCACATACACATATACCGTACATACATAGACACACACACACATATATAGATACAAGTACATACACACACATATACCGTATATACACACACACATACATACACTCACATATACCGTACATACATAAACATATATCGTACATACATATACATACACACAGATACATATACATATACTGTACATACGCACACACATACCATAAAGATACACACACATATACCATACATACATATACACAGATATACATGCATATACCGTATATAAGTACACACACACATGATGTACATACACACATATACCTTATATACATACACACACATATACATAAACCGTACATACACACAGATACATACACATATACCATGCATACATACACATATACACATACACCGTACAGACACACAGATACATACACATATACCATGCATATGACGCGCCCCCAGGGCCATGGGGTACTCGGCAGCTGGGCCTTATGGCTGCTTTTGGGGGAGATCACGGTGGTTGGCCCGGTCCGTGACTCAGGGCGGTCAGTGCAAAAAGGGGATATTTATAGGGGATTTGTCGTGACTAGTGTTGAGCATTCCGATAATGTAATATCGGGTATCGGCCGATATTCGCGGTATCGGAATTCCGATACTTAATTCCGATACTTTTACAATATCGGATACCGGAATCGGAAGTTCCCATAATGCCTGCGCTCTGTAGTGTCTGTGAAGGATGACAAGTTGGATGGCAGCGCGATCCAGCCTGTCATCAGAATGCCATCCCAGCGGGGGAGAATTCTCCTGATTGTTTAAAAGCCGGCGGGCGGTATAAAGCCGCCGGCTTTTAAACAATCACACAGCCCCATACTGCTTCCCCGCAGCCTCCCACCCCGATCCTCCGCTCCCCTCGCCACCTCCCATCCCGATCGTAAGTTAGGACCGGGCGGGGAGCGCAGCTCCAAGGAGCGGGGAGTGAAGGACCCGGGCGGGGAAGCCGGCAGTGAAAAGACTTCACCGCCGGCTTTCCCGTTCTGTGCTGCGCTTTCCCGCCGGTTATTTCAAATGAACAGCTGAGGTATCAGGTGATGCCGATCAGCTGTTCATTTGAAGTCGCCGCGTTGCCCTCAGAGGGTTCATGTGAGTTCATGCTTGACTGCATGAACTCACATGAACTTTCCCACGGCCGCACAGGTCAGCCTCACCTCCCAGACCCGTCATGATTAGTGTGTGTGCGGGGTGTGTGCGCGATGTTTGTGCGGGTGTGCGCGGTGTCTGTGCGATGTGTGCGGGGTGTGTGTGCGGGGTGTGTGTGCGGGGTGTCTGTGCGATGTGTGCGGGTGTGTGCGGTGTGTGTGCGTGCAGGCAGACATAGGCCGATGTGACACTACTACTCCCATCGGCCTATGTCTGTCCCCCGTCCACTCCTGCCAGCAGGATCAGCTCGATGGGAGCAGTAGTTCCCATCAGACTGATCCTGCTATTTAAATTGCCCTACTGTGTCCCCAATAAATGTTAAATACATGTCATTGGTGGCCAGTGGTTACCTAAAAGAAATTAGTTCATACATTACCTGTCCCCGCCGATCGCCACCTAAAATAAAGTAAAAAATAAAAAACTACACCTATACTCACCAAGACACCTAATTCCCCGAAGCCATCGATCTCCTGTAATAAAATATAAAATAATAAACCACAACCTTATCCTTACCCCTCCGTAGTAGTCCACGAGTGTCCCACGAAGATCTCCAGTTCAGAGCAGCCACATAGAATGTGACCGCTCTGAACCGCTGCCGCCGCTAGAATGACAGCATAAGCGGGTTCACCGGAGTTCAGGCAGCGCTGCTCCGGTTAGCTGCTTTACGGCCCTGCTGTATAGTGAGAAATTCCCACGGTACAGCAGTGCCGTAAAGGAGGTCT
The DNA here is from genome assembly GCF_046119375.1 of Phyllobates terribilis. NCBI lineage: Eukaryota > Metazoa > Chordata > Amphibia > Anura > Dendrobatidae > Phyllobates > Phyllobates terribilis. The sequence goes on from NW_027362773.1 coordinate 112,325,093, forward strand.
CCGGAGCTGCGCTGACTGAATGCACTCCGGTGACCTCAGTCAGTGGCTCCCGCTGCCGGGAGCGGACGTGTTCCCGGCAGCGTGAGCTTACAGCAGCCATGCACAGCTGTCACCATCTCCAGATGTGACAGCTGTGCATGGGAGATCAGCGCAGGAACGTGGACAGGTAACTATTATTTTTAGTAAACTAAGAATTAAATAAAATTGTGTGTTTTATTTCAAATAAATTATTTTTTTCTGGGTGTAGTGTGTGTTTTTTCTTTTTAACACTTTGTAGGTTAGTAATGGGGGTGTCTTATAGACGCCCATCATTACTAACCTGGGCTTCATGGCAGCTGGCGCTGACATGAACCCCACCACTATTACCCCCTGCCACCGCACCAGGGCAGCGTGGAAGAGCGAGGCTAAGTGCCAGAGTTGGCGCATCCTATGGATGCGCCATTTCTGGGGCGGCTGACGACTGGTGTTTCTAGCCTGGGAGGGGGCCAATATTCATGGCACCCTTCCTGGGCTATTAATATCAGCCCCCAGCTGTCTGCCTAGCCTTTGCTAGCTATTAAAATAGGGGGGACCCCACGTCATTTTTTTTGGGGGGGTCCCCCATTTTAATAGCTAGTAAAGGCTAGGTATTCAGCTGGGGGCTGATATTAGTAGCCTGGGAAGCTCCGTGGGTTTTACCCCCTTCCCAGGCTTCAAACATCTGCCCCAGCCGTCTGCTTAACCTCCGCTAGAGACTAAAATTATGGGGGATCCCACACCATTTTTTTTTTAAATAAATCCATTATTTTAACACTAAATGACATTTGAGGAGTTAATAAAGATGCAGTCCCTAAATTATTATTTATTTTTTAATTAATTTTTCCCAAAACTTTTGACGTGGGCTTCGCCATATTTTTGTATGCCAGCCAGGTACAGCATCCAGCTTCTATGAACGCGCCATTTTCCGGGGCGGCTGCGGACTGCAATTTTCAGCGGGGGGCAGAAAGCTTGGGCCTCCCTGTGCTGCAGATTCCATCCCCCAGCTGCCTAGTTGTACCTGGCTGGACACAAAAATAGGGAGAAGCTCCACGTTTTTTTTTTTTAAATTATTTCATGAAATTCATGGAATAATTAAGAAAAAAAGGGCTTCCCTATATTGTTGTGTCCAACCAGGTACAAATAGGCAGCTGGTGGTTGGGGGCAGCCCGTTCCTGCCTGCTGTACCTGGCTGGACCCAAATATAGTGCAAAGCCCCACGTCAATTTTTTTTTAATTATTTCAGGAAATTCATGAAATAATTAAAAAAAAATTATGTGGGGCTTCGCCCTATATTTGTGTCCAGTCAGGTACAGCAGGCAGGAACGGGCTGCCCCCAACCACCAGCTGCCTATTTGTACCTAGCCGGACACAACAATATAGGGAAGCCCTTTTTTTCTTAATTATTCCATGAATTTCATGAAATAATTAAAAAAAAAAATACGTGGGGCTTCGCCCTATTTTTGTGTCCAGCCAGGTACAACAAGGCAGCTGGGGGCTGGAATCCGCAGCGCAGGGAGGTCCAAGCTTTCTGGGCCCCACCCGCTGCAAATTGCAGTCCGCAGCCGCCCCGGAAAATGGCGCGTTCATAGAAGCGCCATCTTCTGGCGCTGTACCCAACTCATCCAGGGCCCTGGTGCGGTGGCTCACTGGGTAATAAAGGGGTTAAGGCCAGCTTGGCATTATCAGCTGGCCCTAAGCCCGAAATTCATGGGGTCACGCCAATATTAGACATGACCACCATGAATTTCTAGTAAAGTATTTAAAAAAAACACAAACACCCAGAAAAAAGTCCTTTAATTGAAATAAAGACACAATTCTTTATTGTTCTAAATTAAACCATACTTACAGTCACGCCCATTCCAGCTGAAGCCAACGATTTCCTGCAATAAAAGTAAAATAATAAAGCAACCTCATCCTTACCTTTCCATGGTTCCCAGGACAGCTTCAGCTCTGCTACATCGAGATGACAGGCTGGACCGCAGCAGAACGCTGCCATCCAGCCTGTCATCCCGCAGACACTGAGAAGCGCAGGCATGCTTGCGCTCCTCAGTGTCTCGCTGTGACGGCATCCAGATGAGCGGAGGTCATGTCCAATGAACTCAGCTCACCTCATGCACGTCACTGACAGCGTGGGAAAATTCTCCTGCACTCAGCGCTTCAGCGTGAGAATTTTCCCACGCTGTCAGTGACGTGCATGAGGTGCGCCGAGTTCATTGGACATGACCTCACCTCATGCACGTCACTGACAGCGTGGGAAAATTCTCACGCTGAAGCGCTGAGTGCAGGAGAATTCTCCCACGCTGTCAGTGACGTACATGAGGTGAGCCGAGTTCATTGTCGGCTCATCTGGATGCCGTCACAGCCAGACACTGAGGAGTGGAAGTATGCCTGCGCTTCTCAGTGTCTGCGGGATGACAGGCTGGATGGCAGCGTTCTGCTGCGGTCCAGCCTGTCATCTCGATGTAGCAGAGCTGGAGCCGTCGTGGGAGCCATGGAAAGGTAAGGATGAGGTTGGTTTATTATTTTTCTTTTATTGCAGGAGATCGTTGGCTTCAGCTGGAATGGGCGTGATGGTAAGTATGGTTTAATTTAGAACAATAAAGAATTGTGTGTTTATTTCAATTAAAGGACTTTTTTCTGGGTGTTTGTGTTTTTTTTAAATACTTTACTAGAAATTCATGGTGGTCATGTCTAATATTGGCGTGACCCCATGAATTTCGGGCTTAGGGCCAGCTGATAATGCCAAGCTGGCCTTAACTCCTTTATTACCCAGTGAGCCACCGCACCAGGGCCCTGGATGAGTTGGGTACAGCGCCAGAAGATGGCGCTTCTATGAACGCGCCATTTTCCGGGGCGGCTGCGGACTGCAATTTGCAGCGGGTGGGGCCCAGAAAGCTTGGGCCTCCCTGCGCTGCAGATTCCAGCCCCCAGCTGCCTAGTTGTACCTGGCTGGACACAAAAATAGGGCGAAGCTCCACGTTTTTTTTTTTAAATTCATGAAATTCATGGAATAATTAAGAAAAAAAGGGCTTCCCTATATTGTTGTGTCCGGCTAGGTACAAATAGGCAGCTGGTGGTTGGGGGCAGCCCGTTCCTGCCTGCTGTACCTGACTGGACACAAATATAGGGCGAAGCCCCACTTCAATTTTTTTTAATTATTTCATGAATTTCCTGAAATGATTTAAAAAAAATTGACGTGGGGCTTCGCACTATATTTGTGTCCAGCCAGGTACAGCAGGCAGGAACGGGCTGCCCCCAACCACCAGCTGCCTATTTGTACCTGGTTGGACACAACAATATAGGGAAGCCCTTTTTTTCTTAATTATTTCATGAATTTCATGAAATAATTAAAAAAAAAAAATACTTGAAGCTTCTCGCTATTTTTGTGTCCAGCCAGGTACAACTAGGCAGCTGGGGGATGGAATCTGCAGCGCAGGGAGGCCCAAGCTTTCTGCCCTCCCCCCCCCCGCTGAAAATTGCAGTTCGCAGCCACCCCGGAAAATGGCGCGTTCATAGAAGCTGGATGCTGTACCTGGCTGGCATACAAAAATATGGCGAAGCCCACGTCAAAAGTTTTGGGAAAAATTAATTAAAAAATAAATAATAATTTAGGGACTGCATCTTTATTAACTCCTCAAATGTCATTTAGTGTTAAAATAAAGGATTTATTTTAAAAAAAATTGACGTGGGGCTTCGCCCTATATTTGTGTCCAGCCAGGTACAGCAGGCAGGAACAGGCTGCCCCCAACCACCAGCTGCCTATTTGTACCTGGCCAGACACAACAATATAGGGAAGCCCTTTTTTAAAAAAATTATTTCATGAAATAATTAAAAAAAAATTGACGTGGGGCTTCGCACTATATTTGTGTCCAGCCAGGTACAGCAGGCAGGAATGGGCTGCCCCCAACCACCAGCTGCCTATTTGTACCTGGTTGGACACAACAATATAGGGAAGCCCTTTTTTTCTTAATTATTCCATGAATTTCATGAAATAATTAAAAAAAAAAATGCGTGGGGCTTCGCCCTATTTTTGTGCCCAGCCAGATACAACTAGGCAGCTGGGGGCTGGAATCCGCAGCGCAGGGAGGCCCAAGCTTTCTGGGCCACCCCCGCTGCAAATTGCAGTCCGCAGCCGCCCCAGAAAATGGCGCGTTCATAGAAGCGCCATCTTCTGGCGCTGTACCCAACTCATCCAGGGCCCTGGTGCGGTGGCTCACTGGGTAATAAAGGGGTTAAGGCCAGCTTGGCATTATCAGCTGGCCCTAAGCCCGAAATTCATGGGGTCACGCCAATATTAGACATGACCACCATGAATTTCTAGTAAAGTATTTAAAAAAACACAACACCCAGAAAAAAGTCCTTTAATTGAAATAAACACACAATTCTTTATTGTTCTAAATTAAACCATACTTACCATCACGCCCATTCCAGCTGAAGCCAACGATCTCCTGCAATAAAAGTAAAATAATAAAGCAACATCATCCTTACCTTTCCATGGCTCCCACGACAGCTTCAGCTCTGCTACATCGAGATGACAGGCTGGACCGCAGCAGAACGCTGCCATCCAGCCTGTCATCCCGCAGACACTGAGAAGCGCAGGCATGCTTGCGCTCCTCAGTGTCTCGCTGTGACGGCATCCAGATGAGCGGAGGTCATGTCCAATGAACTCAGCTCACCTCATGCACGTCACTGACAGCGTGGGAAAATTCTCCTGCACTCAGCGCTTCAGCGTGAGAATTTTCCCACGCTGTCAGTGACGTGCATGAGGTGCGCCGAGTTCATTGGACATGACCTCACCTCATGCACGTCACTGACAGCGTGGGAAAATTCTCACGCTGAAGCGCTGAGTGCAGGAGAATTCTCCCACGCTGTCAGTGACGTACATGAGGTGAGCCGAGTTCATTGTCGGCTCATCTGGATGCCGTCACAGCCAGACACTGAGGAGTGGAAGTATGCCTGCGCTTCTCAGTGTCTGCGGGATGACAGGCTGGATGGCAGCGTTCTGCTGCGGTCCAGCCTGTCATCTCGATGTAGCAGAGCTGGAGCCGTCGTGGGAGCCATGGAAAGGTAAGGATGAGGTTGGTTTATTATTTTTCTTTTATTGCAGGAGATCGTTGGCTTCAGCTGGAATGGGCGTGATGGTAAGTATGGTTTAATTTAGAACAATAAAGAATTGTGTGTTTATTTCAATTAAAGGACTTTTTTCTGGGTGTTTGTGTTTTTTTTAAATACTTTACTAGAAATTCATGGTGGTCATGTCTAATATTGGCGTGACCCCATGAATTTCGGGCTTAGGGCCAGCTGATAATGCCAAGCTGGCCTTAACTCCTTTATTACCCAGTGAGCCACCGCACCAGGGCCCTGGATGAGTTGGGTACAGCGCCAGAAGATGGCGCTTCTATGAACGCGCCATTTTCCGGGGCGGCTGCGGACTGCAATTTGCAGCGGGTGGGGCCCAGAAAGCTTGGGCCTCCCTGCGCTGCAGATTCCAGCCCCCAGCTGCCTAGTTGTACCTGGCTGGACACAAAAATAGGGCGAAGCTCCACGTTTTTTTTTTTAAATTCATGAAATTCATGGAATAATTAAGAAAAAAAGGGCTTCCCTATATTGTTGTGTCCGGCTAGGTACAAATAGGCAGCTGGTGGTTGGGGGCAGCCCGTTCCTGCCTGCTGTACCTGACTGGACACAAATATAGGGCGAAGCCCCACTTCAATTTTTTTTAATTATTTCATGAATTTCCTGAAATGATTTAAAAAAAATTGACGTGGGGCTTCGCACTATATTTGTGTCCAGCCAGGTACAGCAGGCAGGAACGGGCTGCCCCCAACCACCAGCTGCCTATTTGTACCTGGTTGGACACAACAATATAGGGAAGCCCTTTTTTTCTTAATTATTTCATGAATTTCATGAAATAATTAAAAAAAAAAAATACTTGAAGCTTCTCGCTATTTTTGTGTCCAGCCAGGTACAACTAGGCAGCTGGGGGATGGAATCTGCAGCGCAGGGAGGCCCAAGCTTTCTGCCCTCCCCCCCCCCGCTGAAAATTGCAGTTCGCAGCCACCCCGGAAAATGGCGCGTTCATAGAAGCTGGATGCTGTACCTGGCTGGCATACAAAAATATGGCGAAGCCCACGTCAAAAGTTTTGGGAAAAATTAATTAAAAAATAAATAATAATTTAGGGACTGCATCTTTATTAACTCCTCAAATGTCATTTAGTGTTAAAATAAAGGATTTATTTTAAAAAAAATTGACGTGGGGCTTCGCCCTATATTTGTGTCCAGCCAGGTACAGCAGGCAGGAACAGGCTGCCCCCAACCACCAGCTGCCTATTTGTACCTGGCCAGACACAACAATATAGGGAAGCCCTTTTTTAAAAAAATTATTTCATGAAATAATTAAAAAAAAATTGACGTGGGGCTTCGCACTATATTTGTGTCCAGCCAGGTACAGCAGGCAGGAATGGGCTGCCCCCAACCACCAGCTGCCTATGTGTACCTGGTTGGACACAACAATATAGGGAAGCCCTTTTTTTCTTAATTATTCCATGAATTTCATGAAATAATTAAAAAAAAAAATGCGTGGGGCTTCGCCCTATTTTTGTGCCCAGCCAGATACAACTAGGCAGCTGGGGGCTGGAATCCGCAGCGCAGGGAGGCCCAAGCTTTCTGGGCCACCCCCGCTGCAAATTGCAGTCCGCAGCCGCCCCAGAAAATGGCGCGTTCATAGAAGCGCCATCTTCTGGCGCTGTACCCAACTCATCCAGGGCCCTGGTGCGGTGGCTCACTGGGTAATAAAGGGGTTAAGGCCAGCTTGGCATTATCAGCTGGCCCTAAGCCCGAAATTCATGGGGTCACGCCAATATTAGACATGACCACCATGAATTTCTAGTAAAGTATTTAAAAAAACACAACACCCAGAAAAAAGTCCTTTAATTGAAATAAACACACAATTCTTTATTGTTCTAAATTAAACCATACTTACCATCACGCCCATTCCAGCTGAAGCCAACGATCTCCTGCAATAAAAGTAAAATAATAAAGCAACATCATCCTTACCTTTCCATGGCTCCCACGACAGCTTCAGCTCTGCTACATCGAGATGACAGGCTGGACCGCAGCAGAACGCTGCCATCCATCCTGTCATCCCGCAGACACTGAGAAGCGCAGGCATACTTCCACTCCTCAGTGTCTGGCTGTGACGGCATCCAGATGAGCCGAGGTCATGTCCAATGAACTCAGCTCACCTCATGTACGTCACTGACAGCGTGGGAAAATTCTCCTGCACTCAGCACTTCAGCGTGAGAATTTTCCCACGCTGTCAGTGACGTGCATGAGGTGAGCTGAGTTCATTGGACATGAACTCGGCTCATCTGGATGACGTCACAGAGAGACACTGAGGAGCGCAAGCATGCCTGCGCTTCTCAGTGTCTGCGGGATAACAGGCTGGATGGCAGCGTTCTGCTGCGGTCCAGCCTGTCATCTCGATGTAGCAGAGCTGAAGCTGTCGTGGGATCCATGGAAAGGTAAGGATGAGGTTGCTTTATTATTTTACTTTTATTGCAGGAGATCGTTGGCTTCAGCTGGAATGGGCGTGATGGTAAGTATGGTTTAATTTAGAACAATAAAGGATTGTGTCTTTATTTCAATTAAAGGACTTTATTCTGGGTGTTTGTGTTTTTCTTTAACTTTGACTATGGGGTTAGTAATGGGGGTGTCTTATAGACGCCTCTCCATTACTAACCTGGGCTTGATGTCAGCTGGCATTATAAGCTGACATCAACCCCAACCCTATTACCCCCTGCCACCGCACCAGGGCAGCGTGGAAGAGCGAGGCTAAGTGCCAGAATTGGCGCATCCTATGGATGCGCCATTTCTGGGGCGGCTGACGGCTGGTGTTTCTAGCCTGGGAGGGGGCCAATATTCATGGCACCCTTCCTGGGCTATTAATATCAGCCCCCAGCTGTCTGCCTAGCCTGTGCTAGCTATTAAATTAGGGGGGACCCCACGTTATTTTTTTTGGGGGGTTCCCCCATTTTAATAGCTAGTAAAGGCTAGGTATTCAGCTGGGGGCTGATATTAGTAGCCTGGGAAGCTCCGTGGGTATTACCCCCTTCCCAGGCTTCAAACATTTGCCCCAGCTGTCTGCTTAACCTCCGCTAGAGCCTAAAATTAAGGGGAACCCCACGCCAATTTTTTTTTTAAATAAATCCTTTATTTTAACACTAAATGACAAGTACAGTAATCAACACTGTCACTGTACTTCATATATATGTGACTGACATGTTTCTATCTATCTAATCTATGTGTGATTCTCTATTCTTTCTATTCTAAATTGTCGGGTACAGATGCTGAATTGCCGGCCGGCTTTCTTAAAGAGACGGTGCATGAAAACACTATTATTTTTTTAAATAAATCCTTTACACTAAATGACAAGTACAGTAAGCAACACTGTCACTGTACTTCTTATATATGTGGCTGACATGTTTCTATCTATCTAATCTATGTGTGAAGCTCTATTCTGTCTGTTATAAATTGTCGGGTACCGCTGCTGAATTGCCGGCCGGCTTTTTTAAAGAGACGGTGCACGAAAACACTAATATTTTTTTTAATAAATCCTTTACACTAAATGACAAGTACAGTAAGCAACACTGTCACTGTACTTCATATATATATGTGACTGACATGTTTCTATCTATCTAATCTATGTGTGATGCTCTATTCTTTCTGTTGTAAATTGTCGGGTACCGGTGAATGCCGCTGCTGAATTGCCGGCTTTTCATGTCATTCTACATTATTCTTAGTTGTTTTACTTCATGTAGAATTAACCTACAAGGAAAGAAAGGGTTTATTTTCATTCCGATATTTGTGTCCCATTGACTTGCATTGGTTTCCGGTATCGGAATCGGCGATATCCGATACTTTTTGGGTATCGGCCCGATCCAATCCGATACGATATTTCCTGATATCGGAAGGTATCGCTCAACACTAGTCGTGACGTCACCTGTGGTGTCTGGTGAGGATCACCAGCGCTGCGACAGTCCTCTGAGGCAGGTGTTAGGGCAGCTTGAGATGGAACGGCTCCCCACAGGTGGAGCAGGCCTCAGGGCAGTGTAGATAAATGAAGGTGCACTGGGCGTTGTAGTGCAGGGAGAGAAATGGCGCCGGCGAAAGAAAGAAACGGAGGCAGCATAGTGCTGTCATCCAAGATTTATTCACAGTTCTTAGACAGTCCACAGGTGCACTGTACTGGTGCAAGCCTCCCGCGTCGCACTGAGTTCACCGGGCAGGGGTTCAGTACTTCCTCAGGCAGCTCGAGTGTACCTGGCAGAACCCCACTTCCTTATGTGCCTCTTAAGACCGACTTCACGCTGGGTCTTACTCCCTCCTACCCTGCGCTTCCCACTGTGAATCCTGTTCGGGTGCTGTGAGGTCCCCCCTGTCCGTTGGAGTTGCACAGACCTGCTTGACCTTAAATGGATTGGAGTGGGGGGTTTGGCTTCTGGCTGTAGAAGCCAGAGGCCTCCGGTTTTTCCAGCCGAGGCCTGAAGCTGCACGACTGGGCCAGGGGCCGGTCCCCTTCTTGCGGCCTAGATCCTCCTGACACTTGGCAGGTTTGGGGTGTACGGGTGCCGCCTGCACTCGCCGTACCCCCCTAGGATCCCTTCTGCAGAATGGAGCTTACTCCCTGCTCCCCTCCTGGGCCTCTGACCTAGGCCCTTGTAGTGGAGCAGAGCTCCTACAGAGACTCTGCTCCCGGACTGTTCCTCAGAACTGTCCCTCCTCAAACAACCAACCACCACCGCCTTTTAAGATGTCTACCTTTTATATATCTACTGTATGAGTGCTCCCCTAAACTACTTCCTCCACCCACACCCACTACTGGTTCCCCCTACCTTTGGGTTCCCCCCACTCCAACCAGGGACAGGGCTCAGCAGAAAACTACATTGCGTCTTGCCCCTCCTGCTGGCCTGGGGTAGTGTAGTGTTGGATGTAGGTGTTGGGGTCCCGTGCAGCACTCCCTCCTTACCTGAGAGAAGGGAGACATCACACCTCTGGGTGAGGTGCAGTACCTCTGTGGCGACCGAACCCTTAGGGGCACCACACATACATACACATATACCGTACAGACACACACACATATACATACACACAAACATATATACACAAATATACACACACTAAAACATATGCAAACACACACATATACATTGTCACACACACGCATAAATATACACACAAGTATTAATCTATATCAGGTGTTCAGATAAGTTGTGTAGGAGATCGACCACATAGTTCAGAGATCAGCTGGAGGGGGCTGCAGAAACCACTGTGGGGGATGGGGACCCAGCAGAGAAGACTGATATCAGCCCCCTGCTGCTGCTGTGCTGTCCCATGCAGTGAGCCTCCTCCTCTCCCACCTCTTCTCTGTGAGCTGCTGCTGGAAAGAATGGAGGGAGCAGAAGACACACAGTCAGTCCTGCTCTTCCTCCACTATTGTCCCTAGTGTGGTGTGCGGCCTGGGCCCTCTGACTACAGGTGAACACTCGGCATTGGGACGCGCCATGCAGGAGGACAGAGGCTGAGCGCTCATCAGTCTGGCATTGTTCATTGGCCAGTTCTCTCCCTGTATGACGCCCTCTTTCTGAATTCCTGCACTCTGCGCACCGCTTTCCCCGGCTCTGGGTCAGAATGATTACGGGCCGGAGTAAGAGGGGACTGATGATGCTTAACATTGGGCTCCTCTCACTCCCACCCAGAATCTTGACTGAGTGGCCCCATGTGCCCTGTGTGGTCTGCCGCTATGGGCAGTCCCCTCATGCCTGCAAGAACCCCTCCACCTCCGATGCAGTTGCCCCGGCGGTATGTACGCCCCTTATACTTTCCTTATGTGTATTGGGCTTTACATCTATTATATCCGATGGTTTTATTTTAGATGTTTATTCTTCTTTTTTTCAGGATCTCTTCACATCAATGACTGTGCAATAGAGCCAAATATTCCAATCTTCCTAGTAGTGGCCGGTGCAGCAAATTTAATTGCATTTGTGTTTTTAGCAATATATTTTCTTGCTCCCAAAGTAATGTACTTTATAGAGACAATCCTGGGCCTCTTTATCTTTGCTTGGTTCATTGCAGGTAAATATAAGAAAAATTCATCTTAATTTGGTCATTAAACGACCGTACCACTATCAAAGGAAAGTGTAATATTTTTTTCCATTTATTGTATATCACATACTATTGCAAGGACTGATATGACAAGCATTTCTTCTGAAGAAAAATATAATGGTAACATGAGCAGAAGATTAAAAAGACCTGAGAATGTGAAAATCTATTAAATCCATTGCTGCAACAGTGTCACTGCATCGGTGGTCCTTTCCTGTCTGTCTTTTTCCTCTTCAACTCCTGATCCAGCCGCTCCCTCCTCTCACTGCCAGGGACTTTTGCAGTGACTCATGACTCATGCAGGGAAAATTAACCTCCTGTTTCTGCATAGAGCTTAGAAGGATTCAGTTAGTCAGTTTTTAATCACGTGATGTCATAGACCTAATGGAAAAGAGAATTAGCTGGATTGAAGGGCAAAATGAGCAATTGTAAGTACATAGTGCTGTATAATATGGTGATTGCAATATATTAAGAGGCTAAAAACTTTGATGGGATGAGGAAGAGTGCTTTTTTTAATGACAATGTTCCTTGTACACTATGAAGATCACGTCAGAGTAAACTTTATTCTTCTTTTTTAACTCTGTGCTGTAGTCCTATTGCACTTAATATATTCAGTTATCTCCATCAGTCCGAGAGACACTGAACGGAGCGGCAGCAGTCATATACGACTATGCCACTCTGCTTAATGACCACCGCAACTAAGAAAGGGAATTCTGCAATGTTACTATGTGTTGTTGTCTCTATTTCTTTCTGAGCCATTGCGGTTATTGTTGGACCTTCACCAGTAGCCCTGACTCATAACAAGCAGATTCACAAATATTTTCTAGACAGGTTGAATTTCTATTGGTTTATAAACTGGTTTGTAGAGTTGCAGAAAATACCCTACCACCTCACTTACAGTGTTTGTTGGATAGTTCCAGATATGGCACTCTTCTGTTGTGCTGGGACACAAACCTTTATTAAGTGTCCAGAGGATAGCTGCAAAATATCTGATTATTTGGTTCTCACTGATAGGACTCCTATAATGCGGTAATGTACTACTCTGCCATAGGTCCCGCACCATGTGGTGTGGGGATGTTACCATTTCGCTAAGGCAGGGATAAAAAATAAAAGAAAATGAAGTTTGTGACGCCAGGGTGCACTTAATTAACCTATGCTTCCTGGTAGTGTGATGTAATGTGGTGCACTCCAATTAGTGCAGAAAACACGGAGGCCAGAGAGGCTATTGATAAACTTTACTTTTTGCATGAATATACAGGTATATCCAGATAAATGATGGTTGAACAGAGATTCAATTCAAATGCAGCAATCACTGTTACTTACAAGTATAGTAATGCAGGTATATAAATGGTGCAGTGATTCCTGTGCTTCAACTTCTGCTTATATGCACAGTCTTTATCACATAGCTGTCTGCAGCTGAAGCTGTGGTTTCTCATGTACAGGAGCTGAGGCTGCCTTTCTTACCTTCAGCTCTCCTAGATAACACACAAAATGTATCCTTTTCTAACAAGAAGACCCAGGAGCTGGTCATGTGGTCTATCCATGTGACCTAATGACCATATATGGAAGGGCTGATTTGTTAACTCTTAACAACCTCCTGATAGCAGAACATCATAAGTACATCACTTTTTTGAACAATCATTTTTATTAAAGGTTTTAACATTTGGATAAAGCATGAGTACAAAAATTTCACATCAAAGCTTTACATGAATACTAAAAGATAGAAAATCCCCCCTACCCTTCTCCCCTCCCAAAATGCAGCAATTTATGTAATGTATAACGTCCTCCATACCTGAAATAAAACTCTCATGTAACCAAGCAACTCTGCTTCATTTTAATTTTTGTCCGCCCTATTGTCCATGTTTCATGGTTACAAGTGTCCCAGAACCACCTGACTAGACCTTCAAGATCCCCAAAGTGCCTTGAATGTCATTTAATAAGTACCACTCGGAATTAGCAAATGGCTTAACTACACCCACGATTTCTTCTTGTGAGCATTTCCTTTCTAGGAATTGTCTCCACTTTTCAAAGAATTTCCCGGTCAGTTTGGTCTTATGCCTTTCTGCCTCCAATTTTTCTAAAAGCATCAGCTGTTTTAAGTTGGACACAACTTCCTTCACGGAGGGAGCCTTCTCCGATATCCAATTTCGTAGAATGTATTTTCTTGCCAAGATCATGATACTGTGTATTAGGGTGTGTCTGCGTCCCTGTTGGCCTATATCCTCGCCTTCAATCCCTTCTCCTCTGTAATGAAAAATCCAGAAGTATGGATCTAATGCCCAATTTCCCCCCCAGATCTTCTTAACCAGACTCCTAATACTCTTCCAAAAAATTTGAATTGTTTTACATCTCCATAACCCGTGAAACATGTCAGTATTATCTTCTTGACATTTCGGGCAGGGCCTCCGTCGGATTCCACCCTCCCCCCGAATCGGGACATTGAACCCATAAATGGCCCTATGAATAATCCTAAATTGGGTATCTCTCCATGCCTCATTAATCACGTTTTTTTTCATTGTTGCCTATCCTTGTGGGATCTTCTCTGCTATGTCCGGGTCATTAAGCTGTTTCGCCCAGCCCTTGAAAATTGTTTGCTCGCCTGTCGGGGATAGAGTTTCTCTCAACGCTCCGTAGATTCTTGATACATTCAGAGCATACAGATCACCCTCTAGTAATTTGTCTATAACATTTTTACATAACTCCCTCTCAATCGAACACAAATCTTTCATAATCCAACCTTTAAGCTGTGAGTATTGTATACTTTGAAAGGGACTGAGATTAAATCGTTCCACCACTTCCTTCTCAGTCATCCATCTCTTTTCTGTCACATGCATGATATCTTTCATCCGTCTCACCCCTTTTTCCTTCCATTCCTTAAAGAGTTTATTTTCCTTTCCCAGCTTAAAATTTGGATATGCCCAAGGTTCCAAGTATTTAGACACTTTCCACGAAAGCCCCATCTTTTTCCGTACCGCTTTCCAAGTTAACAGCGTGTCACGACATATTATGGAGTTTCTAATTTTCGGGCTAATACACGACATAGGGGAATGTAGCAGTGAGGCCAGGGCCCAAGGACTACAAAATTCGCCCTCTAGTTTAATATCCGAATGTCTCTCCAATCCCCTAAGCCAATCTAATACATGTCTGGTGAGCCAAGCTAAATTGTATGCTCTGACATTAGGAGTGTTTAGTCCTCCCCGCTCAGGAGCTTGCATTAGAGTGTTCAAACTAATCCTAACTTTTTTTCTCTTCCACAAGAAAGATGAGAATGCTTTATGTAATCTACGAATATCTTTGCGTTTAAGCAGTAAAGGAATTGTCTGTAAGGGGTATAGCAATCCTGGAAAGCACATCATTTTAATTAAGTGATTTCTTGCTAACAAGGGTAGTAGGAGACCACTCCAGCCCTGCAATTGCTTCTCCATTTTGGATATTAGAGGCGAATAGTTTAGGTTGTATACTGTATCTGCGGAGCGGCCCAGATGAACCCCTAGATATTTAATAGATGTTTTCGCTATTGGGATCCCACACATGTCGGCTCGCCTCTCCTTTTTCCCTTCATCATTAAGTAGTAGAATTTCGCATTTCTTTTTATTAATTTTAAAACCTGCAAAATCTCCAAATTTCTCTATCAAAGATAGCGTATTCCCTAGATTTTTTCTTGGATCTTTCATGAATAAGATAATATCGTCAGCAAACAGTGCCGACCATAAGTACATCACTTTATGCATATACTACGTCTATGTACTGAATCCTTATGTACATTATCTGCAAGGGAAAATATGGCCCTTATGCAAATATAATGAGGTAGCTGATAGCTCTGCTACATCTTAAAAGCACATGACAGCGGGTATCTGCGAGCCATGGGGTTCAATATAACTCACCCATAGCTAACTGACCCCCCTTTCAAATAAACACGCCACACATTATATGTTGGACTAAATTGGCCACAGCAGCCGTTTATTAACATATAAATACAAACATTATAAACCATATCCTAAAGGGGTGGTCCTCAAAGCCCCAAACTATTTTAAACCAAGAAACCAATTGTGTCCTTATGTCTCAGGCCAGATTGCGTATTACTTCTAGCCGCTAAGCACCAGCTCAGAGGCACCAATTCAAACAGCCTGGCCAATGAAACATGCCCAAATCACAGGTCCTCTGATCCATTCCCCATGGGATCAACCACCCGAGACCACTGAATACCATGTAGGGGGGTCCAGAACTTCCCGAGGTTCCCCCCCCCCCACTGATCCACCATTAACCATGAACACCAACTTCGAGGATCCCCCCATGCCAGCTGCCATGACAAAGCATATTAAAATCACAATAAAACAATCCTCAGAATTTTGAAATTGTTCCACTGAGGATTCGAAAAATTGGGTGGGTGGGTGGGAGATGTTGCTTAAGGGATGATGGCAACCTGAAATGGCTGCCAAATCCCAAATGGCCGCCCCTATATACCCCACTCCTCCCCCACACATGCCCCTACCCCCAAAAATACCCTCCCCTACAATATACACCAATCAAATTGAAGATAAGCACCTACCCGAACCCTAGTCACCCCTACCTAAGCAAGCCCTTCCCCCTGTATCCCGCATTAACCCTGTCATGTCGGCCTCCCTCTAAAGCCAGTGGCTGAGTACAGCCTCTCTTGACAGCGGGTATCTGCGAGTCATAGGGTTCAATATAACTCACCCATAGCTAACTGACCCCCCTTTCAAATAAACACGCCACACATTATATGTTGGATTAAATTGGCCACAGCAGCCGTTTATTAACATATAAATACAAACATTATAAACCATATCCTAAAGGGGTGGTCCTCGAAGCCCCAAACTATTTTAAACCAAGAAACCAATTGTGTCCTTATGTCTCAGGCCAGATTACGTATTACCTCTAGCCGCTAAGCACCAGCTCAGAGGCACCAATTCAAACAGCCTGGCCAATGAAGCATGCCCAAATCACGGGTCCTCTGATCCATTCCCCATGGGATCAACCACCCGAGACCACTGAATACAATGTAGGGGTGTCCAGAACTTCCTGAGGTCCCCCCCCCACTGATCCACCATTAACCATGAACACCAACTTCGAGGATCCCCCCATGCCATGAGCACAAATATTCTGACGCCTCAAATATTTGTGTCCCTCCACACTCTTAAACCTTTTTCTATGCCTTCTTGAATTGCCAGGCACCACATATCCGTACCAACCGCGTTCAAGTGTACACCATCCCTCCTCCAGAACTCCCCTTCTCCCGACTCTAATTTCAAATGACGCATGGCCTAGGCCCCATTTCTCACCATGAAACGCGTCACCGCCCTATTTATTTTTACCTTGAATTGATCGGGCCACTCGCCAGATTTTCCGTGGAACAATGTCTGACCAGATAACTAAAACCTTCGGAAACATTGTCCACAATCTTAGTATATCAAATTTGATATCTTTGATAAGTTCCCTACATGACCTCTTAGACAGGTCATTACCACCTAAATGTAAAACCACCAAATCAGGGACCCGATCAAGCCTTACAAAGTGATGGAATTCCGCCAGTAGTTGACGCCAAACCATTCCCCGCTTTCCAATCCACCGAAGAATAGCTTCATCCACCGAAAATCTCAACTGACGGCCGGCCGGCCTCACCGCTGCCCGCAGTGCAGCCCAGAAAACAAAAGAATGGCCCATTATCCATACGAGTCGGGGACCCACATCTGTAAAGTTAAACAAAATATGACTCTGAGAGACAGTAACATCAAACCAGGACTTAAAACATGCTCTTCATTATACCCAAGCCGGGTGTATGTATGAATTAAACCGTATGGATTCTCAACGCCCAGTTTTCTTAACCAACTCGTCACCCAACCCCCTCCTGGCTGCCTCAGTGGCTGCACCAATCCTGAAAGAGTGACCGCTAAAATCTTTTGGCGAAATGCCGCCAGCTTTCAGACACTTCTTCAGCACGGCTATCAACTGAAAGTGAGACAAAAAGGAACCGTCCTCATGAACCAATAATGGTGATTTGAACCCCCCTACACCTAGCCCAAATTCCCTCAAACAACGAACAGGACACATGTCAGACCCAGCGACTGCGAACAATACCACTTTACACCCTTTCCTGAATTGATCGGTCTTTGGAAAACGAATGAAAACCTCTACCCTATCCGAATATAAGTCCACGTCATCCTTCAAAAGACCCCCACTGACAAATCTTGATGGGCTAACCAACTCCCCTAAACGTAACGCCCCAAAAAAGACCAAAGAAAAAGCTTACAAACTGACCCAAGAAGTTGTCCCAGTGTTAACAATAATCCATATGATATTGGCCGCCTGTAGTCTCTCACCTTCCAGCCTTTTCGCCAACCTTTCAATGCCTGGCGGACCAAAGTTGTTTTTGTTAGGTCCGAAGACCCCTTATTTTAAAACCAAAAGCCAAGCCAGCCATAAAATTATTAATTTTTGGCACCGACCAACCTTCCTCCCAGCAATGATCAACCAATAACAATAACAGGCTATCACTCTCTAAAGGATCTCGCGTAGTAGCTTTCCATTCCTCCCACTGCTGACAAGCAACCTCATATGATGACCAGGTCCTTGTAGATAATGATTGACTAATCAATTTCTTTACAGCTCGAAGGGAAGATTCCATAATTCTGGAGGGCATACCAAACCTGTCGACGATGCCTGAGGAGCCGGCAACCAGAACTGATCCCACTGCGAAGGAGAAACAGCATTAACGGTTGAGATTAAAGGATCCAACCTGAACTCCGCCACTATCCACATGTTCAAAGATAAGCTAATCAGCACCAGCCGTTGCAACACTTTTACTACCTGTGGCGATGCAGCCGACAGAGAATTAATAGCCAACACTACCCCTTGGTTCTTGCAAGAAAAACAAATCTTTCTATTCTGAAAGTACTCACCCCATATCACGATGGGGAAAAGATTGATCAATGTATGATTATCCAACAAATTCCGATCACGCCATGACGCTGGCCATTTTTCCTCAAACCAACTACCACGAAAAAGGATAGCAAAACCTTGTTTCTTTGACACATCTATGCACAATCCCAATTCACTGGCATTCACGACTGGGGCAATCCAGACCGACTTGCCGTTATAAGACTCCAAAAATTGGGCCCAAATTCCCAAATCATCCCGTAACTCCTTGCGCAACCTAATGAAGTGATGAGGTGATTTAGCTCCAGTCGTTGCTAATGATAAACGCCTACAGAATGCCCTGCCCATTGGCATAATACGACACGCGAAATTCAATTTTCCGAGAAGAGACTGTAATTCACGCAAAGTAATTTTATGCAGTTTTTTAACTCTGGATACCAGTTCCAATAGATCAACAACCTTTTCAGCGGGAAGCCTACACTCAATTTTAACTGTGTCGATTAAAATACCGAGAAAACTCAAAGACGTCACTGGACCTACAGTCTTCTCGACAGCCAACGGCACTCCAAACTTCTTAGCCACACTCTCCATAGTGTGCAACAACACCGAACAATCGGGAGAATTAGCAGGACCCACATATAGGAAATCATCCAGATAATGAATGCAGGAATTCAAACCGGAAACATACTTAACAACCCATTCAAGGAATGTACTGAATGTTTCAAAGCACGCACAGGACAGCGAGCAACCGATCGGGAGACACCGGTCTACAAAAAAGCTACCATTCCAATAGCAACCCAATAAATGCATGCTCTCCGGGTGTACTGGTAACAGCCTAAAAGCCGCCTCTATGTCAGTTTTTGCCAATAATGCCCCCTTTCCAAAAAACTGAACCCAACGAACTGCCATGTCAAAGGAAGTATAACTCACTGAACCCAAATCAGGGTCAATACCATCATTCACCGACGTGCCCTTTGGAAAGGAGAGATGATGAATTAGCCTATATTTACCCAATTCCTTTTTTGGGACAATGCCTAATGGAGACACACGTAAGTTTTTTAAGGGCTTGTAGGTAAAAGGCCCAGCCATTCTCCCTAAAGACACTTCCTTTCCTAATTTGTCCACAACCACCTCTGGAAACTGTAACGCGGATTTTAATTTTTTTGCATGAAATTGATTCTTGCTATCAATGAGCGGTATCCTAAAACCAACATCAAAACCCTCTTCTAATAGCGAGGCCGCTGCCCTGTCGGGGTATCTACTTAGAAATAGCTGCATTTCTGCCAGACGCACCGGCGTCACCCCTTTTTTCATTGCCTTCACTGCTTCTGAATTTACCCCCTGTGAAACATCTGGATGCGCTATGGTGCCAACGCATGAGGAGCAGTCGTGCTTAAATTTACACTTATTTCCGAACTTACAGGATCCTTCATTGAAAAGGAAACATAATCCTTTTTGAACAGCTGACGAGTGTCCCGACTGTCCGAGACCGCCGCCGCTCCCGAGAAAGGGCTGATTAGTATGACCACTCCTGCTCGGTGCTGTTACCTTCAGCCATAAGGCAATATCCTTATGGTCCCAACGGATACTAGGACACACTGATTTCCTCTGACGAAATTGTTCGTCATAGCGTAACCAGTCCTGTCCCCCATACACCCTATAAGCTTCCCCGATTGCATCTAAGTAACAGAAAAGCCCCGAACAATTTTCAGGAGCTTTCTCACCTATCACATTGGCTACTATCGCAAACGCCTGCAACCAGTTCGTAAAGGTCCGTGGTATCAGGCGGTACCTTCGTTTTTCTTCATCCTCTTTCTTGGAATCATCCTTTCTAGCCCTATCTAGATTGAAGCGTTCCAAAGGAAGTAAAGAGAATATGTCTACATATTCCCCTTTCCATATCTTCTCCCTGACTTCAGGCTTCAAATGTGCCCCCAAAGGCCCATCGAAGCAAACATAAACTTCCCCTTTTGCCATATCATCTAATCTTACATTATCATCTTTGTCTTTTTCACCCTCACTTCCCCCAATTTGTGTAGGTCCTGAAATGCCCGTGTTAGCTTCGCCTGATGACAGATTAGCTCCCCCTGCGCCCTTTGTATTGGAACCCCTCAAAAGCTCCATGTTGGAGCTACCTAACCCACTCTGTCCCAGCTGAGGCGATTGAAAATTACCCAGCCAAGCAGAAGTAGGCAATACTATGCCTTGTGACACATTCGTTCCCGTCCCCAGTAAAACAGCTAAATCCCTTAAACCCTGCATGAGTATACTAATGCTCCCGCTAACCCCCCCACGGACGTCCTGACTATTAAATGCTAAAGATGGTAACGGGAGCCTGAAAGGAAAAATTTGCGACGACTCACCTGGCTGCCTAGGTGCTGTGAACCCAGCAACCGCTAATCCTGAATCCTGGAGTCGATCCTTGTAGGCCCCGTTGTGGCGTGGGAGGGAGACCTGAGGGGCCAGCGGCTTGCTGCCCCGCTTCCGACTCTGATCCTGACCCAACATTTGTCGTTGCATAAGGCGACCAATGGCTGCAGCCAGCCTGGCTACAGCCGTGACCAGCTGTCATAACAGATAAGGGGGCTGGGCCAGCACTGTGCTGCCAGTATCTTTGAGTCACCTCTGCGCGACTGTTGTTGCCTGACCTCGCATCTACAGAGCCAGCCGTCCGCTGCATGCCTGCAGCGTTATGATTGACGGCCGCCGCGACCGCACTGTGGGCGGAGCTAGCAATGTGGGCGGAGCCAGCCGGAACTTGACCGCCCACTGTTAAATCGTCCTCGCCTGCCGGAAGATGGGCGAAGCGATCGTCACCGCTCCCGCGCTGAGAGGCCCCCGGGTTAGGCCCCCGTCCTCGCGTCGTCCTTGCTGCGCTGCGCCGAGCAGGCCCCCGCAGCTGCATGTGGCCTGCCATACCTGGTCCTGATGACTCGCCGCCTCGTGTTGTAGAGGAGGAGGCTGGCTCCTCCTCCTGACGCAGGTCCCGGCGTGTCGCTGGATTCCTCCCAGAGCGGGAATTACGGGCCACGGCAGTGCGAGCCCTACTCCTGACTGGAGGGTCCCGAGAGGGGCTCCTGATACGCCGCCGGACCCTGGGGGTTTCTTCAGGGCTAAGGCGTGCCGGAGGCCTAGTCCTCCGCGGCCGTCTTGGCTCAGGAGCTGGTGTAGCGGTACCGGCTCCTGTACCCCCAAGCAGGCATTGAACTGAAGCCTGTAACCAATCTGCCCCGTTCAGGCCGGCAGAATTCCGCAGCTGCTGCAGTATCCCTTCAATGGCTTCCATAATAAACAAGATGTTGATTAAGGGTTGATGGCAACCTGAAATCGCTGCCAAATCCCAAATGGCCGTCCCTATATACCCCACTCCTCCCCCACACATGCCCCTACCCCCAAAAATACCCTCCCCTACAATATACACCAATCAAATTAAAGATAAGCACCTACCCGAGCCCTAGTCACCCCTACCTAAGCAAGCGCATCCCCCTGTATCCCGCATTAACCCTGTCATGCCTGCCTCCCTCTAAAGCCTGTGGCTGAGTACGGCCTCTCTTGTTATGATTGTTATGTTACAGTTATTGCATTCTATTTAAAACCTGGCTTTCACATATACCTCGGGCAAGCCAATATACTTATATGGTTGTTGAGGTGCTGGTTTCACCTACAATGTATAAACAGGGAAAAGACGCTCTGCCGTTTGAATGTTCTGGGAACGTTGTGTGGGGGAAAAATGGGGGAGTCTGTGATGCAACTTATGCCACGGCGCCTCGTGTGCTTAAGGTGTGTTAGGTTGCCTGAGGCTAAATATCAGGCTCTTCATGTTACGGCTGTTGGTATTCATTTAATTAAGCGGGGGGGGGATGTTAAATGAGGGAGTTGTGGCACCCCTGAGGGTTTGGTCGCCACAGGGTGGTACTGCATCTTAAGAAAGAGGTGTAGTATCTCCTCTCCCAGGTAAGGATGGTGCACCTGTTAGGACCCCACCTCTTCACTCAACACTACACACTCCTGTCCTATGGGGGCTAATATGCACCAGAGTACTGCCCCAGCAGGATAATGGAGATGGGGGGAACCAAAGTTAGGGGGAACAATGTAGTGGGTGAGGGTGGAGGACACACTTTTAGGTTACACTTGTAGATACATATTTAATAGCCAGCCATCTTAAGTTCATGGTCCTTTGATTGTGGTCTTCACCTCTGAACGTGGCTTTCTGGGATAGAACCTGCAGCCTGTTGAATACGCACGGTCCTCGTACTCTGGCCTTGAAGCGAGGAGCGGGTGAGAGTTAACGGTTGTCTCTACCCAGTCAAGGTCCCTACCTAAGAAGGCCTGGAGGGGAGCAAAGTAGAAGAGCTCCGCAGGCAAAAGGATCCCAGGGAATATGGACGGAGAGGCATACGCCACCTGTACTCTCCATTCTGGCCTAGTCAGAGGGACTCCTGCTGCAAAAGGGGTACTGGCCCCCGATATCTGACTTTGTTACTTTACGTCTCAGTCGGAGAAGCCCGGAGGCTAAGTGGATCCCACCGGGTAACGGCCGGAACGGAATTGCCGCCCGTACCCTTGTTCTGTGTATAGCCAGAGGGAGACCCAGCCTTTGTAACACGCATCGCACACGGACAGTAGAGGTCCAAGGGAGAGATTGTAGGAACACGCGGTGGTGCGGGGGTCCTGAGAGAAGCACATGAACTATCGGGGTGTGTCCGAGCCCTCGTCGCTGGTGGCCGCAGCGCGCCGTGAGGAGCAAGGAGAAGCCTTGCAGCTCACCTCTAACAACGTGAGTAAAGCTTGGAAGACTGCATCCCCTGCCTCCGGTCCGTTATTGCAGCGTGACACCACACCACACCACTGAACCTACTACTACTCCCCTCATCCTCCTGCTTCCTCTGCCCTGAGGCCCTGCTCCGCCTGTGGGGATTAGTACTACCTTCGGCTGCCACAACATCCCGCCTCAGAGGACTGCAGCAGCGCTGGGGGCGTATCACCAGACACAACAGGTGGCATAGTTAATAGTCCACTCGATCACCACCGACCCTCCTAGCCCATATTTTTAGTGTGACCACCCTGGGCACAGACCGGGCCAAGGCCACGACTGCAGCCAACTTACGTCAGGCCCGCCGTTCGAGTAACCCCCTTTTCTCAGGGTAGGGGCTAGCGAGCAAAGTACAACAACACCTATTACTTCCCCGGCGTCACACAACTGACATAGTCGTCAGGATTGCGTGCCTGCAGCAACGGAAAAAGTCATCCCCATTGCTACCGGGTACTGTGCACCTTTACAGCAGACTGTCTTTAACACTTAAGATGGCGCCCGCCCAAGAAGAACGGATGCCATTGTGTTCAAAAAGGACAACCACCCAGCACCTACCATCGTGGGACAGGCTTCCCCCATGGCGCCAAAAGCTAAGACCGCTCCTTGTATTAGAGACTGTCCGCATGGTAGTGTCCATCAAGACGGATGGGACGTCCCAAGGAGTGCCAGTCAGCCAGCCGCCCTGGAGCCGCCCCAAAGAAGGAGGAGGAAGCAACAATGAGGAGTGGCCGCAACAGTCCCTGACACGCCACACCCAGCAGTGATCATGGAAGCCGTGAAAGAGAGCACCTCCGATGCCGTTCCACAAGCTGCTGCCCCGCTCGGAATACGGAGGATCTGTTTAACCCCGGAGGAGGCGGAGTTCCTCAGAGAGGAGTGGCAGGACCTGACCCGGAGGGTCGCGGAGGCCCAGCGTGCGTTGTCCGCAGCATGGCGGGAAGAGATGCTGCAGAAGATCTGGTCCCGGGGCCAAGGTGCTGCAAGCCAAGTCAGCGGAGCAGCAATACAGGAGGAAGGTACCTCGGAGGCCGCGTGCAGCCCAGGACTGGGTAAGCGACAAGCCCCTGTCCCGGGCGCGAGACGCACCGAGGCCCTTGTGGATCTTATGCCGGCACGCCTGTCCCCGGGCGCTGTCAGGTGGGAGCAGCTCTTAGCTCCGAAGCTGGAGGCCCAAGTCACGGTCACCGCCTGAGGCCTGCAATGCCTCCCGACTCCCGGCTCAGGAGAGCCTGTGCCCGCTGGGGGAATCACCACCAACCCCAACCCGGACTGGTCCGCGTCACCGGAGGACCTGCTGCAACCCCTGCTGTCGCCGCTGCCAGCGGCTCTGGTCACCTGGCCGGCCGCGGAGGAGTTGGCCTGGGGCAACCAGGGGGGGACCTAATGGGCTTCCCCCAGGAGACCCGGGTGAAAGCGCGGAGGCCTGAGGACTTCGGCCGCAAGGAGCTCCTCCAGCTGGACAAAGAGCGGCGGGAGAGGCGGATCTGCTGCGAGCGCCTAGAGGTGCGCGCCAAGGCCGCCAAGTCCAAGGCCTGCCAGAAGGAGGAAACAGTTAATCTGTTTGTTGTTATGGTTACTATGTTTTTCTTCCTCCTGGTATATAGAGATATATGTCCCTGCAGACTGGCAGTAGACAGACTCTTATTGTATATAGTTTTATGCATCTCTTTAGATGCTCCCTATTGGTTTTATGCGAAACACACTTCTACTTCTACCTCAGACCTCAGAATCAAAACCTGTCTGGAGTGGCTCTTCTGGAGGTCCAACACAGGATCTCCATGCCCTGCAGCCACCCCAGGGCCTACGATGAGGGTTTGGGACAGGTCCCTCTTTCTGCTGAACTGACTTCTTTTCTACTGCATTTTCTACCAATCTGTCTACATGCATAATGTCTCTTTGATGTTTTATACTTTTATACTATTTATCTGTAACGTTTAAGAATCAGAGCCTCCCATAATGGGAAGATTGTTCAATGGTTATAAAATATAAAAAGTCTGTACCAATGCTTTGCTCTCTTTGCAGCCTGCGGACGTGCTGTGTTTCACCAGGGGGGAATGTGGCGCCCCTGAGGGTTCGGTCGCCACAGGGGGGAGTAGTACTACCTTCGGCTGCCACAACATCCCGCCTCAGAGGACTGCAGCAGCACTGGTGGCGCATCACCAGACACCACAGGTGGCGTAGTCAATAGTCCACTCGATCACAACCGACCCTCCTAGCCCATATTTTTAGTGTGACTACCCTGGGCACGGACCGGGCCAAGGCCTTGACTGCATCCACCTTACGTCAGGCCCACCGTCCGAGTAACCCCCTTTTCTCAGGGTAGGGGCTAGCGAGCGAAGTACAACAACACCTAGTACTTCCCCGGCGTCACACAGAGTCATGGGGGGTAAAAGAACAAAATCTACTTTGATTAATACAGACTGTGTATTAGTACAATGTTATAATGTTGATGGTCAGATGCACGAGTGGGTACAGAGGGGGGCATGTGACAGTTCATTTTCAATCGTTAAAATATGGTTAAGCAGGTTAATGTAGTATCCTGGAATATTAGTGGTATGGGAGATCACAACAAAAGATTTGCGGTGTTTAAGTATCTTAAGGAATATCGGGATTCGATAATCTGTCTGCAGGAGACGCATTGCAATACGGAGGCCGTTGCGGCACTGAGCAAGCTTTGGAGGGGGCCGGCCTATCATTCTACACATAGTACTTATTCTAGGGGGGTTAGTATATTGATTCATCCGAATTTACCCTTTGAATGGGAAAGAAGTATTTGTGACAGGGAGGGTAGGTATGTATGTCTAGTGTGCAGAGTAGTAATAAGGTAACACCAGCTCACCTGAGCAATGACGTCCTGAAGCAAAGGTGCGATGAACCATTCGCAGTAGTTCCACAGCATAAAGAGAAAGGATTACCAGCTTCATGAATAGTTCAAAAATAGCTTTCTTTATTGTGAAAAAAGCTCTTTAAAAACAGATACCATAGTCACATAGTGTAGCCAGGGCAACGCGTTTCGAACGCTAAAGATGCATTCTTTGTCAAGACTGGCTTGCAAATGGCATACCCATGGTATATAAACCATTGTTCACCAATCGCATACAAAATGGAAGTCACATGATGCATAGATTAGCATACAAAAATATAAAACCAATTTACAGAGTAAATGCATAATAAAGACAATCACATGACAAAGAAGAAATCACATATGCATAGAAAAGTTACTCGCTGTAATGGAACAGTAGTTCCCTATGTAAATTTAGTCCATTTGGTTGGCAAGTGATCAGATGATACATCCAAAATGCTTCTCGATCAAGCAGGCGTCTCCTATTATCTCCGCCCCGAGGAACAAAGGTAAGATCTAGATATATCGGATAGTAACACTAATGACTCAGATTCCAGTCACTTAACTAAGGATTTTTCCTATTACCAGAATATAAAAAAACGCAGAAGAAACGCAAACGAGGTGGACGGAAACATTCCAAGCACCTCAAGAATGACAACTCGCTACAGAAAGTAACAAATACCAGCTCACAAGTGAACAAATACAAGTTCTATCCTATGGACTGAATTTTGCACCTAATAGAAAATTCGATCTCTTTGGGACCTTGAAAGATGTCAATAAATTTGTAAGAAACCTGACGGTAAAAAGACATTTTTTTTGATGAGACTGAATCAGCATCTAACAAAATAGATCATGACTAGTGTTGAGCGAGCACTAAAATGCTCGGGTGCTCGAAGCTCGGGCCGAGCTCGCCGTGATACTCAGGTGCTCGACCCGAGCAACGAGCCCAATGTTAGTCTATGGGAGACTCGAGCAATTTTGTGGTGGCACCCCCGGCAGTCTTTTAAAAGCCTAACAAGTGCCCAAAACGATAGTGACAGTGCTCAAATGACATGGGGACAGCATGCGGATCGCCCCAGGAAGCATTTTTGACCCCCAGGTCACTGCTGTCAACAACGTGGTCAGAGGTATTAAGCCACTTTTACAGGCTCACAATAAAACGTTCAAAAACTAAAGTGAAACTTTTTTCCTGTGAAATATGTTAAGGAACATCCTTTCCAGGGTAAAGACTTGTGTATAAGTTAAAATAAATGACCAAAAACAAAAATACTCCTCCACACCTTCGGCTATGTTCACAAGTAGCATTTTTTATGCGTTTTTGCACTTTTGTATTGCTTTCAACTATGACAAATGCATTCACCGTGAAATGTCATTTTAACATTTTACAACCTTATCTGGCCATGTGCTGTGTGACACATGCATAAAGTGCTGAAAAGAGAAGGGAACAGCATGGGGAAGACCCCTGGAAGCATCTCTGACTCCCAGGTCACTGTCTAAAAGTGTGCCCATCATAAGTGATCCTTACCGCATCAGAAGATGCAGACTTGCAACTATCCCCATGCAAGTTCTAGTCCCAGGGCAGTGTTTAATTGTACCTCCCCCATTCCTTGCAATACAAGCTCAAGTATGCAGCCTGCCACCCACCCACACCCAGGCTGCAATACCATACTGCTTGCTTGCTTGAACTTGAAATTGGGCCTTTTAGGCATGTGGAGGCGAAATCTGGCCACCACGTCATGGCTGTGTTGGCGGCTTGGAATCCATACTCAGTCCCCAGCCGCCCGGCGGCCGGGTGTCCATACTCGGTCCCCAGCCGCCCCGCGGCCGGGTGTCCACACACGGTCCCCAGCCGCCTGGGGGCAGCCGGGTGTCCATAAACGGTCCCCTGCCGCCCCCTATTTCTCCTTGAAACATCCCCCCACACACTTTTCTTAGCTCGGCCTGCTTTAGGCAGCATTGGACGAGCCCACCAGAGAACCAGACTCCTCCGGTGGGCCCTGACTTCTCCATCGGTGGAGTTGAGAGTGCCAAGGTGAGGAGCATGATGATGAGGACAGAAGTTAGCATCTGCTATGTTTTCTTTTAATGCAAGTGTAAGTGTGCAGCCTGCCACCCACCCACCCCCAGACTGCAATTCCATACTGCTAGCTTGCACTTGAAATGGGGCCTTTTAGTTTGGAGGAGGCCGAAGCTGGCCACTACCTCATGGCTGCTTTGGCAGCGAGGTATCCATACTCCAGTCTCCAGCCGCCCATATTTGTCCTGGTGTGCCTTATAGATAAGATTAAGCGCGTATACCAAAACATTACCTGTGCCCTCCCCAGTGCATTTAGTGGGAAGGAGAGCCTATTCCGCTGTAGTGTGTGCATGCCAAACCCCTGTTCATGGTACATGCGAAGATGCCTCCCACCTTGCACCTGTCGTTGCAGACTTGCAACTATCCCCATTCAAGTCCTTGTCCTAGGGCAGTGTTCAATTGTACCTCTCCCATTCCTACAGACCCCAGAGACCCGGCACCGGGTATCCCACACACGTGTACACACGGCCCAGGGGGCGCGTCACATGCAGTACAGCATATTACAAACATAAGTCCCATTATTGGGGAGTGGGTGTCCCATGGTATTTGCTTATGCTTTCCAAGCAAAAGTTGCCAAAAATTAGGACGGAGCAACTTGCAATGCCCCTTACAAGAGCCATGCAGTACAGCATATTACAAACATAAGTCCCATT
Source organism: Phyllobates terribilis (assembly GCF_046119375.1). NCBI lineage: Eukaryota > Metazoa > Chordata > Amphibia > Anura > Dendrobatidae > Phyllobates > Phyllobates terribilis. Next base: position 112,353,553 of record NW_027362773.1, read on the forward strand.
ATTGGGGAGTGGGTGTCCCATAGTATTTGCTTATGCTTTCCCAGCAAAAGCTGCCAAAAATTAGGACGGAGCAACTTGCAATGCCCCTTACAAGAGCCATGCAGTACAGCATATTACAAACATAAGTCCCATTATTGGGGAGTGGGTGTCCCATAGTATTTGCTTATGCTTTCCAAACAAAAGCTGCCAAAAATTAGGACGGAGCAACTTGCAATGCCCCTTACAAGAGCCATGCAGTACAGCATATTGCAAACATAAGTCCCATTATTGGGGAGTGGGTGTCCCATAGTATTTGCTTATGCTTTCCCAGCAAAAGCTGCCAAAAATTAGGACGGAGCAACTTGCAATGCCCCTCACAAGAGCCATGCAGTACAGCATATTACAAACATAAGTCCCATTATTGGGGATTGGGTGTCCCATAGTATTTGCTTATGCTTTCCCAGCAAAAGCTGCCAAAAATTAGGACGGAGCAACTTGCAATGCCCTTTACAAGAGCCATGCAGTACAGCATATTACAAACATAAGTCCCATTATTGGGGAGTGGGTGTCCCATAGTATTTGCTTATGCCTTGCAAGCAAAAGCTGCCAAAAATAAGGACGGAGGAACTTGCAATGCTGGCACCCTGGTGGTATAGTGGTGGTGGAGGCTGAGGATAAGGAGAAGAAGATTAAACAGTCAAAACGAGGAAGCGTATACCCATGTGTGGGTGTGAAGCGGTGCATGTGAATACACCTCCCGAAATAACACAGTGGATTTGACTTTATGTTACTCTGCTGTCATTTGTTGGTCGTTATGAGAAGTCTGGCCCAATCCAGCCCTTGTTCATTTTGATAAGGGTCAGCTTGTCAGCATTGTCAGTTGACAGGCGAGTGCGCTTATCAGTTATAATTCCCCCAGCGGCACTAAAACCACGCTCCGATAACACGCTAGCGGCAGGGCAGGCCAGGACCTCCAAGGCGTACAGAGCGAGTTCATTCCAAGTGTCCAGCTTGGATACCCAATAATTAAAAGGCACAGAGGAATCACGGAGGACGCTGGTACGATCGGCAAGGTACTCCCTCACCATCTTTTGAAACTTTCCACTCCTTGTGAGAGTACCCCGCGCCTCAGGGCCTGTAAGCTGGGCGGGTGTCAGAAAACTGTCCCAGAACGTTGACAGTGTTCCCCTGCCTCTGCTGGATTGGAGTTGCATCTCTCTCGCCTGTACGCCTTGGTTGGGCAACGAACTGTGACCTCTGCCGCTAGCGTGTTCAGATGTGAATTCTGCAGCAAGGGCCTTCTGGTATTGCCCCATTTTTGTAGACCTCTCCACCTCAGGAATAAGAGAGTGAAAGTTCTCCTTGTAGCGGGGGTCTACAAGTGTCACCAACCAGTAATGACTGTCACCCAACATTTTGACAGCGCGAGGGTCACGGTTAAGGCAGCGTAACATAAAGTCAGCCATGCGTGCCAGACTGGTAACGGGCAAGATTTCCGTGTCCTCACCAAGATGACGACTGACCATGCTCTCCTCCTCCTCCTCCTCTTCCTCCTCCCCCCTGTCCTCAGGCCACCCACGCTGAACCGACGGTATGACACTTGTACAGGTACTACCGTCTACAACGCATGATAGCAGCTCCTGTTCTTCCTCCTCCTCCTCCCCCTCATCCTCTCCCTCATTGTCCCCCAATGCACGTTTGGATGAGATGAGACTGGGCTGTGTGTAATCGCCCGCTACGGCTTCTTGATCCATCTCATCATACTCTGGCTGCAATGCCTCCTCTTTAATTCTCTGCAGAGAGCGTTGCAAAAGACAGACAAGTGGGATGCTGACACTAATGATGGCGTCATCGCCACTCACCATCTTGATGGCCTCCTCAAAGTTTGTCAGGATGGTACATATGTCAGACATCCAGGTCCACTCCTGAGGTCTTATGTGTGGAGTCTGACCTGAATATCGACGGCCTTGTTGCAGCTGGTACTCCACAACTGCTCTCTTCTGCTCACAAATCCTTTGCAACATGTGGAGTTCCAACGTGTGGGGACATCACACATCAGTCGGTGTGCCGGAAGCTGCAAACGCTGCTGCAACACAGCAAGGGCGGCGGAAGCTGTAGCCGATTTGCGAAAATGAGCTGACAGGCGGCGTACTTTCACGAGCATATCTGGCAACTCGGGGTACGATTTAAGAAACCGCTGAACCACGAGGTTAAGCACATGAGCCAGGCATGGTACGTGTGTGATCTCACCTCGCCTCAGAGCCGCCACCAGGTTACGGCCATTGTCACACACGACCATGCCGGGATGTAGGTTCAGCGGTCTCAGCCACAGATCTGCCTGCTCTTTCACAGCTGTCCACAACTCACAAGCAGTGTGAGGTCTATCACCTAAGCTTATGAGTTTCAGCACAGCCTGTTGCCGCTTGGCGGAGGCAGTACTGCAATGCTTCCAGCTTGTAACTGATGTGGTGATATCTGAGATGGAGGCTGAACATGAGGAGAAGGAGGAGGAGAAGGATGCGCAGGAGCTGTACACTGTGGGGGCAACTCTGACTGACATAGGGCTCGCAATCCTCGGTGTGGGGAGGATGTGTTCCGTCCCAAGGTCCGACTGGGTCCCGGCTTCCACTATGTTTACCCAGTGTGCCGTCAGAGAGATGTACCGTCCCTGGCCACAAGCACTTGTCCACGTGTCCGTTGTCAGGTGGACTCTCCCAGTAACTGCGTTGTTGAGGGCACGGCAGATGCTTTGGGACACGTGCTTGTGCAGTGCGGGGATGGCACACCGGGCAAAATAGTGTCGGCTGGGGACCGAGTACCGAGGGACGGCCACCGCCATAAGATTGCGGAAGGATTCCGTCTCAACCAGCCTAAAAGGCAGCATTTCCAATGCAAGCAGTCGTGAAATGTGCGAATTTAGGACTGTGGCCTGTGGGGCGTTAGCTGCGAATTTCCGCTTTCGTTCAAAGGTCTGGGATATGGACAATTGAACGCTGCGGTGGGACGTGGACGTGGACGTTGATGCTGTTTCTTGAGAAACTGCCATAACAAGTGAAGACTGAGAGGAGGGGGCATCTTTACATGCAGTATGGACAGGGGATTGCCTTGCACACACAACAGGGGGTTCTATTGCACGCACAACAGAGGAAGAAGTAGTGGTGACACCCGCTGACACTGGTCGTGGACCCTGGGTTTCGCCCCACAAAGTCGGGTGCTTTGCTGCCATGTGCCTGATCATGCTGGTGGTGGTCAGGCTGGTAGTTTTGTCACCCCTGCTGATGCTGGCATGGCAGGTGGAACATATGGCCTTTTTGGGGTTATCAGCAGAGTCTTTAAAAAAATTCCAGACTCTGGAAGACCTACCGCTTGTACTGGCAACGTCCCTCGTGTTGGTGTTACGGGGAACGGTTGCCTGCCTTCTGTCTGCGGCCACCACACTGCTTCTTCCTGCCTGTTGGGGTACTCTGCCTCCCTCCCCCTGTGTGCTGCTGGCCTCACTCTGCATGTCCTCCTTCCACGTTGGGTCAGTTACTAGATCATCCACCACCTCCTCCTCTTCCACTTGCGCACCACGATCCTCCTCCTCACTTCCTGGCAATTGTGTCTCGTCATCGTCCACCTCTTGTGACAGATTGCCAACGTCGACTTCCTGTGGCCGTGGCTGTTCAAATATTTGGGCATCGCAACATGGGATCTCCTCTTCTACCACTTCAAGAGTATCAGGCGAGGGGCCCAAATATGGAAATGTACCAGTGAACAGCTCTTCAGAGTGTCCAAGTGTGGGATCACTTGCTGTCTGACGACACTCGGCATGGTGGGAGGAAGGAGCATCAGGGTGAGGAGGAGTATGCGGTCGAGACTCACGGCTACTAAGAGTTGACCGTGTGGAAGACAGACCGGAGGTGGTGGTGCCCAGGTAACTGGAAGTATTGTCTGCTATCCAATTAATAACCTGTTCACACTGATCAGTTCTCAATACTGGTGTTGTTCTGTGCTTCCCTAGTAATTCAGTCAAGAAGTGGGAGTGAGAAGATATGGCTGTTGGTTGTGGCACATTTTCACCTTGGCCACGGCCCCATCCTCTGCACGAACCATCACCAGAACGTCCACTTCCACGTCCCTTGCCACGCGCCTTGCCCATTGTAAATGAAGTAAAATAGCTTACATTTGCACTATCAATGGAAAAAGGGTAATAAAGAGTAGATTAGAACCGTTGAAGAGGAAAACCACAGTTATTGTATACTGGGGTATACCACACTTTTTTAAATAGAGATATTTGCGGCTGAACAGTGAGCGACACACTCAAACTGCTTTTTTTTTAGATACCAAAGGCCCAAAACTGGATAGTACAGCGATTTGACCCGTGGAACTGACTCGCCCCCTGGGCCGTGGGGCACTCGGATCTGGGCAATAGGGAACGATGGGAGTAGTAGTGGCAACCCGGTTCCGTGGTTCAGGGTGGTCAGGCCAGTGGTAGTCCGTTATGTGCTATTGATTATGTCCGACTACGCCACCCGTGGATTTGCGGTCATTAGGAACCGCCGCTGCATGCAGACCGCTGGGGCTGATGAGGTGTGCAGCTAGGGTAGTGTGACTCCCCACGGGAAGAGTGCGGCCCCAGGGCAGTATAGTGGATGGTGGGAGTGATGGTGGTGAGAGTCCCAGTACCGGTAGTGCTGGAGGCGCGAAGGAGCACACAGACAATAGGTTGCAGTCCAGGGTCTTTACTGAAACAGGTAAACTGACCCATAAACAGTCCCGGCTAGGAGGGGACCTGGATGTCTGAGAGCAATGGGGAAATTGGCCCTTGTCAGGGTGAGGGTGTAGGCCTACCGTGCTTTCTGCGCTCCTTCTGGCTATCTCCTCGTTATAGGGTAACAGCCCACGTTTCCGAGCTTTCCGTGTATTCTCGCCTGTATGGCCTGTGACGTGGGTTCCTTTCTGCTCCCAGCCTTGTACGGCTTTGCTGGTCCCTTCTTTTGTGGCAGGGCCTCCAGGCTTCTTAGGCCAAGGAATATACAGTCCCTTGCGGACTGGTTCTCTGCTGGGGGATGTAGAATCCTCCCAGCCTCAGACACCAAAGTCTGGTAAAGTAAGTCTTTTATCTGCCAAGACAGGCTCTCTTCGCCTCTTGTCTCTGACTTGTGGCTCTCCTCCTGCCACACTTCCTCTTAGGTGCAATACAAAACTGTCTGTCCCTGCTCTGCTCTGGGACAAGTCTCAGTCCTGAGACAGGCCTTCAAGTTCTCCCTAACCCTGCCCCCAGTACCAGCTTTTATAGGGGCAGCCAGCTCCCCCTACTGGCCTGAGACAGGAGGCATTGCATGCTAATGTTCCCCTGACTAGAGAACCTCCCCCTTGCTCTCAGACACAGCTTTAATTACACTTGTGGCATCCAGGCCAGGGTGACACATTCCCCCCTAGTGAAATTTAGTACTCCGGGACTAAACAGTAAACAAAGACAATATGCATGACTATAAAACATTAATAGACAAACGACGCACAGATTGAGTTCTTAAGGTCACAGTGTGGCCTGTGACCGGGTGTCCATATCACCAGCACAACGGGGAGCCTTAACCAGGTGGGGGTCTGTCCTACCCCAAGTCCTTCACAGTCTTAGTTCATTCCTGGGTTAGGTTCCGAACGCAGTCCATACAAGGTCCTGGTTATAAAAAGTCCATAAACTGTGAGTCCTTACAGTAACTGCAAGAAACTGAAACACAGAATTACCAAACATGCATGTAACTTGGCAAACATTTCAACAGTTGGTAACAGAGTCATTTACAATCTTAGCGCGCTCTGTATTTTCCAGCGAGCGGGTATCTGCCCCTTTGTGCTCCTGGTTGACCTACGTAGCCCACTGTCTGGTGGTGGACCAACCTGGCTTTCCCCACTAGCGTTAGGGGTACAGCTACCAGCTTGGTGTACAGGTAGGGCAGGCAGCTGTCTGTGGGTCCTTTGGCTTACCGCAGGCATGGCAGGCTCACTGTCAGCAGAGGGTTGACTCTCCTGGGCTGCTGGTACAGGCTCTTCTGCCCCTGGAACTGCTTGCTCCTGTTCACCTTCCGGCTCTGGTGTTGGTTGTTGCTGTGCCGGTTGCAGGAAATGCAGGACAGGTACCACTATGGCATCATTTATGCGAGTCCAGGACTGAGGGAACTCTCCGAGAACGGTGCTGATCATTTCTTCCTTGTCCTCTGCGGCTTAGAGGTCACTCTGATCCTCTTCTGCACTACGGAGTTGCTCGGGGCACCTTTTGAGGTGGTCTCTGGAGACGACACTAGTGGTTTCTCCTCCGTCCTTGGTGATTACGCACACCTTTGGGTTGTCGTGGTCAGACTGCAGTACGGTGTAGGGTTCCCTTTCCCACTGGTCGTCCAACTTATGTAGCCTTCTTTTTCGCTTTAGGACTTGCTCACCAGGTTCTAGGGGACCAGCAGGGGCGTGTTGATTGAAGAGTTTTTCTTGCCTCTCTCTCACCTGGGCCAGGCTCTTCTCCACACTCTCCTGTACCTTCTTGTACTGCAGTTGCCTTTTCGTATCCCAGTCCGCATCCGGGGAGGTGTCCTCAGGTATTAGGACTCCCATCTCCAGGTCTACGGGCAGCTTACCTAGTCTGGCTCGCATCAGGTAAGCCGGGGTGCAGTTTGTAGCATTCACCGGGATATTGTTGTATAGGTCTATCAGGTCCGGCAGTTTTTCTGGCCACAGGCTGCGTTCCTCCAGGGGCAACGTCTTCAGGAGATCAATGACTATATTGTTCATCTTCTCACACATCCCGTTGGTTTGGGGGTGGTAAGGCGTTGTACGAATCTTCTTACAGCCATAGAGGTTGCAGAACTCCTGGAAGATTTCAGCCTCAAACGCTGGACCCTGGTCTGTCAGGACCTGTTCCGGATACCCGTGTGGACGGCAGAAGTATTGCTGGAAGGCTCTGGCCGCTGTTTGGGCTGTCAAGTTCTTTACCGGGACCACCACTAGAAAACGGGAATAGTGGTCCACGATTGTCAGGGCATAGATGTATCCTGACCGGCTAGGAGCCAATTTGACATGGTCCAGAGCTACCAGCTCAAGAGACTGCGTGGTGACGATGGGCCTCAAGGGTGTCTTCTGGCTGGCACAGTCCTTCCTCCTTAGGTGACAAGGGCCACAGTCTCTGCACCATTTTTCTACAGCTCCTCTCATGCCGACCCAAAAGAACCTTCCTCTTAGCAGGAACTCCAGTTTCTTCCAACCGAAGTGTCCCGCTCTGTCATGGTAAGCCCCCAGGACCATAGTTGCATCCCGCCTTGGGACCACGACTTGCCAGGTCAGCTCGTGCGTCCAGTGGTTAACAATCCTTCTGCACAACTTGCCTTCGTAAAGGAACAGCTTGCTCTTCTCCTTCCATAGCTGCTTGGCTTCCTCTGGGGCATCTGGATCTAAGCGGGCGTCTTCCCGGGTCAGCAGATCTTTCACCAGGCGAACTGCAGGGTCACTATCTTGGGTCTCGGCCCAGCTGTGGTGAGGTAGGGGATTGATCATCACGGTTGTTAGATCCTCCTCCTTCACGCGGTGGGAGTATTGAGCGGCTCCATACCAGTGAAAAGCGGGGAGTTCTACCTCCTCCAGCTCTTCTGGGTCTTCGTCACCTTCAGGTAAGTGAGGCATCCTCGATAGGGCGTCAGCGTTGGCATTGGTTTTGCCTGCCCGGTACTTGATCACGAAGTCATAGTTGGAGAGACGGGCCATCCACCGCTGTTCCAGGGCACCCAGTCTTGCATTGTCCAGGTGTGTCAACGGGTTGTTGTCCGTGTACACGGTGAACTTTGCGGAGGCCAGGTAATGCTTGAAGCGTTCCGTCATGGCCCACACCACCGCCAAGAATTCTAGCTTGAAGGAGCTGTAATTCTCCGGGTTCCTCTCGGTGGGCCTCAGCTTCCGGCTGGCGTATGCGATCACCCGTTCTCTGCCCTGTTGGTTTTGGGATAGTACGGCTCCCAGTCCCACATTACTGGCGTCTGTGTGGAGAATGAAAGGCTGGCCGTAATCAGGGTAGGCCAGGATCTCATCCCCCGTGAGGGCCATCTTTAGCTGGCGGAAGGACTCCTCTTCCGGTTTATCCCACTTGAAGGGTGGCTTTTGACTTCTGGACTTAGACTGTCCGATCAGGAGGTCCTGCATAGGAGCTGCCATCTTAGTGAACCCGGGGATGAACCTTCGGTAGTAGCCTACCAACCCGAGAAACTGTCTCACCTCTTTGATGTTCGAGGGGCTTGGCCAGCTCTTGATTGCCGTGACCTTGTCAGGGTCAGGGGCCACTCCTTCCGCGCTTACCACGTGCCCTAGGTACTGGACCTTTGGTTTCAGCAGGTGACACTTCGATGGTTTCACCTTCAGGCCATAGCCTGCCAGGGCTTCGAACACCTCGGCCAGGAGCTTGAGATGGTCCTCGTAGGTCTTCGAATAGACAATCACGTCGTCCAGGTAAAGGAGGACCGTCTCGAAGTTTCGGTGCCCTAGACAGCATTCCATCAGCCGCTGGAAGGTCCCTGGTGCGTTGCAGAGCCCGAAAGGCATACAGTTGAATTCGCTCAGTCCCATCGGGGTGGTGAAGGCGGTCTTTTCCTTGTCAGCCTCTGCCACAGGAACCTGCCAGTACCCGCTAGTAAGGTCCAAAGTAGAAAAGAAATTAGCTGATTTTAGTGCGGCTAAAGACTCCTCTATTCTAGGCAGCGGATATGCGTCTTTGTGGGTGATACGGTTGATTTGTCTATAGTCCACGCACATTCTCATGGTGCCGTCTTTCTTTTTCACCAGAACCAAGGGGGGCTGCCCAGGGGCTACAGCTATCTCTAATGACCCCAGCTTCCTTCATTTCTCTTAGCATGCCCTTTGCGTTCTGATAATGTGCAGGGGGTACAGGTCGGTGTCTTTCTTTTATCGGTGGGTGGCTCCCTGTGGGGATGTGGTGTTCTATCCCTTTTACTCTGCCGAAGTCTAGCGGGTGCTTACTAAAGACTCTCTCGTACTCCTGTACCACCTGGTAGACTCCTTGTTTTTGGTGCAGGGGAGTAGAGTCAGCACCCACGTGGAGTTTCTGGCACCAGTCCTCCTTTTGTTTCTGGGAGCCATTACCCTCCGCCTGAGGAGAGGGAGGCAAGGGTTCCACAGCCCTGATAGCTTTGTGTTCGACAACAAACAGTTTGGCGAGTGTAGCGTACCTGGGTAAGTGTACTTCCCTCTCCCCAATGTTGAGGATGCGGACGGGCACCCTCCCATGACCAACATCAACCACCCCCCGAGCTGTCAAAATGGTGGGCCTGCTGTCTGAGTACACGGGTTCTACCATGGCTTGGTAGTCTCTACCTCTCAACCCGATTGCAGTCCGACACCAGATCATCATTTCACTTTTGGGAGGCATGGAAATGGGGAATGGGTCACTCAGTCTTACGCTACCGATCTCACCACCAGACAGTTCTACCTGCTGCCGTCTCATCAGGGCTTTTATCTCCTTGTTGAGGACTCTCTGTAAGCTGGAACTAGCATTCACCGCCACCTGTTGTAGAATTACAATTACCTCTGAAAGACAATTTTCAATTACGTTAGTACCCACAGTTATTTTAGGGTGACTTTCACGACGGTCAATGTCCACAATAATTACTCCCTGTGCCGGCAGTTCAACTTTACCAATTTTAATGGTCATCTCCTTGAACCCCATCTGCGGCACGGGTAAGCCACTACTGGCGATGATGCTCAAGTTACTGTCTGGATACCGTGTGATATCAGCATCAGTCCAATACTGCTTAAAAAGTACATAAGGGATAGTGGTTACTTGCGACCCACTATCCAGCAAGGCGCTCATGGGGATACCGTCCAGCACCACGGGTAAACCGGGCGCCCCCCAACGTACTTATCACGCCAATTATAAGGGCCTGGTGATCTTATGCCTGGGGGTCGGACCTCTGCCTCAGGTTGGACCCGTTTAAATTACAGTACCTGGAAATGTGTCCGGGCTGGTTGCATCGACGGCAAATGGGCTGTCCATCCTCTGCGTAGCGGTCTGTGGGCCTCCCTTGGAACGACGGGATCCTCCTCTGTCGACTTGAAGCCAACTCGATGGGTCTTGACGGGTTCACTTGCAACGTCTGGACGGTCCTGGTGAACGCCGCGACGCTCCTGGTCAGCTCCTGGACTTGGTGGTGCAGGTCTTTTGATGGGGCTTGGTTCAGGGCCTGTGCATCAGCCCCCACGGGGTCCATAGAGGAGGGCGCCGCCTCTTGGTGGTAGGTGATAGCAGGGCGCCGGGGGTTTATAGCGCCACTGGTTGCAGGTTCACGGAGCACCCTTATGGCCCTGTCCTTAAATTGGGCAAAGGTCAGATCAGGGTTCTGAAAGAACATGAGGCGCATCTGGGCCCTGTGGGCGCTGGACAGCAGACCTTCTATGAATTGTTCTGTTAGCAGTTTATCCGTTTCCTGCACACTGCCAGGGTCAGTTTGTTGGATAGCCCTCAAGGCTTCCTGCAGATTTAGGGCATAGTCTCTGATGCTGTCCTGTGTCCGCTGCTTACATCCATAGAACCTCATTTTAATTTCAGCGGAGGTACGTGTGTCAAAGGTACCCCGCAGCCGGGCCAGAATACCCTTCACAGTCCTTTTCTCCTCAGTGGGCCATAATTTTACCTCCCTTTGGGCTGCGCCAGTTAACTGCCCTATTAGTATGCTGACCTTCTGTTCCTCTGTCAGGGGGTAGACTTGGAACAAACTGTATAGCCTTTCCTTAAAGTCAGTTAGGGCATGGGGCTCCCCTGAGTACTTGGGCAGCGAGGCCGCTCCAGGGATGTAGGGCAGGGAAAAGGGCATCACCGCTGCTGCAGCTGCGTTGGTGGTAGTGGGCGCCTCTGTGTCCGACATTTTCTTCCCCCCTAGTTAAGCGTGGCCTACCTTCCGACGATCCTCTTCTGTAGGCCGCGGCTCCGCTGCTGCTGCTCTGGACGAGGACCTTGCGTCGCGTCCTGATGACGTCAGCGTCGCTCTCTCTCTATTCCAGGACCTTGCGCAGCGTCGGTGCGTGGGGCGGAGCATCGGATCTCGCGCGGTTTTGACGTCCACGCCCCTCTTCATCCCGCGCGGCGTCCTGAAGATGGCGTCCGATGGCGGGAAGCAGCTGCGGATGGCGGGAAGACGGCAGAAGACGACAGGAAATGGTCCAAGATGGCGTCTGATGGCGGGAATCGGCTCCGGATGGCGAGAAACGACTCCGGACGGCGGGAAACTTCGCCACAGGTAAGTTACAAAAGTCTTTTTCAGGCACGCAGTACCCGGTGGTTGCGGGCACGAAATCCTGCCGACTACGCCAAAGCTGACTCGCCCCCTGGGCCGTGGGGCACTCGGATCCGGGCAATAGGGAACGATGGGAGTAGTAGTGGCAACCCGGTTCCGTGGCTCAGAGTGGTCAGGCCAGTGGTAGTCCGTTATGTGCTATTGATTATGTCCGACTACGCCACCCGTGGATTTGCGGTCATTAGGAACCGCCGCTGCATGCAGACCGCTGGGGCTGATGAGGTGTGCAGCTAGGGTAGTGTGACTCCCCACGGGAAGAGTGCGGCCCCAGGGCAGTATAGTGGATGGTGGGAGTGATGGTGGTGAGAGTCCCAGTACCGGTAGTGCTGGAGGCGCGAAGGAGCACACAGACAATAGGTTGCAGTCCAGGGTCTTTACTGAAACAGGTAAACTGACCCATAAACAGTCCCGGCTAGGAGGGGACCTGGATGTATGAGAGCAATGGGGAAATTGGCCCTAGTCAGGGTGAGGGTGTAGGCCTACCGTGCTTTCTGCGCTCCTTCTGGCTATCTCCTCATTATAGGGTAACAGCCCACGTTTCCGAGCTTTCCGTGTATTCTCGCCTGTATGGCCTGCGACGTGGGTTCCTTTCTGCTCCCAGCCTTGTACAGCTTTGCTGGTCCCTTCTGTTGTGGCAGGGCCTCCAGGCTTCTTAGGCCAAGGAATATACAGTCCCTTGCGGACTGGTTCTCTGCTGGGGGATGTAGAATCATCCCAGCCTCAGACACCAAAGTCTGGTAAAGTAAGTCTTTTATCTGCCAAGACAGGCTCTCTTCGCCTCTTGTCTCTGGCTTGTGGCTCTCCTCCTGCCATACTTCCTCTTAGGTGCAATACAAAACTGTCTGTCCCTGCTCTGCTCTGGGACATGTCTCAGTCCTGAGAAAGGCCTTCAAGTTCTCCCTAACCCTGCCCCCAGTACCAGCTTTTATAGGGGCAGCCAGCTCCCCCTACTGGCCTGAGACAGGAGGCATTGCATGCTAATGTTCCCCTGACTAGAGAACCTCCCCCTTGCTCTCAGACACAGCTTTAATTACACTTGTGGCATCCAGGCCAGGGTGACACAGAACTGCGAAACCACACTGGGATGTCGGGCCTACACAAGACTATTTTCAACAGATATATTTTTGTGTCACAACAGTCAGGAGACACTACTGTTTTTCTTTACGGAAAAAAACGACCAAAAGCTGAATAATAGAGATTTTTTACCGTGGGATGGCAAAACCACAGTTATTGTTTACTGGGGTATACCACACTTTTTTAAATAGAGATATTTGCGGCTGAACAGTGAGCGACACACTCAAACTGCTTTTTTTTTAGATACCAAAGGCCCAAAACTGGATAGTACAGCGATTTGACCCGTGGAACTGCGAAACCACACTAGGATGTCGGGCCTACACAAGACTATTTTCAACAGATATATTTTTGTGTCACAACAGTCAGGAGACACTACTGTTTTTCTTTACGGAAAAAACTACCAAAAGCTGAATAATAGAGATTTTTTACTGTGGGATGGTAAAACCACAGTTATTGTTTACTGGGGTATACCACACTTTTTTAAATAGAGATATTTGCGGCTGAACAGTGAGCGACACACTCAAACTGCTTTTTTTTAGATACCAAAGGCCCAAAACTGAATAGTACAGCGATTTGACCCGTGGAACTGCGAAACCACACTGGGATGTCGGGCCTACACAAGACTATTTTCAACAGATATATTTTTGTGTCACAACAGTCAGGAGACACTACTGTTTTTTTTTACGGAAAAAACTACCAAAAGCTGAATAATAGAGATTTTTTACCGTGGGATGGCAAAACCACAGTTATTGTTTACTGGGGATACCACACTTTTTTAAATAGAGATATTTGCGGCTGAACAGTGAGCGACACACTCAAACTGCTTTTTTTTTAGATACCAAAGGCCCAAAACTGGATAGTACAGCGATTTGACCCATGGAACTGCGAAACCACACTGGGATGTCGGGCCTACACAAGACTATTTTCAACAGATATATTTTTGTGTCACAACAGTCAGGAGACACTACTCTTTTTCTTTATGGAAAAAACTACCAAAAGCTGAATAATAGAGATTTTTTACCGTGGGATGGCAAAACCACAGTTATTGTTTACTGGGGTATACCACACTTTTTTAAATAGAGATATTTGCGGCTGAACAGTGAGCGACACACTCAAACTGCTTTTTTTTAGATACCAAAGGCCCAAAACTGAATAGTACAGCGATTTGACCCGTGGAACTGCGAAACCACACTGGGATGTCGGGCCTACACAAGACTATTTTCAACAGATATATTTTTGTGTCACAACAGTCAGGAGACACTACTGTTTTTTTTTACGGAAAAAACTACCAAAAGCTGAATAATAGAGATTTTTTACCGTGGGATGGCAAAACCACAGTTATTGTTTACTGGGGATACCACACTTTTTTAAATAGAGATATTTGCGGCTGAACAGTGAGCGACACACTCAAACTGCTTTTTTTTTAGATACCAAAGGCCCAAAACTGGATAGTACAGCGATTTGACCCATGGAACTGCGAAACCACACTGGGATGTCGGGCCTACACAAGACTATTTTCAACAGATATATTTTTGTGTCACAACAGTCAGGAGACACTACTGTTTTTTTTTACGGAAAAAACTACCAAAAGCTGAATAATAGAGATTTTTTACCGTGGGATGGCAAAACCACAGTTATTGTTTACTGGGGATACCACACTTTTTTAAATAGAGATATTTGCGGCTGAACAGTGAGCGACACACTCAAACTGCTTTTTTTTTAGATACCAAAGGCCCAAAACTGGATAGTACAGCGATTTGACCCATGGAACTGCGAAACCACACTGGGATGTCGGGCCTACACAAGACTATTTTCAACAGATATATTTTTGTGTCACAACAGTCAGGAGACACTACTGTTTTTCTTTACGGAAAAAACTACCAAAAGCTGAATAATAGAGATTTTTTACCGTGGGATGGCAAAACCACAGTTATTGTTTACTGGGGTATACCACACTTTTTTAAATAGAGATATTTGCGGCTGAACAGTGAGCGACACACTCAAACTGCTTTTTTTTAGATACCAAAGGCCCAAAACTGAATAGTACAGCGATTTGACCCGTGGAACTGCGAAACCACACTGGGATGTCGGGCCTACACAAGACTATTTTCAACAGATATATTTTTGTGTCACAACAGTCAGGAGACACTACTGTTTTTTTTTACGGAAAAAACTACCAAAAGCTGAATAATAGAGATTTTTTACCGTGGGATGGCAAAACCACAGTTATTGTTTACTGGGGTATACCACACTTTTTTAAATAGAGATATTTGCGGCTGAACAGTGAGCGACACACTCAAACTGCTTTTTTTTAGATACCAAAGGCCCAAAACTGAATAGTACAGCGATTTGACCCGTGGAACTGCGAAACCACACTGGGATGTCGGGCCTACACAAGACTATTTTCAACAGATATATTTTTGTGTCACAACAGTCAGGAGACACTACTGTTTTTTTTTACGGAAAAAACTACCAAAACCTGAATAATAGAGATTTTTTACCGTGGGATGGCAAAACCACAGTTATTGTTTACTGGGGATACCACACTTTTTTAAATAGAGATATTTGCGGCTGAACAGTGAGCGACACACTCAAACTGCTTTTGACGCGCCCCCTGGGCCAGTGTTGTTTGGGGGATACCCGGAGCCGGATCAGATGGGGGTTGTAGTCTCCGAGTGGCGGTGACCCGGTCCGTGCCCAGGGTGTCAAGCTCAGTGTGTGGCAGTCCTACAGATGTTGTTAGTGTTCTTTAGTGTCGACTACGCCACCCGTTGATTTGCGGTCAATACGGCCGCCGCTGCAGCAGGGTCCGCTGAGGCTGGTGGTGTATGTGCAGCTTCGGGTAGTATAACCCCCAACGGGAGGGATATAGCCTCAGGGGGTCAGGTGTAGAGGATGGTGGTAGTGGTGGTGCAGTGTGGATGGTAAGAAGACTCAGAGTCGGGCTGTGCAGCTCAGGGTTTTTACTTACTGCTGTTCTGTTGGTCACTCTGGCCTTGAGTGACCGCCCGAGCCGTGCTGCGTCCACCAGGTCCTGGACTCGGCCAACCCCCAAGCAATTCTGGAGCGTGGTCCTGAGCTCCCTTTCTGACTGTCCTCTCTACTGGCCTTTCTCACCAGGGGTCCACTTGTGTCCGGCTCCCTCGGGCCTCTTAGTGGGTGCACCTCTTCGGGGTTCCCTGACCCTATACCTGGTGTGCCTTCTTAGTGGACTTGGTGAGGGGCTGCTCCACATGTAATGTCGCAGCCTCCGGTTCTTAGCTGAGGGTTGTTTCTCTCCTCCACTAATTTGGGATCCGGTTCCCTTGCGTGCCAACCCTTCACCCTTCTGTTCTAATTCTGGGTTCTTGGGGTTCCTTCTTCTCCCCCTCTGGGTCCTTCTCTTCTCCTCTCTCTCTCTTCAGGCTCTCCTGGACCTCTCTCAGGACTGACCAACCCTCTACAGAAGACTGACTGTCTGACTGACCCTGATCTAAGATGGTTCCCACCTTATATACTCCCTCTATGTGTGAGCTCAGGTGACCAGCACCCAATGAGCTCCTAGCATTACCCAGACTGCTCCCCCTATCTGCCCCTACACTACTGGGATGTTCCACCCCCCCTCCCACTCCAGCCAGGGACAGACACTGTCGTACCTGCACATTTACCTAGTGGGAGTACCATCGGTCTGTCCCTCGGAAATGGGATGTATGTAGTGTATGCAGCTAACTGAGCTCAGTTCCACACTCCATCCTTACCCGGGAGTGGAATATCACACCTCTGGGTTGAGGTGCAATACCCCTGTAGCAGCCGAATCCTCAGGGTGCTACACTTTTTTTTTAGATACCAAAGGCCCAAAACTGGATAGTACAGCGATTTGACCCGTGGAACTGCGAAACCACACTGGGATGTCGGGCCTACACAAGACTATTTTCAACAGATATATTTTTGTGTCACAACAGTCAGGAGACACTACTGTTTTTCTTTACGGAAAAAACGACCAAAAGCTGAATAATACCACACTTTTTTAAATAGAGATATTTGCGGCTGAACAGTGAGCGACACATTCAAACTGTTTTTTTTTTTTTAGATACAAATGGCCCAAAATGGATAATACAGAGGTTTGAACCGTGGAAGTGCAAAACAACACTTCTGTTTCTCTAGCCTACACCAGACTATTTTCAACAGTTATATTTGTGTCTGAAAAATCAGAGACACGCTTTTTTTTTTGGGGGGGGGGGGGACACACCAAAAGGTTAATAAGACAGGTATTTGTACAGTGTGAAGGAGGAAAAAAGAGGAGGATTTAGATGGAAAAAAAAGGATTTTTCCTGGCCCCCTACACCTGGTGCTAAGTCCAGCAATTTCAGCAACAGGAGCACACAGGACTGTAATGCAGCGTTTGCTGGTATAACCACTGTGTCTCCTATACAGCCTGCCTGCCTGGTATCTGGGATGGATATTAGTCCTGAAAAGGACTGTTTGTTTGTTCTGGCAGCCTTTACAGACCCTGCACTAACTATTTCGCAGTTTATATCTCTCCCTAAATCAGCAGCGCTGTCCCTACACTGTCTAATCCGGAGCGACTGTGTCCAAGATGGCGGCGCCCCGTTTTAAATACTCGAGGTGACGCTGTGCGGCCAGCCAATCACTGTAATGCTCACAACCAACATGGCTGCAGCATTACAGTGACTGGCTGGCAATCCCTGCATGTTCATTGGCTCTGTAAAGAGCACCAGACATGCAGGGCGGAGACCCGAGCTCCCGCCCGAGGAACACGGAAATGCTCGGTGCTCGCCGAACATCCCGAGTAGCGTGATGCTCGGGCGAGTACCGAGCAGTGTCGAGCATGTTCGCTCAACACTACTGCCAAGCAACCTCATATGATGACCAGGTCCTTGTAGATAATGATTGACTAATCAATTTCTTTACAGCTCGAAGGGAAGATTCCATAATTCTGGAGGGCATACCAAACCTGTCGACGATGCCTGAGGAGCCGGCAACCAGAACTGATCCCACTGCGAAGGAGAAACAGCATTAATGGTTGAGATTAAAGGATCCAACCTGAACTCCGCCACTATCCACATGTTCAAAGATAAGCTAATCAGCACCAGCTGTTGCAACACTTTTACTACCAGTGGCGAAGCAGCCGACAGAGAATTAATAGCCAACACTACCCCTTGGTTCTTGCAAGAAAAACAAATCTTTCTATTCTGAAAGTACTCACCCCATAGCACCAGAGAGACCACGATGGGGAAAAGATTGATCAATGTATGATTATCCAACAAATTCCGATCACGCCATGACACAAGCCATTTTTCCTCAAATCAACTACCACGAAAAAGGATAGCAAAACCTTGTTTCTTTGACACATCTATGCACAATCCCAATTCACTGGCATTCACCACTGGGGCAATCCAGACCGACTTGCCGTTATAAGACTCCAAAAATTGGGCCCAAATTCCCAAATCAACTCCTTGCGCAACCTAATGAAGTGATGAGGTGATTTAGCTCCAGTCGTTGCTAATGATAAACGCTTACAGAATGCCCTGCCCATTGGCATAATACGACATGCGAAATTCAATTTTCCGAGAAGAGACTGTAATTCACGCAAAGTAATTTTATGCAGTTTTTTAACTCTGGATACCAGTTCCAATAGATCAACAACCTTTTCAGCGGGAAGCCTACACTCCATTTTAACTGTGTCGATTAAAATACCGAGAAAACTCAAAGACGTCACCGGACCTACAGTCTTCTCGACAGCCAACGGCACTCCAAACTTCTTAGCCACACTCTCCATAGTGTGCAACAACACCGAACAATCGGGAGAATTAGCAGGACCCACATATAGGAAATCATCCAGATAATGAATGCAGGAATTCAAACCGGAAACATCCTTAACAACCCATTCAAGGAATGTACTGAATGTTTCAAAGAACGCACAGGACAGCGAGCAACCCATCGGGAGACACCGGTCTACAAATAAGCTACCATTCCAATAGCAACCCAATAAATGCATGCTCTCCGGGTGTACTGGTAACAGCCTAAAAGCCGCCTCTATGTCAGTTTTTGCCAATAATGCCCCCTTTCCAAAAAACCGAACCCAACGAACTGCCATGTCAAAGGAAGTATAACTCACTGAACCCAAATCAGGGTCAATACCATCATTCACCGACGTGCCCTTTGGAAAGGAGAGATGATGAATTAGCCTATATTTACCCAATTCCTTTTTTGGGACAATGCCTAATGGAGACAAACGTAAGTTTTTTAAGGGCTTGTAGGCAAAAGGCCCAGCCATTCTCCCTAAAGACACTTCCTTTCCTAATTTGTCCGCAACCACCTCCGGAAACTGTAACGCGGCTTTTAAATTTTTTACATGAAATTGATTCTTGCTATCAATGAGCGGTATCCTAAAACCAACATCAAAACTCTCTTCTAATAGCGAGGCCGCTGCCCTCTCTGGGTATCTACTTAGAAATAGCTGCATCTCTGCCAGACGCACCGGCGTCACCCCTTTTTTCATTGCCTTCACTGCTTCTGAATTTACCCCCTCTGAAACATCTGGATGCGCTATGGCTACCAACGCATGAGGAGCAGTCATGCTTAAATTTACACTTATTTCCGAACTTACAGGATCCTTCACTGAAAAGGAAACATAATCCTTTTTGAACAGCTGACGAGTGTCCCGACTGTCCGAGACCGCCGCCGCTCCCGAGAAAGGACAGATAAGTATGACCACTCCTGCTCGGGGCTGTTACCTTCAGCCATAAGGCAATATCCTTATGATCCCAACGGATACTAGGACACACCGATTTCCTCTGATGAAATTGTTCGCCATAGCGTAACCAGTCCTGTCCCCCATACACCCTATAAGCTTCCCCGATTGCATCTAAGTAACAGAAAAGCCCCGAACAATTTTCAGGAGCTTTCTCACCTATCACATTGGCTAATATCGCAAACGCCTGCAACCAGTTCGTAAAGGTCCGTAGTATCAGGCGGTACCTTCGTTTTTCTTCATCCTCTTTCTTGGAATCATCCTTTCTAGCCCTATCTAGATTGAAGTGTTCCAAAGGAAGTAAAGGGAATATGTCTACATATTCCTCTTTCCATATCTTCTTCCTGACTTCAGGCTTCAAATGTGCCCACAAAGGCCTATCGAAGCAAACATAAACTTCCCCCTTTGCCATATCATCTAATCTTACATTATCATCTTTGTCTTTTTCACCCTCACTTCCCCCAATTTGTGTAGGTCCTGAAATGCCCGTGTTAGCTTCGCCTGATGACATATTAGCTCCCCCTGCGCCCTTTGTATTTGAACCCCTCAAAAGTTCCATGTTGGAGCTACCTAACCCGCTCTGTCCCAGCTGAGGCGACTGAAAATTACCCAGCCATGCAGAAGTAGGCGATACTATGCCTTGTGACACATTCGTTCCCGTCCCCAGTAAAACAGCTAAATCCCTTAAACCCTGCATGAGTATACTAATGCTCCCGCTAACCCCCCCAGGGACGTCCTGACTATTAAATGCTAAAGATGGTAACGGGAGCCTGAAAGGAAAAATTAGCGACGACTCACCTGGCTGCCTAGGTGCTGTGAACCCAGCAGCCGCTAATCCTGAATCCTGGATTCGATATCCATCATCCGATCCTTGTAGGCCCCGGTGTGGCGTGGGAGGGAGACCTGAGGGGCCAACGGCTTGCTGCCCCGCTACCGACTCTGATCCTGACCCAACATTTGTCGTTGCATAAGGCGACCAATGGCTGCAGCCAGCCTGGCTACAGCCGTGACCAGCTGTCATAACATATAAGGGGGCTGCGCCAGCACTGTACTGCCCGTATCTTTGAGTCACCTCTGCGCGACTGTTGTTGCCTGACCTCGCATCTACAGAGCCAGCCGTCCGCTGCATGCCTGCAGCGTTATGATTGACGGCCGCCGCGACCGCACTGTGGGCGGAGCTAGCAATGTGGGCGGAGCCGGCCGGAACCTGACCGCCCACTGTTAAATCGTCCTCGCCTGCCGGAAGATGGGCGAAGCGATCGTCACCGCTCCCGCGCTGAGAGGCCCCCGGGTTAGGCCCCCGTCCTCGCGTCGTCCTTGCTGCGCTGCGCCAAGCAGGCCCCCGCAGCAGCATGTGGCCTGCCATACCTGGTCCTGATGACTCGCCGCCTCGTGTTGTAGAGGAGGAGGCCGGCTCCTCCTCCTGACGCAGATCCCGGCGTGTCGCTGGATTCCTCCCAGAGCGGGAATTACGGGCCGCGGCAGTGCGAGCCCTACTCCTGACTGGAGGGTCCCGAGAGGGGCTCCTGATACGCCGCCGGACCTGGGGGTTTCTTCAGGGCTAAGGCGTGCCGGAGGCCTAGTCTTCCGCGGCCGTCGTGGCTCAGGAGCTGGTGTAGCGGTACCGGCTCCTGTACCCCCAAGCAGGCATTGAACTGAAGCCTGTAACCAATCTGCCCCGTTCAGGCCGGCAGAGTCCCGCAGCTGCTGCAGTATCCCTCCAATGGCTTCCATAATAAACAAGATGTTGATTAAGGGATGATGGCAACCTGAAATGGCTGCCAAATCCCAAATGGCCGTCCTTTTATACCCCACTCCTCCCCCACACATGCCCCTACCCCAAAAAATACCCTCCCCTACAATATACACCAATCAAATTAAAGATAAGCACCTACCCGAGCCCTAGTCACCCCTACCTAAGCAAGCGCATCCCCCTGTATCCCGCATTAACCCTGTCATGCCTGCCTCCCTCTAAAGCCTGTGGCTGAGTACGGCCTCTCTTGTTATGATTGTTATGTTACAGTTATTGCATTCTATTTAAAACCTGGCTTTCACATATACCTCGGGCAAGCCAATATACTTATATGGTTGTTGAGGTTCTGGTTTCACCTACAATGTATAAACAGGGAAAAGACGCTCTGCCGTTTGAATGTTCTGGGAACGTTGTGTGGGGGAAAAATGGGGGAGTCTGTGATGCAACTTATGCCACGGCACCTCGTGTGCTTAAGGTGTGTTAGGTTGCCTGAGGCTAAATATCAGGCTCTTCATGTTATGGCTGTTGTTATTCATTTAATTAAGGGGGGGGATGTTAAATGAGGGAGTTGTGGCACCCCTGAGGGTTTGGTCGCCACAGGGCGGTACTGCATATTAAGAAAGAGGTGTAGTATCTTCTCTCCCAGGCAAGGATGGTGCACCTGTTAGGACCCCACCTCTTCACTCAACACTACACACTTCTGTCCTATGGGGGGCTAATATGCACCAGAGTGCTGCCCCAGCAGGATAATGGAGATGGGCGGAACCAAAGTTAGGGGGAACAATGTAGTGGGTGAGGGTGGAGGACACACTTTTAGGTTACACTTGTAGATACATATTTAATAGCCAGCCATCTTAAGTTCATGGTCCTTTGATTGTGGTCTTCACCTCTGAACGTGGCTTTCTGGGATAGAACCTGCAGCCAGTTGAAGATGCACGGTCCTCATACTCTGGCCTTGAGGCGAGGAGCGGGTGAGAGTTAACGGTTGTCTCTACCCAGTCAAGGTCCCTACCTAAGAAGGCCTGGAGGGGAGCAAAGTAGAAGAGCTCCGCAGGCAAAAGGATCCCAGGGAATACGGACGGAGTGGTATACGCCACCTGTACTCTCCATTCTGGCCTAGTCAGAGGGACTCCTGCTGCAAAAGGGGTACTGGCCCCCGATATCTGACTTTGTTACTTTACGTCTCAGTCGGAGAAGCCCGGAGGCTAAGTGGATCCCACCGGGTAACGGCCGGAACGGAATTGCCGCCCGTACCCTTGTTCTGTGTATAGCCAGAGGGAGACCCAGCCTTGTAACACACATCGCACACGGACAGGAGAGGTCCAAGGGAGAGATTGTAGGAACACGCGGTGGTGCGGGGGTCCTGAGAGAAGCACCTGAACTACCGGGGTGTGTCCGAGCCCTCGTCGCTGGTGGCCGCAGAGCGCCGCGAGGAGCAAGGAGAAGCCTTGCAGCTGACCTCTAACTACGTGAGTAAAGCTTGGAAGACTGCATCCCCTGCCTCCGGTCCGTTATTGCAGCGCGACACCACACCACTGCACCTACTACTACTCCCCTCATCCTCCTGCTTCCTCTGCCCTGCGCATCACCAGACACAACAGGTGGCATAGTTAGTAGTCCACTCGATCACCACCGACCCTCCTAGCCCATATTTTTAGTGTGACCACCCTGGGCACGGACCGGGCCAAGGCCACGACTGCAGCCACCTTACGTCAGGCCCACCGTCCGAGTAACCCCCTTTTCTCAGGGTAGGGGCTAGCGAGCGAAGTACAACAACACCTAGTACTTCCCCGGCGTCACACAGAGTCATGGGGGGTAAAAGAACAAAATCTACTTTGATTAATACAGACTGTGTATTAGTACAATGTTATAATGTTGATGGTCAGATGCACGAGTGGGTACAGAGGGGGGCATGTGACAGTTCATTTTCAATCGTTAAAATATGGTTAAGCAGGTTAATGTAGTATCCTGGAATATTAGTGGTATGGGAGATCACAACAAAAGATTTGCGGTGTTTAAGTATCTTAAGGAATATCGGGATTCGATAATCTGTCTGCAGGAGACGCATTGCAATACGGAGGCCGTTGCGGCACTGAGCAAGCTTTGGAGGGGGCCGGCCTATCATTCTACACATAGTACTTATTCTAGGGGGGTTAGTATATTGATTCATCCGAATTTACCCTTTGAATGGGAAAGAAGTATTTGTGACAGGGAGGGTAGGTATGTATGTCTAGTGTGCAGAGTAGTAATAAGGTAACACCAGCTCACCTGAGCAATGACGTCCTGAAGCAAAGGTGCGATGAACCATTCGCAGTAGTTCCACAGCATAAAGAGAAAGGATTACCAGCTTCATGAATAGTTCAAAAATAGCTTTCTTTATTGTGAAAAAAGCTCTTTAAAAACAGATACCATAGTCACATAGTGTAGCCAGGGCAACGCGTTTCGAACGCTAAAGATGCATTCTTTGTCAAGACTGGCTTGCAAATGGCATACCCATGGTATATAAACCATTGTTCACCAATCGCATACAAAATGGAAGTCACATGATGCATAGATTAGCATACAAAAATATAAAACCAATTTACAGAGTAAATGCATAATAAAGACAATCACATGACAAAGAAGAAATCACATATGCATAGAAAAGTTACTCGCTGTAATGGAACAGTAGTTCCCTATGTAAATTTAGTCCATTTGGTTGGCAAGTGATCAGATGATACATCCAAAATGCTTCTCGATCAAGCAGGCGTCTCCTATTATCTCCGCCCCGAGGAACAAAGGTAAGATCTAGATATATCGGATAGTAACACTAATGACTCAGATTCCAGTCACTTAACTAAGGATTTTTCCTATTACCAGAATATAAAAAAACGCAGAAGAAACGCAAACGAGGTGGACGGAAACATTCCAAGCACCTCAAGAATGACAACTCGCTACAGAAAGTAACAAATACCAGCTCACAAGTGAACAAATACAAGTTCTATCCTATGGACTGAATTTTGCACCTAATAGAAAATTCGATCTCTTTGGGACCTTGAAAGATGTCAATAAATTTGTAAGAAACCTGACGGTAAAAAGACATTTTTTTTGATGAGATTGAATCAGCATCTAACAAAATAGATCATGACAAAATAACTAATGAATTTTGGACTTTAAATTTTCAGGAACAATCAGCATTACTACACCTTCAAGATTTGGAAAAGGAAAACTGCTCTTTACAACCTAGCATCAAATCAGCAGAGTTTTTTTCAGGACAGAATCCTTTTTTTTATCCTATACAATCGAGAACGGGAGCAATGGATAAATTTCTGGAAACTATTCAACGTAAATTAAAAAACCTCTATATGCAGGTGGAAAATAACAGGGCAAAAAGTAATTTGAACAAAAAACAAATGAAGGCATTACAGGAACTAAAACGGATGGAGGATGTCATTATTAAGATGTCAGATAAAGGCGGACTAGTAGTAGTTATGGATGCAGACATGTATCACAACCAAATGTTGGAGCTTTTGTCTGATACAACTACTTACACAAAAATTCCATCAAATCCCTCCACAGATTACAAAACAACAACCCATGCTATAATAAACGAAGGTTTTGTTTTGGGGGTCATCACAGCTAAACAAAAAGACTTTCTCATTGTTGAGGATCCCATGCTACCACTTTTATATGGTCTACCCAAGACACACAAGGGTATTAATCCCCCCCCCAATGAGGCCAATCATTTCTAATATTAATTCTGTTACAGAGCATCTTGGTAACTGGATGGATACATTATTTCAGCCATTAGTGCAGAGATCTGCAGGATTTCTCAAAGATTCAAGAGACGTTCTGGATCAATTAACAAATATCACATGGTTGGAGGGGTATACATGGTTGGGTTGTGATGTAGTGTCTTTGTACACAAGTATACCATATGATGTCGCTCTACAAGCATTGGATTTCCATCTTAATAGATATAGTAATTATAATTTGGATTTAATTAATTATCTTTTGTCTTGTACACAATATCTTATGACTAATAATTTTTTTATGTACAATCAGGAATTTTATCTCCAATGTAGAGGAGTATCCATGGGATCTAGCTATTCTCCATCGTTAGCAAATATGGTAATGTCCCATTGGGAATATGTTGCATTGTACACCTTCGCTAATCCATGGGCTCGTGATGTTTTCTGGTATGGCAGATACATCGATGAAATCAAAGTAAATGAAGTAAATCAAACTTCTGTGAAATCAAACTGTCCACTTAGGAAGCAACACTGATTGACAATCAATTTCACACGCTGTTGTGCAAATGGAATAGTCAACAGATGGAAATTATTGGCAATTATCAAGACACCCTCAATAAAGGAGTGGTTCTGCAGGTGGGGACCACAGACCATATCTCAGTACCAATGCTTTCTGGCTCATGTTTTGGTCACTTTTGAATGTTTGTTGTGCTTTCACACTCGTGGTAGCATGAGACGGACTCTACAACCCACAGAAGTTGATCAGGTAGTGCAGCTCATCCAGGATGGCACATCAATGCAAGCAGTGGCAAAAAGGTTTGCTGCATCTGTTAGTGACTCTCCCCCTGGGCCGTGGGGCACTCAGAACCGGGCAATAGGGAGACGATGGGGGTAGTAGTGGCAACCCGGTCCCGTGGCTCAGGGTGGTCAGACCAGTGGCAGTCCTTTAGATATTTTAAGTGATGTCCGACTACTCCACCCGTGGATTGCGGTTATTAGGAACCGCCGCTGCAAGGCAGTCCCCTGAGGTTGATGGTGTGTGCAGCTGAGATTGGGTAACTCCCCACGGGAAGAGTGTAACCCCAGGGCAGTGCGGTGGATGGTGGGGGTGATGGTGCAGAGAGTCCCAGTGCCGTTAGTGCTGGAGGAGTGAAAGAGTACACAGACAACATACTACAGTCCAATGTCTTTTACTCACAGTTCAGATTCTCCGGGTCACTTCTGTATAGGCAGTGACCACCCAAGCCGTGCGGTGTCCACCAGGTGAGGGGCTCGGTCAACTCCCAGGCGATTCAGGAGCATGGCACAGGACCCCTTTTATCCTTTCTCTGGCCTGCCTCACCAGTGACCCACTTTTGTCCAGCTGCCGCGAACTTGTGCGGGTAAACGTGGATCCCGTTCCCCGCTGTTCTATATGGTGCCTTCCTAGCAGGTTTGATGAGGTGTCGCACCAATAAATGATCACGACCTCCGGTCTTTGGCTGAGGGTTGTTTCTCCTCCACCAACTTGGGATCCGGTAACCTTAATCTGCCTGACCCTTCACCCTGTATTCTCGTGGGTTCTTAGGGTCCCTTCTGCCTCCTTGTTCCTGAGCCATCTGTCTCTTCTTCTCCTTTTCTGTTCCTTCTCCTCTTTTCTGTTTCTCCTTCTTCTCCTTCCTCGTGGAGCTGGGCTGAGAGGGAATCCCAGCTCTCCTTCACCTCCTCTCTCTCTACTCCACTCTCCTCCTCGGCCTCTCACTAGGCCCAATCCTGAGTAGAGCTCCTACAGAGCCTCTACTCCCTGTCTTCTCCTCTCTCTGCACAGACTGTCTCTCTTAAGATGGTGCCCACCTTTTATACCTCCCTCTAGCCATGAGCCCAGGTGACCAGCAACCAATGGGCTCCTACCTACGCTCAGGACCCAACCCCTATCTGCTCCTACATCACTGGGTATTCCTCCCCCCTCCCCACTCCAGCCAGGGACATGGTCTGTCGTGCCTGCATTTCGGTCTAATGGGAGTACCGTTGAGCTGTCCCTCGGAAATGGGGTGAGTGTGCTGTATGCAGCTAACTGAGCCCTGGTCCATACTCCATCCTTACCTGGGAGTGGAATACCACACCTCTGGCAGAGGTGCAATACCCCTGTAGCGGCTGAACCCTCGGGGCGCTACATTAGCGTAGTGTCTAGAGGCTGGAGGTGCTACCAGGAGACAGGCCAGTACACCAGGAGACGTGGAGGGGGCCGTAGGAGGGCAACAACCCAGCAGCAGGAGCGCTACCTCCGACTTTGTGCAAGGAGGAACAGGAGGAGCACTGCCAGAGCCCTTCAAAATGACCTCCAGCAGGCCACAAATGTGCATGTGTCTGCACAAACGGTTTGAAACAGACTCCATGAGGGTGGTATGAGGGCCCGACGTCCACAAATGGGGGTTGCGCTCACACCCTAACACCGTGCAGGACACTTGGCATTTTCCACAGAACACCAGGATTGGCAAAGTCGCCACTGGCGCCCTGTGCTCTTCATAGATGAAAGCAGGTTGACACTGAGCTCATGCGACAGACGTGACAGAGTCTGGAGACGCCGTGGAGAGCGCATAGTGGGCAAACAACCTTACGCGGTGAAATGAGCTGCATCTGGATCTCGTCCACCTAAAGGGACTGTCAGCACAGAATGACTGTTCAAACTAAGTCCAAACTCTCGGTGCTTCATGACGGGACCAATCATTTACATACACCTTCCCACCTGCTTGATTTCCCTCTATCCACACCCTCCTCTTCTTTGATTGACAGCTCTGGCTTCATAGAACCAGAGAAGGAAGGAGACTGAGGTAAAACAAGCAGGTGGGAAGGTGTATATAAATGATTGGCCCACGCCGTGATCCATGGAGCGCTTGTACTTGGTTTCAACAGTCATTCTGTGCTGACAGTCCCTTTAAAATCAGTGTTTCCCAAACTCCAGACCCCACGGCCCTCTACAGGTCATGTCTTCAGGATTTCTATAGTATTGCACAGGTGAGAGAATTCCTGATTCCTTGATGATACTTTCATCACATGTGTAATACTGAGGAAATCCTGAAAACATGACCTGTTGGGGGGAAAACCTGACCTGTTGGGGGCCATGAGGACTGGAGTTTGGGAAACACTGCCTTAAATGGAGCGCTGATGCAGTTTTATTATTCAGCGATTAGCAGGATCCCCCAACAATTTCTTAAGCAATGAGAAAATGCAGTCCCTAATGATGTCCTCTGACAATAAGCGGATCTCGGACAGCAGATGCATTGGGTTCTGCATTTCTTTGAGAATGGGATGGGGCAGCTTCTGACTTCTCAGTGATACAATCAGGAAGGAGATGCAGCGTGAGACAATCCCTGTCTAGATCTTTCATCTGATCATCAATACAGAGGGCTGATTGGTGAAGACAGAGGGAAAGGCTAATAAAATTATTTTAAAAAACTTAGTTTTTCAGCTGGTACTTCCTCTGGGGTCAGTATGCCAACCTCATTGACTTCATAGCACTTGCCAGAGTGGGCAGACACGATTTATTGCCTTTACACACGTCACCTCCACACAGGGCGATGCTGGCTACGACGCCTCTGTAGTGATCAAACGTTGAGTCAAACAGCAGGGCTTTAAGAGGGCTGCCCTTTTCAATCTTGGGACTAAAACACAAAAATAAGACATCCTGTTAAGGGGTATAAAGGTAAGTAAACCGCGTTCAGTCCGGGGTGATGAATTCCAAAAGACAATGTTTATTCTGCCATCACATAACGTTTCGACCTGTTATAGGTCTTTATCAAGTATATACAAAGACATACAGGGATACTGATCCCCCTGGTCAGTGGCCAGAACCCTGTAAATTCCCCTTAAATGGTCCAAAACTGAAACTGTGGGAACAATCGAATCCACTTAGCGTTCAGCAAACTTACAGTCAAGGGTTTGATAAAATTATCTACACCCTTGTGTCTCCGGAAAGCATAGCGTACGTTCACGTGCTGAAAATGCCGACCAGTGCTGGAGTGAGCAGAGGTCCGCAGCTTGTGACACTCCTGCTGTAGTGAAACTACAGATCCCAGCAGGCTGACGGTCTCTCATCAAGTTATGCTGGGAGCCGCAGTTTCACAAATAGTGCTAGAGGATCCATGTCAGAAATATGAGGCTGCCACTAGGGTTTCTCCCACAAATATGTAATCAGACGTGGAGCAGATCCGCACGTGGATGAGCCATATTCTCTATCTGTGAACATACTACTCTCCTTCACTCAGATTCTAAGTGGTTCTGCAGCGCATCTGTGCAGAGCAAGCTGTCAATCAAAATCCGGGCCAGGTTTACAGCCATCACCTCCGATATAGTGAGCGGTGCTGTGATCCAAGACTGTAGCCACTCCGTGCACAACGATGAGTGAAGGCCGGTGGCTGCAGGGAGGAAAGAAGTTAATTTTCTCCCGGTACCTGCACTATCAATAAGGCGGCCGGGCAACATTGTAACAATATTTATCTGCAGATTAATCCTATACCTGCAGGTACATAGCATTTTTCAAGGTGACAGGATCCCTTTAATAAAGAGAAGATGGATAGAGCCGCATTAGTCCATACTCACGGTGGAAGCCTCCTGACAACTTCTTGAAGAACACTTTCCACATTTGTTCCAAGCTTCGCCGAGATCTAATAGTAATAAACAGAGAAATTAATTTCTTAATACAGTTTAGAACTCGGCTCCAATGAATCACAAGTAGTGTTGAGCGATACCTTCCGATATCGGGAAATATCGGATCGGATTGGATCGGACCGATACCGAAAAAGTATCGGATATCGCCGATTCCGATACCGGAAACCAATGCAAGTCAATGGGACATAAATATCGGAATTAAAATAAACCCTTTCTTTCCTTGTAGGTTATTTCTACATGAAGGAAAACAACTAAGAATAATGTAGAATGTATTGGGGGAGGTGGGGGAGACAATAAAGGCATAGAGGTTTAGCCCAGTCAAATGGAATAGCAGGAATTAATATTTTTTTATTATGTTCTGAGTTACGGAAATATTAACTATGTTAAGTATTTTTATATTTTGTCAGATATTTATGTTTCACTACTTCCATGCTCTTCACCTTCTTTTTTACTTCTCCCACACTTTCTCCTTCATCATCCTCAGCATCTTTTTCATCCACTTCTTCTTCACCTTCTTCTTCTTCACCTTCTTCGTATTATTCTTTTTTTTACATTCTTCATATTCTACTTCTTCATCTTCTTCATATTCTTCTTCTTCATCATATTCTTATTTGTGACAGGCATTCCTGTAGTTGTTATCTATAAAAGGTTGGACATTACACCTTTCGTTCTGCCCGTCACAAAAGATTTACAACAGGATTTGTCCGCGTTCAGTTTGGCCTGCAGCAGCAGGTCTTTTCCAGGGGCACCACGAGGAGGAACGGACTCACCCCCATACACTGCTTAGTCATCTTCTGCTTATAATTTAGATATTATCTTTTGCTCTGATTTTTAGTCTTATGCTTAATGTTCTTCCGCTTTTTGTTCTGCAGCTTCTTGTATTTCTGCTTCTTGGTTTTCTGTCTCTTGTTTTTCTGTATCTTGGTGCTTGTCTTCTCTTCTTTGTCTTCTTGGTCAACTTCTTCAGGGTCATCTTCTTGGTCTTCTTCGGGGTGGTCTTCAGGGTCGTCGTCTTCGGGGGTCCTCGTCTTCGGGGTCCTCGTCTTCTTCGGGTTGGTCTTCTGGGTCCTCGTCTTCGGGGTCCTCGTCTTCTTCGGGGTGGTCTTCAGGGTCCTCGTCTTCTTCGGGGTGGTCTTCAGGGTCCTCGTCTTCTTCGGGGTGGTCTTCAGGGTCCTCGTCTTCAGGGTCATTGTCTTCGGGGTCCTCGTCTTCTTAGGGTTGGTCTTCAGGGTCCTCGTCTTCAGGGTCCTCGTCAGGGAGATCCAGAGTGATTACCAAGAACCATTTCAAAAAGCTTGAACTTGGAAATGTAGCAGAAGGTACAAGAAAGCTGAGGAACTACCGAGGACCAGCTGACGGTACTGGAACCCGGATGGATAGCAGAAGGTACAAGAGCCAATGGAACTACCGAGGACCAGCTGATGTTACTGGAACTCGGTTACTAAGCAGGAGGTACCTGTGCCAGAAAGCACTACCAAGGACCAGCAGACGTTGGTGGAACTTGGATACCGAGAAGGAGGCACCTAATCCAAAGGCACTGCCGAGAACCAGCTGACGGTACTGGAACCCGGATGGGTAGCAGAAGGTACAAGAGCCAATGGAACTACCGAGGACCAGCTGATGTTACTGGAACCCGGATGGGTAGCAGAAGGTACAAGAGCCAATGGAACTACCGAGGACCAGCTGATGTTACTGGAACTCGGTTACTAAGCAGGAGGTACCTGTGCCAGAAAGCACTACCAAGGACCAGCAGACGTTGGTGGAACTTGGATACCGAGAAGGAGGCACCTAATCCAAAGGCACTGCCGAGAACCAGCTGACGGTACTGGAACCCGGATGGGTAGCAGAAGGTACCCATGTAAAAAAAAAGTTCAAGGCCGCGAGCCGGCCGCAGTTACCAAAACCCACAGTCCTACAGAGGGTGCTTGTCCTATTGGCACTATGGAACCAGCCTTCATTGCCAGATCCCGCAGCCCACATAGGAGTCACCTAAACTGCAGGCACCATAGAGTCGGCTAACCCGACCGCAACACGACAGGACAACGCATTGGAGGCAAAGTGACGTTGACACTACCCGGAAACAGCTGGCGTGCTGGAACCAGGCTGGGCAGGAGGGAGTACCCGTGCCAAAGACACTGCCGAGAACCAGCTGACGGTACTGGAACCCGGATGGGTAGCAGAAGATACAAGAGCAAATGGAACTACCGAGGACCAGCTGACGGTACTGGAACCCGGATGGGTAGCAGAAGGTACAAGAGCCAATGGAACTACCGAGGACCAGCTGATGTTACTGGAACTCGGTTACTAAGCAGGAGGTACCTGTGCCAGAAAGCACTACCAAGGACCAGCAGACGTTGGTGGAACTTGGATACCGAGAAGGAGGCACCTAATCCAAAGGCACTGCCGAGAACCAGCTGACGGTACTGGAACCCGGATGGGTAGCAGAAGGTACCCATGTAAAAAAAAAGTTCAAGGCCGCGAGCCGGCCGCAGTTACCAAAACCCACAGTCCTACAGAGGGTGCTTGTCCTATTGGCACTATGGAACCAGCCTTCATTGCCAGATCCCGCAGCCCACATAGGAGTCACCTAAACTGCAGGCACCATAGAGTCGGCTAACCCGACCGCAACACGACAGGACAACGCATTGGAGGCAAAGTGACGTTGACACTACCCGGAAACAGCTGGCGTGCTGGAACCAGGCTGGGCAGGAGGGAGTACCCGTGCCAAAGACACTGCCGAGAACCAGCTGACGGTACTGGAACCCGGATGGGTAGCAGAAGATACAAGAGCAAATGGAACTACCGAGGACCAGCTGACGGTACTGGAACCCGGATGGGTAGCAGAAGGTACAAGAGCCAATGGAACTACCGAGGACCAGCTGATGTTACTGGAACTCGGTTACTAAGCAGGAGGTACCTGTGCCAGAAAGCACTACCAAGGACCAGCAGACGTTGGTGGAACTTGGATACCGAGAAGGAGGCACCTAATCCAAAGGCACTGCCGAGAACCAGCTGACGGTACTGGAACCCGGATGGGTAGCAGAAGGTACCCATGTAAAAAAAAAGTTCAAGGCCACGAGCCGGCCGCAGTTACCAAAACCCACAGTCCTACAGAGGGTGCTTGTCCTATTGGCACTATGGAACCAGCCTTCATTGCCAGATCCCGCAGCCCACATAGGAGTCACCTAAACTGCAGGCACCATAGAGTCGGCTAACCCGACCGCAACACGACAGGACAACGCATTGGAGGCAAAGTGACGTTGACACTACCCGGAAACAGCTGGCGTGCTGGAACCAGGCTGGGCAGGAGGGAGTACCCGTGCCAAAGACACTGCCGAGAACCAGCTGACGGTACTGGAACCCGGATGGGTAGCAGAAGATACAAGAGCCAATGGAACTACCGAGGACCAGCTGACGGTACTGGAACCCGGATGGGTAGCAGAAGGTACAAGAGCCAATGGAACTACCGAGGACCAGCTGATGTTACTGGAACTCGGTTACTAAGCAGGAGGTACCTGTGCCAGAAAGCACTACCAAGGACCAGCAGACGTTGGTGGAACTTGGATACCGAGAAGGAGGCACCTAATCCAAAGGCACTGCCGAGAACCAGCTGACGGTACTGGAACCCGGATGGGTAGCAGAAGGTACCCATGTAAAAAAAAAGTTCAAGGCCGCGAGCCGGCCGCAGTTACCAAAACCCACAGTCCTACAGAGGGTGCTTGTCCTATTGGCACTATGGAACCAGCCTTCATTGCCAGATCCCGCAGCCCACATAGGAGTCACCTAAACTGCAGGCACCATAGAGTCGGCTAACCCGACCGCAACACGACAGGACAACGCATTGGAGGCAAAGTGACGTTGACACTACCCGGAAACAGCTGGCGTGCTGGAACCAGGCTGGGCAGGAGGGAGTACCCGTGCCAAAGACACTGCCGAGAACCAGCTGACGGTACTGGAACCCGGATGGGTAGCAGAAGGTACAAGAGCCAATGGAACTGCCGAGAACCAGCTGGCGGTGCTGGAGCCCAGGGTAAATACTAAAAACAGAAGAGCCAGAGGTGTATTTGGAGGAGGTTTTAAATCCGTACTACAGTGGATGTGGACAAAGCAGGAGAATTTGCCGGACACACAGCTGGGGATCAGCTGACGTTACTGAATCCCAATAACACTGGAGCAAGCGTTGACTGTGCAGACGGCACTTCTGAGCAGCAACTAGCGGTATTGGAGCCCAGGGTAAATACTAAAAACGGAGGAGCCAGAGGTGTAATTGGAGCAAGTTTTAAATAAGTAGCACAGTGAATATGGACAGAGCAGGAGAAATTGCCGTGAACACAGCAGGGGAACAGCTGACGTTACCGAACCCCAATAACACCGCAGCAAGTGTTGACTGTGCAGACGGCACTTCCGAGCGCCAACTGGCGGTGCTGGAGCCCAGGGATAAGAATGAAAACAGAGGAGCCAGAGGTGTAATTCGAGCAACTTTAAAATGTGTAGTACAGTGGATGTGGACAAAGCAGGAGAAATTGCCGTCCGCACAGCAGGAGAACAGCTGACGTTACTGAACCCCAATAACACGGCAGCAAGTGTTGACTGTGCAGACAGCACTTCCGAGCGCCAACTGGCGGTGTTGGAGCCCAGGGTAAATACTAAAAACGGAGGAGCCAGAGGTGTAATTGGAGCAAGTTTTAAATAAGTAGCACAGTGAATATGGACAGAGCAGGAGAAATTGCCGTGAACACAGCAGGGGAACAGCTGACGTTACTGAACCCCAATAACATGGTAGCAAGTGTTGACTGTGCAGACGGCACTTCCGAGCGCCAACTGGCGGTGCTGGAGCCCAGGGATAAGAATGAAAACAGAGGAGCCAGAGGTGTAATTCGAGCAACTTTAAAATGTGTAGTACAGTGGATGTGGACAAAGCAGGAGAAATTGCCGTCCGCACAGCAGGAGAACAGCTGACGTTACTGAACCCCAATAACACGGCAGCAAGTGTTGACTGTGCAGACAGCACTTCCGAGCGCCAACTGGCGGTGTTGGAGCCCAGGGTAAATACTAAAAACGGAGGAGCCAGAGGTGTAATTGGAGCAAGTTTTAAATAAGTAGCACAGTGAATATGGACAGAGCAGGAGAAATTGCCGTGAACACAGCAGGGGAACAGCTGACGTTACCGAACCCCAATAACACCGCAGCAAGTGTTGACTGTGCAGACGGCACTTCCGAGCGCCAACTGGCGGTGCTGGAGCCCAGGGATAAGAATGAAAACAGAGGAGCCAGAGGTGTAATTGGAGCAACTTTAAAATCTGTAGTAGTGAGAATGTGGACAGAGCAGGAGAAATTGCCGTCCGCACAGCAGGGGAACAGCTGACGTTACTGAACCCCAATAACATGGTAGCAAGTGTTGACTGTGCAGACAGCACTTCCGAGCGCCAACTGGCGGTGCTGGAGCCCAGGGATAAGAATGAAAACAGAGGAGCCAGAGGAGTAATTGGAGCAACTTTAAAATGTGTAGTACAGTGGATGTGGACAAATCAGGAGAAATTGCCGTCCGCACAGCAGGAGAACAGCTGACGTTACTGAACCCCAATAACACGGCAGCAAGTGTTGACTGTGCAGACGGCACTTCCGAGCGCCAACTGGCGGTGCTGGAGCCCAGGGATAAGAATGAAAACAGAGGAGCCAGAGGTGTAATTGGAGCAACTTTAAAATCTGTAGTAGTGAGAATGTGGACAGAGCAGGAGAAATTGCCGTCCGCACAGCAGGGGAACAGCTGACGTTACTGAACCCCAATAACATGGTAGCAAGTGTTGACTGTGCAGACAGCACTTCCGAGCGCCAACTGGCGGTGCTGGAGCCCAGGGATAAGAATGAAAACAGAGGAGCCAGAGGTGTAATTCGAGCAACTTTAAAATCTGTAGTAGTGAGAATGTGGACAGAGCAGGAGAAATTGCCGTCCGCACAGCAGGGGAACAGCTGACGTTACTGAACCCCAATAACACGGCAGCAAGTGTTGACTGTGCAGACAGCACTTCCGAGCGCCAACTGGCGGTGTTGGAGCCCAGGGTAAATACTAAAAACGGAGGAGCCAGAGGTGTAATTGGAGCAAGTTTTAAATAAGTAGCACAGTGAATATGGACAGAGCAGGAGAAATTGCCGTGAACACAGCAGGGGAACAGCTGACGTTACTGAACCCCAATAACATGGTAGCAAGTGTTGACTGTGCAGACGGCACTTCCGAGCGCCAACTGGCGGTGCTGGAGCCCAGGGATAAGAATGAAAACAGAGGAGCCAGAGGTGTAATTCGAGCAACTTTAAAATGTGTAGTACAGTGGATGTGGACAAAGCAGGAGAAATTGCCGTCCGCACAGCAGGAGAACAGCTGACGTTACTGAACCCCAATAACACGGCAGCAAGTGTTGACTGTGCAGACGGCACTTCCGAGCGCCAACTGGCGGTGTTGGAGCTCAGGGATTACAGTTCAGGTGGTAGAAACATGAACAGAACAGGAGACCTGGATACTGTTGCCAACCAATTATTTATTCTGGAAGAGGACTGGCAAATTCATGAGAGATCCAGGCCTTGTTCATTTTGAGAAAAGTAAGCCGGTCAACGTTATCGGAGGATAGTCGCATGCGACGGTCTGTTAGTACACCACCTGCGGCACTAAAGACGCGTTCCGATAATACACTAGCAGCAGGGCAAGCTAGCACCTCCAGTGCATACTGACTAAGCTCTGGCCATGTATCCAGCTTACAGACCCAAAACTTGAAGGGAGAAGAGCCGTCTGGGAGTACACTAAGAGGGCAAGACATGTAGTCTGTCACCATCTGACGGAAACGTTGCCTCCTGCTGACTGGAGCTGTCTGTGATGGTGTAGACATTTGTGGCGGCGGGGACACAAAACTTTGCCACATTTCGGCCATACTGGTCTTGCCTTGTGCTGAGGCGCTGCTTCTGCTCCCTCTTTGTGCAGAGCTTCCTCCACTGCCTCGACGCACTGAGCTGCTTTGTAAAGCACTAGCAGCACTGCTCT
The DNA here is from genome assembly GCF_046119375.1 of Phyllobates terribilis. Lineage (NCBI taxonomy): Eukaryota > Metazoa > Chordata > Amphibia > Anura > Dendrobatidae > Phyllobates > Phyllobates terribilis. The sequence goes on from NW_027362773.1 coordinate 112,389,845, forward strand.
CGGTTGGAATGGAGAACATGATGGAATGCACCAGTGCGTCTTGGTACTCCCGCATTTTACGCTCCCGGTTCAATGGTGTTATGAGGCTTTGTAAGTTGTCCCGGTAGCGAGGATCTAGGAGGGTGGACACCCAATAATCAGCCGTGTTGAGAATGTGGGCGATGCGGCGGTCGTTTCTGAGGCACTGCAGCATGAAATCAACCATGTGCTGCAGACTGCCAACTGGCCAAGAAACGCTGTCCCCTGCTTGAGGCGTGATCTCTGCCTGCTCTGCATCACCCCACCCTCGCTCTAGATACTGACTACTAGAGCATTGTGTACCTCCCTCCTCTGGACAGATGTCTTCCTCATCCATTGACTCCTCCTCATCCTCCTCACAAAGTGTCCCCTGCCTAGGCCTTTGTGAGGAACCACGTTGCGCAGACTGTAGAGAAGCAGATGGCATTTGTGACTCCTCATCCTCCACCTCTTCCAAAACCTCGTCCCTTAGTGCTTGCAGTGTTTTTTCAAGCAGGCAGATAAGGGGGATAGTCATGCTGACTAGTGCATCATCTGCACTCGCCATCCGCGTGGAATAATCGAAGGCACGCAAAACGTGGCAAATGTCCTTCATAGAGGCCCACTCAGTGGTGGTGAAGTGTGAACGGCGCGCACTGCGACTTGTTTGCGCCTGCTGCAGCTGGTACTCCATTACTGCTGCCTGCTGCTCACACAACCTCTCCAACATATGTAACGTTGAATTCCACCTGGTGGGTAGGTCACATATGATGCGATGTTCCGGAAGACATAATCGGCGCTGCAGAGCTGCAATGCGTGATCTTGCATTGCTGGAACGCCGCAAGTGAGCGCACTCTATGCGGACCTTGTGAAGCAGTGCATCAAGATCCGGATAGTCCCTCAAAAAACTCTGCACGACCAAGTTGAGCACATGTGCCAGACATGGGATGTGAGTGAGGTTGCCTAGGCCCAGAGCTGCCACCAGATTTCGGCCATTGTCACACACTACCATGCCTGGCTGGAGATTCGCTGGCACAAACCACACGTCACTCTGCTGCTTGATGGCATTCCAGAGCTCCTGCGCTGTGTGGCTTCGATTCCCCAAAGAAATTAATTTTAATACGGCCTGTTGACGTTTGGCCACGGCTGTGCTCATATCGGTCATCATAACAGGTAACCGTTCACGGGTCGATGTGGAAGTAGACCGTGACGGCTCCTGCAGCGCTGATTCAGAGGAACTGGAGTATGAGGAGGAGTCAATGTGTACAGACTGGATTCCTGCAATCCTTGGAGTTGGCAGAACACGTACAGCGCCACTCTCAAGATCTGTACCCGGCTCCACAACATTTACCCAATGGGCAGTGAGGGAAAGGTATCGTCCCTGTCCATGCTTACTGGTCCACGCATCAGTGGTCAGGTGGACCTTGCTACTGACGGCGTTTTGTAGCGCATGTTTAATTTTTCCCTCCACATGATGTTGCAGGGCAGGGACGGCTTGCCTGCTGAAATAAAAGCGGCTGGGCACGTTGTATTGTGGGACTGCCAATGCCATAAAGTTACGGAATGTGTCAGTCTCCACCAGCCTGAATGATAGCATTTCAAGGGCCAGTAGTTTAGCAATGCCAGCATTCAGAGCCTGTGCTCGGGGGTGGTTTGCCGAGTATGGGCGCCTTTTCTCCCATGCCTGTGCTAACGATGGCTGTAGACTGGCCTGGGAGTGTGAGGATGACTGGGAAAGTGGTGCTGTGGGTGGAATTACACTGTGTCTCTGTACAACAGTGCCAGAGATTCTTCCATGGCGATCCTGTGAGGAAGCCGAACCAGCTGTGTGTGAGCTGGAGGAAGAGGCTACAACACGAGCTGAAGAGGTGGTAGGTGGCGCTGTAGGTTGGCCTAGGTCTTCAGTGTGTTTGTGTAACTCCACCACGTGCTTGGTCCGCACATGTTTCCACATATTTGTGGTATTGAGGTTGCTGACACTTTTCCCTCTTTTCACCTTCTGATTACACAGCTTGCATTTGACAAAGCAAATGTCATCTGCAACTGTGTCAAAAAAGGACCAGGCACTGCAAGTCTTGGGAGCGCCCGCTTTGGATTTTGGAAGAGCCATGCTCCTAATGGGTGCCGAAGTGGAGGCTACAGGCAACCAAGTCTGCCCCCTCCCTCTCCCTCCTTTTTGGGCCGTTCGGGGAATCTCTTCCTCAGAGCTGCTCCCACCACCTTCCTGTCCCTCACGCCATGATGGGTCAAGGACCTCATCATCTACACCACCCTCTTCAAACAACTGCTTCTCCTGGGTAGTCTCGACAGCACAGTACGCACCAGAAAGTGGCACCTGAGTCTCATCATCAGATGCGTACTGAGGTGTGCTGCTGACCATAGGCACTGGCCCACCCGCCTCTTCAGATTCAGAGAGACAAAACGGTTGCGCATCACTGCATACTACCTCTTCTTCAAATTCTCGAATTCTGCTTGGCTGGCCCCCTCTTTCCAAGCCAAGAGATTCAGAGAACAGAAGTAGAGATGGCTCCTGTCCAGGGCTCTCTGACTGCCTGGGCAATTTGGCAGGTGGTGAAGAGACAGATGGGTGCTCTTCAGTGCTCAGGACCTGAGAGGATCTGGAACTAATTGAAGTCGATGCGTTAGCTGCCATCCATCCGACAACGGCTTCAATTTGGTCCTCGCGCAGCAGTGGGGTACGGCTAGCTCCTACAAAGCTGCGCATAAAGGACTGTTCCCTGGTAAAACTGGGGGATGCTGAGTCACTGGTGCCCGCAGCAGGCACAGAATCCCCACGTCCTCTCCCTGCAGGCACAGAATCCCCACGTCCTCTCCCTGCAGGCACAGAATCCTCACGTCCTCTCCCTGCAGAAACTCCACGCCCACGACCACATGCCTTACTCCCTGCCTTCTTCATCTTGGTAGACTGATAAAGATAGGCAGAAAAGTACTAAGGGCTTAGTGTGCTTATTCCTGAACAGCTGCTAACAGGTATAAGAAACACTAATTTTATAAAGTGTGGACTAGACTTTAATATGAGCTAATGTGGCCTACACAACTGTAAAGTGGAGTGTTTGGTGAACTTTATTTAGGTTTTTTTTGTCACAAAAAGACACTGGATGTGCCTAAAGATGTAATAACGATAGTATCACAAACTTTTTGTAGCTATTACAATGTAGGAAGGTAACCTACAATGCAATAGATGAGGCTGCAAAAAATAGGCTAATACTAATCTGGCTGGGGCTGCAGGGCCCAATGCTGCAGAAAGGCTCCTCTATCTACTCCTATATAGTGTGTTTGGAATCAATTTAGCTGAATATGGATGGAACCACCACACTAATAGGAGATATCAGGAAAAATTATGAATTGGCAATAAAGGACAATGTATGAGGCAGTGACACACACTGAGTGCACTACAACCAGACGGGGTTGAAGCACACACTACAGGGTGAGCTGCACTCACACACCAGACCTTGCAGACAGCGGTGAACAGTACAGATGCAGAGCACTGTGCACTAGTGCTGCAAGACGGAAAAAAAATTCTCTATCTACTCCTATATAGTGTGTTTGGAACCAATTTAGCTGAATACAGATGGAACCACCACACTAATAGGAGATATCAGGAAAAATTATGAATTGGCAATAAAGGACAATGTATGAGGCAGTGACACACACTGAGTGCACTACAACCAGACGGGGTTGAAGCACACACTACAGGGTGAGCTGCACTCACACACCAGACCTTGCAGACAGCGGTGAACAGTACAGATGCAGAGCACTGTGCACTAGTGCTGCAAGACGGAAAAAAATTTCTCTATCTACTCCTATATAGTGTGTTTGGAACCAATTTAGCTGAATACAGATGGAACCACCACACTAATAGGAGATATCAGGAAAAATTATGAATTGGCAAAAAAGGACAATGTATGAGGCAGTGACACACACTGAGTGCACTACAACCAGACTTGGCTGAAGCACACACTACAGGGTGAGCTGCACTCACACACACAGACCTTGCAGATAGCGGTGAACAGCACAGGGAACTGTGCACTAGCACTGCAAGGCACAGTGATTTAGAAAGTAGCTTGGGTAAAGCAGTATAGAGCAAATAGGTAGCTAAAACTGTCCCTCAGAACAACAGCGTCCTATCCCTAACTGAATTCACAGCAGAGTGAGCTCAAAATGGCGGCGGTGGCTTTTATAGTGCATCATGACATCATTTCAGCAGCCAATCACAGCCATGCCATTAGTTAAGATGCCTACATGCCTAACAGGATGTGCCCACACTTCTTAGGATCCTCATTGGCTGAATAAAATGAAAATGTCTCATTGCATTATGGGAACTTCCGATTCCGGTATACGATATTGCAATAGTATCGGAATTAAGTATCGGAATTCCGATACCGCGAATATCGGCCGATACCCGATATTTCAGTATCGGAATGCTCAACACTAATCACAAGAAATGAAACCTGTTTGAAGCTGACAAGCAATCAAGCCCCTCCGTAAGCCACACAGAACATGGCTACTTATGTCATCTGCAGGTGATTAAAGGAACCTGTCATGTTGAAATGGTATAAGATCTGTAGGGGGATGTTGTAGAGCAGAGAAGTTGATCAGACTGATAGACATATCTGTGGGAAGAGAGTCAGTAAGACTTGCATTTTATGCAGAGAAAGTCCTGCAGTATGTACACTAGTCCAGTGGGCGGTCCTAAGTGATTGACAGTTCCCTGTATGACCATGCAGGCAAAGATAGCTGTCAATCACTAGCATGACCGCCCACTGGACTCATCTATACAAACAGCAGGATTCCACTGAATAAATTGATACAGGAAAAATATCTCTCTTTGTACTGTGTTAGCCAGTAGATAGAAGAGTATTTAGATTTGAGAGTCCTCAGTGGTTGATACCTTTTAATGGCTAACGGAAAAGATGGTAACAAATTGCAAGCTTTCCAGACTACTCAGGGCTCAGGTCTGCCTGATGAAGAGGCCTGAGCAGTTTGGAAAGCTTGCAATTTGTTACCATCTTTTCAGTTAGCCATTAAAGGTATCAACCACTGAGGACTCTGAAATCTAATGAATGAATTACAATTTATACTGAATCTTCTCCCACAAACCTATATATCGTTCTGCTCAGTTTCTCATGGGTAAAACCGGTAAGTCTGAATGGGGCTGTAATGTTATTACAATCATGTAAACGCAGATCACAAAATCTTTCATATGATCTTTTTTTTTTTAACACTCAAAACCCCTATGGATATTTATGTTTACTAAAGGATTCCTTACCCATTCTTTTGACAGCTCTTCTTTAGGTATGGACACATACCGGCATCCGGCATAAAAACATCTGGAGACTTTTCCTTTTTCTGTGATATTGGATAATCTTGTTCATTTCTAACACTTTAAATCTTTCAAATTCTTTCCGAAAAATGTGTCATAAAGGGACTTCCTCAGGTCAGTTTTGCTTGTGGTTGTGTTACCATTATTTGTTCCAAATGTATCAAAGAGTTGCACGATGTTTGATAAATGTTTATGTAGCACTTCCATCTTTATTTATTTATTTTACTCACTTATATAGCACCATTAATTCCACAGCGCTTTACAGATATTATCATCACTGTCCCCATTGGGGCTCACAATCTACATTCCCTATTAGTATGTCTTTGGAGTGTGGGAGGAAACCAGAGAACCCAGAGGAAACCCATGGAGAACATACAAACTTCTAGCAGATGTTGTTCTTGGTGGGATTTGAACCCAGGATCCCAGTGCAGCAAAGCAACAATGCTAACCACTGAGCCACTGTGTATCTTTATCCACTGAGCCACCGTGTATCTTTAGCCACGTTTAACGTCACCAGTCGTTCTTAGACCTGTGTAGCTTACCAAGCCCAATTTCTAAAAGTTGCAAGACTGCTGTAAAATAGGAAGCTGCACATTTTTGCGCAAAAATGATGCGTCACAAAATAGTTGTTTTTTTTTTAACACCAAAAATTGATGTAAATTCCTCGCTACATTGCCCCTTTTCCAGCCAAATTTTGTACAAAAAAAAATAAAAGACAAGGTACAGACAGCGAAGCTAAATTTGCCTACAGGAATGATTTTGATCTGGAGCGCATTGTACCCGGATACAGTCACTAGCGGGAACGTCAAACATCTTCTCAATTTGCTTCTCCACCCTCTCCGGATCTGCATTCTTCAAGTCTATCTAAAAGCAAAAGTATAAATACTAATGATTTATCAAAGCTGGACAAAATCTAGAAACCATATAATAAAACTGGCATAAAATATAGTGCTGAGCAAGAGTTTAGGGAGAGATGTACAACTGGCACTGGCCTATAAAAGGGATTGTGTAATCGCACAAAACTAGCAAAAATGTAAAGTGCCTGTAAAACAAGGAACGTGCAATTTACCTCTTAGTAAAAATCCTATTCTTTCTCAAGAACGGGAGGAATTTTAATTTCATAATTTTTTTTAATCAAATAATTTTTATTGAAAAGCTCCAAATACAAATTTTCCATCTTTCAAATAGCATACATGACATAGTAATTCCATAGTATAAAACATGAATAAAGTATCTGAATTTCAATTCCCTAACCCACCCTAAACCCAAATCCCAACACTCCAGAGAGAACCATTTTCAGAGCAGTTCTAGAATAATGGACTATAGCATTCGTAGAAGGGGGAAGAAGATAAAAAAGTGACTAACAAAGGGATAGCAGCGTTTTAATTTGATCATTTACTGCTTGATGCCAGAGCCGGGAAGTGCACGCTTGAAAACTGTTGCAGGCTGCTGTAATCACAGGACACAAGCAAACAGCATGGCATTTCCTATCAGCAGGGAGGAAGTAAAGGGAACAGTAATGAAAGTCTCCTCCTACTCCGCTCCATATTGAAATGAATAGTGTGCATCCTACAAATGCGATGCATACAGCAAACAATTGATTTTCCATACACAGATTTTGAGCTGACCACTGGATATACACATGTGTATAACTAATTACCAGAACTGGAAATCGAAAAAAAAGACGAGCAAGTTTGGGTTGAATCCTGCCTTCATTACTGCACAGCCGCTCATAGAGGGATCGGTACTAGGAACAGCAGGAGCGCCGGCGATGTTCACAGATTTACCTGCTGCGGGACTGAAGGAGTCTGATAGTGTTCGGCTCTAAGCTTTTTACCTTGTTTACGACAGGAATAATTGAAAGCTGTGCTTCAAAGGCGAGGAAGAAGTTTGTCACCGTCTGCGCTTGAATACCCTTAAGGGGGGAAAAAATATATATACATATATACAAATACTGAAACATCTAAATGCATTAGAACATCAAACCTGGTGAAGCGATAAATGACTTGTCCTCCAGGGATACAGGCTACTGTCATTCAGTAATTATTTAATAGGAATTTTACATTTTATGTGATCACCACGCTAGAATGTAAATAATGAAAACACAACACAACTCCTCACCATATGAAGATATTTTGTCTTTTATAGAACAGCATTTCTGTGGAATAACACGACTGATTTACTGTGTATGCACCATAGCCTTCATTTGATGTCACTTACTGTCACCTGTCACCTTGCCCCAACTCTGCAATCCCCAATATCAGTCCATGACCTCAATGGGGTCACTATAAAATTCTAAAGAGGACTGGTCATGTCTCTATTAGAAAATAGACAAACTTAGGATAAAAACAATATGAGCATATACCCTGCTATAAGTAAGTAAAAAGCAATAGTGAATATATATAATATAGGGTACTTAGTAAACATGGTTTTTGATTTAAAAAAAGCCATCCCACCCGCACCAAGGTGTACCCAGTCAGTTATGTGAAATATATAATAAAATACACTTTAGTACAATATTAGTGTTTTGTCCCTTTAAATCTGCTGCTACTTCTGTCACCATGGTAACTGCATTCATACTCAGCCAATAGGATTGCTCGGTTTGAATTTGGAAAAAAAAAAAAAAGTCTTATATTGTCAGTTTGTTCCAACTCATCTGAGTGTGAAGACAGACACCTGCGATCAGCGAGAGATTATAGGTATAAGACGTGATATAATATAACGGACGGAGCCACATCCCATCACACGCACTCAGCGACCACAACTGACAGGAATCAGCACATTTACCAGACAATAAGTTATTATTCCCCAACACATGATACGCTGAGACACCAGTGGGGGGCGCCGCACTCATTACATCTCCCATCTGGATGGATCCAGCGACGAGATCCTGATATTTCCCCCCAGCTCCGCTCCTCCATAGGGAATGGCCCAGATGCACGCAGAACGGACCGAAGTGTAATACTGCTAGAACTCTGCATGATATCACATCCTCCATATATACCACATAATAAAGGGGTGCTCCCACTGGGACAGGTCATCACCTATCCAGAGATCAGTGATAACTTGTTCCAACTAGACATCTCCTTTAATGGAAGAGATCACATCTCTAACAGTCAATACGCTATTCATTCCCAATCTTCCCTGGCCCCAGTAATGCCCCTGAGTATATCGCCAATATGAGCCAATCATCAAACCCTCTGCTGACTGTTCCCGATGTTTTATAGAGTTTGGAGACGTTGCTACAAGAGAAGATATCAGCGGACACCATGGGGATGGAGTATTCTGCCAGCGATGGAGCAGGTAGTATCCACCAGTCTGTGATATCTGACCTTCCTCCATATTCTGCTCTTACATGCGTTTCTTCAGCTTTACCCCTTCCCGACATAACCAATTTATGTTTTTTTTCTGTTTTTTCCTCCGCTTTTTCCAAGTTCTATAACTTTTTGATATCTGTCCACATAGTGTGAGGTCTTGTTATTATGTAGGATGAGCTGTACTTATAAATGACACCATTCATTTACCACATAGTACTAGAAAACGGGAAAAACATTCCAAGTGCAGTAAAAATGTGAAAAAAAAGCCAGACATTGTTTTTCTGGGAACGGTTTTAACGGCGCACATTGTGTGGTAAAAATGACCTGGTAATAGGATCCTACTCCTCAGTGTGATTACAGCAAGACCAAACTTCTCCAATAGTTTTGGCAAAAGAAAAAAACTTTTTTTTGATGCTGTCACCATTTTTTCTGAGACCCGTAACATTTTCATTTTTCGGGTTGATGGAGCTGTGTGGGGGCTTATTTTTTGAAGGGCAAGAGGACTTTATTGATAACATTTTGTGACACATATGTCTTGGTCATCGCTTCTTACAGGATTTTCTGCAGTATTGAGGCGAACGAAAAAATGCAATTTTGTCTTTTTGAATTTTTTTCTGTGTTCACTGATTGTTTTTTTTTTTTTATATTTTGATAGATTGTATTTCTCTGAAAGAGACCATATCACAAAATGTGTATATTTTTATTATCTTTATTTTAAGTGGGAGGTGTGTTGAACGTGTGGGGTTTTAATAAATATACATATATATATATTTTTGTTTTCACTGTATTTGTATACATCATCTGATTGCTTATGCTATATACAGCAATACCACAGTAATGCTCCATATAGCAAAACCACGGTCTTCTTTACAGCCCAAATGAAGCTTTATGATGACAGGCACGGAGGCTTCAGCAGACCCCCGGATGTCATAGCAGTCCATCGGCGCCTTATGATCGCGTCACAGGAGCGCCGGTGGGCGCATGGAACGACGCGTCCCAATGCTGGCGCGCTGTTAATGCTGCTCTTAGAGATTGACAGCTGCACTGAACAGGTTAACAGTGGTGGGCAGATCTTCGCTCCACTCGCAGCTGTTAGAGGCAGGTCCTGGTTGTTTGTCACAGCCATTATCTGCCATGTAAGGGGTGATCTGACCCTGATCCATACACCCGCCACTGACTTATACCATACATGTACGGCAGATGTTGGTAAGGAGTTAAAGCGGTTGTCCAGCTTTGGGGCCATTTTTTTTACTTTAATGCAAGTATTTGGGGCTAAAATTGATTTCTGTAATTGAGTTTCATTAAAAATGTTGCCTTCTGTGCTGCATTGTCTATTGCTGGCTGCAAAATTAGCTAACTGAGAATCTATCAGTGAGCTCCTTAGTCTTAAGGGAGAGTTTGTAGATCTTTCATCTGTTTTTTTTTCCTGAGTGCCTTTTAGCTGATCTATGCCCAAAGAAAACACAAAACTTGAATGTGCAGGGAAACAATAAGTCTGTAATAGCCGGTGAAAAACACTTAATGAAACCTAAATGTAAAAAATTACTTTTAGTAGTAAATACATGGACTTGAGAAAATATACACTGCTCAAAAAAATAAAGGGAACACTTAAACAACAGAATATAAGTCCAAGTGAATCAAACTTCTGTGAAATCAAACTGTCCACTTAGGAAGCAACACTGATTGACAATCAATTTCACATGCTGTTGTGCAAATGGAAGACAATAGATGGAAATTATTGGCAATTATCAAGACACACTCAATAAAGGAGTGGTTCTGCAGATGGGGACCACAGACCAAATCTCAGTACCAATGCTTTCTGGCTGATGTTTTGGTCACTTTTGAATGTTGGTTGTGCTTTCACACTCGTGGTAGCATGAGACGGACTCTACAACCCACAGAAGTTGCTCAGGTAGTGCAGCTCATCTAGGATGACACATCAATGCGAGCTGTGGAAAGAAGGTTTGCTGTGTCTGTCAGCGTAGTGTCCAGAGGTTGGAGGCGCTACCAGGAGACATGCCAGTACACCAGGAGACGTGGAGGGGGCCATAGGAGGGCAACAACCCAGCAGCAGGACCGCTACCTCTGCCTTTGTTCAAGGAGGAACAGGAGGAGCACTACCAGAGCCCTGCAAAATGACCTCCAGCAGGCCACAAATGTGCATGTGTCTGCACAAACGGTTAAAAACCGACTCCATGAGAGTGGGATGAGGGCCAGACGTCCACAGATGGGGGTTGTGCCCAATGCCAGACCTCATGTGGCTGGAGTGTGTCAGCAGTTCCTGCAAGATGAAGGCATTGAAGCTATGGACTGGCCCGCCCGTTCCCCAGACCTGAATCCCATTGAGCACATCTGGAACATCATGTCTCACTCCATCCACCAACATCATGTTGCACCACAGACTGTCCAAGAGTTGGTGGATGCTTTAGTCCAGGTCTGGGAGGAGATCCCACAGGAGACCATCCGCAACCTCATCAGGAGCATGTCCAGGCATTGTAGGGAGGTCATACAGGCACGTGGAGGCCACACACAATACTGAGCCTCATTTTGACTTGTTTTAAGGACATTACATCAAAGTTGGATCAGCCTGTAGTGTGTGTTTCCACTTTAATTTTGGGGGTGACTCAAAATCCAGGCCTCCATTGGTTAATAAATTTGATTTCCATTGATGATTTTTGTGTGATTTTGTTGTCAACACATTCAACTTTGTACAGAACAAAGTATTCAATGAGAATATTTCATTCATTCAGATCTAGGATGTGTTATTTGAGTGTTCCCTTTATTTTTTTGAGCAGTGTATATATATGTTATAAACAATTACTGCAGATTTAATGCTATTTATTACGTCTCAGGAGGAGGACGGAAGAGGAAGAGGACGGAAGAGGCGGAGGACGGAAGAGACGGAGGACGGAAGAGACGGAGGACGGAGGAGGCGGAGGACGGAAGAGGAGGAGGACGGAAAAGGAGGAGGATGGAAGAGGAGGAGGATGGAAGAGGAGGAGGACGGAAGAGGCGGAGGATGGAAGAGGCGGAGGACGGAAGAGGAGGATGACGGAAGAGAAGGAGGACGGAAGAGGAGGAGAACGGAAGAGGAGGAGGACGGAAGAGGAGGAGGACGGAAGAGGAAGAGGACGGAAGAGGAGGAGGATGGAAGAGGCGGAGGACGGAAAAGGCGGAGGACGGAAGAGGCGAAGGACGGAAGAGGCGGAGGACGGAAGAGGCGGAGGACGGAAGAGGAGGAGGACGGAAGAGAAGGAGGACGGAAGAGGAGGAGGACAGAAGAGGAGGAGGATGGAAGAGGAGGAGGACGTAAGAGGAAGAGGACGGAAGAGGAGGAGGACGGAAGTGGAGGAGGACGGAAGAGGAGGAGGACAGAAGAGGAGGAAGAGGACAGAACTGCACCTTAAGATCCCTAGGGGGAAAGGGATGGTAGTAATATAGCGGTAGTATATTCGTATTAGTGTAATATGAGTAATAATACTAGTGATAACAGTAAGAAAGTAATAAAATAACAGTAGTAATAGTAGTAGGTAGAATAGCAGTATGATCCAGGGTCCTAGGACTGATTGCCTTTTCCCGGGGTCAAGAAGGAATTTTTCCCCTGTGACACAAATTGGCTGAAGGTGTCCTGGGGTTTTTGCCTTCTTCTGGATCAACACTGTAGGTATAGGGCAGTATTAGTAGTGATAGGAAAGATTAATAATACTGTAATAAGATAGCACAATGTAATAATAACCATATCAAATAGATTTATAAAAACAAATTAAAATAACTCCAGTAGTACAATAATTAGTGTAATATTATATAACTTGTAATAACATTATTAGATTTGATCCAGGGTCCTAGGACTGATCGCCTTTTCCCGGGGTCAAGAAGGAATTTTTCCCCTGTGACACAAATTGGCTGAAGGTGTCCTGGGGTTTTTGCCTTCTTCTGGATCAACACTGTAGGTATAGAGCAGTATTAGTAGTGATAGGAAAGAATAATAATACTGTAATAAGATAGCACAATGTAATAATAACCATATCAAATAGATTTCTAAAAACAAATTAAAATAACTCCAGTAGTACAATAATTAGTGAAATATTATATAACTTATAATAATGTTATTAGGTTTGATCCAGGGTCCTAGGACTGATCGCCTTTTACCGGGGTCAAGAAGGAATTTTTCCCCTGTGACACAAATTGGCTAAAGGTGTCCTGGGGTTTTTGCCTTCTTCTGGATCAACAGCTTTAGGCATAGGGATTTTAGTAATACCATTATTAGAATCACAAGAATAATAAAAAAAAATTAGAATTACATTTTTTTAATTAGTTTTATAACAGTTACAATTAATTGCATTAATGCAATAATAATAGATAGTAAAAATGGTGGTAATAATAATAATAATACAAAAAACTAGTCCCAGTTAGTAAGTTAGTGTAATGTTAGGTAATGTTAGTGTAGGGACCCATCTGAAGAGGTCGCCTTGACGTTGGCAGGTGGGCTCGCACAATTTTCTCAAAATGTGCGCTAAGAACCTCATATTTCAATGTACAGGAGATCTAGCAGTAATACCATTCAGGAGATAGATATCTGTGTACACACATTTTGTTATATACTTTTGTGCAGCACACAGGGCAGGTATACAGGTACAGGGCGAGAGTGTTACAGTGATATTATAACTCGGCCTTAAGGATAAAATGCTGATAACTACAGATCCTGGAAACACATCCAAAACTAGACCTTGTAAGTAACTGGTTCCCAGCTAGTGGTAAATATGTACAGGGCAGTCCGGTACCAAGACCTGCTCTATAGGACACATTATCATCAGGCAGGTCCTGTCAGGTCTCTTACAAGATCTGCGGCAGAAGTGTGGCTGTATAACACAGTCCTGCTCCTGCCTCAGCTGCCCACAGTGGAGCCAACCCTGATACTGACAGCTTAATCCATTGTATGACACAGTAGGGGGCTTCCACAGCATTTAGGCACTTTAGACAGGAGAGGGAGGCGTGATCATGGTGCCAATGAGTTTCTTTGGCAGCCGAGATCTAACAATGGACCCCATGACGGCCATCTTATTGCTTCTATTAGACCCCGGCTGAGGAAAGGTCTATGAGGACACCGGTCAGACTTATGTCGCCTGCTCTGCACATATTAGAAATACCTAGGGCTGATTAGTTTGCCATTTGTAAATCTGATCCAGCAGCTCTGGGCTACCACTGACATGATCAGGGCTACTGAGCTCCTAGATTGGGCAGAGGAGCTCAGTATTCAGCAGGAGCTGGCCGAGGAGAGCGGAGCAACTTGCATGGGGCTGCTGCACAAGAAGCTCACAAGGTGGAGATTTACCCGGAGACGCTGTGCTCGGGCTGTGATCTGCTGTGCAGGCTGCATAGTAGATGCCTCCAAGGACCCAAACTTCACCCCTAACAGGCACAGCAGAGCTCGGACGGCTGCAAGTGAACGGAGAGCGGCTGATTAGTAACTGCTGCGTCTCCTGCAGCTCAGATAAGAGCCGCACAGAGCGGGGGTTCAGTAATGATGAATATGGGAAGTGTCCGCCCCTCACATGCCCTATATGTGGCCTCCAGAGGTAAAGTCTCCCATGTAACCAGCGCCTCCTCCCAACTTCTCTGCTGGCATGCTCCATTACTTAAAGGGGATGTCTGAAGAAAACAAGTTATCACTTATCCACAGGCTCGGTGATCACTTACTGATCGTGGGATCTGACCGCTGCGAGCCATCGTCTGATCGGGAAGGAGTGGAAAGTCAGGGATCAACTGCAGCTCCATTCATTCTCTATGGGGCTCCGGAAAAGCCGAGCTCAGCGCTTGAATGCCACATAGGGAATGAATGGAGCGGATCCTGGAGTAATAACATGTCCTCCTCTCCTCAGCTTTCTGTCTGTGTAAGTGGCTCAGCCCTTGTCTCCCCTTCTGCTCCGGCTTCTGTGCTGGTCCCTGTGAGGAAGAGGAAACCCTCTACCCTTCTGCTCTCAGTCCTCTGCGACTTTTCACAATCGCTCAGTGCGCCCATTATATGTAATAAGGATCATTCTTCATCCCTTGTCCAGCTTTCATCCCCCCCAGTCTGACCAGCGGACAAGATAATAAACATGTGAGTGGAAGGTTCACAATTATTAGATGTGTTGTGAAAAGTCTCCACAGCATTATCCGGAGAAAGCTGCAGGGTGACCGCTTGTGAAACCAGCACAAAATCCAGCGGACAGCGCTTCCCTGCCCCCCGCCGGTCTCTGTATCCTGGCATTCAGCTATTCCATTTGGTGCTTATTCTGGGAGGAAAACAAAAATGTGATGTTCTTACACAGACGCCTGAAGACGCGACGTTTGCAGCTTTTCATCATCCATGTTGGGCTGTTGTACGACGTGTGGATTACTCTGCTTGTTGGATTCAGGCATTACCACAAACACTGCCTTTATTTTGTGATTTCTGTGCCACTTCCCATTTCTATTGGCAGTGTGATATATCAGCACGTGAGGGCTGCCACAATCATGTGTCAATAGGTTATTGCTGGAGGCCGTGATATAGAGACCGTCCTGGACCAGGGAGGAGTTGGTACAGAAGCACCTAGAGAGGGGGGTACAGGGGCTTCATTTCAATTTTAAACTTAGCTGGATCGTGTTTAGCTACAAGAATGGAAAGTAAAATAATAAAATCTTAATTTTTTTTTCTATTTGGCAAAATCGTCCATCAGAGGTTTGGCCACTACCGAAAAGTTTTTGATGAACTTACAGTAGTAGCTGGCGAAACCCAAAAAACTTTGTAACGCCTTTAAGTCCTGAATATAATACCAATCCAGTAACGTCCGGACTTTGGCCAGATCCATGCAAAAACGGTGAATGATAAGAAATAACCCAAAAAAGGGATCTCCTGAATGGAGAGCATACATTTCTCTGGTTTGACAAATAAGTTATTATCTTTGAGTATCTGTAAGACCTGCCTGACATGGACCTGATGTGACTGGAGGTAAATAAATTAATATGTCATCAAGATTGGTTTGTTGTGATCTACCTGCCAGATGACTAAAAATGTCACTAACAGTGTTAAAAGAAGGCGGGAGCATTAGTCAACCCAAATGCCATCACAAGCTTTTCATATTGCCCCTCAGGAGTATTGAAGGCCGTCTTCCACTCATCTCCTAAATGTGAATGAGATTATAAGCCCCCCTGAGGTCTAGTTTAATCAAATCGTAGGAGCCAAATGGTTTTCTAAAGAGGTCCGGGATGAGAGGGAGAGGATATGCATCCCAGACCGTGATCCGATTAAACTAGCGAAAATCAAGGCGGGGGCACAACCCCCAGTCTTTTTTTTAACAAAGAAAAACCCCACTGCAACAGGAGATGAAGAACGTCTTATATGACCCAATGGTAGACTTTCAGTGATCTAGTTTTTCATGGCCTGCCTCTCTGAACCAGAGATATTATATAACCTGCTTTTTTGGCAGCTTGGCCCCAGGAATAATATTAACAACGCAATCATAAGGATGATGGGTAGGAAGCTCTTAACACCCCTGTTCAGAAAACACATTCCTTAAATCAGATCCACCATGGCTATCCGAGTGACCAAGCAGTGTTCTTGGCAATACTCGCTCCATTTTACCACCTCCCGAGTCTGCCAGTCTACGGCTAAGTGCCTGACTCGTCCCCCAGGGCCGTGGGGCACACGGCAGCCGGGCCTTATGGCTGCTTTTGGGGAATATCACGGTGGCTAGCCCGGGGCGGTCAGTGCAAAAGGGATTATTTATAGGGGATTTGTCTTGACGCCACCTGTGGTGTCTGGTGAGGGTCACAAGCGCTACAACAGTCCTCTGAGGCAGATGTTAGGGCAGCTAGAGATGGAACGGCTCCCAACAGGTGGAGCGGGCCTCAGGGCAGTGTAAATAGATGGAGGGTGCGCTGGGCGTTGTAGTGCAGGGAGGGAAATGGCGCCGGTGAAGGAATAGACGAAGGCAACTCAGTGCAATCGTCCAAGATTTTTACTCACAGTTCTTCAGGCAACGCACAAGTGCACGTTACAGGTGAAGGCCTCCCACATCGCGCCGTGTTCACCCTGGCAGGGGTTCAATCCTTCCTCAGGAAGTTTAGGAATGCTTGCAGAACCCCACTTTCTCGTGTTCCTACTTTGACCGTCTTCACACTAGGTCCTTCTCCCTGCTGCCCTGCCTACTCTCAATCCCGCTCGGGTATGCTTAAGTCCTTCCTGTACGTCGGATCCGGGACCAACCTGACCCCCTGGAGATTAGAATGCGGCAACCGATCCCTCTGTCTTCTGACAGATGCGGGGCGTATGGGTGCTGTACTGCACGCGCCGTACCCCTGGGATCCCCTCTTAGAACTGACCGTCTGTACTGTACTGACTGACCATTTTGTTCTGAACAGCCACCCTAAGATTGCTTCCCATTATATACCTACTGTATAAGTGCTCCCTCTAACTGCTTCCTCCACCCACACCCACTACTGGTTCCCCCTACCTTTGGGTTTCCCCCACTCCAGCCAGGGACAGGGCTCAGCAGCTGCGCTCTGCATATTGCCCTTCCAGCCGGCCTGGAGCAGTGTAATGTTGGATGCAGGTGTTTTGGGGGGTTCTGTGCAGCACTCCCATCTTACCTGAGTGAAGGGAGACACCACACCTCTGGGTGAGGTGTAGTACCTCTGTGGCGACTGAACCCTCAGGGGCGCCACATGCCCACGATGCAGAAATGCTCCGGATTTTTCCTGAGTTTTTCTGCATCTCCCTGGCAGAAAAAACGCATGCGGATTTTACATGCGTTTTTCCTGCCAGGGACAAGTGTAAGTGAAGCGTTTTCACATGCATGTCCGCATGCGGGTTGTCAACCGCTTTCCAAGCGATTTTAGCATCACTTGGAAAGTGCTTGACAACTTGGTCACACTATATAAATCCATGCAACCGGCATATAGTGTGACCAAGTTAATAGTTGAAAAAAAGAATAAAAATGGTAAAAAAAAATAAATAATAGAATTAGACTTACCGGTAATTCGGTTTCTAAGACCCTCCACGACAGCACACCTGGAGGTAGCCTCCCCATCCTAATTAGGGACAGGAAAACAAGAGGTTAAATAGCCCCTCCCTGCTACAATCCCCAGTGTTTTCAAAGGACCACACAGTATGAATGCTCTAAATATTTATTAACACTAAGGATTTTTCCAATCAATAAAGAAAGGGAGGGAACTACCCGTGCTGTTGTGGAGGGTCTTAGAAACCGAATTACCGGTAAGTCTAATTCTATTTTCTCCAATCCTCTCCATGACAGCACACCTGGAGTAATACCAAAGAATGAATTTTAGGGAGCGACAACAGCCTGAAGGACTTTCCTTCCAAATGCTAAGTCTCTATTAGATATTACATCTAGTCTATAATGTTTAGCAAAGGTATGGACAGACGACCATGTAGCTGCCCTGCAAATCTGCTCAATGGATGCACTAGCTTTTTCCGCCCAGGAGACCGACATAGCTCTAGTAGAATGAGCTTTCAAGGATTCCGGAGGAGGCAAATCTTGAACTATGTATGTTTCACAAATTGCTTTCTTAATCCAATTTGCTAGCGTATTTTTGCAATTTTCTTTCCTTTATTGGGGCCTCCATATTGGACAAATAGGTTCTGATCCTTCCTCCAGGTTTCAGTCTGCCTCAAATAGCGGATTATAGTCCTTCTTACATCCAACGCGTGGAATTCTTCTTCCTTGCTATTTGATGGATTTTGACAAAATGACGGAAGAATTATGGGCTGAGACTAGTGTTGAGCGATACCTTCCGATATCGGGAAATATCGGATCGGATTGGATCGGACCGATACTGAAAAAGTATCGGATATCGCCGATTCCGATGCCGGAAACCAATGCAAGTCAATGGGACAGAAATATCGGAATGAAAATAAACCCTTTCTTTCCTTGTAGGTTAATTCTACATGAAGGAAAACAACTAAGAATAA
Source organism: Phyllobates terribilis (assembly GCF_046119375.1). NCBI lineage: Eukaryota > Metazoa > Chordata > Amphibia > Anura > Dendrobatidae > Phyllobates > Phyllobates terribilis. Next base: position 112,408,455 of record NW_027362773.1, read on the forward strand.
TGTAGAATGTATTGGGGGAGGTGGGGGAGACAATAAAGGCATAGAGGTTTAGCCCAATCAAATGGAATAGCAGGAATTAATATTTTTTTTAAGACGTTCTGAGTTACGGAAATATTGACTATGTTAAGTATTTTTATATTTTGTCAGATATTTATGTTTCACTACTTCCATGCTCTTCACGTTCTTTTTTACTTCTCCCACACTTTCTCCTTCATCATCCTTAGCATCTTTTTCATCCACTTCTTCACCTTCTTCATCTTCTTCTTCTTCACCTTCTTCGTATTATTCTTTTTTTTTACATTCTTCATATTCTACTTCTTCATCTTCTTCATATTCTTCTTCTTCATCATATTCTTATTTGTGACAGGCATTCCTGTAGTTGTTATCTATAAAAGGTTGGACATTACACCTTTCGTTCTGCCGTCACAAAAGATTTACAACAGGATTTGTCCGCGTTCAGTTTGGCCTGCAGCAGCAGGTCTTTTCCAGGGGCACCACGAGGAGGAACGGACTCACCCCCATACACTGCTTAGTCATCTTCTGCTTATAATTTAGATATTATCTTTTGCTCTGATTTTTAGTCTTATGCTTAATGTTCTTCCGCTTTTTGTTCTGCAGCTTCTTGTATTTCTGCTTCTTGGTTTTCTGTCTCTTGTTCTTCTGTATCTTGGTGCTTGTCTTCTCTTCTTTGTCCTCTTGGTCAACTTCTTCAGGGTCATCTTCTTGGTCTTCTTCGGGGTGGTCTTCAGGGTCGTCGTCTTCGGGGGTCCTCGTCTTCGGGGTCCTCGTCTTCTTCGGGTTGGTCTTCTGGGTCCTCGTCTTCAGGGTCCTCGTCTTCTTCGGAGTGGTCTTCAGGGTCTTCGTCTTCTTCGGGGTGGTCTTCAGGGTCCTCGTCTTCTTCGGCGTGGTCTTCAGGGTCCTCGTCTTCTTCGGGGTGGTCTTCAGGGTCGTCGTCTTCGGGGTCCTCGTCTTCTTAGGGTTGGTCTTCAGGGTCCTCGTCTTCAGGGTCCTCGTCAGGGAGATCCAGAGTGATTACTAAGAACCATTTCAAAAAGCTTGAACTTGGAAATGTAGCAGAAGGTACAAGAAAGCTGAGGAACTACCGAGGACCAGCTGACGGTACTGGAACCCGGATGGGTAGCAGAAGGTACAAGAGCCAATGGAACTGCCGAAGACCAGCTGACGGTACTGGAACTCGGTTTCTAAGCAGGAGGTACCTGTGCCAGAAAGCACTACCAAGGACCAGCAGACGTTGGTGGAACTTGGATACCGAGAAGGAGGCACCTAATCCAAAGGCACTGCCGAGAACCAGCTGACGGTACTGGAACCCGGATGGGTAGCAGAAGGTACCCATGTAAAAAAAGTTCAAGGCCGCGAGCCAGCCACAGTTACCAAAACCCACAGTCCTACAGGGGGTGCTTGTCCTATTGGCACTATGGAACCAGCCTTCATTGCCAGATCCCGCAGCCCACATAGGAGTCACCTAGACTGCAGGCACCATAGAGTCGGCTAACCCGACCGCAACACGAAAGGACAACGCATTGGAGGCAAAGTGACGTTGACACTACCCGGAAACAGCTGGCGTGCTGGAACCAGGCTGGGCAGGAGGGAGTACCCGTGCCAAAGACACTGCCGAGAACTAGCTGACGGTACTGGAACCCGGATGGATAGTAGAAGGTACAAGAGCAAATGGAACTACCGAGGACCAGCTAACGGTACTGGAACCCGGATGGGTAGCAGAAGGTACAAGAGCCAATGGAACTGCCGAAGACCAGCTGACGGTACTGGAACTCGGTTACTAAGCAGGAGGTACCTGTGCCAGAAAGCACTACCAAGGACCAGCAGACGTTGGTGGAACTTGGATACCGAGAAGGAGGCACCTAATCCAAAGGCACTGCCGAGAACCAGCTGACGGTACTGGAACCCGGATGGGTAGCAGAAGGTGCCCATGTAAAAAAAGTTCAAGGCCGCGAGCCGGCCGCAGTTACCAAAACCCACAGTCCTACAGGAGGTGCGTGTCCTATTGGCACTATGGAACCAGCCTTCATTGCCAGATCCCGCAGCCCACATAGGAGTCACCTAGACTGCAGGCACCATAGAGTCGGCTAACCCGACCGCAACACGACAGGACAACACATTGGAGGCAAAGTGACGTTGACACTACCCGGAAACAGCTGGCGTGCTGGAACCAGGCTGGGCAGGAGGGAGTACCCGTGCCAAACACACTGCCGAGAACCAGCTGACGGTACTGGAACCCGGATGGGTAGTAGAAGGTACAAGAGCAAATGGAACTACCGAGGACCAGCTGACGGTACTGGAACCCGGATGGGTAGCAGAAGGTACAAGAGCCAATGGAACTGCCGAAGACCAGCTGACGGTACTGGAACTCGGTTACTAAGCAGGAGGTACCTGTGCCAGAAAGCACTACCAAGGACCAGCAGACGTTGGTGGAACTTGGATACCGAGAAGGAGGCACCTAATCCAAAGGCACTGCCGAGAACCAGCTGACGGTACTGGAACCCGGATGGGTAGCAGAAGGTACCCATGTAAAAAAAGTTCAAGGCCGCGAGCCGGCCGCAGTTACAAAAACCCACAGTCCTACAGGGGGTGCTTGTCCTATTGGCACTATGGAACCAGCCTTCATTGCCAGATCCCGCAGCCCACATAGGAGTCACCTAGACTGCAGGCACCATAGAGTCGGCTAACCCGACCGCAACACGACAGGACAACACATTGGAGGCAAAGTGACGTTGACACTACCCGGAAACAGCTGGCGTGCTGGAACCAGGCTGGGCAGGAGGGAGTACCCGTGCCAAACACACTGCCGAGAACCAGCTGACGGTACTGGAACCCGGATGGGTAGTAGAAGGTACAAGAGCAAATGGAACTACCGAGGACCAGCTGACGGTACTGGAACCCGGATGGGTAGCAGAAGGTACAAGAGCCAATGGAACTGCCGAAGACCAGCTGACGGTACTGGAACTCGGTTACTAAGCAGGAGGTACCTGTGCCAGAAAGCACTACCAAGGACCAGCAGACGTTGGTGGAACTTGGATACCGAGAAGGAGGCACCTAATCCAAAGGCACTGCCGAGAACCAGCTGACGGTACTGGAACCCGGATGGGTAGCAGAAGGTACCCATGTAAAAAAAGTTCAAGGCCGCGAGCCGGCCGCAGTTACAAAAACCCACAGTCCTACAGGGGGTGCTTGTCCTATTGGCACTATGGAACCAGCCTTCATTGCCAGATCCCGCAGCCCACATAGGAGTCACCTAAACTGCAGGCACCATAGAGTCGGCTAACCCGACCGCAACACGACAGGACAACGCATTGGAGGCAAAGTGACGTTGACACTACCCGGAAACAGCTGGCGTGCTGGAACCAGGCTGGGCAGGAGGGAGTACCCGTGCCAAAGACACTGCCGAGAACCAGCTGACGGTACTGGAACCCGGATGGGTAGTAGAAGGTACAAGAGCCAATGGAACTGCCGAAGACTAGCTGACGGTACTGGAACTCGGTTACTAAGCAGGAGGTACTTGTGCCAGAAAGCACTACCAAGGACGAGCAGACGTTGATGGAACTTGGATACCGAGAAGGAGGCACCTAATCCAAAGGCACTGCCGAGAACCAGCTGACGGTACTGGAACCCGGATGGGTAGTAGAAGGTACAAGAGCAAATGGAACTACCGAGAACCAGCTGGCGGTGCTGGAACCCAGGGTAAATACAAAGAACAGAGTGGAGCCAGAGGTGTAATTGGAGCAAGTTTTAAATCAGTAGTACAGTGGATGTGGACAAAGCAGGAGAATTTGCCGGACACACAGCAGGGGAACAGCTGATGTTACTGAACCCCAATAACACTGGAGCAAGCGTTGACTGTGCAGACGGCACTTCTGAGCAGCAAATAGCGGTATTGGAGCCCAGGGTAAATACTAAAAACAGAGGAGCCAGAGGTGTAATTGGAGCAAGTTTTAAATCAGTAGTACAGTGGATGTGGACAAAGCAGGAGAATTTGCCGTCCGCACAGCAGGAGAACAGCTGACGTTACTGAACCCCAATAACACTGGAGCAAGCGTTGACTGTGCAGACGGCACTTCTGAGCAGCAAATAGCGGCATTGGAGCCCAGGGTAAATACTAAAAACAGAGGAGCCAGAGGTGTAATTGGAGCAAGTTTTAAATCAGTAGTACAGTGGATGTGGACAAAGCAGGAGAATTTGCCGGACACATAGCAGGGGAACAGCTGACGTTACTTAACCCCAATAACACTGGAGCAAGCGTTGACTGTGCAGACGGCACTTCTGAGCAGCAAATAGCGGTATTGGAGCCCAGGGTAAATACTAAAAACAGCGGAGCCAGAGGTGTAATTGGAGCAAGTTTTAAATCAGTAGTACAGTGGATGTGGACAAAGCAGGAGAATTTGCCGTCCGCACAGCAGGGGAACAGCTGACGTTACCGAACCCCAATAACACGGCAGCAAGTGTTGACTGTGCAGACGGCACTTTCGAGCACCAACTGGCGGTGTTGGAGCTCAGGGATAATACTGAAAACAGAGGAGCCAGAGGTGTATTTGGAGGAGGTTTTAAATCAGTAGTACAGTGGATGTGGACAGAGCAGGAGAAATTGCCGTCCGCACAGCAGGTGAACAGCTGACGTTACCGAACCCCAATAACACGGCAGCAAGTGTTGACTGTGCAGACGGCACTTTTGAGCGCCAACTGGCGGTGTTGGAGCTCAGGGATAATACTCAAATCAGAGGAGCCAGAGGTGTATTTTGAGGAGGTTTTAAATCAGTAGTACAGTGGATGTGGACAGAGCAGGAGAAATTGCCGTCCGCACAGCAGGGGTACAGCTAACATTACTGAACCCCAATAACACGGCAGCAAGTGTTGACTGTGCAGACGGCACTTCCGAGCGCCAACTGGCGGTGTTGGAGCTCAGGGATAATACTGAAATCAGAGGAGCCAGAGGTGTATTTGGAGGAGGTTTTAAATTAGTAGTACAGTGGATGTGGACAGAGCAGGAGAAATTGCCGTCCGCACAGCAGGGGAACAGCTGACGTTACTGAACCCCAATAACACGGCAGCAAGTGTTGACTGTGCAGACGGCACTTCCGAGCGCCAACTGGCGGTGTTGGAGCTCAGGAATAATACTGAAAACAGAGGAGCCAGAGGTGTATTTGGAGGAGGTTTTAAATCAGTAGTACAGTGGATGTGGACAGAGCAGGAGAAATTGCCGTCCGCACAGCAGGGGAACAGCTGACGTTACTGAACCCCAATAACACGGCAGCAAGTGTTGACTGTGCAGACGGCACTTCCGAGCGCCAACTGGCGGTGTTGGAGCTCAGGGATAATACTGAAAACAGAGGAGCCAGAGGTGTATTTGGAGGAGGTTTTAAATCAGTAGTACAGTGGATGTGGACAGAGCAGGAGAAATTGCCGTCCGCACAGCAGGGGAACAGCTGACGTTACTGAACCCCAATAACACGGCAGCAAGTGTTGACTGTGCAGATGGCACTTTCGAGCGCCAACTGGCGGTGTTGGAGCTCAGGGATAATACTGAAAACAGAGGAGCCAGAGGTGTAATTGGAGCAACTTTAAAATCTGTAGTAGTGAGAACGTGGACAGAGCAGGAGAAATTGCCGTCCACACAGCAGATGAACAGCTGACGTTACCGAACCCCAATAACACGGCAGCAAGTGTTGACTGTGCAGACGGCACTTCCGAGCGCCAACTGGCGGTGTTGGAGCTCAGGGATTACAGTTCAGGTGGTAGAAACATGAACAGAACAGGAGACCTGGATACTGTTGCCAACCAATTATTTATTCTGGAAGAGGACTGGCAAATTCATGAGAGATCCAGGCCTTGTTCATTTTGAGAAAAGTAAGCCGGTCAACGTTATCGGAGGATAGTCGCATGCGACGGTCTGTTAGTACACCACCTGCGGCACTAAGACGCGTTCCGATAATACACTAGCAGCAGGGCAAGCTAGCACCTCCAATGCATACTGACTAAGCTCTGGCCATGTATCCATCTTACAGACCCAAAACTTGAAGGGAGAAGAGCCGTCTGGGAGTACACTAAGAGGGCAAGACATGTAGTCTGTCACCATCTGAGGGAAACGTTGCCTCCTGCTGACTGGAGCCGTCTGTGATGGTGTAGACATTTGTGGCGGCGGGGACACAAAACTTTGCCACATTTCGGCCATACTGGTCTTGCCTTGTGCTGAGGCGCTGCTTCTGCTCCCTCTTTGTGCAGAGCTTCCTCCGCTGCCTCAACGCACTGAGCTGCTTTGTAAAGCACTAGCAGCACTGCTCTCAGTTGGAATGGAGAACATGATGGAATGCACCAGTGCGTCTTGGTACTCCCGCATTTTACGCTCCCGGTTCAACAGTGTTATGAGGCTTTGTAAGTTGTCCCGGTAGCGAGGATCTAGGAGGGTGGACACCCAATAATCAGCCGTGTTGAGAATGTGGGCGATGCGGCGGTCGTTTCTCAGGCACTGCAGCATGAAATCAACCATGTGCTGCAGACTGCCAACTGGCCATGAAACGCTGTCCCCTGCTTGAGGCGTGATCTCTGCCTGCTCTGCATCACCCCACCCTCGCTCTAGATACTGACTACTAGAGCATTGTGTACCTCCCTCCTCTGGACAGATGTCTTCCTCATCCATTGACTCCTCCTCATCCTCCTCACAAAGTGTCCCCTGCCTAGGCCTTTGTGAGGAACCATGTTGCACAGACTGTAGAGAAGCAGATGGCATTTGTGACTCCTCATCCTCCACCTCTTCCAAAACCTCGTCCCTTAGTGCTTGCAGTGTTTTTTCAAGCAGGCAGATAAGGGAGATAGTCATGCTGACTAGTGCATCATCTGCACTCGCCATCCGCGTGGAATAATCGAAGGCACGCAAAACGTGGCAAATGTCCTTCATAGAGGCCCACTCAGTGGTGGTGAAGTGTGAACAGCGCGCACTGCGACTTGTTTGCGCCTGCTGCAGCTGGTACTCCATTACTGCTGCCTGCTGCTCACACAACCTCTCCAACATATGTAACGTTGAATTCCACCTGGTGGGTAAGTCACATATGATGCGATGTTCCGGAAGACATAATCGGCGCTGCAGAGCTGCAATGTGTGATCTTGCATTGCTGGAACGCCGCAAGTGAGCGCACTCTATGCGGACCTTGTGAAGCAGTGCATCAAGATCCGGATAGTCCCTCAAAAAACTCTGCACGACCAAGTTGAGCACATGTGCCAGACATGGGATGTGAGTGAGGTTGCCTAGGCCCAGAGCTGCCACCAGATTTCGGCCATTGTCACACACTACCATGCCTGGCTGGAGATTCGCTGGCACAAACCACACGTCGCTCTGCTGCTTGATGGCATTCCAGAGCTCCTGCGCTGTGTGGCTTCGATTCCCCAAAGAAATAAATTTTAATACGGCCTGTTGACGTTTGGCCACGGCTGTGCTCATATTGGTCACCATAACAGGTAACCGTTCACGGGTCGATGTGGAGGTAGACCGTGACGGCTCCTGCAGCGCTGATTCAGAGGAACTGGAGTATGAGGAGGAGTCAATGTGTACAGACTGGATTCCTGCAATCCTTGGAGTTGGCAGAACACGTACAGCGCCACTCTCAAGATCTGTACCCGGCTCCACAACATTTACTCAATGGGCAGTGAGGGAAAGGTATCGTCCCTGTCCATGCTTACTGGTCCACGCATTGGTGGTCAGGTGGACCTTGCTACTGACGGCGTTTTGTAGCGCATGTTTAATTTTTCCCTCCACATGATGTTGCAGGGCAGGGACGGCTTGCCTGCTGAAATAAAAGCGGCTGGGCACGTTGTATTGTGGGACTGCCAATGCCATAAAGTTACGGAATGTGTCAGTCTCCACCAGCCTGAATGATAGCATTTCAAGGGCCAGTAGTTTAGCAATGCCAGCATTCAGAGCCTGTGCTCGGGGGTGGTTTGCCGAGTATGGGCGCCTTTTCTCCCATGCCTGTGCTAACGATGGCTGTAGACTGGCCTGGGAGTGTGAGGATGACAGGGAAAGTGGTGCTGTGGGTGGAATTACACTGTGTCTCTGTACAACAGTGCCAGAGATTTTTCCATGGCGATCCTGTGAGGAAGCCGAACCAGCTGTGTGTGAGCTGGAGGAAGAGGCTACAACACGAGCTGAAGAGGTGGTAGGTGGCGCTGTAGGTTGGCCTAGGTCTTCAGTGTGTTTTTGTAACTCCACCACGTGCTTGGTCCGCACATGTTTCCACATATTTGTGGTATTGAGGTTGCTGACACTTTTCCCTCTTTTCACCTTCTGATTACACAGCTTGCATTTGACAAAGCAAATGTCATCTGCAACTGTGTCAAAAAAGGACCAGGCACTGCAAGTCTTGGGAGCGCCCGCTTTGGATTTTGGAAGAGCCATGCTCCTAATGGGTGCCGAAGTGGAGGCTACAGGCAACCAAGTCTGCCCCCTCCCTCTCCCTCCTTTTTGGGCTGTTCGGGGAATCTCTTCCTCAGAGCTGCTCCCACCACCTTCCTGTCCCTCACGCCATGATGGGTCAAGGACCTCATCATCTACACCACCCTCTTCAAACAACTGCTTCTCCTGGGTAGTCTCGACAGCACAGTACGCACCAGAAAGTGGCACCTGAGTCTCATCATCAGATGCATACTGAGGTGTGCTGCTGACCATAGGCACTGGCCCACCCGCCTCTTCAGATTCAGAGAGACAAAACGGTTGCGCATCACTGCATACTACCTCTTCTTCAAATTCTCGAATTCTGCTTGGCTGGCCCCCTCTTTCCAAGCCAAGAGATTCAGAGAACAGAAGTAGAGATGGCTCCTGTCCAGGGCTCTCTGACTGCCTGGGCAATTTGGCAGGTGGTGAAGAGACAGATGGGTGCTCTTCAGTGCTCAGGACCTGAGAGGATCTGGAACTAATTGAAGTCGATGCGTTAGCTGCCATCCATCCGACAACGGCTTCAATTTGGTCCTCCCGCAGCAGTGGGGTACGGCTAGCTCCTACAAAGCTGCGCATAAAGGACTGTTCCCTGGTAAAACTGGGGGATGCTGAGTCACTGGTGCCCGCAGCAGGCACAGAATCTCCACGTCCTCTCCCTGCAGGCACAGAATCCTCACATCCTCTCCCTGCAGAAACTCCACGCCCACGCCCACGCCCACGACCACATGCCTTACTCCCTGCCTTCTTCATCTTGGTAGACTGATAAAGATAGGCAGAAAAGTACTAAGGACTTAGTGTGCTTATTCCTGAACAGCTGCTAACAGGTATAAGAAACACTAATTTTATAAAGTGTGGACTAGACTTTAATATGAGCTAATGTGGCCTACACAACTGTAAAGTGGAGTGTTTGGTGAACTTTATTTAGGTTTTTTTTGTCACAAAAAGACACTGGATGTGCCTAAAGATGTAATAACGATAGTATCACAAACTTTTTGTAGCTATTACAATGTAGGAAGGTAACCTACAATGCAATAGATGAGGCTACAAAAAATAGGCTAATACTAATCTGGCTGGGGCTGCAGGGCCCAATGCTGCAGAAAGGCTCCTCTAACTCCTCCTATATAGTGTGTTTGGAACCAATTTAGCTGAATACGGATGGAACCACCACACTAATAGGAGAAATCAGGAAAAATTATGAATTGGCAAAAAAGGACAATGTATGAGGCAGTGACACACACTGAGTGCACTACAACCAGACGTGGTTGAAGCACACACTACAGGGTGAGCTGCACTCACACACCAGACCTTGCAGACAGCGGTGAACAGTGCAGATGCAGAGCACTGTGCACTAGCACTGCAAGACCAAAAAAATTTCTCTATCTACTCCTATATAGTGTGTTTGGAACCAATTTAGCTGAATACGGATGGAACCACCACACTAATAGGAGATATCAGGAAAAATTATGAATTGGCAAAAAAGGACAATGTATGAGGCAGTGACACACACTGAGTGCACTATAACCAGACGTGGCTGAAGCACATGTAGCACCCCGAGGACTCGGCTGCTACAGGGGTATTGCACCTCGATCCAGAGGTGTGGTATTCCACTCCCGGGTAAGGATGGAGGGTGGAACAGAGCTCAGATAGTTGCATGCACTACACTCATCCCATTTCCGGGGGACAGAACAACGGTACTCCCACCAGATAGATGTGCAGGTACGACAGCGTCTGTCCCTGGCTGGAGTGGGAGGGGGGGAGGAACATCCCAGTAGTGTAGGGGCAGTCAGGGGAGGGACTCTGGGCATAGGAAGGAGCCCATTGGGTGCTAGTCACCTGGGCTCGGGTGTCAGAGGGAGTATAAGAGGTGGGCACCATCTGTAGACAGGGTCGGTTCGGTGCAGAAAGGAGTTCAGCCAGAGAGGGCTGACAGGGAGCTGTGGCTCCGGCTGGGCCCAGCTCCAGGGCCAGGCCTGAAGCAGAGAGAAGGAGGCAGAAAGGCCCAGAGACGCAAGGAGAGAGGGAACCCTGAGATCCCACAGGAGAACGAAAAGGGTGAAGGGTTGGCAGAGAAGGGTACCGGATCCCAAACTGGTAGAGGCTAATCATCCTCAGCCAGGAACCGGAGGTCGTGGTCAAGCTTTGGCACGACCCTCACCACATCCACCAGGAAGGCACACCACGCATAGGGCCAGGGAAGCCAGGAAAGGTTTCACCACCAAGAGGCCCGAGGGAGCCGGACATAGGTGGGTCCCTGGTGAGAACGGCCAGTAGGAAGGAAGAGAGGGGAGCTCTGGACCACGCTCTGGAACTACCTGGGAGTTGGCCGAGTCCCTGACCTGGTGGACGCAGCATGACTCGGGTGGTCCTTACTGTGCACAAGCGACCGGGTAAAGAACAGTGAGTAAAGCTTTTGAAACTGCACTTCAAGCCTCCGTGTTTTGTGGTCACACCTGCACCTTCAGTACTGGGACACCCGCACCATCACTCCCCTCATCCAACTCACAATAGCTGCCCTGAGGCCATACCCCTCCCGTTGGGGGTTATACCATCCACGCTGCTCAATCCTACCACCGGCCTCAGCGGTCTGCCCTGCAGCGGCAGCTCCATAGCTGCATTCAACGGGTGGCGTAGTCGAACAATACAGTATCATCTGCCAAACACTGCCTCCTAGTTTGACACCCTGGGCACGGACCGGGTCACCGCCACGAGGACTACTACTCCTATTCAGATCCGGCTCCGGGTATCCCCTGAACATGGCCCAGGGGGTGCGTCAGTTTGGCGTAGCCGGCAGGATCTCGTGCCCGCAACTACCGGGTACTGCGTGCCTGAAGAAAAGTTTACATGTACCGTAAGAAGAAGTCTCCCGCCAATTCCAGAGGGTCCCCGCCATCGGACGCCATCTCGGGTCATTTCCCGCCGTTTGCCCGCCATCTGCAGCCTTTTCCCGCCATCCGCAGAGTTTCCCGCCATTAGGAGACGATTCCCGCCATCTGAGACGATTTCCCGCCCTGGCAGAGCGGACGCCATTATGGGCGTGCCAGAGGGTGGCAAGAGACGACCTCCCATCGTGGGCCTGGTCCCAGAAGAGCGCCAAAAGCAAAGACCGCCCCCACCAGCAGAGACTGCAATGATAGAAATGTCCATCAGCGTGGGGGGACTGCCCCTGGAACTCACAATCACCAAGTTGCCCCGGGACCACCCTCAGTATGGGCGGATCAAGAACAAAAGAGAGAGGATGGGTGCAGCCTGGAGGAGTCTGGAGAGATCGCACCCGGAGATGGAGGGAGAAGCAGGCAGCACCGACCCCGTGGTCAGGAGCCTGTTGCAGGCTGCCACCCCAGAAGGCCTGGTGGAGATCCTGGCACAGCTCCCCAGAGAAAGGGAGCATGCACAGACCGCGCTGGAGGCCTTGGCCCGGAGGATGGCCCGGGTGCAGCAAGAAGCACTGGCCGAGTGGAGCAGGGAGATGGCCCAACAGGCTGGAACCCGCCAGCAGAGGACGCCACCCGCAACGAGGAGCATGCCTGCCCCTGAAGATGGTGCAGGAGGGACGAAGGCCGGAGACGACGCCGTGGAGGGAGCCACAGAGATGGAAGCAGGTAAAGGGGACGTCACCACCCCGTGCCCCGTGGCCGTAAGCCTGTCCCAGCTCCCCGTCGCAGAGCCTGAAGTTCTACTCACCGCGCCCGTTGCTGCACGGCCACTGCTCCCAGCTAGGCCTCAAGCGGCAGGAGCCGCAGCCACGCCCCCTTCCGCGCCACGCTCCTTGACTCTGAGTGCGGCGAAGCAGGAGATACCACCGGCCTGGTCGCAGGGCCGAGTACCCCCGGGCGCCGCCGGCTCTAAAGTGCCCTTCACCTTCAGAGTGCCCCCGGCCTGGTCGCAAGGCCTGGTGAATCCGGGCGCCGATGCCCCCACCGCGCCCTCGACCTCCACAGTGCTGCCCCTGGGTGAAGATCTGTTTGCGCAGCATACCTGCCCGGATGGGCAGCCCTTTGTGTGGCCCCCGGAGTACAGTAACCCCCGACTCCGGAGGGAACTGCCCCTGTGTGAGCCCCTGATCCCGGCTCCGGCGCCCGCCAAAATTGTTCCGCTCCCGTTGGAGGAGGCTCAGTTCGCATGGGACCCCACCGGTGAAAATCTCATGGGGTTCACCCAGGAGACCCGTACGGCTGCAGCCCAGCGTGCGGAGTGCTGCCGACAACAACTGGAGGTCTTCAACAGAGAACGGCGAGAGAGGCGGGTCCGCGAGGAGCGGCTGCAGGTTCAAAGCGCGGAGCAGAAACGCCGGACCCGACGATACCCCCGTGCGGCCCACGGTCCCCGCGCCACCGGGACCGTAATAAAGTTTCAACTGGAGCACGGTTGGGGCTTCATCCGGGATCACAGAACCCCCGGCGACGTCTTTGTCACCCGCAGGGATGTCGAGAGCCATCTGCCGGAGGGACACCGCGGACGTGACATTTACCCGGGTGACGAGGTCACCTTCACCCGGCATCAGTGCGCCAAAGGACCGTACGCCCTTCACGTGCACCGGTTGACGGAGGAAGAGCTGCGGTATGAGGGAGATCAAGAGGACCCGGATGGGTTTGAAGACTACCCTCAGGAAGGAGCAGGAGGGCATCGTCACCAATAAGAGGTGAACAGGACTGTACAAAGTTACCCGTCGGGGTATGAGAACTGTTGTGAATTAAGAGTATGGTCCCCGTTGGGACTAGTGAACTGTTACCTGTGTGTCCCTATCCCTAACCAGGCTGAGGACTGTGAGCAGCCATTCCCCTATTCCCCACTGGCCGAGGACTGAGAGCGGCCATACCCTGTAAATAGTTGCGCTTCCTAAAGCGCCCCCTTCTGGTTTTATAAAGAACTGTTTTTCTCTAGTGAGTGTTGCGCTTTACCTGGTCCTAAGTTGCACGGTGGCCAGGGATTGAGGACGTATTAGTCAAGAATGTTTTAAATGAAAAGGTTTTATATTATGCTAAAAAAAGTTGATATATTTTATATATGAGTGCACTTTAAAAATTTGTATGTTTTATATTGTTTTATTCTATTCCAGCCCGAGGACGTGCTGTGGTTTACCAGGGGGGAATGTAGCACCCCGAGGACTCGGCTGCTACAGGGGTATTGCACCTCGATCCAGAGGTGTGGTATTCCACTCCCGGGTAAGGATGGAGGGTGGAACAGAGCTCAGATAGTTGCATGCACTACACTCATCCCATTTCCGGGGGACAGAACAACGGTACTTCCACCAGATAGATGTGCAGGTACGACAGCGTCTGTCCCTGGCTGGAGTGGGAGGGGGGGAGGAACATCCCAGTAGTGTAGGGGCAGTCAGGGGAGGGACTCTGGGCATAGGAAGGAGCCCATTGGGTGCTAGTCACCTGGGCTCGGGTGTCAGAGGGAGTATAAGAGGTGGGCACCATCTGGAGACAGGGTCGGTTCGGTGCAGAAAGGAGTTCAGCCAGAGAGGGCTGACAGGGAGCTGTGGCTCCGGCTGGGCCCAGCTCCAGGGCCAGGCCTGAAGCAGAGAGAAGGAGGCAGAAAGGCCCAGAGACGCAAGGAGAGAGGGAACCCTGAGATCCCACAGGAGAACGAAAAGGGTGAAGGGTTGGCAGAGAAGGGTACCGGATCCCAAACTGGTAGAGGCTAATCATCCTCAGCCAGGAACCGGAGGTCGTGGTCAAGCTTTGGCACGACCCTCACCACATCCACCAGGAAGGCACACCACGTATAGGGCCAGGGAAGCCAGGAAAGGTTTCACCACCAAGAGGCCCGAGGGAGCCGGACATAGGTGGGTCCCTGGTGAGAACGGCCAGTAGGAAGGAAGAGAGGGGAGCTCTGGACCACGCTCTGGAACTACCTGGGAGTTGGCCGAGTCCCTGACCTGGTGGACGCAGCATGACTCGGGTGGTCCTTACTGTGCACAAGCGACCGGGTAAAGAACAGTGAGTAAAGCTTTTGAAACTGCACTTCAAGCCTCCGTGTTTTGTGGTCACACCTGCACCTTCAGTACTGGGACACCCGCACCATCACTCCCCTCATCCAACTCACAATAGCTGCCCTGAGGCCATACCCCTCCCGTTGGGGGTTATACCATCCACGCTGCTCAATCCTACCACCGGCCTCAGCGGTCTGCCCTGCAGCGGCAGCTCCATAGCTGCATTCAACGGGTGGCGTAGTCGAACAATACAGTATCATCTGCCAAACACTGCCTCCTAGTTTGACACCCTGGGCACGGACCGGGTCACCGCCACGAGGACTACTACTCCTATTCAGATCCGGCTCCGGGTATCCCCTGAACATGGCCCAGGGGGTGCGTCACACACACTACAGGGTGAGCTGCACTCACACACAGAGACCTTGCAGAAAGCGGTGAACAGCACAGAGAACTGTGCACTAGCACTGCAAGGCACAGCGATTTATAAAGTAGCTTGGGTAAAGCAGAATAGACCAAATAGGTAGCTAAAACTGTCCCTCAGAACAACAGCGTCCTATCCCTAACTGAATTCACAGCAGAGTGAGCTCAAAATGGCGGCGGCGGCTTTTATAGTGCATCATGACATCATTTCAGCAGCCAATCACAGCCATGCCATTAGTTAAGATGCCTACATGCCTAACAGGATGTGCCCACACTTCTTAGGATCCTCATTGGCTGAATAAAATGAAAATGGCTCATTGCATTATGGGAACTTCCGATTCCGGTATACGATATTGCAAAAGTATTGGAATTAAGTATCGGAATTCCGATACCGCGAATATCGGCCGATACCCGATATTTCAGTATCGGAATGCTCAACACTAGCTGAGACATATGAAAATTAGATGACACTTTAGGTAGAAAAGAAGGATCCAACTGGAGGATGATCCTGTCCTCCAAAATACGACAATAAGTCTCTCTGATAGACAGGGCTTGGATTTCACTTACTCTTCTGGCTATAGTCAGAGCTATAATGCCACTTTCCAAGACAATTTGTCTATGTGTGCCTCCGCTATTGGCTCGAAAGGATGCATAGTTAGGCCTCTAAGAACTACGTTGAGATCCCAAGGTGGAACTATTTTAGCTCTTGTTGGATTAATCCTCGAAGCAGCTATCATGAACCTCTTAATCCATCTGTTTTGGGCCAAATCAGCATCAAAATAGGAACTTAAAGCCGAGACTTGGACCTGCTTGGTCTTAATCCTTTTAGACAGACCGTTCTGTAGGAAATCCAAGATTCTGGCCACGTCAGGCCGAAAGGGATCTAATGGACGAGGCTCATACCACAGCTTGAAAGCTTTCTAGATTTTTCCATAGATGGAATTTGTGACTGGTTTTCTGCTTTTCTGCAGTGTATGTGACTCGCCCCCAGGGGTGTCGCGGGGCACCCAGCAGCCGGGCCTAAGACTGCCTGCGGGGATTATCGCGTTGACTGGCCCAGGGCGGTCAGTGCCAAAAGGGATTATTTGTAGGGAATTTGTCGTGACGCCACCTGTGGTGTCTGGTGAGGATCACCAGCGCTGCAACAGTCCTCTGAGGCAGATGTCAGGGCAGCTTAAGATGGAACGTCTCCCCACTGGTGGAGCAGGCCTCAGGGCAGTATAAATGATGCAGGTTGCGCTGAGCGTTGTGGTGCAGGGAAAGCGATGGCACAGCAGGAGTAACGGACAGAGACAGGGGATTTGCTTCATTACCTTTACTGGTACAGCTGTTAGGTACGGTCCAGGGTACTCCAGATGAAGGGCGCACTTTTGGACTTCTCCCCAGGGAGCAGGTATAGGGCCTCCTGATCCGTGTCTGTCTCTATGTATGCTCCTGGCCAGCCTGCAATTGGGCCTAGCTTATGTGTCCTGCTTTTACTTCACCTGATGCTCAGAAATAGGACCTCTGGTTGGTAACCACTTTCCCTGGACATCGGGGCCTTCGTGGTTCCTGATCCTGTGTGTGTCTAGCCTTCAGGTTTGCCAGGGACTTGTAGTCCTCCTGGGATTTCCGTTATCCCCACTGGGTGTAAAGGGTCCCTGTAGGCGCGGACCCGGTGTCCGGTAGATATAACGGGGTGAGCTTACTGTGCTCCTCTGCCCCCTTGGTTTCACTCCCCTTTTTCTCCTCGCCGTCGGCCACACTCGGGGCCCTCACTACTAGGCAGCTGACGTGCTGCGTCTTCACCGCTCTCTGAGCGTCGGCACGCTCTCAGGCTCTCTCTCAGCCTGCCTGCTCTGCTCTGACTCTGAGCACTCACTAATCAACTGAGCTGCCTGGCTCCACCTTCCCTATATATATATCCCTATCCGTGCTCCCTCTGCTGGTATGAGGTGGAAGGTAGAGGTGTTTGTATGTAGTGAGGGCCTCTTGTGGAGAAATGCATCCATGCACCCTTCTGGGTTCTGTGGCACCAATGCACAGCAGGGCGCCACATTTGGATCAACTGTACTGAGAAGCCTCTGGCTTTTCAGAGGGCGGTCTCAGAAGCCAAGCTGCTAGAGCCAAATTCTGAGGGGCCGGATGGAAAATCTGGCCCTAATGCAGCAGATCATGGATTCGAGGAAGCATCAATGGATCCTCCATTCTTAGACTGCTCAATGTTCCGAACCATGCTCTTTTTGGCCACATTGGAGCTATTAGGATAGTCTTGACCCCTTCTGACCTGATTTTTTGTAAAGTCCTTGGTATTAACAGAATCATTGGAAAAGCATAAGCGAGCCCTATTTTCCAAGGGTGAGCGAATGCATCTATCCCTGTTGCTGAATCCTCGGGGTTCAAAGAGAAAAAGGCTCTTACTTTTGCGTTTTCCTTGTTCGCAAACAGGTCCACATCTGGGTATTCCCACTTTTGAACAATCATCTGAAATATCTTCGAGTACATACTCCACTCCCCTGGATGAATGTCTTTATGCTCAGAAGATCTGCATGATAGTTGTCAGAGCCCCTCAGATGCAGAGCCGATAAGGATAGTAGATGATGCTCCGCCCAGTGGAAGATTGTTTCGGAGATCATCTGTAACCTCCTGTTTCTTGTACTTCCCTGATGTCTCAAGTGGGCTACAGTTGTCATATTGTCCGAGTAGACTCTGACATGCGACCCCTGAAGCACAGAATTGGCTGCCCATAGGGTTTCTTCAACCACTTTCATTTCTCTAAAGTTCGAGGACTGCTCTGCTATTTCTTGCGACCAGACCCCTTGGAAGGCCACGTGGGAGACTACTGCTCCCCATCCCCTTTTGCTTGCGTCTGTTTTGACGGATAACAAGGGAAGTTAAATCCATGCTGAACCTTTCTCCAGATTTCCTGGACAGAGCCACCAATTTAAAGATGCTTTCACCTTCTCTGGCAGATGAATTCTGTGGGAGAGGGAACTTGGAGATCTGTCCCAACAGGAAAGGATGTAGTTTTGAAGGACCCTTGAATGCGCTTGAGCCCAAGGTACCGCCTGAATAGATGAGGTCATGGACCCGAGGACGGACATGGCGAATCTTAATGACACTCCGCTCTGGTTCTTTAGTGCATAAACTTTCGACCTCAACTGAATCTGCTTCTCTTTTGGCAGAAAAAGAGGCTTGTTGCTGAGAATCCAGGAGAATTCCCAAGAAGGTCTTCCTGGTGGAGGGAATCAGATCTGACTTTTGGTAGTTTATCAACCATCCCAAGGATTCCAGGATCTGGAGGGTCATCTGAAGGTCTCTTTCCAAACTTGAAACCGAGGGAACCATCACCAAAAAATTGTCTAAATATGGAACAATGCAGATATTCAGTTTCCTTAGATAAACCTACTACCTCTGCCATGATCTTTGTAAACAGGCGGGGTGCTGACGAAATGCTGAAGGGGAGTACATTGAACTGAAAATGAAGTACCTCTCGGTTCTGAGTTACAGCAAATCTGAGAAATTTTCTGTAATCCGGATGAATTGGCACGTGGTAGTAAGCCTCTGGCTGGTCTACTGTTGCCACGACTAATCCTTTTCCAATCAATGCAATCGGACTTTATCGACTCCATCTTTAACCTTCTGTATTTCACATATTGGTTGAGATGTTTCAGATTGAGGATTATCCTGTAAGAACCTGAGACCTTCCTTAGCAGAAACACCCGAGAATAGTGTCCTTCTCCTTGTTCCATGCGAGGCACTGGTGAAATGACTCCCAAGTTTTGAAGCTTCTGAAGACCTAACATTAGGAGCCTGTGTAATCTTGTTGATGGTAAAGATGTTACTTCTATCCCTCTTGGAGGGTAGATGGTAAAGTCTATTTCTGCTCCTACCGTCACCATGTCCAGTATCTTCCTGTCTGAAGATTTAAGCTGCCATTGAGGAAGGAAGCTCGCAATTCTGCCTCCTACCTTCTTGGCGTCATTGTCTGTCCTGCCTAGAACCTTGAAAGATATTCCTACCTCTTCCCCCTTTTGGGTAACTCCAGCAACCAGTTTTACCCTTGCCTCTGTACTGAAATGCTTGCTGCTGTTGTTGTTGAGGGGGAAGAAATGGTCTCTTTCTGAAACTTTTTGGATTCTTTGGCTCTGGCAGAGACTTCTTCTTGTTGGATGCTTTCTCCAACAACTCGTCTAGGACCGCTCCAAACATATACTCTCCTTTAAATTGAATGGAACAAAGCTTAGATTTTGATGCGTTGTCTCCACTCCACATCTTCAACCACAGAGCTCTTCTCGTAGAATTCGATAATGCTGCCGATCTTGCCGCAATCTTGACCGACTCCGCCAAGGCATCTGCTAGGAATCCAGTGGCCTTCTGCAGAAAAGGAAGAGATGCTAGGAGGTCCTCTTGAGTGGTACCTTTCCAGAGATGTTCCTCTAGTTGTTGGAGCCAGAGGAACATGGAGCGAGCTACACAAGTTGAAGCAATATTAGTCTTCAGTGAAGCCGACGATGTTTCCATGCCTTCCTTAGAAGGCTGTTCATCTTCCTATCCATAGGATCCTTGAGCTGTGACGAGTCTTCAAATGGAAGGGTTGTTTTCTTCGCAACCCTTGCCACCTTTACATCAACCTACGGGACTTCCATCCATAGCTTAGCCGCATTTTCATCTAGAGGGAATCTATCCTTCATTTCTCCTGTCATACTAAGCCTTTTCTCAGGTGACTTCCATTCATCCAAAATGAGACTCCGAATGTTGTCATGCACAGGGAACACTACCTTCTTGGATTTCAGACCGCCAAACATTTCATCCTGAACTGTACGGGTTTCCTTCTCCTCTTCCACCTGCATCGTGTCTCTCACCTGCGACAACAATTCCTCCATATTCTCAGACGAAAGTAATATTTCCTATCTTCCTCATGATCTTCACTTAGGAGCCCTTCTTCCGGTTCCTCCATAGACCCTAATTCTGAATCAGAGGTCTCCCTAACCGTATATTTTCTCCTTTTGGGGGGAGATGTACCTTCAGCTCTGGCTTGTGAAAAGGAGGCTAGGGAAGATTGTATTTCCTGCCGAACCATTCCCCTGACTTCTTCCATAAGGGAAGGCTGTTCTTCCTTCACAATATTGTCAGTGCATTTCCAGCATAGGGGTTTCTTATGCCCTGAAGCCAGCTTTTTTATACAGATGGCACATTTGCGAACTGTAGTGCTTTCTCCCACTGTCGGTGCAGGATCCTTGTCTCCCTAAATTAAAAATAAAAAAAGGGGAGATTTAAAATATATTTAGGATCCTGCTCAAAAGAGAGTGGGGAATAACCTAGGACCTAGTACTTACTGGGGCCGGGTTAGCGCTTGTCTCTGCAGACGCAGGCTTTGGAACAGCACCCTCCATAGTAGCAGAATATTCTGTCCTACCTTAATGTAGTCTTCTCATCTGGGTCTTTTATAGGGGAGACCGAGATCCAGCGCCAAATTTTCACCTATCCGGTGAAGGATCCTCATTTTCAGGGCAAACCGCGGCTTCTCCATTTGAATTTCCCGCCGCGGCCCCATGCATTCCACGGTGGAACACACCAGAAGTGACATCCCGCAGGCCAAAAGCCTGACTTCCGGCACGCCGCCATGGAGGACAGAGGAGACTCCGGCCGGGGAGCTACAGGAGGCCCCCAGCCCCCAAAACCCTACTCGGCTTTACCCGCAGGCGAGTGTGTGTTTGGGGGTCCCGCTCTCAAGGAGACACGGGAGCTGCAAGCAAGGAAGGTCGGAGGCGATCGCTCCCTGCAGCCTGGCCGGTAAATTTAATAGGGCCCTGCTTGCCGGCCGCAGGCACCCCAGGTAACCTCTTCATCCCATAGGGACAGGAAAACACTGGGGATTGTAGCGGGGAGGGGCTATTTTACCTCTTGTTTTCCTGTCCCTAATTAGGATGGGGTGGCTACCTCCAGGTGTGCTGTCGTGGAGGGGATTGGAGAAAATAACATTATACTTAGCTTCTGATGGCCCCCGGTCTTTTCTCCACTGCGTCCGGTCTCTTGTACGGCTCGCGGGTGTGAAAGGACCTTCCATGACGTCATTTAGTCATGTGACAGGTCACGCGACCGCCGTGACCTGTTGAACATCCGCAACAAGACCACAGAGAAACAAATCAAGAAGAAACGTCACACTCACCGGAGTGTTGATCAGGTTCAGGAGATACTTCTTTCCCTCGTAAGTGTAAAACAGAGATGCAGTCTGGGCCTTCACCGTAATCCCGCGCTCCCTCTCCACCTGCAGCTTGTCCAGAACTTGCTTATTGGAGGAGGCTTTTGGAATACACCCTGAGGGAAGGAGCAAGACACCAGAATCCACACGGTTAGCTCGTAGTGGCAGTGTCTCCCTCCATACTAGTCTGTCAATTGTAGCTTGTTCTAACAGTCTGTGCAGTAGGACTATCAGCTGTGTATCCACCAGACTCCTGCCCAACACAACTGATGGTCCCAACCCCATTTATAAGGGAAGAAATCCCACTTATTAAACCTGACAAGGCATACCTGTGAAGTGAAAACCATTTCCGGTGACTACCTCTTGAAGCTCATCAAGAGAATGCCAAGAGTGTGCAAAGCAATCATTAAAGCAAAAGGTGGCTACTTTGAAGAACCTAGAATATGTAGCGTCGGCGTCCCTGCCTCCTGCTAGGCAGGGACGCCGTTCCCCTCACCTCTCCGCTCCGTGCCCGGCGGCTTCCTCCCGCTCTGCTGGCAGCGCGCGCTGCTTCCCGGCCCCTGTGCTTAGGGCGCGCGCGCGCTCCCCCTCTCTTAAAGGGGCCGCGCGCGCCGTCCTAAGGAGTCCCCGGCCAATGGCCAATGGCCGGAGGACTTCACCATATATAAGGCACCTCCTCCAAAATGGAGGTGCCCGAGCAATGTTGTTGCAAAGCCTTTCAACTCTGCTTCAGCCCTCAGGTCCCGTTACCAGATACCTGCCAGTTACCTGCCAGTTACCTGCCAGATTCCTGCTTGATACCTGCCTGATACTTGTCTATCTGCTTGCATTCCTGCGGTCCGACAGTCTGCCTACCAGCCCTGCCAGTCTGTCTATGGATCAGTCTGCCCGCTCACCTGGGAGCGCTCACCTGCTACCTGCCTGCTAGCCTACCTGGAGGCTCTGCCGTCACTTGCCGTGACCACCTGCCTGTCCAGAGACTCTTGCCCGCTCACCTGGGAGCGCTCACCTGCTACCTGCCTTCTAGCCTACCTGGAGGCTCTGCCGTCACGTGCCGTGACCACCTGCCTGTCCAGAGACTCTTGCCCGCTCTCCTGGGAGCGCTCACCTGCTACCTGCCTGCTTGCCTACCTGGAGGCTCTGCCGTCACGTGCCGTGACCACCTGCCTGTCCAGAGACTCTTGCCCGCTCACCTGGGAGCGCTCATCTGCTACCTGCCTGCTAGCCTACCTGGAGGCTTAGCCGTCACTTGCTGTGACCACCGGCCTGTCCAGAGACTCTTGCCTGCTCACCTGGGAGCGTCCACCTGCTACCTGCCTGCTAGCCTACCTGGAGGCTCTGCCGTCACTTGCCGTGACCACCCGCCTGTCAAGAGACTGTCCCCGTTACTTGCCGTGACCTCCTGCCCTTCTACCCAGAGACTGTCCCCGTCACTTGCCGTGACCTCCTGCCCTTCTACCCAGAGACTGTCCCCGTCACTAGCCGTGACTACCTGCCCGCCTTCCCTGGGAGCCACCCGCTTCCTTACAAGGACTGCCCCTTTGTATAGTTGCTCAGAGGTTCCACCTCCCAGACCCGTTACAGAATATAAGACATATTTTCAGTTGTTTCACACTTTTTTGTTAAGTATATAATTCCACATGTGTTAATTCATAGTTTTGATGCCTTCAGTGTGAATGTACAATTTCCATAGTCAAGAAAATGCAGAAAAATCTTTAAATGCGAAGGTGTGTCCAAACTTTTGGTCTATACTGTATATGATAGAGAAATGGCCTCCCAATTCCATCTAGCTTCGTGACCTTAGACCGTTCCTAGCCCTTTGGTAGGATATAAACAACGAGTTATCTTTCCTAAAGCTTTTGGTAACTGAATGGTACATAACCACACATCTCCTCACTTCTAACGTATGTAACTCCACCTCTTTCTGTTTACTAGGATGTGGACAAAAGGAGGGTAGGAGGACTTCCTGAAGTCTGTGGAAACGAGTAGCTACCTTAGGGAGAGAGAGAGTGATTTTTAGACCAGATCCTGCCTATCATCCAGAATTTGAGTAAACGGCGAGGCCATAGACAGGGCCTGGATGTCACTAATGCTCCTGGCCGAGGTTAAAGATATTAAAGCGGTCTTAAGAGAGAGGGATTTAAGGGTTGCTGACTATTAGCTCAAACGGCGAGCTAGTCAAGGCCTTTAGAACCAAATTTAAATCCCAGGGAACCAAGCTGCTTTTAATAATGAGTCTAGATCTAAAAGCTGCCTTAATGAACCGAGAAACCCAGTAGTTACAAGCTAGATCACAGCTATATAGGGCATCCAAGGCAAAAATCTGTACTTTAAGGGTGCTGGTGGATAGAGATGAGCGTTGTTCTACTCGAACTGTTCGCCAATCTCAAATTCGAGCTGTTTTGGGCGGTGTTCGAGCCGTTCGGCGAACACGAACAATTTGAGAAAAATTCGGCTGTTCGAGGTTATGTTCGATAACTGTTCGTGCACCAAAATCATAACTGGATTTTTTCTCAGTAATGATGAAAATTAATGTTAATACGCAGTTTGAGTGTACAGCGGGGTGGGGGGAGGGGCAGGGGATGGATCTCTGCAGGAACAATGAAGATCTCCATTTTTTTTTTCTCTTTCCCGCATTTACAGTGGGGAGGTGCAATCTGTCAGCCTATCAGCAGCGCACACACGGAGCGAAGTGCTTTTTTTCACACAAGCAAGGGCATGTGTCATTGGCAGTGTATGTCACATGTCCTTGCCCTATAAGACCAAGCCATTTTCCCCGTCGCCACCATTTTCTCACTGCTGCAGCTGCGTGTTAGACGGCACCACTGTTGCTGTGTGCGCTATACCTTGTTAATTTCAAGCCAATTTTCGCACAAATCTACAGATAGCTTGGGAGTAGGGAATAGTTGTGATTGCAGTCCTTTTAAGGACTAGGTTACAGCATTTCCTACGACTTTTATCAGGCAGGTCTGTGCTCTTAAATAGATTGTGGGAGTAAAGACTAATTGTAATTGCAGTCCTTTTCAGGACTAGGTTACATCAGTTCCTATCAGTTTTTGCCAGGCAGGTCTGTGCCAGTGCTGTGCAAGTTTTTTTCACAGCATTTGGCTGAATCTAGCAAAGCTAATCCTTTTTGGCCTATTGCAGAGTGTGTTAGTCAGTGGAGTAGCCTATCTGTGTTGCAAGATATACCACCTGTGTATAGAATACCAATTTTTTTACTGCACCTAGCGAAGTAAAATCTTTTGGGCATAGCATCATTCTATTAGTCCATCTATACTGACCTCCATCAGGTTGCAAATTGAATATAATTTTTTTCTGCATCTAGCTCTAAAAAAATATGGGGCTTCTAGCTGTGTGTGGAACTTGTTGTATTAGTCCATCTATACTGACCTCCATCAGGTTGCAAACTGAATATATTTTTTTCTGCATCTACCTCTGAAAAAATATTGGGCTTCTAGCTGTGTGTGGGACTTGTTCTATTAATCCATCTATACAGACCTCCATCAGGTTGCAAACTGAATATATTTTTTTCTGCATCTACCTCTGAAAAAATATTGGGCTTCTAGCTGTGTGTGGGACTTGTTGTATTAGTCCATCTATACTGACCTCCATCAGGTTGCAAACTGAATATATTTTTTTCTGCATCTACCTCTGAAAAAATATTGGGCTTCTAGCTGTGTGTGGGACTTGTTCTATTAATCCATCTATACAGACCTCCATCAGGTTGCAAACTGAATATATTTTTTTCTGCATCTACCTCTGAAAAAATATTGGGCTTCTAGCTGTGTGTGGGACTTGTTGTATTAGTCCATCTATACTGACCTCCATCAGGTTGCAAACTGAATATATTTTTTTCTGCATCTACCTCTGAAAAAATATTGGGCTTCTAGCTGTGTGTGGGACTTGTTCTATTAATCCATCTATACAGACCTCCATCAGGTTGCAAACTGAATATATTATTTTCTGCATCTACCTCTGAAAAAATATGTGGCCTTCTAGCAGTGTGTGGGACTTTCTCTATTAGTCCATCTATACTGACCTCCATCAGGTTGCAAACTGAATATAATTTTTTTCTGCATCTAGCTCTGAAAAACTATTTGGCCTTCTAGCAGTGTGTGGGACTTTCTCTAGTAGTCCATCTATACTGACCTCCATCAGGTTACAAATTAAAAATAATTTTTATCTGCATCTACAGTACCTCTGAAAAAATATTTGGGCTTCTAGCTGTGTGTGGGACTTGTTCTATTAGTCCATCTATACTGACCTCCATCAGGTTGCAAATTGAATATAATTTTTATCTGCATCTAGCTCTGAAAAAATATTTGGCCTTCTAGCAGTGTGTGGAACTTTCTCTATTAGTCCATCTATACTGACCTCCATCAGGTTGCAAATTGAATATAATTTTTATCTGCATCTAGCTCTGAAAAAATATTTGGCCTTCTAGCAGTGTGTGGGACTTTCTCTATAAGTCCATCTATACTGACCTCCATCAGGTTGCAAATTAAAAATAATTTTTATCTGCATCTACCTCTGAAAAAATATTTGGGCTTCTAGCTGTGTGTGGGACTTGTTCTATTACTCCATCTATACTGACCTCCATCAGGTTGCAAACTGAATATATTTTTTTCTGCATCTACCTCTGAAAAAATATTGGGCTTCTAGCTGTGTGTGGGACTTGTTGTATTAGTCCATCTATACTGACCTCCATCAGGTTGCAAATTAAAAATAATTTTTATCTGCATCTACAGTACCTCTGAAAAAATATTTGGGCTTCTAGCTGTGTGTGGGACTTGTTCTATTAGTCCATCTATACTGACCTCTATCAGGTTGCAAATTTAATATAATTTTTATCTGCATCTAGCTCTGAAAAAATATTTGGCCTTCTAGCAGTGTGTGGGACTTTCTCTATTAGTCCATCTATACTGACCTCCATCAGGTTGCAAACTAAAAATAATTTTTATCTGCATCTAGCTCTGAAAAAATATTTGGCCTTCTAGCAGTGTGTGGGACTTTCTCTATTAGTCCATCTATACTGACCTCCATCAGGTTGCAAATTAAAAATAATTTTTATCTGCATCTACCTCTGAAAAAATATTTGGGCTTCTAGCTGTGTGTGGGACTTGTTCTATTAATCCATCTATACAGACCTCCATCAGGTTGCAAACTGAATATAATTTTTTTCTGCATCTAGCTCTGAAAAAATATTTGGCCTTCTAGCAGTGTGTGGGACTTGTTCTATTAGTCCACCTATACTGACCTCCATCAGGTTGCAAATTCAAAATAATTTTTTGTCTGCATCTAGCTCTGAAAAAATATTTGGCCTTCTAGCAGTGTGTGGGACTTTCTCTATTAGTCCATCTATACTGACCTCCATCAGGTTGCAAACTGAATATATTTTTTTTCTGCATGTACATCTGAAAAAATATTGGGCTTGTAGCTGTGTGTGGGACTTGTTCTATTAATCCATCTATACAGACCTCCATCAGGTTGCAAACTGAATAAAAATTTTTTCTGCATCTACCTCTGAAAAAATATTTGGGCTTCTAGCTGTGTGTGGGACTTGTTCTATTAGTCCATCTATACTGACCTCCATCAGGTTGCAAATTGAATATAATTTTTTTCTGCATCTAACCCAGCCAATAGTTTTGGCCTAATACCACAGTTTGGCCACTCAGCTCTGCTCGGTTCCCATCCATTGTTTTTTTGTGCAAACAACTCCAGAGTTGTGAATTAGTTAACCACCAAAATGAGTGGAAAAAGGCCTGCTGATGGTGGAAAGGGGAATAGGCGTGTTGGGAAGGGGAAAAAAGGTTGTGTCCGTGGGGTAGGTGTTAAAGCAACAGTAACATCTGCAGAAGAAAGATCATCTTCCAGCCAAACTAAAATGTCTACTTCTTTTAGCGGACAATGTGATAAGATCCCTTTCTTACGGCCACGCCAATCGCTACAAATTCCAGATGAGGCACAAAAACAGCAGGTGCTTCAACGGATATCAGGTGCTCCTTTAAGTGGGCTCTCCTCCACATCAACTTCAACATCACAAATACTCCAGTCCTCAAAGGTGTCACCCCAATCGCACTTGCTTCCTCACAGCTCCCAAATCTCCAGCTGCCCGTCTGAGTATGAGGTAGAACAGATGGTTGATTCTGCAGAGCTGTTTACTCATACTATAGCCTGGGAATCAGAGGTCGACTCCAGCGCTTCTGTGAATCCAGACGAGGAAATGATCTGCACTGATGCCCAGAATCTTTATGAGTCGGATCCAGGACCAGACGCAGAAGGTTCTGACCATAATGTAGACCCTCATTCCCAAACTGTAACTCCTGTTGGTGGAGACAATGAGGAAGACGATGATAAGACTCAAATACCTGATTGGAGCGACAACTTTAGTTTTTTGTCAGGGCAGGAACAGGTTGGCTCTGAGGACGACGGGTGTGATAACGCACAGGGTGATGATGATGAGGTTGGAGATCCCACTTACTGTCAACCCACAGTCAGCCAAGAGATGAGGTCAGCAGAGGAGGTGGAGGAAGATGCTAGTGACGACGAGGTCAGGTTGCGCCTTCCTGGACAGAGACGTAGTACTGGAAGCACGTCAACAACTGCATCCTCAAACACAACTCTGCCTCTCACCACAAGTCGTGGTGGCTCTTCAGGTCGCATGGGTGCTAAGCCTTGCATAGCCTGGGCATTTTTTCAGATCGATAAAGATGACCCAACTCGTGTTATCTGTAACATTTGTCAGCAAAAGCTAAGTAGAGGCCAAAAAATACATAGTTTGAGTACTTCATGCATGAACCGGCACATGGACATGAAGCATAAGTTGCAGTGGGAAGCTCAGTGTGCTACAATGCGGCCTAGCCGGCCGGGCCAACCACCGTCTGCCATATCTTGTGCATCCGCGGCCTCTTCATCCTCTGTGACTGGGGGGACAGCAGTCACACCTGTTTTGGGGCGCAGACCTGCCACCTCTTTACCCGCAACAGCCAGCGTGATTGGCAGGTCATCATTTTCTTTGGAGGTGGTAACACCAGCTGGTGTTGAGCGCTGTCCGACATCGATAGCACCACCATTGGATCAAGGCAACCTAACATGTCCGCCTGCATCTTCCTCACAGACCGGCAGTTTGCCGGGGACACCCTTATCAACCCCGTCTAAGCACAATAGCCAGCCCTCGGTCCCTCAGATGTGGACAAGAAAAAGACCATTTCCTCCTAGCCATGAGAAAGCTAAGAGGTTGAATTTCACCATCTGCAAGCTCTTGGCTACAGAAATGCTGCCTTTCCGCCTGGTGGACACAGAGGATTTTCGAGACCTTATGTCCATCGCAGTGCCCCAGTACCAGATGCCCAGTCGGCACTACTTCTCAAAGAAAGGTGTGCCTGCGCTCCACCAGCATGTCGCACACAACATCACCGCTTCTTTGAGAAACTCTGTGTGTGACAGGGTGCATTTCACCACAGACACTTGGACGAGTAGGCATGGACAGGGGCGTTACATGTCGCTGACTGGGCACTGGGTAACTATGGTGACAGCAGGACAAGGGGCTGCTGTCCAAGTCTTGCCGTCCCCACGAGTTGTGCGTCAATCCTCTTTATGTCAAAGTTCCTCCACTGCTTCTGCCTCCTCAACCGCCTCTCGGTCTTCCACCTGCACCCAAAGCCTGTCTGGTCATGCCACAAGCTTTCTAACTGCGCAGAAGGGATCCTGCACACCTCCTTTACTATGCTGGCAGTAGGGCTCAACGTCATCAGGCGGTTTTTACATTGAAATGTCTGGGAAATGTGAGTCACACAGCTGAGGAGTTGTGGTCAGCTCTGGAGAACCAATTTCATGAATGGTTGTCTCCACTGGACCTGAAACCAGGGAAGGCCGTGTGCGACAATGCTGCAAACCTGGGTGCGGCCCTTCGCCGGGGCAATGTCACACACGTGCCTTGTATGGCTCACGTGTTGAACCTGGTTGTCCAGCAATTTTTAGCCCACTATCCCAGACTAGATGGCCTTCTGCAGAGGGCACGGTCGCTGTGTGCTCACTTCCGCCGTTCGCATCCCGCAGCTCAGCGACTTACATCTCTACAGAAGTCGTTGGGCCTGCCACTTCACCGGCTAAAATGCGATGTGCCTACCCGGTGGAATTCAACTCTGCACATGTTGCAGCGACTGTGGCAGCACCGACAAGCCCTGGTGCAATACGTTCTGACGTATAGCCTGGGCCAACGAGATCCAGAGGTGGGGCAAATCACGCTGGAGGAGTGGTCTCAGATCAGGGACCTATGCACCCTTCTGCACAGTTTTGAAATGGCGACGAAGATGTTTAGTGCTGACGATGCCATTATCAGCATGACTATTCCGGTGATTTACATGCTGGAGCACATGTTAAACAGAATTCGGAGTCAGGTGGTGGCACAAAAGGAGGTGGAGGAAGTAGAGGAGGAGGAGTTGTATGCGGAAGGGCTAACATCTGCAAGGTCCAGACGGTCGGCAGCACCAAGGCGGCAGGCATGTGAGGGTGGGGGAGATGGTTTTACCAGGGCGCATGGTAGCAGCCAAACTAGTGAGGAAGGTGCAGGAGCCCAGGAAGAAGTGGAGGACAAACTGATGGAAGACTCATCAGATGAGGGAGACCTTGATCACATTTCTGTTGTGCGAGGTTGGGGGAAGAGGACAGAGGAAGGAAGCATGATTGTTACCTCGCGCAACACACATGAGTGCCTTCTTGCTGCACTACCTGCAATATGACCCTCGAATTGTGAGAATTAGAAATAATCCTGACTACTGGGTTGCCACACTGTTAGATCCCCGGTACAAAAGTAAATTTGCAGAAATTATTCCTGCCATAGAAAGGGATGCACGCATGCAGGAGTATCAGCAGAGACTGTTGCAGAATCTTACATGTGCTTTTCCACAAAATACCAGTGGTGCACGTAGTGAATCTCACAGTTCCAACTTGCCAACCGTGGGACCGTCAAGTGTTCAGCACTCAAACCGTAACAGAACCACAGTATCTGCTGGTAACATCAATTTTGCGGAATCATTTCACCACTTTTTTAGCCCATTCTTTGCAAGGCCACAGGAGACAAGAAGTCTGACACATAGTCAATGCCTAGAGACGATGGTACAGGAGTATCTCCAAGTAAACATTGAAGCCATGACTGTGTCACTGGACCCTTGCTCTTTTTGGGCTTCCAATCTGGATAAATGGCCGGAGCTAGCCACTTACGCCTTGGAAATCTTGTCATGCCCCGCAGCCAGCGTTCTGTCTGAACGTGTGTTCAGCGCTGCTGGTGGTGTGCTGACAGATAAGCGCACGCGGCTCTCCACTGATAATGTAGACAGACTCACGTTCATAAAGATGAACAAATCATGGATCCGAAACGACTTTTCTACCCCTGTGTCATCCTGGGGAGAGTAAAAGCTTGATGATTGGTTAAAATCACCCTACCAACCGTTTTAAGCTTTCAAATTACTAATCATGTTTATCTGTATCGTGGCTGGAAAATAATTTGGGCTTTGTAGCAGTGTGCAGCACTGATTCTATTAGGCCATCTATAATAAGCTCCACCAGATTTAAAATGACTAATCATGTTTATCTGTATCTTGACTGGAAAATAATTTGGGCTTTGTAGCAGTGTGCAGCACTGATCCTATTAGGCCATCTATACTAAAGCTTCACCAGATTTAAAATTAATAATAATTTTTAGCTGCATCTAGCCCGGAAAATAATTTTGGGGCTCCGAGATGCGCAAGACACATAAGTGCCTTCTTGCTGCACTACCTGCAGCATGACCCTCATATTGTCAGAATTCGAAGTAATCATGACTACTGGGTTGCCACACTCTTAGATCCCCCAAACTTTTCGATCAACCTTTTCATTTTAATAAAGACCAAAAAAATGGTCATTTTTGAAATTATAAGCATTAGCAGGTTGTTAGAAACTGAAATCAAACAGTTTTCAACTCAAAACTTTATTCTAGGTGATGTTACATTTTCACATAGGACCCCTTGTTCGAAAGGAGCTTCTGAACTCTCTCGTCCATTGAATTTGTCAGGTTTTGGATGGTTTCTGCTTCAATTGTTTTGCATGAGGACAGAATACCCTCCCAGAGCTGTTGCTTAGATGTGAACTGCCTCCATCATAGACACTCCTTTTAATGATGCTCCAAAGGTTCTGAATGGGGTAGAGGTCAGGGGAGCATGGGGGTCACACCATAAGTTTGTCCCCTTTTATGCCCATATCAGCCAGAGATGCAGATGTTTTATGTGCAGCATGAGATGGTGCATTATCATGCAAAAAAATGATCTTGCTGTGAAATACACGGTTCTTCTTCTTGAACCATGGCAGGAAGTGCTGTTTGAGAAAATCCACATACATTATGGAGTTCATCTTTAGCGCCTTCAGGGATCCTAAAGGGGCCGACAATCTCTCTCCCCATGATTCCAGCCCAAAACATTACTCCACCTCCTCCTTGTTGGCGCTGTAGCCGTGTTTGCGTGGGGTGTCCATCAACCAGCCATCCTCCACTCCATCCATCTGGACCATCGAGCGCTGCACGGCACTCATCCGTGAACAAAACAGTTTTGAAATCAGTCTTCATGTAATGTTTGGCCCACTGGAGCCGTTTCTGCTTGTGTGAAGTGGATAGAGGAGGTCGACAGGATGGCGTATGCACAGCTGCAAACCTCTGAAGGACCCTGCATCTTGTTGTTCGGGGGACGTTGGAGGCACCAGCAGCTTCAAAAACTTGTCTGCTGCTATGACAAGGCTTTTTTGCCGCTGCTCTTTCAACCTGACGTAATTGCCTGTAGGAAAGAGTCCTCAATTTGCCCTTATCAGCACGCACACGTGTGTACTGTGAATCAGCTACATACTTCTTGATTGCCAAGACACTTCATCCTGATCATCGCACAATGTTGATTGTAGTCATGCCTTGACCTAAACACTCCACAATTTGTTGCTTCTCAGCAGCCGACACATCCTTTTTCTTTCCTATTTTGGCAGAAAATGTAGGCTGCTTAATAATGTGAGACAGCCTTCTTAAGTAATCTTGCCTTTCATTGGACACACCTGCCAAACTAATTAGCACAGGTGTCTGCAATTGCTTACAGTGATATAAAGAGCCCTGACACACATCACCATCAATGAGTTTAACTGACAAACAAACAAATTCTTCCCTTATCACTCCTAAACACGTTTTGCATAATAATTTGGAACACAGTGTACATGTGCTTTTCCACAAAACACCAGTGGTTCACGTAGTGAATCTTACAGTTCTAACTTGCCAACCGTGGTCTGTATGGAGTTGTTCAATAAAGGGCCCAAAATTAAGATAACATAGATGGGAGAGGTCTCTATGAATAGGAATTCCTAAGTATTTGATACCCTGTGAGGGCCAGGCAAAGGGAAAGTTGGACTGGATGGAATCCTATATGGATTTGGGGAGGGAGACATCAAGGGCCTCAGACTTCGCTGCATTGATTTTAAAATTTGACCATGTAACAAAGTGATCTATTTCAGCCATAACAGCATGGATGGATATATGTGATTGAGTGATATATACTAGGACATCATCAGCAAATAGAGAGCACTTGTACTCGGTGCCTCCCACCTCAATCCACCTAATATTGGGGTTATGGCGAATTGATGAGAGCAGGTGCTCCGTCACTAGGATGTATAAGAGAGGGGACAGAGAACATCCCTGCCTTGTCCCATTGGTGATTGTGAAAGGTGATGAAAATGTTCTGACGCGCCCCCTGGGCCTTGGGACACCCGGAGCCGGACCCTTTTTGGTGGATGCTGGTGGTTGTAGTCTCCGTGGCGGCGACCCGGTTCCGTGGCTCAGGGCGGTCAAACCAGTGGCGGAACTATTTATGTGGTTTTGATGTTTAAATGTCCGACTACGCCACCCGTGGATTGCGGTCAGAGTGAACCGCCGCTCCAGGGCAGACCGCTGAGGCTGGTGTTGTGGGTGCAGCAGAGCGTAGCATAACTCCCCACGGGAGGAGTATAGCCTCAGGGCAGTGTATGCGGAGGATGGGGGTGATGGTGCAGGGCAGCAGCAGTAACGACACGGAGTCAGTGATGCAGTCCAGGGCCTTTACTCACAGTTCTTATTATCCAGACCACGTCTGCAGGTAACGGCTGCCCACGTCGTACTGTGCTCACCAGGTGAGGGGCTCAGACAACTCCCAGATAACTTTGGAGCGCTTCACAGGACCCCCTTTGTGTGTCCTTTGTCTGGCCTTTCTTACCAACCCTTCTGTCCGGCTGCCTCGGGCCTCCTCTTGGTAAACTTGGCGCCAGTTTCCCTGACCCTATGTGGTGCCTTCCTAGCGGGTGTAGCGAGGGGCTGCGCCACATAAAATGTCACAGCCTCCTGTTTCTAGCTGAGGGTCGTTTCCTGCCTCCACTAGTTTCGGGGACCGGTCTCCCCCTTTGGCCTGACCCCTCCATGCAGGTGGATTCGGGCGTGCGGTGGCGACTCGCCCGTCCGCACCCCTGGGATCCCTTCGTTCCTCGTTCCTGGAGCCTTCTCCGCTCCTCTTCCTTCCTTCTACCTCTTCCAGGCCTGGGCCTCTGTTACTAGGCCCGCCTCCGGAGCAGAGCTCATGCAGAGCCCCTGCTCCCTGCCACTTCTGCTCAGACTTCTCTGCACTGAACTAAGATGGTGCCCACCTTTTATACTCCCTTCTCAATGCACCCAGGAACTGCTTCCTCCCTGCTCCTGCACTACAGGGTTCCCCTTCCTCAGTGTTCCCTCCCCCCACTCCAGCCAGGGACAGGGACTGTCGTGCCCATCTCAGGGGCATATTGGTCGCCCTGCCCCACGGCAATGTGGTGTAATGCATGCAGGTGTCGGGTCCTGATCCACACTACATCCTTACCTGAGAGTGAGATATCACACCTCTGGGTGAGGTGCAATACCTCTGTAGCAACCGAGCCCTCAGGGTGCTACAGTTCCATTTATCTTCAGCCTAGGTGACGTATTGCGATACAGGGCCGTGATTTTGGCTATAAAAGGGTCCCCTAGACCCCTACCCCAAGCTTTTTAAGAGAATCATATATGGCGTGCCAGGAGACTCTATGGAATGCTTTCTCAGCATCCAACGAGAGTATCTAATTACAAATTTTTAACTGCATCTAGCCCAGGAAATACTTTGTGCCTAGTAGCAGTGTCTGCTAGTCAGCGGATTATCCCGGCTGTTAAGCAAGCTACACCACCTGTAGTTTGGACACTTAATTTTTTCAAAGGAAATGCTTCAGGACCACGGGATACTCAGTCAAGAGCATCAGGAGGCACCCCAAGGCATAGGGGCTGGGACTGGCAGTAGGATGCCTTGCGGTGGACAGCCGAGCTCGATCCTTATAAAAGCTTTTTAACTGCAGCAGCTTTAGTGGACGCTACTGGAGCTGGAATTACGCGGCTGCTGGCATGAGACTTGCCCTCCAATAGATCCTTGTAAATGGATTTAAAGTGTATTCATTCAAATTAGAGAGACAATTTAAATTAAAAAGCTTAGAGCTGCCTCCACCACAGGGGGGCTCGCTCGACCCACCAGCGGACAGGCACCAGTATTGGGAGAGGGGGGCTGGCCGTCAGGGTTCACCGCGGCTCTGGCACAAACCCGGCGACGCGGAGGTGGCACGGGCAGGAGCGGACTGAACGTGTCGGCTTCTCACTTTTTGGATTTTAGAAGAGCATGACATGCCTATATCTGTGTCTCCCCCTCCTTTTACTCCTCCACCTCTTTTCTTTTCGCATGACTATATGTACTTGTCACTTTTCCATGTGTTAGTTGTGTCTTCTGAGCAGTTTGTCAGCTTTTGGACACCTTTGAAGGTGTTTTCTATGTGTTTCTATGTGTTTTTGTTTGCCTGCCATTGGTTTTAACGGTGTTCGAAGGTGTTCGACGAACAGTTCGACGAACAGTTCGGCGAACACACGGGTGTTCGACGAACCGAACCGAACTCGAACACTACGGGGGTGGCTCAACACTACTGGTGGATAACCCTAGTTCAAGACCTTTTTGTAAAAACTCCAAAGATTTGTCCTATTGGCACCCCCTCCCCATCAACCCCAGATCCAGAGAAAGACAAAAACTTTCTCCAACTTGTGGCATAAATCTGGGTTGTAACAGGTTTTCTGCTGTGCATCAGGATGGTTACTAGACCTTGGGAAAAACCTTTCTGATTTGCCAGTGTCCTTTCAAGTTCCACACCGTCAAGTGGAGGCCAGTTGCTTGAGGATGGAATATCGGACCCCGGAGAAGGAGATATGGAATCTCTGGAAGAATCCCAAGGATCGGAGATGGACGTGTTCCTCAGGCATGAGAACCAGGGCCTCCTGGGCCAAAAGGGTGCGATCAGCAGAACCCTGGCCTTGTCCTCCCTGATCTTTCTTATGACCATGAGAAGAACAGCCAACCGAGGGGGGGGAGGAGTCATACGCCAGGCTGAAATTCCAACGTATCAGGAGAGCGTCCACAGCTAGGGGATTTAGGGAACACAAGATCTTTGTCTTCCGATTTAGTTTTGTGGCAAACAGATCTACCTGACCGGAGGCCCCCCCCATCTTCGGCTATTTGGGTAAAAATTCCTTGATTTAGTTCCCATTCCCCTTGCATCAGAGGATAGCAGCTTAGGAAATCTGCTCTCATGTTTTCTTTTTCCCTTATATGGAGGGCCATCAGGGAAAGGAGGTAACTTTCTGTAATCTGGAAGAGATGATCTGTCACTCTCATCAGCGATCTTGACCATGTATCCCCCTGGTGGTTCACATATGCTACCGCAACTAGATTATCCAAGAGGATCTTTACATTCTGGCCCTGAAGGAAAGGTAAGAAATTATTCACCGCCTTGTCTACCGCCAGAAGTTCTTTTGCATTGGAGGAGAGACCCTTTTCGATATCTGACCAGGTCCCCTGGGCTACCATATCTCCCAGATAGGCTCCCCACCCTCTCGGACTCGCATCTGTGGTAATTGTTCTAGTGACCCTAAGTACCCAGGGAACCCCTTGAGATAGGTTAGGCTCATCTTGCCACCATTATAAAGATTTTACTGACCGGGGTGATAAGGACATCTTCCCTTCCAAGTGCCCCTTAAGAGAAACTTCATTATGTAGCACATCCCACTGTAGAACTGTGGCGCCCCTGAGGGTTCGACCGCCACAGGGATGCTGCACTTCTGTAATGGAGTGTAGTGTTCCTCCTCCGAGGTAAGAACAGCGTGATGGTCGGGACCCAACCTTTGCATCCAACACCACATTTCTCCACCAGAGGGGGCTAGTATGCACCAGGTGCTGCCCTCCTGGTTACAGGGAGACTGGGGAACCAAGAGTGAGGGGAACCAGTTAGTGGGTGAGGGTAGAGGACGTACAATTTAGTGACACTTTAAATTTCATATTTAATAAAAAGCCATCTTTGGTTTTGGTCTTTGTGCTGTTAATTACTGTGAGGTACTGTGATCTCCCACCCTCAATGTGGATCCTGTGTGGACCTGCAGTGGATGGAGACACAGCCCTCATACCCCGGCCTTGGGACGAGGGGCAGGTTGCAGACGAGGAATGTCTCAACCCAGTCAAGGACCACGACCAAGAAGGCCCGGAGCTTAAGAGTGTAGCTCCACAGCAAATGGATCCCGGGGAGGATGCAGACAGAGCAGTGTACGCCACCTGTCCTCACCACCTGATACATTCAGAGGGAGTCCGGCTGCAAGAGGGGTACCGGTCCCCGACACCCGACCTTGCTACTCCATGTCCTGGTTGGGAAAGCCCGGTAGGCCCAGAGGATCCCATCGGTTATCGGAAGGAGCGGAGCTGCCACCCGTGCCCTTGTTCTGAGAGGAGCTCAGAGGGAGACCCGGCCTATCTACACACACACAGACAGGAGAGGATACGGTCTGTAGTTCAGGAACACTCTGGTGCGGGGTCCCGATTGAATGCTGGACTTGCTCGGAGGTTGTCGGACCCCCGTCCCTGG
Organism: Phyllobates terribilis; assembly: GCF_046119375.1. Lineage (NCBI taxonomy): Eukaryota > Metazoa > Chordata > Amphibia > Anura > Dendrobatidae > Phyllobates > Phyllobates terribilis. The sequence goes on from NW_027362773.1 coordinate 112,445,436, forward strand.
TGACCACAGGACTCCACGGGGAGCAGGGAGTCGCCTTCCTTCTGCCATCTGTGAGTAAAGCTTTGGAAGTTCACCCCTATGGCCTCCGGACTGTTTATTCTGCGCCACACCGTGCGACGCGGCATCCGTTCTCCTCTACTACTACCCCCTCCATCCTGTCCCTCTGCCCTGAGGCCCTGTTCCGCCTGTGGGGAGTATTAATAACTCTGGCCGCCATAACACCATGCCTCAGCGGACTGCAGCGGCGCTGGTGGCCTTCACCAGGTGACACAGGTGGCATAGTCGTAAATCAGCCACTCAACCCGGACAAGCCCACACCATCCTTTTTAATGTGACGGCCCTGAGCACAGGTCGGGTCCGGGCCACGGCTGCACCCCATCTCTCCATCACAGGACCCGACTCCGAGTCCCCCATCTCCCAGGGTAAGATAAAGGGCTTCCGAGTAGAGGCGTCACACATCTATGATATCCGATGGTTTTATTTTAGATGTTTATTCTTCTTTATTTCAGGATCTCTTCACATCAATGACTGTGCAATAGAGCCAAATATTCCAATCTTCCTAGTAGTGGCCGGTGCAGCAAATTTAATTGCATTTGTGTTTTTAGCAATATATTTTCTTGCTCCCAAAGTAATGTACTTTATAGAGACAATCCTGGGCCTCTTTATCTTTGCTTGGTTCATTGCAGGTAAATATAAGAAAAATTCATCTTAATTTGGTCATTAAACGACCGTACCACTATCAAAAGAAAGTGTAATTTTTTTTTCCATTTATTGTATATCACATACTATTGCAAGGACTGATATGACAAGCATTTCTTCAGAAGAAAAATACAATGGTAACATGAGCAGAAAATTAAAAAGACCTGGGAATGTGAAAAAAAACCCCCTCATTTATTAAATCCACTGCTGCTACAGTGTCACTGCATCGGTGGTCCTTTCCTGTCTGTCTTTTTCCTCTTCAACTCCTGATCCAGCCGCTCCCTCCTCCCACTGCCAGTGACTTTTGCAGTGACTCATGACTCATGCAGGGAAAATTAACCTCCTGTTTCTGGATAGAGCTTAGAAGGATTCAGTTAGTCAGTTTTTAATCACGTGATGTCATAGACCTAATGGAAAAGAGAAGAATTAGCTGGATAGAAGGGCAAAATGAGCAATTGTAAGTACACAGTGCTATATAATATGGTGATTGCAATATATTAAGAGGCTAAAAACTTTGATGGGATGAGGAAGAGTGCTTTTTTTTAATGACAATGTTCCTTGTACACTATGAAGATCACGTCAGAGTACAGTTTATTCTTCTTTTTTAACTCTGTGCTGTAGTCCTATTGCACTTAATATATTCAGTTATCTCCATCAGTCCGAGAGACACTGAACGGAGCGGCAGCAGTCATATACGACTATGCCACTCTGCTTAATGACCACCGCATCTAAGAAAGGGAATTCTGCAATGTTGCTATGTGTTATTGTCTCTATTTCTTTCTGAGTCATTGCGGTTATTGTTGGACCTTCACCAGTAGCCCTGACTCATAACAAGCAGATTCACAAATATTTTCTAGACAGGTTGAATTTCTATTGGTTTATAAACTGGTTCATAGAGTTGCAGAAAATACACTACCACCTCACTTGCAGTGTTTGTTGGATAGTTCCAGATATGGCACTCTTCTGTTGTGCTAGGACACAAACCTGAAAAATATCTGATTATTTGGTTCTCACTGATAGGACTCACGTTTTTTTTCATTGTTGCCCATCCTTGTAGGATCTTCTCTGCTATGTCCGGGTCATTAAGCTGTTTCGCTCAGCCCTTGAAAATTGTTTGCTCGCCTGTCGGGGATAGAGTTTCTCTCAACGCGCCGTAGATTCTTGATACATTCAGAGCATACAGATCACCCTCTAGTAATTTGTCTATAACATTTTTACATAACTCCCTCTCAATCGAACACAAATCTTTCATAATCCAACCTTTAAGCTGTGAGTATTGTATACTTTGAAAGGGACTGAGATTAAATCGTTCCACCACTTCCTTCTCAGTCATCCATCTCTTTTCTGTCACATGCATGATATCTTTCATCCGTCTCACCCCTTTTTCCTTCCATTCCTTAAAGAGTTTATTTTCCTTTCCCAGCTTAAAATTTGGATATGTCCAAGGATCCAAGTATTTAGACACTTTCCACGAAAGCCCCATCTTTTTCCGTACCGCTTTCCAAGTTAACAGCGTGTCGCAACATATTAAGGAGTTTCTAATTTTCGGGCTAATACACGACATAGGGGAATGTAGCAGCGAGGCCAGGGCCCAAGGACTACAAAATTCGCCCTCTAGTTTAATATCCGAATGTCTCTCCGATCCCCTAAGCCAATCTATTACATGTCTGGTGAGGCAAGCTAAATTGTATGCTCTGACATTAGGAGTGTTTAGTCCTCCCCGCTCAGGAGCTTGCATTAGAGTGTTCAAACTAATCCTAACTTTTTTTCTCTTCCACAAGAAAGATGAGAATGCTTTATGTAATCTACGAATATCTTTGCGTTTAAGCAGTAAAGGAATTGTCTGTAAGGGGTATAGCAATCCTGGAAAGCACATCATTTTAATTAAGTGATTTCTTGCTAACAAGGGTAGTGGCAGACCACTCCAGCCCTGCAATTGCTTCTCCATTTTGGATATTAGAGGCGAATAGTTTAGGTTGTATACTGTATCTGCGGAGCGGCCCAGATGAACCCCTAGATATTTAATAGATGTTTTCGCTATTGGGATCCCACACATGTCGGCTCGCCTCTCCTTTTTCCCTTCATCATTAAGTAGTAGAATTTCGCATTTCTTTTTATTAATTTTAAAACCTGCAAAATCTCCAAATTTCTCTATCAAAGATAGCGTATTCCCTAGATCTTTTCTTGGATCTTTCATGAATAAGATAATACCGTCAGCAAACAGTGCCGACCATAAGTACATCACTTTATGCATATACTACGTCTATGTACTGAATCCTTATGTACATTATCTGCAAAGGAAAATATGGCCCTTATGCAAATATAATGAGGTAGCTGATAGCTCTGCTACATCTTAAAAGCACATACACAGCAACTTTGGGGCATTACACTCCCACTGACCACTAGAACAGGGGTCCTCAGCTTCCATTCCTAGCTGTGGTGGAACGGGTGGACCGTCATGGTTGGTAAGTGAGAAGACCAGCAGTGACTGCCATGGCTCATCGTACAAATTGTAGATTAATATATCAATAAATTGAGATGTCAGCAGTGCAACTAAAATTATGGGTATATTACCAGCCATCCTGAGGCAGGAAACTGTCACTTTTATAACAAGGGACTCTCCTGCCACTTAGCACCGCACACACAGTACCCCATGCATTCTTACTTATCAGGACCATTGGTCAATAGCCTCCGGCGGCAACATGGCACAAAACATAACAGTCCCCACAAGAGTAGATTCGAGGAGACATCATACAAATTGTAGATTAACACAAATCCACCAACACATATCCAACATGTTGGATTTCTTTTTAACAAAAGTTTTCTTACAATTTCTTCCAAAAATGATGGTGAGAGCTCAGCCCATTAGTCTTCTCTAATGAATGTTTTGTGTGCGTATAGATACATCAAAAAGACAAACGGAACCCATGTGAACAAAAATTGCTTTTTTTCTGTGTCTGAAAGTGTAACTTTTTTTGTATTTTCACTTGATATTGGTTAATGTTTTTTTTGTAATCTTTTTATTTTAGGAAGTGTTTGGGTATTTAGAATCTACGAAACTGACCCCAGAGACGGTAATGATACTGTATACAAATTTGCATTTGGCATCCTGATTTATCAATATATATATGTACCCCTTTTGCTAGTATGCATTTGCTGCTGCAGTTGCCTGGTAAGTATTTTTGTAAATGACTACCTTTGAAACATGAAGCATAGAAGAAGATCCAGCTATCTAATAACATGTACATTTTGTTCTGGGATTATAAAGCAGACCTGGGAAACAAGCCCCAACAACCTACTTAAACTAATGACTCTCCCTCTTAAGACACTAAAAAAAATAGGTTCAATCAATGCCCACTGCAGAAAAAAATTTAAGTTCTCTCAGCTTTCCTGACACGTCTGTTAACGGGGTAATAAATGATTAATATTTTTGAGATTTTCCCCTGTGGAAACCAAACCTAAGGGTGCTAAATGCTCCACTGGAGTTCTATTGGAGCCAAATACCAAAAATGCTGTACAAGACACCTCCCCAGACACCTCCCCAGTAGCACCAAACAAATACAACAGCGCAACATAAAACACCTCTAAAGCAGCACCAAATACCACAGCGCAGTACAATACAGCACCCCAACAGTGAAAAATACCACCGTGCACCACAAAATACGAGAGCTCCCCAGAATTGACAAGTATCACAGTGCAGCACTAAATAACTCCCAAGCAGCACAAAAATACCATAGTGAAACACTAAAATACTAACAGTGCAAATACCACAATGCACCAATAAAATACTGTCCGAGCTGTGGCATACACTATGGCCCAGCACAAAATACGCCCCTAACAAATACCGCATCAGAAGTGCCAAATACAAGACCACAATGCAATACCTCCCAGCAATGTTACAATAATATCACAATGCAGCAACAATGGCAGCAGCGTTGCTCCTCTTCAGACCCCTCCTGTAATGGTAGCAGCATTGTCATCCTCTCCACATCCCCCCATTGGAGGCAGCATTGCATTGCTGTACTACCCACTCCTTCCCCTCTGGCATCAGCATTCAATCCACCCTTCCCTACCATCAGCTGCAATATTACCTCTTTCCCCATCCCCAGATGTCAACAGCACTCCCCCAACACACATTGTCAGCAGCATTGACCCCTTTACCACTCCCCCAACACACACTGTCAGCGGCATTGACCCCTTTACCACTCCCCACAACACACACTGTCAGCAGCATTGACCCCTTTACCACTCCTCCCAACACACACTGTCAGCAGAATTGACCCCTTTTACACTACCCCCAACACACACTGTCAGCAGCATTGACCCCTTTACCACTCCCCCCAACACACACTGTCAGCAGCATTGACCCCTTTAACACTCCCCCAACACACACTGTCAGCAGCATTGACTCCTTTACCATTCCCCCAACACACACTGTCAGCAGCATTGACCCCTTTAACACTCCCCCCAACATACAGTCAGCAGCATTGACTCCTTTACCACTCCCCCCAACACACACTGTCAGCAGCATTGACTCCTTGACCACTCCCCCAACACACACTGTCAGCAGCATTGAGCTCCTATCCCTCCCCCCAACACACACTGTCAGCAGCATTAAGCCCCTTATCCCTCCCCCAACACACACTGTCAGCAGCATTAAGCCCCTTATCCCTCCCCACAACACACATTGTCAGCAGCATTGAGCCCCTTATCCCTCCCCCAACACACACTGTCAGTGTGAAGCCCAGCTGTGCTTGGTATCACAGATCCTAGAAGGGTGTATTGAAGGATTCCTCCACAAGAGGCCCCCATAACCATTCACACATCTCCACCTTCCACCTCAGACCACCAGAGGGAGCCCGTTAGGGAGATATAAAAGGGAAGGTGGAGCCAGGCAGCAGTTAGTTGGAGTCAGTTCAGAGTCTAAGTGAGAGTCTGGCTTAACAGTGAGTCCAGTACAGCCTGAGAGGAGTTACCTCAGAGGACAAAAGCCTGTTCCAGCTCCTGCAATTGCTATCCTGCAGTGGAGCTTATCCAGATCAAGACTCAGTGTAGCTCAGTGAGGTGAGCTTTAGGTGTGCCGGCGCCATAAGATCGGTGAAGAGCGGCATGCTGCCGTTAGTGTGAGTAGCCTTTTGAGGGTCCGAGTAGGCCGAAGGCGAAAGAGTAGAGAGAGTTAGTTCATAGGGGGCAGAGGAGCTTAACTAGCTCACCCCGAAGAAGCAGTTACCGGACACCGGGTCCGAAGCTTACCGGGATCTCCATGACCCAGTAAGATAAACCGGAATCCCTGGAGAACTACAGGTCCCAGGATCGCTAAAGTATGTACCAGAGCTAGGAGACACATAGGCCCCGTAGGTCGGGAGCGTGCACTCCAAGAGAAGGCCCTACCACAAGGTCAGCCAGCGCAGGACAGAGACAAAGTTAGGCCTAGCTCCAGGCAGGTCAGAAACTTATTACACAGCAGCAAGAACCAGGAGGCCCAAAACCTGCTCATTGGGGAGGATCCGGACATACACCCTTCACCCTACAGTGCTCTGGGGAGTGCCTGAATTTCCATCAGTAAAAGGTACTGAAGTGACTTTTGTGTCCGTCCCTGTTCTTGCTCCGACTCGGCTGAGTCTCTTCGTCCTGCTTTCCCCGTTCATACACTGCCCTGAGGCCTAGCTCCACCTGTGGGGAGCTATACCATCTAGCTGCCTTATCACCGGCCTCAGTGGACTGCGCAGCGCTGGTGAATATCATCAGAAACCATAGGTGGCGTCATGGACATTTTTATAAACTTAACATCTATCAACGCCTTTTCAAAGAGTGACTCCAGAGTACGGGCCCGGGAGCCGACCACCGCGACATCCCTAAAGGCCAGGCTAAAGGCCCAGGTAACCGAGTCATCCCCCATCCCCTGGGCTAGTCATCTCTTCTGGCGTCACGAACAGGATTGCGTGCCCGCTGCAACGACCAAGTGTTTTGCCTGTTGCCACTCGGTACTGTGCGCCTTTATTTTGAACTGTGTAAGTAAAGTTGTGGTGAAGATAGCCGCCATTGTTGGGCCGTTGAGCAAGAAGAAGGGCAAAACCGCGGGAAAATAAGGGGCGTACCTGCAAAAGAGCGCGAAGTCCCGGACACGCCCCACGCCTCGACGTCAAAGCAGGAAGCGCCAGGTCCTGTACGGAGCGTCGCTGAACGCTCTGACGTAGGACGCAAGCGATGCAAGGTCCTGAAGATAACCGTCACCTGCGGAGCTGCGACCTACCGGAAGAAAAAAAAAACAGAAGGTAGGCCACGGTTAACTAGGGGGGCGCTAAGATGTCCGTCGAACAGCAGAACGCCGACCTACCGGTCAACGTCCCTGAAGTTCAGCCCGCACTCGATAATGGGCAGGCCGAAGCCGCCGCTCCACCAGCAGCACCTGCAACACCTGTTATTCCTATGACTTTACCGTACATTCCTGGAGCAAAGTGGCTCCCCCAGTACAACGGCAAACCAGATACCCTGTCTGGATTCAAGGGGAAGATATGTGGTATTTTGGACATGTACTCTATGACCGGCAAACAAAGAGCTGCTGTTGTATTAGGACAACTGACCGGTGCTGCGGAGCGGGAAGTGGAAACATGGTCAGCCGCAGACCAGGAGTCAGTGTCCGCAATATTCCAAAAACTACAGACTGCATTTGAGGACCTTACTGAGGCGGACCTCCGGATGAGGTTTTACAGCTGCTCCCAACAACCAGAGGACAATGTTCGGGACTACGCCTGGCGTCTCCAAGGGGCCCTGCGGGCTCTGAAACAGGTTAGTCCAACCAGCGTTGAGAATGAGAACAAAATGCTGAAGGAACAGTTTGTCCGGGGACTGAAGTCTCCAGAGGAGAGCAGGACTGTGCGTTGGTGGTCCCTGGATCATCCAGATGCCACCTTTGACAATCTTAAGGACATGGCTATAAAAGGACTGCAGCCCCTGGAAACAAATGCCATCCAATGTTACCAGGGTGGGGCTACTCCAGTGCCTGCTACACCCACCTTTTCCCCAGTGGCTGCTGAAGCTAAGGTTCCAGCAACGTCCCCTAAAGAACTGGACAGTCTGCGCTCTGAGGAGCGTCAGTTGAGCAAAACTCTGACCACCGTGCTGAGTGCTCTGCAGCTGCGGACGGAGCCCGAGGAAGGAGGGAAGATCCTGCTAGCCGATAGCCCAGAGGATGTCCCCTGGATGCGCAGGAGGAGGAGGCCAACACCGCCCTCGCCGAGGACCAGTGACCAGCGCCGCCCACCCAGAAGTGTCCTTTAAACGAGAAAACCCTGGGTCCGAGGGCCGACACCCAGGAGTAGACTCATCAGGCCCATCAGACTGGTACAACAGATTCGTCGGAGGAAGACCTTTCCTGTCCATTGTAGTGGACGGGATCCCGACGCATGCCCTGCTGGACACAGGATCTCAGGTAACCATCATGCCTGAAGTCCTCTACAAGAGGTTCTGGTCCATGGACGATCTACGTCCGCCAGCTCCAAATTTGTCTGTATATGCCTCAAATGGACTCCCCCTTAACCTACTCGGGGTTAACAATGTGACTGTAAAAGTGGGGAGAGTGGAGCTGAAGGACCAGAGACTAATTGTAGTGGAGACTAACCCTGATGACAGCAACCCATATATGGTACTAGGCACTAATGTTGTTGGTAACTGTTTGGGAGAGGTTGTGTTCTTACTCCAACAGATCGCTGACACTGCCAGACCGAGACAAAGGAGGGCACTGCAGAGAGAGATCAACGTCCTGATGTATCAACAGCAAGTAAGGTTGACAGATGGTGAAATCGGTAACGTGAGGGTAACAGACCCCATACCCATTGTCATCCCCCCAATGAGTGAAATGCTCATCTGGTGTAGAGCTGCCATAGGTCTTAGAGGACAGAGCTACCAGGCGGTAGTAGAACCCCTTTGCTCCGAGCACAGACCCACGCTCTTAACCGCCAGGGGAGTGGTAGATGTACGTAATGGGAGGGTGCCTGTCCGTCTTCTTAACCTAGGGGAAGATGAGGTCAAACTGCCACGTTATGCCACTGTTGCCAAATTACATGCTGTCAATAATAACTGCATCCATGAGGCGGAGTCCTTAACCTCACCAGATGAAGTAGAGGATAATGACCCTGCAACCCAGGTGGAGGATTGGTGTCAACAGCTCCATGTTGGGACAGACACCACTCATGCCCATCAAAAACAGGGTATATACTGGGTGGTTCAAGAATACTCGCAGGTGTTCAGTAAACATCCATTTGACTTCGGGAGGGTTAAGGGGGTTCAACATCATATCCCCACAGGCAACCATTCCCCAATCAAAGAACGTTATAGGCCTATACCCCCAGCTCACTACCAGAAGGCAAAAGAAATGCTGAGTGACATGAGGAAGGCGGGAGTAATTAGGGATAGTTGTAGTCCCTGGGTGGCTCCCCTAGTGCTGGTTCGGAAAAAGGACGGGAGCATGAGAATGTGTGTAGATTACCATCAAGTAAATCGCATTACACATAAAGATGCATACCCTTTACCACGCATAGAGGAGTCCCTAGCTGCCTTGAAGTCTGCAAGTTACTTTTCCACCCTTGACCTCACTAGTGGATACTGGCAAGTAGCTGTGGCTGAGGAGGATCGGGAGAAGACGGCCTTCACCACCCCGATGGGACTCTGCGAGTTCAACAGCATGCCGTTTGGACTCTGCAATGCCCCCGGAACGTTCCAGAGATTGATGGAGTGCTGCCTGGGACACCGCTACTTCGAGACTGTGTTACTTTACCTGGATGACGTAATTGTGTACTCCAGAACGTACGAGGACCACTTGAAACACCTGGCAGAGGTATTTGAGTCACTGTCCCGGTACAGGATGAAGTTGAAGCCCTCAAAGTGCCACCTGCTCAAGAAGAAGGTACAGTACCTAGGACACATTGTCAGTCCGAAGGCGTAGCACCTGACCCGGAGAAAGTCACAGCCATCCAGAAGTGGCCAGAGCCGAAGAACCTCAAGGAGGTGTGTCAGTTCTTGGGACTAGTAGGATACTACCGGAGGTTCGTAAAGGACTACACAAAGAAAGCAGCTCCTCTGCAAGACCTCCTGGTAGGGCAGTCCCCCAAAGGCAAAAACCCTCCATTCCACTGGGGTAAGGAGCAAGTAGAGTCGTTTCCGGAGATGAAGGAGATCCTGACAGGTGATGAGATCCTAGCCTACCCTGACTACAGCCAACCATTCCTGCTGTATACGGATGCCAGCAACGAAGGCCTGGGTGCTGTCTTAAGTCAGAAGCAGAATGGGCAAGAGAAAGTCATCGCATACGCAAGCAGGAAGCTCCGCCCGACTGAGAGGAACCCAGAGAACTATAGCAACTTCAAGTTGGAGTTCCTGGCCTTAGTCTGGGCCATCACTGAAAGATTCAAGCACTATCTGGCTTCCAGCAAGTTCACTGCCTTTACTGATAACAACCCCTTGACCCATCTTGAAACAGCTAAGTTGGGGACTCTGGAACAACGATGGATGGCTCGGCTGTCAAACTACCAATTTACAATCAAATACCGGGCGGGCCGCAAGAACGCCAACGCCGATGCCCTGTCTAGGATGCCTCACCAGTCAGACACAGAAGAAGAAGTGGATGACCTGGAAGAGATAGAGCTACCTGCCTTTCACCGGAGTGGGATGATCCATGAGCAACGTGCCTCCAGGAGGCAGCGTGGTAAGACGTTAAAGCCTTTGCCTCACCACAGCTGGAAGGAGACCCAGGACAGTGACCCGGTTGTCAGCCGTATCAAGGAGCTGATAACCCAAGAAGGTTCCTCCCTGGAGAAGGATGCGTCTCTTCAAGCAAAGCAGCTGTGGAATGAGAGAAGCCGGCTGTTTATCTACCGTGAGAAGCTGTGCCGGAGGTACGTTAATCCAAGAACCCATGAGATGGTATGGCAGATAGTGGTCCCGAAGACAGACATCCAGATGGTATTGGAAGCTTACCACGATCAGGCGGGGCACTTTGGCTGGAAAAAGCTAGAGACCCTGCTGAAGTGTCGATTCTACTGGGTAGGAATGCGCAGCTCCATTGAAAGGTGGTGCCGGGACTGTGGACCCTGCGGCCTAAGAAGGAAAGACTTCAGCAGCCAGAAGGCACCCCTGCAACCCATCAAGACGACTCGACCCCTGGAGATCGTGGCCTTGGACCATGTCAAGCTCTCCCCCAGCAGGTCAGGGTACTCCTATGCTCTGACCATGGTAGATCACTACTCACGTTTCCTGGTGGTCGCCCCCGTCAAAGATCTGACGGCAGAGACAGCAGCGAAAACGTTCCAAGCGTATTTCTGCAGACTCCATGGCTACCCTGAGCAGGTGCTGACGGACCAACGCCCGGCCTTTGAGGCTGAGTTGTTCAAGGAGTTCTGCCATCTCTACTGGTGTAAAAAGATCAGGACTACACCGTACCACCCACAAACCAACGGTCTCTGTGAAAAGATGAACAACATCATCTTCGACATGCTAAAGACCATACCACTTGAGAGAAACCAGTGGCCAGACCTACTACCAGACCTAGTGGATCTGTACAATCATATACCAGTCAGTTCCACCAATTGCACTGCGGCATATCTCATGCGGGCAAGGCCAGGAAAGCTGCCCATGGATTTGGAGCTTGGTGTTGTTGAACCCGAAGCTGATATGACCACTGAGGACTGGGACATCACCAGACAAGAGCAGTACAGAAGGGTACAAGCTTGTGTCAAGGACAGTCTTACTCGGGTGAGAGAGAAGCAGGAAATGCACTACAACAAAAAACGCACCAGCAGAACCTTTCACACCTGGTGAAACAGTACTAAAAAGGAAAAGACGTAACCACAAACTTGATGACCAGTGGGAAAAAGACCCCTACACTGTGCTACCGTCAAGATTTGACAACAAAAAGACTTGCATAATCAGTCGTGATGGAGGAAGAACATCTGCTACAGTGTCCAGGGACCATCTAAAATTGTGTCCACATCTACTAAAGACTCAGGAAGAAGTGTCTCTCACAACCCAGGAAGAACCTAAAGAAACAGTGATACACACTGACCTTGGAGACTTCCCAGCTGATTGGCCTCAGATAGGAGGTGCAGTAATCATTCCAGTACTCCAATTCTATGAACAACCAGAAAACCCTCCACAGCAAGTTGTACCTGTAAGTGCTGCAGAAGAGCCAGCTCAAGAAGCATCCCCGGATGAAGGATCCCCGGAAGAAGCGAAGCAAGAGGGCCCAGCCAATGGTAGACTTGCCAGTCCAAGAGTGAGGTTAAGGCAGTTTTACAACATGGTTACACATAGAACTGGTAGAGTAACTGAGGATACAGATACTGACACTCCACCAACCACAGCACTACGCAGATCAGTACGCAGCACGAGAGGTAAACCCCTTGCTAGGTACACTGAGTAAAGTAGCAAAAATTTCAGAGAGTGTAGATAGTTACCCCTGGGGTATTGTATGTTTTTGAACAGTTTAAGTGATATGGACACTTTGCCTATTTACTTCTTTATTTACTAAAGAACTGCGTGGCTGAGGACTGTGTGCAGCCCAAAAACTCTTATTGTATATAATTGCGCTCCCTGGAGTGCCCTTTAGGTGACCTCAGAAGCAAAACCTGTTTGGAGTGGCACGTGTGGAGGTCCGATTCGGGATCTTCATGCCCTGCAGCCACCCCAGGGCCTACGTAGAGGGTTTAGGACAGGTCCCTCAAAACCACCAAAGTACTCTACCTTGTGAGATGGACATCCTTCTTGGGAACCTCACCACAAGAGACTTGGATTCTGAGGACACTCTGTAATTGTTTTGTTATGCAACGTTTAAGATTTGTGCCTCCCATAAAGGGAAGATTGTTTCAGTATTGCTTAAGTTACTATTGTTACTGTTTTTATAAAATGTACTTCAGCCCGGGAGTGCTGAGTTGAACTAGGGGGGAATGTAAATCCCAGCTGTGCTTGGTATCACAGATCCTAGAAGGGTGTATTGAAGGATTCCTCCACAAGAGGCCCCCATAACCATTCACACATCTCCACCTTCCACCTCAGACCACCTGAGGGAGCCCGTTAGGGAGATATAAAAGGGAAGGTGGAGCCAGGCAGCAGTTAGTTGGAGTCAGTTCAGAGTCTAAGTGAGAGTCTGGTTTAACAGTGAGTCCAGTACAGCCTGAGAGGAGTTACTTCAGAGGACAAAAGCCTGTTCTAGCTCCTGCAATTGCTATCCTGCAGTGGAGCTTATCCAGATCAAGACTCGGTGTAGCTCAGTGAGATGAGCTTTAGGTGTGCCGGCGCCATAAGATCGGTGAAGAGCGGCATGCTGCCGTTAGTGTGAGTAGCCTTTTGAGGGTCCGAGTAGGCCGAAGGCGAAAGAGTAGAGAGAGTTAGTTCATAGGGGGCAGAGGAGCTTAACTAGCTCACCCCGAAGAAGCAGTTACCGGACACCGGGTCCGAAGCTTACCGGGATCTCCATGACCCAGTAAGATAAACCGGAATCCCTGGAGAACTACAGGTCCCAGGATCGCTAAAGTGCTGATACGTACCAGAGCCAGGAGACACATAGGCCCCGTAGGTCGGGAGCGTGCACTCCAAGAGAAGGCCCTACCACAAGGTCAGCCAGCGCAGGACAGAGACAAAGTTAGGCCTAGCTCCAGGCAGGTCAGAAACTTATTATGCAGCAGCAAGAACCAGGAGGCCCAAAACCTGCTCATTGGAGAGGATCCGGACATACACCCTTCACCCTACAGTGCTCCGGGGAGTGCCTGAATTTCCATCAGTAAAAGGTACTGAAGTGACTTTTGTGTCCGTCCCTGTTCTTGCTCCGACTCGGCTGAGTCTCTTCGTCCTGCTTTCCCCGTTCATACACTGCCCTGAGGCCTAGCTCCACCTGTGGGGAGCTATACCATCTAGCTGCCTTATCACCGGCCTCAGTGGACTGCTCAGCGCTGGTGAATATCATCAGAAACCATAGGTGGCGTCACGAACATTTTTATAAACTTATCATCTATCAACGCCTTTTCAAAGAGTGACCCCAGAGTACGGGCCCGGGAGCCGACCACCGCGACATCCCTAAAGGCCAGGCTAAAGGCCTGGGTAACCGAGTCATCCCCCATCCCCTGGGCTAGTCATCAGCAGCATTGAGCACCTTATCCCTCCCCCAACACACACTGGCAGCAGCATTGAGCCCTTTATCCCTCCCCCCAACACACACTGCCAGCAGCATTAAGCACCTTATCCCTCCCCTAACACACACTGTCAGCAGCATTAAGTCCCTTATCCCTCCCCCAACACACATTGTCAGCAGCATTGAGCCCCTTATCCCTCCCCCAACACACACTGTCAGCAGCATTGAGCCCCTTATCCCTCCCCCAACACACACTGTCAGCAGCATTGAGCCCCTTATCCCTCCCCCCAACACACACTGTCAGCAGCATTAAGCCCCTTATCCCTCCCCCAACACACACTGTCAGCAGCATTGAGCCCCTTATCTCTCCCCCAACACACACTGTCAGCGGCAATGAGCCCCTTATTGACTAGCCCAGGGGGATGGGGATGACTAGGTACCCGGGCCTTTAGCCTGGCCTTTAGGGATGTCGCGGTGGTCGGCTCCCGGGCCGTACCCTGGGCCGCTCCTTTAAAAGGGTTGGTGTTTTGGTTAAGTTTATAAAAGAGTTCGTGATGCCACCTGTGACTTCTGGTGAGGATCACCAGCGTTGCGCAGTCCACAGAGGCTGGTGATAAGGCAGCTGGATGGTATAGCTCCACACAAGTGGAGCTAGGCCTCAGGGCAGTGTATGAACGGGGGAACCAGGACGAAGAGACCCTGCCGGGTCAGAGCAAGAACAGGGACAGACACGATAGTCACTTCAGTACCTTCTACTGATGGAAATTCAGGCACTCCCCAGAGCACTGTAGGGTGAAGGGTGTATGTCCGGATCCTCCCCAATGAGCGGGTTTTGGGCCTCCTGTTTCTTGACTCTGCGTAGTAAGTTTCTGACCTGCCTGGAGCTAGGCCTAACTTTGTCTCTGTCCTGCGCTGGCTGACCTTGTGGTAGGGCCTTCTGTTGGATTACACGCTCCCGACTTACGGGGCCTATGTGTCTCCTGGCTCTGTTACGTATCAGCACTTTAGCGATCCTGGGACTATAGTTCTCCAGGGATTCCGGTTTATCTTACTGGGTCATGGAGATCCCGTTAAGCTTCGGACCCGGTGTCCGGTAACTGCTTCTTCGGGGTGAGCTAGTTAAGCTCCTCTGCCCCCTATGAACTAACTCTCTCTACTCACCTTCGGCCAACTCGGACCCTCAATAGGCTACTCACACTAACGGCAGCTTGCCGCGCTTCACCGATCTTATGGCGCCGGCACACCTAAAGCTCACCTCTCTGAGCTACAACTGAGTCTAGAACGTGCTCCACTGCAGACTGGCCACTCTCAGGCTTTTGCACTGCAGGAACTCTCTCAACAGGTTTGCTTTCTGTCAACTCCAGTCTAGACTAACTGAGCTCGACTCTGCATTCAGGTTTGTACTTGCTGAACTCTCCAGAGGAAATGAACTGCCTGGCTCCACCTTCCCTATTTATCTATCCCTAACGGGCTCCCTCTGGTGGTCTGAGGTGGAAGGTGGAGATGTGTGAATGGTTATGGGGGCCTCTTGTGGAGGAATCCATCAATACACCCTTCTAGGATCTGTGATACCAAGCACAGCTGGGCTTCACATTATCCCACACATGTGTTTTCATTGGCTGTAAGCCATAATCAGCAACATTAACAGAAATAAACACTTGAAATAGATCACTCTGTTTGTAATGACTCTATATAATATATGAGTTTCACTGTTTGTATTGAAGAACTGAAATAAATTAACATTTTGATGATATTCTAATTTAGTGAGATGCACCTGTACTACTGTCAAATGATCACAGGTTCAAGTCTTCTAGGAGGACTAAAATATATGTAAATATTAGTCCATTAGCCAAATTTTTTTTAGATCAATTATTTTTGCATTTTTACACTGTTTACTATGAAGATAACATTATTCTATTGGTTTGTTATAGGTATTATTGTATGGTGTAACTTTAAAAAATGTATTTCTTTTTAAACTAAACTTTATTGAATTTAATTTCCCTCTTTTGCCCCATTAAGGAACATGAGCCATCAGTTGTTTGTATAATGCTGCAGAATACATAATATTACAGCTTATTATTGCCTGGCAGTGTTATCCTGACAGACATCCAATAAGGCCATAAATCCTCATAGAAATTTAGGGCGGCACCATACTTTCCGATTCAAAGGACCCAGTGTTTTTTAGAGATGCTCAGTATCCGATTGTCAATAGAATAGATTTTCATATAACGTATAGACAAAATCCAGGCATAGATACGGCACTCACCAATAAAGTGAGTGCCGTATCTATTCTTCAGCTTTATATGTACATCGTATTAAGCCATGCCTCTGACTTCTCCTAATAAGCAGAGAATGACAGACCTGACGCCATTGTTAGGCCCCTGGCTGCCATTGTAACTTATTGGCTTCCCACAAAGGTGTTGCGGGAAGACCAATGGGCTGACAAAGAGGACCTCTTCCCTTTGTCAAACACCTTAAATACCATGACCGCTAAAGACTGCAGCATTTTAGAGGCTAAACTGACAGCGTTAAAGTTAAGGGCTCATTCAGATGTCATTCTTTGTCATACAAGCTCTGTGTTTTTCACGGAGAGCACTTGCCCCTATGATAGTTCATGGACCTGTTCACATTTCCAGTTAGTTTTGCAGACCGAGTGATAGGTACAAAATTGTCAAGATATGAAAACACTGATGAAACTCGGATGAAAATTCTGATAGAAAAAACACTGATGAAACTTGGACTGTTTTTCACATATGAGAAGAATCACCGGCGTGTGAATGAGCCCTTATCCCGGACAGAGACCCACAATTCTACTTAGGAGCTATACGGTCAAACTAATGAGATATTTTTGTTGGAAAAAAAAGTTGCTTAACTTTTTCTTTTTTAAGAAGCAAAATCATGATTGCAAAGATACATAAGTCATAAAATATTCTTCAGGTATAAACTATGTCTTGGTTATTTATAGCAGTAGTAACATTATTTTCAATGTTTTTATATTTCAGGTAGCATTCACTAATTAACGATATGGACAGATTCCATCCTTATAAGCATTTATCTGACAGAATAAAAATTGACATTGATTTCATGGTGGAACAATGCTATTAAAATGATACGCAGAATGACTTTTATGAAGTTACCGGTACTTCCCTTGATTGAGTGATTTTTCTGTTTATTTTTGCCTATTTATATGTGTCGATTATGGCCTGATAGCGAACGCCCATGGACAATATAAAAGTTGATTGGCGCTTGTTTAGTGGTCATGTTGTCAGCAGCATACCTCCTGTTTACACGGTCGATGTGCTGCAGATAGCGACGATCTTTGTGACGACATATCTGATCACCCAACGAACAACTGTAATTTAATTTGTCGGGTATAAATATATTTTAACTCTCAGAATTTGTGTCTATTTTATATTAATGTATAATGCAAGTCATTAAAAAAATCAAAAAATCAACTGTTGTGTATCATGTATGTTTCCCCTTAACGACCGCCAGCATGCATTAATACAGTGGCCGCTAAGGGGCCTTATTCGCTCACCGCCATTTTAAGTGTATAGCGTCCCCCAGAGTCAGAAAATCTCTGAGGTTTCAGCAACCGGGAATAGCTGAGACCCTGGAGAACACTATAGTTACCAGTTCTTACGGTCCCCGATCACAGGATCGCCATTATTCAACGCCCTGCAAATGCAACATGATGCCTACAATCTATTTCACCCAAATTTGTGTTCCAAAATTCAAATATTGCTCCTTCCGTTCCGAGTTCCGAGTCCTGTCATTTATCCAAACAGAACTTTTTGACTACATGTGGGGTATCGCTGCGCTCATAAGAAAGTGGGTAACAAATTTTGGTGTCCACTTTTTGGTTTTACCTTTTGCAAAAGGGAAAAAATATGAGGCTAAAGCAACATTTTTGTGAAAAAAATGAAAATGTTCAATATGAAGACGTAATGTTATCAAATTCTGTGTAGTATCTGTGGGTTCAAAATGCTCATTATACCCCTGAATAAAATCCTCGATGGGTGTCATTTCCAAAAGGGGGTCACTTGTGGGGGTTTTCTACTGTTTAGGCACCTTGGGGCCCTGTAAATGTGACATGGTGCCTACAATCTATTTCAGCCAAACTTATGTTCCAAAATTCAAACTGTTACTTCCGTTCCGTGCCCTGCTGTGTGTCCAAACAGAACTTTTTGACTACATGTGGGGTATGCATGGTTCCAAACCTGGGAGTGGTATCTATCATCAATTTATGACATATTGAACCGCCATTTAAGGTCAGTTGGCAAAAAGGGCTACAAAGTTAAAAGATTCATAAAGTAAAACAGTTTCTGTTACAATGTAGGAACTGGATTTCTTAGACTAATGTTTGTTACAATGTAACAATAGTGAACATCTAAGAATCTACCAAATACAGTACAAGTAAACTTACCCTAAAAGTTAATTTATTCTAAAATATTGAATGAAAACTCATAAATAAGTCAAAATATAAAGCCTAAGACCCTTTAACATTTTTCCAATCATATCAAACCCACCGCTGTGCCTATTATATATAATAAATAATCTATGATCTTTTTCCTTTGAGTTGTTGACCTCACTTTATATAGCAGGCGAGCCTAATTACTAAGTGAAGCGTCCGCTGGGAGTATATGTACCCTACTGAAGGGTATTTTTTTTTACCCTTTTATCCCCTCAACAACTGCCGATACGCATTAAAATGGCGGCCATTAAGGGGTCTTATTCAGGATCACCATTTTAACATAGCGATCGGGAAAAAGTGAATAGCGCCCCTCCTGTGGGCAAAATTGTCGTGGGTTACATCTGTACAAAACCCCGGATGGCTTTGGAATCTATCAGCGTCGATTAACCAAATTAAATATAGCTGTCAATCGCAACAGCAGCATCTAAGGGGTTAAAAGACCCCTTTTGACAGGATCGACCATAATTGTGGGTGCCAATCATTGCCATGGTACTCCGAGGTCATCTGATGACCCCAGGGTACGGTGGCCTGTTAGACTACCGGTCAGAATTGGCTCGGTCACTAAGGGATTAAGCAATATCTTTGAGAGACTCAGCAAGAAATAAGATTTGTACAGGAAAAAAGTCAAAGAGAACCTATTCTGGTTAATGGATGGGAGCAAAAGCTGGTGTTTAGATCTCAATGGGCAGCGGGGTCTCAATCCTGAGGATGGAGGGATCAGGAACACCTGTGAGCGGTCCAGCGATCTGCAAAATGAAATACTAGCTTCTACAAGGACTCCATGGTCCATGAATATGATATGGGCACATGTGAACCAGCTGTTATCCTAAAACATTCCCACTTATGGAAACATATTATTTCATTGCTAAGTATATAATATACAGTACATAGGTGCTTTACATATGTATGTGCGCATCAAATTGAGGACGCTGAGACAAAATTTGTCAGATGAGTATATATATGTATATATCTACATATATAGATAGATATATTTATATCTATCTATATAGTTATATATATGCATATACATAGCTGTCTACCTATCTCTATATATAAAGTATATACACAGAAAGAGAAAGAGAGATTGTAGCACTGTGACATCATGATAAATGTTATGTCACAAGTAGTGTGATGACATCATCGCATTCTAGATCCCAGTGTTATGGCCTTAAGGAAATCACTGCCTCACAGACCCACAAGGGTGAGGGAGTTCTTTTGTTTTTGTGTTGAACAAAGCAAAAATTGATTCTACAATGAATATAGAAAGAAGACGAGCCCAAAGAGATCGGGTTCTAAGAGAGAGGAGAGGATTAAATGAAGAGCAGAAACCGTTGTTCGCTTTAGGGCGAAAAGACATTATATTACCGGACATGGACACTGACGCCTCAGAGATGGCGTCCAAACGACAACATCTGGATAAAATGAGAAAGTCCAAAAGACAGGAGATCTTTACAGAGAGAAGGACCATGGAGAACCTCATGGAGTCTCACTCTGCACCCTCCGCTGAACTTCAGAGGGCCATCCTTATCTCCTTGAAAAAAATCGGAGATCTGGTCCCTGAAATAAGGAGGAGGAACAAAGAAGCCATCCTCAATAAGCGGAGAAACATCAGCGCAGAGATAGAGGTGGAAGAGGTTCTCCAAGAAACATCAAGACAAGTCTCATCCACATCTGAAAGTCTAGAGACACCGAACCTGCAAAGAGCAGCAGCCCAGAAAAGAATTAGGAACAGCAGAGACTGGGTTGTCCAATGCAGGAGACATCGGATCTATGCTAAACCCATTATAAATGGGAATGATGCATTACTGACATCCCAGTCATCATCTGAAACCATTTCCATCCCAGAGTTTCTCTTCCAGCTGAGTGATTCTTCACCTGACAGATCAGTGGACAATGATGAACCAGGTAAGATAGAAACTTACTCAGTATAATAAGATTGGGGGTGGGGGGATTGTACTCTTAGTATTATGTTGAATACAAACACATGGGCCATGCACACGGTGAACAAGTCTGTAAGACAGTGTTCACACCACCAAAAGACTGAAACACGCAAGGACACAATAAAACAAATGTATAAAAATACTCTGTTGTAAAAAAGTAACAGTAAACAGCAAGTGCTAGTAAAAAGGTGATAAAAAACAGGGTATTTAGTTGACACGTTTTTTGCAAAAAACGTATACTAAGCCGTTCTACCAACGTCAAGTTAACCCAGATCAGAGCAGTCCCTATCTGATGTATTTAAAAACTGATCATGTGTATGGTACCTATATGAGAAGTTCTAACAGGTAATGTCCATGTGGACACGCTGCAGAGGACGGCATTTTATGTGCATGGCCCACAAGGGAGGGGTGGAGACCTCCCTAATCTTGCAAAAGCAAGAAACAAATTGAATTGAATACAAACACATGGGCCATGCACACGGTGAACAAGTCTGTAGGACAGTGTTCACACCACCAAAAGACTGAAACACACAAGGACACAGTAAAACAAACGTATGAAAATACTCTGTTGTAAAAAAGTAACAGTAAACAGCAAGTGCTAGTAAAAAGGTGATAAAGCAAATTGTTTCTTGCTTTTGCAAGATTAGGGAGGTCTCCACCCCTCCCTTGTGGGCCATGCACATAAAATGCCGTCCTCTGCAGCGTGTCCACATGGACATTACCTGTTAGATCTTCTCATATAGGTACCATACACATGATCAGTTTTTAAATACATCAGATAGGGACTGCTCTGATCTAGGTTACCTTGACGTTGGTAGAGCGGCTTAGTATACATATTTTGCAAAAAACAAGTCAACTAAATACCCTGTTTTTTATCACCTTTTTACTAGCACTTGCTGTTTACTGTTACTTTTTTACAACAGAGTATTTTTATACATTTGTTTTACTGTGTCCTTGTGTGTTTCAGTCCTAATATTATGTACAGGCCACAATTATTAATGTTGTCTAATGGAAGAACTGTCCTTGTTGCCCGTAGCAACCAGTCACATTTCATTGTTCTATGATGGAATGTTAAGAAATACAATCTGTGCTGTGAATCGTTGCTACGGGCAACAAGGACATTTTTGCTAATAGACAATTTTGATAAATCAAAAACCAAATATCAGACATTTCCTGCTGATTTATATCAATCTGATTAAAATGTAATGTAGGTTCTGGAGATATATTTCTTAATAAATCTTGTATCATCTCAGCAGATGGAAGCAGTGAGACATCCTCTGACTCATCGGACATACCAGTACAAGACCTTGGGGATGCCAATGTCTTGGGAGAACTGGTCAAGACAAATATTCCTATTGACATTTCCAGTCTCGAGTTCCAGAAAGATCTTGGAAAGGGAGGCTTCGGAAAAGTAAGTGTGAATTTCTACTCCTCCGTGCTCCTCAATGTATCCTGCCCCAGATACACAGGCGGGAGATACATATTCATTACTGGGTGTTCATATGTAATGGTGACTGGGATAAACCATTGATCCATTACACAGATCCCTATAATAGTTGGGAGCTGGGTCTGATCTGTTATGATTTTCCTCCAGGTCGTCTTGGCATCACATCCGGTCAGTAAAGAACTGCTGGCCATGAAAATCATGAACAAGAGTCGCTGTTCAGAGGAGATGATCAGTGCAGAGATGGACGTCCTGCTAATAGCCACCGGGTGCCGCTACCTAATGTCAGCACGAGCAGTCATGGAGACACCTACAGAATATAAAGTAGCCATGGACTTTATGGCCAAAGGAGACCTGAGTGGCCACATGGCACGATTGATGCCTTTTGATACAGTAACAACAAGGTAAAGTCTTATACTGATCTGCTGCCTGTACATTGTAGTCCAAGACCAATAGACAATGACAGCAGGAGAAAATTATGACATAAATAGGACACGTGTCATCTCCTAATGTTGTCTTTTTGATTGTGTATCTAACCACTGATCCAACCTGTACTTTCTACTCCACAGACTCTTTGCGGCAGAGATGGTGTGCGGACTCCAATTCCTGCATGACCGTGACATCATACATCGGTAATCAGTTCATCTCTATAAATCTGTCCCCTGTGACTCTCTGTTGTCTCCTTACATATCTATTGTAGAAAGTTCTTTTCATGAATTCTCCTCACGATCATTGTCTTCTCCCTGCAGGGACGTGAAGCCAGGGAACATCCTCCTCAATGAGACCGGACACATTAAAATTTCTGACTTTGGCTTATCCGCCATACTCATGTTTGAGGACGACATATTGAACAAATATGTTGGCACGAAAGGTTACATCGCACCCGAGGTAAGTAACATCCCAGTGTGATTAATGGCGATAGTAGGACTGAGGAATAATCTGACCACAAAGTATCCTGCAGATATCTATCCACAGATCGCTCCTTATATCCTCTGTGTGTAAATCCCGTCCCCGGTATATTCAGATCATCTCCTATCTTATGTTCCCACAGATAATGGACGGTAAGAGCTACAACCATCTGGTGGACTCATTTTCCTTCGGTGTCATCCTATATATGATGATTGTAGGGATAAAGCCATTCTATAGCCGAGGCTCAGAGAAGGAGTACCACAAGTCTCTGCAGGAGGACGTCCCATATTTTCCACCCGGGATCAGCATTGATGCCATTGACATCTTAGACGGGGTGAGTAGTGTCAGATGAAGGAGGATGATGGGTGATTATAAAGAGAGGTAGAAGATTAGATGTAAACAGTAGATAGATATTGTGTAATAATGCATCATTAATAATAGATAATATAATGACTAATGGTCTTTTTCATTTTCCAGCTTCTCTGCAAAACTCCATTTTCCCGATTTGCCATAACATCGACCATCCGAGAGCACCCATTCTTCCAGTTCATAAACTGGAGCGACGTGGAGTCCGGCAGAGCCAACCCACCATTCAAATAAGACTATGTAAGTGTAGGACGTAGGGAAACATAGTGTTATCACTGCCCAGTAACATGCATACCCACTATACACCTTATTATTACACCCCCCCGTATACAGTATATATGTGAGGAGCCAATTCTCAGACGTGTATATTTCTCTTCTTACAGGAGTATTAGGCTGATAATAATCAGCCCCATTCCAGTAACATCTAGGAATGAAGATTTACATGAATTGGATGAGACAACTACACTGGACTTTCTCATTTACCGGACTGTGACAAATCCTACCGAGCTTCCACCACGTAACAGCCACGTAGATTCGAGCACCAAACATCCAGGGATTTATTCCGATCGCCATATTTGAGGTCAGGAAGGAATTTTTTTCCCCTGATATGAGGATAATCCAAAAACGAGTCCTCGGGGTTATTTTTTGCCTTCCTCTGGATCAACATAGCAAGTAATTAAAGGCTGAAATTGAAGGACTTCTTTCAGCCATACTTGCTATGTTACCATCTGGACGACTCATCTACAGTGTGGTGGTAAGGAGACGACTACAATATATGGACAGACAGAAGGTTGCGGCTGCTCCTTCTCATACTTGGCCTTGTACAGACAGAAGGAAGCGGCTGCTCCTTCTCATACTTGGCCTTGTACAGACAGAAGGAAGCGGCTGCTCCTTCTCATACTTGGCCTTGTACAGACAGAAGGTAGAGGCTGCTCCTTCTCATACTTGGCCTTGTACAGACAGAAGGCAGCGGCTGCTCCTTCTCATACTTGGCCTTGTACAGACAGAAGGTAGCGGCTGCTCCTTCTCATACTTGGCCTTGTACAGACAAAAGGAAGCGGCTGCTCCTTCTCATACTTGGCCTTGTACAGACAGAAGGTAGCGGCTGCTCCTTCTCATACTTGGCCTTGTACAGACAGAAGGAAGCGGCTGCTCCTTCTCATACTTGGCCTTGTACAGACAGAAGGAATCGGCTGCTCCTTCTCATACTTGGCCTTGTACAGACAGAAGGTAGCGGCTGCTCCTTCTCCTACCTGGCGATGGACAGAGAGAAGAAGCGGCTGCTCCTTCACCTTCCTGGCCATGGTCAGACAGAAGGCCAAATGGTTGATCTTTGTGCTTTAGGACTCCAGAAAAGCTCCATCTACACAGATCACACATCACACATTCCTGCTCTTCTCCTCTCCGTCATGTGTGATCCAGACCTGGATATCCAAAACCGGCACAAGTGCAACCAAAGGCCTGAGGAGCGGAATCATCATCATCTGCTCCTTTCTATAGAAAGTGACTGTATATTCAGGCTTTCTTTTTTAATCTTTGCATGTTATTAACAACTTTCATGCACAAATAAATATATTTAACATCAATGCTGTTTCTTTTTAGTTTCTTCTCATATACAGAACTGTGTTTTTGGTATTTTTATTAATATCACGATAGCCTAATATATTTGTTAAAATAAAATGTAAGATTTTCCAAGTTCCTAGATCTTCACCAGGATGGCTCATCGTGGATATCACAGGTCATCTATGATCTCCTGCCGGCTGTTGTCTATATCAGGCACTTCAACATATCTTTATATTTTCCATAATTGAAGTCAATGAGGAAAATCTCTGCAAAACTTCAGTCAAGGACTCTGGTGGTGACCCCACGTGCCTGTTTCTTGGGTATTCCTCTGAATCACAATAAGCAGATGAGTAAATTTATACAGGTTCGAGTCCAGACTCACTTTAAAATATATATGCCCAGACCGTACCCCTAAATAAGCACAGACCCAGGCAAAACCCACTAAAACATAGACAATAAACCCACTAAGTACAAACTAAAAACCCAACCCACTAGAAAAATATAGAACTAGACTAAAGACATACAGACACTAAACCCCTTCAATTCAGACTCACATCTGCCCCCTAAATATATACAGACCTCCTAAATACATATGTGTCACCCTGGCCTGGATGCCACAAAGTGTAATAAAGCTGTGTCTGAGAGCAAGGGGGAGGTTCTCTAGTCAGGGGAACATTAGCATGCAATGCCTCCTGTCTCAGGCCAGTAGGGGGAGCAGACTGCCCCTATAAAAGCTGGTACTGGGGGCAGGGTTAGAGAGAACTTGATGACCTGTCTCAGGACTGAGACTTGTACCAGAGCAGAGCAGGGACAGACAGTTGTATTGCACCTAAGAGGAAGTGTGGCAGGAGGAGAGCCACAAGCCAGAGACAAGAGGCGAAGTGAGCCTGTCTTGGCAGATAAAGGACTTAATTTACCAGACTTTGGTGTCTGAGGCTGGGAGGATTCCACATTCCCCAGCAGATAACCAGCCCGCAGGGGACTGTATATTCCTTGGCCTAAGAAGCCTGGAGGCCCTGCCACAACAGAAGGGACAAGCAAAGCCGTACAAGGCTGGGAGCAGAAAGGAACCCACGTCGCAGGTCATACAGGCGAGAATACACGGAGAGCTCGGAAGCGTGGGCTGTTATCCTATAAGGAGGAGATAGTCAGAAGGAGCACAGGAAGCACGGTAGGCCTACACCCTCACCCTGACTAGGGGCAATTTCCCCATTGCTCTCAGACATCCAGGTCCCTTCCTAGCCGGGACTGTTTATGGGTCAGTTTACCAGTTTTAGTAAACACCCTGGACTGCAACCTGTTGTCTGTGTGCTCCTTGCTCCTCCAGCACTATCAGCACCGGGACTCTCACTACCATCACTCCCACCATCCATTATACTGCCCTGGGGCCGCACTCTTCCCGTGGGGAGTCACACTACCCTAGCTGCATACCTCATCAGCCCCAGCGGTCTGCATGCAGCGGCGGTTCCTAATAACCGCAATCCACGGGTGGCGTAGTCGGACATAATCATCAGCACATAATGGGCTACCACTGGCCTGACCACCCTGAGCCACGGAACCGGTTTGCCACTACTACCCCCATCGTTCCCCTATTGCCCGGATCCGAGTGCCCCACGGCCCAGGGGGCGAGTCAGCTTTGGCGTAGTCGGCAGGATTGAAACCAACCCGCCACAAACGGGTATTGCGTGCCTAGAAAAGACTTTGCACTTACCTGAAAAGAGGTTTCCCGCCATCCGGAGCCGTTTCCCGCCATTTCCAGCCGTCTCCCGCCATCTTCCATCGGTTCCCGCCATCTTCAGCCGTTTTCCCGCCATCGGACGCCATCTTCAGGACGCCGCGCGGGAAGAAGAGGGGCGTGGACGTCCAAACCGCGCGAGATCCGAAGCTCCGCCCCACGCACCGACGCTGCGCACGGTCCAGGATG
Organism: Phyllobates terribilis; assembly: GCF_046119375.1. Classification (NCBI taxonomy): domain Eukaryota; kingdom Metazoa; phylum Chordata; class Amphibia; order Anura; family Dendrobatidae; genus Phyllobates; species Phyllobates terribilis. The sequence continues at coordinate 112,471,875 of NW_027362773.1, forward strand.
GGAGAGAGAGCGACGCTGACGTCACGCCAGGTCCTCGTCCATAGCAGCAGCAGCGGAGCCGCGGCCTACAGAAGAGGATCGTCGGAAGGTAGGCCACGCTTAACTAGGGGGGAGGAAGATGTCGGATACAGAGGCGCTCACTACCACCAACGCAGCTGCAGCAGCGGTGATGCCCTTTTCCCTGCCCTACATCCCTGGAGCGGCTTGGCTGCCCAAGTACTCAGGGGAGCCCCATGCCCTAACTGACTTTAAGGAAAGGCTGTACAGTTTGTTCCAGGTTTACCCCCTGACAGAGGAACAGAAGGTCAGCATACTAACAGGGCAGTTAACTGGCGCAGCCCAAAGGGAGGTAAAGTCATGGCCCACTGAGGAGAAAAGGACTGTGAAGGGTATTCTGGCCCGGCTGCGGGGTACCTTTGACACACGTACCTCCGCTGAAATTAAAATGAGGTTCTATGGATGTAAGCAGCGGGCACAGGACAGCATCAGAGACTATGCCCTAAATCTGCAGGAAGCCTTGAGGGCTATTCAACAAACTGACCCTGGCAGTGTGCAGGAAACGGATAAGCTGCTAACAGAACAATTCATAGAAGGTCTGCTGTCTAGCGCCCACAGGGCCCAACTGCGCCTCATGTTCTTTCAGAACCCTGATCTGACCTTTGCCCAATTTAAGGACAGGGCCATAAGGGTGCTCCGTGAATCTGCAACCAGTGGCGCTATAAACCCCCAGCGCCCTGCTCTCACCTACCACCAGGAGGCGGCGCCCTCCTCTATGGACCCCGTGGGGGCTGATGCACAGGCCCTGAATCAAGCCCCGTCGAAAGATCTGCACCACCAAGTCCAGGAGCTGACCAGGAGTGTCGCGGTGTTGACCAGGACCGTCCAGGCGTTGCAAGTGGACCCGTCAAGACCCATCGAGCTGGCTTCAAGTCCGGAGGATGTCCCGTGGCGTCGACAGAGGAGGATCCCGTCGTTCCGAGGGAGCCCCACAGACCGCTACGCAGAGGATGGACAGCCCATTTGCCGTTGATGCAACCAGCCCGGACACATTTCCAGGTACTGTAATTTAAACGGGTCCAACCTGGGGCAGAGGGCCAACCCCCAGGCATAAGATCACCAGGCCCTTATAATTGGCGTGATAAGTACTTTGGGGGGCGCCCGGTTTTACCCGTGGTGCTGGACGGTATCCCCATGAGCGCCTTGCTGGATACTGGGTCGCAAGTAACCACTATCCCTTATGTACTTTTTAAGCAGTATTGGACAGATGCTGATATCACACGGTATCCAGACAGTAACTTGAGCATCATCGCCAGTAATGGCTTACCCGTGCCGCAGATGGGGTTCAAGGAGATGACCATTAAAATTGGTAAAGTTGAACTACCGGCACCGGGAGTAATTATTGTGGACATTGACCGACGTGAAAGTCACCCTAAAATAACTGTGGGTACTAACGTAATTGAAAATTGTCTTTCAGAGGTAATTGTAATTCTACAACAGGTGGCGGTGAATGCTAGTTCCAGCCAACAGAGAGTCCTCAACAAGGAGATAAAAGCCCTGATGAGACGGCAGCTTGTAGAACTGTCTGGTGGTGAGATCGGTAGCGTAAGACTGAGTGACCCATTCCCCATTTCCATGCCTCCCAAAAGTGAAATGATGATCTGGTGTCGGACTGCAATCGGGTTGAGAGGTAGAGACTACCAAGCCATGGTAGAACCCGTGTACTTAGACAGCAGGCCCACCATTTTGACAGCCCGGGGGGTGGTTGATGTCCGTCATGGGAGGGTGCCCGTCCGCATCCTCAACATTGGGGAGAGGGAGGTACACTTACCCAGGTACGCTACACTCGCCAAACTGTTTGTTGTCGAACACAAAGCTATCAGGGCCGTGGAACCCTTGCCTCCATCTCCACAGGCGGAGGGTAATGGCTCCCAGAAACAAAAGGAGGACTGGTGCCAGAAACTCCACATGGGTGCTGACTCCACTCCCCTGCACCAAAAATAAGGAGTCTACCGGGTGGTACAGGAGTACGAGAGAGTCTTTAGTAAGCACCCGCTAGACTTCGGCAGAGTAAAAGGGATAGAACACCACATCCCCACAGGGAGCCACCCACCGATAAAAGAAAGACACCGACCTGTACCCCCTGCACATTATCAGAATGCAAAGGGCATGCTAAGAGAAATGAAGGAAGCTGGGGTCATTAGAGATAGCTGTAGCCCCTGGGCAGCCCCCTTGGTTCTGGTGAAAAAGAAAGACGGCACCATGAGAATGTGCGTGGACTATAGACAAATCAACCGTATCACCCACAAAGACGCATATCCGCTGCCTAGAATAGAGGAGTCTTTAGCCGCACTAAAATCTGCTAACTTCTTTTCTACTTTGGACCTTACTAGCGGGTACTGGCAGGTTCCTGTGGCAGAGGCTGACAAGGAGAAGACGGCCTTCACCACCCCGATGGGACTGAGCGAATTCAACTGTATGCCTTTCGGGCTCTGCAACGCACCAGGGACCTTCCAGCGGCTGATGGAATGCTGTCTAGGGCACCGAAACTTCGAGACGGTCCTCCTTTACCTGGACGACGCGATCGTCTATTCGAAGACCTACGAGGACCATCTAAAGCACCAGGCTGAGGTGTTCGAAGCCCTGGCAGGCTAGGGCCTGAAGGTGAAACCATCGAAGTGTCAGCACGGAAGGAGTGGCCCCCGACCCTGACAAGGTCATGGCAATCAAGAGCTGGCCAAGCCCCTCGAACATCAAAGAGGTGAGACAGTTTCTCGGGTTGGTAGGCTACTACCGAAGGTTCATCCCCGGGTTCACCAAGATGGCAGCTCCTATGCAGGACCTCCTGATCGGACAGTCTAAGTCCAGAAGTCAAAAGCCACCCTTCAAGTGGCATAAACCGGAAGAGGAGTCCTTCCGCCAGCTAAAGATGGCCCTCACAGGGGATGAGATCCTGGCCTACCCTGATTATGGCCAGCCTTTCATTCTCCACACAGACGCCAGTAATGTGGGACTGGGAGCCGTACTGTCCCAAAACCAACAGGGCAGAGAACGGGTGATCGCATACGCCAGTCGGAAGCTGAGACCCACCGAGAGGAACCCGGAGAATTACAGCTCCTTCAAGCTAGAATTCTTGGCGGTGGTGTGGGCCGTGACGGAACGCTTCAAGCATTACCTGGCCTCCGCAAAGTTCACCGTGTACACGGACAACAACCCGTTGACACACCTGGACAATGCAAGACTGGGTGCCCTGGAGCAGCGGTGGATGGCCCGTCTCTCCAACTATGACTTCGTGATCAAGTACCGGGCAGGCAAAACCAATGCCAACGCGGACGCCCTATCAAGAATGCCTCACTTACCTGAAGGTGACAAAGACCCAGAAGAGCTGGAGGTGGTAGAACTCCCCGCGTTTCACTGGTATGGAGCCGCTCAATACTCCCACCGCGTGAAGGAGGAGGATCTAACAACCGTGATGATCAATCCCCTACCTCACCACAGCTGGGCCGAGACCCAAGATAGTGACCCTGCCATCCGCCTGGTGAAAGATCTGCTGACCCAGGAAGACGCCCGCATGGATCCGGATGCCCCAGAGGAAGCCAAGCAGCTATGGAAAGAGAAGAGCAAGCTGTTCCTCTACGAAGGCAAGTTGTGCAGAAGGATTGTCAACCACCGGACGCACGAGCTGACCTGGCAAGTCGTGGTTCCATGGCGGGATGCAGCTATGGTCCTGGGGGCCTACCATGACAGAGCGGGGCACTTCGGGTGGAAGAAACTGGAGTTCCTGCTAAGAGGAAGGTTCTTTTGGGTCGGCATGAGAGGAGCTGTAGAAAAATGGTGCAGAGACTGTGGCCCTTGTCACCTAAGGAGGAAGGACCGTGCCAGCCAGAAGACACCCTTGAGGCCCATTGTCACCACGCAGCCTCTTGAGCTGGTAGCTCTGGACCATGTCAAATTGGCTCCCAGCCGGTCAGGATACATCTATGCCCTGACAATCGTGGACCACTATTCCCGTTTTCTAGTGGTGGTCCCGGTAAAGGACTTGACAGCTCAAACAGCGGCCAGAGCCTTCCAGCAATACTTCTGCCGTCCACACGGGTATCCGGAACAGGTCCTGACAGACCAGGGTCCAGCGTTCGAGGCTGAAATCTTCCAGGAGTTCTGCAACCTCTATGGCTGTAAGAAGATTCGGACAACGCCCTACCATCCACAAACCAACGGGATGTGTGAGAAGATGAACAATATAGTCATTGATCTCCTGAAGACGTTGTCCCTGGAGGAATGCAGCCTGTGGCCAGAAAAACTGCCGGACCTGATAGACTTATACAATCATATCCCGGTGAATGCTACCAACTGCACCCCGGCTTACCTGATGCGAGCCAGACCAGGTAAGCTGCCCGTAGACCTGGAGATGGGAGTCCTAATGCCTGAGGACACCTCCCCGGATGCAGACTGGGATACGGAAAGGCAACTGCAGTACAAGAAGGTACAGGAGAGTGTGGAGAAGAGCCTGGCCCAGGTGAGAGAGAGGCAAGAAAAACTCTTCAACCAACAAGCCCCTGCTGGTCCCCTAGAACCTGGTGAGCAAGTCCTGAAGCGGAAGAGAAGGCTACATAAGTTGGACGACCAGTGGGAAAGGGAACCCTACACCGTACTGCAGTCTGATCACGACAACCCGAAGGTGAACGTGATCACCAAGGACGGAGGAGAGACCACTAGCACCGTCTCCAGAGACCACCTCAAAAGATGCCCCGAGCAACTCCGTAGTGCAGAAGAGGATCAGAGTGACCTTGAACCCGCAGAGGACAAGGAAGAAATGATCAGCACCGTTCTCGGAGAGTTCCCTCAGTCCTGGACTCGCATAAATGATGCCATAGTGGTACCCATCCTGCATTTCCTGCAACCGGCCCAGCAACAACCAACACCAGAGCCGGAAGGTGAAGAGGAGCAAGCGGTTCCAGAGGCAGAAGAGCCTGCACCAGCAGCCCAGGAGAGTCAACCCTCTGCTGACAGTGAGCCTGCCATGCCTGCGGTAAGCCAAAAGACCCGCAGACAGCTGCCTGCCCTACCTGTACACCCAGCTGGTAGCTGCACCCCTAACGCTAGTGGGGAAAGCCAAGTCGGTCCACCACCAGACAATGGGTTAAGAAGGTCAACCAGGAGCACAAAGGGGCAGATACCCGCTTGCTGGAGAATATAGAGCGCGCTAAGATTGTAAATAACCTTGTTGCCAAATGTTGAAATGCTTGCAAAGTTACATGCATGTTTGGTAATTCTGTGTTTCAGTTTCTTGCAGCTACGTTAAGGACTCACAGGTTACGGACTTTTTTATAACCGAGACCTTGTATGTGCTGCGTTCGGAGCCTAACCCAGAAATGAACTAAGATTGTGAAGGACTTGGGGTAGGACAGACCCCCACCTGGTTAAGGCTCCCCGTTGTATTGGTGATATGGACACCCGGTCACAGACCACACTGTGACCTTAAGAACTCAATCTGTGCGTCATTTGTGTATTAATGTTTTATAGTCATGTATATTATCCTTGTTTACTGTTTAGTCCCGGAGTACTAAATTTTACTAGGGGGGAATGTGTCACCCTGGCCTGGATGCCACAAAGTGTAATAAAGCTGTGTCTGAGAGCAAGGGGGAGGTTCTCTAGTCAGGGGAACATTAGCATGCAATGCCTCCTGTCTCAGGCCAGTAGGGGGAGCAGGCTGCCCCTATAAAAGCTGGTACTGGGGGCAGGGTTAGAGAGAACTTGATGACCTGTCTCAGGACTGAGACTTGTCCCAGAGCAGAGCAGGGACAGACAGTTGTATTGCAACTAAGAGGAAGTGTGGCAGGAGGAGAGCCACAAGCCAGAGACAAGAGGCGAAGTGAGCCTGTCTTGGTAGATAAAGGACTTAATTTACCAGACTTTGGTGTCTGAGGCTGGGAGGATTCCACATTCCCCAGCAGATAACCAGCCCGCATGGGACTGTATATTCCTTGGCCTAAGAAGCCTGGAGGCACTGCCACAACAGAAGGGACCAGCAAAGCCGTACAAGGCTGGGAGCAGAAAGGAACCCACGTCGCAGGTCATACAGGCGAGAATACACGGAGAGCTCGGAAGCATGGGCTCTTATCCTATAAGGAGGAGATAGTCAGAAGGAGCACAGGAAGCACGGTAGGCCTACACCCTCACCCTGACTAGGACCAATTTCCCCATTGCTCTCAGACATCCAGGTCCCTTCCTAGCCGGGACTGTTTATGGGTCAGTTTACCTGTTTTAGTAAAGACCCTGGACTGCAACCTGTTGTCTGTGTGCTCCTTGCTCCTCCAGCACTATCAGCACCGGGACTCTCACTACCATCACTCCCACCATCCATTATACTGCCCTGGGGCCGCACTCTTCCCGTGGGGAGTCACACTACCCTAGCTGCACACCTCATCAGCCCCAGCGGTCTGCATGCAGCGGCGGTTCCTAATAACCGCAATCCACGGGTGACGTAGTCGGACATAATCATCAGCACATAACGGACTACCACTGGCCTGACCACCCTGAGCCACGGAACCGGGTTGCCACTACTACCCCCATCGTTCCCCTATTGCCCGGATCCGAGTGCCCCACGGCCCAGGGGGCGAGTCACATACAGACACCAAACCCCTTCAATAAAAGCCCATTCCTGAAGCCTAATTATATACAGACCCCCCTAAACATAGCAAGCGACTAAACCCCTTGAAATGGAACAATCACCAGTCTGAGTAGATTAAACTGACCACATCATGGAATAGTGGCTGCAGAGCTGAATAAGACTGGTAACATTTAGATAATATTTTTTGCTAAAGCCAAGGGGGCGTTCACAGATATTTATCTCTGTGGGCCGTTCACTTTTTCCCCTGTGTGACATTGCCCATTCAGGGAAAAACATAAGACTCTGCAACTCCACATTGTGCAAAAAACTTTTCCAACATTTCGAAGCCTTTACACTTTTTTTGTGGTGTAAAAACTTTGATAGATAGATAGTGAATGAGGTGGAAAAAATAGGTAGATTTTATGGGAACCTGTCATGTTAAAAAAATGCTATGAACCTGAAGATATAGGGGTAATCTGCAGGTTAAAGGCGTTTTGAAGATGTCCCGCCGCTGCACTGAAAGCCCTGGTGTCGGGAGGAAACTTTATTTTTCACAGCAGCCTCCGGCTTTCAGTCATAGAGGCGAGACCAGTGTGACTTCAGTCACCATTTAGTATATGGTGAGAGGCGGCTGTAACCGCGCCCTGGCACTGACTGACAGCCGGCTCTGTACTGATGCACTGCTGAGCCGGCTGTCAGTCAGTGCCAGGCGCAGTTACAGCCGTTGCTCACTGTGTACCGAGCGGTGAATGAAGCCACCTCTATAACTGAAAGCCGAGTACTCCCAGGAGGAATAAAGTTATATTCCTTCCAGTACGCAAGCTTTCAGTGTGGCAGATGTGCGGCTTCAGAACACCATTAATTTGCAGATTAACCCCATATCTTCAGGTTAATAGTGTTTTTTGTCATGACAGGTTCCCTTTAAAATTAAGAAAGAGAGAGAGATATGAGTCATTGACACTGTTTAATGAAGGAAGCTGTGTCCCAGTGAAGTGATATACCACTGCAAGGTGTACATTTTTTTTTTGCAATCTCTCCAGCATAGGAGTTGCTTGATGTGGTCTCTCTTTAAAGGGGTTGTCCAGTACTTAATATTACCCTCCCAATGTATCCCCCCGGGGCCCCTAAGGAGTTTTGTAATTACCTTACATTGCAGATACGGCCTGTCAGTGACGCTATCACTGGCCGCTAATAGGCATCACGTGACCCCCGGCTGCAGCCGGCTCTGACATCCGCTGATGTCACGACAAGTGCTGGCAGCAGCCGGGGGTCTTTGTCTTTTGCGTTCCAGGTGGCTGCTGGGTTGTGGGCTGGGTTACCCCCCGCATCACACCCGGCATCCACCTCTCCCCATTCATTGGGAAAGTGCGCTGTGGATGCAGGGTGTGATGCGGGGGGTAACCCTGTCCACAACCCAGCAGCCACCGCAGGGACCCCAGCGCTGAGTCACGCCTCACGCCCAGTGGGTGAGACCCGAGACCGCCCACTACCGCCAGAAGACGGACACCCTCCGGAGTGAGTGTCTGAAGACGGACGTAGTTATCGCTAAAGGACAGATAAGTGCAAGCCTCCAGTAATCTACCTTCTCTTATTCAGCCTGAACTTTTGGACTGCGCCGTATTGTTCATCCTTTCCGTGTTATAGTTAAACCACAATCGTTTATTGTCCGATTTTTCTGTTTTGTTGTTGTGTTACTTAAATTTACACTCCCTGCGTGGAGAAACCAAATCTTGAATTAAACCTCTGCCATACTCTCTGCGTGCTGTGTGCGGCATCCGAGCCCTTTTAGCATTAAGGTCCCAGAGTCTGGAGGAAGAGTGGAGAGGCCACAATCCAAGCTGCTGGAGGTCTAGTGTGAAGTTTCCACAATCAGTGATGGTTTGGGGAGCCATGTCATCTGCTGGTGGAGGTCCACTGTGTTTTATCAACACCAAAGTCAGCGCAGCCATCTACCAGGACATTTTAGAGCACTTCATGCTTCCCTCTGCCAACAAGCTTATTGGAGATGGAAATGTCATTCTCCAGCAGGACTTGGCCCCTGTCCACACTGCCAAAACTACCAATACCTGGTTTACACACAACAGTATCACTGTGCTTGATTGGCAGCAAACTCGCCTGACCTTAACCCCATAGAGAATCTATTATAGAGAATCTATGGGGTATTGTCAAGAGGAAGATGAGACACCAGACCCAACAATGCAGACGAGCTGAAGGCTGCTATCAAAGCCACCTGGGCTTCCATAACACCTCAGCAGTGCCACAGGCTGATTGCCTCCATGCCACATTGCCGCATTGATGAAGTAATTGATGCAAAAGGAGCCCCGACCAAGTATTGAGGGCATTTACTGAACATACATTTCAGGAGGACAACATTTCAGATTTTAGAATCATTTTTCAAGCTGTTGTTATAAAGTATTCTAATTTACTGAGATAATGACTTTTGTGTTTTCATTGGCTGTAAGCCATAATCATCAACATTAACAGAAATAAACACTTGAAATAGATCACTCTGTTTGTAATGACTCTATATAATTTCACTTTTCGTATTGAAGAACTGAAATAAATAAACTTCTTGATGATATTCTAATTTAGTGAGATGCCCCTGTATGTCGCTGATGCACTCAGCATAACACAAAAAATAGCTTTTATTATTCTTACAGCGGCGCAATCTAGTCCGATGGGCATCGTTGGTCTTAATCCAGTGCCTCCTCTCTTCTTACGATCACCATCCTCCTTCTTGCTTCATGTGGATGATACGTCCTGCGTCATCCACATAGTGTCCTTTATCCAGCTCCTGCGCAGGCGCACTTCTTTCTTATCTGCCGAAGGCAGCGCAAAGTATTGTAATGCGCATGCGCCGGCGCTCTTTAGCCTTTCCGAATGCATGCACATTACAGTACTTTGCTCTGCCCTCGGCCGGGCAGATCTGATCCTGACATACCCTACAGATAGCATAGCAACACACGCTAAAGAAAAAAGGCAGCTATGTAAAACGGGTCAGGCATAATTAATAAAATTCATTAGGTGAATCAGTACAAATATATAAACATAAAAAGTGCAACACAGCACAAAACTAAATACAAGACCTATTAAAACAATGTGATAAATATTTGTTCAAATATAAAACCCTACTTCATCATATAAGATGGCAAACCGGTTAGCATAGAATAGACAACCTATGACATACTGTGTAAAGCGGAAAGAAAATCTGTGTAATAAATGAAGGTCCAAGATGATAAATAAACCAAATAAAGTATACCAATAAATTATATAAAAATAAATGAAAAAATCTATAAATATTACCAAAGAGATTAGTACAAACAAGATACTGTGTATCACCACAAATGTGACTTCCTCAGGGATATGCTGTATTTTCTATGCTAGTGTCTTATATGATGAGATAGGGGGTATTTTGGACCCCAACAGGTATCATAGTGTTTTAGTAGGTCTCCTATTTCGTTTTATGCTTTGCACTTTAATGCATTTTTTGCCACATGGTATTTGTTCTGATTCATCTGTACTGATCACCCGTTTTATATAGCTGGCTTTTTCCTTTTTTGTGTGTTGCTATACTTGCTTTGTTTGCTATATGGGTTTGTAGCAGCTATCTTTTTATATTACATGGGTAGTGCCTGCACCTTATACTATTCTAATACCTGACGGGTGGGTCATCAATATGTAAGTTCCGGATAATCTCTATAAAGGGCGTACAATCTGTAATTTTAATGTAGAAGTGCGCTTTAAAAATATGTTTCCAGTAAAAACCTGATATAAATAATGTTAGCTGTCATCTCTTTACTATTGCATTGCTCGTCTTATTGTTGTCATCCACATTATTACAAGGATAATGACGTTATTTTCTGTCCCACATTAACATTATTATTTTATTTTGCAGTCGTTTGGATATTTCCCTTGGTAACGTGGACGGCTCTCAGCATAGCCATGGTTGTTATAGGTAATATATACTTTCCAGAGACAGACACTGACAGCTTGGGGCCCCTATGCAAGAAATGTGTCTGGGCCCCCTCACTGCCCGGCACGCTGCTTATGATGAGGGAAATCTGGCAATGGGACCCCCGAAACCTTGGGCTTTATAGATAAAGATAGAACAGAGGCCAAGTGTGCACAACTCTGCACCATTCAGGACGAGACTGCAGAGCCCTGTCCTCAGAAATCTCTGGGGGCCCAGTGGTCGAATCCCAAGTGATCAGCAAGTTATCCCCGATCTGATGGATCTGATGGATCTGATGGATCTGGGATAACTTGATTATTTGGTAAATAACCCTTTAAAGAGCCAGGTTGATTCTCCTATTCTTTACAATTACAGTATCATACATGAACCAAAAACAAATATGTTCACACACATACATATACATATAAAGTACAAACATACACACACACATGCATACACATACTGTATATCGTACATACACACATACATACACATATACCGTACATACGCAGACATATACCATACATACACACACATACATACACATATACCATACATACGCACACATATACCATACATACACACACATACATACACATATACCATACATACGCACACATTCATATCACATACATACACACACACACACATATATAGATACACGTAAATACACACACATATACCGTATGTACACACACATACATACACATATACCGTACATATGACGCGCCCCCTGGGCCGTGTGTGTGTGGGGATACCCAGAACCCGACCTGTTGTGGATGCTGGGGGTTGTAGTCACCGTGACGGTGACCCGATCCCGTGGCTCAGGGTGGTCAAACCAAATGGCAGTCTATATGCTGAATGTCCGACTACGCCACCCGTGGATTACGGTCAGAGTGAACCGCCGCTGCAGGGCAGACCGCTGAGGCTGGTGTTGTGGGTACAGCTGGTGGTAGTCTAACTCCCCACGGGAGGAGAATAGCCTCAGGGCAGTAAATAGGGATGTTGGTGGTGATGGTGCGCGGGAGCAGCAGTAACCACACAGAGTCTGTCATGCAATTCAGGGTCTTTACTGTTGGTGGTATTAAGGGGCCCGTCCAGAATTCAGGTTAACAATGGAGGCCTGGTCAGTCTGAGAGCAACTGGGAAATCCCGCTGGTCAGGGGGAGTTTGTAGGCCTACCGTGCTGACTTCACTCTTTCTTTTCTTGGCTATCCCGCTGTAGTGTAGTAGTAGTGGCTGAGCCTCCGGGCTTCCTTGGGCCAGAGAACTTGAAATTCCCTGCGTGGTGGTTTTCTGCTGCTGGGCTTCTAACCCTCACAGCCTCGGACTCCAGTGTCCGGCTTTCTAAGTCTCTAGCCAGGATGAGCTCTTCTAGTTCCCCTCCTGGCCTCGTGTTCCTCCTCTGCCTACAGGGACTCCTCAACCTGCTTCTGACCTGTCCCTATCTGCAACTTCTCTGGAACTTGTCTCTGGCTGGTCTCTCACTGGTCTAACCCCGCCCCAGATCCAGTTTATAAAGGGCAGGTTTCTCCCCTCCCTGGACTGAGGCAGGAGGTGCTGCATGCTAATTGTCCCCAACCAGGGAACCTTCCACCTGCTCTCAGACATGACATTGCTGCCACTGTGGAGACCAGACCTGGGGTGCATCACATACATACTTACACACACACATATATAGATAAATGTAAATACACACACATAAACCATATGTACACACACATACATACACATATAGCGTACATACACACATACATACACATATACCGTACATACATACACACACACATATATATATACAGTACAGACCAAAAGTTTGGACACACCTTCTCATTTAAAGATTTTTATGTATTTTCATGACTTTGAAAATTGTACATTCACACTGAACGCATCAAAACTATGAATTAACACATGTGGAATTATATACTTAACAAAAAAGTGTGAAACAACTGAAAATATGTCTTATATTCTAGGTTCTTCAAAGTAGCCAACTTTTGCTTTGATGACTGCTTTGCACACCCTTGGCATTCTCTTGATGAGCTTCAAGAGGCAGTCACCGGAAATGGTCTTCCAACAATCTTGAAGGAGTTCCCAGAGATGCTTAGCACTTGTTGGCCCTTTTGCCTTCACTGTGCGGTCCAGCTCACCCCAAACCATCTCGATTGGGTTCAGGTCTGGTGACTGTGGAAGCCAGGTCATCTGGCGTAGCACCCCATCACTCTCCTTCTTGGTCAAATAGCCCTTATACAGCCTGGAGGTGTGTTTGGGGTCATTGTCCTGTTGAAAAATAAATGATGGTCCGACTAAACGCAAATCGGATGGAATAGCATGAACCTGCAAGATGCTGTGGTAGCCATGCTGGTTCAGTATGCCTTCAATTTTGAATAAATCCCCTACAGTGTCACCAGCAAAGCACCCCCACACCATCACACCTCCTCCTCCATGCTTCATGGTGGGAACCAGGCATGTAGAGTCCATCCGTTCACCTTTTCTGCGTCGCACAAAGACACGGTGGTTGGAACCAAAGATCTCAAATTTGGACTCATCAGACCAAAGCACAGATTTCCACTGGTCTAATGTCCATTCCTTGTGTTATTTAGCCCAAACAAGTCTCTTCTGCTTGTTGCCTGTCCTTAGCAGTGGTTTCATAGCAGCTATTTTACCATGAAGGCCTGCTGCACAAAGTCTCCTCTCAACAGTTGTTGTAGAGATGTGTCTGCTGCTAGAATTCTGTGTGGCATTGACCTGGTCTCTAATCTGAGCTGCTGTTAACCTGCGATTTCTGAGGCTGGTGACTTGGATAAACTTATCCTCAGAAGCAGAGGTGACTCTTGGTCTTCCTTTCCTGGGGCGGTACTCATGAGAGCCAGTTTCTTTGTAGCGCTTGATGGTTTTAGCAACTGCACTTGGGGACACTTTCAAAGTTTTCCCAATTTTTCAGACTGACTGACCTTAATTTCTTAAAGTAATGATGGCCACTCGTTTTTCTTTACTTAGCTGCTTTTTTCTTGCCATAATACAAATTCTAACAGTCTATTCAGTAGGACTATCAGCTGTGTATCCACCTGACTTCTGCACAACACAACTGATGGTCTCAACCCCATTTATAAGGCAAGAAATCCCACTTATTAAACCTGACAGGGCACACCTGTGAAGTGAAAACCATTTCCAGTGACTACCTCTTGAAGCTCATCAAGAGAATGCCAAGAGTGTGCAAAGCAGTCATCAAAGCAAAAGGTGGCTACTTTGAAGAACCTAGAATATAAGACATATTTTCAGTTGTTTCACACTTTTTTGTTAAGTATTAGTGATGAGCGAGCATGCTCGCCACTGCTCGGTACTCGCCCGAGCATCTCAGTACTCGAGATGCTTGGAGCTCGCCGAGTACTTTCAAGATGCTCGGGCGGGAGCTCGGGTCCCAGTCCTGCATGTTTAGCGCTATTTAGAGCACCAATCATGCAGGGATGGTCTGCCACTCACTGTAATGTCACAGCCTTGGTGGTTGTGGCATTACAGTGGTTGCCCAAATCGATGGGAACAGTGCTCACAGTGAAACTTGAAAAGCCGGCAATTCATCAGCGGCATACACCGGTACCCGACAATTTAGAACAGAAAGAATAGAGAATCACACATAGATTAGATAGATAGAAACATGTCAGTCACATATATAATAAGTACAGTGACAGTGTTGGTTACTGTACTTATCATTTAGTGTTAAAATAAAGGACTTATTAAAAAAAAAATTGGCGTAGGGTTCCCCGTAATTTTAGTCTCTAGCGGAGGTTAAGCAGACGGCTGGGGCAGATGTTTGAAGCTTGGGAAGGGGGTAATACCCACGGAGCTTCCCAGGCTACTAATATCAGCCCCCAGCTGAATACCTAGCCTTTACCAGCTATTAAAATGGGTGACCCGCCACAAAAAATGACGTGGGGTCCCCCCTATTTTAATAGCTAGCAAAGGCTAGGCAGACAGTTGGGGGCTGATATTAATAGCCCAGGAAGGGTGCCATGAATATTGGCCCCCTCCCAGGCTGGAAACACCAGTCGTCAGCCGCCCCAGAAATGGCGCATCCATAGGATGCAGTGGGGTAATAGGGCTGGGGTTGATGTCAGGTTATAATGCTAGCTGAAATCAAGCCCAGGTTAGTAATGGAGAGGCGTCTATAAGACACCCCCATTACTAACCCCATAGTCAAAGTTAAAAAAAAACCACAAACACCCAGAATAAAGTAATTTAATTTAAATAAACACACAATTTTTTAATGTTCTAAATTAAACCATACTTACCATCACGCCCATTCCAGCTGAAGCCAATGTCTTCTGCAATAAAAGTAAAATAATAAAGCGACCTCATCCTTACTTTTCCATGGTTCCCATGATGGCTCCAGCTCTGCTACATTCACATGACAGGCTGGATCGCAGCCGAAAGCTGCCATCCAGCTTGTCATGCCGCAGACACTGAGAAGCGCAGGCATGCTTGCGCTCCTCAGTGTCTGGCTGTGACGGCATCAAGATGAGCCGAGTTCATGTCCAATGAATTCAGCTCACCTCATGCATGTCACTGACAGCGTGGGAGAATTCTCCTGCGCATGCGGTGAGCGTGAGAGAATTCTCCTGCGCATGCGGTGAGCGCAGGAGAATTCTCCCACACTGTCAGTGACGTGCATGAGGTGAGCTCATGTCCAATGAACTCAGCTCACCTCATGCACGTCATTGACAGCGTGGGAGAATTCTCCTGCGCTCAGCGCTTGAGTAGGAGAATTCTCCCATGCTGGGATGGCATTGAGATGACAGGCTGGATGGCAGACATGTTTCTATCTATCTAGTCTATGTGTGATTCTCTATTCTTTCTGTTCTAAATTGTCTGGTACCGGTGTATGCCGCCGATGAATTGCCGGCCGTTTTTTTTAAAGAGACAAAAACACTATTATTTTTTTTTTTATAAATCCTTTATTTTAACACTAAATGACAAGTACAGTAACCAACACTGTCACTCTACTTATTATATATGTGACTGACATTTTTCTATCTATCTAATCTATGTGTGATGCTCTATTCTTTCCGTTCTAAATTGTCGGGTACCGATGTATGCCGCTGATGAATTGCCGGCTTTTTTAAAGAGACGGGTGTATGAAAATCGGAGGGCACTAGTGTGTTTCAAGTGCACTGCTCTGTTTTTCATGCACCCTCCTATATACCCTGCCTGCCTGTCTGCCTATATATTCTGCCTGCCTGACGTTTAATTGAGCACCGTTTCCATCGATTTGGGCAATTTTTGACCATCTGTAGACCGCCGGGGGGGGACCGCCAGAAAAATGCTCGAGTTTCCCATAGACTTACATTGGGCTCGTTGCTCGGTTCGAGCACCCGAGTATTCCAATGTGCTCGACCCGAGCTTCGAGCACCCGAGCATTTTAGTGCTCGCTCATCACTATTAAATATATAATTTCACATGTGTTAATTCATAGTTTTGATGCCTTCAGTGTGAATGTACAATTTTCAAAGTCATGAAAATACAGAAAAATCTTTAAATGAGAAGGTGTGTCCAAACTTGTGGTCTGTACTGTATATACCGTACATGCATACCTATGTGGCACCCCAGGGGTCTGGTTACCACAGTAATAGAGATATTATGTCTGAGAGCAAGTGGGAGGTTTCTCTGGTCAGGAGCCCTAAGCATGTGACGCGCCCCTGGGCCTGAGTCGCGCAGCGTTGCGCACGCGGGAGCCTACCCGGAGCCGGATCAGATGGGGGTAGTAGTCTCGTGGCGGTGACCCGGTCCGTGCCCAGGGAGTCAGACTAAGTGGCAGTCTATTAGCAGTAGATGGTGGATGACTACGCCACCCGTTGAATGCAGCTATGGAGCTGCCGCTGCAGGGCAGACCGCTGAGGCTGGTGGAAGGATGGTGCAGCGTGGATGGTATAACCCCCAACGGGAGGGGTATGGCCTCAGGGCAGCCGACGTGGATGATGGGGGTAGCAGGAACCACTCAGAGACGATGCGGTGTAGTTCAGGGTCTTTACTGGTGACAAAGATAGACCCTCCCGGAGTACTTGCTAGCAATCGGGGCCTGGTCAGTCCTTGAGCAGATGGGATCTCCCCTGGCCAGGCGGAGTTGTAGGCCTTCCCAACTAACTGTACTCTTCTGGCTACCTTGCTAGAGGCGGGTAAAAGTAGCCCACGTCCCTGAGTGTACCGTGTGGTGCTCACCCGTATGGCCGGTGACTCGGGGTCTTCTAATGGCTTCCGCTCCACGATGGCGGTGCTGGTCCCACGCGTGTGACCGTGCCTTCGGGTTTCTGGGCCAGAGGACCTGCAATCCCCTGCCGGTCGGTTTCTGCTGCTGGGTAGAGATTAGTCCCCACAGCCTCGGACTCCGGGTCCGGTGATACTTCTCAGTCAGGGCGAGCTCTGCAGCTGCCAGCCCCTGACTCCTTGTAGCACTGTTCCCACAGAGCTCCTGATGTTCTTTTCCTATATCTGCTTCTCTGTCTCTACTTCTTTTCTACTCACTAACCCTGCCTCAGCCCTAGGTTTATATAGGGGAAGTTCTTCCCCTCCCAGGACTGGGCAGGAGGTGTGGCATGCATAGGATCCCTGACCAAGAGACCTCACACCTGCTCTCAGACGTAATATCTCTATCACTGTGGCAACCAGACCCCTGGGGTGTCACATTGCCCCCTAGTGAAATTTAGTACTCCGGGACTAAACATATTTTTGGAAAAACATAACAAGGTATAAACAATAATAGTACAATAAGAAAAACATATAAAGATGGTCACGGCGTGTCCGCAACCGGGTGCAGTTTTTGAAGAAAAGCAAGGTGTCCATTTCATCAAAACAGGGAGACGTTACCAGGTAGGGGTCTGTCCTACCCCGAGTCCTTAACAGTCTTTAGTCCGTCCTGGGTTACGCTCCAACTATGTACACAGGATTCCCGGTAAATCCACCAAAGACTCCTATAAACAACTAGAAACACATAATTATACACAAGCAACAAGAAAAACAGGTAACCACAAATAAAACAATTTATACACTTCAAATCCTCCAACGTGCGGGTAACTGGCCTCTAGTGGCCCTAGTGGACCTACGGAGCTGACTGTCTAGCCCTGAACTACAGGGTGTAGGAGCTGTCAAGGGTAAACTGGGCAGCTGTCTACCGGCTCCTTGGCTCACTAGGGGTACGGCAGGCTCACTATAAGCAGAGGGTTGATCCTCCTGTTCTGCTTGTGTGGAGTCTTCTGCCTCCTGGACCGGCTGCTCTTCCAGCTCTACCTGTCGCTCCGTAGGTGCTTGGGATGCTGGTTGGAGGAAGGTGAGTACGGGTACCACAACTGCGCCATTGACTTGAGTCCAAGACCGAGGGAAGTCTCCGAGCACAGTACTAACCATGTCTTCCCTTTCCTCTACGGGTCGAGGGTCTTCTTGTTCCTCTTCAGGGTTCCGTAGCTGTTCGGGACACTTCTTCAGGTGATCCCGGGATACAATGGTCGTGGTTTCCCCTCCGTCTTTACTGATGGTACAGACCTTTGGGTTGTCGTGGCTTGAGGGCAGTACGGTGTACGGGTCCTTCTCCCACTGGTCGTCCAACTTGTGGAGCCGTCTTTTTCTCTTCAAGACCTGCTCTCCGGGTACCAGGGGAACAGCGGGAGCATACTGGTTGTAAGTTTTCTCTTGTCTTTCCCTAGCCTGACAGAGACTTCGCTCCACACTCTCCTGTACTTTCCGGTACTGCTGCTGCCTCTCTGTGTCCCAGTCTGCTTCTGGTGAAGTGTCCTCGGGTGTCAGGACTCCCATTTCCAGGTCAACAGGTAACTTACCAGGTCTCGCCCTCATTAGGTAAGCCGGGGTACAGTTGGTGGAACCTACCGGGATGTGGTTGTATAGGTCCACCAGATCGGGCAGCTTCTCAGGCCACAGACTGCGTTCTTCCAGGGGCAACGTTTTCAGAAGATCCATTACCACCTGGTTCATTTTCTCACAAAGTCCATTAGTTTGCGGATGATAGGGTGTTGTCCTTATCTTCCGGCAGCCATACAGAGTGCAGAATTCTTGGAAGACCTCCGCTTCAAAGGCAGGTCCCTGGTCTGTCAACACTTGGTCCGGGTACCCGTGTGGACGGCAGAAATGCTGCTGGAAGGCTCTAGCTGCTGTTCGAGCTGTTAAGTCCTTGACGGGGACGACAACCAAGAACCGGGAATAGTGATCCACGATGGTTAGTGCGTAGACGTAGCCACTTCTGCTTGGGGTCAGTTTTACATGATCCAAGGCTACCAGTTCCAACGGCTGCCGGGTGACGATGGACTGCAGGGGAGTCTTCTGGCTGGCACGGTCCTTCCTTCTTAGGTTGCACGGGCCACAGTCTCTGCACCACCTCTCGATGGTTCCCCTCATGCCTACCCAGTGAAACCGCTCGCGCAGCAGGAACTCCAGCTTCTTCCATCCGAAGTGTCCAGCCCCGTCGTGGTATGCCTCCATCACCATGGCTGCGTCTCTTCGTGGCACCACTACTTGCCAGATTAGTTCATGCGTCCGGGAGTTAACCATTCTGCGGCACAACTTCCCCTTGTAAAGGAACAGTCGACTCTTCTCAGCCCATAGTTGCTTGGCTTCCTCCGGAGCGTCTGGGTCAAGGCGAGCCTCTGGCCGAGTCAGCATCTCCTTCACCAGTCGGACGGCAGGGTCACTGTCTTGCGTTTCCTCCCAGTTGTAGTGAGGCAAGGGGTTAAACGTAGCGGCTTGCTTACTCTTTACCCGATGGGAATACTGGATAGTCCCATGACGGTGGAACGCGGGGAGTTCAACTTCTTCCAGTCCCTCTGGATCTTCTCCTACGTCCGGTAGGTTTGGCATCCTGGACAGGGCGTCCGCGTTGGTATTGGAACGTCCTGCCCGGTATTTGATTGTGAACTCGTAGTTGGACAGACGGGCCATCCATCTCTGCTCTAGGGCACCGAGTCTTGCCGTGTCCAGGTGTGTCAATGGGTTGTTATCCGTGTACACGATGAACCGGGAAGAAGCGAGGTAGTGCTTAAAGCGTTCGGTGACTGCCCACACCACTGCCAGGAACTCTAGCTTAAATGAGCTGTAATTCTCAGGGTTTCTCTCGGTGGGTCGCAGTTTTCGGCTGGCGTAAGCGATTACTCGTTCTTTCCCCTGCTGGATCTGGGACAGCACGGCTCCTAGCCCGATGTTACTTGCGTCGGTGTAGAGGATAAAGGGCTGGCTGTAATCAGGGTACGCCAGGATTTCATCCCCCGTGAGGGCCATCTTCAGCTGGCGGAAGGACTCGTCTTCTAACTTCTCCCATCTGAAGGGTGGCTTCTGGTTCTTGGCCTTCCGGGACTGGCCTATCAGGAGGTCCTGCATAGGAGCTGCCTTTTTGGTGAAACCGGGGATGAATCTGCGGTAATAGCCTACCAACCCGAGGAACTGCCGCACTTCTTTTACACTGGAGGGACTTGGCCATTCCTTAATTGCGGTGATCTTATCAGGGTCGGGAGCCACTCCGTCAGCGCTCACCACGTGTCCCAGGTACTGCACCTTTGGTTTCAGGAGGTGGCACTTGGAGGGTTTCACCTTTAGGCCGTAGCTTGCCAGAGCTTCGAACACTTCCGCCAGGTGTTTCAGGTGGTCCTCATACGTCTTGGAATATACGATGACATCGTCCAGGTACAACAAGACCGTCTCAAAGTTTCTGTGGCCCAGACAGCACTCCATTAATCGTTGGAAGGTTCCTGGTGCGTTGCAGAGTCCGAACGGCATGCAGGTAAACTCGCTAAGTCCCATCGGGGTGGTGAATGCGGTCTTCTCCCGGTCCGCCTCTGCTACAGGAACCTGTCAGTACCCACTAGTGAGATCCAAGGTAGAGAAGAAGTGAGCAGATCTTAAAGCAGCCAAAGACTCCTCTATCCTTGGTAAGGGGTACGCATCCTTGTGTGTGATACGGTTGATTTTCCGGTAATCTACACACATCCTCATGGTGTTGTCTTTCTTTTTGACTAAGACTAGTGGAGCTGCCCAGGGGCTACAGCTATCCATGATCACCCCAGCCTCCTTCATGTCTCTAAGCATCCCCTTGGCGTGTTGGTAGTGTGCAGGGGGTACGGGTCGATACCTCTCTTTTATGGGAGGATGGTCTCCCGTGGGGATGTGGTATTCTACCCCCTTGACTCGCCCGAAGTCTAACGGGTGTTTACTAAACACTCTCTCGTACTCTTGAACCACCCGATAGACTCCCTGTTTCTGGTGTGAGGGAGTGGAGTCAGTACCCAAATGTAGTTGCTGACACCAGTCCTCCATCGTTTTCTTAGAGCCGTTACCTTCCTCCGGGGAAGATTGAGGCAAGGGTTCTACGGACTGTATGGAATCTTGATTGATGGTATACAATTTGGCTAGCGTGGCATACCGGGGCAGGTACACTTCCCTCTTCCCGATATTTATTATGCGAACGGGCACCCTCCCATGGCGTACATTGACCACCCCCCGTGCTGTCAAAATGGTGGGCCTACTATCTGAGTAAACTGGTTCTACCATTGCCTGGTAATCTCTACCTCTCAGACCAATAGCTGCCCGGCACCAAATCATCATTTCACTTTTTGGGGGCATGGCAATAGGGAAAGGGTCACACATTCGCACGCTACCAATCTCACCACCGGAGAGTTCTAGCTGTTGCCGTCGCATCAGTGCCCGGATCTCTTTCTGGAGCACTCGCTGCTGGCCGGAGCTGGCGTTCTTGGCAACCTGCTGTAAAAGGAAAATCACCTCTGCAAGACAATTTTCAATTACATTAGTTCCTAGAGTTATCTTTGGGTGACTCTCGTGTTTGTCAATGTCTACAATGATCAGTCCCTGTGCCGCCAATTCGACTCTACCGATTTTAATGGTCACCTCTTTAAATCCAATCTGTGGCACGGGCTGACCATTGCTGGCGATGATACTCAAGTCGTCGTCAGGGTAGCGGGTGATATCCGAGTCATTCCAGTACTGCTTGAAGAGCACGTACGGGATGGTGGTGACCTGTGACCCGTGTCCAGCAGGGCACTCATAGGAATGCCATCCAGAACCACGGGTAAGACCGGACGTCCTCCCACATATTTGTCGCGCCAGTTCGATGGGCCTGGTGATCTTTTTCCTGGGGGTTGGCCCTCTACCCCAGGTTGTGCCAGTTTAAAGGACAGTACCTTGCCATATGTCCGGGTTGATTGCAGCGGCGGCAGATGGGTCGTCCGTCCTCGTTGTATCGGTCGCTGGGTCTTCCTCTGGCCGGTGGGGTCCTCCTTGGTCGACGCCACGGGATGTCCTCCGGTCCGGATGCCAGCTGGATCTTCCCTGGAGTGGAAACCTGTAAAGACTGCACAGTTCGGGTTAGCGCAGCAACGCTTTTAGCTAGCTCTTGGACCTGATGGTGCAGGTCTGGAGCCGGGTCATTGTTCAAAGCCTGCGCATCAGCTCCCACAGGCCCTGCCGACAAGGGCGCCGCCTCCTGGTGGTAAGTGGTAGTGGGGCGTCTGTGGGTCACAACGCCACCGGGTGCCGGTTCTCGAAGCACCCGGATGGCTCTGTCCTTGAACTGTGCAAATCCCAGATGAGGGTCCTGTAAGGCCATTGCCCGCAACTGGGTTCGGTGGGCATTGCAATATAAACCCTCTATAAATTGTTCAGTCAACAGCCTGTCCTCGTCTCCCACGCCGTCAGGGTCGGTCTGCTTAATGGCTCTCAGGGCCTCTTGTAGGTTCAGGGCATAGTCCCTTATACTCTCATGTGCCCGCTGTTTGCACCCGTAGAATCTAAGCTTGATCTCGGCTGAGGTGCGGGTATCAAAGGTGTTCCTCAGCCGGGTTAGTATCCCCGCGACAGTCCTCCCCCCAGGTGGCCAGGACTTTACCTCCCTTTGGGCTGCCCCGGTTAGTTGGGCCACCAGGATGCTCACTTTTTGCTCCTCTGTGAGGGGGTACACCTGGAAGAGGCTATCCAGCTTTTCTCTAAAGTCATGCAGGGTATGGGACTCCCCTGAGTACTGGGGTAGCCAGGCTGCCCCCGGGATATAGGGCATGGTGAAAGGCATGACCGCAACAGCGGTGGCGCTGGCGGGGGTTGAAGCGGTGAAGCTCTCCTCCGTATCCGACATCCTTCTCCCCCCTAGTGGACCGTGGCCTACCTTGCGATGATCCTCTTCCGTAGGCCGCGGCTCCGCAGTGGATCGTCAGGGTTGAGGACCTTCCGTCGCGCTCCTGTGACGTCGGCGTCTGCTGGGCTCCTTCCAGGACCTTACGCAACGTCCGGACGTGAGGCGGGGCTTCAGTTCTCGCGCGCTTTCGGAGTCCACGCCCTTCTTCTTCCCGCGCGGCGTCCTCAAGATGGCGGCCAACGGCGGGAAAACTCCACGGATGGCGGGAAGAAGGCTGAAGATGGCGCCGGATGGCGGGAATCTTCACGGATGGCGGGAAGAAGGCTGAAGATGGCGCCGGATGGCGGGAAAACTTCACGGATGGTAAGTTTCAAAAGTCTCTTTTTCAGGCACGCAGTACCCGGTGGTTGCGGGCACGAAATCCTGCCGACTACGCCAAAAGTTGACGCGCCCCTGGGCCTGAGTCGCGCAGCGTTGCGCACGCGGGAGCCTACCCGGAGCCGGATCAGATGGGGGTAGTAGTCTCGTGGCGGTGACCCGGTCCGTGCCCAGGGAGTCAGACTAAGTGGCAGTCTATTAGCAGTAGATGGTGGATGACTACGCCACCCGTTGAATGCAGCTATGGAGCTGCCGCTGCAGGGCGGACCGCTGAGGCCGGTGGAAGGATGGTGCAGCGTGGATGGTATAACCCCCAACGGGAGGGGTATGGCCTCAGGGCAGCCGACGTGGATGATGGGGGTAGCAGGAACCACTCAGAGACGATGCGGTGTAGTTCAGGGTCTTTACTGGTGACAAAGATAGACCCTCCCGGAGTACTTGCTAGCAATCGGGGCCTGGTCAGTCCTTGAGCAGATGGGATCTCCCCTGGCCAGGCGGAGTTGTAGGCCTTCCCAACTAACTGTACTCTTCTGGCTACCTTGCTAGAGGCGGGTAAAAGTAGCCCACATCCCTGAGTGTACCGTGTGGTGCTCACCCGTATGGCCGGTGACTCGGGGCCTTCTAATGGCTTCCGCTCCACGATGGCGGTGCTGGTCCCACGCGTGTGACCGTGCCTTCGGGTTTCTGGGCCAGAGGACCTGCAATCCCCTGCCGGTCGGTTTCTGCTGCTGGGTAGAGATTAGTCCCCACAGCCTCGGACTCCGGGTCCGGTGATACTTCTCAGTCAGGGCGAGCTCTGCAGCTACCAGCCCCTGACTCCTTGTAGCACTGTTCCCACAGAGCTCCTGATGTTCTTTTCCTATATCTGCTTCTCTGTCTCTACTTCTTCTCTACTCACTAACCCTGCCTCAGCCCTAGGTTTATATAGGGGAAGTTCTTCCCCTCCCAGGACTGGGCAGGAGGTGTGGCATGCATAGGATCCCTGACCAAGAGACCTCCCACCTGCTCTCAGACGTAATATCTCTATCACTGTGGCAACCAGACCCCTGGGGTGTCACACATGCAACACGGCCCGCCCAGACCTGGGAGGGGAGGAATCTGCCCTTATAAACTGGGTCTGGGGCGGGATTAGTGACTGAAGCTGCAGACAGAGACAGAGCCTGCAGAACAAGCAGAGCAGTCAGAGCCTGGAGAGGGAAAGTGAGAACAGGAGCTCTGTAGGAGGAGAAGCAGAAGGCCAGGGGCTGTGAGCAGAGATATAGCTCGCCCTGGCTGAGGACACTAAAAACTGGACAAAGGAGTCCGAGGCTGTGGGGACTGATATATACCCAGCAGCAGAAACCAGCCGGCAGGGGATTCCAGGTCCTCTGGCCATAGAAGCCCGGAGGCTCAGTCACAAAGAAGGGACCAGCGCCGCCATCCAGGAGCGGAGGCTAACAGAAGGCCCCAAGTCACCAGCCATACGGGTGAGCACCACACGGTATACTCAGGGACGTGGGCTACTTGTAACCGCTGACAGCAAGGTAGCCAGGAAGAGTGCAGATAAACGGGGAGGCCTACAACTCCACCTGGCCAGGGGAACTCCTGCATGCTCACAGACTGACCAGGCCCCTCATACTAGCCAGTACTCCCGGGAGGGTCTGCCTTGTACCATCAGTAAAGACCCTGAACTGCACCTCACGCCTCTGTGATTCCTTGCCGCTCCAGCACCATTAGCACTGGGACCCTCACACCATCACTCCCATCATCTCTCACATTAGCTGCCCTGAGGCAATACTTCTCCCGTGGGAAGTTATCCCATACTCGGCTGCGCAAACAACATCAGCCTCAGCGGTCTGCAGCGCAGCGGCGGTCCCCACTGACCGCAATCCACGGGTGGCGTAGTCGGACATTTGCTATACATTAAGACTGCCACTGGTTTGACCACCCTGGGCACGGACCGGGTCACCGCCACACGGAGACTACAACCCCCAGCATCCTACAACAGGCCCGGTTCCGGGTCCCCCTGCACAACACAGGCCCAGGGGGCGCGTCACATACACATATACCGTACATACATAGACACACACACACATATATAGATACAAGTACATACACACACATATACCGTATATACACACACACATACATACACTCACATATACCGTACATACATAAACATATATCGTACATACATATACATACACACAGATACATATACATATACTGTACATACGCACACACATACCATAAAGATACACACACATATACCATACATACATATACACAGATATACATGCATATACCGTATATAAGTACACACACACATGATGTACATACACACATATACCTTATATACATACACACACATATACATAAACCGTACATACACACAGATACATACACATATACCATGCATACATACACATATACACATACACCGTACAGACACACAGATACATACACATATACCATGCATATGACGCGCCGCCAGGGCCATGGGGTACTCGGCAGCTGGGCCTTATGGCTGCTTTTGGGGGAGATCACGGTGGTTGGCCCGGTCCGTGACTCAGGGCGGTCAGTGCAAAAAGGGGATATTTATAGGGGATTTGTCGTGACTAGTGTTGAGCATTCCGATAATGTAATATCGGGTATCGGCCGATATTCGCGGTATCGGAATTCCGATACTTAATTCCGATACTTTTACAATATCGGATACCGGAATCGGAAGTTCCCATAATGCCTGCGCTCTGTAGTGTCTGTGAAGGATGACAAGTTGGATGGCAGCGCGATCCAGCCTGTCATCAGAATGCCATCCCAGCGGGGGAGAATTCTCCTGATTGTTTAAAAGCCGGCGGGCGGTATAAAGCCGCCGGCTTTTAAACAATCACACAGCCCCATACTGCTTCCCCGCAGCCTCCCACCCCGATCCTCCGCTCCCCTCGCCACCTCCCATCCCGATCGTAAGTTAGGACCGGGCGGGGAGCGCAGCTCCAAGGAGCGGGGAGTGAAGGACCCGGGCGGGGAAGCCGGCAGTGAAAAGACTTCACCGCCGGCTTTCCCGTTCTGTGCTGCGCTTTCCCGCCGGTTATTTCAAATGAACAGCTGAGGTATCAGGTGATGCCGATCAGCTGTTCATTTGAAGTCGCCGCGTTGCCCTCAGAGGGTTCATGTGAGTTCATGCTTGACTGCATGAACTCACATGAACTTTCCCACGGCCGCACAGGTCAGCCTCACCTCCCAGACCCGTCATGATTAGTGTGTGTGCGGGGTGTGTGTGCGGGGTGTGTGCGCGATGTTTGTGCGGGTGTGCGCGGTGTCTGTGCGATGTGTGCGGGGTGTGTGTGCGGGGTGTGTGTGCGGGGTGTCTGTGCGATGTGTGCAGGTGTGTGCGGTGTGTGTGCGTGCAGGCAGACATAGGCCGATGTGACACTACTACTCCCATCGGCCTATGTCTGTCCCCTGTCCACTCCTGCCAGCAGGATCAGCTCGATGGGAGCAGTAGTTCCCATCAGACTGATCCTGCTATTTAAATTGCCCTACTGTGTCCCCAATAAATGTTAAATACATGTCATTGGTGGCCAGTGGTTACCTAAAAGAAATTAGTTCATACATTACCTGTCCCCGCCGATCGCCACCTAAAATAAAGTAAAAAATAAAAAACTACACCTATACTCACCAAGACACCTAATTCCCCGAAGCCATCGATCTCCTGTAATAAAATATAAAATAATAAACCACAACCTTATCCTTACCCCTCCGTAGTAGTCCACGAGTGTCCCACGAAGATCTCCAGTTCAGAGCAGCCACATAGAATGTGACCGCTCTGAACCGCTGCCGCCGCTAGAATGACAGCATAAGCGGGTTCACCGGAGTTCAGGCAGCGCTGCTCCGGTTAGCTGCTTTACGGCCCTGCTGTATAGTGAGAAATTCCCACGGTACAGCAGTGCCGTAAAGGAGGTCTCCGGAGCTGCGCTGCCTGAATGCACTCCGGTGACCTCAGTGAATTTCATGAAATAATTAAAAAAAAAAAATACTTGAAGCTTCTCCCTATTTTTGTGTCCAGCCAGGTACAACTAGGCAGCTGGGGGATGGAATCTGCAGCGCAGGGAGGCCCAATCTTTCTGCCCTCCCCCCCCCGCTGAAAATTGCAGTTCGCAGCCACCCCGGAAAATGGCGCGTTCATAGAAGCTGGATGCTGTACCTGGCTGGCATACAAAAATATGGCGAAGCCCACGTCAAAAGTTTTGGGAAAAAAATAATTAAAAAATAAATAATAATTTAGGGACTGCATCTTTATTAACTCCTCAAATGTCATTTAGTGTTAAAATAAAGGATTTATTTAAAAAAAAATTGACGTGGGGCTTCGCCCTATATTTGTGTCCAGCCAGGTACAGCAGGCAGGAACAGGCTGCCCCCAACCACCAGCTGCCTATTTGTACCTGGCCGGACACAACAATATAGGGAAGCCCTTTTTTAAAAAAATTATTTCATGAAATAATTAAAAAAAAATTGACGTGGGGCTTCGCACTATATTTGTGTCCAGCCAGGTACAGCAGGCAGGAGTGGGCTGCCCCCAACCACCAGCTGCCTATTTGTACCTGGTTGGACACAACAATATAGGGAAGCCCTTTTTTTCTTAATTATTCCATGAATTTCATGAAATAATTTAAAAAAAAAATGCGTGGGGCTTCGCCCTATTTTTGTGCCCAGCCAGATACAACTAGGCAGCTGGGGGCTGGAATCCGCAGCGCAGGGAGGCCCAAGCTTTCTGGGCCACCCCCGCTGCAAATTGCAGTCCGCAGCCGCCCCAGAAAATGGCGCGTTCATAGAAGCGCCATCTTCTGGCGCTGTACCCAACTCATCCAGGGCCCTGGTGCGGTGGCTCACTGGGTAATAAAGGGGTTAAGGCCAGCTTGGCATTATCAGCTGGCCCTAAGCCCGAAATTCATGGGGTCACGCCAATATTAGACATGACCACCATGAATTTCTAGTAAAGTATTTAAAAAAACACAACACCCAGAAAAAAGTCCTTTAATTGAAATAAACACACAATTCTTTATTGTTCTAAATTAAACCATACTTACCATCACGCCCATTCCAGCTGAAGCCAACGATCTCCTGCAATAAAAGTAAAATAATAAAGCAACATCATCCTTACCTTTCCATGGCTCCCACGACAGCTTCAGCTCTGCTACATCGAGATGACAGGCTGGACCGCAGCAGAACACTGCCATCCATCCTGTCATCCCGCAGACACTGAGAAGCGCAGGCATACTTCCACTCCTCAGTGTCTGGCTGTGACGGCATCCAGATGAGCCGAGGTCATGTCCAATGAACTCAGCTCACCTCATGTACGTCACTGACAGCGTGGGAAAATTCTCCTGCACTCAGCACTTCAGCGTGAGAATTTTCCCACGCTGTCAGTGACGTGCATGAGGTGAGCTGAGTTCATTGGACATGAACTCGGCTCATCTGGATGACGTCACAGAGAGACACTGAGGAGCGCAAGCATGCCTGCGCTTCTCAGTGTCTGCGGGATGACAGGCTGGATGGCAGCGTTCTGCTGCGGTCCAGCCTGTCATCTCGATGTAGCAGAGCTGAAGCTGTCGTGGGAACCATGGAAAGGTAAGGATGAGGTTGCTTTATTATTTTACTTTTATTGCAGGAGATCGTTGGCTTCAGCTGGAATGGGCGTGATGGTAAGTATGGTTTAATTTAGAACAATAAAGGATTGTGTCTTTATTTCAATTAAAGGACTTTATTCTGGGTGTTTGTGTTTTTCTTTAACTTTGACTATGGGGTTAGTAATGGGGGTGTCTTATAGACGCCTCTCCATTACTAACCTGGGCTTGATGTCAGCTGGCATTATAAGCTGACATCAACCCCAACCATATTACCCCCTGCCACCGCACCAGGGCAGCGTGGAAGAGCGAGGCTAAGTGCCAGAATTGGCGCATCCTATGGATGCGCCATTTCTGGGGCGGCTGACGGCTGGTGTTTCTAGCCTGGGAGGGGGCCAATATTCATGGCACCCTTCCTGGGCTATTAATATCAGCCCCCAGCTGTCTGCCTAGCCTGTGCTAGCTATTAAATTAGGGGGGACCCCACGTTATTTTTTTGGGGGGGTTCCCCCATTTTAATAGCTAGTAAAGGCTAGGTATTCAGCTGGGGGCTGATATTAGTAGCCTGGGAAGCTCCGTGGGTATTACCCCCTTCCCAGGCTTCAAACATTTGCCCCAGCTGTCTGCTTAACCTCCGCTAGAGCCTAAAATTAAGGGGAACCCCACGCCAATTTTTTTTTAAATAAATCCTTTATTTTAACACTAAATGACAAGTACAGTAATCAACACTATCACTGTACTTCATATATATGTGACTGACATGTTTCTATCTATCTAATCTATGTGTGATTCTCTATTCTTTCCATTCTAAATTGTCGGGTACAGATGCTGAATTGCCGGCCGGCTTTCTTAAAGAGACGGTGCATGAAAACACTATTATTTTTTTAAATAAATCCTTTACACTAAATGACAAGTACAGTAAGCAACACTGTCACTGTACTTCTTATATATGTGGCTGACATGTTTCTATCTATCTAATCTATGTGTGAAGCTCTATTCTGTCTGTTATAAATTGTCGGGTACCGCTGCTGAATTGCCGGCCGGCTTTTTTAAAGAGACGGTGCACGAAAACACTAATATTTTTTTTAATAAATCCTTTACACTAAATGACAAGTACAGTAAGCAACACTGTCACTGTACTTCATATATATGTGACTGACATGTTTCTATCTATCTAATCTATGTGTGATGCTCTATTCTTTCTGTTGTAAATTGTCGGGTACCGGTGAATGCCGCTGCTGAATTGCCGGCTTTTCATGTCATTCTACATTATTCTTAGTTGTTTTACTTCATGTAGAATTAACCTACAAGGAAAGAAAGGGTTTATTTTCATTCCGATATTTGTGTCCCATTGACTTGCATTGGTTTCCGGTATCGGAATCGGCGATATCCGATACTTTTTGGGTATCGGCCCGATCCAATCCGATACGATATTTCCTGATATCGGAAGGTATCGCTCAACACTAGTCGTGACGCCACCTGTGGTGTCTGGTGAGGATCACCAGCGCTGCGACAGTCCTCTGAGGCAGGTGTTAGGGCAGCTTGAGATGGAACGGCTCCCCACAGGTGGAGCAGGCCTCAGGGCAGTGTAGATAAATGAAGGTGCACTGGGCGTTGTAGTGCAGGGAGAGAAATGGCGCCGGCGAAAGAAAGAAACGGAGGCAGCATAGTGCTGTCATCCAAGATTTATTCACAGTTCTTAGACAGTCCACAGGTGCACTGTACTGGTGCAAGCCTCCCGCGTCGCACTGCGTTCACCGGGCAGGGGTTCAGTACTTCCTCAGGCAGCTCGAGTGTACCTGGCAGAACCCCACTTCCTTATGTGCCTCTTAAGACCGACTTCACGCTGGGTCTTACTCCCTCCTACCCTGCGCTTCCCACTGTGAATCCTGTTCGGGTGCTGTGAGGTCCCCCCTGTCCGTTGGAGTTGCACAGACCTGTTTGACCTTAAATGGATTGGAGTGGGGGGTTTGGCTTCTGGCTGTAGAAGCCAGAGGCCTCCGGTTTTTCCAGCCGAGGCCTGAAGCTGCACGACTGGGCCAGGGGCCGGTCCCCTTCTTGCGGCCTAGATCCTCCTGACACTTGGCAGGTTTGGGGTGTACGGGTGCCGCCTGCACTCGCCGTACCCCCCTAGGATCCCTTCTGCAGAATGGAGCTTACTCCCTGCTCCCCTCCTGGGCCTCTGACCTAGGCCCTTGTAGTGGAGCAGAGCTCCTACAGAGACTCTGCTCCCGGACTGTTCCTCAGAACTGTCCCTCCTCAAACAACCAACCACCACCGCCTTTTAAGATGTCTACCTTTTATATATCTACTGTATGAGTGCTCCCCTAAACTACTTCCTCCACCCACACCCACTACTGGTTCCCCCTACCTTTGGGTTCCCCCCACTCCAACCAGGGACAGGGCTCAGCAGAAAACTACATTGCGTCTTGCCCCTCCTGCTGGCCTGGGGTAGTGTAGTGTTGGATGTAGGTGTTGGGGTCCCGTGCAGCACTCCCTCCTTACCTGAGAGAAGGGAGACATCACACCTCTGGGTGAGGTGCAGTACCTCTGTGGCGACCGAACCCTTAGGGGCACCACACATACATACACATATACCGTACAGACACACACACATATACATACACACAAACATATATACACAAATATACACACACTAAAACATATGCAAACACACACATATACATTGTCAAACACACGCATAAATATACACACAAGTATTAATCTATATCAGGTGTTCAGATAAGTTGTGTAGGAGATCGACCACATAGTTCAGAGATCAGCTGGAGGGGGCTGCAGAAACCACTGTGGGGGATGGGGACCCAGCAGAGAAGACTGATATCAGCCCCCTGCTGCTGCTGTGCTGTCCCATGCAGTGAGCCTCCTCCTCTCCCACCTCTTCTCTGTGAGCTGCTGCTGGAAAGAATGGAGGGAGCAGAAGACACACAGTCAGTCCTGCTCTTCCTCCACTATTGTCCCTAGTGTGGTGTGCGGCCTGGGCCCTCTGACTACAGGTGAACACTCGGCATTGGGACGCGCCATGCAGGAGGACAGAGGCTGAGCGCTCATCAGTCTGGCATTGTTCATTGGCCAGTTCTCTCCCTGTATGACGCCCTCTTTCTGAATTCCTGCACTCTGCGCACCGCTTTCCCCGGCTCTGGGTCAGAATGATTACGGGCCGGAGTAAGAGGGGACTGATGATGCTTAACATTGGGCTCCTCTCACTCCCACCCAGAATCTTGACTGAGTGGCCCCATGTGCCCTGTGTGGTCTGCCGCTATGGGCAGTCCCCTCATGCCTGCAAGAACCCCTCCACCTCCGATGCAGTTGCCCCGGCAGTATGTACGCCCCTTATACTTTCCTTATGTGTATTGGGCTTTACATCTATTATATCCGATGGTTTTATTTTAGATGTTTATTCTTCTTTTTTTCAGGATCTCTTCACATCAATGACTGTGCAATAGAGCCAAATATTCCAATCTTCCTAGTAGTGGCCGGTGCAGCAAATTTAATTGCATTTGTGTTTTTAGCAATATATTTTCTTGCTCCCAAAGTAATGTACTTTATAGAGACAATCCTGGGCCTCTTTATCTTTGCTTGGTTCATTGCAGGTAAATATAAGAAAAATTCATCTTAATTTGGTCATTAAACGACCGTACCACTATCAAAGGAAAGTGTAATATTTTTTTCCATTTATTGTATATCACATACTATTGCAAGGACTGATATGACAAGCATTTCTTCTGAAGAAAAATATAATGGTAACATGAGCAGAAGATTAAAAAGACCTGAGAATGTGAAAATCTATTAAATCCATTGCTGCAACAGTGTCACTGCATCGGTGGTCCTTTCCTGTCTGTCTTTTTCCTCTTCAACTCCTGATCCAGCCGCTCCCTCCTCTCACTGCCAGGGACTTTTGCAGTGACTCATGACTCATGCAGGGAAAATTAACCTCCTGTTTCTGCATAGAGCTTAGAAGGATTCAGTTAGTCAGTTTTTAATCACGTGATGTCATAGACCTAATGGAAAAGAGAAGAATTAGCTGGATTGAAGGGCAAAATGAGCAATTGTAAGCACATAGTGCTGTATAATATGGTGATTGCAATATATTAAGAGGCTAAAAACTTTGATGGGATGAGGAAGAGTGCTTTTTTTAATGACAATGTTCCTTGTACACTATGAAGATCACGTCAGAGTAAACTTTATTCTTCTTTTTTAACTCTGTGCTGTAGTCCTATTGCACTTAATATATTCAGTTATCTCCATCAGTCCGAGAGACACTGAACGGAGCGGCAGCAGTCATATACGACTATGCCACTCTGCTTAATGACCACCGCAACTAAGAAAGGGAATTCTGCAATGTTACTATGTGTTGTTGTCTCTATTTC
Organism: Phyllobates terribilis; assembly: GCF_046119375.1. NCBI lineage: Eukaryota > Metazoa > Chordata > Amphibia > Anura > Dendrobatidae > Phyllobates > Phyllobates terribilis. The sequence goes on from NW_027362773.1 coordinate 112,504,933, forward strand.
TTTCTGAGCCATTTGCGGTTATAGTTGGACCTTCACCAGAAGCCCTGACTCATAACAAGCAGATTCACAAATATTTTCTAGACAGGTTGAATTTCTATTGGTTTATAAACTGGTTTGTAGAGTTGCAGAAAATACCCTACCACCTCACTTACAGTGTTTGTTGGATAGTTCCAGATATGGCACTCTTCTGTTGTGCTAGGACACAAACCTTTATTAAGTGTCCAGAGGATAGCTGCAAAATATCTGATTATTTGGTTCTCACTGATAGGACTCCTATAATGCGGTAATGTACTACTCTGCCATAGGTCCCGCACCATGTGGTGTGGGGATGTTACCATTTCGCTAAGGCAGGGATAAAAAATAAAAGAAAATGAAGTTTGTGACGCCAGGGTGCACTTAATTAACCTATGCTTCCTGGTAGTGTGATGTAATGTGGTGCACTCCAATTAGTGCAGAAAACACGGAGGCCAGAGAGGCTATTGATAAACTTTACTTTTTGCATGAATATACAGGTATATCCAGATAAATGATGGTTGAACAGAGATTCAATTCCAATGCAGCAATCACTGTTACTTACAAGTATAGTAATGCAGGTATATAAATGGTGCAGTGATTCCTGAGCTTCAACTTCTGCTTATATGCACAGTCTTTATCACATAGCTGTCTGCAGCTGAAGCTGTGGTTTCTCATGTACAGGAGCTGAGGCTGCCTTTCTTACCTTCAGCTCTCCTAGATAACACACAAAATGTCTCCTTTTCTAACAAGAAGACCCAGGAGCTGGTCATGTGGTCTATCCATGTGACCTAATGACCATATATGGAAGGGCTGATTTGTTAACTCTTAACAACCTCCTGATAGCAGAACATCATAAGTACATCACTTTTTTGAACAATCATTTTTATTAAAGGTTTTAACATTTGGATAAAGCATGAGTACAAAAATTTCACATCAAAGCTTTACATGAATACTAAAAGATAGAAAATCCCCCCTACCCTTCTCCCCTCCCAAAATGCAGCAATTTATGTAATGTATAACGTCCTCCATACCTGAAATAAAACTCTCATGTAACCAAGCAACTCTGCTTCGTTTTAATTTTTGTCCGCCCTATTGTCCATGTTTCATGGTTACAAGTGTCCCAGAACCACCTGACTAGACCTTCAAGATCCCCAAAGTGCCTTGAATGTCATTTAATAAGTACCACTCGGAATTAGCAAATGGCTTAACTACACCCACGATTTCTTCTTGTGAGCATTTCCTTTCTAGGAATTGTCTCCACTTTTCAAAGAATTTCCCGGTCAGTTTGGTCTTATGCCTTTCTGCCTCCAATTTTTCTAAAAGCATCAGCTGTTTTAAGTTGGACACAACTTCCTTCACGGAGGGAGCCTTCTCCGATATCCAATTTCGTAGAATGTATTTTTTTGCCAAGATCATGATACTGTGTATTAGGGTGTGTCTGCGTCCCTGTTGGCCTATATCCTCGCCTTCAATCCCTTCTTCTCTGTAATGAAAAATCCAGAAGTATGGATCTAATGCCCAATTTCCCCCCCAGATCTTCTTAACCAGACTCCTAATACTCTTCCAAAAAATTTGAATTGTTTTACATCTCCATAACCCGTGAAACATGTCAGTATTATCTTCTTGACATTTCGGGCAGGGCCTCCGTCGGATTCCACCCTCCCCCCGAATCAGGACATTGAACCCATAAATGGCCCTATGAATAATCCTAAATTGGGTATCTCTCCATGCCTCATTAATCACGTTTTTTTTCATTGTTGCCTATCCTTGTGGGATCTTCTCTGCTATGTCCGGGTCATTAAGCTGTTTCGCCCAGCCCTTGAAAATTGTTTGCTCGCCTGTCGGGGATAGAGTTTCTCTCAACGCTCCGTAGATTCTTGATACATTCAGAGCATACAGATCACCCTCTAGTAATTTGTCTATAACATTTTTACATAACTCCCTCTCAATCGAACACAAATCTTTCATAATCCAACCTTTAAGCTGTGAGTATTGTATACTTTGAAAGGGACTGAGATTAAATCGTTCCACCACTTCCTTCTCAGTCATCCATCTCTTTTCTGTCACATGCATGATATCTTTCATCCGTCTCACCCCTTTTTCCTTCCATTCCTTAAAGAGTTTATTTTCCTTTCCCAGCTTAAAATTTGGAGCAGCGAGGCCAGGGCCCAAGGACTACAAAATTCGCCCTCTAGTTTAATATCCGAATGTCTCTCCAATCCCCTAAGCCAATCTAATACATGTCTGGTGAGGCAAGCTAAATTGTATGCTCTGACATTAGGAGTGTTTAGTCCTCCCCGCTCAGGAGCTTGCATTAGAGTGTTCAAACTAATCCTAACTTTTTTTCTCTTCCACAAGAAAGATGAGAATGCTTTATGTAATCTACGAATATCTTTGCGTTTAAGCAGTAAAGGAATTGTCTGTAAGGGGTATAGCAATCCTGGAAAGCACATCATTTTAATTAAGTGATTTCTTGCTAACAAGGGTAGTGGCAGACCACTCCAGCCCTGCAATTGCTTCTCCATTTTGGATATTAGAGGCGAATAGTTTAGGTTGTATACTGTATCTGCGGAGCGGCCCAGATGAACCCCTAGATATTTAATAGATGTTTTCGCTATTGGGATCCCACACATGTCGGCTCGCCTCTCCTTTTTCCCTTCATCATTAAGTAGTAGAATTTCGCATTTCTTTTTATTAATTTTAAAACCTGCAAAATCTCCAAATTTCTCTATCAAAGATAGCGTATTCCCTAGATTTTTTCTTGGATCTTTCATGAATAAGATAATATCGTCAGCAAACAGTGCCGACCATAAGTACATCACTTTATGCATATACTACGTCTATGTACTGAATCCTTATGTACATTATCTGCAAGGGAAAATATGGCCCTTATGCAAATATAATGAGGTAGCTGATAGCTCTGCTACATCTTAAAAGCACATGACAGCGGGTATCTGCGAGTCATGGGGTTCAATATAACTCACCCATAGCTAACTGACCCCCCTTTCAAATAAACACGCCACACATTATATGTTGGATTAAATTGGCCACAGCAGCCGTTTATTAACATATAAATACAAACATTATAAACCATATCCTAAAGGGGTGGTCCTCAAAGCCCCAAACTATTTTAAACCAAGAAACCAATTGTGTCCTTATGTCTCAGGCCAGATTGCGTATTACCTCTAGCCGCTAAGCACCAGCTCAGAGGCACCAATTCAAACAGCCTGGTCAATGAAACATGCCCAAATCACAGGTCCTCTGATCCATTCCCCATGGGATCAACCACCCGAGACCACTGAATACCATGTAGGGGGGTCCAGAACTTCCCGAGGTTCCCCCCCCCCCACTGATCCACCATTAACCATGAACACCAACTTCGAGGATCCCCCCATGCCAGCTGCCATGACAAAGCATATTAAAATCACAATAAAACAATCCTCAGAATTTTGAAATTGTTCCACTGAGGATTCGAAAAATTGGGTGGGTGGGTGGGAGATGTTGCTTAAGGGATGATGGCAACCTGAAATGGCTGCCAAATCCCAAATGGCCGCCCCTATATACCCCACTCCTCCCCCACACATGCCCCTACCCCCAAAAATACCCTCCCCTACAATATACACCAATCAAATTGAAGATAAGCACCTACCCGAACCCTAGTCACCCCTACCTAAGCAAGCCCTTCCCCCTGTATCCCGCATTAACCCTGTCATGTCGGCCTCCCTCTAAAGCCAGTGGCTGAGTACAGCCTCTCTTGACAGCGGGTATCTGCGAGTCATAGGGTTCAATATAACTCACCCATAGCTAACTGACCCCCCTTTCAAATAAACACGCCACACATTATATGTTGGATTAAATTGGCCACAGCAGCCGTTTATTAACATATAAATACAAACATTATAAACCATATCCTAAAGGGGTGGTCCTCGAAGCCCCAAACTATTTTAAACCAAGAAACCAATTGTGTCCTTATGTCTCAGGCCAGATTACGTATTACCTCTAGCCGCTAAGCACCAGCTCAGAGGCACCAATTCAAACAGCCTGGCCAATGAAGCATGCCCAAATCACGGGTCCTCTGATCCATTCCCCATGGGATCAACCACCCGAGACCACTGAATACAATGTAGGGGTGTCCAGAACTTCCTGAGGTCCCCCCCCCACTGATCCACCATTAACCATGAACACCAACTTCGAGGATCCCCCCATGCCATGAGCACAAATATTCTGACGCCTCAAATATTTGTGTCCCTCCACACTCTTAAACCTTTTTCTATGCCTTCTTGAATTGCCAGGCACCACATATCCGTACCAACCGCGTTCAAGTGTACACCATCCCTCCTCCAGAACTCCCCTTCTCCCGACTCTAATTTCAAATGACGCATGGCCTAGGCCCCATTTCTCACCATGAAACGCGTCACCGCCCTATTTATTTTTACCTTGAATTGATCGGGCCACTCGCCAGATTTTCCGTGGAACAATGTCTGACCAGATAACTAAAACCTTCGGAAACATTGTCCACAATCTTAGTATATCAAATTTGATATCTTTGATAAGTTCCCTACATGACCTCTTAGACAGGTCATTACCACCTAAATGTAAAACCACCAAATCAGGGACCCGATCAAGCCTTACAAAGTGATGGAATTCCGCCAGTAGTTGACGCCAAACCATTCCCCGCTTTCCAATCCACCGAAGAATAGCTTCATCCACCGAAAATCTCAACTGACGGCCGGCCGGCCTCACCGCTGCCCGCAGTGCAGCCCAGAAAACAAAAGAATGGCCCATTATCCATACGAGTCGGGGACCCACATCTGTAAAGTTAAACAAAATATGACTCTGAGAGACAGTAACATCAAACCAGGACTTAAAACATGCTCTTCATTATACCCAAGCCGGGTGTATGTATGAATTAAACCGTATGGATTCTCAACGCCCAGTTTTCTTAACCAACTCGTCACCCAACCCCCTCCTGGCTGCCTCAGTGGCTGCACCAATCCTGAAAGAGTGACCGCTAAAATCTTTTGGCGAAATGCCGCCAGCTTTCAGACACTTCTTCAGCACGGCTATCAACTGAAAGTGAGACAAAAAGGAACCGTCCTCATGAACCAATAATGGTGATTTGAACCCCCCTACACCTAGCCCAAATTCCCTCAAACAACGAACAGGACACATGTCAGACCCAGCGACTGCGAACAATACCACTTTACACCCTTTCCTGAATTGATCGGTCTTTGGAAAACGAATGAAAACCTCTACCCTATCCGAATATAAGTCCACGTCAACCTTCAAAAGACCCCCACTGACAAATCTTGATGGGCTAACCAACTCCCCTAAACGTAACGCCCCAAAAAAGACCAAAGAAAAAGCTTACAAACTGACCCAAGAAGTTGTCCCAGTGTTAACAATAATCCATATGATATTGGCCGCCTGTAGTCTCTCACCTTCCAGCCTTTTCGCCAACCTTTCAATGCCTGGCGGACCAAAGTTGTTTTTGTTAGGTCCGGAAGACCCCTTATTTTAAAACCAAAAGCCAAGCCAGCCATAAAATTATTAATTTTTGGCACCGACCAACCTTCCTCCCAGCAATGATTAACCAATAACAATAACAGGCTATCACTCTCTAAAGGATCTCGCGTAGTAGCTTTCCATTCCTCCCACTGCTGACAAGCAACCTCATATGATGACCAGGTCCTTGTAGATAATGATTGACTAATCAATTTCTTTACAGCTCGAAGGGAAGATTCCATAATTCTGGAGGGCATACCAAACCTGTCGATGATGCCTGAGGAGCCGGCAACCAGAACTGATCCCACTGCGAAGGAGAAACAGCATTAACGGTTGAGATTAAAGGATCCAACCTGAACTCCGCCACTATCCACATGTTCAAAGATAAGCTAATCAGCACCAGCCGTTGCAACACTTTTACTACCTGTGGCGATGCAGCCGACAGAGATTAAATAGCCAACACTACCCCTTGGTTCTTGCAAGAAAAACAAATCTTTCTATTCTGAAAGTACTCACCCCATATCACGATGGGGAAAAGATTGATCAATATATGATTATCCAACAAATTCCGATCACGCCATGACGCTGGCCATTTTTCCTCAAACCAACTACCACGAAAAAGGATAGCAAAACCTTGTTTCTTTGACACATCTATGCACAATCCCAATTCACTGGCATTCACGACTGGGGCAATCCAGACCGACTTGCCGTTATAAGACTCCAAAAATTGGGCCCAAATTCCCAAATCATCCCGTAACTCCTTGCGCAACCTAATGAAGTGATGAGGTGATTTAGCTCCAGTCGTTGCTAATGATAAACGCCTACAGAATGCCCTGCCCATTGGCATAATACGACACGCGAAATTCAATTTTCCGAGAAGAGACTGTAATTCACGCAAAGTAATTTTATGCAGTTTTTTAACTCTGGATACCAGTTCCAATAGATCAACAACCTTTTCAGCGGGAAGCCTACACTCAATTTTAACTGTGTCGATTAAAATACCGAGAAAACTCAAAGACGTCACTGGACCTACAGTCTTCTCGACAGCCAACGGCACTCCAAACTTCTTAGCCACACTCTCCATAGTGTGCAACAACACCGAACAATCGGGAGAATTAGCAGGACCCACATATAGGAAATCATCCAGATAATGAATGCAGGAATTCAAACCGGAAACATCCTTAACAACCCATTCAAGGAATGTACTGAATGTTTCAAAGCACGCACAGGACAGCAAGCAACCGATCGGGAGACACCAGTCTACAAAAAAGCTACCATTCCAATAGCAACCCAATAAATGCATGCTCTCCGGGTGTACTGGTAACAGCCTAAAAGCCGCCTCTATGTCAGTTTTTGCCAATAATGCCCCCTTTCCAAAAAACTGAACCCAACGAACTGCCATGTCAAAGGAAGTATAACTCACTGAACCCAAATCAGGGTCAATACCATCATTCACCGACGTGCCCTTTGGAAAGGAGAGATGATGAATTAGCCTATATTTACCCAATTCCTTTTTTGGGACAATGCCTAATGGAGACACACGTAAGTTTTTTAAGGGCTTGTAGGTAAAAGGCCCAGCCATTCTCCCTAAAGACACTTCCTTTCCTAATTTGTCCACAACCACCTCCGGAAACTGTAACGCGGATTTTAATTTTTTTGCATGAAATTGATTCTTGCTATCAATGAGCGGTATCCTAAAACCAACATCAAAACCCTCTTCTAATAGCGAGGCCGCTGCCCTGTCGGGGTATCTACTTAGAAATAGCTGCATTTCTGCCAGACGCACCGGCGTCACCCCTTTTTTCATTGCCTTCACTGCTTCTGAATTTACCCCCTGTGAAACATCTGGATGCGCTATGGCTGCCAACGCATGAGGAGCAGTCGTGCTTAAATTTACACTTATTTCCGAACTTACAGGATCCTTCATTGAAAAGGAAACATAATCCTTTTTGAACAGCTGACGAGTGTCCCGACTGTCCGAGACCGCCGCCGCTCCCGAGAAAGGGCTGATTAGTATGACCACTCCTGCTCGGTGCTGTTACCTTCAGGCATTAGGCAATATCCTTATGGTCCCAACGGATACTAGGACACACTGATTTCCTCTGACGAAATTGTTCGTCATAGCGTAACCAGTCCTGTCCCCCATACACCCTATAAGCTTCCCCGATTGCATCTAAGTAACAGAAAAGCCCCGAACAATTTTCAGGAGCTTTCTCACCTATCACATTGGCTACTATCGCAAACGCCTGCAACCAGTTCGTAAAGGTCCGTGGTATCAGGCGGTACCTTCGTTTTTCTTCATCCTCTTTCTTGGAATCATCCTTTCTAGCCCTATCTAGATTGAAGCGTTCCAAAGGAAGTAAAGAGAATATGTCTACATATTCCCCTTTCCATATCTTCTCCCTGACTTCAGGCTTCTAATGTGCCCCCAAAGGCCCATCGAAGCAAACATAAACTTCCCCTTTTGCCATATCATCTAATCTTACATTATCATCTTTGTCTTTTTCACCCTCACTTCCCCCAATTTGTGTAGGTCCTGAAATGCCCGTGTTAGCTTCGCCTGATGTCAGATTAGCTCCCCCTGCGCCCTTTGTATTGGAACCCCTCAAAAGCTCCATGTTGGAGCTACCTAACCCACTCTGTCCCAGCTGAGGCGATTGAAAATTACCCAGCCAAGCAGAAGTAGGCAATACTATGCCTTGTGACACATTCGTTCCCGTCCCCAGTAAAACAGCTAAATCCCTTAAACCCTGCATGAGTATACTAATGCTCTCGCTAACCCCCCCACGGACGTCCTGACTATTAAATGCTAAAGATGGTAACGGGAGCCTGAAAGGAAAAATTTGCGACGACTCACCTGGCTGCCTAGGTGCTGTGAACCCAGCAACCGCTAATCCTGAATCCTGGAGTCGATCCTTGTAGGCCCCGTTGTGGCGTGGGAGGGAGACCTGAGGGGCCAGCGGCTTGCTGCCCCGCTTCCGACTCTGATCCTGACCCAACATTTGTCGTTGCATAAGGCGACCAATGGCTGCAGCCAGCCTGGCTACAGCCGTGACCAGCTGTCATAACAGATAAGGGGGCTGGGCCAGCACTGTGCTGCCAGTATCTTTGAGTCACCTCTGCGCGACTGTTGTTGCCTGACCTCGCATCTACAGAGCCAGCCGTCCGCTGCATGCCTGCAGCGTTATGATTGACGGCCGCCGCGACCGCACTGTGGGCGGAGCTAGCAATGTGGGCGGAGCCAGCCGGAACTTGACCGCCCACTGTTAAATCGTCCTCGCCTGCCGGAAGATGGGCAAAGCGATCGTCACCGCTCCCGCGCTGAGAGGCCCCCGGGTTAGGCCCCCGTCCTCGCGTCGTCCTTGCTGCGCTGCGCCGAGCAGGCCCCCGCAGCTGCATGTGGCCTGCCATACCTGGTCCTGATGACTCGCCGCCTCGTGTTGTAGAGGAGGAGGCTGGCTCCTCCTCCTGACGCAGGTCCCGGCGTGTCGCTGGATTCCTCCCAGAGCGGGAATTACGGGCCACGGCAGTGCGAGCCCTACTCCTGACTGGAGGGTCCCGAGAGGGGCTCCTGATACGCCGCCGGACCCTGGGGGTTTCTTCAGGGCTAAGGCGTGCCGGAGGCCTAGTCCTCCGCGGCCGTCTTGGCTCAGGAGCTGGTGTAGCGGTACCGGCTCCTGTACCCCCAAGCAGGCATTGAACTGAAGCCTGTAACCAATCTGCCCCGTTCAGGCCGGCAGAATTCCGCAGCTGCTGCAGTATCCCTTCAATGGCTTCCATAATAAACAAGATGTTGATTAAGGGTTGATGGCAACCTGAAATCGCTGCCAAATCCCAAATGGCCGTCCCTATATACCCCACTCCTCCCCCACACATGCCCCTACCCCCAAAAATACCCTCCCCTACAATATACACCAATCAAATTAAAGATAAGCACCTACCCGAGCCCTAGTCACCCCTACCTAAGCAAGCGCATCCCCCTGTATCCCGCATTAACCCTGTCTTGCCTGCCTCCCTCTAAAGCCTGTGGCTGAGTACGGCCTCTCTTGTTATGATTGTTATGTTACAGTTATTGCATTCTATTTAAAACCTGGCTTTCACATATACCTCGGGCAGGCCAATATACTTATATGGTTGTTGAGGTGCTGGTTTCACCTACAATGTATAAACAGGGAAAAGACGCTCTGCCGTTTGAATGTTCTGGGAACGTTGTGTGGGGGAAAAATGGGGGAGTCTGTGATGCAACTTATGCCATGGCGCCTCGTGTGCTTAAGGTGTGTTAGGTTGCCTGAGGCTAAATATCAGGCTCTTCATGTTACGGCTGTTGGTATTCATTTAATTAAGCGGGGGGGGGATGTTAAATGAGGGAGTTGTGGTCGCCACAGGGTGGTACTGCATCTTAAGAAAGAGGTGTAGTATCTCCTCTCCCAGGTAAGGATGGTGCACCTGTTAGGACCCCACCTCTTCACTCAACACTACACACTCCTGTCCTATGGGGGGCTAATATGCACCAGAGTACTGCCCCAGCAGGATAATGGAGATGGGGGGAACCAAAGTTAGGGGGAACAATGTAGTGGGTGAGGGTGGAGGACACACTTTTAGGTTACACTTGTAGATACATATTTAATAGCCAGCCATCTTAAGTTCATGGTCCTTTGATTGTGGTCTTCACCTCTGAACGTGGCTTTCTGGGATAGAACCTGCAGCCTGTTGAATACGCACGGTCCTCATACTCTGGCCTTGAGGCGAGGAGCGGGTGAGAGTTAACGGTTGTCTCTACCCAGTCAAGGTCCCTACCTAAGAAGGCCTGGAGGGGAGCAAAGTAGAAGAGCTCCGCAGGCAAAAGGATCCCAGGGAATATGGACGGAGAGGCATACGCCACCTGTACTCTCCATTCTGGCCTAGTCAGAGGGACTCCTGCTGCAAAAGGGGTACTGGCCCCCGATATCTGACTTTGTTACTTTACGTCTCAGTCGGAGAAGCCCGGAGGCTAAGTGGATCCCACCGGGTAACGGCCGGAACGGAATTGCCGCCCGTACCCTTGTTCTGTGTATAGCCAGAGGGAGACCCAGCCTTTGTAACACGCATCGCACACGGACAGTAGAGGTCCAAGGGAGAGATTGTAGGAACACGCGGTGGTGCGGGGGTCCTGAGAGAAGCACATGAACTATCGGGGTGTGTCCGAGCCCTCGTCGCTGGTGGCCGCAGCGCGCCGTGAGGAGCAAGGAGAAGCCTTGCAGCTCACCTCTAACAACGTGAGTAAAGCTTGGAAGACTGCATCCCCTGCCTCCGGTCCGTTATTGCAGCGTGACACCACACCACACCACTGAACCTACTACTACTCCCCTCATCCTCCTGCTTCCTCTGCCCTGAGGCCCTGCTCCGCCTGTGGGGATTAGTACTACCTTCGGCTGCCACAACATCCCGCCTCAGAGGACTGCAGCAGCGCTGGGGGCGTATCACCAGACACAACAGGTGGCATAGTTAATAGTCCACTCGATCACCACCGACCCTCCTAGCCCATATTTTTAGTGTGACCACACTGGGCACAGACCGGGCCAAGGCCACGACTGCAGCCAACTTACGTCAGGCCCGCCGTTCGAGTAACCCCCTTTTCTCAGGGTAGGGGCTAGCGAGCAAAGTACAACAACACCTATTACTTCCCCGGCGTCACACAACTGACATAGTCGTCAGGATTGCGTGCCTGCAGCAACGGAAAAAGTCATCCCCATTGCTACCGGGTACTGTGCACCTTTACAGCAGACTGTCTTTAACACTTAAGATGGCGCCCGCCCAAGAAGAACGGATGCCATTGTGTTCAAAAAGGACAACCACCCAGCACCTACCATCGTGGGACAGGCTTCCCCCATGGCGCCAAAAGCTAAGACCGCTCCTTGTATTAGAGACTGTCCGCATGGTAGTGTCCATCAAGACGGATGGGACGTCCCAAGGAGTGCCAGTCAGCCAGCCGCCCTGGAGCCGCCCCAAAAGAAGGAGGAGGAAGCAACAATGAGGAGTGGCCGCAACAGTCCCTGACACGCCACACCCAGCAGTGATCATGGAAGCCGTGAAAGAGAGCACCTCCGATGCCGTTCCACAAGCTGCTGCCCCGCTCGGAATACGGAGGATCTGTTTAACCCCGGAGGAGGCGGAGTTCCTCAGAGAGGAGTGGCAGGACCTGACCCGGAGGGTCGCGGAGGCCCAGCGTGCGGTGTCCGCAGCATGGCGGGAAGAGATGCTGCAAAAGATCTGGTCCCGGGGCCAAGGTGCTGCAAGCCAAGTCAGCGGAGCAGCAATACAGGAGGAAGGTACCTCGGAGGCCGCGTGCAGCCCAGGACTGGGTAAGCGACAAGCTCCTGTCCCGGGCGCGAGACGCACGGAGGCCCTTGTGGATCTTATGCCGGCACGCCTGTCCCCGGGCGCTGTCAGGTGGGAGCAGCTCTTAGCTCCGAAGCTGGAGGCCCAAGTCACGGTCACCGCCTGAGGCCTGCAATGCCTCCCGACTCCCGGCTCAGGAAAGCCTGTGCCCGCTGGGGGAATCACCACCAACCCCAACCCGGACTGGTCCGCGTCACCGGAGGACCTGCTGCAACCCCTGCTGTCGCCGCTGCCAGCGGCTCTGGTCACCTGGCCGGCCGCGGAGGAGTTGGCCTGGGGCAACCAGGGGGGGACCTAATGGGCTTCCCCCAGGAGACCCGGGTGAAAGCGCGGAGGCCTGAGGACTTCGGCCGCAAGGAGCTTCTCCAGCTGGACAAAGAGCGGCGGGAGAGGCGGATCTGCTGCGAGCGCCTAGAGGTGCGCGCCAAGGCCGCCAAGTCCAAGGCCCGCCAGAAGGAGGAAACAGTTAATCTGTTTGTTGTTATGGTTACTATGTTTTTCTTCCTCCTGGTATATAGAGATATATGTCCCTGCAGACTGGCAGTAGACAGACTCTTATTGTATATAGTTTTATGCATCTCTTTAGATGCTCCCTATTGGTTTTATGCGAAACACACTTCTACTTCTACCTCAGACCTCAGAATCAAAACCTGTCTGGAGTGGCTCTTCTGGAGGTCCAACACAGGATCTCCATGCCCTGCAGCCACCCCAGGGCCTACGATGAGCGTTTGGGACAGGTCCCTCTTTCTGCTGAACTGACTTCTTTTCTACTGCATTTTCTACCAATCTGTCTACATGCATAATGTCTCTTTGATGTTTTATACTTTTATACTATTTATCTGTAACGTTTAAGAATCAGAGCCTCCCATAATGGGAAGATTGTTCAATGGTTATAAAATATAAAAAGTCTGTACCAATGCTTTGCTCTCTTTGCAGCCTGCGGACGTGCTGTGTTTCACCAGGGGGGAATGTGGCGCCCCTGAGGGTTCGGTCGCCACAGGGGGGAGTAGTACTACCTTCGGCTGCCACAACATCCCGCCTCAGAGGACTGCAGCAGCACTGGTGGCGCATCACCAGACACCACAGGTGGCGTAGTCAATAGTCCACTCGATCACAACCGACCCTCCTAGCCCATATTTTTAGTGTGACTACCCTGGGCACGGACCGGGCCAAGGCCTTGACTGCATCCACCTTACGTCAGGCCCACCGTCCGAGTAACCCCCTTTTCTCAGGGTAGGGGCTAGCGAGCGAAGTACAACAACACCTAGTACTTCCCCGGCGTCACACAGAGTCATGGGGGGTAAAAGAACAAACTCTACTTTGATTAATACAGACTGTGTATTAGTACAATGTTATAATGTTGATGGTCAGATGCACGAGTGGGTACAGAGGGGGGCATGTGACAGTTCATTTTCAATCGTTAAAATATGGTTAAGCAGGTTAATGTAGTATCCTGGAATATTAGAGGTATGGGAGATCACAACAAAAGATTTGCGGTGTTTAAGTATCTTAAGGAATATCGGGATTCGATAATCTGTCTGCAGGAGACGCATTGCAATACGGAGGCCGTACCAGCTTCATGAATAGTTCAAAAATAGCTTTCTTTATTGTGAAAAAAGCTCTTTAAAAACAGATACCATAGTCACATAGTGTAGCCAGGGCAACGCGTTTCGAACGCTAAAGATGCGTTCTTTGTCAAGACTGGCTTGCAAATGGCATACCCATGGTATATAAACCATTGTTCACCAATCGGATACAAAATGGAAGTCACATGATGCATAGATTAGCATACAAAAATATAAAACCAATTTACAGAGTAAATGCATAATAAAAACAATCACATGACAAAGAAGAAATCACATATGCATAGAAAAGTTACTCGCTGTAATGGAACAGTAGTTCCCTACGTAAATTTAGTCCATTTGGTTGGCAAGTGTTCAGATGATACATCCAAAATGCTTCTCGATCAAGCAGGCGTCTCCTATTATCTCCCCCCCGAGGATCAAAGGTAAGATCTAGATATATCGGATAGTAACACTAATGACTCAGATTCCAGTCACTTAACTAAGGATTTTTCCTATTACCAGAATATAAAAAAACGCAGAAGAAACGCAAACGAGGTGGACGGAAACATTCCAAGCACCTCAAGAATGACAACTCGCTACAGAAAGTAACAAACACCAGCTCACAAGTGAACAAATACAAGTTCTATCCTATGGACTGAATTTTGCACCTGATAGAAAATTCGATCTCTTTGGGACCTTGAAAGATGTCAATAAATTTGTAAGAAACCTGACGGTAAAAAGACATTTTTTTTGATGAGACTGAATCAGCATCTAACAAAATAGATCATGACTAGTGTTGAGCGAGCACTAAAATGCTCGGGTGCTCGAAGCTCGGGCCGAGCTCGCCGTGATACTCAGGTGCTCGACCCGAGCAACGAGCCCAATGTTAGTCTATGGGAGACTCGAGCAATTTTGTGGTGGCACCCCCGGCAGTCTTTTAAAAGCCTAACAAGTGCCCAAAACGATAGTGACAGTGCTCAAATGACATGGGGACAGCATGCGGATCGCCCCAGGAAGCATTTTTGACCCCCAGGTCACTGCTGTCAACAACGTGGTCAGAGGTATTAAGCCACTTTTACAGGCTCACAATAAAACGTTCAAAAACTAAAGTGAAACTTTTTTCCTGTGAAATATGTTAAGGAACATCCTTTCCAGGGTAAAGACTTGTGTATAAGTTAAAATAAATGACCAAAAACAAAAATACTCCTCCACACCTTCGGCTATGTTCACAAGTAGCATTTTTTATGCGTTTTTGCACTTTTGTATTGCTTTCAACTATGACAAATGCATTCACCGTGAAATGTCATTTTAACATTTTACAACCTTATCTGGCCATGTGCTGTGTGACACATGCATAAAGTGCTGAAAAGAGAAGGGAACAGCATGGGGAAGACCCCTGGAAGCATCTCTGACTCCCAGGTCACTGTCTAAAAGTGTGCCCATCATAAGTGATCCTTACCGCATCAGAAGATGCAGACTTGCAACTATCCCCATGCAAGTTATAGTCCCAGGGCAGTGTTCAATTGTACCTCCCCCATTCCTTGCAATACAAGCTCAAGTATGCAGCCTGCCACCCACCCACACCCAGGCTGCAATACCATACTGCTTGCTTGCTTGAACTTGAAATTGGGCCTTTTAGGCATGTGGAGGCGAAATCTGGCCACCACGTCATGGCTGTGTTGGCGGCTTGGAATCCATACTCAGTCCCCAGCCGCCCGGCGGCTGGGTGTCCATACTCGGTCCCCAGCCGCCCCGCGGCCGGGTGTCCACACACGGTCCCCAGCCGCCTGGGGGCAGCCGGGTGTCCATAAACGGTCCCCTGCCGCCCCCTATTTCTCCTTGAAACATCCCCCCACACACTTTTCTTAGCTCGGCCTGCTTTAGGCAGCATTGGACGAGCCCACCAGAGAACCAGACTCCTCCGGTGGGCCCTGACTTCTCCATCGGTGGAGTTGAGAGTGCCAAGGTGAGGAGCATGATGATGAGGACAGAAGTTAGCATCTGCTATGTTTTCTTTTAATGCAAGTGTAAGTGTGCAGCCTGCCACCCACCCACCCCCAGACTGCAATTCCATACTGCTAGCTTGCACTTGAAATGGGGCCTTTTAGTTTGGAGGAGGCCGAAGCTGGCCACTACCTCATGGCTGCTTTGGCAGCGAGGTATCCATACTCCAGTCTCCAGCCGCCCATATTTGTCCCGGTGTGCCTTATAGATAAGATTAAGCGCGTATACCAAAACATTACCTGTGCCCTCCCCAGTGCATTTAGTGGGAAGGAGAGCCTATTCCGCTGTAGTGTGTGCATGCCAAACCCCTGTTCATGGTACATGCGAAGATGCCTCCCACCTTGCACCTGTCGTTGCAGACTTGCAACTATCCCCATTCAAGTCCTTGTCCTAGGGCAGTGTTCAATTGTACCTCTCCCATTCCTACAGACCCCAGAGACCCGGCACCGGGTATCCCACACACGTGTACACACGGCCCAGGGGGCGCGTCACATGCAGTACAGCATATTACAAACATAAGTCCCATTATTGGGGAGTGGGTGTCCCATGGTATTTGCTTATGCTTTCCAAGCAAAAGTTGCCAAAAATAAGGACGGAGCAACTTGCAATGCCCCTTACAAGAGCCATGCAGTACAGCATATTACAAACATAAGTCCCATTATTGGGGAGTGGGTGTCCCATAGTATTTGCTTATGCTTTCCCAGCAAAAGCTGCCAAAAATTAGGACGGAGCAACTTGCAATGCCCCTTACAAGAGCCATGCAGTACAGCATATTACAAACATAAGTCCCATTATTGGGGAGTGGGTGTCCCATAGTATTTGCTTATGCTTTCCAAACAAAAGCTGCCAAAAATTAGGACGGAGCAACTTGCAATGCCCCTTACAAGAGCCATGCAGTACAGCATATTGCAAACATAAGTCCCATTATTGGGGAGTGGGTGTCCCATAGTATTTGCTTATGCTTTCCCAGCAAAAGCTGCCAAAAATTAGGACGGAGCAACTTGCAATGCCCCTCACAAGAGCCATGCAGTACAGCATATTACAAACATAAGTCCCATTATTGGGGATTGGGTGTCCCATAGTATTTGCTTATGCTTTCCCAGCAAAAGCTGCCAAAAATTAGGACGGAGCAACTTGCAATGCCCTTTACAAGAGCCATGCAGTACAGCATATTACAAACATAAGTCCCATTATTGGGGAGTGGGTGTCCCATAGTATTTGCTTATGCCTTGCAAGCAAAAGCTGCCAAAAATAAGGACGGAGGAACTTGCAATGCTGGCACCCTGGTGGTATAGTGGTGGTGGAGGCTGAGGATAAGGAGAAGAAGATTAAACAGTCGAAACGAGGAAGCGTATACCCATGTGTGGGTGTGAAGCGGTGCATGTGAATACACCTCCCGAAATAACACAGTGGATTTGACTTTATGTTACTCTGCTGTCATTTGTTGGTCGTTATGAGAAGTCTGGCCCAATCCAGCCCTTGTTCATTTTGATAAGGGTCAGCTTGTCAGCATTGTCAGTTGACAGGCGAGTGCGCTTATCAGTTATAATTCCCCCAGCGGCACTAAAACCACGCTCCGATAACACGCTAGCGGCAGGGCAGGCCAGGACCTCCAAGGCGTACAGAGCGAGTTCATTCCAAGTGTCCAGCTTGGATACCCAATAATTAAAAGGCACAGAGGAATCACGGAGGACGCTGGTACGATCGGCAAGGTACTCCCTCACCATCTTTTGAAACTTTCCACTCCTTGTGAGAGTACCCCGCGCCTCAGGGCCTGTAAGCTGGGTGGGTGTCAGAAAACTGTCCCAGAACGTTGACAGTGTTCCCCTGCCTCTGCTGGATTGGAGTTGCATCTCTCTCGCCTGTACGCCTTGGTTGGGCAACGAACTGTGACCTCTGCCGCTAGCGTGTTCAGATGTGAATTCTGCAGCAAGGGCCTTCTGGTATTGCCCCATTTTTGTAGACCTCTCCACCTCAGGAATAAGAGAGTGAAAGTTCTCCTTGTAGCGGGGGTCTACAAGTGTCACCAACCAGTAATGACTGTCACCCAACATTTTGACAGCGCAAGGGTCACGGTTAAGGCAGCGTAACATAAAGTCAGCCATGCGTGCCAGACTGGTAACGGGCAAGATTTCCGTGTCCTCACCAAGATGACGACTGACCATGCTCTCCTCCTCCTCCTCCTCTTCCTCCTCCCCCCTGTCCTCAGGCCACCCACGCTGAACCGACGGTATGACACTTGTACAGGTACTACCGTCTACAACGCATGATAGCAGCTCCTGTTCTTCCTCCTCCTCCTCCCCCTCATCCTCTCCCTCATTGTCCCCCAATGCACGTTTGGATGAGATGAGACTGGGCTGTGTGTAATCGCCTGCTACGGCTTCTTGATCCATCTCATCATACTCTGGCTGCAATGCCTCCTCTTTAATTCTCTGCAGAGAGTGTTGCAAAAGACAGTCAAGTGGGATGCTGACACTAATGATGGCGTCATCGCCACTCACCATCTTGATGGCCTCCTCAAAGTTTGTCAGGATGGTACATATGTCAGACATCCAGGTCCACTCCTGAGGTCTTATGTGTGGAGTCTGACCTGAATATCGACGGCCTTGTTGCAGCTGGTACTCCACAACTGCTCTCTTCTGCTCACAAATCCTTTGCAACATGTGGAGTTCCAACGTGTGGGGACATCACACATCAGTCGGTGTGCCGGAAGCTGCAAACGCTGCTGCAACACAGCAAGGGCGGCGGAAGCTGTAGCCGATTTGCGAAAATGAGCTCACAGGCGGCGTACTTTCACGAGCATATCTGGCAACTCGGGGTACGATTTAAGAAACCGCTGAACCACGAGGTTAAGCACATGAGCCAGGCATGGTACGTGTGTGATCTCACCTCGCCTCAGAGCCGCCACCAGGTTACGGCCATTGTCACACACGACCATGCCGGGATGTAGGTTCAGCGGTCTCAGCCACAGATCTGCCTGCTCTTTCACAGCTGTCCACAACTCACAAGCAGTGTGAGGTCTATCACCTAAGCTTATGAGTTTCAGCACAGCCTGTTGCCGCTTGGCGGAGGCAGTACTGCAATGCTTCCAGCTTGTAACTGATGTGGTGATATCTGAGATGGAGGCTGAACATGAGGAGAAGGAGGAGGAGAAGGATGCGCAGGAGCTGTACACTGTGGGGGCAACTCTGACTGACATAGGGCTCGCAATCCTCGGTGTGGGGAGGATGTGTTCCGTCCCAAGGTCCGACTGGGTCCCGGCTTCCACTATGTTTACCCAGTGTGCCGTCAGAGAGATGTACCGTCCCTGGCCACAAGCACTTGTCCACGTGTCCGTTGTCAGGTGGACTCTCCCAGTAACTGCGTTGTTGAGGGCACGGCAGATGCTTTGGGACACGTGCTTGTGTAGTGCGGGGATGGCACACCGGGCAAAATAGTGTCGGCTGGGGACCGAGTACCGAGGGACGGCCACCGCCATAAGATTGCGGAAGGATTCCGTCTCAACCAGCCTAAAAGGCAGCATTTCCAATGCAAGCAGTCGTGAAATGTGCGAATTTAGGACTGTGGCCTGTGGGGCGTTAGCTGCGAATTTCCGCTTTCGTTCAAAGGTCTGGGATATGGACAATTGAACGCTGCGGTGGGACGTGGACGTGGACGTTGATGCTGTTTCTTGAGAAACTGCCATAACAAGTGAAGACTGAGAGGAGGGGGCATCTTTACATGCAGTATGGACAGGGGATTGCCTTGCACACACAACAGGGGGTTCGATTGCACGCACAACAGAGGAAGAAGCAGTGGTGACACCCGCTGACACTGGTCGTGGACCCTGGGTTTCGCCCCACAAAGTCGGGTGCTTTGCTGCCATGTGCCTGATCATGCTGGTGGTGGTCAGGCTGGTAGTTTTGTCACCCCTGCTGATGCTGGCATGGCAGGTGGAACATATGGCCTTTTTGGGGTTATCAGCAGAGTCTTTAAAAAAATTCCAGACTCTGGAAGACCTACCGCTTGTACTGGCAACGTCCCTCGTGTTGGTGTTACGGGTTGCCTGCCTTCTGTCTGCGGCCACCACACTGCTTCTTCCTGCCTGTTGGGGTACTCTGCCTCCCTCCCCCTGTGTGCTGCTGGCCTCACTCTGCATGTCCTCCTTCCACGTTGGGTCAGTTACTAGATCATCCACCACCTCCTCCTCTTCCACTTGCGCACCACGATCCTCCTCCTCACTTCCTGGCAATTGTGTCTCGTCATCGTCCACCTCTTGTGACAGATTGCCAACGTCGACTTCCTGTGGCCGTGGCTGTTCAAATATTTGGGCATCGCAACATGGGATCTCCTCTTCTACCACTTCAAGCGTATCAGGCGAGGGGCCCAAATATGGAAATGTACCAGTGAACAGCTCTTCAGAGTGTCCAAGTGTGGGATCACTTGCTGTCTGACGACACTCGGCATGGTGGGAGGAAGGAGCATCAGGGTGAGGAGGAGTATGCGGTCGAGACTCACGGCTACTAAGAGTTGACCGTGTGGAAGACAGACCGGAGGTGGTGGTGCCCAGGTAACTGGAAGTATTGTCTGCTATCCAATTAATAACCTGTTCACACTGATCAGTTCTCAATACTGGTGTTGTTCTGTGCTTCCCTAGTAATTCAGTCAAGAAGTGGGAGTGAGAAGATATGGCTGTTGGTTGTGGCACATTTTCACCTTGGCCACGGCCCCATCCTCTGCACGAACCATCACCAGAACGTCCACTTCCACGTCCCTTGCCACGCGCCTTGCCCATTGTAAATGAAGTAAAATAGCTTACATTTGCACTATCAATGGAAAAAGGGTAATAAAGAGTAGATTAGAACCGTTGAAGAGGAAAACCACAGTTATTGTTTACTGGGGTATACCACACTTTTTTAAATAGAGATATTTGCGGCTGAACAGTGAGCGACACACTCAAACTGCTTTTTTTTTAGATACCAAAGGCCCAAAACTGGATAGTACAGCGATTTGACCCGTGGAACTGACTCGCCCCCTGGGCCGTGGGGCACTCGGATCTGGGCAATAGGGAACGATGGGAGTAGTAGTGGCAACCCGGTTCCGTGGCTCAGGGTGGTCAGGCCAGTGGTAGTCCGTTATGTGCTATTGATTATGTCCGACTACGCCACCCGTGGATTTGCGGTCATTAGGAACCGCCGCTGCATGCAGACCGCTGGGGCTGATGAGGTGTGCAGCTAGGGTAGTGTGACTCCCCACGGGAAGAGTGCGGCCCCAGGGCAGTATAGTGGATGGTGGGAGTGATGGTGGTGAGAGTCCCAGTACCGGTAGTGCTGGAGGCGCGAAGGAGCACACAGACAATAGGTTGCAGTCCAGGGTCTTTACTGAAACAGGTAAACTGACCCATAAACAGTCCCGGCTAGGAGGGGACCTGGATGTCTGAGAGCAATGGGGAAATTGGCCCTTGTCAGGGTGAGGGTGTAGGCCTACCGTGCTTTCTGCGCTCCTTCTGGCTATCTCCTCGTTATAGGGTAACAGCCCACGTTTCCGAGCTTTCCGTGTATTCTCGCCTGTATGGCCTGTGACGTGGGTTCCTTTCTGCTCCCAGCCTTGTACGGCTTTGCTGGTCCCTTCTTTTGTGGCAGGGCCTCCAGGCTTCTTAGGCCAAGGAATATACAGTCCCTTGCGGACTGGTTCTCTGCTGGGGGATGTAGAATCCTCCCAGCCTCAGACACCAAAGTCTGGTAAAGTAAGTCTTTTATCTGCCAAGACAGGCTCTCTTCGCCTCTTGTCTCTGACTTGTGGCTCTCCTCCTGCCACACTTCCTCTTAGGTGCAATACAAAACTGTCTGTCCCTGCTCTGCTCTGGGACAAGTCTCAGTCCTGAGACAGGCCTTCAAGTTCTCCCTAACCCTGCCCCCAGTACCAGCTTTTATAGGGGCAGCCAGCTCCCCCTACTGGCCTGAGACAGGAGGCATTGCATGCTAATGTTCCCCTGACTAGAGAACCTCCCCCTTGCTCTCAGACACAGCTTTAATTACACTTGTGGCATCCAGGCCAGGGTGACACATTCCCCCCTAGTGAAATTTAGTACTCCGGGACTAAACAGTAAACAAAGACAATATGCATGACTATAAAACATTAATAGACAAACGACGCACAGATTGAGTTCTTAAGGTCACAGTGTGGCCTGTGACCGGGTGTCCATATCACCAGCACAACGGGGAGCCTTAACCAGGTGGGGGTCTGTCCTACCCCAAGTCCTTCACAGTCTTAGTTCATTCCTGGGTTAGGTTCCGAACGCAGTCCATACAAGGTCCTGGTTATAAAAAGTCCATAACCTGTGAGTCCTTACAGTAACTGCAAGAAACTGAAACACAGAATTACCAAACATGCATGTAACTTGGCAAACATTTCAACAGTTGGTAACAGAGTCATTTACAATCTTAGCGCGCTCTGTATTTTCCAGCGAGCGGGTATCTGCCCCTTTGTGCTCCTGGTTGACCTACGTAGCCCACTGTCTGGTGGTGGACCAACCTGGCTTTCCCCACTAGCGTTAGGGGTACAGCTACCAGCTTGGTGTACAGGTAGGGCAGGCAGCTGTCTGTGGGTCCTTTGGCTTACCGCAGGCATGGCAGGCTCACTGTCAGCAGAGGGTTGACTCTCCTGGGCTGCTGGTACAGGCTCTTCTGCCCCTGGAACTGCTTGCTCCTGTTCACCTTCCGGCTCTGGTGTTGGTTGTTGCTGTGCCGGTTGCAGGAAATGCAGGACGGGTACCACTATGGCATCATTTATGCGAGTCCAGGACTGAGGGAACTCTCCGAGAACGGTGCTGATCATTTCTTCCTTGTCCTCTGCGGCTTAGAGGTCACTCTGATCCTCTTCTGCACTACGGAGTTGCTCGGGGCACCTTTTGAGGTGGTCTCTGGAGACGACACTAGTGGTTTCTCCTCCGTCCTTGGTGATTACGCACACCTTTGGGTTGTCGTGGTCAGACTGCAGTATGGTGTAGGGTTCCCTTTCCCACTGGTCGTCCAACTTATGTAGCCTTCTTTTTCGCTTTAGGACTTGCTCACCAGGTTCTAGGGGACCAGCAGGGGCGTGTTGATTGAAGAGTTTTTCTTGCCTCTCTCTCACCTGGGCCAGGCTCTTCTCCACACTCTCCTGTACCTTCTTGTACTGCAGTTGCCTTTTCGTATCGCAGTCCGCATCCGGGGAGGTGTCCTCAGGTATTAGGACTCCCATCTCCAGGTCTACGGGCAGCTTACCTAGTCTGGCTCGCATCAGGTAAGCCGGGGTGCAGTTTGTAGCATTCACCGGGATATTGTTGTATAGGTCTATCAGGTCCGGCAGTTTTTCTGGCCACAGGCTGCGTTCCTCCAGGGGCAACGTCTTCAGGAGATCAATGACTATATTGTTCATCTTCTCACACATCCCGTTGGTTTGGGGGTGGTAAGGCGTTGTACGAATCTTCTTACAGCCATAGAGGTTGCAGAACTCCTGGAAGATTTCAGCCTCAAACGCTGGACCCTGGTCTGTCAGGACCTGTTCCGGATACCCGTGTGGACGGCAGAAGTATTGCTGGAAGGCTCTGGCCG
Source organism: Phyllobates terribilis (assembly GCF_046119375.1). NCBI lineage: Eukaryota > Metazoa > Chordata > Amphibia > Anura > Dendrobatidae > Phyllobates > Phyllobates terribilis. The sequence goes on from NW_027362773.1 coordinate 112,527,974, forward strand.
CTGTTTGGGCTGTCAAGTTCTTTACCGGGACCACCACTAGAAAACGGGAATAGTGGTCCACGATTGTCAGGGCATAGATGTATCCTGACCGGCTAGGAGCCAATTTGACATGGTCCAGAGCTACCAGCTCAAGAGACTGCGTGGTGACGATGGGCCTCAAGGGTGTCTTCTGGCTGGCACAGTCCTTCCTCCTTAGGTGACAAGGGCCACAGTCTCTGCACCATTTTTCTACAGCTCCTCTCATGCCGACCCAAAAGAACCTTCCTCTTAGCAGGAACTCCAGTTTCTTCCAACCGAAGTGTCCCGCTCTGTCATGGTAAGCCCCCAGGACCATAGTTGCATCCCGCCTTGGGACCACGACTTGCCAGGTCAGCTCGTGCGTCCAGTGGTTAACAATCCTTCTGCACAACTTTCCTTCGTAAAGGAACAGCTTGCTCTTCTCCTTCCATAGCTGCTTGGCTTCCTCTGGGGCATCTGGATCTAAGCGGGCGTCTTCCCGGGTCAGCAGATCTTTCACCAGGCGAACTGCAGGGTCACTATCTTGGGTCTCGGCCCAGCTGTGGTGAGGTAGGGGATTGATCATCACGGTTGTTAGATCCTCCTCCTTCACGCGGTGGGAGTATTGAGCGGCTCCATACCAGTGAAAAGCGGGGAGTTCTACCTCCTCCAGCTCTTCTGGGTCTTCGTCACCTTCAGGTAAGTGAGGCATCCTCGATAGGGCGTCAGCGTTGGCATTGGTTTTGCCTGCCCGGTACTTGATCACGAAGTCATAGTTGGAGAGACGGGCCATCCACCGCTGTTCCAGGGCACCCAGTCTTGCATTGTCCAGGTGTGTCAACGGGTTGTTGTCCGTGTACACGGTGAACTTTGCGGAGGCCAGGTAATGCTTGAAGCGTTCCGTCATGGCCCACACCACCGCCAAGAATTCTAGCTTGAAGGAGCTGTAATTCCCCGGGTTCCTCTCGGTGGGCCTCAGCTTCCGGCTGGTGTATGCGATCACCCGTTCTCTGCCCTGTTGGTTTTGGGATAGTACGGCTCCCAGTCCCACATTACTGGCGTCTGTGTGGAGAATGAAAGGCTGGCCGTAATCAGGGTAGGCCAGGATCTCATCCCCCGTGAGGGCCATCTTTAGCTGGCGGAAGGACTCCTCTTCCGGTTTATCCCACTTGAAGGGTGGCTTTTGACTTCTGGACTTAGACTGTCCGATCAGGAGGTCCTGCATAGGAGCTGCCATCTTAGTGAACCCGGGGATGAACCTTCGGTAGTAGCCTACCAACCCGAGAAACTGTCTCACCTCTTTGGTGTTCGAGGGGCTTGGCCAGCTCTTGATTGCCGTGACCTTGTCAGGGTCAGGGGCCACTCCTTCCGCGCTTACCACGTGCCCTAGGTACTGGACCTTTGGTTTCAGCAGGTGACACTTCGATGGTTTCACCTTCAGGCCATAGCCTGCCAGGGCTTCGAACACCTCGGCCAGGAGCTTGAGATGGTCCTCGTAGGTCTTCGAATAGACGATCACGTCGTCCAGGTAAAGGAGGACCGTCTCGAAGTTTCAGTGCCCTAGACAGCATTCCATCAGCCGCTGGAAGGTCCCTGGTGCGTTGCAGAGCCCGAAAGGCATACAGTTGAATTCGCTCAGTCCCATCGGGGTGGTGAAGGCGGTCTTTTCCTTGTCAGCCTCTGCCACAGGAACCTGCCAGTACCCGCTAGTAAGGTCCAAAGTAGAAAAGAAATTAGCTGATTTTAGTGCGGCTAAAGACTCCTCTATTCTAGGCAGCGGATATGCGTCTTTGTGGGTGATACGGTTGATTTGTCTATAGTCCACGCACATTCTCATGGTGCCGTCTTTCTTTTTCACCAGAACCAAGGGGGGCTGCCCAGGGGCTACAGCTATCTCTAATGACCCCAGCTTCCTTCATTTCTCTTAGCATGCCCTTTGCGTTCTGATAATGTGCAGGGGGTACAGGTCGGTGTCTTTCTTTTATCGGTGGGTGGCTCCCTGTGGGGATGTGGTGTTCTATCCCTTTTACTCTGCCGAAGTCTAGCGGGTGCTTACTAAAGACTCTCTCGTACTCCTGTACCACCCGGTAGACTCCTTGTTTTTGGTGCAGGGGAGTAGAGTCAGCACCCACGTGGAGTTTCTGGCACCAGTCCTCCTTTTGTTTCTGGGAGCCATTACCCTCCGCCTGAGGAGAGGGAGGCAAGGGTTCCACAGCCCTGATAGCTTTGTGTTCGACAACAAACAGTTTGGCGAGTGTAGCGTACCTGGGTAAGTGTACTTCCCTCTCCCCAATGTTGAGGATGCGGACGGGCACCCTCCCATGACCAACATCAACCACCCCCCGAGCTGTCAAAATGGTGGGCCTGCTGTCTGAGTACACGGGTTCTACCATGGCTTGGTAGTCTCTACCTCTCAACCCGATTGCAGTCCGACACCAGATCATCATTTCACTTTTGGGAGGCATGGAAATGGGGAATGGGTCACTCAGTCTTACGCTACCGATCTCACCACCAGACAGTTCTACCTGCTGCCGTCTCATCAGGGCTTTTATCTCCTTGTTGAGGACTCTCTGTAAGCTGGAACTAGCATTCACCGCCACCTGTTGTAGAATTACAATTACCTCTGAAAGACAATTTTCAATTACGTTAGTACCCACAGTTATTTTAGGGTGACTTTCACGACGGTCAATGTCCACAATAATTACTCCCTGTGCCGGCAGTTCAACTTTACCAATTTTAATGGTCATCTCCTTGAACCCCATCTGCGGCACGGGTAAGCCACTACTGGCGATGATGCTCAAGTTACTGTCTGGATACCGTGTGATATCAGCATCAGTCCAATACTGCTTAAAAAGTACATAAGGGATAGTGGTTACTTGCGACCCAGTATCCAGCAAGGCGCTCATGGGGATACCGTCCAGCACCACGGGTAAACCGGGTGCCCCTCAACGTACTTATCACGCCAATTATAAGGGCCTGGTGATCTTATGCCTGGGGGTCGGACCTCTGCCTCAGGTTGGACCCGTTTAAATTACAGTACCTGGAAATGTGTCCGTGCTGGTTGCATTGACGGCAAATGGGCTGTCCATCCTCTGCGTAGCGGTCTGTGGGCCTCCCTTGGAACGACGGGATCCTCCTCTGTCGACTTGAAGCCAACTCGATGGGTCTTGACGGGTCCACTTGCAACGTCTGGACGGTCCTGGTGAACGCCGCGACGCTCCTGGTCAGCTCCTGGACTTGGTGGTGCAGGTCTTTTGATGGGGCTTGGTTCAGGGCCTGTGCATCAGCCCCCACGGGGTCCATAGAGGAGGGCGCCGCCTCTTGGTGGTAGGTGATAGCAGGGCGCCGGGGGTTTATAGCGCCACTGGTTGCAGGTTCACGGAGCACCCTTATGGCCCTGTCCTTAAATTGGGCAAAGGTCAGATCAGGGTTCTGAAAGAACATGAGGCGCAGCTGGGCCCTGTGGGCGCTGGACAGCAGACCTTCTATGAATTGTTCTGTTAGCAGTTTATCCGTTTCCTGCACACTGCCAGGGTCAGTTTGTTGGATAGCCCTCAAGGCTTCCTGCAGATTTAGGGCATAGTCTCTGATGCTGTCCTGTGCCCGCTGCTTACATCCATAGAACCTCATTTTAATTTCAGCGGAGGTACGTGTGTCAAAGGTACCCCGCAGCCGGGCCAGAATACCCTTCACAGTCCTTTTCTCCTCAGTGGGCAATAATTTTACCTCCCTTTGGGCTGCGCCAGTTAACTGCCCTATTAGTATGCTGACCTTCTGTTCCTCTGTCAGGGGGTAGACTTGGAACAAACTGTATAGCCTTTCCTTAAAGTCAGTTAGGGCATGGGGCTCCCCTGAGTACTTGGGCAGCGAGGCCGCTCCAGGGATGTAGGGCAGGGAAAAGGGCATCACCGCTGCTGCAGCTGCGTTGGTGGTAGTGGGCGCCTCTGTGTCCGACATTTTCTTCCCCCCTAGTTAAGCGTGGCCTACCTTCCGACGATCCTCTTCTGTAGGCCGCGGCTCCGCTGCTGCTGCTCTGGATGAGGACCTTGCGTCGCGTCCTGATGACGTCAGCGTCGCTCTCTCTCTATTCCAGGACCTTGCGCAGCGTCGGTGCGTGGGGCGGAGCATCGGATCTCGCGCGGTTTTGACGTTCACGCCCCTCTTCATCCCGCGCGGCGTCCTGAAGATGGCGTCCGATGGCGGGAAGCAGCTGCGGATGGCGGGAAGACGGCAGAAGACGACAGGAAATGGTCCAAGATGGCGTCTGATGGCGGGAATCGGCTCCGGATGGCGAGAAACGACTCCGGACGGCGGGAAACTTCGCCACAGGTAAGTTACAAAAGTCTTTTTCAGGCACGCAGTACCCGGTGGTTGCGGGCACGAAATCCTGCCGACTACGCCAAAGCTGACTCGCCCCCTGGGCCGTGGGGCACTCGGATCCGGGCAATAGGGAACGATGGGAGTAGTAGTGGCAACCCGGTTCCGTGGCTCAGAGTGGTCAGGCCAGTGGTAGTCCGTTATGTGCTATTGATTATGTCCGACTACGCCACCCGTGGATTTGCGGTCATTAGGAACCGCCGCTGCATGCAGACCGCTGGGGCTGATGAGGTGTGCAGCTAGGGTAGTGTGACTCCCCACGGGAAGAGTGCGGCCCCAGGGCAGTATAGTGGATGGTGGGAGTGATGGTGGTGAGAGTCCCAGTACCGGTAGTGCTGGAGGCGCGAAGGAGCACACAGACAATAGGTTGCAGTCCAGGGTCTTTACTGAAACAGGTAAACTGACCCATAAACAGTCCCGGCTAGGAGGGGACCTGGATGTATGAGAGCAATGGGGAAATTGGCCCTAGTCAGGGTGAGGGTGTAGGCCTACCGTGCTTTCTGCGCTCCTTCTGGCTATCTCCTCGTTATAGGGTAACAGCCCACGTTTCCGAGCTTTCCGTGTATTCTCGCCTGTATGGCCTGCGACGTGGGTTCCTTTCTGCTCCCAGCCTTGTACAGCTTTGCTGGTCCCTTCTGTTGTGGCAGGGCCTCCAGGCTTCTTAGGCCAAGGAATATACAGTCCCTTGCGGACTGGTTCTCTGCTGGGGGATGTAGAATCATCCCAGCCTCAGACACCAAAGTCTGGTAAAGTAAGTCTTTTATCTGCCAAGACAGGCTCTCTTCGCCTCTTGTCTCTGGCTTGTGGCTCTCCTCCTGCCATACTTCCTCTTAGGTGCAATACAAAACTGTCTGTCCCTGCTCTGCTCTGGGACATGTCTCAGTCCTGAGAAAGGCCTTCAAGTTCTCCCTAACCCTGCCCCCAGTACCAGCTTTTATAGGGGCAGCCAGCTCCCCCTACTGGCCTGAGACAGGAGGCATTGCATGCTAATGTTCCCCTGACTAGAGAACCTCCCCCTTGCTCTCAGACACAGCTTTAATTACACTTGTGGCATCCAGGCCAGGGTGACACAGAACTGCGAAACCACACTGGGATGTCGGGCCTACACAAGACTATTTTCAACAGATATATTTTTGTGTCACAACAGTCAGGAGACACTACTGTTTTTCTTTACGGAAAAAAACGACCAAAAGCTGAATAATAGAGATTTTTTACCGTGGGATGGCAAAACCACAGTTATTGTTTACTGGGGTATACCACACTTTTTTAAATAGAGATATTTGCGGCTGAACAGTGAGCGACACACTCAAACTGCTTTTTTTTTAGATACCAAAGGCCCAAAACTGGATAGTACAGCGATTTGACCCGTGGAACTGCGAAACCACACTAGGATGTCGGGCCTACACAAGACTATTTTCAACAGATATATTTTTGTGTCACAACAGTCAGGAGACACTACTGTTTTTCTTTACGGAAAAAACTACCAAAAGCTGAATAATAGAGATTTTTTACTGTGGGATGGCAAAACCACAGTTATTGTTTACTGGGGTATACCACACTTTTTTAAATAGAGATATTTGCGGCTGAACAGTGAGCGACACACTCAAACTGCTTTTTTTTAGATACCAAAGGCCCAAAACTGAATAGTACAGCGATTTGACCCGTGGAACTGCGAAACCACACTGGGATGTCGGGCCTACACAAGACTATTTTCAACAGATATATTTTTGTGTCACAACAGTCAGGAGACACTACTGTTTTTTTTTACGGAAAAAACTACCAAAAGCTGAATAATAGAGATTTTTTACCGTGGGATGGCAAAACCACAGTTATTGTTTACTGGGGTATACCACACTTTTTTAAATAGAGATATTTGCGGCTGAACAGTGAGCGACACACTCAAACTGCTTTTTTTTTAGATACCAAAGGCCCAAAACTGGATAGTACAGCGATTTGACCCGTGGAACTGCGAAACCACACTAGGATGTCGGGCCTACACAAGACTATTTTCAACAGATATATTTTTGTGTCACAACAGTCAGGAGACACTACTGTTTTTCTTTACGGAAAAAACTACCAAAAGCTGAATAATAGAGATTTTTTACTGTGGGATGGCAAAACCACAGTTATTGTTTACTGGGGTATACCACACTTTTTTAAATAGAGATATTTGCGGCTGAACAGTGAGCGACACACTCAAACTGCTTTTTTTTAGATACCAAAGGCCCAAAACTGAATAGTACAGCGATTTGACCCGTGGAACTGCGAAACCACACTGGGATGTCGGGCCTACACAAGACTATTTTCAACAGATATATTTTTGTGTCACAACAGTCAGGAGACACTACTGTTTTTTTTTACGGAAAAAACTACCAAAAGCTGAATAATAGAGATTTTTTACCGTGGGATGGCAAAACCACAGTTATTGTTTACTGGGGTATACCACACTTTTTTAAATAGAGATATTTGCGGCTGAACAGTGAGCGACACACTCAAACTGCTTTTTTTTTAGATACCAAAGGCCCAAAACTGGATAGTACAGCGATTTGACCCGTGGAACTGCGAAACCACACTAGGATGTCGGGCCTACACAAGACTATTTTCAACAGATATATTTTTGTGTCACAACAGTCAGGAGACACTACTGTTTTTCTTTACGGAAAAAACTACCAAAAGCTGAATAATAGAGATTTTTTACTGTGGGATGGCAAAACCACAGTTATTGTTTACTGGGGTATACCACACTTTTTTAAATAGAGATATTTGCGGCTGAACAGTGAGCGACACACTCAAACTGCTTTTTTTTAGATACCAAAGGCCCAAAACTGAATAGTACAGCGATTTGACCCGTGGAACTGCGAAACCACACTGGGATGTCGGGCCTACACAAGACTATTTTCAACAGATATATTTTTGTGTCACAACAGTCAGGAGACACTACTGTTTTTTTTTACGGAAAAAACTACCAAAAGCTGAATAATAGAGATTTTTTACCGTGGGATGGCAAAACCACAGTTATTGTTTACTGGGGATACCACACTTTTTTAAATAGAGATATTTGCGGCTGAACAGTGAGCGACACACTCAAACTGCTTTTTTTTTAGATACCAAAGGCCCAAAACTGGATAGTACAGCGATTTGACCCATGGAACTGCGAAACCACACTGGGATGTCGGGCCTACACAAGACTATTTTCAACAGATATATTTTTGTGTCACAACAGTCAGGAGACACTACTCTTTTTCTTTACGGAAAAAACTACCAAAAGCTGAATAATAGAGATTTTTTACTGTGGGATGGCAAAACCACAGTTATTGTTTACTGGGGTATACCACACTTTTTTAAATAGAGATATTTGCGGCTGAACAGTGAGCGACACACTCAAACTGCTTTTTTTTTAGATACCAAAGGCCCAAAACTGGATAGTACAGCGATTTGACCCGTGGAACTGCGAAACCACACTGGGATGTCGGGCCTACACAAGACTATTTTCAACAGATATATTTTTGTGTCACAACAGTCAGGAGACACTACTGTTTTTCTTTACGGAAAAAACTACCAAAAGCTGAATAATAGAGATTTTTTACCGTGGGATGGCAAAACCACAGTTATTGTTTACTGGGGTATACCACACTTTTTTAAATAGAGATATTTGCGGCTGAACAGTGAGCGACACACTCAAACTGCTTTTTTTTAGATACCAAAGGCCCAAAACTGAATAGTACAGCGATTTGACCCGTGGAACTGCGAAACCACACTGGGATGTCGGGCCTACACAAGACTATTTTCAACAGATATATTTTTGTGTCACAACAGTCAGGAGACACTACTGTTTTTCTTTACGGAAAAAACTACCAAAAGCTGAATAATAGAGATTTTTTACTGTGGGATGGCAAAACCACAGTTATTGTTTACTGGGGTATACCACACTTTTTTAAATAGAGATATTTGCGGCTGAACAGTGAGCGACACACTCAAACTGCTTTTTTTTAGATACCAAAGGCCCAAAACTGAATAGTACAGCGATTTGACCCGTGGAACTGCGAAACCACACTGGGATGTCGGGCCTACACAAGACTATTTTCAACAGATATATTTTTGTGTCACAACAGTCAGGAGACACTACTGTTTTTTTTTACGGAAAAAACTACCAAAAGCTGAATAATAGAGATTTTTTACCGTGGGATGGCAAAACCACAGTTATTGTTTACTGGGGTATACCACACTTTTTTAAATAGAGATATTTGCGGCTGAACAGTGAGCGACACACTCAAACTGCTTTTTTTTTAGATACCAAAGGCCCAAAACTGGATAGTACAGCGATTTGACCCGTGGAACTGCGAAACCACACTAGGATGTCGGGCCTACACAAGACTATTTTCAACAGATATATTTTTGTGTCACAACAGTCAGGAGACACTACTGTTTTTCTTTACGGAAAAAACTACCAAAAGCTGAATAATAGAGATTTTTTACTGTGGGATGGCAAAACCACAGTTATTGTTTACTGGGGTATACCACACTTTTTTAAATAGAGATATTTGCGGCTGAACAGTGAGCGACACACTCAAACTGCTTTTTTTTTAGATACCAAAGGCCCAAAACTGGATAGTACAGCGATTTGACCCGTGGAACTGCGAAACCACACTGGGATGTCGGGCCTACACAAGACTATTTTCAACAGATATATTTTTGTGTCACAACAGTCAGGAGACACTACTGTTTTTCTTTACGGAAAAAACTACCAAAAGCTGAATAATAGAGATTTTTTACCGTGGGATGGCAAAACCACAGTTATTGTTTACTGGGGTATACCACACTTTTTTAAATAGAGATATTTGCGGCTGAACAGTGAGCGACACACTCAAACTGCTTTTTTTTAGATACCAAAGGCCCAAAACTGAATAGTACAGCGATTTGACCCGTGGAACTGCGAAACCACACTGGGATGTCGGGCCTACACAAGACTATTTTCAACAGATATATTTTTGTGTCACAACAGTCAGGAGACACTACTGTTTTTCTTTACGGAAAAAACTACCAAAAGCTGAATAATAGAGATTTTTTACTGTGGGATGGCAAAACCACAGTTATTGTTTACTGGGGTATACCACACTTTTTTAAATAGAGATATTTGCGGCTGAACAGTGAGCGACACACTCAAACTGCTTTTTTTTAGATACCAAAGGCCCAAAACTGAATAGTACAGCGATTTGACCCGTGGAACTGCGAAACCACACTGGGATGTCGGGCCTACACAAGACTATTTTCAACAGATATATTTTTGTGTCACAACAGTCAGGAGACACTACTGTTTTTTTTTACGGAAAAAACTACCAAAAGCTGAATAATAGAGATTTTTTACCGTGGGATGGCAAAACCACAGTTATTGTTTACTGGGGTATACCACACTTTTTTAAATAGAGATATTTGCGGCTGAACAGTGAGCGACACACTCAAACTGCTTTTTTTTTAGATACCAAAGGCCCAAAACTGGATAGTACAGCGATTTGACCCGTGGAACTGCGAAACCACACTAGGATGTCGGGCCTACACAAGACTATTTTCAACAGATATATTTTTGTGTCACAACAGTCAGGAGACACTACTGTTTTTCTTTACGGAAAAAACTACCAAAAGCTGAATAATAGAGATTTTTTACTGTGGGATGGCAAAACCACAGTTATTGTTTACTGGGGTATACCACACTTTTTTAAATAGAGATATTTGCGGCTGAACAGTGAGCGACACACTCAAACTGCTTTTTTTTAGATACCAAAGGCCCAAAACTGAATAGTACAGCGATTTGACCCGTGGAACTGCGAAACCACACTGGGATGTCGGGCCTACACAAGACTATTTTCAACAGATATATTTTTGTGTCACAACAGTCAGGAGACACTACTGTTTTTTTTTACGGAAAAAACTACCAAAAGCTGAATAATAGAGATTTTTTACCGTGGGATGGCAAAACCACAGTTATTGTTTACTGGGGTATACCACACTTTTTTAAATAGAGATATTTGCGGCTGAACAGTGAGCGACACACTCAAACTGCTTTTTTTTTAGATACCAAAGGCCCAAAACTGGATAGTACAGCGATTTGACCCGTGGAACTGCGAAACCACACTAGGATGTCGGGCCTACACAAGACTATTTTCAACAGATATATTTTTGTGTCACAACAGTCAGGAGACACTACTGTTTTTCTTTACGGAAAAAACTACCAAAAGCTGAATAATAGAGATTTTTTACTGTGGGATGGCAAAACCACAGTTATTGTTTACTGGGGTATACCACACTTTTTTAAATAGAGATATTTGCGGCTGAACAGTGAGCGACACACTCAAACTGCTTTTTTTTAGATACCAAAGGCCCAAAACTGAATAGTACAGCGATTTGACCCGTGGAACTGCGAAACCACACTGGGATGTCGGGCCTACACAAGACTATTTTCAACAGATATATTTTTGTGTCACAACAGTCAGGAGACACTACTGTTTTTTTTTACGGAAAAAACTACCAAAAGCTGAATAATAGAGATTTTTTACCGTGGGATGGCAAAACCACAGTTATTGTTTACTGGGGATACCACACTTTTTTAAATAGAGATATTTGCGGCTGAACAGTGAGCGACACACTCAAACTGCTTTTTTTTTAGATGCCAAAGGCCCAAAACTGGATAGTACAGCGATTTGACCCATGGAACTGCGAAACCACACTGGGATGTCGGGCCTACACAAGACTATTTTCAACAGATATATTTTTGTGTCACAACAGTCAGGAGACACTACTCTTTTTCTTTACGGAAAAAACTACCAAAAGCTGAATAATAGAGATTTTTTACCGTGGGATGGCAAAACCACAGTTATTGTTTACTGGGGTATACCACACTTTTTTAAATAGAGATATTTGCGGCTGAACAGTGAGCGACACACTCAAACTGCTTTTTTTTTAGATACCAAAGGCCCAAAACTGGATAGTACAGCGATTTGACCCGTGGAACTGCGAAACCACACTGGGATGTCGGGCCTACACAAGACTATTTTCAACAGATATATTTTTGTGTCACAACAGTCAGGAGACACTACTGTTTTTCTTTACGGAAAAAACTACCAAAAGCTGAATAATAGAGATTTTTTACCGTGGGATGGCAAAACCACAGTTATTGTTTACTGGGGTATACCACACTTTTTTAAATAGAGATATTTGCGGCTGAACAGTGAGCGACACACTCAAACTGCTTTTTTTTAGATACCAAAGGCCCAAAACTGAATAGTACAGCGATTTGACCCGTGGAACTGCGAAACCACACTGGGATGTCGGGCCTACACAAGACTATTTTCAACAGATATATTTTTGTGTCACAACAGTCAGGAGACACTACTGGTTTTTCTTACGGAAAAAACTACCAAAAGCTGAATAATAGAGATTTTTTACCGTGGGATGGCAAAACCACAGTTATTGTTTACTGGGGATACCACACTTTTTTAAATAGAGATATTTGCGGCTGAACAGTGAGCGACACACTCAAACTGCTTTTGACGCGCCCCCTGGGCCAGTGTTGTTTGGGGGATACCCGGAGCCGGATCAGATGGGGGTTGTAGTCTCCGAGTGGCGGTGACCCGGTCCGTGCCCAGGGTGTCAAGCTCAGTGTGTGGCAGTCCTACAGATGTTGTTAGTGTTCTTTAGTGTCGACTACGCCACCCGTTGATTTGCGGTCAATACGGCCGCCGCTGCAGCAGGGTCCGCTGAGGCTGGTGGTGTATGTGCAGCTTCGGGTAGTATAACCCCCAACGGGAGGGGTATAGCCTCAGGGGGTCAGGTGTAGAGGATGGTGGTAGTGGTGGTGCAGTGTGGATGGTAAGAAGACTCAGAGTCGGGCTGTGCAGCTCAGGGTTTTTACTTACTGCTGTTCTGTTGGTCACTCTGGCCTTGAGTGACCGCCCGAGCCGTGCTGCGTCCACCAGGTCCTGGACTCGGCCAACCCCCAAGCAATTCTGGAGCGTGGTCCTGAGCTCCCTTTCTGACTGTCCTCTCTACTGGCCTTTCTCACCAGGGGTCCACTTGTGTCCGGCTCCCTCGGGCCTCTTAGTGGGTGCACCTCTTCGGGGTTCCCTGACCCTATACCTGGTGTGCCTTCTTAGTGGACTTGGTGAGGGGCTGCTCCACATGTAATGTCGCAGCCTCCGGTTCTTAGCTGAGGGTTGTTTCTCTCCTCCACTAATTTGGGATCCGGTTCCCTTGCGTGCCAACCCTTCACCCTTCTGTTCTAATTCTGGGTTCTTGGGGTTCCTTCTTCTCCCCCTCTGGGTCCTTCTCTTCTCCTCTCTCTCTCTTCAGGCTCTCCTGGACCTCTCTCAGGACTGACCAACCCTCTACAGAAGACTGACTGTCTGACTGACCCTGATCTAAGATGGTTCCCACCTTATATACTCCCTCTATGTGTGAGCTCAGGTGACCAGCACCCAATGAGCTCCTAGCATTACCCAGACTGCTCCCCCTATCTGCCCCTACACTACTGGGATGTTCCACCCCCCCTCCCACTCCAGCCAGGGACAGACACTGTCGTACCTGCACATTTACCTAGTGGGAGTACCATCGGTCTGTCCCTCGGAAATGGGATGTATGTAGTGTATGCAGCTAACTGAGCTCAGTTCCACACTCCATCCTTATCCGGGAGTGGAATATCACACCTCTGGGTTGAGGTGCAATACCCCTGTAGCAGCCGAATCCTCAGGGTGCTACATTCCCCCCTGGTAAATCACAGCACGTCCTCGGGCTGTAAGAGAATAAACATCCAAAAACATACAATTTTTTTTCATAACAACATTAACATATAAAACATTATATATATATAAAACTTTTCATAAATAACATTCTTGTCTTGTTCCTCCGGCCACGGTGCTACTTGTGACCGGGTAAAGTGCAACAGTCTCTTGTGGAAGAAAAACAACAGTTTCCTATAAAACCAGTAGGGGGCGCCTTAAAAAGCGCAACTATGTACAAGGGGAATATGGCCGCTCTCAGTCCTCGGCCAGGTATTAGGAAAGGAATGACCGCTCTCAGTCCTCGGTCAGTGGGAATAGGGACACACGGGTTTCAGTTCAATTTGCTGGTCCCAACGGGGACTATATTTTAACTAGCAGCAGTAACAGTTCTTATACCCTGACGGGTAACTATGTACAGTCTCTTTACCGTACTTTAATGACGGCGTCCTCCTGCTCCTTCTCTGTCTTCAGACCCGTCCGGGTCCTCTTGCTCCTCCTCCGTCAGGCGATGTACATGGAGGGCGTAGGGTCCTTTGGCACACTTGTGCCGGGTGAACGTGACCTCGTCCCCTACATACAGGTCACGACCTCTGTGTCCCTCCGGCAGATGGCTTTCTACGTCTCTGCGAGTGACAAAGACGTCGCCGGGGGTATGATGGTCTTTTATGAAGCCCCACCCATGCTGCAGGTTGAACTTAATCACAGTCCCGGTGGTACGGGGACCATGAGCTGCACGGGGGTTCCTCCTGGTCCGGCTCTTCTGCCCTGCGCTCTGTTCCTGCAGCCGCTGCTCACGGATCCGCCTCTCTTTCCGCTCTTGCTCGAAGGCTGCCAACTGCTGGCGGCAGCACTCCACTCGCTCTGCTGCGGCTGCCCGCGTTTCTTGAGTGAACCCCATGAGGTCTCCTCCGGTGGGGTCCCACTCGAATTGTGCTTCTTCCAGCGGGAGCGGGATTCTCCTGACGGGCTTCGGAGCCGGAATCAGGGGCTCGCACAGGGGCCTTGCTCTTTGGAGTTCCAGTTGGTAGTACTCCTGGGGCCATACAAAGGGCTGCCCATCCGGGCACGTGTGCTGGGCAAATAGATCTTCGCCCAGGTGCGGCACTCTAGATGTTGAGGGCGCGGTGGTGGAAGCGGCGCCCGGATTGACCAGGCCTTGCGACCAGGCCTGGGGCACCCTAAAGGTAAAGGGCACCGTGAAGACGGCGGCGCCCGGGTGTTCCTGGCCTTGCGACCAGGCCTGTGGCTCGGCAGAGGTAGAGGGCGCTGTTGGTACTGTGGCGCCCGGGGGCACTCGGCCTTGCGACCAGGCCGGTGGCTCCGCGGAGGTAGAGGGCGCTGTTGGAATTGCGGCGCCCGGAGGTACTAGGCCTTGCGACCAGGCCGATGGTATTTCCTGCTTCGCCGCGCTCAGGATTGAGGCGCGTGACGTCACAGGGGTCGCGGCCGCGGCTTCTGCTTGAGGCCTAGTCTGGCACGGTGACGATGCAGCGACGGGCACGGCAGGGGGAATTTCGGGCTCTGCGACGGGGAGCTGGGACAGGTACACGATTTCTCGGCTCGGGGTAGAGACGTCCCCTTTACCTGCCTCCGTCCGTTCAGCTCCCTTCTCGGCGCCGTCTCCTGCCTTCATTCTTCCTGCGCCATCCTCAGAGGCGGTCTGTCTCCTCGTCTCGGGCGGCGTGCTCCACTGACGGGTTCCGGTCTGCTGGGCCATCTCACGGCTCCACTCCGTCAGCGTGTCTTGCTGCACCTGGGCCATCCTCCGTGCGAGGCCCTCCAGCGCGGTCTGTGCACACTCCCGGTCTCGGGGGAGCTGTGCTAGGATCTCCACTAAGCCTAGTGGGGTTGTTGCTTGCAGCAGGCTCCTGACCACTGGGTCGGTGCTGCCTGTCTCTCCCTCCATCTCCGGGTACGCTTTCTCTGGACTCCTCTCCAGACTTCTTGTCTCCGGGTGCGCTCTCTCCAGACTCCCCCAGGCTGCACCCATCTTCGTTCTTTTGTTCTGTCTCCGCCCACATTGAGGGTGGTCCCGGGGCAACTTAGTGATTGTCAGTTCCAGGGGCAGTTCTCTCACGCTGATGGACACTTCCAGCATCACAGTCTCTGTTGGTGGGCGCGGTTTCCGCTTTTTGCGCCATTCTTCGACCTGGCCCACGATGGGAGGTGGCCTTTTGCCACCCTCTGGCACGCCCATAATGGCGTCCGCTGTTCCAAGGCGGGAAATCTTTGGAAATGGCGGGAATCGTCTCCCAGTGGCGGGAAACTCCATGGATGGCGGGAAAAAGCTGCAAATGGCGGACAACCGGCGGGAAACGACCTGTGATGGGGTCCGTTGGCGGGGACCCTCCGGAACCGGCGGGAGACTTCTTTTTGAGGTAACGGTGAACTTTTCTTCAGGCACGCAGTACCCGGTGGTTGCGGGCACGTTATCCTGCCGGCTACGCCAAAGTTGACGCGCCCCCTGGGCCAGTGTTGTTTGGGGGATACCCGGAGCCGGATCAGATGGGGGTTGTAGTCTCCGAGTGGCAGTGACCCGGTCCGTGCCCAGGGTGTCAAGCTCAGTGTGTGGCAGTCCTACAGATGTTGTTAGTGTTCTTTAGTGTCGACTACGCCACCCGTTGATTTGCGGTCAATACGGCCGCCTCTGCAGCAGGGTCCGCTGAGGCTGGTGGTGTATGTGCAGCTTCGGGTAGTATAACCCCCAACGGGAGGGGTATAGCCTCAGGGGGTCAGGTGTAGAGGATGGTGGTAGTGGTGGTGCAGTGTGGATGGTAAGAAGACTCAGAGTCGGGCTGTGCAGCTCAGGGTTTTTACTTACTGCTGTTCTGTTGGTCACTCTGGCTTTGAGTGACCGCCCGAGCCGTGCTGCGTCCACCAGGTCCTGGACTCGGCCAACCCCCAAGCAATTCTGGAGCGTGGTCCTGAGCTCCCTTTCTGACTGTCCTCTCTACTGGCCTTTCTCACCAGGGGTCCACTTGTGTCCGGCTCCCTCGGGCCTCTTAGTGGGTGCACCTCTTCGGGGTTCCCTGACCCTATACCTGGTGTGCCTTCTTAGTGGACTTGGTGAGGGGCTGCTCCACATGTAATGTCGCAGCCTCCGGTTCTTAGCTGAGGGTTGTTTCTCTCCTCCACTAATTTGGGATCCGGTTCCCTTGCGTGCCAACCCTTCACCCTTCTGTTCTAATTCTGGGTTCTTGGGGTTCCTTCTTCTCCCCCTCTGGGTCCTTCTCTTCTCCTCTCTCTCTCTTCAGGCTCTCCTGGACCTCTCTCAGGACTGACCAACCCTCTACAGAAGACTGACTGTCTGACTGACCCTGATCTAAGATGGTTCCCACCTTATATACTCCCTCTATGTGTGAGCTCAGGTGACCAGCACCCAATGAGCTCCTAGCATTACCCAGACTGCTCCCCCTATCTGCCCCTACACTACTGGGATGTTCCACCCCCCCTCCCACTCCAGCCAGGGACAGACACTGTCGTACCTGCACATTTACCTAGTGGGAGTACCATCGGTCTGTCCCTCGGAAATGGGATGTATGTAGTGTATGCAGCTAACTGAGCTCAGTTCCACACTCCATCCTTACCCGGGAGTGGAATATCACACCTCTGGGTTGAGGTGCAATACCCCTGTAGCAGCCGAATCCTCAGGGTGCTACACTTTTTTTTTAGATACCAAAGGCCCAAAACTGGATAGTACAGCGATTTGACCCGTGGAACTGCGAAACCACACTGGGATGTCGGGCCTACACAAGACTATTTTCAACAGATATATTTTTGTGTCACAACAGTCAGGAGACACTACTGTTTTTCTTTACGGAAAAAACGACCAAAAGCTGAATAATACCACACTTTTTTAAATAGAGATATTTGCGGCTGAACAGTGAGCGACACATTCAAACTGTTTTTTTTTTTTTTAGATACAAATGGCCCAAAATGGATAATACAGAGGTTTGAACCGTGGAAGTGCAAAACAACACTTCTGTTTCTCTAGCCTACACCAGACTATTTTCAACAGTTATATTTGTGTCTGAAAAATCAGAGACACGCTTTTTTTTTGGGGGGGGGGGGGGGGACACACCAAAAGGTTAATAAGACAGGTATTTGTACAGTGTGAAGGAGGAAAAAAAAGGAGGATTTAGATGGAAAAAAAAGGATTTTTCCTGGCCCCCTACACCTGGTGCTAAGTCCAGCAATTTCAGCAACAGGAGCACACAGGACTGTAATGCAGCGTTTGCTGGTATAACCACTGTGTCTCTTATACAGCCTGCCTGCCTGGTATCTGGGATGTATATTAGTCCTGAAAAGGACTGTTTGTTTGTTCTGGCAGCCTTTACAGACCCTACACTAACTATTTTGCAGTTTATATCTCTCCCTAAATCAGCAGCGCTGTCCCTACACTGTCTAATCCGGAGCGACTGTGTCCAAGATGGCGGCGCCCCGTTTTAAATACTCGAGGTGACGCTGTGCGGCCAGCCAATCACTGTAATGCTCACAACCAACATGGCTGCAGCATTACAGTGACTGGCTGGCAATCCCTGCATGTTCATTGGCTCTGTAAAGAGCACCAGACATGCAGGGCGGAGACCCGAGCTCCCGCCCGAGGAACCCGGAAATGCTCGGTGCTCGCCGAACATCCCGAGTAGCGTGATGCTCGGGCGAGTACCGAGCAGTGTCGAGCATGTTCGCTCAACACTACTGCCAAGCAACCTCATATGATGACCAGGTCCTTGTAGATAATGATTGACTAATCAATTTCTTTACAGCTCGAAGGGAAGATTCCATAATTCTGGAGGGCATACCAAACCTGTCGACGATGCCTGAGGAGCCGGCAACCAGAACTGATCCCACTGCGAAGGAGAAACAGCATTAATGGTTGAGATTAAAGGATCCAACCTGAACTCCGCCACTATCCACATGTTCAAAGATAAGCTAATCAGCACCAGCTGTTGCAACACTTTTACTACCAGTGGCGAAGCAGCCGACAGAGAATTAATAGCCAACACTACCCCTTGGTTCTTGCAAGAAAAACAAATCTTTCTATTCTGAAAGTACTCACCCCATAGCACCAGAGAGACCACGATGGGGAAAAGATTGATCAATGTATGATTATCCAACAAATTCCGATCACGCCATGACACAAGCCATTTTTCCTCAAATCAACTACCACGAAAAAGGATAGCAAAACCTTGTTTCTTTGACACATCTATGCACAATCCCAATTCACTGGCATTCACGACTGGGGCAATCCAGACCGACTTGCCGTTATAAGACTCCAAAAATTGGGCCCAAATTCCCAAATCAACTCCTTGCGCAACCTAATGAAGTGATGAGGTGATTTAGCTCCAGTCGTTGCTAATGATAAACGCTTACAGAATGCCCTGCCCATTGGCATAATACGACACGCGAAATTCAATTTTCCGAGAAGAGACTGTAATTCACGCAAAGTAATTTTATGCAGTTTTTTAACTCTGGATACCAGTTCCAATAGATCAACAACCTTTTCAGCGGGAAGCCTACACTCCATTTTAACTGTGTCGATTAAAATACCGAGAAAACTCAAAGACGTCACCGGACCTACAGTCTTCTCGACAGCCAACGGCACTCCAAACTTCTTAGCCACACTCTCCATAGTGTGCAACAACACCGAACAATCGGGAGAATTAGCAGGACCCACATATAGGAAATCATCCAGATAATGAATGCAGGAATTCAAACCGGAAACATCCTTAACAACCCATTCAAGGAATGTACTGAATGTTTCAAAGAACGCACAGGACAGCGAGCAACCCATCGGGAGACACCGGTCTACAAATAAGCTACCATTCCAATAGCAACCCAATAAATGCATGCTCTCCGGGTGTACTGGTAACAGCCTAAAAGCCGCCTCTATGTCAGTTTTTGCCAATAATGCCCCCTTTCCAAAAAACCGAACCCAACGAACTGCCATGTCAAAGGAAGTATAACTCACTGAACCCAAATCAGGGTCAATACCATCATTCACCGACGTGCCCTTTGGAAAGGAGAGATGATGAATTAGCCTATATTTACCCAATTCCTTTTTTGGGACAATGCCTAATGGAGACAAACGTAAGTTTTTTAAGGGCTTGTAGGCAAAAGGCCCAGCCATTCTCCCTAAAGACACTTCCTTTCCTAATTTGTCCGCAACCACCTCCGGAAACTGTAACGCGGCTTTTAAATTTTTTACATGAAATTGATTCTTGCTATCAATGAGCGGTATCCTAAAACCAACATCAAAACTCTCTTCTAATAGCGAGGCCGCTGCCCTCTCTGGGTATCTACTTAGAAATAGCTGCATCTCTGCCAGACGCACCGGCGTCACCCCTTTTTTCATTGCCTTCACTGCTTCTGAATTTACCCCCTCTGAAACATCTGGATGCGCTATGGCTACCAACGCATGAGGAGCAGTCATGCTTAAATTTACACTTATTTCCGAACTTACAGGATCCTTCACTGAAAAGGAAACATAATCCTTTTTGAACAGCTGACGAGTGTCCCGACTGTCCGAGACCGCCGCCGCTCCCGAGAAAGGACAGATAAGTATGACCACTCCTGCTTGGGGCTGTTACCTTCAGCCATAAGGCAATATCCTTATGATCCCAACGGATACTAGGACACACCGATTTCCTCTGATGAAATTGTTCGCCATAGCGTAACCAGTCCTGTTCCCCATACACCCTATAAGCTTCCCCGATTGCATCTAAGTAACAGAAAAGCCCCGAACAATTTTCAGGAGCTTTCTCACCTATCACATTGGCTAATATCGCAAACGCCTGCAACCAGTTCGTAAAGGTCCGTGGTATCAGGCGGTACCTTCGTTTTTCTTCATCCTCTTTCTTGGAATCATCCTTTCTAGCCCTATCTAGATTGAAGTGTTCCAAAGGAAGTAAAGGGAATATGTCTACATATTCCTCTTTCCATATCTTCTTCCTGACTTCAGGCTTCAAATGTGCCCACAAAGGCCTATCGAAGCAAACATAAACTTCCCCCTTTGCCATATCATCTAATCTTACATTATCATCTTTGTCTTTTTCACCCTCACTTCCCCCAATTTGTGTAGGTCCTGAAATGCCCGTGTTAGCTTCGCCTGATGACATATTAGCTCCCCCTGCGCCCTTTGTATTTGAACCCCTCAAAAGTTCCATGTTGGAGCTACCTAACCCGCTCTGTCCCAGCTGAGGCGACTGAAAATTACCCAGCCATGCAGAAGTAGGCGATACTATGCCTTGTGACACATTCGTTCCCGTCCCCAGTAAAACAGCTAAATCCCTTAAACCCTGCATGAGTATACTAATGCTCCCGCTAACCCCCCCAGGGACGTCCTGACTATTAAATGCTAAAGATGCTAACGGGAGCCTGAAAGGAAAAATTAGCGACGACTCACCTGGCTGCCTAGGTGCTGTGAACCCAGCAGCCGCTAATCCTGAATCCTGGATTCGATATCCATCATCCGATCCTTGTAGGCCCCGGTGTGGCGTGGGAGGGAGACCTGAGGGGCCAACGGCTTGCTGCCCCGCTACCGACTCTGATCCTGACCCAACATTTGTCGTTGCATAAGGCGACCAATGGCTGCAGCCAGCCTGGCTACAGCCGTGACCAGCTGTCATAACATATAAGGGGGCTGCGCCAGCACTGTAGTGCCCGTATCTTTGAGTCACCTCTGCGCGACTGTTGTTGCCTGACCTCGCATCTACAGAGCCAGCCGTCCGCTGCATGCCTGCAGCGTTATGATTGACGGCCGCCGCGACCTTACTGTGGGCGGAGCTAGCAATGTGGGCGGAGCCGGCCGGAACCTGACCGCCCACTGTTAAATCGTCCTCGCCTGCCGGAAGATGGGCGAAGCGATCGTCACCGCTCCCGCGCTGAGAGGCCCCCGGGTTAGGCCCCCGTCCTCGCGTCGTCCTTGCTGCGCTGCGCCAAGCAGGCCCCGCAGCAGCATGTGGCCTGCCATACCTGGTCCTGATGACTCGCCGCCTCGTGTTGTAGAGGAGGAGGCCGGCTCCTCCTCCTGACGCAGATCCCGGCGTGTCGCTGGATTCCTCCCAGAGCGGGAATTACGGGCCGCGGCAGTGCGAGCCCTACTCCTGACTGGAGGGTCCCGAGAGGGGCTCCTGATACGCCGCCGGACCTGGGGGTTTCTTCAGGGCTAAGGCGTGCCGGAGGCCTAGTCTTCCGCGGCCGTCGTGGCTCAGGAGCTGGTGTAGCGGTACCGGCTTCTGTACCCCCAAGCAGGCATTGAACTGAAGCCTGTAACCAATCTGCCCCGTTCAGGCCGGCAGAGTCCCGCAGCTGCTGCAGTATCCCTCCAATGGCTTCCATAATAAACAAGATGTTGATTAAGGGATGATGGCAACCTGAAATGGCTGCCAAATCCCAAATGGCCGTCCTTTTATACCCCACTCCTCCCCCACACATGCCCCTACCCCAAAAAATACCCTCCCCTACAATATACACCAATCAAATTAAAGATAAGCACCTACCCGAGCCCTAGTCACCCCTACCTAAGCAAGCGTTTCCCCCTGTATCCCGCATTAACCCTGTCATGCCTGCCTCCCTCTAAAGCCTGTGGCTGAGTACGGCCTCTCTTGTTATGATTGTTATGTTACAGTTATTGCTTTCTATTTAAAACCTGGCTTTCACATATACCTCGGGCAAGCCAATATACTTATATGGTTGTTGAGGTTCTGGTTTCACCTACAATGTATAAACAGGGAAAAGACGCTCTGCCGTTTGAATGTTCTGGGAACGTTGTGTGGGGGAAAAATGGGGGAGTCTGTGATGCAACTTATGCCACGGCACCTCGTGTGCTTAAGGTGTGTTAGGTTGCCTGAGGCTAAATATCAGGCTCTTCATGTTATGGCTGTTGTTATTCATTTAATTAAGGGGGGGATGTTAAATGAGGGAGTTGTGGCACCCCTGAGGGTTTGGTCGCCACAGGGCGGTACTGCATATTAAGAAAGAGGTGTAGTATCTCCTCTCCCAGGCAAGGATGGTGCACCTGTTAGGACCCCACCTCTTCACTCAACACTACACACTTCTGTCCTATGGGGGGCTAATATGCACCAGAGTGCTGCCCCAGCAGGATAATGGAGATGGGCGGAACCAAAGTTAGGGGGAACAATGTAGTGGGTGAGGGTGGAGGACACACTTTTAGGTTACACTTGTAGATACATATTTAATAGCCAGCCATCTTAAGTTCATGGTCCTTTGATTGTGGTCTTCACCTCTGAACGTGGCTTTCTGGGATAGAACCTGCAGCCAGTTGAAGATGCACGGTCCTCGTACTCTGGCCTTGAGGCGAGGAGCGGGTGAGAGTTAACGGTTGTCTCTACCCAGTCAAGGTCCCTACCTAAGAAGGCCTGGAGGGGAGCAAAGTAGAAGAGCTCCGCAGGCAAAAGGATCCCAGGGAATACGGACGGAGTGGTATACGCCACCTGTACTCTCCATTCTGGCCTAGTCAGAGGGACTCCTGCTGCAAAAGGGGTACTGGCCCCCGATATCTGACTTTGTTACTTTACGTCTCAGTCGGAGAAGCCCGGAGGCTAAGTGGATCCCACCGGGTAACGGCCGGAACGGAATTGCCGCCCGTACCCTTGTTCTGTGTATAGCCAGAGGGAGACCCAGCCTTGTAACACACATCGCACACGGACAGGAGAGGTCCAAGGGAGAGATTGTAGGAACACGCGGTGGTGCGGGGGTCCTGAGAGAAGCACCTGAACTACCGGGGTGTGTCCGAGCCCTCGTCGCTGGTGGCCGCAGAGCGCCGCGAGGAGCAAGGAGAAGCCTTGCAGCTGACCTCTAACTACGTGAGTAAAGCTTGGAAGACTGCATCCCCTGCCTCCGGTCCGTTATTGCAGCGCGACACCACACCACTGCACCTACTACTACTCCCCTCATCCTCCTGCTTCCTCTGCCCTGCGCATCACCAGACACAACAGGTGGCATAGTTAGTAGTCCACTCGATCACCACCGACCCTCCTAGCCCATATTTTTAGTGTGACCACCCTGGGCACGGACCGGGCCAAGGCCACGACTGCAGCCACCTTACGTCAGGCCCGCCGTCCGAGTAACCCCCTTTTCTCAGGGTAGGGGCTAGCGAGCGAAGTACAACAACACCTAGTACTTCCCCGGCGTCACACAACTGGCGTAGTCGGCAGGATTGCGTGCCTGCATCAACGGAAAAAGTCATCCCCATTGCTACCGGGTACTGCGCGCCTTTACAACAGACTGTCTTTAACACTTAAGATGGCGCCCGCCCAAGAAGAACGGATGCCATTGTGTTCAAAAAGGACAACCACCCAGCACCTCCCATCGTGGGACAGGCTTCCCCCATGGCGCCAAAAGCTAAGACCGCTCCTTGTATTATAGACTGTCCGCATGGTAGTGTCCGTCAAGACGGATGGGATGTCCCAAGGAGTGCTAGTCAGCCAGCCGCCCTGGAGCCACCCCAAAAGAAGGAGGAAGCAACAACGAGGTGTGGCCGCAACAGTCCCTGACACTCCACACCCAGCAGTGATCATGGAAGCCGCGCAAGAGAGCACCTCCGATGCCGCTCTACAAGCTGCTGGCCCGCTCAGAATACGGAGGATCTGTTTAACCCCGGAGGAGGCGGAGTTCCTCAGAGAGGAGTCGCAGGACCTGACCAGGAGGGTCGCGGAGGCCCAGCGTGCGGTGTCCGCAGCATGGCGGGAAGAGATGCTGCAGAAGATCTGGTCCCGCCGCCAAGGTGCTGTAAGCCAAGTCAGCGGAGCAGCAATACAGGAGGAAGGTACCTCGGAGGCCGCTTGCAGCCCAGGACTGGGTAAGCGACAAGCCCCTGTCCCGGGCGCGAGACGCATGGAGGCCCTTGTGGATCTTATGCCGGCACGCCTGTCCACGGGCGCTGTCAGGTGGGAGCAGCTCTTAGCTCCGGAGCTGGAGGCCCAAATCATGGTCACCGCCTGAGGCCTGCAATGCCTCCCGACTCCTGACTCAGGAGAGCCTGTGCCCGCTGCGGGAATCACCATCAACCCCAACCCGGACTGGTCCGCGTCACCGGAGGTCCTGCTGCAACCCCTGCTGTCGCCGCTGCCAGTGGCTCTGGTCACCTGCCCGGCTCCAGAGGAGTTGGCCTGGGACAACCAGGGGGGGACCTAATGGGCTTCCCCCAGGAGACCCGGGCGGAAGCGCGGAGGCGTGAGGACTTCTGCCGCAAGGAGCTCCTCCAGCTGGACAAAGAGCGGTGGGAGAGGCGGATCTGCTGCGAGCGCCTAGAGGTGCGCGCCAAGGCCGCCAAGTCCAAGGCCCGCCAGGAGGAGGCCGCCCATCCAAGCTCCCGGGAGGAAGGGGTGATTGTCCGCTTCAACCAGGAGGCGGGATGGGGCTTCATCAGGAGTCCCCAGTTTGCTCAGGACGTGTTTGTAAGCTGTCTTGATGTGGATCCACAACTGAGGAGGGATCACCCTGGCCGGAACCTCTACCCGGGTGACCTGGTGTCATACACCCGCTACCACGGGGTGCGCGGGTGGTGCGCCCTGGATGTACACAGAGTATTCCAGGGTGATGCCCCTGCGCACCTGCCGGTAGGGGACCGGTCTGGCTCTGTTGGCAAGAACGAGCCTTTCCCTAGGTGGAGATACCTGGATTGAGCGACCCCTGAGGCTGTATCTTTAAGTTAATCTGTTTGTTGTTATGGTTACTATGTTTTTCTTCCTCCCGGTATATAGAGACATATGTCCCTGTGGACTGGCAGTAGACAGACTCTTATTGTATATAGTTTTATGCATCTCTTTAGATGCTCCCTATTGGTTTTATGCGAAACACACTTCTACTTCTACCTCAGACCTCAGAATCAAAACCTGTCTGGAGTGGCTCTTCTGGAGGTCCAACACAGGATCTCCATGCCCTGCAGCCACCCCAGGGCCTACGTTGAGGGTTTGGGACAGGTCCCTCCTGCTGTTGAACTGACTTCTTTTCTACTGCATTTTCTACCAATCTGTCTACATGCATAATGTCTCTTTGATGTTTTATACTTTTATATTATTTATCTGTAACGTTTAAGAATCAGAGCCTCCCATAATGGGAAGATTGTTCAATGGTTATAAAATATAAAAAGTCTGTACCAATGCTTTGCTCTCTTTGCAGCCTGCGGACGTGCTGTGTTTCACCAGGGGGGAATGTGGCGCCCCTGAGGGTTCGGTCGCCACAGGGGGGAGTAGTACTACCTTCGGCTGCCACAACATCCCGCCTCAGAGGACTGCAGCAGCACTGGTGGCGCATCACCAGACACCACAGGTGGCGTAGTCAATAGTCCACTCGATCACAACCGACCCTCCTAGCCCATATTTTTAGTGTGACCACCCTGGGCACGGACCGGGCCAAGGCCACGACTGCATCCACCTTACGTCAGGCCCACCGTCCGAGTAACCCCCTTTTCTCAGGGTAGGGGCTAGCGAGCGAAGTACAACAACACCTAGTACTTCCCCGGCGTCACACAAAGTCATGGGGGGTAAAAGAACAAAATCTACTTTGATTAATACAGACTGTGTATTAGTACAATGTTATAATGTTGATGGTCAGATGCACGAGTGGGTACAGAGGGGGGCATGTGACAGTTCATTTTCAATCGTTAAAATATGGTTAAGCAGGTTAGTGTAGTATCCTGGAATATTAGTGGTATGGGAGATCACAACAAAAGATTTGCGGTGTTTAAGTATCTTAAGGAATATCGGGATTCGATAATCTGTCTGCAGGAGACGCATTGCAATACGGAGGCCGCTGCGGCACTGAGCAAGCTTTGGAGGGGGCCGGCCTATCATTCTACACATAGTACTTATTCTAGGGGGGTTAGTATATTGATTCATCCGAATTTACCCTTTGAATGGGAAAGAAGTATTTGTGACAGGGAGGGTAGGTATGTATGTCTAGTGTGCAGAGTAGTAATAAGGTAACACCAGCTCACCTGAGCAATGACGTCCTGAAGCAAAGGTGCGATGAACCATTCGCAGTAGTTCCACAGCATAAAGAGAAAGGATTACCAGCTTCATGAATAGTTCAAAAATAGCTTTCTTTATTGTGAAAAAAGCTCTTTAAAAACAGATACCATAGTCACATAGTGTAGCCAGGGCAACGCGTTTCGAACGCTAAAGATGCATTCTTTGTCAAGACTGGCTTGCAAATGGCATACCCATGGTATATAAACCATTGTTCACCAATCGCATACAAAATGGAAGTCACATGATGCATAGATTAGCATACAAAAATATAAAACCAATTTACAGAGTAAATGCATAATAAAAACAATCACATGACAAAGAAGAAATCACATATGCATAGAAAAGTTACTCGCTGTAATGGAACAGTAGTTCCCTATGTAAATTTAGTCCATTTGGTTGGCAAGTGATCAGATGATACATCCAAAATGCTTCTCGATCAAGCAGGCGTCTCCTATTATCTCCGCCCCGAGGAACAAAGGTAAGATCTAGATTTATCGGATAGTAACACTAATGACTCAGATTCCAGTCACTTAACTAAGGATTTTTCCTATTACCAGAATATAAAAAAACGCAGAAGAAACGCAAACGAGGTGGACGGAAACATTCCAAGCACCTCAAGAATGACAACTCGCTACAGAAAGTAACAAATACCAGCTCACAAGTGAACAAATACAAGTTCTATCCTATGGACTGAATTTTGCACCTGATAGAAAATTCGATCTCTTTGGGACCTTGAAAGATGTCAATAAATTTGTAAGAAACCTGACGGTAAAAAGACATTTTTTTTGATGAGATTGAATCAGCATCTAACAAAATAGATCATGACAAAATAACTAATGAATTTTGGACTTTAAATTTTCAGGAACAATCAGCATTACTACACCTTCAAGATTTGGAAAAGGAAAACTGCTCTTTACAACCTAGCATCAAATCAGCAGAGTTTTTTTCAGGACGGAATCCTTTTTTTTATCCTATACAATCGAGAACGGGAGCAATGGATAAATTTCAGGAAACTATTCAACGTGAACTAAAAAACCTCTATATGCAGGTGGAAAATAACAGGGCAAAAAGTAATTTGAACAAAAAACAAATGAAGGCATTACAGGAACTAAAAGGGATGGAGGATGTCATTATTAAGATGTCAGATAAAGGCGGACTAGTAGTAGTTATGGATGCAGACATGTATCACAACCAAATGTTGGAGCTTTTGTCTGATACAACTATTTACACAAAAATTCCATCAAATCCCTCCACAGATTACAAAACAACAACCCATGCTATAATAAACGAAGGTTTTGTTTTGGGGGTCATCACAGCTAAACAAAAAGACTTTCTCATTGTTGAGGATCCCATGCTACCACTTTTATATGGTCTACCCAAGACACACAAGGGTATTAATCCCCCCCCAATGAGGCCAATCATTTCTAATATTAATTCTGTTACAGAGCATCTTGGTAACTGGATGGATACATTATTTCAGCCATTAGTGCAGAGATCTGCAGGATTTCTCAAAGATTCAAGAGACGTTCTGGATCAATTAACAAATATCACATGGTTGGAGGGGTATACATGGTTGGGTTGTGATGTAGTGTCTTTGTACACAAGTATACCATATGATGTCGCTCTACAAGCATTGGATTTCCATCTTAATAGATATAGTAATTATAATTTGGATTTAATTAATTATCTTTTGTCTTGTACACAATATCTTATGACTAATAATTTTTTTATGTACAATCAGGAATTTTATCTCCAATGTAGAGGAGTATCCATGGGATCTAGCTATTCTCCATCGTTAGCAAATATGGTAATGTCCCATTGGGAATATGTTGCATTGTACACCTTCGCTAATCCATGGGCTCGTGATGTTTTCTGGTATGGCAGATACATCGATGAAATCAAAGTAAATGAAGTAAATCAAACTTCTGTGAAATCAAACTGTCCACTTAGGAAGCAACACTGATTGACAATCAATTTCACACGCTGTTGTGCAAATGGAATAGTCAACAGATGGAAATTATTGGCAATTATCAAGACACCCTCAATAAAGGAGTGGTTCTGCAGGTGGGGACCACAGACCATATCTCAGTACCAATGCTTTCTGGCTCATGTTTTGGTCACTTTTGAATGTTTGTTGTGCTTTCACACTCGTGGTAGCATGAGACGGACTCTACAACCCACAGAAGTTGATCAGGTAGTGCAGCTCATCCAGGATGGCACATCAATGCAAGCAGTGGCAAAAAGGTTTGCTGCATCTGTTAGTGACTCTCCCCCTGGGCCGTGGGGCACTCAGAACCGGGCAATAGGGAGACGATGGGGGTAGTAGTGGCAACCCGGTCCCGTGGCTCAGGGTGGTCAGACCAGTGGCAGTCCTTTAGATATTTTAAGTGATGTCCGACTACTCCACCCGTGGATTGCGGTTATTAGGAACCGCCGCTGCAAGGCAGTCCCCTGAGGTTGATGGTGTGTGCAGCTGAGATTGGGTAACTCCCCACGGGAAGAGTGTAACCCCAGGGCAGTGCGGTGGATGGTGGGGGTGATGGTGCAGAGAGTCCCAGTGCCGTTAGTGCTGGAGGAGTGAAAGAGTACACAGACAACATACTACAGTCCAATGTCTTTTACTCACAGTTCAGATTCTCCGGGTCACTTCTGTATAGGCAGTGACCACCCAAGCCGTGCGGTGTCCACCAGGTGAGGGGCTCGGTCAACTCCCAGGCGATTCAGGAGCATGGCACAGGACCCCTTTTATCCTTTCTCTGGCCTGCCTCACCAGTGACCCACTTTTGTCCAGCTGCCGCGAACTTGTGCGGGTAAACGTGGATCCCGTTCCCCGCTGTTCTATATGGTGCCTTCCTAGCAGGTTTGATGAGGTGTCGCACCAATAAATGATCACGACCTCCGGTCTTTGGCTGAGGGTTGTTTCTCCTCCACCAACTTGGGATCCGGTAACCTTAATCTGCCTGACCCTTCACCCTGTATTCTCGTGGGTTCTTAGGGTCCCTTCTGCCTCCTTGTTCCTGAGCCATCTGTCTCTTCTTCTCCTTTTCTGTTCCTTCTCCTCTTTTCTGTTTCTCCTTCTTCTCCTTCCTCGTGGAGCTGGGCTGAGAGGGAATCCCAGCTCTCCTTCACCTCCTCTCTCTCTACTCCACTCTCCTCCTCGGCCTCTCACTAGGCCCAATCCTGAGTAGAGCTCCTACAGAGCCTCTACTCCCTGTCTTCTCCTCTCTCTGCACAGACTGTCTCTCTTAAGATGGTGCCCACCTTTTATACCTCCCTCTAGCCATGAGCCCAGGTGACCAGCAACCAATGGGCTCCTACCTACGCTCAGGACCCAACCCCTATCTGCTCCTACATCACTGGGTATTCCTCCCCCCTCCCCACTCCAGCCAGGGACATGGTCTGTCGTGCCTGCATTTCGGTCTAATGGGAGTACCGTTGAGCTGTCCCTCGGAAATGGGGTGAGTGTGCTGTATGCAGCTAACTGAGCCCTGGTCCATACTCCATCCTTACCTGGGAGTGGAATACCACACCTCTGGCAGAGGTGCAATACCCCTGTAGCGGCTGAACCCTCGGGGCGCTACATTAGCGTAGTGTCCAGAGGCTGGAGGTGCTACCAGGAGACAGGCCAGTACACCAGGAGACGTGGAGGGGGCCGTAGGAGGGCAACAACCCAGCAGCAGGAGCGCTACCTCCGACTTTGTGCAAGGAGGAACAGGAGGAGCACTGCCAGAGCCCTTCAAAATGACCTCCAGCAGGCCACAAATGTGCATGTGTCTGCACAAACGGTTTGAAACAGACTCCATGAGGGTGGTATGAGGGCCCGACGTCCACAAATGGGGGTTGCGCTCACAGCCCAACACCGTGCAGGACACTTGGCATTTTCCACAGAACACCAGGATTGGCAAAGTCGCCACTGGCGCCCTGTGCTCTTCATAGATGAAAGCAGGTTGACACTGAGCTCATGCGACAGACGTGACAGAGTCTGGAGACGCCGTGGAGAGCGCATAGTGGGCAAACAACCTTACGCGGTGAAATGAGCTGCATCTGGATCTCGTCCACCTAAAGGGACTGTCAGCACAGAATGACTGTTCAAACTAAGTCCAAACTCTCGGTGCTTCATGACGGGACCAATCATTTACATACACCTTCCCACCTGCTTGATTTCCCTCTATCCACACCCTCCTCTTCTTTGATTGACAGCTCTGGCTTCATAGAACCAGAGAAGGAAGGAGACTGAGGTAAAACAAGCAGGTGGGAAGGTGAATATAAATGATTGGCCCACGCCGTGATCCATGGAGCGCTTGTGTAGCACCCTGAGGATTCGGCTGCTACAGGGGTATTGCACCTCAACCCAGAGGTGTGATATTCCACTCCCGGGTAAGGATGGAGTGTGGAACTGAGCTCGGTAGGCTGCATGCACTACATACATCCCATTTCCGAGGAACAGGCCGACGGTACTCCCACTTAGAAATGTGCAGGTACGACCGAGTCTGTTCCTGGCTGGAGTGGGAGGGGGGTGGTACATCCCAAGTAGTGTAGGGGCAGATAGGGGGAGCAGTCTGGGTAGTGATAGGAGCTCATTGGGTGCTGGTCACCTGAGCTCACACATAGAGGGATATATAAGGTGGGCACCAACTAGAATCAGGGTCAGATGCAGAGGACAAGTCAGCTGTACAGAACAAGTCAGTTGGAGAGGAGTCTGTCTGATGCAGAGAACAAATCGGCAGAGAGAAGGAAACAGCAGCCCTGGAGAGAGAGAGAGTGGAGCAGAGAAAGACCCAGAGGGGGAAGAC
Source organism: Phyllobates terribilis (assembly GCF_046119375.1). NCBI lineage: Eukaryota > Metazoa > Chordata > Amphibia > Anura > Dendrobatidae > Phyllobates > Phyllobates terribilis. The sequence goes on from NW_027362773.1 coordinate 112,558,907, forward strand.
TGAAGGGACCCAAGAACCCAAATTAGAGCACCGGGTGAGGAGTCAGCAAAAGGGTACCGGAACCCAAACTGGTGGGGGCAGAAAACAATCCCCAGCCAGAGACCGGAGGCCGTGGGCAGCATCTGCCACGGCCACCCACCACATTCACCCCGAAGGCACACCACATGAAGGGTCAGGGAACCCAAGGCCAAGGGTGTCCCAACAGAAGGCCCGAGGGAGCTGGACCTAGGTGGATCCCTGGTGGGGACGGCTGAAGAAAGGACAGAGGGAGAGCTCAGGGCCACGCTCCGGACTTGTTTGGGGGTTGGCTGGATCCAGGACCTGGTGGACGCAGCACGGCTCGGGTGGTCACTAGCAGCTGGAGTGACCAGTACAACATCTGCAGTAAGTAAACACCCTTAACTGCACAACCCGACTCTGTCTTCACTGCCGTCTGCACTACACCACCACAACCCCCATCCTCTGCGCCTGGCCCCTCTGAGGCTATACCCCTCCCGTTGGGGGTTATCTCACCAAGCTGCGCACCCACCATCAGCCTCAGCGGACCCTGCTGCAGCGGCGGCCACAGTGACCGCATCACAACGGGTGGCGTAGTCGACACAAAAGAACTTTAGTAACATCTGTAGGACTGCCACATAACACTGAGTTTGACGCCCTGGGCACGGGACCGGGTCACAGCCGCTCGGAGACTACAACCCCCCCCATCTGATCCGGTGCCGGGTATTCCCCTCAAAAAGGAATATGTCCCAGGGGGCGCGTCAACTTTGGCGTAGTCGGCAGGATTACGTGCCCGCAACACCCGGGTACTGCGTGCCTGAAGAAAAGTGCAAGTTTACCTCAGAAAGAAGTCTCCCGCCGGTTCCGGAGGGCCCACGCCATCGGACTCCATCACCAGTCGTTTCCCGCCGATTGTCCGCCATTTCCAACTTGTTCCCGCCATCTGCAGAGTTTCCCGCCACTGGGCGACGCTTCCCGCCAAAACCGCAGATTTCCCGCCTTGGAAGAGCAGCGGACGCCATTATGGGCGTGCCAAAGGAGGGCAAGAGGCCACCTCCCATCGTGGGCCGGGACAGAAAATGGCGCCAAAAGTGGAAACCGCCCCCACCAACAGAGACTGTGATGCTGGAGGTGTCTGTCAGTGTGAAAGAACTACCCCTGGAGCTGACAGTCACCGAGTTGCCCCGGGACCGCCCTCGAAGTGGGAGGAGACGAAAGAGAAGAGAAAAGATGGGTGCCGCTTGGAGCAGTCTGGAGCGAGCGGACCCGGAGGCAAGAGGTCTAACGAGGAGTAGCGGAGGAGCTCACCCGGAGATGGAGAGAAAGCAGAACAGCACCGGCCCGCTGGCCAGGAGTCTGCTAGAGACCGAGGAAGGAGGGCAGAGCAGCACCGGCCCGCTGGTCAGGAGCCTGCTAGAGTCCACAACCCCGCTAGGTCTAGCGGAGATCTTAGCGCAGCTCCCCCGAGACCGGGAGTGTGCACAGACAGCCCTGGAGGGCCTCGCACGGAGGATGGCCCGGGTACAGCGCGAGATACTGGCGGAGTGGAGCCGGGAGATGACCCAGCAAGCTGAGACCAGTCAACGGAGCACGCTACCCTGGAAGAGGAAGCAGACCGCCTCTGAGGATGGCGCGGGAGGACCGAAGGCCGGAGACGGCGCCGAGAAGGGAGCCGAACGCATGGAGGCAGGTAAAGGGGACGCCTATACCCCAAGCCGTGACACCGCTTACCTGCCCCAGCTCCCCGTCGCAGAGCCCGAAAGTCCCCCTGCTGTGCCCGTAGCCGCCATGTCACCGCTATGGACTAGGCCCCGACCGGAAGCCGCCGCCGCGACCCCTGTGACGTCACGCGCCTCGACCCGGAGCGTGACAAAGCAGGAAACACCACCAGCCTGGTCGCAAGGCCTAGTACCCCCGGGCGCCGGATCACCAACAGCGCCCCCTACCTCCGCGGAGCCTCCGGCCTGGCCGCAAGGCCAGGTAGCCCAGGGCGCCGCCGTCCTAACGGTGCCCTTCACCTTCCAGGTGCCCCAGGCCTGGCCGCAAGGCCTGGGCAACCCGGGCGCCACCACCACCGCGCCCGCGCCCGTAAAACCAAGGGTGCCACACCTGGGGGAGGACTTGTTCAGCCAGCTCACATGGCCGGACGGGCGGCCCTTCATCTGGCCCGAAGGATACCATGAGCTGGAACGGCAGCAGAGACTAAGACCCCTGGATGAACCCCTGATTCCGGCTCCGAAGCCCGTGGCACGGATCTCGCCCCCGCTAGCGGAAGCACAGTTTGAGTGGGACCCCACCGGAGAAGATCTAATGGGGTTCACTCAGGAAACTCGGGCAGTCGCCGCTGAGCGTACTGAGTGTTGTCGTCAGCAGCTAGCAGAGTTTGCGAGAGAACGGGAGGAGAGGCGGGTCAGAGAACAACAGGCCCAAATCCGGAGCGCGGAGCAGAAGAGCCGGACTAGGAGGAATCCCCGTGCAGCGCACTGTCCCCGCACCATCGGGACGGTGATAAAGTTCAACCCGTAGCATGGGTGGGGCTTTATTCGGGACCGTAACAACCGCGGTGACGTTTTTGTGACCCGCAGAGACGTCGAGTCCCACCTGCCGGAAGGTCACAAAGGCCGTGACCTCTACGTCGGAGACGAGGTCACTTTCACCCGGCACAAGTGTGCCAAAGGACCTTACGCCCTCCACGTACACCGCTTGACGGAGGAGGAGTTGCGGTACGGGGAGGAGGAGCCAGAGGACCCGGACGGGTCTGAAGCAACACCATATCACCAAGAAAAAGCAGGAGGGAGCCGTCGTTGAGGACGGGAATAGAGACTGTATATAGTTGCCCGTCGGGGCACAGTGAACCGTTGCTGCTAAAATAGTCCCCGTTGGGACCAGTGAACTGTTTACCCGTTAACCCCTTCATCCTACAGGCTGAGGACTGTGAGCAGCCATTCCCTTCCCTCTACCTGGCCGAGGACTGAGAGCGGCCAACTTCCCCTGTAAATAGTTGCGCGTCCTAAAGCGCCCCCTACCGGTTTTATAGAAAACCTGTTTTTCTAAGAGACTGTCGCACTTTTCCCGGACACACGTTGCACAGTGTCCGGAGGAGGAACCTGAAACAAGAGACGACGAGAATGTTTATATGAAAAGTTTTATATATATAATGTTTTATACGTTTTATTATGTTTATATGAAAAATTTTGTATGTTTTGGTGTTTTTGTCTTTACAGCCCGAGGACGTGCTGTGATTTACCAGGGGGGAATGTAGCACCCTGAGGATTCGGCTGCTACAGGGGTATTGCACCTCAACCCAGAGGTGTGATATTCCACTCCCGGGTAAGGATGGAGTGTGGAACTGAGCTCGGTAGGCTGCATGCACTACATACATCCCATTTCCGAGGAACAGGCCGACGGTACTCCCACTTAGAAATGTGCAGGTACGACCGAGTCTGTTCCTGGCTGGAGTGGGAGGGGGGTGGTACATCCCAAGTAGTGTAGGGGCAGATAGGGGGAGCAGTCTGGGTAGTGATAGGAGCTCATTGGGTGCTGGTCACCTGAGCTCACACATAGAGGGATATATAAGGTGGGCACCAACTAGAATCAGGGTCAGATGCAGAGGACAAGTCAGCTGTACAGAACAAGTCAGTTGGAGAGGAGTCTGTCTGATGCAGAGAACAAATCGGCAGAGAGAAGGAAACAGCAGCCCTGGAGAGAGAGAGAGTGGAGCAGAGAAAGACCCAGAGGGGGAAGACTGAAGGGACCCAAGAACCCAAATTAGAGCACCGGGTGAGGAGTCAGCAAAAGGGTACCGGAACCCAAACTGGTGGGGGCAGAAAACAATCCCCAGCCAGAGACCGGAGGCCATGGGCAGCATCTGCCACGGCCACCCACCACATTCACCCCGAAGGCACACCACATGAAGGGTCAGGGAACCCAAGGCCAAGGGTGTCCCAACAGAAGGCCCGAGGGAGCTGGACCTAGGTGGATCCCTGGTGGGGACGGCTGAAGAAAGGACAGAGGGAGAGCTCAGGGCCACGCTCCGGACTTGTTTGGGGGTTGGCTGGATCCAGGACCTGGTGGACGCAGCACGGCTCGGGTGGTCACTAGCAGCTGGAGTGACCAGTACAACATCTGCAGTAAGTAAACACCCTTAACTGCACAACCCGACTCTGTCTTCACTGCCGTCTGCACTACACCACCACAACCCCCATCCTCTGCGCCTGGCCCCTCTGAGGCTATACCCCTCCCGTTGGGGGTTATCTCACCAAGCTGCGCACCCACCATCAGCCTCAGCGGACCCTGCTGCAGCGGCGGCCACAGTGACCGCATCACAACGGGTGGCGTAGTCGACACAAAAGAACTTTAGTAACATCTGTAGGACTGCCACATAACACTGAGTTTGACGCCCTGGGCACGGGACCGGGTCACAGCCGCTCGGAGACTACAACCCCCCCCATCTGATCCGGTGCCGGGTATTCCCCTCAAAAAGGAATATGTCCCAGGGGGCGCGTCACTTGTACTTGGTTTGAACAGTCATTCTGTGCTGACAGTCCCTTTAAAATCAGTGTTTCCCAAACTCCAGACCCCACGGCCCCCTACAGGTCATGTCTTCAGGATTTCTATAGTATTGCACAGGTGAGAGAATTCCTGATTCCTTGATGATACTTTCATCACATGTGTAATACTGAGGAAATCCTGAAAACATGACCTGTTGGGGGGAAAACCTGACCTGTTGGGGGCCATGAGGACTGGAGTTTGGGAAACACTGCCTTAAATGGAGCGCTGATGCAGTTTTATTATTCAGCGATTAGCAGGATCCCCCAACAATTTCTTAAGCAATGAGAAAATGCAGTCCCTAATGATGTCCTCTGACAATAAGCGGATCTCGGACAGCAGATGCATTGGGTTCTGCATTTCTTTGAGAATGGGATGGGGCAGCTTCTGTCTTCTCAGTGATACAATCATGAAGGAGATGCAGCGTGAGACAATCCCTGTCTAGATCTTTCATCTGATCATCAATACAGAGGGCTGATTGGTGAAGACAGAGGGAAAGGCTAATAAAATTATTAAAAAAAACTTAGTTTTTCAGCTGGTACTTCCTCTGGGGTCAGTATGCCAACCTCATTGACTTCATAGCACTTGCCAGAGTGGGCAGACACGATTTATTGCCTTTACACACGTCACCTCCACACAGGGCGATGCTGGCTACGACGCCTCTGTAGTGATCAGACGTTGAGTCAAACAGCAGGGCTTTAAGAGGGCTGCCCTTTTCAATCTTGGGACTAAAACACAAAAATAAGACATTCTGTTAAGGGGTATAAAGGTAAGTAAACCGCATTCAGTCCGGGGTGATGAATTCCAAAAGACAATGTTTATTCTGCCATCACATAACGTTTCGACCTGTTATAGGTCTTTATCAAGTATATACAAAGACATACAGGGATACTGATCCCCCTGGTCAGTGGCCAGAACCCTGTAAATTCCCCTTAAATGGTCCAAAACTGAAACTGTGGGAACAATCGAATCCACTTAGCGTTCAGCAAACTTACAGTCAAGGGTTTGATAAAGTTATCTACACCCTTGTGTCTCCGGAAAGCATAGCGTACGTTCACGTACTGAAAATGCCGACCAGTGCTGGAGTGAGCAGAGGTCCGCAGCTTGTGACACTCCTGCTGTAGTGAAACTACAGATCCCAGCAGGCTGACGGTCTCTCATCAAGTTATGCTGGGAGCCGCAGTTTCACAAATAATGCTAGAGGATCCATGTCAGAAATATGAGGCTGCCACTAGGGTTTCTCCCACAAATATGTAATCGGACGTGGAGCAGATCCGCACGTGGATGAGCCATATTCTCTATCTGTGAACATACTACTCTCCTTCACTCAGATTCTAAGTGGTTCTGCAGCGCATCTGTGCAGAGCAAGCTGTCAATCAAAATCCGGGCCAGGTTTACAGCCATCACCTCCGATATAGTGAGCGGTGCTGTGATCCAAGACTGTAGCCGCTCCGTGCACAACGATGAGTGAAGGCCGGTGGCTGCAGGGAGGAAAGAAGTTAATTTTCTCCCGGTACCTGCACTATCAATAAGGCGGCCGGGCAACATTGTAACAATATTTATCTGCAGATTAATCCTATACCTGCAGGTACATAGCATTTTTCAAGGTGACAGGATCCCTTTAATAAAGAGAAGATGGATAGAGCCGCATTAGTCCACACTCACGGTGGAAGCCTCCTGACAACTTCTTGAAGAACACTTTCCACATTTGTTCCAAGCTTCGCCGAGATCTAATAGTAATAAACAGAGAAATTAATTTCTTAATACAGTTTAGAACTCGGCTCCAATGAATCACAAGAAATGAAACCTGTTTGAAGCTGACAAGCAATCAAGCCCCTCCGTAAGCCACACAGAACATGGCTACTTATGTCATCTGCAGGTGATTAAAGGAACCTGTCATGTTGAAATGGTATAAGATCTGTAGGGGGATGTTGTAGAGCAGAGAAGTTGATCAGACTGATAGACATATCTGTGGGAAGAGAGTCAGTAAGACTTGCATTTTATGCAGAGAAAGTCCTGCAGTATGTACACTAGTCCAGTGGGCGGTCCTAAGTGATTGACAGTTCCCTGTATGACCATGCAGGCAAAGATAGCTGTCAATCACTAGCATGACCGCCCACTGGACTCATCTATACAAACAGCAGGATTCCACTGAATAAATTGATACAGGAAAAATATCTCTCTTTGTACTGTGTTAGCCAGTAGATAGAAGAGTATTTAGATTTGAGAGTCCTCAGTGGTTGATACCTTTTAATGGCTAACGGAAAAGATGGTAACAAATTGCAAGCTTTCCAGACTACTCAGGGCTCAGGTCTGCCTGATGAAGGGGCCTGAGCAGTTTGGAAAGCTTGCAATTTGTTACCATCTTTTCAGTTAGCCATTAAAGGTATCAACCACTGAGGACTCTCAAATCTAATGAATGAATTACAATTTATACTGAATCTTCTCCCACAAACCTATATATCGTTCTGCTCAGTTTCTCATGGGTAAAACCTGTAAGTCTGAATGGGGCTGTAATGTTATTACAATCATGTAAACGCAGATCACAAAATCTTTCATATGATCTTTTTTTTTTTAACACTCAAAACCCCTATGGATATTTATGTTTACTAAAGGCTTCCTTACCCATTCTTCTGACAGCTCTTCTTTAGGTATGGATACATACCGGCATCCGGCATAAAAACATCTGGAGACTTTTCCTTTTTCTGTGATATTGGATAATCTTGTTCATTTCTAACACTTTAAATCTTTCAAATTCTTTCCGAAAAATGTATCATAAAGGGACTTCCTCAGGTCAGTTTTGCTTGTGGTTGTGTTACCATTATTTGTGCCAAATGTATCAAAGAGTTGCACGATGTTTGATAAATGTTTATGTAGCACTTCCATCTTTATTTATTTATTTTACTCACTTATATAGCACCATCCTATTCCGCTGCGCTTTACAGACATTATCATCACTGTCCCCATTGGGGCTCACAATCTACATTCCCTATTAGTATGTCTTTGGAGTGTGGGAGGAAACCGGAGAACCCAGAGGAAACCCATGCAAACACAGGGAGAACATACAAACTTCTAGCAGATGTTGTTCTTGGTGGGATTTGAACCCAGGATCCAAGTGCTGGAAAGAAACAATGCTAACCACTGAGCCACTGTGTATCTTTATCCACTGAGTCACCGTGTATCTTTATCCACGTTTAACGTCACCAGTCGTTCTTAGACCTGTGTAGCTTACCAAGCCCAATTTCTAAAAGTTGCAAGAGTGCTGTAAAATAGGAAGCTGCACATTTTTGCGCAAAAATGATGCGTCACAAAATAGTTGTTTTTTTTTTAACACCAAAAATTGATGTAAATTCTTCGCTACATTGCCCCTTTTCCAGCCAAATTTTGTACAAAAAAAAATAAAAGATAAGGTACAGACAGCGAAGTTAAATTTGCCTACAGGAATGATTTTGATCTGGAGCGCATTGTACCCGGATACAGTCACTAGCAGGAATGTCAACCATCTTCTCAATTTGTTTCTCCACCCTCTCCGGATCTGCATTCTTCAAGTCTATCTAAAAGCAAAAGTATAAATACTAATTATTTATCAAAGCTGGACAAAATCTAGAAACCATATAATAAAACAGGCATAAAATATAGTGCTGAACAAGAGTTTAGGGAGAGATGTACAACTGGCACTGGCCTTTAAAAGGGATTGTGTAATCCAGGCATGTCCAAAGTCTGGCCCGCGGGCCATTTGCGGCCCGCGGTCCGGACTAATAAGGCCCCCAGGTATCCAGCAGCATGTACCTTGCGGCCGCTGCCGCTCTCGTCGCCACCGCCGCTCTCGTCGCCACCGCCGCTCAGTACTCCGGCGCAGGGAGAAGAGCCGAAATCTCGGACATCGCGAGATTTCGGCTTTCCTTCTCCCTGCGCCGGAGTACTGAGCGGCGGCAACCGGCCAGCCAAGATCTCGCGACGTGCGAGATCTCCAGCCCCCAGGGGTTGTAAGACGTTCAGAGGTCAGATAGGCTGAAGACCTCAGCTTAGTTGTGTAAAATTATATAAATAATATATATATTAAGTTATATATAAGTCCCTGCGCCACCTTACACCTCCAGAAAGGTTAGGCCAGCAGGGCTCTCACACAAGCTTGTGGTAGCAAGCTGTCATACCCTTCATTAACCCCTGACTGCCTGTCACTGTGCTATAATTCCATTATCTGATGTGCGACTGTTGCACAGCTTGCTATTCTCTGCCTGTGTTATAAAGCATATAGCAGTATCTTATTTTTGCTGTTCCACCCTCTGCGCCTTTTAATCTCTCCCCTTCTGGCCAATTTTTATAATGGCAACTACAAATAAGAAACGAAAAGTTGACAGTGAGGGCCGCCGCTTCCAGGACAAGTGGAAAGTAGAATATTTTTTCACTGAAATAAAGAATCACTGTGTTTGTCTGATATGCCAAGAGACCGTTGCTGTTTATAAAGAATTTAATGTCAAGCGACACTATCAGACGAGACATAGCACATACGACAAGCTAACAGGGCACGACCGAAGTGAAAAGTATAAGCAACTTGAAGCTGTTTTATTGTCACAACAGCGATTTTTTACAAGAGCCCGTGAGTCAAATGAAAATGCCACAAAGGCGAGCTATGAGGTGGCAGCGTTAATTGCTAAAAATTGCAAATCTTTTGCAGAGGGTGACTTTATCAAAGAATGTGTTATGAAAATGGTAGAGAATGTCTGTCCCGAGAAGAAGCAAGAGTTTTCCAACATTTGCCTGGCTCGTAACACTGTAGCACGGAGAATTGAAGAAATTTCATCGGATATTAAGAGACAGTTAATGTCAAAAGGAGCTGATTTTGACTTCTTTTCAATAGCCTGTGATGAAAGCACGGACCTATCTGACACGGCTCAGTTGCTGATTTTTTTAAGAGGGGTGGACGATGAAATGAATGTGACTGAAGAGCTACTTGACCTCCAGAGCCTCAAGGATCAAACAAGAGGGAAAGATTTATTTGATTCTGTTAGTTCTGCCATAGATGACATGAAACTGCCTTGGAACAAAGTTACTGGGATTATTACTGATGGGGCACCTGCCATGACTGGTGAACGAAGTGGATTATCAACCCTAATCTGTAACAAGGTGAGCGAAGAAGGAGGCAAAGCTATTAAACTTCATTGCATCATTCATCAACAAGTTCTCTGTGCTAAACATCTCCAATATGATCATGTTATGAAACCGGTACTAAAGACCATTAATTTTATCCGCTCTAAAGCCCTGTGCCACCGCCAGTTTAAACAGTTTCTACTGGATATCCAGGCTGAATATGAAGATGTTTCATATCATAACGATGTAAGATGGCTCAGTCGGGGGTCTGCACTGCAACGTTTCTACTCTCTCAGAAAGGAAATAGGAGAATTCTTGGAAACAAAGGGACAAACGATGCGAGAACTATCTGATCCAATTTGGCTGGCTGATTTGGGGTTTCTAGTCGACCTAACAAAGCATCTGAATGTACTGAACATGAATCTTCAGGGCAAAGATGCAGCGGTGAACCAACTTTATTCACACCTCAAAGCCTTTGGAACAAAGCTGCAACTTTTCCTAAGGCAGTTGTCACAAACACCGCCCAATACCATCCATTTTTCAGCGCTACAGGAAATAATTAACAGTTTTCCACAGGATGATATCCATGCGCAAATAAGCAGGTATGCAGCAGACATCACATCTCTGGCTGGGGAGTTTCAACGGCGCTTTCAAGATTTTGCAGCTATTGAAAAGGAGATCAGCATTTTCTCCTCTCCATTCTCTGTTGACCCCGACAATGCTCCTGATCAGTTGCAGCTCGAGCTCATTGAGCTACATTGTGACAGCGAGTTACGCAGTCGTCATCAACAGCTCTCTCTTGTTAACTTTTACCGCCAACTGGATAAGAGCCGGTTTCAAGAGATTCGAACATTGGCTAAGAAAACCCTGAGCTTGTTTGGCTCAACATATTTGTGTGAGAAGACATTCTCTGTTATGAACTTTAACAAGAACCGCGTGAGGACAAGACTAAGTGACTCTCACCTGCGTGACATTTTGCGCATCAAAACCACGGCCATTGAACCAGACCTAGTCTATGTGCTGCAGTCCAGATCCCAGTTTCACCCTTCACATTAGTGCAGGCTAGTTTCTTTTTTTTAATTGAGATTAATATGTTGTAAAATCTCAATTAATGTCAGTTGGATAGACAGTTATATATTTGAACACATGTATACTTGCTGTTATGTTCCTGTTCACATTTTTTGAACTTATAAGTTGACAGACAACCTTACATTACTTTGTGTAATGTACTTTAAAATGTTCCTGAGATATCTCAGTTTCCTGTTTTTATTATATTAAAGGGGTTGTCCAAGTTCAGAACCCAGACATACCCCCTTTTTCACCCAGGCAGCCCCCCTGCCATGGGCATCAAAGCATCTCATGCTCCGATGTGCTCCCTTGCCCTGTGCTATTTACAATGACACACTGCCGGTAGGAGGCTTCACCGGCTCTAATGTGCAGGCTTTAGCGCTGCTCTAGCTGGTTTACTGGTGATAAAGCCCGCCCATCAGTGCCGGTGACGTCACTGGGCTTTCTGCCAGCCCCGTGGAGAGCCGGGTATGTCACTAGAACTCCAGAAAATGCCTTTCCTCTGCGCAATTTAGTGCAGGGCAAAAGTAGGACATTGGAGCATAAACTGCTTCGATGCTCAAGTCGGGGAGGGGCTTCCTGGGTGAGAATGGGGGTATGTCTGGGTTAACCCCTTTAAGGCAGATTGATTAAACACCTGTTTAGATTTGTCATCCAAGTCACAAAATAAAAAGTATGCCGTTTTCAATAAACTTTGCAAAAAAAGTTTATTTGCATTCATTTTAATGGTCCAAAGAATGTCAAGCAAAATGATCGGCCCTCGCACATGTTCACTTCATCAAATTTGGCACTCTTAGAAAAAAGTTTGGACACCCCTGGTGTAATCGCACAAAACTAGCAAAAATGTAAAGTGCCTGTAAAACAAGGAATGTGCAATTTACCTCTTAGTAAAAATCCTATTCTTTCTCAAGAACGGGAGGAATTTTAATTTCATAATTTTTTTTAATCAAATAATTTTTATTGAAAAGCTCCAAATACAAATTTTCCATCTTTCAAATAACATACATGACATAGTAATTCCATAATATAAAACATGAATAAAGTATCTGAACTTCAATTCCCTAACCCACCCTAAACCCAAATCCCAACACTCCAGAGAGAACCATTTTCAGAGCAGTTCTAGAATAATGGACTATAGCATTCGTAGAAGGGGGAAGAAGATAAAAAAGTGACTAACAAAGGGATAGCAGCGTTTTAATTTTATCATTTACTGCTTGATGCCTGAGCCGGGAAGTGCACGCTTGAAAACTGTTGCAGGCTGCTGTAATCACAGGACACAAGCAAACAGCATGGCATTTCCTATCAGCAGGGAGGAAGTAAAGGGAACAGTAATGAAAGTCTCCTCCTACTCCGCTCCATATTGAAATGAATAGTGTGCATCCTACAAATGCGATGCATACAGCAAACAATTGATTTTCCATACACAGATTTTGAGCTGACCACTGGATATACATATGTGTATAACTAATTACCAGAACTGGAAATCGAAAAAAAAGAAGAGCAAGTTTGGGGTGAATCCTGCCTTCATTACTGCACAGCCGCTCATAGAGGGATCGGTACTAGGAACAGCAGGAGTGACGGCGATGTTCACAGATTTACCTGCTGCGGGACTGAAGGAGTCTGATAGTGTTCGGCTCTAAGCTTTTTACCTTGTTTACGACAGGAATAATTGAAAGCTGTGCTTCAAAGGCGAGGAAGAAGTTTGTCACCGTCTGCGCTTGAATACCCTTAAGGGAGGAAAAAATATATATACATATATACAAATACTAAAGCATCTAAATGCATTAGAACATCAAACCTGGTGAAGCGGTAAATGACTTGTCCTCCAGGGATACAGGCTACTGTCATTCAGTAATTATTTAATAGGAATTTTACATTTTATGTGATCACCACGCTAGAATGTAAATGATGAAAACACAACACAACTCCTCACCATATGAAGATATTTTGTGTTTTATAGAACAGCATTTCTGTGGAATAACACGACTGATTTACTGTATATGTACCATAGCCTTCATTTGATGTCACTTGCTGTCACCTGTCACCTTGCCCCAACTCTGCAATCCCCAATATCAGTCCATGACCTCAATGGGGTCACTATAAAATTCTAAAGAGGACTGGTCATGTCTCTATTAGAAAATAGACAAACATAGGATAAAAACAATATGAGCATATACCCTGCTATAAGTAAGTAAAAAGCAATAGTGAATATATATAATATAGGATACTTCGTAAACATGGTTTTTGATTTAAAAAAAGCCATCCCACCCGCACCAAGGTGTACCCAGTCAGTTATGTGAAATATATAATAAGATACACTTTAGTACAATATTAGTGTTTTGTCCCTTTAAATCTACCGCTACTTCTGTCACCATGGTAACTGCATTCATACTCAGCCAATAAGATTGCTCGGTTTGAATTTGGAAAAAAAAAAAAAAAGTCCTATATCGTCAGTTTGTTCCATCTCATCTGAGTGTGAAGACAGACACCTGCGATCAGCGAGAGATTATAGGTATAAGACGTGATATAATATAACGGACGGAGCCACATCCCATCACACACACTCAGCGACCACAACTGACAGGAATCAGCACATTTACCAGACAATAAGTTATTATTCCCCAACACATGATACGCTGAGACACCAGTGGGGGGCGCCGCACTCGTTACATCTCCCATCTGGATGGATCCAGCGACGAGATCCTGATATTTACCCCCAGCTCCGCTCCTCCATAGGGAATGGCCCAGATGCACGCAGAACGGACCGAAGTGTAATACTGCTAGAACTCTGCATGATATCACATCCTCCATATATACCACATAATAAAGGGGTGCTCCCACTGGGACAGGTCATCACCTATCCAGAGATCAGTGATAACTTGTTCCAACTAGACATCCCCTTTAATGGAAGAGATCACATCTCTAACAGTCAATACGCTATTCATTCCCAATCTTCCCTGGCCCCAGTAATGCCCCTGAGTATATCGCCAATATGAGCCAATCATCAAACCCTCTGCTGACTGTTCCCGATGTTTTATAGAGTTTGGAGACGTTGCTACAAGAGAAGATATCAGCGGACACCATGGGGGTGGAGTATTCTGCCAGCGATGCAGCAGGTAGTATCCACCAGTCTGTGATATCTGACCTTCCTCCATATTCTGCTCTTACATGCGTTTCTTCAGCTTTACCCCTTCCCGACATAACCAATTTATGTTTTTTTTCTGTTTTTTCCTCCGCTTTTTCCAAGTTCTATAACTTTTTGATATCTGTCCACATAGTGTGAGGTCTTGTTATTTTGTAGGATGAGCTGTACTTATAAATGACACCATTCATTTACCACATAGTACTAGAAAACGGGAAAAACATTCCAAGTGCAGTAAAAGTGCGAAAAAAAAAGCCTGACATTGATTTTCTGGGAACGGTTTTAACGGCGTACATTGTGTGGTAAAAATGACCTGGTAATAGGATCCTACTCCTCAGTGTGATTACAGCAAGACCAAACTTCTCCAATAGTTTTGGCAAAAGAAAAAAACTTTTTTTTGACGCTGTCACCATTTTTTCTGAGACCCGTAACATTTTCATTTTTCGGGTTGCTGGAGCTGTGTGGGGGCTTATTTTTTGAAGGGCAAGAGGACTTTATTGATAACATTTTGGGACACATATGTCATGGTCATCGCTTCTTACAGGATTTTCTGCAGTATTGAGGCGAACGAAAAAATGCAATTTTGTCTTTATGAATTTTTTTCTGTGTTCACTGATCGTTTTTTTTTTTTTAACATTTTGATAGATTGTATTTCTCTGAAAGAGACCATACCACAAAATGTGTATATTTTTATTATCTTTATTTTTAGTGGGAGGTGAGTTGAACGTGTGGGGTTTTAATAAATATACATATACTAGATGGTGGCTCGATTCTAACGCATCGGGTATTCTAGAATATGTATGCGGCCGACCGGGCGCAATCAGCAGAACGTTGTTTAAATTTGGCGCCAAAATCGCTGATTGGTCGCGGCCGGCAACCGCGACTAATCAGCAAAACGGTGTTTAAATTTGGCAGCAATATCGGTGATTGGTCACGGGTGGCGGCCGCGACCATTCAGCGAACTGTGTTAGTGAGGACCGGAGAGCTGGTTTAAATTTGGCGATAAAATTGACCAATCAGCAGAGCGTTGTTTAAATTTGGCCGCAATCTCGCTGATTGGTCTCGGCCGGCCGGCGTCCGGGAACAATGAGCAGAGCGGTGTTTAAATTTGGCGCCAAAATAGCTGATTGGTAGTGGTCGCCGGCGGCCGCGACCAATCAGCAGAGCGTTGTTTAAGTTTGGCACCAATCTCGCTGATTGGTCGCGGTGGCCAGCCGCGACCAATCAGCAGAGCTGCGTTTAAATTTGCCGCCCATCTCGCTGATTTTTCGCAGTGGACGGCCGCGACCAATCAGCAGAGCGGCGTTTAAATTTGCCGTCCATCTCGCTGATTGGTCGCGGCCGACCACCGCGAGCAATCAGCAGAGCGGCGTTTAAATTTGCCGCCCATCTCGCTGATTTGGGGCTAAAATTGATTTCTGTAATTGAGTTTCATTAAAAATGTTGCCTTCTGTAGCATCTGTGCTGCACTGTCTATTGCTGACTGCAAAATTAGCTAACTGAGAATCTATCAGTGAGCTCCTTAGTCTTACGGGAGAGTTTGTAGATCTTTCATCTGTTTTTTTTTCCTGAGTGCCTTTTAGCTGATCTATGCCCAAAGAAAACACAAAACTTGAATGTGCAGGGAAACAATAAGTCTGTAATAGCCGGTGGAAAACACTTAATGAAACCTAAATGTAAAAAATTACTTTTAGTAGTAAATACATGGACATGAGAAAATATACACTGCTCAAAAAAATAAAGGGAACACTTAAACAACAGAATATAACTCCAAGTAAATCAAACATCTGCGAAATCAAACTGTCCACTTAGGAAGCAACACTGATTGACAATCAATTTCACATGCTGTTGTGCAAATGGAAGACAATAGATGGAAATTATTGGCAATTATCAAGACACACTCAATAAAGGAGTGGTTCTGCAGGTGGGGACCACAGACCAAATCTCAGTACCAATGCTTTCTGGCTGATGTTTTGGTCACTTTTGAATGTTGGTTGTGCTTTCACACTCGTGGTAGCATGAGACGGACTCTACAACCCACAGAAGTTGCTCAGGTAGTGCAGCTCTTCTAGGATGGCACATCAATGCGAGCTGTGGCAAGAAGGTTTGCTGTGTCTGTCAGCGTAGTGTCCAGAGGCTGAAGGCGCTACCAGGAGACATGCCAGTACACCAGGAGACATGGAGGGGGCCATAGGAGGGCAACAACCCAGCAGCATGATCGCTACCTCCGCCTTTGTTCAAGGAAGAACAGGAGGAGCACTACCAGAGCCCTGCAAACTGACCTCCAGCAGGCCACAAATTTGCATGTGTCTGCACAAACGGTTAAAAACTGACTCCATGAGAGTGGGATGAGGGCCAGACGTCCACAGATGGGGGTTGTGCCCAATGCCAGACCTCATGTGGCTGGAGTGTGTCAGCAGTTCCTGCAAGATGAAGGCATTGAAGCTATGGACTGGCCCGCCCGTTCCCCAGACCTGAATCCCATTGAGCACATCTGGGACATCATGTCTCACTCCATCCACCAACATCATGTTTCACCACAGACTGTGCAAGAGTTGGCGGATGCTTTAGTCCAGGTCTGGGAGGAGTTCCCACAGGAGACCATCCGCAACCTCATCAGGAGCATGTCCAGGCGTTGTAGGAAGGTCATACAGGCACGTGGAGGCCACACACAATACTGAGCCTCATTTTGACTTGTTTTAAGGACATTACATCAAAGTTGGATCAGCCTGTAGTGTGTTTTTTCCACTTTAATTTTGGGAGTGACTCCAAATCCAGGCCTCCATTGGTTAATAAATTTGATTTCCATTGATGACTTTTGTGTGATTTTGTTGTCAACACATTCAACTTTGTACAGAACAAAGTATTCAATGAGAATATTTCATTCATTCAGATCTAGGATGTGTTATTTGAGTGTTCCCTTTATTTTTTTGAGCAGTGTATATATATGTTATAAACAATTACTGCAGCTTTAATGCTATTTATTACGTCTCAGGAGGAGGACGGAAGAGGAAGAGGATGGAAGAGGAGGAGGACGGAAGAGACGGAGGACGGAAGAGGTGGAGGACGGAAGAGGAGGAGGACGGAAGAGGAGGAGGATGGAAAAGGAGGAGGACGAAAGAGGAGGAGGATGGAAGAGGAGGAGGACGGAAGAGGCGGAGGATGGAAGAGGCGGAGGATGGAAGAGGCGGAGGACGGAAGAGGCGGAGGACGGAAGAGGAGGAGGACGGAAGAGAAGGAGGACGGAAGAGGAGGAGGACGGAAGAGGAGGAGGACGGAAGAGGAGGAGGACAGAAGAGGAAGAGGACGGAAGAGGAGGAGGACGGAAGAGGCGGAGGACTGAAAAGGCGGAGGACGGAAGAGGCGGAGGACAGACGAGGCAGAGGATGGAAAAGGCGGAGGACGGAAGAGAAGGAGGACGGAAGAGAAGGAGGACGTAAGAGTAGGAGGACGGAAGAGGAGGATGATGGAAGAGGAGGAGGGTGTAAGAGGAAGAGGACGGAAGAGGAGGAAGATGGAAGTGGAGGAGGACGGAAGAGGAGGAGGACAGAAGAGGAGGAAGAGGACAGAACTGCACCTTAAGATCCCTAGGTGCAAAGGAATGGTAGTAATATAGTGGTAGTATATCCATATTAGTGTAATATGAGTAACAATACTAGTGATAATAGTAAGAAAGTAATAAAATAACAGTAGTAATAGTAGTAGGAAGAATAGCAGTGTGATCCATGGTCCTAGGACTGATCGCCTTTTCTCGGGGTCATGAAGGAATTTTTCCCCTGTGACACAAATTGGCTGAAGGTGTCCTGGGGTTTTTGCCTTCTTCTGGATCAACACTGTAGGTATAGGGCAGTATTAGTAGTGATAGGAAAGAAGAATAATACTGTAATAAAATAGCACAAGGTAATAATAACCATATCAAATAGATTTATAAAAACAAATTAAAATAACTCCAGTAGTACAATAATTAGTGTAATATTATATAACTTGTAATAACATTATTAGGTTTGATCCAGGGTCCTAGGACTGATCGCCTTTTCCCGGGGTCAAGAAGGAATTTTTCCCCTGTGACACAAATTGGCTGAAGGTGTCCTGGGGTTTTTGCCTTCTTCTGGATCAACACTGTAGGTATAGAGCAGTATTAGTAGTGATAGGAAAGAATAATATTACTGTAATAAGATAGCACAATGTAATAATAACCATATCAAATAGATTTATAAAAACAAATTAAAATAACTCCAGTAGTACAATAATTAGTGTAATATTATATAACTTATAATAATGTTATTAGGTTTGATCCAGGGTCCTAGGACTGATCGCCTTTTACCGGGGTCAAGAAGGAATTTTTCCCCTGTGACACAAATTGGCTAAAGGTGTCCTGGGGTTTTTGCCTTCTTCTGGATCAACAGCTTTAGGCATAGGGATTTTAGTAATACCATTATTAGAATCACAAGAATAATAAAAAAAAATTAGAATTACTTTTTTTAAATTAGTTTTATAACAGTTACAATTAATTGCATTAATGCAATAATAATAAATAGTAAAAATGGTGGTAATAATAATAATAAAAAAACTAGTCCCAGTTAGTAAGTTAGTGTAATGTTAGGTAATGTTAGTGTAGGGACCCATCTGGAGAGGTCGCCTTGACGTTGGTAGATGGGCTCGCACAATTTGCTCAAAATGTGCGCTAAGAACCTCATATTTCATTGTACAGGAGATCTAGCAGTAATACCATTCAGGAGATAGATATCTGTGTACACACATTTTGTTATATACTTTTGTGCAGCACACAGGGCAGGTATACAGGTAACTCGGCCTTAAGGATAAAATGCTGATAACTACAGATCCTGGAAACACATCCAAAACTAGACCTTGTAAGTAACTGGTTCCCAGCTAGTGGTAAATATGTACAGGGCAGTCCGGTGCCAAGACCTGCTCTATAGGACACATTATCATCAGGCAGGTCCTGTCAGGGCTCTTACAAGATCTGCGGCAGAAGTGTGGCTGTATAACACAGTCCTGCTCCTGCCTCAGCTGCCCACAGTGGAGCCAACCCTGATACTGACAGCTCAATCCATTGTATGACACAGTAGGGGGCTTCCACAGCATTTAGGCACTTTAGACAGGAGAGGGAGGCGTGATCATGGTGCCAATGAGTTTCTTTGGCAGCCGAGATCTAACAATGGACCCCATGACGGCCATCTTACTGCTCCTATTAGACCCCGGCTGAGGAAAGGTCTATGAGGACACCGGTCAGACTTATGTCGCCTGCTCTGCACATATTAGAAATACCTAGGACTGATTAGTTTGCTATTAGTAAATCTGATCCAGCAGCGCTGGGCTACCACTGACGTGATCAGGGCTACTGAGCTCCTAGATTGGGCAGAGGAGCTCAGTATTCAGCAGGAGCTGGCCGAGGAGAGCGGAGCAACTTTCATGGGGCTGCTGCACAAGAAGCAACTCACAAGGTGGAGATTTACCCGGAGACGCTGTGCTCGGGCTGTGATCTGCTGTGCAGGCTGCATAGTAGATGCCTCCAAGGACCCGAACTTCACCCCTAACAGGCACAGCAGAGCTCGGACGGCTGCAAGTGAACGGAGAGCGGCTGATTAGTAACTGCTGCGTCTCCTGCAGCTCAGATAAGAGCCGCACAGAGCGGGGGTTCAGTAATGATGAATATGGGAAGTGTCCGCCCCTCACATGCCCTATATGCGGCCTCCAGAGGTAAAGTCTCCCCTGCAACCAGCGCCTCCTCCCACCTTCTCTGCTGGCATGCTCCATTACTTAAAGGGGATGTCTGAAGAAAACAAGTTATCACTTATCCACAGGCTCGGTGATCACTTACTGATCGTGGGGTCTGACCGCTGCGAGCCATCGTCTGATCGGGAAGGAGTGGAAAGTCAGGGATCAACTGCAGCTCCATTCATTCTCTATGGGGCTCCGGAAAAGCCGAGCTCAGCGCTTGAATGCCACATAGGGAATGAATGGAGCGGATCCTGGAGTAATAACATGTCCTCCTCTCCTCAGCTTTCTGTCTGTGTAAGTGGCTCAGCCCTTGTCTCCCCTTCTGCTCCGGCTTCTGTGCTGGTCCCTGTGAGGAAGAGGAAACCCTCTGCCCTTCTGCTCTCAGTCCTCTGCGACTTTTCACAATCGCTCAGTGCACCCATTATATGTAATAAGGATCATTCTTCATCCCTTGTCCAGCTTTCATCCCCCCCAGTCTGACCAGCGGACAAGATAATAAACATGTGAGTGGAAGGTTCACAATTATTAGATGTGTTGTGAAAAGTCTCCACAGCATTGTCCGGAGAAAACTGCAGGGTGACCGCTTGTGAAACCAGCACAAAATCCAGCGGACAGCGCTTCCCTGCCCCCCGCCGGTCTCTGTATCCTGGCATTCAGCTATTCCATTTGGTGCTAATTCTGGGAGGAAAACAAAAATGTGATGTTCTTACACAGACGCCTGAAGACGCGACGTTCGCAGCTTTTCATCATCCATGTTGGGCTGTTGTACGACGTGTGGATTACTCTGCTTGTTGGATTCTTGCATTACCACAAACACTGCCTTTATTTTGTGATTTCTGTGCCGCTTCCCATTTCTATTGGCAGTGTGATATATCAGCACGTGAGGGCTGCCACAATCATGTGTCAATAGGTTATTGCTGGAGGCCGTGATATAGAGACCGTCCTGGACCAGGGAGGAGTTGGTACAGAAGCACCTAGAGAGGGGGGTACAGGGGCTTCATTTCAATTTTAAACTTAGCTGGATCGTGTTTAGCTACAAGAATGGAAAGTAAAATAATAAAATCTTAATTTTTTTTTCTATTTGGCAAAATCGTCCATCAGAGCTTTGGCCACTACCGAAAAGTTTTTGATGAACTTACAGTAGTAGCTGGCAAAACCAAAAAAACTTTGTAACGCCTTTAAGTCCTGAATATAATACCAATCCAGTACCGTCCGGACTTTGGCCAGATCCATGCAAAAACGGTGAATGATAAGAAATAACCCAAAAAAGGGATCTCCTGAATGGAGAACATACATTTCTCTGGTTTGACAAATAATTTATTATCTTTGAGTATCTGTAAGACCTGCCTGACATGTACCTGATGTGACTGGAGGTAAATAAATTAACATGTCATCAAGATTGGTTTGTTGTGATCTACCTGCCAGATGACTAAAAATGTCACTAACAGTGTTAAAAGAAGGCGGGAGCATTAGTCAACCCAAATGCCATCACAAGCTTTTCATAGTGCCCCTCAGGAGTATTGAAGGCCGTCTTCCACTCATCTCCTCAATGTGAATGAGATTATAAGCCCCCCTGAGGTCTAGTTTAATCAAATCGTAGGAGCCAAATGGTTTTCTAAAGAGGTCCGGGATGAGAGGGAGAGGATATGCATCCCAGACCGTGATCCGATTAAACTCGCAAAAATCAAGGTGGGGGCACAACCCCCAGTCTTTTTTTTGACAAAGAAAAACCCCACTGCAATGGGAGATGAAGAACGTCTTATATGACCCAATGGTAGACTTTCAGTGATCTAGTTTTTCATGGCCTGCCTCTCTGAACCAGAGATATTATATAGCCTGCTTTTTTGGCAGCTTGGCCCCAGGAATAATATTAACAATGCAATCATAAGGATGATGGGTAGGAAGCTCTTGACACCCCTGTTCAGAAAACACATTCCTGAAATCAGATCCACCATGGCTATCCGAGTGATCAAGCAGTGTTCTTTGCAATACTCGCTCCATTTTACCACCTCCCGAGTCTGCCAGTCTACGGCTAAGTGCCTGACTCGCCCCCCAGGGCCTTGGGGCACACGGCAGCCGGGCCTTATGGCTGCTTTTGGGGAATATCACGGTGGCTGGCCCGGGGCGGTCAGTGCAATAGGGATTATTTATAGGGGATTTGTCTTGACGCCACCTGTGGTGTCTGGTGAGGGTCACCAGCGCTGCAACAGTCCTCTGAGGCAGATGTTAGGGCAGCTAGAGATGAAACGGCTCCCAACAGGTGGAGCAGGCCTCAGGGCAGTGTAAATAGATGGAGGGTGCGCTGGGCGTTGTAGTGCAGGGAGGAAAATGGTGCCGGTGAAGGAATAGACGGAGGCAACTCAGTGCAATCGTCCAAGATTTTTACTCACAGTTCTTAAGGCAACGCACAAGTGCACGTTACAGGTGAAGGCCTCCCACGTCGCGCCGTGTTCACCGTGGCAGGGGTTCAATCCTTCCTCAGGAAGTTTAGGAATGCTTGGCAGAACCCCACTTTCTCGTGTTCCTACTTTGACCGTCTTCACACTAAGTCATTCTCCATGCTGCCCTGCGCTGCCCACTCTCAATCCCGCTCGGGTATGCTGAAGTCCTTCCTGTACATCGGATCCGGGACCAACCTGACCCCCTGGAGATTAGAATGCGGCAACCGATCCCTCTGTCTTCTGACAGATGCGGGGCGTACGGGTGCCGTCCTGCACGCGCCATACCCCCTGGGATCCCTTCTTAGAACGGAGCCCACTCCCTGCTCCCCTCCGTGGCCCCTATCCTGGACCCTACTTGTGGAGCAGAGCTCCTGCTGAGCCTCTGCTCCCAGACAGTCCTCACTAGTGTTCGGGTTCGGTTCGGTTCGTCGAACACCGGGATGTTCGAGGAACTGTTCGTCGAACTGTTCGTTGAACACCTTAGAACACCGTCTAACACCGTTAAAACCAATGGCAGGCAAACAAAAACACATAGAAACACATAGAAAACACCTTCAAAGGTGTCCAAAAGCTGACAAACTGCTCAGAAGACGCTCTCTTTAAAAAAGCCGTCCGGCAATTCAGCAGCGGCATACACCGGTACCCGACAATTTAGACAAGAAGGAATAGATCATCACACATAGATTAGATAGATAGAAACATGTCAGTCACACATATAAGAAGCACAGTGACAGTGTTGCTTACTGTACTTGTCATTTAGTGTAAAGGATTTATTAAAAAAAATAATAGTGTTTTCATGCATCGTCTCTTTAAAAAAGCCGGCCGGCAATTCAGCAGCGGTACCCGACAATTTATAACAGAAAGAATAGAGCTTCACACATAGATAGATAGATAGATATAAACATGCCAATCACATATATAATAAGTATAGTGACAGTGTTGCTTACTGTACTTGTCATTTAGTGTAAAGGATTTATTTAAAAAAATAATAGTGTTTTCATGCACCGTCTCTTTAAAAAAGCCGGCCGGCAATTCAGCCTCGGCACCCGACAATTTAGAACAGAAAGATAGAGCATCACACATAGATTAGGTAGATAGAAACATGTTAGTCACATATATATGAAGTACAGTGACAGTGTTGATTACTGTACTTGTCATTTAGTGTTAAAATAAAGGATTTATTAAAAAAAAAATTGGCGTGGGGTTCCCCGTAATTTTAGTCTCTAGCGGAGGTTAAGCAGACGGCTGGGGCAGATGTTTGAAGCCTGGGAAGGGGGTAATACCCACGGAGCTTCCCAGGCTACTAATATCAGCCCCCAGCTGAATACCTAGCCTTTAATAGCTATTAAAATGGGGGACCCCCTTCAAAAAGTGACGTGGGGTCCCCCCTATTTTAATAGCTAGCAAAGGCTAGGCAGACAGCTGGGGGCTGATATTAATAGCCCAGGAAGGGTGCCATGAATATTGGCCCCCTCCCAGGCTAGAAACACCAGCCGTCAGACGCCCCAGAAATGGCGCATCCGTAGGATGCGCCAATTCTGGCACTTAGCCTCGCTCTTCCCACTGCCCTGTAGCGGTGGCAGTGGGGTAATAGGGCTGGGGTTGATGTCAGCTTATAATGCCAGCTGACATCAAGCCCAGGTTAGTAATGGAGAGGCGTCTATAAGACACCCCCATTACTAACCCCATAGTCAAAGTTAAAAGAAAACACAAACACCCAGAATAAAGTCCTTTAATTGAAATAAAGACACATTCCTTTATTGTTCTAAATTAAACCATACTTACCGTCACGCCCATTCCAGCTGAAGCCAACGATCTCCTGCAATAAAAGTAAAATAATAAAGCAACATCATCCTTACCTTTCCATGGTTCCCACGACAGCTTCAGCTCTGCTACATCGAGATGACAGGCTGGACCGCAGCAGAACGCTGCCATCCAGCTTGCCATGCCGCGGACACTGAGAAGCGCAGGCATGCTTGCGCTCCTCAGTGTCTGGCTGTGACGGCATAAAGATGAGCCGAGTTCATGTCCAATGAACTCAGCTCACCTCATGCACGTCACTGACAGCGTGGGAAAATTCTCCTGCACTCAGCGCTTCAGCGTGAGAATTTTCCCACGCTGTCAGTGACATGCATGAGGTGAGCTCATGTCCAATGAACTCAGCTCACCTCATGCACGTCAAGACAGTTTTAATGCCCCTTGGAAGAGGGTTGGAAATCGCAGTGGAATAAAAAGACAATATCAATGCCCCTAGGAAGAGCGTTGAACGTCACAGTAGCTTAACAAGACGGTGTTAAAGCCTCTTGGAAGAGACGTGGAGGTCACAGTAGCTTAACAAGACAGTTTTAATGCCTCTTTCAAGAGTGGTGAAGGACACAGTAGCTTAACAAGATGGTTTTAATGCCACCTGGAAGAGTGGTGGAGGTCACAGTAGCTTAACAAGACAGTTTTAATGCCCCTTGGAAGAGTGGTGGAGGTCACAGTAGCTTAACAAGATGGTTTTAATGCCCCTTGGAAGAGTGGTGAAGGTCGCAGAAGCTTAACAAGATGGTTTTAATGCACCTTGGAACAGTGGTGGAGTTCACAGTAGCTTAACAAGACGGTTTTAATGCCCCTTGAAAGAGTGGTGGAGGTCGCAGTGGAATAAAAATACAATATCAATGCCCCTTGGAATAGTAGTGGAGGTCTCAGTAGCTTAACAAGACGGTTTTAATGCCCCTTGGAAGAGTGGTGGAGGTAACAGAAGCTTAAAAAGATGGTTTTAATGCCCCTTGGCAGAGACGTGTAGGTCACAGTAGCTTAACAAGACAGTTTTAATGTACCTTGGCAGATTGGTGGATTTCGCAGTTGAATAAAAAGACAATATCAATGCCCCTTCGAAGAGTGGTGGAGGTCACAGTAGCTTAACAAGACAGTTTTACTGCTCTTTGGAAGAGACGTAGAGGTCACAGAAGCTTAACAAGACAGTTTTAATGCGCCTGGGAAGAGTGGTGGAGGTTGCAGTGGAATAAAAAGACAATATCAATGCCCCTTGGAAGAGTGGTGGAGGTCACAGTAGCTTAACAAGAAGGTTTTAATGCCCCTTGGGAGAGTGGTGGAGGTCACAGTAGCTTAACAATATGGTTTTAAAGCCCCTTTGAAGAGACGTGGAGTTCACATTAGCTTAACAATACAGTTTTAATACCCTTGGAATAGTGTTGGAGGTCACAGTAGCTTAACAAGACGGTTTTAATGCCCCTCGAAAGAGTGGTGGAGGTCACAGTAGCTCAACAAGACGGTTTTAATGCCACCTGGAAGAGTGGTTGAGGTGGCTTCTATTCTAAATTGTTGGGTACAGATGCTGAATTGCCGGCCGGCTTTTTTAAAGGGACAGTGCATGAAAACACTATTATTTTTTTTAATAAATCCTTTACACTAAATGACAAGTACAGTAAGCAACACTGTCACTGTACTTCATATATGTGTTACTGACATGTTTCTATCTATCTAATCTATGTGTGATTCTCTATTCCTTCTATTCTAAATTGTCGGGTACCGCTGCTGAATTGCCGGCCGGCTGTTTTAAAGAGACAGTGCATGAAAACACTATTATTTTTTTTAATAAATCCTTTACGCTAAATGACAAGTACAGTAAGCAACACTGTCACTGTACTTCATATATATGTGACTGACATGTTTCTATCTATCTAATCTATGTGTGATTCTCTATTCTTTCTATTCTAAATTGTCGGGTACCGCTGCTGAATTGCCGGCCGGCTTTTTTAAAGAGACAGTGCATGAAAACACTATTATTTTTTTAATAAATCCTTTACACTAAATGACAAGTACAGTAAGCAACACTGTCACTGTACTTCGTATATATGTGGCTGACATGTTTCTATCTATCTAATCTATGTGTGAAGCTCAATTCTTTCGGTTCTAAATTGTCGGGCACCGGTGTATGCCACTGCTGAATTGCCGGCTTTTCATGTTTCACTGTTGGCACTGTTCCCATCGATTTGGGCAATCACTGTAATGCCACAACCACCATGGCTGTGGCATTACGGTGAGTGGCAGACAATCCCTGCATGATTGGTGCTCAAAATAGCGCCAGACATGCAGGACATGCTTTTGGTGCACGAGCAGTTATCGAACATAACCTCGAACAGCCGGATTTTTTGCAAATCGTTCGGGTTCGTCGAACAACTCGAACACCGCCCAAAACAGCTTGAATTTGAGATTGGCGAACAGTTCTAGTCGAACACCGCTCATCTCTAGTCCTCACTGACCGTCTGTACTGCACTGACTGACCATTCTGTTCTGAACTGCCACCCTAAGATGACTTCCCATTATATACCTACTGTATAAGTGCTCTCTCTAATGGCTTCCTCCACCCACACCCACTACTGGTTCCCCCTACCTTTGGGTTCCCCCCACTCCAGCCAGGGACAGGGCTCAGCAGCTGCGCTCTGCATGTTGCCCTTCCAGCCGGCCTGGAGCAGTGTAATGTTGGATGCAGGTGTTTTGGGGGGTTCTGTGCAGCACTCCCATCTTACCTGAGTGAAGGGAGACACCACACCTCTGGGTGAGATGCAGTACCTCTGTTGCGACAGAACACTCTGGGGCGCCACATTCCCCCCCGGGTAAAACACAGCACGTCCGCGGGCTGGAACAGAGCAAAACCAGGCATAACTGACATGCAAAATTTTTAAGATGCATCCGCATATAAGACCATAAAACAACATTTCTTCTCTTTATGGGAGGCACATTTCTTTTAACGTTACTGGTTACATTATAAAACATCATAAGAGCATTGTCATATAAAACAATTTTCAAGAGAGTTCCAGCACCAGGGTGCAACAGTAGCAGCATGAGGGACCCATCCACAAACCCTCAACGTAGGCCCTGGGCGTGGCTGCAGGGCATAGACGATCCAATCCTGGACCTCGTTTTCCGCCACGCCAAACGTGTTTTTGTCTGAGGTATATTTGTAATTATAAAACAAATAGGATGCACTTTAAGAACTGCTAATCTATGTACAATGTCAACCTCCGGCTGCTCACAGTCCTCAGCCTGTCAGTCTCTGTACCCTGACGGGTAACTGGGTAGCAAACATGAAGTCAACTGCACCCTTCCGGGCAACTTATGTACAGTCCAGTTAACTAAAACAGTTTAACAGTGGCGCCCCCTCCGGGGGAACCCCTGGTATCTGCAGGCTAACCCAGCCGGGTCATCAGCCTCAGGCTGCAGCGGGACCAGGGATGGAGCAGCGCCAGCCGCATTTGGGACAGGGACATCACTCCTACCTGCTCCCGCGACTGCGTCAGCTCGGCCTGACACCTCCCGGTCTTTACGCAGCTTCTCTCCACCTCCTCTCCTCTTTCTGGGGCGGTCCCATGGCACTTTACTGTCAGTCACTCCCTGTGACGGCCTCCCCACTTTGACGGACACATCTATGCGGACAGTCACTGTTGCAAGGGGCAGGGACTGCTTTTGGCGCCATTCTGGGACCCAGCCCACGACGGGAGGTTCCATTCTGTTGTTCTTTAGCACGCACATAATGGCGCCCGTTCTTCTGGGGCGGGCGCTACATTCAAAGCAGAAAACACTTCTTTAGGCGCACAATACCCGCAGATGGCGGGCTGGTCGCGTATCCTGTTCGTGACGCCAAGTAGTGACTCTCCGCCCGCTGGGCCGCGGGGCACACGGCAGCCGGGCCTTATGGCTGCTTTTGGGGAATATCACGGTGGCTGGCCCGGGGCGGTCAGTGCAAAAGGGATTATTTATAGGATTTGTCGTGACGCCACCTGTGGTGTCTGGTGAGGATCACCAGCGCTGCAACAGTCCTCTGAAGCAGATGTTAGGGCAGCTAGAGATGGAACGGCTCCCCACAGGTAGAGCGGGCCTCAGGGCAGTGTAAATAGATGGAGGGTGCACTGGGCGTTGTAGTGCAGGGAGGGAAATGGCACCAGTGAAGGAATAGACGGAGGCAACTCAGTGCAGTCGTCCAAGATTTTTATTCACAGTTCTTCAGGAAACACACAAGTGCACGTTACAGGTGAAGGCCTCCCACGTTGCACCGTTTTCACCCTGGCAGGGGTTCAATCCTTCCTCAGGAAGTTTAGGAATGCTTGGCAGAACCCTACTTTCTCGTGTTCCTACTTTGACTGTCTTCACACTAGGTCCTTCTCCCTGCTGCCCTGCGCTGTCTACTCTCAATCCCGCTCGGGTATGCTGAAGTCCTTCCTGTACGTCGGATCTGGGACCAACCTGACCCCCTGGAGATTAGAATGCGGCAACCGATCCCTCTGTCTTCTGACAGATGCGGGGCATACGGGTGCTGTACTGCACGCGCCGTACCCCTGGGATCCCCTCTTAGAACGGAGCCTACTCCCTGCTTCCCTCCGGGGCTTCTATCCTGGGCCCTGCTTGTGGAGCAGAGCTCCTGCTGAGCCTCTGCTCCCAGACAGTCCTCACTGACCGTCTGTACTGTACTGACTGACCATTCTGTTCTGAACTGCCACCCTAAGATGGCTTCCCATTATATACTTACTGTATAAGTGCTCCTTCTAACTGATTCCTCCACCCACACCCACTACTGGTTCCCCCTACCTTTGGGTTTCCCCCACTCCAGCCAGGGACAGGGCTCAGCAGCTGCGCTCTGCATGTTGCCATTCCAGCTGGCCTGGAGCAGTGTAATGTTGGATGCAGGTGTTTTGGGGGGTTCTCTGCAGCACTCCCATCTTACCTGAGTGAAGGGAGACACCACATCTCTGGGTGAGGTGCAGTACCTCTGTGGCGACTGAACCCTCAGGGGCGCCACATGCCCAAGATGCAGAAATACTCCGGATTTTTCCTGAGTGTTTCTGCATCTCCCTGGCAGAAAAAACGCATGCGGATTTTACAGGCGATTTTCCTGCCAAGGACAAGTGTAAGTGAAGCGTTTTCACATGCATGTCCGCATGCGGGTTGTCAACCGCTTTCCAAGAGATTTTAGCATCACTTGGAAAGTGCTTGACAACTTGGTCACACTATATAAATCCATACAACCGGCATGTATTTATATAGTGTGACCAAGTTAATAGTTGAAAAAAAGAATAAAAATGGTAAAAAAAAAAAAATAGATTTAGACTTACTGGTAATTCGGTTTCTAAGACCCTCCACGACAGCACACCTGGAGGTAGCCTCCCCATCCTAATTAGGGACAGGAAAACAAGAGGTTAAATAGCCCCTCCCTGCTACAATCCCCAGTGTTTTCAAAGGACCACACAGTATGAATGCTCTAAATATTTATTAACACTAAGGATTTTTCCAATCAATAAAGAAAGGGAGGGAACTACCCGTGCTGTTGTGGAGGGTCTTAGAAACCGAATTACCGGTAAGTCTAATTCTATTTTCTCCAATCCTCTCCATGACAGCACACCTGGAGTAATACCAAAGAATGAATTTTAGGGAGCGACAACAGCCTGAAGGACTTTCCTTCCAAATGCTAAGTCTCTATTAGATATTACATCTAGTCTATAATGTTTAGCAAAGGTATGGACAGACGACCATGTAGCTGCCCTGCAAATCTGCTCAATGGATGCACTAGCTTTTTCCGCCCAGGAGACCGACATAGCTCTAGTAGAATGAGCTTTCAAGGATTCCGGAGGAGGCAAATCTTGAACTATGTATGTTTCACAAATTGCTTTCTTAATCCAATTTGCTAGTGTATTTTTGCAATTTTCTTTCCTTTATTGGGGCCTCCATATTGGACAAATAGGTTCTGATTAGTGTTGAGCATTCCGATACTGAAATATCGGGTTCTCTACCGATATTCGCGGTATCGGAATTCCGATACTTAATTCCGATACTTTTGCAATATCGTATACCGGAATCGGAAGTTCCCATAATGCAATGAGCCATTTTCATTTTATTCAGCCAATGAGGATCCTAAGAAGTGTGGGCACATCCTGTTAGGCATGTAGGCATCTTAACTAATGACATGGCTGTGATTGGCTGCTGAAATGATGTCATGATGCACTATAAAAGCCGCCGCCGCCATTTTGAGCTCACTCTGCTGTGAATTCAGTTAGGGATAGGACGCTGTTGTTCTGAGGGACAGTTTTAGCTACCTATTTGGTCTATTCTGCTTTACCCAAGCTACTTTATAAATCGCTGTGCCTTGCAGTGCTAGTGCACAGTTCTCTGTGCTGTTCACCGCTGTCTGCAAGGTCTGTGTGTGTGAGTGCAGCTCACCCTGTAGTGTGTGCTTCAGCCACGTCTGGTTGTAGTGCACTCAGTGTCACTGCCTCATACATTGTCCTTTTTTGCCAATTCATAATTTTTCCTGATATCTCCTATTAGTGTGGTGGTTCCATCCGTATTCAGCTAAATTGGTTCCAAACACACTATATAGGAGTAGATAGAGAAATTTTTTTGGTCTTGCAGCGCTAGTGCACAGTGCTCTGCATCTGTACTGTTCACCGCTGTCTGCAAGGTCTGGTGTGTGAGTGCAGCTCACCCTGTAGTGTGTGCTTCAACCACGTCTGGTTGTAGTGCACTCAGTGTGTGTCACTGCCTCATACATTGTCCTTTTTTGCCAATTCATAATTTTTTCCTGATTTCTCCTATTAGTGTGGTGGTTCCATCCGTATTCAGCTAAATTGGTTCCAAACACACTATATAGGAGTAGTTAGAGGAGCCTTTCTGCAGCATTGGGCCCTGCAGCCCCAGCCAGATTAGTATTAGCCTATTTTTTGTAGCCTCATCTATTGCATTGTAGGTTACCTTCCTACATTGTAATAGCTACAAAAAGTTTGTGATACTATCGTTATTACATCTTTAGGCACATCCAGTGTCTTTTTGTGACAAAAAAAACCTAAATAAAGTTCACCAAACACTCCACTTTACAGTTGTGTAGGCCACATTAGCTCATATTAAAGTCTAGTCCACACTTTATAAAATTAGTGTTTCTTATACCTGTCAGGAATAAGCACACTAAGCCCTTAGTACTTTTCTGCCTATCTTTATCAGTCTACCAAGATGAAGAAGGCAGGGAGTAAGGCATGTGGTCGTGGGCGTGGGCGTGGACGTGGAGTTTCTGCAGGGAGAGGACGTGAGGATTCTGTGCCTGCAGGGAGAGGACGTGGGGATACTGTGCCTGCTGCGGGCACCAGTGACTCAGCATCCCCCAGTTTTACCAGGGAACAGTCCTTTATGCGCAGCTTTGTAGGAGCTAGCCGTACCCCACTGCTGCGGGAGGACCAAATTGAAGCCGTTGTCGGATGGATGGCAGCTAACGCATCAACTTCAATTAGTTCCAGATCCTCTCAGGTCCTGAGCACTGAAGAGCACCCATCTGTCTCTTCACCACCTGCCAAATTGCCCAGGCAGTCAGAGAGCCCTGGACAGGAGCCATCTCTACTTCTGTTCTCTGAATCTCTTGGCTTGGAAAGAGGGGGCCAGCCAAGCATAATTCGAGAATTTGAAGAAGAGGTAGTATGTAGTGATGCGCAACCATTTTGTCTCTCTGAATCTGAAGAGGCGGGTGGGCCAGCGCCTATGGTCAGCAGCACACCTCAGTACGCATCTGATGATGAGACTCAGGTGCCACTTTCTGGTGCGTACTGTGCTGTCGAGACTACCCAGGAGAAGCAGTTGTTTGAAGAGGGTGGTGTAGATGATGAGGTCCTTGACCCATCATGGCGTGAGGGACAGAAAGGTGGTGGGAGCAGCTCTGAGGAAGAGATTCCCTGAACAGCCCAAAAAGGAGGGAGAGGGAGGGGGCAGACTTGGTTGCCTGTAGCCTCCACTTGGGCACCCATTAGGAGCATGGCTCTTCCAAAATCCAAAGCGGGCGCTCCCAAGACTTGCAGTGCCTGGTCCTTTTTTGACACAGTTGCAGATGACATTTGCTTTGTCAAATGCAAGCTGTGTAATCAGAAGGTGAAAAGAGGGAAAAGTGTCAGCAACCTCAATACCACAAATATGTGGAAACATGTGCGGACCAAGCACGTGGTGGAGTTAGAAAAACACACTGAAGACCTAGGCCAACCTACAGTGCCACCTACCCCCTCTTCAGCTCGTGTTGTAGCCTCTTCCTCCAGCTCACACACAGCTGGTTCGGCTTCCTCACAGGATCGCCATGGAAGAATCTCTGGCACTGTTGTACAGAGACACAGTGTAATTCCACCCACAGCACCACTTTCCCAGTCATCCTCACACTCCCAGGCCAGTCTACAGCCATCGTTAGCACAGGCATGGGAGAAAAGGCGCCCATACTCGGCAAACCACCCCCGAGCACAGGCTCTGAATGCTGGCATTGCTAAACTACTGGCCCTTGAAATGCTATCATTCAGGCTGGTGGAGACTGACACATTCCGTAACTTTATGGCATTGGCAGTCCCACAATACAACGTGCCCAGCCGCTTTTATTTCAGCAGGCAAGCCGTCCCTGCCCTGCAACATCATGTGGAGGGAAAAATTAAACATGCGCTACAAAACGCCGTCAGTAGCAAGGTCCACCTGACCACCGATGCGTGGACCAGTAAGCATGGACAGGGACGATACCTTTCCCTCACTGCCCATTGGGTAAATGTTGTGGAGCCGTGTACAGATCTTGAGAGTGGCGCTGTACGTGTTCTGCCAACTCCAAGGATTGCAGGAATCCAGTCTGTACACATTTACTCCTCCTCATACTCCAGTTCCTCTGAATCAGCGCTGCAGGAGCCGTCACGGTCTACCTCCACATCGACCCGTGAACGGTTACCTGTTATGATGACCAATATGAGCACAGCCATGGCCAAACGTCAACAGGCCGTATTAAAATTAATTTCTTTGGGGAATCGAAGCCACACAGCGCAGGAGCTCTGGAATGCCATCAAGCAGCAGAGCGACGTGTGGTTTGTGCCAGCGAATCTCCAGCCAGGCATGGTAGTGTGTGACAATGGCCGAAATCTGGTGGCAGCTCTGGGCCTAGGCAACCTCACTCACATCCCATGCCTGGCACATGTGCTCAACTTGGTCGTGCAGAGTTTTTTGAGGGACTATCCGGATCTTGATGCACTGCTTCACAGGGTCCGCATAGAGTGCGCTCACTTGCGGCGTTCCAGCAATGCAAGATCACGTATTGCAGCTCTGCAGCGCCGATTACGTCTTCCGAAACATCGCATCATATGTGACCTACCCACCAGGTGGAATTCAACGTTACATATGTTGGAGAGGTTGTGTGAGCAGCAGGCAGCAGTAATGGAGTACCAGCTGCAGCAGGCGCAAACAAGTCGCAGTGCGCGCCGTTCACACTTCACCACCACTGAGTGGGCCTCTATGAAGGACATTTGCCACGTTTTGCGTGCCTTCGATCATTCCACGCGGATGGCGAGTGCAGATGATGCACTAGTCAGCATGACTATCCCCCTTATCTGCCTGCTTGAAAAAACACTGCAAGCACTAAGGGACGAGGTTTTGGAAGAGGTGGAGGATGAGGAGTCACAAATGCCATCTGCTTCTCTACAGTCTGCGCAACGTGGTTCCTCACAAAGGCCTAGGCAGGGGACACTTTGTGAGGAGGATGAGGAGGAGTCAATGGATGAGGAAGACATCTGTCCAGAGGAGGGAGGTACACAATGCTCTAGTAGTCAGTATCTAGAGCGAGGGTGGGGTGATGCAGAGCAGGTAGAGATCACGCCTCAAGCAGGGGACAGCGTTTCTTGGCCAGTTGGCAGTCTGCAGCACATGGTTGATTTCATGCTGCAGTGCCTGAGAAACGACCGCCGCATCGCCCACATTCTCAACACGGCTGATTATTGGGTGTCCACCCTCCTAGATCCTCGCTACCGGGACAACTTACAAAGCCTCATAACATCGTTGAACCGGGAGCGTAAAATGCGGGAGTACCAAGACGCACTGGTGCATTCCATCATGTTCTCCATTCCAACCGAGAGCAGTGCTGCTAGTGCTTTACAAAGCAGCTCAGTGCGTCGAGGCAGTGGAGGAAGCTCTGCACAAAGAGGGAGCAGAAGCAGCGCCTCAGCACAAGGCAAGACCAGTATGGCCGAAATGTGGCAAAGTTTTGTGTCCCCGCCGCCACAAATGTCTACACCATCACAGACGGCTCCAGTCAGCAGGAGGCAACGTTTCCGTCAGATGGTGACAGACTACATGTCTTGCCCTCTTAGTGTACTCCCAGACGGCTCTTCTCTCTTCAAGTTTTGGGTCTGTAAGCTGGATACATGGCCAGAGCTTAGTCAGTATGCATTGGAGGTGCTAGCTTGCCCTGCTGCTAGTGTATTATCGGAACGCGTCTTTAGTGCCGCAGGTGGTGTACTAACAGACCGTCGCATGCGACTATCCTCCGATAACATTGACCGGCTTACTTTTCTCAAAATGAACAAGGCCTGGATCTCTCATGAAATTGCCAGTCCTCTTCCAGAATAAATAATTGGTTGGCAACAGTATCCAGGTCTCCTGTTCTGTTCATGTTTCTACAACCTGAACTGTAATCCCTGAGCTCCAACACCGCCAGTTGGCGCTCGGAAGTGCCGTCTGCACAGTCAACACTTGCTGCCATGTTATTGGGGTTCAATAACGTCAGCTGTTCCCCTGCTGTGCGGACGGCAATTTCTCCTGCTCTGTCCACATCCACTGCACTACTGATTTAAAACCTCCTCCAAATACACCTCTGGCTCCTCTGTTTTCAGTATTATCCCTGAGCTCCAACACCGCCAGTTGGCGCTCGGAAGTGCCGTCTGCACAGTCAACACTTGCTGCCATGTTATTGGGGTTCAGTAACGTCAGCTGTTCCCCTGCTGTGCGGACGGCAATTTCTCCTGCTCTGTCCACATTCTCACTACTACAGATTTTAAAGTTGCTCCAATTACACCTCTGGCTCCTCTGTTTTCAGTATTATCCCTGAGCTCCAACACCGCCAGTTGGCACTTGGAAGTTCCGTATGCACAGTCAACACTTGCTGCCGTGTTATTGGGGTTCAGTAACGTCAGCTGTTCCCCTGCTGTGCGGACGGCAATTTCTCCTGCTCTGTCCACATCCACTGTACTACTGATTTAAAACCTCCTCCAAATACACCTCTGGCTCCTCTGTTTTCAGTATTATCCCTGAGCTCCAACACCGCCAGTTGGCACTTGGAAGTGCCGTCTGCACAGTCAACACTTGCTGCCATGTTATTGGGGTTCAGTAACGTCAGCTGTTCCCCTGCTGTGCGGACGGCAATTTCTCCTGCTCTGTCCTCATTCTCACTACTACAGATTTTAAAGTTGCTCCAATTACACCTCTGGCTCCTCTGTTTTCAGTATTATCCCTAAGCTCCAACACCGCCAGTTGGTGCTCGGAAGTGCAGTCTGCACAGTCAACACTTGCTGCCGTGCTATTGGGGTTCAGTAACGTCAGCTGTTCCCCTGCTGTGTGTCCGGCAAATTCTCCTGCTTTGTCCACATCCACTGTACTACTGATTTAAAACTTGCTCCAATTACACCTCTGGCTCCTCTGTTTTTAGTATTTACCCTGGGCTACAATACCGCTAGTTGCTGCTCGGAAGTGCCGTCTGCACAGTCAACGCTTGCTCCAGTGTTATTGGGGTTCAGTAACGTCAGCTGTTCCCCTGCTATGTGTCCGGCAAATTCTCCTGCTTTGTCCACATCCACTGTACTACTGATTTAAAACTTGCTCCAATTACACCTCTGGCTCCTCTGTTTTTAGTATTTACCCTGGGCTCCAATACCGCTAGTTGCTGCTCAGAAGTGCCGTCTGCACAGTCAACGCTTGCTCCAGTGTTATTGGGATTCAGTAACGTCAGCTGTTCCCCTGCTGTGTGTCTGGCAAATTCTCCTGCTTTGTCCACATTCACTGTACTACTGATTTAAAACTTGCTCCAATTACACCTCTAGCTCCTCTGTTTTTAGTATTTACCCTGGGCTCCAATACCGCTAGTTGCTGCTCAGAAGTGCCGTCTGCACAGTCAACGCTTGCTCCAGTGTTATTGGGGTTCAGTAACGTCAGCTGTTCCCCTGCTGTGTGTCCGGGAAATTCTCCTGCTTTGTCCACATCCACTGTACTACTGATTTAAAACTTGCTCCAATTACACCTCTGGCTCCACTCTGTTTTTAGTATTTACCCTGTGTTCCAGCACCGCCAGCAGTTTCCCCGCAGTGTCTTTTGCACGGTTACTCCCTCCTGCCCAGCCTGGTTCCAGCATGCCAGCTGTTTCCGGGTAGTGTCAACGTCACTTTGCCTCCAATGCGATGTCCTGTCGTGTTGCGGTCGGGTTAGCCAACTCTATGGTGCCTGCAATTTAGGTGACTCCTATGTGGGCTGCGGGATCTGGCAATGAAGGCTGGTTTCATAGTGCCAATAGGACAAGCACCCCCTGTAGGACTGTGGGTTTTGGTAACTGCGGCCGGCTCGCGGCCTTGAACTTTTTTTTACATGGGTACCTTCTGCTACCCATCCGGGTTCCAGTACCGTCAGCTGGTTCTCGGCAGTGCCTTTGGATTAGGTGCCTCCTTCTCGGTATCCAAGTTCCACCAACGTCTGCTGGTCCTTGGTAGTGCTTTCTGGCACAGGTACCTCCTGCTTAGTAACCGAGTTCCAGTACCGTCAGCTGGTCTTCGGCAGTTCCATTCGCTCTTGTACCTTCTACTACCCATCCGGGTTCCAGTACCGTCAGCTGGTTCTCGGCAGTGTCTTTGGCACGGGTACTCCCTCCTGCCCAGCCTGGTTCCAGCACGCCAGCTGTTTCCGGGTAGTGTCAACGTCACTTTGCCTCCAATGCGTTGTCCTGTTGTGTTGCGGTCGGGTTAGCCGACTCTATGGTGCCTGCAGTTTAGGTGACTCCTATGTGGGCTGCGGGATCTGGCAATGAAGGCTGGTTCCATAGTGCCAATAGGACAAGCACCCCCTGTAGGACTGTGGGTTTTGGTAACTGCGGCCGGCTCACGGCCTTGATCTTTTTTTTACATGGGTACCTTCTGCTACCCATCCGGGTTCCAGTACCGTCAGCTGGTTCTCGGCAGTGCCTTTGGAATAGGTGCCTCCTTCTCGGTATCCAAGTTGAACCAACGTCTGCTGGTCCTTGGTAGTGCTTTCTGGCACAGGTACCTCCTGCTTAGTAACCGAGTTCCAGTACCGTCAGCTGGTCTTCGGCAGTTCCATTGGCTCTTGTACCTTCTGCTACCCATCCGGGTTCCAGTACCGTCAGCTGGTCCTCGGTAGTTCCATTTGCTCTTGTACCTTCTACTACCCATCCGGGTTCCGGTACCGTCAGCTGGTTCTCGGCAGTGTCTTTTGCACGGTTACTCCCTCCTGCCCAGCCTGGTTCCAGCATGCCAGCTGTTTCCGGGTAGTGTCAACGTCACTTTGCCTCCAATGCGATGTCCTGTCGTGTTGCGGTCGGGTTAGCCGACTCTATTGTGCCTGCAGTTTAGGTGACTCCTATGTGGGCTGCGGGATCTGGCAATGAAGGCTGGTTCCATAGTGCCAATAGGACAAGCACCCCCTGTAGGACTGTGGGTTTTGGTAACTGCGGCCGGCTCGCGGCCTTGAACTTTTTTTTACATGGGTACCTTCTGCTACCCATCCGGGTTCCAGTACCGTCAGCTGGTTCTCGGCAGTGCCTTTGGATTAGGTGCCTCCTTCTCGGTATCCAAGTTCCACCAACGTCTGCTGGTCCTTGGTAGTGCTTTCTGGCACAGGTACCTCCTGCTTAGTAACCGAGTTCCAGTACCGTCAGCTGGTCTTCGGTAGTTCCATTATCTCTTGTACCTTCTACTACCCATCCGGGTTCCAGTACCGTCAGCTGGTTCTCGGCAGTGTCTTTGGCACGGGTACTCCCTCCTGCCCAGCCTGGTTCCAGCACGCCAGCTGTTTCCGGGTAGTGTCAACGTCACTTTGCCTCCAATGCGTTGTACTGTCGTGTTGCGGTCGGGTTAGCCGACTCTATGGTGCCTGCAGTTTAGGTGACTCCTATGTGGGCTGCGGGATCTGGCAATGAAGGCTGGTTCCACAGTGCCAATAGGACAAGCACCACCTGTAGGACTGTGGGTTTTGGTAACTGCGGCCGGCTCGCGGCCTTGAACTTTTTTTTACATGGGTACCTTCTGCTACCCATCCGGGTTCCAGTACCATCAGCTGGTTCTCGGCAGTGCCTTTGGATTAGGTGCCTCCTTCTCGGTATCCAAGTTCCACCAACGTCTGCTGGTCCTTGGTAGTGCTTTCTGGCACAGGTACCTCCTGCTTAGTAACCGAGTTCCAGTACCGTCAGCTGGTCTTCGGCAGTTCCATTGGCTCTTGTACCTTCTGCTACCCATCCGGGTTCCAGTACCGTCAGCTGGTCCTTGGTAATTCCTCAGCCTTATTGTACCTTCTGCTACATTTCCAAGTTCAAGCTTTTTGAAATGGTGCTTGGTAATCACTCTGGATCTCCCTGACGAGCACCCTGAAGACGAGGACCCTGAAGACCAACCCTAAGAAGACGAGGACCCCGAAGACGACGACCCTGAAGACGAGGGCCCTGAAGACCACCCCGAAGAATACGAGGACCCTGAAGACCACCCCGAAGAAGACGAGGACCCTGAAGACCACCCCGAAGAAGACGAGGACCCCGAAGACGAGGACCCAGAAGACCAACCCGAAGAAGATGAGGACCCCCGAAGACGAAAACCCTGAAGACCACCCCGAAGAAGACCAAGAAGATGACCCTGAAGAAGTTGACCAAGAGGACAAAGAAGAGAAGACAAGCACCAAGATACAGAAGAACAAGAGACAGAAAACCAAGAAGCAGAAATACAAGATGCTGCAGAACAAAAAGCGGAAGAACATTAAGCATAAGACTAAAAATCAGAGCAAAAGATAATATCTAAATTATAAGCAG
Source organism: Phyllobates terribilis (assembly GCF_046119375.1). Taxonomy (NCBI): domain Eukaryota; kingdom Metazoa; phylum Chordata; class Amphibia; order Anura; family Dendrobatidae; genus Phyllobates; species Phyllobates terribilis. The sequence goes on from NW_027362773.1 coordinate 112,597,779, forward strand.
AAGATGACTAAGCAGTGTATGGGGGTGAGTCCGTTCCTCCTCGTGGTGCCCCTGGAAAAGACCTAGTGCTGCAGGCCAAACTGAACGCGGACAAATCCTGTTGTAAATCTTTTGTGACGGGCAGAACGAAAGGTGTAATGTCCAACCTTTTATAGATAACAACTACAGGAATGCCTGTCACAAATAAGAATATGATGAAGAAGAATATGAAGAAGATGAAGAAGTAGAATATGAAGAATGTAAAAAAAAAGAATAATACGAAGAAGGTGAAGAAGAAGAAGATGAAGAAGGTGAAGAAGAAGTGGATGAAAAAGATGCTGAGGATGATGAAGGAGAAAGTGTGGGAGAAGTAAAAAAGAAGGTGAAGAGCATGGAAGTAGTGAAACATAAATAATTGACAAAATATAAAAATACTTAACATAGTCAATATTTCCTTAACTCAGAACGTCTTAAAAAAAATATTAATTCCTGCTATTCCATTTGATTGGGCTAAACCTCTATGCCTTTATTGTCTCCCCCACCTCCCCCAATACATTCTACATTATTCTTAGTTGTTTTCCTTCATGTAGAATTAACCTACAAGGAAAGAAAGGGTTTATTTTCATTCCGATATTTCTGTCCCATTGACTTGCATTGGTTTCCGGTATCGGAATCGGCGATATCCGATACTTTTTCGGTATCGGTCCGATCCAATCCGATCTGATATTTCCCAATATCGGAAGGTATCGCTCAACACTAGTTCTGATCCTTCCTCCAGGTTTCAGTCTGCCTCAAATAGCGGATTATAGTCCTTCTTACATCGAACGCGTGGAATTCTTCTTCCTTGCTATTTAATGGATTTTGACAGAATGACGGAAGAATTATGGGCTGAGACATGTGAAAATTAGATGACACTTTAGGTAGAAAAGAAGGATCCAACTGGAGGATGATCCTGTCCTCCAAAATACGACAATAAGTCTCTCTAATAGAAAGGGCTTGGATTTCACTTACTCTTCTGGCTGTAGTCAGAGCTATAAGCAATGCCGCTTTCCAAGACAATTTGTCTATGTGTGCCTCCGCTATTGGCTCGAAAGGATGCATAGTTAGGCCTCTAAGAACTACGTTGAGATCCCAAGGTGGAACTATTTTAGCTCTTGTTGGATTAATCCGAGAAGCAGCTATCATGAACCTCTTAATCCATCTGTTTTGGGCCAAATCAGCATCAAAATAGGAACTTAAAGCCGAGACTTGGACCTTCAGCCTGCTTGGTCTTAATCCTTTAGACAGACCGTTCTGTAGGAAATCCAAGATTTTGGCCACGTCAGGCTGAAAGGGATCAAATGGACGAGGCTCATACCACAGCTTGAAAGCTTTCTAGATTTTTCCATAGATGGAATTTGTGACTGGTTTTCTGCTTTTCTGCAGTGTATGTGACTCGCCCCCAGGGGTGTCGCGGGGCACCCAGCAGCCGGGCATAAGACTGCCTGCGGGGATTATCGCGTTGACTGGCCCAGGGCGGTCAGTGCCAAAAGGGATTATTTGTAGGGAATTTGTCGTGACGCCACCTGTGGTGTCTGGTGAGGATCACCAGTGCTGCAACAGTCCTCTGAGGCAGATGTCAGGGCAGCTTAAGATGGAACGGCTCCCCACTGGTGGAGCAGGCCTCAGGGCAGTATAAATGATGCAGGTTGCGCTGAGCGTTGTGGTGCAGGGAAAGCGATGGCACAGCAGGAGTAACGGACAGAGACAGGGGATTTGCTTCATTACCTTTACTGGTACAGCTGTTAGGTACAGTCCAGGGTACTCCAGATGAAGGGCGCACTTTTGGACTTCTCCCCAGGGAGCGGGTATAGGGCCTACTGATCCGTGTCTGTCTCCATGTATGCTCCTGGCCAGCCTGCAACTGGGCCTAGCTTATGTGTCCAGCTTTTACTTCACCTGATGCTCAGAAATAGGATCTCTGGTTGGTAACCACTTTCCCTGGACGTCGGTGCCTTCGTAGTTCCTGATCCTGTGTGTCTAGCCTTCAGGTTTGCCAGGGACTTGTAGTCCTCCTGGGATTCCGGTTATCCCCGCTGGGTGTAAAGGGTCCCTGTAGGCGTGGACCCGGTGTCCGGTAGATATAATGGGGTGAGCTTACTGTGCTCTCCTGCCCCCTTGGTTTCACTTCCCTTTTTCTCCTCGCCGTCGGCCACACTCGGGGCCCTCACTACTAGGCAGCTGACGTGCTGCGTCTTCACCGCTCTCTGAGCGTCGGCACGCTCTCAGGTTCTCTCTCAGCCTGCCTGCTCTGCTCTGACTCTGAGCACTCACTAATCAACTGAGCTGCCTGGCTCCACCTTCCCTATATATATCCCTATCCGGGCTCCCTCTGCTGGTATGAGGTGGAAGGTAGAGGTGTTTGTATGTAGTGAGGGCCTCTTGTGGAGAAATCAATCCATGCACCCTTCTGGGTTCTGTGGCACCAATGCACAGCAGGGCGCCACATTTGGATCAACTGTACTGAGAAGCCTCTGGCTTTTCAGAGGGCAGTCTCAGAAGCCAAGCTGCTAGAGCCAAATTCTGAGGGGCCGGATGGAAAATCTGGCCAAAATGCAGCAGATCGTGGATTCGAGGAAGCATCAATGGATCCTCCATTCTTAGACTGCTCAATGTTCCGAACCATGCTCTTTTTGGCCACATTGGAGCTATTAGCATAGTCTTGACCCCTTCCGACCTGATTTTTTGTAAAGTCCTTGGTATTAACAGAATCATTGGAAAAGCATAAGCGAGCCCTGTTTTCCAAGGGTGAGCGAATGCATCTATCCCTGTTGCTGAATCCTCGGGGTTCAAATAGAAAAAGTCTCTTACTTTTGCGTTTTCCTTGTTCGCAAACAGGTCCACATCTGGGTATTCCCACTTTTGAACAATCATCTGAAATATCTTCGAGTTCATACTCCACTCCCCTGGATGAATGTCTTTTCTGCTCAGAAGATCTGCATGATAGTTGTCGGAGCCCCTCAGATGCAGAGCCGATAAGGATAGTAGATGATGCTCCGCCCAGTGGAAGATCCTTTCGGAGATCATCTGTAACCTCCTGTTTCTTGTACTTCCCTGATGTCTCAAGTGGGCTACAGTTGTCATATTGTCCGAGTAGACTCTGACATGCGACCCCTGCCCATAGGGTTTCTTCAACCACTTTCATTTCTCTAAAGTTCGAGGACTGCTCTGTTATTTCTTGCAACCAGACCCCTTGGAAGGCCACGTGGGAGACTACTGCTCCCCATCCCCTTTTGCTTGCGTCTGTTTTGATGGATAACAAGGGAAGTTGAATCCATGCTGAACCTTTCTCCTGATTTCCTGGACAGAGCCACCAATTTAAAGATGCTATCACCTTCTCTGGCAGATGAATTCTGTTGGAGAGGGAACTTGGAGATCTGTCCCAACAGGAAAGGATGTAGTTTTGAAGGACCCTTGAATGCGCTTGAGCCCAAGGTACCTGAATAGATGATGTCATGGACCCGAGGACGGACATGGAGAATCTTAATGACACTCCGCTCTGGTCCTTTAGTGCATAAACTTTTGACCTCAACTGAATCTGCTTATCTTTTGGCAGAAAAGAGGCTTGTTGCTGAGAATCCAGGAGAATTCCCAAGAAGGTCTTCCTGGTGGAGGGAATCAGATCTGACTTTTGGTAGTTTATCAACCATCCCAAGGATTCCAGGATCTGGAGGGTCATCTGAAGGTCTCTTTCCAAACTTGAAACCGAGGGAACCATCACCAAAAAATTGTCTAAATATGGGACAATGCAGATATTCAGTTTCCTTAGATAAGCCTACTACCTCTGCCATGATCTTTGTAAACAGGCGGGGTGCTGACGAAATGCCGAAGGGGAGTACATTGAACTGAAAATGAAGTACCTCTCGGTTCTGAGTTACAGCAAATCTGAGAAATTTTCTGTAATCCGGATGAATTGGCACGTGGTAGTAAGCCTCTGGCTGGTCTACTGTTGCCACGACAAATTCTTTTCCAATCAATGCAATCGTGGACTTTATCGACTCCATCTTGAACCTTCTGTATTTCACATATTGGTTGAGATGTTTCAGATTGAGGATTATCCTGTAAGAACCTGAGACCTTCCTTAGCAGAAACACCCGAGAATAGTGTCCTTCTCCTTGTTCCATGCTAGGCACTGGTGAAATGACTCCCAAGTTTTGAAGCTTCTGAAGACCTAACATTAGGAGCCTGTGTAATCTTGTTGATGGTAAAGATGTTACTTCTATCCCTCTTGGAGGGTAGATGGTAAAGTCTATTTCTGCTCCTGCCGTCACCATGTCCAGTATCTTCCTGTCTGAAGATTTAAGCTGCCATTGAGGAAGGAAGCTCGCAATTCTGCCTCCTACCTTCTTGGCGTCATTGTCTGTCCTGCCTAGAACCTTGAAAGATATTCCTACCTCTTCCCCCTTTTGGGTAACTCCAGCGACCAGTTTTACCCTTGCCTCTGTACTGAAATGCTTGCTGCTGTTGTTGTTGACGGGGAAGAAATGGTCTTTTTCTGAAACTTTTTGGATTCTTTGGCTCTGGCAGAGACTTCTTCTTGTCGGATGCTTTCTCCAACAACTCGTCTAGGACCGCCCCAAACATATACTCTCCTTTAAATGGAATGGAACAAAGCTTAGATTTTGATGCGTTGTCCCCACTCCACATCTTCAACCACAGAGCTCTTCTCGTAGAATTCGATAATGCTGCCGATCTTGCCGCAATCTTGACCGACTCCGCGAAGGCATCTGCCAGGAATCCAGTAGCCTTCTGCAGAAAAGGAAGAGATGCTAGGAGGTCCTCTTGAGTGGTACCTTTCCAGAGATGTTCCTCTAGTTGTTGGAGCCAGAGGAACATGGAGCGAGCTACACAAGTTGAAGCGATATTAGTCTTCAGTGGAGCCGCCGATTTTTCCATGCCTTCCTTAGAAGGCTGTCCATCTTCCTATCCATAGGATCCTTGAGCTGTGACGAGTTTTCAAAGGGAAGGGTTGTTTTCTTCTCAACCCTTGCCACCTGTACATCAACCTTCAGGACTTCCATCCATAGCTTAGCCGCCTTTTCTAGAGGGAATCTATCCTTCATTTCTCCTGCCATACTAAGCCTTTTCTCAGGTGACTTCCATTCATTCAAAATAAGACTCCGAATGTTGTCATGCACAGGTAACACTACCTTCTTCTTGGATTTCATACCGCCAAACATTTCATCCTGAACTGTACGGGTTTCCTTCTCCTCTTCCACCTGCATAGTGTCTCTCACCTGCGACAACAATTCCTCCATATTCTCAGAGGAAAAGTAATATTTCCTATCTTCCTCATGATCTTTACTTAGGACTAGAGATGAGCGGTGTTCGACTAGAACTGTTCGCCAATCTAAAATTCGAGCTGTTTTGGGCGGTGTTCGAGTTGTTCGACGAACCCGAACGATTTGCAAAAAATTCGGCTGTTCGAGGTTATGTTCGATAACTGTTCGTGCACCAAAAGCGTGTCCTGCATGTCTGGCGCTATTTAGAGCACCAATCATGCAGGGATTGTCTGCCACTCACTGTAATGCCACAGCCATGGTGGTTGTGGCATTAGAGTGATTGCCCAAATCGATGGGAACTGTTCTCACAGTGAAACATGAAAAGCCGGCAATTCAGCAGCGGCGTACACCGGTACCCGACAATTTAGAGCCGAAAGAATAGAGCTTCACACATAGATTAGATAGATAGAAACATGTCAGTCACATATATAAGAAGTACAGTGACAGTGTTGCTTACTGTACTTGTCATTTAGTGTAAAGGATTTATTAAAAAAATATATTAGTGTTTTCATGCACCGTCTCTTTAAAAAAGCCGGCCGGCAATTCAGCAGGGTACCCGACAATTTAGAATGGAAGGAATAGAGCATCACACATAGATTAGATAGATAGAAACATGTCAGTCACATATATATGAAGTACAGTGACAGTGTTGATTACTGTACTTGTCATTTAGTGTTAAAATAAAGGATTTATTTAAAAAAAAATTGGCGTGGGGTTCCCCGTAATTTTAGGCTCTAGCGGAGGTTAAGCAGACAGCTGGGGCAGATGTTTGAAGCCTGGGAAGGGGGTAATACCCACGGAGCTTCCCAGGCTACTAATATCAGCCCCCAGCTGAATGCCTAGCCTTTACTAGCTATTAAAATGGGGGACCCCCCAAAAAATTGACGTGGGGTCCCCCCTATTTTAATAGCTAGCAAAGGCTAGGCAGACAGCTGGGGGCTGATATTAATAGCCCAGGAAGAGAGCCATGAATTTTGGCCCCCTCCCAAGCTAGAAACACCAGCCGTCAGCCGCCCCAGAAATGGCGCATCCATAGGATGCGCCAATTCTGGCACTTAGCCTCGCTCTTCCCACTGCCCTGTAGCGGTGGCAGTGGGGTAATAGGGTTGGGGTTGATGTCAGCTTATAATGCCAGCTGACATCAAGCCCAGGTTAGTAATAGAGAGTCGTCTATAAGACACCCCCATTACTAAGCCCGTAGTCAAAGTTAAAAAAAAACACAAACACCCAGAATAAAGTCCTTTAATTGAAATAAAGACACAATTCTTTATTGTTCTAAATTAAACCATACTTACAATTACGCCCATTCCAGCTGAAGCCAACGATCCCCTGCAATAAAAGAAAAATAATAAAGCAACATAATCCTTACCTTTCCATGGTTCCCACGACAGCTTCAGCTCTGCTACATCGAGATGACAGGCTGGACCGCAGCAGAAAGCTGCCATCCAGCCTGTCAGCCCGCAGACACTGAGAAGCGCAGGCTTGCTTGCGCTCCTCAGCGTCTCTCTGTGACGGCATCCAGATGAGCCGAGTTCATGTCCAATGAACTCGGCACACCTCATGCACGTCACTGACAGCGTGGGAAAATTCTCACGCTGAAGCGCTGAGTGCAGGAGAATTCTCCCACGCTGTCAGTGACGTGCATGAGGTGAGCTCATGTCCAATGAACTCAGTTCACCTCATGCACGTCACTGACAGCGTGGGAAAATTTTCCTGCACTCAGCGCTTCAGCGTGAGAATTCTCCCACGCTGTCAGTGACGTGCATGAGGTGAGCTGAGATCATTGGACATGAAATCAACTCATGCACGTCACTGACAGCGTGGGGAAATTCTCACGCTGAAGCGCTGAGTGCAGGAGAATTTTCCCACGCTGTCAGTGACGTGCATGAGGTGAACTGAGTTCATTGGACATGAGCTCACCTCATGCATGTCACTGACAGCGTGGGAGAATTCTCCTGCACTCAGAGCTTCTGCGTGAGAATTTTCCCATGCTGTCAGTGACGTGCATGAGGTGAGTTCATGTCCAATGATCTCAGCTCACCTCATGCACGTTACTGACAGCGTGGGAAAATTCTCCTGCACTCAGCGCTTCAGCGTGAGAATTCTCCCACGCTGAAGCGCTGAGTGCAGGAGAATTTTCCCGCGCTGTCAGTGACGTGCATGAGGTGAGCCGAGTTCATTGGACATGACCTCGGCTCATCTGGATGCCGTCACAGCGAGACACTGAGGAGCGAAGCAAGCCTGCTCTTCTCAGTGTCTGCGGGTTGACAGGCTGGATGGCAGCGTTCTGCTGCGGTCCAGCCTGTCATCTCGATGTAGCAGAGCTGGAGCTGTCCTGGGAACCATCGAAAGGTAAGGATGATGTTGGTTTATTATTTTATTTTTATTGCAGGAGATCGTTGGCTTCAGCTGGAATGGGCGTGATGGTAAGTATGGTTTAATTTAGAACAATAAAGAATTGTGTGTTTATTTCAATTAAAGGACTTTATTCTGGGTGTTTGTGTTTTTTTTAACTTTCACTATGGGGTTAGTAATGGGGGTGTCTTATAGACGCCTCTCCATTACTAACCTGGGCTTGATGTCAGCTGGCATTATAAGCTGACATCAACCCCAGCCCTATTACCCCCTGCCACCGCACCAGGGCAGCGTGGAAGAGCGAGGCTAAGTGCCAGAATTGGCGCATCCTATGGATGCGCCATTTCTGGGGCGGCTGACGGCTGGTGTTTCTAGCCTGGGAGGGGGCCAATATTCATGGCACCCTTCCTGAGCTATTAATATCAGCCCCCAGCTGTCTGCCTAGCCTTTGCTAGCTATTAAAATAGGGGGGACCCCACGTCAATTTTTTGGGGGGTCCCCCATTTTAATAGCTAGTAAAGGCTAGGTATTCAGCTGGGGGCTGATATTAGTAGCCTGGGAAGCTCCGTGGGTATTACCCCCTTCCCAGGCTTCAAACATCTGCCCCAGCTGTCTGCTTAACCTCCGCTAGAGACTAAAATTACGGGGAACCCCACGCTATTTTTTTTTTAATAAATCCTTTATTTTAACACTAAATGACAAGTACAGTAATCAACACTATCACTGTACTTATTATATATCTGACTGACATGTTTCTATCTATCTAATCTATGTGTGATGCTCTATCTTTCTGTTCTAAATTGTCGAGTACAGATGCTGAATTGCCGGCCGGCTTTTTTAAAGAGACGGTGCATGAAAACACTATTATTTTTTTAAATAAATCCTTTACACTAAATGACAAGTACAGTAAGCAACACTGTCACTGTACTTCGTATATATGTGACTGACATGTTTCTATCTATCTAATCTATGTGTGAAGCTCTATTCTTTCTGTTCTAAATTGTCGGGTACCGCTGCTGAATTGCCGGCCGGCTTTTTAAAGAGACGGTGCATGAAAACACTAATATTTTTTTTAATAAATCCTTTACACTAAATGACAAGTGCAGTAACCAACACTGTTACTGTGCTTCTTATATGTGTGACTGACATGTTTCTATCTATCTAATCTATGTGTGAAGCTCTATTCCTTCTTGTCTAAATTGTCGGGTACCGGAGTATGCCGCTGCTGAATTTGCCGGCCGGCTTTTTTAAAGAGAGTGTCTTCTGAGCAGTTTGTCAGCTTTTGGACACCTTTGAAGGTGTTTTCTATGTGTTTTTGTTTGCCTGCCATTGGTTTTGACGGTGTTCTAAGGTGTTCGACGAACAGTTCGACGAACAGTTCCTCGAACATCCCGGTGTTCGACGAACCGAACCGAACCCGAACACTATGGGGGTGGCTCAACACTACTTAGGACCCCTTCTTCTGGTTCCTCCATAGACCCTAATTCTGAATCAGAGGTCTCCCTAACCGTATATTTTCTCCTTTTGGGGGGAGATGTACCTTCAGCTCTGGCTTGTGAGAAGGAGGCTAGGGAAGATTGTATTTCCTGCCGAACCATTCCCCTGACTTCTTCCATAAGGGAAGGCTGTTCTTCCTTCACAATGTTGTCAGTGCATTTCCAGCATAGGGGTTTCTTATGCCCTGAAGCCAGCTTTTTTATACAGATGGCACATTTGCGAACTGTAGTGCTTTCTCCCACTGTCGGTGCAGGATCCTTGTCTCCCTAAATTAAAAATAAAAAAAGGGGAGATTTAAAATATATTTAGGATCCTGCTCAAAAGAGAGTGGGGAATAACCTAGGACCTAGTACTTACTGGGGCCAGGTTAGTGCTGGGCTCTGCAGACGCAGGCTTTGGAACAGCACCCTCCATAGTAGCAGAATATTCTGTCCTACCTTAATGGAGTCTTCTCATCTGGGTCTTTTATAGGAGAGACCGAGATCCAGCGCCAAATTTTCACCTATCCGGTGAAGGATCCTCATTTTCAGGGCAAATCGCGGCTTCTCCATTTGAATTTCCCGCCGCGGCCCCATGCGTTCCACGTGGAACGCACCAGAAGTGACGTCCCGCAGGCCAAAAGCCTGAATTCCGGCACGCCGCCATGGAGGACAGAGGAGACTCTGGCCGGGGAGCTACAGGAGGCCTCCAGCCCCCAAAACCCTACTCGGCTTTACCCGCAGGCGAGAGTGTGTGGGGGGGGTCCCGCTCTCAAGGAGACACGGGAGCTGCAAAGGAAGGAAGGTCGGAGGCGATCGCTCCCTGCAGCCCGGCAGGTAAATTTAATAGGGCCCTGCTTGCCGGCCGCAGGCACACCAGGTAACCTCTTCATCCTATAGGGACAGGAAAACACTGGGGATTGTAGCGGGGAGGGGCTATTTAACCTCTTGTTTTCCTGTCCCTAATTAGGATGGGGAGGCTACCTCCAGGTGTGCTGTCGTGGAAGGGATTGGAGAAAATAACATTATACTTACCTTTTGATGGCCCCCAGTCTTTTCTCCACTGCGTCCGGTCTCTTGTACGGCTCGCGGTGGTGTGAAAGGACCTTCCATGACGTCATTTAGTCATGTGACAGGTCACGCGACCGCCGTGACCTGTTGAACATCCGCAACAAGACCACAGAGAAACAAATCAAGAAGAAACGTCACACTCACCGGAGTGTTGATCAGGTTCAGGAGATACTTCTTTCCCTCGTAAGTGTAAAACAGAGACGCAGTCTGGGCCTTCACCGTAATCCCGCGCTCCCTCTCCACCTGCAGCTTGTCCAGAACTTGCTTATTGGAGGAGGCTTTTGGAATACACCCTGAGGGAAGGAGCGAGACACCAGAATCCACACGGTTAGCTCGTAGTGGCAGTGTCTCCCTCCATACTAGTCTGTCAATGGTAGCTTGTTTCTGTCTTTTATATATGTATTTTAGGTGTGTAAATCCTCTTCATGTGTACAGCAGCCTGGAATGAATGCTGCTTAAAAAATAAATAATAGAGTAAGGCCTCATTCAGACTTTCATCAGCTTTGTTTTGCATCCGAGAAGTTCTAAACTTTGATTTGGATCAAAATCCGACAGGTCAACGTGTTTCGATGAAAATACGCGGTCCACAGAAATATGTGAACAGCCCTAGACTATAATAGATATGAGTTCTGTGAAAAACATTTCATTCTATAAATCTACATAAATTAAGTAACGTGCCAAATTGCCTTTTTTTTGGTTTATGTTTTGCGTGTACGGAGGGAAAGTTCCCAGTGCTAGTGTCTAGCTCACTGATTTTCCTTGCTTGGTGCCTGACGTCCCAAAAAACTGACAGTGAGCTATCAATCAAGATAAAGAGGCTGGTGCTGGGCAGGGAAACAACCTTGGAAGGCTGAGGCTTGGTTAGTGCTCCGTTACACCCAGAGCACTCAGAAATGCAGCAACAGATAAAAGATATAGAGGTGTCTATGGATTTAGCTTTCCAAATCCTGCATGGTCATGAATGGGAATTGGAGGGAGGGGTATATCTGATGGATTCCCTTAAATTGTTAATTGGCAATTGCAGTTCACATAGTTGCATATTACTTAATCATTAGAGCTACAAAAAATTGCACTTCAGGCACCAGTAAAACAGAGGCCAAAAAAGATTCCTTAGAGGCATCTGGTCACTATTAGTGATGATCGAGCGTGTTCTACCAACCCCTTCGGCGAGCACGCTCGGGTGCTCGCCGAGTATTTTGGCATGCTCGGCATTTCTTTTAAGGTTGCCGTTACTTGCAAGTGTCACGGCTGTTAGACAGCATGCTCGCTGAATGGGTTCATAGAACACGCTCGATCATCACTAGTCACTATACATTAGTATACAATAAAAAACAACATATTACATAGTGAATAACGCAGACACTATTCAATACAGCAGGGTTGAGGTGTACTTTGTGGGACAAAATTACTGCATTTTTGAAAGACACCATTCACTTTACTGTGCAACATATAGAATAAAAAGGGCAATGAATTCCAAATAAAGTGAAATGGTGCAGAAGAAAACAAAAACATTTTACTGCTTTTAAAAAATTCTAAACTTTGCAAACAAATTGTTTGGCTTGTGTTTCAATTTTCTAAGACCGTTTTTAATACCATTTTGGGGTATAACTTTTTGATTGCTCCATCAAATGAATAGTCGTAAGTTACTTACCGGTAACGGGATTTTTCAGAGACCATGACAGCACCATGAGAGAGGGGATCCGCCCACCAAGGAGAGGAAACCTACAGGCTTAAAAGGGCGCCACCTCTCTCCCGCCTCAGTTTGGAGTACAGAGCATTGAGAGGACCGCCAGGTTTATAAACACAGCAAACAATCACAAAATTTCCATACCAGACGACACCTATTGAGTGTGAGATTATAATTAATAAAAAGGGAGTGTTCCCACAAACGTGAAGGGAGGGAATATAAGGGTGCTGTCATGGTCTCCGAAAAATCCCATTACCGGTATGTAATTTAAGATTTTATCGGTCGACCATGACAGCACCACGAGAGAATTACAGAGATGAAGTAATCAATTGCAGGACCACAGCCTGGAACACTCTTCTCCCAAAGGTGAGGTCAGCCGATACACCCATATCTAACCTATCGTGTCTATGGAATGTAGAGGGACAGGACCAGGTAGCAGCCTTACATATGTCTTCTATCGAGACACCTGTCTTCTCAGCCCAGGAGGTCGCCACAGCCCGGGTGGAATGAGCCTTCAGCCCTTCTGGCACTTCCTCGCCGCTAGATGTACAGACCAAAAGTTTGGACACACCTTCTCATTTAAAGATTTTTCTGTATTTTCATGACTACGAAAATTGTACATTCACACTGAAGGCATCAAAACTATGAATTAACACATGTGGAATTATATACTTAACAAAAAAGTGTGAAACAACTGAAAATATGTCTTATATTCTAGGTTCTTCAAAGTGGCCACCTTTTGCTTTGATGACTGCTTTGCACACTCTTGGCATTCTCTTGATGAGCTTCAAGAGGTAGTCACCGGAAATGGTTTTCACTTCACAGGTATGCCTTGTCAGGTTTAATAAGTGGGATTTCTTGCCTTATAAATGGGGTTGGGACCATCAGTTGTGTTGTGCAGAAGTCTGGTGGATACACAGCTGATAGTCCTACTGAACAGACTGTTAGAATTTGTATTATGGCAAGAAAAAAGCAGCTATGTAAAGAAAAACGAGTGGCCATCATTACTTTAAGAAATGGAGGTCAGTCAGTCTGAAAAATTGGGAAAACTTTCAAAGTGTCCCCAAGTGCAGTTGCAAAAACCATCAAGCGCTACGAAGAAAATGGCTCACATCAGGATCGCCCCAGGAAAGGAAGACCAAGAGTCACCTCTGCTTCTGAGGATAAGTTTATCCGAGTCACCAGCCTCAGAAATCGCAGTTTAACAGTAGCTCTGATTAGAGACCAGGTCAATGCCACACAGAGTTCTAGCAGCAGACACATCTCTTCAACAACTGTTAAGAGGAGACTTTGTGCAGCAGGCCTTCATGGTAAAATAGCTGCTAGGAAACCACTGCTAAGGACAGGCAACAAGCAGAAGAGACTTGTTTGGGCTAAAGAACACAAGGAATGGACATTAGACCAGTGGAAATCTGTGCTTTGGTCTGATGAGTCCAAATTTGAGATCTTTGGTTCCAACCACCGTGTCTTTGTGCGACGCAGAAAAGGTGAACGGATGGACTCTACATGCCTAGTTCCCACCGTGAAGCATGCAGGAGGAGGTGTGATGGTGTGGGGGTGCTTTGCTGGTGACACTGTTGGGGATTTATTCAAAATTGAAGGCATACTGAACCAGCATGGCTACCACAGCATCTTGCAGCGGCATGCTATTCCATCTGGTTTGCGTTTAGTTGGACCATCATTTATTTTTCAACAGGACAATGACCCCAAACACACCTCCAGGCTGTGTAAGGGCTATTTCACCAAGAGGGAGAGTGATGGGGTGCTGCGCCAGATAACCTGGCCTCCACAGTCACCAGACCTGAACCCAATCGAGATGGTTTGGGGTGAGCTGGACCACAGAGTGAAGGCAAAAGGGCCAACAAGTGCTAAGCATCTCTGGGAACTCCTTCAAGATTGTTGGAAGACCATTTCCGGTGACTACCTCTTGAAGCTCATCAAGAGAATGCCAAGAGTGTGCAAAGCAATCATTAAAGCAAAAGGTGGCTACTTTGAAGAACCTAGAATATAAGACATATTTTCAGTTGTTTCACACTTTTTTTAAGTATATAATTCCACATGTGTTAATTCATAGTTTTGATGCCTTCAGTGAGAATTTACAATTTCCATAGTCAAGAAAATACAGAAAAATCTTTAAATGCGAAGGTGTGTCCAAACTTTTTGTCTATACTGTATATGATAGAGAAATGGCCTCCCAATTCCATCTAGCTATGGTGGACTTCGTGACTAGAGATGAGCGTTGTTCTACTCGAACTGTTCGCCAATCTCAAATTCGAGCTGTTTTGGGCGGTGTTCGAGCCGGTCGGCGAACACGAACAATTTGAGAAAAATTCGGCTGTTCGAGGTTATGTTCGATAACTGTTCGTGCACCAAAATCATAACTGGATTTTTTCTCAGTAATGATGAAAATTAATGTTAATACGCAGTTTGAGTGTACAGCGGGGTGGGGGGAGGGGCAGGGGATGGATCTCTGCAGGAACAATGAAGATCTCCATTTTTTTTTTCTCTTTCCCGCATTTACAGTGGGGAGGTGCAATCTGTCAGCCTATCAGCAGCGCACACACGGAGCGAAGTGCTTTTTTTCACACAAGCAAGGGCATGTGTCATTGGCAGTGTATGTCACATGTCCTTGCCCTATAAGACCAAGCCATTTTCCCCGTCGCCACCATTTTCTCACTGCTGCAGCTGCGTGTTAGACGGCACCGCTGTTGCTGTGTGCGCTATACCTTGTTAATTTCAAGCCAATTTTCGCACAAATATACAGATAGCTTGGGAGTAGGGAATAGTTGTGATTGCAGTCCTTTTAAGGACTAGGTTACAGCATTTCCTACGACTTTTATCAGGCAGGTCTGTGCTCTTAAATAGATAGATTGTGGGAGTAAAGACTAATTGTAATTGGAGTCCTTTTCAGGACTAGGTTACATCAGTTCCTATCAGTTTTTGCCAGGCAGGTCTGTGCCAGTGCTGTGCAAGTTTTTTTCACAGCATTTGGCTGAATCTAGCAAAGCTAATCCTTTTTGGCCTATTGCAGAGTGTGTTAGTCAGTGGAGTAGCCTGTCTGTGTTGCAAGATATACCACCTGTGTATAGAATACCAATTTTTTTACTGCACCTAGTGAAGTAAAATCTTTTGGGCATAGCATCATTCTATTAGTCCATCTATACTGACCTCCATCAGGTTGCAAACTGAATATAATTTTTTTCAGCATCTAGCTCTGAAAAAATATTTGGGCTTCTAGCAGTGTGTGGGACTTGGTCTATTAGTCCATCTATACTGACCTCCATCAGGTTGCAAATTAAAAATAATTTTTTTCTGCATCTAGCTCTGAAAAAATATTTGGGCTTCTAGCAGTGTGTGGGACTTGGTCTATTAGTCCATCTATACTGACCTCCATCAGGTTGCAAATTAAAAATAATTTTTTTCTTCATTTATCTCTGAAAAAATATTTGGGCTTCTAGCAGCGTGTGGGACTTGTTCTATTAGTCCATCTATACTGACCTCCATCAGGTTGCAAATTAAAAATAATTTTTTTCTGCATCTAGCTCTGAAAAAATATTTGGGCTTCTAGCAGTGTGTGGGACTTGGTCTATTAGTCCATCTATACTGACCTCCATCAGGTTGCAAATTAAAAATAATTTTTTTCTGCATCTAGCTCTGAAAAAATATTTGGGCTTCTAGCAGTGTGTGGGACTTGGTCTATTAGTCCATCTATACTGACCTCCATCAGGTTGCAAATTAAAAATAATTTTTTTCTTCATTTTTCTCTGAAAAAATATTTGGGCTTCTAGCAGCGTGTGGGACTTGTTCTATTAGTCCATCTATACTGACCTCCATCAGGCTGCAAATTAAAAATAATTTTTTTCTGCATCTAGCTCTGAAAAAATATTTGGGCTTCTAGCAGTGTGTGGGACTTGTTCTATTAGTCCATCTATACTGACCTCCATCAGGCTGCAAATTAAAAATAATTTTTTTCTGCATCTAGCTCTGAAAAAATATTTGGGCTTCTAGCGGTGTGTGGGACTTGGTCTATTAGTCCATCTATACTGACCTCCATCAGGTTGCAAATTAAAAATAATTTTTTTCTGCATCTAGCTCTGAAAAAATATTTGGGCTTCTAGCGGTGTGTGGGACTTGGTCTATTAGTCCATCTATACTGACCTCCATCAGGTTGCAAATTAAAAATAATTTTTTTCTGCATCTAGCTCTGAAAAAATATTTGGGCTTCTAGCAGTGTGTGGGACTTGGTCTATTAGTCCATCTATACTGACCTCCATCAGGTTGCAAATTGAATAAAAAAATTTTCTGCATCTAGCTCTGAAAAAATATTTGGGCTTCTAGCGGTGTGTGGGACTTGGTCTATTAGTCCATCTATACTGACCTCCATCAGGTTGCAAATTAAAAATAATTTTTTTCTTCATTTATCTCTGAAAAAATATTTGGGCTTCTAGCAGCGTGTGGGACTTGTTCTATTAGTCCATCTATACTGACCTCCATCAGGTTGCAAATTAAAAATAATTTTTTTCTGCATCTAGCTCTGAAAAAATATTTGGGCTTCTAGCAGTGTGTGGGACTTGGTCTATTAGTCCATCTATACTGACCTCCATCAGGTTGCAAATTAAAAATAATTTTTTTCTGCATCTAGCTCTGAAAAAATATTTGGGCTTCTAGCAGTGTGTGGGACTTGGTCTATTAGTCCATCTATACTGACCTCCATCAGGTTGCAAATTAAAAATAATTTTTTTCTTCATTTATCTCTGAAAAAATATTTGGGCTTCTAGCAGCGTGTGGGACTTGTTCTATTAGTCCATCTATACTGACCTCCATCAGGTTGCAAATTAAAAATAATTTTTTTCTGCATCTAGCTCTGAAAAAATATTTGGGCTTCTAGCAGCGTGTGGGACTTGTTCTATTAGTCCATCTATACTGACCTCCATCAGGTTGCAAATTAAAAATAATTTTTTTCTGCATCTAGCTCTGAAAAAATATTTGGGCTTCTAGCAGTGTGTGGGACTTGGTCTATTAGTCCATCTATACTGACCTCCATCAGGTTGCAAATTAAAAATAATTTTTTTCTGCATCTAGCTCTGAAAAAATATTTGGGCTTTTAGCGGTGTGTGGGACTTGGTCTATTAGTCCATCTATACTGACCTCCATCAGGTTGCAAATTAAAAATAATTTTTTTCTGCATCTAGCTCTGAAAAAATATTTGGGCTTCTAGCGGTGTGTGGGACTTGGTCTATTAGTCCATCTATACTGACCTCCATCAGGTTGCAAATTAAAAATAATTTTTTTCTGCATCTAGCTCTGAAAAAATATTTGGGCTTCTAGCAGTGTGTGGGACTTGGTCTATTAGTCCATCTATACTGACCTCCATCAGGTTGCAAATTGAATAAAAAAATTTTCTGCATCTAGCTCTGAAAAAATATTTGGGCTTCTAGCGGTGTGTGGGACTTGGTCTATTAGTCCATCTATACTGACCTCCATCAGGTTGCAAATTAAAAATAATTTTTTTCTGCATCTAACCCAGCCAATAGTTTTGGCCTAATACCACAGTTTGGCCACTCAGCTCTGCTCGGTTACCATCCATTGTTTTTTTGTGCAAACAACTCCAGAGTTGTGAATTAGTTAACCACCAAAATGAGTGGAAAAAGGCCTGCTGCTGGTGGAAAGGGGAATAGGCGTGTTGGGAAGGGGAAAAAAGGTTGTGTCCGTGGGGTAGGTGCAGAAGAAAGATCATCTTCCAGCCAAACTAAAATGTCTACTTCTTTTAGCGGACAATGTGATAAGATCCCTTTCTTACGGCCACGCCAATCGCTACAAATTCCAGATGAGGCACAAAAACAGCAGGTGCTTCAACGGATATCAAGTGCTCCTTTAAGTGGGCTCTCCTCCACATCAACTTCAACATCACAAATACTCCAGTCCTCAAAGGTGTCACCCAAATCGCACTTGCTTCCTCACAGCTCCCAAATCTCCAGCTGCCCGTCTGAGTATGAGGTAGAACAGATGGTTGAGTCTGCAGAGCTGTTTACTCATACTATAGCCTGGGAATCAGAGGTCGACTCCAGCGCTTCTGTGAATCCAGACGAGGAAATGATCTGCACTGATGCCCAGAATCTTTATGAGTCGGATCCAGGACCAGACGCAGAAGGTTCTGACCATAATGTAGACCCTCATTCCCAAACTGTAACTCCTGTTGGTGGAGACAATGAGGAAGACGATGATAAGACTCAAATACCTGATTGGAGCGACAACTTTAGTTTTTTGTCAGGGCAGGAACAGGTTGGCTCTGAGGACGACGGGTGTGATAACGCACAGGGTGATGATGATGAGGTCGGAGATCCCACTTACTGTCAACCCACAGTCAGCCAAGAGATGAGGTCAGCAGAGGAGGTGGAGGAAGATGCTAGTGACGACGAGGTCAGGTTGCGCCTTCCTGGACAGAGACGTAGTACTGGAAGCACGTCAACAACTGCATCCTCAAACACAACTCTGCCTCTCACCACAAGTCGTGGTGGCTCTTCAGGTCGCATGGGTGCTAAGCCTTGCATAGCCTGGGCATTTTTTCAGATCGATAAAGATGACCCAACTCGTGTTATCTGTAACATTTGTCAGCAAAAGCTAAGTAGAGGCCAAAAAATACATAGTTTGAGTACTTCATGCATGAACCGGCACATGGACATGAAGCATAAGTTGCAGTGGGAAGCTCAGTGTGCTACAATGCGGTCTAGCCGGCCGGGCCAACCACCGTCTGCCATATCTTGTGCATCCGCGGCCTCTTCATCCTCTGTGACTGGGGGGACAGCAGTCACACCTGTTTTGGGGCGCAGACCTGCCACCTCTTTACCCGCAACAGCCAGCGTGATTGGCAGGTCATCATTTTCTTTGGAGGTGGTAACACCAGCTGGTCTTGAGCGCTGTCCGACATCGATAGCACCACCTTTGGATCAAGGCAACCTAACATGTCCGCCTGCATCTTCCTCACAGACCGGCAGTTTGACGGGGACACCCTTATCAACCCCGTCTAAGCACAATAGCCAGCCCTCGGTCCCTCAGATGTGGACAAGTAAAAGACCATTTCCTCCTAGCCATGAGAAAGCTAAGAGGTTGAATTTCACCATCTGCAAGCTCTTGGCTACAGAAATGCTGCCTTTCCGCCTGGTGGACACAGAGGATTTTCGAGACTTTATGTCCGTCGCAGTGCCCCAGTACCAGATGCCCAGTCGGCACTACTTCTCAAAGAAAGGTGTGCCTGCGCTCCACCAGCATGTCGCACACAACATCACCGCTTCTTTGAGAAACTCTGTGTGTGACAGGGTGCATTTCACCACAGACACTTGGACGAGTAGGCATGGACAGGGGCGTTACATGTCGCTGACTGGGCACTGGGTAACTATGGTGACAGCAGGACAAGGGGCTGCTGTCCAAGTCTTGCCGTCCCCACGAGTTGTGCGTCAATCCTCTTTATGTCATTTTTCCTCCACTGCTTCTGCCTCCTCAACCTCCTCTCGGTCTTCCACCTGCACCCAAAGGCTGTCTGGTCATGCCACAAGCTTTCTAACTGCGCAGAAGGGATCCTGCACACCTCCTTACTATGCTGGCAGTAGGGCTCAACGTCATCAGGCGGTTTTTACATTGAAATGTCTGGGAAATGTGAGTCACACAGCTGAGGAGTTGTGGTCAGCTCTGGAGAACCAATTTCATGAATGGTTGTCTCCACTGGACCTGAAACCAGGGAAGGCCGTGTGCGACAATGCTGCAAACCTGGGTGCGGCCCTTCGCCGGGGCAATGTCACACACGTGCCTTGTATGGCTCACGTGTTGAACCTGGTTGTCCAGCAATTTTTAGCCAACTATCCCAGACTAGATGGCCTTCTGCAGAGGGCACGGTCGCTGTGTGCTCACTTCCGCCATTCGCATCCCGCAGCTCAGCGACTTACATCTCTACAGAAGTCGTTGGGCCTGCCACTTCACCGGCTAAAATGCGATGTGCCTACCCGGTGGAATTCAACTCTGCACATGTTGCAGCGACTGTGGCAGCACCGACAAGCCCTGGTGCAATACGTTCTGACGTATAGCCTGGGCCAACGAGATTCAGAGGTGGGGCAAATCACGCTGGAGGAGTGGTCTCAGATCAGGGACCTATGCACCCTTCTGCACAGTTTTGAAATGGCGACGAAGATGTTTAGTGCTGACGATGCCATTATCAGCATGACTATTCCGGTGATTTACATGCTGGAGCACATGTTAAACAGAATTCGGAGTCAGGTGGTGGCACAAGAGGAGGTGGAGGAAGTAGAGGAGGAGGAGTTGTATGCGGAAGGGCTAACATCTGCAAGGTCCAGACGGTCGGCAGCACCAAGGCGGCAGGCATGTGAGGGTGGGGGAGATGATTTTACCAGGGCGCATGGTAGCAGCCAAACTAGTGAGGAAGGTGCAGGAGCCCAGGAAGAAGTGGAGGACGAACTGATGGAAGACTCATCAGATGAGGGAGACCTTGATCACATTTCTGTTGTGCGAGGTTGGGGGGAGAGGACAGAGGAAGGAAGCATGATTGCTACCTCGCCACCAACACAACAGGGACTTGGTGCTCCTGGATGCGCAACACACATGAGTGCCTTCTTGCTGCACTACCTGCAACATGACCCTCGAATTGTGAGAATTAGAAATAATCCTGACTACTGGGTTGCCACACTGTTAGATCCCCGGTACAAAAGTAAATTTGCAGAAATTATTCCTGCCATAGAAAGGGATGCACGCATGCAGGAGTATCAGCAGAGACTGTTGCAGAATCTTACATGTGCTTTTCCACAAAATACCAGTGGTGCACGTAGTGAATCTCACAGTTCCAACTTGCCAACCGTCGGACCGTCAAGTGTTCAGCACTCAAACCGTAACAGAACCACAGTATCTGCTGGTAACATCAATTTTGCGGAATCATTTCACCACTTTTTTAGCCCATCCTTTGCAAGGCCACAGGAGACAAGAAGTCTGACACATAGTCAACGCCTAGAGACGATGGTACAGGAGTATCTCCAAGTAAACATTGAAGCCACGACTGTGTCACTGGACCCTTGCTCTTTTTGGGCTTCCAATCTGGATAAATGGCCGGAGCTAGCCACTTACGCCTTGGAGATCTTGTCATGCCCCGCAGCCAGCGTTCTGTCTGAACGTGTGTTCAGCGCTGCTGGTGGTGTGCTGACAGATAAGCGCACGCGGCTCTCCACTGATAATGTAGACAGACTCACGTTCATAAAGATGAACAAATCATGGATCCGAAACGACTTTTCTACCCCTGTGTCATCCTGGGGAGAGTAAAAGTTTGATGATTGGTTAAAATCACCCTACCAACCGTTTTAAGCTTTCAAATTACTAATCATGTTTATCTGTATCTTGACTGGAAAATAATTTGGGCTTTGTAGCAGTGTGCAGCACTGATCCTATTAGGCCATCTATAATAAGCTTCACCAGATTTAAAATTAAAAATAATTTTTAGCTGCATCTAGCCCGGAAAATAATTTTGGGGCTCCGAGATGCGCAAGACACATAAGTGCCTTCTTGCTGCACTACCTGCAGCATGACCCTCATATTGTCAGAATTCGAAGTAATCATGACTACTGGGTTGCCACACTCTTAGATCCCCCAAACTTTTCGATCAACCTTTTCATTTTAATAAAGACCAAAAAAATGGTCATTTTTGAAATTATAAGCATTAGCAGGTTGTTAGAAACTGAAATCAAACAGTTTTCAACTCAAAACTTTATTCTAGGTGATGTTACATTTTCACATAGGACCCCTTGTTCGAAAGGAGCTTCTGAACTCTCTCGTCCATTGAATTTGTCAGGTTTTGGATGGTTTCTGCTTCAATTGTTTTGCATGAGGACAGAATACCCTCCCAGAGCTGTTGCTTAGATGTGAACTGCCTCCCGCCATCATAGACACTCCTTTTAATGATGCTCCAAAGGTTCTGAATGGGGTACAGGTCAGGGGAGCATGGGGGTCACACCATAAGTTTGTCCCCTTTTATGCCCATATCAGCCAGAGATGCAGATGTTTTATGTGCAGCATGAGATGGTGCATTATCATGCAGAAAAATGATCTTGCTGTGAAATACACGGTTCTTCTTCTTGAACCATGGCAGGAAGTGCTGTTTGAGAAAATCCACATACATTATGGAGTTCATCTTTAGCGCCTTCAGGGATCCTAAAGGGGCCGACAATCTCTCTCCCCATGATTCCAGCCCAAAACATTACTCCACCTCCTCCTTGTTGGCGCTGTAGCCGTGTTTGCGTGGGGTGTCCATCAACCAGCCATCCTCCACTCCATCCATCTGGACCATCGAGCGCTGCACGGCACTCATCCGTGAACAAAACAGTTTTGAAATCAGTCTTCATGTAATGTTTGGCCCACTGGAGCCGTTTCTGCTTGTGTGAAGTGGATAGAGGAGGTCGACAGGATGGCATATGCACAGCTGCAAACCTCTGAAGGACCCTGCATCTTGTTGTTCGGGGGACGTTGGAGGCACAAGCAGCTTCAAAAACTTGTCTGCTGCTATGACAAGGCTTTTTTGCCGCTGCTGTTTCAACCTGACGTAATTGCCTGTAGGAAAGAGTCCTCAATTTGCCCTTATCAGCACGCACACGTGTGTACTGTGAATCAGCTACATACTTCTTGATTGCCAAGACACTTCATCCTGATCATCGCACAATGTTGATTGTAGTCATGCCTTGACCTAAACACTCCACAATTTGTTGCTTCTCAGCAGCCGACACATCCTTTTTCTTTCCCATTTTGGCAGAAAATGTAGGCTGCTTAATAATGTGAGAGAGCCTTCTTAAGTAGTCTTGCCTTTCATTGGACACACCTGCCAAACTAATTAGCACAGGTGTCTGCAATTGCTTACAGTGATATAAAGAGCCCTGACACACATCACCATCAATGAGTTTAACTGACAAACAAATTCTTCCCTTATCACTCCTAAACACTTTTTGCATAATAATTTGGAACGCAGTGTACATGTGCTTTTCCACAAAACACCAGTGGTTCACGTAGTGAATCTTACAGTTCTAACTTGCCAACCGTGGTCTGTATGGAATTGTTCAATAAAGGGCCCAAAATTAAGATAACATAGATGGGAGAGGTCTCTATGAATAGGAATTCCTAAGTATTTGATACCCTGTGAGGGCCAGGCAAAGGGAAAGTTGGACTGGATGGAATCCTATATGGATTTAGGGAGGGAGACATCGAGGGCCTCAGACTTCGCTGCATGGTTTTAAAATTTTACCATGTAACAAAGTGATCTATTTCAGCCATAACAGCAGGGATGGATATATGTGATTGAGTGATATATACTAGGACATCATCAGCAAATAGAGAGCACTTGTACTCGGTGCCTCCCACCTCAATCCACCTAATATTGGGGTTATGGCGAATTGATGAGAGCAGGTGCTCCGTCACTAGGATGTATAAGAGAGGGGACAGAGGACATCCCTGCCTTGTCCCATTGGTGATTGTGAAAGGTGATGAAAATGTTCTGACGCACCCCCTGGGCCTTGGGACACCCGGAGCCGGACCCTTTTTGGTGGATGCTGGTGGTTGTAGTCTTCGTGGCGGCGATCCGGTTCCGTGGCTCAGGGCGGTCAAACCAGTGGCGGAACTATTTATGTGGTTTTGATGTTTAAATGTCCGACTACGCCACCCGTGGATTGCGGTCAGAGTGAACCGCCGCTACAGGGCAGACCGCTAAGGCTGGTGTTGTGGGTGCAGCAGAGCGTAGCATAACTCCCCACGGGAGGAGTATAGCCTCAGGGCAGTGTATGCGGAGGATGGGGGTGATGGTGCAGGGCAGCAGCAGTAACGACACGGAGTCAGTGATGCAGTTCAGGGCCTTTACTCACAGTTCTTATTATCCAGACCACGTCTGCAGGTAACGGCTGCCCACGTCGTACTGTGCTCACCAGGTGAGGGGCTCAGACAACTCCCAGATAACTTTGGAGCGCTTCACAGGACCCCCTTTGTGTGTCCTTTGTCTGGCCTTTCTTACCAACACTTCTGTCCGGCTGCCTCGGGCCTCCTCTTGGTAAACTTGGCGCCAGTTTCCCTGACCCTATGTGGTGCCTTCCTAGCGGGTGGAGCAAGGGGCTGCGCCACATAAAATGTCAGAGCCTCCGGTTTCTAGCTGAGGGTCGTTTCCTGCCTCCACTAGTTCGGGGACCGGTCTCCCCCTTTGGCCTGACCCCTCCACGCAGGTGGATTCGGGCGTGCGGTGGCGACTCGCCCGTCCGCACCCCTGGGATCCCTTCATTCCTCGTTCCTGGAGCCTTCTCCGCTCCTCTTCCTTCCTTCTCCCTCTTGCAGGCCTGGGCCTCTGTTACTAGGCCCGCCTCCGGAGCAGAGCTCATGCAGAGCCCCTGCTCCCTGCCACTTCTGCTCAGACTTCTCTGCACTGAACTAAGATGGTGCCCACCTTTTATACTCCCTTCTCAATGCACCCATGAACTGCTTCCTCCCTGCTCCTGCACTGCAGGGTTCCCCTTCCTCAGTGTTCCCTCCCCCCACTCCAGCCAGGGACAGGGACTGTCGTGCCCATCTCAGGGGCATATTGGTCGCCCTGCCCCACGGCAATGTGGTGTAATGCATGCAGGTGTCGGGTCCTGATCCACACTCCATCCTTATCTGAGAGTGAGATATCACACCTCTGGGTGAGGTGCAATACGTCTGTAGCAACCGAGCCCTCGGTGCTACAGTTCCATTTATCTTCAGCCTAGGTGACGTATTGTGATACAGGGCTGTGATTTTGGCTATAAAAGGGTCCCCTAGACCCCTACCCCAAGCTTTTTAAGAGAATCATATATGGCGTGCCAGGAGACTCTATGGAATGCTTTCTCAGCATCCAACGAGAGTATCTACTTACAAATTTTTAACTGCATCTAGCCCAGGAAATACTTTGTGCCTAGTAGCAGTGTCTGCTAGTCAGCGGATTATCCCGGCTGTTAAGCAAGCTACACCACCTGTAGTTTGGACACTTAATTTTTTCAAAGGAAATGCTTCGGGACCACGGGATACTTAGTGAAGAGCATCAGGAGGCACCCCAAGGCATAGGGGCTGGGACTGGCACTAGGATGCCTTGCGGTGGACAGCCGAGCTCGATCCTTATAAAAGCTTTTTAACTGCAGCAGCTTTAGTGGACGCTACTGGAGCTGGAATTACGCGGCTGCTGGCATGAGACTTGCCCTCCAATAGATCCTTGTAAATGGATTTAAAGTGTATTCATTCAAATTAGAGGGACAATTTAAATTAAAAAGCTTAGAGCTGCCTCCACCACAGGGGGGCTCTCTCGACCCACCAGCGGACAGGCACCAGTATTGGGAGAGGGGGGCTGGCCGTCAGGGTTCACCGCGGCTCTGGCACAAACCCGGCGACACGGAGGTGGCACGGGCAGGAGCGGACTGAATGTGTCGGCTTCTCACTTTTTGGATTTTAGAAGGGCATGACATGCCTATATCTGTGTCTCCCCCTCCTTTTACTCCTCCACCTCTTTTCTTTTCGCATGACTATATGTACTTGTCACTTTTCCATGTGTTAGTTGTGTCTTCTGAGCAGTTTGTCAGCTTTTGGACACCTTTGAAGGTGTTTTCTATGTGTTTCTATGTGTTTTTGTTTGCCTGCCATTGGTTTTAACGGTGTTCGAAGGTGTTCGACGAACAGTTCGACGAACAGTTCGGCGAACACACGGGTGTTCGACGAACCGAACCGAACTCGAACACTACGGGGGTGGCTCAACACTATTCGTGACCTTAGACCGTTCCCAGCCCCTTGGTAGGATATAAACAACGAGTTATCTTTCCTAAAGCTTTTGGTAACTGAATGGTACCTAACCACACATCTCCTCACTTCTAACGTATGTAACTCCACCTCTTTCTGGTTACTAGGATGTGGACAAAAGGAGGGTAGGAGGACTTCCTGAAGTCTGTGGAAACGAGTAGCTACCTTAGGGAGAGAGAGTGATCCAAGGCAGAAATCTGTACTTTAAGGGTGCTGGTGGATAACCCTAGTTCAAGACCTTTTTGTAAAAACTCCAAAGATTTGTCCTATTGGCACCCCCTCCCCATCAACCCCAGAACCAGAGAAAGGCAAAAACTTTCTTCAACTTGTGGCATAAATCTGGGTTGTAACAGGTTTTCTGCTGTGCATCAGGATGGTTACTAGACCTTGGGAAAAACCTTTCTGATTTGGCAGTGTCCTTTCAAGTTCCACACCGTCAAGTGGAGGCCAGTTGCTTGAGGATGGAATATGGGACCCCGGAGAAGGAGATATGGAATCTCTGGAAGAACCCAAGGATCGGAGATGGACATGTTCCTCAGACATGAGAACCATGGCCTCCTGGGCCAAAAGGGTGCGATCAGCAGAACCCTGGCCTTGTCCTCCCTGATCTTTCTTATGACCATGAGAAGAACAGCCAACCGGGGGGGGGAGAAGTCATACGCCAGGCTGAAATCCCAACGTATCAAGAGAGCGTCCACAGCTAGGAGATTTAGGGAACACAAGATCTTTGTCTTCCGATTTAGTTTTGTGGCAAACGGATCTACCTGACCGGAGGCCCCCCCCATCTTCGGCTATTTGGGTAAAAATTCCTTGATTTAGTTCCCATTCCCCTTGCATCAGAGGATAGCAGCTTAGGAAATCTGCTCTCATGTTTTCTTTTTCCCTTATATGGAGGGCCATCAGGGAAAGGAGGTGACTTTCTGTAATCTGGAAGAGATGATCTGTCACTCTCATCAGCGATCTTGACCATGTATCCCCCTGGTGGTTCACATATGCTACCACAACTAGATTATCCAAGAGGATCTTTACATTCTGGCCCTGAAGGAAAGGTAAGAAATTATTCACCGCCTTGTCTACCGCCAGAAGTTCTTTTGCATTGGAGGAGAGACCCTTTTCGATATCTGACCAGGTCCCCTGGGCTACCATATCTCCCAGATAGGCTCCCCACCCTCTCGGACTCGCATCTGTGGTAATTGTTCTAGTGACCCTAAGTACCCAGGGAACCCCTCGAGATAGGTTAGGCTCATCCTGCCACCACTATAAAGATTTTACTGACCGGGGTGCCCCTTAAGAGAAACTTCATTATGTAGCACATCCCACTGTAGAACTGTGGCGCCCCTGAGGGTTCGACCACCACAGGGATGCTGTACTTCTGTAATGGAGTGTAGTGTTCCTCCTCCGAGGTAAGAACAGCGTGATGGTCGGGACCCAACCTTTGCATCCAACACCACATTTCTCCACCAGAGGGGGCTAGTATGCACCAGGTGCTGCCCTCCTGGTTACAGGGAGACTGTGGAACCAAGAGTGAGGGGAACCAGTTAGTGGGTGAGGGTAGAGGACGTACAATTTAGTGACACTTTAAATTTCATATTTAATAAAAAGCCATCTTTGGTTTTGGTCTTTGTGCTGTTAATTACTGTGAGGTACTGTGATCTCCCACCCTGAACGTGGATCCTGTGTGGACCTGCAGTGGATGGAGACACAGCCCTCATACCCCGGCCTTGGGACGAGGGGCGGGTTGCAGACGAAGAATGTCTCAACCCAGTCAAGGACCACGACCAAGAAGGCCCGGAGCTTAGGAGTGTGGCTCCACAGCAAATGGATCCCGGGGAGGATGCAGACGGAGCAGTGTACGCCACCTGTCCTCACCACCTGATACATTCAGAGGGAGTCCGGCTGCAAGAGGGTTACCGGCCCCCAACACCCGACCTTGCTACTCCATGTCCTGGTTGGGAAAGCCCGGTAGGCCCAGAGGATCCCATCGGGTTTCGGAAGGAGCAGAGCTGCCACCCGTGCCCTTGTTCTGAGAGGAGTTCAGAGGGAGACCCGGCCTATCTACACACACACAGACAGGAGAGGATACGGTCTGTAGTTCAGGAACACTCTGGTGCGGAGTCCCGATTGAATGTTGGACTTGCTTGGAGGTTGTCGGACCCCCGTCCCTGGTGACAGCAGGACTCCGCGGGGAGCAGGGTGGCGCCTTCCTTCTGCCATCTCTAATGTGAGTAAAGCCTTGGAAGTTCACCCCTATGGCCTCCGGACTGTTTATTCTGCGCCACACCGCTCGACGCGGCATTCGTTCTCCTCTACTACTACCCCCTCCATCCTGTTCCTCTGCCCTGAGGCCCTGCTCCGCCTGTGGGGAGTATTAATAACTCTGGCTGCCATAACACCATGCCTCAGCGGACTGCAGCGGCGCTGGTGGCCTTCACCAGGTGACACAGGTGGCGTAGTCGTAAATCAGCCACTCAACCCGGACAAGCCCACACCATCCTTTTTAATGTGACGGCCCTGAGCACGGGTCGGGTCTGGGACACGGCTGCACCCCATCTCTCCATCACAGGACCCGACTCCGAGTCCCCCATCTCCCAGGATAAAATAAAGGGCTTCCGAGTAGAGGCGTCACACATCTATTATATCTGATGGTTTTATTTTAGATGTTTATTCTTCTTTTTTTCAGGATCTCTTCACATCAATGACTGTGCAATAGAGCCAAATATTCCAATCTTCCTAGTAGTGGCCGGTGCAGCAAATTTAATTGCATTTGTGTTTTTAGCAATATATTTTCTTGCTCCCAAAGTAATGTACTTTATAGAGACAATCCTGGGCCTCTTTATCTCTGCTTGGTTCATAGCAGGTAAATATAAGAAAAATTCATCTTAATTTGGTCATTAAACGACCGTACCACTATCAAAGGAAAGTGTAATTTTTTTTCCATTTATTGTATATCACATACTATTGCAGGGACTGATATAACAAGCATTTCTTCAGAAGAAAAATACAATGGTAACATGAGCAGAAAATTAAAAAGACCTGGGAATGTGAAAAAAACCCCCTCATTTATTAAATCCACTGCTCTTCAACTCCTGATCCAGCCGCTCCCTCCTCCCTCTGCCAGGGACTTTTGCAGTGACTCATGACTCATGCAGGGAAAATTAACCTCCTGTTTCTGCATAGAGCTTAGAAGGATTCAGTTAGTCAGTTTTTAATCACGTGATGTCATAGACCTAATGGAAAAGAGAAGAATTAGCTGGATAGAAGGGCAAAATGAGCAATTATAAGTACACAGTGCTATATAATATGGTGATTGCAATATATTACGAGGCTAAAAACTTTGATGGGATGAGGAACAGTGCTTTTTTTAATGACAATGTTCCTTGTACACTATGAAGATCATGTCAGAGTACAGTTTATTCTTCTTTTTTAACTCTGTGCTGTAGTCCTATTGCACTTAATATATTCAGTTATCTCCATCAGTCCGAGAGACACTGAACGGAGCGGCAGCAGTCATATACGACTATGCCACTCTGCTTAATGACCACCGCAACTAAGAAAGGGAATTCTGCAATGTTACTATGTGTTGTTGTCTCTATTTCTTTCTGAGTCATTGTGGTTATAGTTGGACCTTCACCAGTAGCCCTGACTCATAACAAGCAGATTCACAAATATTTTCTAGACAGGTTGAATTTCTATTGGTTTATAAACTGGTTCATAGAGTTGCAGAAAATACACTACCACCTCACTTACAGTGTTTGTTGGATAGTTCCAGATATGGCACTCTTCTGTTGTGCTGGGACACAAACCTTTATCAAATGTCCAGAGGATAGCTGAAAAATATCTGATGATTTGGTTCTCACTGATAGGACTCACGTTTTTTTTCATTGTTGCCCATCCTTGTAGGATCTTATCAGCTATGTCCGGGTCATTAAGCTGTTTCGCCCAGCCCTTGAAAATTGATTGCTCGCCTGTCGGGGATAGAGTTTCTCTCAACGTGCCGTAGATTCTTGATACATTCAGAGCATACAGATCACCCTCTAGTAATTTGTCTATAACATTTTTACATAACTCCCTCTCAATCGAACACAAATCTTTCATAATCCAACCTTTAAGCTGTGAGTATTGTATACTTTGAAAGGGACTGAGATTAAATCGTTCCACCACTTCCTTCTCAGTCATCCATCTCTTTTCTGTCACATGCATGATATCTTTCATCCGTCTCACCCCTTTTTCCTTCCATTCCTTAAAGAGTTTATTTTCCTTTCCCAGCTTAAAATTTGGAAATGTCCAAGGATCCAAGTATTTAGACACTTTCCACGAAAGCCCCATCTTTTTCCGTACCGCTTTCCAAGTTAACAGCGTGTCGCAACATATTATGGAGTTTCTAATTTTCGGGCTAATACACGACATAGGGGAATGTAGCAGTGAGGCCAGGGCCCAAGGACTACAAAATTCGCCCTCTAGTTTAATATCCAAATGTCTCTCCGATCCCCTAAGCCAATCTATTACATGTCTGGTGAGGCAAGCTAAATTGTATGCTCTGACATTAGGAGTGTTTAGTCCTCCCCGCTCAGGAGCTTGCATTAGAGTGTTCAAACTAATCCTAACTTTTTTTCTCTTCCACAAGAAAGATGAGAATGCTTTATGTAATCTACGAATATCTTTGCGTTTAAGCAGTAAAGGAATTGTCTGTAAGGGGTATAGCAATCCTGGAAAGCACATCATTTTAATTAAGTGATTTCTTGCTAACAAGGGTAGTGGCAGACCACTCCAGCCCTGCAATTGCTTCTCCATTTTGGATATTAGAGGCGAATAGTTTAGGTTGTATACTGTATCTGCGGAGCGGCCCAGATGAACCCCTAGATATTTAATAGATGTTTTCGCTATTGGGATCCCACACATGTCGGCTCGCCTCTCCTTTTTCCCTTCATCATTAAGTAGTAGAATTTCGCATTTATTTTTATTAATTTTAAAACCTGCAAAATCTCCAAATTTCTCTATCAAAGATAGCGTATTCCCTAGATCTTTTCTTGGATCTTTCATGAATAAGATAATATCGTCAGCAAACAGTGCCGACCATAAGTACATCACTTTATGCATATACTACGTCTATGTACTGAATCCTTATGTACATTATCTGCAAGGGAAAATATGGCCCTTATACAAATATAATGAGGTAGCTGATAGCTCTGCTACATCTTAAAAGCACATACACAGCAACTTTGGGGCATTACACTCCCACTGACCACTAGAACAGGGGTCCTCAGCTTCCATTCCTAGCTGTGGTGGAACGGGTGGACCGTCATGGTTGGTAAGTGAGAAGACCAGCAGTGACTGCCATGGCTCATCGTACAAATTGTAGATTAATATATCAATAAATTGAGATGCCAGCAGTGCAACTAAAATTATGGGTATATTACCAGCCATCCTGAGGCAGGAAACTGTCACTTTTATAACAAGGGACTCTCCTGCCACTTAGCACCGCACACACAGTACCCCATGCATTCTTACTTATCAGGACCATTGGTCAATAGCCTCCGGCGGCAACATGGCACAAAACATAACAGTCCCCACAAGAGTAGATTCGAGGAGACATCATGCAAATTGTAGATTAACACAAATCCACCAACACATATCCAACATGTTGGATTTCTTTTTAACAAAAGTTTTCTTACAATTTCTTCCAAAAATGATGGTGAGAGCTCAGCCCATTAGTCTTCTCTAATGAATGTTTTGTGTGAGTATAGATACATCAAAAAGACAAACGGAACCCATGTGAACAAAAATTGCTTTTTTTAGGTGTCTGAAAGTGTAACTTTTTTGTATTTTCACTTGATATTGGTTAATGTTTTTTTTGTAATCTTTTTATTTTAGGAAGTGTTTGGGTATTTAGAATCTACGAAACTGACCCCAGAGACTGTAATGATACTGTATACAAATTTGCATTTGGCATCCTGATTTATCAATATATATATGTACCCCTTTTGCTAGTATGCATTTGCTGCTGCAGTTGCCTGGTAAGTATTTTTGTAAATGACTACCTTTGAAACATGAAGCATAGAAGAAGATCCAGCTATCTAATAACATGTACATTTTGTTCTGGGATTATAAAGCAGACCTGGGAAACAAGCCCCAACAACCTACTTAAACTAATGACTCTCCCTCTTAAGACACTAAAAAAAATAGGTTCACTCCATGCCCACTGCAGAAAAAAATTTAAGTTCTCTCAGCTTTCCTGACATGTCTGTTAACGGGGTAATAAATGATTGATATTTTTGAGATTCCCCCCTGTGGAAACCAAACCTAAGGGTGCTAAATGCTCCATTGGAGTTCTATTGGAGCCAAATACCAAAAATGCTGTACAAGACACCTCCCCAGACACTTCCCTAGTAGCACCAAACAAATACAACAGTGCAACATAAAACACCTCTAAAGCAGCACCAAACACCACAGCGCAGTACAATACAGCACCCCAACAGTGAAAAATACCACAGTGCACCACAAAATACAAGAGCTCCCCAGAATTGACAAGTATCACAGTGCAGCACTAAATAACTCCCAAGCAGCACAAAAAATACCAT
This sequence comes from Phyllobates terribilis, assembly GCF_046119375.1. Taxonomy (NCBI): domain Eukaryota; kingdom Metazoa; phylum Chordata; class Amphibia; order Anura; family Dendrobatidae; genus Phyllobates; species Phyllobates terribilis. The sequence continues at coordinate 112,630,069 of NW_027362773.1, forward strand.
AGTGAAAGACTAAAATACTAACAGTGCAAATACCACAATGCACCAATAAAATACTGTCCGAGCTGTGGCATACACTATGGCCCAGCACAAAATACGCCCCTAACAAATACCGCATCAGAAGTGCCAAATACAAGACCACAATGCAATACCTCCCAGCAATGTTACAATAATATCACAATGCAGCAACCATGGCAGCACCAGCGCTGCGCAGTTCACTGAGACTGGTGATAAGGCAGCTGGAAGGTATAGCTCCCCACAGGTGGAGCTAGGCCTCAGGGCAGTGTATGAACGGGGGCAGCAGGATGAAGAGACCCCATCGGGTCAGAGCAAGAACAGGAACAGACACGATAGTCACTTCAGTACCGTCTACTGATGGAAATTCAGGCACTCCCCAGAGCACTGTAGGGTGAAGGGTGTATGTCAGGATCCTCCCCAATGAGCGGGTTTTGGGCCTCCTGTTTCTTGACTCTGCGTAGTAAGTTTCTGACCTGCCTGGAGCTAGGCCTAACTTTGTCTCTGTCCTGCGCTGGCTGACCTTGTGGTAGGGCCTTCTGTTGGATTACACGCTCCCGACTTACGAGGCCTATGTGTCTCCTGGCTCTGTTATGTATCAGCACTTTAGCGATCCTGGGACTTGTAGTTCTCCAGGGATTCCAGTTTATCTTACTAGGTCATGGAGATCCCGGTAAGCTTCGGACCCGGTGTCCGGTAACTGCTTCTTCAGGGTGAGCTAGTTAAGCTCCTCTGCCCCCTATGAACTAACTCTCTGTACTCGCCTTCGGCCTACTCGGACGCTCAATAGGCTACTCACACTAACGGCAGCTTGCCGCGCTTCACCGATCTTATGGCGCCGGCACACCTAAAGCTCACCTCTCTGAGCTACAACTGAGTCTAGAACGTGCTCCACTGCAGACTGGCCTCTCTCAGGCTTTCGCACTGCAGGAACTCTCTCAACAGGTTTGCTTTCTGTCAACTCCAGTCTAGACTAACTGAGCTCGACTCTGCATTCAGGTTTGTACTTGCTGAACTCTCCAGAGGAACTGAACTGCCTGGCTCCACCTTCCCTATTTATCTATCCCTAACGGGCTCCCTCTGGTGGTCTGAGGTGGAAGGTGGAGATGTGTGAATGGTTATGTGGGCCTCTTGTTGAGGAATCCATCAATACACCCTTCTAGGATCTGTGATACCAAGCACAGCTGGGCTTCACATTATCCCACATATGTGTTTTCATTGGCTGTAAGCCATAATCATCAACATTAACAGAAATAAACACTTGAAATAGATCACTCTGTTTGTAATGACTCTATATAATATGTGAGTTTCACTGTTTGTATTGAAGAACTGAAATAAATTAACATTTTGATGATATTCTAATTTAGTGAGATGCACCTGTTCTACTGTCAAATGATCACAGGTTCAAGTCTTCTAGGAGGACTAAAATATATGTAAATATTAGTCCATTAGCCAAATTTTTTTTAGATCAATTATTTTTGCATTTTTACACTGTTTACTATGAAGATAACATTATTCTATTGGTTTGTTATATGTATTATTGTATGGTGCAACTTTAAAAAATTAATTTATTTTTAAACTAAACTTTATTGAATTTAATTTCCCTCTTTTGCCCCATTAAGGAACATGTGCCATCAGTTGTTTGTATAATGCTCTAGAATACATAATATTACAGCTTATTATTGCCTGGCAGTGTTATCCTGACAGACATCCAATAAGGCCATGAATCCTCATAGAAATTTAGGGCGGCACCATACTTTCCGATTCAAAGGACCCAGTGTTTTTTAGAGATGCTCAGTATCCGATTGTCAATAGAATAGATTTTCATATAACATATAGACAAAATCCAGGCATAGATACGGCACTCACCAATAAAGTGAGTGCCGTATCTATTCTACAGCTTTATATGTACATCGTATTAAGCCATGCCTCTGACTTCTCCTAATAAGCAGAGAATGACAGACCTGACGCCATTGTTAGGCCCCTGGCTGCCATTGTAACTTATTGGCTTCCCACAAAGGTGTTGCGGGAAGACCAATGGGCTGACAAAGAGGACCTCTTCCCTTTGTCAAACACCTTAAATACCATGACCGCTAAAGACTGCAGCATTTTAGAGGCTAAACTGACAGCGTTAAAGTTAAGGGCTCATTCAGATGTCATTCTTTGTCATACAAGCTCTGTGTTTTTCACGGAGAGCACTTGCCCCTATGATAGTTCATGGAACTGTTCACATTTCCAGTTAGTTTTGCGGACCGAGTGATACGTGCAAAATTGTCAAGATATGAAAACACTGATGAAACTCGGATGAAAACTCTGATAGAAAAAACACTGATGAAACTCGGATGAAAATTCTGATACAAAAAACACTGATGAAACTTGGACAGTTTTTCACATATGAGAAGAATCACCGGCGTGTGAATGAGCCCTTATCCTGGACGGAGACCCACAATTCTACTTAGGAGCTATACAGTCAAACTAATGAGATATTTTTGTTGGAAAAAAAAGTTGCTTAACTTTTTTTTTTTTTAAGAAGCAAAATCATGATTGCAAAGATACATAAGTCATAAAATATTCTTCAGGTATAAACTATGTCTTGGTTATTTATAGCAGTAGTAACATTATTTTCAATGTTTTTATATTTCAGGTAGCTTTCACTAATTAACGATATGGACAGATTCCATCCTTATAAGCATTTATCTGACGGAATAAAAATTGACATTGATTTCATGGTGGAACAATGCTAATAAAATGATACGCAGAATCACTTTTATGAAGTTACCGGTACTTCCCTTGATTGACTGATTTTTCTGTTTATTTTTGCCTATTTATATGTGTCGATTATGGCCTGATAGCGAACGGCCATGGACAATATAAAAGTTGATTGGCGCTTGTTTAGTGGTCGTGTTGTCAGCAGCATACCTCCTGTTTACACGGTCGATGTGCTGCAGATAGCGACGATCTTTGTGACGACATATCTGATCACCCAACGAACAACTGTAATTTAATTTCTCGGGTATAAATATATTTTAACTCTCAGAATTTGTGTCTATTTTATATTAATGTATAATGCAAGTCATTAAAAAAATCAACTGTTGTGTATCATGTATGTTTCCCCTTAACGACCGCTAGCATGAATTAAATCAGTGGCCGCTAAGGGGCCTTATTCGCTCACCGCCATTTTAAGTGTATAGCGTCCCCCAGAGTCAGAAAATCTCTGAGGTTTCAGCAACCGGGAATAGCTGAGACGCTGGAGAACACTATAGTTACCAGTTCTTACGGTCCCCGATCACATGATCGCCATTATTCAACGCCCTGCAAATGCAACATGATGCCTACAATCTATTTCACCCAAATTTGTGTTCCAAAATTCAAATATTGCTCCTTCCGTTCCGAGTTCCGAGTCCTGTCATTTAAAAATCCTCGATGGGTGTCATTTCCAAAAGGGGATCACTTGTGGGGGTTTTCTACTGTTTAGGCACCTTGGGGCCCTGTAAATGTGACATGATGCCTACAATCTATTTCAGCCAAACTTATGTTCCAAAATTCAAACTGTTTCTTCCGTTCCGTGCCCTGCTGTGTGTCCAAACAGAACTTTTTGACTACATGTGGGGTATGCATAGTTCCAAACCTGGGAGTGGTATCTATCATCAATTTATGACATATTGAACCGCCATTTAAGGTCAGTGGGCAAAAAGGGCTACAAAGTTAAAAGAAAAAAAAGATTCATAAAGTAATACAGTTTTCTGTTACAATGTAGGAACTGGATTTCTTAGACTAATGTTTGTTACAATGTAACAATAGTGAACATCTAAGAATCTACCAAATACAGTACAAGTAAACTTACCCTAAAAGTTAATTTATTCTAAAATATTGAATGAAAACACATAAATAAGTCAAAATATAAAGCCTAAGACCCTTTAACATTTTTCCAATCATATCAAACCCACCGCTGTGCCTATTATATATAATAAATAATCTACGATCTTTTTCCTTTGAGTTGTTGACCTCACTTTATATAGCAGGCGAGTCTAATTACTAAGTGAAGCGTCCGCTGGGAGTATATGTACCCTACTGAAGGGTATTTTTTTTTACCCTTTTAGCCCCTCAACAACTGCCGATACGCATTAAAATGGCGGCCATTAAGGGGTCTTATTCAGGATCACCATTTTAAAAGTGAATAGCGCCCCTCCTGTGGGCAAAATTGTCGTGGGTTACATCTGTACAAAACCCCGGATGGCTTTGGAATCAATCAGCGTCGATTAACCAAATTAAATATAGCTGTCAATCGCAACAGCAGCATCTAAGGGGTTAAAAGACCCCTTTTGACAGGATCAACCACCCACAATCATAATTGTGGGTGCCAATCATTGCCATGGTACTCCGAGGTCATCTGATGACCCCAGGGTACGGTGGCCTGTTAGACTACCGGTCAGAATTGGCTCGGTGACTAAGGGATTAAGCAATATCTTTGAGAGACTCAGCAAGAAATAAGATTTGTACAGGGAAAAAGTCAAAGAGAACCTCTTCTGGTTAATGGATGGGAGCAAAGCTGGTGTTTAGATATCAATTGGCAGCGAGGTCTCAATCCTGAGGATGGAGGGATCAGGAACACCTGTGAGCGGTCCAGCGATCTGCAAAATGAAATACTAACTTCTACAAGGACTCCATGGTCCATGAATATGATATGGGCACATGTGAACCAGCTGTTATCCTAAAACATACCCACTTATGGAAACATATTATTTCATTGCCAAGTATATAATATACAGTACATAGGTGCTTTACATATGTATGTGCGCATCAAATTGGAGGACGCTGAGACAAAATTTGTCAGATGAGTATATATATGTATATGTAGCACCCTGAGGATTCGGCTGCTACAGGGGTATTGCACCTCAACCCAGAGGTGTGATATTCCACTCCCGGGTAAGGATGGAGTGTGGAACTGAGCTCGGTAGGCTGCATGCACTACACACATCCCATTTCCGAGGAGCAGACCGACGGTACTCCCACTTAGAAATGTGCAGGTACGACCGAGTCTGTTCCTGGCTGGAGTGGGAGGGGGGTGGAACATCCCAAGTAGTGTAGGGGCAGATAGGGGGAGCAGCCTGGGTAAAGATAGGAGCTCATTGGGGGCTGGTCACCTGAGCTCACACATAGAGGGTGTATATAAGGTGGGCACCATCTAAGATCAGGGTCAGTCTGTCAGTCAGTCAGTCAGCAGAGGAAGAGGAGCAGAGCAGCCCAAGAGAGAGAGAGAGGAGAAAGCAAGAGAGACCCAGAGGGGGAAACAGAAGAGAGGACTCTGAGACCCCAAATCCAATCCCCGGGTGAAGAGTCGGCATCAGGGTACCGGAACCCAAGCTGGTGGGGGCAAAAGAACACCCTAGCCAGAGACCGGAGGCCGTGGGCAGTGTCTGCCACGGCCACCCACCACATCCACCCCGAAGGCATACCACGTGGAGGGTCAGGGAACCCAAGGCCAAGGGTCTCCCAACAGAAGGCCCGAGGGAGCTGGACCTGGGTGGATCACTAGTGGGGACGGCCAGAGAAAGGACAGAAGGAGAGCTCAGGGTCACGCTCCGGACTCGCTTGGGGGTTGGCTGGATCCAGGACCTGGTGGATGCAGCACGGCTCGGGAGGTCACTTGAAGCTGGAGTGACCGGAACATCAGCAGTGAGTAAATACCCTAAACTGCATAACCCGACTCTGTCTTCCTTTAAACATCTATGCTGCACCACCACAACCCCCATCCTCTGCACCTGACCCCCTGAGGCTATACCCCACCCGTTGGGGGTTATACCACCAAAAGCTGCACCAACACCATCAGCCTCAGCGGACCCTGCTGCAGCGGCGGCCATAGTGACCGCAATACAATGGGTGGCGTAGTCGACAATAAAGAACTTAATAACATCTGTAGGACTGCCACATACAACTGAGTTTGACACCCTGGGCACGGACCGGGTCACAGCCACTCGGAAGACTACAACTCCCACCTGATCCGGCTCCGGATATTCCCCCTAAAGAATATGGCCCAGGGGGCGCGTCAACTTTGGCGTAGTCGGCAGGATTACGTGCCCACAACAACCGGGTACTGCGTGCCTGAAGAAAAGAATGAGTTTACCTCAAAAAGAAGTCTCCTGCCGGTTCCGGAGGGTCCCCGCCATCGGACCCCATCACCAGTCGATTCCAGCCGGTTGTCCGCCATTAACAGCGTTTTCCCGCCATATGCAGAGTTTCCCGCCACTGGGAAGCGATTCCCGCCATTTCCAAAGGTTTCCCGCCTTGGAAGAGCGGACGCCATTATGGGCGTGCCAGAGGGTGGTGAGAGGCCGCCTCCCATCGTGGGCCAGGACCGAAAATGGCGCCAAAAGTGGAAACCGCCCCCACCAACAGAGACTGTGATGCTAGAGGTGTCTGTCAGCGTGAAAGAACCGCCCCTGGAGCTGACAGTCACCAAGTGGCCCCGGGACCGCCCTCGAAGGGGGAGGAGACGAAAGGAGAGAACAAAGATGGGTGCCGCTTGGAGCAGTCTAGAGCGAGCGCACCCGGAGTCAAGAAGCCTGGAGAAGAATATCGGAGGAGCTTACCCGGAGATGGCGAGAAAGCAGAGCAGCACCGGCCCGTTGGCCAGGAGCCTGCTAGAAACAGAGGAGGGAGAGCAGAGCAGCACCGGCCCGCTGGCCAGGAGCCTGCTGGAGACAACTGTAGGAGAGCAGAGCAGCACCGACCCGTTGGTCAGGAGCCTGCTGGAAACAACGACCCCACTAGGCCTAGTGGAGGTCCTAGCACAGCTCCCCCGAGACCGGGAGTGTGCACAGACCGCTCTGGAGGGCCTCGCAAGGAGGATGGCCCGGGTGCAGCGAGAGACGTTGGCGGAGTGGAGCCGTGAGATGGCCCAGCAGACCGAGACCTGTCAGCGGAGCACGCCACCCAAGACGAGGAGACAGACCGCCTCTGAGGATGGCGCGGGAGGACTGAAGGCCGGAGACGGCGCCGAGAAGGGAGCCGAACGAGTGGAGGCAGGTAAAGGGGACGTCTATACCCCAAACCGGGAAACCGCGTACCTGCCCCAGCTCCCCGTCGCAGAGCCCGAAGTCTATCCTGCCGTGCCCGTCGCTGCAACGTCACCGCCGCAGACTAGGCCTCAAACGGGAGCCGCGACCCCTGTGACGTCACACGCCTCGACCCCGAGCGTGACCAAGCAGGAAGTACCACCAGCCTGGTCGCAAGGCCTAGTACCCCCGGGCGCCGCAGTACCAACAGCGCCCCCTACCTCCGCGGAGCCCCCGGCCTGGTCGCAGGGCCAAGTAGCCCAGGGCGCCGCCGTCCTTACGGTGCCCTTCACCTTCCAGATACCCCAGGCCTGGCCGCAAGGCCCGGGCAACCCGGGCGCTAACACCACCGCGCCCATAAGACCAAGAGTGCCGCATCTGGGAGAGGACCTGTACGCCCAGCATACGTGCCCGGATGGGCAGCCATTTATATGGCCACCGGAGTTTCACCATCCCCGACTCCGGAGAGAGAGACCCCTGGATGAACCCCTGATCCCGGCTCCAAAGCCCGTGAAGAGGATCTCGCCCCCGCTAGCGGAAGCGCAGTTTGAGTGGGACCCCACCGGAGAAGATCTTATGGGGTTCACTCAAGAGACTCGGGCAGCTGCAGCGGAGCGTGCTGAGTGCTGCCGCCAACAGCTCGAGGACTTCGAGAGGGAGCGGAGAGAGAGGCGGGTCCGGGAACAGCAAGCTCAAGTAAGGAGCGCGGAGCAGAAGAGCCGGGCCAGGAGAGACCCCCGTGCAGCGCATAGTCCCCGCACCACCGGGACTGTGATAAAGTTTAACATGCAGCATGGGTGGGGCTTCATCCGAGACCACCACACCCTAGGCGACGTCTTCGTAACCAGGAGAGACGTTGAGTCCCACCTACCGGAGGGACACAGAGGTCGTGACCTTTACATCGGGGACGAGGTCACCTTCACCCGCCACAAGTGTGCCAAAGGTCCATACGCCCTCCATGTGCATCGCCTGACGGAGGAAGAGCTGCGGTGTGAGGAGGAAGAACAAGAGGACCCGGACGGGTCTGAAACTAGAGTTAGAGGTAACCATAAAGCAAGAGCAGGAGGACGCCGTCGCTAAGTACAGCGAAGCAGAAGCTGTATATAGTTGCCCGTCGGGGCACCGTGAACTGAAACTGAAACTGAAACTGAAACTGTTGCTGCTAATATAGTCCCCGTTGGGACCAGCACGTGTGAATTGTTACCCGTTTAATCCCTTAATCCCACTGACCGAGGACTGAGAACGGTCATTCCTCCCCAATACCTGGCCGAGGACTGAGAGCGGCCATAATCCCTGTATATAGTTGCGCGTCCTAAAGCGCCCCCTACCGGTTTTATAGGAAAACCAGTTTTCCAGAGAGACTGTCGCACTTTACCCGGTCACACGTTGCACAGTGACCGGAGGAGGAGCCAGAGGCGACGAGAATGTTTAATCTGAAAAGTTTTATGCCAATATATGTTGTTTTATATGTTTTATATGTTTATGCAAAAATTTGTATGTTTTTGGTGTTATGTCTTACAGCCCGAGGACGTGCTGTGATTTACCAGGGGGGAATGTAGCACCCTGAGGATTCGGCTGCTACAGGGGTATTGCACCTCAACCCAGAGGTGTGATATTCCACTCCCGGGTAAGGATGGAGTGTGGAACTGAGCTCGGTAGGCTGCATGCACTACACACATCCCATTTCCGAGGAGCAGACCGACGGTACTCCCACTTAGAAATGTGCAGGTACGACCGAGTCTGTTCCTGGCTGGAGTGGGAGGGGGGTGGAACATCCCAAGTAGTGTAGGGGCAGATAGGGGGAGCAGCCTGGGTAAAGATAGGAGCTCATTGGGTGCTGGTCACCTGAGCTCACACATAGAGGGTGTATATAAGGTGGGCACCATCTAAGATCAGGGTCAGTCTGTCAGTCAGTCAGTCAGCAGAGGAAGAGGAGCAGAGCAGCCCAAGAGAGAGAGAGAGGAGAAAGCAAGAGAGACCCAGAGGGGGAAACAGAAGAGAGGACTCTGAGACCCCAAATCCAATCCCCGGGTGAAGAGTCGGCATCAGGGTACCGGAACCCAAGCTGGTGGGGGCAAAAGAACACCCTAGCCAGAGACCGGAGGCCGTGGGCAGTGTCTGCCACGGCCACCCACCACATCCACCCCGAAGGCATACCACGTGGAGGGTCAGGGAACCCAAGGCCAAGGGTCTCCCAACAGAAGGCCCGAGGGAGCTGGACCTGGGTGGATCACTAGTGGGGACGGCCAGAGAAAGGACAGAAGGAGAGCTCAGGGTCACGCTCCGGACTCGCTTGGGGGTTGGCTGGATCCAGGACCTGGTGGATGCAGCACGGCTCGGGAGGTCACTTGAAGCTGGAGTGACCGGAACATCAGCAGTGAGTAAATACCCTAAACTGCATAACCCGACTCTGTCTTCCTTTAAACATCTATGCTGCACCACCACAACCCCCATCCTCTGCACCTGACCCCCTGAGGCTATACCCCACCCGTTGGGGGTTATACCACCAAAAGCTGCACCAACACCATCAGCCTCAGCGGACCCTGCTGCAGCGGCGGCCATAGTGACCGCAATACAACGGGTGGCGTAGTCGACAATAAAGAACTTAATAACATCTGTAGGACTGCCACATACAACTGAGTTTGACACCCTGGGCACGGACCGGGTCACAGCCACTCGGAAGACTACAACTCCCACCTGATCCGGCTCCGGATATTCCCCCTAAAGAATATGGCCCAGGGGGCGCGTCATATATATCTACATATATAGATAGATATATTTATATCTATCTATATAGTTATATATATGCATATACATAGCTATCTACCTATCTCTATATATAAAGTATATACACAGAAAGAGGGAGAGAGATTGTAGCACTGTGACATCATGATAAATATTATGTCACAAGTGGTGTGATGACATCATCGCATTCTAGATCCCAGTGTTATGGCCTTAAGGAAATCACTGCCTCACAGACCCACAAGGGTGAGGGAGTTCTTTTGTTTTTGTGATGAACAAAGCAAAAATTGATTCTACAATGAATATAGAAAGAAGAAGAGTCCAAAGAGATCGGGTTCTAAGAGAGAGGAGAGGATTAAATGAAGAGCAGAAACCGCTGTTCGCTTTAGGGCGAAAAGACATTATATTACCGGACATGGACACTGGCGCCTCAGAGATGGCGTCCAAACGACAACATCTGGATAAAATGAGAAAGTCCAAAAGACAGGAGATCTTTACAGAGAGAAGGACCATGGAGAACCTCATGGAGTCTCACTCTGCAGCCTCCGCTGAGCTTCAGAGGGCCATCCTTATCTCCTTGAAAAAAATCGGAGATCTGGTCCCTGAAATAAGGAGGAAGAACAAAGAAGCCATCCTCAATAAGAGGAGAAACATCAGCGCAGAGATAGAGGTGGAAGAGGTTCTCCAAGAAACATCAAGACAAGTCTCATCCACATCTGAAAGTCTAGAGACACCGAACCTGCAAAGAGCAGCAGCCCAGAAAAGAATTAGGAACAGCAGAGACTGGGTTGTCCAATGCAGGAGACATCGGATCTATGCTAAACCCATTATAAATGGGAATGATGCATTACTGACATCCCAGTCATCATCTGAAACCATTTCCATCCCAGAGTTTCTCTTCCAGCTGAGTGATTCTTCACCTGACAGATCAGTGGACAATGATGAACCAGGTAAGATAGAAACTTACTCAGTATAATAAGATTGGGGGTGGGGGGATTGTACTCTTAGTATTATGTTGAATACATATACATGGGCAATGCACACGGTGAACAAGTCTGTAGGACAGTGTTCACACCACCAAAAGACTGAAACACACAAGGACACAATAAAACAAATGTATAAAAATACTCTGTTGTAAAAAAGTAACAATAAACAGCAAGTGCTAGTAAAAAGGTGATAAAAAACAGGGTATTTAGTTAACAAGTTTTTTGCAAAAAACGTATACTAAGCCGTTCTACCAACGTCAAGTTAACCCAGATCAGAGCAGTCCCTATCTGATGTATTTAAAAACTGATCATGTGTATGGTACCTATATGAGAAGTTCTAACAGGTAATGTCCATGTAGACACGCTGCAGAGGACGGCATTTTATGTGCATGGCCCACAAGGGAGGGGTGGAGACCTCCCTAATCTTGCAAAAGCAAGAAACAATTTGCTTTATCACCTTTTTACTAGCACTTGCTGTTTACTGTTACTTTTATACAACAGAGTATTTTCATACGTTTGTTTTACTGTGTCCTTGTGTGTTTTAGTCTTTTGGTGGTGTGAACACTGTCCTACAGACTTGTTCACCGTGTGCATGGCCCATGTGTTTGTATTCAATTCAATTTGTTTCTTGCTTTTGCAAGATTAGGGAGGTCTCCACCTCTCCCTTGTGGGTCATGCACATAAAATGCCGTCCTCTGCAGCGTGTCCACATGGACATTACCTGTTAGATCTTCTCATATAGGTACCATACACATGATCAGTTTTTAAATACATCAGATAGGGACTGCTCTGATCTAGGTTACCTTGACGTTGGTAGAGCGGCTTAGTATACATATTTTGCAAAAAACAAGTCAACTAAATACCCTGTTTTTTATCACCTTTTTACTAGCACTTGCTGTTTACTGTTACTTTTTTACAACAGAGTATTTTTATACATTTGTTTTACTGTGTCCTTGTGTGTTTCAGTCCTAATGTTATGTACAGGCCACAATTATTAATGTTGACTAATGGAAGAACTGTCCTTGTTGCCCGTAGCAACCAGTCACATTTCATTGTTCTATGATGGAATGTTAAGAAATACAATCTGTGCTGTGAATCGTTGCTACGGGCAACAAGGACATTTTTGCTAATAGACAATTTTGATAAATCAAAACCAAATATCTGACATTTCCTGCTGATTTATATCAATCTGATTAAAATGTAATGTACATTCTGGAGATATATTTCTTAATAAATCTTGTATCATCTCAGCAGATGGAAGCAGTGAGACATCCTCTGACTCATCGGACATACCAGTACAAGACCTTGGGGATGCCAATGTCTTGGGAGAACTGATCAAGGCAAATATTCCTATTGACATTTCCAGTCTCGAGTTCCAGAAAGATCTTGGAAAGGGAGGCTTCGGAAAAGTAAGTGTGAATTTCTACTCCTCGTTGCTCCTCAATGTATCCTGCCCCAGATACACAGGAGGGAGATACATATTCATTACTGGGTGATCATATGTAATGGTGACTGGGATAAACCAGTGATCCATTACACTGATCCCTATAATAGATGGGAGCTGGGTCTGATCTGTTATGATTTTCCTCCAGGTCATCTTGGCTTCACATCCGGTCAGTAAAGAACTGCTGGCCGTGAAAATCATGAACAAGAGTCGTTGTTCAGAGGAGATGATCAGTGCAGAGATGGACGTCCTGCTAATAGCCACCGGGTGCCGCTACCTAATGTCAGCACGAGCAGTCATGGAGACACCTACAGAATATAAAGTAGCCATGGACTTTATGGCCAAAGGAGACCTGAGTGGCCACATGGCACGATTGATGCCTTTTGATACAGTAACAACAAGGTAAAGTCTTATACTGGTTAGCTGCCTGTACATTGTAGTCCAAGACCAATAGACAATGACAGCAGGAGAAAATTATGACACAAATAGGACACATGTCATCTCCTAATGTTGTCTTTTTGATTGTGTATCTAACCACTGATCCAACCTGTACTTTCTACTCCACAGACTCTTTGCGGCAGAGATGGTGTGCGGACTCCAATTCCTGCATGAACGTGACATCATACATCGGTAATCAGTTCATCTCTATAAATCTGTCCCCTGTGACTCTCTGTTGTCTCCTTACATATCTATTGTAGAAAGTTCTTTTCATGAATTCTCCTCACAATCATTGTCTTCTCCCTGCAGGGACGTGAAGCCAGGGAACATCCTCCTCAATGTGACCGGACACATTAAAATCTCTGACTTTGGCTTATCCGCCATAGTCATGTTTGAGGACGACATATTGAACAAGTATGTTGGCACGAAAGGTTACATCGCACCCGAGGTAAGTAACATCCCAGTGTGATTAATGGCGATAGTAGGACTGAGGAATAATCTGATCACAAAGTATCCTGCAGATATCTATCCACAGATCGGTCCTTATAGCCTCTGTGTGTAAATCCCCTCCCCGGTATATTCAGATCATCTCCTATCTTATGTTCCCACAGATAATGGACGGTAAGAGCTACAACCATCTGGTGGACTCATTTTCCTTCGGTGTCATCCTATATACGATGATTGTAGGGATAAAGCCATTCTATAGCCGAGGCTCAGAGAAGGAGTACCACAAGTCTCTGCAGGAGAACGTCCCATATTTTCCACCCGGGATCAGCATTGATGCCATTGACATCTTAGACAGGGTGAGTAGGGTCAGATGAAGGAGGATGATGGGTGATTATTATAAGGAGAGGTAAAAGATTAGATGTAAACAGTAGATAGATATTGTGTAATAATGCATCATTAATAATACATAATATAATGACTAATGGTCTTTCTCATTTTCCAGCTTCTCTGCAAAATTCCATTTTCCCGATTTGCCATAACATCAACCATCCGAGAGCACCCATTCTTCCAGTTCATAAACTGGAGCGACGTGGAGTCCGGCAGAGCCGACCCACCATTCAAATAAGACTATGTAAGTGTAGGACGTAGGGAAACATAGTGTTATCACTGCCCAGTAACATGCATACCCGCTATACACCTTATTATTATACCCCCCCGTATACAGTATATATGTGAGGAGCCGATTCTCAGACGTGTATATTTCTCTTCTTACAGGAGTATTAGGCTGATAATAATCAGCCCCATTCCAGTAACATCTAGGAATGAAGATTTACATGAATTGGATGAGACAGCTACACTGGACTTTCTCATTTACCGAACTGTGACAAATCCTACCGAGCTTCCACCACGTAACAGCCACGTAGATTCGAGCACCAAACATCCAGGGATTTATTCCGATCGCCATATTTGGGGTCAGGAAGGAATTTTTTTCCCCTGATATGAGGATAATCCAACAACGAGTCCTCGGGGTTATTTTTCGCCTTCCTCTGGATAAACATAGCAAGTAATTAAAGGCTGAAATTGAAGATCTTCTTTCAGCCATACTTGCTATTTTACCATCTTAACGACTCATCTACAGTGTGGTGGTAAGGAGACGACTACAAGATATGGACAGACAGAAGGCAGCGGCTGCTCCTTCTCCTACCGGATATGGACAGACAGAAGGCAGCGGCTGCTCCTTCTCCTACCGGATATGGACAGACAGAAGGCAGCGGCTGCTCCTTCTCCTACCGGATATGGACATACAGAAGGTAGTGGCTGCTCCTTCTCATACTTGGCCTTGTACAGACAGAAGGTAGCGGCTGCTCCTTCTCATACTTGGCCTTGTACAGACAGAAGGTAGCGGCTGCTCCTTCTCATACTTGGCCTTGTACAGACAGAAGGAAGCGGCTGCTCCTTCTCATACTTGGCCTTGTACAGACAGAAGGTAGCGGCTGCTCCTTATCCTACCTGGCCATGGACAGAGAGAAGAAGAGGCTGCTCCTTCACCTTCCTGGCCATGGTCAGACAGAAGGCCAAATGGTTGATCTTTGTGCTTTAGGAATCCAGAAAAGCTCCATCTACACAGATCACACATCACACATTCCTGCTCTTCTCCTCTCCGTCATGTGTGATCCAGACCTGGATATCCAAAACCGACACAAGTGCAACCAAAGGCCTGAGGAGCGGAATCATCATCATCTGCTCCTTTCTATAGAAAGTGACTGTATATTCAGGCTTTCTTTTTTAATCTTTGCATGTTGTTAACAACTTTTATGCACAAATAAATATATTTAACATCAATGCTGTTTCTTTTTAGTTTCTTCTCATATAGAGAACTGTGTTTTTGGTATTTTTGTTAATATCACGATGGCCTAATATATTTGTCAAAATAAAATGTAAGATTTTGCAAGTTCCTAGATCTTCACCAGGATGGCTCATCGTGGATATCACAGGTCATCTATGATCTCCTGCCGGCTGTTGTCTATATCAGGCACTTCAACATATCTTTATATTTTCCATAATTGAAGTCAATGGGGAAAATCTCTGCAAAACTTCAATCAAGGACTCTGGTGGTGACCCCACGTGCCTGTTTCTTGGGTATTCCTCTAAATCACAATAAGTAGATGAGTAAATTTATACAGGTTCGAGTACAGACTCACTTTAAAATATATATGCCCAGACCGTACCCCTAAATAAGCACAGACCCAGGCAAAACCCACTAAAACATAGACACTAAACCCACTAAATACAAACTAAAAACCCAACGCACTAGAAAAATATAGAACTAGACTAAATACATACAGACACCAAACCCCTTCAATAAAAGCCCATTCCTGAAGCCTAATTATATACAGAACCCCCTAAACATAGCAAGCGACTAAACCCCTTGAAGTGGACCAATCACCAGTCTGAGTAGATTAAACTGACCACATCATGGAATAGTGGCTGCAGAGCTGAATAAGACTGGTGAAATTTAGATAATATTTTTTGCTAAAGCCAAGGGGGCGTTCACAGATATTTATCTCTGTGGGCCGTTCACTTTTTCCCCTGTGTGACATTGCCCATTCAGGGAAAAACATAAGACTCTGCAACTCCACATTGTGCAAAAAACTTTGCAATATTTCGAAGCCTTTACACTTTTTTTGTGGTGTAAAAACTTTGATGAATCGGCCCCAATGTACACAAAATATAGATAGATAGTGAATGAGGTGAAAAAAATAGGTAGATTTTAAGGGAACCTGTCATGTTAAAAAATGCTATGAACCTGAAGATATAGGGGTAATCTGCAGGTTAAAGGCGTTTTGAAGATGTCCCGCCACTGCACTGAAAGCCCTGGTGTCGGGAGGAAACTTTATTTTTCACAGCAGCCTCCGGCTTTCAGTCATAGAGGCGAGGCCAGTGTGACTTCAATCACCATTTAGTATATGGTGAGAGGCGGCTGTAACTGCGCCCTGGCACTGACTGACAGCCGGCTCTGTACTGATGCACTGCTGAGCCGGCTGTCAGTCAGTGCCAGGCGCAGTTACAGCCGTTGCTCACTGTGTACCGAGCGGTGAATGAAGCCACCTCTATGACTGAAAGCCGAGTACTCCCAGGAGGAATAAAGTTATATTCCTTCCAGTACGCGAGCTTTCAGTGTGGCTGATGCGTGGCTTCAGAACACCATTAATTTGCAGATTAACCCCATATCTTCAGGTTAATAGTGTTTTTTGTCATGACTAGTGTTGAGCATTCCGATGCTGAAATATCGGGTATCGGCCGATATTCGCGGTATCGGAATTCCGATACTTAATTCCGATACTTTTACAATATTGAATACCGGAATCGGAAGTTCCCATAATGCCTGTGCTCTGCAGTGTCTCTGAAGGATGACAAGCTGGATGGCAGCGCTCAGCTGCGATCCAGCCTGTCATCAGAATGCCATCCCAGCGTGGGAGAATTTTCCTGATTGTTTAAAAGCCGGCGGGAGGTAAAAAGCCGCCGGCTTTTAAACAATCACACAGCCCCATACTGCTTCCCCGCAGCCTCCCACCCCGATCCTCCGCTCCCCTCGCCACCTCACATCCCGATCGTAAGTTAGGACCGGGCGGGGAGCGCAGCACCAAGGAGCGGGGAGCGAAGGACCCGGGCGGGGAAGCCTACAGTGAAAAGACTTCACCGCCGGCTTTCCCGTTCTGTGCTGCGCTTTCCCGCCGGTTATTTCAAATGAACAGCTGAGGTATCAGGTGATGCCGATCAGCTGTTCATTTGAAGTAGCCGCGGTGCCCTCAGAGGGTTCATGTGAGTTCATGCTTGACTGCATTGCATGAACTCACATGAACTTTCCCACGGCCGCACAGGTCAGCCTCACCTCCCAGACCATCAGACCGGTCATGATTGGTGTGTGCGGGTGTCTGTGCGATGCGTGCGGGTGTGTGCGATGTCTGCGGGTGTGTGCGGTGTCTGTGCGATGTCTGCGATGTCTGCGATGTCTGCGAGTGTGTGCGGTGTCTGTGCGATGTCTACGGGTGTGTGCGGTGTCTGTGCGATGTCTGCGGTGTCTGCGATGTCTGCGAGTGTGTGCGGGTGTGTGCGTGCAGGCAGACATTGTCACGCTGTCTCTGTATACTGGAGGTAGGGGGCCTAAGCTGACCCTAAGCTGGGGCCCTGACTAATCCCTCAACCTGGAGGTACTGTTAAAGGTACAGAGGTCCAGGCCGCCAGCGTAACCCCTACCTCCTGAAGATCCCTGCACCTCAGTAATCTAGTCCTGAGAAGGACCCCGATCACAACCAAAGGGAACAAGAAATAATATGCCCAAACACAGTATTTAGACGAACGAGACAGTACAAGGGAAAAACCAAAACCACCTTGCATACAAACAACTTCTCAACTACAACAGAGGGAAAACCAAAGGGAAAGGAGATAAATGATAAAGCGAGGAAAGGGAAAAAACACTTCCAAGTACACTTATCTCAGCAACTCCAAACACCACGATCCGCTCTGTCAGTCTGAATGAAATGCTTTCACCGACACCTCCCAGACAGACCAGCAGGTATATGAAGGAGTCTCACTACAGAAGTATTGATTGCAGCTGGGCGAGGCTGGACCTCATCTAGCCCAGAGAGAGAGAGAGAATTAACTCCCTCACTGCCGAGAAACACAAAGCACCAACAAGTCAGCTGCGAGAAGTCAGGCTGTGTACTCGTGACGATCTTCGTGGCAACACACCCGTGACAGTACCCCCCCTTCTACGAGGGGCCTCCGGACCCTCAGGGCCAGGTTTATCCGGGTGAGTCGTGTGGAAGGCCCGAACTAATCGGTCTGCGTTAATATCCGACGCAGGAACCCACATCCTCTCCTCAGGACCATACCCCTTCCAATGAACCAAGTACTGAAGGGACCGGCGATTAAAGCGTGAATCAATGACCCTCGATACCTGGAACTCCAAGTTACCATTGACAACCACTGGAGGGGGAGGTAAAAGTGACGGTACCACCGGCGCCACATACCTCTTAAGCAATGATCTGTGAAACACGTTGTGAATTTTAAACGTAGGGGGGAGGTCAAGACGGAATGCCACCGGATTAATAATAGAACTGATTCTGTACGGCCCGATGAACCTGGGACCCAGTTTCCAGGAGGGAACCTTAAGTTTTATATTCCTGGTAGACAACCATACCCGATCGTTCACACTTAGGTCCGGACCAGACACTCTCCTCCTATCAGCCATACGTTTGTATCGGTTCCCCATAGTATTCAGATTCTTCAGCACCCCTCTCCATACTGAAGCGAGTGATGAGGAAAATCGTTCCTCCTCAGGAACCCCCGAAGAGCCCCCCCCACTGAAAGTACAAAACTGGGGGTGAAAACCATATGCCCCAAAAAACGGGGACTTACCAGTGGACTCGCTCCGCCTATTATTAAGAGCAAACTCTGCCAGAGGTAAGAAAGAAGCCCAGTCCTCCTGGTTCTCTGACACAAAACACCGGAGATATGTCTCCAAGCTCTGGTTCATACGTTCCGTCTGACCATTGGTCTGAGGATGAAAAGCCGATGAGAATGACAACTGCATCCCCCGCCGTGCACAAAACGCCTTCCAGAACTTAGACACAAACTGAGACCCCCGATCAGACACCACCTCGGAGGGTACCCCGTGAAGCCTCACAATCTCCCCAATGAACACCTGCGCAAGAGTTTTAGCATTAGGGAGAGCCGGAAGAGCGATAAAATGTGCCATCTTGCTGAACCTGTCCACTACAACGAGTATGACCGTTTTACCCAAAGACGGAGGGAGGTCCGTAATAAAGTCCATAGACAGATGAGTCCAAGGACGCTCCGGGATCTTCAAAGGTAAGAGGGCCCCAGACGGACGGGTATGTGAGGTCTTAGAGCGCGCACAAACCCCACAGGACGCGACAAAAGTTACCACCTCCTTATGTAAATTAGGCCACCAAAACCGACGCGAGAGGAGATCCACAGTTGCTTTACTCCCCGGGTGTCCTGCAAAAACTGAGTTATGGTGTGCCTCGATCACCTTTTGTCGCAACTGATCTGGAACAAACAGTCTCCCCGGAGGTCCAACAGGGGCGTCCCCCTGAGCCTCCAATACCTCCTCCTCCAGCTCAGAGCATACTGCCGAAACCACCACCCCCTACTGAAGGATAGGAATCGGGTCGTCCGTATTCCCGGCCCCCGGGAAACTACGAGATAAGGCATCCGCCTTTACATTTTTTGACCCAGGACGATATGTAACGACAAAATTAAACCTAGTAAAAAACAATGACCACCTAGCTTGTCTGGGATTCAGACGTTTCGCGGACTCCAGATATAGCAGGTTCTTGTGATCGGTGATGACGGTGACCGGATGAACCGCCCCCTCCAGAAAATGGCGCCACTCCTCAAAAGCTAACTTAATGGCCAAGAGTTCCCTATTGCCGACATCGTAATTCCTCTCAGCGGACGACAATTTTTTAGAGAAAAAGGCGCACGGATGCCACTTACCAGGGGACGAACCTTGTGACAATACTGCTCCCACCCCTACCTCGGAAGCGTCTACCTCTACAATGAATGGCTGAGACGCATCAGGTTGAATGAGTATGGGCGCCGAGGCAAAGCATTTTTTCAAAGAGGAGAATGCTTGACAAGCCTTGTCAGACCACCTAGAAAAATCCGTCCCCTTTTTAGTCATGTCAGTGAGAGGCTTAACCATGGACGAGAAATTACGAATGAACTTTCGGTAATAATTAGCAAACCCCAGGAAACGTTGTAGTGCCTTAAGATTCTCTGGCCGATACCACTCAAGAACTGCCCGCACTTTCCCAGGGTCCATACGAAAACCGGACGCTGAAACCAGGAAGCCTAAAAACTGGAGTTCCTGTACGGCGAACACACACTTTTCCCACTTGGCATACAGTTTATTATCCCGCAAGATCTGTAACACCTGCCTAACGTGCTCCTGATGAGACACCAGATCCGGCGAGTAAATTAGGATATCATCCAGATATATGACAACAAACTGTCCCACCAAGCGGTGAAAAATGTCATTAACAAAGTGTTGGAACACCGCCGGGGCATTAGTCAGACCGAATGGCATGACAAGGTTCTCATAATGCCCCTCCGGAGTGTTAAACGCCGTCTTCCACTCATCCCCCTCCTTCATCCTAATCAGATTGTACGCCCCCCTGAGATCCAACTTAGAAAACCATTTGGCGCCCACGATCTGATTAAAGAGATCGGGAATAAGTGGGAGCGGATACGGATCTCGGACCGTAATCCGATTAAGTTCACGGAAATCCAGGCAAGGGCGTAGGCCTCCATCTTTCTTCTTAACAAAGAAGAACCCCGCAGCCACCGGTGAAGATGAAGGTCTAATATGCCCCTTAGCCAGACTTTCTGAGATATAATCCTTCATGGCCTGCCTCTCAGGACCAGAAAGGTTATACAACCTAGCTTTAGGTAACTTGGCCTCTGGGAGCAGTTTTACAGAACAGTCATACACGCGATGAGGAGGTAGTTCCTGACACCCTTTCTCCGAGAATACATCCTCAAAGTCCGCCAGAAATGGAGGTAAGACCCAAGGAGTAACCGCACCAATGACCGTGTTCATGCAGTTTTTATTACAGAATTTACTCCATTGGCTTATCTCCCTGGTTTGCCAATTAATAACCGGGTTATGCTTAGCTAACCAAGGAAGGCCCAACACAATAGGAGTGGGAAGACCCTCCAACACGTAGCAAGACAACAGTTCTTTATGTATTGCCCCCACTTGAAGTTTTACGTCATGCACAACTTGCAAAAAACTTCCCTGCCCGAGAGGCCTGGCATCGATCGAGAATATGGGGATGGGTTTAGCCAACTCACTCAACCGCATACCTTGAACCCGGGCAAACCGAGCATCAACCAGATTAGCCCCGGCCCCACTATCCAGAAGAACAGATATCCTCTCAGTTCTCGTACCCACCACCACCTCCGCCGGTACGAGAAACTGAGACGAACCTAGGGACGAAATACCTACTCCCAGATTGCCGTCCACCACACAACCTGGGATCAACAGTTTTCCGACGACTCTTCACTCTGCAAGGGACGGGATGGACACCCCCCAATAAAATGTCCCTTTCTCCCGCAGAAGAAACACCTTCCTGCCTTATGGCGCACCACCGGTCCCCTCCCCCGAAATGATGTCCCTCCTAATTGCATAGGCTCCTCTGGACTGACCAGGGGAACCACCATATGAGGGGACCTTGTAGGAGGTGGAGTCATCACAGGGGGTAGAGTTATCCCGCACCTCTCCCGAAGCCGTCTGTCCACACGAATAGCGAGCGCCATAGCGGCTTCCAGAGACACGGGAGAGTCATACTGTGCCAACACATCCTGTAATTTGTCGGATAAACCATGACAAAACTGGCTCCTAAGAGCCGGGTCATTCCACTGGGTGTCCGTGGCCCACCTACGGAACTCCGAACAGAATTCCTCCGCCGGACGATCTCTCTGCTGGATCCTACGTAGCTTAGACTCAGCAAGGGAGATCCGATCTGGGTCATCATATACGAGTCCCAGGGCAGCGAAAAACCTATCCACTGTCTGGAGAGCCGGGGAACCCGGGGGAAGAGAGAACGCCCAAGATTGTGGGTCCCCTTGTAGGAGCGAGATGACAATTCCCACCCTTTGTTCTTCACTCCCCGATGACCGAGGCCGCAGCCGAAAGTACAATTTACATGCCTCCCGGAAAACAAAAAACTTGTCCCGCCCCCCAGTGAACCTATCAGGGAGAGCTACTTTAGGTTCTGGTCCGGCTTGCTCCTGAGGATGCCAAACCTTGGACCTAACGTCCGCCAGCTCCATGGACAAACTCTGCAATTGCCGAGCTAGACCGGCTACTGGATCCATAGTAGCTGGAGAAAAACTAAGTGGGTCGGTGAAAATGTCACGCTGTCTCTGTATACTGGAGGTAGGGGGCCTAAGCTGACCCTAAGCTGGGGCCCTGACTAATCCCTCAACCTGGAGGTACTGTTAAAGGTACAGAGGTCCAGGCCGCCAGCGTAACCCCTACCTCCTGAAGATCCCTGCACCTCAGTAATCTAGTCCTGAGAAGGACCCCGATCACAACCAAAGGGAACAAGAAATAATATGCCCAAACACAGTATTTAGACGAACGAGACAGTACAAGGGAAAAACCAAAACCACCTTGCATACAAACAACTTCTCAACTACAACAGAGGGAAAACCAAAGGGAAAGGAGATAAATGATAAAGCGAGGAAAGGGAAAAAACACTTCCAAGTACACTTATCTCAGCAACTCCAAACACCACGATCCGCTCTGTCAGTCTGAATGAAATGCTTTCACCGACACCTCCCAGACAGACCAGCAGGTATATGAAGGAGTCTCACTACAGAAGTATTGATTGCAGCTGGGCGAGGCTGGACCTCATCTAGCCCAGAGAGAGAGAGAGAATTAACTCCCTCACTGCCGAGAAACACAAAGCACCAACAAGTCAGCTGCGAGAAGTCAGGCTGTGTACTCGTGACGATCTTCGTGGCAACACACCCGTGACAGACATAGGCCGATGTGACACTACTACTCCCATCGGCCTATGTCTGTCCCCCGTCCACTCGTGCCAGCAGGATCAGCTCGATGGGAGCAGTAGTTCCCATCAGCCTGATCCTGCTATTTAAATTGCCCTACTGTGTCCCCAATAAATTTTAAATACATGTCATTGGTGGCCAGTGATTACCTACAATAAATTAGTTCATACATTACCTGTCCCCGCCGATCGCCACCTAAAATAAAGTAAAAAATAAAAAACTACACCTATACTCACCTAGACACCTAATTCCCCGAAGCCATCGATCTCCTGTAATAAAATATAAAATAATAAACCACAACCTTATCCTTACCCCTCCGTAGTAGTCCACGAGTGTCCCACGAAGATCTCCAGTTCAGAGCGGCCACATAGAATGTGACCGCTCTGAACCCCTGCCGCCGCTAGAATGATGGGGCCGTAAAGCAGCCCCGGTCATTGCATAAGCGGGTTCGCCGGAGTTCAGGCAGCGCTGCTCCGGTTAGCTCCTTTACGGCCCTGCTGTATCGTGAGAAATTCCCACGGTACAGCAGTGCCGTAAAGGAGGTCTCCGGAGCTGCGCTGACTGAATGCACTCCGGTGACCTCAGTCAGTGGCTCCCGCTGCCGGGAGCCGACGTGTTCCCGGCAGTGTGAGCTTACAGCAGCCATGACAGCTGTCACCATCTCCAGATGTGACAGCTGTGCATGGGAGATCAGCGCAGGAACGTGGACAGCTAACTATTTTTTTTTTAGTAAACTAAGAATTAAATAAAATGGTGTGTTTTATTTCAAATAAATTATTTTTTTCTGGGTGTAGTGTGTGTTTTTTCTTTTTAACACTTTGTAGGTTAGTAATGGGGTGTCTTATAGACGCCCATCATTACTAACCTGGGCTTCATGGCAGCTGGCGCTGACATGAACCCCAGCCCTATTACCCCCTGCCACCGCACCAGGGCAGCGTGGAAGAGCGAGGCTAAGTGCCAGAATTGGCGCATCCTATGGATACGCCATTTCTGGGGCGGCTGACGGCTGGTGTTTCTAGCCTGGGAGGGGGCCAATATTCATGGCACCCTTCCTGGGCTATTAATATCAGCCCCCAGCTGTCTGCCTAGCCTTTGCTAGCTATTAAAATAGGGGGTACCCCACGTCATTTTTTTGGGGGGGTCCCCCATTTTAATAGCTAGTAAAGGCTAGGTATTCAGCTGGGGGCTGATATTAGTAGCCTGGGAAGCTCCGTGGGTATTACCCCCTTCCCAGGCTTCAAACATCTGCCCCAGCCGTCTGCTTAACCTCCGCTAGAGACTAAAATTATGGGGGATCCCACGCCAATTTTTTTTTTAAATAAATCCTTTATTTTAACACTAAATGACATTTGAGGAGTTAATAAAGATGCAGTCCCTAAATTATTATTTATTTTTTAATTAATTTTTCCCAAAAATTTTGATGTGGGCTTTGCCATATTTTTGTATGCCAGCCAGGTACAGCATCCAGCTTCTATGAACGCGCCATTTTCCGGGGTGGCTGCGGACTGCAATTTGCAGCGGGGGGGAGGACCCAGAAAGCTTGGGCCTCCCTGCACTGCAGATTCTATCCCCCAGCTGCCTAGTTGTACCTGGCTGGACACAAAAATAGGGAGAAGCCCCACGTATTTTTTTTTTTAATTATTTCATGAAATAATTAAAAAAAAATTGATGTGGGGCTTCGCCCTATATTTGTGTCCAGCCAGGTACAGCAGGCAGGAACGGACTGTCCCCAACCACCAGCTGCCTATTTGTACCTGGCCGGACACAACAATATAGGGAAGCCCTTTTTTTAAAAAATTATTTCATGAAATAAATTTAAAAAAATTGACGTGGAGCTTCGCACTATATTTGGGTCCAGCCAGGTACAGCAGGCAGGAACGGGCTGCCCCCAACCACCAGCTGCCTATTTGTACCTGGCCGGACACAACAATATAGGGAAGCCCTTTTTTTAAAAAATTATTTCATGAAATAATTTTAAAAAAATTGACGTGGAGCTTCGCACTATATTTGGGTCCAGCCAGGTACAGCAGGCAGGAATGGGCTACCCCCAACCACCAGCTGCCTATTTGTACCTGGCCGGACACAACAATATAGGGAAGCCCTTTTTTTCTTAATTATTTCATGAATTTCATGAAATAATAAAAAAAAAAAATACGTGGGGCTTCGCCCTATTTTTGTGTCCAGCCAGGTACAACTAGGCAGCTGGGGGCTGGAATCTGCAGCGCTGGGAGGCCCAAGCTTTCTGGGCCCCACCCGCTGCAAATTGCAGTCCGCAGCCGCCCCGGAAAATGGCGCGTTCATAGAAGCGCCATCTTCTGGCGCTGTACCCAACTCATCCAGGGCCCTGGTGCGGTGGCTCACTGGGTAATAAAGGGGTTGAGGCCAGCTTGGCATTATCAGCTGGCCCTAAGCCCGAAATTCATGGGGTCATGCCAATATTAGACATGACCACCATGAATTTCTAGTAAAGTATTTAATAAAAACACAACACCCAGAATAAAGTCCTTTATTTGAAATAAAGACACAATTCTTTATTGTTCTAAATTAAACCATACTTACCATCACACCCATTCCAGCTGAAGCCAACGATCTCCTGCAATAAAAGAAAAATAATAAAGCAACATCATCCTTACCTTCCCATGGATCCCACGACAGCTTCAGCTCTGCTACATCGAGATGACAGGCTGGACCGCAGCAGAACGCTGCCATCCAGCCTGTCATCCCGCAGACACTGAGAAGCGCAGGCATGCTTGCGCTCCTCAGTGTCTCTCTGTGACGGCATCCAGATGAGCCGAGGTCATGTCCAATGAACTCGGCTCACCTCATGCACGTCACTGACAGCGTGGGAGAATTCTCCTGCACTCAGCGCTTCAGCGTGAGAATTCTCCCACGCTGTCAGTGACGTGCATGAGGTGAGCTGAGTTCATTAGACATGACCTCACCTCATGCACGTCACTGACAGCATGGGAAAATTCTCACGCTGAAGCGCTGAGTGCAGGAGAATTCTCCCACGCTGTCAGTGACGTGCATGAGGTGAGCTGAGTTCATTGTCGGCTCATCTGGATGCCGTCACAGAGAGACACTGAGGAGCGCAAGCAAGCCTACGCTTCTCAGTGTCTGCTGGATGGCAGCGTTCTGCTGCGGTCCAGCCTGTCATCTCGATGTAGCAGAGCTGGAGCCCTCGTGGGAACCATGGAAAGGTAAGGATGAGGTTGCTTTATTATTTTTCTTTTATTGCAGGAGATCGTTGGCTTCAGCTGGAATGGGCGTGACGGTAAGTATGGTTTAATTTAGAACAATAAAGAATTGTGTGTTTATTTCAATTAAAGGACTTTATTCTGGGTGTTTGTGTTTTTATTTTTAACTTTGACTATGGGGTTAGTAATGGGGGTGTCTTATAGACGCCTCTCCATTACTAACCTGGGCTTGATGTCAGCTGGCATTATAAGCTGACATCAACCCCAACCCTATTACCCCACTGCCACCGCTACAGGGCAGTGGGAAGAGCGAGGCTAAGTGCCAGAATTGGCGCATCCTTTGGATGCGTCATTTCTGGGGCGGCTGACGGCTGGTGTTTCTAGCCTGGGAGGGGGCCAATATTCATGGCACCCTTCCTGGGCTATTAATATCAGCCCCCAGCTGTCTGCCTAGCCTTTGCTAGCTATTAAAATAGGGGGTACCCCACGTCATTTTTTTTGGGGGGTCCCCCATTTTAATAGCTAGTAAAGGCTAGGTATTCAGCTGGGGGCTGATATTAGTAGCCTGGGAAGCTCCGTGGGTATTACCCCCTTCCCAGGCTTCAAACATCTGCCCCAGCTGTCTGCTTAACCTCCGCTAGAGACTAAAATTACGGGGACCCCCACGCCAATTTTTTTTTAAATAAATCCTTTATTTTAACACTAAATGACAAGTACAGTAATCAACACTATCACTGTACTTCATATATATGTGACTGACATGTTTCTATCTGTCTAATCTATGTATGATTCTCTATTCCTTCTATTCTAAATTGTAGGGTACAGATGCTGAATTGCCGGCCGGCTTTTTAAAGAGACAGTGCATGAAAACACTATTATTTTTTTTAAATAAATCCTTTACACTAAATGACAAGTACAATAACCAACACTGTCACTGTACTTCATATATATGTGACTGACATGTTACTATCTATCTAATCTATGTGTGAAGCTCTATTCTGTCTGTTATAAATTGTCGGGTACCGCTACTGAATTGCCGGCCGGCTTTTTTAAAGAGACGGTGCATAAAAAGACTATTATTCTTTTAATAAATCCTTTACACTAAATGACAAGTACAGTAAGCAACACTGTCACTGTACTTCATATATATGTGACTGACATGTTTCTATCTATCTAATCTATGTGTGAAGCTCTATTCTTACTGTTGTAAATTGTCGGGTACCGGTGTATGCCGCTGCTGAATTGCCGGCTTTTCGCGTAATACATTCTACATTATTCTTAGTTGTTTTACTTCATGTAGAATTAACCTACAAGGAAAGAAAGGGTTTATTTTCATTCCGATATTAGTGTCCCATTGACTTGCATTGGTTTCCGGTATCGGAATCGGCGATATCGTATACTTTTTGAGTATCGGTCCGATCCAATCCGATACGATATTTCCTGATATCGGAAGGTATCGCTCAACACTAGTCATGACAGGTTCCCTTTAAAATTAAGAAAGAGAGAGAGATATGAGTCATTGACACTGTTTAATGAAGGAAGCTGTGTCCCAGTGAGGTGATATACCACTGCAAGGTGTACATTTTTTTTTTTGCAATCTCTCCAGCATAGGAGTTGCTTGATGTGGTCTCTCTTTAAAGGGGTTGTTCAGTACTTAATATTACCCTCCCAATGTATCCCCCCGGGGCCCCTAAGGATTTTTGCCATTACCTTACGTTGCAGATACTGCCTGTGAGTGGCGCTATCACTGGCCGCTCACAGGCATCACGTGACCCCCGGCTGCAGCTGGCTCTGACATCCGCTGATGGCACGACAAGTGCTGACAGCAGCCGGGGATGTTTGTCTTTTGCGTTCCAGGGTGCTGCTGGGTGGTGGGCAGGGTTACCCCCAGCATCACACCCGGCATCCACCGTGCGCTCTGCCTCTCCCCATTCATTGAGAAAGCGCGCTGTGGATGCAGGGTGTGATGCAGGGGGGTAACCCTGTCCACAATCCAGCAGCCACCGCGGGGACCCCAGCGCTGAATCACGCCTCACGCCCAGTGGGTGAGACCCGAGACCGCCCACTACCGCCAGAAGACGGACACCCTCCAGAGTGAGTGTCTGAAGACGGACGTAGTTATCGCTAAAGGACAGATAAGTGCAAGCCTCCAGTAATCTACCTTCTCTTATTCAGCCTGAACTTTTGGACTGCGCCGTATTGTTCATCCTTTCCGTGTTATAGTTAAACCACAATCGTTTATTGTCCGATTTTACTGTTTTATTGTTGTGTTACTTAAATTTACACTCCCTGCGTGGAGAAACCAAATCTTGAATTAAACCTCTGCCATACTCTCTGCGTGCTGTGTGTGGCATCCGAGCCCTTTAGCATTAAGGTCCCAGAGTCTGGAGGAAGAGTGGAGAGGCCACAATCCAAGCTGCTGGAGGTCTAGTGTGAAGTTTCCACAATCAGTGATGGTTTGGGGAGCCATGTCATCTGCTGGTGGAGGTCCACTGTGTTTTATCAAGATCAAAGTCAGCGCAGCTGTCTACCAGTACCATTTTAGAGCATTTCATGCTTCCCTCTGCCGACAAGCTTATTGGAGATGGAAATGTCATTCTCCAGCAGGACTTGGCCCCTGTCCACACAGCCAAAACTACCAATACCTGGTTTACACACAACAGTATCACTGTGCTTGATTGGCAGCAAACTCGCCTGACCTTAACCCCATAGAGAATCTATTATAGAGAATCTATGGGGTATTGTCAAGAGGAAGATGAGACACCAAACTCAACAATGCAGACGAGCTGAAGGCTGCTATCAAAGCCACCTGGGCTTCCATAACCCCTCAGCAGTGCCACAGGCTGATCGCCTCCATGCCACATTGCCGCATTGATGAAGTAATTGATGCAAAAGGAGCCCCGACCAAGTATTGAGGGCATTTACTGAACGTACATTTCAGGAGGACAACATTTCAGATTTTAGAATCATTTTTCAAGCTGTTGTTATAAAGTATTCTAATTTACTGAGATAATGACTTTTGTGTTTTCATTGGCTGTAAGCCATAATCATCAACATTAACAGAAATAAACACTTGAAATAGATCACTCTGTTTGTAATGACTCTATATAATTTCACTTTTCGTATTGAAGAACTGAAATAAATAAACTTCTTGATGATATTCTAATTTAGTGAGATGCCCCTGTATGTCCCTGATGCACTCAGCATAACACAAAAAATAGCTTCAATTGTTCTTACAGCGGCGCAATCTAGTCCGATGGGCATCGCTGGTCTTAATCCAGTGCCTCCTCTCTTCTTACGATCACCATCCTCCTTCTTGCTTCATGTGGACGATACGTCCTACGTCATCCACATAGTGTCTTTTATCCAGCTCATGCGCAGGCGCACTTCTCTCTTATCTGCCGAAGGCAGCGCAAAGTATTGTAATGCGCATGCGCCGGCGCTCTTTAGCCTTTCCGAATGCATGCACATTACAGTACTTTGCTCTGCCCTCGGCCGGGCAGATCTGATCCTGACATACCCTACAGATAGCATAGCAACACACGCTAAAGAAAAAAGGCAGCTATGTAAAACGGGTCAGGCATAATTAATAAAATTCATTAGGTGAATCAGTACAAATATATAAACATAAAAAGTGCAAAACAGCACAAAACTAAATACAAGACCTATTAAAACAATGTGATAAATATTTGTTCAAATATAAAACCCTACTTCATCATATAAGATGGCAAACCGGTTAGCATAGAATAGACAACCTATGACATACTGTGTAAAGCGGAAAGAAAATCTGTGTAATAAATGAAGGTCCAAGATGATAAATAAACCAAAAAAAGTATACCAATAAATGATATAAAAATAAATGAAAAAATCTATAAATATTACCAAAGAGATTAGTACAAACAAGATACTGTGTATCACCACAAATGTGACTTCCTCAGGGATATGCTGTATTTTCTATGCTAGTGTCTTATATGATGAGATAGGGGGTATTTTGGACCCCGACAGGTATCATAGTGTTTTAGTAGGTCTCCTATTTCGTTTTAGGCTTTGCACTTTAATGCATTTTTTGCCACATGGTATTTGTTCTGATTCATCTGTACTGATCACCCGTTTTATATAGCTGGCTTTTTCCTTTTTTGTGTGTTGCTATACTTGCTTTGTTTGCTATATGGGTTTGTAGCAGCTATCTTTTTATATTACATGGGTAGTGCCTGCACCTTATACTATTCTAATACCTGACGGGTGGGTCATCAATATGTAAGTTCCGGATAATCTCTATAAAGGGCGTACAATCTGTAATTTTAATGTAGAAGTACGCTTTAAAAATATGTTTCCAGTAAAAACCTGATATAAATAATGTTAGCTGTCATCTCTTTACTATTGCATTGCTCGTCTTATCGTTGTCATCCATATTATTATAAGGATAATGACGTTATTTTCTGTCCCACATTAACATTATTATTTTATTTTGCAGTCGTTTGGATATTTCCCTTGGTAACGTGGACGGCTCTCAGCATAGCCATGGTTGTTATAGGTAATATATACTTTCCAGAGACAGACACTGACAGCTTGGGGCCCCTATGCAAGAAATGTGTCTGGGCCCCCTCACTGCCCGGCACGCTGCTTATGATGAGGGAAATCTGGCAATGGGACCCCCGAAACCTTGGGCTTTATAGATAAAGATAGAACAGAGGCCAAGTGTGCACAACTCTGCACCATTCAGGACGAGACTGCAGAGCCCTGTCCTCAGAAATCTCTGGGGGCCCAGTGGTCGAATCCCCAGTGATCAGCAAGTTATCCCCGATCTGATGGATCTGATGGATCTGGGATAACTTGA
Source organism: Phyllobates terribilis (assembly GCF_046119375.1). Classification (NCBI taxonomy): domain Eukaryota; kingdom Metazoa; phylum Chordata; class Amphibia; order Anura; family Dendrobatidae; genus Phyllobates; species Phyllobates terribilis. Next base: position 112,660,833 of record NW_027362773.1, read on the forward strand.
TTATTTGGTAAATAACCCTTTAAAGAGCCAGGTTGATTCTCCTATTCTTTACAATTACAGTATCATACATGAACCAAAAACAAATATGTTCACACACATACATACACATATAGCGTACAAACATATACATATAACGTACAAACATATAGATATAACGTACAAACATACACACACACATACATACACATACTGTATATCGTACACACACATATACATACACATATACCGTACATACATACACACACACATATACATACAGTACAGACCAAAAGTTTGGACACACCTTCTCATTTAAAGATTTTTCTGTATTTTCATGATTATGAAAATTGTACATTCACACCAAAGGCATCAAAACTATGAATCAACATATGTGGAATTATATACTTAACAAAAAAGTGTGAAACAACTGAAAATATGTCTTATATTCTGGGTTCTTCAAAGTAGCCACCTTTTGCTTTGATGACTGCTTTGCACACTCTTGGCATTCTCTTGATGAGCTTCAAGAGGTAGTCACCGGAAATGGTCTTCCAACAATCTTGAAGGAGTTCCCAGAGATGCTTAGCACTTGTTATCCCTTTAGCCTTCACTCTGCGGTCCAGCTCACCCCAAACCATCTCGATTGTGTTCAGGTCTGGTGACTGTGGAGGCCAGGCTATCTGGCGTAGCACCCCATCACTCTCCTTCTTGGTCAAATAGCCGTTACACAGCCTGGAGGTGTGTTTGGGGTCATTGTCCTGTTGAAAAATAAATGATGGTCCAACTAAACGCAAACCGGATGGAATAGCATGCCGCTGCAAGATGCTGTGGTAGCCATGCTGGTTCAGTATGCCTTCAATTTTGAATAAATCCCCAACAGTGTCACCAGCAAAGCACCCCCACACCATCACACCTCCTACTCCATGCTTTACCGTGGGAACCAGGCATGTAGAGTCCATCCGTTCACCTTTTCTGCGTCGCACAAAGACACGGTGGTTGGAACCAAAGATCTCAAATTTGGACTCATCAGACCAAAGCACAGATTTCCACTCATCTAATGTCCATTCGTTGTGTTCTTTAGCCCAAACAAGTCTCTTCTCCTTGTTGCCTGTCCTTAGCAGTGGTTTCCTAGCAGCTATTTTACCATGAAGGAATGCTGCACAAAGTCTCTTCTTAACAGTTGTTGTAGAGATGTGTCTGCTGCTAGAACTCTGTGTGGCATTGACCTGGTCTCTAATCTGAGCTGCTGTTAACCTGCGATTTCTGAGGCTGGTGATTCAGATAAACTTATCCTCAGAAGCAGAGGTGACTCTTGGTCTTCCTTTCCTGGGGCGGTCCTCGTGTGTGCCAGTTTCTTTGTAGCGCTTGATGGTTTTTGCAACTGCACTTGGGGACACTTTCAAAGTTTGCCCAATTTTTCGGATTGACTGACATTAATTTCTTAAAGTAATGATGGCCACTCGTTTTTCTTTACTTAGCTGCTTTTTTCTTGCCATAATACAAATTCTAACAGTCTATTCAGTAGGACTATCAGCTGTGTATCCACCTGACTTCTGCACAACACAACTGATGGTCCTACCCCCATTTATAAGGCAAGAAATCCCACTTATTAAACCTGACAGGGGACACCTGTGAAGTGAAAACCATTTTCGGTGACTACCTCTTGAAGCTCATCAAGAGAATGCCAAGAGTGTGCAAAGCAGTCATCAAAGCAAAAGGTGGCTACTTTGAAGAACCTAGAATATAAGACATATTTTCAGTTGTTTCACACTTTTTTGTTAAGTATATAATTCCACTTGTGTTAATTCATAATTTTGATGCCTTCAGTGTGAATGTACAATTTTCAAAGTCATGAAAATACAGAAAAATCTTTAAATGAGAAGGTGTGTCCAAACTTTTGGTTTATACTGTATATAGATACACGCACATACAACATATACTGTATATACACACACATACATACACATATACCGTACATATGTTCACCTACATATACCGGACATACACACACATACACATATACCGTACATGCATACATACACATATACCGTACATACATACACACACACACACATATATATAGATACAAGTACATACACACACACACATATACCGTATATACACACACACACACATACATACACACACATATACCGTACATACATACACACATATCGTACATACATATACATACACACAGATACATACACATATACCATACATACGAACACACATACCATAAAGATACACACACATATACCATACATACAGTACAGTTCAAAAGTTTGGACACACCTTCACATTTAAAGATTTTTCTGTATTTTCATGACTTTGAAAATTGTACATTCACACTGAAGGCATCAAAACTATGAAATAACACATGTGGAATTATATACTTAACAAAAAAGTGTGAAACAACTGAAAATATGTCTTATATTCTAGGTTCTTCAAAGTAGCCACCTTTTGCTTTGATGACTGCTTTGCACATTCTTGGCATTCTCTTGATGAGCTTCAAGAGGTAGTCATCGGAAATGATTTTAACTTCAGAGGTATGCCTTGTCAGGTTTAATAAGTGGGATTTCTTGCCTTATAAATGGGATTGGGACCATCAGTTGTGTTGTGCAGAAGTCAGGTGGATACACAGCTGATAGTCCTACTGAATAGACTGTTAGAATTTATATTATGACAAGAAAAAAGCAGCTAAGTAAAGAAAAACGAGTGGCCATCATTACTTTAAAAAATGAAGGTCAGTCAGTCTGAAAAATTGGGAAAACTTTCAAAGTGTCCCCAAGTGCAGTTGCAAAAACCATCAATCGCTACAAAGAAACTGGCTCACATGAGGACCGCCCCAGGAAAGGAAGACCAAGAGTCACCTCTGCTTGTGAGGATAAGTTTAACCGAGTCACCAGCCTCAGAAATCGCAGGTTAACAGCAGCTCAGATTAGAGACCAGATCAATGCCACACAGAGTTCTAGCAGCAGACACATCTCTACAACAACTGTTAAGAGGAGACTTTGTGCAGCAGGCCTTCATGGTAAAATAGCTACTAGGAAACCACTGCTAAGGACAGGTAACAAGCAGAAGAGACTTGTTTGGGCTAAAGAACACAAGAAATGGACATTGGACCAGTGGAAATCTGTGGTTTGGTCTGATGAGTCCAAATTTGAGATCTTTGGTTCCAAACATTGTGTTTTTGTGCGACGCAGAAAAGGTGAACGGATGGACTCTACATGCCTGGTTCCCACCGTGAAGCATGGAGGAGGAGGTGTGATGGTGTGGGGGTGCTTTGCTGGTGACACTGTTGGGGATTTATACAAAATTGAAGGCATACTGAACCAGCATGGCTACCACAGCATCTTGCAGCGGCATGCTATTCCATCCGGTTTGCGTTTAGTTGGACCATCATTTATTTTTCAACAGGACAATGACCCCAAACACACCTCCAGGCTGTGTAAGGGCTATTTGACCAAGAACGAGAGTGATGGGGTGCTGTGCCAGATGACCTGGCCTCTACAGTCACCAGACCTGAACCCAATCGAGATGGTTTGGGGTGAGCTGGACCGCAGAGTGAAGGCAAAAGGGCCAACAAGTGCTAAGCATCTCTGGGAACTCCTTCAAGATTATTGGAAGACCATTTCTGGTGACTACCTCTTGAAGCTCATCAAGAGAATGACAAGAGTGTGCAAAGCTGTCATCAAATCAAAGGTGGCTACTTTGAAGAACCTAGAATATAAGACATATTTTCAGTTGTTTCACACTTTTTTGTTAAGTATATAATTTCACATGTGTTAGTTCATAGTTTTGATACCTTCAGTGTGAATGTACAATTTTCAAAGTCATGAAAATACATAAAAATCTTTAAATGAGGTGTGTCCAAACTTTTGGTCTGTACTGTACATATACACAGATATACATGCATATACCGTACATAAGTACACACACACATGATGTACATACACACAAATACCTTATATACATACACACATATACAGTACAGACCAAAAGTTTGGACACACCTTCTCATTTAAAGATTTTTCTGTATTTTCATGACTATGAAAATTGTACGTTCACACTGAAGGCATCAAAACTATGAATTGACACATGTGGGATTATATACTTAACAAAAAAATGTGAAACAACTAAAAATATGTCTTATATTCAAGGTTCTTCAAAGTAGCCACCTTTTGCTTTGATGACTGCTTTGCACACTCTTGGCATTCTCTTGACGATCTTCAAGAGGTAGTCAACGGAAATGGTCTTCCAACAATCTTGAAGGAGTTCCCAGAGATGCTTAGCACTTGTTGGCCCTTTTGCCTTCACTCTGCGGTCCAGCTCACCCCAAACCATCTCGATTGGGTTCAGGTCTGGTGACTGTGGAGGCCAGGTCATCTGGCGTAGAACCCCATCACTCTCCTTCTTGGTCAAATAGCCCTTACACAGCCTGGAGGTGTGTTTGGGGTCATTGTCCTGTTGAAAAATAAATGATGGTCCAACTAAACGCAAACCGGATGGAATAGCATGCCGCTGCAAAATGCTGTGGTAGCCATGCTGGTTCAGTATGCCTTCAATTTTGAATAAATCCCCAACAGTGTCACCAGCAAAGCACCCCCACACCATCACACCTCTTTCTCCATGCTTCACAGTGGGAACCAGGCATAGCGTCCATTCGTTCACCTTTTCTGCGTCGCACAAAGACACGGTGGTTGGAACCAAAGATCTCAAATTTGGACTCATCAGACTAAAGCACAGATTTCCACTGGTCTAATGTCCATTCCTTGTGTTCTTTAGCTCAAACAAGTCTCTTCTGCTTTGTGCCTGTCCTTAGCAGTGGTTTCCTAGCAGCAATTTTACCATGAAGGCCTGCTGCACAAAGTCTCCTCTTAACAGTTGTTGAAGAGATGTGTCTGCTGCTAGAACTCTGTGTGGCATTGACCTGGTCTCTAATCTGAGCTGTTGTTAACCTGCGATTTCTGCAGCTGGTGACTCAGATAAACTTATCCTCAGAAGCAGAGGTGACTCTTGGTCTTCCTTTCCTGGGGCGGTCCTCATGTGAGCCAGTTTCTTTGTAGCGCTTGATGGTTTTTGCATCTGCACTTGGGGACACTTTCAAAGTTTGCCCAATTTTTCGGACTGACTGACCTTAATTTCTTAAAGTAATGATGGCCACTCGTTTTTCTTTACTTAGCGGCTTTTTTCTTGCCATAATACAAATTCTAACAGTCTATTCAGTTGGACTATCAGCTGTGTATCCACCTGACTTCTGCACAACACAACTGATGGTCCAAACCCCATTTATAAGGCAAGAAATCCCACTTATTAAACCTGACAGGGCACACCTGTGAAGTGAAAACCATTTCCGGTGACTACCTCTTGAAGCTCATCAAGAGAATGCCAAGAGTGTGCAAAGCAGTGATCAAAGCAAAAGGTGGCTACTTTGAAGAACCTAGAATATAAGACGTATTTTCAGTTGTTTCACACTTTTTTGTTAAGTATATAATTCCACATGTGTTAATTCATAGTTTTGATGCCTTCAGTGTGAATGTACAATTATCATAGTCATGAAAATACAGAAAAATCTTTAAATGAGAAGGTGTGTCCAAACTTTTGGTCTGTACTGTACATATACCGTATATACACACAGATACATACACATATACCGTGCATACATACACATATACACATACGCCGTACAGACACACACAGATACATACACATATACCATGCATACATACACATATACACATGTACCGTACAGACACACACACATATACATACACACAAACATATATACACAAATATACACACACTAAAACATATGCAAACACACACATATACATTGTCACACACACACATAAACATATGACTCGCCCCCTGGGCCGTGGGGCACGCGGAACCGGGCAATAGGGAGACGCTGGGAGTAGTAGTGGCGGCCCGGTCCCGCGGCTCAGGGTGGACAGACCAATGGTAGTCTGCTACTGTACTTTAGATAATGTCCGACTACGCCACCCGTGGAATGTGGTTATTAGGAACCGCTGCTGCATGCAGACCGCTGGGGCAGATGAGGGGTGCAGCTGGGGTAGTGTGACTCCCCACGGGAAGAGTGCGGCCCCAGGGCAGTGTAGTGGATGGTGGGAGTGATGGTGCTGAGAGTCCCAGTACCGGTAGTGCCGGAGGAGCGAAAAAGCACACAGACAACGTACTGCAGTCCAGGGTCTTTACTCACGGTTAATATCCAAGTCACTTCAGCTGGCAATGACTGCCCGAGCCGTGCTGCGTCCACCAGGTGTGGGGCTCGGTCAACTCCCAGGCAGTTCAGCAATATGGCACAGGACCCCCTTCTTTCCTTTCTCTGGCCTGCCTCACCAGTGACCCACTTTTGTCCAGCTGCCGCGGACCTGCGCAGGTAAACGTGGGCCCCGTTCCCCGCTGTCCTATATGGTGCCTTCCTAGCAGGTTTGATGAGGTGTCGCACCAATAAATGATCACGACGTCCGGTCTTTGGCTGAGGGTAGTTTCTCCTCCACCAACTTGGGATCCGGTACCCTTAATCTGCCTGACCCTTCACCCTGTATTCTCGTGGGTTCTTAGGGTCCCTTCCACCTTCTTGTTCCTGAGCCCTTCTGTTCCTCTGTCTCTTCCTTTCTTGTTCCTTCTCCTCCTGTTCCCACTTCTCCTCCTTCCTCGGCCTCTTCTCTAGGCCCACTTCTCCTTCTCCTCTCAGGCTCCGGCCTTTTCTCTAGGCCTGCCTCTGAGCAGAGCTCCTACAGAGCCTCTACTCCCTGTCTTCTTCTCTCTGGACAGACTGAACTGAACTAAGATGGTGCCCACCTTTTATACCTCCCTCTAGCCATGAGCCCAGGTGACCAGCAACCAATGAGCTCCTACCTACACTCAGGAACCAACCCCTATCTACCCCTACAGCACTGGGTGTTCCACCCCCCTCCCCACTCCAGTCAGGGACATAGTCGTGCCTGCACTTCTGTCTAGTGGGAGCACCGTTGAGCTGTCCCTCGGAAATGGGGTGTGTGTGCTCTATGCAGCTAACTGAGCCCTAGTCCATACTCCATCCTTACCCGGGAGTGGAATACCACACCTCTGGTCCGAGGTGCAATACCCCTGTAACGGCCGAACCCTCGGGGCGCTACACATACACACAAGTATTAATCTATATCAGGTGTTCAGATAAGTTGTGCAGGAGATCGACCACATAGTTCAGAGATCAGCTGGAGGGGGCTGCAGAAACCACTGTGGGGGATGGGGACCCAGCAAAGAGGACTGATATCAGCCCTCTGCTGCTGCCGTGCTGTCCCATGCAGTGAGCCTCCTCCCCCATCTCTTCTCTGTGAGCTGCTGCTGGAAAAAAACGGAGGGAGCAGAAGACACACAGTCAGTCCTGCTCTTCCTCCACTGTTGTCCCTAGTGTGGTGCGCGGCCTTGGGACGCGCCATGCAGGAGGACAGAGGCTGAACGCTCATCAGTCTGGCTGGGAAATTGTTCATTGGCCAGTTCTCTCCCTGTATGACGCCCTCTTTCTGAATTCCTGCACTCTGCGCACCGCTTTCCCCGGCTCTGGATCAGAATGATTACGGGCCGGAGTAAGAGGGGACTGATGATGCTTAACATTGGGCTCCTCTCACTCCCACCCAGAATCTTGACTGAGTGGCCCCATGTGCCCTGTGTGGTCTGCCGCTATGGGCAGTCTCCTCATGCCTGCAAGAACCCCCTTCCACCTCCGGTCCAGTTGCCCCGGCGGTATGTACGCCCCTTATACTTTCCTTATGTGTATTGGGCTTTACATCTATTATATCTGATGGTTTTATTTTAGATGTCTATTCTTCTTTTTTTCAGGATCTCTTCACATCAATGACTGTGCAATAGAGCCAAATATTCCAATCTTCCTAGTAGTGGCCGGTGCAGCAAATTTAATTGCATTTGTGTTTTTAGCAATATATTTTCTTGCTCCCAAAATAATGTACTTTATAGAGACAATCCTGGGCCTCTTTATGTTTGCTTGGTTCATTGAAGGTAAATATAAGAAAAATTCATCTTAATTTGGTCATTAAACGACCGTACCACTATCAAAGGAAAGTGTAATTTTTTTTCCATTTATTGTATATCACATACTATTGCAAGGACTGATATGACAAGCATTTCTTCAGAAGAAAAATACAACGGTAACATGAGCAGAAAATTAAAAAGACCTGGGAATGTGAAAAAAAAAATTCATTTATTAAATCCACTGCTGCTACAGTGTCACTGCATCGGTGGTCCTTTCCTGTCTGTCTTTTCCCTCTTCAACTCCTGATCCAGCCGCTCCCTCCTCCCACTGCCAGGGACTTTTGCAGTGACTCATGACTAGTGTTGAGCGATACCTTCCGATATCGGGAAATATTGGATCGGATTGGATCGGACCGATACCGAAAAAGTATCGGATATCGCCGATTCCAATACCGGAAACCAATGCAAGTCAATGGGACAGAAATATCGGAATGAAAATAAACCCTTTCTTTCCTTGTAGGTTAATTCTACATGAAGGAAAACAAGAGAGAAAGAATTAGAACAGAGTACTAAGTTGCCTATTATGATTAAATATCTAATATATACACCATACATTTTGCAACCTACTCATGGATATATATCTCTGACCACTCGTTTAAATCAATATTATTTCAAGGGATGCCGAAGCAAAAACAACGAGTCTAAGGCCCATTATATGAAAAGTAGAAAATATTTTATTAGACATTAATGTTTAGACAGTATCTGGAGTGACACAAATATGCAACCAATACGTGAATCTGATTAAAACATACTTAAAAAAATATATATTACAGCAGATCACCACAGGTTGCCGGTGTATATCTCACTGATATCCCCATTTCTCCACTTATTATCACATAGAAACATACATATACGGGGAAAAGGAAAAATCGTCCCAATATCAGAAATTGTCATATCAAATGACCATTTGTATATAACAATCTCCCTCCTCCTTCCTAGATATACATGTAAAGTGGAATCTAATTACCTTTATAACGTGACACCAGTACGCTGTGTGATTCCCCGTATATGTATGTTTCTATGTGATAATAAGTGGAGAAATGGGGATATCAGTGAGATATACACCGGCAACCTGTGGTGATCTGCTGTAATATATATTTTTTTAAGTATGTTTTAATCAGATTCACGTATTGGTTGCATATTTGTGTCACTCCAGATACTGTCTAAACATTAATGTCTAATAAAATATTTTCTACTTTTCATATAATGGGCCTTAGACTCGTTGTTTTTGCTTCGGCATCCCTTGAAATAATGAAGGAAAACAACTAAGTATAATGTAGAATGTAATAGGGGAGGTGGGGGAGACAATAAAGGCATAGAGGTTTAGCCCAATCAAATGGAATAGCAGGAAGTAATATTTTTTTTAAGACGTTCTGAGTTACGGAAATATTGACTATGTTAAGTATTTTTATATTTTGTCAGATATTTATGTTTCACTACTTCCATGCTCTTCACCTTCTTTTTAACTTCTCCCACACTTTCTCCTTCATCATCCTCAGCATCTTTTTCATCCACTTCTTCTTCACCTTCTTCATCTTCTTCTTCTTCACCTTCTTCGTATTATTCTTTTTTTTACATTCTTCATATTCTACTTCTTCATCTTCTTCATATTCTTCTTCTTCATCATATTCTTATTTGTGGCAGGCATTCCTGTAGTTGTTATCTATAAAAGGTTGGACATTACACCTTTCGTTCTGCCCGTCACAAAAGATTTACAACAGGATTTGTCCGCGTTCAGTTTGGCCTGCAGCAGCAGGTCTTTTCCAGGGGCACCACGAGGAGGAACGGACTCACCCCCATACACTGCTTAGTCATCTTCTGCTTATAATTTAGATATTATCTTTTGCTCTGATTTTTAGTCTTATGCTTAATGTTCTTCCGCTTTTTGTTCTGCAGCTTCTTGTATTTCTGCTTCTTGGTTTTCTGTCTCTTGTTCTTCTGTATCTTGGTGCTTGTCTTCTCTTCTTTGTCCTCTTGGTCAACTTCTTCAGGGTCATCTTCTTGGTCTTCTTCGGGGTGGTCTTCAGGGTCGTCGTCTTCGGGGGTCCTCGTCTTCGGGGTCCTCGTCTTCTTCGGGTTGGTCTTCTGGGTCCTCGTCTTCGGGGTCCTCGTCTTCTTCGGGATGGTCTTCAGGGTCCTCGTCTTCTTCGGGGTGGTCTTCAGGGTCCTCGTCTTCTTCGGGGTGGTCTTCAGGGTCCTCGTCTTCAGGGTCGTCGTCTTCGGGGTCCTCGTCTTCTTAGGGTTGGTCTTCAGGGTCCTCGTCTTCAGGGTCCTCGTCAGGGAGATCTAGAGTGATTACCAAGAACCATTTCAAAAAGCTTGAACTTGGAAATGTAGCAGAAGGTACAAGAAAGCTGAGGAACTACCGAGGACCAGCTGACGGTACTGGAACCCGGATGGGTAGCAGAAGGTACAAGAGCCAATGGAACTGCCGAAGACCAGCTGACGGTACTGGAACTCGGTTACTAAGCAGGAGGTACCTGTGCCAGAAAGCACTACCAAGGACCAGCAGACGGTGGAACTTGGATACCGAGAAGGAGGCACCTAATCCAAAGGCACTGCCGAGAACCAGCTGACGGTACTGGAACCCGGATGGGTAGCAGAAGATACCCATGTAAAAAAAAGTTCAAGGCCGCGAGCCGGCTGCAGTTACCAAAACCCACAGTCCTACAGGGGGTGCTTGTCCTATTGGCACTATGGAACCAGCCTTCATTGCCAGATCCCGCAGCCCACATAGGAGTCACCTAAACTGCAGGCACCATAGAGTCGGCTAACCCGACCGCAACACGACAGGACAACGCATTGGAGGCAAAGTGACGTTGACACTACCCGGAAACAGCTGGAGTGCTGGAACCAGGCTGGGCAGGAGGGAGTACCCATGCCAAAGTCACTGCCGAGAACCAGCTGACGGTACTGGAACCTGGATGGGTAGTAGAAGGTACAAGAGCAAATGGAACTACCGAGGACCAGCTGATGGTACTGGAACCCGGATGGGTAGCAGAAGGTACAAGAGCCAATGGAACTGCCGAAGACCAGCTGACGGTACTGGAACTCGGTTACTAAGCAGGAGGTACCTGTGCCAGAAAGCACTACCAAGGACCAGCAGACGTTGGTGGAACTTGGATATCGAGAAGGAGGCACCTAATCCAAAGGCACTGCCGAGAACCAGCTGAAGGTACTGGAACCCGGATGGGTAGCAGAAGGTGCCCATGTAAAAAAAAGTTCAAGGCCGCGAGCCGGCCGCAGTTACCAAAACCCACAGTCCTACAGGGGGTGCTTGTCCTATTGGCACTATGGAACCAGCCTTCATTGCCAGATCCCGCAGCCCACATAGGAGTCACCTAAACTGCAGGCACCATAGAGTCGGCTAACCCGACCGCAACACGACAGGACAACGCATTGGAGGCAAAGTGACGTTGACACTACCCGGAAACAGCTGGCGTGCTGGAACCAGGCTGGGCAGGAGGGAGTACCCATGCCAAAGTCACTGCCGAGAACCAGCTGACGGTACTGGAACCCGGATGGGTAGTAGAAGGTACAAGAGCAAATGGAACTACCGAGGACCAGCTGACGGTACTGGAACCCGGATGGGTAGCAGAAGGTACAAGAGCCAATGGAACTGCCGAAGACCAGCTGACGGTACTGGAACTCGGTTACTAAGCAGGAGGTACCTGTGCCAGAAAGCACTACCAAGGACCAGCGGACGTTGGTGGAACTTGGATACCGAGAAGGAGGCACCTAATCCAAAGGCACTGCCGAGAACCAGCTGGCGGTGCTGGAACCCAGGGTAAATACTAAAAACAGTGTGGAGCCAGAGGTGTAATTGAAGCAAGTTTTAAATCAGTAGTACAGTCGATGTGGACAAAGCAGGAGAATTTGCCAGACACACAGCAGGGGAACAGCTGACGTTACTGAACCCCAATAACACTGGAGCAAGCGTTGACTGTGCAGATGGCACTTCTGAGCAGCAACTAGCGGTATTGGAGCCCAGGGTAAATACTAAAAACAGAGGAGCCAGAGGTGTATTTGGAGGAGGTTTTAAATCAGTAGTACAGTGGATGTGGACAGAGCAGGAGAAATTGCCGTCCGCACAGCAGGGGAACAGCTGACGTTACTGAACCCCAATAACACGGCAGCAAGTGTTGACTGTGCAGACGGCACTTCCGAGCGCCAACTGGCGGTGTTGGAGCTCAGGGATAATACTGAAAACAGAGGAGCCAGAGGTGTAATTGGAGCAACTTTAAAATCTGTAGTAGTGAGAATGTGGACAGAGCAGGAGAAATTGCCATCCGCACAGCAGGGGAACAGCTGACGTTACTGAACCCCAATAACATGGCAGCAAGTGTTGACTGTGCAGACGGCACTTCCGAGCGCCAACTGGTGGTGTTGGATCTCAGGGATAATACTGAAACAGAGGAGCCAGAGGTGTATTTGGAGGAGGTTTTAAATCAGTAGTACAGTGGATGTGGACAGAGCAGGAGAAATTGCCGTCCGCACAGCAGGGGAACAGCTGACGTTACTGAACCCCAATAACACGGCAGCAAGTGTTGACTGTGCAGACAGCACTTCCGAGCGCCAACTGGCGGTGTTGGAGTTCAGGGATAATACTGAAAACAGAGGAGCCAGAGGTGTAATTGGAGCAACTTTAAAATCTGTAGTAGTGAGAATGTGGACAGAGCAGGAGAAATTGCCGTCCGCACAGCAGGGGAACAGCTGACGTTACTGAACCCCAATAACACGGCAGCAAGTGTTGACTGTGCAGACGGCACTTCCAAGCGCCAACTGGCGGTGTTGGAGCTCAGGGATTACAGTTCAGGTGGTAGAAACATGAACACAACAGGAGACCTGGATACTGTTGCCAACCAATTATTTATTCTGGAAGAGGACTGGCAAATTCATGAGAGATCCAGGCCTTGTTCATTTTGAGAAAAGTAAGCCGGTCAACGTTATCGGAGGATAGTCGCATGCGACGGTCTGTTGGTACACCACCTACGGCACTAAAGACGCGTTCCGATTATACACTAGCAGCAGGGCAAGCTAGCACCTCCAATGCATACTGACTAAGCTCTGGCCATGTATCCAGCTTACAGACCCAAAACTTGAAGGGAGAAGAGCCGTCTGGGAGTACACTAAGAGGGCAAGACATGTAGTCTGTCACCATCTGACGGAAACGTTGCCTCCTGCTGACTGGAGCCGTCTGTGATGGTGTAGACATTTGTGGCGGCGGGGACACAAAACTTTGCCACATTTCGGCCATACTGGTCTTGCCTTGTGCTGAGGAGCTGCTTCTGCTCCCTCTTTGTGCAGAGCTTCCTCCACTGCCTCGACGCACTGAGCTGCTTTGTAAAGCAATAGCAGCACTGCTCTCGGTTGGAATGGAGAACATGATGGAATGCACCAGTGCGTCTTGGTACTCCCGCATTTTACGCTCCCGGTTCAACGGTGTTATGAGGCTTTGTAAGTTGTCCCGGTAGCGAGGATCTAGGAGGGTGGACACCCAATAATCAGCCGTGTTGAGAATGTGGGCGATGCGGCGGTCATTTCTCAGGCACTGCAGCATGAAATCAACCATGTGCTGCAGACTGCCAACTGGCCAAGAAACGCTGTCCCCTGCTTGAGGCGTGATCTCTGCCTGCTCTGCATCACCCCACCCTTGCTCTAGAGACTGACTACTAGAGCATTGTGTACCTCCCTCCTCTGGACAGATGTCTTCCTCATCCATTGACTCCTCCTCATCCTCCTCACAAAGTGTCCCCTGCCTAGGCCTTTGTGAGGAACCACGTTGCACAGACTGTAGAGAAGCAGATGGCATTTGTGACTCCTCATCCTCCACCTCTTCCAAAACCTTGTCCCTTAGTGCTTGCAGTGTTTTTTCAAGCAGGCAGATAAGGGGGATAGTCATGCTGACTAGTGCATCATCTGCACTCGCCATCCGCGTGGAATAATCGAAGGCACGTGGCAAATGTCCTTCATAGAGGCCCACTCAGTGGTGGTGAAGTGTGAACGGCGCGCACTGCGACTTGTTTGCGCCTGCTGCAGCTGGTACTCCATTACTGCTGCCTGCTGCTCACACAACCTCTCCAACATATGTAACGTTGAATTCCACCTGGTGGGTAGGTCACATATGATGCGATGTTCCGGAAGACGTAATCGGCGCTGCAGAGCTGCAATGCGTGATCTTGCATTGCTGGAACGCCGCAAGTGAGCGCACTCTATGCGGACCTTGTGAAGCAGTGCATCAAGATCCGGATAGTCCCTCAAAAAACTCTGCACGACCAAGTTGAGCACATGTGCCAGACATGGGATGTGAGTGAGGTTGCCTAGGCCCAGAGCTGTCACCAGATTTCGGCCATTATCACACACTACCATGCCTGGCTGGAGATTCGCTGGCACAAACCACACGTCGCTCTGCTGCTTGATGGCATTCCAGAGCTCCTGCGCTGTGTGGCTTCGATTCCCCAAAGAAATTAATTTTAATACGGCCTGTTGACGTTTGGCCACGGCTGTGCTCATATTGGTCACCATAACAGGTAACCGTTCACGGGTCGATGTGGAGGTAGACCGTGACGGCTCCTGCAGCGCTGATTCAGAGGAACTGGAGTATGAGGAGGAGTCAATGTGTACAGACTGGATTCCTGCAATCCTTGGAGTTGGCAGAACACGTACAGCGCCACTCTCAGATCTGTACCCGGCTCCACAACATTTACCCAATGGGCAGTGAGGGAAAGGTATCGTCCCTGTCCATGCTTACTGGTCCACTCATCGGTGGTCAGGTGGACCTTGCTACTGACGGCGTTTTGTAGCGCATGTTTAATTTTTCCCTCCACATGACGTTGCAGGGCAGGGACAGCTTGCCTGCTGAAATAAAAGCGGCTGGGCACGTTGTATTGTGGGACTGCCAATGCCATAAAGTTACGGAATGTGTCAGTCTCCACCAGCCTGAATGATAGCATTTCAAGGGCCAGTAGTTTAGCAATGCCAGCATTCAGAGCCTGTGCTCGGGGGTGGTTTACCGAGTATGGGCGCCTTTTCTCCCATGCCTGTGCTAACGATGGCTGTAGACTGGCCTGGGAGTGTGAGGATGACTGGGAAAGTGGTGCTGTGGGTGGAATTACACTGTGTCTCTGTACAACAGTGCCAGAGATTCTTCCATGGCGATCCTGTGAGGAAGCCGAACCAGCTGTGTGTGAGCTGGAGGAAGAGGCTACAACACGAGCTGAAGAGGTGGTAGGTGGCGCTGTAGATTGGCCTTGGTCTTCAGTGTGTTTTTGTAACTCCACCACGTGCTTGGTCCGCACATGTTTCCACATATTTGTGGTATCGAGGTTGCTGACACTTTTCCCTCTTTTCACCTTCTGATTACACAGCTTGCATTTGACAAAGCAAATGTCATCTGCAACTGTGTCAAAAAAGGACCAGGCACTGCAAGTCTTGGGAGCGCCCGCTTTGGATTTTGGAAGAGCCATGCTTCTAATGGGTGACGAAGTGGAGGCTACAGGCAACCAAGTCTGCCCCCTCCCTCTCCCTCCTTTTTGGGCTGTTCGGGGAATCTCTTCCTCAGAGCTGCTCCCACCACCTTCCTGTCCCTCACGCCATGATGGGTCAAGGACCTCATCATCTACACCACCCTCTTCAAACAACTGCTTCTCCTGGGTAGTCTCGACAGCACAGTACGCACTAGAAAGTGGCACCTGAGTCTCATCATCAGATGCGTACTGAGGTGTGCTGCTGACCATAGGCACTGGCCCACCCACCTCTTCAGATTCAGAGAGACAAAACGGTTGCGCATCACTGCATACTACCTCTTCTTCAAATTCTCGAATTCTGCTTGGCTGGCCCCCTCTTTCCAAGCCAACAGATTCAGAGAACAGAAGTAGAGATGGCTCCTGTCCAGGGCTCTCTGACTGCCTGGGCAATTTGGCAGGTGGTGAAGAGACAGATGGGTGCTCTTCAGTGCTCAGGACCTGAGAGGATCTGGAACTAACTGAAGTCGATGTGTTAGCTGCCATCCATCCGACAACGGCTTCCATTTGGTCCTCCCGCAGCAGTGGGGTACGGCTAGCTCCTACAAAGCTGCGCATAAAGGACTGTTCCCTGGTAAAACTGGAGGATGCTGAGTCACTGGTGCCCGCAGCAGGCACAGAATCCCCACGTCCTCTCCCTGCAGGCACAGAATCCTCACGTCCTCTCCCTGCAGAAACTCCACACCCACGCCCACGCCCACGCCCACGACCACATGCCTTATTCCCTGCCTTCTTCATCTTGGTAGACTAATAAAGATAGGCAGAAAAGTACTAAGGGCTTAGTGTGCTTATTCCTGAACAGCTGCTAACAGGTATAAGAAACACTAATTTATAAAGTGTGGACTAGACTTTAATATGAGCTAATGTGGCCTACACAACTGTAAAGTGGAGTGTTTGGTGAACTTTATTTAGGTTTTTTTTGTCACAAAAAGACACTGGATGTGCCTAAAGATGTAATAACGATAGTATCACAGACTTTTTGTAGCTATTACAATGTAGGAAGGTAACCTACAATGCAATAGATGAGGCTACAAAAAATAGGCTAATACTAATCTGGCTGGGGCTGCAGGGCCCAATGCTGCAGAAAGGCTCCTCTAACTACTCCTATATAGTGTGTTTGGAACCAATTTAGCTGAATACGGATGGAACCACCACACTAATAGGAGATATCAGGAAAAATTATGAATTGGCAAAAAAGGACAATGTATGAGGCAGTGACACACACTGAGTGCACTACAACCAGACGTGGTTGAAGCACACACTACAGGGTGAGCTGCACTCACACACCAGACCTTGCAGACAGCGGTGAACAGTACAGATGCAGAGTAGAGATGAGCGTTGTTCTACTCGAACTGTTCGCCAATCTCAAATTCGAGCTGTTTTGGGCGGTGTTCGAGCCGTTCGGCGAACACGAACAATTTGAGAAAAATTCGGCTGTTCGAGGTTATGTTCGATAACTGTTCGTGCACCAAAATCATAACTGGATTTTTTCTCAGTAATGATGAAAATTAATGTTAATACGCAGTTTGAGTGTACAGCGGGGTGGGGGGAGGGGCAGGGGATGGATCTCTGCAGGAACAATGAAGATCTCCATTTTTTTTTCTCTTTGCCGCATTTACAGTGGGGAGGTGCAATCTGTCAGCCTATCAGCAGCGCACACACGGAGCGAAGTGCTTTTTTTCACACAAGCAAGGGCATGTGCCATTGGCAGTGTATGTCACATGTCGTTGCCCTATAAGACCAAGCCATTTTCCCCGTCGCCACCATTTTCTCACTGCTGCAGCTGCGTGTTAGACGGCACCGCTGTTGCTGTGTGCGCTATACCTTGTTAATTTCAAGCCAATTTTCGCACAAATATACAGATAGCTTGGGAGTAGGGAATAGTTGTGATTGCAGTTCTTTTAAGGACTAGGTTACAGCATTTCCTACGACTTTTATCAGGCAGGTCTGTGCTCTTAAATAGATAGGTTGTGGGAGTGAAGACTAATTGTAATTGGAGTCCTTTTCAGGACTAGGTTACATCAGTTCCTATCAGTTTTTGCCAGGCAGGTCTGTGCCAGTGCTGTGCAAGTTTTTTTCACAGCATTTGGCTGAATCTAGCAAAGCTAATCCTTTTTGGCCTATTGCAGAGTGTGTTAGTCAGTGGAGTAGCCTATCTGTGTTGCAAGATATACCACCTGTGTATAGAATACCAATTTTTTTACTGCACCTAGTGAAGTAAATCTTTTGGGCATAGAATCATTCTAATAGTCCATCTATACTGACCTCCATCAGGTTGCAAACTGAATCTAATTTTTTTCTGCATCTAGCTCTGAAAAAATATTTGGCCTTCTAGCAGTGTGTGGGACTTGTTCTATTAGTCCACCTATACTGACCTCCATCAGGTTGCAAACTGAATATATTTTTTTCTGCATCTACCTCTGAAAAAATATTGGGCTTCTAGCTGTGTGTGGGACTTGTTGTATTAGTCCATCTATACTGACCTCCATCAGGTTGCAAACTGAATATATTTTTTTCTGCATCTACCTCTGAAAAAATATTGGGCTTCTAGCTGTGTGTGGGTCTTGTTCTATTAATCCATCTATACAGACCTCCATCAGGTTGCAAACTGAATATAATTTTTTTCTGCATCTAGCTCTGAAAAAATATTTGGCCTTCTAGTAGTGTGTGGGACTTTCTCTGTTAGTCCATCTATACTGACCTCCATCAGGTTGCAAACTGAATATATTTTTTTCTGCATCTACCTCTGAAAAAATATTGGGCTTCTAGCTGTGTGTGGGTCTTGTTCTATTAATCCATCTATACTGACCTCCATCAGGTTGCAAACTGAATATAATTTTTTTCTGCATCTAGCTCTGAAAAAATATTTGGCCTTCTAGTAGTGTGTCGGACTTTCTCTATTAGTCCATCTATACTGACCTCCATCAGGTTGCAAATTAAAAATAATTTTTATCTGCATCTACAGTACCTCTGAAAAAATATTTGGGCTTCTAGCTGTGTGTGGGACTTGTTGTATTAGTCCATCTATACTGACCTCCATCAGGTTGCAAACTGAATATATTTTTTTCTGCATCTACCTCTGAAAAAATATTGGGCTTCTAGCTGTGTGTGGGTCTTGTTCTATTAATCCATCTATACAGACCTCCATCAGGTTGCAAACTGAATATAATTTTTTTCTGCATCTAGCTCTGAAAAAATATTTGGCCTTCTAGCAGTGTGTGGGACTTGTTCTATTAGTCCATCTATACTGACCTCCATCAGGTTGCAAATTCAAAATAATTTTTTGTATGCATCTAGCTCTGAAAAAATATTTGGCCTTCTAGCAGTGTGTGGGACTTTCTCTGTTAGTCTATCTATACTGACCTCCATCAGGTTGCAAACTGAATCTAATTTTTTTCTGCATCTAGCTCTGAAAAAATATTTGGCCTTCTAGCAGTGTGTCGGACTTTCTCTATTAGTCCATCTATACTGACCTCCATCAGGTTGCAAATTAAAAATAATTTTTATCTGCATCTACAGTACCTCTGAAAAAATATTTGGGCTTCTAGCTGTGTGTGGAACTTGTTGTATTAGTCCATCTATACTGACCTCCATCAGGTTGCAAACTGAATATATTTTTTTCTGCATCTACCTCTGAAAAAATATTGGGCTTCTAGCTGTGTGTGGGACTTGTTGTATTAGTCCATCTATACTGACCTCCATCAGGTTGCAAACTGAATATATTTTTTTCTGCATCTACCTCTGAAAAAATATTGGGCTTCTAGCTGTGTGTGGGTCTTGTTCTATTAATCCATCTATACAGACCTCCATCAGGTTGCAAACTGAATATAATTTTTTTCTGCATCTAGCTCTGAAAAAATATTTGGCCTTCTAGCAGTGTGTGGGACTTGTTCTATTAGTCCACCTATACTGACCTCCATCAGGTTGCAAATTCAAAATAATTTTTTGTATGCATCTAGCTCTGAAAAAATATTTGGCCTTCTAGCAGTGTGTGGTACTTTCTCTGTTAGTCCATCTATACTGACCTCCATCAGGTTGCAAACTGAATCTAATTTTTTTCTGCATCTAGCTCTGAAAAAATATTTGGCCTTCTAGTAGTGTGTGGGACTTGTTCTATTAGTCCACCTATACTGACCTCCATCAGGTTGCAAATTCAAAATAATTTTTTGTATGCATCTAGCTCTGAAAAAATATTGGGCTTCTAGCTGTGTGTGGGTCTTGTTCTATTAATCCATCTATACTGACCTCCATCAGGTTGCAAACTGAATATAATTTTTTTCTGCATCTAGCTCTGAAAAAATATTTGGCCTTCTAGTAGTGTGTCGGACTTTCTCTATTAGTCCATCTATACTGACCTCCATCAGGTTGCAAATTAAAAATAATTTTTATCTGCATCTACAGTACCTCTGAAAAAATATTTGGGCTTCTAGCTGTGTGAGGGACTTGTTGTATTAGTCCATCTATACTGACCTCCATCAGGTTGCAAATTGAATATAATTTTTTTCTGCATCTAGCTCTGAAAAAATATTTGGCCTTCTAGTAGTGTGTGGGACTTTCTCTGTTAGTCCATCTATACTGACCTCCATCAGGTTGCAAACTGAATATATTTTTTTCTGCATCTACCTCTGAAAAAATATTGGGCTTCTAGCTGTGTGTGGGTCTTGTTCTATTAATCCATCTATACTGACCTCCATCAGGTTGCAAACTGAATATATTTTTTTCTGCATCTACCTCTGAAAAAATATTGGGCTTCTAGCTGTGTGTGGGTCTTGTTCTATTAATCCATCTATACAGACCTCCATCAGGTTGCAAATTGAATATAATTTTTTTCTGCATCTAGCTCTGAAAAAATATTTGGCCTTCTAGCAGTGTGTGGGACTTGTTCTATTAGTCCACCTATACTGACCTCCATCAGGTTGCAAATTCAAAATAATTTTTTGTATGCATCTAGCTCTGAAAAAATATTTGGCCTTCTAGCAGTGTGTGGGACTTTCTCTGTTAGTCCATCTATACTGACCTCCATCAGGTTGCAAACTGAATCTAATTTTTTTCTGCATCTAGCTCTGAAAAAATATTTGGCCTTCTAGCAGTGTGTCGGACTTTCTCTATTAGTCCATCTATACTGACCTCCATCAGGTTGCAAATTAAAAATAATTTTTATCTGCATCTACAGTACCTCTGAAAAAATATTTGGGCTTCTAGCTGTGTGTGGGACTTGTTGTATTAGTCCATCTATACTGACCTCCATCAGGTTGCAAACTGAATATATTTTTTTCTGCATCTACCTCTGAAAAAATATTGGGCTTCTAGCTGTGTGTGGGACTTGTTGTATTAGTCCATCTATACTGACCTCCATCAGGTTGCAAACTGAATATAATTTTTTCTGCATCTACCTCTGAAAAAATATTGGGCTTCTAGCTGTGTGTGGGTCTTGTTCTATTAATCCATCTATACAGACCTCCATCAGGTTGCAAACTGAATATAATTTTTTTCTGCATCTAGCTCTGAAAAAATATTTGGCCTTCTAGCAGTGTGTGGGACTTGTTCTATTAGTCCACCTATACTGACCTCCATCAGGTTGCAAATTCAAAATAATTTTTTGTATGCATCTAGCTCTGAAAAAATATTTGGCCTTCTAGCAGTATGTGGGACTTTCTCTGTTAGTCCATCTATACTGACCTCCATCAGGTTGCAAACTGAATCTAATTTTTTTCTGCATCTAGCTCTGAAAAAATATTTGGCCTTCTAGCAGTGTGTCGGACTTTCTCTATTAGTCCATCTATACTGACCTCCATCAGGTTGCAAATTAAAAATAATTTTTATCTGCATCTACAGTACCTCTGAAAAAATATTTGGGCTTCTAGCTGTGTGTGGGACTTGTTGTATTAGTCCATCTATACTGACCTCCATCAGGTTGCAAACTGAATATATTTTTTTCTGCATCTACCTCTGAAAAAATATTGGGCTTCTAGCTGTGTGTGGGACTTGTTGTATTAGTCCATCTATACTGACCTCCATCAGGTTGCAAACTGAATATAATTTTTTCTGCATCTACCTCTGAAAAAATATTGGGCTTCTAGCTGTGTGTGGGTCTTGTTCTATTAATCCATCTATACAGACCTCCATCAGGTTGCAAACTGAATATAATTTTTTTCTGCATCTAGCTCTGAAAAAATATTTGGCCTTCTAGCAGTGTGTGGGACTTGTTCTATTAGTCCACCTATACTGACCTCCATCAGGTTGCAAATTCAAAATAATTTTTTGTATGCATCTAGCTCTGAAAAAATATTTGGCCTTCTAGCAGTATGTGGGACTTTCTCTGTTAGTCCATCTATACTGACCTCCATCAGGTTGCAAACTGAATCTAATTTTTTTCTGCATCTAGCTCTGAAAAAATATTTGGCCTTCTAGCAGTGTGTCGGACTTTCTCTATTAGTCCATCTATACTGACCTCCATCAGGTTGCAAATTAAAAATAATTTTTATCTGCATCTACAGTACCTCTGAAAAAATATTTGGGCTTCTAGCTGTGTGTGGGACTTGTTGTATTAGTCCATCTATACTGACCTCCATCAGGTTGCAAACTGAATATATTTTTTTCTGCATCTACCTCTGAAAAAATATTGGGCTTCTAGCTGTGTGTGGGTCTTGTTCTATTAATCCATCTATACTGACCTCCATCAGGTTGCAAACTGAATATCATTTTTTTCTGCATCTACCTCTGAAAAAATATTGGGCTTCTAGCTGTGTGTGGGACTTGTTGTATTAGTCCATCTATACTGACCTCCATCAGGTTGCAAACTGAATATATTTTTTTCTGCATCTACCTCTGAAAAAATATTGGGCTTCTAGCTGTGTGTGGGACTTGTTCTATTAATCCATCTATACAGACCTCCATCAGGTTGCAAACTGAATATATTTTTTTCTGCATCTACCTCTGAAAAAATATTGGGCTTCTAGCTGTGTGTGGGACTTGTTGTATTAGTCCATCTATACTGACCTCCATCAGGTTGCAAATTGAATATATTTTTTTCTGCATCTACCTCTGAAAAAATATTGGGCTTCTAGCTGTGTGTGGGACTTGTTGTATTAGTCCATCTATACTGACCTCCATCAGGTTGCAAATTGAATATAATTTTTTTCTGCATCTAACCCAGCCAATAGTTTTGGCCTAATACCACAGTTTGGCCACTCAGCTCTGCTCGGTTCCCATCCATTGTTTTTTTGTGCAAACAACTCCAGAGTTGTGAATTAGTTAACCACCAAAATGAGTGGAAAAAGGCCTGCTGCTGGTGGAAAGGGGAATAGGCGTGTTGGGAAGGGGAAAAAAGGTTGTGTCCGTGGGGTAGGTGTTAAAGCAACAGTAACATCTGCAGAAGAAAGACCATCTTCCAGCCAAACTAAAATGTCTACTTCTTTTAGCGGACAATGTGATAAGATCCCTTTCTTACGGCCACGCCAATCGCTACAAATTCCAGATGAGGCACAAAAACAGCAGGTGCTTCAACGGATATCAAGTGCTCCTTTAAGTGGGCTCTCCTCCACCTCAACTTCAACATCACAAATACTCCAGTCCTCAAAGGTGTCACCCAAATCGCACTTGCTTCCTCACAGCTCCCAAATCTCCAGCTGCCCGTCTGAGTATGAGGTAGAACAGATGGTTGAGTCTGCAGAGCTGTTTACTCATACTATAGCCTGGGAATCAGAGATCGACTCCAGCGCTTCTGTGAATCCAGACGAGGAAATGATCTGCACTGATGCCCAGAATCTTTATGAGTCGGATCCAGGACCAGACGCAGAAGGTTCTGACCATAATGTAGACCCTCATTCCCAAACTGTAACTCCTGTTGGTGGAGACAATGAGGAAGACGATGATAAGACTCAAATACCTGATTGGAGCGACAACTTTAGTTTTTTGTCAGGGCAGGAACAGGTTGGCTCTGAGGACGACGGGTGTGATAACACACAGGGTGATGATGATGAGGTTGGAGATCCCACTTACTGTCAACCCACAGTCAGCCAAGAGATGAGGTCAGCAGAGGAGGTGGAGGAAGATGCTAGTGACGACGAGGTCAGGTTGCGCCTTCCTGGACAGAGACGTAGTACTGGAAGCACGTCAACAACTGCATCCTCAAACACAACTCTGCCTCTCACCACAAGTCGTGGTGGCTCTTCAGGTCGCATGGGTGCTAAGCCTTGCATAGCCTGGGCATTTTTTCAGATCGATAAAGATGACCCAACTCGTGTTATCTGTAACATTTGTCAGCAAAAGCTAAGTAGAGGCCAAAAAATACATAGTTTGAGTACTTCATGCATGAACCGGCACATGGACATGAAGCATAAGTTGCAGTGGGAAGCTCAGTGTGCTACAATGCGGCCTAGCCGGCCGGGCCAACCACCGTCTGCCATATCTTGTGCATCCGCGGCCTCTTCATCCTCTGTGACTGGGGGGACAGCAGTCACACCTGTTTTGGGGCGCAGACCTGCCACCTCTTTACCCGCAACAGCCAGCGTGATTGGCAGGTCATCATTTTCTTTGGAGGTGGTAACACCAGCTGGTGTTGAGCGCTGTCCGACATCGATAGCACCACCTTTGGATCAAGGCAACCTAACATGTCCGCCTGCATCTTCCTCACAGACCGGCAGTTTGCCGGGGACACCCTTATCAACCCCGTCTAAGCACAATAGCCAGCCCTCGGTCCCTCAGATGTGGACAAGTAAAAGATCATTTCCTCCTAGCCATGAGAAAGCTAAGAGGTTGAATTTCACCATCTGCAAGCTCTTGGCTACAGAAATGCTGCCTTTCCGCCTGGTGGACACAGAGGATTTTCGAGACCTTATGTCCGTCGCAGTGCCCCAGTACCAGATGCCCAGTCGGCACTACTTCTCAAAGAAAGGTGTGCCTGCGCTCCACCAGCATGTCGCACACAACATCACCGCTTCTTTGAGAAACTCTGTGTGTGACAGGGTGCATTTCACCACAGACACTTGGACGAGTAGGCATGGACAGGGGCGTTACATGTCGCTGACTGGGCACTGGGTAACTATGGTGACAGCAGGACAAGGGGCTGCTGTCCAAGTCTTGCCGTCCCCACGAGTTGTGCGTCAATCCTCTTTATGTCAAAGTTCCTCCACTGCTTCTGCCTCCTCAACCTCCTCTCGGTCTTCCACCTGCACCCAAAGCCTGTCTGGTCATGCCACAAGCTTTCTAACTGCGCAGAAGGGATCCTGCACACCTCCTTACTATGCTGGCAGTAGGGCTCAACGTCATCAGGTGGTTTTTACTTTGAAATGTCTGGGAAATGTGAGTCACACAGCTGAGGAGTTGTGGTCAGCTCTGGAGAACCAATTTCATGAATGGCTGTCTCCACTGGACCTGAAACCAGGGAAGGCCGTGTGCGACAATGCTGCAAACCTGGGTGCGGCCCTTCGCCGGGGCAATGTCACACACGTGCCTTGTATGGCTCACGTGTTGAACCTGGTTGTCCAGCAATTTTTAGCCCACTATCCCAGACTAGATGGCCTTCTGCAGAGGGCACGGTCGCTGTGTGCTCACTTCCGCCGTTCGCATCCCGCAGCTCAGCGACTTACATCTCTACAGAAGTCGTTGGGCCTGCCACTTCACCGGCTAAAATGCGATGTGCCTACCCGGTGGAATTCAACTCTGCACATGTTGCAGCGACTGTGGCAGCACCGACAAGCCCTGGTGCAATACATTCTGACGTATAGCCTGGGCCAACGAGATCCAGAGGTGGGGCAAATCACGCTGGAGGAGTGGTCTCAGATCAGGGACCTATGCACCCTTCTGCACAGTTTTGAAATGGCGACGAAGATGTTTAGTGCTGATGATGCCATTATCAGCATGACTATTCCGGTGATTTACATGCTGGAGCACATGTTAAACAGAATTCGGAGTCAGGTGGTGGCACAAGAGGAGGTGGAGGAAGTAGAGGAGGAGGAGTTGTATGCGGAAGGGCTAACATCTGCAAGGTCCAGACGGTCGGCAGCACCAAGGCGGCAGGCATGTGAGGGTGGGGGAGATGGTTTTACCAGGGCGCATGGTAGCAGCCAAACTAGTGAGGAAGGTGCAGGAGCCCAGGAAGAAGTGGAGGACGAACTGATGGAAGACTCATCAGATGAGGGAGACCTTGATCACATTTCTGTTGTGCGAGGTTGGGGGGAGAGGACAGAGGAAGGAAGCATGATTGTTACCTCGCCACCAACACAACAGGGACTTGGTGCTCCTGGATGCGCAACACACATGAGTGCCTTCTTGCTGCACTACCTGCAACATGACCCTCGAATTGTGAGAATTAGAAATAATCCTGACTACTGGGTTGCCACACTGTTAGATCCCCGGTACAAAAGTAAATTTGCCGAAATTATTCCTGCCATAGAAAGGGATGCACGCATGCAGGAGTATCAGCAGAGACTGTTGCAGAATCTTACATGTGCTTTTCCACAAAACACCAGTGGTGCACGTAGTGAATCTCACAGTTCCAACTTGCCAACCGTGGGACCGTCAAGTGTTCAGCACTCAAACCGTAACAGAACCACAGTATCTGCTGGTAACATCAATTTTGCGGAATCATTTCACCACTTTTTTAGCCCATCCTTTGCAAGGCCACAGGAGACAAGAAGTCTGACACATAGTCAACGCCTAGAGACGATGGTACAGGAGTATCTCCAAGTAAACATTGAAGCCACGACTGTGTCACTGGACCCTTGCTCTTTTTGGGCTTCCAATCTGGATAAATGGCCGGAGCTAGCCACTTACGCCTTGGAGATCTTGTCATGCCCCGCAGCCAGCGTTCTGTCTGAACGTGTGTTCAGCGCTGCTGGTGGTGTGCTGACAGATAAGCGCACGCGGCTCTCCACTGATAATGTAGACAGACTCACGTTCATAAAGATGAACAAATCATGGATCCGAAACGACTTTTCTACCCCTGTGTCATCCTGGGGAGAGTAAAAGCTTGATGATTGGTTAAAATCACCCTACCAACCGTTTTAAGCTTTCAAATTACTAATCATGTTTATCTGTATCTTGACTGGAAAATAATTTGGGCTTTGTAGCAGTGTGCAGCACTGATCCTATTAGGCCATCTATAATAAGCTCCACCAGATTTAAGATTAAAAATAATTTTTAGCTGCATCTGTAGCACCCTGAGGATTCGGCTGCTACAGGGGTATTGCACCTCAACCCAGAGGTGTGATATTCCACTCCCGGGTAAGGATGGAGTCTGGAGCTGAGCTCAGAAGGCTGCATGCACTACACACATCCCATTTCCGGAGGGCAGACCAACGGTACTCCCACTTAGAAATGTGCAGGTACGATCGAGTCTGTCCTTGGCTGGAGTGGGAGGGGGGTGGTACATCCCAGTAGTGTAGGGGCAGATAGGGGGAGCAGCCTGGGTAAAGCTAGGAGCTCATTGGGTGCTGGTCACCTGAGCTCACACATAGAGGGAGTATATAAGGTGGGAACCATCTTAGATCAGGGTCAGTCAGCCAGTCTTTGCAGAGAAGTCAGAGGAAGAGAGCAGAAGAGCAGAGCAGCCCCAGGCCCAAAAGAGAGAGAGAGGAGAGAACGAAAGACCCAGAGGGGGAGAAAGAAGGAACTCTGAGAGCCAAAATATAACCACAGGGTGAAGAGTTGGCAACAGGGTACCGGATCCCAAACTGGTGGGGGCTACAGCATACCTCAGCCAGAGACCGGAGGCCGTGGGCAGCATCTGCCACGGCCACCCACCATATCCACCCGGAAGGCAGACCACGCAAAGGGTCAGGGAACCCAGAGTCGGGTTTTACCAACAGAAGGCCCGAGGGAGCCGGACTTAGGTGGATCCCTGGTGGGGAAGGCCAGAGACGAGGACAGGACAGAACGGGAGCTCAGAGCCACGCTCCAGAACTACTTGGGGGTTGGCCGAGTCCAGGACCTGGTGGACGCAGCACGGCTCGGGGGGGTCACTCAAGGCCGGAGTGACCGGAACATCTGCAGTAAGTAAAGAACCCTGAACTGCACAACCCGACTCTGACTCTCATTACCATCCTCCCTGCACCTCCACAACCACCATCCTCTGCACCTGACCCCCTGAGGCTATACCCCTCCCGTTGGGGGTTATACTACCTAAGCTGCACCAACACCATCAGCCTCAGCGGACCCTGCTGCAGCGGCGGCCGTAGTGACCGCAATTCAACGGGTGGCGTAGTCGACATAAAGAACTTTAGTAACATCAGTAAGGACTGCCACACACTGAGTTTGACACCCTGGGCACGGACCGGGTCACAGCCACTCGGAGACTACAACCCCCATCTGATCCGGCTCCGGGTATTCCCCTAAAGAATATGGCCCAGGGGGCGCGTCAACTTTGGCGTAGTCGGCAGGATAACGTGCCCGCAACAACCGGGTACTGCGTGCCTGAAGAAAAGTTCACCGTTACCTCAGAAAGAAGTCTCCTGCCGGTTCCGGAGGGTCCCCGCCATCGGGCCCCATCACAGGTCGTTTCCCGCCGGTTGTCCGCCATTTGCAGCTTTTTCCCGCCATCCATGGAGTTTCCCGCCACTGGGAGACGATTCCCGCCATTTCCAAAGATTTCCCGCCTTGGAAGAGCGGACGCCATTATGGGCGTGCCAGAGGGTGGCAAAAGGCCACCTCCCATCGTGGGCCAGGTCGAAGAATGGCGCCAAAAGCGGAAACCGCGCCCACCAACAGAGACTGTGATGCTGGAAGTGTCCATCAGCGTGAGAGAACTGCCCCTGGAACTGAAGTTGCCCCGGGACCACCCTCGATGTGGGCGGAGACAGAAGAAGAGAACAAAGATGGGTGTCGCCTGGAGCAGTCTGGAGAGAGCGCACCCGGAGACAAGAAGCCTGGAGCAGAGTCCAGAAAGAGCCTACCCGGAGATGGAGGGAGAGCCAGGCAGCACCGACCCAGCGGTCAGGAGCCTGATGCGGGCCGCCACTCCAGGCAGCACCGACCCAGTGGTCAGGAGCCTGTTGCCGGTCGCCACTCCAGAAGGCCTGCTGGAGACAACGGGAGGAGAGCAGAGCAGCACCGACCCGTTGGTCAGGAGCCTGCTAGAAGCAACGACCCCACTAGGCTTAGTGGAGGTCTTGGCACAGCTCCCCCGAGATCGGGAGTGTGCACAGACTGCGCTGGAGGGCCTCGCACGGAGGATGGCCCGGGTGCAACGAGAGACGTTGGCGGAGTGGAGCCGAGAGATGGCCCAGCGGACCGAGACTCGTCAGCGGAGCACGCCACCCGAGACGAGGAGACAGACCGCCTCTGAGGATGGCGCAGGAGGACTGAAGGCCGGAGACGGCGCCGAGAAGGGAGCCGAACGAATGGAGGCAGGTAAAGGGGACGTCTATACCCCGAACCGGGAAACCGCGTACCTGCCCCAGCTCCCCGTCGCAGAGCCCGAAGTATCCCCTGCCGTGCCCGTCGCTGCAACGTCACCACCGCCGACTAGGCCTCAACCGGAAACGGAAGCCGCGACCCCTGTGACGTCACACGCCTCGACCCCGAGCGTGGCCAAGCAGGAAGTACCATCGGCCTGGTCGCAAGGCCTAGTACCCCCGGGCGACGCAATACCAACAGCGCCCCCTACCTCCGCGGAGCCACCGGCCTGGTCGCAGGGCCAATTAACACAGGGCGCCGCCGTTCTTACGGTGCCCTTTGCCTTTAGGGTGCCCCAAGCCTGGTCGCAAGGCCTGGTCGACCCGGGCGCCGCTACCATCAACGCGCCCTCAACATCTAGAGTGCCGCACCTGGGTGAAAATCTATTTGCCCAGCATACGTGCCCGAACGGGTCTGAAACTGAAACTGTCCACAAAGAAAGAGCAGGAGGACGCCGTCGTTGAGTACGGTAGTATAGAGACTGTATATAGTTGCCCGTCGGGGCACAGTGAACCGTTGCTGCTAATATAGTCCCCGTTGGGACCAGAGAACTGAACTGTTAACCCGTGTGTCCCTTAACCCCACTGACCGAGGACTGAGAGCGGTCATCCCTTTCCTAATACCTGACCGAGGACTGAGAGCGGCCATATCCCCTTGTATATAGTTGCGCTTCCTAAAGCGCCCCCTTCCGGTTTTATAGGAAACCGTGTTTCTTTAAGAGACTGTCGCACTTTACCCGGTCACAAGTTGCACCGTGACCGGAGGTACCAGAAGACAAGAATGTTTTTATGAAAAGTTTATATGAAAAGTTTATGCTGATATATATGATGTTTTATATGTTTTATATGTTTATGTTTATGAAAAAATTGTATGTTTTGATGTTTTTATATCTTACAGCCCGAGGACGTGCTGTGATTTACCAGGGGGGAATGTAGCACCCTGAGGATTCGGCTGCTACAGGGGTATTGCACCTCAACCCAGAGGTGTGATATTCCACTCCCGGGTAAGGATGGAGTCTGGAGCTGAGCTCAGAAGGCTGCATGCACTACACACATCCCATTTCCGGAGGGCAGACCAACGGTACTCCCACTTAGAAATGTGCAGGTACGATCGAGTCTGTCCTTGGCTGGAGTGGGAGGGGGGTGGTACATCCCAGTAGTGTAGGGGCAGATAGGGGGAGCAGCCTGGGTAAAGCTAGGAGCTCATTGGGTGCTGGTCACCTGAGCTCACACATAGAGGGAGTATATAAGGTGGGAACCATCTTAGATCAGGGTCAGTCAGCCAGTCTTTGCAGAGAAGTCAGAGGAAGAGAGCAGAAGAGCAGAGCAGCCCCAGGCCCAAAAGAGAGAGAGAGGAGAGAACGAAAGACCCAGAGGGGGAGAAAGAAGGAACTCTGAGAGCCAAAATATAACCACAGGGTGAAGAGTTGGCAACAGGGTACCGGATCCCAAACTGGTGGGGGCTACAGCATACCTCAGCCAGAGACCGGAGGCCGTGGGCAGCATCTGCCACGGCCACCCACCATATCCACCCGGAAGGCAGACCACGCAAAGGGTCAGGGAACCCAGAGTCGGGTTTTACCAACAGAAGGCCCGAGGGAGCCGGACTTAGGTGGATCCCTGGTGGGGAAGGCCAGAGACGAGGACAGGACAGAACGGGAGCTCAGAGCCACGCTCCAGAACTACTTGAGGGTTGGCCGAGTCCAGGACCTGGTGGACGCAGCACGGCTCGGGGGGGTCACTCAAGGCCGGAGTGACCGGAACATCTGCAGTAAGTAAAGAACCCTGAACTGCACAACCCGACTCTGACTCTCATTACCATCCTCCCTGCACCTCCACAACCACCATCCTCTGCACCTGACCCCCTGAGGCTATACCCCTCCCGTTGGGGGTTATACTACCTAAGCTGCACCAACACCATCAGCCTCAGCGGACCCTGCTGCAGCGGCGGCCGTAGTGACCGCAATTCAACGGGTGGCGTAGTCGACATAAAGAACTTTAGTAACATCAGTAAGGACTGCCACACACTGAGCTTGACACCCTGGGCACGGACCGGGTCACAGCCACTCGGAGACTACAACCCCCATCTGATCCGGCTCCGGGTATTCCCCTAAAGAATATGGCCCAGGGGGCGCGTCACATCTAGCCCGGAAAATAATTTTGGGGCTCCGAGATGCGCAAGACACATAAGTGCCTTCTTGCTGCACTACCTGCAGCATGACCCTCATATTGTCAGAATTCGAAGTAATCATGACTACTGGGTTGCCACACTCTTAGATCCCCCAAACTTTTCGATCAACCTTTTCATTTTAATAAAGACCAAAAAAATGGTCATTTTTGAAATTATAAGCATTAGCAGGTTGTTAGAAACTGAAATCAAACAGTTTTCAACTCAAAACTTTATTCTAGGTGATGTTACATTTTCACATAGGACCCCTTGTTCGAAAGGAGCTTCTGAACTCTCTCGTCCATTGAATTTGTCAGGTTTTGGATGGTTTCTGCTTCAATTGTTTTGCATGAGGACAGAATACCCTCCCAGAGCTGTTGCTTAGATGTGAACTGCCTCCCGCCATCATAGACACTCCTTTTAATGATGCTCCAAAGGTTCTGAATGGGGTAGAGGTCAGGGGAGCATGGGGGTCACACCATAAGTTTGTCCCCTTTTATGCCCATATGAGCCAGAGATGCAGATGTTTTATGTGCAGCATGAGATGGTGCATTATCATGCAGAAAAATGATCTTGCTGTGAAATACACGGTTCTTCTTCTTGAACCATGGCAGGAAGTGCTGTTTGAGAAAATCCACATACATTATGGAGTTCATCTTTAGCGCCTTCAGGGATCCTAAAGGGGCCGACAATCTCTCTCCCCATGATTCCAGCCCAAAACATTACTCCACCTCCTCCTTGTTGGCGCTGTAGCCGTGTTTGCGTGGGGTGTCCATCAACCAGCCATCCTCCACTCCATCCATCTGGACCATCGAGCGCTGCACGGCACTCATCCGTGAACAAAACAGTTTTGAAATCAGTCTTCATGTAATGTTTGGCCCACTGGAGCCGTTTCTGCTTGTGTGAAGTGGATAGAGGAGGTCGACAGGATGGCGTATGCACAGCTGCAAACCTCTGAAGGACCCTGCATCTTGTTGTTCGGGGGACGTTGGAGGCACAAGCAGCTTCAAAAACTTGTCTGCTGCTATGACAAGGCTTTTTTGCCGCTGCTCTTTCAACTGTGGGGGTCGTGATGACATTCCACTCGTCCTCCAGTCACTCCAAATTCAAACTATGAGCATGGGTCAACCATTCAAAGAATGAGTCAGACAACAAGCTGGTTCAAGCTCAGAGCATGCTCAGAAGGCTACTACAGACAACGTTCTCAGCAATGTTCTGCCTTTATTTTTTACATGCACAAATCTAAATACACTACATAATGGGGAGGGAAAAGGGGTTGTCCGGGGCGGGGTAAGCCATGAAAGTCCAGTGTATGGCCACTCCTGATTGGTCCACATCTCCTTATCTCAGTCTCTGGGCAGATATTGCAGCCGTCAGCTTATAATCTTGTTTCGTTTCTCTGAAATAAGTCTTGGCAACACTGGAACTGTCTTAGTTTAAGTTTCGATTTGAGCACTACGTAGCAAGGAAAGCTTATTGTTATATGACACAAAATGGTGGTTAGTACATTAGCAAAAAAGCGTATAAAAGTTACAAGAATATAAAAGTTACAAATATATATATTCTCTTTTACCCCGACATTCCCCCCTAAACACTAAGCTTTCTCTTGCTTCGGGGCCTTTGAGACTGTCCATGTGTGGGGAGAGGGGAGGTGGATTTCTTCACCCAATCATCTTAGAAGCTGCCCCCTTATGGGACGCCCCCAGACAATCGAGCCCTATCCTGGGTGACACATGGAGTTCTCCCAACTGATCCTAAACTGAATCTTTCAATTGGACTTTGTCATGGGGGGTCTGGTCAGACTTGTTCAAAGGAATGTATTTCTCTATATAAGGGGACTATGCAGCACAGGACCACCAGGCCCAATACTAGTAGACCTCCCATTACTAGACAAACTTGTTAGAAGAATCCCTTGAGCCCTCCCAACCAACTTGAGAAGAAGGAGGTATCTACCCCTGTGTGGTAGCTGTCCACCCTGGGACAGACAGTAAGCATATGGAAAGGATATAGAAGAAGGTAGTCATCTTTTATAGGCTCGTTCTGTCTCTCTTGCAGTGGGAGGCGTGAATCCAGGTGCTCTTGCCCTCAAGCTTCAGAGCCGTCGGGGTGGTGAGAAGCACAGTGTACGGTCCCTCGAACCGCGGCTGGAGGCAGTCTTTCCGGACAAACTTCTTCACATACACTAGATCGCCTGTGATGAAATCATGTACCGCATCACCTGTAGATTCTGGGAGAGAAGCAGATACTGGAGAGCGGGTGTTAGTCAATTCTCTAGACAAGGCAATCACAAATTTTACCACTCTATCATGTGTTTCAGACAACTCTTGGGGCCTAATCTCTCCTATCTTGGGTGGGGACCCAAACAAAATTTTATAGGGAGTCAGCCCATGTTTGGCCTGAGGAGTGTGTGTGATATGATACAATACTATGGGGAGTAGGTCGGGCCAGGGGAGGGGATGATCTTAGGTCATTTTCAAGAGCTGGGTCTTGAGTGTGGAATTCATTCTCTCCACTTTGCCTGAACTGGCAGGATAGTATGGAGTGTGGAGGCCCAAATCTGTTCCCAACATGTTCCAGAGTTCTTCGTAGATATTTGCTGTGAAAGCTGGTCCTTGATCCGATTCTATGACTTGGGGAAACTCCAAATCTGCAGACAATTTCGGTGATCAGTTTCTTGGCTGTGACTTTAGCAGTCATGTTGACAACCGGGTAGGCCTCGGGCCAGGCTGAGAACATATCCACGGCTACCAAAACGTACTCCTATTTTCCTGCTTTAGGCATTTGGATATGGTCGACTTGTATTCTCTGCCAAGGGTAGTCTGGTTTAGCCAGGTGTTGGAGAGGGACCCGTGCCGTACACGTTGGGTTGCAGGTAGCGCAGACAGAGCAGGATTTTGAGTACGCAGTCACAATGGAAGAGATTCCGGGTGCAAAGTACAGTTTCTTGATACATGCCAAGGCTTGATTCTTTCCTCTGTGTGTAGGCCCGTGAGCCCATGCTGCCACAGCTGAGTACATGCGTCTAGGCAAGCAAGGCTTCCCATCCACTTGGTAAAGAGTCGAGTCGACCTTTGAATCTTTGCGACCTGCCAGCACGGCTCCTGCCGCTTTCCATTGCTTGACTTCTTCAGTGGGGGTCTTCCTTTGTTCCTCACACAATTTTTCTTCAGGCATCCTGACCCCCCTGGATTCCACTCGTGTCTCCGCTGGACTTGTATGGTCTTCCGCCGGCTGTTCTTTGGCTCTTGCTCTAGTGAGCGCCACAGCTACGGTTTGCAGGGTCTCCCCCATCTCTTCTTCCTTTTCCTGCCACTTTGATGACACATTCTCCACTGCTGCAGTCTTGGCTGCTTGGTCAGCTAGGTGGTTGCCCCTGGCTTCTCTGGATTCTAGTCTTCCATGAGCCTTGACCTTCATAACAGCAACCTGAATGGGTAGTTCCAGGGCCTTCATTAGGGCCTTAATCCATGAGACATGTTTCACTGGTGTACCTGCAGCTGTGATGAATCCTCTAGACTTCCACAAGAGTCCAGAATCATTGCAAATTCCATGTCCATACCTGGAATCGGTATATATATATTCGCCTTTGTTCCTGCTGCCAGGTGGCAGGCCTCTGTGAGAGCCACAAGTTCAGCTTCTTGTGCAGACATGTATGGTGGTAGAGCTTCAGCCTTGAGGACTGTTAGGTCTGTTGTGACAGCATATCCCGTGTGGAACTTCCCTTGAGGGTCTGCGAGCGGATGTGCCACCATATTCTCTGGAGCAGAAGTCTCTTCCTGCAAAATTTTTATACAATCATGAGGTTCCACCAATGGATCTTCACCCTCTTCACCTTCCCCCCTAGAAGGTGGAAGCAAAGTGGCAGGGTTGATAGTCAGACATCTGGTAAATGTTATATTGGAGGGCAACAATAGGGAACACTGCAGCCGCAGGTGTCTTTGGTTGGTGAGATGTTTCGGAAATGTTTGTTGCAGAACAGCTGAGATCATGTCCAAGGACGATATCAGCTGACTTATCAAGGAGAATGTGAGCAGCGTGGACCGCCTTAAGGCACATGGGGGCAGTTCGGGCGACAGGGTCCAGGCGGGCTGAGTAGTAGCCTAAAGGCCGATACTTATGACAAAAAGGTGAAATGGCTGAGTATAGTCTGGTAAGCCCAAGGCCGGGGCAGAGACAACAGCCTGTTTAAGGCGGTCAAAACGGTCTGTGTTGATGAGAAACACGTGAATCTTCAGCATGAAGCCAAACTGAGCCTTCATTCTTGAGACAGTCGTACAGAGGTTGCATGAGCTTTGAGGCATCAGGGATCCATTGCCTGCAGTAAGTGATGAGGCCAAGGAAAGTCTGCATAGCGGAATAGGTAGTTGGGAAGGTGATATCCATGATGGCTTGCTTTCTTTCTTCAGTCAGATGTTTAGCACCTTGTGAAATACAATGTCCGAGGAAAATGACCTTGGGCAGACATCATTGGACTTTGCCTTTCGAGACTTTACAGTTAGCTGAGTGAAGAAACCAGAGAAGGGATGCTGACATCTCTGGCAAATTTTCTTCAGTGCCACAGAGTAAAAGATCATCCACATACTGTAGAAGGGTGACCTGAGGGTTCTCTTGAACCCATGGCTCCAGAA
Organism: Phyllobates terribilis; assembly: GCF_046119375.1. Lineage (NCBI taxonomy): Eukaryota > Metazoa > Chordata > Amphibia > Anura > Dendrobatidae > Phyllobates > Phyllobates terribilis. The sequence goes on from NW_027362773.1 coordinate 112,696,579, forward strand.
TAGACTTCATAGAATGAGTGAATTGGTTAGGAGAGTTCTGGGCTCCTTGTGGAGTCCTGGTCCATGTAAACTGTGCTCCTTGAAAGGTGAAGGCAAAAAGAAACCACGAATCTTCATGTAAGGGTATACTGAAGAAGGCGTTGGCCAGATCTAACACCGTAAACAAGGTGGCCATTGGAGGCAGCTGAGACAAGAGGGTGTTTGGGTTGGGTACCACTGGAGTTTCTAAAATGGTAGCTGCATTGACGGCTCTGAGATCCTGAACCAACCGGTATCTTGGAGGCTCTCTCGGAGCGGTTTTCTTTTTTACAGGAAAGAGGGGTGTATTGCATGGAGATACACATCTGACAAGGACTCCTGATTCCAGGAGGGAAGCGATTTGGGTACCCAAGCTTTGTTCTTGTGCAGCCTTGAGGGGGTATTGTGGCAACCGTGGGTACCTGTGTCCAGGCTTGAGGTGTACTCGGACCGGGGGAACCTGCAGGAGGCCGACGTCCTCTGGCCCACTGGACCACAGAGAATAAGGGAACTGTGAAATATCAAGAAGAGTGTGAGGTTGTATGGTCATCATCATGAGAGGGAAGGCTTTAAGAACACAGCGGTCTTCAGTCCCTTGTTCGGAATGAGGGTCCCGCAAAAGAAGCTCCATACCATGGTTTCCGAAGGTAATTGTTGCCTTCATCCGCTCTAAGAGATCAGCTCCCAACAGATTGACAGGGCAAGTTTCTGAGACCAAGAATCTTGTGAGTACTCCGGTGAACGGTCCTGCAGACACAGGGACTGTGAGTGGAGAGGAAATATGTTGGCCTTCCACCCCAACACAGGTGAGGGTATCCGGTGATAGGGATACAGAAGGAGGGAGCTGTGCAGAGGAAATGACAGATGTGGCCGCCCCAGTGTCCACCAGGAACTCCAGTGGTTGATGGTCCACCTGTAAAATGACAGTCTCTGAGGATGTGGTGAAGGCTACCACACTCCCAACATAACATTCATCCTTCAGAATCACGAGGTTGTCTTCTGTTTCTAGATGATCCCTTGTCATCTCTTCTGTCTTGTTTTCTATATGTGGGAGGAGTATCATCACCTGTGCCTTTAACCATTACCCACTTGATTCCATGTTGGTTGCCGGGGGGTGGGTAGCTTTCTTGAGCTTGATATACCATGGCAGGAGCAGTTTTCTTCTTTGGCTTAGTATCCTTTTCCATTTTTAGCATGGCTTTTTGGAAAGCTTTGACAATGTTCACTACGTCGTTAAAAGAAGAAGAACGAATCTCGGGGCGTACCCTCAGAACGTCATCTCTGAGAGCGTCTTGTAGGCCATCTACTAGGGCCTGAACCAACAGGGCGGCCTGCGTCTTGACGTGAGGACTGTATCCGAGATCCTCAAAATGCATGCTGAGTCTTACAGCATATCTTTCCACTGATTCATCAGGGTCTTGTTGAACATCTTGTACAGACCCAGCTTGATCTGACAAGCGATTCTGAGCCTAGGCTTTTAACTGTTTCATGTATTCTAGGCCGGATTCATACGTACTAAGGGGTCCTGCTTTTATGGAATCCATGGCCTTTTGAAAGCTCTTTGTTTTTGGCTAAGTGAGCCTGGCATTCTGCAGCCAGAGTAGAACCAGCAGCAAGGGAAATTTTGCGAGCCAATTCTCCAACATGGCTCATACAGGTGTTTGCAGGGTTGACTATGGCCCCCACCCGATGTGTAAGGATGTCACCATAGCCTATTGACAGAGTGACAGGGCGTCCTGATGGGTCTACTAGATTACGGGAGCGGCAGGGGTCCCAGACTTCTGAGGGGCTGGGGGGGGGTGGTGCTCTTTCAGCAGTTGCTTGGAGCAAGGGCCAGAGTATGGGCAATGAATGTGGGGTGGAGGATGCCATAGGAGACGTATGGGGTAAAGGAGGGGGGGGCTGGAGTATCTTGAGCCCATCCCTCATCTGGCTCCGTATCGTCTTGAGTAACAGTATGTTGGCGGAGGGAGAGCAGTCTGGCCTGAAATTCTGGGGGGTTGAGGAGGATATCCCCAGGGTTGTGGGTGACTCCCATAGGAAACAGGGGAAGCGTCTCAGCATCGTGGACTGGAGCAGAGGGTGTCACATTAGTTTCAGATGGGTACTCTGGGACTACGGGCTTTTCCACCTGTGCTGGTGGCTGGTAATATGCACCGGACGGATCTAGTAGTGGATATAGGCCGGATTGGGGCTTTCCGGGCCTCCCACAACAAGTAAGAGGTATAGTAAGATGGCCGTGGGAGGGAGGAGTTAAAATGGAAGTGGGATTATTCTTGGAGGCAGGAAAAGGTGTAGTAAGATGGCCGTTGGAGGGAGGAGGTGGGAGTGGGGGTGGGATTGTTCTTGGGGGCAGGCTGGGCATCGTGCCATGGGCGGCCCGCCCAGAGTGGGTTTTGCTCTCCACACACCCGACACGTCCACCCTTCCGGTGATTTGGCGTCGGCGCCATTATAGGGTGGTGACTGAGGGCTCAGTGTAGTGACAGGCATCAACGGGGTTACGGCCAATTTAGGGTCACATAACAAATCACATTCTGCAGCTTTCATGTATCCGAGCAAAGGCTCGGCATTCTCTGTTCCCCCCCTGCACCATCTACTCTAAGATGTGTCTGAGCCTGGTACAGAAGTCCTCACCCAACTTTCCCAACTTCTGTGTAACACATTCTTTCCAAACTAAAGGCTGGAGCCTGCCTGTACTGGATAAGCTTATCATGTTATACAAATTCCTAACATTCTTCTTGCCTTCTTGCCTTCCCGTAACTCCACTAATTGGCTTAACTCCCACAGCAGCATTCCGCAACTTACGAGATCTTTCAAATTTGAATATACACAACATTTTCTTATAGAATGCAATGATCTGTCGCGACTCAGATCACTGGTGCAGTCTACAGGTCGCCACTCGTCAGTGTAGAGTACTCCTCAATACACTGATAAGACAGAGAGTACGCCTCAATCTGTCCCTTCCCTAACCTTGAATGGCGACTTTACAGTACGACTCACCACGGCACCCTGACTGACAGCAGAACCCCTCCTTATGAGGTTTCTCTGTATAAGATGAAGAGTACACCTCAATTCGTCACAGACCCTTACAGCAGAACCCCTCCTTATGAGGTTTCTCTGTATAAGACGAAGAGTACACCTCAATTCGTCTTCCTTCCTACTACGGCACCACCCGTCAGTGTAGAGTACACCTCAATACACTGATGAGATAGAGAGTCACCTCTCAATCTATCTCCTTTGCTAACCTTGAATTTAGAGCAGTCTCTGTGTTAGACGAAGAGCACACCTCAATTCGTCACAGATTCTGACAGCACAACACCTCCTTACACTACAATTCAGGAATGCTTTGAAACGTCGACTATCAGTTACGGGAGGCAGCTATCTAAGAAAAGTACAGTGACCGGGGGAGGAGGAGGTGGTGTGCACACGAGCACGCGCAGGCATGCGACGTCACTCGTTTTAACACTTGCTGGTTCAGGACGTGGTGCGGGACGCCCAAGGTCTCACCACTCGACCGGTCACCCACCCAGATCCAACCTAACAACCCCACAGAAACCGCTGCGGCTGACACACAGGCAAGTGAGACATATAAAATACATCTCAACTTACCGTGTTCGATGGAGGTTGATCAGGCCTCAAATTCAGCCACCGCGGTCACCACCAGGGAAGTCAGCAATATGGGTCCGGGAGGGCGGCGTACCGCTAGCCACGCCGCACGTTGAGCGCCATTTGTGGGGGTCGTGATGACATTCCACTCGTCCTCCAGTCACTCCAAATTCAAACTATGAGCATGGGTCAACCATTCAAAGAATGAGTCAGACAACAAGCTGGTTCAAGCTCAGAGCATGCTCAGAAGGCTACTACAGACAACGTTCTCAGCAATGTTCTGCCTTTATTTTTTACATGCACAAATCTAAATACACTACATAATGGGGAGGGAAAAGGGGTTGTCCGGGGCGGGGTAAGCCATGAAAGTCCAGTGTATGGCCACTCCTGATTGGTCCACATCTCCTTATCTCAGTCTCTGGGCAGATATTGCAGCCGTCAGCTTATAATCTTGTTTCGTTTCTCTGAAATAAGTCTTGGCAACACTGGAACTGTCTTAGTTTAAGTTTCGATTTGAGCACTACGTAGCAAGGAAAGCTTATTGTTATATGACACAAAATGGTGGTTAGTACATTAGCAAAAAAGCGTATAAAAGTTACAAGAATATAAAAGTTACAAATATATATATTCTCTTTTACCCCGACACAACCTGACGTAATTGCCTGTAGGAAAGAGTCCTCAATTTGCCCTTATCAGCACGCACACGTGTGTACTGTGAATCAGCTACATACTTCTTGATTGCCAAGACACTTCATCCTGATCATCGCACAATGTTGATTGTAGTCATGCCTTGACCGAAACACTCCACAATTTGTTGCTTCTCAGCAGCCGACACATCCTTTTTCTTTCCCATTTTGGCAAAAAATGTAGGCTGCTTAATAATGTGAGAGAGCCTTCTTAAGTAGTCTTGCCTTTCACTGGACACACCTGCCAAACTAATTAGCACAGGTGTCTGCAATTGCTTACAGTGATATAAAGAGCCCTGACACACATCACCATCAATGAGTTTAACTGACAAACAAACAAATTCTTCCCTTATCACTCCTAAACACTTTTTGCATAATAATTTGGAACGCAGTGTACATGTGCTTTTCCACAAAACACCAGTGGTTCACGTAGTGAATCTTACAGTTCTAACTTGCCAACCGTGGTCTGTATGGAATTGTTCAATAAAGGGCCCAAAATTAAGATAACATAGATGGGAGAGGTCTCTATGAATAGGAATTCCTAAGTATTTGATACCCTGTGAGGGCCAGGCAAAGGGAAAGTTGGACTGGATGGAATCCTATATGGATTTGGGGAGGTAGACATCGAGGGCCTCAGACTTCGCTGCATTGATTTTAAAATTTTACCATGTAACAAAGTGATCTATTTCAGCCATAACAGCATGGATGGATATATGTGATTGAGTGATATATACTAGGACATCATCAGCAAATAGAGAGCACTTGTACTCGGTGCCTCCCACCTCAATCCACCTAATATTGGGGTTATGGCGAATTGATGAGAGCAGGTGCTCCGTCACTAGGATGTATAAGAGAGGGGACAGAGGACAACCCTGCCTTGTCCCATTGGTGATTGTGAAAGGTGATGAAAATGTTCTGACGCACCCCCTGGGCCTTGGGACACCCGGAGCCGGACCCTTTTTGGTGGATGCTGGTGGTTGTAGTCTTCGTGGCGGCGACCCGGTTCCGTGGCTCAGGGCGGTCAAACCAGTGGCGGAACTATTTATGTGGTTTTGATGTTTAAATGTCCGACTACGCCACCCGTGGATTGCGGTCAGAGTGAACCGCCGCTACAGGGCAGACCGCTGAGGCTGGTGTTGTGGGTGCAGCAGAGCGTAGCATAACTCCCCACGGGAGGAGTATAGCCTCAGGGCAGTGTATGCGGAGGATGGGGGTGATGGTGCAGGGCAGCAACAGTAACGACACGGAGTCAGTGATGCAGTCCAGGGCCTTTACTCACAGTTCTTATTATCCAGACCACGTCTGCAGGTAACGGCTGCCCACGTCGTACTGTGCTCACCAGGTGAGGGGCTCAGACAACTCCCAGATAACTTTGGAGCACTTCACAGGACCCCCTTTGTGTGTCCTTTGTCTGGCCTTTCTTACCAACACTTCTGTCCGGCTGCCTCGGGCCTCCTCTTGGTAAACTTGGCGCCAGTTTCCCTGACCCTATGTGGTGCCTTCCTAGCGGGTGTAGCGAGGGGCTGCACCACATAAAATGTCAGAGCCTCCGGTTTCTAGCTGAGGGTCGTTTCCTGCCTCCACTAGTTCGGGGACCGGTCTCCCCCTTTGGCCTGACCCCTCCACGCAGGTGGATTCGGGCGTGCGGTGGCGACTCGCCCGTCCGCACCCCTGGGATCCCTTCATTCCTCGTTCCTGGAGCCTTCTCCGCTCCTCTTCCTTCTCCCTCTTCCAGGCCTGGGCCTCTGTTACTAGGCCCGCCTCCGGAGCAGAGCTCATTCAGAGCCCCTGCTCCCTGCCACTTCTGCTCAGACTTCTCTGCACTGAACTAAGATGGTGCCCACCTTTTATACTCCCTTCTCAATGCACCCAGGAACTGCTTCCTCCCTGCTCCTGCACTACAGGGTTCCCCTTCCTCAGTGTTCCCTCCCCCCACTCCAGCCAGGGACAGGGACTGTCGTGCCCATCTCAGGGGCATATTGGTCGCCCTGCCCCACGGCAATGTGGTGTAATGCATGCAGGTGTTGGGTCCTGATCCACACTCCATCCTTACCTGAGAGTGAGATATCACACCTCTGGGTGAGGTGCAATACGTCTGTAGCAACCGAGCCCTCAGGGTGCTACAGTTCCATTTATCTTCAGCCTAGGTGACGTATTGCGATACAGGGCCGTGATTTTGGCTATAAAAGGGTCCCCTAGACCCCTACCCCAAGCTTTTTAAGAGAATCATATATGGCGTGCCAGGAGACTCTATGGAATGCTTTCTCAGCATCCAACGAGAGTATCTAATTACAAATTTTTAACTGCATCTAGCCCAGGAAATACTTTGTGCCTAGTAGCAGTGTCTGCTAGTCAGCGGATTATCCCGGCTGTTAAGCAAGCTACACCACCTGTAGTTTAGACACTTAATTTTTTCAAAGGAAATGCTTCGGGACCATGGGATACTTAGTGAAGAGCATCAGGAGGCACCCCAAGGCATAGGGGCTGGGACTGGCAGTAGGATGCCTTGCGGTGGACAGCCGAGCTCGATCCTTATAAAAGCTTTTTAACTGCAGCAGCTTTAGTGGACGCTACTGGAGCTGGAATTACCGCGGCTGCTGGCATGAGACTTGCCCTCCAATAGATCCTTGTAAATGGATTTAAAGTGTATTCATTCAAATTAGAGAGACAATTTAAATTAAAAAGCTTAGAGCTGCCTCCACCACAGGGGGGCTCGCTCGACCCACCAGCGGACAGGCACCAGTATTGGGAGAGGGGGGCTGGCCGTCAGGGTTCACCGCGGCTCTGGCACAAACCCGGCGACACGGAGGTGGCACGGGCAGGAGCGGACTGGCCGTGTCGGCTTCTCACTTTTTGGATTTTAGAAGGGCATGACATGCCTATATCTGTGTCTCCCCCTCCTTTTACTCCTCCACCTCTTTTATTTTCGCATGACTATATGTACTTGTCACTTTTCCATGTGTTAGTTATGTCTTCTGAGCAGTTTGTCAGCTTTTGGACACCTTTGAAGGTGTTTTCTATGTGTTTCTATGTGTTTTTGTTTGCCTGCCATTGGTTTTAACGGTGTTCGAAGGTGTTCGACGAACAGTTCGACGAACAGTTCGGCTAACACACGGGTGTTCGACGAACCGAACCGAACTCGAACACTACGGGGGTGGCTCAACACTAATGCAGAGCACTGTGCACTAGCGCTGCAAGACCAAAAAAATTTCTCTATCTACTCCTATATAGTGTGTTTGGAACCAATGTAGCTGAATACGGATGGAACCACCACACTAATAGGAGATATCAGGAAAAATTATGAATTGGCAAAAAAGGACAATGTATGAGGCAGTGACACACACTGAGTGCACTACAGCCAGACGTGGTTGAAGCACACACTACAGGGTGAGCTGCACTCACACACAGAGACCTTGCAGACAGCGGTGAACAGCACAGAGAACTGTGCACTAGCACTGCAAGGCACAGCGATTTATAAAGTAGCTTGGGTAAAGCAGAATAGACCAAATAGGTAGCTAAAACTGTCCCTCAGAACAACAGCGTCCTATCCCTAACTGAATTCACAGCAGAGTGAGCTCAAAATGGCGGCGGCGGCTTTTATAGTGCATCATGACATCATTTCAGCAGCCAATCACAGCCGTGCCATTAGTTAAGATGCCTACATGCCTAATAGGATGTGCCCACACTTCTTAGGATCCTCATTGGCTGAATAAAATGAAAATGGCTCATTGCATTATGGGAACTTCCGATTCCGGTATACGATATTGCAAAAGTATCGGAATTAAGTATCGGAATTCCGATACCGCGAATATCGGCCGATACCCGATATTTCAGTATCGGAATGCTCAACACTACTCATGACTCATGCAGGGAAAATTAACCTCCTGTTTCAGCATAGAGCTTAGAAGGATTCAGTTAGTCAGTTTTTAATCACGTGATGTCATAGACCTAATGGAAAAGAGAAGAATTAGCTGGATAGAAGGGCAAAATGAGCAATTGTAAATACACAGTGCTATATAATATGGTTATTGCAATATATTTAGAGGCTAAAAACTTTGATGGGATGAGGAAGAGTGCTTTTTTTAATGACAATGTTCCTTGTACACAATGAAGATTACATCAGAGTAAACTTTATTCTTCTTTTTTTAACTCTGTGGTGCAGTTCTATTGCACTTAATATATTCAGTTATCTCCAGAGACACTGAACGGAGTGGCAGCAGTCATATACGACTATGCCACTCTGCTTAATGACCACCGCATCTAAGAAAGGGAATTCTGCAATGTTACTATGTGTTATTGTCTCTATTTCTTTCTGAGCCATTGCGGTTATTGTTGGACCTTCATCCGTAGCCCTGACTCATAACAAGCAGATTCACAAATATTTTCTAGACAGGTTGAATTTCTATTGGTTTATAAACTGGTTCATAGAGTTGCAGAAAATACACTACCACCTCACTTACAGTGTTTGTTGGATAGTTCCAGATATGGCACTCTTCTGTTGTGCTGGGATAAAAACCTTTATCAAATGTCCAGAGGATAGCTGAAAAATATCTGATTATTTGGTTCTCACTGATAGGACTCCTGTAATGCAGTAATGTACTACTCTGCCATAGGTCCCGCACCATGTGGTGTTGGGATGTTACCATTTCGCTAAGGCAGGGATAAAAAATAAAAGAAAATGAAGTTTGTGACTCCAGGGTGCACTTAATTAACCTATGCTTCCTGGTAGTGTGATGTAATGTGGTGCACTCCAATTAGTCCAGAAAACAGGGAGGCTAGAGAGGCTATTGATAAACTTTACTTTTTGCATGAATATACAGGTATATTCAGAAAAATGATGGTTGAACAGAGATTCAATTTCAATGCAGCAATCACTGTTACTTCCAAGAATAGTAATGCAGATATATAAATGGTTCAGTGATTCCTGAGCTGCTACTTCTGCTTATATGCACAGTCTTTATCACATAGCTGTCTGCAGCTGAGGCTGTGGTTTCTCATGTACAGGAGCTGAGGCTGCCTTTCTTACCTTCAGCTCTCCTAGATAACACACAAAATGTCTCCTTTTCTAACAAGAAGACCCAGGAGCTGGTCATGTGGTCTATCCATGTGACCTAATGACCATATATGGAAGGGCTGATTTGTTAACTCTTAACAATCTCCTGATAGCAGAACATCATAAGTACATCACTTTTTTGAACAATCATTTTTATTAAAGGTTTTAACATTTGGATAAAGCATGAGTACAAAAATTTCACATCAAAGCTTTACACGAATACTCAAAGATAGAAAATCCCCCCTACCCTTCTCCCCTCCCAAAATGCAGCAATTTATGTAATGTATAACATCCTCCATACCTGAAATAAAACTCTCATGTAACCAAGCAACTCTGTTTCGTTTTAATTTTTATCCGCCCTATTGTCCATGTTACATGGTTACAAGTGTCCCGGAACCACCTGACTAGACCTTCAAGATCCCCAAAGTGCCTTGAATGTCGTTTAATAAGTACCACTCGGAATGAGCAAATGGCTGAACTACTCCCACGATTTCTTCTTGTGAGCATTTCCTTTCTAGGAATTGTCTCCACTTTTCAAAGAATTTCCCGGTCAGTTTGGTCTTATGCCTTTCTGCCTCCAATTTTTCTAAAAGCATCAGCTGTTTTAGGTTGGACACCACTTCCTTCACGGAGGGAGCCTTCTCCGATGTCCAATTTTGTAGAATGCATTTTTTTGCCAAGATCATGATACTGTGTATTAGGGTGTGTCTGCGTCCCCATTGGCCTATATCCTCGCCTTCAATCCCTTCTCCTCTGTAATGAAAAATCCAGAAGTATGGATCTAATGCCCAATCCCCCCCCCCCCCCCAGATCCTCTTAACCAGACTCCTAATACTCTTCCAAAAAATTTGAATTGTTTTGCATCTCCATAACCCGTGAAACATGTCAGTATTATCTTCTTGACATTTCGGGCAGGGCCTCCGTCGGATTCCACCCTCCCCCCAAATCAGGACATTGAACCCATAAATGGCCCTATGAATAATCCTAAATTGGCTATCTCTCCATGCCTCATTAATCACGTTTTTTTCCATTGTTGCCCATCCTTGTAGGATCTTCTCAGCTATGTCCGGGTCATTAAGCTGTTTCGCCCAGCCCTTGAAAATTGTTTGCTCGCCTGTCAGGTATAGAGTTTCTCTCAACGTGCCGTAGATTCTTGATACATTCAGAGCATACAGATCACCCTCTAGTAATTTGTCTATAACATTTTTACATAACTCCCTCTCAATCGAACACAAATCTTTCATAATCCAACCTTTAAGCTGTGAGTATTGTATACTTTGAAAGGGACTGAGATTAAATCGTTCCACCACTTCCTTCTCAGTCATCCATCTCTTTTCTGTCACATGCATGATATCTTTCATCCGTCTCACCCCTTTTTCCTTCCATTCCTTAAAGAGTTTATTTTCCTATCCCAGCTTAAAATTTGGATATGCCCAAGGTTCCAAGTATTTAGACACTTTCCACGAAAGCCCCATCTTTTTCCGTACCGCTTTCCAAGTTAACAGCGTGTCGCGACATATTATGGAGTTTCTAATTTTCGGGCTAATACATGACATAGGGGAATTTAGCAGTGAGGCCAGGGCCCAAGGACTACAAAATTCGCCCTCTAGTTTAATATCCGAATGTCTCTCCAATCCCCTAAGCCAATCTATTACATGTCTGGTGAGGCAAGCTAAATTGTATGCTCTGACATTAGGAGTGTTTAGTCCTCCCCGCTCAGGAGCTTGCATTAGAGTGTTCAAACTAATCCTAACTTTTTTTCCCTCCCACAAGAAAGATGAGAATGCTTTATGTAATCTACGAATATCTTTGCGTTTAAGCAGTAAAGGAATTGTCTGTAAGGGGTATAGCAATCCTGGAAAGTACATCATTTTAATTAAGTGATTTCTTGCTAACAAGGATAGTGGCAGACCACTCCAGCCCTGCAATTGCTTCTCCACTTTGGATATTAGAGGCGAATAGTTTAGGTTGTATACTGTATCTGCGGAGCGGCCCAGATGAACCCCTAGATATTTAATAGATGTTTTCGCTATTGGGTTCCCACACATGTCGGCTCGCCTTTCCTTTTTCCCTTCATCATTAAGTAGTAGAATTTCGCATTTCTTTTTATTAATTTTAAAACCTGCAAAATCTCCAAATTTCTCTATCAAAGATGGCGTATTCCCTAGATCTTTTCTTGGATCTTTCATGAATAAGATAATATCGTCGGCAAACAGTGCCGACCATAAGTACATCACTTTATGCATAAACTACGTCTATGTACTGAATCCTTATGTACATTATCGGCAAGGGAAAATATGGCCCTTATGCAAATATAATGAGGTAGCTGATAGCTCTTCTACATCTTAAAAGCACATACACAGCAACTTTGGGGCATTACACTCCCACTGACCACTAGAACAGGGGTCCTCAGCTTCCATTCCTAGCTGTGGTGGAACGGGTGGACCGTCATGGTTGGTAAGTGAGAAGACCAGCAGTGACTGCCATGGCTCATCGTACAAATTGTAGATTAATATATCAATAAATTGAGATGCCAGCAGTGCAACTAAAATTATGGGTATATTACCAGCCATCCTGAGGCAGCAAACTGTCACTTTTATAACAAGGGACTCTCCTGCCACTTAGCACCGCACACACAGTACCCCATGCATTCTTACTTATCAGGACCATTGGTCAATAGCCTCCGGCGGCAACATGGCACAAAACATAACAGTCCCCACAAGAGTAGATTCGAGGAGACATCATACAAATTGTAGATTAACACAAATCCACCAACACATATCCAACATGTTGGTTTTCTTTGTAACAAAAGTTTTCTTACAATTTCTTCCAAAAATGATGGTGAGAGCTCAGCCCATTAGTCTTCTCTAATGAATGTTTTGCGTGAGTATAGATACATCAAAAAGACAAACAACGGAACCCATGTGAACAAAAATTGCTTTTTTTCTGTGTATGATAGTGTAACTTTTTTTGTATTTTCACTTGATATTGGTTAATGTTTTTTTTGTAATCTTTATATTTTAGGAAGTGTTTGGGTATTTAGAATCTACGAAACTGACCCCAGAGACTGTAATGATACTGTATACAAATTTGCATTTGGCATCCTGATTTTTAAATATATATATGTACCCCTTTTGCTAGTATGCATTTGCTGCTGCAGTTGCCTGGTAAGTATTTTTGTAAATGACTACCTTTGAAACATGAAACATAGAAGAAGATCCAGCTATCTAATAACATGTGCATTTTTGGCACCCCAGGGGTCTGGTTGCCACAGTAATAGAGATATTATGTCTGAGAGCAAGTGGGAGGTTTCTCTGGTCAGGAGCCCTAAACATGCAACACGGCCCACCCAGACCTGGGAGGGGAGGAATTTGCCCTTATAAACTGGGTCTGGGGCGGGATTAGGCAGTGAAGTCCCAGACAGAGACAGAGCCTGCAGAACAAGCAGAGCAGTCAGAGCCTGGAGTTCAGTACAGTTCCAGACACAGGGAAAGTTACAACAGGAGCTCTGTAGGAGCAGGAGCGAGTGCCAGAGGCTGGAAGCTAGAAAGCTCGCCTTGGCTGAAGACACTGACCCGGACACGGAGTCCGAGGCTGTGGGGACATCCAGGTCCAGCAGCAGAATCCAACCGGCAGGGGATTCCATGTCCTCTGGCCTTAGAAACCCGAAGGCACGGTCACAAACAAGGGACCAGCACCGCCATCGTGAAGCGAAGGCTGACGGAAGGCCCCAAGTCACCGGCCATAAGGGTGAGTGTGGCACCCCAGGGGTCTGGTTTCCACAGTAATAGCAATATTACGTCTGAGAGCAGGTGGGAGGTCTCCTGGTCAGGAATCCTAAGCATGCCACACCTCCTGCCCAGTCCTGGGAGGGGAAGAACTTCCCCTATATAAACTGGGGGCTGAGGCAGGGTTAGTGAGAAAGAGAAGAAGAGGAGTCCCAGACAGAGACACAGTCTGGTCTGGAGTGGAGCAGCTATAGGGAAAGAAAGATCAGGAGCTCTGTGGGAGCCGTGCTAAAAGAGGTCAGGGGCTGGAAGCTGTAGAGCTCGCCCTGATTGAAGAGTTCTCACCGGACCCGGAGTCCGAGGCTGTGGGGACTAATCCTCACCCAGCAGCAGAAACCGACCGGCAGGGGATTTCAGGTCCTCTGGCCAAGAAACCCGAAGGCACGGTCACACGCAAGGGACCAGCACCGCCGTCGTGAAGCGGAAGCTACCAGAAGGCCCCGAGTCACCGGCCATACGGGTGAGCACCACACGGTACACTCAGGGACGTGGGCTACTTTTACCCGCCTCTAGCAAGGTAGCCAGAAGAGTACAATTAGTTGGGGAGGCCTACAACTCCGCCTGGCCAAGGGGAGATCCCATCTGCTCACAGACTGACCAGGCCCCGATCGCTAGCCAGTACTCCGGGAGGGTCTACCTTTGCCACCAGTAAAGACCCTGAACTACACCGCATCGTCTCTGAGTGGTTCCTGGTGCCTGCGTGCAACTCTGCTAACCCCCATCATCCACGTCGGCTGCCCTGAGGCCATACCCCTCCCGTTGGGGGTTATACCATCCACGCTGCACAACCGTACCACTGGCCTCAGCGGTCTGCCCTGCAGCGGCGGTTTCCTAACCGCATTCAACGGGTGGCGTAGTCGAACAATATAACATCTTATGCCAAGCACCGCCACTTAGTTTGACACCCTGGGCACGGACCGGGTCACCGCCACCAGGACTACTACCCCCAACAGATCTGGCTCCGGGTATCCCCCGAACATGGCCCAGGGGGCGCGTCAACTTTTGGCGTAGTCGGCAGGATTCCGTGCCCGCAACTACCGGGTACTGCGTGCCTGAAAAAGGACTGTTAAACTTACCTGTGGTGAAGATTCCCGCCATCCGACGCCATCTTCTGCCTTCTTCCCGCCATCCGTGGAGTTTTCCCGCCATTGGACGCCATCTTCTGCCTTCTTCCCGCCATCCGTGGAGTTTTCCCGCCGTTGGACGCCATCTTGAAGACGCCGCGCGGGAAGAAGAGGGGCGTGGACTCCGAAAGCGCGCGAGAACTGAAGCCCCGCCTCACGTCCGGACGTTGCGTAAGGTCCTGGAAGGAGCCCAGCAGACGCTGACGTCACAGGAGCGCGACGGAAGGTCCTCAACCCTGACGATCCACTGCGGAGCCGCGGCCTACGGAAGAGGATCATCGCAAGGTAGGCCACGGTCCACTAGGGGGGAGGAGGATGTCGGATACGGAGGAGAGCTTCACTGCCACAGCCACCGCCAGCGCCACCGCTGCTGCGGTCATGCCTTTCACCATGCCCTATATCCCGGGGGCAGCCTGGCTACCCCAGTACTCAGGGGAGTCACATACCCTAAATGACTTCAGAGAAAAGCTGGATAGCCTCTTCCAGGTGTACCCCCTCACAGAGGAGCAAAAAGTGAGCATCCTGGTGGCTCAATTAACAGGGGCAGCCCAAAGGGGGGTAAAGTCCTGGCCACTTGGGAGGAGGAGGACTGTCGCAGAGATACTAACCCGGCTGAAGAACACCTTTGATACCCGCACCTCAGCCGAGATCAAGCTTAGATTCTACGGGTGCAAGCAGCGAGCACATGAGAATATAAGGGACTATGCACTAAACCTACAAGAGGCCCTGAGAGCCATTAAGCAGGCCAACCCTGACGGCGTGGGAAACGAAGACAGGCTGTTGACTGAACAATTTATAGAGGGACTATATTGCAATGCCCACCGAACCCAGTTGCGGGCAATGGCCTTACAGGACCCTCATCTGGACTTTGCACAGTTCAAGGACAGAGTCATCCGGGTGCTCCGAGAACCGGCACCAGGTGGCGTTGTGACCCACAGACGCCCTACTACCACTTACCACCAGGAGGCTACACCCTTGTCGGCAGGGCCTGTGGGAGCTGATGCGCAGGCTTTGAACAATGACCTGACTCCAGACCTGCACCATCAGGTCCAAGAGCTAACTAAAAGCGTTGCTGCGCTAACCCGAACTGTGCAGTCTTTACAGGTTTCTACTCCAGGGAAGATCCAGCTGGCATCCGGACCGGAGGACATCCCGTGGCGCCGACCAAGGAGGACCCCACCGGCCAGAGGAAGACCCAGCGACCGATACAACGAGGACGGACAACCCATCTGTCGCCGCTGCAATCAACCCGGACATATGGCAAGGTACTGTCCTTTAAACTGGCACAACCTGGGGTAGAGGGCCAACCCCTAGGAATAAGATCACCAGGCCCATCGAACTGGCGTGACAAATATGTGGGAGGACGTCCAGTCTTGCCTGTGGTACTGGATGGCATTCCTATGAGTGCCCTACTGGACACCGGGTCACAGGTCACCACCATCCCGTACGTGCTCTTCAAGCAGTACTGGAATGACTCGGATATAACCCGCTACCCTGACGACGACTTGAGTATCATCGCCAGCAATGGTCAGCCCGTGCCACAGATCGGATTTAAAGAGGTGACCATTAAAATTGGTAAAGTCGAACTGGCAGCACAGGGACTGATCATTGTGGACATTGACAAGCGCGAGAGTCACCCAAAGATAACTCTAGGAACTAATGTGATTGAAAATTGTCTTGCAGAGGTGATTCTCATTTTACAGCAGGTTGCCAAGAACGCCAGCTCCGGCCAGCAGCGAGTGCTCCAAAAAGAGATCCGGGCACTGATGCGACGGCAACAGGTGGAACTCTCCGGTGGTGAGATTGGTAGCGTGAGAATGTGTGACCCTTTCCCTATTGCCATGCCCCCGAAAAGTGAAATGATGATTTGGTGCCGGGCAGCTATTGGTCTGAGAGGTAGAGATTACCAGGCAATGGTAGAACCAGTCTACTCAGACAGTAGGCCCACCATTTTGACGGTACGGGGGGTGGTTGATGTACGCCATGGGAGGGTGCCCGTTCGCATAATAAATATCGGGAAGAGGGAAGTGTACCTGCCCCGGTATGCTACGCTAGCCAAATTGTATACCATCAACCAAAATTCTGTACAGTCCGTGGAACCCTTGCCTCCATCTCATCCAGAGGAAGGTAACGGCTCTAAGCAACAAATGGAGGACTGGTGTCAGCAACTACATTTGGGTACTGACTCCACTCCCTCACACCAGAAGCAGGGAGTCTATCGGGTGGTTCAAGAGTACGAGAGAGTGTTTAGTAAACACCCGTTAGACTTCAGGCGAGTAAAGGGGGTAGAACACCACATCCCCACGGGAGACCATCCTCCCATAAAGGAAAGATACCGACCCGTACCCCCTGCACACTACCAACACGTCAAGGGGATGCTTAGAGACATGAAGGAGGCTGGGGTAATCAGGGATAGCTGTAGGCCCTGGGCAGCTCCACTAGTCTTGGTTAAAAAGAAAGACAACACCATGAGAATGTGTGTAGATTACCGGAAAATCAACCGTATCACACACAAAGATGCGTACCCCTTACCAAGGATAGAGGAGTCTTTGGCTGCTTTAAAATCTGCTAACTTCTTCTCCACTTTGGATCTCACTAGCGGGTACTGGCAGGTTCCTGTAGCAGAGGCGGACCGGGAGAAGACCGCATTCACCACCCCGATGGGACTTAGCGAGTTTATCTGCATGCCGTTCGGACTCTGCAACGCACCAGGAACCTTCCAACGACTGATGGAATGCTGTCTGGGACACCGGAACTTTGAGATGGTCCTGCTGTACCTGGACGATGTTATAGTTTATTCCAAGACGTACGAGGACCACCTGAAACACCTGGCAGAAGTGTTCGAAGCTCTGGCAAACTACGGCCTAAAGGTGAAACCCTCCAAGTGTCACCTCCTGAAACCAAAGGTGCAGTACCTGGGACACGTGGTGAGTGCTGATGGAGTGGCTCCCGACCCTGACAAGATCACCGCAATTAAGGAATGGCCAAGACCCTCTAGCGTAAGGGAAGTGCGGCAGTTCCTCGGGTTGGTAGGCTACTACCGAAGATTCATTCCCGGTTTCACCAAAAAGGCAGCTCCTATGCAGGACCTCCTGATAGGCCAGTCCAGGAAGGCCAAGAACCAGAAGCCGCCCTTCAGATGGGAGAAGCTGGAAGAAGAGTCCTTCCGCCAGCTGAAGATGGCCCTCACGGGGGATGAAATCCTGGCGTATCCTGATTACAGCCAGCCCTTTATCCTCTACACCGACGCAAGTAACATCGGGCTAGGAGCCGTACTGTCCCAGATCCAGCAGGGGAAAGAACGGGTAATTGCTTACGCCAGCCGAAAACTGCGCCCCACCGAAAGAAACCCTGAGAATTACAGCTCATTCAAGCTAGAGTTCCTGGCAGTGGTGTGGGCAGTCACCGAACGCTTTAAGCACTACCTCGCCTCTTCCCGGTTCACCGTGTACACGGATAACAACCCGTTGACACACCTGGACACGGCAAGACTCGGTGCCCTGGAGCAGAGATGGATGGCCCGCCTGTCCAACTATGAGTTCACGATCAAATACCGGGCAGGACGCTCCAATACCAACGCGGATGCCTTGTCCAGAATGCCAAACCTACCGGACGTAGGGGAAGATCCAGAGGAACTGGAAGAAGTTGAACTCCCCGCGTTCCACCGTCATGGGACTATCCAGTATTCCCACCGTGTAAGGGGTAAGCAATCCGCTACGTTCAACCCCTTACCTCATTACAACTGGGCGGAAACGCAAGACAGTGACCCCGCCGTCCGACTGGTGAAGGAGATGCTGACTCAGCCAGATGCCCGCCTTGACCCAGATGCTCCGGAGGAGACCAAGCAACTGTGGGCTGAGAAGAGTCGACTGTTCCTTTACAAGGGGAAGTTGTGCCGCAGAATGGTTAACTCCCGGACGCATGAACTGATCTGGCAAGTAGTGGTGCCAAGAAGAGACGCGGCTATGGTACTGGAGGCATACCACGACGGGGCTGGGCACTTCGGATGGAAGAAGCTGGAGTTCCTGCTGCGCGGGCGGTTCCACTGGGTAGGCATGAGGGGAACCATCGAGAGGTGGTGCAGAGACTGTGGCCCATGCAACCTAAGAAGGAAGGACCGTGCCAGCCAGAAGACTCCCCTGCAGTCCATCGTCACCAGGCAGCCGTTGGAACTGGTAGCCTTGGATCATGTAAAACTGACCCCAAGCAGAAGTGGCCACGTCTATGCGTTAACCATCGTGGATCACTACTCCCGGTTCTTGGTTGTAGTCCCCGTCAAGGACTTAACGGCTCAAACAGCAGCTAGAGCCTTCCAGCAGCACTTCTGCCGTCCACACGGATACCCAGAGCAGGTGCTGACGGACCAGGGACCTGCCTTTGGAGCGGAAGTCTTCCAGGAGTTCTGCACTCTGTATGGCTGCCGGAAGATAAGAACAACACCCTATCATCCGCAAACCAATGGACTCTGCGAGAAAATGAACCAGATGGTGATAGACCTTCTGAAAACATTGCCCCTGGAGGAACGCAGTCTGTGGCCTGAGAGACTGCCTGATCTGGTGGACCTATACAACTACATCCCTGTAGGTTCTACCAACTGTACCCCGGCTTACCTAATGAGAGCAAGACCTGGTAAGCTTCCTGTTGATCTGGATATGGGAGTCCTGACACCCGAGGACACTTCACCAGAAGCAGACTGGGACACAGAGAGGCAGCAGCAGTACCGGAAAGTACAGGAGAGCGTTGAGCGAAGTCTCTGTCAAGCTAGAGAAAGACAGGAGAAGACTTACAACCAGTATGCTCCCGCTGTTCCCCTGGTACCTGGAGAGCAGGTCTTGAAGAGGAAGAGACGGCTCCACAAGTTGGACGACCAGTGAGAGAAGGACCCGTACACCGTACTGCCCTCAAGCCATGAGAACCCAAAAGTCTGCACAATCAGTAAGGACGGAGGAGAAACCACAGCCATTGTTTCCCGAGATCACCTGAAGAAGTGTCCCGAGCAGCTACGAAACCCTGAAGAAGATCAAGAAAACCCTCAACCCGCAGAGGAAAGGGAGGAGATGGTCAGTACTGTACTCGGAGACTTCCCTCGGTCTTGGACTCAAGTAAATGGCGCTGTTGTGGTACCCGTCCTCACCTTCCTCCAGCCAGCATCCCAAGTGCCTACGGAAAAACAGGTAGAGCTGGAAGAGCAGACGGTCCAGGAGGCAGAAGACCCCACACAAGCAGACCAGGAGAATCGACCCTCTGCTTATAGTGAGCCTGCCGTACCCCTAGTGAGCCAAAGAGCCCGTAGACAGCTGCCCAGCTTACCTTTGACAGCTCCTACACCCTGTAGCTCAGGACCAGTCAGTCAGCTCCGTAGGTCTACTAGGGCCACTAGAGGCCAGTTGCCCGTACGTTGGAGGATCTAAAGTGTTTAGACTGTTTTATGTGTATTTACCTGTTTATTGTTGCTTGTAAATAATTATGTATTTCTAGTTATTTTATAGGTGTCTTTTATGGATTATCCGGAATCCTTTGTATATATGTTTGGAGCGTAACCCAGGAAAGGACTAAGACTGTTAAAGACTCGGGGTAGGACAGACCCCTACCTGGTTACGGCTCCCTGTTCTTTGGTGAAATGGACACCCTTGTTTTCTTCAAAAACTGCACCCAGTTGCGGACACGCCGTGACCATCCTAATGTGTTTTTCTTTATTGTACTGTTTCTGTTTATAACTTGTTATGTTTACAAAAATATGTTTAGTCCCGGAGTACTAAATTTTACTAGGGGGGAATGTGGCACCCCAGGGGTCTGGTTTCCACAGTAATAGCAATATTACGTCTGAGAGCAGGTGGGAGGTCTCCTGGTCAGGAATCCTAAGCATGCCACACCTCCTGCCCAGTCCTGGGAGGGGAAGAACTTCCCCTATATAAACTGGGGGCTGAGGCAGGGTTAGTGAGAAAGAGAAGAAGAGGAGTCCCAGACAGAGACACAGTCTGGTCTGGAGTGGAGCAGCTATAGGGAAAGAAAGATCAGGAGCTCTGTGGGAGCCGTGCTAAAAGAGGTCAGGGGCTGGAAGCTGTAGAGCTCGCCCTGATTGAAGAGTTCTCACCGGACCCGGAGTCCGAGGCTGTGGGGACTAATCCTTACCCAGCAGCAGAAACCGACCGGCAGGGGATTTCAGGTCCTCTGGCCAAGAAACCCGAAGGCACGGTCACACGCAAGGGACCAGCACCGCCGTCGCGAAGCGGAAGCTACCAGAAGGCCCCGAGTCACCGGCCATACGGGTGAGCACCACACGGTACACTCAGGGACGTGGGCTACTTTTACCCGCCTCTAGCAAGGTAGCCAGAAGAGTACAATTAGTTGGGGAGGCCTACAACTCCGCCTGGCCAAGGGGAGATCCCATCTGCTCACAGACTGACCAGGCCCCGATCGCTAGCCAGTACTCCGGGAGGGTCTACCTTTGCCACCAGTAAAGACCCTGAACTACACCGCATCGTCTCTGAGTGGTTCCTGGTGCCTGCGTGCAACTCTGCTAACCCCCATCATCCACGTCGGCTGCCCTGAGGCCATACCCATCCCGTTGGGAGTTATACCATCCACGCTGCACAACCGTACCACCGGCCTCAGCGGTCTGCCCTGCAGCAGCGGTTTCCTAACCGCATTCAACGGGTGGCGTAGTCGAACAATATAACATCTTATGCCAAGCACCGCCACTTAGTTTGACACCCTGGGCACGGACCGGGTCACCGCCACCAGGACTACTACCCCCAACAGATCCGGCTCCGGGTATCCCCCGAACATGGCCCAGGGGGCGCGTCATGAGCACCACACGGTATACTCAG
Source organism: Phyllobates terribilis (assembly GCF_046119375.1). NCBI lineage: Eukaryota > Metazoa > Chordata > Amphibia > Anura > Dendrobatidae > Phyllobates > Phyllobates terribilis. The sequence continues at coordinate 112,717,686 of NW_027362773.1, forward strand.
GGACGTGGGCTACTTCTACCCGCATAGAGCAAGGTAGCCAGGAAAGAGTGCAGATAGTCGGGGAGGCCTACAACTCCACCTGGCCAAGGGAGCTCCTGCTTGCTCACAGACTGACCAGGCCCCTACTGCTAACCAGTACTCCTGGGAGGCTCTGCTTTATATCATCAGTAAAGACCCTGAACTGCACCACACGTCTCTGTGATTCCTTGCCGCACCAGCACCATTACTACTGGGACGCTCACACCATCACTCCCATCATCCACATTAGCTGCCCTGAGGCAATACTTCTCCAGTGGGGAGTTATCCCATACTCGGCTGCGCAAACAACATCAGCCTCAGCGGTCGGCAGCGCAGCGGTGGTCCCCACTGACCGCAATCCACGGGTGGCGTAGTCGGACATTTGCTATTACATTAAGACTGCCACTGGTTTGACCGCCCTGGGCACGGACCGGGTCACCGCCACAGAGAACTACGACCCCCAGCATCCCAGCGATCCGGCTCCGGGTATCCCCCTGCACAGCACAGGCCCAGGGGGCGCGTCACATTTTGTTCTGGGATTATAAAGCAGACCTGGGAAACAAGCCCCAACAACCTACTTAAACTAATGACTCTCCCTCTTAAGGCACTAAAAAAAAAATAGGTTCACTCAATGCCCACTGCAGAAAAAAATTTAAGTTCTCTCAGCTTTCCTGACACGTCTGTTAACGGGGTAATAAATGATTGATATTTTTGAGATTCCCCCCTGTGGAAACCAAACCTAAGGGTGCTAAATGCTCCATTGGAGTTCTATTGGAGCCAAATACCAAAAATGCTGCACAAGACACCTCCCCAGACACTTCCCTAGTAGCACCAAACAAATACAACAGTGCAACATAAAACACCTCTAAAGCAGCACCAAATACCACAGTGCAGTACAATACAGCACCCCAACAGTGAAAAATACCACAGTGCACCACAAAATACAAGAGCTCCCCAGAATTGACAAGTATCACAGTGCAGCACTAAATAACTCCCAAGCAGCACAAAAAATACCATAGTGAAAGACTAAAATACTAACAGTGCAAATACCACAATGCACCAATAAAATACTGTCCGAGCTGTGGCATACACTATGGCCCAGCACAAAATACGCCCCTAACAAATACCGCATCAGAAGTGCCAAATACAAGACCACAATGCAATACCTCCCAGCAATGTTACAATAATATCACAATGCAGCAACAATGGCAGCAGCGTTGCTACTCTTCAGACCCCTCCTGTAATGGTAGCAGCATTGTCATCCTCTCCACATCCCCCCATTGGAGACAGCATTGCATTGCTGTACTACCCACTCCTTCACCTCTGGCATCAGCATTCAATCCACCCTTCCCTACCATCAGCTGCAATGTTACCTCTTTCCCCATCCCAAGATGTCAGCAGCACTCCCCCAACACACATTGTCAGCAGCATTGACCCCTTTACCACTCCCCCCAACATACACTGTCAGCAGCATTGACCCCTTTACCACTCCCTCCAACACACACTGTCAGCGGCATTGACCCCTTTACTACTCCCTCCAACACACACTGTCAGCAGCATTGACCCCTTTACTACTCCCTCCAACATACATTGTTAGCAGCATTGACCCCTTTACCACTCCCCCTAACACACATTGTCAGCAGCATTGACCCCTATACCACTCCCCCTAACACACACTGTCAGCAGCATTGACCCCTTTACCACTCCCCCTAACACACACTGTCAGCAGCATTGACCCCTTTATTACTCCCTCCAACACACACTGTCAGCAGCATTGACCCCTTTACCACTCCCCCCAACACACATTGTCAGCAGCATTGACCCATTTACCACTCCCCCAACACACACTGTCAGCAGCATTGAGCTCCTATCCCTCCCCACACAGTCAGCAGCATTGAGCCCCTTATCCCTCCCCCAACACACATTGTCAGCAGCATTAAGCCTCTTATCCCTTCCCCAACACACACTGTCAGCAGCAATAAGGCCCCTTATCCCTCCCCCCAACACACATTGTCAGCAGCAATAAGGCCCCTTATCCCTCCCCCAACACACACTGTCAGCAGCAATGAGCCCCTTATCCCTCCCCCAACACACACTGTCAGCAGCATTAAGCCCCTTATCCCTCCCCCAACACACCCTGCAGCAGCATTAAGCCCCTTATCCCTCCCCCAACACACACTGTCAGCAGCAATGAGCCCCTTATCCCTCCCCCTACACACACTGTCAGCAGCATTAAGCCTCTTATCCCTCCCCCAACACACCCTGCAGCAGCATTAAGCCCCTTATCCCTCCCCCAACACACACTGTCAGCAGCAATGAGCCCCTTATCCCTCCCCCAACACACACTGTCAGCAGCATTGAGCCCCTTATCCCTCCCCCAACACACCCTGCAGCAGCATTAAGCCCCTTATCCCTCCCCCAACACACACTGTCAGCAGCAATGAGCCCCTTATCCCTCCCCCAACACACACACTGTCAGCAGCATTGAGCCCCTTATCCCTCCCCCAACACACCCTGCAGCAGCATTAAGCCCCTTATCCCTCCCCCAACACACCCTGCAGCAGCATTAAGCCCCTTATCCCTCCCCCTACACACACTGTCAGCAGCATTAAGCCCCTTATCCCTCCCCCAACACACACTGTCAGCAGCAATGAGCCCCTTATCCCTCCCCCAACACACACTGTCAGCAGCATTGAGCCCCTTATCCCTCCCCCAACACACCCTGCAGCAGCATTAAGCCCCTTATCCCTCCCCCAACACACACTGTCAGCAGCAATGAGCCCCTTATCCCTCCCCCAACACACACACTGTCAGCAGCATTGAGCCCCTTATCCCTCCCCCAACACACCCTGCAGCAGCATTAAGCCCCTTATCCCTCCCCCAACACAACCTGCAGCAGCATTAAGCCCCTTATCCCTCCCCCTACACACACTGTCAGCAGCATTAAGCCCCTTATCCCTCCCCCAACACACCCTGCAGCAGCATTAAGCCCCTTATCCCTCCCCCAACACACCCTGCAGCAGCATTAAGCCCCTTATCCCTCCCCCAACACACACTGTCAGCAGCATTAAGCCCCTTATCCCTCCCCCAACACACCCTGCAGCAGCATTAAGCCCCTTATCCCTCCCCCAACACACACTGTCAGCAGCATTGAGCCCCTTATCCCTCCCCCAACACACCCTGTCAGCAGCATTGAGCCCCTTATCCCTCCCCCAACACACCCTGCAGCAGCATTAAGCCCCTTATCCCTCCCACAACACACACTGTCAGCAGCATTGAGCCCCTTATCCCTCCCCCAACACACACTGTCAGCAGCATTAAGCCCCTTATCCCTCCCACAACACACACTGTCAGCAGCATTGAGCCCCTTATCCCTCCCCCAACACACACTGTCAGCGGCAATGAGCCCCTTATCCCACACATGTGTTTTCATTGGCTGTAAGCCATAATCATCACCATTAACAGAAATAAACACTTGAAATAGATCACTCTGTTTGTAATGACTCTATATAATATATGAGTTTCACTGTTTGTATTGAAGAACTGAAATAAATTAACATTTTGATGATATTCTAATTTAGTGAGATGCACCTGTACTACTGTCAAATGATCACAGGTTCAAGTCTTCTAGGAGGACTAAAATATATGTAAATATTAGCCCATCAGCCAAATTTTTTTTAGATCAATTATTTTTGCATTTTTACACTGTTTACTATGAAGATAACATTATTCTATTGGTTTGTTATATGTATTATTGTATGGTGCAACTTTAAAAAATTAATTTATTTTTAAACTAAACTTTATTGAATTTAATTTCCCTCTTTTGCCCCATTAAGGAACATGTGCCATCAGTTGTTTGTATAATGCTCTAGAATACATAATATTACAGCTTTTTATTGCCTGGCAGTGTTATCCTGACAGACATCCAATAAGGCCATGAATCCTCATAGAAATTTAGGGCGGCACCATACTTTCCGATTCAAAGGACCCAGTGTTTTTTAGAGATGCTCAGTATCCGATTGTCAATAGAATAGATTTTCATATAACGTATAGACAAAATCCAGGCATGAATACGGCACTCACCAATAAAGTGAGTGCCGTATCTATTCTTCAGCTTTATATGTACATCGTATTAAGCCATGCCTCTGACTTCTCCTAATAAGCAGAGAATGACAGACCTGACGCCATTGTTAGGCCCCTAGCTGCCATTGTAACTTATTGGCTTCCCACAAAGGTGTTGCGGAAAGACCAATGGGCTGACAAAGAGGACCTCTTCCCTTTGTCAAACACCTTAAATACCATGACCGCTAAAGACTGCAGCATTTTAGAGGCTAAACTGCCAGCGTTAAAGTTAAGGGCTCATTCAGATGTCATTCTTTGTCATACAAGCTCTGTGTTTTTCACGGAGAGCACTTGCCCCTATGATAGTTTATGGACCTGTTCACATTTCCAGTTAGTTTTGCGGACCGAGTGATACGTGCAAAATTGTCAAGATATGAAAACACTGATGAAACTCGGATGAAAACTCTGATAGAAAAAACACTGATGAAACTTGGACAGTTTTTCACATATGAGAAGAATCACCCGCGTCTGAATGAGCCCTTATCCTGGACGGAGACCCACAATTCTACTTAGGAGTTATACAGTCAAACTAATGAGATATTTTTGTTGGAAATAAAAGTTGCTTAACTTTTTTTTTTTAAGAAGCAAAATCATGGTTGCAAAGATACATAAGTCGTAAAATATTCTTCAGGTATAAACTATGTCTTGGTTATTTATAGCAGTAGTAACATTATTTTCAATGTTTTTATATTTCAGGTAGCATTCACTAATTAACGATATGGACAGATTCCATCCTTATAAGCATTTATCTGACGGAATAAAAATTGACATTGATTTCATGGTGGAACAATGCTAATAAAATGATACGCAGAATCACTTTTATGAAGTTACCGGTACTTCCCTTGATTGACTGATTTTTCTGTTTATTTTTGCCTATTTATATGTGTCGATTATGGCCTGATAGCGAACGCCCATGGACAATATAAAAGTTGATTGGCGCTTGTTTAGTGGTCGTGTTGTCAGCAGCATACCTCCTGTTTACACGGTCGATGTGCTGCAGATAGCGACGATCTTTGTGGCGACATATCTGATCACACAACGAACAAATGTAATTTAATTTCTCGGGTATAAATATATTTTAACTCTCAGAATTTGTGTCTATTTTATATTAATGTATAATGCAAGTCATTAAAAAAATCAACTGTTGTATATCATGTATGTTTCCCCTTAACGACCGCCAGCATGCATTAATACAGTGGCCGCTAAGGGGCCTTATTCGCTCACCGCCATTTTAAGTGTATAGCGTCCCCCAGAGTCAGAAAATCTCTGAGGTTTCAGCAACCGGGAATAGCTGAGACGGTGGAGAACACTATAGTTACCAGTTCTTACGGTCCCCGATCACATGATCGCCATTATTCAACGCCCTGCAAATGCAACATGATGCCTACAATCTATTTCACCCAAATTTGTGTTCCAAAATTCAAATATTGCTCCTTCCGTTCCGAGTTCCGAGTCCTGTCATTTAAAAATCCTCGATGGGTGTCATTTCCAAAAGGGGGTCACTTGTGGGGGTTTTCTACTGTTTAGGCACCTTGGGGCCCTGTAAATGTGACATGGTGCCTACAATCTATTTCAGCCAAACTTATGTTCCAAAATTCAAACTGTTACTTCCATTCCGTGCCCTGCTGTGTGTCCAAACAGAACTTTTTGACTACATGTGGGGTATGCATGGTTCCAAACCTGGGAGTGGTATCTATCATCAATTTATGACATATTGAACCGCCATTTAAGGTCAGTTGGCAAAAAGGGCTACAAAGTTAAAAGAAAAAAAAGATTCATAAAGTAATACAGTTTTCTGTTACAATGTAGGAACTGGATTTCTTAGACTAATGTTTGTTACAATGTAACAATAGTGAACATCTAAGAATCTACCAAATACAGTACAAGTAAACTTACCCTAAAAGTTAATTTATTCTAAAATATTGAATGAAAACACATAAATAAGTCAAAATATAAAGCCTAAGACCCTTTAACATTTTTCCAATCATATCAAACCCAACGCTGTGCCTATTATATATAATAAATAATCTACGATCTTTTTCCTTTGAGTTGTTGACCTCACTTTATATAGCAAGCGAGCCTAATTACTAAGTGAAGCGTCCGCTGGGAGTATATGTACCCTACTGAAGGGTATTTTTTTTTACCCTTTTAGCCCCTCAACAACTGCCGATACGCATTAAAATGGCGGCCATTAAGGGGTCTTATTCAGGATCACCATTTTAAAAGCGAATTGCGCCCCTTCATGTGGGCAAAATTGTCGTGGGTTACATCTGTACAAAACCTCGGATGGCTTTGGAATCAATCAGCGTCGATTAACCAAATTAAATATAGCTGTCAATCGCAACAGCAGCATCTAAGGGGTTAAAAGACCCCTTTTGACAGGATCAACCACCCACAATCATAATTGTGGGTGCCAATCATTGCCATGGTACTCCGAGGTCATCTGATGACCCCAGGGTACGGTGGCCTGTTAGACTACCGGTCAGAATTGGCTCGGTGACTAAGGGATTAAGCAATATCTTTGAGAGACTCAGCAAGAAATAAGATTTGTACAGGGAAAAAGTCAAAGAGAACCTCTTCTGGTTAATGGATGGGAGCAAAGCTGGTGTTTAGATCTCAATGGGCAGCGGGGTCTCAATCCTGAGGACGGAGCGATGAGGAACACCTGTGAGCGTTCCAGTGATCTGCAAAAGGAAATACTAGCTTCTACAAGGACTCCATGGTCCATGAATATGATATGGGCACATGTGAACCAGCTCTTATCCTAAAACATTCCCACTTATGGAAACATATTATTTCATTGCTAAGTATATAATATACAGTACATAGGTGCTTTACATATGTATGTGCGCATCAAATTGGAGGACGCTGAGACAAAATTTGTCAGATGAGTATATATATGTATATATCTACATATATAGATAGATATATTTATATCTATCTATATAGTTATATATATGCATATACATAGCTATCTACCTATCTCTATATATAAAGTATATACACAGAAAGAGGGAGAGAGATTGTAGCACTGTGACATCATGATAAATATTATGTCACAAGTGGTGTGATGACATCATCGCATTCTAGATCCCAGTGTTATGGCCTTAAGGAAATCACTGCCTCACAGACCCACAAGGGTGAGGGAGTTCTTTTGTTTTTGTGATGAACAAAGCAAAAATTGATTCTACAATGAATATAGAAAGAAGAAGAGTCCAAAGAGATCGGGTTCTAAGAGAGAGGAGAGGATTAAATGAAGAGCAGAAACCGTTGTTCGCTTTAGGGCGAAAAGACATTATATTACCGGACATGGACACTGACGCCTCAGAGATGGCGTCCAAACGACAACATCTGGATAAAATGAGAAAGTCCAAAAGACATGAGATCTTTACAGAGAGAAGGACCATGGAGAACCTCATGGAGTCTCACTCTGCAGCCTCCGCTGAGCTTCAGAGGGCCATCCTTATCTCCTTGAAAAAAATCAGAGATATGGTCCCTGAAATAAGGAGGAGGAACAAAGAAGCCATCCTCAATAAGCGGAGAAACATCAGCGCAGAGATAGAGGTGGAAGTGGTTCTCCAAGAAACATCGAGACAAGTCTCATCCACATCTGAAAGTCTAGAGACACCGAACCTGCAAAGAGCAGCAGCCCAGAAAAGAATTAGGAACAGCAGAGACTGGGTTGTCCAATGCAGGAGACATCGGATCTATGCTAAACCCATTATAAATGGGAATGATGCATTACTGACATCCCAGTCATCATCTGAAACCATTTCCATCCCAGAGTTTCTCTTCCAGCTGAGTGATTCTTCACCTGACAGATCAGTGGACAATGATGAACCAGGTAAGATAGAAACTTACTCAGTATAATAAGATTGGGGGTGGGGGGATTGTACTCTTAGTATTATGTTGAATACAAATACATGGGCCATGCACACGGTGAACAAGTCTGTAGGACAGTGTTCACACCACCAAAAGACTGAAACACAAGGACACAATAAAACAAATGTATAAAAATACTCTGTTGTAAAAAAGTAACAGTAAACAGCAAGTGCTAGTAAAAAGGTGATAAAAAACAGGGTATTTAGTTGACAAGTTTTTTGCAAAAAACGTATACTAAGCCGCTCTACCAACGTCAAGTTAACCCAGATCAGAGCAGTCCCTATCTGATGTATTTAAAAACGGATCATGTGTATGGTACCTATATGAGAAGATCTAACAGGTAATGTCCATGTGGACACGCTGCAGAGGACGGCATTTTATGAGCATGGCCCACAAGGGAGGGGTGGAGACCTCCCTAATCTTGCAAAAGCAAGAAACAATTTGCTTTATCACCTTTTTACTAGCACTTGCTGTTTACTGTTACTTTTATACAACAGAGTATTTTCATACGTTTGTTTTACTGTGTCCTTGTGTGTTTCAGTCTTTTGGTGGTGTGAACACTGTCCTACAGACTTGTTCACCGTGTGCATGGCCCATGTGTTTGTATTCAATTCAATTTGTTTCTTGCTTTTGCAAGATTAGGGAGGTCTCCACCTCTCCCTTGTGGGTCATGCACATAAAATGCCGTCCTCTGCAGCGTGTCCACATGGACATTACCTGTTAGATCTTCTCATATAGGTACCATACACATGATCAGTTTTTAAATACATCAGATAGGGACTGCTCTGATCTAGGTTACCTTGACGTTGGTAGAGCGGCTTAGTATACATATTTTGCAAAAAACAAGTCAAATAAATACCCTGTTTTTTATCACCGTTTTACTAGCACTTGCTGTTTACTGTTACTTTTTTACAACAGAGTATTTTTATACATTTGTTTTACTGTGTCCTTGTGTGTTTCAGTCCTAATATTATGTACAGGCCACAATTATTAATGTTGTCTAATGGAAGAACTGTCCTTGTTGCCCGTAGCAACCAGTCACATTTCATTGTTCTATGATGGAATGTTAAGAAATACAATCTGTGCTGTGAATCGTTGCTACGGGCAACAAGGACATTTTTGCTAATAGACAATTTTGATAAATCAAAACCAAATATCAGACATTTCCTGCTGATTTATATCAATCTGATTAAAATGTAATGTACATTCTGGAGATATATTTCTTAATAAATCTTGTATCATCTCAGCAGATGGAAGCAGTGAGACATCCTCTGACTCATCGGACATACCAGTACAAGACCTTGGGGATGCCAATGTCTTGGGAGAACTGGTCAAGGCAAATATTCCTATTGACATTTCCAGTCTCGAGTTCCAGAAAGATCTTGGAAAGGGAGGCTTCGGAAAAGTAAGTGTGAATTTCTACTCCTCCGTGCTCCTCAATGTATCCTGCCCCAGATACACAGGAGGGAGATACATATTCATTACTGGGTGATCATATGTAATGGTGACTGGGATAAACCAGTGATCCATTACACAGATCCCTATAATAGATGGGAGCTGGGTCTGATCTGTTATGATTTTTCTCAAGGTCATCTTGGCATCACATCCGGTCAGTAAAGAACTGCTGGCCGTGAAAATCATGAACAAGAGTCGTTGTTCAGAGGAGATGATCAGTGCAGAGATGGACGTCCTGCTAATAGCCACCGGGTGCCGCTACCTAATGTCAGCACGAGCAGTCATGGAGACACCTACAGAATATAAAGTAGCCATGGACTTTATGGCCAAAGGAGACCTGAGTGGCCACATGGCACGATTGATGCCTTTTGATACAGTAACAACAAGGTAAAGTCTTATACTGATCTGCTGCCTGTACATTGTAGTCCAAGACCTATAGACAATGACAGCAGGAGAAAATTATGACACAAATAGGACACGTGTCATCTCCTAATGTTGTCTCTTTGATTGTGTATCTAACCACTGATCCAACCTGTACTTTCTACTCCACAGACTCTTTGCGGCAGAGATGGTGTGCGGACTCCAATTCCTGCATGAACGTGACATCATACATCGGTAATCAGTTCATCTCAATAAATCTGTCCCCTGTGACTCTGTTGTCTCCTTACATATCTATTGTAGAAAGTTCTTTTCATGAATTCTTCTCACAATCATTGTCTTCTCCCTGCAGGGACGTGAAGCCAGGGAACATCCTCCTCAATGAGACCGGACACATTAAAATCTCTGACTTTGGCTTATCCGCCATAGTCATGTTTGAGGACGACATATTGAACAAATATGTTGGCACGAAAGGTTACATCGCACCCGAGGTAAGTAACATCCCAGTGTGATTAATGGCGATAGTAGGACTGAGGAATAATCTGATCACAAAGTATCCTGCAGATATCTATCCACAGATCGGTCCTTATATCCTCTGTGTGTAAATCCCCTCCCCGGTATATTCAGATCATCTCCTATCTTATGTTCCCACAGATAATGGACGGTAAGAGCTACAACCATCTGGTGGACTCATTTTCCTTCGGTGTCATCCTATATACGATGATTGTAGGGATAAAGCCATTCTATAGCCGAGGCTCAGAGAAGGAGTACCACAAGTCTCTGCAGGAGGACGTCCCATATTTTCCACCCGGGATCAGCATTGATGCCATTGACATCTTAGACGGGGTGAGTAGGGTCAGATGAAGGAGGATGATGGGTGATTATTATAAGGAGAGGTAGAAGATTAGATGTAAACAGTAGATAGATATTGTGTAATAATGCATCATTAATAATACATAATATAATGACTAATGGTCATTCTCATTTTCCAGCTTCTCTGCAAAACTCCATTTTCCCGATTTGCCATAACATCGACCATCCGAGAGCACCCATTCTTCCAGTTCATAAACTGGAGCGACGTGGAGTCCGGCAGAGCCGACCCACCATTCAAATAAGACTATGTAAGTGTAGGACGTAGGGAAACATAGTGTTATCACTGCCCAGTAACATGCATACCCGCTATACACCTTATTATTATACCCCCCCGTATACAGTATATATGTGAGGAGCCGATTCTCAGACGTGTATATTTCTCTTCTTACAGGAGTAATAGGCTGATAACAATCAGCCCCATTCCAGTAACATCTAGGAATGAAGATTTACATGAATTGGATGAGACAACTACACTGGACTTTCTCGTTTACCGGACTGTGACAAATCCTACCGAGCTTCCACCACGTAACAACCACGTAGATTCGAGCACCAAACATCCAGGGATTTATTCCGATCGCCATATTTGGGGTCAGGAAGGAATTTTTTTCCCCTGATATGAGGATAATCCAACAACGAGTCCTCGGGGTTATTTTTCGCCTTCCTCTGGATCAACATAGCAAGTAATTAAAGGCTGAAATTGAAGATCTTCTTTCAGCCATACTTGCTATTTTACCATCTTAACGACTCATCTACAGTGTGGTGGTAAGGAGACGACTACAAGATATGGAGAGACAGAAGGCAGCGGCTGCTCCTTCTCCTACCGGATATGGACAGACAGAAGGCAGCGGCTGCTCCTTCTCCTACCGGATATGGACATACAGAAGGAAGCGGCTGCTCCTTCTCATACTTGGCCTTGTACAGACAGAAGGTAGCGGCTGCTCCTTCTCATACTTGGCCTTGTACAGACAGAAGGTAGCGGCTGCTCCTTCTCATACTTGGCCTTGTACAGACAGAAGGAAGCGGCTGCTCCTTCTCATACTTGGCCTTGTACAGACAGAAGGTAGCGGCTGCTCCTTCTCATACTTGGCCTTGTACAGACAGAAGGAAGCGGCTGCTCCTTCTCATACTTGGCCTTGTACAGACAGAAGGAAGCGGCTGCTCCTTCTCATACTTGGCCTTGTACAGACAGAAGGTAGCGGCTGCTCCTTCTCCTACCTAGCCATGGTCAAACAGAAGGCCAAATAGTTGATCTTTGTGCTTTAGGACTCCAGAAAAGCTCCATCTACACAGATCACACATCACACATTCCTGCTCTTCTCCTCTCCGTCATGTGTGATCCAGACCTGGATATCCAAAACCGGCACAAGTGCAACCAAAGGCCTGAGGAGCGGAATCATCAACATCTGCTCCTTTCTATAGAAAGTGGCTGTATATTCAGGCTTTCTTTTTTAATCTTTGCATGTTGTTAACAACTTTCATGCACAAATAAATATATTTAACATCAATGCTGTTTCTTTTTAGTTTCTTCTCATATACAGAACTGTGTTTTTGGTATTTTTATTAATATCACGATGGCCTAATATATTTGTCAAAATAAAATGTAAGATTTTGCAAGTTCCTAGATCTTCACCAGGATGGCTCATCGTGGATATCACAGGTCATCTATGATCTCCTGCCGGCTGTTGTCTATGATGCGCCCCTGGGCCTGTGTCGCGCTGCGTTGCGCACGCGGGAGCTTACCCGGAGCCGGATCTGTTGAGGGTTGTAGTCTCGTGGCGGTGACCCGGTCCGTGCCCAGGGAGTCAAACTGAGCGGCGATGTATCAGCGGTAGATGTTGGACGACTACGCCACCCGTTGAGTACAGCTAAGGAGCTGCTGCTGCAGGGCAGACCGCTGAGGCCGGTGGTAGGATTGTGCAGCGTGATAGTATAACCCCCAACGGGAGGGGTATGGCCTCAGGGCAGCCGACGTGGATGATGGGGGTAGTAGGAACCACTCGGAGACGGTACGGTGTAGTTCAGGGTCTTTACTGGTGACAAAGATAGACCCTCCCGGAGTACTGGCTAGCGATTGGGGCCTGGTCAGTCCTTGAGCAGATGGGATCTCCCCTGGCCAGGCGGAGTTGTAGGCCTCCCAAACTAACTGTACTCTTCTGGCTACCTTGCTAGAGGCGGGTATAAGTAGCCCACGTCCCTCAGTGTACCGTGTGGTGCTCACCCGTATGGCCGGTGACTCGGGGCCGTCGGGTTTCTTGGCCAGAGGACCTGGAATCCCCTGCCTGACGGATTCTGCTGCTGGGTAGGAGTTAGTCCCCACAGCCTCGGACTCCGGGTCCGGTAAGAAATCTTCTCAGTCAGGGCGAGCTCTGCAGCTGCCAGCCCCTGACTCCTTGTAACACTGCTCCCACAGAGCTCCTGATGTTCTGTTCCTATATTTGCTTCTTTTCTCTGTCTCTACTTCTTCTCTACTCACTAACCCTGCCTCAGCCCTAGGTTTATATAGGGGAAGATCTTCCCCTCCCAGGACTGGGCAGGAGGTGTGGCATGCATAGGATCCCTGACCAAGAGACCTCCCACCTGCTCTCAGACGTAATATCTCTATCACTGTGGCAACCAGACCCCTGGGGTGTCACATCTATATCAGGCACTTCAACATATCTTTATATTTTCCATAATTGAAGTCAATGGGGAAAATCTCTGCAAAACTTCAATCAAGGACTCTGGTGGTGACCCCACGTGCCTGTTTCTTGGGTATTCCTCTGAATCACAATAAGTAGATGAGTAAATTTATACAGGTTCGAGTCCAGACTCACTTTAAAATATATATGCCCAGACCGTACCCCTAAATAAGCACAGACCCAGGCAAAACCCACTAAAACATAGACACTAAACCCACTAAATACAAACTAAAAACCCAACGCACTAGAAAAATATAGAACTAGACTAAAGACATACAGACACTAAACCCCTTCAATTCAGACTCAAATCTGCCCCCTAAAATATACAGACCTCCTAAATACATACAGACACCAAACCCCTTCAATAAAAGCCCATTCCTGAAGCCTAATTATATACAGACCCCCCTAAACATAGCAAGCGACTAAACCCCTTGAAGTGGACCAATCACCAGTCTGAGTAGATTAAACTGACCACATCATGGAATAGTGGCTTCAGAGCTGAATAAGACTGGTAACATTTAGATAATATTTTTTGCTAAAGCCAAGGGGGCGTTCACAGATATTTATCTCTGTGGGCCGTTCACTTTTTCCCCTGTGTGACATTGCCCATTCAGGGAAAAACATAAGACTGCAACTCCACATTGTGCAAAAAACTTTGCAACATTTCGAAGCCTTTACACTTTTTTTGTGGTGTAAAAACTTTGATGAATCGGCCCCAATGTACACAAAATATAGCTAGATAGTGAATGAGGTGAAAAAAATAGGTAGATTTTAAGGGAACCTGTCATGTTAAAAAATGGTATGAACCTGAAGATATAGGGGTAATCTGCAGGTTAAAGGCGTTTTTAAGATGTCCCGCCACTGCACTGAAAGCCCTGGTGTCGGGAGGAAACTTTATTTTTCACAGCAGCCTCCGGCTTTCAGTCATAGAGGCGAGGCCAGTGTGACTTCAGTCACCATTTAGTATATGGTGAGAGGCGGCTGTAACCGCGCCCTGCCACTGACTGACAGCCGGCTCTGTACTGATGCACTGCTGAGCCGGCTGTCAGTCAGTGCCAGGCGCAGTTACAGCCGTTGCTCACTGTGTACCGAGCGGTGAATGAAGCCACCTCTATGACTGAAAGCCGAGTACTCCCAGGAGGAATAAAGTTATATTCCTTCCAGTAAGCGAGCTTTCAGTGTGGCTGATGCGTGGCTTCAGAACACCATTAATTTGCAGATTAACCCCATATCTTCAGGTTAATAGTGTTTTTTGTCATGACTAGTGTTGAGCATTCCGATGCTGAAATATCGGGTATCGGCCGATATTCGCGGTATCGGAATTCCGATACTTAATTCCGATACTTTTACAATATTGAATACTGGAATCGGAAGTTCCCATAATGCCTGCGCTCTGCAGTGTCTCTGAAGAATGACAAGCTGGATGGCAGCGCTCAGCTGCGATCCAGCCTGTCATCAGAATGCCATCACAGCGTGGGAGAATTTTCCTGATTGTTTAAAAGCCGGCGGGAGGTAAAAAGACGCCGGCTTTTAAACAATCACACAGCGCCATACTGCTTCCCCGCAGCCTCCCACCCCGATCCTCCGCTCCCCTCGCCACCTCACATCCCGATCGTAAGTTAGGACCGGGCGGGGAGCGCAGCACCAAGGAGCGGGGAGCAAAGGACCCGGGCGGGGAAGCCTACAGTGAAAAGACTTCACCGCCGGCTTTCCCGTTCTGTGCTGCGCTTTCCCGCCGGTTATCAGCTGTTCATTTGAAGTCGCCGCGGTGCCCTCAGAGGGTTCATGTGAGTTCATGCTTGACTGCATTGCATGAACTCACATGAACTTTCCCACGGCCGCACAGGTCAGCCTCACCTCCCAGACCATCAGACCGGTCATGATTGGTGTGTGCGGGTGTCTGTGCGATGTGTGCGGGTGTGTGCGATGTCTGCGGGTGTGTACGGTGTCTGTGCGAAGTCTTCGAGTGTATGCGGTGTCTGTGCGATGTCTACGGGTGTGTGCGGTGTCTGTGCGATGTCTGCGGTGTCTGCGATGTCTGCGAGTGTGTGCGGGTGTGTGCGTGCAGGCAGACATAGGCCGATGTGACACTACTACTCCCATCGGCCTATGTCTGTCCCCCGTCCACTCGTGCCAGCAGGATCAGCTCGATGGGAGCAGTAGTTCCCATCAGCCTGATCCTGCTATTTAAATTGCCCTACTGTGTCCCCAATAAATTTTAAATACATGTCATTGGTGGCCAGTGATTACCTACAATAAATTAGTTCATACATTACCTGTCCCCGCCGATCGCCACCTAAAATAAAGTAAAAAATAAAAAACTACACCTATACTCACCTAGACACCTAATTCCCCGAAGCCATCGATCTCCTGTAATAAAATATAAAATAATAAACCACAACCTTATCCTTACCCCTCCGTAGTAGTCCACGAGTGTCCCACGAAGATCTCCAGTTCAGAGCGGCCACATAGAATGTGACCGCTCTGAACCCCTGCCGCCGCTAGAATGATGGGGCCGTAAAGCAGCCCCGTCATTGCATAAGCGGGTTCACCGGAGTTCAGGCAGCGCTGCTCCGGTTAGCTCCTTTACGGCCCTGCTGTATCGTGAGAAATTCCCACGGTACAACAGTGCCGTAAAGGAGGTCTCCGGAGCTGCGCTGCCTGAATGCACTCCGGTGACCTCAGTCAGTGGCTCCCACTGCCGGGAGTGGACGTGTTCCCGGCAGTGTGAGCTTACAGCAGCCATGCACAGCTGTCACCATCTCCAGATGTGACAGCTGTGCATGGGAGATCAGCGCAGGAACGTGGACAGGTAACTATTATTTTTAGTAAACTAAGAATTAAATAAAATTGTGTGTTTTATTTCAAATAAATTATTTTTTTCTTGGTGCAGTGTGTTTTTTCTTTTTAACATTTTGTAGGTTAGTAATGGGGTGTCTTATAGACGCCCATCATTACTAACCTGGGCTTCTTGGCAGCTGGCGCTGACATGAACCCCAGCCCTATTACCCCCTGCCACCGCACCAGGGCAGCATGGAAGAGCGAGGCTAAGTGCCAGAATTGGCGCATCCTATGGATGCGCCATTTCTGGGGCGGCTGATGGCTGGTGTTTCTAGCCTGGGAGGGGGCCAATATTCATGGCTCCCTTCCTGGGCTATTAAAATCAGCCCCCAGCTGTCTGCCTAGCCTTTGCTAGCTATTAAATTAGGGGGGACCCCACGTCATTTTTTTTGGGGGGTCCCCCATTTTAATAGCTAGTAAAGGCTAGGTATTCAGCTGGGGGCTGATATTAGTAGCCTGGGAAGCTCCGTGGGTATTACCCCCTTCCCAGGCTTCAAACATCTGCCCCAGCTGTCTGCTTAACCTCCGCTAGAGACTAAAATTACGGGGACCCCCACGCCAATTTTTTTTTAAATAAATCCTTTATTTTAACACTAAATGACAAGTACAGTAATCAACACTATCACTGTACTTCATATATATGTGACTGACATGTTTCTATCTGTCTAATCTATGTATGATTCTCTATTCCTTCTATTCTAAATTGTCGGGTACAGATGCTGAATTGCCGGCCGGCTTTTTTAAAGAGACGGTGCATGAAAACACTATTATTTTTTTAAATAAATCCTTTACACTAAATGACAAGTACAATAACCAACACTGTCACTGTACTTCATATATATGTGACTGACATGTTAATATCTATCTAATCTATGTGTGAAGCTCTATTCTGTCTGTTATAAATTGTCGGGTACCGCTGCTGAATTGCCGGCCGGCTTTTTTAAAGAGACGGTGCATAAAAACACTATTATTTTTTTAATAAATCCTTTACACTAAATGACAAGTACAGTAAGCAACACTGTCACTGTACTTCATATATATGTGACTGACATGTTTCTATCTATCTAATCTATGTGTGAAGCTCTATTCTTTCTGTTGTAAATTGTCGGGTACCGGTGTATGCCGCTGCTGAATTGCCGGCTTTTCGCGTAATACATTCTACATTATTCTTAGTTGTTTTACTTCATGTAGAATTAACCTACAAGGAAAGAAAGGGTTTATTTTCATTCCGATATTAGTGTCCCATTGACTTGCATTGGTTTCCGGTATCGGAATCGGCGATATCGGATACTTTTTGAGTATCGGTCCGATCCAATCCGATACGATATTTCCTGATATCGGAAGGTATCGCTCAACACTAGTCATGACAGGTTCCCTTTAAAATTAAGAAAGAGAGAGAGATATGAGTCATTGACACTGTTTAATGAAGGAAGCTGTGTCCCAGTGAGGTGATACACCACTGCAAGGTGTACATTTTTTTTTTGCAATCTCTCCAGCATAGGAGTTGCTTGATGTGGTCTCTCTTTAAAGGGGTTGTTCAGTACTTAATATTACCCCCCCAATGTATCCCCCCGGGGCCCCTAAGGATTTTTGCCATTACCTTACGTTGCAGATACTGCCTGTGAGTGGCGCTATCACTGGCCGCTCACAGGCATCACGTGACCCCCTGCTGCAGCCGGCTCTGACATCCGCTGATGTCACGACAAGTGCTGACAGCAGCCGGGGGTGTTTGTCTTTTGCGTTCCAGGGTGCTGCTGGGTGGTGGGCAGGGTTACCCCCAGCATCACACCCGGCATCCACCGCGCGCTCTGCCTCTCCCCATTCATTGAGAAAGCGCGCTGTGGATGCAGAGTGTGATGCAGGGGGGTAACCCTGTCCACAATCCAGCAGCCACCGCGGGGACCCCAGCGCTGAGTCACGCCTCACGCCCAGTGGGTGAGACCCTAGACCGCCCACTACCGCCAGAAGACGGACACCCTCCAGAGTGAGTGTCTGAAGACGGACGTAGTTATGGCTAAAGGACAGATAAGTGCAAGCCTCCAGTAATCTACCTTCTCTTATTCAGCCTGAACTTTTGGACTGCGCCGTATTGTTCATCCTTTCCGTGTTATAGTTAAACCACAATCGTTTATTGTCCAATTTTACTGTTTTATTGTTGTGTTACTTAAATTTACACTCCCTGCGTGGAGAAACCAAATCTTGAATTAAACCTCTGCCATACTCTCTGCGTGCTGTGTGCGGCATCCGAGCCCTTTTAGCATTAAGGTCCCAGAGTCTGGAGGAAGAGTGGAGAGGACACAATCCAAGCTGCTGGAGGTCTAGTGTGAAGTCTCCACAATCAGTGATGGCTTGGGGAGCCATGTCATCTGCTGGTGTAGGTCCACTGTGTTTTATCAAGATCAAAGTCAGCGCAGCCGTCTACCAGGACATTTTAGAGCATTTCATGCTTCCCTCTGCTGACAAGCTTATTGGAGATGGAAATGTAATTCTCCAGCAGGACTTGACACCTGTCCACACGGCCAAAACTACCAATACCTGGTTTACACACAACAGTATCACTGTGCTTGATTGGCAGCAAACTCGCCTGACCTTAACCCCATAGAGAATCTATTATAGAGAATCTATAGGGTATTGTCAAGAGGAAGATGAGACACCAGACCCAACAATGCAGACGAGCTGAAGGCTGCTATCAAAGCCACCTGGGCATCCATAACACCTCAGCAGTGCCACAGGCTGATCGCCTCCATGCCACATTGCCGCATTGATGCAGTAATTGATACAAAAGGAGCCCCGACCAAGTATTGAGGACATTTACTGAACGTACATTTCAGGAGGACAACATTTCAGATTTTAAAATCATTTTTCAAGCTGTTGTTATAAAGTATTCTAATTTACTGAGATAATGACTTTTGTGTTTTCATTGGCTGTAAGCCATAATCATCAACATTAACAGAAATAAACACTTGAAATAGATCACTCTGTTTGTAATGACTCTATATAATTTCACTTTTCGTATTGAAGAACTGAAATAAATAAACTTCTTGATGATATTCTAATTTAGTGAGATGCCCCTGTATGTCCCTGATGCACTCAGCATAACACAATAAATAGCTTTTATTGTTCTTACAGCAGCGCAATCTAGTCTGATGGGCATCGCTGGTCTTAATCCAGTGCCTCCTCTCTTCTTACGATCACCATCCTCCTTCTTGCTTCATGTGGACGATACGTCCTACGTCATCCACATAGTGTCCTTTATCCAGCTCCTGCGCAGGCGCACTTCTTTCTGACCTGCCGAAGGCAGTGCAAAGTATTGTAATGCGCATGCGCCGGCGCTCTTTAGCCTTTCCGAATGCATGCACATGACAGTACTTTGCTCTGCCCTCGGCCGGGCAGATCTGATCCTGACATACCCTACAGATAGCAAAGCAACACACGCTAAAGAAAAAAGGCAGCTATGTAAAACGGGTCAGGCATAATTAATAAAATTCATTAGGTGAATCAGTACAAATATATAAACATAAAAAGTGCAAAACAGCACAAAACTAAATACAAGACCTATTAAAACAATGTGATAAATATTTGTTCAAATATAAAACCCTACTTCATCATATAAGATGGCAAACCGGTTAGCATAGAATAGACAACCTATGACATACTGTGTAAAGCGGAAAGAAAATCTGTGTAATAAATGAAGGTCCAAGATGATAAATAAACCAAATAAAGTATACCAATAAATTATATAAAAATAAATGAAAAAATCTATAAATATTACCAAAGAGATTAGTACAAACAAGATACTGTGTATCACCACAAATGTGACTTCCTCAGGGATATGCTGTATTTTCTATGCTAGTGTCTTATATGATGAGATAGGGGGTATTTTGGATCCCGACAGGTATCATAGAGTTTTAGAAGGTCTCCTATTTCGTTTTAGGCTTTGCACTTCAATGCATTTTTTGCCACATGGTATTTGTTCTGATTCATCTGTACTGATCACCCGTTTTATATAGCTGGCTTTTTCCTTTTTTGTGTGTTGCTATACTTGCTTTGTTTGCTATATGGGTTTGTAGCAGCTATCTTTTTATATTACATGGGTAGTGCCTGCACCTTATACTATTCTAATACCTGACGGGTGGGTCATCAATATGTAAGTTCCGGATAATCTCTTTAAAGGGCGTACAATCTGTAATTTTAATGTAGAAGTGCGCTTTAAAAATATGTTTCCAGTAAAAACCTGATATAAATAATGTTATCTGTCATCTCTTTACTATTGCATTGCTCGTCTTATCGTTGTCATCCATATTATTATAAGGATAATGACGTTATTTTCTGTCCCACATTAACATTATTATTTTATTTTGCAGTCGTTTGGATATTTACCTTGGTAACGTGGACGGCTCTCAGCATAGCCATGGTTGTTATTAGAGATGAGCGTTGTTCTACTCGAACTGTTCGCCAATCTCAAATTCGAGCTGTTTTGGGCGGTGTTCGAGCCGTTCGGCGAACACGAACAATTTGAGAAAAATTCGGCTGTTCGAGGTTATGTTCGATAACTGTTCGTGCACCAAAATCATAACTGGATTTTTTCTCAGTAATGATGAAAATTAATGTTAATACGCAGTTTGAGTGTACAGCGGGGTGGGGGGAGGGGCAGGGGATGGATCTCTGCAGGAACAATGAAGATCTCCATTTTTTTTTCTCTTTCCCGCATTTGCAGTGGGGAGGTGCAATCTGTCAGCCTATCAGCAGTGCACACACGGAGCGAAGTGCTTTTTTTCACACAAGCAAGGGCATGTGTCATTGGCAGTGTATGTCACATGTCCTTGCCCTATAAGACCAAGCCATTTTCCCCGTCGCCACCATTTTCTCACTGCTGCAGCTGCGTGTTAGACGGCACCGTTGTTGCTGTGTGCGCTATACCTTGTTAATTTCAAGCCAATTTTCGCACAAATCTACAGATAGCTTGGGAGTAGGGAATAGTTGTGATTGCAGTCCTTTTAAGGACTAGGTTACAGCATTTCCTACGACTTTTATCAGGCAGGTCTGTGCTCTTAAATAGATAGATTGTGGGAGTAAAGACTAATTGTAATTGCAGTCCTTTTCAGGACTAGGTTACATCAGTTCCTATCAGTTTTTGCCAGGCAGGTCTGTGCCAGTGCTGTGCAAGTTTTTTTCACAGCATTTGGCTGAATCTAGCAAAGCTAATCCTTTTTGGCCTATTGCAGAGTGTGTTAGTCAGTGGAGTAGCCTATCTGAGTTGCAAGATATACCACCTGTGTATAGAATACCAATTTTTTTACTGCACCTAGTGAAGTAAAATCTTTTGGGCATAGCATCATTCTATTAGTCCATCTATACTGACCTCCATCAGGTTGCAAACTGAATATAATTTTTTTCTGCATCTAGCTCTGAAAAAATATTTGGGCTTCTAGCAGTGTGTGGGACTTGGTCTATTAGTCCATCTATACTGACCTCCATCAGGTTGCAAATTAAAAATAATTTTTTTCTTCATTTAGCTCTGAAAAAATATTTGGGCTTCTAGCAGTGTGTGGGACTTGTTCTATTAGTCCTTCTATACTGACCTCCAGCAGGTTGCAAATTGAATATAATTTTTTTCTGCATCTAGCTCTGAAAAAATAGTTGGGCTTCTAGCTGTGTGTGGGACTTGGTCTATTAGTCCATCTATACTGACCTCCATCAGGTTGCAAATTAAAAATATTTTTTTTCTGCATCTAGCTCTGAAAAAATATTTGGGCTTCTAGCAGTGTGTGGGACTTGGTCTATTAGTCCATCTATACTGACCTCCATCAGGTTGCAAATTAAAAATAATTTTTTTCTGCATCTAGCTCTGAAAAAATATTTGGGCTTCTAGCAGTGTGTGGGACTTGGTCTATTAGTCCATCTATACTGACCTCCATCAGGTTGCAAATTAAAAATAATTTTTTTCTACATCTAGCTCCGAAAAAATATTTGGGCTTCTAGCAGTGTGTGGGACTTGGTCTATTAGTCCATCTATACTGACCTCCATCAGGTTGCAAATTAAAAATAATTTTTTTCTTCATTTAGCTCTGAAAAAATATTTGGGCTTCTAGCAGTGTGTGGGACTTGTTCTATTAGTCCATCTATACTGACCTCCATCAGGTTGCAAATTAAAAATAATTTTTTTCTTCATTTAGCTCTGAAAAAATATTTGGGCTTCTAGCAGTGTGTGGGACTTGTTCTATTAGTCCATCTATACTGACCTCCATCAGGTTGCAAATTGAATATAATTTTTTTCTGCATCTAGCTCTGAAAAAATAGTTGGCTTCTAGCGGTGTGTGGGGCTTGGTCTATTAGTCCATCTATACTGACCTCCATCAGGTTGCAAATTAAAAATAATTTTTTTCTGCATCTAGCTCTGAAAAAATATTTGGGCTTCTAGCAGTGTGTGGGACTTGGTCTATTAGTCCATCTATACTGACCTCCATCAGGTTGCAAATTAAAAATATTTTTTTTCTGCATCTAGCTCTGAAAAAATATTTGGGCTTCTAGCAGTGTGTGGGACTTGGTCTATTAGTCCATCTATACTGACCTCCATCAGGTTGCAAATTAAAAATAATTTTTTTCTGCATCTAGCTCTGAAAAAATATTTGGGCTTCTAGCGGTGTGTGGGACTTGGTCTATTAGTCCATCTATACTGACCTCCATCAGGTTGCAAATTAAAAATATTTTTTTTCTGCATCTAGCTCTGAAAAAATATTTGGGCTTCTAGCGGTGTGTGGGACTTGGTCTATTAGTCCATCTATACTGACCTCCATCAGGTTGCAAATTAAAAATAATTTTTTTCTGCATCTAACCCAGCCAATAGTTTTGGCCTAATACCACAGTTTGGCCACTCAGCTCTGCTCGGTTACCATCCATTGTTTTTTTGTGCAAACAACTCCAGAGTTGTGAATTAGTTAACCACCAAAATGAGTGGAAAAAGGCCTGCTGCTGGTGGAAAGGGGAATAGGCGTGTTGGGAAGGGGAAAAAAGGTTGTGTCCGTGGGGTAGGTGTTAAAGCAACAGTAACATCTGCAGAAGAAAGACCATCTTCCAGCCAAACTAAAATGTCTACTTCTTTTAGCGGACAATGTGATAAGATCCCTTTCTTACGGCCACGCCAATCGCTACAAATTCCAGATGAGGCACAAAAACAGCAGGTGCTTCAACGGATATCAAGTGCTCCTTTAAGTGGGCTCTCCTCCACATCAACTTCAACATCACAAATACTCCAGTCCTCAAAGGTGTCACCCAAATCGCACTTGCTTCCTCACAGCTCCCAAATCTCCAGCTGCCCGTCTGAGTATGAGGTAGAACAGATGGTTGAGTCTGCAGAGCTGTTTACTCATACTATAGCCTGGGAATCAGAGGTCGACTCCAGCGCTTCTGTGAATCCAGACGAGGAAATGATCTGCACTGATGCCCAGAATCTTTATGAGTCGGATCCAGGACCAGACGCAGAAGGTTCTGACCATAATGTAGACCCTCATTCCCAAACTGTAACTCCTGTTGGTGGAGACAATGAGGAAGACGATGATAAGACTCAACTACCTGATTGGAGCGACAACTTTAGTTTTTTGTCAGGGCAGGAACAGGTTGGCTCTGAGGACGACGGGTGTGATAACGCACAGGGTGATGATGATGAGGTCGGAGATCCCACTTACTGTCAACCCACAGTCAGCCAAGAGATGAGGTCAGCAGAGGAGGTGGAGGAAGATGCTAGTGACGACGAGGTCAGGTTGCGCCTTCCTGGACAGAGACGTAGTACTGGAAGCACGTCAACAACTGCATCCTCAAACACAACTCTGCCTCTCACCACAAGTCGTGGTGGCTCTTCAGGTCGCATGGGTGCTAAGCCTTGCATAGCCTGGGCATTTTTTCAGATCGATAAAGATGACCCAACTCGTGTTATCTGTAACATTTGTCAGCAAAAGCTAAGTAGAGGCCAAAAAATACATAGTTTGAGTACTTCATGCATGAACCGGCACATGGACATGAAGCATAAGTTGCAGTGGGAAGCTCAGTGTGCTACAATGCGGCCTAGCCGGCCGGGCCAATCACCGTCTGCCATATCTTGTGCATCCGCGGCCTCTTCATCCTCTGTGACTGGGGGGACAGCAGTCACACCTGTTTTGGGGCGCAGACCTGCCACCTCTTTACCCGCAACAGCCAGCGTGATTGGCAGGTCATCATTTTCTTTGGAGGTGGTAACACCAGCTGGTGTTGAGCGCTGTCCGACATCGATAGCACCACCTTTGGATCAAGGCAACCTAACATGTCCGCCTGCATCTTCCTCACAGACCGGCAGTTTGCCGGGGACACCCTTATCAACCCCGTCTAAGCACAATAGCCAGCCCTCGGTCCCTCAGATGTGGACAAGTAAAAGACCATTTCCTCCTAGCCATGAGAAAGCTAAGAGGTTGAATTTCACCATCTGCAAGCTCATGGCTACAGAAATGCTGCCTTTCCGCCTGGTGGACACAGAGGATTTTCGAGACCTTATGTCCGTCGCAGTGCCCCAGTACCAGATGCCCAGTCGGCACTACTTCTCAAAGAAAGGTGTGCCTGCGCTCCACCAGCATGTCGCACACAACATCACCGCTTCTTTGAGAAACTCTGTGTGTGACAGGGTGCATTTCACCACAGACACTTGGACGAGTAGGCATGGACAGGGGCGTTACATGTCGCTGACTGGGCACTGGGTAACTATGGTGACAGCAGGACAAGGGGCTGCTGTCCAAGTCTTGCCGTCCCCACGAGTTGTGCGTCAATCCTCTTTATGTCAAAGTTCCTCCACTGCTTCTGCCTCCTCAACCTCCTCTCGGTCTTCCACCTGCACCCAAAGCCTGTCTGGTCATGCCACAAGCTTTCTAACTGCGCAGAAGGGATCCTGCACACCTCCTTACTATGCTGGCAGTAGGGCTCAACGTCATCAGGCGGTTTTTACATTGAAATGTCTGGGAAATGTGAGTCACACAGCTGAGGAGTTGTGGTCAGCTCTGGAGAACCAATTTCATGAATGGTTGTCTCCACTGGACCTGAAACCAGGGAAGGCCGTGTGCGACAATGCTGCAAACCTGGGTGTGGCCCTTCGCCGGGGCAATGTCACACACGTGCCTTGTATGGCTCACGTGTTGAACCTGGTTGTCCAGCAATTTTTAGCCCACTATCCCAGACTAGATGGCCTTCTGCAGAGGGCACGGTCGCTGTGTGCTCACTTCCGCCGTTCGCATCCCGCAGCTCAGCGACTTACATCTCTACAGAAGTCATTGGGCCTGCCACTTCACCGGCTAAAATGCGATGTGCCTACCCGGTGGAATTCAACTCTGCACATGTTGCAGCGACTGTGGCAGCACCGACAAACCCTGGTGCAATACGTTCTGACGTATAGCCTGGGCCAACGAGATTCAGAGGTGGGGCAAATCACGCTGGAGGAGTGGTCTCAGATCAGGGACCTATGCACTCTTCTGCACAGTTTTGAAATGGCGACGAAGATGTTTAGTGCTGACGATGCCATTATCAGCATGACTATTCCGGTGATTTACATGCTGGAGCACATGTTAAACAGAATTCGGAGTCAGGTGGTGGCACAAGAGGAGGTGGAGGAAGTGGAGGAGGAGTTGTATGCGGAAGGGCTAACATCTGCAAGGTCCAGACGGTCGGCAGCACCAAGGCGGCAGGCATGTGAGGGTGGGGGAGATGGTTTTACCAGGGCGCATGGTAGCAGCCAAACTAGTGAGGAAGGTGCAGGAGCCCAGGAAGAAGTGGAGGACGAACTGATGGAAGACTCATCAGATGAGGGAGACCTTGATCACATTTCTGTTGTGCGAGGTTGGGGGGAGAGGACAGAGGAAGGAAGCATGATTGTTACCTCGCCACCAACACAACAGGGACTTGGTGCTCCTGGATGCGCAACACACATGAGTGCCTTCTTGCTGCACTACCTGCAACATGACCCTCGAATTGTGAGAATTAGAAATAATCCTGACTACTGGGTTGCCACACTGTTAGATCCCTGGTACAAAAGTAAATTTGCAGAAATTATTCCTGCCATAGAAAGGGATGCACGCATGCAGGAGTATCAGCAGAGACTGTTGCAGAATCTTACATGTGCTTTTCCACAAAATACCAGTGGTGCACGTAGTGAATCTCACAGTTCCAACTTGCCAACCGTGGGACCATCAAGTGTTCAGCACTCAAACCGTAACAGAACCACAGTATCTGCTGGTAACATCAATTTTGCGGAATCATTTCACCACTTTTTTAGCCCATCCTTTGCAAGGCCACAGGAGACAAGAAGTCTGACACATAGTCAACGCCTAGAGACGATGGTACAGGAGTATCTCCAAGTAAACATTGAAGCCACGACTGTGTCACTGGACCCTTGCTCTTTTTGGGCTTCCAATCTGGATAAATGGCCGGAGCTAGCCACTTACGCCTTGGAGATCTTGTCATGCCCCGCAGCCAGCGTTCTGTCTGAACGTGTGTTCAGCGCTGCTGGTGGTGTGCTGACAGATAAGCGCACGCGGCTCTCCACTGATAATGTAGACAGACTCACGTTCATAAAGATGAACAAATCATGGATCCGAAACGACTTTTCTACCCCTGTGTCATCCTGGGGAGAGTAAAAGCTTGATGATTGGTTAAAATCACCCTACCAACCGTTTTAAGCTTTCAAATTACTAATCATGTTTATCTGTATCTTGACTGGAAAATAATTTGGGCTTTGTAGCAGTGTGCAGCACTGATCCTATTAGGCCATCTATAATAAGCTTCACCAGATTTAAAATTAAAAATAATTTTTAGCTGCATCTAGCCCGGAAAATAATTTTGGGGCTCCGAGATGCGCAAGACACATAAGTGCCTTCTTGCTGCACTACCTGCAGCATGACCCTCATATTGTCAGAATTCGAAGTAATCATGACTACTGGGTTGCCACACTCTTAGATCCCCCAAACTTTTCGATCAACCTTTTCATTTTAATAAAGACCAAAAAAATGGTCATTTTTGAAATTATAAGCATTAGCAGGTTGTTAGAAACTGAAATCAAACAGTTTTCAACTCAAAACTTTATTCTAGGTGATGTTACATTTTCACATAGGACCCCTTGTTCGAAAGGAGCTTCTGAACTCTCTCGTCCATTGAATTTGTCAGGTTTTGGATGGTTTCTGCTTCAATTGTTTTGCATGAGGACAGAATACCCTCCCAGAGCTGTTGCTTAGATGTGAACTGCCTCCCGCCATCATAGACACTCCTTTTAATGATGCTCCAAAGGTTCTGAATGGGGTAGAGGTCAGGGGAGCATGGGGGTCACACCATAAGTTTGTCCCCTTTTATGCCCATATCAGCCAGAGATGCAGATGTTTTATGTGCAGCATGAGATGGTGCATTATCATGCAGAAAAATGATCTTGCTGTGAAATACACGGTTCTTCTTCTTGAACCATGGCAGGAAGTGCTGTTTGAGAAAATCCACATACATTATGGAGTTCATCTTTAGCGCCTTCAGGGATCCTAAAGGGGCCGACAATCTCTCTCCCCATGATTCCAGCCCAAAACATTACTCCACCTCCTCCTTGTTGGCGCTGTAGCCGTGTTTGCGTGGGGTGTCCATCAACCAGCCATCCTCCACTCCATCCATCTGGACCATCGAGCGCTGCACGGCACTCATCCGTGAACAAAACAGTTTTGAAATCAGTCTTCATGTAATGTTTGGCCCACTGGAGCCGTTTCTGCTTGTGTGAAGTGGATAGAGGAGGTCGACAGGATGGCGCATGCACAGCTGCAAACCTCTGAAGGACCCTGCATCTTGTTGTTCGGGGGACGTTGGAGGCACAAGCAGCTTCAAAAACTTGTCTGCTGCTATGACAAGGCTTTTTTGCCGCTGCTCTTTCAACCTGACGTAATTGCCTGTAGGAAAGAGTCCTCAATTTGCCCTTATCAGCACGCACACGTGTGTACTGTGAATCAGCTACATACTTCTTGATTGCCAAGACACTTCATCCTGATCATCGCACAATGTTGATTGTAGTCATGCCTTGACCTAAACACTCTACAATTTGTTGCTTCTCAGCAGCCGACACATCCTTTTTCTTTCCCATTTTGGCAGAAAATGTAGGCTGCTTAATAATGTGAGAGAGCCTTCTTAAGTAGTCTTGCCTTTCATTGGACACACTTGCCAAACTAATTAGCACAGGTGTCTGCAATTGCTTACAGTGATATAAAGAGCCCTGACACACATCACCATCAATGAGTTTAACTGACAAACAAACAAATTCTTCCCTTATCACTCCTAAACACTTTTTGTATAATAATTTGGAACGCAGTGTACATGTGCTTTTCCACAAAACACCAGTGGTTCACGTAGTGAATCTTACAGTTCTAACTTGCCAACCGTGGTCTGTATGGAGTTGTTCAATAAAGGGCCCAAAATTAAGATAACATAGATGGGAGAGGTCTCTATGAATAGGAATTCCTAAGTATTTGATACCCTGTGAGGGCCAGGCAAAGGGAAAGTTGGACTGGATGGAATCCTATATGGATTTGGGGAGGGAGACATCGAGGGCCTCAGACTTCGCTGCATTGATTTTAAAATTTTACCATGTAACAAAGTGATCTATTTCAGCCATAACAGCATGGATGGATATATGTGATTGAGTGATATATACTAGGACATCATCAGCAAATAGAGAGCACTTGTACTCGGTGCCTCCCACCTCAATCCACCTAATATTGGGGTTATGGCGAATTGATGAGAGCAGGTGCTCCGTCACTAGGATGTATAAGAGAGGGGACAGAGGACATCACTGCCTTGTCCCATTGGTGATTGTGAAAGGTGATGAAAATGTTCTGACGCACCCCCTGGGCCTTGGGACACCCGGAGCCGGACCCTTTTTGGTGGATGCTGGTGGTTGTAGTCTTCGTGGCGGCGACCCGGTTCCGTGGCTCAGGGCGGTCAAACCAGTGGCGGAACTATTTATGTGGTTTTCATGTTTAAATGTCCGACTACGCCACCCGTGGATTGCGGTCAGAGTGAACCGCCGCTACAGGGCAGACCGCTGAGGCTGGTGTTGTGGGTGCAGCAGAGCGTAGCATAACTCCCCACGGGAGGAGTATAGCCTCAGGGCAGTGTATGCGGAGGATGGGGGTGATGGTGCAGGGCAGCAGCAGTAACGACACGGAGTCAGTGATGCAGTTCAGGGCCTTTACTCACAGTTCTTATTATCCAGACCACGTCTGCAGGTAACGGCTGCCCACGTCGTACTGTGCTCACCAGGTGAGGGGCTCAGACAACTCCCAGATAACTTTGGAGCACTTCACAGGACCCCCTTTGTGTGTCCTTTGTCTGGCCTTTCTTACCAACACTTCTGTCCGGCTGCCTCGGGCCTCCTCTTGGTAAACTTGGCGCCAGTTTCCCTGACCCTATGTGGTGCCTTCCTAGCGGGTGTAGCGAGGGGCTGCGCCACATAAAATGTCAGAGCCTCCGGTTTCTAGCTGAGGGTCGTTTCCTGCCTCCACTAGTTCGGGGACCGGTCTCCCCCTTTGGCCTGACCCCTCCACGCAGGTGGATTCGGGCGTGCGGTGGCGACTCGCCCGTCCGCACCCCTGGGATCCCTTCATTCCTCGTTCCTGGAGCCTTCTCCGCTCCTCTTCCTTCCTTCTCCCTCTTCCAGGCCTGGGCCTCTGTTACTAGGCCCGCCTCCGGAGCAGAGCTCATGCAGAGCCCCTGCTCCCTGCCACTTCTGCTCAGACTTCTCTGCACTGAACTAAGATGGTGCCCACCTTTTATACTCCCTTCTCAATGCACCCAGGAACTGCTTCCTCCCTGCTCCTGCACTACAGGGTTCCCCTTCCTCAGTGTTCCCTCCCCCCACTCCAGCCAGGGACAGGGACTGTCGTGCCCATCTCAGGGGCATATTGGTCGCCCTGCCCCACGGCAATGTGGTGTAATGCATGCAGGTGTCGGGTCCTGATCCACACTCCATCCTTACCTGAGAGTGAGATATCACACCTCTGGGTGAGGTGCAATACGTCTGTAGCAACCGAGCCCTCAGGGTGCTACAGTTCCATTTATCTTCAGCCTAGGTGACGTATTGCGATACAGGGCCGTGATTTTGGCTATAAAAGGGTCCCCTAGACCCCTACCCCAAGCTTTTTAAGAGAATCATATATGGCGTGCCAGGAGACTCTATGGAATGCTTTCTCAGCATCCAACGAGAGTATCTAATTACAAATTTTTAACTGCATCTAGCCCAGGAAATACTTTGTGCCTAGTAGCAGTGTCTGCTAGTGAGCGGATTATCCCGGCTGTTAAGCAAGCTGCACCACCTGTAGTTTAGACACTTAATTTTTTCAAAGGAAATGCTTCGGGACCATGGGATACTTAGTGAAGAGCATCAGGAGGCACCCCAAGGCATAGGGGCTGGGACTGGCAGTAGGATGCCTTGCGGTGGACAGCCGAGCTCGATCCTTATAAAAGCTTTTTAACTGCAGCAGCTTTAGTGGACGCTACTGGAGCTGGAATTACCGCGGCTGCTGGCATGAGACTTGCCCTCCAATAGATCCTTGTAAATGGATTTAAAGTGTATTCATTCAAATTAGAGAGACAATTTAAATTAAAAAGCTTAGAGCTGCCTCCACCACAGGGGGGCTCGCTCGACCCACCAGCGGACAGGCACCAGTATTGGGAGAGGGGGGCTGGCCGTCAGGGTTCACCACGGCTCTGGCACAAACCCGGCGACACGGAGGTGGCACGGGCAGGAGCGGACTGGCCGTGTCGGCTTCTCACTTTTTGGATTTTAGAAGGGCATGACATGCCTATATCTGTGTCTCCCCCTCCTTTTACTCCTCCACCTCTTTTATTTTCGCATGACTATATGTACTTGTCACTTTTCCATGTGTTAGTTATGTCTTCTGAGCAGTTTGTCAGCTTTTGGACACCTTTGAAGGTGTTTTCTATGTGTTTCTATGTGTTTTTGTTTGCCTGCCATTGGTTTTAACGGTGTTCGAAGGTGTTCGACGAACAGTTCGGCGAACACACGGGTGTTCGACGAACCGAACCGAACTCGAACACTACGGGGGTGGCTCAACACTAGTTGTTATAGGTAATATATACTTTCCAGAGACAGACACTGACAGCTTGGGGCCCCTATGCAAGAAATGTGTCTGGGCCCCCTCACTGCCCGGCACGCTGCTTATGATGAGGGAAATCTGGCAATGGGACCCCCGAAACCTTGGGCTTTATAGATAAAGAATAGAACAGAGGCCAAGTGTGCACAACTCTGCACCATTCAGGACGAGACTGCAGAGCCCTGTCCTCAGAAATCTCTGGGGGCCCAGTGGTCGAATCCCCAGTGATCAGCAAGTTATCCCCGATCTGATGGATCTGATGGATCTGATGGATCTGGGATAACTTGATCCAATAACCCTTTAAAGAGCCAGGTTGATTCTCCTATTCTTTACAATTACAGTATCATACATGAACCAAAAACAAATATGTTCACACACATACATACACATATAACGTACAAACATATACATATAATGTACAAACATACACTACACATACATACACATACTGTATATCGTACATACACACATACATACACATAAACCATACATATATATACCATACACACACATATAGAGATAAACGTAAATACACACATATAACGTACATACACACATTAATACACATATACCGTACATACATACACACACACATATACATACAGTACAGACCAAAAGTTTGGACACACCTTCTCATTTAAAGATTTTTCTGTATTTTCATGATTATGAAAATTGTACATTCACACTGAAGGCATCAAAACTGTGAATTAACACATGTGGAATTATATACTTAACAAAAAAGTGTGAAACAACTGAAAATATGTCTTATATTCTAGGTTCTTCAAAGTAGCCACCTTTTGCTTTAATGACTGCTTTGCACACTCTTGGCATTCTCTTGATGAGCTTCAAGAGGTATTCACCGGAAATGGTCTTCCAACAATCTTGAAGGAGTTCCCAGAGATGCTTAGCACTTGTTGGCCCTTTTGCCTTCACTCTGCGGTCCAGCTCACCCCAAACCATCTCGATTGGGTTCAGGTCTGGTGACTGTGGAGGCCAGGTCATCTGGCGTAGCACCCCATCACTCTCTTTCTTGGTCAAATAGCCCTTACACAGCCTGGAGGTGTGATTGGGGTCATTGTCCTGTTGAAAAATAAATGATGGTCCAACTAAACGCAAACCGGATGGAATAGCATGCCGCTGCAAGATGCTGTGGTAGCCATGCTGGTTCAGTATGCCTTCAATTTTGAATAAATCCCCAACAGTGTCACCAGCAAAGCACCCCCACACCATCACACCTCCTCCTTCATGCTTCACGGTGGGAACCAGGCATGTAGAGTCCATCCGTTCACCTTTTCTGCGTCGCACAAAGACACGGTGGTTGGAACCAAAGATCTCAAATTTGGACTCATCAGACCAAAGCACAGATTTCCACTGGTCTAATGTCCATTCCTTGTGTTCTTTAGACCAAACAAGTCTCTTCTGCTTGTTGCCTGTCCTTAGCAGTGGTTTCCTAGCAGCTATTTTACCATGAAGGCCTGCTGCACAAAATCTCCTCTCAACAGTTGTTGTAGAGATGTGTCTGCTGCTAGAACTCTGTGTGGCATTGACCTGGTCTCTAATCTGAGCTGCTGTTAACCTGCGATTTCTGAGGCTGGTGACTCGGATAAACTTATCCTCAGAAGCAGAGGTGACTCTTGGTCTTCCATTCCTGGGGCGGTACTCATGTGAGCCAGATTATTTGTAGCGCTTGATGGTTTTTGCAACTGCACTTGGGGACACTTTCAAAATTTTCCCAATTTTTCGGACTGACTGACCTTCATTTCTTAAAGTAATGATGGCCATGATCACCATTTTCGGGGACTACCTCTTGAAGCTCATCAAGAGAATGCCAAGAGTGTGCAAAGCAGTCATCAAAGCAAAAGTTGCCTGCTTTGAACAGACCAAAAGTTTGGACACACCTTCTCATTTAAAGATTTTTCTGTATTTTCATGACTTTGAAAATTGTGACACAGAGTTCAAGCAGCAGACACATCTCTACAACAACTGTTAAGGGGAGACTTTGTTCAGCAGAGCTTCATGGTAAAATAGCTGCTGGGAAACCACTGCTAAGGACTGGCAACAAGCAGAAGAGACTTGTTTTCGCTAAAGAACACAAGGAATGGACATTAGAGCAGTGGAAATCTGTGCTTAGGTCTGATGAGTCCAAATTTGAGATCTTTGGTTCCAATCACCGTGTCTTTGTGCGACGCAGAAAAGGTGAACGGATGGACTCTACATGCCTGGTGTCCCACCATGAAGCATGGCGGAGGAGGTGTAATGGTGTGGGGGTGCTTTGCTGGTGACACTGTTGGGGATTTATTCAAAATTGAAGGCATACTGAACCAGCATGGCTACCACAGCATCTTGCAATGGCATGCTATTCCATCCAGTTTGCGTTTAGTTGAACCATCATCTATTTTTCAATAAGACAATGACCCCAAACACACCTCCAGGCTGTGTAAGGGCTATTTGACCAAGAAGGAGAGTGATGGGGTGCTACGCCAGCTGACCTGGCCTCCACAGTCACCAGACCTGAACCCAATCGAGAAGGTTTGGGGTGAGCAGGACCGCAGAGTGAAGGCAAAAGGGCCAACAAGTGCTAAGCATCTCTGGGAACTCCTTCAAGATTGTTGAAAGACCATTTCCAGTGACTACCTCTTGAAGCTCATCAAGAGAATGCTAAGAGTGTGCAAAGCAGTCATCAAAGCAAAAGGTGGCTACTTTGAAGAACCTAGAATATAAGACATATTTTCAGTTGTTTCACATTTTTTTGTTAAGTCTATAATTCTACATGTGTTAATTCATAGTTTTGATGCCTTCAGTGTGAATGTACAATTTTCATAGTCATGAAAATATAGAAAAATCTTTAAATGAGAAGGTGTGTCCAAACTTTTGGTCTGTACTGTACATTGTCACACACACACATAAACATACACAAAAGTATCAATCTATATCAGGTGTTCAGAAAAGTTGTGTAGGAGATCGACCACATAGTTCAGAGATCAGCTGGAGTGGGCTGCAGAAACCACTGTGGGGGATGGGTACCCAGCAGAGAGGACTGATATCAGCCCCCTGCTGCTGCTGTGCTGTCCCATGCAGTGAGCCTCCTCCTCCACCTCTTCTCTGTGAGCTGCTGCTGGAAAGAACGGAGGGAGCAGAAGACACACAGTCAGTCCTGCTCTTCCTCCACTGTTGTCCCTAGTGTGGTGCGCGGCCTTGGGACGCGCCATGCAGGAGGACAGAGGCTGAGCGCTCATCAGTCTGGCTGGGAAATTGTTCATTGGCCAGTTCTCTTCCTGTATGACGCCCTCTTTTTGAATTCCTGCACTCTGCGCACCGCTTTCCCCGGCTCTGGCTCAGAATGATTACAGGCAGGAGTGAGAGGGGCCTGATTTTGCTTAACATTGGGCTCCTCTCACTCCCACCCAGAATCTTGACTGAGTGGCCCCATATGCCCTGCGTGGTCTGCCGCTATGGGCAGTCCCCTCATGCCTGCAAGAACCCCCTCCACCTCCGATGCAGTTGCCCCGGCGGTATGTACGCCCCTTATACTTTCCTTATGTGTATTGGGCTTTACATCTATTATATCCGATAGTTTTATTTTAGATGTTTATTCTTCTTTTTTTCAGGATCTCTTCACATCAATGACTGTGCAATAGTGTTGAGCCACCCCCGTAGTGTTCGGGTTCGGTTCGGTTCGTCGAACACCGGGATGTTCGAGGAACTGTTCGTCGAACTGTTCGTCGAACACCTTAGAACACCGTCGAACACCGTTAAAACCAATGGCAGGCAAACAAAAACACATAGAAACACATAGAAAACACCTGCAAAGGTGTCCAAAAGCTGACAAACTGCTCAGAAGACACTCTCTTTAAAAAAGCCGGCCGGCAAATTCAGCAGCGGCATACACCGGTACCCGACAATTTAGACAAGAAGGAATAGAGCATCACACATAGATTAGATAGATAGAAACATGTCAGTCACACATATAAGAAGCACAGTGACAGTGTTGGTTACTGCACTTGTCATTTAGTGTAAAGGATTTATTAAAAAAAATATTAGTGTTTTCATGCACCGTCTCTTTAAAAAAGCCGGCCGGCAATTCAGCATCTGTACCCGACAATTTAGAACAGAAAGAATAGAGCTTCACACATAGATTAGATAGATAGAAACATGTCAGTCACATATATATGAAGTACAGTGACAGTGTTGATTACTGTACTTGTCATTTAGTGTAAAGGATTTATTTAAAAAAATAATAGTGTTTTCATGCACTGTCTCTTTAAAAAAGCCGGCCGGCAATTCAGCAGCGGTACCCGACAATTTAGAACAGAAAGATAGAGCATCACACATAGATTAGATAGATAGAAACATGTCAGTCACATATATATGAAGTACAGTGATAGTGTTGGTTACTGTACTTGTCATTTAGTATTAAAATAAAGGATTTATTATTAAAAAAATTGGCGTGGGGTTCCCCTTAATTTTAGGCTCTAGCGGAGGTTAAGCAGACGGCTGGGGCAGATGTTTGAAGCCTGGGAAGGGGGTAATACCCACGGAGCTTCCCAGGCTACTAATATCAGCCCCCAGCTGAATACATAGCCTTTACTAGCTATTAAAATGGGGGACCCCCCAAAAAAAATGACGTGGGGTCCCCCCTAATTTAATAGCTAGCAAAGGCTAGGCAGACAGCTGGGGGCTGATATTAATAGCCCAGGAAGGGAGCCATGAATATTGGCCCCCTCCCAGGCTAGAAACACCAGCCGTCAGCCGCCCCAGAAATGGCGCATTCATAGGATGCGCCAATTCTGGCACTTAGCCTCGCTCTTCCACGCTGCCCTGGTGCGGTGGCAGGGGGTAATAGGGTTGGGGTTGATGTCAGCTTATAATGCCAGCTGACATCAAGCCCAGGTTAGTAATGGAGAGGCGTCTATAAGACACCCCCATTACTAACCCCATAGTCAAAGTTAAAAAAAACACAAACACCCAGAATAAAGTCCTTTAATTGAAATAAAGACACAATCCTTTATTGTTCTAAATTAAACCATACTTACCATCACGCCCATTCCAGCTGAAGCCAACGATCTCCTGCAATAAAAGAAAAATAATAAAGCAACCTCATCCTTACCTTTCCATGGTTCCCACGACAGCTTCAGCTCTGCTACATCGAGATGACAGGCTGGACCGCAGCAGAACGCTGCCATCCAGCCTGTCATCCCGCAGACACTGAGAAGCGCAGGCTTGCTTGCGCTGCTCAGCGTCTCTCTGTGACGACATCCAGAGGAGCCGAGTTCATGTCCAATGAACTCGGCTCACCTCATGCACGTCACTGACAGCGTGGGAAAATTCTCACGCTGAAGCGCTGATTGCAGGAGAATTTTCCCACGCTGTCAGTGACGTGCAGGAGGTGAGCTGAGTTCATTGGACATGAGCTCACCTCATGCACATCACTGACAGCGTGGGAGAATTCTCCTGCACTCAGCACTTCAGCGTGAGAATTTTCCCACGCTGTCAGTGACGTGCATGAGGTGAGCCGAGTTCATTGGACATGACCTCGGCTCATCTGGATGCCGTCACAGCGAGACAGTGAGGAGCGCAAGCATGCCTGCGCTTCTCAGTGTCTGCGGGATGACAGACTGGATGGCAGCGTTCTGCTGCGGTCCAGCCAGTCATCTCGATGTAGCAGAGCTGAAGCTTTCGTGGGAACCATGGAAAGGTAAGGATGAGGTTGGTTTATTATTTTTCTTTTATTGCAGGAGATCGTTGGCTTCAGCTGGAATGGGTGTGATGGTAAGTATGGTTTAATTTAGAACAATAAAGAATTGTGTCTTTATTTCAATTAAAGGACTTTATTCTGGGTGTTGTGTTTTTTTTAAATACTTTACTAGAAATTCATGGCAGTCATGTCTAATACTGGCGTGACCCCATGAATTTTGGGCTTGGGGCCAGCTGATAATACCAAGCTGGCCCTAACCCCTTTATTACCCAGTGAGCCACCGCACCAGGGCCCTGGATGAGTTGGGTACAGCGCCAGAAGATGGCGCTTCTATGAACGCGCCATTTTCCGGGGTGGCTGCGGACTGCAATTTGTAGCGGGGGGGGGCCCAGAAAGCTTGGGCCTCCCTGCGCTGCAGATTCCAGCCCCCAGCTGCCTAGTTGTACCTGGCTGGACACAAAAATAGGGCGAAGCCCCACGTACTTTTTTTTTAATTATTTCATGAAATTCATGAAATAATTAAGAAAAAAAGGCCTTCCCTATATTGTTGTGTCCGGCCAGGTACAAATAGGCAGCTGGTGGTTGGGGGCAGCCCGTTCCTGCCTGCTGTACCTGGCTGGACACAAATATAGTGCGAAGCCCCACTTCAATTTTTTTTAATTATTTCATGAAATTCATGAAATAATTAAGAAAAAAAGGGCTTCCCTATATTGTTGTGTCCGGCCAGGTACAAATAGGCAGCTGGTGGATGGGGGCAGCCCGTTCCTGCCTGCTGTACCTGGCTGGACACAAATATAGTGCGAAGCCCCACTTCAATTTTTTTAAATTATTTCAGGAAATTCATGAAATAATTTAAAAAAAATTGACGTGGGGCTTCGCACTATATTTGTGTCCAGCCAGGTACAGCAGGCAGGAACGGGCTGCCCCCAACCACCAGCTGCCTATTTGTACCTGGCCGGACACAACAATATAGGGAAGCCCTTTTTTTCTTAATTATTTCATGAAATAATTTAAAGAAAATTGACGTGGGGCTTCGCCCTGTTTTTGTGTCCAGCCAGGTACAACTAGGCAGCTGGGGGCTGGAATCCGCAGCGCAGGGAGGCCCAAGCTTTCTGGGCCACCCCCGCTGCAAATTGCAGTCCGCAGCCACCCCGGAAAATGGCGCGTTCATAGAAGCGCCATCTTCTGGCGCTGTACCCAACTCATCCAGGGCCCTGATGCGGTGGCTCACTGGGTAATAAAGGGGTTAGGGCCAGCTTGGCATTATCAGCTGGCCCTAAGCCCGAAATTTATGGGGTCACGCCAATATTAGACATGACCACCATGAATTTCTAGTAAAGTATTTAAAAAAAACACAACACCCAGAAAAAAGTCCTTTAATTGAAATAAACACACAATTCTTTATTGTTCTAAATTAAACCATACTTACCATCACGCCCATTCCAGCTGAAGCCAACGATCTCCTGAAATAAAAGAAAAATAATAAAGCAACATCATCCTTACCTTTCCATGGTTCCCACGACAGCTTCAGCTCTGCTACATCGAGATGACAGGCTGGACCGCAGCAGAACGCTGCCATCCAGCCTGTCATCCCGCAGACACTGAGAAGCGCAGGCTTGCTTGCGCTCCACAGTGTCTCTCTGTGAGGGCATCCAGATGAGCCGAGTTAATGTCCAATGAACTCGGCTCACCTCATGCACGTCACTGACAGCGTGGGAAAATTCTCCTGCACTCAGCGCTTCAGCGTGGGAGAATTCTCACACTGAAGCGCTGAGTGCAGGAGAATTCTCCCACGCTGTCAGTGACGTGCAGGAGGTGAGCTGAGTTCATTGGACATGAGCTCACCTTATGCACGTCACTGACAGCGTGGGAAAATTCTCCTGCACTCAGCGCTTCAGCGTGGGAGAATTCTCACGCTGAAGCGCTGAGTGCAGGAGAATTCTCCCACGCTGTCAGTGACGTGCAGGAGGTGAGCTGAGTTCATTGGACATGAGCTCACCTTATGCACGTCACTGACAGCGTGGGAGAATTCTCCTGCACTCACCGCTTCAGCGTGAGAATTTTCCCACGCTGTCAGTGACGTGCATGAGGTGAGCCGAGTTCATTGGACATGAACTCGGCTCATCTGGATGTCGTCACAGAGAGACGCTGAGCAGCGCAAGCAAGCCTGCGCTTCTCAGTGTCTGCGGGATGAGAGGCTGGATGGCAGCGTTCTGCTGCGGTCCAGCCTGTCATCTCGATGTAGCAGAGCTGAAGCTGTCGTGGGAACCATGGAAAGGTAAGGATGAGGTTGCTTTATTATTTTTCTTTTATTGCAGGAGATCGTTGGCTTCAGCTGGAATGGGCGTGACGGTAAGTATGGTTTAATTTAGAACAATAAAGGATTGTGTCTTTATTTCAATTAAAGGACTTTATTCTGGGTGTTTGTGTTTTTTTTAACTTTGACTATGGGGTTAGTAATGGGGGTGTCTTATAGACGCCTCTCCATTACTAACCTGGGCTTGATGTCAGCTGGCATTATAAGCTGACATCAACCCCAACCCTATTACCCCCTGCCACCGCACCAGGGCAGCGTGGAAGAGCGAGGCTAAGTGCCAGAATTGGCGCATCCTATGAATGCGCCATTTCTGGGGCGGCTGACGGCTGGTGTTTCTAGCCTGGGAGGGGGCCAATATTCATGGCTCCCTTCCTGGGCTATTAATATCAGCCCCCAGCTGTCTGCCTAGCCTTTGCTAGCTATTAAATTAGGGGGGACCCCACGTCATTTTTTTTGGGGGGTCCCCCATTTTAATAGCTAGTAAAGGCTATGTATTCAGCTGGGGGCTGATATTAGTAGCCTGGGAAGCTCCGTGGGTATTACCCCCTTCCCAGGCTTCAAACATCTGCCCCAGCCTTCTGCTTAACCTCCGCTAGAGCCTAAAATTAAGGGGAACCCCACGCCAATTTTTTTAATAATAAATCCTTTA
The DNA here is from genome assembly GCF_046119375.1 of Phyllobates terribilis. NCBI lineage: Eukaryota > Metazoa > Chordata > Amphibia > Anura > Dendrobatidae > Phyllobates > Phyllobates terribilis. The sequence continues at coordinate 112,757,743 of NW_027362773.1, forward strand.
TTTTAATACTAAATGACAAGTACAGTAACCAACACTATCACTGTACTTCGTATATATGTGGCTGACATGTTTCTATCTATCTAATCTATGTGTGAAGCTCTATTCTGTCTGTTATAAATTGTCGGGTACCGCTGCTGAATTGCCGGCCGGCTTTTTTAAAGAGACGGTGCATGAAAACACTAATATTTTTTTTGATAAATCCTTTACGCTAAATGACAAGTACAGTAAGCAGCACTTTCACTGTACTTCGTATATATGTGGCTGACATGTTTATATCTATCTAATCTATGTGTGAAGCTCTATTCTTTCGGTTCTAAATTGTCGGGTACAGGTGTATGCCGCTGCTGAATTGCCGGCTTTTCATGTTTCACTGTTGGCACTGTTCCCATCGATTTGGGCAATCACTGTAATGCCACAACCACCATGGCTGTGGCATTACAGTGAGTGGCAGACAATCCCTGCATGATTGGTGCTCTAAATAGCGCCAGACATGCAGGACACGCTTTTGGTGCACGAACAGTTATCGAACATAACCTCGAACAGCCGAATTTTTTGCAAATCGTTCGGGTTCGTCGAACAACTCGAACACCGCCCAAAACAGCTCGAATTTGAGATTGGCGAACAGTTCTAGTCGAACACCGCTCATCTCTAGTAAATATAAGAAAAATTCATCTTAATTTGGTCATTAAACGACCGTACCACTATCAAAGGAAAGTGTAATTTTTTTTTCCATTTATTGTATATCACATACTATTGCAAGGACTGATATGACAAGCATTTCTTCAGAAGAAAAATACAACGGTAACATGAGCAGAAAATTAAAAAGACCTGGGAATGTGAAAAAAAAACCCCTCATTTATTAAATCCATTGCTGCTACAGTGTCACTGCATCGGTGGTCCTTTCCTGTCTGTCTTTTCCCTCTTCAACTCCTGATCCAGCCGCTCCCTCCTCCCACTGCCAGGGACTTTTGCAGTGACTCATGACTCATGCAGGGAAAATTAACCTCCTGTTTCTGCATAGAGCTTAGAAGGATTCAGTTAGTCAGTTTTTAATCACGTGATGTCATAGACCTAATGGAAAAGAGAAGAATTAGTTGGATAGAAGGGCAAAATGAGCAATTGTAAGTACACAGTGCTATATAATATGGTGATTGCAATATATTAAGAGGCTAAAAACTTTGATGGGATGAGGAAGAGTGCTTTTTTTAATGACAATGTTCCTTGTACACTATGAAGATCACGTCAGAGTACAGTTTATTCTTCTTTTTTAACTCTGTGCTGTAGTCCTATTGCACTTAATATATTCAGTTATCTCCATCAGTCCGAGAGACACTGAACGGAGCGGCAGCAGTCATATACGACTATGCCACTCTGCTTAATGACCACCGCAACTAAGAAAGGGAATTCTGCAATGTTACTATGTGTTATTGTCTCTATTTCTTTCTGAGCCATTGCGGTTATTGTTGGACCTTCACCAGTAGCCCTGACTCATAACAAGCAGATTCACAAATATTTTCTAGACAGGTTGAATTTCTATTGGTTTATAAACTGGTTCATAGAGTTGCAGAAAATACACTACCACCTCACTTACAGTGTTTGTTGGATAGTTCCAGATATGGCACTCTTCTGTTGTGCTGGGACACGAACCTGAAAAATATCTGATTATTTGGTTCTCACTGATAGGACTCACGTTTTTCTTCATTGTTGCCCATCTTTGTAGGATCTTCTCAGCTATGTCCGGGTCATTAAGCTGTTTCGCCCAGCCCTTGAAAATTGTTTGCTCGCCTGTTGGGGATAGAGTTTCTCTCAACGCGCCGTAGACTCTTGATACATTCAGAGCATACAGATCACCCTCTAGTAATTTGTCTATAACATTTTTACATAACTCCCTCTCAATCGAACACAAATCTTTCATAATCCAGCCTTTAAGCTGTGAGTATTGTATACTTTGAAAGGGACTGAGATTAAATCGTTCCACCACTTCCTTCTCAGTCATCCATCTCTTTTCTGTCACATGCATGATATCTTTCATCCGTCTCACCCCTTTTTCCTTCCATTCCTTAAAGAGTTTATTTTCCTTTCCCAGCTTAAAATTTGGATATGCCCAAGGATCCAAGTATTTAGACACTTTCCACGAAAGCCCCATCTTTTTCCGTACCGCTTTCCAAGTTAACAGCGTGTCGCGACATATTATGGAGTTTCTAATTTTCGGGCTAATACACGACATAGGGGAATGTAGCAATGAGGCCAGGGCCCAAGGACTACAAAATTCGCCCTCTAGTTTAATATCCGAATGTCTCTCCGATCCCCTAAGCCAATCTATTACGTGTCTGGTGAGGCAAGCTAAATTGTATGCTCTGACATTAGGAGTGTTTAGTCCTCCCCGCTCAGGAGCTTGCATTAGAGTGTTCAAACTAATCCTAACTTTTTTTCCCTTCCACAAGAAAGATGAGAATGTGACGCGCCCCTGGGCCTGTGTCGCGCTGCGTTGCGCACGCGGGAGCTTACCCGGAGCCGGATCTCTTGAGGGTTGTAGTCTCGTGGCGGTGACCCGGTCCGTGCCCAGGGAGTCAAACTGAGCGGCGATGTAACAGCGGTAGATGCAGGACGACTACGCCACCCGTTGAATGCAGCTATGGAGCTGCCGCTGCAGGACAGTCCGCTGAGGCCGGTGGATGGATGGTGCAGCGTAGATGGTATAACCCCCAACGGGAGGGGTATGGCCTCAGGGCAGCAGATGTGGATGATGGGGGTAGCAGGAACCACTCAGAGACGGTGCGGTGTAATTCAGGGTCTTTACTGGTAACAACGATAGACCCTCCCGGAGTACTTGCTAGTGAACGGGGCCTGGTCAGTCCTTGAGCAGATGGGATCTCCCCTGGCCAGGCGGAGTTGTAGGCCTCCCAAACTGACTGTACTCTTCTGGCTACCTTGCTAGAAGCGGATATAAGTAGCCCACATCCCTGAGTGTACCGTGTGGTGCTCACCCGTATGGCCGGTGACTCGGGGCCTTCTAATGGCTTCCGCTCCACGATGGCGGTGCTGGTCCCACGCGTGTGACCGTGCCTTCGGGTTTCTGGGCCTGAGGACCTGAAATCCCCTGCCGGTCGGCTTCTGCTGCTGGGTAAGAGTTAGTCCCCACAGCGTCGGACGCCGGGTCCGGTAAGAAAGCTTCTCAGTCAGGGCGAGCTCTGCAGCTGCCAGCCCCTGACTCGTAGTAGTATTGCTTCTGCTGTTTCTTGTCTCTACTCTCCTTGACTGACTGACCCTGCCTCAGCCCAGGGTTTATACAGGGGAAGTTCTTCCCCTCCCAAGACTGGGCAGGAGGTGTGGCATGCACAGGATCCCTGACCAAAGGACCTCCCACCTGCTCTCAGACATAACATTACATTACTGTGGAAAACCAGACCCCTGGGGTGCCACATTCCCCCCTAGTGAAATTTAGTACTCCGGGACTAAACATATTTTAGAAAAAAACATAACAAGATATAACAACAATAATAGTACAATAAGAAGAAACACATAAAGGTGGTCACGGCATGTCCGTAACCGGGTGTAGTCTTTGAAGAAAGCAAGGTGTCCATTTCACCAAAACAGGGAGACGTAACCAGGTAGGGGTCTGTCCTACCCCGAGTCCTTAACAGTCTTTTAGTCCATCCTGGGTTACGCTCCACTAACTGTACAAAGGATTCCCGGTAAATCCACCAAGGACTCCTATAAATAACTGGAAACACATAATATTTACAAGATATGGCCGCTCTCAGTCCTCGGCCAGTGGGGATAAGGATTGGCTGCTCACAGTCCTCAGCCTGTGGGGAGATGGGATGGCTGCTCACAGTCCTCAGCCTGGTTAAGGATAGGGGACACACGGGAACAGTTCACACTTGTCCCAACGGGGACCATATTTTAATTAGCAACACAAGTACCCCTACGGGTAACTATGTACAGTTCCACTTTACCGTACTTCAGTAACGGCATCCTCCTGCTCCTTCTTGTGTGTAGGCTTCAGACCCGTCCGGGTCCTCTTGGCTTTCCTCGTATTGGTAGTACTGCAGCTCCTCCTTGGTTAACGTGGAGGGCGTACAGTCCTTTTGCACCTGGGGAGTTCAGGCCTTGCGACCAGGCGTGGAGAGGGTCGCCGTTGATGACGGCCGGGGTCAGAGGGTGCAACTTTGGGCCTGGGCGCGGGCTGGTGGTGGTAGTGCCCAGGGCTGGAGGGCTTGGCCGCAGGGCTTGTTGCGAGGGCTGGAGCAGGTCGGTGTCTGCAGCGCCCGGAATCGGCGGCTCCACCAGGGGGCCCGGGAGCAGGCTGACGCTGGCAGCGTCCGGGACAGGGAGACTCCTCTTACCTGCTCCCGCGACCGCTCCTGCGTCACGCGTCTTCTCCCGGCGCTGGTCGGGGCCGGCGACGACTGGGGCACTGCCGATGCTGGGCAGCTTAGTCTGCTGCCGGTCCGCCATCTTGCTGTCCGTTCCTGGTGTCCTCCTCCCCCCTAGTGGACCGTGGCCTACCTTCCGGAGATCCTCTTCCGTAGGCCGCGGCTCCGCAGTCAATCGTCGGGGTAGAGGACCTGGCGTCGCGCTCCTGTGACGTCGGCGTCTGCTGGGCTCCTTCCAGGACCTTACGCAACGTCCGGACGTGAGGCGGGGCTTCAGTTCTCGTGCGCTTTCGGAGTCCACGCCCCTCTTCTTCCCGCGCGGCGTCCTCAAGATGGCGTCTAATGGCGGGAAGAAGGCTGAAGATGGCGCCGGATGGCGGGAATCTTCACCACAGGTAAGTTTGAAAAGTCTCTTTTTCAGGCACGCAGTACCCGGTGGTTGCGGGCACGAAATCCTGCTGACTACGCCAAAGTTGACGCGCCCCTGGGCCTGTGTCGCGCTGCGTTGCGCACGCGGGAGCTTACCCGGAGCCGGATCTCTTGAGGGTTGTAGTCTCGTGGCGGTGACCCGGTCCGTGCCCAGGGAGTCAAACTGAGCGGCGATGTAACAGCGGTAGATGCAGGACGACTACGCCACCCGTTGAATGCAGCTATGGAGCTGCCGCTGCAGGACAGTCCGCTGAGGCCGGTGGATGGATGGTGCAGCGTAGATGGTATAACCCCCAACGGGAGGGGTATGGCCTCAGGGCAGCAGATGTGGATGATGGGGGTAGCAGGAACCACTCAGAGACGGTGCGGTGTAATTCAGGGTCTTTACTGGTAACAACGATAGACCCTCCCGGAGTACTTGCTAGTGAACGGGGCCTGGTCAGTCCTTGAGCAGATGGGATCTCCCCTGGCCAGGCGGAGTTGTAGGCCTCCCAAACTGACTGTACTCTTCTGGCTACCTTGCTAGAAGCGGATATAAGTAGCCCACGTCCCTGAGTGTACCGTGTGGTGCTCACCCGTATGGCCGGTGACTCGGGGCCTTCTAATGGCTTCCGCTCCACGATGGCGGTGCTGGTCCCACGCGTGTGACCGTGCCTTCGGGTTTCTGGGCCTGAGGACCTGAAATCCCCTGCCGGTCGGCTTCTGCTGCTGGGTAAGAGTTAGTCCCCACAGCGTCGGACGCCGGGTCCGGTAAGAAAGCTTCTCAGTCAGGGCGAGCTCTGCAGCTGCCAGCCCCTGACTCGTAGTAGTATTGCTTCTGCTGTTTCTTGTCTCTACTCTCCTTGACTGACTGACCCTGCCTCAGCCCAGGGTTTATACAGGGGAAGTTCTTCCCCTCCCAAGACTGGGCAGGAGGTGTGGCATGCACAGGATCCCTGACCAAAGGACCTCCCACCTGCTCTCAGACATAACATTACATTACTGTGGAAAACCAGACCCCTGGGGTGCCACAAATGCTTTATGTAATATACGAATATCTTTGCTTTTAAGCAGTAAAGGAATTGTCTGTAAGGGGTATAGCAATCCTGGAAAGCACATCATTTTAATTAAGTGATTTCTTGCTAACAAGGGTAGTGGCAGACCACTCCAGCCCTGCAATTGCTTCTCCATTTTGGATATTAGAGGCGAATAGTTTAGGTTGTATACTGTATCTGCGGAGCGGCCCAGGTGAACCCCTAGATATTTAATAGATGTTTTCGCTATTGGGATCCCACACATGTCGGCTCGTCTCTCCTTTTTCCCTTCATCATTAAGTAGTAGAATTTCGCATTTCTTTTTATTAATTTTAAAACCTGCAAAATCTCCAAATTTCTCTATCAAAGATAGCGTATTCCCTAGATCTTTTCCTGGATCTTTCATGAATAAGATAATATCGTCAGCAAACAGTGCCGACCATAAGTACATCACTTTATGCATATACTACGTCTATGTACTGAATCCTTATGTACATTATCGGCAAGGGAAAATATGCAAATATAATGAGGTAGCTGATAGCTCTGCTACATCTTAAAAGCACATACACAGCAACTTTGGGGCATTACACTCCCACTGACCACTAGAACAGGGGTCCTCAGCTTCCATTCCTAGCTGTGGTGGAACGGGTGGACCGTCATGGTTGGTAAGTGAGAAGACCAGCAGTGACTGCCATGGCTCATCGTACAAATTGTAGATTAATATATCAATAAATTGAGATGCCAGCAGTGCAACTAAAATTATGGGTATATTACCAGCCATCCTGAGGCAGGAAACTGTCACTTTTATAACAAGGGACTCTCCTGCCACTTAGCACCGCACACACAGTACCCCATGCATTCTTACTTATCAGGACCATTGGTCAATAGCCTCCGGCGGCAACATGGCACAAAACATAACAGTCCCCACAAGAGTAGATTCGAGGAGACATCATGCAAATTGTAGATTAACACAAATCCACCAACACATATCCAACATGTTGGATTTCTTTTTAACAAAAGTTTTCTTACAATTTCTTCCAAAAATGATGGTGAGAGCTCAGCCCATTAGTCTTCTCTAATGAATGTTTTGTGTGAGTATAGATACATCAAAAAGACAAACGGAACCCATGTGAACAAAAATTGCTTTTTTTAGGTGTCTGAAAGTGTAACTTTTTTGTATTTTCACTTGATATTGGTTAATGTTTTTTTTGTAATCTTTTTATTTTAGGAAGTGTTTGGGTATTTAGAATCTACGAAACTGACCCCAGAGACTGTAATGATACTGTATACAAATTTGCATTTGGCATCCTGATTTATCAATATATATATGTACCCCTTTTGCTAGTATGCATTTGCTGCTGCAGTTGCCTGGTAAGTATTTTTGTAAATGACTACCTTTGAAACATGAAGCATAGAAGAAGATCCAGCTATCTAATAACATGTACATTTTGTTCTGGGATTATAAAGCAGATCTGGGAAACAAGCCCCAACAACCTACTTAAACTAATGACTCTCCCTCTTAAGACACTAAAAAAAAAATAGGTTCACTCCATGCCCACTGCAGAAAAAAATTAAGTTCTCTCAGCTTTCCTGACATGTCTGTTAACGGGGTAATAAATGATTGATATTTTTGAGATTCCCCCCTTTGGAAACCAAACCTAAGGGTGCTAAATGCTCCATTGGAGTTCTATTGGAGCCAAATACCAAATACGCTGTACAAGACACCTCCCCAGACACCTCCCCAGTAGCACCAAACAAATACAACAGCGCAACATAAAACACCTCTAAAGCAGCACCAAATACCACAGCGCAGTACAATACAGCACCCCAACAGTGAAAAATACCACAGTGCACCACAAAATACGAGAGCTCCCCAGAATTGACAAGTATCACAGGGCAGCACTAAATAACTCCCAAGCAGCACAAAAAATACCATAGTGAAAGACTAAAATACTAACAGTGCAAATACCACAATGCACCAATAAAATACTGTCCGAGCTGTGGCATACACTATGGCCCAGCACAAAATACGCCCCTAACAAATACCGCATCAGAAGTGCCAAATACAAGACCACAATGCAATACCTCCCAGCAATGTTACAATAATATCACAATGCAGCAACAATGGCAGCACCAGCGCTGCGCAGTCCACTGAGACTGGTGATAAGGCAGCTGGATGGTATAGCTCCCCACAGGTGGAGCTAGGCCTCAGGGCAGTGTATGAACGGGGGCAGCAGGATGAAGAGACCCCGTCGGGTCAGAGCAAGAACAGGAACAGACACGATAGTCACTTCAGTACCGTCTACTGATGGAAATTCAGGCACTCCCCAGAGCACTGTAGGGTGAAGAATGTATGTCAGGATCCTCCCCAATGAGCGGGTTTTGGGCCTCCTGTTTCTTGACTCTGCGTAGTAAGTTTCTGACCTGCCTGGAGCTAGGCCTAACTTTGACTCTGTCCTGCGCTGGCTGACCTTGTGGTAGGGCCTTCTGTTGGATTACACGCTCCCGACTTACGAGGCCTATGTGTCTCCTGGCTCTGTTACGTATCAGCACTTTAGCGATCCTGGGACTTGTAGTTCTCCAGGGATTCCAGTTTATCTTATTGGGTCATGGAGATCCCGGTAAGCTTCGGACCCGGTGTCCGGTAACTGCTTCTTCGGGGTGAGCTAGTTAAGCTCCTCTGCCCCCTATGAACTAACTCTCTCTACTCGCCTTCGGCCTACTCGGACGCTCAATAGGCTACTCACACTAACGGCAGCTTGCCGCGCTTCACCGATCTTATGGCGCCGGCACACCTAAAGCTCACCTCTCTGAGCTACAACTGAGTCTAGAACGTGCTCCACTGCAGACTGGCCTCTCTCAGGCTTTCGCACTGCAGGAACTCTCTCAACAGGTTTGCTTTCTGTCAACTCCAGTCTAGACTAACTGAGCTCGACTCTGCATTCAGGTTTGTACTTGCTGAACTCTCCAGAGGAACTGAACTGCCTGGCTCCACCTTCCCTATTTATCTATCCCTAACGGGCTCCCTCTGGTGGTCTGTGGTGGAAGGTGGAGATGTGTGAATGGTTATGGGGGCCTCTTGTGGAGGAATCCATCAATACACCCTTCTAGGATCTGTGATACCAAGCACAGCTGGGCTTCACATTATCCCACACATGTGTTTTCATTGGCTGTAAGCCATAATCATCAACATTAACAGAAATAAACACTTGAAATAGATCACTCTGTTTGTAATGACTCTATATAATATATGAGTTTCACTGTTTGTATTGAAGAACTGAAATAAATTAACATTTTGATGATATTCTAATTTAGTGAGATGCACCTGTACTACTGTCAAATGATCACAGGTTCAAGTCTTCTAGGAGGACTAAAATATATGTAAATATTAGTCCATTAGCCAACAATTTTTTAGATCAATTATTTTTGCATTTTTACACTGTTTACTATGAAGATAACATTATTCTATTGGTTTGTTATATGTATTATTGTATGGTGCAACTTTAAAAAATTAATTTATTTTTAAACTAAACTTTATTGAATTTAATTTCCCTTTTTTGCCCCATTAAGGAACATGTGCCATCAGTTGTTTGTATAATGCTCTAGAATACATAATATTACAGCTTATTATTGCCTGGCAGTGTTATCCTGACAGACATCCAATAAGGCCATAAATCCTCATAGAAATTTAGGGCGGCACCATACTTTCCGATTCAAAGGACCCAGTGTTTTTTAGAGATGCTCAGTATCCGATTGTCAATAGAATAGATTTTCATATAACGTATAGACAAAATCCAGGAATAGATACGGCACTCACCAATAAAGTGAGTGCCGTATCTATTCTTCAGCTTTATATGTACATCGTATTAAGCCATGCCTCTGACTTCTCCTAATAAGCAGAGAATGACAGACCTGATGCCATTGTTAGGCCCCTAGCTGCCATTGTAACTTATTGGCTTCCCACAAAGGTGTTGCGGAAAGACCAATGGGCTGACAAAGAGGACCTCTTCCCTTTGTCAAACACCTTAAATACCATGACCGCTAAAGACTGCAGCATTTCAGAGGCAAAACTGCCAGCGTTAAAGTTAAGGGCTCATTCAGATGTCATTCTTTGTCATACAAGCTCTGTGTTTTTCACGGAGAGCACTTGCCCCTATGATAGTTCATGGACCTGTTCACATTTCCAGTTAGTTTTGCGGACCGAGTGATAGGTGCAAAATTGTCAAGATATGAAAACACTGATGAAACTCGGATGAAAATTCTGATAGAAAAAACACTGATGAAACTTGGACAGTTTTTCACATATGAGAAGAATCACCGGCGTCTGAATGAGCCCTTATCCTGGACGGAGACCCACAATTCTACTTAGGAGTTATACAGTCAAACTAATGAGATATTTTTGTTGGAAAAAAAAGTTGCTTAACTTTTTTTTTTTAAGAAGCAAAATCATGATTGCAAAGATACATAAGTCATAAAATATTCTTCAGGTATAAACTATGTCTTGGTTATTTATAGCAGTAGTAACATTATTTTCAATGTTTTTATATTTCAGGTAGCATTCACTAATTAACGATATGGACAGATTCCATCCTTATAAGCATTTATCTGACGGAATAAAAATTGACATTGATTTCATGGTGGAACAATGCTATTAAAATGATACGCAGAATCACTTTTATGAAGTTACCGGTACTTCCCTTGATTGAGTGATTTTTCTGTTTATTTTTGCCTATTTATATGTGTCGATTATGGCCTGATAGCGAACGGCCATGGACAATATAAAAGTTGATTGGCGCTTGTTTAGTGGTCGTGTTGTCAGCAGCATACCTCCTGTTTACACGGTCGATGTGCTGCAGATAGCGACGATCTTTGTGACGACATATCTGATCACCCAACGAACAACTGTAATTTAATTTCTCGGGTGTAAATATATTTTAACTCTCAGAATTTGTGTCTATTTTATATTAATGTATAATGCAAGTCATTAAAAAAATCAACTGTTGTATATCATGTATGTTTCCCCTTAAGGACCGCCAGCATGCATTAATACAGTGGCCGCTAAGGGGCCTTATTCGCTCACCGCCATTTTAAGTGTATAGCGTCCCCCAGAGTCAGAAAATCTCTGAGGTTTCAGCAACCGGGAATAGCTGAGACCCTGGAGAACACTATAGTTACCAGTTCTTACGGTTCCCGATCACATGATCGCCATTATTCAACGCCCTGCAAATGCAACATGATGCCTACAATCTATTTCACCCAAATTTGTGTTCCCAAATTCAAATATTGCTCCTTCCATTCCGAGTTCCGAGTCCTGTCATTTATCCAAACAGAACTTTTCGACTACATGTGGGGTATCGTTGCGCTCATAAGAAAGTGGGTAACAAATTTTGGTGTCCACTTTTTGGTTTTACCTTTTGCAAAAGGGAAAAAATATGAGGCTAAAGCAACATTTTTGTGAAAAAAATGAAAATGTTCAATATGAAGATGTAATGTTATCAAATTCTGTGTAGTATCTGTGGGTTCAAAATGCTCATTCTACCCCTAAATAAAATCCTCGATGGGTGTCATTTCCAAAAGGGGGTCACTTGTGGGGGTTTTCTACTGTTTAGGCACCTTGGGGCCCTGTAAATGTGACATGGTGCCTACAATCTATTTCAGCCAAACTTATGTTCCAAAATTCAAACTGTTACTTCCGTTCCGTGCCCTGCTGTGTGTCCAAACAGAACTTTTTGACTACATGTGGGGTATGCATGGTTCCAAAGCTGGGAGTGGTATCTATCATCAATTTATGACATATTGAACCGCCATTTATTGTCAGTGGGCAAAAAGGGCTACAAAGTTAAAAGAAAAAAAAGATTCATAAAGTAATACAGTTTTCTGTTACAATGTAGGAACTGGATTTCTTAGACTAATGTTTGTTACAATGTAACAATAGTGAACATCTAAGAATCTACCAAATACAGTACAAGTAAACTTACCCTAAAAGTTAATTTATTCTAAAATATTGAATGAAAACACATAAATAAGTCAAAATATAAAGCCTAAGACCCTTTAACATTTTTCCAATCATATCAAACCCACCGCTGTGCCTATTATATATAATAAATAATCTGCGATCTTTTTCCTTTGAGTTGTTGACCTCACTTTATATAGCAGGCGAGTCTAATTACTAAGTGAAGCGTCCGCTGGGAGTATATGTACCCTACTGAAGGGTATTTTTTTTTACCCTTTTAGCCCCTCAACAACTGCCGATACGCATTAAAATGGCGGCCATTAAGGGGTCTTATTCAGGATCACCATTTTAAAAGTGAATAGCGCCCCTCCTGTGGGCATAATTGTCGTGGGTTACATCTGTACAAAACCTCGGATGGCTTTGGAATCAATCAGCGTCGATTAACCAAATTAAATATAGCTGTCAATCGCAACAGCAGCATCTAAGGGGTTAAAAGACCCCTTTTGACAGGATCAACCACCCACAATCATAATTGTGGGTGCCAATCATTGCCATGGTACTCCGAGGTCATCTGATGACCCCAGGGTACTGTGGCCTGTTAGACTACCGGTCAGAATTGGCTCGGTGACTAAGGGATTAAGCAATATCTTTGAGAGACTCAGCAAGAAATAAGATTTGTACAGGGAAAAAGTCATAGAGAACCTCTTCTGATTAATGGATGGGAGCAAAGCTGGTGTTTAGATCTCAATGGGCAGCGGGGTCTCAATCCTGAGGATGGAGGGATCAGGAACACCTGTGAGCGTTCCAGCGATCTGCAAAATGAAATACTAACTTCTACAAGGACTCCATGGTCCATGAATATGATATGGGCACATGTGAACCAGCTGTTATCCTAAAACATACCCACTTATGGAAACATATTATTTCATTGCTAAGTATATAATATACAGTACATAGGTGCTTTACATATGTATGTGCGCATCAAATTGGAGGACGCTGAGACAAAATTTGTCAGATAAGTATATATATGTATATATATCTACATATATAGATAGATATATTTATATCTATCTATATAGTTATATAAATGCATATACATAGCTATCTACCTATCTCTATATATAAAGTATATACACAGAAAGAGAAAGAGAGATTGTAGCACTGTGACATCATGATAAATATTATGTCACAAGTGGTGTGATGACATCATCGCATTCTAGATCCCAGTGTTATGGCCTTAAGGAAATCACTGCCTCACAGACCCACAAGGGTGAGGGAGTTCTTTTGTTTTTGTGATGAACAAAGCAAAAATTGATTCTACAATGAATATAGAAAGAAGAAGAGTCCAAAGAGATCGGGTTCTAAGAGAGAGGAGAGGATTAAATGAAGAGCAGAAACCGCTGTTCGCTTTAGGGCGAAAAGACATTATATTACCGGACATGGACACTGACGCCTCAGAGATGGCGTCCAAACGACAACATCTGGATAAAATGAGAAAGTCCAAAAGACATGAGATCTTTACAGAGAGAAGGACCATGGAGAACCTCATGGAGTCTCACTCTGCAGCCTCCGCTGAGCTTCAGAGGGACATCCTTATCTCCTTGAAAAAAATCGGAGAGCTGGTCCCTGAAATAAGGAGGAAGAACAAAGAAGCCATCCTCAATAAGAAACATCAGCGCAGAGATAGAGGTGGAAGAGGTTCTCCAAGAAATATCGAGACAAGTCTCATCCACATCTGAAAGTCTAGAGACACCGAACCTGCAAAGAGCAGCAGCCCAGAAAAGAATTAGGAACAGCAGAGACTGGGTTGTCCAATGCAGGAGACATCGGATCTATGCTAAACCCATTATAAATGGGAATGATGCATTACTGACATCCCAGTCATCATCTGAAACCATTTGCATCCCAGAGTTTCTCTTCCAGCTGAGTGATTCTTCACCTGACAGATCAGTGGACAATGATGAACCAGGTAAGATAGAAACTTACTCAGTATAATAAGATTGGGGGTGGGGGGATTCTACTCTTAGTATTATGTTGAATACAAACACATGGGCAATGCACACGGTGAACAAGTCTGTAAGACAGTGTTCACACCACCAAAAGACTGAAACACGCAAGGACACAATAAAACAAATGTATAAAAATACTCTGTTGTAAAAAAGTAACAGTAAACAGCAAGTGCTAGTAAAAAGGTGATAAAAAACAGGGTATTTAGTTGACACGTTTTTTGCAAAAAACGTATACTAAGCCGTTCTACCAACGTCAAGTTAACCCAGATCAGAGCAGTCCCTATCTGATGTATTTAAAAACGAATCATGTGTACGGTACCTATATGAGAAGATCTAACAGGTAATGTCCATGTGGACACGCTGCAGAGGACGGCATTTTATGTGCATGGCCCACAAGGGAGGGGTGGAGACCTCCCCAATCTTGCAAAAGCAAGAAACAAATTGAATTGAATACAAACACATGGGCCATGCACACGGTGAACAAGTCTGTAGGACAGTGTTCACACCACCAAAAGACTAAAACACACAAGGACACAGTAAAACAAACGTATGAAAATACTCTGTTGTAAAAAAGTAACAGTAAACAGCAAGTGCTAGTAAAAAGGTGATAAAGCAAATAGTTTCTTGCTTTTGCAAGATTAGGGAGGTCTCCACCCCTCCCTTGTGGGCCATGCACATAAAATGCCGTCCTCTGCAGCGTGTCCACATGCACATTACCTGTTAGAACTTCTCATATAGGTACCATACACATGATCAGTTTTTAAATACATCAGATAGGGAATGCTCTGATCTAGGTTACCTTGACGTTGGTAGAGCGGCTTAGTATACATATTTTGCAAAAAACAAGTCAACTAAATACCCTGTTTTTTATCACCTTTTTACTAGCACTTGCTGTTTACTGTTACTTTTTTACAACAGAGTATTTTTATACATTTGTTTTACTGTGTCCTTGTGTGTTTCAGTCCTAATATTATGTACAGGCCACAATTATTAATGTTGTCTAATGGAAGAACTGTCCTTGTTGCCCGTAGCAACCAGTCACATTTCATTGTTCTATGATGGAATGTTAAGAAATACAATCTGTGCTGTGAATCGTTGCTACGGGCAACAAGGACATTTTTGCTAATAGACAATTTTGATAAATCAAAACCAAATATCAGACATTTCCTGCTGATTTATATCAATCTGATTAAAATGTAATGTAGGTTCTGGAGATATATTTCTTAATAAATCTTGTATCATCTCAGCAGATGGAAGCAGTGAGACATCCTCTGACTCATCGGACATACCAGTACAAGACCTTGGGGATGCCAATGTCTTAGGAGAACTGGTCAAGGCAAATATTCCTATTGACATTTCGAGTCTCGAGTTCCAGAAAGATCTTGGAAAGGGAGGCTTCGGAAAAGTAAGTGTGAATTTCTACTCCTCCGTGCTCCCCAATGTATCCTGCCCCAGATACACAGGAGGGAGATACATATTCATTACTGGGTGTTCATATGTAATGGTGACTGGGATAAACCAGTGATCCATTACACAGATCCCTATAATAGATGGGAGTTGGGTCTGATCTGTTATGATTTTCCTCCAGGTCATCTTGGCATCACATCCGGTCAGTAAAGAACTGCTGGCCGTGAAAATCATGAACAAGAGTCGCTGTTCAGAGGAGATGATCAGTGCAGAGATGGACGTCCTGCTAATAGCCACCGGGTGCCGCTACCTAATGTCAGCACGAGCAGTCATGGAGACACCTACAGAATATAAAGTAGCCATGGACTTTATGGCCAAAGGAGACCTGAGTGGCCACATGGCACGATTGATGCCTTTTGATACAGTAACAACAAGGTAAAGTCTTATACTGGTTTGCTGAATGTACATTGTAGTCCAAGACCAATAGACAATGACAGCAGGAGAAAATTATGACACAAATAGGACACATGTCATCTCCTAATGTTGTCTTTTTGATTGTGTATCTAACGACTGATCCAACCTGTACTTTCTACTCCACAGACTCTTTGCGGCAGAGATGGTGTGCGGACTCCAATTCCTGCATGAACATGATGACGCGCCCCCTGGGCCATGTTGTTAGGGATACCCGGAGCCGGATCAGATGGGGGTTGTAGTCTCCGAGTGGCTGTGACCCGGTCCGTGCCCAGGGTGTCAAACTCAGTGTGTGGCAGTCTTTACAGATGTTATTAGTTCTTAGTGTCGACTACGCCACCCGTTGATTTGCGGTCAATACGGCCGCCGCTGCAGCAGGGTCCGCTGAGGCTGGTGGTATGTGTGCAGCTTCGGGTAGTATAACCCCCAACGGGAGGGGTATAGCCTCAGGGGGTCAGGTGTAGAGGATGGTGGTAGTGGTGGTGCAGTGTGGATGGTAAGAAGACTCAGAGTCGGGCTGTGCAGTTCAGGGTTTTTACTTACTGCTGTTCTGTTGGTCACTCTGGCCTTGGGTGACCGCCCGAGCCGTGCTGCGTCCACCAGGTCCTGGACTCGGCCAACCCCCAAGCAATTCTGGAGCGTGGTCCTGAGCTCCCTTTCTGACTGTCCTCTCTACTGGCCGTTCCCACCAGGGGTCCACTTATATCCGGCTCCCTCGGGCCTCTTGGTGGGTGCACCTCTTCGGGGTTCCCTGACCCTATACCTGGTGTGCCTTCTTAGTGGACTTAGTGAGGGGCTGCTCCACATGTAATGTCGCAGCCTCCAGTTCTTAATTGAGGGTTGTCTCTCTCCTCCACTAATTTGGGATCCGGTTCCCTTGCGTGCCAACCCTTCACCCTTATTAGTTCTGATACGGGCTCTTGGGGTTCCTTCTTCTCCCCCTCTGGGTCCTTCTCTTCTCCTCTCTCTCTTCTCTCTGCAGGCACTCCTGGACCTCTCTCAGGACTGACTGACTCTCTACAGAAGACTGACCCTGATCTAAGATGGTTCCCACCTTATATACTCCCTCTATGTGTGAGCTCAGGTGACCAGCACCCAATGAGCTCCTAGCATTACCCAGACTGCTCCCCCTATCTGCCCCTACACTACTGGGATGTTCCACCCCCCTCCCACTCCAGCCAGGGACAGACACTGTCGTACCTGCACATATACCTAGTGGGAGTACCATCGGTCTGTCCCTCGGAAATGGGATGTATGTAGTGTATGCAGCTAACTGAGCTCAGTTCCACACTCCATCCTTACCCGGGAGTGGAATATCACACCTCTGGCTTGAGGTGCAATACCCCTGTAGCAGCCGAATCCTCAGGGTGCTACATTCCCCCCTGGTAAATCACAGCACGTCCTCGGGCTGTAAGAGAATAAACATCCAAAAACATACAATTTTTTTTTTTTTCATAACAACATAAACATATAAAACATTATATATATATCATAAACTTTCTTGTTCCTCCGGCCACGGTGCTACTTGTGACCGGGTAAAGTGCGACAGTCTCTTGTAACACAGCTTTCCTATAAAACCAGTAGGGGGCGCCTTAAAAAGCGCAACTATATACAAGGGGAATATGGCCGCTCTCAGTCCTCGGCCAATGGGGAAGAGGAATGGCTGTTCACAGTCCTCAGCCTGTTGGGGGATAGGGACACACGGGTACAGTTCACTGGTCCCAACGGGGACTATATTTTAAACTATTAACTGTTCTTGTACCCTGATGGGTAACTATTTTACAGTTTCACGATACCGTACTCTAATGACGGCGTCCTCCTGTTCCTTCTCGCGGACAAACTTCAGACCCGTCCGGGTCCTCTTGCTCCTCCTCACACCGCAGCTCCTCCTCCGTCAGCCGGTGTACATGAAGGGCGTACGGTCCTTTGGCACATTTGTGCCGGGTGAATGTGACCTCGTCCCCTACGTATAGGTCACGTCCTCTGTGTCCCTCCGGCAGATGGCTTTCTACGTCTCTGCGGGTAACAAAGACGTCGCCGGGGGTCTGATGATCCCTGATGAAACCCCAACCGTGCTGCAGTTGGAATTTAATCACAGTCCCGGTGGCACGGGGACAATGAGCTGCACGGGGGTTCCTCCGGGTCCGGCTCTTCTGTTCAGCGCTCTGTATTTGCAGCCGCTGCTCACGGACCCGCCTCTCTCTCCTTTCCCTGTCAAAGACCTCCAGCTGCTGCCGGCAGCACTCTGCACGCTGGGCTGCGGCCGCCCGTGTTTCTTGGGTGAACCCCATGAGGTCTCCTCCAGTGGGGTCCCACTCAAACTGCGCCTCCTCCAACGAGAGCGGGGTCATCTTGACAGGCGCCGGAGGCGGTATCAGGGGCTCATCCAGGGGTCTTTCTTTCCGGAGTCGGGGATGGTGGTACTCCGGTGGCCACACAGGGGGCTGCCCATCTGGGCAAGTGTGCTGGGCAAACAAGTCTTCACCCAGGTGTGGCGCTGTGGATGTTGAGGGCGCGGAGGTGGTAGCGGCGCCCAGGTTTACCAGGCCTTGCGACCAGGCTTGGGGCACCCTGAAGGTGAAGGGCACCGTGAAGACGGCGGCGCCCGGGTGTTCCTGGCCTTGCGACCAGGCCGGTGGCTCGGCAGAGGTAGAGGGCGCTGTTGGTACTGCGGCGACCGGGGGCACTCGGCCTTGCGACCAGGCCGGTGGCGTCTCCTGCTTGGCCGCGCTCTGGATTGAAGCGCGTGACGTAGCAGGGGGCGTGGCCGCGGCTCCGGCCGCTTGAGGCCTAGCTTGGAGCGATGACGCAGCGGTTACGGGAACGGTGAGTGGGGCTTCGGGCTCTGCGACGGGGAGCTGGGGCAGGTTTACGGCTTCTGGGCACGGGATGCTGTCGTCCCCATTACCTGCCTTCATCTCTTCGGCTCCCTCCGCGGCGCCGTCTCCGGCCGTCGTCCCTCCTTCGCCGTCCTCAGAGGTGGATTTGCTCCTCGCTGTGGGTGGCATGCTTCGCTGGCGGGCTCCAGCCTGCTGGGCCATCTCTCTGCTCCACTCCGCCAGTGTTTCCTGCTGCACCCGGGCCATCCTCCGTGCGAGGCCCTCCAGCGCGGTCTGTGCACGCTCCCGATCTCCGGGGAGCTGCGGCAGGATCTTCAGCAGGCCTTCTGGAGTGGCGACCTGCAACAGGCTCCTGACCACTGGGTCGGTGCTGCCTGACTCTCCTTCCATCTCCGGGTGTGTTCTCTCTGGACTCTCCTCCAGACTTCTTGTCTCCGGGTGCGCTCTCTCCAGACTCCTCCAAGCTGCTCCCATCTTCTTTCTTTTGTTCTGTCTACGCCCATACTGAGGGCGGTCCTGGGGCAACTTTGTGATTGCCAGTTCCAGGGGCAGTTCTCTCACGCTGATGGACATATCAATCATCACAGTCTCTGCTGGTGGGGGCGGTTTCCACTTTTGGCGCCATTTTCTGTCCTGGCCCACGATGGGAGGTGTCCTCCTGCCATCCTTTGGCACGCCCATAATGGCGTCCGCTCTGCCAAGGCGGGAAATCTTTTCTGATGGCGGGAATCGCTTCCCAGTGGCGGGAAACTCTGTGGATGGCGGGAAAAGACTGCAGATGACGGGCAAATGGCGGGAACTGATCCGAGATGGCGTCCGATGGCGGGGACCCTCTGGAATTGGCGGGAGACTTCTTTTTGAGGTAAATGCGAACTTTTCTTCAGGCACGCAGTACCCGGTTGTTGCGGGCACGTTATCCTGCCGACTACGCCAAAGTTGACGCGCCCCCTGGGCCATGTTGTTAGGGATACCCGGAGCCGGATCAGATGGGGGTTGTAGTCTCCGAGTGGCTGTGACCCGGTCCGTGCCCAGGGTGTCAAACTCAGTGTGTGGCAGTCTTTACAGATGTTATTAGTTCTTAGTGTCGACTACGCCACCCGTTGATTTGCGGTCAATACGGCCGCCGCTGCAGCAGGGTCCGCTGAGGCTGGTGGTATGTGTGCAGCTTCGGGTAGTATAACCCCCAACGGGAGGGGTATAGCCTCAGGGGGTCAGGTGTAGAGGATGGTGGTAGTGGTGGTGCAGTGTGGATGGTAAGAAGACTCAGAGTCGGGCTGTGCAGTTCAGGGTTTTTACTTACTGCTGTTCTGTTGGTCACTCTGGCCTTGGGTGACCGCCCGAGCCGTGCTGCGTCCACCAGGTCCTGGACTCGGCCAACCCCCAAGCAATTCTGGAGCGTGGTCCTGAGCTCCCTTTCTGACTGTCCTCTCTACTGGCCGTTCCCACCAGGGGTCCACTTATATCCGGCTCCCTCGGGCCTCTTGGTGGGTGCACCTCTTCGGGGTTCCCTGACCCTATACCTGGTGTGCCTTCTTAGTGGACTTAGTGAGGGGCTGCTCCACATGTAATGTCGCAGCCTCCGGTTCTTAGTTGAGGGTTGTCTCTCTCCTCCACTAATTTGGGATCCGGTTCCCTTGCGTGCCAACCCTTCACCCTTATTAGTTCTGATACGGGCTCTTGGGGTTCCTTCTTCTCCCCCTCTGGGTCCTTCTCTTCTCCTCTCTCTCTTCTCTCTGCAGGCGCTCCTGGACCTCTCTCAGGACTGACTGACTCTCTACAGAAGACTGACCCTGATCTAAGATGGTTCCCACCTTATATACTCCCTCTATGTGTGAGCTCAGGTGACCAGCACCCAATGAGCTCCTAGCATTACCCAGACTGCTCCCCCTATCTGCCCCTACACTACTGGGATGTTCCACCCCCCTCCCACTCCAGCCAGGGACAGACACTGTCGTACCTGCACATATACCTAGTGGGAGTACCATCGGTCTGTCCCTCGGAAATGGGATGTATGTAGTGTATGCAGCTAACTGAGCTCAGTTCCACACTCCATCCTTACCCGGGAGTGGAATATCACACCTCTGGCTTGAGGTGCAATACCCCTGTAGCAGCCGAATCCTCAGGGTGCTACAGTGACATCATACATCGGTAATCAGTTCATCTCTATAAATCTGTCCCCTGTGACGCTCTGTTGTCTCCTTACATATCTATTGTAGAAAGTTCTTTTCATGAATTCTCCTCACAATCATTGTCTTCTCCCTGCAGGGACGTGAAGCCAGGGAACATCCTCCTCAATGAGACCGGACACATTAAAATCTCTGACTTTGGCTTATAGTCATAGTCATGTTTGAGGACGACATATTGAACAAATATGTTGGCACGAAAGGTTACATCGCACCCGAGGTAAGTAACATCCCAGTGTGATTAATGGCGATAGTAGGACTGAGGAATAATCTGATCACAAAGTATCCTGCAGATATCTATCCACAGATCGGTCCTTATAGCCTCTGTGTGTAAATCCCCTCCCCGGTATATTCAGATCATCTCCTATCTTATGTTCCCACAGATAATGGACGGTAAGAGCTACAACCATCTGGTGGACTCATTTTCATTCGGTGTCATCCTATATACGATGATTGTAGGGATAAAGCCATTCTATAGCCGAGGCTCAGAGAAGGAGTACCATAAGTCTCTGCAGGAGGACGTCCCATATTTTCCACCCGGGATCAGCATTGATGCCATTGACATCTTAGACGGGGTGAGTAGGGTCAGATGAAGGAGGATGATGGGTGATTATAAGTAGAGATGAGAGTTGTTCTACTCGAACTGTTCGCCAATCTCAAATTCGAGCTGTTTTGGGCGGTGTTCGAGACGTTCGGCGAACCCGAACGATTTGAGAAAAATTCGGCTGTTCGAGGTTATGTTCGATAACTGTTCGTGCACCAAAATCATAACTGGATTTTTTCTCAGTAATGATGAAAATTAATGTTAATACGCAGTTTGAGTGTACAGCGGGGTGGGGGGAGGGGCAGGGGATGGATCTCTGCAGGAACAATGAAGATCTCCATTTTTTTTTCTCTTTCCCGCATTTGCAGTGGGGAGGTGCAATCTGTCAGCCTATCAGCAGCGCACACACGGAGCGAAGTGCTTTTTTTCACACAAGCAAGGGCATGTGTCATTGGCAGTGTATGTCACATGTCCTTGCCCTATAAGACCAAGCCATTTTCCCCGTCGCCACCATTTTCTCACTGCTGCAGCTGCGTGTTAGACGGCACCGCTGTTGCTGTGTGCGCTATACCTTGTTAATTTCAAGCCAATTTTCGCACAAATATACAGATAGCTTGGGAGTAGGGAATAGTTGTGATTGCAGTCCTTTTAAGGACTAGGTTACAGCATTTCCTACGACTTTTATCAGGGAGGTCTGTGCTCTTAAATAGATAGGTTGTGGGAGTAAAGACTAATTGTAATTGGAGTCCTTTTCAGGACTAGGTTACATCAGTTCCTATCAGTTTTTGCCAGGCAGGTCTGTGCCAGTGCTGTGCAAGTTTTTTTCACAGCATTTGGCTGAATCTAGCAAAGCTAATCCTTTTTGGCCTATTGCAGAGTGTGTTAGTCAGTGGAGTAGCCTATCTGTGTTGCAAGATATACCACCTGTGTATAGAATACCAATTTTTTTACTGCACCTAGTGAAGTAAAATCTTTTGGGCATAGCATCATTCTATTAGTCCATCTATACTGACCTCCATCAGGTTGCAAATTAAAACTAATTTTTATCTGCATCTACAGTACCTCTGAAAAAATATTTGGGCTTCTACCTGTGTGTGGGACTTGTTGTATTAGTCCATCTATACTGACCTCCATCAGGTTGCAAACTGAATATATTGTTTTCCTGCATCTACCTCTGAAAAAATATTGGGCTTCTAGCTGTGTGTGGGTCTTGTTCTATTAATCCATCTATACTGACCTCCATCAGGTTGCAAACTGAATATAATTTTTTTCTGCATCTAGCTCTGAAAAAATATTTGGCCTTCTAGTAGTGTGTCGGACTTTCTCTATTAGTCCATCTATACTGACCTCCATCAGGTTGCAAACTGAATATAATTTTTTTCTGCATCTAGCTCTGAAAAAATATTGGGCTTCTAGTAGTGTGTCGGACTTTCTCTATTACTCCATCTATACTGACCTCCATCAGGTTGCAAATTAAAACTAATTTTTATCTGCATCTACAGTACCTCTGAAAAAATATTTGGGCTTCTAGCTGTGTGTGGGACTTGTTGTATTAGTCCATCTATACTGACCTCCATCAGGTTGAAAACTGAATATATTTTTTTCCTGCATCTACCTCTGAAAAAATATTGGGCTTCTAGCTGTGTGTGGGTCTTGTTCTATTAATTCATCTATACTGACCTCCATCAGGTTGCAAATTCAAAATAATTTTTTTCTGCATCTAACCCAGCCAATAGTTTTGGCCTAATACCACAGTTTGGCCACTCAGCTCTGCTCGGTTACCATCCATTGTTTTTTTGTGCAAACAACTCCAGAGTTGTGAATTAGTTAACCACCAAAATGAGTGGAAAAAGGCCTGCTGCTGGTGGAAAGGGGAATAGGCGTGTTGGGAAGGGGAAAAAAGGTTGTGTCCGTGGGGTAGGTGTTAAAGCAACAGTAACATCTGCAGAAGAAAGACCATCTTCCAGCCAAACTAAAATGTCTACTTCTTTTAGCGGACAATGTGATAAGATCCCTTTCTTACGGCCACGCCAATCGCTACAAATTCCAGATGAGGCACAAAAACAGCAGGTGCTTCAACGGATATCAAGTGCTCCTTTAATTGGGCTCTCCTCCACATCAACTTCAACATCACAAATACTCCAGTCCTCAAAGGTGTCACCCAAATCGCACTTGCTTCCTCACAGCTCCCAAATCTCCAGCTGCCCGTCTGAGTATGAGGTAGAACAGATGGTTGAGTCTGCAGAGCTGTTTACTCATACTATAGCCTGGGAATCAGAGGTCGACTCCAGCGCTTCTGTGAATCCAGACGAGGAAATGATCTGCACTGATGCCCAGAATCTTTATGAGTCGGATCCAGGACCAGACGCAGAAGGTTCTGACCATAATGTAGACCCTCATTCCCAAACTGTAACTCCTGTTGGTGGAGACAATGAGGAAGACGATGATAAGACTCAAATACCTGATTGGAGCGACAACTTTAGTTTTTTGTCAGGGCAGGAACAGGTTGGCCCTGAGGACGACGGGTGTGATAACGCACAGGGTGATGATGATGAGGTTGGAGATCCCACTTACTGTCAACCCACAGTCAGCCAAGAGATGAGGTCAGCAGAGGAGGTGGAGGAAGATGCTAGTGACGACGAGGTCAGGTTGCGCCTTCCTGGACAGAGACGTAGTACTGGAAGAACGTCAACAACTGCATCCTCAAACACAACTCTGCCTCTCACCACAAGTCGTGGTGGCTCTTCAGGTCGCATGGGTGCTAAGCCTTGCATAGCCTGAGCATTTTTTCAGATCGATAAAGATGACCCAACTCGTGTTATCTGTAACATTTGTCAGCAAAAGCTAAGTAGAGGCCAAAAAATACATAGTTTGAGTACTTCATGCATGAACCGGCACATGGACATGAAGCATAAGTTGCAGTGGGAAGCTCAGTGTGCTACAATGCGGCCTAGCCGGCCGGGCCAACCACCGTCTGCCATATCTTGTGCATCCGCGGCCTCTTCATCCTCTGTGACTGGGGGGACAGCAGTCACACCTGTTTTGGGGCGCAGACCTGCCACCTCTTTACCCGCAACAGCCAGCGTGATTGGCAGGTCATCATTTTCTTTGGAGGTGGTAACACCAGCTGGTGTTGAGCGCTGTCCGACATCGATAGCACCACCTTTGGATCAAGGCAACCTAACATGTCCGCCTGCATCTTCCTCACAGACCGGCAGTTTGCCGGGGACACCCTTATCAACCCCGTCTAAGCACAATAGCCAGCCCTCGGTCCCTCAGATGTGGACAAGTAAAAGACCATTTCCTCCTAGCCATGAGAAAGCTAAGAGGTTGAATTTCACCATCTGCAAGCTCTTGGCTACAGAAATGCTGCCTTTCCGCCTGGTGGACACAGAGGATTTTCGAGACCTTATGTCCGTCGCAGTGCCCCAGTACCAGATGCCCAGTCGGCACTACTTCTCAAAGAAAGGTGTGCCTGCGCTCCACCAGCATGTCGCACATAACATCACCGCTTCTTTGAGAAACTCTGTGTGTGACAGGGTGCATTTCACCACAGACACTTGGACGAGTAGGCATGGACAGGGGCGTTACATGTCGTTGACTGGGCACTGGGTAACTATGGTGACAGCAGGACAAGGGGCTGCTGTCCAAGTCTTGCCGTCCCCACGAGTTGTGCGTCAATCCTCTTTATGTCAAAGTTCCTCCACTGCTTCTGCCTCCTCAACCTCCTCTCGGTCTTCCACCTGCACCCAAAGCCTGTCTGGTCATGCCACAAGCTTTCTAACTGCGCAGAAGGGATCCTGCACACCTCCTTACTATGCTGGCAGTAGGGCTCAACGTCATCAGGCGGTTTTTACATTGAAATGTCTGGGAAATGTGAGTCACACAGCTGAGGAGTTGTGGTCAGCTCTGGAGAACCAATTTCATGAATGGTTGTCTCCACTGGACCTGAAACCAGGGAAGGCCGTGTGCGACAATGCTGCAAACCTGGGTGCGGCCCTTCTCCGGGGCAATGTCACACACGTGCCTTGTATGGCTCACGTGTTGAACCTGGTTGTCCAGCAATTTTTAGCCCACTATCCCAGACTAGATGGCCTTCTGCAGAGGGCACGGTCGCTGTGTGCTCACTTCCGCCGTTCGCATCCCGCAGCTCAGCGACTTACATCTCTACAGAAGTCGTTGGGCCTGCCACTTCACCGGCTAAAATGCGATGTGCCTACGCGGTGGAATTCAACTCTGCACATGTTGCAGCGACTGTGGCAGCACCGACAAGCCCTGGTGCAATACGTTCTGACGTATAGCCTGGGCCAACGAGATTCAGAGGTGGGGCAAATCACGCTGGAGGAGTGGTCTCAGATCAGGGACCTATGCACCCTTCTGCACAGTTTTGAAATGGCGACGAAGATGTTTAGTGCTGACGATGCCATTATCAGCATGACTATTCCGGTGATTTACATGCTGGAGCACATGTTAAACAGAATTCGGAGTCAGGTGGTGGCACAAGAGGAGGTGGAGGAAGTAGAGGAGGAGGAGTTGTATGCGGAAGGGCTAACATCTGCAAGGTCCAGACGGTCGGCAGCACCAAGGCGGCAGGCATGTGAGGGTGGGGGAGATGGTTTTACCAGGGCGCATGGTAGCAGCCAAACTAGTGAGGAAGGTGCAGGAGCCCAGGAAGAAGTGGAGGACGAACTGATGGAAGAATCATCAGATGAGGGAGACCTTGATCACATTTCTGTTGTGCGAGGTTGGGGGGAGAGGACAGAGGAAGGAAGCATGATTGTTACCTCGCCACCAACACAACAGGGACTTGGTGCTCCTGGATGCGCAACACACATGAGTGCCTTCTTGCTGCACTACCTGCAACATGACCCTCGAATTGTGAGAATTAGAAATAATCCTGACTACTGGGTTGCCACACTGTTAGATCCCCGGTACAAAAGTAAATTTGCAGAAATTATTCCTGCCATAGAAAGGGATGCACGCATGCAGGAGTATCAGCAGAGACTGTTGCAGAATCTTACATGTGCTTTTCCACAAAATACCAGTGGTGCACGTAGTGAATCTCACAGTTCCAACTTGCCAACCGTGGGACCGTCAAGTGTTCAGCACTCAAACCGTAACAGAACCACAGTATCTGCTGGTAACATCAATTTTGCGGAATCATTTCACCACTTTTTTAGCCCATCCTTTGCAAGGCCACAGGAGACAAGAAGTCTGACACATAGTCAACGCCTAGAGACGATGGTACAGGAGTATCTCCAAGTAAACATTGAAGCCACGACTGTGTCACTGGACCCTTGCTCTTTTTGGGCTTCCAATCTGGATAAATGGCCGGAGCTAGCCACTTATGCCTTGGAGATGTTGTCATGCCCCGCAGCCAGCGTTCTGTCTGAACGTGTGTTCAGCGCTGCTGGTGGTGTGCTGACAGATAAGCGCACGCGGCTCTCCACTGATAATGTAGACAGACTCACGTTCATAAAGATGAACAAATCATGGATCCGAAACGACTTTTCTACCCCTGTGTCATCCTGGGGAGAGTAAAAGCTTGATGATTGGTTAAAATCACCCTACCAACCGTTTTAAGCTTTCAAATTACTAATCATGTTTATCTGTATCTTGACTGGAAAATAATTTGGGCTTTGTAGCAGTGTGCAGCACTGATCCTATTAGGCCATCTATACTAAAGCTTCACCAGATTTAAAATTAAAAATAATTTTTAGCTGCATCTAGCCCGGAAAATAATTTTGGGGCTCCGAGATGCGCAAGGCACATAAGTGCCTTCTTGCTGCACTACCTGCAGCATGACCCTCATATTGTCAGAATTCAAAGTAATCATGACTACTGGGTTGCCACACTCTTAGATCCCCCAAACTTTTCGATCAACCTTTTCATTTTAATAAAGACCAAAAAAATGGTCATTTTTGAAATTATAAGCATTAGCAGGTTGTTAGAAACTGAAATCAAACAGTTTTCAACTCAAAACTTTATTCTAGGTGATGTTACATTTTCACATAGGACCCCTTGTTCGAAAGGAGCTTCTGAACTCTCTCGTCCATTGAATTTGTCAGGTTTTGGATGGTTTCTGCTTCAATTGTTTTGCATGAGGACAGAATACCCTCCCAGAGCTGTTGCTTAGATGTGAACTGCCTCCCGCCATCATAGACACTCCTTTTAATGATGCTCCAAAGGTTCTGAATGGGGTAGAGGTCAGGGGAGCATGGGGGTCACACCATAAGTTTGTCCCCTTTTATGCCCATATCAGCCAGAGATGCAGATGTTTTATGTGCAGCATGAGATGGTGCATTATCATGCAGAAAAATGATCTTGCTGTGAAATACACGGTTCTTCTTCTTGAACCATGGCAGGAAGTGCTGTTTGAGAAAATCCACATACATTATGGAGTTCATCTTTAGCGCCTTCAGGGATCCTAAAGGGGCCGACAATCTCTCTCCCCATGATTCCAGCCCAAAACATTACTCCACCTCCTCCTTGTTGGCGCTGTAGCCGTGTTTGCGTGGGGTGTCCATCAACCAGCCATCCTCCACTCCATCCATCTGGACCATCGAGCGCTGCACGGCACTCATCCGTCAACAAAACAGTTTTGAAATCAGTCTTCATGTAATGTTTGGCCCACTGGAGCCGTTTCTGCTTGTGTGAAGTGGATAGAGGAGGTCGACAGGATGGCGCATGCACAGCTGCAAACCTCTGAAGGACCCTGCATCTTGTTGTTCGGGGGACGTTGGAGGCACAAGCAGCTTCAAAAACTTGTCTGCTGCTATGACAAGGCTTTTTTGCCGCTGCTCTTTCAACCTGACGTAATTGCCTGTAGGAAAGAGTCCTCAATTTGCCCTTATCAGCACGCACACGTGTGTACTGTGAATCAGCTACATACTTCTTGATTGCCAAGACACTTCATCCTGATCATCGCACAATGTTGATTGTAGTCATGCCTTGACCTAAACACTCCACAATTTGTTGCTTCTCAGCAGCCGACACATCCTTTTTCTTTCCCATTTTGGCAGAAAATGTAGGCTGCCTAATAATGTGAGAGAGCCTTCTTAAGTAGTCTTGCCTTTCATTGGACACACCTGCCAAACTAATTAGCACAGGTGTCTGCAATTGCTTACAGTGATATAAAGAGCCCTGACACACATCACCATCAATGAGTTTAACTGACAAACAAACAAATTCTTCCCTTATCACTCCTAAACACTTTTTGCATAATAATTTGGAACGCAGTGTACATGTGCTTTTCCACAAAACACCAGTGGTTCACATAGTGAATCTTACAGTTCTAACTTGCCAACCGTCGTCTGTATGGAGTTGTTCAATAAAGGGCCCAAAATTAAGATAACATAGATGAGAGAGGTCTCTATGAATAGGAATTCCTAAGTATTTGATACCCTGTGAGGGCCAGGCAAAGGGAAAGTTGGACTGGATGGAATCCTATATGGATTTGGGGAGGGAGACATCGAGGGCCTCAGACTTCGCTGCATTGATTTTAAAATTTTACCATGTAACAAAGTGATCTATTTCAGCCATAACAGCATGGATGGATATATGTGATTGAGTGATATATACTAGGACATCATCAGCAAATAGAGAGCACTTGTACTCGGTGCCTCCCACCTCAATCCACCTAATATTGGGGTTATGGCGAATTGATGAGAGCAGGTGCTCCGTCACTAGGATGTATAAGAGAGGGGACAGAGGACATCACTGCCTTGTCCCATTGGTGATTGTGAAAGGTGATGAAAATGTTCTGACGCACCCCCTGGGCCTTGGGACACCCGGAGCCGGACCCTTTTTGGTGGATGCTGGTGGTTGTAGTCTTCGTGGCGGCGACCGGTTCCGTGGCTCAGGGCGGTCAAACCAGTGGCGGAACTATTTATGTGGTTTTGATGTTTAAATGTCCGACTACGCCACCCGTGGATTGCGGTCAGAGTGAACCGCCGCTACAGGGCAGACCGCTGAGGCTGGTGTTGTGGGTGCAGCAGAGCGTAGCATAACTCCCCACGGGAGGAGTATAGCCTCAGGGCAGTGTATGCGGAGGATGGGGGTGATGGTGCAGGGCAGCAGCAGTAACGACACGGAGTCAGTGATGCAGTTCAGGGCCTTTACTCACAGTTCTTATTATCCAGACCACGTCTGCAGGTAACGGCTGCCCACGTCGTACTGTGCTCACCAGGTGAGGGGCTCAGACAACTCCCAGATAACTTTGGAGCACTTCACAGGACCCCCTTTGTGTGTCCTTTGTCTGGCCTTTCTTACCAACACTTCTGTCCGGCTGCCTCGGGCCTCCTCTTGGTAAACTTGGCGCCAGTTTCCCTGACCCTATGTGGTGCCTTCCTAGCGGGTGTAGCGAGGGGCTGCGCCACATAAAATGTCAGAGCCTCCGGTTTCTAGCTGAGGGTCGTTTCCTGCCTCCACTAGTTCGGGGACCGGTCTCCCCCTTTGGCCTGACCCCTCCACGCAGGTGGATTCGGGCGTGCGGTGGCGACTCGCCCGTCCGCACCCCTGGGATCCCTTCATTCCTCGTTCCTGGAGCCTTCTCCGCTCCTCTTCCTTCCTTCTCCCTCTTCCAGGCCTGGGCCTCTGTTACTAGGCCCGCCTCCGGAGCAGAGCTCATGCAGAGCCCCTGCTCCCTGCCACTTCTGCTCAGACTTCTCTGCACTGAACTAAGATGGTGCCCACCTTTTATACTCCCTTCTCAATGCACCCAGGAACTGCTTCCTCCCTGCTCCTGCACTACAGGGTTCCCCTTCCTCAGTGTTCCCTCCCCCCACTCCAGCCAGGGACAGGGACTGTCGTGCCCATCTCAGGGGCATATTGGTCGCC
The DNA here is from genome assembly GCF_046119375.1 of Phyllobates terribilis. Taxonomy (NCBI): domain Eukaryota; kingdom Metazoa; phylum Chordata; class Amphibia; order Anura; family Dendrobatidae; genus Phyllobates; species Phyllobates terribilis. Next base: position 112,787,809 of record NW_027362773.1, read on the forward strand.
CTGCCCCACGGCAATGTGGTGTAATGCATGCAGGTGTCGGGTCCTGATCCACACTCCATCCTTACCTGAGAGTGAGATATCACACCTCTGGGTGAGGTGCAATACGTCTGTAGCAACCGAGCCCTCAGGGTGCTACAGTTCCATTTATCTTCAGCCTAGGTGACGTATTGCGATACAGGGCCGTGATTTTGGCTATAAAAGGGTCCCCTAGACCCCTACCCCAAGCTTTTTAAGAGAATCATATATGGCGTGCCAGGAGACTCTATGGAATGCTTTCTCAGCATCCAACGAGAGTATCTAATTACAAATTTTTAACTGCATCTAGCCCAGGAAATACTTTGTGCCTAGTAGCAGTGTCTGCTAGTCAGCGGATTATCCCGGCTGTTAAGCAAGCTGCACCACCTGTAGTTTAGACACTTAATTTTTTCAAAGGAAATGCTTCGGGACCATGGGATACTTAGTGAAGAGCATCAGGAGGCACCCCAAGGCATAGGGGCTGGGACTGGCAGTAGGATGCCTTGCGGTGGACAGCCGAGCTCGATCCTTATAAAAGCTTTTTAACTGCAGCAGCTTTAGTGGACGCTACTGGAGCTGGAATTACCGTGGCTGCTGGCATGAGACTTGCCCTCCAATAGATCCTTGTAAATGGATTTAAAGTGTATTTATTCAAATTAGAGAGACAATTTAAATTAAAAAGCTTAGAGCTGCCTCCACCACAGGGGGGCTCGCTCGACCCACCAGCGGACAGGCACCAGTATTGGGAGAGGGGGGCTGGCCGTCAGGGTTCACCGCGGCTCTGGCACAAACCCAGCGACACGGAGGTGGCACGGGCAGGAGCGGACTGGCCGTGTCGGCTTCTCACTTTTTGGATTTTAGAAGGGCATGACATGCCTATATCTGTGTCTCCCCCTCCTTTTACTCCTCCACCTCTTTTATTTTCGCATGACTATATGTACTTGTCACTTTTCCATGTGTTAGTTATGTCTTCTGAGCAGTTTGTCAGCTTTTGGACACCTTTGAAGGTGTTTTCTATGTGTTTCTATGTGTTTTTGTTTGCCTGCCATTGGTTTTAACGGTGTTCGAAGGTGTTCGACGAACAGTTCGACGAACAGTTCGGCGAACACATGGGTGTTCGACGAACCGAACCGAACTCGAACACTACGGGGGTGGCTCAACACTAATTATAAGGAGAGGTAGAAGATTAGATGTAAACAGTAGATAGATATTGTGTAATAATGCATCATTAATAATACATAATATAATGACTAATGGTCTTTCTCATTTTCCAGCTTCTCTGCAAAACTCCATTTTCCCGATCTGCCATAACATCGACCATCCGAGAGCACCCATTCTTCCAGTTCATAAACTGGAGTGATGTGGAGTCCGGCAGAGCCGACCCACCATTCAAATAAGACTATGTAAGTGTAGGACGTAAGGAAACATAGTGTTATCACTGCCCAGTAACATGCATACCCGCTATACACCTTATTATTATACCCCCCGTATACAGTATATATGTGAGGAGCTGATTCTCAGACGTGTATATTGCTCTTCTTACAGGAGTATTAGGCTGATAACAACCAGCCCCATTCCAGTAACATCTAGGAATGAAGATTTACATGAATTGGATGAGACAACTACACTGGACTTTCTCATTTACCGGACTGTGACAAATCCTACCGAGCTTCCACCACGTAACATCCACGTAGATTCGAGCACCAAACATCCAGGGATTTATTCCGATCGCCATATTTGGGGTCAGGAAGGATTTTTTTTCCCCTGATATGAGGATAATCCAACAACGAGTCCTCGGGGTTATTTTCCTTCTTCCTCTGGATCAACATAGCAAGTAATTAAAGGCTGAAATTGAAGATCTTCTTTCAGACATACTTGCTATGTTACCATCTGAACGACTCATCTACAGTGTGGTGGTAAGGAGACGACTACAAGATATGGACAGACAGAAGGCAGCGGCTGCTCCTTCTCCTACCGGATATGGACAGACAGAAGGCAGCGGCTGCTCCTTCTCATACTTGGCCTTGTACAGACAGAAGGAAGCGGCTGCTCCTTCTCATACTTGGCCTTGTACAGACAGAAGGCAGCGGCTGCTCCTTCTCATACTTGGCCTTGTACAGACAGAAGGCAGCGGCTGCTCCTTCTCATACTTGGCCTTGTACAGACAGAAGGTAGCGACTGCTCCTTCTCATACTTGGCCTTGTACAGACAGAAGGTAGCGGCTGCTCCTTCTCATACTTGGCCTTGTACAGACAGAAGGAAGCGGCTGCTCCTTCTCATACTTGGCCTTGTACAGACAGAAGGTAGCGGCTGCTCCTTCTCATACTTGGCCTTGTACAGACAGAAGGAAGCGGCTGCTCCTTCTCATACTTGGCCTTGTACAGACAGAAGGTAGCGGCTGCTCCTTCTCATACTTGGCCTTGTACAGACAGAAGGCAGCGGCTGCTCCTTCTCATACTTGGCCTTGTACAGACAGAAGGTAGCGGCTGCTCCTTATCCTACCTGGCCATGGACAGAGAGAAGAAGCGGCTGCTCCTTCACCTTCCTGGCCATGGACAGACAGAAGGCCAAATGGTTGATCTTTGTGCTTTAGGACTCCAGAAAAGCTCCATCTACACAGATCACACATCACACATTCCTGCTCTTCTCCTCTCCGTCATGTGTGATCCAGACCTGGATATCCAAAACCGGCACAAGTGCAACCAAAGGCCTGAGGAGCAGAATCATCATCATCTGCTCCTTTCTATAGAAAGTGACTGTATATTCAGGCTTTCTTTTTTAATCTTTGCATGTTATTAACAACTTTCATGCACAAATAAATATATTTAACATCAATGCTGTTTCTTTTTAGTTTCTTCTCATATACAGAACTGTGTTTTTGGTATTTTCATTAATATCACGATGGCCTAATATATTTGTCAAAATAAAATGTAAGATTTTGCAAGTTACTAGATCTTCACCAGGATGGCTCATTGTGGATATCTCAGGTCATCTATGATCTCCTGCCGGTTGTTGTCTATATTCAGGCACTTCAACATATCTTTATATTTTCCATAATTGAAGTCAATGGGGAAAATCTCTGCAAAACTTCAATCAAGGACTCTGGTGGTGACCCCACATTCCTGTTTCTTGGGTATTCCTCTGAATCACAATAAGCAGATGAGTAAATTTATACAGGTTCGAGTCCAGAATCACTTTAAAATATATATGCCCAGACCGTACCCCTAAATAAGCACAGACCCAGGTAAAACCCACTAAAACATAGACACTAAACCCACTAAATACAAACTAAAAACCCAACGCACTAGAAAAATATAGAACTAGACTAAAGACATACAGACACTAAACCCCTTCAATTCAGACTCAGATCTGCCCCCTAAAAATATACAGACCTCCTAAATACATATGTAGCACCCCGAGGACTCGGCTGCTACAGGGGTATTGCACCTCGAACCAGAGGTGTGGTATTCCACTCCCGGGTAAGGATGGAGAATGGAACAGAGCTCAGTTAGCTGCATGCACTACACTCACCCCATTTCCGGGGGACAGAACAACGGTACTCCCACCAGATAGTTGTGCAGGTACGACAGCGTCTGTCCCTGGCTGGAGTGGGGGGGGGGGAGGAACATCCCAGTGGTGTAGGAGCAGACAGGGGAGGGACTCTGGGCATAGGTAGGAGCCCATTGGCTGCATTGTCACCAGGGCTCGGGTGTCAGAGGGAGTATATAAGGTGGGCACCATCTTAGGACAGCAGTCAGTTCAGTCTGAGGAGAAGCTGAGGGAGAGTTCAGCCAGAGAGGGCTGACAGGGAGCTGTGGCTCCGTCTGGGCCCAGCTCCAGAGCTAGGCCTGAAGCAGAGAGGAGAGAGAAGGAAGAGGAGAAACACAAAGAAAGGCCCAGAGACGCAAGCATAGAGGGAACCCTGAGATCCCACAATAGAACGAAAACGGGTGAAGGGTTGGCAGAACAGGGTACCGGATCCCAAACTGGTGGAGGCCAATTATCCTTAGCCAGGAACCGGAGGTCGTGGACAAGTTTTGGCGCGACCCCTCACCACATCCACCAGGAAGGCAAACCACGTATAGGGTCAGGGAAGCCGGGAAAGGTTTCACCACCAGAGGGCCCGAGGGAGCCGGACAAAGGTGGATCCCTGGTGGGGACGGCCAGTAGGAAGGAAGAGAGGGGAGCTCTGGACCACGCTCTGGAATTGCCTGGGAGTTGGCCGAGTCCCTGACCTGGTGAACGCAGCATGACTCGGGTGGTCCTACTGTGCACAAGCGACCTGATAAAGAACCGTGAGTAAAGCTTTTGAAACTGCACTACCAGACTCCGTGTTTCATCATCGTACCTGCACCACCAGTACTGGGACATCCGCACCATCACCCACATCATCAACTCTACAATAGCTGCCCTGAGGCAATACTCCTCCCGTGGGGAGTCGTTCCATTTTCAGCTGCACCAACAACACCAGCCTCGGCGGTCTACCCTGCAGCGGCGGTCTCATGACCGCAATCCACGGGTGGCGTAGTCGAACATTCTAACATCTACTGCTAAATACTGCCACTCAGTTTGACTCCCTGGGCACGGACCGGGTCACCGCCACGAGACTACTACCCCTATCTGATCCGGCTCCGGGTAAGCCCCCGTGCGCGCGATGCCGCACGACTCAGGCCCAGGGGCGCGTCAACTTTGGCGTAGTCGGCAGGATTCCGTGCCCGCAACCACCGGGTACTGCGTGCCTGAAGAAAAGTTCACATGTACCGTAAGAAGAAGTCTCCCGCCAATTCCAGAGGGTCCCCGCCATCGGACGCCATCTCGGGTCGTTTCCCGCCGTTTGCCCGCCATCTGCAGCCTTTGCCCGCCATCCACGGAGTTTCCCGCCATAAGGAGACGATTCCCGCCATCTGAGACGATTTCCCGCCCTGGCAGAGCGGACGCCATTATGGGCGTGCCAGAGGGTGACAAAAGACCACCTCCCATCGTGGGCCAGGTCCAAGAATGGCGCCAAAAGCGGAAACCGCCCCCACCAGCAGAGACTGCAATGATAGAAATGTCCATCAGCGTGAGGGGGCTGCCCCTGGAACTGACTGTCACTAAGTTGCCCCGGGACCACCCTCAATGGGGGCGGATAGGGAACAAAACAGAGAGGATGGGTGCGGCCTGGAGGAGTCTGGACAGATCGCACCCGGAGATGGAGGGAGAGTCGAGCAGCACCGACCCTGTGGTCCGGAACCTGTTGCAGGCTGCCACCCCAGAAGGCCTGGTGGAGATCCTGGCACAGCTCCCCAGAGATCGGGAGCGTGCACAGACCGCGCTGGAGGCCTTGGCCCGGAAGATGGCCCGAGTGCAGCAAGAAGCACTGGCCGAGTGGAGAAGGGAGATGGTCCAGCAGGCTGGAACCCGCCAGCAGAGGACGCCACCCGCAACGTGGAGCATGTCTGCCCCTGAGGATGGTGCAGGAGGGACGAAGGCCGGAGACGACGCCGCGGAGGGAGCCGCAGGGATGGAAGCAGGTAATGGGGACGTCATCACCCCGAGCCCAGTAGCCGAAAGCCTGCCCCAGCTCCCTGTCGCAGAGCCCGAAGTCCCACTCACTGCGCCCATTGCCGCACCGCCACCGCTCCTAACTAGGCCTCAAGCGGCGGGAGCCGCGGTCACGCCCTCTGTTATGCCATGCCCCTTGACCCTGAGTGCGGCAAAGCAGGAAGTACCACCGGCCTGGTCGCAAGGCCTGGTGAAACCGGGCGCCGCTGCCCCCACAGCGCCCTCTTCCCCAAAGGTGCCATACCTGGACCCAAAGAGGATGCCTCCGGCCTGGACGCAAGGCCGGGTACCTCCGGGCGCCGCTGCCCCCACAGCGCCCTCGACCTCCACAGTGCTGCCCCTGGGCGAAGATCTCTTTGCGCAGCATACTAGCCCGGACGGGCTGCCCTTCGTGTGGCCACCGGAGTACATCAACCCCCGACTCCGGAGGGAACGGCCCCTGTGTGAGCCTCTAATCCCGGCACCGGCACCCGCTAAAATTGTCCCGCTCCCGTTGGAAGACGCCCAATTCGCATGGGATCCCACCGGTGAGGACCTCATGGGATTCACCCAAGAGACCCGGGCGGCCGCAGCCCGGCGGGAGGAGTGCTGCCGTCAACAGCTGGAGGTCTTTGGGAGAGAACGGCGAGAGAGGCGGATCCGCGAGGAACAGCTGCAGGTCCAAAGCGCGGAGCAGAAACGCCGGGCCCGACGAAACCCCCGTGCGGCCCACGGTCCCCGCGCCAACGGGACCGTAATAAAGTTCCAGTTGGAGCATGGCTGGGGCTTTATCCGGGATCACCGAACCCCCGGCGACGTCTTTGTCACCCGCAGGGATGTTGAGAGCCACCTGCCGGAGGGACACCGCGGACGTGACCTTTACCCGGGTGATGTGGTCACCTTCACCCGGCATCAGTGTGCTAAAGGACCATACGCCCTTCACGTGCACCGGTTGACAGAGGAGGAGATGCAGGATGAGGAAGACCAAGAGGACCCGGACGGGTCTGAAGACTACCCTCAGGAGGAAACGAGGAGAGGACACCGCTACTGAAGGGAAGTAGCATAAACAAAGTACTGTATATAGTTACCAGTAAGGGTACTTGACATGCTGCTAATTGAAGTGTGGTCCCCGTTGGGACTAGCGTGGAACTGTTTCCTGTGTGCCCCTATCCCTAACCAGGCTGAGGACTGTGAGCAGCCATTTTTCTTATTCCCCACTGGCCGAGGACTGAGAGCGGCCACCCTGTAAATAGTTGCGCTTCCTAAGGCGCCCCCTACTGGTTTTATAGAAGAACTGCTTTTCTACTTTTGAACTAGTGACTGTTGCACTTTACCTGGTCACAAGTTGCACGGTGACCAGAGATCAAGAATGTGTTGGTCAAGAATGTTTTATATGAAAAAGTTTTTGCTAAAAAAAAAAAAGTTGATGGTATTTTATAAGTGTGTGCAGAAAGTCTAATAATGTTTCCGTAATGTTTTATACCTGTAACGTTAAAAGAAGAAAAGTACCTCCCATAAAGGGATGAGTTTTCAGTTATGTCTTATATGCAAGCGTACACTTTAAAATTTTTGTATGTCTAAATTGTTTTACTCTTTTCCAGCCCGAGGACGTGCTGTGATTTACCAGGGGGGAATGTAGCACCCCGAGGACTCGGCTGCTACAGGGGTATTGCACCTCGAACCAGAGGTGTGGTATTCCACTCCCGGGTAAGGATGGAGAATGGAACAGAGCTCAGTTAGCTGCATGTGACGCGCCCCTGGGCCTGTGTCGCGCTGCGGTGCGCACGCGGGAGCTTACCCGGAGCCGGATCCGTGGAGGGTTGTAATCTCGTGGCGGTGACCCGGTCCGTGCCCAGGGAGTCAAACTAGACGGCAGTCTATTAGTAGTAAATAGTTGATGACTACGCCACCCGTTGAGTGCAGCCAGGAAGCTGCTGCTGCAGGGCAGACCGCTGAGGCCGGTGGTAGGATTGTGCAGCGTGATAGTATAACCCCCAACGGGAGGGGTATGGCCTCAGGGCAGCCGACGTGGATGATGGGGGTAGCAGGAACCACTCAGAGACGGTACGGTGTAGTTCAGGGTCTTTACTGGTAACAACGACAGACCCTCCCGGAGTACTTGCTAGCAAACGGGGCCTGGTCAGTCTTTGAGCAGATGGGATCTCCCCTGGCCAGGCGTAGTTGTAGGCCTCCCAAACTGACTGTACTCTTCTGGCTACCTTGCTAGAAGCTGATGTAAGTAGCCCACGTCCCTGAGTGTACCGTGTGGTGCTCACCCGTATGGCCGGTGACTCGGGGCCTTCTAATGGCTTCCGCTCCACGATGGCGGTGCTGGTCCCACGCGTGTGACCGTGCCTTCGGGCTTCTGGGCCAGAGGACCTGAAATCCCCTGCCCGACGGATTCTAGTGCTGGGTAGGAGTTAGTCCCCACAGCCTCGGACTCCGGGTCCGGTAAAGAATCTTCTTAGTCAGGGCGAGCTCTGTAGCTGCCAGCCCCTGACTCCTTGTAACTCTGCTGTTTCCTATGCTGCTTCTCTTCTCCACTCTCCTTGTCTGACTCACCCTGCCTCAGCCCCGGGTTTATACAGGGGAAGTTCTTCCCCTCCCAAGACTGGGCAGGAGGTGTGGCATGCACAGGATCCCTGACCAAAGGACCTCCCACCTGCTCTCAGACATAATATCTCTATCACTGTGGCAACCAGACCCCTGGGGTGTCACATTCCCCCCTAGTGAAATTTAGTACTCCGGGACTAAACACATTTAGAAAAACATAACAAAGTATAACAATAACAATACTATAAGAAAAACACATAAGATGGTTACGGCGTGTCCGCAACCGGATGCAGTCTTTGAAGAAAAGCAAAGGTGTCCATTTCACCAACACAGGGAGACGTAACCAGGTAGGGGTCTGTCCTACCCCGAGTCCTTAACAGTCTCTAGTCCATCCTGGGTTACGCTCCAACTATATACAAGGATTCCCGGTAAATCCACCAAGGTTTCCTAAAAATAACTAGAAACACAAAATTATACACAAGCAACAAGACACAGAAAAACATAAATAAAACAATTTATACACTTTAAATTCTCCAGCGTGCGGGTAACTGGCCTCTAGTGGCCCGAGTGGACCTACGGAGCTGACTGTCTGGCCCTGAACTACAGGGTGTAGGAGCTGTCAAGGGTAAACTGGGCAGCTGTCTACCGGCTCTTTGTCTCACTAGGGGTACGGCAGGCTCACTATAAGCAGAGGGTTGATTCTCCTGTTCTGCTTGTGTGGAGTCTTCTGCCTCCTGGACCGGCTGTTCTTCCAGCTCTACCCGTTGCTCCGTAGGTTCTTGGGATGATGGTTGGAGGAAGGTGAGTACGGGTACCACAACTGCACCATTGACTTGAGTCCAAGACTGAGGGAAGTCCCCGAGCACGGTACTAACCATATCTTCCCTTTCTTCCACGGGTCGATGGTCTTCTTGTTCCTCTTCAGGGTTCCTCAGTTGTTCGGGACACTTCTTCAGGTGGTCCCGGGATACAATGGCTGTGGTTTCCCCTCCGTCCTTACTGATGGTACAGACCTTCGGGTTCTCGTGGCTTGAGGGCAGTACGGTGTACGGGTCCTTCTCCCACTGGTCGTCCAACTTGTGGAGCCGTCTCTTCCTCTTCAAGACCTGCTCTCCGGGTACCAGGGGAACAGCGGGAGCATACTGGTTGTAAGTTTTCTCTTGTCTTTCCCTAGCCTGACAGAGACTTCGCTCCACGCTCTCCTGTACTCTCCGGTACTGCTGCTGCCTCTCTGTGTCCCAGTCTGTTTCTGGTGAAGTGTCCTCGGGGGTCAGGACTCCCATTTCCAGGTCAACAGGTAACTTACCAGGTCTTGCCCTCATTAGGTAAGCCGGGGTACAGTTGGTGGAACCTACCGGGATGTGGTTGTATAGGTCCACCAGATCGGGCAACTTTTCAGGCCACAGACTGCGTTCTTCCAGGGGCAACGTTTTTAGAAGATCCATTACCACCTGGTTCATTTTTTCACAAAGTCCATTAGTCTGCGGATGGTAGGGTGTCGTCCTTATCTTCCGGCAGCCATACAGATTGCAGAATTCCTGAAAGACCTCCGCTTCAAAGGCAGGTCCCTGGTCCGTCAGCACTTGGTCCGGGTACCCGTGTGGACGGCAGAAGTGCTGCTGGAAGGCTCTAGCTGCTGTTTGAGCCGTTAAGTCCTTGACGGGGACGACAACCAAGAACCGGGAGTAATGATCCACGATGGTTAACGCGTAGACGTAGCCACTTCTGCTTGGGGTCAGTTTTACATGATCCAAGGCTACCAGTTCCAACGGTTGCCGGGTGACGATGGACTGCAGGGGAGTCTTCTGGCTGGCTCGGTCCTTCCTTCTCAGGTTGCACGGGCCACAATCTCTGCACCACTTCTCGATGGTTCCCCTCATGCCTACCCAGTGGAACCGCTCGCGCAGCAGGAACTCCAGCTTTTTCCACCCGAAGTGTCCAGCTCCGTCGTGGTATGCCTCCATCACCATGGCTGCGTCTCTTCGTGGCACCACTACTTGCCAGAGTAGTTCATGCGTCCGGGAGTTGACCATTCTGCGGCACAACTTCCCCTTGTAAAGGAATAGTCGACTCTTCTCCGCCCATAGTTGTTTGGCTTCCTCCGGAGCGTCTGGTTCAAGGCGAGCCTCCGGCCGAGTCAGCATCTCCTTCACCAGTCGGACGGCAGGGTCGCTGTCTTGCGTTTCCGCCCAGTTGTAGTGGGGTAAGGGGTTCAACGTAGCAGCCTGCTTACCCCTTACCCAGTGGGAATACTGGATAGTCACATGACGGTGGAACGCAGGGAGTTCAACTTCTTCCAGTCCCTCCGGATCTTCTCCTTCGTCCGGCAGGTTGGGCATCCTGGACAGGGCATCCGCGTTAGTATTGGAGCGTCCTGCCCGGTATTTGATTGTGAACTCGTAGTTGGACAGACGGGCCATCCACCTCTGCTCCAGGGCACCGAGTCTTGCCGTGTCCAGGTGTGTCAACGGGTTGTTATCCGTGTATACGGTGAACCGGGAAGAAGCGAGGTAATGCCTAAAGCGCTCAGTGATTGCCCATACTACGGCCAGGAACTCTAACTTAAATGAGCTGTAATTCTCGGGGTTCCTTTCGGTGGGTCGCAGTTTTCGGCTGGCGTAGGCGATTACTCGTTCCTTCCCCTGCTGGATCTGGGACAGTACGGCTCCTAGCCCGATGTTACTGGCGTCGGTGTAGAGGATAAAGGGCTGGCTATAATCCGGGTACGCCAGGATTTCGTCCCCCGTGAGGGCCATCTTCAGCTGGCGGAAGGACTCTTCTTCCAGCTCTTCCCATTTGAAGGGTGGCTTCTGGTTCTTGGCCTTCCGGGACTGGCCTATCAGGAGGTCCTGCATAGGTGCTGCCTTTTTGGTGAAACCGGGAATAAACCTTCGGTAGTAGCCTACCAACCCGAGGAACTGCCGCACTTCTTTTACGCTGGAGGGGCTTGGCCATTCCTTAATTGCGGTGATCTTATCGGGGTCGGGAGCCACTCCGTCAGCGCTCACCACGTGTCCCAGGTACTGCACCTTTGGTTTCAGGAGGTGACACTTGGAGGGTTTCACCTTTAGGCCGTAACTCGCCAGAGCCTCGAACACTTCCGCCAGGTGTTTCAGGTGGTCCTCATACGTCTTGGAATATACGATGACATCGTCCAGGTACAACAGGACCGTCTCGAAGTTTCTGTGGCCCAGACAACACTCCATTAGGCGTTGGAAGGTTCCTGGTGCGTTGCAGAGTCCGAACGGCATGCAGGTGAACTCGCTAAGTCCCATCGGGGTGGTGAATGCGGTCTTCTCCCGGTCCGCCTCTGCTACAGGAACCTGCCAGTACCCGCTAGTGAGATCCAAGGTAGAGAAGAAGTTAGCAGATCTTAAAGCAGCCAATGACTCCTCTATCCTTGGTAAGGGGTACGCATCCTTGTGTGTGATACGGTTGATTTTCCGGTAATCTACACACATCCTCATGGTGTTGTCTTTCTTTTTGACTAAAACTAATGGGGCTGCCCAGGGGCTACAACTATCCCGGATTACCCCAGCCTCCTTCATGTCTCTAAGCATCCCCTTGGCGTGTTGGTAATGTGCAGGGGGTACGGGTCGATACCTCTCTTTTATGGGAGGATGATCTCCCGTGGGGATGCGATGTTCTACCCCCTTGACTCGCCCGAAGTCTAACGGGTGTTTACTAAACACTCTCTCATACTCTTGAACCACCCGATAGACTCCTTGTTTCTGATGTGAGGGAGTGGAGTCAGTACCCAGATGTAGTTGCTGACACCAGTCCTCCATGTCTTTCTTAGAGCCGTTACCTTCCTCCGGGTGAGATGGAGGCAAGGGTTCCACAGATTGTATAGAATTTTGATTAGTGATATATAATTTGGCTAGCGTGGCATACCGGGGCAGGTACACTTCCCTCTCCCCGATATTTATTATGCGAACGGGCACCCTCCCATGGCGTACATTGACGACCCCCCGTGCTGTCAAAATGGTGGGCCTACTGTCTGAGTAAACTGGTTCTACCATTGCCTGGTAATCTCTACCTCTCAGACCAATAGCTGCCCGGCACCAAATCATCATTTCACTTTTTGGGGGCATGGCAATAGGAAAAGGGTCACACATTCTTACGCTACCAATCTCACCGCCGGAGAGTTCCACTTGTTGCCGTTGCATCAGTGCCCGGATCTCTTTCTGGAGCACCCGCTGCTCGCCGGAGCTGGCATTCTTGGCAACCTGCTGTAAAAGGAAAATCACCTCTGCAAGACAATTTTCAATTACATTAGTTCCTAGAGTTATTTTTGGGTGACTCTCACGTTTATCAATATCTACAATGATCAGTCCCTGTGCGGCCAGTTCGACTCTACCAATTTTGATGGTCACCTCTTTAAATCCGATCTGTGGCACGGGCTGACCATTGCTGGCGATGATACTCAAGTCGTCGTCGGGGTAGCGGGTAATATCCGAGTCATTCCAGTACTGCTTGAAGAGCACGTACGGGATGGTGGTGACCTGTGACCCGGTGTCCAGTAGGGCACTCATGGGAATGCCATCCAGTACCACAGGCAAGACTGGACGTCCTCCCACATATCTGTCGCGCCAGTTCGATGGGCCTGGTGATCTTTTTCCTGGGGGTTGGCCCTCTACCCCAGGTTGTGCCCGTTTAAAGAACAGTACCTTGCCATATGTCCGGGTTGATTGCAGCGGCGGCAGATGGGTCGTCCGTCCTCACTGTATCGGTCACTGGGTCTTCCTCTGGCCGGTGGGGTCCTCCTTGGTCGACGCCACGGGATGTCCTCCGGTCCGGATGCCAGCTGGATCTTCCCTGGGGTGGAAACCTGTAAAGACTGCACAGTTCGGGTTAGCGCAGCAACGCTCTTAGCTAGCTCTTGGACCTGATGGTGTAGGTCTGGAGCCGGGTCATTGTCCAAAGCCTGCGCATCAGCTCCCACAGGCCCTGCTGACAAGGGCGCCGCCTCCTGGTAGTAAGTGGTAGTGGGGCGTCTGTGGGTCACAACGCCACCTGGTGCCGGTTCTCGGAGCACCCGGATGGCTCTGTCCTTGAACTGTGCAAAGTCCAGATGGGGATCCTGTAAGGCCATTGCCCGCAACTGGGTTCGGTGGGCATTGCAATATAAACCCTCTATAAATTGTTCAGTCAACAGCCTGTCCTCGTTTCCCACCCCATCAGGGTCGGTCTGCTTTATGGCCCTCAGGGCCTCTTGTAGGTTTAGTGCATAGTCCCTTATACTCTCATGCGCTCGCTGCTTGCACCCGTAGAATCTAAGCTTAATCTCGGCTGAGGTGCGGGTATCAAAGGTGTCCTTCAGCCGGGTTAGTATCCCTGCGACAGTCTTCCTCCCAGGTGGCCAGGATTTTACTTCCCTTTTGGCTGCCCCTGTTAGTTGGGCCACCAGGATGCTCACTTTTTGCTCTTCTGTGAGGGGGTACACCTGGAAGAGGCTATCCAGCTTTTCTCTAAAGTCATGCAGGGTATGTGACTCCCCTGAGTACTGGGGTAGCCAAGCTGCTCCCGGGATATAGGGCATGGTGAAGGGCATAACTGCAGCAGCGGTAGCGCTGGCGGGGGTTGAGTCAGTGAAGCTCTCCTCCGTATCCGACATCTTCCTCCCCCCTAGTGGACCGTGGCCTACCTTGCGATGATCCTCTTCCGTAGGCCGCGGCTCCGCAGTGGATCGTCAGGGTTGAGGACCTTCCGTCGCGCTCCTGTGACGTCGGCGTCTGCTGGGCTCCTTCCAGGACCTTACGCAACGTCCGGACGTGAGGCGGGGCTTCAGTTCTCGCGCGCTTTTGGAGTCCACGCCCCTCTTCTTCCCGCGCGGCGTCCTCAAGATGGCGTCCAATGGCGGGAAAACTCCACGGATGGCGGGAAGAAGGTCGAAGATGGCGCCGGATGGCGGGAAAACTTCGCGGATGGCGGGAAGAAGGTAGAAGATGGCGCCGGATGGCGGGAAACCTCCACGGATAGCGGGAATCTTCACCACTGGTAAGTTTGAACAGTCTTTGCTTTTCAGGCACGCAGTACCCGGTGGTTGCGGGCACGAAATCCTGCCGACTACGCCAAAGTCGACGCGCCCCTGGGCCTGTGTCGCGCTGCGGTGCGCACGCGGGAGCTTACCCGGAGCCGGATCCGTGGAGGGTTGTAATCTCGTGGCGGTGACCCGGTCCGTGCCCAGGGAGTCAAACTAGACGGCAGTCTATTAGTAGTAAATAGTTGATGACTACGCCACCCGTTGAGTGCAGCCAGGAAGCTGCTGCTGCAGGGCAGACCGCTGAGGCCGGTGGTAGGATTGTGCAGCGTGATAGTATAACCCCCAACGGGAGGGGTATGGCCTCAGGGCAGCCGACGTGGATGATGGGGGTAGCAGGAACCACTCAGAGACGGTACGGTGTAGTTCAGGGTCTTTACTGGTAACAACGACAGACCCTCCCGGAGTACTTGCTAGCAAACGGGGCCTGGTCAGTCTTTGAGCAGATGGGATCTCCCCTGGCCAGGCGTAGTTGTAGGCCTCCCAAACTGACTGTACTCTTCTGGCTACCTTGCTAGAAGCTGATGTAAGTAGCCCACGTCCCTGAGTGTACCGTGTGGTGCTCACCCGTATGGCCGGTGACTCGGGGCCTTCTAATGGCTTCCGCTCCACGATGGCGGTGCTGGTCCCACGCGTGTGACCGTGCCTTCGGGCTTCTGGGCCAGAGGACCTGAAATCCCCTGCCCGACGGATTCTGCTGCTGGGTAGGAGTTAGTCCCCACAGCCTCGGACTCCGGGTCCGGTAAAGAATCTTCTTAGTCAGGGCGAGCTCTGTAGCTGCCAGCCCCTGACTCCTTGTAACTCTGCTGTTTCCTATGCTGCTTCTCTTCTCCACTCTCCTTGTCTGACTCACCCTGCCTCAGCCCCGGGTTTATACAGGGGAAGTTCTTCCCCTCCCAAGACTGGGCAGGAGGTGTGGCATGCACAGGATCCCTGACCAAAGGACCTCCCACCTGCTCTCAGACATAATATCTCTATCACTGTGGCAACCAGACCCCTGGGGTGTCACACATGCACTACACTCACCCCATTTCCGGGGGACAGAACAACGGTACTCCCACCAGATAGTTGTGCAGGTACGACAGCGTCTGTCCCTGGCTGGGGTGGGGGGGGGGAACATCCCAGTGGTGTAGGAGCAGACAGGGGAGGGACTCTGGGCATAGGTAGGAGCCCATTGGTTGCATTGTCACCAGGGCTCGGGTGTCAGAGGGAGTATATAAGGTGGGCACCATCTTCGGACAGCAGTCAGTTCAGTCTGAGGAGAAGCTGAGGGAGAGTTCAGCCAGAGAGGGCTGACAGGGAGCTGTGGCTCCGTCTGGGCCCAGCTCCAGAGCTAGGCCTGAAGCAGAGAGGAGAGAGAAGGAAGAGGAGAAACACAAAGAAAGGCCCAGAGACGCAAGCATAGAGGGAACCCTGAGATCCCACAATAGAACGAAAACGGGTGAAGGGTTGGCAGAACAGGGTACCGGATCCCAAACTGGTGGAGGCCAATTATCCTTAGCCAGGAACCGGAGGTCGTGGACAAGTTTTGGCGCGACCCCTCACCACATCCACCAGGAAGGCAAACCACGTATAGGGTCAGGGAAGCCGGGAAAGGTTTCACCACCAGAAGGCCCGAGGGAGCCGGACAAAGGTGGATCCCTGGTGGGGACGGCCAGTAGGAAGGAAGAGAGGGGAGCTCTGGACCACGCTCTGGAATTGCCTGGGAGTTGGCCGAGTCCCTGACCTGGTGAACGCAGCATGACTCGGGTGGTCCTACTGTGCACAAGCGACCTGATAAAGAACCGTGAGTAAAGCTTTTGAAACTGCACTACCAGACTCCGTGTTTCATCGTCGTACCTGCACCACCAGTACTGGGACATCCGCACCATCACCCACATCATCAACTCTACAATAGCTGCCCTGAGGCAATACTCCTCCCGTGGGGAGTCGTTCCATTCTCAGCTGCACCAACAACACCAGCCTCGGCGGTCTGCCCTGCAGCGGCGGTCTCATGACCGCAATCCACGGGTGGCGTAGTCGAACATTCTAACATCTACTGCTAAATACTGCCACTCAGTTTGACTCCCTGGGCACGGACCGGGTCACCGCCACGAGACTACTACCCCTATCTGATCCGGCTCCGGGTAAGCCCCCGTGCGCGCGATGCCGCACGACTCAGACCCAGGGGCGCGTCACATACAGACACCAAACCCCTTCAATAAAAGCCCATTCCTGAAGCCTAATTATATACAGAACCCCCTAAACATAGCAAGCGACTAAACCCCTTGAAGTGGACCAATCACCAGTCTGAGTAGATTAAACTGACCACATCATGGAATAGTTGCTGCAGAGCTGAATAAGACTGGTGAAATTTAGATAATATTTTTTGCTAAAGCCAAGGGGGCGTTCACAGATATTTATCTCTGTGGGCAGTTCACTTTTTCCCCTGTGTGACATTGCCCATTCAGGGAAAAACATAAGACTCTGCAACTCCACATTGTGCAAAAAGCGTTGCAACATTTCAAAGCCTTTACACTTTTTTTGTGGTGTAAAAACTTTGATGAATCGACCCCAATGTACACAAAATATAGATAGATAGTGAATGAGGTGAAAAAAATAGGTAGTTTTTAAGGGAACCTGTCATGTTAAAAAATGCTATGAACCTGAAGATATAGGGGTAATCTGCAGGTTAAAGGCATTTTGAAGATGTCCCGCCGCTGCACTGAAAGCCCTGGTGTCGGGAGGAAACTTTATTTTTCACAGCATCTCCGGCTTTCAGTCATAGAGGCGAGGCCAGTGTGACTTCAGTCACCATTTAGTATATGGTGAGAGGCGGCTGTAACCGCGCCCTGGCACTGACTGACAGCCGGCTCTGTACTGATGCACTGCTGAGCCGGCTGTCAGTCAGTGCCAGGCGCAGTTACAGCCGTTGCTCACTGTGTACCGAGCGGTGAATGAAGCCACCTCTATAACTGAAAGCCGAGTACTCCCAGGAGGAATAAAGTTATATTCCTTCCAGTACGTGAGCTTTCAGTGTGGCAGATGTGCGGCTTCAGAACGCCATTAATTTGCAGATTAACCCCATATCTTCAGGTTAATAGTGTTTTTTGTCATGACAGGTTCCCTTTAAAATTAAGAAAGAGAGAGAGATATGAGTCATTGACACTGTTTAATGAAGGAAGCTGTGTCCCAGTGAGGTGATATACCACTGCAAGGTGTACATTTTTTTTTTTGCAATCTCTCCAGCATAGGAGTTGCTTGATGTGGTCTCTCTTTAAAGGGGTTGTCCAGTACTTAATATTACCCTCCCAATGTATCCCCCCGGGGCCCCTAAGGATTTTTGTAATTACCTTACGTTGCAGATACTGCCTGTGAATGGCGCTATCACTGGCCGCTCACAGGCATCACGTGACCCCCGGCTGCAGCCGGCTCTGACATCCGCTGATGTCACGACAAGTGCTGACAGCAGCCGGGGGTGTTTGTCTTCTGCGTTCCAGGTGGCTGCTGGGTTGTGGGCGGGGTTACCCCCCGCATCACACCCGGCATCCACCGCGCGCTCTGCCTCTCCCCATTCATTGGGAAAGCGCGCTGTGGATGCAGGGTGTGATGCAGGGGGGTAACCCTGTCCACAACCCAGCAGCCACCGCGGGGACCCCAGCGCTGAGTCACGCCTCACTTGTCGTGACGTCAGTGCGGGGTCACATGATGCCTGTGAGCGGCCACCGACAACGCCGCTCACAGGCATTATCAGCAACGTAAGGTAATTACAAAAAGTCTTAAGAGCCCCAGGGGGTTACATTGGGGGCGGAGTAATATAAAGTTATCTACAACTTCTTTTTTTTGTGGAACTTTCTCCCATCTCTCTACTGCATCTCTGGAGCTCAGCCACAGTGATCTCGGGGTTCTTCTTTACCTCTCTCACCAAGGCTCTTCTCCCATGATTGCTCAGTTTGGCTGGACGGCCAGGTCCAGGAAGACTTCTGGTGGTCCCAAACTTCATCCATTTAAGGATTATGGAGGCCACTGTGCTCTTATGAACCTTGAGTAATGGAGAAATTCTTTTGTAACCTTGGCCAGATCTGTGCCTTGCCACAATTCTGTCTCTGAGCTCCTTGGGAAGTTCCTTTGAGCTCATGATTCTCATTTGGTCTGACATGCACTGTGAGCTGTGAGGTCTTATATAGACAGGTGTGTGCCTTTCCAAATCAAGTCCTATCAGTTTAATTAAACACAGCTGGACTCCAATGAGGAGTAGAACCACCTCAAGGAGGATCACAAGGAAATGGACAGCATGTGACTTAAATATGAGTGTCCGAGCAAAGGGTCTGAATACTTATGACCATGTGATATATCAGTTTTTCTTTTTTAATAAATTTGCAAAAATTTCTACATTTCTGTTTTTTTTTTCAGTCAAGATGGGGTGCAGAGTGTACTTTAATACGAAAAAAATGAACTTTTTAGAATTTACCAAATGGCTGCAATGAAAAAAAGAGTGAAAAATGTAAAGGGGTCTGAATACTTTCTGTACCCACTGTAGGTGTGTGTGCTTGGCTCTGTGTCTGACTTCAGATCTTGTGACTGACCTTGGATCGGTTGTGACTATTCTCCTGGATTTTCCCTTCTGCTTTGACTTCCCTGACTTTAGGTATTGGACCCTGGAATTGGCCTCTGACTATGCGTTTGTTGTACTCCCTGGTTTTGACGTACCCTCCTGGCATTTGACCCAGAAGTGTTTCCTGACCATGTCTTTGACTTACTCCTCTATCCTACGAGCCCTCCTGGTATCTGACCTCGGACCTCCTGACTACCCTGTCTCAGTAGTGTCTCAGCGTCACAATTTTTTTATTTTTTATCTTATCAGTTTTTCTGCATTATGTGAATCTTCTTATACTGGCTAATCCACAGTTTACGCCCCAAAGGAGCATCACTGGGCACCTTGGCTCACTTTTTTTGAATTTTTCATGATATAAACCCCAATTCCTCTGTAACAGCCCCTAGCTGTAGTTTATTTTTGAAAAATTTGTGTTCGAACCAGAAATGCATAAATTAAGCTATTTAATCTACCTATGAACTGTGGAACTCTAATCTTCTACAGCAGCGCGGTCATCTCTAAATGTCCCTCCTCCACCTTTTATCCATTTTTATGCAGAAGAAGGAGATCATCTACCTGTTGGCGCGACTGCAGTGACTGGTTTTAATACAGGCTTTTATTGGAGTTGTGACATTTACAACTCCACCAGCTGTGCAATATCTCAACCCCTAACCCTACCCTACTATGCAGTGTCACTCTATGTGTGCTTGTCTCCTTTATTTTTTTGAGAAACTAATGATGTTACCAAAGCATTAGAGTAGTGATGGCTGACATAAGGAGAAGAGATGATGTGTGGCCCAAAGAGCAAAAGCTTCCAGGGGTAGGTCTTCTTCCACTATGGTCATCTTGGGGGCAGCAGTAGCCAAAGCTGCTGTTGGAGTAGGCTCAAAAGCTGTCACACGTAGAGAGAGCTGTTGTGAGGAACAGCAGAGTTCATTGCACCTCTGATGGTGTCCTATTCAGACCATGTGTGTGGCCATGTGCATGAAGACTTAAAGAGAATCTGTCAGCAGGAATTCACTCCCAAATTATTTATATGAGCATCAAGCATTTTCAAAGACAAGTCCAGCAATACCTTTACATGGCCAGTGTGTTCCTCTGTTACTGACAAATCAGTGTTTTAACTTATATACAAATGAGGCTGAAGAGCTATGGTAGATCTGAAGCCTCTGTCACTCCAGATCTATTCCATGACAAGACCCGCCTCTTCCTGTGTGACTGATATTTCCATTGACTGAAGTCTCACAGCGTAGAGGCTGTTGTGACACCCCAGGGGTCTGGTTGTCACAGTGATAGAGATATTACGTCTGAGAGCAGGTGGGAGGTCCTTTGGTCAGGGATCCTGTGCATGCCACACCTCCTGCCCAGCCTTGGGAGGGGAAGAACTTCCCCTGTATAAACCCGGGGCTGAGGCAGGGTTAGTGAGTCCAGGAAGAGTAGAGACAAGAGCAGCATAGGAAGCAGCAGAGTCACAAGGAGTCAGGGGCTGGCAGCTAAAGAGCTCGCCCTGACTAAGAAGATTCTTTACCGGACCCGGAGTCCGAGGCTGTGGGGACTAACTTCTACCCAGCAGCAGAATCCGTCAGGCAGGGGATTTCAGGTCCCCTGGCCCAGAAGCCCGAAGGCCCGGTCACACGCGTGGGACCAGCACCGCCATCGTGGAGCGGAAGCCATTAGAAGGCCCCGAGTCACCGGCCATACGGGTGAGCACCACACGGTACACTCAGGGACGTGGGCTACTTACATCAGCTTCTAGCAAGGTAGCCAGAAGAGTACAGTCAGCTTGGGAGGCCTACAACTACGCCTGGCCAGGGGAGATCCCATCTGCTCAAGGACTGACCAGGCCCCGTTCGCTAGCAAGTACTCCGGGAGGGTCTATCGTTGTTACCAGTAAAGACCCTGAACGCTACCATACCGTCTCTGAGTGGTTCCTGCTACCCCCATCATCCACGTCGGCTGCCCTGAGGCCATACCCCTCCCGTTGGGGGTTATACTATCACGCTGCACCATCCTTCCACCGGCCTCAGCGGTCTGCCCTGCAGCAGCAGCCCCCTGGCTGCATTCAACGGGTGGCGTAGTCATCAACCATTTTCTACCGCTAACAGACTGCCGTCCAGTTTGACTCCCTGGGCACGGACCGGGTCACCGCCACGAGACTACAACCCTAAACAGATCCGGCTCCGGGTAAGCTCCCGCGTGCGCAACGCAGCGCGACACAGGCCCAGGGGCGCGTCAACTTTGGCGTAGTCGGCAGGATTTCGTGCCCGCAACCACCGGGTACTGCGTGCCTGAAAAGCAAAGACTGTTCAAACTTACCAGTGGTGAAGTTTTCCCGCCATCCGGCGCCATCTTCGACCTTCTTCCCGCCATCCGTGGAGTTTTCCCGCCATTGGACGCCATCTTGAGGACGCCGCGCGGGAAGAAGAGGGGCGTGGACTCCGAAAGCGCGCGAGAACTGAAGCCCCGCCTCACGTCCGGACGTTGCGTAAGGTCCTGGAAGGAGCCCAGCAGACGCCGACGTCACAGGAGCGCGACGGAAGGTCCTCAACCCTGACGATCCACTGCGGAGCCGCGGCCTACGGAACAGGATCATCGCAAGGTAGGCCACGGTCCACTAGGGGGGAGGAAGATGTCGGATACGGAGGAGAGCTCCACTGCCTCAACCCCCGCCAGCGCTACCGCTGTTGCAGTTATGCCCTTCACCATGCCCTATATCCCGGGAGCAGCTTGGCTACCCCAGTACTCAGGGGAGTCACATACCCTGCATGACTTTAGAGAAAAGCTGGATAGCCTCTTCCAGGTGTACCCCCTCACAGAAGAGCAAAAAGTGAGCATCCTGGTGGCCCAACTAACTGGGGCAGCCAAAAGGGAAGTAAAATCCTGGCCACCTGGGAGGAAGACTGTCGCAGGGATACTAACCCGGCTGAAGGACACCTTTGATACCCGCACCTCAGCCGAGATTAAACTTAGATTCTACGGGTGCAAGCAGCGAGCGCATGAGAGTATAAGGGACTATGCACTCAACCTACAAGAGGCCCTGAGGGCCATTAAGCAGACCGACCCTAATGGAGTGGGAAACGAGGACAGGCTGTTGACCGAACAATTTATAGAGGGTTTATATTGCAATGCCCACCGCACCCAGTTGCGGGCAATGGCCTTACAGGACCCTCATCTAGAATTTGCACAGTTCAAGGACAGAGCCATCCGGGTGCTCCGAGAACCGGCACCAGGTGGCGTTGTGACCCACAGACGCCCCACTACCACTTACTACCAGGAGGCGGCGCCCTTGTCAGCAGGGCCTGTGGGAGCTGATGCGCAGGCTTTGGACAATGACCCGGCTCCAGACCTACACCATCAGGTCCAAGAGCTAGCTAAAAGCGTTGCTGCGCTAACCCGAACTGTGCAGTCTTTACAGGTTTCCACTCCAGGGAAGATCCAGCTGGCATCCGGACCGGAGGACATCCCGTGGCGTCGACCAAGGAGGACCCCACCGGCCAGAGGAAGACCCAGTGACCGATACAGCGAGGACGGACGACCCATCTGCCGCCGCTGCAATCAACCCGGACATATGGAAAGGTACTGTTCTTTAAACGGGCACAACCTGGGGTAGAGGGCCAACCCCCAGGAAAAAGATCACCAGGCCCATCGAACTGGCGCGACAGATATGTGGGAGGACGTCCAGTCTTGCCTGTGGTACTGGATGGCATTCCCATGAGTGCCCTACTGGACACCGGGTCACAGGTCACCACCATCCCGTACGTGCTCTTCAAGCAGTACTGGAATGACTCGGATATTACCCGCTACCCTGACGACGACTTGAGTATCATCGCCAGCAATGGTCAGCCCGTGCCACAGATCGGATTTAAAGAGGTGACCATCAAAATTGGTAGAGTCGAACTGGCCGCACAGGGACTGATCATTGTAGATATTGACAAACATGAGAGTCACCCAAAAATAACTCTAGGAACTAATGTAATTGAAAATTGTCTTGCAGAGGTGATTTTCCTTTTACAGCAGGTTGCCAAGAATGCCAGCTCCGGCGAGCAGCGGGTGCTCCAGAAAGAGATCCGGGCACTGATGCAACGGCAACAAGTGGAACTCTCCGGCGGTGAGATTGGTAGCGTAAGAATGTGTGACCCTTTTCCTATTGCCATGCCCCCAAAAAGTGAAATGATGATTTGGTGCCGGGCAGCTATTGGTCTGAGAGGTAGAGATTACCAGGCAATGGTAGAACCAGTTTACTCAGACAGTAGGCCCACCATTTTGACAGCACGGGGGGTGGTCAATGTACGCCATGGGAGGGTGCCCGTTCGCATAATAAATATCGGGGAGAGGGAAGTGTACCTGCCCCGGTATGCCACGCTAGCCAAATTATATACCACTAATCAAAATTCTATACAATCTGTGGAACCCTTGCCTCCATCTCACCCGGAGGAAGGTAACGGCTCTAAGAAAGACATGGAGGACTGGTGTCAGCAACTACATCTGGGTACTGACTCCACTCCCTCACACCAGAAACAAGGAGTCTATCGGGTGGTTCAAGAGTATGAGAGAGTGTTTAGTAAACACCCGTTAGACTTCGGGCGAGTCAAGGGGGTAGAACACCGCATCCCCACGGGAGATCATCCTCCCATAAAAGAGAGGTATCGACCCGTACCCCCTGCACATTACCAACACGCCAAGGGGATGCTTAGAGACATGAAGGAGGCTGGGGTAATCCGGGATAGCTGTAGCCCCTGGGCAGCCCCACTAGTTTTAGTCAAAAAGAAAGACAACACCATGAGGATGTGTGTAGATTACCGGAAAATCAACCGTATCACACACAAGGATGCGTACCCCTTACCAAGGATAGAGGAGTCATTGGCTGCTTTAAGATCTGCTAACTTCTTCTCTACCTTGGATCTCACTAGCGGGTACTGGCAGGTTCCTGTAGCAGAGGCGGACCGGGAGAAGACCGCATTCACCACCCCGATGGGACTTAGCGAGTTCACCTGCATGCCGTTCGGACTCTGCAACGCCCCAGGAACCTTCCAACGATTAATGGAGTGCTGTCTGGGCCACAGAAACTTCGAGACGGTCCTGTTGTACCTGGACGATGTCATCGTATACTCCAAAACTTATGAGGACCACCTGAAACACCTGGCGGAGGTGTTCGAAGCTCTGGCGAGTTACGGCCTAAAGGTGAAACCCTCCAAGTGTCACCTCCTGAAACCAAAGGTGCAATACCTGGGACACGTGGTGAGCGCTGACGGAGTGGCTCCCGACCCCGATAAGATCACCGCAATCAAAGGATGGCCAAGCCCTTCCAGCGTAAAAGAAGTGCGGCAGTTCCTAGGGTTGGTAGGCTACTACCGAAGGTTTATTCCCGGTTTCACCAAAAAGGCGGCGCCTATGCAGGACCTCCTGATAGGCCAGTCCCGGAAGGCCAAGAACCAGAAGCCGCCCTTCAAATGGGAAGAGTTAGAGGAAGAGTCCTTCCGCCAGCTGAAGATGGCCCTCACGGGGGATGAAATCTTGGCGTATCCGGACTATAGCCAGCCCTTCATCCTCTACACCGACGCCAGTAACGTCGGGCTAGGAGCCGTACTGTCCCAGATTCAGCAGGGGAAAGAGCGAGTAATCGCCTATGCCAGCCGAAAACTGCGACCCACCGAAAGGAATCCCGAGAATTATAGCTCATTCAAGCTAGAGTTCCTGGCCGTGGTATGGGCAGTCACCGAGCGCTTTAAGCATTACCTCGCTTCTTCCCGGTTCACCGTATACACGGATAACAACCCGCTGACACACCTGGACACGGCAAGACTCGGTGCCCTGGAGCAGAGGTGGATGGCCCGTCTGTCCAACTACGAGTTCACAATTAAATACCGGGCAGGGCGCTCCAATACCAACGCGGACGCCCTGTCCAGGATGCCCAACCTGCCGGACGGAGGAGAAGATCCGGAGGGACTGGAAGAAGTTGAACTCCCTGCGTTCCACCGTCATGGGACTATCCAGTATTCCCACCGGGTAAGGAGTAAGCAGGCTGCTACGTTGAACCCCTTACCTCACTACAACTGGGCGGAAACGCAAGACAGCGACCCTGCCGTCCGACTGGTGAAGGAGATGCTGACTCGCCCGGAGGCTAGCCTGGAATCAGACGCTCCAGAGGAAGCCAAACAACTATGGGCAGAGAAGAGTCGACTGTTCCTTTACAAGGGGAAGTTGTGCCGCAGAATGGTTAACTCCAGGACGCATGAACTACTCTGGCAAGTAGTGGTGCCACGAAGAGACGCAGCCATGGTGATGGAGGCATACCACGACGGAGCTGGACACTTCGGGTGGAAAAAGCTGGAGTTCCTGCTGCGCGAGCGGTTCCACTGGGTAGGCATGAGGGGAACCATCGAGAAGTGGTGCAGAGACTGTGGCCCGTGCAATCTGAGAAGGAAGGACCGGGCCAGCCAGAAGACTCCCCTGCAGTCCATCGTCACCCGGCAACCGTTGGAACTGGTAGCCTTGGATCATGTAAAACTGACCCCCAGCAGAAGTGGCTACGTCTACGCGTTAACCATCGTGGATCATTACTCCCGGTTTCTGGTTGTCGTCCCCGTCAAGGACTTAACGGCTCGAACAGCAGCTAGAGCCTTCCAGCAGCACTTTTGCCGTCCACACGGGTACCCGGACCAAGTGCTGACGGACCAGGGACCTGCCTTTGAAGCGGAGGTCTTCCAGGAATTCTGCAATCTGTATGGCTGCCGGAAGATAAGGACGACACCCTACCATCCGCAAACTAATGGACTTTGTGAGAAAATGAACCAGGTGGTAATGGATCTTCTAAAAACGTTGCCCCTGGAAGAACGCAGTCTGTGGCCTGAGAAGTTGCCCGATCTGGTGGACCTATACAACCACATCCCGGTAGGTTCCACCAACTGTACCCCGGCTTACCTAATGAGGGCAAGACCTGGTAAGTTACCTGTTGACCTGGAAATGGGAGTCCTGACGCCCGAGGACACTTCACCAGAAACAGACTGGGACACAGAGAGGCAGCAGCAGTACCGGAAAGTACAGGAGAGCGTGGAGCGAAGTCTCTGTCAGGCTAGGGAAAGACAAGAGAAGACTTACAACCAGTATGCTCCCGCTGTTCCCCTGGTACCCGGAGAGCAGGTCTTGAAGAGGAAGAGACGGCTCCACAAGTTGGACGACCAGTGGGAGAAGGACCCGTACACCGTACTGCCCTCAAGCCACGAGAACCCGAAGGTCTGTACCATCAGTAAAGACGGAGGGGAAACCACAGCCATTGTATCCCGGGACCACCTGAAGAAGTGCCCCGAACAACTGAGGAACCCTGAGGAGGAACAGGAAGACCATCGACCCGTGGAAGAAAGGGAAGATATGGTTAGTACCGTGCTCGGGGACTTCCCTCGGTCTTGGACTCAAGTCAATGGTGCAGTTGTGGTACCCGTACTCACCTTCCTCCAACCATCGTCCCAAGAACCTACGGAGCAACGGGTAGAGCTGGAAGAGCAGCCGGTCCAGGAGGCAGAAGACTCCACCCAAGCGGAACAGGAGAATCCACCCTCTGCTTATAGTGAGCCTGCCGTACCCCTAGTGAGACAAAGAGCCGGTAGACAGCTGCCCAGTTTACCCTTGACAGCTCCTACACCCTGTAGTTCAGGGCCAGACAGTCAGCTCCGTAGGTCCACTAGGGCCACTAGAGGCCAGTTACCCGCACGTTGGAGGATCTAAATGTTTAAGTTGTTTTACAATGTTTACCTGTTTATTGTTGCTTGTGTGTAATTTTGTGTTTCTAGTTGTTTTTAGGAGTCTTCGGTGGATTTGCCGGGAATCCTTTGTATATAGTTGGAGCGTAACCCAGGATGGACTAGAGACTGTTAAGGACTCGGGGTAGGACAGACCCCTACCTGGTTACGTCTCCCTGTGTTGGTGAAATGGACACCTTTGCTTTTCTTCAAAGACTGCACCCGGTTGCGGACATCCGTGACCATCTTATTGTGTTTCCTTATTGTATTTTATTGTTCTTTGATATACCTTGTTATATTTTTCTAAAAAGTGTTTAGTCCCGGAGTACTAAATTTCACTAGGGGGGAGTGTGACACCCCAGGGGTCTGGTTGTCACAGTGATAGAGATATTACGTCTGAGAGCAGGTGGGAGGTCCTTTGGTCAGGGATCCTGTGCATGCCACACCTCCTGCCCAGCCTTGGGAGGGGAAGAACTTCCCCTGTATAAACCCGGGGCTGAGGCAGGGTTAGTGAGTCCAGGAAGAGTAGAGACAAGAGCAGCATAGGAAGCAGCAGAGTCACAAGGAGTCAGGGGCTGGCAGCTAAAGAGCTCGCCCTGACTAAGAAGATTCTTTACCGGACCCGGAGTCCGAGGCTGTGGGGACTAACTTCTACCCAGCAGCAGAATCCGTCAGGCAGGGGATTTCAGGTCCCCTGGCCCAGAAGCCCGAAGGCCCGGTTACACGCGTGGGACCAGCACCGCCATCGTGGAGCGGAAGCCATTAGAAGGCCCCGAGTCACCGGCCATACGGGTGAGCACCACACGGTACACTCAGGGACGTGGGCTACTTACATCAGCTTCTAGCAAGGTAGCCAGAAGAGTACAGTCAGCTTGGGAGGCCTACAACTATGCCTGGCCAGGGGAGATCCCATCTGCTCAAGGACTGACCAGGCCCCGTTCGCTAGCAAGTACTCCGGGAGGGTCTATCGTTGTTACCAGTAAAGACCCTGAACGCTACCATACCGTCTCTGAGTGGTTCCTGCTACCCCCATCATCCACGTCGGCTGCCCTGAGGCCATACCCCTCCTGTTGGGGGTTATACTATCACGCTGCACCATCCTTCCACCGGCCTCAGCGGTCTGCCCTGCAGCAGCAGCCCCCTGGCTGCATTCAACGGGTGGCGTAGTCATCAACCATTTTCTACCGCTAACAGACTGCCGTCCAGTTTGACTCCCTGGGCACGGACCGGGTCACCGCCACGAGACTACAACCCTAAACAGATCCGGCTCCGGGTAAGCTCCCGCGTGCGCAACGCAGCGCGACACAGGCCCAGGGGCGCGTCACTGTCCGTCAAGCAGGAGAATGCAGTGCTGGGTGGGGAATAGAGCTGGAGTGACAGAGGCTTCAGATCTACCATAGCTCTTCAACCTCATTTACATATGAAGCCAAGCGCTGATTTCTCAGTAACGGAGGAATGGACTGGTCATGTAAAGGTATTGCTGGACTTGTCGTTGTATGAGCTACATGCGCATATATATATATATATATATATATATATATATATATATATAGTTTTGGCAGAAAAATCCTGTTGAAAGATTCTCTTTAATATAACTATACATAAAAATGTTACTTAAAAAAGGTTTGGCTTACTCCAAAAAATGAGGAAAGGAGTTCGCAGTGAATTAATCTAACAAAAGGTGTAAATCAACTTAATATAAAATATTTTAGAAATATAAGTCTTGCAAAATCAGCAAGTCCATATATGCTAGGATATGGTATCTTGAAAAATGTGTGTGTAAGTATCAGTAACTGTTCATGTCTTATAGTGCAGAACAGGGGCGAATATATCATTGGTGCAACCTGAGCGGCCGCACAGAGGTCAAGATTTAAGGGGGTCACTATCACCTTCAAATCAGGGGGAATTGTGCATTATGAGGAGCTATTGGACTGTAAAAGGTCCATATACTATTCTTGCACAGGGACGCTTTTCGGTCTGTGTCTGCCTGGGGTGCAGAACTATATCTATATAATATACATGGTATACAACAGCTGATTTTATTTTTTTAAGGCTTTGCATTATACATTAATATAAAAGAGGCACAAATTCTGAAAGGTAAAAATATATTTATACCCAAGATATAAAATCTTAATTCCAAAGGATTGTGATACAACAATGTGAGCAATTTCCAGTTTATTAAACCATTTTATTGCATATAATTCATATGATATATATTATACAGACAACTCTTTCTCTTCTCATTTTCTAGATTTACAGCCATGGATCACACTCTGCATTGGTTTACGGTCTTAATTCCAACTCCCATTTTCTAGTAATTTTTTTGTGTGGCTATATATATATATATATATATATATATATATATATATATATTGTGGTGCAGCGGCATTGCTATAATGATCTGGTATGTCTGTTTATGCTATTTCCTTCCCCCTCAGCTGACTGGTCACATGACTGTGACATCACACAGGTCCTTTTGCACAACGGAAGGTCTGGACACGTGACTGTGAGATAAGCACAGGTCCTGTGGCTGTTTCTATAGGATATAAAAACCCTGGAAATTTGGGACAGGTGTGTGCAGTGGTGCAAGGGGTGTGATAGGTGTGAGGCCTGTTCCCCGTGTGTGTGGCACCGTGTGAGGCCTGACGAAGCTTGGTGGACTCCTGGAGGGTGAAGCCTGGGTCTTGTGACTGGACGCCAGTAAGCCTTGGAGGGCCAGAAGCTTGGTGGACTCCTGGAGGGTGAAGCCTGGGTCCTGTGACTGGACGCCAGTAAGCCTTGGAGGGCCAGAAGCTTGGTGGACTCCTGGAGGGTGAAGCCTGGGTCTTGTGACTGGACGCCAGTAAGCCTTGGAGGGCCAGAAGCTTGGTGGACTCCTGGAGGGCGAAGCCTGGGTCCTGTGACTGGACGCCAGTAAGCCTTGGAGGGCCAGAGGCTAGAGACCCCCATCTGGGAACCAAAAGGCCTGGAGCACCCATAAGCCTCAAAAGGTAAAAACACTGCTTATATGGACATTGATATGGACAATGCTTTATTATTACCGTGCTGAAGGCTGGACCTGGAGCCAAGTGGGCCGGTCTGCCACTTGGGGCTTCTTTTGACATTATACGTGTAATATGCCAGTGAGCACTAAGATGGACTGTGTGCGCTGCCTTACATGTGGTTCGAGGATGCGGGCAACTGCAGTCCGGTTGCTAGGGGCAACTGCAGTCCGGTTATAGGGGCAACTGCAGTCCGGTTGCTAGTGGCAACTGCTGGTCGACGAGTGTGGTAAAGCATCTGGCTGCAACTCGGCGGGGTTGCGAAGATTGTCGTCGCACACAAACCTGGTTTGCTGTGGCTCGGCGGAGCTCACGAAGATCAAAGCATCTGGCTGCAATTCGGCGGGGTTGCGAAGATTGGCGTCGCTCTCAAACCTGTTTTGCGGTGGCTCGGCGGGGCCACGAAAATTTTTCGGGGAGAGTGGTATAAAGTCTAGTGTGTACCGCGATGGCCATGAATGGTGCAGTATCTCCAGGCGGAATGGAGAAGGGGTTAGATGACCGAGTGAAATCGCTCTTCGGCATAGTGGAGTGTCCTAAAGAAATGCAGGAGCTGATAAAGATGGCTGTGAAAGGAGCAGCAAATGAGTCTGAAGCTGTTGAGCGATTGAAATGCCTGGTGGATTCGCAGCAGCAGGCATTTGAGAAACAGCAACAGGCGTTTGAGAAACAGCGACAGGACTCACATCAGGTATTTGAGAAACTTTTACAGGACATGGTGCAGGAACCGCAGGAGCTGTGGGCACCATATAGAATGGCGGTAGTGGACCATTCTATGAATCCTCCGGGGGCGCCAGTATTGTCCCAGAGTGCCCGGGGAGGTGGTAAGAGCTGTGGTGAACTGAGTCCTAAGACTACTGTTAATTTTTCTTGTAAAAATTACCCTGCCGGTGTGGTTGTTTGAAAGGAGGCGGAGTCTATAAAAGGGGCGGATTTTCACAAGAGCGTAGAGTGTAGAAAACTGAAAATTGTTACTGGTGGTGGGTTGGTACCTCCGAAAAATGACAATTTGACCATTGATAACGGGGTGACTCCAGTGGAGAGGGTTGACGTCAAGGTGGGAGGTGACTTATTGGACCACGACACTATGGAGAGTGACACAGACCCCGTAGCTGACGGTGACCCTACGGAAGTAGGAGGGGATAGACGAGGTGAGAAAGTCCTCCTCTCGTCGACGGCGCAAGGGCCACAAAAAGGTTGCTCCTGTGGTCTTGACTAAAAGTGAAAATAAAGAAAATGTAATGGTGTGTGCCATTGTTTCAAGGGTGGATCCTCTTTTAGAAGAAGAGGAGGTGACTTTGCCAGTAGCAACCTCCGATACAGAAGAGGAGGTGAACGAGGAAGTTAATCAATGGAAGGAAATGTTCCTGGAAATTAAGGAGGACCGCCGCAAACTCATGGAGGAGGTTTTGCAGTTGAAACTTGAGAAGGAGACGCGGCAGGATGGAGTTTCTGGAAGTGATCAGAAACTAGAACGACTGCGCGAACAGTTCAACCAGGAGCTGTGTAAATCCAAAAAGGAGTATGATGAACTCATGAGGGAACTGCAGCAATTCCAGGACCAAGTAAAGCCTCTAATGAAGAAGAAGGAGCGGCTGGACGACTCTCTGTACCAGCGAGACCAAGAGCTATCCGCCCTGAAAGAGGCAATAAAAGTTGAAGTGTCCGGTCACGACCATGAGGCAGAAAAGAGGCATGAAAGGTTCAGTGAGGAACTGCATCGAGTTAAGAGAGATTATGAGGACCTCCTCAAGGTTAAAGAAAAACTAGAGGAGGATAAGGCGGATGGAGAGCAAATGCGCCAAGTGGTTGAGACCACTCCGCAAGACACCCGTGATGAAAATGGGGATCTCCGCAGAAAGACCTTAGGTCTGGAAGCTCAGGTGAAGGAGCTGCAGACGTGTTGTGATAATCTCCAGAGGGCAGAGACGTGCCTTAAAGAAATAGTCAGCAAGATGGAAGTTGAGCGGGAAAAGATGATGGAGTCCATCGGAGAAGCCACAGACCAGGGCCAGGAGTTGGCCACTGGAGGTGGAAGGTAAGAAGCAGATACCTCCTCGAATAATGCGAGCTCGGGTGATTCGGTGGATGTAGGAGCCGAGATCAAGGAGCTCAAGGAGTTGCTACAAGCCCAGTGGACGCAAGAGAAGCTTGAGAGACTGGCTGTTGAGAACCGAGTAGGCGCATTGGAGACGGCAAGGTCTGAGAGAACTCTACTATTAAAAGAGCAGTTGAAGCAAGAGGAGCTTCAGAGACGGGCCGCTGAGAGGCGAGTAGCTGAGAAAGAGGAAGAAGTTCTCGAGTTCAAAGATCGCCTGGCAAAGTATCACTCAATGAACGAGGCCGTCTTAGAGAAGGAAGAGGGCAAACAAGTTGCGGAAGTGATCAAGACGAAAGTTCGTGAATTGGTAACTGTGAGTCAGCTCAGGGGAAGCGTAAAGGTGGAAGAAGATGAGAGTCAGTTGTCCCTGAACCCTGAGCTGGTTGATCGTCTGGAGACCGAAACGTCTCGGTACAAGTGCCTCATAGATGTTCCCGAGGATTTGAGGGAGGAATGCACCAGTGAGTCCGTGCATGACCAGTTTAAGAAGGCCGTGGGAGCCTGTAAGGTGTACTTGACCTCAGAGGCTAGACAGCTGGTGGTCCTGTCCACGACCGAAGTCACAGTGAAGAGGGTGGCGATCCTAAGTGACATACATTGGCGATGTGTTCGCACGAAGCGGTTTCTCCGGTTGAAGACGGAACAAGCCGCCAGACAACTGGAGCTGATGAGAAAAGCTCACAGTCTGCGGGAAGAGGTCATCCGGGTGCCTCATGTTCTGGTGAGCAAGCTCGTTGGGAGAAATGGTTGAGCCATGCAGGTGATGGTCAAGAAGTCTGGTGTTGTGAAAGTAAGCAGTCCACGTGATCGTCAGGACTGGATACCAGATGAAGACGGCATGGTGTCATTCTATGCTATAGGAACGGAAGAGAGTCTTGCATATATGAGCATGCTGGTGGAGTACCGAGTGACCTACCTGCGAGAGGTGGAACAGTTGAATCACGCTAGACTGCGAGTAGATGGACAGCATCATCTGAGCAGTAGAGGATGGCAGCCGTCTGGAAATGGTGGGACCCGACAGAGAAAGGGCCCTAGATAACAGAACAGCTGAAGTTAGGGATCCTTCAAGCTGCCCTGAGAGTACTGGGCGTGGGTTTAGAGGTAGTGAGACCTCCAGTAACTCAGGTTTGGGTGGCCCATACAAACGACCCAATAGAGGGCGGGACAATATGGAGTCGAACCGGACCTTAGGTACAAGGACATGTGAGTCGCACTGCCGTATTGACCGCTGGGAGCGGGGGAGACCTGACAGGGTTTCGGCTGACCGCTTGGAGCGGGGGAGACCAGACAGGGTTTCGACTGACCGCTGGGAGCGGGGGAGGTCTGACAAGTTTACGACCCGGAATTATGACCTGAAGAAGTCAGTGACAATGACAGATGGTAGGTCCCTAAGGGATGGGCTAATGTCGTTGACTAATGTTCCAGGGGCTTAGCAGCGCAATTGTCCAGTAAATGGCCTCTGTGTGAACTGTGGGTTATAAACTGTTGTGTATATTATGTGTTCAACCCCACAAGTTTGAACAGAGGGGGGGAATATGTGGTGCAGCGGCATTGCTATAATGATCTGGTATGTCTGTTTATGCTATTTCCTTCCCCCTCAGCTGACTGGTCACATGACTGTGAGATAAGCACAGGCCCTGTGGCTGTTTCTATAGGATATAAAAACCCTGGTAATTTGGGACAGGTGTGTGCAGTGGTGCAAGGGGTGTGATAGGTGTGAGGCCTGTTCCCCGTGTGTGTGGCACTGTGTGAGGCCTGGTGAGGCCTGACGAAGCTTGGTGGACTCCTGGAGGGTGAAGCCTGGGTCTTGTGACTGGACGCCAGTAAGCCTTGGAGGGCCAGAAGCTTGGTGGACTCCTGGAGGGTGAAGCCTGGGTCCTGTGACTGGACGCCAGTAAGCCTTGGAGGGCCAGAGGCTAGAGACCCCCATCTGGGAACCAAAAGGCCTGGAGCAGCCATAAGCCTCAAAAGGTAAAAACACTGCTTATATGGACATTGATATGGACAATGCTTTATTATTACCGTGCTGAAGGCTGGACCTGGAGCCAAGTGGGCCGGTCTGCCACTTGGGGCTTTGTGACACCCCAGGGGTCTGGTTGCCACAGTAACGTAATGTTATGTCTGAGAGCAGGTGGGAGGTCCTTTAGTCAGGGATCCTGTGCATGCCACACCTTCTGCCCAGTCTTGGGAGGGGAAGAACTTCCCCTATATAAACCTGGGGCTGAGGCAGGGTGAGTGAGTAGAAGAAGAGAAGAAGTAGAGACAGCATAGGAAGAAACAGCAGTTACAAGGAGTCAGGGGCTGGCAGCTGCAGAGTTCGCCCTGACTAAGAAGACTTTTTACCGGACCCGGAGTCCGAGGCTGTGGGGACTAATTCCTGCCCAGCAGCAGAATCCGTCAGGCAGGGGATTTCAGGTCCTCTGGCCCAGAAGCCCGAAGGCACGGTCACACGCGTGGGACCAGCACCGCCATCGTGGAGCGGAAGCCATTAGAAGGCCCCGAGTCACCGGCCATACGGGTGAGCACCACACGGTACACTCAGGGACGTGGGCTACTTACATCAGCTCCTAGCAAGGTAGCCAGAAGAGTACAGTCAGTTTGGGAGGCCTACAACTACGCCTGGCCAGGGGAGATCCCATCTGCTCAAGGACTGACCAGGCCCCATCCGCTAGCAAGTACTCCGGGAGGGTCTTTTGTTGTTACCAGTAAAGACCCTGAACTACACCGTACCGTCTCTGAGTGGTTCCTGCTACCCCCATCATCCACGTCGGCTGCCCTGAGGCCATACCCCTCCCGTTGGGGGTTATACTATCACGCTGCACAATCCCACCATCGGCCTCAGCGGTCTGCCCTGCAGCAGCAGCCCCCTGGCTGCACTCAACGGGTGGCGTAGTCATCAACCATTTACTACTAATGGACTTCCGTCTAGTTTGACTCCCTGGGCACGGACCGGGTCACCGCCACGAGACTACAACCCTCCACAGATCCGGCTCCAGGTAAGCTCCCGCATGCGCAGCGCAGCGCGACACAGGCCCAGGGGCGCGTCAACTTTGGCGTAGTCGGCAGGATTTCGTGCCCGCAACCACCGGGTACTGCGTGCCTGAAAAGCAAAGACTGTTCAAACTTACCAGTGGTGAAGATTCCCGCTATCCGTGGAGGTTTCCCGCCATCCGGCGCCATCTTCTACCTTCTTCCCGCCATCCGCGAAGTTTTCCCGCCATCCGGCGCCATCTTCGACCTTCTTCCCGCCATCCGTGGAGTTTTCCCGCCATTGGACGCCATCTTGAGGACGCCGCGCGGGAAGAAGAGGGGCGTGGACTCCGAAAGCGCGCGAGAACTGAAGCCCCGCCTCACGTCCGGACGTTGCGTAAGGTCCTGGAAGGAGCCCAGCAGACGCCGACGTCACAGGAGCGCGACGGAAGGTCCTCAACCCTGACGATCCACTGCGGAGCCGCGGCCTACGGAAGAGGATCATCGCAAGGTAGGCCACGGTCCACTAGGGGGGAGGAAGATGTCGGATACGGAGGAGAGCTTCACTGCCTCAACCCCCGCCAGCGCTACCGCTGCTGCAGTTATGCCCTTCACCATGCCCTATATCCCGGGAGCAGCTTGGCTACCCCAGTACTCAGGGGAGTCACATACCCTGCATGACTTTAGAGAAAAGCTGGATAGCCTCTTCCAGGTGTACCCCCTCACAGAAGAGCAAAAAGTGAGCATCCTGGTGGCCCAACTAACCGGGGCAGCCAAAAGAGAAGTAAAATCTTGGCCACCTGGGAGGAGGACTGTCGCAGAGATACTAACCCGGCTGAGGGACACCTTCGATACCCGCACCTCAGCCGAGATCAAGCTTAGATTCTACGGGTGCAAGCAGCGAGCGCATGAGAGTATAAGGGACTATGCACTAAACCTACAAGAGGCCCTGAGGGCCATAAAGCAGACCGACCCTGATGGGGTGGGAAACGAGGACAGGCTGTTGACTGAACAATTTATAGAGGGTTTATATTGCAATGCCCACCGAACCCAGTTGCGGGCAATGGCCTTACAGGATCCCCATCTGGACTTTGCACAGTTCAAGGATAGAGCTATCCGGGTGCTCCGAGAACCAGCACCGGGTGGCGTTGTGACCCACAGGCGCCCAGCTATCACTTACCACCAGGAGGCGGCGCCCTTGTCGACAGGGCCTGTGGGAGCTCATGCGCAGGCTTTGGACAATGACCCGGCTCCAGACCTACACCATCAGGTCCAAGAGCTAGTTAAGAGCGTTGCTGCGCTAACCCGAACTGTGCAGTCTTTACAGGTTTCCACCCCAGGGAAGATCCAGCTGGCATCCGGACCGGAGGACATCCCGTGGCGTCGACCAAGGAGGACCCCACCGGCCAGAGGAAGACCCAGTGACCGATACAGCGAGGACAGACGACCCATCTGCCGCCGCTGCAATCAACCCGGACATATGGAAAGGTACTGTTCTTTAAACGGGCACAACCTGGGGTAGAGGGCCAACCCCCAGGAAAAAGATCACCAGGCCCATCGAACTGGCGCGACAGATATGTGGGAGGACGTCCAGTCTTGCCTGTGGTACTGGATGGCATTCCCATGAGTGCCCTACTGGATACCGGGTCACAGGTCACCACCATCCCGTACGTGCTCTTCAAGCAGTACTGGAATGACTCGGATATTACCCGCTACCCTGACGACGACTTGAGTATCATCGCCAGCAATGGCCAGCCCGTGCCACAGATCGGATTTAAAGAGGTGACCCTCAAAATCGGTAGAGTCGAACTGGCCGCACAGGGACTGATCATTGTAGATATTGATAAACATGAGAGTCGCCCAAAAATAACTCTAGGAACTAACGTAATTGAAAATTGTCTTGCAGAGGTGATTTTCCTTTTACAGCAGGTTGCCAAGAACGCCAGCTCCGGCGAGCAGCGGGTGCTCCAGAAAGAGATCCGGGCACTGATGCAACGGCAACAAGTGGAACTCTCCGGCGGTGAGATTGGTAGCGTAAGAATGTGTGACCCTTTTCCTATTGCCATGCCCCCAAAAAGTGAAATGATGATTTGGTGCCGGGCAGCTATTGGTCTGAGAGGTAGAGATTACCAGGCAATGGTAGAACCAGTTTACTCAGACAGTAGGCCCACCATTTTGACAGCACGGGGGGTGGTCAATGTACGCCATGGGAGGGTGCCCGTTCGCATAATAAATATCGGGGAGAGGGAAGTGTACCTGCCCCGGTATGCCACGCTAGCCAAATTATATACCACTAATCAAAATTCTATACAATCTGTGGAACCCTTGCCTCCATCTCACCCGGAGGAAGGTAACGGCTCTAAGAAAGACATGGAGGACTGGTGTCAGCAACTACATCTGGGTACTGACTCCACTCCCTCACATCAGAAACAAGGAGTCTATCGGGTGGTTCAAGAGTATGAGAGAGTGTTTAGTAAACACCCGTTAGACTTCGGGCGAGTCAAGGGGGTAGAACACCGCATCCCCACGGGTGATCATCCTCCCATAAAAGAGAGGTATCGACCCGTACCCCCTGCACATTACCAACACGCCAAGGGGATGCTTAGAGACATGAAGGAGGCTGGGGTAATCCGGGATAGCTGTAGCCCCTGGGCAGCCCCACTAGTTTTAGTCAAAAAGAAAGACAACACCATGAGGATGTGTGTAGATTACCGGAAAATCAACCGTATCACACACAAGGATGCGTACCCCTTACCAAGGATAGAGGAGTCATTGGCTGCTTTAAGATCTGCTAACTTCTTCTCTACCTTGGATCTCACTAGCGGGTACTGGCAGGTTCCTGTAGCAGAGGCGGACCGGGAGAAGACCGCATTCACCACCCCGATGGGACTTAGCGAGTTCACCTGCATGCCGTTCGGACTCTGCAACGCCCCAGGAACCTTCCAACGATTAATGGAGTGCTGTCTGGGCCACAGAAACTTCGAGACGGTCCTGTTGTACCTGGACGATGTCATCGTATACTCCAAAACTTATGAGGACCACCTGAAACACCTGGCGGAGGTGTTCGAAGCTCTGGCGAGTTACGGCCTAAAGGTGAAACCCTCCAAGTGTCACCTCCTGAAACCAAAGGTGCAATACCTGGGACACGTGGTGAGCGCTGACGGAGTGGCTCCCGACCCCGATAAGATCACCGCAATTAAGGGATGGCCAAGCCCCTCCAGCGTAAAAGAAGTGCGGCAGTTCCTAGGGTTGGTAGGCTACTACCGAAGGTTTATTCCCGGTTTCACCAAAAAGGCAGCACCTATGCAGGACCTCCTGATAGGCCAGTCCCGGAAGGCCAAGAACCAGAAGCCGCCCTTCAAATGGGAAAAGCTAGAAGAAGAGTCCTTCCGCCAGCTGAAGATGGCCCTCACGGGGGATGAAATCTTGGCGTACCCGGACTATAGCCAGCCCTTCATCCTCTACACCGACGCCAGTAACATCGGGCTAGGAGCCGTACTGTCCCAGATTCAGCAGGGGAGAGAACGAGTAATCTCCTATGCCAGCCGAAAACTGCGACCCACCGAAAGGAACCCCGAAAATTACAGCTCATTTAAGCTAGAGTTCCTGGCCGTGGTATGGGCAGTCACCGAGCGCTTTAGGCATTACCTCGCTTCTTCCCGGTTCACCGTATACACGGATAACAACCCGTTGACACACCTGGACACGGCAAGACTCGGTGCCCTGGAGCAGAGGTGGATGGCCCGTCTGTCCAACTACGAGTTCACAATCAAATACCGGGCAGGACGCTCCAATACTAACGCGGACGCCCTGTCCAGGATGCCCAACCTGCCGGACGAAGGAGAAGATCCGGAGGGACTGGAAGAAGTTGAACTCCCTGCGTTCCACCGTCATGGGACTATCCAGTATTCCCACCGGGTAAGGGGTAAGCAGGCTGCTACGTTGAACCCCTTACCCCACTACAACTGGGCGGAAACGCAAGACAGCGACCCTGCCGTCCGACTGGTGAAGGAGATGCTGACTCGGCCGGAGGCTCGCCTTGAACCAGACGCTCCGGAGGAAGCCAAACAACTATGGGCGGAGAAGAGTCGACTATTCCTTTACAAGGGGAAGTTGTGCCGCAGAATGGTCAACTCCCGGACGCATGAACTACTCTGGCAAGTAGTGGTGCCCCGAAGAGACGCAGCCATGGTGATGGAGGCATACCACGACGGAGCTGGACACTTCGGGTGGAAAAAGCTGGAGTTCCTGCTGCGCGAGCGGTTCCACTGGGTAGGCATGAGGGGAACCATCGAGAAGTGGTGCAGAGACTGTGGCCCGTGCAATCTGAGAAGGAAGGACCGGGCCAGCCAGAAGACTCCCCTGCAGTCCATCGTCACCCGGCAACCGTTGGAACTGGTAGCCTTGGATCATGTAAAACTGACCCCAAGCAGAAGTGGCTACGTCTACGCGTTAACCATCGTGGATCATTACTCCCGGTTCTTGGTTGTCGTCCCCGTCAAGGACTTAACGGCTCAAACAGCAGCTAGGGCCTTCCAGCAGCACTTCTGCCGTCCACACGGGTACCCGGACCAAGTGCTGACGGACCAGGGACCTGCCTTTGAAGCGGAGGTCTTCCAGGAATTCTGCAATCTGTATGGCTGCCGGAAGATAAGGACGACACCCTACCATCCGCAAACTAATGGACTTTGTGAAAAAATGAACCAGGTGGTAATGGATCTTCTAAAAACATTGCCCCTGGAAGAACGCAGTCTGTGGCCTGAGAAGTTGCCCGATCTGGTGGACCTATACAACCACATCCCGGTAGGTTCCACCAACTGTACCCCGGCTTACCTAATGAGGGCGAGACCTGGTAAGTTACCTGTTGACCTGGAAATGGGAGTCCTGACACCTGAGGACACTTCACCAGAAACAGACTGGGACACAGAGAGGCAGCAGCAGTACCGGAGAGTACAGGAGAGCGTGGAGCGAAGTCTCTGTCAGGCTAGGGAAAGACAAGAGAAGACTTACAACCAGTATGCTCCCGCTGTTCCCCTGGTACCCGGAGAGCAGGTCTTGAAGAGGAAAAGACGGCTCCACAAGTTGGATGACCAGTGGGAGAAGGACCCGTACACCGTACTGCCCTCAAGCCACGAGAACCCGAAGGTCTGTACCATCAGTAAAGACGGAGGGGAAACCACAGCCATTGTATCCCGGGACCACCTGAAGAAGTGTCCCGAACAACTGAGGAACCCTGAAGAGGAACAAGAAGACCATCGACCCGTGGGAGAAAGGGAAGATATGGTTAGTACCGTGCTCGGGGACTTCCCTCGGTCTTGGACTCAAGTCAATGGTGCAGTTGTGGTACCCGTACTCACCTTCCTCCAACCATCATCCCAAGAACCTACGGAGCAACGGGTAGAGCTGGAAGAACAGCCGGTCCAGGAGGCAGAAGACTCCACACAAGTAGAACAGGAGAATCAACCCTCTGCTTATAGTGAGCCTGCCGTACCCCTAGTGAGACAAAGAGCCGGTAGACAGCTGCCCAGTTTACCCTTGACAGCTCCTACACCCTGTAGTTCAGGGCCAGACAGTCAGCTCCGTAGGTCCACTAGGGCCACTAGAGGCCAGTTACCCGCACGTTGGAGGATCTAAATGTTTAAGCTATTTTATAATGTTTACCTGTCTATAGTTGCTTGTGTGTAATTTTGTATTTCTAGTTGTTTTTAGGAATCCTTGGTGGATTTACCGGGAATCCTTGTATATAGTTGGAGCGTAACCCAGGATGGACTAAAGACTGTCAAGGACTCGGGGTAGAACAGACCCCTACCTGGTTACGTCTCCCTGTGTTGGTGAAATGGACACCTTGCTTTCTTCAGAGACTGCACCCGGTTGCGGACACGCCGTAACCATCTTTATGTGTTTTCTTATTGTATTATTAATGTTTTGCCTTGTTATGTTTTCTAAATGTGTTTAGTCCCGGAGTACTAAATTTTACTAGGGGGGAATGTGACACCCCAGGGGTCTGGTTGCCACAGTAACGTAATGTTATGTCTGAGAGCAGGTGGGAGGTCCTTTAGTCAGGGATCCTGTGCATGCCACACCTCCTGCCCAGTCTTGGGAGGGGAAGAACTTCCCCTATATAAACCTGGGGCTGAGGCAGGGTGAGTGAGTAGAAGAAGAGAAGAAGTAGAGACAGCATAGGAAGAAACAGCAGTTACAAGGAGTCAGGGGCTGGCAGCTGCAGAGTTCGCCCTGACTAAGAAGACTTTTTACCGGACCCGGAGTCCGAGGCTGTGGGGACTAATTCCTGCCCAGCAGCAGAATCCGTCAGGCAGGGGATTTCAGGTCCTCTGGCCCAGAAGCCCGAAGGCACGGTCACACGCGTGGGACCAGCACCGCCATCGTGGAGCGGAAGCCATTAGAAGGCCCCGAGTCACCGGCCATACGGGTGAGCACCACACGGTACACTCAGGGACGTGGGCTACTTACATCAGCTCCTAGCAAGGTAGCCAGAAGAGTACAGTCAGTTTGGGAGGCCTACAACTACGCCTGGCCAGGGGAGATCCCATCTGCTCAAGGACTGACCAGGCCCCATCCGCTAGCAAGTACTCCGGGAGGGTCTTTTGTTGTTACCAGTAAAGACCCTGAACTACACCGTACCGTCTCTGAGTGGTTCCTGCTACCCCCATCATCCACGTCGGCTGCCCTGAGGCCATACCCCTCCCGTTGGGGGTTATACTATCACGCTGCACAATCCCACCATCGGCCTCAGCGGTCTGCCCTGCAGCAGCAGCCCCCTGGCTGCACTCAACGGGTGGCGTAGTCATCAACCATTTACTACTAATGGACTGCCGTCTAGTTTGACTCCCTGGGCACGGACCGGGTCACCGCCACGAGACTACAACCCTCCACAGATCCGGCTCCGGGTAAGCTCCCGCATGCGCAGCGCAGCGCGACACAGGCCCAGGGGCGCGTC
This sequence comes from Phyllobates terribilis, assembly GCF_046119375.1. NCBI lineage: Eukaryota > Metazoa > Chordata > Amphibia > Anura > Dendrobatidae > Phyllobates > Phyllobates terribilis. The sequence continues at coordinate 112,829,322 of NW_027362773.1, forward strand.
AACTTCTTTTGACATTATACGTGTAATATGCCAGTGAGCACTAAGATGGACTGTGTGACCAGCAGTTTGTGATGAGATAATAAACTGTTGGACTGTGAAACACCGCAAAGTCGTGGCTGGTGTGCTTTTGTTGATGCGCTGCAGCGAGTATCCCCCAGGATGATGACTAGCGCTGCCTTACAATATATATACAGTATATATATACACTACCGTTCAAAAGTTTGGGGTCATTTAGAAATTTCATTATTTTTGAAGGAAAAGCACATTTTTTTTCAATGAAGCTAACATTAAATGAATCAGAAATACACTCTATACATTGTTCATGTGGTAAATGATTATTCTAGCTGCAAACATCTTGTTTTTACTGCAATATCTACATACGGTGTATAGAGGCCCATTTCTAACAACCACTACTCCAGTGTTTTAATGGTCCATTGTGTTTGCTAACTGTGTAAGAAGGCTAATGGATGCTTAGAAAACCCTAGAAAACCCTTGCACAAGTATGTTAGCCCAGCTGAAAACGGTTTGGCTGATTTGAGAAGCTATAAAATTGACCTTCCTTTGAGCTAGTTGAGAATCTGGAGCATTACATTTGTTTGTTTTATGAAACTCTCAAAATGGCGAGAAAAAGAGAACTTTTATGTGAAACTCAGCTGTCTATTCTTGTTCTTAGAAATGAAGGCTATTCCATGCGAGAAATTGCCAAGAAACTGAAGATTTCCTACAACGTTGTGCACTAGTCCCTTCAGAGGAGAGCACAAACAGGCTCTAACCAGAGTAAAAAGAGAAGTGGGAGGCCCCGCTCCACAACTGAGCAACAAGACAAGTACATTAGAGTCTCTAGTTTGAGAAATCGACGCCTCACAGCTCCTCAACTGGCAGCTTCATTAAATGGTACATGCAAAATGCCAGTGTCAACGTCTACAGTGAAGAGGTGACTACTACGGGATGCTGGCCTTCAGGGCAAAGTGGCAAAGTAAAAGCCATATCTGAGACTGGAAGGAAAAGGAAAAGATTAATATGGGCAAAAGAACACAGATATTGGACAGAGGAAGATTGGAAAAAAGTTTTATGGATAGGCGAATCAAAGTTTGAGGTGTTTGGATCACACAGAAGAACATTTGTGAGATGCAGAACAACTGAAAAGATGCTGGAAGAGTGCCTGACGCCATCTGTCAAGCATGGTGGAGGTAATGTGATGAACTGGGGTTGCTTTGGTGCTGGTAAAGTGGGAAATTTGTACAAGGTAAATGGGATTTTGAATAAGGAAGGCTATCACTCCATTTTGCAACGCCATGCCATACCCTGTGGACAGCGCTTGATTGGAGCCAATTTCATCCTACAACAAGACAATGACCCAAAGCACACCTCCAAATTATGCATGAACTATTTAGGGAAGAAGCAGGCGGCTGGTATTCTATCTGTAATGGAGTGGCCAGCGCAGTCATCAGATCTCAACCCCATTGAGCTGTTGTGGGAGCAGCTTGACCATATGGTACGCAAAAAGTGCCCATCAAGCCAATCCAACTTGTGGAGGGGCTTCAGGAAGCATGGGGGGAAATGTCTCAAGATTACCTCAGCAAATTAACAGCTAGAAGGCAAAGGTCTGCAATGCTGGAATTGCTGCAAAGAAGCATTCTGTGACGAAAGCAAAGTTTGAAGGAGAAAATTATTCTTTCTAATAAAAATCATTATTTCTAACCTTGTCAATGTCTGGACTATATTTTCTATTCATTTTGCAACTCATTTGATAAATAAAAGTATGAGTTTTCATGGAAAACACAAAATTGTCTGGATGGCCCCAAACTTTTGAACATTAGTGAATATACGTATATATTACTTAAGTAATAATCTAATGGTCTATTTAGCTCCTGGATATTGACATGGAGGCGATCATCCACCAAGCATGCAAAACACTTGTTTGTTGGCCATAATCAACCCATCGAAATAGGAAAAAATAAACAGAAAAATCAGTCAATCACGACAAATAACTTCATAAAAGTCGTTCTGCGTATCATTTTATTTGTATTGTTCCACCATCAATGTCAGTTTTTTTTTCTTCAGATAAATTCTTATAAGTATGTAATCTGTCAATATCGCTAATTATTTGCTGTCTGAAATATAAAAACATTAAAAATAGTGTTACTACTACTACAAGTCAGCCAACACATAGTTTATATCTGAAGAATATTTTATGACTTATGTATCTTTACAACCATTAATTTGCTCAAATGTTTATCTTAAAAAAGTGAAGCCACTATTTTTCCATCGAAAATATCTCACTAGTTTGACTCTACAGCTCCTTTGTAGAATTGTGGGTCTCTGGGATGTACGTATGACCTTAAAGGGCCTTAAAAAGAATCTGTCAGAAGATTTTTGCTACCTTACCTGAGAGCAGCATGATGTAAGCAAAGAGACCCCGAATCCAATGATGTATCACTTAGTTTACTGGGTGCAGCTGTTCAGACACAATCAGTGTTTTTAGATTTAGCAATGCAGCAGAGCTGAGAAAGCTAGCCCCGCCCACACCAGGCTTTCTGTGCACATAACTATGGATCCTGAGCAGCTTATCGCACAAGGGGCGGAGTCTGATTTGCAAGCAGGCGGCCAGATAGTCACAGCAATGTTAATCACAAGGTGATTAAAGTTTCAGTCTAAGTAAACAACAGCACACAGCCTGACATGTGATATATCCTTGAATTCAGTGTTATAACCCCTACCTCATTATGTCCTCAGTTTACATAGATGATGTTGGTTCCTGTCTTTGCCGGTTCTGTTATTTTTGGTTTTAGGACTGTCACATTGAAGTTTGGCGGATAATTCATAAGGACCCATGGCGTTCCTACATTCTACGTAACTTGAGGACCGCAAAAAATGGTAGTGTCTATCATCAGGATAAGTATTACTTGTAGATATTGAATTATAAGTATATTTTCTGGACAATATACAGTATATGAAAAACCACAGAAAAATAGAGATTGAAACCTCGGCAAGACTGGTAATTTTCCCGCCCAGGCAGATTCCCGCTGGGCTGTGAGCCACTTGATTCGGCAAAGTAGAAATTTCGCTAATAATGCCAATCTGTTACAAAGGGTGAAGGACCTGTGGTGATATGTTGGTTCTCTTGACCACAGGTCCTATTGTTCCCTCTTTACTCTGTAACTGCTTTATTTTTTTTACCTCCTGCAGTTTTGATGACGATTTGTTTGAGAATCCCCATTGCATTATGGGATATGCAAACTAGATATCATCAGGGGGAAGAGGCTGCGGTCACTCCCACATTATCTGTCTTCACCCTGAAATGAAGCGTCTTTGGTGATGTCCATTTCTGGGATACTCCCTGCTGCACTGAGCATGTGTCAGTTGTCAGTTCCAATGTTGCAGTATGAGCTCCCAGCGTCACTGTGCAATATTATTTTGAATGCACAGTGACAGTGCGCTCCCTCACCGACTCTATTGAGAAATGAGAACAGACAACATAGTGCATTGTCAGCTCGGATTGTAAGGAGAGAACGAGGCAAGCGGAGATCAGCCCTGCCCCTGAAACAGATGTCACTATCGGGGCCCGAGGCTGGTCTCTGCTCTCTGGGTTTTCTCTTTACAATGCGCACTGACAGTGCACGCTATTGCTAGCTCATTACTGCTCATTAGAGCCTGCAAGAGTGCACTGTCAGTATGAAATGAAAAGAACATTGCACAGTAAAAATGGAGCTTGTACTATGCAACCGACAACCGACACATGCTCAGTAGAGCAGGGAACTAGCCCAGCCCCGTCACTGATAACGCTTCATTTCAGGATAGGGGCAGAGGCTGTGGCAGTGCCCCCTTATGATGTCTCATTAGAGTATCCCAACATCTACTGGGGATTCTCAAATGAAGCATAATCCAATCAGAACGACAGAGACTTTTAAATTAAAGTATATTAGAAAAGAGATTAGATTATTACAATAAATAGATAGCCATTTGGGATTAAAGTCAATATTAGTTTCAGACCACCCCTTTAAACTAATTACTTTGCCTCTCAAGGCATGAAAAAATAGTTTCTCTGAATGCACACTGCAGCAAACTTTTTTTAAGTTCTCTTGGCTTTTCTGACATGTCTATTAAAGGGGTAATAAATGACTGATAAGTCTGGTGTCCACAGGTGGGAATCTCAAGAAGGAGAGGACTAATGCCCCCAAACTACCACTCCCTTTTGACAGCAAAACTTTGCCCATTAGTACCCCATTTAGACTGGCAAAAGGTGACACAGATAATTTTGGAGGTTGGATGGGGAGTTACTCAGTCTCTAACCTTCTCTGTAGTTGCTCTATATTCACGCTGGTTGCAGGGACATTTTCATTAAAATATGTTAGAAAAGAGATTAGATTATTACAATAAAGACAGTTAGTTAGGAATAAAATCAATATTAGTTTTAGACCTCCCCTTTAAGTGGGTTGTTGGAGCTTGTTTCCCAGGGCTGCTTTTTAATCCCTGGACATAATATATATGTTACCATATACCTGTGGATCTTCTTCTATGTTTCATATATCAAAGATTGTCATTTACAAAAATACTCACCAGAGCAATGCAGGAGAACACAAGCAGGAAAATGTATACTATGGAAAAGCCTAAATATGCATATGAATAAATCAGGAGGCCAAATGCAAATTTGTATAAAGTTTCATTACAGTCTCTGGGGTCGGTCTCGTAGATTCTAAATACCCAAACACTTCCTAAAATAAAATAAAAAAAAACATTAACCTATATCAAGTGGAAACACTAAAGAATTACACTTTCAGACACAAAAATAAAGCATTTTTTTTCAAATGGGTTCGGTTGTTTGCCTATTTGATGTATCAATGCTCACACAATGGGCTGACCTCTAACCATCATTTTTGTAAGAAATTGCAAGAATATTTTGTTAAAAATAAAATCAACATGTTGGATATGCGTTGATGGCTTTATTAATCTACAATTTGTAGGATGTCCCCTGTATCTATTCTTGTGGGGACTGTTGTTTAGTGTTTAGTGCCATGTTGCCGCCAGAGGCTAGAGATGCAGAATCCTTATCAATAAGGATGAATGGGGTACCCTGTGTGCACTGCTAAGTGGCAGGAGGAGAATTTGTCATAAAGGTGAGAGTTTCCTGCCACAAGAAGGCTGGGAATATACCCATAGTTTTGGTTGGACTGTTGGTGTCTCTGACTCGCCCCCTGGGCCGTGGAGCACCCGGGACCAGACTTCTGGGCAATGCTGGGAGTAGTAGTGGCGACCCGGTCCCGTGGCTCAGGGTGGTCAGACCAAGTTTGTGGCAGTCTCTGTATCAGTATAATGCAATGTCCGACTACGCCACCCGCGGATTGCGGTCAATAAGAACCGCCACTGCTGAACCGACCTCTGAGGCTGATGTTGTGAGAGCAGCAGAGTGTAGTATAACTCCCCACGGGAGGAGTCTAGCCTCAGGGCAATGTAGAGTGATGATGGTGTTTGTGGTGCGGGGCGTCACAGTACTAGTAGTGCTGTATGCGGTGAGAAAGCACAAAGACAAGGTGTTGCAGTTCAGGTTCTTTACTCACAGCTCTCATCCAGGTCACTTGTGCACAGGTAGGACTGCCTGAGCAGTGCTGCGTCCACCAGGCAGGGGGCTCGATCAACCCCCAGGTAATTCCGGAGTGTGGCACAAGACTCCCTTCTATCCTTTCGTCAGCCGTGCCCCACCAGTGACACTACTCCTGTCCAGCTGCCCCGGGTCTTCTCCTGGGAGGGCTGGGTGTCCACTTCCCTGACCCTATGTGGTGTGCCTTCCTAGTAGGTGTAGTGAGTGGTCGCACCAGTAAATGATCACGACCACCGGATCTTGGTTAAGGATTAGTCACCTCCACCAACTTTGGATCCGGTACCCTGTTCTGCCAACCCGTCACCCGTAATCTCCTGGGTCCTGAGGGTTCCTTCTGCCTTCGTGTCTCTGGGCCTCTCTTGGTGTTCTGTTTCTTCTTACTTTCCTTTCTGTTCTCCTCTCTTCTCTCGGGCCCCGGCCTCTACTCTAGGCCTGGCCCTGGAGCAGAGCTCCTGCAGAGCCTCTCCTCACAGACTGCACTTCTTCTCTGAACGACTGAACTGAACACTGTTCTAAGATGGTGCCCACCTCTTATACCTCCCTCTCTGTCTATGAGCCCAGGTGACCTGCAACCAATGGGCTCCTACCTATGCCCAGAAACCGTCCCCTCCTGCTCCTACATCACGGGGTTTCCCCCCCCCCTCCCCACTCCAGCCAGGGACATGATCTGTCGTGCCTGCATTACTATATAAATGGGAGCACCGTTGAACTGTCCCCCAGAAATGGGGTGTGTGTGATGCATGCAGCTAACTGAGCCCTGGTCCATACTCCATCCTTACCCGGGAGTGGAATATCACACCTCTGGCAGAGGTGCAATACCCCTGTAGCGGCCGAACCCTCGGGGCGCTACATCTCCATTTCTTGCTGAGCCAAGATTTTCACTGCTGGACTCCTCACCATCCTTCACTTTTAACCATAATAGTCCACCCATCCAACCATAGCCGAAAAAGGAAAATCAGGACTCCTGTTCTGAGTCCTTTCATTGTGAATCCAACATTCAGACTGTTATGTTCTGCTACCAGAGCTAAGGAAAGAGAGGAGATCTGTCCCTACGATAGAACTCAGCTGAATCCCTACGATGTAACAGGGAACCTGATCCTGCGATCAGACCTGCTAAAGTCCTAAGCTAGTCTGTACGGAGACCTATAGATGTGGGGAAGGAATCCCTACAAGTACTAAGGACTGGGAGGAAAATGGGACACCTCCTAACAGAAATAGTAGCAGACAGATGAACAAACAAAATATATAGAACATAGAGGTCCGTAGACCAAGCAAACTAACAGAGTTAGATACAGAGCACAGGCTAGCTAGAAAGTAGTTATACAATGAAGTCCAGCAAAGCCAGAAGGGCGGAGCAGGATTAAATAGGCCAACAAGGTCATGTGACCAGCAAAGGAAAAAACCTAAGAGCAAGGTTCTAACAGTACCCCCCCTTCTAAGAGGATCCTCCGGATCCCCTAGGACCAGGCTTATCAGGAAATCTCCTGTGAAACGGAAGAAGGGCGGAGCAGGATTAAATAGGCCAACAAGGTCATGTGACCAGCAAAGGAAAAAACCTAAGAGCAAGGTTCTAACACAGACATTTTTCATCTATCCACTGGACATGTGATAAAGGCTCATGTCCCAGAACAACAGAAGAGTGACAAATCTTGTACTATCCAACAAAACTCCAGGACTGAGTCGGTAATGCCTCCTCTGTAACTCTACAGATCAGTCTGAAACCTAGTCAAACTTGCACATGTGTCTACAGTAATTACTTTGATAGAAATTCAACCAGTCTAGAAAATATCTAAGAATCTGCTTGTTATGAGTCAGGGCTACTGGTGAAGGTCCAACAATAACTGCGAAGGCTCAGAAACAAATGGAGGCAACAATAGGCGGCAATAGTGCAGCATTCCCATTAGTAGTTCTGGTGGTCATTGAGTAGAGTGGTGTGGACATATATGACTGCTGCTGCTTCATTCAATGTATATCGTACTGATGGAGATAGCTTAATATGGTACAAGTGTAATAGGACTACAGCACACAGCTGAAAAAGAAGAATAAGGTCTAAGGTCAAATAGGATCCATAATAACCCGGAATAAAAAAAACACAAAAAAAGTCAGGTTTGTTTCTTCCTTTTTTTAAATGGCTGGTGATAATGTCATGCTAGGTATGGGAAGAACCTAGCGTCTGATGACGTGAAAAGGGGGGCAGCCCAGCAACTAGGGAAAGGGGGAGTAGAGACCCCTAAGCAGATGTAACAACACCCTGACTTCCCTATCGTCCCTAAATAGGTTCTGCACCTATAGCCGCGCAGGATACCTTAGCCCTGGCTGACCCTAGAGCTAGGCCCTAGGTAGGGAGGGGGAGGGGTGAGTACTAGTCAGCCCCACTGCAACTAAACACAAACCAGGGAAACAGACAAGGGGATACACTTAGCTTTGAGAAGACACCAGAGAGATCACAACTACAATCCACAAAGGAACTCCAAGAAAAATTTAGCCGACTGCTAGAACTCCAGACCTGAACAGAGGAATTTACTCTATTACTCTATCACCAGCAACTCTCTGAAGAAACTGAGTGTATTTAAAGATCCAGCAAGGGTGTGACAATTAGCAGCAGAAGATGGAGATCACCACTAGAGAGGGAGAGATGAAAGGATCAAGAAGGTGTCTGCAAGGCCAAGCGCAACGACCTTCTACAGCCGGATCCAGAATGACTGTCAAACCTGACACACAAGTGACAGCATGTGACCGCTGCAACCAATCACTGACATCAGCAGTCTAGTGCAATACGTGTCGGCACCAGCACTTTGCTATACTAATCTTGCTGTAGCCAAGTAAAGACAGGCAGGTAAGGACCTGTGACACTGTAACAATAGTGGATTTAACAAATTAGTTTTTTTTAAATACATTCCCAGGTCTTTTTTTATCTTTTTTTTATATCCTGACTACCCATTTAACCCTGATTTTGCATTTTTTGTGCATGTTACTAATGTATATTTCTTCTGAAGAAATGCCTCTCATATCAGTCCTTGCAATACTACATGATATACAATAAATGTAAAAAAAACGACTACACTTTCCTTTGATAGTGGTACAGTCATTTAATGACAAAATAAGATAATCTTTTCTTATATTTACCTGCAATGAACCAAGCAATGTTAAAGAAGCTCAGGATTATCTCTACGAAGTACATTAGTTTGGGTGCAAGAAAATATATTGGTAAAAACACAAAAAGAAATAAATTCACTGCGCCGGCCACTACTAGGAAGATTGGAATATTTGGCTCTATTGCACAGTCATTGATGTGAAGAGATCCTGAAAAAAAGAAGAATAAACATCTAAAATAAAACCATCAGATATAATAGATATAAAGCCCAATACACATAAGGAAAGTATATATTACCTATAACAACCATGGCTATGCTGAGAGCCGTCCACGTTACCAAGGTAAATATCTGAACGACTGCAAAATAAATAATAATGTTAATGTGGGACAGAAAATAACGTCATTATCCTTGTAATAATATGGATGACAACGATAAGACGGGCAATGCAATCATAAAGAACAATGGAATGTTGACCACAAAAATTATTACTAGAAATATATTTTTAAAATGTACTCAATTAAAAGGGGTTATCCGGAACTTACATACTGATGACCTACACTATTTGTAGGGTATTAGAATAACATAAGGATCAGGTACCACCCAATGTATGGAAAAATAGCAGCTACAGTGCCACACACTACAGCAAACAAAGCAAGTATAGCAACACACACAGAAAAAAAAAATAAAAAACAGCTATATAATTAATCAATATAGATGAATTAGTACAAATAATCTATGTGGCAAAAAAATGCATTAAAAACATTCAAAAACAGCTTTACAGCACAAAACTAAAACCATGATAAGGGTTAGGTTCACAAATACCCCCTATCTCATCGTGTGACCTCTCAGTTGCCCTCCCTGGGATCTTGGGGTACTCGGAGTCGGGTCGGTGTAAGGGTCGAGGGGGATGCAGTCGTGGCCTAGACCCGTTCCGTGCCCAGGGCAGTCAAGTGAGAGTGGTATTTCGACTACGCCAGCGTTGCTTCAGTCCACTGAGGCTGGTGTTAGGGGCAGCAAAGATCGGACGGCTCCCCGCAGGCGGAGCAGGCCTCAGGGCAGTGTGAGGAGGAATGGTGGGTGCAGTGCCGCGCAGGAAATAACAGGCTGAGGCGGTGAATGAAGCCATCCGGGTCTTTACTCACTTTCAGATGTACTTTCAGCCGCAAAGCTTCTCTCTGCTACTCACGGCATGCTGCGGCCACCAGGAAGGGGGTTCAGCACTTCCCAGGTAGATCAGGAGCACCTGTCGAGACCCCTCTGGTGTGTGTTCCTCTCCTTGGTAGCTCTCCCACTAAGTCTTCTCCTGACTGTGTGTGGTACGAACGTGGTATAAGGCCGGGTCCCACTGGGTAAACGCAGTGTAAGAGATACAGGTGGCGTAGGCTGCTCCGTCCGTATCTCTTTGGGATCCACTAAGCCTCCAGGCTTTTCTGACTGAGACGTGAAGTAACAAAGTCAGATATCGGGGGCCGGTCACCCCTCTTGCAGCAGGAATCCCTCTGACTAGGCCAGAGTAAAGAATACAGGTGGCGACTCCACTCCGTCCGTATCCCCCTGGGATCCTTTTGCCTGTGGAGCCTATCTCCTCCGCTCCCCTCCAAGGCCTTCTTAGATCAGGACCTTGACCGGGTAGAGACAGTGGTTAACTCTGACCCGCTCCTTGTCTCAAGGCCAGGGTACGAGGACCGTGTATCTTCAGTCAGCTGCAGACTTTTGCTGAACTCTGTCAGAAGACCACAATCAAAGACGAAGACCACAATCAAAAAGACCTTGAACTTAAGATGGCCGTAGATTAAATATGAATGAATAAGTGTTTCCTAAAAGTGTGTCCTCCACCCTCACCCACTACATGGTTCCCCCTATCTTTGGTTCCCCCCTTCTCCTCTATCCCGGGCCGGGGCAGCACCCTGGTGCATTTAGGCCCCCTTCAGGACAGGAGTGGTGTAGTGTTGAGTGGTGAAGTGGGGTCCTGAGAGATGCTCCATCCTTACCTGAAAGAGGAGATACCACACCTCAAGCTGAGGTGCAGTACCCCTGTGGCGACTGAACCCTCAGGGGCGCCACATCATCATATGACACTCTATCATAGAAAATTCATCATATCCCTGAGGAAGTCACATCTGTGGTGATACGCGGTGACTTGTTTGTTCTTTTCTCTTTGATAATGTTTATAATTATTTATATATTTATTCATTTATTTTTATACTATTTATTAATATACTTTATTTTTTTTATTATCTTGGAACTTCATATATTGCACAGATATCCTTTTGCCGTTTACACAGTATGTCATATGCTGCATTTTCTATGCTAGCAGGTTTGTCATCTTATATGATTTGATAGGGGGTATTTTTGACCCCCAACGCTTATCATGTTGTTTTGGTAGGTCTAGTATTTAGCTTTTTGCTGTTATGCACTTTTTAAATGTTTTTAATGCACATGGATTATTTGTACTAAGTGACCTAAAAAACTATATAAATTGTGCATGCCCAATTTCACATAGCTATCTTTATTCTTTTGTATGTGTTGCTATCCATAGGGTATGTCAGTATCAGATGGGTGAAGGTCCGATACCAGGCACCCCCATTGATTAGCTTCGACAGTTGACGGATACATGTAATGTGCAGAGCATAAAATATCATATAAGTGTTACTCCAATTTAATCAGAAATCAGATAAATTTACATATACAATAAATATTTTATTGATACAAAACTACACAATTAAAATAAAAGTTAATAGTAAAAACAATGAAAGCAATGAGAGGCCAATGAGAGACACAAAATAGTAAAAACAATAAAACAATACAAAGGATAGCCACAAGATGGTAGAATACTACGAAGAAGTGATGATAATATGTATAGGCACATATAGATATCCACAAAATTGATTACAATGCAATTTTATGAGAAGCATAGCTCTTGAGATCAGCAGTATGGCAGCGGAAGCCACAGGAGGAACTGGAAAAATAAAGAGGCAGCCTAGCTATCTACTTTATGCCTCTCTTCCCTCAATGATAGTGACTGCAGAGTCAGCATAGGGGATGACACAGAGCAAAGGACATCGTAGGCAGAACCTCTTACATCAAGTTGTAGGATGGGGACTCAACTGGGGCACTGCTTCTATCCAGTCCAGAAAACAAGCTGAAATTCAAAAAAACTCTCTCTTTTAGCTAAATCAGAGAAAACCAGCTGGATTCCACTCCTGGCTGAGTGTTCTACTAATAGAACCCCTATTTATTGTTTTTAGGTGCTACTAACGGTGGAGAAGACCCTCATGGACATCATGGTTGGAAGAATAGAAAGATCAAGTTGAAGAGGAAAACCAGCAACCCGATGGCTTGATACAATCAAGATAACGGTGGAGAAGACCCTCATGGACATCATGGTTGGAAGAATAGAAGGTACAAGGTGAAGATGAAGACCAGCAACCTGATGACTTGATGCAATTAGGATAACAGCGGAGGAACAAGGTGACAAGGAAGACCAGCAACCTAATGGCTTGATAAAATCAAGATAATGGTGGAGAAGACCCTCATGGACAACATGGTTATAAGAATAGAAGGAACAAGGTGACGAGAAAGGCCAGCAAGCCAATGGCTTCATACTATCAAGATAACAGTGGAGAAGACCCTCATGGACATCATGGTTGGAAGAATAAAAGGAACAAGATGAAGAGGAAAACCAGCAACCCAATGGCTTGATACAATCAAGATAACGGTTGAGAAGATCCTCATGGACATCATGGTTGGAAGAATAGAAGGTACAAGGTGAAGAGGAAAACCAGCAACCTGATGGCTTGATACTATCAAGATAACAGCGGAGAAGTCCCTGGTGGACTTATCTAGGCTTCAACAAGATCGATCTTCCTATAGATCGTTCATCCATCAAGTCACCATGGCTCAAGATCAAGCTGAATGCAATTAAAAAAGTAAAAACATTGGCATGTGAAAGCATAAACACCCAGGATCATTGCAACAGGAACATCGGCTGTAAATAACAGTTGTCTACATCTGGTGACAGTAAAGGCACTGCTCCCTGTACCATGCATTTACAAAACAGTGCAGGAATAGGATAAATTAAATTAGATGTTAAAAGAAAGAACGACAAATGTTTCCTTTTTGGATCAAATGGAAACACAACTTAAAAGGAATCTCTCAGCAGGTTTCTTATATTCAGTCTGAGAGTAGCATCATATAGGGCCTGAGAATCTGATTCCAGGGAAGTGTCACTTATTAGGTTGTGTTTCAATGCAAACAGTGTTTTATCTGCACGGGATTAACACTGACTACAGCTCACGTGCACACTAGTCAGGCTAATCTGTGCAACTCCACCCCCACCACTGATTGGCAGCTTGCTCACAATGCACAGTGTACACAGGAAGCCAGTTGGGTTGTGAGCTGGGTTATACACAGAGCAGAAGACTTAGGTCTTATACATCTACATTAGACAAAACAAGGATCCTATCAAAACTACACCAAGCAGCCCAGTAAGTGATACATCCCTGGAATTAGGCTTTCTTGCCCTATAGCACACTGCTCTCAGATTATATAGAAAAATCCTGCTGACTGATTCTCTTTAAAAACTGCTGATCTGAAATATATATTGAGTTGTTATAATTCAGTCATAGAAGACCCTCTGTATGACTCTGATTCAATATATGACTCTGATTCAATATGGAGTTTATTTTCTCTAAAGGAGTCCTACAACCTGTCAACCTCCATAACCTCCATGCATTGCCATATGACGGGTACGTTGATGAACACATACAACACATAAGTTAGTAGTCTTCAAAGTTTTGCTCCAGGTAAACTTTAAGCTCTGGGATCATAAAACTTTTCACTTTATACTTAATTTTTTTTAACGTTTATCACAAAGTATACAGTGTTTTGCAGCTTTCCTTTCTATATTCCAAAGATTTTATAGGCAAATGGTAAATTAAACTTACCCAAATTTAATGAACAACAACTCATTGTGGCTCACTGTATCTAAAGGAACAGAAGGAAAGACAAAAACTTTTCTCAATAAAAAAAACTGTGTAAAATCATTCGCTACATCACAAAATCCATAGTCATTTATGCAGCCAGACTCTTTTTGAAATCACACTCACATATTATGTTCTGATTATACAAATTTGTCTAAGCATCTAATATGTAATAAAATAGTAAGTTCATTATAAATCACTGAATCGGAACATACATTTGTGATATTTAATTCCAAATGAACATACAATTGTGCAATGTTTTTCACCAAGTAGAAGCCTTAGGAGCTTGATCGTATATGGAAAGAATTGAAGGGAGTCTGTCAGCCCAAATTGGTTTTGCATGACTCTGCCTCCCTCACTTGTGATTGACAGCATTCAATTAATATGAAAATATCAATACTTCCTGATTGCATTACCTAGCTAATTAAATATAAGTGTCAAAACCAGTTATTACAAAAGAGATAACTTATTAGAATATTCAAAGCATACAAATTTGCACAACATTATGCAAGCTACTTTTCATAGTTATAAAATTATTTATACTTCTTGCAGAAATTTAAAACCCAAAGAGATGAACTGGAATATAAATTGGTGCGCATGCAGCGTGTAGGCATATGTTCACACTGGCCACTAGCCAGTCAAAACCTAAGTTAAATGCAAAATAAGCAAATACCCTGCAGAAAATAAATAAATGCATGAAAATAATATAGGTGTAACACTATTGCCAGGTCCACTGCATGGTTCCCCTTCCTCCTCCATGCAGGGATGCTGGCATACTCACTGCTCCGGCCCCGTAGCGTGGTCCCCTTCTGCTGGCATATCTCCTGCTTGTGCACGCCGCACTTCCTGGCAGCTCACCTAGGATTCTTAAAGGGGCAGCGCGCGCACATAGTAAAATGCCTACAGCGAATTCCTGAGAGGCATTTAGTATAATGACCTCACTTGCTGGATGGCTCTCAGCCTATTGCTGGGAGTCATCCTGTATAAGAGACTCCCTCTCCCTTAGGGAGTCGCCAAAGCAACAACTTTCATTAGTATGAAGTCTCCCCTACTAGTGAGTTGTTGGGTTCTCTGATCCTGGTGTGGCAAGTGTCCTGAACCCAAATCCCTGGTCCCAGTGTTGCCAGGTCCTGAACCCTAATCCCTGGTCGGTGTGCGACCAGTGTCCTAAACATTGTCCCCTGGTCCTGGTGCGGCCAGTTCTGTTCCCAAAGTCACCAGGTCCCGGTGCGGCCAGTTGTCTGAATGTTTCCCTATCCGAGTATCTGGACTGCTACAACCTATCCCTGAAGTATCTGTCTGCGTCTCCATGTCAGTAACCGTTCTGCAGTACACCTGAACCTACTGGTCTGAAAAGAGCCTGAGTCTGAGTTAGCTAACCTGATCCCTGGGGTCAGCTGCTGCAGTACCAGCATCTGCCTAAGAGTGGTACCTGGTGGCCAGCTTCAGTCCATCCTGTCTCCACCATCTGGAGCTGCCGTGAGCACCAGGTAGCCGCTGAGCTACGCCCCTACCTAGGCAGACCTGTCCCTGTAACACAGTGGGTTCACTAATCCACATGTGCCGTCAGTGGACGTAACAATAGGGTACTTAGTCAACATAATTTTTGATCAAAAAAATTTAAAAGCCATTCTACCACGTCAATGTGACCTTATTCGGGACGGTCCTAACCTCTAATATTAAAACCTTACCATATGTCAAGTGATGTAATGTGAATAATGTACATTACATTCATATAGTTCCCCATGGCTGGGTGTCCATTAGCTGGGGCTCAGTGCTTCTCAGCCTTTATTCACATTACGTACCTTGACATATGGTAAGGTTTTAAAAATAGAGGTTAGGACCATCCCGAATAGGGTCACCTTGATGTGGTGGGATGGCTTTTAATTTTTTTTTTATCAAAATTGCGTTAACTAAGTACCCTATATTATTTTTATGCACTATTGCTATTTACTTATTTACTGCAGGGTATTTGCTTATTTTGTTTTTATCTTAGGTTTTGTTTTTCCTGCATAAATTGCCAAGTCCTGAAAATGTAAGTCATGGTCAGTAGTGTTAAACGAACGTGCTCGGATGAGGTGTTATGCAAGCACTCTCGTGTGCTAACAGAGTATCTTCGGCATGTTCGAATACTATGCTCGAGTCGCCAAGGCTGCATGTCTCGCAGCTGTTCGACAGATACAACAAATGCATGGATTGCCTAATTGTTTCAATGGAGGTTGAAGTCTCAGCTCTTTCTCACTTCCCTTGTTATTATTAATCAAATATGTTCAATGTGAGGATGATATATCTCCTCTACGGAGATGTCTTAATGGATTTTACAATTTTTCTCTACGACCGTAACATTGTTGAAACCTATCCTGCATAATATATTCTTGATGATAATGGTCGATAGTAGAGGAATAGTTTCTACAAATAATATGCAAATATTGTCTTTTGAGAATTCTCAACCAAAAAAGAGAAATAATTTGATCTGAATAATATGATCCGGTTTATAAGTCCCAAAATAATATAATAGAAATGTCAGGGGGGTTCTTATAATCATTAAAAATTAAACAAAAGATCAAAAAGATTTTACAAAAAAACTGCGGGATCAGTTTAATAGTGCATACAATAAATTTTATTAAAGATATATTCTCATATAAATGAAAAAGACATATAAGGTGAGACAGAACTAATTGCAAAAATTGTTGTAAATGGTAATACATGGTGGATTCCCATAAAAAGACATATAGGATCCTCAACAAGATTCACTTGAAAGTTATCAGGAGACAGCATGTATGCTTATTAGTATTACATATTATTCAAAAAGTATGAAAAATAATAGTGCTCTCCAGATATCATAATACACAGTGCACATAAGCAGGTACCTAATGAGTTAAAAGCTAATAAGCATCGCAGATATTCAATAAAGAGGTGCTATCCCTTTAGACATGCTGGCGTTATGGAGCAGGCTGGGGATCCGTGCGAGCGCCTCGACGCGCGTTTCTCCTTCAGGCTTCGTCAGGAGACGTGGGGAAAGATTAAAATAGGGCACTATATAACTGGATGGGTTCGGCAAACAGCGAATCAGCGCACCGCTCGTCCTTTAAGAATGTCCATTTTGAGAGGCTGTGGGTATTAACTTTCCCATCTAAGTAAATTATTGGTATTATCCTCCCAGAGATAATATATATCGGGTGGTGGCTTTCTCTTAGAGAATACAGGAGCAATAAGCCAAACAAGAGTGTATAGGAGAGCTGGTTCAGATGGCGGTCGATCGAACAAACGACTGAAGCATCGTTCGGCCGACAGCCATCTAATGTGTATGTTTGGCCATAGTACCTTGATTCATTATTCTCCAAGTCTCCTAGGTGTTATCTCATGAATATGATGTACCTTCAATTGGCTTCAACTGGCACTGATAAAATAAAAAACACTTATTCTTACCTCTCATGCCAACGCCGTTCCAGCGGAGTCAACACTCGCGTTCCTGGGGCTCTCGTCCGGTCATTAAGACATGTGAGCCCGGAACAGCGCTAGCACGGGAGGTGAGTATAGGTGTTTTTTATTTTTTTGGTGCAAGCATTCAGATCAAAAAGGGGTTGTCCTATTGGTGGACAACCCCATTAAGTCCATTGTATGTAATGTATTTTCCTAAATATCTCGATGAGTAACATAATACTCAGTAGCTGGCGGATATGACTTGAGGACCGGACAATTTATGTATTTTAAAGCTATGGAAAGGAACTTGCCTTATGTTGTGCACATTTCTACGCCTTGAATATTCTAATGAGTAGTCTCTTATGTAATAACTGGTTTTGACACTTATTAAATGGATTAAGTAATACGATAAGGAAGTATTGATGTTTTCATATTATTTGAATATAATATTCATTGTGTGAATGACATAACGTGGAATTTTTTAATTGTCCTTAATTTATGGATGATGGATTTTTATATTATTAATTCTGAATTAGAGTTGTTTGGATCATGTAATCTACTATTGTTGGCACATTATGTATCTAGTCTAATATTGTGCATATTATTCAGTTGTAAAATTACAAGAACTCAGTCTTTTATAGGGTCAGTTATCGACGAGTGGGGATGACATCTGGAATTTTAGGGTGCCAACTTCCACAGCCAGACAGAAACAGTTTAACAGGGGATAAGTGAGGTGCAGTGTATATTTATCACTTACTATTACTTTTTCCTATAGTATCTTGATTCTATATGAGAGACAGCGTAATGGGATAGGAAAAAAGAGCAGCATATAATATGATTCAAGCACTATCAAAAACGTGATTCCATTGCAATTTATATCATAAAGTACAATATAAAGTGCAAGCTATAAAGTGAATTTTACTTTATTTCTTGCACTTTGTATTATACTTTTTGATACTAACTACCATGGAATCACGTTTTTGATAGTGCTTGAATCATGAATCATATTATATGCTGCTCTTTTTTTCCTATTCTCCTTTGGTGACCTTGATATTATTATATGTGAACTTTTGTTCTGTTTTAACATGATATAATAAAGTTTTTTTTAATAAAGTTATAATAAACTTTTTGCATCATAAAGTAATTTTTTAGGATATATTTTAGGCTTCTATAGGGAGCCTGAAACAAATTTGTGTTAAAAACACATGTAAAAGTGCCGGTAAAAAACCGCAGATGCATTTTCAAGTGCAGAATCAAAGCTTTTCTGTGATAAATAAACGCACATTAAAAACGCGGCTTTAAATCTGGTGCAAAAACGCAACAATCAAAGAAGATTGTTACTGTGTATTTTGGTGCAGACAACATGTAAATAAAAGGCAGCGTAAAAAAAATGCAGCATTTATGCTACGTGTGAACATTGCCATAGGCTTCTATGGGAGAGACGGAAAAAACAGGAAAAAAAGCGGGTAAAAAAACGCAGTTGCGTTTTAAGTGCAGACTCAAAAGTTTTTCTGTACTAAAAAATGCATTAAAATCACTGCTTCAAATCTGCATCAAAAACGCACCAAATAAAGCAGAAAATGCTTAAAAAACACAATAGTTAGAGAAGATTGTTAGAGAAGATTGCATGCAGAAAAATGCAGAAAAAATGAAAACAATCTAAGTCAAAATCAGAAGTAAAAGAAAAATAAAGTTTAGTGTAAACGTTTTGCACTTTATGACTTGGCACACAAAGTTTTTCTAGGAGTTTTTGGAGCAGAAACTGAGTATAAACTCTCCAAATCCTCCTTGAAATCACAAAACCTCAAGTCTATGTTCCCACGATAAGTTTTTGATGAGTTTTTTTACGCACTGTATTTTAGAAAAAATGCAAGCAATCTATTTTATTTAATGTGTGCAGAAAATCTGCAACATCAAAAACTCACCAAACACTTATCGTGGGAACATAGCCTTAAAACTTTGATTTTCTGCTCAGTTTCTGCTCCGAAAACTCAGTAAAAAGACTCCATGTGCACATAGCCTAATGTTATATTTTGAAGACTTTCCTGATCTCACAGGATTAAGGATTCTCATGCCATTCTTGGTTCTATACGAGTCTATAGTCATGATTCAGGCAGGATTATACATTTACTTCTTGAAAAGTTTTTAAATAACTTTTTTATGTATTTTAAATAACATATTTTTTGTTTATTTCAAAGCATTTTTTGTTATATTAAAGCTATGTTCACACATCATGTTTTTTTTAGCGTTTTTTGATGCTGTTTTTTATGTAAATTTTCAGCTGGCTTTTGCAGTACCTGCAAAGTCTATGAGAAACCAGAATTCCCACATCACACATCATGTTTTTTTTTTGCTCAGGATTTTGCGCCTTGCATGTTTTTTGGGAAAATAGAGCATGTCACTTCTTTCAGCGTTTTTTTCCGCGTTTTTTCACCCATAGGAAGTAATGGGTGGTGAAAAAAACGCTGAAAAAAATGCATTAAAAAAGCACAAAAATTTGTATCAGCATTTTTGATGCCAAAATAGAATGGGGTTCTTTTTTTCACAGAACTTTATGTACATGCATAAAAAGTAACACAGAAGGACAGTGAAAAAAATGCAGAAAAAAGCACCAAAAATGCATCAAAAAAGCACCAAAACTGCAAGAAAAATCCAGAACAAAATGCCCTTGAAGATCAGGTTTTGCTGCAGAAAATTGACGCCAAAAAATATGATGTGTGAAAATAGCCTAAAAATCCTATGTAGAAATAGCACCAGAAAAACCTTACCCCATGCTGTAGGATATTAAGAACCATTGTATTTGGCAATGTCTTGTTCTAGTGATAAGTAGTAATAGTGATTCTTACCTATGTAAGGACAGGTAATGATGACAGATATCTTCTCCCAGGCACATAAATCATGCAAAGTGTCCTGTCTTCCTCCAGCAGTGCTTTTATCTGATGCCCTTCCCAGGGAAATCATCCTCACAAATAAATGAAAGGGTTTGTACCAGGAAATTAAAGGGGTTTTCCCAAGGACAAAAAATATTTTCATTAATAGATCTTGACATGAAAATTAGTTCTAAAATTGGATGTGACATAATAATGTTCCTGTGCCGAGATAATCTTAGAAATGTGCCCCTGCTGTGTGCTGTGTAATGGCTGTGTCTGATCATACAGGACCATGGTCTGATCATACCACATCTCCTGACCAAAAGAGAGTATACAGACAGGACATCATTGGATCGCAGCTTATTCTTTCTGTAAGGGCTCGTGCAGACAAATGTATAACTCGGAAGAGGGCTATCCGTCATTTTGACATTTTGTACATGTCCGATTTTTTTTCTAGGACAGAGTCAGTCCAAGGAAAATATCTCACGATTTTCCTCCGAGAATCAGATGGCACTCGCCCATTCTATTCTATGGGTCCATGGGAAAAATCGGACCGCACTCAGATAACATCCAAGTGCGGTCCGATTTTCATGGATCTCATTATAGAGAAGGTAGAGAAACTTTTTTTTCTCTCTTCACAACCGAGAAAATCAGATCACACTCTGATTAGAGTTTGATCCGATAAAAAAAAAGGGTAAAAATATAAAAATATTTTTTCTCACAGAAAACAGCAGCTGCGATCCTGTGCTGTCCTGTCTGTATACTCTTTTCCTCCCCTCCTGCCCAGGAGATGTGGTATGATCAGACCATGTCCCTGTATGGTCAGACACAGCCATTACACAGTACACAGCAGGGGCACATTTATAAGATTATCTCAGCATAGGAGCATTTTATTTAAACACATCCAATTGTGGAACTTATTATTATTCCAAGATCTATTAATTAAAACATACTTTGTTTGTGGGAAAACCTCTTTAAGGCTAAGTTTTTTTTCAAGTCAATTAAGTTTCATATGATCGTCAGAGAGTTTAAATTTTTGGAAATTTCCAATTCATGTAATGAACGCTTTCATGTGTCATTTAACAAAATGTTCAACTCATTCATGAGTTTCTCAAAAGAAAAAGTTAGGCAAGAATGCTGCAGTTCCACCGATCGTGGCAAAAAGACACAACATGTAAACGCAGCCTTAAATGCTTAAAGAGGTTGGCCACTACTTTTCCATTGATGCCCTATCCGGTTACTCAATTTCTCAGCTGCTCCGTCTTCTAGTAGTGGCCGCAGCTAGGTACTGCACATCTGCTTAGTATTCAAATCAATAGGAGGCGAATGTGTAGTACCCTGCGGCGTCCACTATCAGAAGACTGCCAGCCCCGCAAGCGAGTACTTCCAGCTGCCGCCGCCATCGATGACAGCTAATTGGCCGGGGTGCCCGGTGTTGGACCCCGGCCAATCAGACATTGATGGCCTATCTTAAGGATAGGCCATCAATGTAAAAGTAGGAACAACCTCTTTAAGGCACAGTAAACAGAAGATTCCCCAAACTGCCCCTTTCCTTAAAGGTTTATTCATAAAAAACTAAAATACTCTATCAATAGGATGGAGATAACTTGCTCATTACTGAGGGTCCAACTGCTGCGGCTCTGGAACCCCGAGAGGAGGGCTCTGCTGCCTTGTCTTGGATGGAGTGGAGGAGTGTACAGTGGGTATGGAAAGTATTCAGACCCCTTTCAATTTTTCACTCTTTGTTTCATTGCAGCCATTTGGTAAATTCTAAAAAGTTCATTTTTTTCTCATTAAAGTACACACTACATTTTGACTGAAAAAAAAACAGAAATGTAGAAATTTTTGCAAATTTATTAAAAAAGAAAAACTGAAATATCACATGGTCATAAGTATTCAGACCCTTTGCTCAGTATTGAGTAGAAGCACCCTTTTGAGCTAGTACAGCCATGAGCCTTCTTGGGAATGATGCAACAAGTTTTTCACACCTGGATTTGGGGATCCTCTGCCATTCTTCCTTGCAGATTCTCTCCACTTCCATCAGGTTGGATGGTGAATGTTGGTGGACAGCCATTTTTCGGTCTCTCCAGAGATGCTCAATTGAGTTTAGGTCAGGGCTCTGGCTGGGCCAGTCAAGAATGGTCACATTCTGAATCCACTACTTCGTTATTTTAGCTGTGTGCTTAGGGTCATTGTCTTGTTGGAAGGTGAACCTTAGGCCAAGTCTGAGGTCCAGAGCACTCTGGAAGAGGTTTTCATCCAGGATATCTCTGTACTTGGCCGCATTCATGTTTCCTACAAATGGCAACCAGTCGTCCTGTCCCTGCAGCTGAAAAACACCCGTATAGCATGGTGCTGCCACCACTATGTTTCACTGTTGGGATTGTATTGGGCAGGTGATGAGCAGTGCCTGGTTTTCTCCACACATGCCGCTTAGAATTATCACCAAAAAGATCTATCTTCATCTCATCAGACCAGAGAATCTTATTTCTCATAGTCTGGGAGTTCTTCATGTGTTTTTGTGCAAACTCTATGCGGGCTTTCATATGTCTTGCACTGAGGAGAGGCTTCTGTCGGGCCACTCTGCCATAAAGTCCCGACTGGTGGAGGGCTGCAGTGATAGTTGACTTTGTGGAACTTTCTCCCATCTCCCTACTGCATCTCAGGAGCTCAGTCACAGTGATCTTGGGGTTCTTCTTTACCTCTCTCACCAAGGCTCTTCTCCCACGATTGCTCAGTTTGGCTGGACGGCCATGTCGAGGAAAACTTCTGGTTGTCCCAAACTTCTTCCATTTAAGGATTATGGAGGCCACTGTGCTCTTAGAAACCTTGAGTAATGCAGAAATTCTTTTGCAACCTTGGTCAGATCTGTGCCTTGCCACAATTCTGTCTCTGAGCTCCTTGGGCAGTTCCTTTGAGCTCATGATTCTCATTTGGTCTGACATGCACTGTGAGCTATGAGGTCTGATATAGACAGGTGTGTGCCTTTCCAAATCAAGTCCAATCAGTTTAATTAAACACAGCTGGACTCCAATGAAGAAGTAGAACCACCTCAAGGAGGATCACAAGGAAATGGACAGCATGTGACTTAAATATGAGTGTCTGAGCAAAGGGTCTGAACACTTATGGCCATGTGATATTTCAGTTTTTATTTTTTAATAAATTTGCAAAAATTTCTACATTTCTGTTTTTTTTCAGTCAAGATGGGGTGCAGAGTGTACTTTAATGAGAAAAAAAATGAAATTTTTAGAATTTACCAAATGGCTGAAAAGAAACAAACAGTGAAAAATTTAAAGGGGTCTGAATACTTTCCGTACCCACTGTATGTGTGTGAGATGAGAGAGCCGAGAGCCGTACGTGACTTTTTCCGGCAGTCCCATGAACAATGAATTAAGCGGAGGCTGAATTTGGGCACCTCTGCTACATTCAGGACAGGTTCTAAAGTCCTGATCTCAGGATCGCTGGGAATCCCACAGTTTGGACCCAAGTGATTAGCAAGTTATCCCCTATTGCATGGATGGATAGCTTTTTTTTTAATAACCTTGTAATCTCCAGTTATTTCATGCACATGCATATGACTATAATACCTTCAGAAAAAGTTTCAGGATTGCACAAGATAGGATTCAATCTATTCTTGGGTGTACCTTTAGTACAGAGGTAATAATCACACCTATCCCTGGGAACGGAGGTGAACCAAAGGCGCTGCTATTATATAAAAAGGTGCCAGTACTATACAGTGCTGGCCAAAAGTATTGGCACCCCTGCAATTCTGACAGATAATACTCAGTTTCTTCCTGAAAATGATTGCAATCACAAATTCTTTGGTATTATTCTCTTTATTTAATTTGTCTTCAATGAAAAAAACACAAAAAGAATTGTCCTAAAGCCAAATTGGATATAATTCCACACCAAACCTAAAAAAGGGGTGGACAAAAGTATTGGCAGAATTGCAGGGGTGCCAATACTTTTGGAAAGCACTGTAAATGGCACATGGTAGGAGGAAGGGGGAAGGCGTTACAGAGTTTGCTTTCGATCACTGGAATTTAAATTTGTGACTATGTTATTGATACTAAATATATGGTCTGCAAGCATATAGCCTGGATAGTTTCGGACTGGGGTGCCAAGGGCCCACTAGTAACATCAACTCCAGGGCCCCACGTTTCAGCTACATGCAAATATGACTTTATCCTCATTCACAAATTTCTATAGCAATAAACGGAGTAGATTGTTAAATGAATAAGATGCTGCCTTTGTCTGTACATAGTGAATCAAGTGTATTGTGCCAAGTACTGCTCATATAAGAGGTGTAGGAATGACTAACTACAACACAAAGGGAAGGGGGATAAGGGGGCCCAGGCTCTAGGGAAAGGGGGTAGGTTGACCTTATATCACCCTGTCTCCCCTAAATGTCCTTATATTGGTTCTGCACCAATCTCCACACAGGAACCTCGCCCTGTCTTTCCCTGGCGTTTGGCCCTGGCTAGGGAAAGGAGGGGATGAGCGCTAGTCGATCCCCACTGACTACTAAAGACAACAAGGGGGAACAAACAAGGAAAGGTAGCTTAGCTTTAGTCAACTTCAGAGAGATGAACACACGTCCTCTTAGCACCAACGAGGAAGAAGTACTGCACTAGCTCCAAGCCTTCACAAGGGGTCATGTGAGTATCGCTGGCACCTCCCTCTAGCAAAAAGCAGGTATTTATACACCCAGGCCAGGGTGTTAATTAGCAAGAGGAAGGTAGCCACTGGGTCCTAGAGAGACAGCTTTTAAGAAGGTGTCTGTAATGCCGAATGAAGAGATCACCTGCGAACAACTGCAGGGTGACTGTCTGTCACTTCTGACACACCCATGACATCTGCTCATATAAGAGAGTGGTGCCCACTCCTGCTCAGGGGCCCACCAGAGGATTCTCCTGTGGGCCAGTCCAAGCCGAGTAGAAAAGCACTACTGAGTGCAAAACAGTCATCGTCTGCACATATGTTGCATCTCTTCCCCTTGCCTGTAACCTCGCTTTTAATGTGATGTAATAAAGAAGAGTTTTTATCATATTTGGAGAGTACTGCTGAAAAGGCTTTACACTCAATCTGAATTAACACAAATAGTTGCACTAAAATGTAGCAAAATTTGCACCAAAATTTAATTTCATACATTAGCGCAAAAATGTCACATTTTAAAAATGCAATTGATAAATCAGCCGCAAAAATCTGAACACCCCAAACCGTACCCTTAAAGGGGTTGTCCACTACTAGGCAATCCCTTCTCGATCTGAATGTATGGTGCCAATAAAATAATAACACGTATACTCACCTCTCGTGCCAACACTGTTCCAGTGGTGTCGGCACTCGCATTTCTGGGCTCACGTGAGGTTGTTATGACATGTGAGCCCGACGCCCAATCATCAATGGCGTCACTGCCCCCGCCTTTGGATGTATTGAACATCAACAGGAAGTCAGGGCTGCAGCTGATTATCAGCCATCAATTGCTTCTAACAGCCGCTTGTGGAGTGGAACTCTGCCAGTGGCTGTTAAACTGTTAAATGTCACTGTTAACCTTTGACAGTGGCATGTAACGTGCGCCGGCAGGGGGGGCGCATCATTCTAAGAGCCCATTGGCGCGCCCGTGATGTGATCGCCAGGCGCCGATGGATTTCCACGACAGCCATGGGTCTGCTGAAGACCCTGTTTTTATCATGATGGCTTTCCTGTGAAAACTAGCCCGTGACTGGCATTCGTAGAAAAACGTGATTTTTACTATATACAGCAATGCTGTGGTATTGCTATATATAGCACAAGCGATTAGAAAATTGCAGGTTCAAGTCCCCTAAGGGGACTAACAAATACAGTGAAAAAAAAATGTTTTAAAAAATATATATTAAAGTTTAAATCACTGCTCTTTACCCCCCCATCAACAATAAAAATTAAAAAAATGCAAAAAGTTGGTATCGCTGCGTCTGTAACAGTTCGATCTATCAAAATATAATATAAATAAATCTGATCGGTAAACGGCGTAATGAGAAAAAAATCGAAACGCTATCATTTTTTTGTTTTTTTAGGAGCCGCAACAACACAATAAAATGCATTATGAGGTGATCAAAACATGGTATCTACTCCAAAGTGATATCAATAAAAACATCAGCGTCCAAAAACAAGCCCTCACACAGCCCCATATTCCCAAAAAATGAAAACGTTACATCTCTTGGAAAATAATTACGCAAGCAAAATGTTTTTTTTTTTTTACAAACTTTCAGAATTTTTTTCACCATTTAAATAAAATAAAAATAATGCATGTTTGATATCTCTGTAATCAAACTGACCTGGAGAATCATATTTACGGGTCATTTTGAACACTGTAAAGTAACAAAAAAATGCAAAATTACGATTTTTTTGCTGCTATTCTGACTCACTTAGAATTTTTTTTATCGCTTTCCAGTACATCACATGATAAAATGGA
This sequence comes from Phyllobates terribilis, assembly GCF_046119375.1. Classification (NCBI taxonomy): domain Eukaryota; kingdom Metazoa; phylum Chordata; class Amphibia; order Anura; family Dendrobatidae; genus Phyllobates; species Phyllobates terribilis. The sequence goes on from NW_027362773.1 coordinate 112,855,742, forward strand.
TGGGGTCATTCAAAAGTACAACTCGTCTCGCAAAAAACAAGTCCCCACATGGCTTTGTTGACAGAAAAATATAAAAGTTATAGCTCTTGGAATAAGGGATGGAAAAAATGAAAGTGCATAGACGAAAATGTGCGCCCATCCTTACTGCGATTTTTGGGAGGCAGAATGAACAAATCAGCAGCAGGTGAAGAATTGGTTTTATTTATTTTTTACGCCGTTCTTCGTGCAGTATAAGTGATTAAACGACTTCTTGTGACGGCTTTTTTTTTGTGGGACGAGATGACAGTTTTATTGCTAACATTTTAGGCACATGACTTTTTTTGATCGCTTTCTATTCCGATTTTTGGGGGCAGAATGAAGCAATTGAGTAATTGTTTGTTTTGGGTTTTTTTTACCATGTGATAAAAGTGATAAGGCAGCTTTATTCTAGACATGCAGGAAATGTTATTTATTAACTATTTTGTGCAATATAACGCTCTGGTTTAAGGGCATAAAAAATTATAAGTTTGAAAATTGCAAAATTTTCGTCATGCTTCTGATATTTCTACAGATAAACGCAAAAACTATCGACCTAAATAACCACTAACAAAGTACAACTTATCACGAAAAACAATCTCAGAATCACTGGGATCCGTTGAAGCATACCAGAGTTATTACCTCATAATTGACAGTGGTCAGAATTGAAAAATTTGGCCTGGTCAGAAAGGTGAAAACAGGGTCAGGGGTGAAGGAGTCAATAATATATGGACCACAATGGGGAATATTATCAATATTATCATATTACTCCTATTGTGGAGTAATAATTCTAGCCCCAGTCCTCCAACTGGCCCAATTCAGTAATAATGTCTCTCAATTGGCCTCCTACAGTTAATATATTACCCACTTGCTACCATACATTATTAGTTTATGTCCCCCATCCTGTAAGAGTGTCCCCCATCCAGGCTCTTTTTTTAATAATGTCCCCCATTCTGTATTAATGTCCCCCATTCTGGCGCTCTTCTCCAAGACATATATGAAAAAAAACTACATTATATATATATATATATATATATATATATATATATATATAAAACTATTCTTCTTACCTGTCCCCGTTCCCAAGAGGTGCAGCGTCCTCTTCCTACTCCTTTGCTGACGCAGGGAGGCAGGGGATCACAACAGTGAAGTCATGTGCTGCCCATGACAGTCACGCGAACGTCAGCCTCCAGCCTCTGATAGGCCAGCGTCGTGTATGGCTATTGCGGTGCAGGGAGCTGGAGACTCTCTAATACATTTCAACTGAATCCAGCTGAATATAGTGTTGCATTCGGTCGGCCACACCGTCCGTGACTGTGATTGTTATGCCCCTGGGAGGATGCCTTACCCACCTTTCTACATCTCCTAGCAAAGTTTTTACCCACATGCAGTTTACAGTTTCAGCGCCCACAAAGTTACCTCTTACTGGAGAATGCTCTTCCAGGGCTAGGGGCACTTCCATTGTGTTTTCTTGCTTTTTTGCATTTTACTTCAGGGAGAACTTCATTGGATTTTTACTTACTAATAAAAGTTTAAATGTTGAAAAGCAGGTGTAAGAGGGTGACCGGGACGGTCATGTGCTTCTCCCTTGATTAGAAAAACAGTTATAACCTGTGTATATGAAAAAATGTTGTTTACTGCAAAGAACCTTATAGGCACCAAGGTGCATGGTTAATGTATTGCTATAATATGTGGATGACTCAATGTGTTCTGATAAATGTATTAGATTTAGGGAAAGGATACGATTATTACATAGGTTAAAATTTAGTTATAAGATAGGATTGGGAACAGTAATATGATGAGTCCCATAAGAACAGGAAGTAGACAAGTTTAGGATAGAAACAGTTGATGTGTTCAGGAACAGTTCCAGTGTGGGAGAGGTCGGGCCAGGTAACAAGGGGAGCATATCTTGGTTTCTGCAGTGCGAGTGAGAGATTAGATGGAGAGAGAGCAATAGTTGGAGGTCTGAGGGCACGAGAAGTACGAGCTGTTCAGCAGCAAGAGAATGTCAGCCATAAACTCGGAGCGGACATTCCTGGAACATCCGGGGCCTACGGTCCAACTGAGGCACTGAGAAGCGTGCCTCAGTATCTTCCTAGGAGAGGAAATTGGACGGGGAAATCGCTAAGGGAGTTGGGACGGGACTCTTGGAAGCAGCAGAGTATCCCAGGGGTCAGAGTTGAAAAAGAGGAAAGGGATAGCTCAGGGTGAGCACACAGCGGCCATCAGAACGTGCTGTGCTATGGACTTTAAAAACGGAAAAGTTTGTGCCCAATACTGCGTGTCTCATTGAGATGAAAATGGACAGTTAAGTAAACTTCTTTATTATAAAATGAATTTGATGTCCCCTAATGTGCGTGCGGTGGTTCCTGAAGTTGAAGAACCGGAGACAGCAGAGGTCTGCAACCAAAACATGAGTGTTACACACCACACGCATAGCACAGGAGAATCGGGACACTGTTTATTTGTAGAGGGCCAGGGTGTGGGAACACAGCAGCCCCTCTCCCATGACTACCACCTTGCGCACCTTACACAGATAACATAAGAAAAACACATAACTTGTGTAACATTCTATCTCCTTTTTCTACTAATCATTATAATATATACACTGCTCAAAAAAATAAAGGGAACACTTAAACAACAGAATATAACTCCAAGTGAATCAAACTTCTGTGAAATCAAACTGTCCACTTAGGAAGCAACACTGATTGACAATCAATTTCACATGCTGTTGTGCAAATGGAATAGACAATAGATGGAAAGTATTGGCAATTATCAAGACACCCTCAATAAAGGAGTGGTTCTGCAGGTGGGGACCACAGACCACATCTCAGTACCAATGCTTTCTGGCTGATCTTTTGATCACTTTTGAATGTTGGTTGTGCTTTCACACTCGTGGTAGCATGAGACGGACTCTACAACCCACAGAAGTTGCTCAGGTAGTGCAGCTCATCCAGGATGGCACATCAATGCGAGCTGTGGCAAGAAGGTTTGCTGTGTCTGTCAGCGTAGTGTCCAGAGGCTGGAGGCGCTACCAGGAGACAGGCCAGTACACCAGGAGACGTGGGGGGGCCATAGGAGGGCAACAACCCAGCAGCAGGACCGCTACCTCTGCCTTTGTGCAAAGAGGAACAGGAGGAGCACTGCCAGGGCCCTGCAAAATGACCTCCAGCAGGCCACAAATGTGCATATGTCTGCACAAACGGTTAGAAACTCCATGAGGGTGGTATGAGGGCCCGACGTCCACAGATGGGGGTTGTGCTCACAGCCCAACACTGTGCAGGACGCTTGGCATTTGCCACAGAACACCAGGATTGGCGGAGTCGCCACTGGCGCCCTGTACTCTTCACAGATGAAAGCAGGTTCACACTGAGCACATGTGACAGACGTGACAGAGTCTGGAGACGCCGTGGACAGCGATCTGCCGCCTGCAACATCCTTCAGCATGGCCAGTTTGGCAGTGGGTCAGTAATGGTGTGGGGTGGCATTTCTTTGGAGGGCCGCACACCCCTCCATGTGATCGCCAGAGGTAGCCTGACTGCCATTAGGTACCGAGATGAGATCCTCAGACCCCCTGTGAGACCATATGCTGTTGCGGTTGGCCCTGGGTTCCTCCTTATGCAGGACAATGCCAGACCTCATGTGGCTGGAGTGTGTCAGCAGTTCCTGCAAGGTCAAGGCATTGAAGCTATGGACTGGCCTGCCCGTTCCCCAGACCTGAATCCGATTGAGCACATCTGGGACATCATGTCTCGCTCCATCCACCAACGTCACGTTGCACCACAGACTATCCAGGAGTTGGCGGATGCTTTAGTCCAGGTCTGGGAGGAGATCCCACAGGGGACCATCCGCAACCTCATCAGGAGCATGCCCAGGCATTGTAGGGAGGTCATACAGGCACGTGGAGGCTACATACAATACTGAACCTAATTTTGACTTGTTTTAAGGACATTACATCAAAGTTGGATCAGCTTGTAGTGTTTTTGCACTTTAATTTTGGGGGTGACTCCAAATCCAGGCCTCCATTGGTTAATAAATTTGATTTCCATTGATGATTTGTGTGTGATTTTGTTGTCAGCACATTCAACTTTGTACAGAACAAAGTATTCAATGAGAATATTTAATTCATTCAGATCTAGGATGTGTTATTTGAGTGTTACCTTTATTTTTTTGAGCAGTGTATATATGTGTGTATTTTTTTATTTTAAATATTGTTTTATTTAATTATATTCTTAAAAACTGACTGTAAATCTCAATGTAATATTTGACACATATTAAATATTGCAAAACATTTCCAAACAGCAGGACTACAACTCTCCTTTTATTGTTTTAGTTACATGTAAATCATGGAGGCTGCTCTGATATTATTGGATTGTTCATGTATTTCAATAGTTTTACTTCATAATGGAAGATATTCACATCAGATAGTGATTTTGCTGATTACTTTCTTGTTTTCAGCTGTCACCCAAGCCTGAAATAAAATAAGAAAAATAAAGTACTAGTAATTATGAGAAGTTGATAAGAATGAAAGGTATAGAAATAATAGAGAAAAAGTAAAATGATAACTAAATGAAATAAAGAAAACTAAATGATAAGGAAAACTAATACAAAACAAAAAACATAAAAATAGCTCTAAAATACTGTTTTAGTAGTGTCTCCTGAAGTTTCCCCGCATTTTAAAGAAGGGAAATGTTTTTTTCATTATATGCAAAAAGAAAAAAAGTACTAATAAACTATTATAACATTTATTTGCTCACTATATACAGTGAGAGAAGAAGAACGAACTACATAAAACTCACCTCTCATAAAAGTATTGTCTTATATTAAAGGAACAGGAGCTGCGCAGTAACAATCCGATATAGATCAGGTAATCCACTATCATGACTCCGAATGCAAATGAGTAGAGATTCGGGTAACAAACATAAAGATCTTCATCATCATTGATGCTTTTAAATAAAAAAGAACTGCCTGGAATGTAAAGTAACACAATAGTGTATATAACGACATCTAATTAGCCCTAAAAGATTATCATTCTCACAAAAGATTGTAAGGTATATTTACGCAATGCGGATTTGCTACAGAAATTTTCTGCACATCTCATTTATCTTAATGTTGCTTGTTAGGGCAGGTTCACACGACGTATAAAAAAAAATCATTCAGTTTCATCAGTTTCATCCAGAAAACTCAGACTATTTTTTTTCTCCCTTGTCATCCGAGTACAATCTGTTTTTCTACAGCAGCATCTATTATACAAGACCATTTGCATTTTCCTAAGTTACAGAATTGCAATATATTCGTAAAAAAAAACAGATGCTGTAATGAGTCTCCATACGGCATCCAATTTTTTTATTTTTTGCGCACCCGTAGACTTGAAAGCTTGAGTCTCATCCGACACATGGAAGAAACTAGTGCATGCTGCCATTTTTTTCCCATGCAGACAAAATTGCCAGTTTGTACTGCCCCATTAAATAACATTGGTCGGAGTGCTGTCCATTTTTTATGGGCACCATTGGGACCAAAAATACAGTCATGTGAACCTGGCCTTTAAGGGCTCTTTCACACGTCCGTGTTTCCTGTACGTGTGGTGACACTGACACACGCAGACCCATTTAAATCTAAAGGGTCTGCGCACATGTCAGTGTGTTTCCACGGACCGTTTTTTTTTGCAGATGCACGGTCTGCAAAAGTGCCTCACACTGAACAGACACAGGTTGTCAGGGTAAGAAAGAATATATATTTTTCCACTTTTATACTTTTATACGCTTTGCTTATGTACTAACCACCATTTTGTGTCCTATAACAATAAGCTTTCCTTGCTACGTGTTACTTAGATCGAAACTTATGCTAAGATGGCGCCAGTATCAGCCAAGCACCTGTTTCAGAGAAATGAAACCAAAACATCAACTGACTGTTGTCTGCCCAGAGACTGAGTTAAGGAGTCGTGGACCAATCAGGAGTGGCTGGAAACTAGACATTTATGGCTTACCCCGCCCCGAACACCCCCTTTCCCCTCCCCATTACGTAGTGTATTTAAGTTTGTGCATGCGGAAATAAAGACAGAACATTGCTGAGATCGTGGCTTGCCAGTAGCCTTCTGAGCATGCTCTGAGTTTGAACCAGCTTGTTGTCTGACTCATTCTTTGAATGGTTGACCCATGCTCATAGCCTTAATTTGGAGTGACTGGAGGACGAGTGGAATGTCGCTACGACCCCGACAGGGTGACATCCATGTGTCATCAGTGTGACACGTACCGGCGCCTGGGAATCAGCTCTACAGTTAGCACTGCTCCCAAGTGCCGGGTGCTGAACGCTGCCCTCATCGTGGTTCCGGCTGCCGCTGCGATCAACACCAGCAGGGACAGTGATGAGGGTAGTAGTAGTCTTCTACCGCAGTGTCCCTGTGTAAAAATAAGATTAAAATAATAAAATCCATATACAGATCTGTTTTAAGTGTCCCCCATTGTAATCCTCTGACCTCTGACGCCAAGGAGCCGGGGAGAATGAGCCGCTGCAGCGATTGGCCCCGGAGATGAGCTCAGTGAGTGACAGGACACCGCTCCTGAGCTAAGCTATGGGGCCCACTCGCTGGAGCGGCTCATTTTCCCCAGGGTCAGCGGTCAGAGGATTACAGCAGAGGACACTTAGAACAGGTGAGTATATGGATTTTATTATTTTAATCTTATTTTTAATTTTTACACAGGGACACTGCTGGAGAAGACTGCTACTACCCTCATCATTGTCCCTGCTGGTGCGGATCGCAGCTCCGGCCGGAACCATGATGAGGGCAGCGTTCAGCACCCGGCGCATGGGAACAGCGCTAACTGTATACTGATTCCCAGGCGCCGGTCCGTATGATCCTGATGCAGCACATGGGCAGCACACCGTTGCCACACGGAACACGGATGTCTCCGGTACCGGAAATATACGGACGCGTGAAACCGGCCTAAGGATCAGTTTAGCGTGTGGTCTTTAACCCTAACCAGTACTGATTAAAAAGTGTAGGAGTGAAAACATGTCGTCAGCAACTTAAAACTGGAACAGATTAAAGTAAATTTGAGGCAACTCAGCCTAAGGCTAGGGTCACACAAGCATATAAAAAATTGGTCCATTTTTCATCCTGAAAAGTGGGACGATTTTTTTTCTCACTTGCCATTCACGTACAATCCGTTTCTTTACTCAGCTGTTATTAATCATTTACAGGACCATTTACAGTTTCCTATGTTACAGAATTGCAAAGTATCCGTAAAAATCGGATATTATACTGTGTCACCATACGGCATCCGATTTTTTTTCTCGCACCCATAGACTTGAATGGGCGAGTCTCTCCGATTTCCGGATGAAAATTGTGCATGCTGTGTTTTTTTCAGACACAGATTCGGCCAGTGAAAACAATCACTCATCTGTACTGCTTATTGAATAAATTTGGTCCGAGTACGATACATTTTTTTTAACATGTAACACTCGGACCAAAAATACGGTCACGTGCACGAGCCCTAGCGGTTACAGTCTCCTAAAAAGGGCAAATATATATTCTTGTACCGTGTTAGCCAGTAGATAGAAAAATATTTATATTTGAAAGTCCTCAGTGGTTGATACCTTTTAATGGCTAACTGAAAAGATGGTAAGAAATTGCAAGCTTTCGAGACTACTCAGGTCTCTTCATCAGGCATAGTATACCTCAAAATCTGAAGAGTCACATATTTATACACAATAAGACACACAAAAAATGCAATAGGTAAGACAGGTGATGAAACACCTAAACATTTCTGGCTATAAATATTTTAGCAGTTAATAGATAAGGAGTGTGAAGGTTTTATTGTCATGTGACTAGGTCCAGTGTTGTGATGGCCTCAGAAGTCTGAGGAGCACATTCCTTAGTTGATGTAGAATGACATAAATCCGTGCGACACATTCATTCCTGCTCTGAAAGTGTTAAAGGTCACCATCAGTTTATATTCTGAGATTCTTCTTTCTCTTTGAGATTTAAAGTTACCTTTTAATACCATTCTACATCAGCTAAGGAATGTGCTCCTCAGACTTCTGAGGCCATCACAACACTGGACCTAGTCACAGGACAATAAAACCTTCACACTCCTTATCTATTAACTGCTAAAATATTTATAGCCAGAACTGTTTATCTCTTCCATAATAACTCTGCTTTTCATCACCTGTCTTACCTATTGCATTTTTTTGTGTGTCTTATGGTGTATAAAGAGGGATTTTTGGTACTCACCGTAAAATCTCTTTCTTGGAGCCTTCATTGGGGACACAGGACCATGGGTGTATGCTGTTGTCACTAGGAGGCTGACACTAGGCAAAAAAGAAAAAAGCTCCTCCTCCGCAGTATACACCCGCCTACAGGCATGAAGCTCACCAGTTAGTGGCTAAAGCAGTAGGAGGAACTTAAACAATTAACTATGCAATGCCCAACATGGCACAACCGCGAAACTATATTAGATGCCCAACAGGGCCCACTGTAGCTATGCCCAAAATCAGGGAGGGTGCTGTGTCCCCCAATGAAGGCTCCAAGAAAGAGATTTTACGGTGAGTACCAAAAATCCCTCTTTCTTTATCGCTTCATTGGGGGACACAGGACCATGGGACGTCCTAAAGCAGTCCCTAGGGTGAGAGAACAGAAAAAGGTAGCCACAGACTAGGTCTGACTGCCGGCAACTGCTGCCTGCAGAACCTTCCGTCCAAGACTGGCATCAGCCGAGGAATAAGTGTGGACCTTGTAAAACCTTGAAAAGGTGTAGAGTGAAGACCATGTTGCAGCCTTACAAATCTGAGAAGCTGAAGCCTGATGGCGAACAGCCCAAGAGGCCCCCACCGCCCGGGTGGAGTTAGCCCTTACCCCCGGAGGCGGAGATTTGTCCGAGACGCGATATGCTTCCAAAATGGTAGAACGTATCCAACGGGCGATTGTTGACTTGGAAGCAGGGAGACCCTTGCGACGCCCCTCAGGAACGACAAACAGGGCGTCCGAACGCCGAAGGGGAGCCGTTCTAGAAAGGTACACACGCAGAGCTCTGACCAGATCCAGTTTGTGCAGGGATTTCTCCCGAGGGTGCACTGGGGCCGGGCAGAAGGAAGGCAAAACAATGTCCTCATTGATGTGGAAAGAGGAGACTACTTTTGGCAAAAAGGAAGGCACCGGCCTGAGCACTACCTTGTCTTGATGGAATACCAGAAATGGTGACCGACAAGAGAGGGCTGCGAGTTCTGCAACCCTCCTAATAGAGGTAATAGCCACCAGAAAAGCCACCTTCCAGGAGAGAAGAGAGGCTGAAATGTCCTGAATGGGTTCAAATGAGGGCTGTTGAAGGACGCTCAGGACCATATTAAGGTCCCATGGAACCACCGGGTGGCGATAATCCGGCGCTAGGTGAGCCACCCCTTGCAGAAACGTCTTGACCTGAGGACAGAAAGCCAAGTTTTGCTGGTATAGAATAGACAAGGCCGAAACTTGGCCTTTGAGAGTGCTTAGAGAGAGTCCCGCTTCCAGGCCAGACTGAAGGAAGGCCAAAATGACCGGTAGTGAAAAGACATGGGAGCTAGCTGATCCTTTTCACAGTGACGAAAGAAAGCTCTCCAGGTTCTGTGGTGTATGCGCGAGGTTGCGGGTTTCCTGGCACTAATTAGGGTCTGGATAACGTTGTCCGCAAAACCAGCTTTCCTTAACACTGCGGCCTCAATAGCCATGCCATTAAATTCAGAGACCGAGAACTCTGATGAAGAATAGGTCCCTGAGAGAGGAGGTCCGGACGGTCTGGCAGTCTCCAGGAGGAGTCGACGAGCAGGTTTACCAGATCTGCGTACCAGACGCGTCTTGGCCAATCCGGGGCTATTAGAATTACCTGTACTCCCTCTGTCTTGATCTTTTTGACGACCCGAGGAATCAATGGTAGAGGGGGAAATAGATAAGGGAGCTGGAACTGAGACCATGAGATGACTAGCGCATCTTGAGCGATCGCAAGGGGATCGCGGGACCGGGCTACGAAGGATAGAACCTTGTGGTTTAACCGAGAAGCCATGAGGTCGACGTCCGGTGTGCCCCATCGTAAGCATATCTGATGGAACACCTCGGGATGGAGAGACCATTCTCCTGAGGCAAGGCCCTGCCGATTGAGGAAGTCGGCCGCCCAATTGTCGACCCCCGGAATGTGCACTGCTGAGATTGCCGGAACAGTGTTCTCGGCCCAAACTAGCACTCTTGCCACCTCTTTGAAGACGGACTTGCTGCGTGTTCCTCCCTGACGGTTTATGTACGCCACCGCCGTGGCGTTGTCCGATTGTACGCGGACTGGGAATCCAGCAAGAATGTCCTGCCAGTGACGCAACGCCAGATAAATTGCCCTTATCTCCAATATATTGATTGGCAGGGAGGCTTCGTGGAGACTCCAACGGCCCTGCACTGTGTGGTGGAGGAAGACTGTCCCCCAACCTATGAGGCTGGCATCGGTTGTGACTACCTGCCAGCGAAGTGGCAGGAATGACCTCCAGAGTCTGAAGGAAGAAGGACGAGTCCACTTCTGACATGAGGAGGTAACCTGATGCGTCGATCTAGAGACGACGGGTTCTTGTCCTATGCCGACAGAAGGGCCAGTTGAAGAGGCCGGGTATGGAACTGGGCAAACGGGACAGCTTCCATGGCTGCCACCATTTTTCCCAAGACACTCATGCACAAGCGAAGGCGGAGTGGACTCGGGTCGGAGAGAAGGTGAATCCCCCGACGGATAGAGTCTATCTTCTCCCTTGGGAGAAGGACCCGGGCATGGGTCATGTCGAACTGCATCCCTAGAAAGGTTAAGCGCTGAGATGGGACCAGGGAGGATTTGTCTGTGTTGATCAACCAGCCTAACCGAGAAAGTGTGTCCAGGGTGATCTGGAGACTGTGGAGACAGTCCCTGAATGTGGGACCCTTGATCATTAGGTCGTCGAGGTAGGGGATAATTACAATCACCCTGGCTCGTAGAATGGCCATGACCGTCGCCATTACCTTTGTGAAAACCCTCGGGGCGGAGGCAAGCCCGAAGGGGAGAGAAGTGAATTGGTAATGTGCGCTCTGGAAGGCAAATTGAAGGAACTTCTGATGTGGTGCGTAAATTGGAATGTGAAGATACGCATCCTGAATATCCACTGAACATAGGTATTCCCCGGCCTCCATTGAGGCGATTACCGACCTGAGGGACTCCATTCTGAAGTGCCGTACGCGTACCTGTCGGTTTAGTTGTTTGAGGTCTAGGATCGGACGTAGTGAGCCGTCCTTTTTTGGAACGATGAAAAGATTTGAGTAGAAACCTGAACACCTTTCTTGGATGGGGACTGGAACTATAACTCCTGAGTGCAGAAGGGAGGCAATGGCCTGAAGGAAACCGGGAAGTCGAGATGAATGCGGGTGGCGGGACCTGAGAAATCGTGTTCTTGGCATGGTGTTGAACTCGATTTTGTAGCCTGAGGTCACTATCTCCTTGACCCAGGCATCCTCTATTGCCGATACACAGGGGTCTCGGAACAGAAGAAGACGGCCGCCCACCCTGGGAGAAATCCCAGGTGGGAGTGACCCGTCATGCTGAGGAAAACCTGTTGGATCGAGATCGGGATTCAGAGGACTTGGAAGAGCGATCCTTTGCACGCCAGCTGGGAGTTGGCCTAAAGGTAGGCTTACGTTTGTCTTGCTGTGCTGGGGTACGGTCCTGTTGAGAGGAGGATCCTGGTTGAGAGAACCGACGAAAGGACCGGAACTGAAGGTAACATTTTCTAGGAAAAGGGCGATTAGGTCTCGACTGAGGAAGGGAAGTGCTCTTGCCCCCAGTGGCATCAGAGATGATCTGGTCTAATTTAGACCCAAACAGTCTGGAGCCCTGGAAAGGGAGATTTGTTAGTGATTTCTTGGAAGCCGGGTCGGCGTTCCAAGCCTTCAGCCAAAGAATCCTACGTATAGCGATGATATTGCTGGAGACGCGTGCTGAACAGGTAGCGGCGTCGAGGGATGCCGTGAGGAGATATTTCCCTGCGTGGGCAATCTGATCCGCTAGGTCAGCCAGATCGTCTGGGGAAGCCCCGGAAAGGATGCCCTGCCCAAGCTGTTTGGCCCATGCGGAGACTGCCTTTGATACCCAAGTTGAGGCGAAGGAAGGACAAAAGGAGGTGCCAGCAGCCTCGAAGGCTGACTTAGCCAAGGCCTCAACCTGTCTATCTGTAGTGTCCTTGAGGGAAGAACCATCTGGGAGGGACAGTACCGTCTTAGCCGAAAGACGATAGACAGGAGGATCCACAGAAGGGGACTCCGTCCATTTGCTGACGAGGTCGTGGTTAAATGGGTATAGCATGTCTAACTGCTTCTTTCCAGTGAAGCGTTTCTCTGGATGCTCCCATTGTTTTTCAAAGTTTTGAAATTCTGAATGGTTAGAGAAGGTGCGTGCCGGGCGCTTAATTCTCTTGAAGGAAAAGGAGTAGTCCTGAGAAGGGCTCTCGTCCTCTTTAACATGCAGAGTGTGATTGACGGCCGATATAAGGCGGTCAACCATGTCCTGGACTTTAGAATATTGGTCCGTATCGGATCCAGAGTCAGAATCTGATTCAGTGTCAGATCCCGGAGCGGCCTCTTGGGAAGAGGTGTGAGATGCAGGGAGCAATTTGGAGTCTGGAGAGCTGGAGGATGAGCTTGTGTGAGTACGTTTCTGAGAACGTGCCCTCGGTCTGCCCTTAGAAGGAGGGGGCAGGGGTGCCTGCGAATCGTCCGTTGGAACGTTCGGAGCACTGGTGGCCGTGGATAGCATGGGCAAACTTTCTAGGACCTGCACCAGAGATTGAGATACCTTGGTGAGGTCAGAGACAGACTGGGACATAGCAACAGCCCACTCCGGAGGAGGGGGAGTTACCTCGTCCTGGGCGGCAGGGGGGTCTTGGGGTGCCAGCATGGTGGGAGGCTTGCAGGTCAAGCAGAAAGCCGTTGTCAGACCCGCGGGCCACTTAGTACTGCAAAGAGCACAGGCATAATATGTGACTGTGTGAGTGGGACGGACAGAAAGCTCCCTGGGTTTGGGCATATGTGACTGACCAGAAATACTGCAGAGGAGGGAGCCTGTGTGGTGCCAGAGTAGGTTCTACCCGGTCTGGAATGTGCACGGTCCCGTATCCCCAGTCAGAAAGTCCGGAGACGCGGAGACAGGAGCAGAGCTGTGGTGATGAGGCAGTCAGACAGGATGCTGCTGCCGGAGCCAGAACGAGAGCAGCGTAGAGGGGCGGAGAGTGTTTCCCTGAGCAAGCTAGGGGAGCCAAAGCTCTGATAGGTAGAGGGGATGGGGGGGCGAGCTTAAGAACTTGGCCGCTGATAGGCCCCTGGGATAAAAGTGGGCGTGACGGAATCGTCATAACGCTCCACAGTCCTGATTGGCCGTTTTCCGGGAGGGGCGTGTACCCGCCCAAAAGAGAAATGCCAACCCGAACCCGCCCCCCGAGAAAAAGCGCGGGCAGAATTGCCGCGCAAAAGAGGGAGAGAGAAACGGGGGGGAGGGTTGTTGTTCTGTGGGAGACGCTATCCTGGGGAACGCCATTGAGTATGAGGTCCGTCTATCTGTGATGCCCAGCTGTGCTTGGTATCACAGATCCTAGAAGGGTGTATTGAAGGATTCCTCCACAAGAGGCCCCCATAACCATTCACACATCTCCACCTTCCACCTCAGACCACCAGAGGGAGCCCGTTAGGGATAGATAAATAGGGAAGGTGGAGCCAGGCAGCTCAGTTCCTCTGGAGAGTTCAGCAAGTACAAACCTAAATGCAGAGTCGAGCTCAGTTAGTCTAGACTGGAACTGACAGAGAGCAAACCTGTTGAGAGAGTTCCTGCAGTAGAAGCCTGAGAGAGGTCAGTCTGCAGTGGAGCGTGTTCTAGCTCAGAGAGGTGAGCTTTTGGTGTGCCGGCGCCATAAGATTGGTGAAGCGCGGCAAGCTGCCGTTAGTGTGAGTAGCCTATTGAAGGCCCGAGTAGGCCGAAGGCGAGTAGAGAGAGTTAGTTCATAGGGGGCAGAGGAGCTTAACTAGCTCACCCCGAAGAAGCAGTTACCGGACACCGGGTCCGAAGCTTACCGGGATCTCCACGACCCAGTAAGATAAACCGGAATCCCTGGAGAACTACAAGTCCCAGGATCGCTAAAGTGCTGATACGTACCAGAGCCAGGAGACACATAGGCCCCGTAAGTCGGGAGCGTGTAATCCAACAGAAGGCCCTACCACAAGGTCAGCCAGCGCAGGACAGAGACAAAGTTAGGCCTAGCTCCAGGCAGGTCAGAAACTTACCACGCAGAGGCAAGAAACAGGAGGCCCAAAACCCGCTCTGTTCCTTTCTGTTTCTGTTCCTTTCTGTTCCTGTTCCTTTTTTCTGGCTCTGGCCTTCACTCTAGGCCTGCCTCGTGGAGCTGGGCCCAGACTGAGCCACAGCTCCCTGTCAGCCCTCTCTGGCTGAACTCCTCTTCTCCTCCTGACTGAATCTCTCTCAGAAATAAGATGGTGCCCACCTTATATACCTCCCTCTCTGTGTATGAGTCCAGGTGACTTGCAACCAATGGGCTCCTACCTATGCCCAGAAACCGTCCTCTCCTGCTCCTACATCACTGGGTTTTCCTCCCCACTCCAGCCAGGGACAGGTTCTGTCGTGCCTGCATTACTGTACTAATGGGAGCACCGTTGAGCTGTCCCCCGGAAATGGGGTATGTGTGATGCATGCAGCTAACTGAGTCCCGGTCCACACACCATCCTTACCCGGGAGTGGGATATCACACCTCTGGTTGAGGTGCAATACCTCTGTAGCGACCGAACCCTCGGGGCGCTACATTCCCCCCTGGTAAACCACAGCACGTCCTCGGGCTGGAAAAGAGCAAAGACAATTCAAAAACATACATTTTTAGAATGCATTCGCATATAAGACAATAACCATTTAACCCATCCCTTTATGGGAGGCACTTTTCTCCTTTAACGTTACTGGTACACTTTTCTCCTTTAACAAATATTACAAGACTTTCTTCACACATATAAAATACCATAAAACTCTTTTAGCAGCATATAAAACTTTTCAGTATAAAACATTCTTAAGTAAAACATATTCTTGGGTACTGGCCGCGGTGCAACTTGCGACCAGGTGTTTTTTCTTCTTAAAGGTGCAACAGTCCAGCAAATTTGTCTTGAGGTAGACGTTGCAGTCTTTTAATAAAACCTGTAGGGGGCGCTTTAGGAAGCGCAACTATTTACAGGGGCGGCCGCTCTCAGTCCTCGGCCAGGTAGGGAGGGGAATGGCTGTTCTCAGTCCCCAGCCAGATTAGGGAAAAGGGATGGCTGTTCTCAGTCCCCAGCCAGATTAGGGATATAGGGGGTAACTTCCAAACATCAGTTCTTATACCCTGACGGGTAACTATATACATAGGCACATTTTCTCCTCCTTACCACTGATGGTATCCTCCATATGCGCCTTGTTCCTCCGGGTAGTCTTCAGGCCTGTCCTGGCCCTCTTGGTACTCGGGGTCCGAGTGGTACTGCTCCTCCTCTCCTACCACTCTATGGACGTGGAGGGCGTACAGTCCTTTTGCACCCTTGTGCCGGGTGTAGGTGACCACGTCGCCAGGATATAAATCTCGTCCGCGATGTCCCTCTGGCAGGTGGCTCTCGACGTCCCTGCGGGTCAGAAAGACGTCGTCGGTGGTTTCAGGGTCCTTGATGAAGCCCCAGCCGCGATCCATCTGAAACTTCACCACGGTCCCGGTGACTCTGGGACCGCTGGCAGCTCGGGGTTTCTGTTGGGCTCTTCTCTTCTGCTCCGCACTCCGTGTTTGGAGCCGCTCCTCCCTGACACGTCGCTCCCGCCGCTCCCTCTCAAATGTCGCCAGCTGTTGGCGGCAGGACTCCAGTCCACGGGCTGCGTCCGCCCGGGTTTCCTGGGTGAACCCCATCAGGTTTTCTCCAGTGGGGTCCCACTCGAACTGGGCGTCCTCCAGCGGGGGATAGCTTATCTCTCTGGGCTCCGGAGCTGGTATCAGGGGTTCGCGCGGGGGCTGGTCTCTCCATTGGCGGCTGCTGATCAGGTCGGCCGGCCATACCAGGGGCAGTCCATCCGGGCCGGTGTGCTGGGCGAATAGATCCACGCCCAGGGGCAGTATGGCAGGGGGCCCCGGTGGGGGAGCAGCGCCCGGGGGCACTCGGCCTTGCGACCATGCCGGTGGTCGCCTGCTGGTCGTGCCCGGGCGTGGCACCGTCAAGGAAGGGGGCGCTCGTGAGGCAGTGACGCCCGGGTGCACTAGGCCTTGCGACCCGGCCTATGACGTCTCTCTCTCTTTATTGCGCCCGGGGTTAAAGGGCACGGCGCGGGGCGGGGCGCGACAGCAGTGTTTGCAACCTGAGGCCTAGCTGGTAGCGGCAGAGGTGTGGCGACAGGTGCGGTTCCCGGGGCTTCGGGCCTTGCAACGGGAGGCTGAGGTATGCTCGCGTTTTCAGGGCTGGGAGTGGTGACGTCCCCGTTACCTGCCTCGGTTGTTGCGGTCTCCTCCGTGGCGTCGTCCCCGGACTCTGGTCCACCTTCACCGCCCTCGGCGTGCGGCTGGGCGGTGGTAGCGCCTCCTGCGGTCGGGTCACGGCTTGCCTTGCCAACTCCTCCTTCCACCCGGCGATCACGTCCCGCTGCGCCCGGACCATCCTCCGGTCCAGGTCTTCTAGCGCGGCTTGCGCACGCTCCAGGTCTCTGGGGAGCTGCGCCAGCAACTCTGTTAGGCTGCATGGTGGCTCAGCCTGCAGCAGGCTACGGGCCAGCGTGTTGGTGGGGTGCGGTGCTCCTTCCATTCCCGGGTGTGGCCTGTCCAGACTGATCCAGACCGCACCCTGCCCCACAGTTTTCTTTCCTGTCCGCCCCCATTGGGGGTGGTCCTGGGGCCATCTGCTGACAATCACTTTCAGGGGCAGCCCCCCCACATTGATGGACATCTCTACAGCCGCACTCATGGCTGTTGGGGGCGGGCTCCTTCTTTGGCGCCATTCTGGGACCTGGCCCACGATGGGAGGTGGCTTCCTGCTGTCTTTTGGCGCGCACATTATGGCGTCCGTTCTGCTGGGGCGGGCGCCATTTTTCAACACAGTCAATTTCGATTAAACAGTCTCTTTCTCTTCAGGGCGCAATACCCGTTGGTGGCGGGTTGGTAACGATCCTGCCGACTACATCAAAAGTTGACGCGCCCCCTGGGCCGCGTGGGGAACCCGGAACCGGGCCCTTTTTGTGGACGCTGGGGGTTGTAGTCACCGTGGCGGCGACCCGGTCCCGTGGCTCAGGGTGGTCAAACCAGTGGCAGTCTTTATAGGGTTTTTGTGGTTTAATGTCCGACTATGCCACCCGTGGATTGCGGTCAGTGCGAACCGCCGCTGCAAGGCTGGGGCTGATGGTGTATGCAGCTGAGGTCATGTAACTCCCCACGGGAGGAGTGCAGCCCCAGGGCAGTGTAGTAGATGGTGGGGGTGATGGTGCGCGGGCGTCCCAGCACTAGTAGTGCTGTATGCGGTGAGAAAGCACAGAGACAAGGTATTGCAGTTCAAGTTCTTTTACTCACAGTTCTCATCCAGGTCACTTATGCGCAGGTAGGACCGCCAGAGCCGTGCTGCATCCACCAGGCAGGGGGCCCGGTCAACCCCCAGGTAATTACGGAGTGTGGCACAGGACTCCCTTCTATCCTTTCGTCAGCCGTGCCCCACCAGTGACACTACTTCTGTCCAGCTGCCTCGGTCTTCTCTTGGGAGGCTGGGTGTCCACTTCCCTGACCCTATGTGGTGTGCCTTTCTAGTAGGTGTAGTGAGGGGTCGCACCAGTAAATGGTCACGACCGCCGGTCCTTGGCTGAGGATTAGTCGCCTCTACCAACTTGGGATCCGGTACCCTGTTCTGCCAACCCGTCACCCGCAATCTCCTGGGTCCTTAGGGTTCCTTCTGCCTTCGTGTCTCTGGGCCTCTCTTGGTGTTCTGTTCCTTTCTGTTTCTGTTCCTTTCTGTTCCTGTTCCTTTCTGTTCCTTTCTTCTGGCTCTGGCCTTCACTCTAGGCCTGCCTCGTGGAGCTGGGCCCAGACTGAGCCACAGCTCCCTGTCAGCCCTCTCTGGCTGAACTCCTCTTCTCTTCTCCTCCTGACTGAATCTCTCTCAGAACTAAGATGGTGCCCACCTTATATACCTCCCTCTCTGTGTATGAGCCCAGGTGACTTGCAACCAATGGGCTCCTACCTATGCCCAGAAACCGTCCCCTCCTGCTCCTACATCACTGGGTTTTCCTCCCCCCTCCCCACTCCAGCCAGGGACAGGTTCTGTCGTGCCTGCATTACTGTACTAATGGGAGCACCGTTGAGCTGTCCCCCGGAAATGGGGTGTGTGTGATGCATGCAGCTAACTGAGTCCCGGTCCACACACCATCCTTACCCGGGAGTGGGATATCACACCTCTGGTTGAGGTGCAATACCTCTGTAGCGACCGAACCCTCGGGACGCTACATAAGCATCGGCAGGGAAAAGAGAAGCTTCCCTATTAACCCATGATTGAGATGAGAGGGCTGAGGGAGCAGCAGGGATGAATTGTACCTTTCTCGATGACTGTTCTTGCTCCTTCCCTCTGAGGATGTACACAGGAGGTCCTCCGTGGATAGGGGGGATCCTGGCTTTTCCTCCTTCCCGCACTGACCGGTCCTGAACAGCGCAGGAGACGGTGTCGACCTCAGAATCTGGGGGAAGGTCACCGTAGTGACCACCGTCTCCCTCCCAGTCCGCTCTGAGGAGGGGGCTGGCGTGGGGAATGGGCAAGGACTGGCCACCAAGAATCACCCTGAGACACCCTAAGGTGGCAGGGGATAGGTCCTGTCCAGCGGGTCCGAGAGTGGGCGATGTGGGGGTAGCCACATTGCTCTCTCGATCGCTAGTGGATTAACAGGGGACGCAATGTGCCCTGTTAGCCTGAAGAGCTGTATCTGAAAAATAAAGATGAAATGTTAATAACACACAACAGGGTTGGATCTGAGAAGATCCAGGTCTACCTCTTACAGACACTAAGCTTAAACTGGTGAGCTTGATGCCTGTAGGCGGGTGTATACTGCGGAGGAGGAGCTTTTTTCTTTTTTGCCTAGTGTCAGCCTCCTAGTGACAACAGCATACACCCATGGTCCTGTGTCCCCCAATGAAGCGATAAAGAAATATTTGACTCTTCAGATTTTGTGGTATACTAGCCTGATGAAGAGATCTGTGTAGTCTCGAAAGCTTGCAATTTGTTACCATCTTTTCAGTTAGCCATTAAAAGGTATCAACCACTGAGGACTCTCAAATCTATATATTTTTCTAAAAAGGGCGGAAACTTTATGGTTGCATACTGAGTAGTGGCACAGAAACTGGTTGCACTGGTGCAGACAACAGGGCCTGCAACTACTCCCTCAGATCTCAGGGTCACTTTTTTCCTTTGTAGACCGCCCTCCAAAATCTCTGACTGGCCTCGAGGTGCTGTCAACTTCTCCTTTTATAATTTGACTCCACCTAGAATGGAGGCTATATACCGACCACCTACAAAACACTTCACTTATAGTACGTTTTGGCTATGTCCCACAATGAGCTTTTGGTGAGTTTTTGATGTTGAAGATTTTCTGCGCCCATTAAGTAAGATCAGTTACTTGCATTTTTTTCTAAAAAAAAACACAGTGTAAAAAAACTTACCAAAACTCATTGTGGGAACGTAGCCTTAAAATGCTAAAGCTGCATAGCATGCAATATTTGCAACACAAAAGACTAAAAATAGTTGGCACAATTGGTAAGCCTACGTATTCGCGCCTGACGTCATCTGTGACTGACTCAATCTTCTGAAATGTGTAAACTGGCGTCTGGTATTTTTTTTTCGACTGAATGGAATCACAAATTGTTCGAATTTGACGGGATCTGAGAATTTCATAAAATTTGACTTAAATTTGAGTTTCTATTGAATCAATTCAAGTCACTAGTCACGTCAGGTGATACAATTTTGGGGTTCTACGAGCTCAGGTTTCCACCAATTCCCAAAATGATTTCAATGATGCACAACTATTGTGAAATAAATGTCAGAGAAATCTCACACACCGTTCTTATGATGTAGGTAACGTTTTCTTTTAATGCACTTGCAATTTGATTTGAAATATTGCAGGATGATTCACTGGCTACTTTACCTGGAAAAATTGCTGTAACGTCTAAAAAAACATGGTATTGGAATTTTTACTGTACATTCTTTGGTTCATGAGAAGTGAGAGTGGAATGAACGTCAGTGACAGCAACGAGAAACATCTTTGTGCCGAATAGTCTCACCGACTTGTTGGCCAACAGGTCAACTCCACTACGCCTTTCTGCTCTTCGATAGTTTATGTGTGGTGCTTGCATTTCACTCTTGCCGAATTCCTTCTTCATTTGTTAATGTAGAGATACAGTTTGGAGGAGCGTGTTTTTATTGTGAAAATTTATTGGAAAACTGAGTTTCTAAAGAAGTTTAGAGATCGAAATCCGCCATCATCGGTGGATAAGCTGGAACGTACAGGAACATTACTGGATAGGCATGATGGAGGACGTCTCCTTTGGGGTCATTTGAAAGGTTGGGTGTACAGTAACAAGCCATGAGCATTACAGGTATATTGAGAGAACATACAACAAGAAATTCAGGCTATGACCCCACACATCCTGCGGAATACATTCAACAATATGGAACGGCGTGTTCAGGATTTGAACGGTGAACATTTTCAACACCTGCTTTAGAACATCAGTTTCTCATGAACCAAGGTGTGTACAGTCCAAATTTCAGTACCATAGATTGTCTCTTTTAGAAGTTACAGCAACTTTCCCAAGTAAAGTAGCGAGTGAATAACCCTGTATTATAAATGATTACCACCTACCTGCTACAAACCAGATGAAGCTAATCATAATAATAAAATATTCTGAAGCCATGAACAATTTCTCCAGCTGAGATCTTAGAAGCAATAATACAGCCGACACCAAATGGACAACTCCATTAATCAGAAGAAAGATGGGCATGTACGGCCTGATCAGACAGTCATCTTTATGAATGGCTCCTGTGGATAAGTAGGAATACAGATTAACAGTGCTACTATAATCAGAGTGAGCCACAAAATAGGGGAATCCAGTTGTTATCTGATCAGATTATTAACCTTATGTACTGGTTATATAAGATCAAAAGTCAGTATGAATGAGATTGATGCTGAAGGAGAGATTCATTACTAGAAAGAGCTAAGTGCTACATTCCTGTGTCCATTCGGAGTTATTTCATACCAATAATATCTATCTCCTTCTTTGCCCGTGAGTTTCCCCAATTGATCAGCTAATAGAAGTATTAACTAAAAGCTTTAACCCAGTATTTGAAAATTGTTTCAAGGTAGGACCAACACAAACTTGTGTTTTTAAACTTTACAAACTGATAAGGTGATAAATAGATAATAAAGATTACCTTTTTAATAATCACAGAACCTATAGTTAGGGCTTATTTGCCTTATGGCAAAATGACAGTAAATGAGCAAATAAAATTGAGAGGAACTGAATTCTAAAAAAAATCTGCATTCACCAAAATGCAGAATTTTTTTTGTAATTTGCTTCCGCGTGGATTCAGCAAAATGACGGTTGATGGCTATTATTTTTCTGAAATGTAAAAGGACATCAAAATATAAAAAAATATATATTTATATACTCACCTCTCCAGCCACTCTGCTCCTCACAATCACCCGTCTGGTCCTTGCCGCATCTTCTGATTGCCACCGCTCATGCTGAATTCCCCGGAGGGTCCTGCATATGTGCACTAGGTCACGGCACACGCTATAACATCATGTTGTCGTGACCTTTTTTTGGACTTGTGCAAAACCCTTCCAAGCCTAATCAAAGGCAAAAGTCCCGGCCCAACATTAGAAGCCTGGGAATTTTAGTTCGAGCAGCGGTGGCCTAAGGAGGCGACAAGGACGGGACAGGTGGCGGTGAGGAGCGGTGGGCCCGAGAGGTAAGCGGTGAGATGAGTATAAGGATTTTTTTTCTTTTTAACATCTTATGGTTATTACTCTCTGTGGTCTGGATGGAACCCAGAGCATAATAACTCATAATTCTCTACAAATTAAATTTTTAGGGAAAATCCATGCTAACTGGCGACTTCGAAGTTTACCTGACCCATTCATCTCTAATGGACAAGAAAGCTAAACATAACATATCCTACAAATTGCCATTAATGTGACATTATCTGGTGCATGGCCTGAAATGATTCTTGTTGAACTCCTGTGTTCCTTCTTGACTCTCTTTTCATCTATTTTAAAGTGGATTTTTTTTTTAAAAAAAGTCAAACTCATCATATGAGGATAAGATTTGAAATGCAGAATGAACCATTTTATCTTAAAGGGAATGTGTCATCAGAAAAAGACCTATTGTTTCTATATCAGATTACAAGTACTTTTTAAACATTTTTTGCATTTTGGTTTTTAAATATTCAAATCTTTATAAAAAAAAAAGTAAAAGTTAGTAGTCTTGCAATTTTTACTTTGGCCTCTGTGGCTATTTTTATACTTAAACTTCTTGTCCTTTCAAAGATAGTTCTCAGGAGGCTCGTTATCATCACAGGAAGGATTAGAATGATAAGTAACACCTCTATACACAGCCAACAACACAGGATCTAGCTTTTATAATAAATTACATCACAGCTTATTCTGCTCCCTCTTACTGGTGATAGAGGAAATGTTATAGCCAATATCACTGGGTGGAAAATGCTCTGTCCAGCCAGGTATACTAGTCTGGCTGCTAACTGTGGCGCCATCCAGTCAGGCAGAATGGGTGTGTGTGCTGTCCAACAGTCCAGCACGTGTGACCAGCTCCCTTCTGTGGCCTATAGAACAGTACCACACCCTACTTAAACTCCCAGCATATTACTGGGAATTGCCAGTTATTGCTTGAAATTTTCCTGGTTCACTGGTGTTACTCATGATGCTCTTTTCCTGATTCTGACTCGGCTTGTGATCCAAACAATGTTTGTTCTGTAATCCATCCTGATTCTAGCC
The DNA here is from genome assembly GCF_046119375.1 of Phyllobates terribilis. Classification (NCBI taxonomy): domain Eukaryota; kingdom Metazoa; phylum Chordata; class Amphibia; order Anura; family Dendrobatidae; genus Phyllobates; species Phyllobates terribilis. The sequence goes on from NW_027362773.1 coordinate 112,878,814, forward strand.
TCAGCTAACTTGACTTTGTTTTAACTGACCATACTTATACTCCCAGCATATTACTGAGAATTGACAGTTATTGCATGGAATTTTCCTGGTTCACTGGTGCTACTCTGATGCTCTTCCCTGATTCTGACTTGGCTTGTGATCCAAACCATATTTGTTCTGTAATCCCTCCTGACTCTGACCTTGGCTATCCTGACTTTGTTTTAACTGATCACCTGGTATTTATTTCCCCAACTACAGTTTTGTTTCTTGGTTCTTTCCCTAGTTCTGTCCTCCAGTTTCTGACCCAGTTATTTAGGCTAGTTTTGTATTTTTGTCTCAGGCTCGCTCCTCCGACAAGCAGCCACTCTGTGGATACAACTCAGGGGCGCCGTAGTAAGTCCAGATCCCAACATAGGAGTTAAAGGGTGAAGGCCATGGTTCCTCTGGGATCTGCTAAATGGAGTGGCTTGAGCCAAGTCTGTCCGAGGTTGCCCTCTTAGGCAAACGGCTTCAAACAGACTTTAAACTCCCCCTCCCTTCACACTGAACTTTGTACATGTTTCATAAGTGTTCTGTATAAACACAGGACCTGAGTGAGTCAGTTTCTGCTAATGTTTGTGAACTTCCTGAAATAGGAAGTATTAATCTAGAATATTCTGGTGACCAGGGTGAAAGTTGTAAGATTTCTAATTTTTATTTCTCAAGAAAAAAACAGAAAAGAGACAAGAGCACATAGGGTAACTCTGCGTTAAATATGAATAGGGGGTGAAGAAGTGCTCATCTGATGGGGTTTGTGGCTTTCAAAACTCCAATAGTTCCACATTCTTAGAGAAATTCAAGTAGTTTTTTAGTGACGCATTTCAGGTTTGGACCAAACCCTTTTTGCAAAAACCAACTACATATTTGTAGTTTGTTTTGAAAAAGAGTCCGAACCTGAAACGCGTCAATACATTTTTATTTTTTGGCACAGTTTGTGATGGAATAAAAAAAAGCCAAATTTAAAAAATATACAGTACAGACCAAAAGTTTGGACACACCTTCTCATTTAAAGATTTTCTGTATTTTCATGACTATAAAAATTGTACATTTACACTGTAACACATCAAAACTATGAATTAACACATGTGGAATTATATACTTAACAAAAAAGTGTGAAACAACTGAAAATATGTCTCATATTCTTGCACACTCTTGGCATTCTCTTGATGAGCTTCAAGAGATAGTCACCGGAAATGGTCTTCCAACAATCTTGAAGGAGTTCCCAGAGATGCTTAGCACTTGTTGGCCCTTTTGCCTTCACTCTGCGGTCCAGTTCACCCCAAACCATCTCGATTGGGTTCAGGTCTGGTGACTGTGGAGGCCAGGTCATCTGGCGTAGCTCCCCATCACTCTCCTTCTTGGTCAAATAGCCCTTACACAGCCTGGAGGTGTGTTTGGGGTCAGTGTCCTGTTGAAAAATAAATGATGGTCCAACTAAACGCAAACCGGATGGAATAGCATGTCGCTGCAAGATGCTGTGATAGCCATGCTGGTTCAGTATGCCTTCAATTTTGAATAAATCCCCAACAGTGTCACCAGCAAAGCACCCCCACACCATCACACCTCCTCCTCCATGCTTCACGGTGCGAACCAGGCATGTAGAGTCCATCCATTCACCTTTTCTGCGTCGCACAAAGACATGGTGGTTGGAACCAAAGATCTCAAATTTGGACTCATCAGACCAAAGCACAGATTTCCACTGGTCTAATGTCCATTCCTTGTGTTCTTTAGCCCAAACAAGTCTCTTCTGCTTGTTGCCTGTCCTTAGCAGTGGTTTCCTAGCAGCTATTTTACCATGAAGGCCTGCTGCACAAAGTCTCCTCTTAACAGTTGTTGAAGAGATGTGTCTGCTGCTAGAACTCTTGTGGCATTGACCTGGTCTCTAATCTGAGCTGCTGTTAACCTGCGATTTCTGAGGCTGGTGACTCGGATAAACTTATCCTCAGAAGCAGAGGTGACTCTTGGTCTTCCTTTCCTGGGGCGGTCCTCATGTGAGCCAGTTTCTTTGTAGCGCTTGATGGTTTTTGCAACTGCACTTGGGGACACATTCAAAGTTTGCCCAATTTTTCGGACTGACTGATCTTCATTTCTCAAAGTAATGATGGCCACTCGTTTTTCTTTACTTAGCTGCTTTTTTCTTGCCATAATACAAATTCTAACAGTCTATTCAGTAGGACTATCAGCTGTGTATCCACCTGACTTCTGCACAACACAACTGATGGTCCCAACCCCATTTATAAGGCAAGAAATCCCACTTATTAAACCTGCCAGGGCACACCTGTGAAGTGAAAACCATTTCCGGTGACTACCTCTTGAAGCTCATCAAGAGAATGCCAAGAGTGTGCAAAGCAGTCATCAAAGCAAAAGGTGGCTACTTTGAAGAACCTAGAATATAAGACATATTTTCAGTTGTTTCACACTTTTTTGTTAAGTATATAATTCCACATGTGTTAATTCATAGTTTTGATGTCTTCAGTGTGAATCTACAATTTTCAAAGTTATGAAAATACAGAAAAATCTTTAAATGAGAAGGTGTGTCCAAACTTTTGGTCTGTACTGTATATATATACAACACAAAAACCTTTTGTCATTTTCGATGATATATTCCGTTTAACTGGAGTACCAGCTTTCAGATAACTCATGAATTCACCATTAATCACTGATTGTCATACATGATAAGTAACAAAAAAGATAATGAAATTATCACTTACCCATTACAATCATAGCTATGCCTAATCCAAACCAGACAATTAACAGAGATATTTCGGCAACTGAAATTTGAAGAGATTTTAAGTAGTTGACTTTTGGTTAAAAAAAAATCTAAATAAATAATTTTTAGAACCTTTACAGGATTAATGTGTTTGAGGCTACATTTTCATGATGAGTTTCTGGTGAGCTTTTTATACTGCATATTTTTGAAAAAATGCAAGAATCTATTTTACTTAATGGATGCAGAAATGGTGCAGAAAATCTGCAACATCGAAAACTCACCAAAAGCTCATCATGGGAACGTAGCCTTACTCACCACTGTAAAAATAATAAAATGTGCTGAACATATTGCTAACACTGCTTAGCCCATTAATTGGCTGCAGTCAATCAATCAATTGTATGGCAGTCAGATGAATTTGAAGCTTAGGCTTTTTATCCTTTTAAATCTGCCGCACTATACAACCGTCTGTGAAGGATGGCACCAAAGAGATCACGCGGAATCCCACCGCGGCCACCACATGTGAAGGATCCGCACCTCGCCACCCTGCCTGACGTCACTATTACATCAGAAGGATCACGTGATACGGTCTCCCCACTTGCACCAATGTGCTGTTCCATCCCATCTAGGGGCACGTAAGGTCAGCTTGGCACAGCTTTACACAGACACCCCTTGTCCATACGGGCCCAGGGAGGCACTGCACAGAAAATCACGGAATACACTAGCCTGTGATCTACTGTGACGGTGAGTCACGGAGACTTTCTCCCATAGCAGGGAGGATCGTGGAGGGAGTTTAAGGCGTAGGCGCGAGATTACAGCGCCACAATTGCACGTCACAGGACACTGTGATATGCAGGGGAGGTGGGTATTATTATAATGAAGAGAGGAGGTGGGGATTCTTTCCGTGCCTGGGGCATGGAAGGAATTATTAACCTAAAGATATAAGATTTCACCGCAACAAGACCATTAATATGAGGTATACAGGTAGGACTAGATTAACATTTCTATCACCTGTATGCCCAATAGGTTATATACAGTACTTCCCAGGGGGTGACAGATTCCCTTTAAAGGACAGTCCTAAGGAGGCGGTTCTGGTGCCATCGGATCACGCCGGGTCCCTGCTACGTGTTAAGACCAAACACAGCTTTGCTATCTTTTTCCTACTAGCTATTCTACATATCTCCCCACCCTGTGACACCAGAACGGATCGAGGCCCTGGAAAGTGTTTGGTCCGGTCTGGGGATCTCGGAAATATACACGATGTACAGCTAGGATGTATAGTATCTCCATATTCTCCTTATGAAATCCTAGCTATCTGAACAAGGCAGACTGCATGATATCCACATGGTAAGCAAGTGTTTGTCCTGCTCTGAGCAGGTCAAGGTGTGAGATCTGTCACCACAGCCTTTTGACTCTTGACCCCCCCATGCTGCTGCTAGATGTTCTGTACAGCCACAGGCTGAAGAGAGTTTTATGATCCCATGCCAAATAGGATACAAATTATTATTATTATTATTATTATTATAGCGCCATTTATTCCATGGCACTTTACATGTGAAGAAGGGGTATAATACAAGAACAATTACAATAATCTTGAACACAATGTGACGGCGACGGGTACAAGAGGAGCGAGGACCCTGCCAGCGAGGGCTCACAGTCTACAAGGGGTGGGTGATCATGGAGATATAATTCCATATCAAATATTCTTCACACCGTCTATTCACATACTATTGTGAATTTTGTACTTTGTGTATCTCAGTACTATTTTGCCTTTTCCATGTATATATCATTACTTATTAATAACTTTTGTGATCTTACATTACTTTATGCCATATGGCAATCAGATTTCTTTATTGCACTTGCACTTTACCCTTTTGTAATAATGTCCATACAATTCTAATATTACTTTATGCCTTTCTGTTTACTCTTTATTCATATTTATTATCAACGACTATGGCTCTGTTTTTAATTACAAAAGTACAAAGTTCGCCAGCTCCGTAGATTGCCTGTGAAAATCATCGGCACAGAAAGTTAAAACCCCTGCTCGACTTGAGATGCCGACAAAGCAAATGAAGGTATCCAGCCATTTGGATATAAAACTTCTCCAATTTATTGGTTCAGCTTAAAAGGTTCTAAGTAAGTAAAAAATATTGCATCAAGGCAAAATATGACGCGTTTTGTACATAGAACTGTCTTTAGTCATTTCCATGACATAAAATTTCTCCAATTTATTGGTACTGTTCCAGGTACTGTATGTGAAAAATATTGCATCAAGGCAAAATACGACGCAATTCGGATATAGAACTGTCCTTAGTCATTTCCATGACTTATAAAACTTCTCCAAGTTATTCGGACAGCTAAAAAGGTTCCAGGTACATTAAAAATTTGCATCGTCGCAAAAAACAACATATTTTGGACATAGAACTGTCCTTAGTTATTTCCATGACTAAGGACAGTTCTATGTCCAAAACGCGTCAGTTTTGCCTACATAACACTGATATTTAAGTAGGTTTAGAAAATAAAAAAAGTAACAGGAATGCTTCTTCAATAATGCTGTTAGCATAATTTATTCTTTTAGCTCTAATATTAAGATGTCCAAAATATTATACTATGGTATTTAATATTAATATGTCCATTACTGATGTATACACTCATCTCTCCTTCTGATAATGGATACTACTAGTATATAATCCACTTAGCAAGCTCTGAATGCACACACTTACATAATCCACAGGAGAACGCCATATCAATGTGATAAAAGCCCTGTAGTATCTTGTGCAAACAACATTGAGAAAAAAAAAACATATATTACTTTTCCAAATAAACAGGTAACATGCACTCGGTATAACATACATGTCACTATATGATGTTGTTATTTACTAACTGAAGACATAAGAGTCAGCGATCATCACTGGTTATGTAATAAAATAATATTTTACATATAAAAAACACTTTATGGCAGTTTAGACTCCTAAATCAGTCCTTGTTCTCATTTCCAAAGATTTGTTAATGACCAAGGTCAAGCTAGTAATTTAACAATCAGATCAATCAAATCAATTTTCTTTTGTGTTATAGGATCTTGGGTGGATGGATGGATAGAAAGAAGGATGGATGGAAAGAAAGATGAATGGATGGATGGAAAGAAGGATGGATGAAGGAATGATGGCTGTATGGAATGATGGCTGTATGGAAAGAAGGATGGATGGAAAGAAGAATGGATGGATGGATGGATGGATGGATGGATGGATGGATGGATGGAAAGAAGGATGGATGGATAGATGGATGAATGGATGTATGGAAAGAAGGATGGATGGAGGAAAGATGGATGGATGGAAAGAAGGATGAATGGAGGAAAGATGCATGGATGGAAAGAAGGAAGGATGGATGGATGGAAAGAAGGATGGATGGATGGACAGATGGATGGATGAATGGAAAGAAGGATGGAAAGAAGGATGGAATAAGGATGCATGGATGGATGGATGGATGGAAAGAAGGATAGATGGATGGATGGAAAGAAGGATAGATTGATGGATGGAAAGAAGGAAAGAAAGATAGATAGATAGATAGATAGATAGATAGATAGATAGATAGATAGATAGATACAGGGAAAAATAGATGGATACAGGGACAGATAGTGTGACAAAGTCACTGGCATGTTATGTGCTGAGAGGGTTAATCAGCCATTTTTATGGGCCAGTTTTTTGTGAACGACTATAGAGCGGGTGGGAGGTCGTTCACCATATCTCCACCCCAGGGTGTGGTCTTGGGTTTAAATACCCAGCCTGTAGAGGCATTCAGTGTTCAGTAAGTCTGGAGAGGCAAACTCCAGACATGTTTGTGTTGAGATGACCTGAACCATGTGGAGTTGCTAAACTCTGAGCAGGCGGACCCCTGCTAACACAAGGACTGTGTTTTGCCCAAAGGGCCGTGTTTATTTTTATGGACTCAATGTTGGTTTATGTTGCATTCTAATAAACCAACAAGAAATTTAAAGAGACAGTGTACCTGTGTCTACCTCCGTGTGCAGCTGAGTGAGCGATCTACCACAATAGATAGATAGATAGATAGATAGATAGATAGATAGATACATACATACATACATACTCACCTCTTCACTGTAGTAAACTAGGATGTGGTTTATATTCACATTTTCAGTTTCAAGTAAGAAAGTTCTGTGAATAAGGAAATAAAACCAGAGTAATCATGTGACTGAGTGCTGTAAAAAAAAAAAAGTAGAAACCTGCTTGCTACCAATATTACAGATTTGTCATGATGAATCATGGCTATAATAATCTTTACACATAATGTAATTGCTGCCCAAACTATATAGTAACCCACACAGCACAACCTTGTATCTCCAGGGGTAATGGATGACCCCCACCCCAGAAAGCTTTAACTGGAGGTAAAATATCACCAGGGGGTTCAGCAAAAAGATGATAATAATCCCTTTGCACTGTACATATAGATACCTTTGCCATACAATGCTATATAAACATTGCCGTAATAATATGAAGCTAAAATATTCTCTTCATTCGCAAAGGTGAAGACCACTAGTTAGTAGGGGAACACACAGGGAATAGATTTAAAGAGATTGTCCACTACCCTGAATCAGTTACAGGTTTTGCCATAAATGCTTTAGAATAATGCCCCTAAAAAAAAGCATAAAACTTTCTGCCAAGTTTCATGTTATTTTCTGCTTCTCTTCTTGTGTCCTGGCACCAGTTTTGCAGTCACAGCCGTCCCACCACTTCCTCTTCAGAATCCTCTTACTACATTTCCCATCATTCCTTGTGCTGGGCTGCAAGCCAGCAGTGAGGACAGACCTGTAACTCCACCTACACCCCAGCCTCACCCTCTGCCTAGCACTATCTCCTGTACAGGACACTGCTGGGGATAGAAATAAGGCAGAAAGCACGAGAACACCAGCCTTGGCACTGAAGATTATCCCTTATTCCCCCTTATTGAAATGGACAAATTGGATGGGGAGAGATCTGAATATATTCACATTTTAAAGGGAATACAGCAGGATGTATATACATTATACAGGGTATACAGCGATGTGTGTGCATGTATATAAACCCTGCTGTATACATACAGATACAAGGGAGAGCTGGGACTGCAGAGAGAGGCTGTTGCAGCATTCACAGAAACAGAATGGGGTCAGCTGAATGCAGCCCAAAGCAAAGTCACACCCACCTGTGATGTTAGCCCCACCCATGTTGTAAGCCCCACCCAACTGATCAACAAGCCCCTCCCATCCTTTCGTTTTCAGTGCCCGGTGAGGGAAAATCTGATGTAACATCACAGGAACCCAGAGATTGTGAGACCAGAAGAGCAGCTCAGGATACAGAAGGATTTGGCAAAGCAAAGTATTTCATAAAATGTTGCAGACGTTCTTGAAATGTTAACACATTTTCTAGGAGACCGACCACCGCTGCTGCCCAGCTCGTAAGCGCAGCACTGAAGCTGGCTGGGATTAGGAGCTAACAGTGCTTTCCAGTAATCGCAGCCAGCTTCAGAGCAGCGCTTACAAGCTTAATAGAAAAGAGCTTGTAAGAACTGCACATTTTGTTCGACAGTAGTGGTGGCCAGTCTCCTAACAAGCTATAAACAAAAGAAAAATGTTAATGTGACCAGCTCTGTTGCATTTAAGCTGCAGTGAAAACTCACCTCTCCTGTACTGGTTCCTTGTCACTTTGACATTTCAACATATTACTACTCAGTTTGATTGCTGTGTCCAGCTCTGCTACATTTAACTTACATTGCAAACCCGGCTCTGCTGCATCAGTTGTTCATCCTTTTGATTATCATCATCTCTCTGATATTAACATGTTACTCTGCTTCCTTGTGGATTACAACTCTGCTACACTAGTTGCCATTGCTCCAAATCTGCTACATCGTTGCCATTGTTCCTTCTAGATCATCTTACTGCAACAAATCCTTTGTCCTTGCCGCCTGGTACTGCTCATCCGAAAAAGGGCTTTGAGGATGCACCTCTCCAAATGAGACATATCTCAAACACTGTGCAAACTGACCTATGGTACTTTTATTTTTAGATCTGCAGTATGTCAATTTTTCGAGCAGGTGCACCATGTAATTGCATTCAATATGGAAGCGCCTATGCGTTTTTAGTATGTTTCCGCTGCAAAAACACAATATAACACATGTAATCCGCACAAGACAGTATCAATCAATTTTTGTCAAGGCTTAATACCAAGAAATAATAAAAAATGAGTAGTTTAATTGAATGCATGACATACCATAAAGAGACAAAAACTGCAGCGTTAAAACCATGATAACGCAAGCAAAAAAAAAACCACACTCAAAAACACAATGAATAAAATGCAAGTAACCTAATTTAGCAAATAGGTGCTGAATATATGCAATATCAAAAACTTACCATGTGCACACTGAGGTTTTTTAGTAGTTTTTGGAGCAGGAACTGAAAGGAAACTTGAAATCCTCCTCCATATCTCAGAACTCATCAATAATTTTAAGTTTATGTTCCTCAGATCTCTCATACTTTGCACTGATGAGGGGCAATAGCCCGAAACATCATGTCTGCAAATTGAGTTTCTGCTTTGGCTTTTATCCTAAGTCATATTGCAAGACTCATTAATGAGTTGATTGTGACTTGTAGGATCGCTGCTTCCAACAGGTGGCGCTATAGAGTACATGTCCTCTTCCTCTCTGAAGAGTCAATTTGCATATTTAATTTCCCTGAGGAGCATTGCACATTAAATAAACCCCTTTACATTGGTATGTCAGGGTCGGTATGTAACTCTCCACACGGAGAGACCTTATCCCTTAGACCTCAGTCCAGAGCCTCATACCTAACCAAATCAGATCTCATACTTTGCACTGATGAGGGGCAATACCCTGAAACACCATGTCTGCAAATTGAGATTCTGCTTTGGCTTTTATCCTAAGTCATATTGCAAGGCTCGTTAAAGGGTTGATATTGACTTGTAGGATCGCTGCTTCCATCAGGTGGCGCTATAGAGTTCCAGTCTTCTTCCTCTCTGAAGAGGCAATTTGCATGTTTAATTTCGCAGAGGAGCATTGCACATCAAATAAACCTCTTTACATTGGTATGTCAGGGCCAGTATGTCACTCTCCACAAGGAGAAACCTTACCCCTTAGACCTGAGTTTATATTCCAAAATCTCAGCAAAAAGACTTTGAGTGCATGTAGCCTTAGAGAATATTTTTTTCCAAACTGGTTGCTTAGTAGACATCTTCCTGTTCCTAAGGATCAAGATAAAGATCCCTATGTGCCAGACTCCGGACCACATTGAGTAAAAAGTAAACTTTATCTTTTTTGTTTCCTCTTTCACTTACCAAAATTAACAGACTCAGTTTCATTAAGACTAGCACTTTGAACTTGTTTCAATGAAAGGATCGCTGGACTAAGATACATCAAGTTTATTAAAAGGCGTAAGCACTAACATCTTACAACAGCCATGTGTTTCCGGCAGAAATGTTTCTCCAGCCAGGGACAAAAATTAAGATCAATTTGTTAGGCAGACTTTGCTACACCATGTCCAGCTCTGTGTAATTTTTGAAAAGTTGGCGGATCTGATCTTGCATAGACTGGTGTAAAAACTTTGGGTCCGATTCATTAAAGTTTTTATGCCCAAAAACCAGAATTGCACCAAAATCTAGCTATTTTTGACATGTTAAAGTCAGAGTTCTGGTGTGTGGAATTTTTGTAGAATTTTAGGCTACGTTCCCACGATAAGTTTTTGGTGAGTTTTTTACTCTGCGTATTTTCAAAAAAATGCAAGTAACCTATTTTACTTAATGGGTGCAGAAAATCTGCAATATAAAAAACTCACCAAAAATTCATTGTGGGAACATAGCCTTAGGGTTTGGTTATCAAAATATAGCATCTTCCAAGTATAGCATTTTTTCTACAAACATTTTTATAGGACCCGAAATAAGCCATTTAAGACAGTAATGACAATTTTCAAATGTCAATACAAATGCATGCAAAAAAAACATAAAAATTCTTGAAATACTTGGTGTTTTTACATGTTTTAAAATGCAGAAAAAAAAATGTGAGTCCTGAGAGTATGTGCACATGTTGAGTATTTTTCTGCTCTAAATTCGTGTATGTTGCCAAGAAAAACACAACGTAAAATAAGTGTTATTATAATGAATCAGTTTACCAAAGAATAGCTAAAATACATGATTTATTTTTTTTAAATGGCTAACCTCAGACCTGTGGGGAAACCCAGGATCTTATATGGCTCCTCCAGTTAGGCAGTTGGGATCCGGCTGTCAATCAGCAGTACGTCGGAAGTTTCACCCCGTCAACAGAACAGAAAAGAAGCCACTACTCTGTCGACGTGACATCAGCAGAGGCAGCTGAATCGAAAATCACAACAAGCGCTGGGCGCAACAGACGCTGGGCACAACAGACGCTGGGCACAACAGACGCCGGGCACAGCAGACGCCGGGCACAGCAGACGCCAGACACAACAGGCGCCGGGCACAACAGGCATATAGATATCAACTACCTGCCTGTTATTGCTTAGGCACATTTTTTATTTTTCACAAAGTCCCGGATTTCCCCTTTAACCTAAATCTTCTGGCACCATAAAGGGAAGTCACACAAATTCTTGGTAGGCAGAATCTTTAAACAGGATCTATCATTTCTGAGAAAAACTCAAGTAACAGGAAATTACAACATAGGACCTTTTCTAAAAATATAAATAAAAAACAAAGTAGCATTCTGCAACTCTAAGTATGCGAATATGAAATATATGAAATTTGAATAGCATTACTGCTGTAGAAAATAGAAATAACTGAGAAATCTTAGTGTATAAATTGGCCAATTCATGTATACCTGGTAGCCACGTTAAGGCGTCTCTCAAAATACCAGGAACCTGCCTGTGTGAACTCCTCTCTAAGAGACTATGTCTGCTTGTGTATGGGAAGGCAAGAACCTGCTGCAATTAAAACCACCTGTGGCCTAGAGGTGGAGTGCTCAGTTAAAGCTTATACATAAAAACAGAAAAAACTGACCAGCACTTCCAAAACAAGAAATTGGTGTGAACAGGTACTTACTAGGAGCAGCTACCCCCATATACAACTAACAAACAAAGCAGCACACTGTAACGCTAAGTATGTGAACATGAAATATATGAAATATGAATAGCATTACTGCTGTAGAAAATAGAAATAAATGAGAAATCTTAGCGCATAAATTGGCCAATTCGTGTGTACCTGGTAGCCACGATAAGGCAAGTGGTTCTAATTGCAGCAGGTTCTTTCCTTCCCACGCACAAGCAGACATAGTCTCTTAGAAAGGAGTTCACATTGATAGGGTCCTGGTATTTTGAGAGTCACCTTAACGTGGCTACCAGGTACACATGGATTGGCTAATTTATGCGCTAATATTTCTCATTTATTTCTATTTTCTACAGCAGTAATGCTATTCATATTTCATACATTTCATGTTCACATACTTAGCGTTACAGTGTGCTGCTTTGTATGTTAGTTGTATGTGGAAGTAGCTGCTCATAGTAAGCGCCTGTTCACACCTATTTCTTGTTTTGGAAGTGCCGGTCAGTTTTTTCTTTTCCTAAAAATATGTCAATAATAAAACAGAGGATTTACCTCTATGAGACATGGACATAACTTTTTTCCTATTTTAGCAGTGACCATTGTAAGGATATATTCAAATGTGGCATTAGGTATAGCAGAAATCTCTGGAAAAAAAATATCTGCCATGTGTGTATGTACCCTAAACCCACAAGATTTGACCTGTTCTGTGAAATCTCCCGCCTCTCCTGAAACTTGAACCTTTCAGTTTTACACAAGAACTTTTTTGGGTTTTTGAAGAGGAACTTCCATCAGGAACATTCATTTTTTTTGGAGGAGATTTTCTTTTCCTGAAGCTTTTCTTGGAAAGGTTTTGAAGAGTTTTGGCAAAGGTTGTTATGTCCTGTAGAGTATTTTGTTGCATTTTGCTTTGACTCTTCTTAGTTTAGAGCGAATTCCATAAAGACCTTCTATAAATGTACATATCTTAATAAGATTTCTTTTCATTTCAGTCTATTTTTAAAGGGAATCCATCAGCAGTTTTTTGTTATGTAATCTGAGAGCAGCATGATGTAGGGGCAGAGACCCTGATTCCAGCGATGTGTCACTTACTGGTCTGTGTTTTGCTGTTTCAATACAATCAGTGTTTTATCAGCAGCAGACTATCATTACAGGACTAGGTGTCTCTTGGTCTCACCTTTGCCTCCATCACTGATTAGCAGCTCTCTGTAATTATAAAAAGTAATTAAAGTACAGAAAGCTGGCAATTAGTGGTGTGGGCGGGGTTATACACAGCTTAGTATTCCAATCAGTGGTGTGGGCGGAGTTATACAGAGCTCAGCATTCCAATCAGTGGTGTGGGCGGAGTTATACAGAGCTCAGCATTCCAATCAGTGGTGTGGGCGGAGTTATACAGAGCTCAGCATTCCAATCAGTGGTGTGGGCGGAGTTATACAGAGCTCAGCATTCTGAGCTCTGCTAGATCTGCAGCAGAAAAACTGTGATTGTATCACAACTGCTGCACCCAGTAAACTAATTGATACATCACTGGAATCAGGGTCTCTTTCCCTACATGCTGCTGTCAGATTTCCTTTAACCCTGTCACAATCTCTTCTTATGGCCTCATCCAGACGTCCATTTTTTTATTTTTTTTTTTGCATATGAGAAAGAAATTGACTGTTTTTCATCAATTCTCATTCAGTGTGTCCACTCTTACTATCAGTTTGACATCTGTTTTTTTTTTTGCAAAGGCAAAAAAATGTTTCCAAGCTTCTCCTGCCCAATGAAAAACCGAAACGTCTCCCTTATTTTTTTAAGGATAATTGGTTTGCAAAAAGCCAAGTATGTCAACACACCTATAGTCTATAATTAATGTGTGTTCTATACGTGAAATACGAGGGTGTGAATGGGGCCTTAATCCCATATTGCTTATGCTTCAGTTCCTGCCTAGTTGGAAGTTTTCTTACCTTCTCTTCTTGTTCCATTAACCATGCTTTATTCACTTGCAGCCAACATTTGATGTATATATACTGTATAGCAGGATGGGGCCAAGGATAAGGGATATATATACCAGGATGGGGAACACATATAACAGGATGGGGAACATATATAACAGGATGGCAGACATATATACCAGGATGGGGCCAGGAAGAAGGACATATATACCAGGATGGGGAACATATATACCATGAAGGAGGACATACAGTATATATATATGGGGGAGATGTGGGGGGGCCCAATCTTGCACCAGGACCCATCGGACTCTAGTTCCGCCACTGTTATGTCACATAACATGAAGGGATTAAATATGTAAACGCAAAAAAGGAGACAAAAATGGAACGTAGGGCCCACCAGAGAATACCCATATAATGGTAATGGAGGCCCCCCATAGTGATATCTCATGGCAGACTACATAGGAGAATACAGTACTGAGCAGAAGATGAGTCACAGGCAGAATACCTAATAATTAAAGGGGTAGTCTACCTTTATTTTTTTCATCCATAGGCTTTCTGTATGTGAAAATATCAGTCTGGTGCACTTACCCGTTGCTAATCCAGCATTGGCGCACCCACCACTGCTGCACCTGGTCTTCGTTAATATGGTTGCAGTGGTGATATCCCGTCAAAATCTCAGGACTGATGCAACCAATGATTGGACTCAGTGGTCTAGCGCCTTCTACATCGGCATCACTGCTGAGCCAAGTAATTGACTGCAGCAATCCAAGCATGGGATGTAGTTATGATGTCAACTCTGAAGTCATATCAGTTAAACTATGATGCTATGATGTGATCTGTTCCCGTAAATCAGCAAAGAGGAGCTCAGAAAAAAGAAAAGAGTTAAAAACTCCTTGTCAGAAATAAGCTCACTGATGGATCCTCAGTTAACTCATTGTGCAGCCAGAAATGTTCCGGTGAAATAAAAAGCCTGTATAAGCCAAACAGTGCAAAATTTTTAATTTAACAAAATTGCAAAAGTAATATTTAGCCACAAGTACAAGAATTAACAAGGAAAACCCAAGAAGGTGTCCATATTCTTTAAGTATTACATAGTAAGTAGCAATCATTCAGAAGAGTCTGCCAGAGCAGGGGTTTGAACTCAAGAGTTTGTACACATGGATTTTTTTTTTAGGTAGTCAGAAGCAAAAATTTTAGTAGTGGAAAACCGTCCACCTTTGAAGATTTTTTGGAGATGTTTTTTTTTTCCTGAAGCAGTTTTGAAAAGTTTGAAAATGTTTTGAAAAGTTTTTCCTGAAGTGTTGATCAAACAGTGTCTAGTTCGGAGCAGATTCCATCACTAAAGTGGAGTGACAGCCATGTTCTTTTTTATATATATATGTCCATGAAATAATCGGACAGCACTCAGATGCCATCTGTCTGCTGTCTGTTTTTCACTGACTTAGGGCTCATTCAGACCAGTTATTCTGATCAGCCTCTGATCAGAGTTTTATCAGAGCGTGGTACGAATGTCATCCAATTTTCTCGCATGTGGAGGAATTAAAAAAGAAAGTTTCTCCATCTTCTTCATTCTAACAGTCTGTGAAAATCAGACCGCACTCAGATGTCATCAGAGTGCAGTCTGATTTTTTTCACGAACCCATTGACTTGCATTGCCGAATTTTATCTGACTCTCCGATCAAAATTGGACATGTCTCCATGATTTTCTGCAAAAAATAACAGAAATGTGAATGGCCTCATAGACAGTCACAGGTCTGAGTGCTATCCATGAAAACCACAGCATGTGTAAGTTGGACATCTGAATGAGCCCTGATAGATGGGAGAAGCAGGAGAAACATTTTTTTTCTCATCAGTGAAAAAAACTGATGACACTTAGATCAAACTCTGATGAAAATCACTGATGAAACTCGGTCCGTTTTTCTCGTTCTTAAAAAAAAAAAAACTGACGTCTAAATGAGGCCAAAAACTGATGAAACTCTGATCGAAGACTCTGATCGAAAACTCTGATCGAAAACTCAGATCGACGACTCAGATCGACGACTCTGATCGAAGACTCTGATCGAAGACTCTGATCGAAAACTCTGATCAAAAACTCTGATCAAAAACTCGGTCCGATCTTCTTGTATGAGAAAAATCACTGACGTCTGAATGATTCCTGATGCCAGAAGAAACAAGGAACTCCATTATTTTTCCAGAAGAGACATGTGGATGAAAATCGGATTCAACACACTGGTGTGAGCATATAAAAAACCTGACGTGTGAATATGGCTTTATTGCTGCAAAGTTAAGCGTGTCACGTTTTATTATATTACAGGATATTAGCACAGTCCATTCTCTGCTTACAAATAGTATTTAGCAAAACAACAATTGTAGTTGAATTCGTTACAAGTTTCTCTGATATTTTCACATGTGAAGAATTCTATGATTTGAATTCCGTTTCCATTTCATCTATACGGATTTGTTAATTTTCCGATAATTGCTGCTTTGTTTTTCTTTTGGTTTGTGATTTGTCACTCAAGCCTAAAACACAATGGAAAAAAAATAGATTACTAATAAAATATTAATTTTACTGTATCTAGCAAAGAAGCAAACCCTGCAATGTCATATTCATGTAGCCCCAGCAACACGTATTGTGATACATTGATTGTGATAGAAAAAGAGACATGTTACTATAAGGCTAAGTTCACACTTTGGGTTTTTGCTGCATTTTTTTTTCTGCAGGCAAAACCTGCTCTTTTGACAGTAAAAAAGCTGCTTACAAAAAGCAGGATTTGCTGCATTTTTTTCTGCATTTTATAGGATCCCAAAGTTCAGCTTTGCTTCCACCACAGAAGCATGAACAATATGAGATGTTAGGTCACCAATGCAAAACATATGTAGAACCATAAAGCATTTTTGGAAGAAAGGGCAATTTGATAAAAACATTTTTCCACTAAATATTTTGATGTCTGAAAAAATAGTGAATATTCTGAACAAAAAATTCATATGAGTTCATGAAAAAATACATAATTACAAATATAACAGCAGGGGGAGTTGAATTGGTCAGACATAGTTTACCTAAGACATTGGCAGAGCATTTAGTTTGTAGTACACTATCTACTTTCAATGTTTCCTTGGCCTTTGAGTTGGTTAGGTATTGTTCAATTTCACACCTTGATCAGCCAATGTTTACTTTTCACATATCACTAATTTAATTAAACTGTACTAATCCTAACTGCCATCTCAGGTGAGGACACCAAAACATGGTTTAAATTTGGGAAAAATCACAAAAATAAATGGGTTTCACATCCTGCTGTAACTGATTTTTTCACTAAAATCGCAGCAAAAACTGATAACGATATTTTTGGCTGCATGTTTGCTGCTTTTTTGCACTTACTCGTTGCTTTCTATGGGTGAAAAAACATTGCAAAAATGCTGAAAGAAATGACATGCTGAAGTTTTCTAAAATGCAGCAGTTTTCCAATTCAGTCAGGTAAAAAAAAAACAATGTGTGTGCATGAGATTTCTGAAATCTCATAGCTTTTGCTGGTACTGTAAAATGCCGCTTTCAATTTGCATAAAAAAACAGCAAAAATGCAACGTGTGAACATAGCCTTAGAGCATTCCTATCATATGTGGAGGCTGCAATAAATGCTCAGATCTTGAGTCGCAGAAAAATATATAATGAAATATAAAAGAAATAACAATAAATAACAAAATAAATAGAGAAAAAAAAGAATAATATTGTATGGGTCCATACCAGGCTCTAATATGCAAGTGTGCATGAGGTCTTAGTGCTAAAGCAGATCTGTCACTGGATTTTACAAGACAGACTGCTTATATTATTACCTTTTTTCTATAGAATAGCGGATCAGGCAAAATTGGAATCTTCCTGTTCATACAGAAATTCGATTTGCAGAAAAGTTATTCTCTATAAATTTAATGTCGTTTATTATATTCTGGGATCTCTCGAGACTTCAGAG
This sequence comes from Phyllobates terribilis, assembly GCF_046119375.1. NCBI lineage: Eukaryota > Metazoa > Chordata > Amphibia > Anura > Dendrobatidae > Phyllobates > Phyllobates terribilis. The sequence goes on from NW_027362773.1 coordinate 112,896,503, forward strand.
CAAAATAAACATAAGATGTAAAAAAAGAAAAATGGCGTCCTGACGTCATGTGACCTTGAGTACACATGCGGGGGTTTCTGTACTATCAAAAAATGCGGTGAGGACTTTTGTGGATTTTTGTAAAATGCGAGTAGAATTCAATTAAAATGTATTTGCTCATCTCTACTTTTATCTCATAGGCATGATGAGATTGTTGTACTTACTTTGAAAATACATGTAAAATTGGCTTTATAGTCCAGCTAAAGAGGGATAGAGTTCATGAGTGTGAGTGTATTCAGTTTACAAGAAGCCTCCTTGACTGACAGGTGCAGCTTGTTCGGAGCAGTGTGAGCTCTCAGCAGGGATGAGGGACACTGAGGAGCTGTCAATCAGGTGACGTGGGTGGAGACTGAGTTAAACTTTCATAAGGAATTTTATAACCATTCAGACATGGACCTCCAAATTAAATACACCAGCCTCATCGGATCTTAGAGATCTAATTAATAATGTATGCAGTTTGTATTGTTAAATCTGGTGTCGGACTGCTTTAACACAGCATTACTTGTCACATGTTATCCCTCTATGGAAGCCATTGCACAAATTTTAGAAACAAGGACGTAAGTAATATGCCAGATGGTAAATTCAGAAAGATAGGGACTATTTTTTTTTACTTGGAATATTAATATATATTAATATATATATATATATATATATATATATATATATATATATATATATATTTGAATATCTTATCTACATTTAGCGTGTTGTTTTATAAAACGCCAGTACAATTTAGTTGTTTAAGCCCAAGTAATATAGAAATTTAGCAATAATGAAAAACATAAAAAAAATAATAATAATTAAAATTAAAATCAGTCAAAACAACTCACCTCTCATAAAAACATATTTTTAATGAACAAGTAATGCATGGAAGTATCAAGCTAAGGCCAATAATAACGTATTCAAAGATCAAGAATCCAAAAGCAAAGTAGTAAAGGGTCTCGTTACACAGGTCTGGTCCTTTATCCTTACTGTACAGACTGAAGACCCAAATACTTCCTAAAATAGAGAAAAATTTTGAAAAAATAAGCTTCATATAAATATTAAATTCATTTCACTAATACATTACATCAGGCAGAATTCTATGGATAAGCCAAGAATCATGTTGGCTTGAACAATTCAGAATATCATAACTTTTTCCTGATTAGTTTCAGTCGTAGTAATTGGAAATAGACATAAGTTCTGGTGCTGCTGTGTATGAACTCAACCTAATCCCCTCATCGGGTAAAATACAAAAATAATAATAATGTTGCGCCATCAAAGCAAAGTGGCGTAATGTGGGGTACCAGCGCCCAGTCAAAGACAAGTATTTTGTGTCCTCTTAACCCTATGGCCCATTAGCTGTCCCCGAGCCCCTTCTACAAGTCTAGTATTGAGCCCCTTATCCCCATGAACATGTATTTTAAGAAAATACTGGATATTTTCCCCATTATCCCTCTATTTTTTTCAGCATTTTGCTGAAATCAAATATAACATATAAAAAAATATAAAGTTATATATTGCTAGCATTTTTTTTTTGCTCTTTATTTTTTTTTTTATATAATGATATTATTACCCTTGCCTAGCCCTAACCCTAGCCCCAGTACTATACCTAAACCTAGCCTTGATATTTTGCAGCCTGACTTCAGACCTTGCCTTTGAAATTTCATTTGCCTAGCCCCCTTGTTTCGATCAGCACCGTTTTGGACTGCTGACTTCGGACTGTGACTTGTTTACTTTTTTGTTTTGCTCCTCTGCCTTTGACATACTCTCTTAGTATTTGACCTCAGACTTCTTGACTCCCCTGCCTCACGGTTTGAATGTGAGAAGTGATGATAACCAGTGTCACAATACTATACTTAAACCTAGCCCCCATCCCAGCCCTGATCCTAGCTTAAACCCTAGCCCCAGTACAATACCTAAACTTAGCCCCCATACTAGCCTTAACCCTAACCCCAATAGTATACCTAAAGCTAGCCCCCATCTAGACCTAACCCTAGCCCCAATACTATACCTAAACCTAGCCCCCATCCTAGCCCTAACCCTAGCTTAAACCCTTGCCTCAGTACTATACCTAAACTTAGCCCCCATACTAGCCTTAACCCTAACCCCAATACTATACCTAAACCTAGCGCTCATTCTAGACCTAACCCTAGCCCCAATACTATACCTAAACCTAGCTCCCATACTAGCCCTAACCCTAGCCTAAACCCTTGCCCCAGTACTATACCTAAACCTAGCCCCCATACTAGCCTTAACCCTAACGCCAATACTATACCTAATCCTAGCCCCATTCTAGACCTAACCCTAGCCCCAATACTATACCTAAACCTAGCTCCCATCCTAGCCCTAACCCTAGCCTAAACCCTTGCCTCAGTACTATACCTAAACCTAGCCCCCATACTAGCCTTAACCCTAACCCCAATACTATACCTAAACCTAGCCCCTTTCTAGACCTAACCCTAGCCCCAATACTATACCTAAACCTAGCTCCCATCCTAGCCCTAACCCTAGCCTAAACCCTTGCCTCAGTACTATACCTAAACCTAGCCCCCATACTAGCCTTAACCCTAACCCCAATACTATACCTAAACCTAGCCCCTTTCTAGACCTAACCCTAGCCCCAATACTATACCTAAACCTAGCTCCCATCCTAGCCCTAACCCTAGCCTAAACCCTTGCCTCAGTACTATACCTAAACCTAGCCCCCATACTATACCTAAACCTAGCCCCATTCTAGACCTAACCCTAGCCCCAATACTATACCTAAACCTAGCTCCCATCCTAGCCCTAACCCTAGCCTAAACCTTTGCCCCAGTACTATACCTAGCCCCCATACTAGCCTTAACCTTAACCCCAATACTATACCTAAACCTAGCCCCCATTCTAGGCCTAACCCTAGCCCCAATACTATACCTAAACCTAGCTCCCATACTAGCCCTAACCCTAGCCTAAACCCTTGTCCCAGTACTATACCTAGCCCCCATACTAGCCTTAACCCTAACCCCAATACTATACCTAAACCTAGCCCCCATTCTAGGCCTAACCCTAGTCCCAATACTATACCTAAACCTAGCTCCCATCCTAGCCCTAACCTTAGCCTAAACCCTTGCCCCAGTACTATACCTAGCCCCCATACTAGCATTAACCCTAACCCCAATACTATACCTAAACCTAGCCCCATCCCAGCCCTAACCCTAGCCTCAACCCTTGCCCCAGTACTATACCTAAAACTAGCCTCCACCCTAGCCCTAAACCTATGGAAGAAATTTTGCACCCTAGTAAAATTTAGAGCCTGGGGTGATTGTCCCTCTGTCCGCCCCCTTAAGCTATGCCACTATGTCAGAGTAAAGTTTGGGCATGGTAGAGAAGATTTCAGCATGTTGGCCATCAACAAACCCAATTATTTGATTCCCTAGGAGAGATGCACTCCTAGAGTTGTCACCCTAGTGAGATAAATATGCATGACAGGTCGATTCTTCTCTACAGATTTATAACATTCAAGGTAAAGATCAGGAGCTCTCACACCCACCTCTTATACTGACAGAGTGGGAAAAAAAGGGGGAAAATCATACAAAAAGCCATTATTCTTTGCGATTGGCAGATTTGCCACTCAGAAATATCTCAGGGCTCTTATCTCGAGTCTCCTCAATCAGAATCCCGTGTAAACATGCAAGTGTAGAAAAATCAAACTTTTCATATTTTCTATGCCCCTATGTAAATATTGATAGGGGAGTTGGGTGCAAAGTGAATTAATCAGCTTTATGGATCTATTTTAACATATTAATGATATAAACTTTAAATTTTAGTTATAAGAAACACTCACCTGTTATAAACCAAGCAAAGGTGAAAATTCCAATAAATCCTTCTAGAATTAAGCTGCATACCCCCAGAACGCCTCTTATAAACAATAATAAAACGGCCACCAAGTGTGTGACTCCAGAAACCAAAAGAAAGATAGGTATGAGCGGCTGGATTGGGCAATCGTCTTTGTATGTGGATCCTGTGTAAGAGAACAGGGTAGGTCGTTATCATTCAATAATTCTATAGACCAGATATATGTAGCACAAGCGATCAGATGATCGCAGCTTGAAGTCTCCTATGGAAACTATTGAAACCAGTAAAAAAATGTTTTTAAAAATATTTAAAAATTTAAAAAAAAATATAGAAAAGTTCAAATCACCCCCCTTTTGACCCCATTCAAATAGAACAGTAAAAAAATCAAAAATACACGGATTTGATATTGCCACTTTCACAATCCCCAAATCTATCAATATATAAAAATAATTAATCCAATCGGTAAACGGCGTAACGAGAAAAAAAATCAAAACGCCAGAATTATGTTTTTTTGGTTGCCCTAACATTGCATTAAAATGCAATAATAGGCAATCAAAACATCGGATCTACCCCAAAATGGTATCAATAAAAACATCAGCTCAAGGCACAAAAAATAAACCCTCACCCGGCCTCAGATCCCGAAAAATGGAGACACTACGGGTCTCGGAAAATGGCAACTTTTTTTATTTTTTTTACAAACTTAGGATTTTTTTTCACCACTTACCGTATTTTTCGGACTATAAGATGCACTTTTTTCCTCCAAACTTTATAGTCCGAATGTGTGTGGGTGGCTGTGGATGGTGGGGATATGGGGGGGCAGCAGCAGCGCGGAGGAGTGGGGCACAGGAGGCAGCAGCGGCTGCTGCAGCCTACACTGTTCCTGCTGCTAAAGAAAATGTATATTCACTGCTCCCCACGCCCATGGCGTGGGGAGCACTGAATATTCATTCTCCTTACTCACAGGCGTACAGTGTCTGAAGCAGCTGCGGCTCCTGCAGCGCTCGGCGGTCATTTGTGCCCGCTACTAAAGAGCATGAATATTCACCCCCTCTCCACACCCATGGGAGTGGAGAAGGGTGAATATTCATGCTCTTTAACACGCAATCGCCCGGCAGCTGCAGGAGCCTTGGCACGGCTACAGTTTGCGCCCGCTATTAAGGAGCATGAAGTGACTGCTCCCCATGCCAATAGTCCCGGCGTGGGGAGCAGTGACTCTTCCGGCACAGCATCTGCCTGTGTGAGCACGCATGGCGGTGACGTCATGCGCGGCTCACACAGGGAGATCCGTGCTGGCAGCAGAGCAGGACGCGACGCTGGAGCAGAGGGAAGAAAGGTGAGTAGGAGTGTTTATTTTTTTGTGTAATGGGGATGGAGGTGCCATACATACCAGGATGTGGGGGTGCCATGCATACAAGGATGTGGGGGTGCCATGCATACCAAGATGTGGGGGTGTCATGCTGCATGACACCCCCACATCCTTGTATGCATGACACCCCCACATCCTGGTATGCATGAGACTCCCACATCCTGGTATGCATGACACCCCCACATCCTGGTATGCATGGCACCCCCACATCCTGGCATGCATGACTCATGCATACCAGGATGTGGGGGTGCCATGCATACCAGGATGTGGGGTTGTCATGCATACAAGGATGTGGGGGTGTCATGCATACCAGGATGTGGGGGTGCCATGCATACCAGGATGTGGGAGTCTCATGCATACCAGGATGTGGGGGTGCCATGCATACCAGGATGTGGGGGTGCCATACATATCAGGATGTGGGGGTGCCATCCATACCAGGATGTGGGGGTGCCATGCATACAAGGATGTGGGGGTGCCATACATACCAAGATGTGGGGGTACCATGCATACCAGGATGTGGGGGTGCCATGCATACCAGGATGTGGGGGTGTCATGCATATCAGGATGTGGGGGTGCCATGCATACCAGGATGTGGGGGTGCCATGCATACCAGGATGTGGGGGTGCCATGAATACCAGGATGAAGGGTGCCATATATACCAGGATGATGGTGCAAAGCATATCAGAATGAGGGATGAGGGGGGGCCATGCATACCAGGATGTGGGGGTGCCATGAATACCAGGATGTGGGGGTGCCATACATATTAAGATGTGGGGGTGCAATGCATACCAGGATGTGGGGGTGCCATGCATACCAGGATGTGGGGGTGCCATGCATACCAGGATGTGGGGGTGCCATGCATAACAGGATGTGGGGGTGCCATGCATACCACGATGTGGGGGTGCCATACATATCAAGATGTGAGGGTGCCAGGCATACCAGGATGTGGGGGTGCCATACATATCAAGATGTGGGGGTGCCATGCATACCAGGATGTTGGGGTTCCATGCATACCAAGATGAGGAGGGGCATGCATACCAGGATGAGGGATGAGGGGTGCCATACATACCAGGATGAGAGGAGCCTTGCATACCAGGATGAGGGGGGCCTTGCATACGAGGATGAGGGGGCTTTGCATACCAGAATGAGGGGTGCCATGCATACCAGGATGAAGGGTGCCATATATACCAGGATGATGGTGCAAAGCATATCAGAATGAGGGATGAGGGGGGGCCATGCATACCAGGATGAGGGGTGCCAAGCATACCAGGATGGGGGATATTAGTACAGAATTGGGGGATATTACCCCCATAACAGTGTTAACAGCAGACTCCTTCCCCCCATAAAAGGGCATCATGACCACATTTTTGCTTAATTTTTTTTCCTATATTCCTCCTCTAAATCCCAAGTGCGTCTTATCGTCCGGTGCATCTTATAGTCCGAAAAATATGGTAAATAAAAAAGAACCTATACATGTTTGGTATCTACAAACTCGCAATGACCTGGAGAATAATAATGGCAGGTCAGTTTAATCATTTAGTGAACATGGTTAATAAAGAAAAAACAATAATTGTGGAATTGCACTTTTTGGCAATTTCACTGCACTTGGAATTTTTTTCCAGTTTTCCAGTAGATTATATAGCAAAAAACAAGCCCTCACACAGCCATATTGACTGAAAAAATAAAAAAGTTATGGCTCTAGGAAGAAGGGGAGTATAAAACGAAAGCGGAAAAAATGGAACATGGCCTAGGAGTAAAGGGGTTAAATAGCACAACCACTTCAAGACAGCAAATCGATCACTTATAAAAATAGGAAATTACCTGGTGAAAAAAATGTATGGTTTGCAGTGTTTCTGTTTAGCCTTCATTCCTTAAAAGAATTGTCCAGGACTTAGTGATGACCCATCATCTTGGGTACAGCAGCTCAGCTCCCATTGAAGTGAATGTTATCTGAGCTGTGGTTTTGGATAATGTCAACTACACCGTGTACAATGCTGTGGTGTGCCAGTCCGCGCACTGCTTACATTCAGCCGCCATAAGGCTATGTTCACACGTTGCATTTTTGCTGCATTTTTTTATGCAAATTACAGTACCAGCAAAAGCTATGAGAGTTCAGAAATCTCATGCACACGCTTGTTTTTGTTCCTGACTCAATTGGAAAACTGATGCGTTTTTGAAAACTACAGCATGTCAGTTCTTTCAGCATTTTTTCACTCATAGAAAACAATAAGTACGTGCAAAAACTCAGCAAAAACACTGCTATTAGATTTTGCAGCATTTTTGGTGAAAAAAACACAGGCACAGCAGGATGTGAAACCCATTTATTTTTGTGATTTTCCCAAGTTTAAACCATAATGTATTGGTGTCCTCACATGAGCCTATGCTGGAGGTTAGTACAGTTTAATTAAATTAGTAATATGTATTAAAGTAAGCAAAGCTGACCAACTCAAAGCCCGACCAATGTGTGAACGTAAACTATGCCCTACCAACTCAATGCCCTATCAATGTGTTAAAGTAAATAGTGCCCTACCAACTCAATGCCCTACCAACATGTTAGGTATACAATGTCCGACCAATTCAACTTCCCCCGCTGTTTTTATATTTGCAATTGTGCATTTTTTCATGAACTCTTGTAATCTTAGTTCATGGCTGTACTTCATACACGAATCCAGCTTTTTTGTTCAGAATAGTCACTATTTTTTCAGACATGAAAATTTTTTTCCCCTAAATAATTTGATCAAATTGCCCTTTTTTCCCAAAAAATATATTATGATGTCACATTGTATTGTTCATGTTTGCAGGGAGGAAGCAAACCCGAACTTTGGGATCCTGAAAAATGCAGCAAAAAAAAATGTGGCAGAAAAACATGTGTTTTGGCTGCAGATTTTTTACTTTATTAGGATGTTCGTTCATCTCTATTCTTTATACCTTGTTCCTTATTTAATCCTACACCAATGCTATATCTGCAACAGAGGGTCGACTATCCATGTTTTCAATAGGTATTCACTCAAACGTCTGTGTACATGTGCGCGTATGTGACTTAGTGCAGTCCACGGTAAAATTAGCGCAAGTTGAAAATGTCATGCCATTTTTAATATCACTTACCGATTACAATCATAGCTATTGCTAATCCAATGCATACAGTAAGAGAAATTATTTGCAAACCTAGAAGTAAAACAGATGGTAATTGTTTCTTTATGAATAACACTTTATGCTACAAAATTACCGAAAATTACAAACTTGGCTGCACTCCTGAATCTTTGTGTGCAGTAATTGTGAGTCACTTTTGTTGCTCAGCTGTTCATACACCAGATACCGGTTGTGCATTAGTCCTTTATGTCACAATGGCTGTAGGATACAATATTACATACAATGTTCTTTGCTGTGTGATTGTAACGTCACATACACTCCACACACAATGTCGATCTGTGGCAGATGATATTACACTGACGTGTGCTGTCTGCGTGGCAGAACTCATACTGTGCACTACCTTGATCTGTTTTATGGACCAGACTAGTGCATATAAATATTCAAAACACATTCAGGTCAGGAAAGATCACTGCGGCGTCAACACACCCCGACGCGCGTTTCACCACAAGCTTCTTATGGGGATGTGAGGTATGTTTTAATAAATTTTTACTTGTTTTTGGATTTGGGTTCTAATAAAGATTAATTAACCTTTTAACTATGGTTCTCTTTCTTTCTTGGGCTGTTTACCGCTAGCCTGAATGTGTTTTGAATATTTCATATGAAGTGGCATTAATGTAATTGATTGGACATTTGAGCTTTACTAGTGCATGTAAATAGCAGTCGGGTCCTGCAATCACCTGATACGTGGACAGACACAGAGCCAGTCACATCTGCAATTGGCAGACTTGAATGACCAAGTTTTAGTATGCCGTATGTAAGAAACCGGCCTACCTGGAAGATCCAAATAAATAGCATGGGCATTTCACTTTATTACTGTAGTGCTTGTACTAATTGACTGTCTAGTAGCCCCTCTCTAAAGTACAGTGCGGTACTACATATTCTGTACTGGATGAACTGCTCCTTTGGACGCCAGGTGAGAGCGGCTTCATTTTATTTCTTTCTGGTTAACTGTGTAATGTACAAGACGCAGAAGAAAGTTTCGTCATCTCCATAGAAAGTGGCTCTCAGCTGCTTTTCCTGGCCTTCATTTACGGAGTGTTATACACTGTACGGGATATCTCAGGCTCTGCTTCCTTCACCTTGGGTCCGCTGCCCTCTGTTGTGCTCCACATTGGGTATTGCAGATTGCCCAGCGTGGTTCAGTGACATCATCTCTGTAATCCTATTAAAGGCCCATTAGGACACACAACTGTGTCTTAGGATTGAGTCTCAAGACTTTTGTTTGGAGTACTCCACCTTCTGTGCACACTATGCTTTAACTTGCTTCCATCCCCGCTGGGTTCCTCTTCATCCATCGAGCTGTTCCTGAGACTCCTGTATGTGCCAAGTCCTCTCTTCCTCTACATGCCTTCCTGCTTGCTGCACCAACACCAGGGGTCCATGTGCCCACCCAGACCTGAGGCTTAGAGGATCCACCTCACCAGGTGAGCCTAAACAATCTGTATTAGTTATCTGCAGTTATTTCTTTCATCATTATGGCTTCTGAACCAGTAACTAGGTTTTCACACAGTTATGGCTTCAAGTTACAACAGGTTTAATTTACAATGATTGTGCCGATTATCTGTCAACGTCAACGATATCAGCTCTAATGAAGTTGCAATCTACTATTACCCCAGTCACTTAAAGGGATCTTGTCACCTACAAAAATGTTATGTACCTGCAGGCAGCTATAATCTACAGGTATATAGCATTTTAATAGGGTTTGTCAGTGCAACAGGAGCAGTGGTTACATGGAGAAAATGAAGTTTTATTCTCTCTTCAGCCGCTTGCTCCATTCATTGGGATGGTGCAAGTGTAGCACCCTGAGGATTCGGCTGCTGCAGGGGTATTGCACCTCAACCCAGAGGTGTGATATTCCACTCCCGGGTAAGGATGGAGTGTGGACCTGAGCTCGGTAGGCTGCATGCACTACACACATCCCATTTCCGAGGAACAGACCGACGGTACTCCCACTTAGAAATGTGCAGGTACGACCGAGTCTGTTCCTGGCTGGAGTGGGAGGGGGGTGGTACATCCCAAGTAGTGTAGGGGCAGATAGGGGGAGCAGCCTGGGTAAAGATAGGAGCTCATTGGGTGCTGGTCACCTGAGCTCACACATAGAGGGAGTATATAAGGTGGGCACCATCAAAGATCAGGGTCAGTCTGTCAGAGTCAGTAAGAAGCAGAGGTCCAGATGAGCCTGCAGAGAGAGAGTGGAGCAGAGAAGGAAAGACCCAGAGAGGGAAAAGCAAGGACTCTGAGAACCCAAATTCAATCCCCGGGTGAAGAGTCGGCAATAGGGTACCGGATCCCAAACTGGTGGGGGCAAAAGCACACCCTAGCCAGAGACAGGAGGCCGTGGGCAGCGTCTGCCACGGCCACCCACCACATCCACCCCGAAGGCAAACCACGTGGAGGGTCAGGGAACCCAAGGCCAAGGGTCTCCCAACAGAAGGCCCGAGGGAGCTGGACCTAGGTGGATCACTAGTGGGGACAGCCAGAGGAAAGGACAGAAGGAGAGCTCAGGGTCACGCTCCGGACTTGTTTGGGGGTTTGCTGAATCCAAGACCTGGTGGACGCAGCACGGCTCGGGTGGTCACTTGAAGCTGGAGTGACCGGAACATCAGCAGTGAGTAAATACCCTAAACTGCACAACCCGACTCTGTCTTCACTTAACATCTATGCTGCACCACCACAACCCCCATCCTCTGCACCTGACCCCCTGAGGCTATACCCCACCCGTTGGGGGTTATACTACCAAAAGCTGCACCAACACCATCAGCCTCAGCGGACCCTGCTGCAGCGGCGGCCATAGTGACCGCAATACAACGGGTGGCGTAGTCGACATTAAGAACTTTATAACATCTGTAGGACTGCCACATACTCTGAGCTTGACACCCTGGGCACGGACCGGGTCACAGCCACTCGGAAGACTACAACTCCCATCTGATCCGGCTCCGGATATTCCCCTAAAGAATATGGCCCAGGGGGCGCGTCAACTTTGGCGTAGTCGGCAGGATCTCGTGCCCGCAACACCCGGGTACTGCGTGCCTGAAGAAAAGAACGAGTTTACCTCAAAAAGAAGTCTCCTGCCGGTTCCGGAGGGTCCCCGCCATCGGACTCCATCACAGATCGATTCCCGCCGGTTGTCCGCCATTAACAGCTTTTTCCCGCCATCTGCAGAGTTTCCCGCCACTGGGAGACGATTCCCGCCATTTCCAAAGGTTTCCCGCCTTGTCAGAGCGGACGCCATTATGGGCGTGCCAGAGGATGGCAAGAGGCCGCCTCCCATCGTGGGCCAGGACCGAAAATGGCGCCAAAAGTGGAAACCGCCCCCACCAACAGAGACTGTGATGCTAGAGGTGTCTGTCAGCGTGAAAGAACTGCCCCTGGAGCTGACAATCACCAAGTGGCCCCGGGACCGCCCTCGAGGTGGGAGGAGACGAAAGGAGAGAACAAAGATGGGTGTCGCTTGGAGCAGTCTGGAGCGAGCGCACCCGGAGGCAAGAAGCCTGGAGAAGAGTTTCGGAGGAGCTTACCCGGAGATGGCGAGAAAGCAGAGCAGCACCGGCCCGTTGGCCAGGAGCCTGCTAGAAACAGAGGAGGGAGAGCAGAGCAGCACCGGCCCGCTGGCCAGGAGCCTGCTGGAGACAACAGAAGGAGAGCAGAGCAGCACCGACCCGTTGGTCAGGAGCCTGCTGGAAGCAACGACCCCACTAGGCCTAGTGGAGGTCCTAGCACAGCTCCCCCGAGACCGGGAGTGTGCACAGACCGCTCTGGAGGGCCTCGCAAGGAGGATGGCCCGGGTGCAGCGAGAGACGTTGGCGGCGTGGAGCCGTGAGATGGCCCAGCAGACCGAGACCTGTCAGCGGAGCACGCCACCCGAGACGAGGAGACAGACCGCCTCTGAGGATGGCGCGGGAGGACTGAAGGCCGGAGACGGCGCCGAGAAGGGAGCCGAACGAAAAGAGGCAGGTAAAGGGGACGTCTCTACCCCAAACCGGGAAACCGCGTACCTGCCCCAGCTCCCCGTCGCAGAGCCCGAAGTATCCCCTGCCGTGCCCGTCGCTGCAACGTCACCGCCGCAGACTAGGCCTCAAACCGCAGCCGCGACCCCTGTGACGTCACACGCCTCGACCCCGAGCGTGACCAAGCAGGAAGTACCACCAGCCTGGTCGCAAGGCCTAGTACCCCCGGGCGCCGCAATACCAACAGCGCCCCCTACCTCCGCGGAGCCACCGGCCTGGTCGCAGGGCCAAGTAGCCCAGGGTGCCGCCGTCCTTACGGTGCCCTTCACCTTCCAGATACCCCAGGCCTGGCCGCAAGGCCCGGGCAACCCGGGCGCTAACACCGCTGCGCCCATAAGACCAAGAGTGCCGCATCTGGGAGAGGACCTGTTTACCCAACACACGTGCCCGGATGGGCAGCCTTTCATCTGGCCCCAGGAATATCATGAACTGGAACGGCAGAGGAAGGCTGGGGCCATGTGTGCACCCCTGATCCCGGCTCCAAAGCCCGTAAAGAGGATCTCGCCCCCGCTAGAAGAGGCCCAATTTGAGTGGGACCCCACCGGAGAAGATCTCATGGGGTTCACTCAGGAGACTCGGGCAGCTGCAGCGGAGCGTGCTGAGTGCTGCCGCCAACAACTCGAGGTCTTTGAGAGGGAGCGGGGAGAGAGGCGGGTCCGGGAACAGCAAGCTCAAATAAGGAGCGCGGAGCAGAAGAGCCGGGCCAGGAGAGACCCCCGTGCAGCGCATAGTCCCCGCACCACCGGGACTGTGATCAAGTTTAACATGCAGCATGGGTGGGGCTTCATCCGAGACCACCGCACCCCAGGCGACGTCTTCGTAACCAGGAGAGACGTTGAGTCCCACCTACCGGAGGGACACAGAGGTCGTGACCTTTACATCGGGGACGAGGTCACCTTTACCCGGCACAAGTGTGCCAAAGGACCCTACGCCCTCCATGTGCATCGCCTGACGGAGGAAGAGCTGCGGTGTGAGGAGGAAGAACAAGAGGACCCGGACGGGTCTGAAGCTAAAGGTAACCACAAAGAAAGAGCAGGAGGACGTCGTCGTTAAGTACGGCAGAGTAGAGGCTGTACATAGTTACCTGTCGGGGTACCAAAGAAACTGTTGCTGATAATATAGTCCCCGTTGGGACCAGCATGTGTGAACTGTTTACCCGTTTATCCCTTAAATCCCACTGACCGAGGACTGAGAGCGGTCATTCCTCCCTTATACCTGGCCGAGGACTGAGAGCGGCCATATCCCCTGTATATAGTTGCGCGTCCTAAAGCGCTCCCTACTGGTTTTACAGGAAAGCCACGAGTTTTTCAAGAAAAGACTGTCGCACTTTACCCGGTCACACGTTGCACAGTGACCGGAGGAGGAGCCAGAGGCGACGAGAATGTTATTTATATGAAAAGTTTTCTGATATATATATGATATTTTATATGTTTTTACTATGTTGTTTATATGAAAAAAATTTGTATGTTTTGTGGTGTTTTGTTCTTACAGCCCGAGGACGTGCTGTGATTTACCAGGGGGGAATGTAGCACCCTGAGGATTCGGCTGCTGCAGGGGTATTGCACCTCAACCCAGAGGTGTGATATTCCACTCCCGGGTAAGGATGGAGTGTGGACCTGAGCTCGGTAGGCTGCATGCACTACACACATCCCATTTCCGAGGAACAGACCGACGGTACTCCCACTTAGAAATGTGCAGGTACGACCGAGTCTGTTCCTGGCTGGAGTGGGAGGGGGGTGGTACATCCCAAGTAGTGTAGGGGCAGATAGGGGGAGCAGCCTGGGTAAAGATAGGAGCTCATTGGGTGCTGGTCACCTGAGCTCACACATAGAGGGAGTATATAAGGTGGGCACCATCAAAGATCAGGGTCAGTCTGTCAGAGTCAGTAAGAAGCAGAGGTCCAGATGAGCCTGCAGAGAGAGAGTGGAGCAGAGAAGGAAAGACCCAGAGAGGGAAAAGCAAGGACTCTGAGAACCCAAATTCAATCCCCGGGTGAAGAGTCGGCAATAGGGTACCGGATCCCAAACTGGTGGGGGCAAAAGCACACCCTAGCCAGAGACCGGAGGCCGTGGGCAGCGTCTGCCACGGCCACCCACCACATCCACCCCGAAGGCAAACCACGTGGAGGGTCAGGGAACCCAAGGCCAAGGGTCTCCCAACAGAAGGCCCGAGGGAGCTGGACCTAGGTGGATCACTAGTGGGGACGGCCAGAGGAAAGGACAGAAGGAGAGCTCAGGGTCACGCTCCGGACTTGTTTGGGGGTTTGCTGAATCCAGGACCTGGTGGACGCAGCACGGCTCGGGTGGTCACTTGAAGCTGGAGTGACCGGAACATCAGCAGTGAGTAAATACCCTAAACTGCACAACCCGACTCTGTCTTCACTTAACATCTATGCTGCACCACCACAACCCCCATCCTCTGCACCTGACCCCCTGAGGCTATACCCCACCCGTTGGGGGTTATACTACCAAAAGCTGCACCAACACCATCAGCCTCAGCGGACCCTGCTGCAGCGGCGGCCATAGTGACCGCAATACAACGGGTGGCGTAGTCGACATTAAGAACTTTATAACATCTGTAGGACTGCCACATACTCTGAGCTTGACACCCTGGGCACGGACCGGGTCACAGCCACTCGGAAGACTACAACTCCCATCTGATCCGGCTCCGGATATTCCCCTAAAGAATATGGCCCAGGGGGCGCGTCACAAGCAGCGGTAACAGTCATTTCTCACCATTCAGTAAGTGCTGTACTCACTTCCCCGGCACCTTGACGGACAGCCCACTCTGCACACTTGCTGGAGAGCAGGCTGTCAATCAAAGTGCAGGGGAAATGATAACAGCGTGCTCACCATGCAAGTTGGTAGTATTTTTATAGTTGACATGTTCCCTTTAAAGACTTAGCCTTGCTTTCCTTAAAGAAAAATTAACCTATCATAATTTTTCCCATTATTAAACTTCTGCAAGTAAATTATCTCCTAATTAAGATACTAGCAATCCGTTCTGTGCACCTCTGCATCCCACTATAAATTATTTTTACTCTATGCTCTTCTGTATGGTATGTGGTACCAAGAGGTTCACTGGATGTGTATGGACCAACCACCTGCTGTGAACTCGCTAACCTGGCTCATCAATCAAGGGTAGAGGAGTTGGGTCAGCGAGCTCTCGTCAGGCGCCGAAGTTGGTCCTCTTCCCTTGGAGGAAGCAGAACGTGAAACGCGCGTCAGGGGTTTCACTGGCCACCATACCGGTTTTATGATCTATCTACTATTGATTTATTATTCAAATCCCCTATGTACTGTATAAGGAGTGATCCTTTTTGCATGTTTAGTATGTCTGCCATGTAGGAGAGCAGTGAACAAAGCTTCTTTTTAGTGGTATGCCAAGATGCAGGAGCGCACGGAACAGATTGTTAGGATCCTAGTTAGGAGGAACTCAATGTAATGACCGGTTCCCTTTCAGCTCTCTCTACTGCAGTCAATAATAGCAAAATAATCACCACTTTCATGCCTCTAACTAAACAGAGAAGTGCTTGACTGAGTGCAATACATAATTTTTGCCTTAGTGATCAAACATTTATTTTAATCTTCACCTACTTTTCTTACAATGTCTCTATTGTTTTGTAAAGTATTAGTGAAAAAAAAACTATATACAATATTAAAGGGGATCCAAATGTCATCTTTAGTTGACACTGGCCAGGCGATGCCAAAATGAAGAATCATCTAAACATGACATGTCAGATTCACAAAGGCGATGAACTTCTCTGCTATCTATACGATCCTGATAATAGGTATTTGGGTTATATGAGTTGAATAATACAGCACATGTTATATTACCTCTGATGCTTTCAATACTTAATATCAATGTAATTACATGTTAAATATTTAAGTCACTTTCTATGGAGAAAAGTTTCAAATAAATACACACTTACATAAAGAACAAGAAGACTCCATTGTTGCAGCCTGCAAAACGCAAATACACCAATTACTAGATAGATAGATAGATAGATAGATAGATAGATAGATAGATAGATAGATAGATAGATAGATAGATAGATAGATAGATAGATAGATAGATAGATACAGGAATAGACAGATAGATAGATATATAATCATATTTTTATGATAAAATGTAGGACATACAGAAGAATCTAGGCACACGTACCTCTGAAAGTCAGCAGTCCGCAAAGTGACTTGCAAGGCAACTCATCGGACCTCTGACATCAGCAAATATCGTCAAATGGGAAGTAAAACCACTACATCAGGATGTTGAAAGACAAATTTCACGAAATCCAGAAGTCTCCCACATTGCAACATATGAAGTATTATTAGTACAATTTGAACACTCTGGTCTCCATACAGTGAGATGGATCCTTTCCTATCCCTCTTGACTCCTGTCCAGTTGGTGATCAACATGGTGGTAGACAAGATTATGAAGAATGAATATTGTAAAGTTTTTAGAATCTCAGGTTCCCTGTGGGGGGGGGGGGGGGGGGGGGACGAAGCTTAAACCATTTTGGCCTTAAATGGTAATTAGTCTCACCAGTCCCCAGCTGTCTATTTTTTTTTACTGGTGACGTGCTTCTATACTTCTCTTTTTTTCCGACTTCTGATAATTTGTGCCCCATACATAGCCAGTTAGTGTCACAGTGATAACGTCACAGCGCAGCCATTTTCAATGCTGCTACATAAATTATTACATTGGTAAAAAAAGACAATTTAGCCATTACATTATGGTAAGCAAGGATGTCCCACTTGGCCCTTACTAATCGTTTAGCATCCCTTGTTTTAAGAAATTCCCAAGCCCACCACTGTCTTGAGGTCAAGTGATAAGAAGGAGAAAACAGAGTCGTGACCATTCATGGGGGCTGGTTCCAGATCAGAGCAATTTTTTTCCAAAAACCAGTACTAATGTATTCATAATAATTTTTGTCAAGTTCATTGAATATATTTGCATACTTTTTTTGCTCCATATATTTTAAATAAACAAAAATATAATTCAAAATGTGTAGTGAAAGAAGCTTATAAAATACCTTACACTTGGACGGTTGCTTTGTTTGTTCATTTACATTATGCTTTATGTGAAATATGAAAAAGCAGCAAATATACACTTGGCTCTTTCTGTATCTCTTAGGCTAGGCAGTTTATTTAGATCAGTTGAAAGTCATAAGTCAGATCCTACTAATAAGAAGTTTTTGGTCTATCCAGTAATTGCAGGAGAGGGATAGCATAACAAACTTAAAGGGCGAGAAGGTATAGATTAGGGCAGGGGTGGGCAATTAATTTTGCCAGGGGGCCGCATGAGAAATTGGGATGGTTTTAGAGGGCGGACTAATATAATTAACTCCGTTCTACCCAATACTGTATATATACATATGCTATCTTTTCATAAACAAACAGTATGTTAAACAATGCAAAGATTTAAAATACAATGAAAATACGGAGGACCTAATTACATCATTATTTAATGATAAGATGTTGAACTGCAACCAGCTTGTGATTGTTCACTTTAGAAAATTGTTAACTTTAACAGTGTTTGGAAAAAACTTGCTATTTTAGGTCAAGATATCATGTTAGTTTTTTAACGAACGGCATCCCTTTAACTTCGTAAAGAACAGAAAATTAAACATTTCAATAACATGAAAATGTTCAATGAGAGTAATCTAGCCTGTTTTGGGCCTGAACAAGTTCATTGAAGTTAGGTTCAATATCTGAGGTGGATATGCGAAGAACAGCACACAAGTGATCATCACTGAGAGAGGATCTGTATCTGGATTTGTTGAACTTCATCAGTGAGAATGTTTGTTCACATACGTAGGTAGATCCAAAGAGAACCAACATCCTCTGAGCATGCCTCCTTATGTTTGGAAAGTTTTCCTCTTTGAGAGAAGAATAAAACTCCAGCAGTGATACTGATTTAAAAAGCTCTGCCAGTAGATTGTCAGACTGCAGATCAATGAGTTATAACTGGACATCACTGGGTGCATTATCCACACAGCATGCAAAGGGAGAGGAAATCGTGTGCATTTCACTCTCAACTCCTTTGAAGTCTTCAAATCTTCTGGAAAATTCATCATATAAAGCCGCTAACATGGATGAATACTTGTCGAGGTGATCAGCTGATGGTGTGACTTCTTTCAGTGTTGGCACGTGAGTGAGAATTTTGTCCTTCAATTGGCTAGAAAGAAACTTCAACTTTCTCATGAAAGCTGTCACCAAGCTGAACATTTCATGTGCAAAGAGGCCTTTGCCTTGGAACTTGCTATTTAGCTCATTCATTAGTGTAGTCACATCAATGGCAAAGGCCAGATCTGCCATCCAGTGCTTATCTGAGAACTCTGGGATGTCTTTGCCTTTCATCTTACAAAAATCCTGAATCTCAGCTCTCAGGTCCCATACTCTTTTAAGCACCTTTCCAAGGCTGAGCCATCTCACAGCGGTGTGGTAGCCTATGTCACTATGTTCACTTTCTTGCTCCTCCAACAGTGCAACAAACTGTCTGTGATTCAGCCCTCTTGCCCTGATAAAATTAACTGTCTTAGTTACAACATCAACAACATGGCTGATTTTTAGCACCGACTTGCACAGCACTTCTTGATGAATAATGCAATGCTAAAATATCAATTTCTGTTCTGGGTTTATTTCATTCACTTTATCTTGCATCCGCTTCAAAAGTCCAACGTTTTTCCCTGTCATATTTGGACAGCCATCGGTTATAACACTTACTAATTTGTTCCATTTTAGGCCCAGTTTGTCCATGGATGCATTTACTTCGGTGAACAAATCACTCCCTGTTGTGGTACCTTTCATTGATCGCAAAGCTAACAGCTCTTCGGTCATCTCAAATTTTTTTGTTATTCCGCGTACAAAGATAAGTAACTGGGCGGTATCACGGATATCACAGCTCTCGTCCAGAGCCATGCAAAAAAAAATAAAATCATCAACTTTGTTTTTCAGCTGAAACTCCAAATTCCCCGCAATGTCTTCTACCCGTCTTGTTACGGTTCGTCTGGAGAGGGGCACATTTGAAAATGCTTCTTTTTTCTCAGGACAAATTATCGCTGCAGAGTCCACCAAACATTCTTTGACGAACTCCCCTTCACAGAATGGCTTACTGTTTCTTGCAATTTTGTGGGATATTACAAAGCTTGTCCTGACGGCTGCATCCCTGGATGTGTGGAGCTTTGTAAAAAATCCTTGCTGCCTTTGCAGTTTTGATAGCAAATCTTCAGATGCCCGTGCCTGCTCTGCCTCTGTCAAGTTCTTGTATTTCTCTGCATGTTTAGTCTCATAATGGCGACTTAAATTGTAATCCTTAAACACAGCTATCTGCTCTCCACAAACTAAGCATACAGCTTTACCTTTGGCTTCAGTAAATAAATATTTAGAAGTCCATTCCTTTTTAAAAACTCTGCATTCTGCATCAATCTTCCTTTTTTTAATGTTAGCTGACATATTTAAGGGCTAACTGTGACCCGCAGATGTCAGGGTCTACTCTGGTGCAAGGATGATAAAGCTCACTGCGTCTGCTGGGACTCCTGTGGTTCCTGATGTATCATGAGAACAGGAGTGGTACACACATACCACGTGCTTCCTCCCCTGTCCCCTGCAGCAGCCACTCTGTTCTTCTGACACTCGGGCAGAGAATCGGGACTCCCATTGGAAGAATTGTCTGCCCGAGTGTCAGAAGAACAGAGTGGCTGCTGCAGGGGACAGGGGAGGAAGCACGTGTACTCATCATTCCTCAGGAACCGGAGGAGTCCCGGCAGACGCGGTGAGCTGTGTCCCGCGGCCGGTCACATACAGAAACATTCCCCCCTTCCTTTTCATAACCAGTGTAACACAGCCCAACTCACATGCTCCAGAGACCATACAGTACGCCTGCCCTGCAGGCTCTGGAGCAGCACCAAGGCCCCCACCACAGCCCCCCTATCCCCGCACTGACTTACATAGCCGCTGCTCTGTCAGCGGTGCGCGGGATGAGTCACCGCCTCAGTCCATCCAGGGTTCCCAGCTTCAGAGGTTGCGAGCTGCCCCCGCCCCCTAGACCCGCCCCCTAGCGTCAGAGAGGACGCGCCCGGCGTGTCTATCAAGCGCACGGCGTGTCTCTAAGTCACGGCAGAAGGAAGGAACCGGAGGAGTCCCGGCAGACAAGGTGAGATCATGCATCCTTGCTGATCTGCCGGAGCGCCTCCGCGGGCCAGTCACTGACAGCCGGCGGGCCGGATGCGGCCCGCGGGCCGCCCCTTGCCCGGGTCTGGATTAGGGGAATGTTGCCAACTATTCACTAAAAAAAGCCATTATGTGATGATAGGAAGGGGACCAACTTCCAATTCAGCTGTAGCTCCTTTGCTGTTTGTTTCCTTTTGTTTTTTAAACCATAATTCCCAAACAGCACACTCGCTGTCTTGGGGTCATATTTGACACAGAACTTTCTTTTATTCCTTATATCCCATCACTCGCTCGTGTCACCTGTAACTTAAAAACATCTCCAGAATCCGACCTTTTCTCACCTCTGAAACTGCAAAAACTCTTACTGTCGCTCTTATTCATTTTCATCTGGACTACTGCAACTCTCTACTAATCGGTCTCTCTCTAACCAAACTTTCTCCTTTCCAATCCATCCTGAATGTGACAGCCAGGGTCGTATTTCTGTCCAGCCGTTTCACCGATGCCTCCATCCTGTGCCAGTCATTACACTGGTTACCCATCCAATACAGAATACAATGTAAAATTATCTCTCTCATCCACAAAGCTCCACAGTTCTGTACCACCCTCTATCTCAACCCTCATCTCTGTCTATTACCCTACCCATGCCCTCCGATCTGTAACTGACCTAAGACTAACATCCTCAATAATACAAGTCCCTTCTTAATTGTAAAGTGCTGTGGAATAAGTTGGCGCTACATAATAAAATTATTGTTGATGTATAAATATGGATGCCACACAGACGTAAAATACGAACATGCAGTTAGGTCCATATATATTTGGACAGAGACAACATTTTTCTAATTTTGGTTCTAGACATTACCACAATAAATTTTAAACAAAACAATTCAGATGCAGTTGAAGTTCAGACTTTCAGCTTTCATTTGAGGGTATCCACATTAAAATTGAATGAAGGGTTTAGGAGTTTCAGCTCCTTAACATGTGCCACCCTGTTTTTAAAGGGACCAAAAGTAATTGGACAAATTAAATAATTGTAAATAAAATGTTCATTTCTAGTACTTGGTTGAAAACCCTTTGTTGGCAATGACTGCCTGAAGTCTTGAACTCATGGACATCACCAGACGCTGTGTTTCCTCCTTTTTGATGCTCTGCCAGGCCTTCACTGCGGTGGTTTTCAGTTGCTGTTTGTTTGTGGGCCTTTCTGTCTGAAGTTTAGTCTTTAACAAGTGAAATGCATGCTCAATTGGGTTGAGATCAGGTGACTGACTTGGCCATTCACGAATATTCCACCTCTTTGCTTTAATAAACTCCTGGGTTGCTTTGGCTTTATGTTTTGGGTCATTGTCCATCTGTAGTATGAAACGACGACCAATCAGTTTGGCTGCATTTGGCTGGATCTGAGCACACAGTATGGCTCTGAATACATCAGAATTCATTCGGCTGCTTCTGTCCTGTGTCACATCATCAATAAACACTAGTGACCCAGTGCCACTGGCAGCCATGCATGTCCAAGCCATCACACTGCCTCCGCCGTGTTTTACAGATGATGTGGTATGCTTTGGATCATGAGCTGTACCACGCTTTTGCCATACTTTTGTCTTTCCATCATTCTGGTAGAGGTTGATCTTGGTTTCATCTGTCCAAAGAATGTTCTTCCAGAACTGTGCTGGCTTTTTTAGATGTTTTTTAGCAAAGTCCAGTCTAGGCTTTTTATTCTTGATGCTTATGAGTGGCTTGCACCGTGCAGTGAACCCTCTGTATTTACTTTCATGCAGTCTTCTCTTTATGGTAGATTTGGATATTGATACGCCTACCTCCTGGAGAGTGTTGTTCACTTGGTTGGCTGTTGTGAAGGGGTTTCTCTTCACCATGGAGATTATTCTGCGATCATCCACCACTGTTGTCTTCCGTGGGTGCCCAGGTCTTTTTGCATTGATGAGTTCACCAGTGCTTTCTTTCTTTCTCAGGATGTACCAAACTGTAGATTTTGCCACTCCTTATATTGTAGCAATTTCTCGGATGTTTTTTTTCTGTTTTTGCAGCTTAAGGATTGCTTGTTTCACCTGCATGGAGAGCTCCTTTGACCGCATGTTTACTTCACAGCAAAACCTTCCAAATTCAAGCACCACACCTCAAATCAACTCCAGGCCTTTTATCTGCTTAATTGAAAATGACATAACGAAGGGATTGCCCACACCTGTCCATGAAATAGCCTTGGAGTCAATTGTCCAATTACTTTTGGTCCCTTTAAAAACAGGGTGGCACATGTTAAGGAGCTGAAACTCCTAAACCCTTCATCCAATTTTAATGTGGACACCCTCAAATGAAAGCTGAAAGTCTGAACTTCAACTGCATCTGAATTGTTTTGTTAAGGCTGCGTGCCCACGTAGCGTTTTTCAAGCGTATATGCTGCGGAATTTCTGCAGCGTAAACGCTTGTGAAACGCTAGGTAATCCGCCCCCCATGGTCCCCAAGGGGATTCCGCAAGTTCTATGCCCATGCTGCGGATTTTTCCGCAGCGTTTTTGATGCGCGGAAAAATCCGCAGCATGTTCATTAATTTTGCGTTTCCGCGGAATTGCCTTATTGCAATGCAATAAAAAACGCAAGGCAATTCCGCATGTGGAAAACGCGCGATAAACGCACGATAAACGCGTGCGGAATTCCGTATGCGTTTTTCCGGGAGAGGACTTGCAGAAATGAAGCAGAAATTTTCTGCTTCATTTCTGCAACGTGTGCACATAGCCTTAAAATTCATTGTGGTAATGTCTAGAACCAAAATTAGAAAAATGTTGTCTCTGTCCAAATATATATGGACCTAACTGTAAAGATGACAATCTATGTTTTCTGGAAAAAATCAAATGATTTTTCATTCACTCATCTTAACCCGGAATTAAATGGAGCTGTGCTACAGTTGTCCTGCACAGCGGGTGCACCGAGCCTGCTCATCACATTCTTTTAGGATACAGTGGCGGTCAAAAGTATTGGCACCCCTGCAATTCTGTCAGATAATACTCAGTTTCTTCCTGAAAATGATTGCAATCACAAATTCTTTGGTACTATTATCTTCATTTAATTTGCCTTCAATGAAAAAACACAAAAAGAATTGTCCAGTCAACACTAGTCCTAAAGCCAAATTGGATACAATTCCACACCAAACCTAAAAAAGGGGGTGGACAAAAGTATTGGCACTGTTTGAAAAATCATGTGATGCTTCTCTAATTCGTGTAATTAACAGCACCTGTAACTTACCTGTGGCCCCTAACAGATGTTGGCAATAACTCAATCACACTTGCAGCCAGTTAACATGGATTAAAGTTGACTCAACCTCTGTTCTGTGTCCTTGGGTGTACCACATTGAGCATGGAGAAAAGAAAGAAGACCAAAGAACTGTCTGAGGACATGAGAAACCAAATTGTGAGGAAGCATGAGCAATCTCAAGGCTACAAGTCCATCTCCAAAGACCTGAATGTTCCTGTGTCTTCCGTGTGCAGTGTCATCAAGAAGTTTAAAGCCCATGGCACTGTGGCTAACCTCCCTAGATGTGGACGGAAAAGAAAAATTGAGAGATTTCAACGCAAAATTGTGCGGATGGTGGATGAAGAACCTCGACTAACATCCAATCAAGTTCAAGCTGCCCTGCAGTCCGAGGGTACAACAGTGTCAACCCGTACTATCCATCGGCGTCTGAATGAAAAGGGATTGTATGGTAGGATACCCAGGAAGACCCCACTTCTTACCCCGAGACATAAAAAAGCCAGGCTGGAGTTTGCCAAAACTTACCTGAGAAAGCCTAAAACGTTTTGGAAGAATGTTCTCTGGTCAGATGAGACAAAAGTAGAGCTTTTTGGCAAAAATAATCAACATAGAGTGTACAGGAAAAAAAAAGAGGCATTCAAAGAAAAGAACACGGTCCCTACAGTCAAACATGGCGGAGGTTCCCTGATGTTTTGGGGTTGCTTTGCTGCCTCTAGCACTGGACTGCTTGACCGTGTGCATGGCATTATGAAGTCTGAAGACTACCAACAAATTTTGCAGCATAATGTAGGGCCCAGTGTGAGAAAGTTGGGTCTCCCTCAGAGGTCATGGGTCTTCCAGCAGGACAATGACCCAAAACACACTTCCAAAAGCACTATAAAATGGTTTGCGAGAAAGACTTTTAAGGTGGCCAGCAATGAGTCCAGACCTGAATCCCATAGAACACCTGTGGAGAGATCTCAAAATGGCAGTTTGGAGAATGCACCCTTCAAATATCAGGGACCTGGAGCAGTTTGCCAAAGAAGAATGGTCTACAATTCCAGCAGAGCATTGTAAGATACTCATTGATGGTTACCGGAAGCGGTTGTTCGCAGTTATTTTGGCTAAAGGTTGTGCAACCAAGTATTAGGTGTAGCGTCGGCGTCCCTGCCTCCTGCAAGGCAGGGACGCCGTTCCCCTCACCTCTCCGCTCCGTGCCCGGCGTCTTCCTCCCGCTCTGCTGGCAGCGCGCGCTCCTTCCCGGCCACTGTGCTTAGGGCGCGCGCGCTCCCCCTCTCTTAAAGGGGCCGCGCGCGCCGTCCTAAGGAGTCCCCGGCCAATGGCCGGAGGACCTCTCCATATATAAGGCACTTCCTCCAAAATGGAGGTGCCCGAGCAATGTTGTAGCATAGTTCATCACTCTGCTTCAGCCCTCAGGTCCCGTTACCAGTTACCTGCCAGTTACCTGCCAGTTTCCTGTCTGATACCTGCCTGACTCGTGTCAATCTGCTGTTATTCCTGTGGTCCGACAGTCTGCCTACCAGCCCTGCTAGTCTGTCTATGGATCCGTCTGCCCGCTCACCTGGGAGCGCTCACCTGCTACCTGCCTGCTAGCCTACCTGGAGGCTCTGCCGTCACGTGCTGTGACCACCTGCCAGTCCAGAGACTCTTACCCGCTCACCTGGGAGCGCTCACCTGCTACCTGCCTGCTAGCCTACCTGGAGGCTCTGCCGTCACGTGCTGTGACCACCTGCCTGTCCAGAGACTCTTACCCGCTCACCTGGGAGCGCCTACCAGCTACCTGCCTGTTAGCCTACCTGGAGGCTCAGCCGTCACTTGCTGTGACCACCTGCCTGTCCAGAGACTCTCGTCCGCTCACCTGGGAGCGTCCACCTGCTACCTGCCTGCTAGCCTACCTGGAGGCTAAGTCATCACTTGCCGTGACCACCCACCTGTCAAGAGACTGTCCCCGTCACTTGCCGTGACCTCCTGCCCTCTTACCCAGAGACTGTCCCCGTCACTAGTCGTGACTGCCTGCCCGCCTTCCCTGG
This sequence comes from Phyllobates terribilis, assembly GCF_046119375.1. NCBI lineage: Eukaryota > Metazoa > Chordata > Amphibia > Anura > Dendrobatidae > Phyllobates > Phyllobates terribilis. The sequence continues at coordinate 112,922,336 of NW_027362773.1, forward strand.
GTGTCACCCGCTTCCTTACAAGGACTGCCCCTTTGTATAGTTGCTCTGTGGTTCCACCTCCCAGACCCGTTACATTAGGCTGAGGGTGCCAATACTTTTGTTTGGCCCATTTTTGGAGTTTTGTGTGAAATGATTAATGATTTGATTTTTGCTTCATTCTCTTTTGTTTTTTTTTCCTTGCAAGCAAATTAAATGAAGATAATAATACCAAAGAATTTGTGATTGCAATCATTTTCAGGAAGAAACTGAGTATTATCTGACAGAATTGCAGGGTTGCCAATACTTTTGGCCACCACTGTATGTTCACATTCAACAAATTTGCTCCAGAAATTTGTTCTAAACATCTGAATGTGATGGGAGGGATTTTTAAACTCCATTCATGTGCATTCATGTGCATGGAACACATTTTTGCAGCAGAAATATGCACTTTAGACATAATGCAAGTTCCCCAAAAAATAGAAGTGTATTCATCCAATTAATCCAGAAACAGACCCGATATTTAGTAATCTGCAGCAGTGAAATCATCACTTTCTGTACCTACTAGCAGATCAATCATCACATTCACTGCTCTATAGATAAATATCAATTTTTTTTTATTACAAAATACATGTAACACAAAACTTATTCCAGTCAAAAATATTATTAACCAAAACAACCATTAGAATTGAATTTGTTACAGGTTTCTCTGATATTTTCAGATTTAATTAAGATGTGAATGACATTTATACAGCTATGTTCATTTTCTGACAATTGCAATTTGTCTTCTTTTTTGTCGGTGATTTGTCAATCAAGCCTAAAACACAATGAGAAAAAAAACATCACTAGTAATTACGAATAGAAAATTAAAATCTGAAACAATTAAAGGTCTCATCTCCTTAAACAGGTAAAAATACATAGTTCTTGTATGAAAATATTATCTTTAGAAAGGAAGAGGACAGGAACTCTAGTGCCACCTATTGGGGGGGTAACGATCTTAAAAGTCAATATCGACCCTTTAACGAGCCTTGCCACATGACTTGTCTATGTGGCAAAGCTTGTTAAAGAGTCGATATTGACTTTTACGATTGATACCCTAATGTGGCCAGGCTCAATAAAGAGTCGATATTGACTTTTAGGATTGATACCCTAATGTGCCCAGGCTTGATAAAGAGTCGATATTGACTTTTAGGATTGATAACTCTAATGTGGCCAGACTCGATAAAGGGTCGATATTGACTTTAAGGATTGCTAGTCCCAATAGATGGCACTAGAGTTTTGGTCCTGTTCCTCTTCCTGAAGGATCTTGCATGGCCTATAAAGACTGTTATGATCTGCTACAAGAACTAAGGAAAGAAAGGGAATCTGTCCCTACAATAAGACTAAGCTGATTCCCTATGATGCAGCGGGCGACCTGTTCCTTGTGAACAGACCCGCCTTCATCCTCAGCTAGTCTGAACGCAGACCTATAAAATAAAGGGAGGGGTCCCTAAAAGAACTAAGGACTGGGACAAAATTGGACACCTCCTAGCAGATGTTGTAGCGGAGCAAAAAGACAAACAGACAAAAAGTACTTAGAGGTCCAAAGGACCAAACGAACTAGAGAGATAGGTACAAAAGCATCTGGCTAGATAGAGATTCAAATAACACTGAAGTCCAGCAAAGCCAGAAGGGCGGAGCTGGAATAAATAGGCAGCAGGTCACGTGACCAAAATAGAAAAAATCTAACAGGAAAGTTCTAACAGTACCCCCTCTTCTATGAGGATTCTCCGGATCCTCAAGGCCCAGGCCTATCAGGAAACCTCCTGTGGAACGCTCTGACAAGTCTAGGGGCAGAGACATCATCCGCCCTTACCCAGGAGTTATCCTAGGGACCAAAACCCTTCCAAGCGACGAGATACTGCAATCTCCCTCTATGTCTTTTGGAATTCAGGATACGAGAAATTTCATATTCGCCGTCTTCCACCACCGGAGGAACTGTGACAGTAGCATCCCTATCCGATACATCAGCCTTTTTCAACAAGGAAACATGAAACACAGGATTAATCTTCCAGGAGGTGGGGACCTCCAACCTAACAGCAGACTGATTAACCACCTGAAGCACCTTAAATGGCCCCACAAACTTCGGACCCAATTTTTAGAGGGAATCCTCAACCGCAGATTCTTTGAGGACAACCAAACCGTGTCACCCACCGTAAACAAAACATCTTTACGTTTCCTGTTAAAATACTTCTTGGACTTTTTGTTAGCCTCTTGAAGGTTACAACGTACGTCAGTCCAAACTCTCTCCAAATCACCGGAAAAATTCTCCTCCTCCAGCACAGCCGACACCAATTTGGAGAACGAACCAAACGACGGATGTCTCCCAGTACAACAAAAAAAAGGAGAACACCCAGCAGAAGAGGATGTATGGTTGTTAAGAGCAAATTCAGCGAGTGGCAGAAACTCAGACCACCCCTCTTGATTGTCTGCCATAAAACAACGCAAAAACTGTTCAACATCCTGGTTCTTTCTTTCTGTCTGTCCATTAGACTCAGGATGATACCCAGATGAAAATGACAAATGGACTCCCAACCTGTCACAAAAAGCACGCCAAAAGCGAGCCACAAACTGAGGTCCCCTATCAGAAACAATGTCGGTGGGAACGCCATGGAGTCTGACAATTTCCTTAACAAACGCCTTAGCGAGTGTCTTAGCGCAAGGTAGTTTAATGAAAGGAACCAAATGACACATCTTGCTAAAATGGTCCACGACCACCCAGATGACAGTGAAACCCTCGGACACAGGAAGGTCAGTAATAAAATCCATTGCCAGATGCGTCCAAGGCGCACTAGGAACCTCCAGAGGGCAAAGCAACCCCGCAGCAGGAGTATGTGAAGCCTTTGACCTAGCACACACCGTACATTGACGCACCCACTTGATGACCTCCTTCTGCCACCCAGGCCACCAAAAACTGTGACTTATAAGTCTCTTAGTCTCAGAAATTCCTGGATGACCTGCCAACTGAGACTCATGATATTCCACAAACAAATCTTTCCTAAAGGTTCTAGGCACAAACAACCTCCCATGGGGAGTGTTAGATGGGGCATCCTCCTGGGCTTTCAGAATCCCATCTTCCAAAACGGAGTCCAATGCTGCTACCACAACTCCTTCCTGTAAAATGCTCTCCTCCTCCTCGGTACCAACCATGGGAGAAAAACTGCGAGATAAAGCATCGGCTTTAACATTTTTGGTACCAGGGATGTAAGTAACAGAAAAATTAAACCGAGAAAAAAAAAGTGCCCACCTAGCCTGACGGGCATTCAAGCGCTTGGCAGCATCCAGATAAATCAAATTTTTATGATCAGTGAAAACCTGAACCGGAAATTTTGCACCTTCCAAGAAATGCCGCCAATGTTCAAACGCGAGTTTAATAGCCAGCAATTACCGATTACCAACATCGTAATTAAATTCGGTTTCAGAAATTTTTTTCGAAAAAAAAGCACAGGGATGTACTCCATCCTTGTTCTCCTGAGAGAAAACTGCACCGACCCCCACCGAAGAAGCATCAACCTCGACCAAAAAAGGCTTGGTCTCATCAGGCTGCATAAGGATAGGGGCAGAACTGAACCTCTCCTTGAGATACACAAAAGCTTCAATGGCCTCAGTAGTCCACTGGACAGTATTCGCACCTTTCCTGGTGAGATCGGTCAGCGGCTTAACAATTATAGAAAAATTCTTAATGAATTTTCTGTAATAATTGGTGAAACCCTAAAATCTCTGTATCGATTTCAAACCAATAGGCCTGGGCCATTCCTGCACAGCCTGAACCTTCACCGGGTCCATCTCAAAGCCCTAGCTGGAGATAATGTAGCCCAAAAAACTAATTCTCTGCACAGCGAACTCACATTTCTCCAGCTTAGCAAAAAGTGAATTGTCACTTAATAACTGCAATACCTCACGTACGCTCTGCCAATGGGACTCTAGATCTGGCGAATAAATCAAAATGTCATCCAAATACACAACCACATTCTTACCAATCAAAGGTCTCAGGATGGCATTAATAAGGTTCTGAAAAAATGCAGGTGCATTGGTAAGACCAAAAGGCATCACCAGATTCTCAAAATGACCTACCGGAGTGTTAAAAGCAGTTTTCCATTCATCACCCTACTTTATTCTTAACAAATTGTATGCCCCCCGGAGATCAATTTTAGAGAACCACTTGGCCCCCACTAACTGGTTAAACAAGTCAGGAATTAACGGCAATGGGTAGGAATTGCGTACGGTAATTTTATTAATTTCGCGAAAGTCCAGACATGGACGTAAACCGCCGTCCTTTTTTTTTTACAAAAAAAAATCCAACAGCCACAGGTGACTTAGAATGTCTAATGTGACCAGCAGCCAAGCTCGTCTGTATGTATTCCTCCAAGGCCTTTCTCTCAGGGATAGTCAGATTAAATAAGCGACTCTTGGGAAGAGTAGCTCCAGGAACAAACTCAATGGTGCAATCATAGTCCCTATGAGGAGGTAAAACTTGCGACTCCTCCTCTGAAAAAACCTTCCAAAAATCCTGAATAGGTACAGTTAATTCCCCTTTTTCCACAGCCGCAATGCGACCCTTACAACACTTATCATAGCACTTAGGACTCCATGACTTAATCTCATTAGTAGACCAGTCCAGTAAAGGATTGTGCAGTTTTAACCAAGGCAAACCTAAAACTACTGGAGAAGGTAAATTATTTAATACCACCAAATCCAAATTTTCCTGGTGAATACCATTGATAGTGAGGGGAAATTCAGCAACCTTGTGAGTAATACATTTCAAAGGAGTGTTGTCAATAGCTATCACAGAAATAGGTGATGACAAAGGTTTGGATTCCAATTTAAGTTTTTCCAAAAACCCCTTATCAATCACATTAAGTGTTGAACCACAATCCACAAATACCTGAAATTCAATCAAATCTTCCTGCAATAAGGTACTCCCTGAAAGAAATACTCCCTTAGAATTCAAACAAGCAAAACGGGCGTAACTGACCTTTTTTTTCTTTGCTTAAACGAAGCTCACAGTTCTTAATTAAATGGTCAGATTTACCACAGTAAAAACACAATCCCTTGGAAAACCTGCGGTCTCTTTACTGAGAGCGGAGTGACATCGCCCCAACCTCCATCGGTTCTCCGCCGTCCGTGCAGACCCCCTGAGGACTACAAGCTGCCATTGCAGGAATTTTCTCATCATTAACCCTGGCACGCAGTCTTCTGTCCACACGTATAGCTAATTGCATGGCCTCTTGCAAGGTCACAGGTGCAGGAAACGCAATCAGCAGATCTTTAACCCTTTCACTTAGACCGGCATGAAATGAACATTTTAACGCCAAATCATTCCATTTCACTTCTGAAGACCACCTTCTGAAGAGCGTACAATAATTTTCAACATCACCTGACCCCTGCTTCAAACGTCTCAGTTCTGTCTCAGCAGATGAGACTCGATCAGGATCATCATACAATAACCCCATAGCAGAAAAAAAATCCTCCACTGATCTAAAACACGGATCATTAGGTTGGAGAGAAAAGGCACACCCCTGTGGTTCCTTGCGCAAAAGTGACATGATAAACCCAATGCGCTGTGATTCATTCCCAGAGGACCTGGGTCTCAAACGAAAATATAATAAACAAGCATTTTTAAAGGAAAAAAAATCTTGTTGTTTACCATCAAAAATATCAGGCAGTCTTACCTTCGGTTCCACAAAATGCGCTCCAGGACAGCTACTCACGTGTTGCTGGAGCTCGGCCACCTCTAGAGACAATCCCTGCAGGCGCTGAGCCAACTCTTGAACGGACACCATACTGATTCCCGGATTTCTTTCCAAGTTTAGTTTGGGCTGGACTTACTGTTATGATCTGCTACAAGAACTAAGGAAAGAAAGGGAATCTGTCCCTACAATAAGACTAAGCTGATTCCCTACGATGCAGCGGGCGACCTGTTCCTTGTGAACAGACCCGCCTTCGCCCTCAGCTAGTCTGAACGCAGACCTATAGACTAAAGGGAGGGGTCCCTAAAAGAACTAAGGACTGGGACAAAATTGGACACCTCCTAGCAGATGTTGTAGCGGAGCAAAAAGACAAACAGACAAAAAGTACTTAGAGGTCCAAAGGACCAAACGAACTAGAGAGATAGGTACAAAAGCATCTGGCTAGATAGAGAGTCAAATAACACTGAAGTCCAGCAAAGCCAGAAGGGCTCGATATCAATGAGTTCGGCTGACAGTCTGATTGTCGATGAGAAATGTTGATCGCGGATGTCCGATTTTGGACTGCTGATCATATTGGTCTCCCAGAGATAAGTAAAGATAGTAAAATGTTAAATGATACATATAGAAAATAATAATAATAAAAAATAAAAACAATATAAAAAGTATAAAAAAGCCCTCTCATCCAAACGGAACGCACCAGTATAAAAAATCCTGTGTGTCATGATCACATTTTGCAAGTGTACCAGGTGCTATGATCCTAATACATCCTTTATCAAGAATGTACATCTTGCAAAAAATGCAAATCTTACCCCCAGTCACAAAATATGTGTCTGCTCTAAGCCAGGTGTTTCTCCTTTTATGACTATGCTAAAAAGCAATAATGCAACTAAGATGATTATCATCCATGTATAAACACTACTTCCAACCTTATCGATGAATACATGTAAAACTTAGGCCGGTTTCACAAGTTTGTAAAACATGGACCGTACTCAGAATGGAAGACGTGGCCCGACAGTCGGGTCTCCTGTCCAGAGCTAACAGCCTCATATCTGCCTATCCTTGACTATGGATTTTGTGTTCTATAGCAGGAAAATATAGGTCTGACCTGTATGAAGGTGAATGATAAAATTATTTAACGTAGATTTTTAAAGTTATGTAGAAAAAAAAATGACGTACAGTCTTGCTCATTGTTATTGGCATGAAGTTTAAGTACATAATGTGGAATATCTCCTGAAAAAATGAATCAAGTGAAACAGTTTTTTTGTATAGAGCACTCGTGTTAAATGCAAAAGAGCAAATGATAAACTATAATTTAAAACCAAAATCAATTGGAGGGAAAATAGAAAAACCTAAAGCTTGCTGTGACATTGGTATTGGCACCGTTTATATTAATATAGTATGGAAACACATTTTGACTCGTCTGTGGAAAATCACAAGAGATTCACCTATGATTAATTGTCGGTGCCCATGTGACGTGAAATAGCCAGTGAATGATGACTTCAGTGTTTTGAAAAGCCACATGGTAGGTCCTGTTCCTTTGCCACAATGGTGAAAAAAAGGAGTTGTCTGAGGACATCGGAACTGCTATTATTAGCAAACACAAGACTTCCAAAGGGTATAAGGCCGTCTCCAAAGACCTTTGTATCCCAGTTTCAACAGTGCGCAATGTTATTAAGAAGTTTGCCAAGCACGGAACCGTCAAGAACCTCCCTGAATATGGGAGAAAGAGGAAAATTGACAAGAGATGTGTTCGAAGGTTGGTGCGAATAGTAGAAAAAACACCACGTCAAACATCCAAAGACCTGAAGGCCAACCTGGAACAGTCTGGGGTCATGGTTTCAACAAGTACCATACGCCGCACTCTAAACCAAGCAGAGTTTTATGGGCGAAGGCCAGGGAAGAAACCATTGCTGAAGAAAAGACATAAAAAGGAACGACTGATCTTTACCAAAGAGTACTTTGACAAACCACAATCCTTCTAGGAAGGAAGAGTGGGAGAAAATTCCAGCTGAGAAGTGTAAGAAGCTTATAGATGGCTACAAGAAACGTTTGGAGGCTGTCAGCAATGAAAGGGTGTGCAACCAAGTATTAATTAGGGGTGCCTTTATTGCTTCATATGCTGTATAGTCTGGCTTTTCTTTGAAATTGCAACATGGAAGTTGAAAAATAATGTTTTATTGTTGTATTACTTTGCACCACTAATTAAAAAATCCTGAGGATATAACTTTGGTACATTTCCATTTATTTCTGAAGATATTGTACAGTCTATGAAAACAATGAAGGGGTGCCAATAAAAGTGAGTAGCACAAAGGCACACCCATCTGCACAGACCTTAACGCATTAAAAGGTTATTTTCATCATATTAAATGTTTACATTTGTAAAGTCCTTGTTAAAACCAGCAACTTTGCAATTTACTTCTTATTAAAGCCTTTCTCTGTTCTCAAGACAGGAGGAATTTTACTGCTCATCAGTAAGGTTACCAGTCACCTCTGCTGTCCACCAGCGGAGGCCGCTTAGGCATACAGCACAGCGCTTGCAATCTCTTTGCTATACAGCTTGTAAATGCTGCTCAGAAGCTGGCCGAATGGCTGGTTCTGGACAACTTCAGTGCCCCTGCTCTCTTCCGATGCTGAAAAGGCAAAGCTGCAGCATAGTAGCGTGCACAACTCTGATCATTTAAACTGTCAATCAATCAGGAGCACATTGTTTGCCGAGCAAGCAGGATGTTGGGAGGCTGGGGAGCAGCGTGCTCATGAAGCTCAACCATGACACAACCCCTTTAATGTATATGCTTGATTATTATAGATTTTTAATGCATTGTTTTATGAAAAAAAAAAACTTTGAGTGCACTACTTAGAATTTAGTTTTTTGAGCCCAAATTACATTTACTGAATATGATTTTGAATAACTCAAAAATAGCAATAGAAAAAAATTAAGCAAAATCATTTAAAAGAACTCACCTCTCATACAAATATGATCTTAGTGAAAAATCACAGCAAAAAATAATCAAAAAGACCATGGCAATAAACACATATTGTATTATCACCATTGTAAATGCATAGTAGTAAAGACCATCGTTACATTGGACCGAGTCTTTATATTCACTGACCACACCGAAGACCCAAACACTTCCTAATATGGAGAAAAAAACATATGGTAATAAAAATAAATTGAATGGAAATTAAATTAAGGCTGAAGTTCACACTGTGTATAATTTGACACTAACATAGGCTGCCATTCGCCAGACAGAGGCCAAAAGTGTGTTTTTGTAGCCACTACCTGGCTGGCCTGCAATTGCACACCTCTTAACTGTACATGATAGAGGAAAAGGCAGTGCTTTCCTATGCAGAAGACCACCGCAAAAGAAAAAAGCGTAACATCTGGAATTCATCCAGACTGTGACCACTCTCAGGCACATACTAGATTTTGGTGTAAACCGAGCCCCTAAAATTCATAATTTGTAACAAAAAGTTGAAACAAGTTATAAGTTGCATAAAAGTTTTAATTTGTGCACTAAGCTCAACAAAAGTTTAAAAAGTAAGTATGGTTTACAGTGCAGGTGGAGGAGGGGGAGGGCAATGTTAACAACTTTTACTTTTACTAAAGGGGTGGTCCGAAGTCCAAAGTAGCTTTCCTCTTAAATCCCTATCTATTTAATGTCATAATCTCATCTAGTTTCTAATATATTTTAATTACATTTTCCTTATCCTTCCCTAACTACACAATCTAACAGCTTTTTTTTTTTACTTCCTTTCTGATGACTTTTTATTTGAGAATCTCAATGTATACTGGGATATTCAAAGAAAGCGTCATCAGGGGGCAGAGGCTGCGGTCACTGCCGCAGCCCCAGCCCACTCCCTAAACCAAAGTGTCATTAGTGACACTCGTTTCAGGAGATGGGCTTGTCCATGATGTGCACAATGACAGTGCGCTCTCTGTTGTTGGCTCAGATCAGCAATAATGAGTTGGCAACAGAGTGCGTTGTCAGAATACCCGGCGTGCAGAGACCAGCGTTGCCAACACAAGTGAAATCACTGGCCTCTGTACACTGGGTATTCAGACACCGCTCTAGTGCCAGCTCGTTACTACTGATCTGAGCCAACAACAGAGAGCGCACTGTCATTGTGCACATCGCACAATGCACAATGCGCAGGGACTAGCCTAGCCTCGGAAACTAGTGCTACTGATGCTTCGTTGCAGGGAGAGGTCAGGGGCTGTGACAGTGACTGCTGCCTCTGCCCCCTGATGACACTTCAATTAACTATACCAGCATGCACTGGGATTCTGAAATGAAGCATCATCAACAAGGATGTAAAAAAAAAGAATAGCAATTAAATAGAGTAGTTAGGGAAGGATAGGGATTTTTTTTAAATAGTTTAGATTATAGCACTGAAAAGATAGGGATTATGAGGAAAATTACTCTGGGCTTCGGGCCACGCCTTTAAGGTTTTAGATTGGATTCATGCACATAGAATCCAAAGCTTACATCTAGTTACATAAATGACCAAACCTTGGTTTGTGAACCTGGCCTTACAGGAATGCTAAATATGCAAACATACTCCACCAGCTTATTCCACTGCGCCTCTGATGCAGAAGTGAACTTAGGTTTAGCTATTTTGTTATAGAGGTTGGCAACGACTTTTTTATTGATGATAACTTATCTTTAGGATAGGCTATTAATGATTGGTGGGGTTGCGACACCCAGCATCCCCACCAATCAGTTGTTACTACCACGGCTATTATAATTTTGCCGGAAATGCTGTGTTCCGGAAGCATCTGAGAACTTCTGGCCAGCGCCAATAACTGCTGCGGGGATACCAGGTGTTGCTCCCCCAATCAGATATTGATACTTTATCCTAAGTATAAGCCATCAATAACAAAGAAGTGGCAAACCACTTTAAATCCAAAACTATTGCTCCAGATTCAAACCCTTTGATGAGGGATGAGGTTGGATTATTGCTGTTTTGAAGATTTGCCGGATCCAGTCCATCAGTCATGTCAGTAATCTGTGGATGTGGGATGGGAGCTCTGAAAACTGACCTCATACATTACGGCATCCGAGCCACTTCTTTTTGTACGTCACATGTATGTCTTGCCTCAACGATGAAGTCATCCTATGCCAGGTAATTAAAAAAAGAGCTGTGGATGCTGGTTGGATGTAGGAGGCTCTGAAGGCTCCCGTCCAGTGGCCACAGATTTCTGTCATGGCTGATGGACCTACGAATCGATTCGCACCAACTCTAATTATAAAACATATGCATCTTAAAAAATGTTCTCATTTTGGACTGTCCTAACCCTAGAAAATTAAATCTACATTTTATATAAACAGATGCCAATTTGCTCAAAAATCTGTGTCATTTCCCACTTTCATCCTTTAATCTTAAAGGGAAGGTCGGATACCTAAATTACCCTTTGTAAATATCTGTTTTAAACCTTTAACCCTACACTTCTCCTTATATGTGTTTTTTTACTTTACTTACTGTGACGTTTTGTTTGAGGGAAGTCTCAAATGGGATGTCATGAGGAAAATGGTCCTACACTCACATCCCCATTCTATCGCTGCGCCTAAAACAGGACAATCATCAGGTAGCGGCTCTGCAGACACTACCACAGTTTTTTTCATTGTTGCCTTCTGATGACATCCAGACTCCATAGCTCTGATAGTAGCCGAGAGAGAGGCGAGTGCAGCGCCAGCACACTTCTTCTGTCACCACCCTCAAATGGAGCATCATGAGGGGGCAGCACTGTCACTTACCCTGATTCTATCACCGCACCCTGATGAGGTCTTGTTTCAGAGATACAAACTTAGGGCAGATGGTGAGAGAAAAAGTGTGCCGGCACTGCAGTCACCTCTCTCACAACTATTGATTCCAGACATCATCAGAGGGCGGCGATAATAGAAACAGTGATAAGTGACTGCAGCACTGCCTCCTGATGACATCCTGTTCCAGGCGTGGTGATAGAAGGGAGACGTGACTGCAGGGCTGTCCTCCTCTGGTGTCCCGTTTGAGACTCCCCGTAAACAAAATGTAACAGGAAGTAAAGTAAAAAAACAGATATAGGCATTAGCTGTATAGGGAGAGTATTAAGAAATTTTGAAAAAAAAAATTATACACTGCTCAAAAAAATAAAGGGAACACTTAAACAACAGAATATAACTCCAAGTAAATCAAACTTCTGTGAAATCAAACTGTCCACTCAGGAAGCAACACTGATTGACAATCAATTTCACATGCTGTTGTACAAATGGAATAGACAATAGATGGAAATTATTGGCAATTATCAAGACACCCTCAATAAAGGAGTGGTTCTGCAGGTGGGGACCACAGACCACATCTCAGTACCAATGCTTTCTGGCTGATGTTTTGGTCACTTTTGAATGTTGGTTGTGCTTTCACACTCGTGGTAGCATGAGACGGACTCTACAACCCACAGAAGTTGCTCAGGTAGTGCAGCTCATCCAGGATGGCACATCAATGAGAGCTGTGGCAAGAAGGTTTTCTGTGTCTGTCAGCGTAGTGTCCAGAGGCTGGAGGCGCTACCAGGAGACAGGACAGTACACCAGGAGACGTGGAGGGGGCCGTAGGAGGGCAACAACCCAGCAGCAGGACCGCTACCTCCGCCTTTGTGCAAGGAGGAACAGGAGGAGCACTGCCAGGGCCCTGCAAAATGACCTCCAGCGGGCCACAAATGTGCATGTGTCTGCACAAATGGTTAGAAACCGACTCCATGAGGGTGGTATGAGGGCACGACGTCCACAGATGGGGGTTGTGCTCACAGCCCAACACCGTGCAGAACGCTTGGCATTTGCCACAGAACACCAGGATTGGCAAAGTCGCCACTGGCGCCCTGTGCTCTTCACAGATGAAAACAGGTTCACACTGAGCACATGTGACAGACGTGATAGAGTCTGGAGACACCGTGGAGAGCGATCTGCTGCCTGCAACATCCTTCAGCATGGCCGGTTTGGCAGTGGGTCAGTAATGGTGTGGGGTGGCATTTCTGTGGAGGGCCTCACAGCCCTCCATGTGCTCACCAGAGGTAGCCTGACTGCCATTAGGTACCGAGATGAGATCCTCAGACCCCTTGTGAGACCATATGCTGGTGCGGTTGGCCCTGGGTTCCTCCTAATGCAGGACAATGTCAGACCTTATGTGGCTGGAGTGTGTCAGCAGTTCCTGCAAGATGAAGGCATTGAAGCTATGGACTGGCCCGCCCGTTCCCCAGACCTGAATCCGATTGAGCACATCTGGGACATCATGTCTCGCTCCGTCCACCAACGTCACGTTGCACCACAGACTGTCCAAGAGTTGGCGGATGCTTTAGTCCAGGTCTGGGAGGAGATCCCACAGGAGACCATCCGCAACCTCATCAGGAGCATGCCCAGGCGTTGTAGGGAGGTCATACAGGCACGTGGAGGCCGCACACAATACCGAGCCTCATTTTGACTTGTTTTAAGGACATTACATCAAAGTTGGATCAGCCTGTAGTGTGTTTTTTTTCCACATTCATTTTGGGGGTAACTCCAAATCCAGGCCTCCATTGGTTAATAAATTTGATTTCCATTGATGATTTTTGTGTGATTTTGTTGTCAACACATTCAACTTTGTACAGAATAAAGTATTCAATGAGAATATTTCATTCATTCAGATCTAGGATGGGTTATTTGAGTGTTCCCTTTATTTTTTTGAGCACTGTATATTATATATGGTTAGGGTTTAAAGATACTGCAAATATTTATAAAGGGCATTATTGGTATTGGACTTTTAATTTTACAGCCAGCTTGATGATTGTTTTTAGTCTCCTTTTATTCATAAGTTTGTCAACCATTAAAAATACCTACCCGATATAAGCCAAACAAAGCTAAAAGTTAAAATTACACCTCCAAGAGCTCTGCTGTATATGTCCCACATCGCCAGAAAATATAACAAAACAGCCACCAAGAATGTGACTCCAGCAACCAAAAGATAGATGGGTATGAACGGCTGGAGCGGACAATCGTCTTTATATATGGCTCCTGTGGATAAGCAAGAGGATGGGACAGATTAGTAGCCTTCCAATAATACAAAGGAAGATGCTTTAAAGAAACATTTGGCACGCCAGACATTTACATAGTGGCTGGACCGATTGTAGATCCATAGTAAAATTCTGCGACACATATGTACAGTATGCGGTGGATTTTATTTATCCTCAGCGTGGGAATGAGATTAATGTAACTGCAATTTACTTGTGTGAAACTACATCTCATCGTTTAAAAAAGGAGCTGAGTCATTATGTCACAACAATAAAGGATCTTTTTTCGCTCACTGGATGTCGGAGTGATACTTTCGTGATTGAGTGCGCCTCTTTGGATGCCCTTCACCTCTTTTTGAGAAACTTTTCACACTTGTGTGAAATGAGATTCCAAAATGAACTTTTTTTCCCAGTAGAAAATTGCTACCCAGAAACATGGAGAAACGCAATGTACGTTCCTCAAGAAGATTCCAGACATTAAAGCAAAAAAGTGGTGCTCTGGAATGGTGCTACTAATGTAAGTTCCCTGACCTTAGTCTTGCACTTACCAGCAGCCGTCTTTATCTGGTATACTCTCCGGTCCAGTGCCGCCATCTTTTGACCGCAATGTATGACTGACCATGAAGTCAGAGGTAGCGATCACAAGCTCTCAATGTAAGTCTATGAGAGACACTTTCTGACCTCGTTCTGGCTCTGGAGCAGCGACGGGAACAGCTGAAGATGGCGACTGCTAAGTATAAGACTAGTGTCAGGGAACTTACATTAGAAGCATCACTACAGTGCTGCAATAAAAAACAAAAAAATGCTGGAGTGGCGCTTTAATTACAGATCATGTCAACAAGGAATTTTTCAGTCCCTTAAGAACACGGCCATTTTTGGCTATGAAAGGGTTTTTTGGGACTTTATTATTTATTATGACCCATCTTTATGATTAAAGAGGTTGTCCACTACTCAGGATAGGTCAGCAATGTTTGATCAGTGGGTTTGCGACACCTGCCACTCCCGCTGATCAGATGTTCCCGGTGTCAACGGCGGCTGGAACTGCCAAGTTACGGAGCTGCCCAGCTCCATCAATGGAATAGTGTCCATGGTCGGGTATTGCACATCTGTCCCCTATTGATTTGAATAGGGGGCGGATGTGCAGTACCTGGCCACGGCCATTATTCAGTCGATGGAGATGTGCTGTGCAGCTCCATTACTGGGCAGTTTTGGCAGCCGCTAAGACCAAGAACAGCTGATTGGTGGGGGTGCTGGGTGTCACACCCCCACCGACGAGACATTGATGACCTTTCCTAAGGATACTCGGTACTCGAATCAAGGAGGTCGGACGCTTGGATGGGGTCGTCTCAAGTAACAAGTATAATGAAAGTCAATGGAAAAACTTGAGCATTTTTCTGGCAGACCCTAACAGGAGGGCTGGGGGGTTGGAAATTCACTGACATGGATGGAAACTGCGCTCAAGTTGAATGGGAACAGCATGGGGAAGAAACCTGGATGCATCTCTGACTAAAATAATTTTAAAAAATTATGTGGGGTCCCCCCATTTTTGATAGCCAACCAATGTAAAGCAGACAGCTGGGGGTTGATATTATCAGGCTGGGAAAGTCCATGGTTATTTGGCCCTTCCCAGACTAAAAATACCAGTCCGCAGCCGCCCCAGAATTGGCACATCTATTAGATGTGCCAATTCTGGCACTTTGCACGGCTCTTCCCAATTGCCCTAGTGTGGTGGCAATTGGGGTAATATTTTTTGGGTTGATGTCAGCTGTGTAATTTTAGCTGGCATCAAGCTCAAGGGTTAGTAATGGAGAGGCGTTTATCAGAGACCCCCATTATTAACCCAGTAATAAAAAGAAACACACAGAAAAAAATAGTATATTTGAATAAAGACTCCCCTACTCTTTCCTTCATTCACCAATTTATAAAAAAAGTTCTTTCATTTTAGTCCATGTTCCCTGATGTCTCCTGCGTCTGTGAATAACAGTAAAATGCTGTTATTCACAAGCGCCATGTAGTGACAAGAACTCATCAGAG
The DNA here is from genome assembly GCF_046119375.1 of Phyllobates terribilis. Taxonomy (NCBI): domain Eukaryota; kingdom Metazoa; phylum Chordata; class Amphibia; order Anura; family Dendrobatidae; genus Phyllobates; species Phyllobates terribilis. Next base: position 112,938,089 of record NW_027362773.1, read on the forward strand.
CCGCTGGCTTAACGCTGCGCACAGTGAGAGCCAGCGGCTCTGATGAAAGTTGTCGTTAATACCTGGCGCCTGTGAATAGCAGCATTTTACTGCTATTCACAGACGCCGGAGACATCAGAGAACAAAGACTACGGAAGAGGAGCTTCATAGGAACTTCTTTTTTTTTTAATAAATTGGTGAACGAGGGAAAGTGTGGGGGAGTATTTATTCAAATAAACTATTTTTTCTGTGTGTATGGTTTTTTTTTATTACTGGGTTACTAATGGGGGTCTCTTGATAGACACCACTCCATTACTAACCCCTGGGCTTGATGCCAGCTGACATTACACAGCTGACATCAACCCCAAAAATTATTACCCCAATTGCCACCGCACTAGCACAATCGGGAAGAGCAGGGCAAAGCGACAGAATTGGTGCATCTAATCTTATGCGCCAATTCTGGTGCGGCTGTGGGCTGGTATTTTTAGGCTGGGAAGGGTCCAATATCCATGGACCTTACAATTACCATATTACCCAGAGAGGTAAATAAACCCTAATTTAGGGATGCATTAAAACATGACTTTCATTTGATACTTTCTTAAAAATATATGTGGTACGAGAATTAAAAACACACTAGTATGCCAGCGGGCCCCCACGCCCTGAGGAAGCCCTTGCGTTGAAACTTCTTGGGGTGGCTATGTGATAGATTGTTCTTAATAACACTAGGAGTACCAGTGTGTGTGAAATATTAATTCAGTCGAGTTCATCTATAACTCATGAACTGCAGTCATGATGAATACGTGATTATACAGAACCTGAATCAGTTTGCTTAATGAATTAGATAGATCGAATTTATCATAAATAAGATAGAGGAAACGCTGTGTGTTTTTAATTAATTTACCACATATATTTTTAAGAAAGTATCAAATAAAAGTCATATTTTAACGCATTGCTAAATTAGGGTTTATTTACCCCTCTGGGTAATATGGTAATTGTAATGTGTTATCCCTATCGGGATGTGTACACCTCTTGTTAGATTTTTCAATATCCATGGACCTTCCCAGCTTGATAATATCAGCTTCCAGCTATTTGTTTTACCTTGGCTGGTTAATGACGTGAAGTCATCATCGCTCATGTCAGTCGCCGGGTATTGCAGTGCGCTGCCTGACCCGGATTGACATATGAAGCGTCGTTCTCAGAACAAAGCTCCATAGGTTGTACTCCAGAATCGGTGGATGTCGTGGGAACGCCATGGAATACGTCAGGGATGCAGGGTTAATAAATCGGTGAACAAGGAACAATTCTCTCTTCTTATGTCTTTCGGGTTGCCATTTATGGACTACGTCGGAATCCTTGGACAACTTCGGACCAGCATGGCTTTTTTTTTAATTAATAAATTAGTGAACCAGGGAGTCGGGGAGTATTTTTTTAAATAAAATATTTTTGTGTGTCTTTTTTTCTTTTAACTTACTGGGTTAGTAATGTGGGTGTCTGATAGACTCATCTCCATTACTAACCCATAGGCTTGATGCTAGCTGACATTACACAGCTGATATCAACCCCAAAAAATATTATCCCGATTGCCAATGCAACAGAGCAGTCGGGAAGAGACGGGGTGAAGTGCCAGAATTGGCACATCTAATGTAATGCACCAATTCTGGGGCAGCTGCGGGCTGGTATTTTTAGGCTGGGAAGAGCCCAATATCCCAATATATAATATTATAATAATAAATATACATATAATAAAATACAATATATAATACAACATACAATTTACAAATACAATATATAATAAAATAGCCCATATATAATAAATAATTAATTTCAAAAAACGACGTTGATTCCCCCCTATTTTTGATAATCAATAGTGATGAGCGAGCATGCTCGCTACTGCTTGGGGCTCGCCTGAGTATCTCACTACTCAAAATGCTCGGCGCTCGCCGAGTATTTCCGGGGTTGCTCGGCGGGAGCTTGGGTCCCCTCCCTGCATGTTTGGCGCTCTTTAGAGCGCCAATCAACATGCAGGGATTGTCTGCCACTCACTGTAATGCCGTAGCAATGTTGGTTGCGGCATTACAGTGATTGGCTGGCTGCGTAGCGTCATCGGGTCTATATCAGACCTGGCGCCGCCATGTTCGTCACAATCACTCCGGAATTAGACAGTGTAGAGAGAGCTGCTGCTGCGTCAGGGAGAGATTTGCTTGGGTATTAGGTAGTGTAGGGAGAAAAACCTTACATTACACATATCCATCTTAACAAACAGTCCTTCTGAGTACTAATCCATCTGCAGAGATATCAGGCAGGCAGGGTGTATAGGCAGGCAGGGTATATAGCAGACTGCAGTGCATATAGCACAAGAGGCTCCATTCCAATTCTGCCTTCTGCTGCTGTTAGATATTTCTATTCAAAAGCCCAGGTCTCAGGGGCCAGGAATACTTTTCTTTGGATCTTAATCCTCATTATTTGCTTAAAAAGCAATCCAGAGAACACCGTTTTTCTGCGCCATTTGCTTGTTGGCACTGCAGAATACAGCCAGGTCCTTTCCATATTACAGCGCTAGAAATCCAGCTATTTAAAACTGTGTTTTCTCTGTCAAACGGATCACATATACATTGTCAAAAAATACTGCCATTTCTGGCCTCCATTAAAAATTTCCTTTAGTGTGTCATTAAAGCAATTCAAAGCAGTTTGCTGTTCAAACTACTTACCTACAGGCCAGGTATTTAAAACTCTGTTTTCTCCATCACACGGATCACATATAAGTTCACTCCAAACTCAGTCATTTGTAGTGAGCTTGGAAGATACTGTCCTCCATTTAAAATGGGCAAGGCACGTGGCAAGGGACGGGGAACTGGACGTGATGGTAATGGTGCATGCAGAGGCCGAGGACAAGGCCACGGGCAAGCTGAAATTGTGCCACAACAAACACCCACATCTTCTCGCCTGACCTTGATGTCCCAATTTCAAGTGGACCGCAGCACACCACTATTGAACCCAGAGCAGTGTCAAAAGGTTGTTGGTTGGATAGCGGATAATGCTTCCAGTCACTTAGCCACCACCACCACCACCCTGTCTTCCACACGGTCAAGTCTCAGTAGCCATGAGTCTGGACCACATATTCCTCACCCTGATCCTCCTTCCTCCCACCATGCCGAACACCCAGAGACAACTGATCCCACACTTGGACACTCTGAAGAGCTGTTCACTTTTCCATTTATAGATTCGGGCCTCTCGCCCGGTCCACTTGAAGCGGGGCAAGAGGAGATCATATGTAGCGATGCCTAAATATTTGAGCAACCACGGTCACACGAATGCGACGGTGGGTAAGTGTCACAAGAGGTGGACGATGATGAGACACAATTGCCAGAAAGTCAGGAGGAGGACCAGGGTGCGGAAGTGGAAGACGAGGTGGTGGATGATATAGTAACTGACCCAACCTGGCAGGAAGACATGCAGAGCGAGGACAGCAGCACACAGGGGGAGCGAGGAAGAGCACCCCAACAGCCAGGAAGAAGCAGTGTGGTGGCCGCAGACAGAAGGCAGGCAACCCTTCCCCGTAACACCAACACGAAGGAAGTTGCCAGTACAACTGTTAGGTCTTCCCGAGTCTGGTTGTTTTTTAAAGACTCTGCTGATAACCCCAAAAAGGCCATTTGCACCGCCTGCCAGGCCAGCATCAGCAGGGGTGGCAAAACGACCAGCCTGACCACCACCAGCATGATCAGGCACATGGCAGCAAAGCACCCGACTTTGTGTGCCGAACCCCAGGGTCCAGGAACAGTGTCTGCAGGTGGCACCATTGCTTCTTCCGCTGTTGTGCATGCAAGCCAATCACCTGTCCATGGTGCATGCGAAGATGCCTCCTGCGCTGCACCTGTCGTTGCACACTCTCAAGTAGCAGCAACAGGAAGCACATCCATGTCCTTGTCCCAGTGCAGCGTTCAGTTGTCCATACCCCAGTCCTTGGAACGCAAGCGCAAATATGCATCCAACGCCCCACAGGCCACACTACTAAATTCTCACATTTCACGACTGCTTACGCTCGAAATGTTGCCTTTTAGGCTCATGGAAACGGAAGCATTCCGCAACCTGATGGCGGCGGCCGTCCCTCGGTACTCGGTCCCCAGCCGCCACTATTTCTCCCGGTGTGCCGTCCCCGCATTACACAAGCACGTGTCCCAAAACATTAGCCGTGCCCTCAGCAACGCAGCTACCGGGAAAGTCCACCTAACCACGGACACGTGGACAAGTGCTTGTGGGCAGGGACGGTACATCTCTCTGATGGCACACTGAGTTAACATAGTGGAAGCTGGGACCCAGTCGGACCTTGGGACGGAACACGTCCTCCCGACGCCAAGGATTTTGGGCCCTAGGTCAATCAGGGTTGCCCCCACGGTCTACAGCTCCTGCACCTCATCCTCCTCAGCTTCCTCCTCCTCTTCAGCCTCCATCTCCGAAATGACCACATCAGTCACAAGCTGGAAGCACTGCAGCACTGCCTCGGCCAAGTGGCAACAGGCTGTGCTGAAGCTAATATGCTTAGGTGACAAACTGCACAATGCTGAAGAGTTGTGGACAGCTCTGAAAGAGCAGGCAGATCTGTAGCTCACACCGCTGAACCTACAGCCAGGCATGGTCGTGTGTGACAATGGCCGGAACGTGGTGGCGGCTCTGAGGCGAGGCGAGCTCACACACGTACCATGCCTGGCCCATGAGCGTAACCTCGTGGTTCAGCGGTTTCTCAAATCGTACCCGGAGCTGCCGGATCTGCTTGTTAAAGTACGCCCCTGTGTGCCCATTTAAAAAAGTCAGCCACAGCTTCCGCCACCCTTGCCGTGTTTCAGCAGCGTTTGCAGCTTTCGGCTCACAGACTGGTGTGTGATGTGCCCACGCGTTGGAACTCTAAACTGCAGATGTTGGGAAGGATTTGTGAGCAGAAGAGGGCAATTGTTGAGTACCAGCATCAACAAGGCCATCGGTATTCAGTTCAGACTCCACACATAAGACCTCAGGAGTGGACATGGATGTCAGACATATGTACCATCCTCCAAAACTTTGAGGACTCCACCAAGATGGTGAGCGGCGATGACGCCATAATTAGCGTCACCATCCCACTTCTCTGTCTTCTGAAACACTCTCTGCTCACAATCAAAGAGGATGCATTGCAGTCGGAGCATGATGAGATGGAGCAAGGAACCATACAGGATGATTACACACAGCCCAGACTCATCTCATCCCAACGTGGATTGGGTGACAATGAGGAAGAGGAGGAGGAGGAAGGACAGGAGCTAGTTTCATGCACTATAGACGGTACTACCTGCACAGCTGTCATACGGTCTGTTCAGCGTGGATGGCCAGAGGACAGAGAGGAGGAGGAGGAGGAGAGCATGGTCAGTCATCCTCTTGGTGAGGATACGGAAGTCTTGCCTGTTAGTAGTCTGGCACGCATGGCTGAGTTTATGTTACGCTGCCTTTCCCATGACCCTCGCATTCTCAAAATTTTGGGTGACAGTCATTACTTGTTGGTGACACTTCTAGATCCACGCTACAAGGAGAACTTTATATCTCTTATTCCTGAGGCGGACAGGTCTACAAAAATGGGGCTGTAGCAGAAGGCCCTTGTTGTGGAACTATTAAAAAAATTCCCATCTGAAAACGCTGGCGGCAGAGGGCACACTTCGTTGGACAACCAAGGAGTACAGGCGAGAGAGACACTACTTCAATCCAGCAGAGGCAGGGGAACACTGTCAAAGTTCTGGGAGAGTTTTCTCAGACCCTCCCATCGCACAGGCCCTGAGGCGCGGGGTACTCTCACAAGGAGTGCAAAGTTTGGGAAGATGCTGAGTGAGTACCTTGCTGACCGTACCAACATCTTCCATGATTCCGCTGTGCCTTAAAATTATTGGGTATCCAAGCTGGATACGTGGAATGAACCGGCTCTCTGTGCCTTGGAGGTCTTGGCCTGCCCTGCCGCCAGCGTTTTATCAGAGCGGGTTTTTATAACTGGAATTATAACTGATAAGTGCATCCGCCTGTCAACTGAAAATGCTGACAGGCTGACTCTTATAAAACTGAACAAGGGCTGGATTGGGCCACATTTCTCAACACCACCGAATGATAGCAGCGTAACATAAACTCAGATCCAGTGTCTTTTCTTGGGAGGTGTATTCCCATGCACCTTTTCACACCCACACATGGGTATATGCTTCCTGATTTTGGATATTTGCTCTTGTCCTCCTCCTTCTCCTTCTCCTCATCCTCCACCACAATATCACCAGGGTGACCGTGGTCCGTGATGCAACACCCACATAATTTTTTTAAAGGGTTTTATGATGCCCGTAAAAAATTTTTTTACACAGTATGTTCATGTATACCCACCAGCAGGGGTGGATTAAGAGTAGCAAGGGCCCGGGGCAGTTTAGAAGCCGCGCCCCCCCACACACACACACACACACACACCTGATGTATCACGTGACAAGTCACATGATCCCCTGTGATAGATTATGTGATAGTTCAAGTGAAATTAATTTGGCACAATATTAATTTATTAATTATGCAATTAATGTAAGAAAAATTAATATGACTTAATATTGAGCACAATTAAGTATGCTGACATCCCCTATATACAGTATGAGACGCTACACACAATATGAGCTGTCACAATCTTCCTATACACAGCAGGAGGCCGCACATAGCCATCTATACACAGCGGGAGGCCGCACGTAGCCATCTATACAAAGCGGGAGGCCACACGGTGCCATCTATACACAGCAGGAGGCCGCACGCAGCCATCTATACACAGCAGGAAGCCGCACGTAGCCATCTATACACAGCAGGAGGCCGCACGGCGCCATCTATACACAGCGGGAGGCCGCACGTAGCCATTTATACCCAGCAGGGGGCCGCATGTAGCCATCTATACGCAACGGGAGGCCGCACGGTGCCATCTATACACAGCGGGAGGCCGCACGGCACCCCCCAGCTACAGCGGGAGGCCGCAAAGCACCCCCCTAGAGAGAGCGGGAGGCCACACGTAGCCATCTATACACAGAGGGAGGCTGCACGTAGCCATCTATACACAGCGGGAGGCTACACGGTGCCATCTATACACAGCAGGAGGCCGCACGTAGCCCATTTATACACAGCAGGAGGCCGGACGTAGCCATCTATACACAGCAGGAGGCTGCACGGCGCCATCTATGCACAGCGGGGGGCCGCACGTAGCCATCTATACCCAGCAGGGGGCCACACGTAGCCATCTATACGCAGCGGGAGGCCGCACGGTGCCATCTATACACAGCGGGAGGCCGCCCTGCACCCCCCAGCTACAGCGGGAGGCCTCATGGTGCCCCCCAGAGACAGCGGGAGACCGCACGTAGCCATCTAAACACAGCGGGAGGCTGCACGTAGCCATCTATACACAGCGGGAGGCCGCACGTAGCCATCTACACACAGCAGGAGGCCGCACGTAGCCATTTATACCCAGCAGGGGGCCGCACATAGCCATCTATACGCAGCGGGAGGCCACACGGTGCCACCTATACACAGCGGGAGGCCGCCCGGCACCCCCCAGCTACAGCGGGAGGCCGCACGGCGCCCCCCCAGAGACAGCGGGAGGCCGCACGTAGCCATCTATACACAGCGGGAGGCCACACGGCGCCATCTATACACAGCGGGAAGCCGCACGTAGCCATCTACACACAGCGGGAGGCCGCATGTAGCCATCTATACCCAGCAGGGGGCCGCACATAGCCATCTATACGCAGCGGGAGGCCACACGGTGCCACCTATACACAGCGGGAGGCCGCCCGGCACCCCCCAGCTACAGCGGGAGGCCGCACGGCGCCCCCCCCAGAGACAGCGGGAGGCCGCACGTAGCCATCTATACACAGCGGGAGGCCACACGGCGCCATCTATACACAGCGGGAGGCCGCACGTAGCCATCTATACACAGCGGGAGGCCGAAACTAGCCATCTACACACAGCGGGAGGCCGCACATAGCCATCTATACACAGCGGGAGTCCGCACGTAGCATCTATACACAGCGGGAGGCCGCACGTAGCCATCTATACAAAGCGGGAGGCCACACGGTGCCATCTACCCACAGCAGGCGGCTGCACGTAGCCATTTATACACAGCAGGAGGCCGCACGTAGCCATCTATACACAGCAGGAGGCTGCACGACGCCATCTATACACAGCGGCAGGCTGCACATAGCCATCTATACCCAGCAGGGGGCCGCACGTAGCCATCTATACGCAGCGGGAGACCGCACGGTGCCATCTATACACAGCGGGAGGCCGCCCGGCACCTCCCAGCTACAGCAGGAGGCCGCATGGCGCCCCCCCAGAGACAGCGGGAGGCTGCACGTAGCCATCTAAACACAGCGGGAGGCCGCACGGCGTCATCTATACACAGTGGGAGGCCGCACGAGCGCCATCTATACACAGCGGGAGACCGCACGTAGCCATCTATACACAGCGGGAGGCTGCACGTAGCGATCTATACACAGCGGGAGGCCGCACGTAGCCATTTATACCCAGCAGGGGGCCGCACGTAGCCATCTATACACAACGGGAGGCTGCACGGTGCCATCTATACACAGCGGGAGGCCGCCTGGCACCCCCCAGCTACAGCGGGAGGCCGCAAAGCACCCCCGCAGAGAGAGCGGGAGGCCACACGTAGCCATCTATACACAGAGGGAGGCCGCACGTAGCCATCTATACACAGCGGGAGGCTACACGGTGCCATCTATACACAGCAGGAGGCCGCACGTAGCCATTTATACACAGCAGGAGGCCGGACGTAGCCATCTATACACAGCGGGAGTCCGCACGGCGCCATCTATACACAGCAGGAGGCCGCACGGCGCCATCTATACACAGCGGGAGGCCGCACATAGCCATCTATACACAGCAGGAGGCCGCACGTAGCCATCTACACACAGCGGGAGGCCACACATAGCCATCTATACCCAGCAGGGGGCCGCACATAGCCATCTATACGCAGCGGGAGGCCACACGGTGCCACCTATACACAGCGGGAGGCCGCACGGCGCCCCCCCAAAGACAGCGGGAGGCCGCATGTAGCCATCTATACACAGTGGGAGGCCGCACAGTGCCATCTATACACAGCGGGAGGCCGCATGTAGCCATCTATACACAGCGGGAGTCCGCACGTAGCCATCTATACACAGCGGGAGGCCACACATAGCCATCTATACACAGCGGGAGGCCACACATAGCCATCTATACAAAGCGGGAGGCCACACGGTGCCATCTACACACAGCAGGCGGCCGCACGTAGCCATTTATACACAGCAGGAGGCCGCGCGTAGCCATCTATACACAGCAGGAGGCTGCACGGCGCCATCTATACACAGCGGGAGGCCGCACGTAGCCATCTATACCCAGCAGGGGGCCGCACGTAGCTATCTATACGCAGCGGGAGGCCGCATGGTGCCATCTATACACAGCGGGAGGCCGCCCGGCACCTCCCAGCTACAGCGGGAGGCTGCATGGCGCCCCCCCAGAGACAGCGGGAGGCTGCACGTAGCCATCTATACACAGCGGGAGGCCACACGGCGCCATCTATACACAGTGGGAGGCCGCACGAGCGCCATCTATACACAGCGGGAGACTGCACGTAGCCATCTATACACAGCAGGAGGCCGCACGTAGCCATCTACACACAGCGGGAGGCTGCACATAGCCATCTATACACAGCGGGAGGCCGTACGTAGCCATCTATACACAGCGGGAGGCCGCAAGTAGCCATCTATACACAGCGGAAGGCCACACGTAGCCATCTATACACAGCGGGAGGCCGCACGGTGCCATCTATACACAGCGGGAGGCCGCACATAGCCATCTATACACATAGGGAGTCCGCACGTAGCCATCTATACACAGCGGGAGGCCGCACGTAGCCATCTATACAAAGTGGGAGGCCACACGGTGCCATCTACACACAGCAGGAGGCCGCACGTAGCCATCTATACACAGCAGGAGGCTGCACGGCGCCATCTATACCCAGCAGGGGCCGCACGTAGCCATCTATATGCAGCGGGAGGCCGCACGGTGCCATCTATACACAGCGGGACTCCGTCCAGCACCCCCCAGCTACAGCGGGAGGCCGCATGGCGCCCCCCCAGAGACAGCGGGAGGCTGCACGTAGCCATCTATACACAGCGGGAGGCCGCACGGTGCCATCTACACACAGTGGGAGGCCGCACGAGCGCCATCTATACACAGCGGGAGACCGCACGTAGCCATCTATACACAGCAGGAGGCCGCACGTAGCCATCTATACACAGTAAGAGGCCACACTTCGCCATCTATACACAGCGGGAGGGAGCACGTAGCAATCTATACACAGCGGGAGGCCGCAAGTAGCCATCTATACACAGCGGGAGGCCGCACGTAGCCATCTATACACAGCGGGAGGCCGCACGTAGCCATCTATACACAGCGGGAGGCCGCACGTAGCCATCTATACACAGCGGGAGGCCGCACATAGCCATCTATACACAGCGGGAGGCCGCACGTAGCCATCTATACACAGCGGGAGGGCGCAAGTAGCCATCTATACACAGCGGGAGGCCGCACGTAGCCATCTATACACAGCGGGAGGCCGCACATAGCCATCTATTAACAGCGGGAGGCCGCACGTAGCCATCTATACACAGCGGGAGGCCGCACGTAGCCATCTATACACAGCGGGAGGGCGCACGGTGCCATCTATACACAGCGGGAGGCCGCACGGTGCCATCTATACACAGCAGGAGGCTGCACGGTGCCATCTATACACAGTGGGAGGCCGCACGGCGCCATCTATTAACAGCGGGAGGCCGCACGTAGCCATCTATACACAGTGGGAGGCCGCATGTAGCCATCTATACACAGTGGGAGCCTGCACGTAGCCATCTATACACAGCGGGAAGGCGCACGGTGCCATCTATACACAGCGGGAGGCCGCACGGTGCCATCTATACACAGCAGGAGGCTGCACGGCGCCATCTATACACAGTGGGAGGCCGCACAGCACCATCTATTAACAGCGGGAGGCCGCATGTAGCCATCTATACACAGTGGGAGGCCGCACGTAGCCTTATATACACATCGGGAGCCCGCACGTAGCCATCTATACACAGCGGGAGGCCGCACGGTGCCATCTATACACAGCAGGAGGCTGCACGGCGCCGTCTATACACAGCAGGAGGCCGCACTTAGCCATTTATTCACAGCCCCCCAGAGACTGTGGGAGGCCACACGCAGTCACGCACACACACAAACATATGCATATACAGACATATACATACACGCATAAACACATTTGAAACACAAAAATACATATAAACAGACATCACACAATGATATCTGCCTGCACTCACACACACTAACACACACTCACCATCCCCTGGCTCGGCTCCAGTCGTCCAGCTCCTCTCCGGTGCAGCAGTGCAGGCTGAGCGCGCACTGCATGACGTCACACTAGCAGACACGGCCGTGCACAGGGCCGTGTCTCCTCGCTGTGGCACGGCCAGACCAGCACACAGGGAAGTTAACAGGTGCAGTGCTGGCCCGGCCGAAGAAGAAGTAGCAGCCCTGCACAGCTGCTGGGGGAGCGGTCCGGGGGCCCCCACCTCTGACTGCCGGTATGTGCCGCGGCGCTGCACATATTATAATGAGGGCAATCTGGCCATGGGCCCCCCTTGGCTCCCCGGAGCGCTGGGGCCCCGGGCGGTAGCCCAGATTGCCCTCACTATAATCCGCCTATGCCCCCCATAGGTAAATGTTTGTCAGCCCATACACTTAGTGCATGGGCATTACAAGTATAGGACGCCCGCTCCTTTCTAATGGGAACATTTTTTTATGAGGCCCTCCTCCACGTCTCTTCCAAGGGGCATTGAAGTGCCTCCAAATTTTTGGCAGCCCTTGCATTCCCTGCATAGGCCAACACTATGAGAGACACTCTCCTTTCTAATGGGAATTTGTCGTTACTGTGGCCCTGCTCTGTGTGTCTTGAAATTCTTAGTGGGGTTTTTCCTAAAATTGGTCAGCCTTTGGACTTACTGCATACCCTATAACTGTATAGCAGACTCTCTCCTTTCTAATGGGAATTTGTCGTTACTGTGGCCCTGCTCTATGTGTCTTTAAATTCTTAGGGAGGTTTTTCCTAAAATTGGTCAGCCTTTGGACTCACTGCATCCCCTATAACTGTATAACAGACTCTATCCTTTCTTATGGGAATTTGACGTTACTGTGGCCCTGCTCTATGTGTCTTTAAATTCTTAGTGGGGTTTTTCCTAAAATTGTCAGCTGTTGGACTCACTGCATACCCTATAACTGTATAGCAGACTCTCTCCTTTCTAATGGGAATTTGTCGTTACTGTGGCGCTGCTCTATGTGTCTTTAAATTCTTAGTGGGATTTTTCCTAAAATTGGTCAGCCTTTGGACTCACTGCATACCCTATAACTGTATAGCAGACTCTCTCCTTTCTAATGGGAATTTGTCGTTACTGTGGCCCTGCTCTATGTGTCTTTAAATTCTTAGTGGGATTTTTCCTAAAATTGGTCAGCCTTTGGACTCACTGCATACCCTATAACTGTATAGCAGACTCTCTCCTTTCTAATGGGAATTTGTCATTACTGTGGCCCTGCTCTATGTGTCTTTAAATTCTTAGTGGGGTTTTTCCTAAAATTAGTCAGCCATTGAACTCACTGCATACCCTATAACTGTATAGCAGACTCTCTCCTTTCTAATGGGAATTTGTCGTTACTGTGGCCCTGCTCTATGTGTCTTTAAATTCTTAGTGGGGTTTTTCCTAAAATTAGTCAGCCATTGAACTCACTGCATACCCTATAACTGTATAGCAGACTCTCTCCTTTCTAATGGGAATTTGTTGTTACTGTGGCCCTGCTCTATGTGTCTTTAAATTCTTAGTGGGATTTTTCCTAAAATTGGTCAGCCGTTGGACTCACTGCATACCCTATAACTGTCTAGCAGACTCTCTCCTTTCTTTTGGGAATTTGTCGTTACTGTGGCCCTGCTCTATGTGTCTTTAAATTCTTAGTGGGGTGTTTCCCAAATTTTGATAGCCCTTGCAGTCACAGCATGGGCATTTCCACTATAGGAGACCCGCTCCTTTATAATGGGAACATTTTTTTTACTGAAACCCTCCTCTATGTCTCTTCAAAGGGGTATTGGGTTGCGTCCAAATTTTTGGCAGCCCTTGCAGTCACTGGATATGCAATAACAGTATAGGAGACCCACTTGTTAATAATGGGAACAACAAAGCATAGCCGGCTGATGGCTCTCTAACAATAGCGAGGGCCGACTGCTGGCCTTTTAGGAATAGTAAGGGCTGTCTGATGGCCCTATAAAAATAGGCTTTATGACTTTCAGAGTCCCTCCATCATAAATAAAACAGGATGTGTCTGATGATGTGTCACACACCACATTTGCAGATAAGGTTGTAAAATGTTAAAATGACATTTCCCGGTGAATGCATTTGTCTTAAAAAATAACGTAAAAAAACAAAACAATAGGATCTTTCTTTAGTATAAAAAACAGCGTCACCAATTTAACCTCAATGTAATCACATTATTCAGCTCCTGCACCTCCTCCTCCATCTCCGAAATGACCACATCAGTCACAAATGCTGACAGCACTGCAGCACAGCCTTGGCCAAGCGGCAACAGGCTGTGCTGAAAATAACATGCTTAATGCTTAAATGACAAACCGCCCAGCGCTGCAGAGTTGTTGAAAGCTGTAACAGAGAAGCCTGATCGGTGGCTCTCACCGCTATACATACAGTCAGGCATGGTTGTGTGTGACAATGGGCGGAACCTGATGATGGAGAAATGACACCCAGAGTAGATACGGTTTCCCTCTATGCCAGTCCTTTCACCGAGTTAAATACAATTCTCATCAAAAAAAGCTGTGGACTGGCTCCGTACCGTCCCTGGCCACATTCACCTGTCCACGTGTTTGTGGTTAGGCGGTCCTTCCCAGTAAGTGCACTGGGGAGGGCATGGGTAATGTTGTGGGACCCGTGCTTGTGGAAGGCGGAGATGACACCGGGAGAAACAGTGGCAGCTGGGGACCAAGTACGGACACCCGGCAGCCGCCGGCATGAGGTTGTGAAAGGCTTCCTCCTTCACGAGCCTAAAAGGCCATATTTCAAGTGCAAGCAGCTGCCCAGAAATCTGGCAGTTTAGTGTTGCGGCCTGTGGGTGGGTGGGTGGCTGGCTGCATACTTGCGCTTGCATTCCAAGTAACAGAAAACTAAGGAGATGGTGGCCTCTATCATCATCATGGCCTCACCTCGGCTCTATGAACTCTCCTGAAGTAGAAGTCAGGGCCCACCCGAGGAGTCTCTGGTTCTCTGGTGGGCCCGTCCAACCCTGCCGAGAAGCAGCCCTGGCTAAGAAAAGTGTGGGGGAAGGTTCCCGGACACTCTACGGCTGCTTTTTTAATGTGGATCGGACATGCTTATGCATGTTATTTCTTAGATCTTGCAGATCAGTCCATTGTCCAACTCTGTATTCATGAAATTAAATTCCCAAAGAAAGATGTGTGTGTGTCAAAGCACCACCGACAAGTGCAAGTTGATGTTGGGCGGGCTGCCATTGCTTCTGCAACAAGCTGCATTAGAGTACTTCCTGGGAGAAATGACACCCAGGGTAGATACGGTTTCCCTCTATGCCAGTCCTTTCACTGAGCTGAATACAACTCTCAGCAAAAAAAGCTGTGGACTGGCTCCGTACCGTCCCTGGCCACATTCACCTGTCCACGTGTTTGTGGTTAGGCGGTCCTTCCCAGTAAGTGCACTGGGTCGGGCATGGGTAATGTTGTGGGACACGTGCTTGTTGAAGGTGGAGACGATACTGGGAGAAATAGTAGCAGCTGGGGACCAAGTATGGACACCCAGCTGCCACCGGCATGAGATTATGAAAAGCTTCCGCCTCCACGAGCCTAAAAGGCCACATTTCAAGTGCAAGCAACTTTAGAGGACTTCCTGGGAGAAATGACAGCTGGGTAGATATGGTTTCCCAAGTCCTTTCACCAAGCTAAAGAATATGGCTGTGGTGAAATACAACTCAGCAAAAAAAGCTGTGGACTGGCTCCGTACCGTCCCTGACCACATTCACCTGTCCACGTGTTTGTGGGTAGACGGTACTTCCCAGTAAGTGCACTGGGGAGGGCACGCGTAATGTTGCTGGACCCGTGCTTGTAGAAGGCAGAGACTATACCGGGAAAAATAATGGCGGCTGGGGACCGAGTATGGATACGCCGGCATGAGGTTGTGAAAAGCTTCCGCCTCCACGAGCCTGAAAGGCCACATTTCAAGTATAGCATTGCAGCCTGTGGGTGGGTGGGTGGCTGGCTGCATACTTGCGCTTGCATTCCAAGGAATGGGGTAGGGACAACTGAACGCTGCACTGGGACAAGGACGTGGACGGTGATTATTGCAAGTCTGCAATGACAGGTGCATGGCGGGAGGCATCTTCGCATGCGCCAAGGATCACTTATGATGGGTACACTTTTAGCCAGTGACCTGGGAGTCAGGAATGTTTCCAGGGGTCCTCCCCATGCTGTTCCCATGTCTTTTCAGCACTGTATGCATGTGTCTAATGATGTGTCACACACCACATGGCCAGATAAGGTTGTAAAATGTTAAAATGACATTTCCTGGTGAATGCATTTGTCTTTGTTGAAAGCAATGCAAAAGTGCAAAAACGCATCAAAAATGCTATGTGTGAACATAGCCCAAGGTGTGAAGGAGTATTTTTGGTTTTGGTTATTTATTTTGCTTTATATTCAAGTCATTACCCTGGAAAGGATGTTCCTTAATATATTTCCCAGGAAAATCCATTTTGGTTTTGTTTTTGTATGTTTTATTGTGAATCCGTAAAAGTGAAGTAATACTCTGACGTTGTTGACAGCAGTGACCTGAGAGTCAGAAATGCTTCCAGGCGTCTTCCCCATGCTGTCCCCATGTCATTTTAGCACTGTTCCCATCAATTTGGGCAATTTTTAGGACCTCTGCAGACCGCCGGGGGGGAGCCGCCTGAAAAATGCTCGAGTTTCCCATATACTTACATTGGGCTCGTTGCTCGGGTCACGCAACTGAGTATTCTAATGTGCTCGACCCGAACAACGAGTAGCTGAGCAATTTAGTGCTCGCTCATCACTAATAATCAACCATGGTAAAGCAGACAGCTGGGGGCTGATATTTTCATGCTAGGAAGGTCCATACCTTCCCAGCATGAAAATATCAGCCCCCAGCTGTCTGCTTTACCTTGGCTAGTTATTAAAAATAGGGGGGACCCCATGTCATTTTTTTTTAATTAATTATTTATTTAACAGGTTTAAAAAAGGTTAAAAACACCCTTTAGTACCGCATGAAAGGCACTAAAGGGTGCAACTTTATAATATTTAGGGGAAGGAGGACATTAAACTAAGCTCTCCCTCCTATAACAACTCTCCCTGAACTGCTTCCAGAGGACAGTGTGCCGAGTATCGCATCACCGACTCTCACATAAAACCCGATGAGTAAAGCAGACCGCAATTACAGTAATGCCAGTAGCCAACATGGCTACTATAAAGTGTATATATCACAACGGTCAAAGTATAAATTCCCAATGATACAATTGAAACACAAAAACTGCCACTAAATAAGTGCAGCTTCAACAGAAGACATAAAACTCATGGCTTAAAAAAATAATTTTTATTTAGATATGCAAAATAAAAACTAACAAGAATAGAAAAATGGTAAAAAAGCAGGAACCCTTGAGTTCCCTACAAATCAGCTCGCTCAAACGTGTGATAAATGCACTAAATCCAATAGTTGGGTATAAAAATATCCCCCTGCAAGTAATTACCCTAAGCAGTATAAGCCCAAGTACCAAAAATAGCAATAGTTAGGTCCCATTAAATATATAAGGTGCTAGTGCATGTAGAGAATGATCCTAACTAGTATAAGCGAATAATAAGGTAAGTAAATAATACAATAAACATAGACCAGGTAGTATGTCTTAGTGCTTCCAAGGGAAAGATAGTAGTGTATATATAGATACAAGTGTATATAAAGATCCAGGGATTAGGGTATATTACTTACAAAAAGAGAGAGCTTGTAGGGAACCAACCCCGACGACGCCGTTTCGCGAGTGCTTCTTCAGAGGGGGCGTGTGTATGTGTAGATGCTGTCCCGTTTTATATACATTCTCAACCAGCTGTACACAATGAATGAATTGGTTTTTCTGCATTTTTATAGTATTTGTTTCTGGTTTCTCACTGCACCCGTTTCGTCATACCATGCTATTACTACTATTCCTTTTCCTTTTTTTCTTCTCCTGTTGGTTTGCCTTTTTATCTGTCTTGTTTTTATTTCTATGTGATTTTAATTTTTGTGTTACTTACCTAGTTCTCACCATGGTCTTTTGATGTGTCGTGGCGGATGGGCTGTCCTCCTTTTTCCTGGGCGTTCGCTGAATGTGCGTTGGTTCTCTCCGGCCTCTTCCCCGCTCTCTATGGGGATGGACTATACTGCAGAGGACCAAAAATAAAGGACAAAGTAAAGGGAAGAAAAAACAAACTAATTATATTCATAGGGAATATAAACGACCCTACTGGTGTGTTTGGACTATATAGAGACTGGACATTTTCTGGTTAATGCTTAGTATGGACCAAAAAGGAAAAGGTCATAATAATATTTTTGTACATTGATATTTTTGTATATTTTGTCACATTTTGTACATTGATATTTTTGTATATTTTGTCACATTTTGTACATTGATATTTTTGTATATTTTGTCACATTTTGTACATTGATATTTTTGTATATTTTGTCACAATTCTGTTTTGACCACTGTAATGTTTTTCCATTATTATCGGCTTTTTAGCATTTTCTCCACTTGTCTTTATTCACTTCTCACATTTCTTTCCCCTACACTTTCACTGTATTTTCTTTTCTTCGTTTCTATTTACTCCTTTTTCATTCCATTTTCACCACATTTTTTCACCATTCCTTTATTCTCACTTGTTTATATATCTACGCATCATTTACACTTTCACCTACCTTTTTTGACCACTTTCACTTATCTCTTTTTATTTATTATATTCCACCCCTTTTTTTCATATCTTCTTTCCCGTTTTCCTTTTTGCTGCTCCAGTTCCTTATCTCATCATACATGTCTTGCGGTCTCTTCCATTATTATCCTCCTTATACATATCTTCTTTCGGCATCTTTAGTTCTTTTTCCCTTGTCTTTGCTTTGCGCTTGGTATCCGCCCTTCGTCAACACCGCCACGTCCATATGGGGATTTCTCTATGGAGAGTGCGCATGCGCTTGAACGGACCCGCGGGACTTCCTGTCATGCGCAATGGACACTTCATGCGTTCCACCGCGTGCGTGTCAGGCGCCTGCAACAGGAAGTCCATTTAGTTTTGCGGCCATCCAAGTAAATGCACGCATGCGCCGAACCCCTCCATTATTCACATTCATTGTCTACAGCTGGTTGAGAATGTATATAAAACGGGACAGCATCTACACATACACATGCCCCCTCTGAAGAAGCACTCGCGAAACGGCGTCGTCGGGGTTGGTTCCCTACAAGCTCTCTCTTTTTGTAAGTAATATACCCTAATCCCTGGATCTTTATATACACTTGTATCTATATATACACTACTATCTTTCCCTTGGAAGCACTAAGACATACTACCTGGTCTATGTTTATTGTATTATTTACTTACCTTATTATTCGCTTATACTAGTTAGGATCATTCTCTACATGCACTAGCACCTTATATATTTAATGGGACCTAACTATTGCTATTTTTGGTACTTGGGCTTATACTGCTTAGGGTAATTACTTGCAGGGGGATATTTTTATACCCAACTATTGGATTTAGTGCATTTATCACACGTTTGAGCGAGCTGATATGTAGGGAACTCAAGGGTTCCTGCTTTTTTACCATTTTTTTATTCTTGTTAGTTTTTATTTTGCATATCTAAATAAAAATTATTTTTTTAAGCCATGAGTTTTATGTCTTCCTGTTGAAGCTGCACTTATTTAGTGGCAGTTTTTGTGTTTCTACTATAAAGTGTATGTCAGGTAATCCCCTCATATTTATTGGCTGTCTAACAGCTGCAAAACATACGGATCGGGGACTCAAGCATTGCGCTCGAGCACCCGTGATACTCGAGCGAGCATCGAGCAGTGGTGAGCACTGTCGCTCATCACTAGTTGAGTCTTTATTGCCTGATACCCATATTTTTTTCAGTTGATTTTTTTTTTGAGGAGACGCAGTAGTGAAACCCCTTCCCTGCGTCCAACTATTCAACTGAATGCTGTAACTAATGGGTTGAACTGCCGTAATTGGAGCTGGTGTGCAAATCCACCCTACATAAAGACTGGATGTCATCAAAGAGGTTAACAATTCTGACGGAATTGATTTCAGAATGATTAATTTAATTGAAATCCACAACTTCGTCATATGATCACACAGACCAACCATGATTTTATTTCCGACGATACCTGTAATCATATTTTTAACATTACTTACCCATTACACTCATAGATGTGCTTGTTACAGTCCAAGAAGTAGTATCCCTTACACCTAGAATTAACAGATTTTAATTGTTATCATTTGTATCACACTATATATTATAGAAAACAAAGGAAAATAATAAAGTATAAGTAAACTCAAACTTGAGCACTTCACTATATGCCTAAATCCTTGTTGCTTTAAAATTTACTTGTTTTTTAACCTTGAGAACGGTGCTGGCCCGGAGGCAAAATGCGTTGGTGAATAAAAAAAACCTTGTACATACTCTCCGGATCTCATAAGATCAGCAATTATTTTCTCATGCCATGCTGTTGGTGCATCCAATAATATGATTGCACACACCCATACAAGTGCATGTGAAACATCTGACTGCACTCGGATGTCATCCAAGTGCAGTCCTATTACCATGGATGCCACCAATAGAGGAGATGGAGAAATTACTTTCTCCATCTCCTCCACACGTGTGCTGCAATTCTCATGCGAGGGCTTTATTAACGCTACAATGTTTGAAGAATTAACATTAAGGGCCTGTGCGCACGTTGCAGATTTTTCACATTTTTTTTTTTCTGCGCAGATTTGTCGCAAAACCTGAAGGATTTCCTAGCACCAGCAAAGTGAATGAGAATCCTGAAGTCTCATGCACAAGTTGCTTATTTTTTCCTTGCAGATTTAAATCTGCAGTGTGTCAATTTTTTCAGCATGCTAATGAGTGGGGGAAAATCGGAACCAAAAAACGCAGGTAAAAAATGCATAAAAAACGCAGCAAAAATTTTTATGCAGCATTTTCTTTGCCGAGAAACAGAACTGGTGCAGATATATATGTGCACATGCCCTTATCCTGCAGCTTTTCTTCAGACTGTACATCATTAGAAAGTTGTATAGGAAAATACACTTACGTTTCCAATTGGATTCACCCATTATTCTCAGTCTGCAAAATACATATTTATATGACAGATGATAGACAAATAAATAATAGATTTTTACAATAATCAATGTAATTTTTTGGATTTAAAAATTAGACATTTTATTGTTTTATTAAAATTCTCCCCTTTAATCAGATATCTATAATTATACAGATAGGCAGAAGAATAGAAGCATACAGTACGTACCTCTTAAAATCGGCCGACGACAATGAGACTTACAAGTTTTACTATTCTAACTTTTCATACCAGCCCATTCTCAGATGGGAAGTAAAACTAAAGAAACCACAAAGGACATCAGAATTTTAAAAGTGTTACCCCACTGGAAGATTCACTTTCAAATTAAAAAATAATCCATTTCACAATAACTATATTTGCAAAATAACTGTACTTGAAAAATCTTTACTTGCACTAGTTTCTTCTGTAAATTGGATGAAACTGACTCATTGAAGTCTATGGGTGCGCAAAAAAATCGGATTACAGTATAGCATCCGTTTTTTACAGATACATTGCAATGCTGGAACATAGGAAACTGTAAATGGTGATGTAAATGATTAGTAGCTATTGCTGTAAAAAAAAAAAACGGATTGTATATGGATGACAAGTGAGAAAAAAAATTGTCTAAGATTTCTGGATGAAACTTTTTATACACTCATGTGAACCTATCCTTAGGAAAAGTTCCACGATGAATATTTTTTTAAATCAAATGTTTTTTTTATTGGTTTTTATAAAAATTTACACAAAGGAAAAACTTAAAAAATTTAAAAAAAAGGAAAAAACAACAACAACCAGACAAACATTGAAGAAACACCACCCTCCAACCTTAAGAAGCATTAAACATGAATTATTTATACATCTTGGCTCCGCAAAACCAGCATAATTAGATGAACAAATATTTGAACATAGTAACAATAGTCAATCTAATTACATATAACTTGTGGAAGTACTAATAACAATTTAATTAGTTTTCAAAGAAGTTTCAAAGAAGTTTAATTTGAGGCATCATATAAGCGTAGCTCAGAGCAAGTCGAGGCGAAATCTCTTCAGTTCTCTAGATGTCAAACCAGAGCCATCAATCCATAGACCCCATATCTTGTCAAATTTAGAGATGGCATCTCTTTTTAGGTATATGCCTTTTTCCAAATTTACTAGCCAGTTAACTTTATCAATAAATTCTGACATCATAGGCTCCTGATCTGCTATCCATTTTTGGGCTATCAATTATCTTGCCATATATAACATACGTGCCACCGCAATTTTGCCGTACTCATCAATAGTCAGATCTTCAACATATCCCAGTATACATACTAATGGTGAAAGCTCTACGTCAATTGAATAAACCCTGTTAATCATTGCTACAACACTCTTCCAAAAGGACACCAAGTTAGGACAGTTCCACATCATATGAAGCATCTGCTATGTTAGCTTTGTATCTAGGATAGTGGGGACTTGATCGAAATCCTATGTTAAATAAGAATTGAGGTGTCCTGTATACCTGGGGTTTCACATATATATGGGACAGTCTATGGGATTCACTTAAAGACCACTTTGGAACTCTTTCCAATATATCTGACCAGTGATTTTCCTCCATGGGTCCCATTACACTCTTCCATTTCTCTTTTGATCGCATCGGCTGGTTTGTCAATATAATGTCTAAGAGAATGTTATAAAGTAATGAGATCAGTCCACGAGAACTGTGTAGATTAGCCATTATCTGTATTATTGAGTTTCAAGGTACCCATCCTTCCAAAACAATGCCTTCCGTGTGCCTAAATTGTAAGTATTTATAGAATTCAGAGGGAGGTAACCCATATTCGTTTTGCAGCTGTGAGAATTCCTTAATCCACGATGAATATTTAGTGAGGTTTTGATGCTGCAGCGGATGCACAGGGAGCAGGGGAGCAGCAGACAGGGATGTCAGTAGGTTAGCATCCCTGCATGGAGGAGGAAGGGGAACCATGCAGGGGCTCCGGCAATGGAGTAACAGTACCTTGAGATCTATACTAACTAATTTGGGGTTCCACTGTGACTCACCCACCAATTTCAGCCTTTGTCTGCACAGCTGGAATCATTGACATGTCATTGTTTTTAGTATTTATATTTCAATAAAATGTGTTAAAATGTAACTAGTAATTGATGTACCATACTTTGTTCTGGCATACATTTTTATTTTTTCGGTTATATTAATGGCATCCCATGATCAATGTTAATGTAATGGGCTGAAAAAAGGTGCCCCAGCAAGAGACTAGAAGAAGTTGATGGCTTTATTACATTACAGGTGCTGCTTAAGTTGCCTTTCCTTGTGGTTGTGGACGTGCCCACCTGCATTCCTTTTCCTGCAGAAAAGTAAATTAATTACATATATTTGTCCGTTTCTCACTCACTGTAAATACAACTTATTGGGTTTACATTCTGTTGCAAAATGTTATTTTGCTATTTGCAATTATAAATGTGTTTTTCATGCAAAGGGGTAGTATCATCGTTTTTTATTTTAAGGAGTTAGCTGTCAAGGTATTACATAGAGGAAAATGATATGGCACGAAAATGTGTTGCGTAATGAGAGTCTGTGAGGTACGTATCAGACAAGGTTAAGTAGACCTACTAAGGGCACAATGAAAAAGCCGTATAAATCAGACCGAGATCGGAACGCAGTGTGCAGAGTAGTCAGCGGCTCTCCCAACCTGAGCGTAACAGCGGCATACAAATACATGAAGCTGTCATGCTTGGGTCGGGAGAATCGCCGGCCAGTCCATGCACTGCTGAGTAGAAGAAAGGTAGGATAATCAAATAACGGGCATATTACAGATTTGTGTTGAACAGATCCATTGTAAGACAACTATGGTCTGCTATGTGCTTAAAGGGAAATTGTCTGTCAATTCATGCTGCCCAAACTACGGGCAGCATGAATCAGAGCCTTGCCAGCTACCCTGAAACATAATTTAAAGATCCGTCCGGGGACCATATGCAGAACTGAGAATAGTCCAGCGACTGCCACGGCTGTCTTCTTCCTGCATAGTTGATTGACAGGTCGGTCTTATGCGTGTACATCAGGAGAGACCTGTCAATCAATGGCAGTGATAAGGAGAGAAGCTGGCTGGGGGAAGGTTTCGACTAGTCTCATCTCTACCTTCCGTCCGTGTCCGCAGTGGCGTACGGCCAATGGCGGCAGACCGCGCGACTGCTATGGGGCCCATGAGCTGGGGGGCCCCATAGCAGTCCAGGGGTGGACATACCGCTACCAGTGCAGCAGCGCCGGGTCCCCACCATGCAGCTGCACCAAGGGGCCCGCAAGGTGCAGCTACTCCCTGCACGTGGCGGTCAGTGAGCGATCCCTGGAGCTCTGCTGCTGTCAGGAGGAGAATAGCAGCGGAGCTGGAGGGTTCGTCCTCTGCTTCCTCCCTGACCCAGGTGCGCGCAGCTTGATGACATCATCATGCAGCACGCGCCTGGGTCAGGAAGAAAGCTGCCGGCAACCAGGAGGATGCTGCAGGGGAGCGAGCTGAGGTAAGTTGTTTTTTTTGTTTTTTATTTACTGAAACGCTGGGGAGGGGAGGTCGGAGGAGAGCAATGGTGGGATGGTGGGGCTGGGGAGAGCAATAATGGGGCTGATGGGGCTGGGGAGAGGAATGATGGGGGTGGGAAGAGCAATAATAGGGCTGATGGGGCTGGGGAGAGGAATGATGGGGCTGGGGAGAGAAATAATGGGGCTGGGGAGAGGAATGATGGGGCAGGGAAAAGCAATATTGGGGTTGATGGGGCTGGGGAGAGGAATGATGAGGCTGGGGAGAGGAATAATGGGGTTGATGGGGCTGGGTAGAGGAATAATGGGATGGTGGGGCTGGGGAGAGCAATGATGGGGCTGGGGAGAGGAATGACGGGGGCTGGGGAGAGCAATGATGGGGATGGTGGGGCTGGGGAGAGCAATGATGGGATGGTGGGGCTGGGGTGAGCAATAATGGGGCTGGGGAGAGGAATAATGGAGTTCATGGGGCTGGGAAGAGGAATGATGGGATGATGGGGCTGGGGAGAGCAATGATGGGGCTGGGGAGAGGAATGATGGGGCTGGGAAGAGCAATAATGGGGCTGATAGGGCTGGGGAGAGCAATGATGGGGATGGTAGGGAAGGGGAGAGCAATGACGTGTTGCTGGGAGAGAGCATTGACGGGGTGCTGGGAGAGAGCAATGATGGGGTGGTGGGAGAGAGCAATGATGAAGGTGCTGGGACAGAGCAATTATGGGGTTGCCGGGAGAGAGCAATGATGGGGGTGCTGGGAGAGAGCAATAATGGGGGTGCTGGGAGAGAGCAATGATTGGGGTTCTGGGAGAGAGCAATGATGGAGGTGCTGGGACAGAGCAATGATGGGGGTGCTGGGAGAGAGCAATGATGGCGGTGCTGGGACAGAGCAATGATGGGGTTGCAGGGACAGAGCAATGATGGGGGGCTGGGAGAGAGCATTGATGGAGGTGCTGGGACAGAGCAATGATGGGGTGCTGAGAGAGAGCAATGATGGAGGTGGTGGGAAAGAGCAATGACGAGGGTGCTGGAAGAGAGCAATGATGGGGGTGCTGGGAGAGAGCAATTATGGGGGTTTCACTTTGCTTGTACTGTGAAGCCTTGTATGTTTTCCGTGTGCACATAGCCTTACAGTTAATTGGGGACACTCACAGAGACTGAATAATTTATATTATTGGCTGGTGGAGATTATAGTTAATGGGGGGCACAGTGCTGCTTATCACTTTATATTTTGATTACTAAGTGGCTAATAGTATATTAATGGGGGGGGGTACATATCTGTATTCGAGGACGCAGAGCGGGGGAGACACATGTATGCATACAATATGTGACCTTGTTATTTTCTAGGCTGGAGATCATCGTGACAAGACGAGTCGTGGCTGGGAGATGTCGACATGAAGGTCTGACCAGATGGAGAAGAAGCAGCAGAAACAGACTCTGATCAGATGAGACGTCAGCGGAAAGTGCCTGGATGTAAATATTATTCTATATCTGCACTGTGTGATAATGTTATCTGTAAAATCCCTTAGGCCACATTCTCACATTTGTGTGAAATGTCCGTGTGCTGCCAGATTTTTTTATCGGATGGTCTACGGACTCGTACAGTTTTATAGATCCATTCACACATCCATGAAAACCACGGATCTGAGAATGAGATCTGTGAGGGTCAGAAAATGTCCTGTTCTGATCCGATTTTGAGGATTAGAATAGGACATGCTCAATGCGTCGGTAAAACAAGGCAGCACACTGACACTGCACACAGATGCAAGAATGTAGCCTTATTATGTATAGCACAGTCCCTTAGTATATAGTGTACTCACTTATTATGTATAGCGCCATCCTTAGTTATATAGTTTCCTCTTTTATTATGTATAACACCCTCCCTTATTATGTACCATCCTCTCTAGCTCTAGGGGCTCACAGTTGGGGGATCATACTGTGTTGGGGTCAGCATACTTTGCCCTGGGAGTTGAGGTGGGGTATAGTAGGGTCATTATACTGCGTATGTGGAGGAATTCACCATGGGGGTATCATACTGTGTTTGGGGGGCCCTTTTATTGGCATCACACTTTATGGGGCAATGAAAGAGAGATCTAGGACTTCAGCAGGAGGAAAATTACTATGTAAAGGATGGAAAGTTATGAGATCTGATCTTTGGTGACACCAACTATTATTTACATTTTCTTTTGGGGGGGGCCCAATTAGAGCTTCTGCTATGGGGCCCCATGATTCCTATGTACGCCCCTGTCTGTCCGGATATTTAAAGTATGATTAGTCTGAAACGCCAGTGTGCTTCAGAGAAGAACATATCTGGCTGCAATCGTGCAACCAGGCTCTGATTCATGCGGCCCGTGGTTTGGGCAACATGAATCAACTGACAGGTTCTCCATAAACTCTACCTCCAGATGGATGTTTTCCTAAACAATTTACTAGAAACTATACGGATGAGGATAAGTAATAAAGAAAATATATTTTTTCATTGCTTATTTATAGATATGTGAGAAAAAAATTGCAAACACTTAACATTCACTCCGCAGTCAGTAATCACATGTCCGAAGTTTCTCCAGAAAAGTGAGATCCAAGGGGTAACGTTTCTCCTTGCAGAGAGCGACATGTTAAACATGTCAAGGTGAGGAGACCCTGAAACACACTGTCTGCAAATTGAGATTCTGGTTCATGTCATGTGACAAGGCTCGTTAGAGAGTCGATATTGACTTTTAGGATTGCTACTTCCTATAGGTGGCACTAGAGTTCTAGTTCTATTCCTCTCTGAAGAGACAATTTGCATATTTCCCAGAGGAGCATTGCGGCTTAAAAATCTCCTCACCTTGACATGCTTAACATGTCACTCTCCGCAAGGAGAAACGTTACCCCTTGGATCCCGGTCAGACGCCTCTCACGTAGCCAAGCCAGATCTCACACTTTACACTGACAAAGGGCAGTACCCCCAAACACCGTGTCTGCAAATTGAGATTCTGGTTCTGGCTTTTCTCCAAAGTCATGTGACAAGGCTTGTTAGAGAGTTGATATTGACTTTTAGGATTGCTACTTCTTACAGGTGGCACTAGAGTTCTAGTCCTCTTCCTCTCTGAAGAGACAATTTCCAGAAAAGAGGAAATGACAAAACATGGCTCCCCAATTGTTCTTGATGTTATTGTCACAGAATGCAGAATTTTGTATCATTAAACAATATGCCTTTATCCATATTTTCTAAGACCTGCCAGTAGCTGATCTGTATAAATAAAAGCATTTTTTTCTCACATTTTGCTACATGCGCTACATGCTTTAAAGAATCTTGTTTTTTTAACACAATTAACACATTTTGCAACACTTGGCACTTTAAACCACAGACTTGGTTTACATGAGTATACAGCTTTACATGGCAGATATTACAGCAATCTGGTCATTCCAGGGGGACAGATGAAGTAATAATTTACTTCCCTTATTTAAAAGCTGAAATTTAACAAAAAGAGCCAATTTATTATTGTGAAACACTGGGAAACGTAGGACAAGTGTATTGGAAGGTTCAGACAATAACTCACCGTGCCGCCTTCCCGACAAACCTGGGTGATATCCTATGGGTGATTATATTAATGTGCCCTGAAAGGGACCAATTTCTCATTTACTATTATTTATTTTTATAATATAATAATAATTACTAATATTAATTATATTAAGTCATGGCTTGAAATCAGGAAAGGTGATGATTTTATAATTCTTGCAAGGAAGCTTGAATCTCCTATCTGATGTAGCATGTGTAACAGATAATGGCAGAAGAGGCACCTGTGCAAGAACAATATATGCAGCCCTGTAGCATCAATTCCACCTGCTTTGAAGGTGGTAGTGGCCCCCTTACCTCTCGGGCCCTATGCAGATGCACAGTTTGCACCAGTGATATGTCCGTCCCTGGGACTATAGACAAAAAGTAATTCACAGTCACAGGATAATGAAGGTAATTTGCTGCGTTTCTTCTTCCTTACGTTTTTAAAACATCAATGCGTTTTTCAAATCTGCAGCATGTCAATTTTTTCAGCATTTTTCACCCATTCAAATACTGTAAATGCCTTAAAAAAGGCAACTAAAAAGCACCAAAGAAACATGAAAAAGAAAAGTGTATGCAGAGTTTTCCAGCCAACACCTATGTTTTTCATGCAGTAAAAATGCACTGTGAAAATGCCTTAAACACCACAAAAACAGACAAATAAAAATGAACTACTGTTGTTTAACCCCAATATGACAGCCTTAAAGCTGCTGTCCGGTCACAATATATCGATGACGTAACCATGGTATACTGTAGGTCATCAATATCAGATCAGCGGGAACCCGACACCTTGCACCTTTATGGCAGCTTTATGAAAACACTATGAACACTATGAACAGAGGTCCATTCAATGTGAAGTGACCGCTGCCGGGTGCTGCAGAACAGCTCCCATTCAATAAAATATCTGTTATATCAATTCTGCCATTGTTTTGGGTGTTCCATTTTTACAAAGCTCATGATGCCTTTTACATTACATGCTTTATTTTTTAAAATGCGTAATCTTAAGAATAAGATAACATCCCATTTATATAGTTTCTTTTATGCTATGTTATACCTTACTGTTAGGGGAGCTATACGATGGTTTATTTTGGTATCCCCAGTTGAAGTTTTCATTGGTACAAATTTGGGGTACATAGGACTCTCCTCTGATGCCTTTAAATGACAATGGTTTTTACTTTTTTATGCTGTTCACCATGCCTGGATAAATAATTTTTTTTTTTTTACCATGTTGACGAAATGTTAAAACTGTCCTGCCATTATGATTCTCCAGGTCATTACGAGTTCGTAGATACCAAACATGTATAGGTTACTTTTATTTAAGTGGTGAAAAAAAAATCCAAATTTTGCAAAAAAAAAAAATGGTGCCATTTTCTGAGACCTGTAGCGTCTCCATTTTTTGGGATCTGGGGCCGGGTGAGGGCTTATTTTTGCATGCCGGGCTGATGTTTTTATTGATACCATTTTAGGGTGGATATAATGTTTTGATCGCCTGTTATTGTATTTTATTGCAATGTTGTGACCAACAAAAGTGGGGGATTTAAACTTTTATATTTAAAAAAAAAAAAAATCATTTTTTTTTTAGTTTTTACTTGCTTCAATAGTCTCTTATGGAGATCGTTTGTTCTACACATAGCAGGGCTTCAGCTCTGCTATGTAAAACAAAAATGCTCATCTGCTGTGAGCGCAGGGGTGGCACTCACAGCAGTTCGGCAATGACAACTTCAAGGATCTCCTGAAGACCCCGGATTGTCATGCCAACCCATCAGCAACCCGCGATCATGTGACGGGCACGCCGATGGGCAGGTCTTATGACACACTTCCGACGCGGCCATGTTAAATGCCACTGTCGGAGTTTGACAGCGGCATTTAACATGTTAACAGCCGCGAGTGGATCGCGATTCCACCCGTGGTTGTTAAGGGCACATGACATCTGGTCAGATCGGCTGTCATGTGCCTGGAAAGATGCGGGCTCCAGCAATTCCCTACAGGGACGAACCCCTAGGTTATTACCCCCTAAATGTAAACATAATACGTCCGGGGACCGGTCCAAACACACAAAATTATGCACTTCCAGAAGCACCCTGTCCCACCCCATACCACGAAAACCGAGTCATCGAACCACAGCCTTGTCTCTTGCAAACCCGATCTGCCTACCGTGTCGTTGCACATCGACTCCAATCGCGCCCCAATGAACATATGAATGTCCCATTATCCAGACAAAAAAGGGGGACCTGCATAAAAACAACAAATTATGAACAATAAACACTAAAACCTATTAATTTACTGTAACTATTGCTTCCAGCCGTATTTATGACAAAAATCGGCCTGATTCCCACCTACCAATTTTCTTCATAATTTCTGGCCTCAAACCGCATACAGCAGCTTCCGTCGCAGCCCCTATCCGAAAAAAATGAGGAGTGAAACTAAAAGGGTCTAAACCCAACCGACTTAAACTGCTCTTGAAAACCTCTGTGAACTGGCACTTAGATAGGAAGGTACCATCCTCATGACATAGCAACGGACCCTCCCAGATCCTACGACTACCTTTAAAAGCTAAAAAAGCCCTTAAAGGACACATAACAGACCCTTGTACGGTGCCTAAACTGATACTTTTTCCCTTCCTCGTTTGATCTGTTTTGGAACGCCTAAGCCATATTTCTAAACTTTTTTTCCATAGCTACTATGTCCTTGGCTAATAAGCCCCTGGATTTTTTCTTGGACGGGGCCACCAGTTCGCTTATCCGTAACGCACCAAAGAATGCTAATGAAAAGGCTAACCGAAACAGACTCAGCTCAAACTCAGAATGGCATATTTCCTCCAACTCAGAACCTAAACGTTCCAAAAGATCAAAAGACACTGGGCACCGACTGTCCTTCCTAGCTCTACCCCTACTGAAACCTTTTATGGCCTGTCGCACCAAGAAATGTTTAGTAATGTCTGTAACCCCCCTTAGTTTGCAACCAAAAGCCAAACCTGCAACTAGCCGATTCATCCTGGACACCGACCAACCTTCTAATGCTCCTTAGCTCAGCCACAAAAGCAACAGCCCTACCTTATCGTCATCAGACAAAACTTGCTCCACCACACCCAATCGCTCTTCCCACGAATCCCACACGGTTTGATAAGACGACCATGTGTCACCCAGGGGGAATATAGGGGACTCGGTACCCGGGCCTTTTACCTTGTTTAGGAGGTCACGGCAGTCGGCTCCTGGGCCCGTACTCTGGGTCTCTCTTTAAAAAGGGGTTTTAGTGTACAGTTTGTCTCGTGACGCCACCTGTGGTTTCCGGTAATGGTTACCGGCGCTGCTGCAGACCTCCGGGGGGTGATGGGATGGCAGCTAGGATGTTTCTGCTCCCCACAGGCGGAGCGGGCCCCCGGGGCAATGTAGGTGCAAATGGTGGTGATGCTGGGGCTTGCAGTGCAGGAGAGATGGCGCAGCAGGAGTAACTGACAGTGACAGGGGATTCACTTCAATACCTTTACTGGTGCGGATGTCAGGTATGGTCCAGGGTACTCGGTAGGAAGGGTGCACTTCAGGACTTTTCCCCAGTGAGCAGGTATAAGGCCTCCTGGTCCATGTCTCCCTCTCTCTAAGCTCCTGGCCAGCCTGCAACTGGGCCTAGCTTCTGTGTCGTGCTGTTCCTTCACCTGTCGCTTGGTAGTAGGACCTTAAACTGGCAACCACTATCCCTGGGCGCCGGGTCTTCATGGTTCCTAGTCCTGTCAAGGGTTTAGCTTCAGGTCGATCAGGGACTTGTAGTCCTCCTGGTATGCCGGTGATCCCTACTGGGTATAAAGGACCCTGTAGGCGTGGACCCGGTGTCCGGTTTGTGTCTTGGGGTGAGCCTATGATGCTCCTCTGCCCCCTCAACTCCTCTCTCCTCTCCTCTTTGCCTCCGGCCACACTCGGGGCCCTTAATACAGCAGCAGACGTGCTGCTTCTTCACTGGTCTCAGCGCCAGCACGCTCTCTGAACAACTAACTCAACTATCTGACTGCCTGGCTCCACCCTCCATATATATATCCCTAACGGGCTCCCTCTGGTGGTATGAGGTGGAAGGGTGGAGGTGTTTGTTTTGTAATGAGGGCCTCTTGTGGAGAAGTCCATCCATGCACCCTTTTTGGGTCCTGTGGTACCTGTGCGCAGCAGGGTGCCACAACCACGTACTACTTGATAACGATGCGCTGATTAACGGTTGAGCTGCTCGAATGCCAAGCTCCATAAATCCCTTTCTCGACTGCGTCGGGCACCAACGGCCGGAATTGATCCCACTGGAAACGAGAAAGAGCGTCAGCGATCGAGTTCTGTACTCCGGGTACATGAAAAGCCGTTACACAAGCATTCAATAGTAAACATTCTAAAGCCAAACAACGCAATACCCGAATAACAAGGGGGTAAGAATACTGTTTATTGCTAGGACCATGCCCATATTGTCGCAGTTAAAACATAACCACTTATTTCGAAAGTGTCCTCCCCACAACTGTATCCTTTAATAAGATGTGTAGTAGAGGGGTTACAAGGACACTAAACTTCAGGAAGGCAAATTTCCAACGGTTGAGAGATGATCTTAGTGCAATAAACTGGGATGATATCCTGAGACATAAAACTACACAAAGCAAATGGGAGACATTTATTAGCATCCTAAATAGGACCTGTGCACAATATATACCCTATGGGAATAAACATGCTAGAAATAGGAGTTGTTACGGATCCGGGTGGTGGAACCTCTGTGCTGGGATGCAAGGAGGGATCAGAGGGGTGTAACTAAGTGCCTACTCGGACCGACCCTGGTCGCCCGGCGGCTTAGTCGACTCCGTGAACCAAGGAGGGACCGGGCAGGTGGACCAGGTGCCACTCTGGGAACGACCTTGTGTGAGAGCAGGCGACTCCCACGGGTCAGATGGCTGAAGCTGACAGGTACAGCGGAAGAGCAGGGCAGGTAGCCTGACGGGTGATCCGGGTGGGCAAGCAGGCGGGCTCGGCAGGTAGACAGATGGGTGATCCGGGTTGGCAAGCAGACAGGCACGGAAGGTAGCCAGAAGGGTGATCCAGGTAGGCAAGCAGGCGGACACGGCAGGTGGCCTGACAGGTGATCCGGGTAGACAGGCAGGTGGGCACGGCTGACAGACAGGCTGGCGGGCACGGCTGACAGACAGGCTGGGGGGCACAGCTGATAGACAGGTTGGTGGGCACGGCTGATAGACAGGCTGGCAGGCACGGCTAACAGACAGGCTGGCGGGCACTGGAACCTGAGGGGTGAGGAGAGTGTTAGCACACAAACAACAACCTTGCATAGGCACCTCCATTTTGGAGGAGGTGCTTTATGTAAGAGTGGTCCTCCGGCCATTGGCGCGCGTGGCCCCTTTAAGAGAGAGGGAGTGCGAACGCACCCTAAGCACAGTGCCCGGGAAGCTGCACGCGCTGAATGCAACAGCAGCGGCAGGAGCAGGGGAGCAGGAGGACTCTGGACCGGGACAGCGGCGGTGAGGGGAACGGCGTCTCTGCCTGGCAGGAGGCAGAGATTCCGACGCTACAGGAGGAAACCACTATGGCTAAATAGAGCTGTAAGGGGCGCAATAAGTGACAAAAAGAAAGCATTTAGAGAACTAAAGCAAGTAGGTAGTGATGAGGTATTAAATAAATACAGAAAATTAAATAAATTCTGTAAAAACCAAATCAAGGCAGCAAAGATTGAGACGGAGAGACTCATGGCCAGAGAAAGTAAAAATAATTCCAAAATATTCCTTAACTACATAAATAGTAAAAAACTAAAAAATGATAGTGTTGGCCCCCTTAAAAAAATAGTCTGGGTGAATTGGTGGATGAGGATGAGGAAAAAGCCAATATGCTAAATGATTTTTTTCAACAGTATTTACACAAGAAAATCGCATGACAGAAACATGATTAGTGATAACAAAAATTCTCCATTAAATGTCTCTTGCTTAACCCAGCAGGAAGTACGGCGGCGTCTAAAAATCACTAAAGTTGACAAATTCCCGGGCCCGGATGGGATACACCCGCGAGTGCTGCAGGAATTAAGTAACGTCATAGATAGACCATTATTTTTAATCTTTAAAGATTCCATAATAACAGGGTCTGTACCACAGGACTGGCGTATAGCAAATGTGGTGCCAATATTCAAAAAGGGGACAAAAACCGAACTTGGAAATTATAGGCCAGTAAGCTTAACCTCTACTGTGGGTAAAATCCTGGAGGGTTTCCTAAGAGATGCAATAATAGAGTATCTGAAGAAGAATAACCTCATGACCCAATATCAACATGGGTTTACGAGGGACCGTTCCTGTCAAACTAATCTGATCAGCTTTTATGAGGAGGCAAGTTCCGGACTGGACCAAGGAAATGCAGTGGATGTTGTGTATATGGACTTTTCAAAAGCTTTTGATACGGTTCCACACAAAACGTTGATACATAAAATGAGAACAATGGGGATAGGGGAAAATATATGTATGTGGGTTAAGAACTGGCTCAATGATAGGAAACAAAGGGTGGTTATTAAAGGAACACACTCAGACTGGGCCTCAGTTAACAGTGGGGTACCACAGGGGTCAGTATTGGGCCCCCTTCTTTTTAACATATTTATTAATGACCTTGTAGGGGGCATACAGAGTAGTATTTCAATATTTTCAGATGACACTAAACTCTGCAGGGTAATCAATACAGAGGAGGACAATTTTATATTACAGGACGATCTATGTAAACTAGAAGCTTGGGCTGATAAATGGCAAATGAGCTTTAATGTGGATAAATGTAAGGTAATGCACTTGGGCAGAGGAAATAAAATGTATAATTATATGCTTAATTGTAAAACACTGGGCAAAACTGTAACTGAAAAAGACCTGGGTGTATTGGTGGACAACAAGCTCACGTTTGGTGGCCAGTGTCAGGCTGCTGCTGCAAAGGCAAATAAAATAATGGAATGCATTAAAAGAGGCATAGATGCTCACGAGGAGAAGATAATTTTACTTCTATACAAGTCATTAGTGCGACCACACGTAGAATACTGTGTACAGTTCTGGTCTCCGGTGTATAAGAAAGGCATAGCTGAACTAGAGCGGGTGCAGAGAAGAGCGACCAAGGTTATTAGAGGACTGGAGGGTCTGCAATACCAAGACAGGTTATTACACTTAGGGTTATTTACTGTGGAAAAACGAAGGCTTAGGGGTGATCTTATTACTATGTATAAGTATATGAGGGGACAGTACAAAGACCTTTCTACTGATCTTTTTACTCTGAGGCCTGAGACGGGGACAAGGGGGCATCTTCTACGTCTGGAGGAAAGAAGGTTTAATCATAATCACAGACGCGGATTCTTTACTGAAAGAGCAGTGAGACTATGGAACTCTCTGCCGCATGATGTTGTAATGAGTGATTCACTACTAAAGTTTAACAAGGGCATGGATGCCTTTCTTGAAAAGTATAATATTACAGGTTACATATACTAGATTCCTTGATAGGGCGTTGATCCAGGGAACTAGTCTGATTGTCGTATGGAGTCAGGAAGGAATTTTTTTCCCCAATGTGGAGCTTAGTGTTTGCCACATTGGTTTTTTTGCCTTCCTCTGGATCAACATGTTAGGCTATGGGTTGACCTAGATGGACTTAGTCTTCCTTCAACCTTAAAAATTATGTTACTATGTTACTATGTTACTCTAAGGCAGAATAAATATACAAAAACAAAAATGCTCCTCCACACCTTGGGCTATGTTCACACGTAGCGTTTTTGATGCGTTTTTGCACTTTTGCATTGCTTTCAACCAAGACAAATGCATTCTCTGGGAAATGTCATTTTAACATTTTACAACCTTATCTGGCCAAACGTGTGTGACACATCATCAGGCACATGCATACAGTTCTGAAAAGACATGGGAACCGCATGGGGAAGACCCCTGGAAGCATCTCTCACTCCCAGGTCACTGCCTAAAAGTGTGCCCATCATAAGTGATCCCTGGCGCATGCGAAGATGCCTCCCGCCATGCACCTGTCATTGCAGACTTGCAATAATCACCGTCCACGTCCTTGTCCCAGTGCAGCGTTCAGTTGTCTCTACCCCTTTCCTTGGAATGCAAGCTCAAGTATGCAGGCAGCCAGCCACCCACCCACAGGCTGCAATACTATACTGCCAAATTTTTGACAGCTGCTTGCACTTGAAATGTGGCCTTTTAGGCTCGTGGAGGCAGAAGCTGTCCACAACCTTATGGCGGCGGCGACTGGGTATCCATACTCGGACCCCAGCCGCCACTATTTGTCCCGGTGTCATCTCCGCCTTCCACAAGCACGGGTGCCACAACATTACCATTGTCCTCCCCAGTGCACTCACTTGCAAGGACCGCCTAACCACAAACACGTGGTCAAGTGAATGTGGCCAGGGATTGTACGGAGTCAGTTCACAGCTTGTCGGTGAGTTGTATTTCACCACAGCCATATTTTTTAGCGCAGTGAAAGGACTGACTTTTGGGAAACCGTATCTACTCCAGCTGTCATTTCTCCCAGGATGTCCTCTAAAGCTGCTTGCACTTGAAATGTGGCCTTTTAGGCTCGTGGAGGCGGAAGCTATTCACAACCTAATGCTGGCGTCGGCCGGGTGTCCACACTCTGTCCCCAGCCGCCACTGTTTCTCCCGGTATCGTCTCCGCCTTCCACAAGCTCGGGTCCCACAACATTACCCATGCCCTTCCCAGTGGACTTACTGGGAAGGACCGCCTATCTACAAACACATGGTCAAGTGAATGTGGCCAGGGACGGAACGGAGCCAGTCCACAGCTTGTCGGTGAGTTGTATTTCACCACAGCCATATTCTTTAGCTCAGTGAAAGGACTTGGGAAGCCGTATCTACTCCAGCTGTCATTTCTCCCAGGAAGTCCTCTAAAGCGGCATGCAATTGAAATGTGGCCTTTTAGGCTCGTGGAGGTGTAAGCTGTCCACAACCTCATGCCAATGGCGGCCGGGTGTCCATACTCGGTCCCCAAACGCCACTATTTGTCCCGGTGTCGTCTCCGCCTTCCACAAGCACAGGTCCCACAACATTACCCATGCCCTCCCCATTGCACTCACTGGGAAGGACCACCTAACCACAAACACGTGGTCAAGTGAATGTGGCCAGGGACGGTACGGAGCCAATCCACAGCTTGTCGGTGAGTTGTATTTCACCACAGCCATATTTTTTAGCTCGGTGAAAGGACTGACTTTTGGGAAACCGTATCTACACCAGCTGTCATTTCTCCCATGATGTCTTCTAAAGCTGCTTTCACTTGAAATGTTGCCTTTTAGGCTTGTGGAGGTGGAAGCTGTCCACAACCTCACGCCGACGGCGGCCGGGGGTCCATACTTGGTCCCCAGACGCCACTATTTCTCCTGGTATCATCTCCACCTTCCAAAAGCAAGGGTCCCTGAACATTACTGCTGGTACTTTTCTGTCGGAATCTGCTTGCCTCCTATCAGCCTGTAATATTTCCAGTGAACTATGGTACAACGCCATAGGATTAGCACTGCCCCCAGTACCAGTTGCAAAGCCATCCCCAATTTCTTTCTCAGGAATTCTATTTGGTAGACTGAGTGGCGGCTCAAATACATTAGTTTCTCACAAAGGAGCTGAAGATAGAGTGGCAGTAGGTGCAAGTTTCTCCAGCCTGTTAGATATCACAGGGTGAACGGCAGCACATTGGCTCAGTGGTTAGCGCTGCAGTGCTGGGATCCTGGGTTCAAATCTCAGCAAGGACAACATCTGCAAGGATTTTGTATGTTCTCCCTGTGTTTGCGTGGGTTTCCACCTCAGTAAAAAAGTAGCCATAGAGTGTCCGGGAACCTTCCTACACACTTTTCTTAGCTAGGACTGCTTCTCGGCAGGGTTAGACAGTCCCACCAGAGAGTCCTCAGGTGAGCCCTGGCTTCTCCATCAGGAGAGTTCATTCATGACAGTGCAAACTTTGCACCAGCTATGGGGCTCTTGAACGGAGGAGAAAGGTGAGCCCTCAGAATCAAATCCTCTGGTGGGCCCAATGTTTTTCAGTTTGAAACAGCTTCTCAGTGGGAGTTGTATTTCACCACAGCCATATTTTTTAGCTCAGTGAAAGGACTGGCATAGAGGGAAACCGTATCTACTTCGGCTGTCATTTCTCCATCACCAGGTTCCGCCCATTGTCACACACGACCATGCCTGGCTGTATGTTCAGCAGTGAGAGCCACAGATCAGGCTGCTGTGTTACAGCTTTCAACAACT
The DNA here is from genome assembly GCF_046119375.1 of Phyllobates terribilis. NCBI lineage: Eukaryota > Metazoa > Chordata > Amphibia > Anura > Dendrobatidae > Phyllobates > Phyllobates terribilis. The sequence goes on from NW_027362773.1 coordinate 112,975,861, forward strand.
CTGAAAGCGCTGGGCGCTTTGTCACCTAAGCATTAAGCTTGTTATCTTCAGCACAGCCTGTTGCCACTTGGCCAAGGCAGTGCTGCAGTGCTTTCAGCTTGTGACTGATGTGGTCATTTCGGAGATGGAGGAGGAGGTGCAGGAGCAGAACAATGTGATTACGTTGAGGTTACAATGGCGACTCTGTTTTTTATACTAAAGAAAGATCCTACTGTTTCGTTTTTTTAAGTTATTTTTTTAAGACAAATGCATTCACCGGGAAATGGAATTTTACAACCTTATCTGGCCATGTGGTGTGAGACACATCATCAGACACATCCTGTTTCACTCTGTTATAGAGCCATCAGCCGGCTATGCTTTGTTGTTCCCATTATTAACGAGTGGGTCTCCTATACTGTTATTGCGTATGCAGTGACTGCAAGAGCTGCCAACAATTCGGACGCAACCCAATACCCCTTTGAAAAGACATAGAGGAGGGTCTCAGTAAAAAAAATGTTCCCATTATAAAGGAGCGGGTCTCCTATAGTGGTAATGCCCATGCTGTGACTGCAAGGGCTGCCAAAATTTGGGAAAAACCCCACTAACAATTTAAAGACACATAGAGCAGTGCCACAGTAATGACATGTTTCCATTACAAAGGAGCGGGTGTGCTATACAGTTATAGGGTATGCAGTGAGTCCAACGGCTGACAAAATTTAGGAAAAACCCCACTAACAATTTAAAGACACATAGAGCAAGGCCACAGTAAATTCCCATTAGAAAGGATAGGGTCTCCCATACTGTTTGCCTATGCAGTGAAGCAACGGCTGCCAAAAATTTGGATGAACAACAATGCCCCTTGCAAGAGACGTAGAGGTCAGAGAGCTTCCTAAAAACAATGTTCCCATTATTAGGAAGTGGGTCTCCCATAGTGTTTGCCTATGCAGTGAATGCATAAGTTGCCAAAAATTTGGAGGCACTCCAATTCCTCTTTGGAAGAGATGTAAAGCTCAGAGAGCCTCCTAAAAACAATGTTCCCATTATTAGGAAGTGGGTCTCCCATATTGTTGGCCTATGCAGTGAATGCAAGGGCTGCCAAAAATTGGGAGGCAGTGCAATGCCCCTTGGAAGAGATGTGGAGGAGGGCCTCATAAAATAATTGTCCCATTAGTGTATACCCACCCCTGGTGGGTATACATAAGAACATACTGTACAATAATTGTTTTTTTACGGGCATCATAAACACCCTTTAAAAAAATTATGTGACCCTGGTGATATAGTGGTGCGAGGATGAGGGTGAGGAGAAAGAGGAGGACAAGAGCAAATAGCCAAAATCAGGAAGCATATACCCATTTGTGGGTGTGAAGAGGTGCATGGGAATACACCTCCCTAAAAAGACACTGGATTTGAGTTTATGTTACGCTGCTATCATTCGGTGGTGTTAAGAAGTCTGGCCCAATCCAGCCCTTGTTCATTCAGCCAGCCTGTCAGCATTTTCAGTTGACAGGCGGATGTGTGGCGCCCCTGTGGGTTCAGTCGCCACAGAGGTACTGCATCTCACCCAGAGGTGTGGTATCTCACTCTCAGGTAAGGATAGAGTGCTGCCCGGGACCCTAACACCAGCATCCAACACTACACTACTCCAGACCAGCTGGAGGGGCAAGATGTGTCACGCTTCCTGCTGAGCCCTGACCCTGGCTGGAGTGGAGGGAACCAAAGTAGGGGGAACCATGTAGTGGGTGTGGGTGGAAGACGTAGATCAGGGGAGCACTTGTTAGAAGTGATATAAAAGAGGGAACCATCTTGGAAAGAAAAAGTAGTCAGAAAGGAGAAGTAGTGGGAGCAGGAGCTCTGCTCGGGAGGAGGGCCTAGCAGAGAGGCCCAAGACTGAGAAGGAGAGGAGGAAGGAGAGAGGAGCAGGAGAAAGGCTCCAGGAACGTGAAAGGGATCCCAAGGGTACGGGCAGTGCTGGAGGCCACCCGTACGCCCGAATCTGCCAGGCGGTGGAGGGATCGAGCCGCAGAGGGGACCGGCCCCTAATCAGTGAGAATTACAAAGTTCAACTGGAAACCGGAGGCTTCTGTACTTTTAGGGTGTAGTTGCCACATCGGCACTCAAGTCGCCAAAAAGGTAACCACATAGGATCCAGGGAACTCCAGGTTGCCCAGAAAGATCCGAGGATACCGGCTTGGGACATTGTTTGGCGAGGCGCAGGGCAAGAAGGGTGAGGGCCAGCGCAGAAAGACGGCTGAGAAGGTCATATAGAACGGGGTCCTGTCAGGCACTCTTGAAACACCTGGGTGTTTGCTGAACCCCTGCCTGGTGAACGCAGTGCAGCGTGGGAGGCTGTAATCCGGACAGTGCAACCTGAGGAACTTAGCAGCTGTGAGTAAACTCTGAAGACTGCAACTCACTGTCTCTGTGAAATTATTGCTGCGCCATCACCCCCTGCACTACACCGCAACATCTTTAACATCTACACTGCCCTGGAGCTAAGCTCTACCTGTGGAGAGCTAAACCAACTCTGCTGCATTTACACCTGCTCCAGAGGACCTGTTCCGCGGCGGCGGCTCCCTTTAGCCACATACCACAGGTGGCGTCACGAACTGTATATAAAAACTATAAATCCCCTGTAAATATCCCCTTTTTACTGACCGCCCTGGGTCACGGACCGGGTCACCGCCACTGTGACATCTCCCCTAGTAACGACCGGCCCGGCACCGAGTACCCCACGGGGCGCGTCAGATGCGCTTATCAGTTATAATTACACCAGCGGCACTAAAAACCGGCTCTGATAAAACGCTAGCAGCAGGGCAGGCCAGGACCTCCAAGGAGTAGAGAGCCAGTTCATTCCACGTATCCAGCTTGGATACCCAATAATTATAAAGCACAGAGGAATCATGAAGGACGTTGGTACGGTCAGCAAGGTACTCCCTCAGCATCTTCCCAAACTTTGCACTCCTTGTGAGAGTACCCCGCGCCTCAGGGCCTGTGCGATGGGAGGGGCTGAGAAAACTCTCCCAAAACTTTGACAGTGTTCCCCTGCCTCTGCTGGATTGGAGTTGTGTCTCTCTCGCCTGTAGTCCTTGTTTGTCCAACGAAGTGTGCCCTCTGCCACCAGCGTTTTCAAATGGGAATTTTTTTAATAGTTCCGCAACAAGGGCCTTCTGGTATTGCCCTCAGGAATAAGAGATAGTAAGTTCTCCTTGTAGCGTGGGTCTAGAAGTGTCACCAACCAGTAATGACTGTCACCCAAAATTTTGAGAACGCGAGGGTCATGGGAAAGGCAGCGTAACATAAACTCAGCCATGTGTGCCAGACTGCTAACAGGCAAGACTTCCGTATCCTCACCAAGAGGATGACTGACCATGCTCTCCTCCTCCTCCTCCTCTCTGTCCTCAGGCCTTCCACGCTGAACAGACGGTATGACAGTTGTGCAGGTAGTACCGTCTATAGCGCATGAAACTAGCTCCTGTTCTTCTTACTCCTCCTCTTCCTCATTGTCACCCAATCCACGTTGGGATGAGATGAGGCTGGGCTGTGTGTAATCACCCTGTATGGTTCCTTGCTCCATCTCATCGTGTTCCGCCTGCAATGCATCCTCTTTGATTGTGAGCAGAGAGCGTTTCAGAACACAGAGAAGCGGGATGGTGACGCTAATTATGGTGGAGCCCTCAAAGTTTTGGAGGATGGTACATATGTCTGACATCCATGTCCACTCCTGAGGTCTTATGTGTGGAGTCTGAACTGAATACCGACTGCCTTGTTGATGCTGGTACTCAACAACTGCCCTCTTCTGCTCACAAATCCTTCCCAACATCTGCAGTGTAGAGTTCCAATGCGTGGGGACATCACACACCAGTCTGTGAGACGGAAGCTGCAAACACTGCTGAAACATGGCAAGGGCAGCGGAAACTGTAAGTGACTTTCTAATATGGGCACACAGGCAGCGTACTTTAACAAGCAGATCTGGCAGCTCCGGATAGGATTTGAGAAACTGCTGAACCATGAGGTTAAGCACATGGGCGAGGCTCGCCTCGCCTCGTGTGTGAGCTCGCCTTGCCTCAGAGCCACCACCAGGTTCCAGCCATTTTCACACACGACCATGCCTGGCTGTAGGTTCAGCGGTGTGAGAGACAGATCTGCCTGCTCTTTCAGAGCTGTCCACAACTCTTCAGCATTGTGCGGTTTGTCACCTAAGCATATTAGCTTCACCACAGCCTGTTGCCGCTTGGCTGAGGCAGTGATGCAGTGACTGATGTGGTCATTTCGGAGATTGAGGCTGAAGAGGTGGAGGCTGAGGAAGATGAGGTGCAGGAGCTGTAGATTGTGGGGGCAACCCTGATTGACCTAGGGCCCCCAATCCTTGGCGTCGGGAGGGCGTTTTCCGCCCCAAAGTCCGACTGGGTCCCAGCTTCCACTATGTTAACCCAGTGTGCCATCAGCGAGATGTACCGTCCCTGCCCACAAGCACTTGTCCACGTGTCCGTGGTTAGGTGGACTTTCCCAGTAACTGCATTGTTAAAACCATGGCTAATATTTTGGGACACGTGCTTGTGTAATGCGGGGACGGCACACGGGGAGAAATAGTAGCGGCTGGGGACCGAGTACCGAGGGACGGCAGCCGCCATCAGGTTGCGGAATGCTTCCATCTCCACGAGCCTAAAAGGCAATATTTCGAGCCTTTAAAAAACAACCAGACTCGGGAAGACCTAACAGTTGTACTGGCAACTTCCTTCGTGTTGGTGTTATGGGAAACGGTTGCCTGCCTTCTGTCTGCGGCCACCACACTACTTCTTCCTGCCTATTGGGGTGCTCTGCCTCCCTCCCCCTGTGTGTTGCTGTCCTCGCTCTGCATGTCCTCCTGCCAGGTTGGGTCAGTTACTATATCATCCACCACCTTGTCTTCCACTTCCTGACCTTCTGGCAATTGTGTCACATCATCATCCACCTCTTGTGACACTTTCCCACCGTCGTCTTCGTGTCACCGTGGCTGCTCAAATATTTGGGCATCACTACATGTGATCTCCTCTTTCCCCGCTTCAAGTGGACCTGGCGAGAGGCCCAAATCTATAAATGGAAAAGTAAACAGCTCTTCGGAGTGTCCAAGTGTGGGATCAGTTGTCTCTGGGCACTCAGCATGGTGGGAAGAAGGAGGTTCTGGGTGAGGAATATGCGGTCCAGACTCACGGCTAATGAGACTTGACCATGTGGAAGACAGGGTGGTGGTGGTGGTGGCTATGTGACTGGAAGCATCATCTGCTATCCAACCAATAACCTTTTGACACTGCTCTGGGTTCAACTTGTGGTGTGCTGCGGTCCCTTATTAATTGGGACAGGAAGGTCGAGCGAGAAGACGTGGGTGTTTGTTGTGGCACAATTTCAGCTAGCCCACAGCCTTGGCCTCTGTATGCACCATCACCATCACGTCCAGTTCCCCATCCCTTGCCATGTGCCTTGCCCATTTTAAATGGAGGACAATATTTTCCACGCTCACTACAAATGGCTGAATTTGGAGGAAACTTATATGTGATCCGTGTGACGGACAAACCACAGTTTTAAATACCTGGCCTGTAGGTAACTATTTTGAACAAAAAACTGGTGTCAATAGCTTCACTGACACACTAAAGCAAATTTTTAATGGAGGCCAGAAATGGCAGTATTTTCTGAAAACGTATATGTGATCCGTGTGAAGGAGAAAACACAATTTTAAATACCTGGCCTGTAGGTAACTATTTTGAACAGCAAACTGGTGTCAATAGTTTCACTGACACACTGAAACTAATTTTTAATGGAGGCCAGAAATGGCAGTATTTTCAGCTCAATTATATGTGATCCGTGTGACGGACAAACCACAGTTTTAAATAGCTGGATTTTTAGCGCTGTAATATGGAAAGGACCTGGCTGTATTCTGCAGTGCCAACAAGCAAATGGCACAGAAAAATGGTGTTCTCTGGATTGCTTTTTAAGCAAATAATGAGGATTAAGATCCAAAAAAAAATTATTCCCGGCCACTGAAACCTGGGCCTATGTCTAGAAATATCTAACAGCAGCAGCAGCAAACAAAACTGGAATGCAGCCTCTTATGCTATATGCACTGCAGTCTGCTATATACACTGCCTTCCTGCCTATATACACTGCCTAGAAAAAACCTGAGAGTCTGAACTGAAACGTAAATTGATGTGCATGCAAAATATAAATGCATGTTCACATAAGGCCACTAGACAGAGAAAAACCAAAGACAAGCAAAATACCCAAATAACTAGAAGTAAATGGATAAATCGCAAGTGCATAAAAATAATGATAAATAATAAAGGGTATTTAGTTTACATAATTTTGATCAAAATAATGTAAAAGCCTAAATACCCTTTATTATTTATCATTATTTTTATGCACTTGCGATTTATCCATTTACTTTCAGTTATTTGGGTATTTTGCTTGTCTTTGGTTTTTCTCTGTCTAGTGGCCTTATGTGAACATGCATTTACATTTTGCATGCACATCAATTTACATTTCAGTTCAGACTCTCAGGTTTTTTCTTTGTAGTTTACTGTGCTTCAGTGCATATAAGGGTGTGGCCGCCCTTTGTCTGAGCTGAAAGGTTCATTCTGCCTCTCAGGTCCATGCTTCTACTAGGGTTCAGTCTCTCTGCCCTTATCCATATGTATGTCACTTGACAAATGGTAAGGTTTTAATATTAGAGTTAGGACTGTCCCATAAGGGTTGCCGTGACGTGGCAGGATGGCTTTTACATTATTTTGATCAAAATTATGTTAACTAAATACCCTTTATTATTTAGCATTATTTTTATGCACTTGCGATTTATCCATTTACTTCCAGTTATTTGGGTATTTTGCTTGTCTTTGGTTTTTCTCTTTATACACTGCCTGCCTGATATCTCTGGAGATGGATTAGTCCTCAGAAGGACTGTTTGTTGAGATGGATATGTGTCTCTAATATAGTTTGGTACACCTACACTAACTAGAAACAAGCAAATCTCTCTCTAGCTCAGCAGCACCTCTCCCTACACTGCCTGATTCCGGAGTGACTGTGACGAGCATGGCGGCGCCAGGTCTGATATAGACCTGATGACGCTGTGCGACCAGCCAATCACTGTAATGCCACAACCAACATGGCTGCGGCATTACAGTGAGTGGCAGACAATCCCTGCATGTTCATTGGCTCTATAAAGAGCACCAAACAGGAAGGAAGGGGACCCGAGCTCCCGCCGATCAACCTTGGAAATACTCGGCCAGCACCGAGCATCTCGAGCAGTGAGATGCTCGGGCGAGCACCGAGCAGTAGCGAGCTTGCTCGCTCATCACTAGTCCTGATCCTCGCAGCAGCAAAGATGAGAACTCTGCCCCTTTTGGACCATGCTGATGGCAATTGCATCCCTTGCCCTAACTTTCAATGACGTACTAAAGGAGGAGAGGACTGGGACAACAAACTGATAAGTATCACCAAGTCCTGCTGCGAGACATAGTTTCTAAAGACATTCCTAAAAGCTGCTGGATATGCACCCATAGCCCAATATCCTCTGATACTATGCCAGATTTCGCAGTTCTCCCAACCCCATATGAGACTTTCAACTATAGCAGTTTCCACAAAGAACTTTGATTCTGCCCGTTACGACCAAGGAAACCTCACCAGCTGCCATGTGGTACCGGTTCAGATTGTGGGGTGAGTGGAGAGTCTATGGTTGCAGATAAATCTTATGAATAGCTTAAAATGTTGGTACTAATAGTGTAATTACCGCTAGAACTGGTATATTTGTTATGACAACACTATGCAAAGAGACGCGCAAGATCAGACATCATAGACTGTCAGTTAACACATCTGTAAAATATCACAGTGCTCCTTTAGTAAACATATATGATGAGATTTGCAAACAAGGTATCTGTCGGTGAACGGGCTTTGTCCCCTCCAGGCTCCCATAGCATGGGGAAGTAACTTATGGGTAAATTGTCTGTAAATAATGAAAAGGGAGGAATTGTTATGGTAGATATTTATACATTGCTTTATAATTTAGGCAATTCATACATCTTTGATAATTTTGTATTTTAGTATTAGCTTTATAAGTGTTATTCATAAAAGCAATAACACAGGGTGTTGTATGTTATATAGGTATCTTTGTTTTAAGCTTTCCTTTGTTTTTAAATGTATAGTTAATTGGACAGAGATAGTTTAGTTTCAAGGACATCTGCAACAGTTTCCATGATTTATGACCTTGTTATTCCCAAATAAAATACTTTCTTTCCCCAATTAAGAAATCTGCTCTGTTAGGTAATGTAAAGCCTGTAAAGCAACTCCCTTTTCCTTATCTCTGTGGTTGTAATAAAGACTTGTGACTGGGCATCTGAGAGTAGACAAGCCTTGTACATAGACAGAACTGGTTGTGTGCCCTTGTCTCCGATCGATCGACTCCCTGATTTGATCAAAACTGGCATACGTGTGAAACCTTTTGAGTTTCTCCTAAAACTTTCCATATCGATTTCCACATCAACACGGTGGACATATTTTCTGGCCACTTGGCAAGTTTAGTCTATAGAAGGGTCATATAGGGACAGTTCTTGCTAGCAAAAATTTTAGAGTTCCAACCTCCACAGCTAGGACGAGAATTGTGTAGGGCAAATCCAGTCCCTACCCCCTTCTTTCTTCTTGACCCAAATATATTTAATTGCATCTATGCTACCCAGCCTGTGTGCCCACAGGACTGGCTATGCAGAGACTTTGCTTAAAGGACACTTTACTTTGTTTGCTTGAACTAAAGGCTGTTTGTATTCCTTTTTGGTTTATGAAGTAATAAACCGACAATGGACTTTTAAAGGAACCCGCTGTTATGATCTGCAACATAGGCTAAGGAAAGAAGGGGAGAGCTGTCCCTACAGTAAGACTAAGCTGAGCCCCTACGTTGTAGCGGGCTACCTGTTCCTTGTGAACAGACCCGCCTTCGTCCTCGGCTAGTCTGAACGGAGACCTATAGAGAAAGGAAGGGGTCCCTAAAGGAACTAAGGACTGGGACAAAAATGGGACACCTCCTAACAGAAGTTGTTGCAGAGCAAAAGATAAACTGACAAAAAGTACTAGAGGTCCCAGAGGAACAAGCAAACTAGAGATAGATAGGCACAAAAGCACCTGGCTAGAGAGACAGTCAAAACAACACTGAAGTCCAGCAAAGCAAGAAGGGAGGAACTGGAATATATAGGAAGATGGTCACGTGACCGCAAAACACAAGATAGAAACAAAAACAAACAGGAGGGTTCTAACAGTACCCCCTCTTTTATGAGGATCCTCTGGATCCTCCAGGCCCAGGCCTATCCGGAAATCTCCTGTGGAAAGCTCTGACAAGTCTAGGGGCAGAGACATCATCCGCCCTTACCCAGGAGTTATCCTCTGGACCGAAACCTTTCCAAGCGACGAGATACTGCAATCTCCCTCTATGCCCTCTGGAATTCAGGATACGAGAAATTTCATATTCGCCGTCTTCCACCACCAGAGGAACTGTGACAGTGGCATCCCTATCCGATACATCAGCCTTTTTCAACAAGGAAACATGAAACACAGGATTAATCTTCCAGGAGGTGGGAACCTCCAACCTAACAACAGACTGGTTAACCACCTGAAGCACCTTAAATGGCCCCACAAACTTCGGACCCAATTTTTTAGAGGGAATCCTCAACCGCAGATTCTTTGAGGACAACCAAACCATGTCACCCACAGTAAACAAAACCTCTTTACGTTTCCTGTTAAAATACTTCTTGGACTTTTTGTTAGCCTCTTGAAGGTTACAACGTACATTAGTCCAAACTCTCTCCAAATCACCGGAAAAATTCTCCTCCTCCGGCACCGCCGACCCCAATTTGGAGAATGAACCAAAAGACGGATGTCTCCAAGTACAACAAAAAAAAGGAGAACACCCAGCAGAGGAGGATGTATGGTTGTTAAGAGCAAATTCTGCAAGTGGCAGAAACTCAGACCACCCCTCTTGATTGTCTGCCACAAAACAACGCAAAAACTGTTCAACATCCTGGTTCTTTCTTTCTGTCTGTCCATTAGACTCAGGATGATAACCAGACGAAAATGACAAATGAACTCCCAACCTATCACAAAAAGCACGCCAAAAGCGAGCCACAAACTGAGGTCCCCTATCAGAAACAATGTCGGTGGGAACGCCATGGAGTCTGACAATTCCCTTAACAAACGCCTTAGCGAGTGTCTTAGCGCAGGGTAACTTAATGAATGGAACCAAATGACACATCTTGCTAAAACGGTCCATGACCACCCAGATGACAGTGAAACCCTCGGACACAGGAAGGTCAGTAATAAAATCCATTGCCAGATGCGTCCAAGGCGCACTAGGAACCTCCAGAGGGCAAAGCAACCCCGCAGCAGGGGTATGTGAAGCCTTTGACCTAGCACACACCGTACATTGACGCACCCACTTGATGACTTCCTTCTGCCACCCAGGCCACCAAAAACTGCGACTGATAAGTCTCTTAGTCTCAGAAATTCCTGGATGACCTGCCAACCGAGACTCATCATACTCCACAAACAAATCTCTCCTAAAGGTTCTAGGCACAAACAACCTCCCATGGGGAGTGTTAGATGGGGCATCCTCTTGGGCTTTCAGAATCCCATCTTCCAAAACGGAGTCCAATGCTGCTACCACAACTCCTTCCTGTAAAATGCTCTCCTCCTCCTCGGTACCAACCATGGGAGAAAAGCTGCGAGATAAAGCATCGGCTTTAACATTCTTAGTACCAGGGATATAAGTAACAGAAAAATTAAACCAAGAAAAAAAAAGTGCCCACCTAGCTTGACGGGCATTCAAGCGTTTGGCAGCATCCAGATAGATCAAATTCTTATGATCTGTGAAAACCTGAATAGGAAATTTAGCACCTTCCAAGAAATGACGCCAATGTTCAAACGCGAGTTTAATAGCCAGCAATTCCCGATTACCAACATCGTAATTAAGTTTGGTTTCTGAAAACTTTTTTGAAAAATAGGCACAGGGATGTACTCCATCCTTGTTCTCCTGAGACAAAACTGCACCGCCCCCCACCGAAGAAGCATCAACCTCGATCAAAAAAGGCTTGGTCTCATCAGCCTGCATAAGGATAGGGGCAGAACTGAACCTCTCCTTGAGATACACAAAAGCTTCAATGGCCTCAGTAGTCCACTGGACCGTATTCGCACCTTTCCTGGTGAGATCGGTCAGCGGCTTAACAATTATAGAAAAATTCTTAATGAACTTTCTGTAATAATTGGCGAAACCCAAAAATCTCTGTATCGATTTCAAACCAATAGGCCTAGGCCATTCCTGCACAGCCTGAACCTTCACCGGGTCCATCTCAAAGCCCTCGCTGGAGATAATGTAGCCCAAAAAACTAATTCTCTGCACAGCGAACTCACATTTCTCCAGCTAAGCAAAAAGTGAATTATCACTCAATAACTGCAACACCTCACGTACACTCTGCCAATGGGACTCAAGATCTGGTGAATAAATCAAAATGTCATCCAAATACACAACCACATTCTTACCAATCAAAGGTCTCAGGATGTCATTAATAAGGTTCTGAAAAAATGCAGGTGCATTGGTAAGACCGAAAGGCATCACCAGATTCTCAAAATGACCTACCGGAGTGTTAAAAGCAGTTTTCCATTCATCACCCTCCTTTATTCGTAACAAATTGTATGCCCCACGGAGATCAATTTTAGAGAACCACTTGGCCCCCACTAACTGGTTAAACAAGTCAGGAATTAACAGCAATGGGTAGGAATTGCGTACGGTAATCTTATTAATTTCACGAAAGTCCAGACATGGACGTAAACCCCCGTCCTTTTTTTTAACAAAGAAAAATCCAACGGCCACAGGCGATTTAGAAGGTGTAATGTGACCAGCAGCCCGGCTAGTCTGTATGTATTCCTCCAAGGCCTTTCTCTCAGGGATAGTCAGATTAAATAAGCTTGCGACTTCTCCTCTGAAAAAAACTTCCAAAAATCCTGAATAGGTACAGGTAATTCCCTTTTTTCCACAGCCGCAATGCGACCATTACAACATTTATCATAGCACTTTGGTACTCCATGACTTAATCTCAATAGTAGACCAGTCCAGTAAAGGATTGTGTAGTTTTAACCAAGGCAAACCTAAAACGACTGGAGAGGGTAAATTATTTAATACCACCAAGTCCAAAATTTCTTGGTGAATACCATTGATAGTGAGGGGAAATGCCGCAACCTTGTGAGTAATACATTTCAAAGGAGTGTTATCAATTGCAATCACAGAAATAGGTGATGACAAAGGTTTGGATTACAATTTAAGTTTTTCCAAAAAACCCTTATCAATCACATTAAGTGTTGAACCACAATCCACAAATACCCGAAATTCAATCAAATCTTCCTGCAATGAGGTACTCCCTGAATGAAATACTCCCTTAGAGCTCAAACAAGCAATACGGGCGTAACTGACTTTTTTTTTTTCTTTACTTAAACGAAGCTCACAGTTCTTAATCAAATGGTCAGGTTTACCACAATAAAAACACAATCCCTTGGAAAACCTGCGGTCTCTTTCCTGAGAGCGGAGTGACATCGCATCAACCTCCATCGGTTCTCCGCCGTCCGAGCAGACCCTCTGGGGACTAGGAGCTGCCTTTGCAGGAATTTTTTCATCATTAACCCTGTCACGCAGTCTCCTGTCCACACGTATAGCTAATTCCATGGCTTCCTGCAAGGTCTCAGGTGCAGGGAATGCAATAAGCAGATCCTTAACCCTTTCACTTAGACCAGCAAGAAAAAAACATTTTAACGCCGAATCATTCCATTTCACTTCTGAGGACCACCTTCTGAAGTGTGTACAATAATTTTCAACATCACCTGACCCCTGATTCAAACGCCTCAGTTCTGTCTCAGCAGATGAGACTCAATCAGGATTGTCATACAATAGCCCCATAGCAGAAAAAAAATCCTCCACTGACCTAAAACACGGATCATTAGGTTGGAGAGAAAAGGCCCACCCCTGTGGTTCCTTGCGCAAAAGTGACATGATAAACCCAATGCGCTGTGATTCATTCCCAGAGGACCTTGGTCTCAAACGAAAATATAATAAACAAGCATTTTTAAAGGGAAAAAAATCTTGTTGTTTACCATAAAAAATATCAGGCAGTCCTACCTTAGGTTCGACAAAATGCACTCCAGGACAGCTACTCACATGTTGCCAGAGCTCGGACACCTCCAGAGACAATCCCTGCAGGTGTTGAGCCAAATCTTGAACAGAAACCATACTGATCACCGGATTTCTTTCCTTAAAGTTTTTGTTTGGGCTGGACTTACTGTTATGATCTGCAACATAGGCTAAGGAAAGAAGGGGAGAGCTGTCCCTACAGTAAGACTAAGCTGAGCCCCTACGTTGTAGCGGGCTACCTGTTCCTTGTGAACAGACCTGCCTTCATCCTCGGCTAGTCTGAACGGAGACCTATAGAGAAAGGAAGGGGTCCCTAAAGGAACTAAGGACTGGGACAAAAATGGGATACCTCCCAACAGAAGTTGTTGCAGAGCACAAGATAAACTGACAAAAAGAACTAGAGGTCCCAGAGGAACAAGCAAACTAGAGATAGATAGGCACAAAAGCACCTGGCTAGAGAGACAGTCAAAACAACACTGAAGTCCAGCAAAGCCAGAAGGGCGGAGCTGGAATATATAGGAAGATGGTCATATGACCGCAAAACACAGGATAGAAACAAAAACAAACAGGAGGGTTCTAACACCCGCTTTCTGTTTGCCTCCCGTCTCATCCAAGTGAGTAAAAAACCTACAATACATATTCTTCTGGTTACATTCAATTATATTGAAGGCTATGTGGGGCCATTACAATATATGGAGGGCTATGTGAGGGCCCATTACATTAAATTATACATATCAAACTCTGGCCCGTGGTCAAAATCTGGCCCACAGTGTGAGTATATTTGCCAGGCGGGGTCATTATTCTGTATGGTGGAGTATGTGGTGTCATTATTCTGTATAGAGTAGTATGTGGGGGTCATTATACTGTATAGAGCACCATGTGGGGGCCATTATACTGTATGTAGCACTATCTGGGGCCATTATACTGTATGGAAGGCACTGTAGGGCCCATTATACTGTATGGAGGACTATGTGTAGCCATTACACTGTATGGAAGGCACTGCAGGGCCCATTGCACTACATGGAAGGCAATGCAGGGCCCATCATACTGTATGGAAGGCTATTTGGTGCCCATTATTCTGTATTGAGGGCTATGTTGGGCCATTATTCTGTATGGAGGACTATGTGGGCCCATTATACTGTATGCAGCACTATGTGGGGCCCATTATTCTGTATGGAGGACTATGTGGGGGCCCATTATTCTGTATGGAGGAATATGTGGTGCCCATTATTCTGTATGGAGGACTATGTAGGGTCCATTATTCTGTATGGAGGACTATGTGGGGCCCATTATTCTGTATGGAGGACTATGTGGGGCCCATTATTCTCTATGGAGGACTATGTGGGGCCCATTATACTGTATGGAGGACTATGTGGGGCCATTATACTGTATGGAGGACTATGTGGGGCCATTATCCTGTATGGAGGACTATGTAGGGACCATTATTCTGTATGGAGGACTATGTGGGGCCCATTATTCTGTATGGAGGACTATGTGGGGGCCCATTATTCTGTATGGAGGACTATGTGGGGGCATTATTCTGTATGGAGGGCTATGTGAGGCCCATTATACTGTATAATGGTTGGCCCGCGACTTTGTCCATGCTTTTAATTTTGTCCATTTGTGTATTTGAATTTGACATCCCTTCCTTAAATGGAAGGCTATGTTAGTACATTATATTTTATGGAAGGCTATGTGGGAGGCATTATACTGTTAGAAGGCTCTATGGGGGTGCATTATACGGTTCGGAGGGCTATATGGTGCCATTATACTGTTTAGAGGGCTATGTGGGGGCCATTATACTGTTAGGAAGACTACGTGGGGACCATTGTACTGTTTGGAAGGCTATATGTGGGCCATTATTCTGTTTGGAGGGCTAGTGAGGGCCATTATACACTCTGGAGGTTTGCTTGGGGTTCATCATACTGTTTGGAGGCCATCATATGGTGTGGAGGCATGTGTTGGGGGTCACAGTTGGGCATCATACTGTGTTGGGGTCACCATACTTTGTCGCAGGTGCATCATACTGTGTTGGGGTCACCACACTTTGCCATGGGTGCGTACGGTAGAGTCATCATGCTGTGCACCTGGAGGGTGGTGTGTAGGAATTCACTGTGTGGGTATCATACTGTCTTTGGGGGGCACTTTTGTTGACATCATACTTTATGGGGGCAATGAAAGGATAACCTAATGCTTCGATAGGAGGAAAATTACTCCGTAAGAAAACTTGTGAGATAAGCTCTTATGTTGCTCTTATGTGCCCCATTGAATATTGTTGTTTTTTTTTTGGGGGGGGGGGGCCCTATTAGTACTTTTGCTAAGGGGCCCCATGATTTCTATGTACGTCCCTGGGGGTCTGTATATAATTAGGGGTTGGGAATGGGCTTCTATTGAAGAAGTTTTGTGTCTGTTTAGGAGGTCTGTATTTATTTAGGGGGCAGATCAGAGTCTGAATTTAAGGGGTTTAGTGTCTTTATTTCTTTAGTCTAGGACTATATTTTTCTAGTGCGTTGGGTTTTTAGTTTGTATTTAGTGGGTTTAGTGTCTATGTTTTAGTGGGTTTTGTCTGTGTCTGTGCTTTTTTAGGGGTACGGTCTGGGGTTTGTAATTATTTACTGGGTCTGGTCTGAGTATATATTTTCTATAGTGAGTTTGGCCTGGGGCCTGTATTCATTTTACATATGATAATAGGAATTACATCTACTTATTGTGATTCAAGTTTCTTAAATTGGGGAATACCCTGGAAACAGGCATGTGGGGTCACTACCAGAGTCCGTGATTGAAGTTTTGCAGAGATTTTCTCCAATTACTTCAATTATGGAAAATGTAAAGATATGTTGAAGTGCCTGAATATAGACAACAACCGGCAGGAGATCATAGATGATCAGTGATATCCAGGATGAGCCAGCCTCATTAATATCTAGTAACTTGCAAAAAGTCATATTTTTTATGATTTTTTAGCTCACTTTATGGTCAGCTGTTCTACAAAGAATTAAAACTTAAATATTTTACTTTATGCAGAAATCTTTATGTGAGATATTCAGCCCCATTCGACAAATACATTAGGTCATCATGATATTATTAAAAATACCAAAAAAGCAGTTCTGTATATGAGAAGAATCTAAATAGAAGCAGCATAGATGTTAAATATATTTATTTGTGCATGAAAGTTGTTAATAACATGCAAAGATGAAAAAAGAAAGTCTGTAGATACAGTCACTTTCTATAGAAAGGAGCAGATGATGATGATTCCGCTCCTCAGGACTTTGGTTGCACTTGTGGCGGTTTTGGATATCCAGGTCTGGATCACACATGACGGAGAGGAGAAGAGCAGGAATGTGTGATGTGTGATCTGTGTAGATGGAGCTTTTCTGGAGTCCTAAAGCACAAAGATCAACCATTTGGCCTTCTGTCTGACCATGGCCAGGAAGGTGAAGGAGCAGCCGCTTCTTCTCTCTGTCGGTGGCCAGGTAGGAGAAGGAGCAGCCGCTACCTTCTGTCTGTACAAGGCCAAGTATGAGAAGGAGCAGCCGCTACCTTCTGTCTGTACAAGACCAAGTAAGAGAAGGAGCAGCAGCTTCCTTCTGTATGTCCATATCCGGTAGGAGAAGGAGCAGCTGCTGTCTTCTGTCTGTACAAGGCCAAGTATGAGAAGGAGCAGCCGCTACCTTCTCTCTGTCCATGGCCAAGTATGAGAAGGAGCAGCCGCTACCTTCTGTCTGTACAAGGCCAAGTATGAGAAGGAGCAGCCGCTACCTTCTGTCTGTACAAGACCAAGTAAGAGAAGGAGCAGCAGCTTCCTTCTGTATGTCCATATCCGGTAGGAGAAGGAGCAGCTGCTGTCTTCTGTCTGTACAAGGCCAAGTATGAGAAGGAGCAGCCGCTACCTTCTCTCTGTCCATGGCCAAGTATGAGAAGGAGCAGCCGCTACCTTCTGTCTGTACAAGGCCAAGTATGAGAAGGAGCAGCCGCTACCTTCTGTCTGTTCAAGGCCAAGTATGAGAAGGAGCAGCCGCTACCTTCTGTCTGTACAAGGCCAAGTATGAGAAGGAGCAGCCGCTGCCTTCTGTCTGTCCATATCTTGTAGTCGTCTCCTTACCACCACACTGTAGATGAGTCGTCCAGATGGTAACATAGCAAGTATGGCTGAAAGAAGTCCTTCAATTTCAGCCTTTAATTACTTGCCATGTTGATCCAGAGGAAGGCGAAAAATAACCCCGAGGACTCGTTGTTGGATTATCCTCATATCAGGGGAAAAAAATTCCTTCCTGACCCCAAATATGGCGATCGGAATAAATCCCTGGATGTTTGGTGCTCGAATCTACGTGGCTTTTACGTGGTGGAAGCTCAGTAGGAATTGTCACAGTCCGGTAAATGAGAAAGTCCAGTGTAGTTGTCTCATCCAATTCATGTAAATCTTCATTCCTAGATGTTACTGGAATGGGGCTGATTATTATCAGCCTAATACTCCTGTAAGAAGAGAAATATACACATCTGAGAATCAGCTCCTCACATATATACTGTATACGGGGGGGTATAATAATAAGGTGTATAGTGGGTATGCATGTTACTGGGCAGTGATAACACTATGTTTCCCTACGTCCTACACTTACATAGTCTTATTTGAATGGTGGGTCGACTCTGCCGGACTCCACGTCGCTCCAGTTTATGAACTGGAAGAATGGGTGCTCTCGGATGGTCGATGTTATGGCAAATCGGGAAAATGGAGTTTTGCAGAGAAGCTGGAAAATGAGAAAGATCATTAGTCATTATATTATGTATTATTAATGATGCATTATTACACAATATCTATCTACTGTTTACATCTAATCTTCTACCTCTCTTAATAATCACCCATCATCCTCCTTCATCTGACCCTACTCACCCCGTCTAAGATGTCAATGGCATCAATGCTGATCCCGGGTGGAAAATATGGGACGTCCTCCTGCAGAGACTTGTGGTACTCCTTCTCTGAGCCTCGGCTATAGAATGGCTTTATCCCTACAATCATCGTATATAGGATGACACCGAAGGAAAATGAGTCCACCAGATGGTTGTAGCTCTTACCGTCCATTATCTGTGGGAACATAAGATAGGAGATGATCTGAATATACCGGGGAGGGGATTTACACACAGAGGATATAAGGACCGATCTGTGGATAGATATCTGCAGGATACTTTGTGATCAGATTATTCCTCAGTCCTACTATCGCCATTAATCACACTGGGATGTTACTTACCTCGGGTGCGATGTAACCTTTCGTGCCAACATACTTGTTCAATATGTCGTCCTCAAACATGACTATGGCGGATAAGCCAAAGTCAGAGATTTTAATGTGTCCGGTCTCATTGAGGAGGATGTTCCCTGGCTTCACGTCCCTGCAGGGAGAAGACAATGATTGTGAGGAGAATTCATGAAAAGAACTTTCTACAATAGATATGTAAGGAGACAACAGAGAGTCACAGGGGACAGATTTATAGAGATGAACTGATTACCGATGTATGATGTCACGGTCATGCAGGAATTGGAGTCCGCACACCATCTCTGCCGCAAAGAGTCTGTGGAGTAGAAAGTACAGGTTGGATCAGTGGTTAGATACACAATCAAAAAGACAACATTAGGAGATGACACGTGTCCTATTTATGTCATAATTTTCTCCTGCTGTCATTCTCTATTGGTCTTGGACTACAATGTACAGGCAGCAAACCAGTATAAGACTTTACCTTGTTGTTACTGTATCAAAAGGCATCAATCGTGCCATGTGGCCACTCAGGTCTCCTTTGGCCATAAAGTCCATGGCTACTTTATATTCTGTAGGTGTCTCCATGACTGCTCGTGCTGACATTAGTTAGCGGCACCCGGTGGCTATTAGCAGGACGTCCATCTCTGCACTGATCATCTCCTCTGAACAGCGACTCTTGTTCATGATTTTCACGGCCAGCAGTTCTTTACTGACCGGATGTGATGCCAAGATGACCTGGAGGAAAATCATAACAGATCAGACCCAACTCCCATCTATTATAGGGATCTGTGTAATGGATCACTGGTTTATCCCAGTCACCATTACATATGAACACCCAGTAATGAATATGTATCTCCCTCCTGTGTATCTGGGGCAGGATACATTGAGGAGCACGGAGGAGTAGAAATTCACACTTACTTTTCCGAAGCCTCCCTTTCCAAGTTCTTTCTGGAACTTGAGACTGCAAATGTCAATAGGAATATTTGCCTTGACCAGTTCTCCCAAGACATTGGCATCCCCAAGGTCTTGTACTGGTATGTCCGATGAGTCAGAGGATGTCTCACTGCTTCCATCTGCTGAGATGATACAAGATTTATTAAGAAATATATCTCCAGAACCTACATTACATTTTAATCAGATTGATATAAATCAGCAGGAAATGTCTACTATTTGGTTATTCCTTTATCAAAATTGTCTATTAGCAAAAATGTCCTTGTTGCCCATAGCAACGATTCACAGCACAGATTGTATTTCTTAACATTCCATCATAGAACAATGAAATCTGACTGGTTGCTACGGGCAACAAGGACAGTTCTTCCATTAGACAACATTAATAATTGTGGCCTGTACATAACATTAGGACTATAATCCCCCTCACCTCCAGTCTTATTATTCTGAGTAAGTTTCTTATCTTACCTGGTTCATCATTGTCCACTGATCTGTCAGGTGAAGAATCATTCAGCTGGAAGAGAAACTCTGGGATGGAAATGGTTTCAGATGATGACTGGGATGTCAGTAATGCATCATTCCCATTTATAATGGGTTTAGCATAGATTCGATGTCTCCTGCATTGGACAACCCAGTCTCTGCTGTTCCTAATTCTTTTCTGGGCTGCTGCTCTTTGCAGGTTCGGTGTCTCTAGACTTTCCGATGTGGATGAGACTTGTCTTGATGTTTCTTGGAGAACCTCTTCCACCTCTATCTCTGCGCTGATGTTTCTCCGCTTATTGAGGATGGCTTCTTTGTTCCTCCTCCTTATTTCAGGGACCAGATCTCCGATTTTTTTCAAGGAGATAAGGATGGCCCTCTGAAGTTCAGCGGAGGCTGCAGAGTGAGACTCCATGAGGTTCTCCATGGTCCTTCTCTCTGTAAAGATCTCCTGTCTTTTGGACTTTCTCATTTTATCCAGATGTTGTCGTTTGGACGCCATCTCTGAGGCGTCAGTGTCCATGTCCGGTAATATAATGTCTTTTCGCCCTAAAGCGAACAACGGTTTCTGCTCTTCATTTAATCCTCTCCTCTCTCTTAGAATCCGATCTCTTTGGACTCTTCTTCTTTCTATATTCATTGTAGAATCAATTTTTGCTTTGTTCATCACAAAAACAAAAGAACTCCCTCACCCTTGGGGGTCTGTGAGGCAGTGATTTCCTTAAGGCCATAACACTGGGATCTAGAATGCGATGATGTCATCACACCACTTGTGACATAACATTTATCGTGAGGTCACAGTGCTTCAATCTCTCTCCCTCTTTCTCTCTCTGTGTATACATATATATATATATATATAGAGAGAGAGAGAGAGAGAAATATATAGCTATGTTTATATATATAGATATACAGTATATATATATCTATATATATACACACATCTGACAAATTTTGTCTCAGCGTCCTCCAATTTGATGCGCACATACATATGTAAAGCACCTATGTACTGTATATTATATACTTAGCAATGAATGGGGTATGTTTTAGGATAACAGCTGGTTCACATGTTCCCATATCATATTCATGGACCATGGAGTCCTTGTAGAAGCTAGTATTTCATTTTGCAGATCGCTGGAACGCTCACAGGTGTTCCTGATCCCTCCATCCTCAGGATTGAGACCCCGCTGCCCATTCAGATCTAAACACCAGCTTTGTTCCCATCCATTAACCAGAAGAGGTTCTCTTTGACTTTTTCCCTGTACAAATCTTATTTCTTGCTGAGTCTCTCACATATATTGCTTGAAGAAGCACTCCTCCTCCTCTTCCCATCAACATTTTTATCCTCTTAATACACTGCTCAAAAAAATAAAGGGAGCACTTAAACAACAGAATATAACTCCAAGTAAATCAAACTTCTGTGAAATCAAACTGTCCACTTAGGAAGCAACACTGATTGGCAATCAATTTCACATGCTGTTGTGCAAATGGAATAGACAATAGATGGAAATTTTTGCCAATTATCAAGACACCCTCAATAAAGGAGTGGTTCTGCAGGTGGGGACCACAGACCACATCTCAGTACCAATGCTTTCTGGCTGATGTTTTGGTCACTTTTGAATGTTGGTTGTGCTTTCACACTCGTGGTAGCATGAGACGGACTCTACAACCCACAGAAGTTGCTCAGGTAGTGCAGCTCATCCAGGATGGCACATCAATGCGAGCTGTGGCAAGAAGGTTTGCTGTGTCTATTAGCGTAGTGTCCAGAGGCTGAAGTTGACGCGCCCCTGGGCCTGTGTCGCGCTGCGTTGCGCAGGCGGGAGCTTACCCGGAGCCGGATCTGTTGAGGGTTGTAGTCTTGTGGCGGTGACCCGGTCCGTGCCCAGGGAGTCAGACTAAGTGGCGCTGTATCAGCGGTAGATGTAGGACGACTACGCCACCCGTTGAATGCAGCTATGGAGCTGCCGCTGCAGGGCAGACCGCTGAGGCCGGTGGTAGGATAGTGCAGCGTAGATGGTATAACCCCCAACGGGAGGGGTATGGCCTCAGGGCAGCCGACGTGGATGATGGGGGTAGCAGGAATCACTCAGAGACGCTGCGGTGTGATTCAGGGTCTTTACTGGTGACAAAGATAGACCCTCCCGGAGTACTGGCTAGCGATCGGGGCCTGGTCAGTCCTTGAGCAGATGGGATCTCCCCTGGCCAGGCGGAGTTGTAGGCCTCCCAAACTGACTGTACTCTTCTGGCTACCTTGCTAGAGGCGGGTATAAGTAGCCCACGTCCCTGAGTGTACCGTGTGGTGCTCACCCGTATGGCCGGTGACTCGGGGCCTTCTAGTAGCTTCCGCTCCATGACGGCGGTGCTGGTCCCATGCGTGTGACCGTGCCTTCGGGTTTCTTGGCCAGAGGACCTGAAATCCCCTGCCTGACGGATTCTGCTGCTGGGTAGGAGTTAGTCCCCACAGCCTCGGACTCCGGGTCCGGTAAGAAATCTTCTCAGTCAGGGCGAGCTCTGCAGCTGCCAGCCCCTGACTCCTTGTAGCACTGCTCCCACAGAGCTCCTGTTGTTTCTTCCTATGCTGCTTCTCTTCTCTACTTCTGGCATGGCCCAGGAGCTGGGCCCAGCCGGAGCCACAGCTCCCTGTCAGCCCTCCTGGCTGCACTCTCCCTCTGAACTCTCTCACCCTGCCTCAGCCCTAGGTTTATATAGGGGAAGTCCTTCCCCTCCCAGGACTGGGCAGGAGGTGTGGCATGCATAGGATTCCTGACCAAGAGACCTCCCACCTGCTCTCAGACATAACATTGCTGTTACTGTGGAAACCAGACCCCTGGGGTGCCACAGAGGCGCTACCAGGAGACAGGCCAGTACACCAGGAGACGTGGAGGGGGTTGTAGGAGGGCAACAACCCAGCAGCAGGACCGCTACCTCCGCCTTTGTGCAAGGAGGAACAGGAGGAGCACTGCCAGAGCCCTGCAAAATGACCTCCAGCAGGCCACAAATGTGCATGTGTCGGCACAAATGGTTAGAAACCGACTCCATGAGGGTGGTATGAGGGTCCGACGTCCACAGATGGGGGTTGTGCTCACAGCCCAACACCATGCATTTGCCACAGAACACCGGGATTGGCAAAGTCGCCAATGGCGCCCTGTGCTCTTCACAGATGAAAGTAGGTTCACACTGAGCACATGTGACAGACGTGACAGAGTCTGGAGACGCCGTGGAGAGCGATCTGCTGCCTGCAACATCCTTCAGCATGACCGGTTTGGCAGTGGGTCAGTAATGGTTTGGGGTGGCATTTCTTTAGAGGGCCGCACAGCCCTCCATGTGCTCTCCATAGGTAGCCTGACTGCCATTAGGTACCGAGATGAGGTCCTCAGACCCCTTGTGAGACCATATGCTGGTGCGGTTGGCCCTGTGTGATTTTGTTGTCAGCACATTCAACTTTGTACAGAACAAAGTTTTCAATGAGAGTATTTCATACTTTCAAATCTAGGATGTGTTATTTGAGTGTTCCCTTTATTTTTTTGAGCAGTGTATATTGCAGCTATCATATGATATAGCTCTGTGTACTTACAATTGTTCATTTTGGGTAAGGCTCTGTGGCCACTATTAGATGATGTGGTCAGTTTAACATACTCAAACTGGTTATAGGTCCACTTTAAGGGGTTTAGTGGTTTACTATGTTTAGGGGGTCTACAGTGACATACCACCAATGGTGGCAGTCCACTCGGATATTATGGGGAAGCCCATGTGTGGCGCCCCTGAGGGTTCAGTCGCCACAGGGGTACTGCACCTCAGACCGAGGTGTGGGTATCTCCTCTCCGAGGTAAGGGTGGAGCACCTCTCAGGACTCAGCCATCCATCCAACACTACACCACTCCTGTCCTGAGGGGGGTTTTAAAGCACCATAGTGCTGCCCCAGCCGGGATAGAGGAGATGGGGAGAACCAAAAGATAGGGGGGAACCATGTAGTGGGTGAGGGTGGAGGACGCACTTAGAGGTTCCACCACAAAATTCATATTTAATAAACGGCCATCTTGGGCTTATGGTCCTTTGATTGTGGTCTTCATCACTGAACATGGCTTTCTGTGTGAACCTGCAGCTGAATGAAGATATACGGTCCTCATTCTCCGGCCTTGAGGCGAGGAGCGGACTAGAGTTAACAGCTGTCTCTACCCGGTCAAGGTCCCTACCTAAGAAGGCCTGGAGGGGAGCAGAGGTGACAAGCTCCATAGGCAAAAGGATCCCAGGGGGATGCAGGCGGAGCGCATACGTCACCTGTCCTCACTATTCTGGCCTAGTCAGAGGGACTCCTGCTGCAAAAGGGGTACCGGCCCCCGATATCTAGCTTTGCTACTTCATGTCCTAGTCAGAAAAGCCTGGAGGCTTGGAGGATCCCACTGAGTAACGGACGGAGAGGAGTCACCACCCGTACCCTTGTTCTGTGTATAGCCAGAGGGAGACCCAGCCTTGTAACACGCACCACATACGGACAGGAGAGGACCTAGTGGGAAAGTCTAGGAACACTCTAGTGCAGGGGGTCCTGATTGATGCACCCGAACTACCTGAAGTGTGCTGAACCCCTTCCTGGTGGCCGCAGCGCGCCGTGAGGAGCAAGGAGAAGCCCTGCAGCTGACACCTAACAACGTGAGTAAAGCTTGGAAGACTGCATCCATTGCCTCCGGTCCCTTATTTCAGCGCGACACCACACCGCACCACCCACTACGACTCCCCTGATCCGTCTTCTCTGCCCTGAGGCCCTGCTCCACCTGTGGGGAGTAGTACCATCTTCTGCTGCCATGACATCCCGCCTCAGAGGACTGCCGCAGCGCTGGTGGCGAATCACCAGGCACCACAGGTGGCGTAGTCATTATATCTACTCGATTACCACCGTCCCTCCTGGCCCTTATTTTTACTGTGACGACCCTGGGCACGGGCCAGGCCTAGGCCACGACTGCATCCACCGTACACCAGGAGGCCCGGTTCCGAGTACCCCCATCTCTCAGGGTAGGGCCAGCGAGCGGGAGCGAGGCATCACATATGAGTCAGGGGGGGCCCGGTGCCAGTGCCGGCACTGCCCTCTCCCCCCCAGCCTTGCATCACACTTTCAATTTTATCAGCTTTCAGATGCCGATACAGTTGAAAACAACGATGGAGAAAGGAGCATCATCTCACACTCCCTCCTCCATCATTCTCCCTCTGCGTCTGACATCTCAGCACAGTGCGAGCGATGATGTCACTATAACGCGCCTCCTGTGCCGAGCAATGCAGAGCTACAGAAGACACGCTGAGGAGATAGGAGGAAGAGGTGAATATATATATATATGTATATATATATATTTAATCAATGAGTACTTGTGGGGCCTATTATAATATATGCAATGCAATGTGGGGCCATTATATCATATGCAATGCAATGTGGTACCATTATATTATATGAAGGGCAATGTGGTGCCATTATATTATATGGAGGGCAGTGTGGTGCTATTATATTTATAATGTATAATGGCATGCACACATTATAATGTCCCCCTTTAGCCATGCAAACAGTATAATGACCTTCATATATCCTTCCAGACAGTATAAGGGCCCCCACAGAAACGTCTACTTAGCATAATGGACCCCGCACAAACCTTAACACAGTATAATTTACCCCACACCATCATCCAAACAGTATAATTAGCCCCCACACAGACTTCCAAACAGTATAACTGGCCCCAATCAGTACTTCAAACAGTATGATTGTACTATTTAGAAGGCTGTGTGAGGGCCAATGTCCCCCACATAGTCCTCCAAATAGTATGATGGCCCCCATATAGCACTCCAAATAATATGATGACCTCCACATAGCCCTACAAATAGTATGATGGCCCCCCAAGTAGCATGATGGTACCTATATAGCACTCCAAATAGTATGATGGCCCCAAAATGCCCTCCAAATAATATGATGTACTCCCCCATAGCTCTTCAAATAGTATGATGGCCCCCAAGTAGCATGATGGCCCCCACATAGCACTTCAAATAGCATGAAAGCCTCCACATAGCCCTCCAAATAATATAATGGTCCCCCACATAGCCCGCCAAATAGTATAGTGGCCCCACATAGCCCTGTAAAAAGTATGATGCCCCCCCATAGCCCTTCAAATAGTATGATGGCTCCCAAATAATATGATGGCCCCCATATAGCCCTCCAAATAGTATAATGGCTCCAATATAGCCCTCTAAATAGTGTGATGGCCCCCCAAATAGCCCACCAAATAGTATGGTAGCCCCACATAGCTCTCTAAATAGTATGATGACCCCACAAATAGCCCTTCAAATAGTATGATGGCCCTACAAATAGTATGAAGGTGCCCCAAGTAGCATGATGGCCTCAACATAGTACTCCAAATAGAATGATGGCCCCTCAAATAGCTCTCCAAATATTATGATGGCCACCACAAAGTACTCATTGATTAAGAAAAAAAAACCTCACTTCTCCCTGTTCTACTGCTGCTATGGTCTCGGCAGTGTGCGGTCTGCACAGCTCGGCACAGCGGTCGCCATGTTGTCATCGCACCCGCTACGCTGACATGTCAGGCTCACAGGGAGAATGATGGAGGAGGGACCATGAGCTGATAGTTCCCTCTTCCATCATCCATCATTGTTTTCAACTGTATCGGCATCCAGGATGCCGATACAATTGAAAGTTAGGCGGTGGTGGCCCGGATACGGTGTTGGCACGGGGCACATAGACTCATGGGCACAATAGTGGCCACGTGGTTTGCTGGCCCGCCCCACTATCTATCACAGCTGATACATCAACATAGAAAAGGGCTGGCTCAGCTACTGAATTTAGCTATTTATGTACTAGTATTAGGTTTGGATCTTAGGTTATTTAATGATAACTTGTTGTATGCATATGATTATTTACCTGCCCTGCCTCGGCTTGATTGTGTCTGCCCTTCTGTTTGCCCTTTAGCAATATGGCTCCGGGATGCGTGCGCATGTCCTCCTTCCGCCGTGCTCGCGCATGCCGGTGCGCGCTCGGCACGTGACGTCACAGGCGGCGCGACCGTGCCTTTCTGTGACGTCGCGGCTGTGCTCGCAGTGGGCGCGAGGTCATTGCGGCAGGATGTAATCATGCGCCCGGTAGAAAGCATCTGCGGCTATGGATCACATGACCCATACAAGGTATATAATTGACTACACACACCTTCACTTAGTATCACTCCCTGAGGAAGCGTACTCGTGAAACGCGCATTGGAGTGTGGGCTATTAACGCACACGGTGCTTGCAGTATGAATCTAGGTATATTACTTAATATCTGACATGTAGTCTCATGAGTTAGGAGTCATTCTTGCATTAGGTCCCTTTATGTGCACTGCACTTTATATCCATGGGTAGATTTATTTTGTGATAGTATGATTCCTCTATGAGAATTGAAGGCCTGGATAAACGTGGATTAGCACTATGCCACTTTAGACTTGGTCACTCATTAATCTCTTTTTTGTTTGGCCATAGACCTTTATTTACCTACTGTCTATTTAAGATCTTTGTTATATACAGTAGTTGGGTTAAATACATAGCACTGAGTCACTTTAAGGTGAATAAATCTCTTATTTGCATTTGCACTTTGTAGTGATGCTTATATATGTTAATGTGCTTCTTATGATTAAAGCCCCCATCTCACATAGCGAGATCGCTGCTGTGTCACGGTTTTGGTGACGCAACAGCGACCTCACCAGCGATGTCGCTATGTGTGACACTTTGCAACGATCAGGCCCCTGCTGTGAGGTCGCTGATCGCTGCAAAGTGTCCTGGACCATTTTTTGGTCGTTGCCCTCCCTCTGGTCAGCACACATCGCTGTGTGTGACCAGCGGGAGCAGCAATCAGGCAGGTAACCATGATAAACATCGGGTTACTAGGGGCACACGCGCACCTAGTAACCCGTTGTTTATCATGGTTACGAGCCTGCTAAAGTGAGCGGTAACCTCCCGCTCACCATAGCAGAGTGGCAACCATGATAAACAACGGGTTACTAGGAGCGCGTGTGCCCCTAGTAACCCAATGTTTACCATGGTTACCAGCCTGCTCCTGCTTCAGCAGGCTGGTAACCAGGAGCAGGACTTCGTGGAAAGATTCTTTCCACGATGTCGCTGCTCCCCTGATCGTTGGTGAGCCTGCCTGTTTGACAGCTCACCAGCGACCACATAGCGACGCAGCAACGATCCCTGACAGGTCGTATCGTTGTCGGGATCGTTGCAGCGTCACTAACTGTGACGGGGCCTTTACTGGAGTGACTTAGTGTTTTGTATTTACTGTATAATGGAACTTGTTGATTTGATTTTTTTTTTTTTTACCTGTGTCTTGCTTATCATGTGTACTTCATTCTGCATACACCGTGCTGCCTTTTTTTAAATTGTCTTTTATCTGTGTATTTATATGTGTATGTTTTATATTTTTGTTTTTGGGTATCTTGATTGATTAATAAAATGTAATGATTTCACTGAATTATTTGAGTATATTTGTCTGCGCATTATCTAGGTTTATAGTTTGTTATTCTTCTGCTCAGACTATGCCATAAATGGCATTATACAGTATGAGATGATGATTGGGGTTTGCAATCCTTCTTCATGTTTGGTAATAATTGAGCTCAATTATTGGCTGCAGCGCCTTTGACATTATATCAGTGCAGCAGACTATAACAGACATTTGTGCAAGTGGTGGAGACTTGATGTTGGACCCAGGGAGGGTGAGTAAAGCACAGTTTGTTTGTTTGTTTTCTTAACAAACTGCAGCCAAGGGATAGAGAATTTCCGAAGACTCTTAATAATGTGTACCACACCACACTAAACAACACAGAAGAAAGGAATATTATTTTATTATCACTTTTAAGACAAATAAAATTCTCCACAGCATATTACATATATTAAGAGCTTTTAAATGGTACCTAAAAATTTGTGAAATATTAGAGGTGATAAATAGTTCCAAGATAAATATAATTGGTATGATAGGTCATTAAAGCTAAAAACAGTAAGTAACAATATCAAAGCTAACTATTTTAGTCCCTCATAGGGGGAATAGGTTTCATAGGACCACCCCATTCCACTTTAGCTGGTGGGAAAAAACAGCACAGGTCGGCCCAATAGAGAATTATTCAAGTAATTTTATATATGTATTAGTGCTTTTTTTCTCCATGAAATCCTTACCTTGACTGCAGAAATCGGTTTTGCTGCTTCTGAGAAATCCAGAATTGAAAAAGTATGCAAATGAGCCCCAAGTGCTTTGAGGTGGGATAATACACTTGCAGCTCTCCTGGCCTCCTTCCTTATTCCCCGCTCGCGGCCTGCCTACAGTGTCTGACTGACAGGTGCAGGTCACTCTTGTTCCAGTAACCTGGTTCCTCAGACAAAGGAGGCAGGTGACGGCCAGAGAATAAGGATAGGGGGCAGGAGAGCTGCAAGTTCAGTGTCCCACTCCAAAGCACTTGGGGCTCATTTGCATACTTTTTCAATTCTGGATTTATCAAAAACAGTAAAACGGATTTATACAATCAAGGTAAGGATTTAATAAGTATGTAAGTGTCATTAGTTTAAAGTGAACTTATCGCGAGGATTTTATCCCTCAAAGTGCACCAGTAATTTTAGAAAACTTTTGACTTGTCATAGTGAAATGTCTCATGATTTGATTTTTGAGGATCCGGTTGCTGAGACCCCCACGAAACCTCAAAGGAGGAGAAGCATTTAACTATGTTCCATACTCCTTCGAGTATATTTTTTGATCTGTATAGCCACTCATCAGAGAGGCAATGTACGGGATGATAGAAACTATATTAGTCCAGAATGATTGCCCCCATACAGCAAGAATCCTGTTAGTAGCACATTCCTTGTTTAGATGAGGCGATTTGATGCCGATAACAATGACTTTACGCTGGTATAATTGATCTGACCAGCTGATGAATGATCTGTCGACAGTGGCATGTTTACAAGTGCGGATGATCCGGAATGAAAGTTCTTATGAACGCTGTTCTGTTGACTATCAGTCTATGTAAATAAGGGACAGAACTTTTTTGGAGTACCTTTTTTGAAATATTTCCTTATACTGTTTTTATTGCTTTATAAACTTTATAAGAAACTTCCAACAAAGTTTTCAGGGGACTAATATCTGTAGAGTCTCTTTTCCCTAAACTCATTGTGAAACCAGAAATGATCAACATTTGTGGTGTCATCATCTTGCTAACAATCTAATACGTTTCAAACATTTTATAAACATATGTCAAAGTCAAACGAGGGCAATATGACATGATTAGAATTTCAGCAAAACACAAGATAAAAAGTAAGAGTGCGTTTACGTTGGCCAATTTGCAACGTTAAACGACCGTTAAATGTTCGGTGGTTGTTTAGACAGGTCGATCACATTTAATATCGGAACAGAACAATCAGTAATAGATCGAACTGTGTGCCTAGGCTTCCATTGTTCTCGGCAGCACAAATCCTTTTAACACAGGACGACTTGCTGCCGAGTACAATGATCTGTTGGGCAAGCCAAAAGATAATTTCAGAAGATGAATGAGTGTTTTGATCCTGTATCGTATGAACAGAAGCCTGTTTACAATGCACAATTCTTGTGACATGAGCATTTCTGGGATAATCTTGCAGAGTAATACACCTTAGTTTGAATTTTAATGGTTTTCCGCAACTTGAAGTTTGTATCGAAAACAAGAACCACGTGTCTTCAGGGGGAGATTTCAGATTGATTTGTTCTCTTCAATTCTAAAAAGAAAAAAAAGTGCATTTAGTGTTTAGTAGGCAGTTAATAAATGAATTATATGAACCTTTGTAATTATACTTCAAAACTTCCTTCACTGATGGGTGAATGTGAATGCCAATCTTTTAACTCGTTTATCAAAGTCTAAAAGAAGAGCACAGATTAACATTGAAAGTTCGGACATTTTCAAATCGCTGTTTTTACTAGGATGGAGAAACTAAAGCTATAAAACTACCGTACGTTATTTTCAGTATGTAATAGTCATCTTAGCGGAGCACCACCAGTGAAGTGCTCACGTCATCAGAACGCCCACTCTCCCTTGGTTGATGTCCTGCTAGAGATTACTTCAAACATCAGGCAGGAAGGGTTTTTTTTTGCATCCCCTCTACCCAAAGTTGCAACCTTCTAAGATTTGTAAACTTGTGTTATTTAAAACAGTTGCATCAAACAAGAATCCTCCATACAGCTACATCAATAGAAATAATAAATGTAGGTCAATATGTTTTGTGTTTATGAAAAGAACTTGAAATTTGATGAAAATTCTGGAAAAAAAATAGCAATTTTCCAATTATGACTTTTTTTTTATTTTTATGCCCTTAAGCCATATAGTTAGATCACACAAAAAAAGTTAATAAATAACATTTACCATATGTCTACTTTACATTGGCATACTTTTTCAATAGCCTTTTTATTTTGTTTAGTATGTTAGAAGTCTTAAAAAATTTGCACCAATTTTTCTTCTTTTTTTTTTCAGAAATTTACAAAATTTATTTTATATGTACCAATATACTTTTGAAGTGACATTAAAGGGCCTATATATTGGAAACCCCCTAAAAGTGATACTATTTTAAAAAAACATACCCCTCGAAGTCTTCAATCCTGCCATTGGGAAATTTGTTCCACACAGGAATTAATGCAAAGTGGAGTGAAAAAAAAAGAAAAATTAACATTTTTTTTCCACTAAAATTTTGATTTCACCCCAAATGTTCCATTTTTACATATGTAATAGGAAAAAAATTAACCTCACAATTTGTTATGCAATTACTTTGAACGCAATGATACCCCCCTATGTGGTCGAAAAATACTGTTTGGGCACAGAGCCCCCTGCTCTGTGCCCAAACTCCTTTGAAAGGAGCGCTGTTTGATGTGTTGGTCAATGAAAATGAAAAATTACATTTTTTTCCCACTAAAATGTCACTTTATCCCAACATTTTTCATTTTCACAAGGGAAAGGGATAATAAGACATAATGGTCCCAAAATTCTTTTCACAAATTTTCCTGAACCTGTGAAAACTTCATTTGTGGTTGTAACCTACTGTTTAGACACATCCCAGGGCTTGAGAGAAGGGATGAGAAGACCCGTGGAAGTTTGGGTTCTGGTATCCTACCCGAACTTTAGTCCAAAGTTCTGTTCAAGTACCAGAACAGCACCTGAACTTAAACCAGACCCCCATTAAAAACAACGGAGACCAGAACTTTGGATCTGGGAAAAAAAATTCTCTCGTCCCTGGACTTTCCCCAGAACTCAAAACATTAAAACGGACTTCCGGGAGAAGTACGTCTTCTGAATTTAGCACCGGACACTGAGTGACTAGTATGAACCTTGAATTTTTAAGTTCTGGTTCGCTCATGTCTACTTGAGAGGAAAGGCACCAGTTGGTTTTTGGAGTGCAGAATTTGCAGGAGTAGATTGTGGGTGCAATTTGCAGAGCCCCTGAGGTGCCAGAGCAGCAGAAGCACCCCACAAGTGACTTGATTTTGGAAGATACACCACTCAAGAAATTCATCTAGAGTTGCAGTGAGTATTTTGAAAACATAAACACTCCTATCAGTGTATGTTCCAGTGTGGAAATTGCAAAAAATTCAATTTTAGTGCCTGATATGATCATGGCTGTTGCAGCACAGTCAGCTGCAGTTTACAGCAGACACCTGTTCAGTTAGCACTCAGTGATGCTCTAGAAACATATTTTTCAGTACCGTAAATGGACAGAGAAAGGAATAAGGCTCCTCAATAACCACCATAAAAAGGTGCATCTGATGTCATTAAAGGGGTTGTCCGGTCAAAATCAATAAGTCTGCAGTCACTCTGTAAGACTGTAGACTTATGAATTCCCCCAGCGCAAGCACTGTGCACTGCGGGGATTTGCCGGTTTCTGAGTCGGGACCGAAGGGTATATATGTGTTATACATACTCCCATCCAGTGGACATGGCCATCCAGTGAGCATGGCCGACCAGAGGGCACAGCCTCGCTACATACAAGTGTATGGAGTGAGGCTGCGCCCATTGGCCGGGAGTATGTATAGCGCATACATACCCTCCAGTCCCGGGTCAGAAACCGGCAAATCCCTGCAGCGCACAATACAGGCTCTGGAGGGATTTATAAGTCTGCAGTCACACAGAGTGACCGCAGATTTATTGATTTGGACCGGACAACCCCTTTAAGGCTACGTTCCCACAATGAGTATTTGGCGAGCTTTTGGTGTTGCAAATTTTCTGCACTTATTAGGTAAATTAGGACACTTGCGTTTTTTTGACATCCGTCTTTATTGCGCTTTTGACGTTGCGGTTTTTGTATGTCATATTTTAGATTAAGCTGCTTTGTTTTTTGTACTTTATCGTACTTTATTGTACTTGTCGAAAACTCATTGTGGGAACTTAACCTAAAGGGTTACATAGACTAATAAATACATTAATTAATTCCTGCATATTTCACTTCTATATAGACTGAGCTGCAGTACCCAAGAACAGCCACTACACGGTGTATGAAGCTGTGCTATGTTGGCTCTATTCACTGTGCACATCCGGCAATAGCGGGAAGCAGCTGATTGGTGGGAATGGCAGATATTGGACACCCATTGATCTGATGTTTTTTATACCTATCTGAAGGATGGACTGTCAAGATCTAAATACTGGATAACCTTTTCAAAACAATGGTAAGTGGATGAGTACATAAACGATAATCAAGGCGTTATCTGGATATCGTATTACCTGCTAACACTTGATAGCAGGCAACAATGAGCACAACTATGAAAATGCTGAAAATTATGCATTTAGTAATCACCATTGCAAAGGTGAATAAATATACTGTTAGGTTGCAATCAACTCTGTACTCTTCGTGCATTCGGAATATCCAAATACCACCTGAAAAAAAAAAAAGAAAACCATAAAACAGCTTTAAGAATGTAACTATCGTTTTCATTTTACAAAAAATGAGACTAAAGAGTCCGATTTTCTTTTCCAGTGCGGAAATTATCTTATCATGATCAAGCATAATGAAGAAACTGTAGTCAGCTGATAATCCCAATTACTGTGCCATAAAATTAGGGCTACGTTGCATGTTGGGTGCAGTAATCCACATTCACGTTCAATACCTACGATGTAGTAATATGACCTTTTTCATTCCTTATCGGGTTTTTTTCCACCACATTCCAAAATCCAGAATGTTTTTGATTTATATTTCTACTTTGTTCTCTTTTTTTTTTGTGGGATAAACTGTATTTTTTTATGATGCAGTTTTGGGGTACATGTAAGTAATGTAGAGAAAAAAATGAAGGTAGTTTCCGGCACAACCAACTGGATAAAAAATGTAAGTTTATTGAATCAAGTTAAAAGTCCATTAAAAGTTAAAACCTCAACACCTGACGCGTTTCTGGCGGGCGTCCTAGTATGCCACAAACGCATCAGGTGCCAGAAACTACCTTCAGTTTTTCTCTTTTTCAGCTGCAATCACCAGCAGGTTCGGCACCCACTGGTTTCTAATCACAGCAATGAATTCATCCATGTTACCAGAGTGAACAGCTCTAACTCTCCCCCTCTCCCCAATTCCTTCTACGTAAATGCAGTGAATAATTTTTAATAATTATTTCTGGGGAGGAAATGGAAAAAAACAACAGCAATGAAGCCATCGTTTTTAATTTTTTTTTTTTATTCTCTGCCAGTTGTTCCAACTTCTATACTTTTTCAAGTTTTGCAGAATAGAAACAGTTAAAATATATTTTTTGGGGGGGACGATTATTGTATTCTTTTTGCAGGAAGGTAAAGAAACAAATACAGCAACTGCAATTCTGGCATTGTTTTTAGTTTTGCTCTTGCAATTTTATTTCTATAATATAGGCCATTGCATTGCAGCAACAACCAAATAGGAAAATGTTTGTTTTTTTCTGTAGCAGAATATTCTGTAATAGATAAAAAGTATTTATTTTTTTACACAGTTCACACACATGGGAGATCTGGCAGCTTTGCTATGTGCCATGGCCTTAGAGCTCGTGCACCTGACCATATTTTCAGTTTGAGTCCTATCTGTTAAAAAAAACGGACCGCACAAGGACCTATGTTATTCAATGGAGAAGTGCAGGTGTTTTTTAACAGCAGCAGCTATTAATCATTTACAGAACCATTTATAGTTTCCTTTGTTATAGAATTGCAATTTATCCGTAAAAATCAGATGCTATACTGTGGCTTCAAATGGCATAAGATTTTTATTTTTTTTTGGCACACCCATAGACTTGAATGGCCGAGTCTCATTCGATTTATGGAAGAAAGTGTGCCATTAAATAACAGTGGTCCTAGTACTGTCCGTTTTTGTCACGGACAGTGTTGGGCCCAAAAATATGGTCGTGGTTCTAGCTGTATTGATAATTTTTATCCAGACCAATATACAGGGATGAAGTCAGTGTGGCAAACATGCAGATTTTGTAGATAATGTGCTGCAAATTTGTGCTGAAATCTGATGCAGAATTTGCAACAGAAATTCCACTATGAGTTCAAGTATCCTAAGGGAATTCGTAGTCAAAAAATTACCTATTGTTTAAATCTGGATTTTGGGACATGTACTTTTTAAACATTTTTGATATTTTTTTTTTACATCTTGATCTTTATTAATAAACTAAATCAGTACTCTTGTCATTTTCACACTGTTCGCTGGGGCTTTTTTAGATGCATACTATCTATCCTTATCATCGGGGGCAGGATTACTGTGACAGGTAACACTTCTATACACAGCTGATAATAATAGGTGATGTCACAGCTAACACTGCTTCCCCTCCCTTTGTACACATACATTAGATGATTTACAGTAATACAAAAGTCAGAGTCTGTACATGTGTTGTTTCCTGAAACAGGAAGTGTGAATCAAAAAAGCCACAGTTTCCACTGTGAAAATTGCCAGATTTCTACATTTTATTTTTAATAAAGATTGTGATATGGTAAAAAAATGCATTGCCAATTTTTTTTTAAATGCATGATATATAAAAATCTGATTTAAACAATAGGTAATTTTCTGACAACCCATTCCCTTTAATCCTGAGCAAAGGTTAGATATGTTAGGATAAATCATGGAAATATAATACACACTAACCTGGGATGAGCCAGCATACAGAGAAGGTTAGAAGGACACCTTCTATAGTATTGAATACTTTTTTATAGAAAAGCTTCAGAGGAATAATCAGGCAGGCCAACGCCTCGACGACACCACTAACGATCATATAAATTGGTACATATGGCTGATAAGGACAGTCATCTTTGTGCATTACACCTATAAAATGACAAAAGGAATAGTAGTAAATTATGTGGCAATGTAACACAAAGGGCCCGATTCAATGTTTATACTTTTTTAACTCAGTTTTCTTTTTTGTTGTCTTGTGGTACATGCTCCAATTCATGAATATTGTGCAAAATCAATAATGCTGTTTATTTTTGTCTTTTAACCTGTTTTCAGACTTTTTTTTAGTCGCATGTTCCAGTAAAATGTCAGAATAATTGCGTCAAAGTGTCAGACATACAAAAACTCACCCCAGGGAGGAACTGAAGTGCACATGTGTCAAATTTTTCAAAAAGTTGCAATTGATTATTCAGCCAAAAACATCTAAAAACCTCAAAGCCCGTCAATAAGGGTAAACATTAAAAAAAAATCTTAAAATACACTTTAAAAAAGGCGCAAATTAAAAGAATAAGATGAAGGTGAAAACACTGAAAACTAGATAAAAACAAATAAGTAAAGGCAATAATGAATCGGGCCCAAAGACTTCAGTCTTCACTCACCTTAGAATGTCTTGTCTTGAAATAACTTTAGCAGGAAGCAGTTACCATTAGGCCCATGATGGGGGGTGGGGTACCTCAGAAAAATGGAGCCCTGAATTTTTGCTTCTTTTGCCAAGTTATATAGGATTTCACCTGACTCATAGAGCTCATTGGCTTCTTTTTATCTATTATTGCGTCAAATATTTAAAGGTGTTGGACCATAAATGGAAGTTATCCCGAGGTGTACACCAGCATTGCGGAGTATATCCTAGCACTAATCACATGTCTTCCAATATGAAAACACCTACATCACAGACAACAGAACTTTTAGGACTCTTTCACACGTCTCCGGTACGTGTGGTGACCGTTTCCACAAGTACCGGAGACACTTACACATGTAGATCCATTCAAATCAATGGGTCTGTGCACATGTCAGCGTGCTTCCACGGAGCACGTGTCCGTGAGCAAAACACGTTAACATGTCCACTTTTGGACGACAGCACAGATCACACGGACCCATTCAAGTCAATGGGTCCGTGTAAACACGTACAGCACACAGATGCCATCCGTGTGACACGTACCGGCGCTTGGGAATCAGAGGTACAGTTGGCGCTGTTCCCAAGCACCAGGTGCTGAACACTGCTCTCATCATGGTTCCCTGCCACCTGTAAAAATAAGAATAGAATGAAAAATCCATATACTCACCTAAGTGCCCCCCGCTGTAATCCATGCGACCGCTCAGCAGTGGAGCCGGGGAGAATGACTCCCGCAGTGAGCCCACTCGCTGCAGGAGTCATTCTCCCCGGCTCCTCTGCTGAGCGGTCGCATGGATTACAGCGGGGGACACTAAGGTGAGTATATTGATTTTTTATTTTATTCTTATTTTTATAGTCGGACACTGTGGGAGCACTACCCTCATCATTGTCCCTGCTGGTGCCGATCACAGCGCCGGCAGGGAACCATGATGAGGGTAGAGTTCAGCACCCGCTGCTTGGAAACAGCACTAACTGTACTGCTGATTCCCAGGCGCCGGTAAATGTGATCCTGATGCGGCACACAGGCGGCACACGGCTGCCACACGTGTACCACACACAAACATACAGGACACGGATATCTCCGGTACGGGTTTTATGAAACTGCCCTTAAGAACATTTCAAAGTCGATCTCAGTGATGCATACGATCAGTTTGAACTTTTACAAGACTAATGATATACCCTTTAAAAATTACTTCCCATGAAAAGTTGATTAACCCGATCCCGCTGCAGCCAAGTTGTTTACCATATAATGTACTAAAAAATGGAAAAAATTCCAAATGAGGTGAAATATTGAAAAAAAAACCTGCAATCCTGCCAATGTTTTTTGGGATTTTGTGTTTATGGTGACGCGCCCCCTGGGCCGTGGGGTACTCGGCAGCCGGGCCGCTGTGGATGCCGGTGGGGGGATATCACGGTGGCTGGCCCGGTCCGTGACCCAGGGCGGTCAGTAAAAGATGGGAATATTTATAGGGGATTTGGAAAGTTTGTGACGCCACCTGTGGAATGCGGCTAAAGGGGGGCCGCCGCTGCGGAGCAGTCCTCTGGAGCTGGTGTTACAGCAGCAGGGATGGTGTGGCTCTCCACAGGTAGAGCTAGCTCCAGGGCAGTGTAGGGGTAGATGGTAGATGCTGGGGAGAGATGGCAGGACGGTCCCGGAGGAAAGACGGACACTCACACGGGGGTAAGCTTCAGTACCTTTACTGGTGATGATGCAGGCACGGTCCAGGGTACTCCGGACGAAGGGCGCACTTTTGGACTCTCCCCAGTGAGCGGGTATAGGGCCTCCTGATCCGTTGCTTTACTCGCTAAGCTTCTGGCCTGCCTGGAACTAGGCCTAGCTTGGTTACTATCTGTCTCTCTCCCTTGCACCTGCTGAC
Source organism: Phyllobates terribilis (assembly GCF_046119375.1). Taxonomy (NCBI): domain Eukaryota; kingdom Metazoa; phylum Chordata; class Amphibia; order Anura; family Dendrobatidae; genus Phyllobates; species Phyllobates terribilis. The sequence continues at coordinate 113,014,372 of NW_027362773.1, forward strand.
CTGGTGGTAGGGCTTTCTCTTGGAGATCACTCTCCCTGGACGCTGGGGCCTCCGTGACTCCTAACCCTGGTACTGTAGTCAGCGTTTGGTAAGCCTGGGACCTGTAGTCCTCCAGGGGTTCCGGTGGTCCCTACTGGGTATAAAGGGTCCCCGTAGGCGCGGACCCGGTGTCCGGTATATATCTCGGAGTGAGCCTGGTATGCTCCTCTGCCCCCTCGCTACTTCGTCCTTCTCCTCTCGCCTTCGGCCACACTCTAGGGGCCCTCACTTGGCTTCAGTGCGTACTGTAGGCCTAAACTTGCCTCACACAGCAGCCTGAGTGCTGCTCTCTCACTGAGCACACTAAACTCTAAACTAGAACTGAACTGCCTGGCTCCACCCTCCCTATATATATCCCTAATGGGCTCCCTCTGCTGGTCTGAGGTGGTAGGGTGGAGGTGTGTGAATGTGTGAGGGCCTCTTCTGGAGAAGTCCATCCATGCACCCTTCTGGGTTCTGTGGCACCAATGCGCAGCAGGGCACCACAATGGCATTCATTCTGTGTCATATATTATCTGGTAATATGTTTTTCCAGGTTAGTATGATTATGGTGATTCCAAAACTGTACTGTTTTGTAAATATATATATATATATATATATATATATATATGTATATTATTTATTTTATTTTCCTTTCATGGATGGAGCTGTGTTTTGTGTGTGGCAAGCTGTAGTTTTTATTCTGTACCATTTTGGGATACATACTATGTTTTGATCCAATGATTCTTCTAGGGAGATGCAAGAACTGAAAAAAATGCAATTCTGGTGTTTTGATTTATTTAGTTTTTGCTTTACGGCATTTACCATGCAATTTTGTTTTTACTACAGGCAAAGTAGTGGGAGGGGGGGGGGCACTGGGCCATACAGGTATGTATAGATTTACTTTTCTATAACCTGTATGCCCATAGTAGAGGTCTGATAACTCCAAAGTGGTGACAGATTCCCTTTAAATGACCCCTGTTGTTGAACAGGTAATGAAGTCTCGTATTAGATGGTTGTCTTCACCTTGGTTAATGTTTTTTTGTTTCTGAGTGTGTAAGGTTTTGCACACCTTACATTTTTTGCAGGGGAAGAAACTCATTAATTTTTGGCTGAATGGAGTGGTGGGGTTAATTTGTTGTGGGGTATTTTTGGCTGTGGGGGCTACAATGTTACCCAAATTACGTGCTCTTTTGAGGATGAATTTTAGATTTCTAGGTATCTGCTCATCTATAATTTTATCATCCTTTAGGATGTGCCAGTGTTTCTGGACTATTTTTCTACATAATTGTGTGTTAGAACTAAATGGTATGATGATGGGTACATAGATGATATTAACCCTAGGATCGGTGTTAGTTGCGGGGTGATTAGTTAAAAGTTGTCCTCGTGGAATGGTGGCTAAGGTAGAGTTTAAAAATTGAGGGTTATAACTTTTGTCTAAAAATTTTTTGGTAAGAGTCTCTTGCTTGAAATCCTGAGGTTTAGGACAATTGCGATGCAGTTTTAGGAATTGGCTGCGGGGCACATTTAGGAGCCAACTAGGAAGATGGCAACTGTCGATGGATATATAACTGTTTATATCAGTAGGTTTAGTATAGTGTGGGTACATATTTGACCATTGTCTATATAGATGTTAAGGTCCAGGAAATTGATGGATGTAGTGCTGGTAGTGGAAGTAAAGTTGAGGAAGAAATTGTTCCTATTCATATCATTTAAAAATTCCTGTAGGGCAGGTTGGTCGCCCGACCAAACAAATAGAACATCGTCGATGAAATGGTGCCAGAGGACCAGGTTCGAGTGCAGCACCCCGCCAGAATAAATGGTGGACTCTTCTCACCTGCCAACAAAAAGACTGGCAAAGCTGGGCGCGAACCAGGTCCCCATGGCGGTGCCCCACTGCTGGGTATAGTAGTGCTCTTCGTATTTAAAATAATTGTGGGTTAAAATGAAGAGCATACACTCCTGGATAAAGTTGATTTGTTCAAGGACATTTTTTTCTGTTTCAGAAAGTGGGTAGGTGCTGGTCTACCAGGGGGGTTGATGAGGGTTTTATGAATCTTAGGTAGATGGTAAAAAACAGAGATTCTGGGGTGAAGGATATTGACGTATTCGTATTTATTGAGGCACCCAGCATGCAGTCCCTTTTTTGTTAGGTTTTTTAATTCCTCCAGATATGGTTGTGTAGGATCTAGTGACATTGGTTTATTGGTACGTAGATCACTGAGTAGCCTGACTGATTCTTTGTGATATCGCTCATTAAAAAATGTAAGGTGTGCAAAACCTTACACACTCAAAAACAAAAAAACATTAACCAAGGTGAAGACAACCATTTAATATGAGACTTCATAACCTGTTCAACAACAGGGGTCATTTATGCCTTAAAATGCCCCTGCCACAAGATCTATATAGGTCGCACAAAGTGTCCAATGAATATAACAAAAAATGAACACCTCTGCAATATTAAACACAAGTTCACTGGCCACCCACTTTCCAAACACTTTATAGATAAACACAATGTATCCACCCAAGGTATACAGGTGACAGGCCTACAAATCATTCATAAGCACTGGTGTTTGTGCGATTTTATAAAACAAATGTCCTGTGCCGAAAATCAGTGGATTTTTAAGCTGGATACCCTCAGACTCAAAGGACTCAACAGTGAGATAGAACTCTTTGCTTTTAATGATTGATCACATTATTAAAGCACCGCACCGTATATAAAGGACCCTATACTGCTATAGGATTAACCCTGAGGAAGGAAACCACCGTTTCCGAAACGCGTTGGTATTTTTGGTCCCAATCAGCTTCCGTACCGGTACGGTCACGTGACTAGTCACGTGCTACAACGTCACGCAGGTCCTGGTTGGATGAACGCAAACGCGAGCGCACTCACCGCCAGGTCTCCACGAGGAAGGTGAGTCACCGGCCGGGACTCACCGCCTCCTCCTACCACCCGCAGGACCGACCTCGGCTCCAGCATCAAGGACGTAAGTTTTATTTACTCCTCACCGCGCTACCACCTCTACCGCTTGAGGACCCGGTTCCTCCCCTCTGCAATATTGCAGCACTATGGGCACAGCTCCACGTACCCTGAGGTAAGACAACTTCAGCAGCTGGTTTAACTACCGCTCACCACTCCACCAAATAAAGCCTGGACCTTACCAGCAGCAAGAGCATCTAACAAACGCGGGTCAAGTGGCACTTCAGCCTAACCTTGTACCTATTACATGGTCCATATCCGGCAGGACCCTTCAGGCACTATCAGCATTTAGTGCTGCACAAGGACTATCTTCAACCACCTGTGCTACTCAGGTCGTCTCACAGTTGCCAGTGCTACATACTGCAGGTAACCCTTGACTTCCACCCATACCCAGTACAGGTCCTTGCATCAATCTAACCCTGTTGATGTTATCTTTTAGCCTGTACCTTCGACTCCACCATCATCAAAGCCTAAGAAAAAGGCACCCCATCCTTCTTTTTAGACACCCTCTTATTCACCACTACCGGGTAACTATCCTTATAAGCAAGTACTGGATATACACCATTTTCTCTACTACTGCATTCCCATTTCATCGCAGGTGCTAGAGCTCACCACCTTCTCAGCAACAGGACAGCCTCCCAGCTCTGTTCATCTCTCTTCATAATCACCAGGTACTTCCAATTCTCCTATACACTAGGAGTCCTACTACTCATTTTAGACCTTGTCCTCAATTTTCCTTTTCTCTCTTCCTTTACCAGGGGATTATTTAAGACTGAGTCGCATCAAGATTTGTCCTCAGCTACTCATTGAACCACCATCTATCTACCCCAGAGACTAATCTACTCAAACCTAAAGCGTCACACTTACCTTTTAGCATTGTTTTTATTCAGATACCCACTTGCCTATTCGCCTATTTGTACTTGGGGAAAACCTCCTCCCAGGCACCCACCCATGAAGCTGAGATATATATCTGACAAGTCTAACTTGTATTGCTTTTATTCAACCCAATTTATCTAATTTTATTCCACCCCATTTTATCTCATATTTTGGTCAACCAGACCAGCGCGAATCAACTTCATTTGTTGTATTTATATTTGAAAGAGCTATATGTGCATATAAATAGTTTGGGGGGTGAAATTCTGCTGGCAGATTCCCTTTAAGGGGTTATCAGCATTGATCCGAGCTAGCTGTGGTCGCTAGAGGAAGGTGCTGGCTGTACAGCACATCAGGCACCTGCCCTGTGTGAGCCCTCTCCACACAATGTAATATTACATCATATAGCGCTGGTTAGGCGAGGTGAAGACGACCGTGCATTCTCTCAACTGAGAGAAATGGGTCGATTATGCAAATGATGCTCTGATCATACTCTCATCACAGTGTGATCATAGTGTAATCAGATTCTCTCGGATGAGGAGAAAATGGAGAAAAATATTTCTCCATCTTCTCCATGGTGTTGGTCCATGGAAATCGGTCTGCACCCAGATGTCATACGAGTTCAGTCTGATTTTTTTCCACGCACTTATTGACTAGCTAGCCAAGCCCGATTCGAATATTGGATCAAACATGGACATGCTGTGACTTTTTTTTGGACTGTGTCCGAGGAAAAAAATCGGACATGTGCACAGCCCCATAGAACAACATGGAGATGAGTGCGATCCATCGAAACAAAGGATATCACTCGTCCGATTATTACTGCTGTCTGCACGAGTCATTAATTCATTTACAACATTGGACGTATCAGTACGTCCAAGGTCGTATCCCTGCACTCCTCGCGGGCTCCGACGCTGAGTCCACATGTTTTCGGGCACATGACAGCTGATCTGATCAGCTGACATGTGCCCCAAACAGCCACGGGTGGAATCTTAACATGTTAAATTCTGCTGTCAATCTCCAACAGCGGCATTTAACATGGCCGTGCTGGAAGCGCGTCACTAATCCCGCCCATCGGCGCATGTGTCACATGACCGCGGGTAGCTGATGGGTTGGCATGACAACCCGGGGTCTGCAGGAGACCCCTGGCGGTCGGCACTCATAGCAAGTGAGCATTTTTGCTACACACAACAGGGCTGAAGCCCTGCTATGTGTAACACAAGCGATCAGACAATCGCAGCTTCTAGTCTCCCATGGAGACTATTGAAGCAGGTGAAAAGTAAAGAAAAATGTTTTTAAAAATATTAAAAAAATTAAATAAATATAAAAGTTCAAATCATCCCCCTTTCATCCCATTCAAATTAAAACAATAAAAAAAAAACAAATATACACATATTTGGTATCGCAGCGTTCAGAATCGCCCGATCTATCATTATATAAAAACAATTATTCTGATCGGTAAACGACGTAACGAGAAAAAAAATCAAAACTCCAGAATTCTACTTTTTTGGTAGCTGTAACACTGCAATAAAATGCAATAACAGGTGATCAAAACATCGGATCTACCCCAAAATGCTATCAATAAAAATGTCATGTCAGTACACAAAAAATATGCCCTCATCCGGCCCCAGATCTGGAAAAATTAGGACACTACGGGTCTCAGAAAATGACGACTTTTTTTTGAAAACTTTGGATTTTTTTTCCACCACTTAAATAAAAAAGAACCTATACATGTTTGGTATCAACAAACTCATAATGACCTGAAGAATCATAAAGCCAGGTCAGTTTTAGCATTTAGCGAACAAGGTAAAAAAAACAATTGTGGCATTGCACTTTTTTTGCAATTTCATCGCACTTTGAATTTTTTTGCCGTTTTCCAGTACACCATATGGTAAAATCAATGGTGTCGTTCAAAAGTACAACTCGTCCCACAAAAAACAAGCCCTCACATGGCCATAATGACGGAAAAATAAAAAGTTATGGGTCTGGGAAGAAGAGGAACGAAAACGCAAAAATGGAAAAACCCAAGGTCGCGAAGGGGTTAAAAGTGAGAAACAGCTGTGTTTGGCAGGACAAAAAAGTGCAAAAAACAATCCTTCTCTCATATGGCTATTTCAATGGGATAAAAATGTGGTTCTTAGAAGAAGGGTACAGAAACAAATAGAAGAAAAAATGGGAGAAAAAAAAAATTTAAATGGCCCCTGACTTTCCTCCAAATTGGAAATACTAATAAAACTAATATCAATTCTTAACAATAAATGAAACAACATTGGAATAAAATAAATGGGAAAAAAAAATCATCATAGAAGGATTAAATTAGCTCTTTTTAATCTTACCTAAAACCACCGAAGCAATGCTTAATCCAAACCAGACGACTATTGGCACGCCAGCCCAGCTCGCTGCAATGAAACAAAGTCAAGCTCAGTCATGTGTCTGTACATCCCGCTGACTGTATACATACAGTATATATGTATACAGTGGGTGCCCCGTGGTGCGGTCTTACAGTTTGTGTCCATCTTCGGAGAATAATGGATTCTTCTGTTGAGCTGAACTGAACAAAGGTTAATTTATTTGGGCGTAAGCATGGATGACGCAATGATTTAATAGCCATTAATTTCACTTGATAAGACTTAGGAACTGTGGTATCTAGATATCGTTTTAACCCCCTGTGCCGCTGTGTTGCCATGTAATTGATTAAAGGGGTAGTCCTGGTCTTATGCCGGGCTTACACTGGCCAATTGAGGCCATTAAGTGACCAAAAGTTTGGGGTCATTTAGAAATTTCATTATTTTTTAAAGAAAAGCACTTTTTTTTTTCAACATGTTTCTCATCAGGCTACCAACTGAAACTAAAAGCCTCCCCAACTCACTTCCTGTCACAAGACTTTGTTTTCTTAAAGAGACAGATCTAAGCATTATACATTACATTATCCCTTTTTTTTTTTTTTTTTTTTTACATACTAACAACCTAAGAAGAAAATTTATAATGCAACAGTGCAAAAGAACGTCAAGAAAAAAAACAAAAAAGCATACAGTACAGACCATAACTTTGGACACACTTTCTCATTTAAAGATTTTTTTGTATTTTCTTGACTATGAAAATTGAACATTCACACTGAAGGCATCAAAACTATGAATTAACACATGTGGAATTATATACTTAACAAAAAAGTGTGAAACAACTGAAAATATGTCTTATATTCTAGGTTCTTCAAAGTAGCCACCTTTTGCTTTGATGACTGCTTTGCACAATCTTGGCATTCTCTTGATGAGCTTCAAGAGGTAGTCACCGGAAATGGTCTTCCAACAATCTTGAAGGAGTTCCCAGAGATGCTTAGCACTTGTTGGCCCTTTTGCCTTCACTCTGCAGTCCAGCTCACCCCAAACCATCTCGATTGGGTTCAGGTCTGGTGACTGTGGAGGCCAGGTCATCTGGCGTAGCACCCCATCACTCTTCCTCTTGGTCAAATAGCCCTTACACAGCCTGGAGGTGTGTTTTGGGTCATTGTCCTGTTGAAAAATAAATGATGGTCCAACTAAACGCAAACTGGATGGAATAGCATGCCGCTGCAAGATGCTGTGGTAGCCATGTTGGTTCAGTATGCCTTCAATTTTGAATAAATCCCCAACAGTGTCACCAGCAAAGCACCCCCACACCGTCACACCTCCTCCTCCATGCTTCACGGTGGGAACCAAGCATGTAGAGTCCATCCGTTCACCTTTTCTGCGTCGCACAAAGACACGGTGGTTGGAACCAAAGATCTCAAATTTGGACTCATCAGACCAAAGCACAGATTTCCACTGGTCTAATGTCCATTCCTTGTGTTCTTTAGCCCAAACAAGTCTCCTCTGCTTGTTGCCTGTCCTTAGCAGTGATTTCCTAGCAGCTATTTTACCATGAAGGCCTGCTGCACAAAGTCTCCTCTTAACAGTTGTTGTAGAGATGTGTCTGCTGCTAGAACTCTGTGTGGCATTGACCTGGTCTCTAATCTGAGCTGCTGTTAACCTGCGATTTCTGAGGCTGGTGACTCGGATAAACTTATCCTCAGAAGCAGGGGTGACTCTTGGTCTTCCTTTCCTGGCGCGGTCCTCATGTGAGCCAGTTTCTTTGTAGCGCTTGATGGTTTTTGCAACTGCACTTGGGGACACTTTCAAAGTTTTCCCAATTTTTCGGACTGACTGACCTTCATTTCTTAAAGTAATGATGGCCACTTGTTTTTCTTTACTTAGCTGCTTTTTTCTTCCCATAATACAAATTCTAACAGTCTATTCAGTAGGACTATCAGCTGTGTATCCACCTGACTTCTGCACAACACAACTGATGGTCCCAACCCCATTTATAAGACAAGAAATCCCACTTATTAAACCTGACAGGGCACACCTGTGAAGTGAAAACCATTTCCGGTGACTACCTCTTGAAGCTCATCAAGACAATGCCAAGAGTGTGCAAAGCAGTCATCAAAGCAAAAGGTGGCTACTTTGAAGAACCTAGAATATAAGACATATTTTCAGTTGTTTCACACTTTTTTGTTAAGTATATAATTCCACATGTGTTAATTCATAGTTTTGATGCCTTCAGTGTGAATGTACAATTTTCATAGTCATAAAAATACAGATAAATCTTTAAATGAGAAGGTGTGTCCAAACTTTTGGTCTGTACTGTATATCTGTATTGTCTTATTTGTTAATAAAAAACAATCTCTTTTTTTTTTTTCAATTATGTCTCTTCAATGAGTCTCGATGGAGCCCTTCTTACTCGTGTAGGGTAATATCTGTGTTCATTGGGGGTGTCCATCACCGACGGATCAGCTACCTCCTGTTGGTCCTTTCCACTGTCAGGTACCAAATCTTCCATCAGTGGGAGCCCATTACCATTGTTCTGCGGTATGATTTTAAAATGTGAGGAATTTCTGGTTATGGAGTGTCCCTCCCGCTCAGCCGTGACCATGTTGCCTTTTCTCTCAATAACATTATATTTTGCAGGACTATATACAGCTGAGGTTTTGTTGGTTGATTGTTGACGCACAACAACGATATCACCTCTTTTGATGGCGCTTGGCTGTGCCCTTCACCGTCTGTCTGCATAATGTTTCATGGCTTGCTTGTTAAAGAAATCTGTTGATCGCACTGAAGAGTCACTTGGTAAGGGATGGCTGGTCACATCAGGGATCCGTATGCGAGGCATTCTGCTGAACATTAGATGAGATGGAGCAGCATTAGTGGTGGAATGTGGCGTATTGCGGTAATTGTGCATGAATTTGTATAATGACTGTTACAGTGGGGTGTGCTCCAGACTAGCTGCCTTGATTCGCTTCCTCACAGTGCGCATGAAACACTCTACGATTCCATTGGCTTGCGGCCAGCAAGGTCTGATTTTCCTGTGGCTGAACCCCAAGTATTCAGAAACTGTGTGAACACATGTCCATTGAATGGAGGTCCATTGTCTGTTTTTACCACTCTTGGAATGCCATATGCAGAGAATATGTCGTCCAGTTCTGGTATGACACTATTAGCAGACGTTGTAGAGATGAATGAAATGACAGAGTATCTAGAATATTCATCAATTGTTACTAGAATGTATTGGCCATTTGGTATTGGTCCATATATGTCGACTGCCACTTCCTCCCAGACAGCAGTGGGTAACGGAGACATTTGTAATGGTTCTAAGTTTGATGATGGAGTAATTAGTTGAGAAGTGGAGCAGTGTCTAATCTTCTCTTCCACCAATTTATCCATATTTGGGTACCACACTTTTTCTCTGAGTAACTTTTTTGAGCCAACAATTCCTAGATGACCTTCATGTGCTATTTGTATGACTAAGTTGCGCAAGGTCTTAGGTACAACCAGTTTGGTACCTCGAAGGATGAGGTATTCTTCAGTGACTGACAATTCCTCACGTACATTTGAGAATAATTTTAATTCTTTCAGATCAATCCCAGAACCAGGAAATTTTTTCTTTTGAATTTCATACCACCTTCGATTTTGAATGATTTGTATTAAGGCACAGAGTGTCTTGTGACTTGTTGTTGTATTCACAAACTGATCAACAGAAAGTGCTTTTGGCACGACGTGAGCAGCATCAAAATGTATGTATTCTTCAATGGAGGAATGTACAGGTAGATCATCATTCGTAGGATGTCTTGAGAGATAATCAGCTGGATTACTGTATTTTCCAGGTTTGTGAACAATTTTATAATTGTAGTCCTGTAGATGAAGACCCCAATGTTCAATCCGTGCAGGCATTTTAGCTCTGGGATTTCCAAAAATTGTGAGGAGGGCTTGATGATCTGTGACAATGGTGAAGGGAGCTCCATAGAGAAATAAGTGAAAGTGTTCACATCCCCAGACGACTGCCAAACTTTCTTTTTCAGGTTGTGAATATTTTCTTTCAGTGTTTGTTAAGCTTTTACTTGCATAAGAAATTATGTGGGGATTTTGATTGTCATCCTTGTATTGCGCTAAAATGGCACCCAGGTCCACGGGACTGGCGTCCACAATCAGTTCGGTTCGAAGAGCTGGATCAAAATAGGCCATGGTTGTTGTTGAGCAGAGTTCGTCCTTAATTGTGTCAAAAGAGGCCTGACAGTCTTGGGACCATTGAAAAACACAATTTTGTTTCGTAAGTTCCCTTAATGGAGTGCTGATTGTTGAAAAATTTGGAATGTATCTAACACAGTAGCTTGCCATTCCAATAAAAGAGCACACTTCACTGGCATTCTGTGGAATTGCGGCTGCTCTGATAGATTCCACTTTCTTGGGATCAGTTTGTACTCCTTCCGCCAAGAAGATCTGACCATAGAACTCCAATGAACTTTTATCAAATTTGCATTTCTCTTTGTTTAAAGTGAGTCCAGCAGAGAGTAGGCATTCGAAAATGGCATATAGAGCACGATTGTGTTCAGCTTGAGTTTTCCCAAAAACTAATATGTCATCACTGTAATTAAAGGCATTTGGAATGTGTTGGATGACGCTTCTTATCGTATCTTGAAAAATTTCCGCTGCTGAGCAGACCCCAAAAGTCAATCTCTTGTATCTTCTGAGACCCACATGGGTGGAAAATGTTGTCAAGTATCTGGATTCTGGACTCAGTTCTAATTGATAATAGTCCTTATTGAGGTCGAGCTTTGAAAAGACTGTTGCACCATTTAATAAGTGAATGGTGTCATCAATTGTGGGTGAGATATGTCTTTCTCTCTGAATAGCGGTGTTGGGCAGGCGCATATCAACACACAGTCTCACCTGCTCTGGAGTCTTTGGTTTTGGAACTACCACAAGTGGAGAGACCCACGGAGTGGGACCAGTAACAGTTTCAATAACGTCCTCATCCATGAGTAATTGGAGATCCTTTTCTACCTTCTTTCTCAGGTGAAATGGAATACGCCTGTGAGCCTGGGCTACTGGACGGACACTGTCATCCACATGGAGATGCACTTGAGAGTCTTTTAGTTTTCCCAACCCACTAAATAGGGAGGGAAAGCTGTTCACCATGGCTTGTACATCCAGATCCGCAGGGTCGGTTATGGTATGAATAATCTGGATGAGTCCTAGCTTTAATGCAGTATGATAGCTGAGAAGACAGCCTCCCTATGCTTGCAATGTGTGAAAAGTGGTTTTCTGCCTGTTTTCTTTATAGCTAAGTTCAGCGTCAAATTGTCCCATTGTAACTAGAGGTGTTTTAGATCCATATGGAAAGATCTTAGTATGCACTTGCTGTAGGACAGGCTTTGTTTTCAGTTGTTCATATGCATTGCTGTCTATGATATCCACTGAAGCTTCTGTATCTATTGTAAAGGTGATATCAGTGTTGCAGAGGGCGAGCGTGATACAGGGAGGCTGTACTGAGCCAGTGACAGAGGTAGTGAACACATAATTCTCAGCCACAGACATTTCTTCTATATCCTGATTCACCATTTTTACATTTGCGGGCTTTGTCATAGGTAGAGGAGACTTGTTGTGCGCTGACTTGCAGACAGCGGCAAAATGGTTCTCTTTTCCACGTTTACTGCATGTTTGTCCCATAGCTGGACATCTGTTCAGGGGGTGAGGGAAATCTTGTCCACATCTATAGCATTTCTTCTGTTTCGGGGCTTGCTTATCTTGTGCACTTTTATGTTTGAGATTATGCACATGTAAATTATCCCCATTCTACATGGCGGTGGCCTGATGATCTGCTATCTCAATAGCACGGGCCATCTTGAGCAAATCATGCAGAGAGAGATCCTGCTGCAAAGCTTTACGTCGTATATTATTAGACGATCAGGTGACAATTACTTGAGTTACAATTTCATCATCTACGTCCGTAAATGCACATCCATGTGCTAGCTCTTTTAGCCGTGTGACATAGGTGTCTATGGATTCTTCTGGAAGCTGCTTAGCAATCCTGAACTTGTATCTTTCATATCTGATGTTTTGTTTGGGGTTGAAGTAGTCAGTGAGAGCTTTGGTGCAGTTGCTGTATGTGTCTGTCTCTGCTGCAGGTAACGTGCTGTATATGTCATAGACTCCTGTGCCCGCGCAATGCAGGAGCACGGCTCTCTTTCTTTTCTCCTCTTTTATGTCCATAGCTTCCAGGAAGTTCTCAAACTGGTTTAGCCATTTTCTCCAGTTATGAGAGAGATTAATGACATCAGTCATATCAAACTGTGGGAAGGTGTGCAAGTAGTCAGTCATGATGGAGTCTCTCAGTAACGCGGGCGTGTTAAGCGGTAAAGCAGGGGTCAGTATTCACAGCAGCAGGTGATTCAATCCCATCCTCATCGCCAGTTGTAGTGTCCACACGGTACAAGGAATTCAAGAGAGTAGATTTTAACTGTATTTTATTCCTCTTCTTCTTCCTCCAGCACACCGCATAACATGTTTCTCATCAGGCTAAAAACTGAAACTAAAAGCCTCCCCAACTCACTTCCGGTCACAAGACTTCGTTTTCTTAAAGAGACTGATCTAACCATTATACATTACAGTGGTAAATGACTATTCTAGCTGTAAACGTCTTGTTTTTATTGCAATATCTACATAGGTGTTGTAAGGCAGCGCTAGTCATCATAATGGGGGATACTCGCTGCACCGGATAAATTAAGGCACATAAGCAATGTCCTTCCGATAATTCACAATGCAGTTTATTATTTCGTCATAAACCGCTAATCACACAGTCCATCTTAGTATACGCCCGGCATGTTTACACCTATCACCTCCGGGAGCTTCTCAAGTGGCAGACCGGCATATTACACACATCACAATTCGGGAGCCTTTCCAGCGACAGATACGTCCACTTGGCTCCCGTTATAGCCCTCGGCTAGGCAACAACATAAATGTCCGTATAACGCAGCGTTTTACCTTTAGCGGGTTTTGGCTGCTACAGTCCGTTTATTCCGCCACCACTGTGGCTTTGCGGCTTTCCCAGGTGGGGGTCTCTAGCCGTCGTCCCCTCGTAGGCTACTGGTATGTCTTCCACACTTGACATCCAGCCTGTGCCTTTCAGGGTTCTGCACCAAGCCGGCTCTCCCTCAAAGGCCACTGACATCCACGCACCGGATCCAGGCTTGGCCTTTCAGGCTGCCAGGCTTCACTCTCGGCCTCCCTAGGCCTCTCACAAACGGTATCCCACACACACGGAGCACAGGCCTCACGCCTCACACCGAACACACCTGTCTCAAATTACCTGGGTTTATATATCCTGTGCACACACACATACATACTGACAGGACCTTAACTGTGTGCATAAGGACCTGTGTGATGTCACGGTCATGTGACCAGTCAGTTAAAGGGGAAGGTACATGGTCAGGTAAAACACATCCTGGACCATTTACAGTAATGCTAGCAAGCTGCTGCATTACATATCCCTCCCCTCTGTTCAAACTTGTGGGGTTGAACACATAATATACACAATCACCTCATATCCCACAGCTCATACGGAGACCATGTACTTGTCAATTGCGCTGTTCAGCCCCTGGAATATTAGTCAATGACATTAGCCCATTCCTTAGGGACCTACCATTTGTCACTGTCACTGATTTCGTCAGGTCACCTTTCCGGGTCGTAACCTTGTCAGGTTTCCCCCGCTCCCAGCGGTCAGTCATAATCTTGTCAGACCTCCCCCGCTCCCAGCGGTCAGTCATACAACGGTGTGACTCACATGCCCTGGTATCTAAGGTCCGGTTCGACTCCGTACTGTCCCGTCCTCTATGGGGTCGTTTGTATGGGCTGCTCAAACCTGAGTTACTGGAGGTCTCACTACCTCTAAACCCACGCCCACTACTTTCAGGACATCTTGAAAGGTCCCTAACTCCAGCTGTAGCTGTTCTGCTTTTTAGGGGGCCCTTTCTCTGTCGGGTCTCACTATTTCTAGACGGCTTCCATCTTCTGCTGCTCAGATGATGCTGTCTATCTACTCGCAGTCTAGCGAGATTCAATTGTTCTACCTCCTGCAGGTAGGTCACTCGGTACTCAATCAGCATGCGTATATATTCTAGGCTTTCTTCTGTTCCTACAGCGGAGAAGGACACCATGCCGTCTTCGTCTGGTATCCAGTCCTGATGAACACGTGGACTGCTTACTTTCACCACACCAGACTTCTTGACCATCATCTGCATGGCTCGACCGCTTCTCCCAATGAGCTTCCTCACCAGAACATGAGGCACCCGGATGACCTCTTCACGCATACTGTGAGCTTTCCTCATCAGCTCCAGTTGTCTAACGGCTTGTTCCGTCTTCAACCGGAGAAACCGCTTCGTGCGAATACATCGCCAATGCATATCACTTAGGATCGCCACCCTCTTCATTGTGACTTCGGTCTTGGACAGAACCACCAGCTGTTTAGCTTCGGAGGTCAAGTACACCTTACAGGCTCCCACAGCCTTCTTAAACTCTTCATGCACGGACTCACGGGTGCATTCTTCCCTCAAATCCTCGGGTACATCTATGAGGCATTTGTACCAAGACGTTTTCGGACTCACCAGTAGTTTCCAGACGATCAACCAGCTCAGGGTTCAGGGACAACTGACTTTCAGCTTCTTCCCCCTGTATGCTTACCCTGAGCTGACTCACAGCTACAAATTCACGAATTTTCGTCTTGACCACTTCCACTTCATATTTATCTTCTGTTACCCTGCTCTTAGCTCTCCTCAGGTCCACCTTCTCATGGTATAAGGGAGTGAGTACAACGTGTTTGCCCTTTTCCTTCTCCAAGGAGGCCTCACTCACCGAGTGATACTTTGTCAGGCGACTTTTGAGCCCGGAAACCTCTTCCTCTAGTTCCGTCACTCGCCTCTCAGCGGCCCGTCTCTGAAGCTCTTCCTGCTTCAACTGCTGTTTTAACAGTAGAGTTCTCTCAGACCTCTCTTGCTTCAAATGGGCCTGAAGCAATTCCTTGAGCTCCCTGATCTCGGCTCTTACTTCCACTGAATCATCCAAGCTCGCATCACTCGAGGAGGTATCTGCTTCATACCTCCCCTCACCAGCGGCCAACTCCTGGCCCTGGTCTGTGGCTTCTCCGATGGACTCCTCCATCTTTTTCCGCTCAGCTTCCATCTTGCTGACTGTTTCTTTAAGGCACGTCTCCGCCCTCTGGAGAGTTTCACAGGACATCTGTAGCTCCTTCATCTGAGCTTCCAGACCTAGGGTCTTTCCACGGAGATAATCATTCTCCTCACGGGTCTCTTGCAGAGTGGTCTCACCCACTTGGCGCACTTGCTCTGCACCCGCCTTATCCTCCTCTAGTTTTTCTTTTACCTTGAGGAGATCCTCATAATCTCTCTTAAGTTGTTGCAGTTCCATACCGAACTTTTCATCACACTCCTTCTTGGAGTCACACAGCTCCTGGTTCAACTGTTCGTGCAATCGTTCTAGGTTTTGTTCACGCCCAGCAACTTCATGCTGCAGCGCCTCTTTGAGGGCAGACAGCTCTAACTGTACCAGGGAGAAGCGATCTTTCACCTCGCATAACTCATCTTCATACACCGCTTTGTCAATCTGTAATTGAAAAACCTCTTCCTTGATTTTGCGGCGGTCCTCCTTAATTGCGTAGAACATTTCCTTCCAATGGTTAATTTCCGCGTTGCTTCCCTCCACGTCTCGCTGCCAGTTCCTCATAACCTGGTATATTTTCTGTTGTTCAGATTCCAGGTTCAGCTGGTCTGAGGACACGTTCCCCAGGTTTTCCCTTAGTTGCTGCACGTCACTCTGATACTGCTGCCGGATAGGCTCCAGCTCTTGGTCATAACTGGCCGCCTCCTCTTTCAGGGCTGTCAGATCCTTCTGACTCGGTACCGTACCGGAGGTTGCTACTGGCAACATCACCTCCTTTTCTATTTCTAATGGAGGATCCACACTTGAAGCATAGGCACACAGTACTATATTCTTTTTATTTTCATTTTCAGGGAGTACTACCGGAGCAACCTTTTTGTGGCCCTTGCGCCGTCGACGACGAGAGGGGGACTCTCTCCCCTCGTCTAGCCCCTCCTGACCGAACTCACTTTTTACTTTCATAGTGTCACAGTCAGCTACGGGGTCTGTGTCCCTCCCCATGGTGTTGTGGACTAACAGGTCACCTCCCACTTTGACGTCACCCCCTTCTACTGGAGTTACCCCGTTATCAACGGTCACATTGGCATTTTTAGGAGGTACCAACCCACAACCAGTAACAATTTCCAGTTTTCTGCAGTCCACACTCTTGTGAAAATCCGCCCCTTTTTTAGACTCCGCCTCCTTTTTAACAACCACACCGGCAGGGTAATTTTTGCACAAAAAATCAGCAGTAGTCTTAGGACTCAGTTCACAACATCTCTTACCACCTCCCTGGGCACTCTGGGACAACACTGGCGCCCCCGGAGAGTCCATAGAATGGTCCACTGCCGCCATTCCATATGATGCCCACAGCTCCTGCGGTTCCTGCACCATGTCCAGTAAAAGTTTCCCAAATACCAGCTCCGGTCCCAACCGGCCCTTCAACCGCTCAATAGCTCCAGACAGATCTGCTGCTTTGCTCACAGCCATCACGGTACGCTGTTCACACTAGAACTTCACCGCTCTCCCGGAGAAAATATTCGTGGCCCCACTGAGCCACTGCAAACCAGGTTTGAGTGCGACGCCAATCTTCGCAACCCCGCCGAGTTGCAGCAAACAACCGGATTTGAGTGCGACGCCAATCTTCGCAACCCCGCCGAGTTGCAGCAAACAACCGGATTTGAGTGCGACGCCAATCTTCGCAACCCCGCCGAGTTGCAGCAAGATGCTTTATCTACACTCGTCGTCCCGTGTCGTTGCCCCTAGCAACCGGGTTGTCGTTGCCGCTAGCAACCGGGCTGCCGCTGCCCGCACTCTCGAACCATATGTAAGGCAGCGCTAGTCATCATAATCGGGGATACTCGCTGCACCGGATAAATTAAGGCACATAAGCAATGTCCTTCCGATAATTCACAATGCAGTTTATTATTTCGTCATAAACCGCTAATCACACAGTCCATCTTAGTATACGCCCGGCATGTTTACACCTATCACCTCCGGGAGCTTCTCAAGTGGCAGACCGGCATATTACACACATCACAATTCGGGAGCCTTTCCAGCGACAGATACGTCCACTTGGCTCCCGTTATAGCCCTCGGCTAGGCAACAACATAAATGTCCATATAACGCAGCGTTTTACCTTTAGAGGGTTTTGGCTGCTACAGTCCGTTTATTCCGCCACCACTGTGGCTTTGCGGCTTTCCCAGGTGGGGGTCTCTAGCCGTCGTCCCCTCGTAGGCTACTGGTATGTCTTCCACACTTGACATACAGCCTGCGCCTTTCAGGGTTCTGCACCAAGCCGGCTCTCCCTCAAAGGCCACTGACATCCACGCACCGGATCCAGGCTCGGCCTTTCAGGCTGCTAGGCTTCACTCTCGGCCTCCCTAGGCCTCTCACAAACGGTGTCCCACACACACGGAGCACAGGCCTCATGCCTCACACCGAACACACCTGTCTCAAATTACCAGGGTTTATATATCCTGTGCACACACACATACATACTGACAGGACTTTAACTGTGTGCAAAAGGACCTGTGTGATGTCACGGTCATGTGACCAGTCAGTTAAAGGGGAAGGTACATGGTCAGGTAAAACACATCCTGGACCATTTACAGTAATGCTAGCAAGCTGCTGCATTACAGTGTGTAGAGGCCCATTTCCAACAACCACCACTCCAGTGTTTTAATGGTACATTGTGTTTGCTAACTGTGTAAGAAGGCTAATGGATGCTTAGAAAACCCTAGAAAACCCTTGTACAAGTATGTTAGCCCAGCTGAAAACGGTTTGGCTGATCTGAGAATCTATAAAGTTGACCTTCCTTTGAGCTAGTTGAGAATCTGGAGCATTACATTTGTTTGTTCTATGAAACTCTCAAAATGGCCAGAAAAAGAGAACGTTCATGTGAAACTCGACAATCTATTCTTGTTCTTAGAAATGAAGGCTATTCCATGCGAGAAATTGCCCAAGAAACTGAAGATTTCCTACAACGGTGTGTACTACTCCCTTCAGAGGAGAGCACAAACAGGCTTTAACCAGAGTAGAAAGAGAAGTGGGAGGCCCGCTGCACAACTGAGCAACAAGACAAGTACATTAGAGTCTCTAGTTTGAGAAATTGACGCCTCACAGCTCCTCAACTGGCAGCTTCATTAAATAGTACACGCAAAACGCCAGTGTCAACGCCTACAGTGAAGAGGTGACTCCGGAATGCTGGCCTTCAGGGCAAAGTGGCAAAGAAAAAGCCATATCTGAGACTGGCTAATAAAAGGAAAAGATTAATATGGGCAAAAGAACACAGACATTGAACAAAGGAAGATTGGAAAAAAGTTTTATGGACAGATGAATCAAAGTTTGAGGTGTTTGGATCACACAGAAGAACATTTGTGAGACGCAGAACAACTGAAAAGATGCTGGAAGAGTGCCTGACGCCACCTGTCAAGCATGGTGGAGGTAATGTGATGGTCTGGGGTTGCTTTGGTGCTGGTAAAGTGGGAGATTTGTACAAGGTAAATGGGATTTTGACTAAGGAAGGCTATCACTCCATTTTGCAACGCCATGCCATACCCTGTGGACAGCGGTTGATTGGAGCCAATTTCATCCTACAACAGGACAATGACCCAAAGCACACCTCCAAATTATGCATGAACTATTTAGGGAAGAAGCAGGTGGCTGGTATTCTATCTGTAATGGAGTGGCCAGCGCTGTCACCAGATCTCAACCCCATTGAGCTGTTGTGGGAGCAGCTTGACCGTATGGTATGCAAAAAGTGCCCATCAAGCCAATCCAACTTGTGGGAAGGGCTTCAGGAAGCATGGGGGGAAATTTCTCAAGATTACCTCAGCAAATTAACAGCTAGAATGCCAAAGGTCTGCAATGCTGGAATTGCTGCAAAGGGAGCATTCTGTGACAAAATCATTATTTCTATCCTTGTCAATGTCTGGACTATATTTTCTAATCATTTTCCAACTCATTTGATAAATAAAAGTATGAGTTTTCACGGAAAACACAAAATTGTCTGGGTGACCCCAAACTTTTGAACGGTAGTGTATATATACAGTATCGTATTATCGGCAGAACATCTCATGTTTACACGGGGCGATGTGCTGCAGATAGCGATGACTTTTATGCCGGCATAAAAATCAAATCACCCGACGAACAAGAATTTTGCTCATTTGTAAAGTGATTGCTGACATGTTTGCACTGGTGGATAATGGGGAACCAACACAATGGTTACCACGATCATAACTAGACCCGTGGGGTCATTGGGCCTGCCAACACCAGCCCAGTTTTCTGAGGAAGCACATTTAGCTGAAATGTATTGCGAAGCAAAAATCCACCAGCTACCTTGTGACGCAATAGCTATAGTGGCTGGCAGCCTATCAGAGGCTGGCAGCTGACATCGGTGTGCCTGTTGTAGGCACTATTACAAGATGGGGGAAATTATTACAGCAAGTGACCCAGGATGGGGAGATTATACCAGAAAGAGGGCCAGGATGTGGGACATTATTACAGGATGGGAGACATTATTACAGGATGGAGACCAGATTTAGGGACATTATTACAGGATGGGGAACATTACAGGATAGAGGCCAGGATGAGGGACATTATTACAGGTTGGCGGACAGGATTACATGATGGTGACCAGAATGGGGGACATTATGACAAGAAAGGGAAAATTACAGGATGGAGGCCAGGATGAGGGACATTAATACAGGACCTGGGGCATTATTACAGGTTGGGGGACAGGATTACAGGATGGGGAGCACGATGAGGGACATTATTACAGGACCTGGGGCATTATTACAGGTTGGCGGACAGGATTACATGATGGTGACCAGAATGGGGGACATTATGACAAGAAAGGGAAAATTACCGGATGGAGGCCACGATGAGAGACATTATTACAGGACTTGGGACATTATTACAAGTTGGAGGACAGGATTACAGGATTGGGGCCAAGATGGGGGACATTATTACAGGAAGGGGCCAGGATGAGGAACATAATTACTGGACGGAGAACATTATTACAGGATGGGGGACTGTCATGCTCCACCCAGACGGCAAATGGCGCATGGCGAGACGGATGGGAAGGGGAGCACTGCCACTAGAGAAGGATAAGAGGGAAACCCCTGAACTTGCCCTGCATAACCCTAAGCACCCTGACATCACTAGACAGGTTCTTTCAACCCTGTGTGGCGATCACGTTCCTATCCCTGTCTTTCCCTGAACACCACCCTTGCTAGTGCGCAGGGCAGCAGAAACACTAGTCCTGCTCTATAATAAAGGCACAAAAGGGAAACAGACAAGGGTATAAAGAAACAGTAATCCCCCAACTGTGCACCCAGACTAAAGAAATGTAAAAAGGGCAAAGTAGGGTGAGACAAACCAAAAAGGGAGACAAAGAAAAGGAAAACACCAAACAAACTTCCAAATAGCAATCTCCGGGGACAACTCCTAAAGGACTTCTCTTTTTCACAGCTCACACCTCCAACCACAACCAATATATAGCAAGCTATCACTGGCACCTACCCAAGCTAAGTGGTGAGTTCTCATAACAGAGGGGAGTGAAGAAATCAGAACTGCTGAGATAACCCAGAACATTAAGCCTTAGGAGACAAACAGAACTGCTTAACCCTTGCAACAACAAAACAATGGAAATCTGCACAGCTAACTAGATCCAGCCAGTGCAGGCATGTGTGTAGCCAAACGCTGCGATTGTCTGGCTCCTAAATTAGAGGCGACATCACTAGACAGGGAACATTATTACAGGATGGGAGACATTACTGAAGGAAGGATAGGGACCATGATAGAGCACATTATTATAATGTCCATAGATCTGATCAACATGTTGATGGGGGCCCTAGTCCAAATTTTGCATTGGGGCCCATAGGACTCTAGTTACGCCACTGATTATGACCCTGGGATAAGTAATCAATATCAGATTGATGAGAGGTACAAAAACCTGGTTCTCCCTTAAGTCATTTGTGCGCGACCAGAAGTAAACAGCGTAGTGGTCATTCTCGAGCAGAGCAATTTAGCTTCCATTCATTTCAATAATAATATGTTACATATTTGAGGGATGCAATCATTGGGACTATGGTTAGAGGAACATGCATATAAAGGGCCCATACTCACCTCTGGGCTACCACCAAACCATTTCTCATCAGTTGCTGTATCACAGCTACTATGTTCGGAGGCTGCACAATGCATGTGTATATGTGGAATTATCTATGAAGGGAAAGGGGTTGTCCATTACTAGGACAACCCCTTCTCATATCCCACACTTGACCCCGATAAAACCAAAAAGCTTATACTCACCTCCCGTGCCGGCACCGTTCCAGCAGTGTTGGCACTCGCGGTCCCGGAGCTCTCGTGAGGTTGTCGTGACACATGGTGCATGGCGCCCAATCAGCGCTGGTGTCACTGTCTCCACCTTCTGTCGAATTGAACACGAAGAGGAAGTCCATGCTGCAGCTGATCTCTGATTTCCTCTTCATTTGACCAAAGGCGGGGGCAGTGACGCCAGCACTGATTGGGCGCCTGGCTCACGTGTCACAACAATCGCACGGGTGCCCCGGGGAGCGCGAGTGCCGACACCACTGGAATGGTGCCTGCACGGGAGGTGAGTGTAAGCTTTTTTATTTTATTGAGGCCAAGTGAGGGGTATGAGAAGGAGTTGTCCTACAAGTGGACAACTTCTTTAAGGCTGCGGCTACACAGTAATTTGGTATATTTTTATCAAGGTCAAATGTTACATGACTGCTGTTACACTGTTTTGGGGAGAATAAGCTTATATAAATGCAGCATATGCACACCATAAAATGGATATTCAGCAGACGCCCAAGTATCCGGGACAATTGGGACTAGAGATGAGTGGATCAATTCAAGGGACTCTGGTCCAGCGTCCAGGCCAGTGGTACCTGGTAGCTGGATGGGAGACTCTGAATCTCTTACGGCGCCCCCAGCTTTTTGATTAACCAGGCTGGCACAATGTCATCTGTGCATCCTGCTCATCTCTAGATGGCACCTGTGGATTTTTTTTTGTTCATTCATTCATAGTTGTAGCAACCAGAACTTTCTCATCCTTATGTTTATTCACTATACGACATCTTGCTTTTTGGTGTCTGTAAGGCCCTGTTCACACGTTGCATAAAGAGTGATTTGTTTACATAATTACAATCTTCTCTGTTTATTGCATTTTAGCTGCATTTTTTATGCATTCCCCCCTTATTTTATACATTTTTATGCAGATTTGAAGCAGCGTTTTTAATGTGTTTTTATAGTACAGAAAAGCTTTGATTCTGCACATAAAGTCCTGCTCATAGTTATTGGCACCCATTGGCACCCATGAAGTAAGTACATAATGTGACATATCTCCTGAAAAAGATGAATGAAGTGAAACAGTTTTTTTGTATAGAGCACTCGTGTTAAATACAAAAGAGCAAACAATAAACAATAATTTAAATCAAGAAAACAATGGGAGGGTAAAATAGAAAAACCTAAAGCTTGCTGTGTCACTGGTATTGGCACCCTTTACATTAATTTAGTATGGAAAAACATTTTGACTCGCCTGTGGTAAATCACAAAAGAGATTCACCTGTGATTAATTGTTGGTGCCCATGTGACATGAATTAGCCAATGAATAATGACTTCAGTGTTTTAAAAAGCCACATGGTAGGCCCTGTTCCTTTGTCACAATGGTGTAGACAAAGGAGCTGTCTAAGGACATCAGAACTGCTATTATTAGCAAACACAAGATTTCCAAAGGGTATAAGGCCATCTCCAAAGACCTTGGTATCCCAGTTTCAACAGTGCAAAATGTTATTAAGAAGTTTGTCAAGCATGGAACCATCAAGAACCTACCTGGACGTGGGGGATAGAGGTAAATTGACAAGAAATGTCTTTGAAGGTTGGTGCTAATGGTGGAAATAACACTGCGTCAAACATCCAAAGACCTGAAGGCCAACCTGGAACAGTCTGGGGCCATGGTTTTAACAAGTACCATACGCCGCACATTAAACCAAGCAGAGCTGTATGGGCGAAGGCCAGGGAAGAAACCATTGCTGAAGAAAAGACATAAAAAGTAACGACTGATCTTTGCCAAAGAGTACCTTGACAAACCACAATCCTCCTGGGAAAATGTTCTGTGGACAAATGAAACAAAAATAGAGCTTTTTGGCAATGCAAAGCAACAGTTTGTTTACAAACGACGCAATGAAGCTTATAAGGAAAAGAACACCTTACCAACAGTAAAGCATGGTGGAGGATCCATAATGCTGTGTGGTTGCTTTGCTGTGTCTGGTACTGGAAGCCTTGACCGTATCACAGGAATTATGAAATCAGAGAATTATCAAGAGATTTTAGAGCAAAATGTTCTACCAAGTGTAAGAAAACTTGATTTGAGTCGAAGATAATGGGTCCTCCAGCAAGACAATGACCCAAAGCACACATCCAAAAGTACACAGGAATGGTTCAAAAAGACAAAATGGACGGTTTTAAAATGGCCAGCAAGGAGTCCTGACCTCAATCCCATTGAAAATCTGCCATTGGGCAAAAGAACCCTGCAAACATTCAAGAGCTGTAACAAACTGCAAAGGAAGAGTGGGAGAAAATTCCAGCTGAGAAGAGCAAAAAGCTTATAGATAGCTACAAGAAATGTTTGGAAGCTGTCAGCAATGAAAGGGAGTGCAACCAAGTATTAATTAGGGGTATGACGCGCCCCCTGGGCCGTGGGGTACTCGGTAGCCGGGCCGGTCGATGCTGGGGGACGTCACGGTGGCAGTGACCCGGTCCGTGACCCAGGGCGGTCAATTAAAGGGAAAGTGAAAGGGGAATAACGTTTTTAGAGATAATGTTTGTGACGCCACCTGTGGTATGCGGCTATATGGGGCAGCCGCTGCGGTGCAGATCCCCTGGAGCTGATGGTGATGTAGCAGAGTTGGTTCAGCTCTCTACAGGCAGAGCTAAGCTCCGGGGCAGTGTAGATGATTTGAAGAGTAGATGTTGTCGGCAGTGACAGTGTCGTTCAGGGCTGAGGGCGCAGGTAATGAGCAGACAACAAATTAATGGCGGTCTCCTCTTATCTTTACTTGCTGTTTGGCAGAGCAGAATGGGGCACGGGTACTAGCTGGTAGTGGAGGTTCAGGCGGCCTGGAAGCAAGTTGGGGATCCACCTCGCCAGGTGGAGTTGTAGGCCTTCCCTCTGCGCTATTCTGTTTGGCCCTGCTGCTTGAAGCTATGCTGCGGGCCTTGTCCCTGAGTAAAACGTCTTTTTCCTCACCCGTATGGCAGGCAGCTCGGGCCTTCCTCAAGTGTCGCTCCCACGTGGCAGTGCTGGGCCCTATGGTGCTGCTGCGCTGCCGGGCGTCCGGTGGGGCCAGGAGACCTGCAGTCTCCTGCCCTGCGGATTCTGCTGCTGGGCCTTCAGTGCCCCACAACCACGGACTCCGGTGTCTGGTTCACTTGCGCTTCTCTCCTCTGGGGCGAGCTTGTACACAGCTCCCTTCCCCAGGTCCTTCCTCGTCGCTGCCTTGTCTCCAACTCCTCTTCCACTCACTCTTACTAACCCCGCCTCCAGATTCCAGTTGCTAAGGAGAGGAGCTCCCCTTCCTGGTCTGGAGCCACGAAAGTGTTATATGCTGGTAAACCTGATTAGGGGACCCCTCCTTGCTTCCAGTCATGGCATCACCCCTTTTGAGGGAGGCAATGCCACTGTGGCAACCGGACCCCTGGGGTGCCACATTCCCCCCTAGTTAAATTCAGTACTCCCGGAATGAGGACACCTTTTAGAGTTAACAATTAACAACAATAACAATTCACATTACAAATAGTTTAAAAAGTCTCAAAAAGGCAAAAATCACAAAAACCCAACAAAAATTGGTAGCAGTCACTGCGGCGCTTATTCTTTACGCCGCTATCCGGGAATTGTCTTTTTCCGGATACCTGAAGGTTGGTTGGTGGGAACCGCCTCAACCCACTTCGTATATCGTCCCTGGGCGTGGCTTCAGGGCACTCTGTCGGTGGGCCTGGTTTTCGGCCACGCCTGCGGTTTATTTTCAAGGCCAACAATTAACTTTATTCAACACTGTCCTGACCACACCTAGTCCTGTGGTTCATTTGTCCATAAATTTAATAACTATATCTTAACGGTTGCAACTATATACTATACACTTTTATTTTATTACACTTTAGTCCTTATAACGGGCAGGGAGCTGACCTATGGTACTACGGGTTGATCTACGCAGTACATTTGTTGCCAATGACCTACCCAGGTCTCTAGTGTCTACCGCTGGTGTTGTGGGTGCACTACTCACTACGCTTCTTGTGGACCTACGTAGTACTGGTATACCAGATCGCCTTCTGCGAACTCCTATACTCACCATGGAACTGGCAGATTCACCGCTAGCAGGGGGTAGATTCACTTGTTCCACTGCCGTTGTGGCATCTGTTGCTGGGGCCGACTGGTCTCTCTGCTGTTCTAGAGTCTCTGCGGCTTCCGGTGAGGCTACTTGGGGAAAGGTCAAGACAGGTACCACGAATGCTTGGTTCATCTGCATCCATGACCGGAGAAGTTCTCCAAGGATGGTTTGGACCGTCTCTTCCACCTTTTCTGTGTGCTGGGGGCTGTTTTGATCTTCGCCTTGGTGTCTCAATTGATCAGGGCATATCTTCAGGTGGTCTCTTGAGACTGCTGCCGAAGTCTCTCCTCCATCTCTACTGATGAGACATACCTTGGTGTTGTCAAAATGTGAAGGCAAGACGGTTTATGGCTCAACCTCCCACTGATCATCTAATTTGTGAACTCGTCTCTTCCTTTTGAGTACCTGTTCTCCAGGTGACAAGGGAACTGCAGGTGCGTGCTGATTATAAGTTCTTTCCTGCCTCTGTCTCGCCTGGGACAAACTTCTCTCTACACATTCTTGCACCTTGCGGTATTGTTGCTGCCGCTCCGTATCCCAATCTGTATCTGGTGATGTCATCTCAGGTGTTAAAGCTTCCATGTCTAAGTCAATGGGTAACTTGCCAGGTCTTGCCCTCATCAGGTAGGTGGGTGTACAGTTGGTGGAGTTCACCGGGATGTGGTTATATAGATCTACCAAATCTGGTAACTTCTCTGGCCACAGGCTACGTTCTTCAAGGGGCAACGTCTTCAACAGGTCTATTACCACCTGGTTCATTTTCTCTCACAACCCGTTAGTCTGGGGATGATACGGCGTCGTCCTTATTTTCTTGCAGCCGTACAGGTTACAGAATTCTTGAAACACTTCTGCTTTAAAGGCTGGACCTTGGTCGGTCAGCACTCGTTCAGTGTAGCCGTGCGGGCGACAAAAGTGTTGTTGAAATGCTTTGGCTGCCATCTTAGCCGTCTGATCTTTCACTTGCACTACTACCAAGAACCGGGAGTAGTGGTCTACTATGGTGAGAGAGTAAACATAGCCTGACCAGTTTGGGGCTAGCTTCACGTGGTCCAAGGTTACCAGTTCAAGTGGTTGTTTAGTGATTATGGGCTGCAGGGGAGCCCTCTGGATATCACGGTCTTTCCGTCTCAGGTTGCATGGACCACATTCTCGACACCATCTCTCGATTGCTTTCCTCATGCCAACCCAGTAGAATCGCTCACGTAGCAGGACCTCCAACTTCTTCCACCCGAAGTTTCCTGTTCCATCATGGTACGCCTCTAAGACCATTGGCACATCCCACTTCAGGACTACTACTTGCCAGACCAGTTCGCGTGTCCGGGAGTTGATGCTTCTTCGACACAGCTTTCCCTCGTAGATGAACAGCTTGCCCTTCTCCTTCCACAACTGTTGTTGTTAGGGTGATTAATGAGTGGAACAGGCTGCCACGAGAGGTGGTGAGTTCCCCTTCAATGGACGTCTTCAAACAGAGGCTGGACAGACATCTGTCTGAGATGATTTAGTGAATCCTGCTTTGAGCAGGGGGTTGGACCAGATGACCCAGGAGGTCCCTTCCAACTCTACCATTCTATGATTCTATGATTCTATGTTGGGTCTCCTGTGGAGCATCTGGATCAGGGTGCGAGTCAGCTTGTGTCAGCTGGGTCGCTATCCTGCGTCTCTGCCCATCCATGGTGGGGCAATGGGTTAAACGTGGCCTCCCTGTTGGCAGAGCGCTTGTCCCTCACACAGTGGGAGCACTGGGTCACCCCGTGACGATGGAAAGCGGGTAGCTCTATCTCCCCATCTGGCAAGTTGGGCATCCTGGACAGCGCATCAGCATTAACGTTTTTATGCCCCGCCCAATACTTGATGGTAAACTCGTAACTGGACAGTCGAGCCATCCATCGTTGTTCTAGGGCACCAAGCTTCACAGTCTCCAGGTGCGTCAGAGGGTTGTTATCCGTGAAGACTGTAAATCTGGAGGAGGCGAGGTAGTGTTTGAAGCGCTCTGTTACAGCCCAGACTATGGCTAAAAACTCTAACTTAAAGGAAATATAGTTGTTGGGGTTCCTTTCCGTAGGACGGAGCTTCCTGCTGGCGTAGGCAATCACTCTCTCTCTGCCCTGCTGTACCTGGGACAGCACTGCTCCCAATCCCACACTGCTGGCATCCATATGGAGTATAAGGGGTTGGCCATAGTCGGGGTAGGCCAGGACTTCGTCTCCAGTAAGAGCCACTTTCAGTCGAGTGAAGGATTCGTCTTCTGGTTTACCCCATTTGAACGGAGGATTCGGGTTCTTGGCCCTCTTGGACTGACCCACTAAGAGGTCCTGCATGGGTGCCGCTATCTTGGTGAAACCCTTGATGAATCTCCTGTAGTAGCCTACCAGCCCGAGTAACTGCCGCACTTCCTTGATAGTGGAGGGTCTTGGCCAGTCCTTGATCACGGTGACTTTTTCAGGGTCTGGTGCTACACCTTCGGCACTTACCACATGGCCTAGGTACTGCACCTTGGGTTTCAACAGGTGGCACTTGGACGGCTTTACTTTCAGGCCAAAACCAGATAGGGCTTCGAACACCTCGGCCAGGTGCTCCAGGTGGTCTTCGTACGTCTTTGAGTAGACGATTATGTCATCTAGGTACAGCAGGACGGTTTCGAAGTTTTGTGTCCTAGGCAACACTCCATTAACCGCTGGAAAGTTCCCGGGACGTTGGAGAGCCCGAATGGCATGCAGTTGAACTTGCTGAGGCCCATTGGTGTCATAAACGCGGTCTTCTAACTGTCCGCCTCTGCCACGGGAACCTGCCAATACCCACTGGTGAGATCTAAAGTGGAGAAATAGTTAGCAGATCTCAGTGCTGCTAATGATTCAATTCTGGGTAATGGGTAGGCGTCCTTATGTGTAATGCGGTGAATCGGCCTATAATCAACACACATCCTCATTGTACCATCTTTCTTTCTAACAAGGACTAATGGAGCTGCCCAGGGGCTACAACTATCTCTGATTACCCCAGCCTCCTTCATCTCCCGTAACATTCCCTTGGCACATTGGTAGTGAGTTGGGGGTACAGGTCGGTACCTCTCTTTAATGGAAGGATGATCTCCTGTGGGGATATGATGTTGGACCCCTTTTACCTGCCCAAAATCTAGTGGGTGTTTGCTAAAGTCTCGCTCATATTCTTGGACCACCCGGTACACGCCATGCTTTTGGTGCAAAGGGGTAGAGTCAGTGCCTACTTGTAGCTTCTGACACCAATCCTCCATCTGCCCCTTGGGGCATTGTCTTCCGCCTGTTCAGATGGAGGCAAGGGTTCCACTGCCTTTATTGCGTTGTTACAGACAGTGAACAGCTTAGCAAGGGTAGCATACCGGGGTAAATGGACCTCTTTCTCCCCACAATTCAGGATGCGTATCGGTACTCTCCCCTTGCGGACATCGACTACACCCCTGGCTGTCAAGATGGTGGGCCTACTATCAGAGTACACGGGTTCTACCAGGGCCTGATAATCTTGACCCCTGAGACCTATTGCTGCCCGACACCATATTAACATTTCACTCCTAGGGGGCATTGCAATGGGGATTGGATCACTCATTCTGACACTGCCGACTTCTCCACCAGACAGCTCTACCTGTTGACTCTGCATCAGGGCTTTGATCTCCTTCTGCAGAACTTGCTTCTGACTGGAGCTGGCAGTCTCTGCGACCTGCAGCAACAAAACAATAATTTCCCCAAGACAATTCTCTATCACATTGGTGCCTATAGTTATCATAGGATGACTTTTTTGGGGATCAATATCAACAATAATCATTCCTTGTGATGGCAGTTCTACTCGGCCAACTTTTATGGTCACCTCTTTATACCCCACCTGAGGCAAGGGCTGACCATTGCTGGCATAGATACTAAGATGCTCATCTGGACTGCGGGTAATGTCTGAGTCAGTCCAGTATTGTTTATAAAGGATATATGGCATCGTTGTCACCTGGGACCCAGTGTCCAGCAGTGCGTTCATCGGGATGCCATCAAGTACGACAGGCAGGACCGGTCGTCCTTCCACGTGCTTGTCTTGCCAGCTTTGTGGGCCTGGTCGTCTTACTCCTGGGGGTTGGCCTTCTGCCCCAGGGGATGCTCGTTTAAATTACAGAATCTTGCGTAGTGCCCCGCCTTTTGACAGCGGCGGCAGATGGGTTGTCCGTCCTGGTCGTGGCAATCGCTGTTCCTACCTCTGGTCGGTGGAATTCTTCTCTGTCATCGCCACGGGACGTCATCTGGACTGGAAGCCAGCTGAATCTTTTCCTTTGGAGACACTTGCATGGCCTGCACGGTTTTAGTTAGTGTAGCCACACTTTTGGTCAGCTCCTGGACCTTAAGGCGTAGGTCTGCAGACGGGTCATGGTCTAGAGTCTGCGCGTCAGCCTCCACAGGAACTGGGGGAAAGGACGCCACCTCCTGGTGGTATGTGATAGCTGAATGCCGGAGGGGATGCAGTGCCGCCTGGGGTTGGTTCTCGCAGCACCCGGATGGCTCGGTCTTTAAATTGCGCAAAGTCCAGATCAGGGTTTTGCAGAGCCATAATGCACAGCTGTGTCCGGTGAGCGCTAGACAGGAGCCCCTCAATAAACTGCTCAGTTAGCAATCTGTCCTCGTCTCACACACTGTGGGGGTCTACCTGTTTGATTGCTCTAAACCTTCAGGAGGAACTGCGAGCTTAGTCCCGTACACTGTCCTGCACCCTTTGTTTGCACCCGTAGAACTTCATCTTAATCTCTGCTGCAGTGCGGGTGTCAAAGGTATCCTTCAACCAGGCCAGTATTTCCTTGATAGTGCCTTTGTCCCTGCCCGGCCGGGACTTCACCTCTCTCTGGGCTGCACCGATTAGCTAGCCTATGAGGATGCTGACTTTTTGCTCCTCAGACAGGGGGTACACTTTAAACAAACTGCGCAGTCTCTCCTCAAAGTTGTTCAGGGTGTGCGACTCCCCTGAGTACAGGGGCAACCACGCCGCCCCTGGTATATACGGCATTGATAACGGCATTACAGTGGCAGCCGCCGTGGCTGAATCCTCTCCTCGGTTGGGCATCCTCCTCCCCCCTAGTGAACCTCAGCCAGGTCCTGGGCGTCTGCTGACGTACCAGTATGCTGCTCTGCAGGTGGAAGGATCTCTTACCTGGCGGTTCCGGATCGGGGCCTCCTGCTTCCCCTCGGCCGACGGCAAATGACGTGATAACACAGTTCAGTACAGTCTATGGCACACAGGACCCAGTTATACTGGGCTTCGTGAATCCTGTTCGTGACGCCAAGTTGACGCGCCCCCTGGGCCGTGGGGTACTCGGTGCCGGGCCGGTCGTTGCCAGGGGAGATGTCACAGTGGCGGTGACCCGGTCCGTGACCCAGGGGGGTCAATAAAAGGAGATATTTACAAGGGATTTCTAGTTTTTATATACAGTTTGTGATGCCACCAGTGGTATGCGGCTAAAGGGAGCCGCCGCTGCGGAGCAGATCCTCTGGAGCTGTTGTTAATGCAGCAGAGTTGGTTTAGCTCTCCACAGGAAGTGCTTAGCTCAAGGGTAGTGTAGATGTTGCTGTTATGGAAGTAGCACTCGTGGTGCAGTGTAGTGCAGAGGATGGCTCAGTTAATAATTAGTCCACAACTTAATGGCGGTTTCCTCTTATCTTTACTTGCGGTGGTTAGGCAGACCGGGGCACGGGTACTAGCTGGTAGTAGAGGTCCGGGCGGCCTGGAAGCAAGTTGGGGGATCCACCTAGCCAGGTGGAGTTGTAGGCCTTCCCTTTGCGCTACCTCTTTGGCCCTGCTGCGTATAGCTATTCTGCGGCCCTCGTCCCTGAGTAAAATGTCTTTGTGCTCACCCGTACGGCAGGCAGCTGGGGCCTTCCTGGAGTGTCGCTCCCACGTGGCGGTGCTGGGCCCTATCGTGCTGCTGAGCCTCCGGGCGTCTGATAGGGCCAGGAGGCCTGCAGTCTCCTGCCCTCCGGTTTCTGCTGCTGGGCTTTCGGTGCCCCACAACCTCGGACTCCGGTGTCCGGTTCTTCTGCGCTTTCTTCTGGGGTGAACTGCCGTGCAGCTCCACTCCCTAGGTCTTTCCTCTTCGACGTCCTGACTTCAACTCCTGTCTGTTCTCCTCACACTAACTAACCCCGCCTCCAGATCCCAGTTGCTAAGGGGGGGAGCTCCTCTTGCTGGTCTGGAGCCAGGAAAGTGTTGCATGCTAGCAAAACCTGATTAGGGACCCCTCCTTGCTTCCAGGCATGGCATCACCCCCTTGTCAAGGAGTCAATGCCACTGTGGCAACCGGACTTCTGGGGTGCCACACATCTAAAAAGCTGTGCAGGTTTGGCGCATTTTTTCTCTATACGCTTCTATGAAAAAAAAAAACTGATGCATTTTTAAGTGCAGACTCATGAATACTTGTTTTTGCAGGATGGCTTGTAGTTTTGAATAACGCCATATAATGTACTGAAAAATAAAAGTGCAGTGAAATTGTCAAGAAAAAAACGCAATTCTACCATTGTCCATTGGGTTTTGTTCTTACGGCGTACATTCTGTGGTAAAAATTACCCTGAATCATGATTCTACTGGACAGTATGATTACGGCAATACCAAACTCGCAGATTTTTATTCTTCATTAACTGGAGAAAATAAATTATTAAAAGTTCTTTTTTTTTTTTTAAGCTTTGGGTTTGTGTCGCCATTCTCCATGAGCCGTAACATTTTCATTTTTCTCTCAAAGGAGCTGTGTGAGGGCTTGTTTTTTGTGAGACGACCGGAAGATTTTATTGATACAAATTTGGGATAGATATGATGTTTTAATAAGTTTTTATTGGGATTATATTTAGGGAGAAATGGTAACCGAAAAAAAAAAAACGCAATTCGGGTATTTTCATTTTAATTGTTAGCATTTTGGCCTTTACCAACTGGAGTACTTCATTTTGTATTTTGATAGATCGGACTTTTATGAATGTGGTGATGCCAAATATGTATATTTTTTTAATGGGGGGAGGGGTGATTCAAAATATATATATATATATATATATTTTTTTTTTTTTTGAATCACCAATGTATATATATATATATATATATATATATACACACATTACACATATAAGGAAAAAATATATATATATCTAAATTTAAACTATATTATATTTTTTTTTCCTTATATGTATAATGTATATATATATATATATATATATATATATATATATATATATATATATATACATATACTTATTTTCTTATTTCGCTTCTATACAGGAATACATACATATTTAGAAACTGTCTTTAAATATTGGAACACATATATCTATAAATATAATAATATATTAAATATAATAAATATCTATAAAGATAATTATTCCCTGGCATTTAAAAACAAAACTTTGGTGACTACTGTAACCATAACAACAGGGAGGCCGCCCCGGAAGTAATACCTCTCTGCGCTCAGGTGGCGTGTGACGCATTTCCTGATGCGTCGGTTGCTGTGGTGACGTCACCAACGCGACTCCTATAGTTGCCATCTTGTAGAACGGAACCAGGACGCTTCGATAAGTAAGTGGAGTCGGTCGGTCGGTAAGTAAGGCTGGGCTGTGTGTGAGGAGCTGCGGGCTCGGTGACCGCTGGGATTCCGGTTGTGTACCGCTGTGGCGGGTTCCGGCTCTTGTATACATAGTGTCACGTCTGTTACCTGCCATTATGTGTACGGTTCCTCTGTGCTCGGTGGAGGTGACGTCCCTGCGGCTTTTCCCGGTTGCTGGTGTGCGGCAGTGATGTGTGAGTGTGTACAGAGGAGGACGGATTGTGTCTGGTGCCCTTTACTGTCTTATTGGTTCCCATCAACAGTGATGTGTGGTGATTTCCATCATGGCGGCGTCTGTGAGCGCTCAGAGCTGACAACTAGGAGCCACCTTGCTTTTTGCATAGGTTTGGCACGTATGTCTGTGTGCCCGCTGCCAGTGCCGTCTATGTACCAACCATGGCAGGAGCGGACACAGATAGAAGAGGCCCCTGTGCAAGAACAGTATATGGGCCGTTTGCAGTCCAATGGCTCATCATAATGCATAATGCCAACTGTTTTTGAGATGGTAGTGGCCCCCATACCTCCAGAGCCCCTTTGCAGCTGCACCGGTTGCACCAATGGCAGGTCCACCCTTCCGGGTGTAGCTCCCCCAACCGATCAGACGTTGACGACCTAATCAAAAGATAGGTCATCAATGGAAAAAGTAGTGGACAACCTCTTAATATTTTTTAGTACACCTGTGGAATAAATAACTGCAATCAATTGCTTTTTACACCTCTCTACTGGAATTTTGGACCACTCTTCCTTTGCAAACTGATCCAGGTCTCCCATATGTGAAGGCGCCTTCTCCCAACAGCAATTTTAAGATCTCTCCACAGATGTTCAATGGGATTTAGATCAGCTGGTCTCTTCAGAACTCTCCAGCGCTTTGTTTCCTTACATTTCTGGGGGCTTCTTGAAGTATGTTTGGGGTCATTGTCCTGCTCGAAGACCCACGACCTAGGTCGCAAACCCATCTTTCTGACACTGGGCACTACATTAGGACCCAAAATCCTTCGATAGTCTTCAGCTTTCATGATGCCTTGCTCACAGTCAAGGCACCCAGTGCCAGAGGCAGCGGAATAACCCCAAAACATCTTTGAACCTCCACCATATTTGACTGTAGGTAACGTGTCCTTTTCTTCGTAGGCCTCATTCTGTTTTCGGTAAACGGTAAAATGATGTGCTTTACCAAAAAGCTCTATCTTGGTCTCATCTGTCCACAAGACACTTTCGCAAAAGGATTTTGGCTTACTCACGTACATCTTGGCAAACTGTAGGCTATCTTTTTTGTCTGTGTCAGCAGTGGGGTCCTCCTTGGTCTTCTGCCATAGCATTTCATTTAAATGTCGATGGATAGTTTGTGCTGACACTGATGCACCCTGAGCCTGCAGGACAGCTTGAATTTCTCTGGAACTTGATTGGGGCTGCTTATCCACCATCCAGACTATCCTGCCTTTCACCCTTTCATCAATTTTCCTTTGCCGTCCACATCCAGGGAGATTACAGTGCCATGGGTTGTAAACTTCTTGATTATGTTTCTCTCCTTGGACAAAGGAACATCCAGATCGCTGGAGATACTTTCTGTTCTCCATGGTTAGTGTGGCACACACAGACACACAATGTAACGATTGAGTCAACGTCTCCCCTTGTTATCTGGTTTCCGTGTGATTTTCATATTGCCCACACCTGTTACTTACCACAGGTGAGTTCGAATGAGCATCATTTGTTTGAAGCAGAGTTGTTTACCCACAATTTTGGAAAGGTGCCAACAATTTTGTCCGGACCATTTTTGGGGTTTTGTGAGAAATAATGTCCAATTTTGCCTTTTTTTTTCTTTGTGTTGTTCCAATACACACTGTTAGGCTGAGTTCACACGATGCGTTTTTCATGCGTTTCCGCGGCGTTTTTACAGTTGCGGAAACGCATGAAAAACGCATGGTAGAAGGGCAGCAATGTTCCCCAATTGAAATCCGCATGTGCTGTGCCCATGATGCGGATTTTTTCGCAGCGTAAACGCTGCGCTCAAACATCCGCAGCATGTCAATTAATTTTGCGGAAACTCTGCTTTTTTGGCGCCATTGACTTGCATTAGACCGCATGGAATCCGCATCACTGTATATGTTGATGCGCTTTTCATGCGGTCTAATGTGCGGATGGTACCCGGGTGTGGATGAGAGGACTCTCATCCAGACCCAGGTACCATTAAAAAAAAAAAAGAATAAAATAAAAAATATATACATACTCACCTTCTGACGGAAGGCGCAGCGCTCCTGCTTGGTTCCCCGCACTTCGCGGTTGAATGAAGAAGGACCTTCGCTGACGTCGGCAGGTCCTTCAGTCTTCACTGCCGGTAGCCGGGACCGAGCGAAGCAAGACACCGGGGGACATCAGAGGGTAAAGTATATATTTATTTTTTATTTTTTGACATTCACACACTATATAAATCCATGCCGGCTGCATGGATTTATATAGTGTGAAGTTGACAAGCACTTTCCAAGTGATGCTAAAAATCGCTTGGGATGCGCTTGTCAACCCGCATGCGGAAATGAAAGTGAAGACCGCTTAATTTCCGCATGTCCCTGGCAGGAAACCGCATGTACAATCCGCATGCTTTTTTTCCTGCCAGGGAGATGCAGAAATGCTCAGGAAAAAATCCTGAGCATTTCTGCATCGTGTGCACATACCCTTACGCACATAGTTGTGGAACCACTGTGCCATGTTCCTGGAAGAGTCTGGAGGGGGTGAAACTAAGCAACCACCTGGTTCTTCACTAGAGCCCCTGATGGCGTGGTTAGACTTGGACCAAGGTGGATGTTAGGTACCACTCCAGGACAGACCCTGCAGCAGCTGACCGCCTAAGGGGTGAAGGGAAGCAGAGATAGACTCGGAGAGTCAGGACGGCCAAGAACTAGATAGGAGGATGGATACTGTAGACAGGACGAGAACTGGAACAGAATGGGCAGGTAGAGGAACACAAGGCGTGGTTCAGACTAGATGGACTTACAATTGCTTACTTTGAGTCCTTGATGCAGCCCCATAGAAAAAAAGTTGCAGGGTGTTAAATCTGGCTACACTGGTGAATAGACCTAGGACGACACGTCACTGAAAGAGTGAAGTCCATATTCCAAGCCATTCTGGTACGCGCCTGGTAGACTCCTGACCTATTTTCAGTGTATGAATTTCATCTGCGGGGGCATTACCCTTTCATAAAGTGATAGGAGATGCTGTCACTGTATGATTTTGGAGTGGGACGTCTCACTGCTCAGATCGGCACTGATTCTGAGAATGAAGAGGTCAAAGTCGTGAATGAGTCTCTCCTTATGCTGCAGCACCCGGTTTTAAGTCCGGTTCAGACAAGCAAGTGTAAAATCATGTTTTTCACCCTTATTTCATCTATTTTATGTAATAACAACTTAAAACCTAAAAAAACGTGAGTAACAAATGCCGTATAGTTGGTGTTCCGATGGCATCTGTTTTTTGTTTTTAGGGCACCCATTGAGTTTAATGGATGAGTCTTATCTGAATTACAGATCAGAGAATTGCATGCTGCAATTAATTACATGTGAATCATCGGTCCTTGTGTAAAAACGCTGGTTTGAGTCACGCCAATGACTTGCATCGGTCTCTGCTCTGTGCTTATGCAATCTTTTTTTGCATAAGGGCTAGTGTTGAGCGAGCATGCTCGGTACTCGCCAGAGCGTCTCACTACTCGGGATGTTCGGCGAGCACCGAGCATTTCCGGGTTACTCGGGCGGGAGCTCGGGTCTCCGCCCTGCATGTTTGGCTTTCTTTACAAAGCCAATGAACATGCAGGGATTGCCAGCCAGTCACTGTAATGCCGCAGCCATGTTGTTTGTGGGCATTACAGTGATTGGCTGGCCGCACAGCGTCACCTCGAGTATTTAAAACCGGACTCCACCATCTTGGACACAGTCGCTCCGGATCTGCCAGTGTAGGGTTAGTGCTGTTGAGCTAGGGAGAGATTTATACTTCGAAATAGTTAGTGTAGGGTCTCTAAAGCCTGCCAAATCAAAGAAACAGTCCTTCTGAGAACTAATATCCATCCCAGATATCAGGCAGGTAGGCTGTATAGGAGACGCAGTGGTTATACCAACAAACGCTGCATTACAGTCCTGTGTGCTGCTGCTGCTCAAATTGCTAGACTTAGCCCCAGGTCTCAGGGGCCAGGAAAAATTCTTTTTTTTTTTCATCTAAATCCTCTTTTTTTTTTTTTTTTTCCCCTCAGTCAGACTGTACAAATACCCATCTTATTAACCTTTTGGTATTCTCCCCCCCCCCCCCCAAAAAAAAAAAAAATTGAGTGTGTCTGTGAGTGTTCAGACACAAATATATCTGTTTAAAAGAGTCTGGTGTAGGCCAGAGAAATAGAACTGTGGTTTTGCAGTTCCACGGTTCAAATCTCTGTATTATCCACAGTTTGAGTGTGTCACTGACTGTTCAGACACAAATATATTTATTATTCTCTCAGCAGAAAACTGTATCCAGTCTTGGAAATCTTCCTAAGGCTATGTTCATGCTTTGCGTTTTTTTTCAGCGGTTCTTTTTCTGACGAAAAACCTGATCTGATCTCTTTCCAGGGAGGTTTGTTCGGGATTTTGCCTGTTTTTTTGCTTCGTTTTTTTTTTCACTGTCCTGTTGTCTCTTTATGCATGTACATAAACATCAGTGGAAAAAAAAATCTCATTGTATTTCATCAGGTTTTGGCACAAAAAAACCTGAAAAAACTGACACCTGTGTTTTTCGGTGCGTTTTTTCACCATCCATTACTTCAAATGGGTGAAAAACACTGAAAGAAGTGACATGCTCTATTCTGCAAAATAAACATGCAAAGCACAAAATACTGAGGGAAAAACCAAGCTGTGTGCAAGAGATTTCTGGAATCCTATAGACTTTGCTGATACTTTAAAACGCAGCAGAAAATTTGCATAAAAAAACGCAATGTGTGAACACAGCCTTAAGCAAAGCAATCAACAGTACTTATGTCCAGATTAGTGTGCAACAATGTATCACTGTAGGTAAAGTACAGTATATCAGCCTGAATGTAGGGTGTTAGGAAACCAAATGACTGTCAGTATGAAATCCAGACAGGATCTCTCATTGCATAGAGCTATGTTTTACTGTAAAATGCTGCAGCTTTTCCAGGTTGTGCAATCATGCAAAAATGAGAATGATCTAAATATATTACCTGTATGGGGTTCTATTAGACAGATTTTTTGTAAAGTTTATTGTGGCCAACTCAAAGGAGATTAAAGGGGCATTCTAATGTAATGAAATAAGTACGGTATGTCAACCAGCATAAAAATAAGGAAGTTTGCAATTAACTTGCTCTTACTTTTTGTCATTCTCCTGCAATGAGATCTTTTCTCTTACTTAGTGTACAGTTTTTTTCCATGGAGTTCAGCTAAGGCTGTGTGCCCACGATGCGTTTTTTAAGCGTTTCCGCAGCCTCAAAAACGCTGCAGAAACGCTTAAAAAAACGCTTGGTAGAAGGTCTGCCATGTTCCCCAATGATAATCCGCATGTGCTGTACACATGTTGCGGAAATTTCCGCTGCGGATTATCATTGCGGGGAAAAACGCAGCACTACCAATTATTTTGCGGAAGTGCAGCGTTTTCGCCGCCATTGACTTGCATTGGAACGCATGGATTACGCATCACTGCATCTGTACATGTGGAATACATGTGTTCAATGTGCGGATGGTACCCGGGTGTGGAGGAGAGGAGACTCCTCCGGACCCGGGTACCATAGAACCTGTAAAAAAAGAATAAAGTAAAAAATAAATGTTATACTTACCTTCTGACGGCCCCCGGTGCGCTCGTCCTCCCTTGCCGGCAGATCGCGATGGACTGGAGGACCTGCGCTGACATCATAGTCATGTGACGGGTCACGCGACGCTGACGTCGGCAGGTCCTTCAGTGTACCGCGAGCTGCCGGCAAGCCAGGACAGAGCGAAGCAAGACTCCGGAGGCCATTGGAAGGTAAGTATAGATTTATTTTTTATTTTTTACCATTCTTTACAGTCACAGTATATAAATCCATGCCGTTTGCATGGATTTATATAGTGTGACCAAGTTGACAAGCACTTTCCAAGTGATGCTAAAATCGCTTGGAAAGCGCTTGACAACCCGCATGCGGTAATGCATGTGAAGAACGCTTCACATCCGCATGTCCCTGGCAGGAAAAACGCATGTGCAATCTGCATGCGTTTTTTTCTGCCAGGGAGATGCAGAAACGCTCAGGAAAAATCCGGAGCATTTCTGCATTGTGGGCACATAGCCTAAGGCTGCGTGCCCATGTAGCGTTTTTCAAGCGTTTATGCTGTGGAATTTCCGCAGCGGAAACGCTTGTGAAACGCTAGGTAATCCGCCCCCCATGGTCCCCAAGGGGATTCCGCAAGTTCTATGCCCATGCTGCGGATTTTTCCACAGCGTTTATGCTGCGCTCAAAAATCCGCAGCATGTCCATTAATTTTGCGTTTCTGCAAGCGGAATTGCCTTTGTGCAATGCATTAAAAAACGCAAGGCAATTCCGCATGTGGAAAACGCGCGTTAAACGCACAAAAAATGCGAAATAAACGCGTGCGGAATTCCGCATGCGTTTTTCCGGGAGAGGACTTTCAGAAATGAAGCAGAAATTTTCTGCTTCATTTCTGCAACGTGGGCACATAGCCTAACAGTGCATGGTCCAGTGGACACAGTTGTTACATTCCAGAAGAGGAGTTAACTCTTGAGATACCAGCCACTCTCACCTGCCAATTAACGTCAATACATCAGTTAGCTGTCACCTCCCTCCCCTTCCCTCAAAGCACCTGACCAATTATCAGTTCTGCAAAATCACCAGCCTCTGGCAGTTTTTACTTGAGCCCTGTGCTTATTCAAAGGCCCTGTTATCTCTAAATGCAAATATCGAGATTCCTGTGTAGACTTCAGAACAAGCACTGACAAATTATTAATGTGTCATAGTAGCAAAACCAAGCTCAGTAGTGATGAAGCTACTGATCATGGTATCTGTGGCTTCTCCATTCACAAGTCTCAGTCTACGCACGTCGTCTATTGCTAAAAACTCGCAGACTTTATACTGACGTCCTTAAGATCTCAGCTTGGAATTGAATTTATACGCAATGTAATGAACGCTAAGAAAT
Organism: Phyllobates terribilis; assembly: GCF_046119375.1. Lineage (NCBI taxonomy): Eukaryota > Metazoa > Chordata > Amphibia > Anura > Dendrobatidae > Phyllobates > Phyllobates terribilis. The sequence continues at coordinate 113,054,874 of NW_027362773.1, forward strand.
TATCATGAAAAGATCCTCCTGCTTTGTATCACAGATCCGAGCTCAAACCTTGAAAAACGGCCTCAATGCAATTATCCTTGCGGTTATACAGTAAGCAGTATCTCCCATAGTTGGCATGTTCCAGACCCAGATTTATCCATTATGTGCATCCTTGTGCCAGAATCCGGTAATAATGTGCTTTACACCTCTCCAGCCGACTCCCAGCATTGTGCATGGTTCACCAATTCATGGCTCTGTATACAATACATCCTTAAAAGTTGTTTTTTTCCATCTTCGGCTGCATTATATACGCCATAAATGTCTGATAGTTACAAGATCCGTCTCTCTGGAGAATGGTGGTTCTCTGAGCTCTCGCTTTAGTAGCCACCACATGCAGATGGAGAATTAGAGGTGGCCACGCAGGCTCACGTTCATCTCCAACCAAGTCTGAAGCTGCTCTATTGAATTGGATACTTGTGAAGTGAATGTTGTTAGCACCTACAGTATACAAAATCCAGCCATAAACGTGTTTTCTGTCTTTTTACAGTAATGGGTTCCTCCAAGAAACATAAGGAGAAAGAGCGAGATCGCGATGTCTCATACGGAGCTGGTGGAAGTGAAGATCGCCACAGAGAGCACAAAAAGCACAAGCACAAGGAGCGAGAACGAGAGCGGCGCAAAAGGTCCAGAGAGAGGGAGAAACCTCGGGAGAGGGATGGGAGGTCCAGGACAAGTAAAGATGCAGAGTCCCGCAAGATAAAAAAGGAGAAAGTGGATCCTGATTATGAGCAAGGTGCGTGCTATTTAGATGTCTGCTGCAAAGTACAATTTTTCTTTTTAGTTGCACCTTTTTGTAGACTGCAACTTTACTGAGTAATTTTCATCCTTGGCGTAATTGTATCGCTTCATTGGGGGACACAGGTAACCATGGGTGTATGCTGCTGACACTAGGCAGAAAAAGTTATCTCCTCCTCAGCAGTATACACCTACCGACTGGCACAAAACGCGCCAGTTTTTGCTTAGTGTCAGTAGGAGGCAGACCTGGATCTGACACCAGATCCGTCTTTTCCTCAGCGTGGAATCACACATGCTGTTTTTGATGCATTTTTTTTTCTAAAACCAAAGCCATAATTGAACCTAGCAGGAAGTAAGACAAGTCTCTAACGTTTCCCTTTATTTTTGAATCTGGTTCAGTCCTTTAAAAAAAAAAAAAAAGAAAGACTATTGTAGGTTTAAGTTCTCCAAGAAGACTAAAAGGTAATTAAAAATATACTTATTTCCCAGCAGCGTCATTGGGGGGCACAGGAGACCATGGATGTACGCTGCTGCTGCTAAGGATTGCAGTTAAGAAAAAAAGTCGTCCTCCTCAGCAGGCTACATCTGTCTACTGACAACCAAGCTGTTCAGTGTAGTTTAGTGTCACTAGGAGGCAGATACGGATTTGCCCCTTTAACAATAAATAAAACTTAAATATATTTGTCTTTCTGTCTCCAGCCACACTGTGCAGGCGCAGTCTATAGAGGCTTTGGGCAGAAGGACACATCCCTGGTGATATTATAGATAATGGTCATCTGTGTCTGACACTTCAGCTTTTACAGCGGCTGTTAACTATTTAGATGCTTTTGACAGTTTCGGACAGTGGCAGTTAAATGGTCCACGGGCCAGTGCTCTCACTCATCCGTTCCTGACGGCTTTCACTTTTCAGTTGCGGGGCACTGATAGTTTAATAAGGCGGATGTGGGACTGCTGAAGGCCCTGGTCTATGACATCTTGGTACTCCCCTGAAGCTCCGCTATAAACCGTGATTTGTACTATAACTGCAACACTTTGATATTGCAGCGTATAGTCTAAGCAATCTGATAATTGCAGGTTAAAGCCCCTTAAGGGGACTAAAACATGTAAAAAAAAAAAAAATCAATCTTTATACCTCGTTAAAAATAAAGGAAAAAAATTAACATATTTGCCATCACCACATTCGTAAAAGTTCTATCTATATAAAAATATTAATTAGCTTATATGTTAAACCCCTTAAAAAGAAAAACTATCAAAATGCTAATATTTTATTGTGATTTTTTTTTTTTTTATTTTTTTTACTTTACAAACGTTGATCAAAAATGTCTTATATACCCCAAATTATTATAAATAAAACCATTGACTCATCATGCAAAAATCAAGCCCTCACACATCTCCATTGATGGGTAAATAAAAAGTTATTAAAGAAATTGAAAACATTTTTTTTTTCTTAATTTTCTTTCACAACCAAAAAAAACCTCCAAGTTTGTTATTGCTCCAATCGTACTGACCTGAATAATTATACTGTCAGGTTATTTTTACTGTACAGTCAGCGGCATGAAATTAAAACCCAAAAAACAATGATGCAACTGCGTGTCCTTTTTTTTTTTTTTTTTTTTTTTTTTTAATGATTTCTCCGCACTTACAATGCAGCGGGGAAAAAAACACTTTATGATGCAATGAAGTTCTGCTTCTAGGGAGAAGAAGAGGCAAAAATGAATGTCATGAAGGGGTTAATTTCGTGTATTACGCTGGGACCATATCTTGCACTAGCTTTTAGTAATAAGCGAGAAATTGACTACCTATCATTTAATGTACAGGTGTCGCTCCAAAGTCTTCAGGCGGAGATTCATCATTGAGCATTGAGGAAACCAAGTAAGTTTACGGGTTCAGCTTTATTTTATACAATCGTGAGAAGGAAGAGGGATTTGAGTTTAGGGGAGCCCTCGCTGTGAAAATGCAAGTGCTGTCAATCAAGCTCAGGGGCGATGCTAGATATGCAAATCGGAGGACGTAATGGCTCATCAAGATATTGGCCTCGCCGATGCTGCACCGAAGCGCCCTCATTTGGATAAAAATTGAAATTTTTCTGCAACTACACCACTAAAATGTATGTCACTGCGTTCATTTTTATAGGGGCTACATCCCCCATATAGATAACTAAGTAGCTGAATTTTCAGTTTGGGGGCGATGGACCCCCTTTAAATGCTTCTACAATAATGATTCCAAAGGAAGCATCCATTTTTTTTAAAAAGCTGATTACCGGCGTTAGGGAAGTGAGACACACAATGATGGGGTGTTGGCGGAGCCAGCTTTAATTAAGATAGGTTTTGTCTTCATGAATCAGCCCTTATTAGATGTAACCGGACATGGATCTCCCTGAGAATCTGCCTCCAGAGCTTATTTAAAAGGAGGCGTTACCAGTGTGAGACATGTAGATCAGGAGACCAGACTGTCAGTCATTACATGTCTCACTGGTAACGCCGCCTTTCATGAAAGAAGCTCTGGAGGCCGATTCTCAGGGAGATCTATGTCCGGCCCATAGATCTTAACAGCTCATTTACATATTTTTTTAAAAAAATATGTGAATTTCTCAGGAATAAGATATCGGATTGCAGATATCCAGGTATCGTTTTATTCAGCTTCCTATGACCTACATGTCCATATAGACGGCTTAAAGGCAATCTGATCCTACTGACAGATTGCCTTTAAATAAGCACTTTGCACATTTAATAACTTGAGACAACACCTTTAGGAATGATAAAGGGGTAGAATCAAACTGGGCCATTAAATTAACCCTTTCCAATACAGTGGTTCTTACACAGTGCGATATGTTCTAGCCAAAGGTTATAATGACCCTTAACCTTTTAGATGCTGCAGGTCAGTGTTTCAAGAAAGCAAAAACAAAGAAAAATGGTTAAAAAAAAAAAAAAACTGTACATTGGTGATCCGAAGTTTAGCAAAAAGAAAAAAATCGAGATTAAAATAAAAAAAATTTGTTAGGATGTTTGTTAGGATGTTGAATGCTGCAGAAAATCATTCTTGTGATGCAGAGCGGATGACTCATTTTTTTTCTTCTTATATTTTAGTAAACTTCGCGCTAAACTTGGATTAAAACCTCTGGAGCTGAGTACAGCTAAAACTGGTACATACATTATCTCTCTATGAATCACTTTTTTTGGAAAGTGTTTGCTATAAACCCAGCTTACCGTTACCCTATGTAACCCTATTTTTGGTTTTGCAGAGAGCGGCACTAAAGAAGACCCAGTCGCAGCCGCTGTCATTAACCCACTAATTCTAAGGCAACAGCAGGAGCTTCGAGAAAAACTTGCAGCCGCTAAAGAGAAGAGAATGCTGAACCAGAAGCTGGGGTAAGAAATCAGCCCAGATAGTCTGAGAATCTGCACTCTTTATATCTGTTCTGAAACTTACTTTCAATAAAAATTGCTGATCGGTCGGAGACAGTAATGAATGCAAATATCCCTTGAATTAAAGAGCTTGTCCACTACTTTTCCATTGATGACCTACCCTTAGGATAGGTCATCAATGTTTGATCGGTTAGGGTCCGACACCTGACACCCCCGCCGATCTGCTGTTATTGGTGGCGGCGGCGGCCAGAAATACTCACTTACCGAGCTGCTCCATCTTCTGTTAGTGGCAAGGCTGGGTACTACACATCCACCTTCTATTCAAATCAATAGGAGGAGGTTTTGTAGTACCCTGCAGCGGCAACTATCAGAAGACGGAGCAGTTCACAAGTGAGTAACAGCTGATCGGTGGCAGTGCCGGGTGTTGGACCTCGGCCAATCAGACATTGATGACCTATACAAAGGATAGGTCATCAATGTAAAAGTAATGGACAACCTCTTTAAATTATACTATACTGTCAACACTTTTCTTACTCATCTCTGCTTATTTTTTCTTTTCCATTTACAGAAAGATAAAATCACTGGGGGAGGATGAGTTATGGTTAGACGACACAGCTGCTTGGATTGAACGGAGTCGGAAGCTTCAAGTCGAGAAAGATAAAGCCGAAAAAAGGGTGAGTATTGCCACTTTAAAGGATTCCCATCATTTTATATCTTATGTAATATCTATTCCCTTCCTAATGTGCAGCAGATCGTGGGGTCTGGGTTCTGGGATTTCCCCATAGTGCTCCGAGTTACTGTATGAGCCCTTGCACAGAGCGGTTAATGGTCTTGATAGACTGTGATCCTGTACATAGAGTGGAGTACGGGCGCACAGATTTTCTAATAAGCCCGTTCATCACTCTTTAGGAGCTCGGCACTTCTGCCTCCTGAACAGCACGCTGCAGAGCATTTCTTTGATCAATCCCCTACTCATCTGCTTAGGCTAGGTAGTCACTAGATATGAAATAAAAAAATATATATAACGATAGGTACCTTTTTAAAGATGCTAAGGAGTACCCAGAAGTCATACTCACACAATGTGGATCTCAGATTACCCCTGCATCCTAGTGTCTCTCAGTACTTTACTTCAGACAATACTTAATTCATGTCAGCAATCCTTAGCAAATGGTGGTGATCATATAAAGCAGGAGGCAAAGAGGAGAGTTGTCCCATCACGGATTTGTCTCTGTCCATTGAAGTGCATGGGAGTAACAGCCAGACATCTGACACATGCCATAAACATCTGTAGTTATGCTCCTTTCATTCTATTATTGTTTGGTAGACCATTAATGTCGGAGTTTTTTTTCCTAACAGGCAAAACTCTTGGCAGAAATGGATGAAGAATTCGGGGTGTCCAATCTTGTAGAGGAGGAATTTGGTCAAAAGAAGGTTAGTTGTGCTGTCTCCGTAATAAAGCAACGAACTTTACCCAAATTACATGGATGTAATCAATGATCTTTTGACGTTTACCCTTTATAGAATTACTCCTCTCAGGATTTACAAGGGCTGACGGTGGAGCACAACCTGGAATCTTTTACAGAAGGACGGACTGTAATACTGACTCTCAAAGACAAAGGTAGTTAGAACAGTGCTCAAGTAGTAATGTGAAAAGTGTTATTTGGGTCTTTACTTTTGTATTTTCTTTTCATTTCTTTTTTCTTTTGTAACAAAGGCGTTCTTGATGAAGACGATTCAGATGTCTTAGTAAATGTAAATATGATCGACAAAGAAAAAGCAGACAAAAACGTGGAGCTTAAGAAAAAAAGGCCCGATTATAAACCATACGAGGAAGAGGAGTCTGTCGATGACATGGTTATGGTGAGTGTGTATAAACCTTTCATATTTTATTGATTTTTATTCATAGAATGTCAGAGTTGGTGGGGACCTCCAGGGTCATCCCATCCAACCCTCTGCTCAGTGCAGGATTCACTAAACCATCTTAGACAGATGTCTGTCCGGCCTCTGTTTGAAGACTTCCATTAAAAGAGAACTCGCCACCTCTCGTGGCCTCCTGTGCCACTCATTGATCATCCTCACTGTCAAAGTTTTTTCTAATATCTAATCTGCATCTTCTCCCTTTCAGTTTCATCCCATTGCTTCTAGTGTTTCCATGTGCAAATGAGAATAAGGATGATTCCTCTACAGTGTGACAGCCCTTCAGATATTTATAGACAGCTATTAAGTCTCCTCTTAGTCTTCTAACATTTCCAGATCCTTTAACCGTTCCTTGTAGGACATAGTTTGCCATCCACTCACCATTCTGGTCGCTCTTCTCAGAACTTGCTCCAGTTTTTCAATGTCTTTTTTAAAATGTGGTGCCCAGAATTGGACACGGTATTCCAGATGAGGTCTGACCAAGGATAAGTGGAGGGGGATAATTACTTCACGTGATCTAGACTCTATGCTTCTCTTAATACATCCCACAACTGTGTTTGCCTTTTTCTGCTGCTGCATCACACTGTTGACTCATGTGCAGTCTTTGATCTATTAGTATAACCAAGTCTTTTTCACACGTGCTGTTGCTTAGTTCTATTTCTCCCATTCTGTAGATGTAATTTACGTTTTTCTTGCCCAGATGTAGAATCTTGCATTTCTCCCTTTAAATACCTTTCTATTAGTCGCTGCCCATTGTTCAAGCTTATCTAGGTCCTTCTGAATCCTTTATCTGTCTTCTCTAGTGTTAAGGCCCCGTCACACTTAGTGACGCTGCAACGATCCCAACAACGATATGACCTGTCAGGGATCGTTGCTGCGTCGCTATGTGCTCGCTGGTGAGTTGTCAAACAGGCAGGCTCACCAACGATCAGGGGAGCAGCGACATCGTGGAAAGAATCTTTCCACGATGTCCTGCTCCTGGTTACCAGCCTGCTGAAGCAGGAGCAGGCTGGTAACCATGATAAACATCGGGTTACTAGGGGCACACGCGCACCTAGCAATCCGTTTTTTATCATGGTTACCACTCTGCTACGGTGAGCGGGAGGTTACCGCTCACTTTAGCAGGCTCGTAACCATGATAAACAGCGGGTTACTAAGTGCGCGTGTGCCCCTAGTAACCCGATGTTTATCATGGTTACCAGCCTGATCGCTGCTCCCGCTGGTCACACACAGCAATGTGTGCTGACCAGCGGGAGGGCAACGACCAAAAAATGGTCCAGGACACTTTGCAGCGATCAGCGACCTCACAGCAGGGGCCTGATCGCTGCAAAGTGTCACACATAGCGACATCGCTGGTGAGGTCGCTGTTGCGTCACCAAAACCGTGACACAGCAGCGATCTCGCTATGTGAGACGGGGGCTTATGCTAGTGGTTTAAACTCCTTTACGGTCTGTTACATACTATTACTTAATAGTAAGTGGGGGTTCCCAAAACTGATATAAGGGCACAATCAGACAGAGATCGGACCGCAAGCATGGACTGACCGGCGGTTATCTTCTTTCATTTAGTTCCGACACAAGTCTGTACTTTCCAAGTATGATGAGGAGATAGAAGGGGAAAAGAAGAAATCTTTCCGCTTGGAAAGTGGTGGCACAGCCGATGGATCCTGGGAGAAAGAACTGCAGAATATCCGTCAAACCCTGCACAACCAGGCACAATCTCTAGACGTTCCTGCCCTGAGGCTTGCATCTGAGTACTACACGTCAGAGGAAATGGTAAGCGATACTGTGACCTGGGTGCAGATTGGGATTTCCTTACAATGGTTTCAATTTTTGCTTTGATTTGAGAGGTTAGGTCACTCCGACACAAGTTTGGAAAATATTGGTTCATGCAATTGAATCTTTTTCATCTCTGGAAATGTTTGTTTCTGGTCAATGAAAGGTGTCATTCAAGAAAACAAAGATACGTGTGAAAAAGATCCGGAAGAAAGCGAAGTCTTCTCTGAGAGATGACCTGTTGCTCATAAAACCTGATACCCGCAAAAGTGACTTTGGTTCGAGGTAAGAAGTCCTTATATTACTCCTTATACCCACATTTTAAAGGAAGCACTGAATCTATATTGCCAGAGTATTAACATTTACACTTTTTATTTCCCATTTTATATGGGGATGTAAAATCCTCCTCTAGTTCCCTGATGTGTCCATCATTTCGCATTAGTTTGGATATTTTGATTTATCAACAGGAAAGCTATACAGGTCTAATGTTTTCTTTTTTAGGACTCGTGGACGGGGCCGTAAGCGCGTTGCCGCAGAAGACGAAGGGCAGGACGTGGAGTTAAAAGCCGCCGTGCCTCAGTCTGATGATGTGCGTGTGGAGAGTATGGACATTAGTGACGAAGGTTAGAAAGCCGCTCAATATGGCAGGCATTGATTTCATCATCTTGTTATTTTAAGCGTTCTTGTATTTTTTTGCTGTTATAGAGAAACCATAGATTGAGAGATTTGCTCATTCAATAGCATTATATCCTATATGCACAAAAAAAGAAGTATTTAACGTATTTACTCTGTCGCCTCATTCGGGGACACAGGACCTTGTATTTTTCGGATTAGAAGATGCACTTTTTTTCCTCCAAATTTTGGAGGAAAGTGGGGGTGCTTCTTATAATCCGAAGTGAGCTTACTGGGGGTGTCGGCAGCGGTGGAGCGGTGTCACAGGAGGCAGGCGGCAGCAGGAATGCGGTGATTCTGCGGTACCTGGGCGCTCGTTGGATGTCGGCACCGGTGAGCGAAGGTCCCCTTTCCTGTATATAGCCCTGCAGTGTGCTTCGGGAAAATGGCAGTTGAAGGCTGTGCATATTGAGATCTCGTCTCCTGAGTTCTCAATCTAGCGGCCATTTTCCCGAAGCCCACTGCAGGGAACAAAATGGGAAAGGGGACCTCCACTCACCGGCACCGACATCTAATGAGCGCCCAGGTACCGCAGCATCACCGCACTCCTGAAGCAGCAACCCTGCCTCCTATGACCCCGCTCCACCGCCATCCCCCCAGGTAAAAACGAAATATAAGGCGCACAACTATTTTATTTAAAAAAAAAATATTTGGGATGTGTCTTTTAATCCGCAAAATACAGTAACTCTTATTTCCTCCTTCATGTTTGAATGCTACTCTATCTCTTTTATATAGGATAATAGTAATTTCCTTATTCACTTCTCTGCTTTTTCATTGCTTCGGTTACATCAGAGGGTCCCGGCTCTCCGGGTGTTGTAGAGGAAGATGATTTGGAAACGGAGTTACACAAACAGCTTGAAAAAAGTAGACGACTGAAACAAATTCAGCAGCAGAAGGACAGTAGTGAAAAGGTGAGTGTGCTGATTGAATATAGAAGAATAAGACCATCCTGGCTACCAGAATTACTGAATGCTGGTGAGATATTTGGGATAAGAAGTAATAGATTTTATTTCTTGGACACTTCATTGGGGGACACAGGACACCTTGGGAAATATGCTGCCACCTGGAGGCTAACACTAAGAATACATCTTAAGAATGTCGGCCCCATTCCAACAAGGTACAGCTGACCTGTCGACATCAAGCTATTCAGTTTAGCTTAGTGTCACGTTGGAGGCAGACCACGGATTGACCACAGGTCTCCGCACCTAAACTATCAGTCTTGTATACATGAGGCTGTCGGTTCTGGTCAAGAGATCCACGGTCTGTAGTGTGGATGTGTGAAGCCACCCTCAGCTACATAAGTACATATAACAAGTGGTGATTGGCAGAAATGAATTATTCCAAATAGATTGATTCAAGAATGTCACTAACTGCATCAATGTGTGACTCCAGGGAGGGAAACTGGGCTCTTCCTGAACCATTGCACAACAGGGGGCACTTGTGATTCTTGGTGGGGACAGTGAATCAATCATTATTAACAGGCACATTTTAAGGTTATTTCTACCTTTTTGCAATTTATCACCTATTGACTGTTATTCACTGGGAAAGTCTGACTGCCGCAACCCCCCCGCTTATTCCAAGAATAAATCGCTGAAATGATCATTGCTTATGGGACTGAAGGAGATAACCAAGCACTGTACAAACAGCCACCAATTCATTCTAATGGGACACTTTAGAGCCTGTGGGGGTCCCAGCAACCAGTTCCCAGAGATAATCAATTTATGACTTATCCTGTGGATAAATTGATAACTTGCTAAAATGGAAATAATCCTTTTAATTCAGGTAGTGAGAATTGCTCTGGGTATAAATGAGCTATATTGAAGAGAAATCATTCTGGATAAATCAGACTTAAAAAAAAAAAAAAAAAGTTTCCGCATTATATGGTTTGGAAATTTTACACTTGTAAAACGCAATTAAACTCTGATCCGCTTTTGTTCTCTCTTTAAGATTGCTGCAATGGTGAAAAAGCTTAACTACCAGAAAAGCCAAGATGACGACGAAGACGATGATAAGAAAGGCTCCATCGTATTTAATGCAACTTCTGAATTCTGCAGAACTCTTGGGGAGATCCCAACCTACGGTTTAGCGGGGAACAGGGAAGATCAAGAGGATTTAATGGTACCTGACCGATTTCCCGGGACTTATACAAATGTGGCCATTGCTTAGTTAGAATGGGGGCACTTCAGAGCCCCCTCTTTCAGGATTGATGGGGTCCTATTGATAACATGTTGATCAGCTATTAGCTATTCAGTTTAAATGCAGATCTGTTAAAAGGAACCTGACAGCAGATTCATGCAGCTCGCACTACAGGCAGGAACCAGACACTGGCCGTTTGATTGCAGACATGTATGTTTTACACTAGGGACTTTGCGACTCAGATGACTAATCGAAGAGGCCGGTCCCTTGTAGTGGCATCGCCCTTCCCCGCTCTCTTAATCTAACAGGTCTTCCCCTAATGTGTGTATGTATAAAAAGAGACCTGTCAGTCAAAGGGAACGGGGCGGGGAGAAGCCGTCAGGGACCGGCCTCTGGACTAGTCATCTGAGTTGCATCGGTTTCAGCTGACCGCAGCATTTTGGAGTAAAACATACGATAACACAGTCAGTCTCTGATTAATGCTGCCTGTCGTTAAGTTACACATAACTTAATTTATAGACCTCTATGGTGATTTCTTTGCCTGTGTGGATTGGATGGGTTGTTATCGACATCTGGTGAGAATTTCATGTCAATAGCACCTTTAGAAATAGATTTACTTAGAAAATTGGTGATGTGTTCAATACTTATTCATCCGCTGTTTATATTTTAAACTGTATGGTAACATTATTTGGAGAGTGTATCCCTGACGTGGGACATACGGGACCTGGTGCATTGGCAGGAAAGTAGAGATGGGATTAACCCTTTACGACTTATGAGATTTAGGCAGCGGGCCGGGTAAACTTAGGCAGGAGCGTCGCTTTATCACCTTTTATTGGCTAAAACGTGAAACGGAATCCATTTACACGAGTCGTGATCAAGGACTAATTCACACTTTCGTCATGTTTCTTAGGATTTTGAGAAGGATAAAGCGGAGTCTGAGAATGAACACGGTGACTCTGATGGCGAAGAAAACATTGGTTGGAGCATGGTGAACCTCGACGAGGAGAAAAACCAACAAGATGTGAGGGCGCTTTTACAGTTGTCACATTTCCATTGTTTGTTTTTTATCACTATAATTGTCTATTTTGGAAAGTTCTATAACTAAAGCTGACTGTGTATATTTTTCTTTATTGCATAACCCAATGATTTCTTTCTGTGTTATCAGTATTCTGCGTCTTCAACCACCATTTTGGATGAGGAACCGATTGTGAACAGGGGCCTGGCTGCTGCGTTACATCTTTGTCAGAACAAAGGTATCATTTACTATGGGAAAATAATGATCGACAGTCACTGCTTTACAATAGAAAAACGTTTAGAAAAACTCAGAATATAAAGTTTATCAAAACTTACAACTTTTCATTCATAGCTTCTACTATTTTAAGTAAATTATTATTTTTTTTCCTTTTTTATAGGCTTGCTGGAAACAACAGTACAAAAGATTGCACGGGTTAAAGCTCCCAATAAATTACTTCCAACAGCCAATTACTGCATAGAGGACAAAATGTAAGTGATACACATGATGTTTCCATGTCCAAAAGCTATGGTGGACCTGTTCATCAACCATCTGTTCACTGAGGCTTATGATTGGCTGCAGCGGTCAGATGACTGGAACAGTTTGTCCTCAGATGTGCCTCTGATTATGTATCATGTGACCGCTGCATCCACTCTCCAGCCACAGTGATCAAGTATCACATTTTAATAATATTTGCAAGGGAAGCTTTTTAGCACAAGAAGGCGATTGTAAATTCTGTATCAAGCCTTTTTCTGCATACTTCTTTTTTTTCCCACTTTTTTGATGTTTTGACCACTCAAAGGTTTTTGTTTTTTTATGCCACTATGATATGAAACAGGGCAATAGATGACAAGTACAGCAGGCGAGAAGAGTACAGAGGGTTCACCCAGGACTTTAAAGAAAAGGATGGCTACCGACCTGACGTCAAAATTGAATACGTGGATGAAACAGGGAGGAAACTTTGTCCAAAAGAGGTAATCTCTGCCCAATCTGTCTATCGTCTCTCGATGGTTTGCAGGGCTGTAATCTCCTCTGACGTCTCTCGCCACAGGCATTTAGACAGCTGTCTCATCGGTTCCACGGTAAAGGTTCAGGTAAAATGAAGACCGAAAGACGCATGAAGAAACTGGATGAGGAAGCGGTGAGTACAATGACACTGAGATCTAAATACAATCCAGTCTTTTACCCCAGAAGACCCCTATAATGACTGAGAAGTACATAGATACAGGGTGTCCACCTGATAAGTATGACTTAACACCGTAATGACCAGGCCTGGCAGGTCCTTGGTGATCGACCTATTTATTTTGCCTCTCAGCTTTTCAGCATCTACAACTTTTTTAACTTATTGCTGATGCTGCTGTATTAGGCTTTGATTTATGCAGAACTATTATTATTTTTAGGGCTGTTTTGGGGTACCTATCAATTTTTATTGCAATTTTATTTTAGCTGAATGAACTTTTCAGGTTATGATCATGTCGTATAATGCGCATATATTTTTTTAATGTAGGTAATGTATTTTATATATAAAAAAATGCTCTTTCTTCATATCTTTAGTGATGGGGATTCTTCTTATTACTTTTTATTTGTTTCCAGATGAGATATTACTTACAAGTGCTTCTTACTAAATTGAAATATCATCAAAAAGTTAATTTATTTCAGTTCTTCAATACAAAAAGTGAAACTCATATATTATATGGAGTCATTACACACAGAGTGATCTATTTCACGTGTTTATTTCTGTTAATGTTGATGATTATGGCTTATAGCCAATGAAAACACAAAAGTCATTATCTCAGTAAATTAGAATACTTTATAACAACAGCTTGAAAAATGTTTTTAAAATCCGAAATGTACGTTCAGTAAATGCCCTCAATACTTGGTCGGGCTCCTTTTGCATCAATTACTGCATCAATGCGGCAATGTGGCATGGAGGCGATCAGCCTGTGGCACTGCTGAGGGGTTATGGAAGCCCAGGTGGCTTTGATAGCAGCCTTCAGCTCGTCTGCATTGTTGGGTCTGGTGTCTCTCATCTTCCTCTTGACAATACCCTATAGATTCTCTATAATAGATTCTCTATGGGGTTAAGGTCAGGCGAGTTTGCTGCCAATCAAGCTCAGTGATACTGTTGTGTGTAAACCAGGTATTGGTACTTTTGGCAGTGTGGACAGGGGCCAAGTCCTGCTGGAGAATGACATTTCCATCTCCAAAAAGCTTGTCGGCAGAAGGAAGCATGAAGTGCTGTAAAATGTCCTGGTAGATGGCTGCGCTGACTTTGGTCTTGATAAAACACAGTGGACCTCCACCAGCAGATGACATGGCTCCCCAAACCATCACTGATGGTGGAAACTTCACACTAGACCTCCAGCAGCTTGGATTGTGGCCTCTCCACTCTTCCTCCAGACTCTGGGACCTTGTGGAGTGTGTCAATGACTGCCTTCTGGACATCTGTCAAGTCAGCAGTCTTCCCCATGATTGTGGAGCCTACTGAAACAGACTAAGGGACCTTTTTAAACGATTAGGAAGCCTTTTCAGGTGTTTTTTGTTAATTATTCTAATTTACTGAGATAATGACTTTTGTGTTTTCATTGGCTGTAAGCCATAATCATCAACATTAACAGAAATAGATCCCTCTGTGTGTAATGACTCTATATAATATGAGTTTCACTTTTTGTATTGAAGAACTGAAATAAATTAACTTTTTGATGATATTCTAATTTAGTGAGAAGCACTTGTATATACATACACACACAGATAATATATTCATTTAATATATATAATAATTTATTTTTTTTTTTACATAATTTGTCCCACGAAACATTATAAAAGATCTGAATTTTCAGTTTTTTATTTTTTTTTTCCTGCTGAACTTTGGACTCCCATAGTAGCCCCAGTTACAGGGAAAAACTGTCCACTTCTTTGCCCCACACCACATATATATAAATCAGCCTGGCCATTCACATTTGTAACCTACCTGAATATCAAAATTTCACAGATTAATATGGTATTTCTGGCTTGTCTTGTGTTAGTAGACGTTTAACCCCGTGATCACCTGGTGAAGTGTGCAGAAACTGAGTTCCCCCCTCCTTTGTTTTAGGCCTGTGCCAGCTATGACAATGGCGCTACTCTGGCGCTGTCACAAAAATGGTTTCTGCTTTTGTATTTTATATAAAATGTTAAATTCTTGATTTTTTTTTTTTTTTTTTTCTTCCATCAGCTCTTAAAAAAAATGAGTTCTAGTGACACTCCTCTTGGTACAGTAGCCCTTCTACAGGAAAAGCAGAAAGCCCAGAAGACGCCATACATTGTGCTGAGTGGAAGCGGGAAGAGTATGACAGCGTGAGTGACCGAAGAAATCCTAATGCGCCGCTCTTCTCTAAAACCATGCTTCATATCAATGCTTCAGAAAAGATTCTGACTGCAGCTGCATACTGTTGTATAATGTACTTTAAAGAGGTTGACCACTACTTTTATACCGATGTGCTAACCATAGTATAGGTCTTCAATATCAGATTAGTGGGGTCCCCAGTGATCAGCTATTATCAGCTCTATTGGTGGTTGGAAGTAAACAATGTATGGAATACAACTCCATATACTGCTCAATGGTTACTGTCGGGTACCGCAGATCAGCTACTATTGAATCGAATAGGAGCTGATCCACAGTACCCTGCAGCGGCCACTAAACAGCGTACAAAGCTGTGGTGCTCCACTTTATACACTGTTTACATCCAGCTGCCGATGGAGGTGATAACGGCTGATCACTGGGGACCCCCACCGATCTGATGTGATGCCCTATACTATGGATAGTTGCAAAGAACGGGAGGGATTTTAAATATTGTATACAGCGTGTTGCCCAGTCTACCGGCCACTTCTGCAGCCAATCAGCCTTTTAGACACTTGCAAACTCAGTGCTATAGAGCTTGCAAGTTCTGCTATGAAGCTGGGGCTCCTGAAGAAAGCAGATGCGGAAACACAATTAGTTATCCTAAATAGGGATGAGCGGACCCGTGGAAGTTCGGGTACTAGAACTGTACCTAAACTTGAACCAAAACCCGAACCCCATTGAAATAAATGGGGACCCGCGCTGTTTCCCACTCGGGCGCTGTTTCCCACTCGGGCGCTGTTTCCCACCCCCCAACTTAAAAGTTCGGTTCGCTCATCTCTAATCCTAAATCTGTTTTGAAATGGAAACTTGCATTGCTTCTGTCCATTGTTGCCGATAACGATTGTTAATCTAAGGGGCAATAAAAGGTGCACTTTTTCTTAGTTTTTCCTCCTTTCCTTTCTCTTAGGAACACACTTATTAAATGAGTGGTGCTGGATCACTGAAATTCCACTGAAGGACCAGAAGAACGATCATCCCGTGCACACAATATTCAAGCATGCTGGGCTGGTGGGGATTTATGAATGCTCAGGACATCTTGGTTAGGAATGTGCAGCCATGCAGACCATCCTCGACAGCCTGGGACTTTGGTGGGATTTTTTTTATTTTTAACTAGGTTGTGTAAGATTGGGGTGTGCTGGAATCCAGACATGCTCCAGTTTTCTTGATAAATTTCATCATCAGGTCTGTAAATCCTCTAATAAAATTGTAATTTGGAACAATTAAAATTGTCTATCTTATACATTACATGATTTACGTAACACAACTTGTCGTCATATAATGCGTTGGAGTAATTTTTTTTGTGTGACGTCCTGTTCTGATCCAAAGGGTCCATTCTGTCTGCATCTATAAAATCATCCAGCTATCACTTATCTGTGTCCAAATAGAATTTAAATAGGGGCCTGATAAAGGGAAGGACCCACACATGAAGCCGTAAGTCATTATTAAAGATGGCTTCTAGTCCTGGGCTAAGGATGGAGCATATCAGATAAAATGCTCAGTTAGAAACAAACGTGGTACTAGATTAGGAGTGTTAAAAGATAAGTAACAGGGAGTTTTATAAACAGTATATTATATGGTTCGTGTACAGATCACAATGCCGCGACCGACCCAATAGAAGAGCCTTATTACACCACTCCATCCAACTCTTGGCCTTGTGCTTGGTGATGTAAGGCTGCATGCAGCTGCTTGACCATGAAGCTCTTGGCAGGGGCGCAGTGTTTGTGCTGATACCAGAGGAGGTCTGAACTCTGCAGTTATGGGGTCAGCAGAGTGTTGGTGACTTTTCTGCCCTCTGCTCCTCAGCACTCGGCCCCCCGCTCTGTAACATTACGGGGTCTCCACTTCGTGGCAGAGTCGCTGCAGCTCCTTCCAATTCTCAATAATATCACTCACAGGTGATGGGGAATATATAGGAAGGAAGAAATGTCATGGACGAACTTGTTCCCCCGGTGGCTCCTAGTACAGGACCGCGCTGGTATCAGGGAGCTCTGCCCCACCAGCCATTCTGTCACATGGTAGCAAAGGCAGACGGCACGGCGAGGGGCTGATGTTATTCTTGGAGGGTAGAAGGGCCAGATGGAAAACCGGAATTCAATGATTAAGAGGTGATTTATTTATTTTTTATTTATACATTTTTAAGGTTGCACCACATCTGCAAATATTACATCTTTGAACTTAGTAATATATTATGGCATATTTCGTAGCCTGAAAAGACCTAAACGTTCCCTTTCATCCTGCTTGGTCTTTATTCTGTGCCAGAGATGAATCCAGGATATGATGGCTGCGGATGGGCACCAAATGCTGCCTGGGACCCTCCAGAATAATAAAAATGAAGGTAGCAGTTTAAGAAATGACTGCGCCAACCCCATCCAAAGTATTGATGGACTTCTCCCGGAGTTGGGGAGACAAAATTAAGGCAGCATAATGCCATCACAGAGATGAAATGTTGAGGCCACTTTTGGAAAGAACTAATAGACTTGGCAGGAGGACTACCTTATCCTGTTGGAGACTAAGGCTATGTTCACACGTTGCATTTTTATGCAAATTGAAAGTGTGTTTTACAGTAACAGCAAAAGCTATGAGATTTCAGAACTCTCATGCACACAGTTTTTTTTCCCTGACTTAATTGGAAAACTGCAGTATTTTTGCGCTTTTTTTTTTTTTCTCCCCATAGAAAGCAATGAGTAAATGCAAAAATACGTTGCTATCAGTTTTTTTAGTGAAAAAAGGCAGGTACAGCAGGATGTGAAACCCATTTATTTTTGTGATTCCCCCCCCCCCCCCCACACCTCCCCAAGCTTAAACCATAATGTCTCAGTCTCCTAATCTGAGATGGCAGTTTGGATTAGTGATGTATGAAAAAGTAAACTGGCTGACCAAGGTGTGATATTGAGCAATACCTGAATAACTCAAGGGCTGACCAAAGTGTGAAAGTAAACAGTATCCTACAAACTCAATGCTCTGCAAATGTCTATTCCTGACCAGTTCTCCTCCCACCCTGCTGTTACATTTTTAATTGTGTATTTTTTATCAACTCATATGAACATTTTTGTTCAGAATAGTCTCTATTTTTTCAGACTTAAATTTTTTTTTTCCACTAAATAATTTGAGCAAATTGCCTTTTTTCCAAAAATGGTTTCAAATGTCCTTCACTGTGTTCATGCTTCTATGGTGAAAGCAAAGCTGAACTTTGGGATCCTGAAAAATGCTAAAAAACCTTTTTGTAAGCAGCTTCTTTACTGCCAGGAGAGCAGGTTTTGCCTGCAGATAAAAAAAAACGCAGCAAAAAAACACAACGTGTGAACATAGCCTAAGGGGTATGTGTACGCTGTCTTTTTCAGATGGAAAAAAAGTTCTCTGAAAAACTACATACTATACATTAGGTTTCATCTTTAACTGCTTCAGGTTTTTAAGGCCATGAAGCTGCTAAAAGAAGTGACCTGACCATTCTTTAGGCAGCATCTGCTTGAAAGCCACCACTAGATTTGGAGAGAACAAAGAAGATCTTGCCAAAGGGGAAGACGCCAGAAGACGTTTGCTAGGAGACTGGACTAGGGTTGTTAATCAGGTGTGTCTGGAGGAATGAGGATTACTGGTACGCACCCTCTGCTTTGACTTCTTGAGATCTTTGCTGTTCTCTCTTCTTGTAGGTAACAGGGTGATTGTTCAACCCTGTATTCAAAATCTCAAAGCAAGAGAGCTTAAAAAAAAAAAAAAAGTGAAGACAAACCGTCCGATCAGGTATGTCTGCCTCACGCTGACCCTAAACTAAAGCTGATTAGCTAGGAGGGGTATTCAGTAAAGATTTCCCCTGATCCACTTCCTGTGGCCTGAGAGCAATGAGACTTGGCACTATTAGTCCTTCTCTACATAGATGCCACCTAGGAACACACACTTCTCCCATCTCTTTAAGCAACTGTAAACACCTCGCTTGTAGAAGTCGGCAGGTTGCTCCAAAAGCCACGTTGTGACTTCGGAAATCAGAGTCTCGTCATCTGGAAAATGCTTGACCTGCAAAAATAACTTCATTGTTGGAAAGAGGCGTAAGTCCGATGATGCGAGGGGGATGCGGTAGAATTTCAAAGCCACAGGAGCAGCTTCCATTTGGGCAACATGTGAGTTGTGAACTGGTGCATTGTCTTGCAGAAGGCAGATACCTTTTGTGAGCATGCCACGTCTCTTGGTTTTGATGGACTCCTGAAATTTCCACAGCAGTGAAGCATAGTATGCCCCAGTAATCATGGTGCCCTTTGCTAGGAAATTCATCAATACTACTCCGTGCTGGTCCCAAAATACTGTGAGCATGACCTTGCCTGCCCATGGTTGGGCATGTGCCGCCTTTGGAGGTGGTGAGTCATGATGCTTTCATTGCATCGACTGGACTTTAGTCTCAGGATCATAGTGATGGACCCAGCTTTCATCCTGTGTGATCAGTCTAACCTCCTCCTTCAGCCTTTCACAGCTTGCTAATTCTCCTACACATGAGGACGGGAACACATTGGACCTGATCTTCTCCCGGCTTTGCTCAGTACATGACTTTACTAACTCTCCCCTTCCACTCTCTGACCATAATCTTCTTTCATTCTCGGTCAAGAACTGTGACTCTACTCAAGACCCCCCCCACTTTCCACACTTATAGAAATATACGCGCCATTAACACCCAGAAATTTATGAAAAAGTTGCAATCCTCATTGGCCCCAATCTCCTCCCTCTCATGTCCCGACTCTGCATTGAAGCATTCTAACGAAATAATGCTATGCGCCCTGGATGAAGCCGCACCTCCTACACAAAGAAGAATTCGGCATAGATGGCGACAACCCTGGCACACGCCTCAAACAGAGGTGCTCCAGGTGTGCTGAAAGGCTGTGGAGAAAATCTAATCTGCCCGAAGATTTCCTCCATTATAAATTTATGCTGAAAACATATAACTCTGCGCTTCACCTCTCCAAACAAACCTACATAACAACCTCATCATCTCACTTTCCAATAATCCTAAACGACTCTTTGACACGTTTCATTCTCTCCTCAATCAAACAGCACAGGCCCCGATCACCGACCTCAGCGCAGACGATCTGGCCAATTATTTCAAAGAAAAAATTGACCATATCCAACAGGAAATTTTCTCCCAATCCCCAAATGTTATGCATGTTCTCCCCCGCCACATTGTATCTTGCTCACTTTCTGATTTCGAACCAGTCACGGAAGATGAAGTGATCAGGCTCCTTGCATCTTCTCGCCCTACCACCTGCACCAGTGACCCTATTCCCTCACATCTCCTTCAGTCCCTTGCTCCACCTGTCACCACTCACCTAACTAAAATTTTCAACGTCTCCCTCTCATCTGGTATCTTTCCCTCTTCTTTTAAACACGCCAGCATACATCCATTACTTAAAAAACCATCCCTTGACCAGAACTGCACGGCCAACTACAGACCTGTTTCCAATCTTCCCTTTATCTCTAAACTCCTGGAACGCCTGGTCCATTCCCATCTAATCCACTATCTCTCAGACAACTCTCTTCTTGACCCTTTACAATCTGGTTTCCGCTCTTTACATTCTACTGAAACTGCCCTCACTAAAGTCTCTAATGATCTACTAACAGCTAAATCTAATGGTCACTGCTCCCTGCTGATTCTCCTGGATCTCTCTGCAGCATTCGACACTGTGGATCACCAGCTCCTCCTCACTATGCTCCGCACTATTGGCCTCAAGGACACTGTTCTCTCCTGGTTCTCCTCCTATCTCTCTGACTGCTCCTTCTCGGTGTCTTTCGCCAGCTCCTCCTCCTCTCTCCTTCCCCTTACTCTCGGGGTTCCTCAAGGATCAGTCCTAGGCCCCCTTCTTTTCTCCTTATACACCGCTTCTATTGGACAAACAATCAGCAGATTCGGTTTTCAGTACCATCTCTATGCTGATGACACCCAATTATACACCTCTGCTCCGGACATCACCCCTGCATTACTGCAAAAGACCAGTGATTGTCTTTCTGCTGCGTCTAACATCATGTCCTCCCTCTGTCTAAAACTGAATCTGTGAAAAACTGAACTACTCGTCTTTCCTCCCTCCACTAACCTACCTGTGCCTGATATTGCCATTTCCGTTTGTGGCTCAACCATTACTCCCCAGCAACAAGCCCGCTGTCTTGGGGTAATTTTTGACTCAGATCTTTCCTTCACTCCTCACATCAAATCACTCGCTCGTTCATGTCATCTACACCTCAAAAACATCTCAAGAATCAGGACTTTTCTCACCTTTGACTCGGCAAAAACTCTTACTGTCGCTCTTATTCATTCTCATCTGGACCACTGCAACTCTCTACTTATCGGGCTCCCTCTTACTAAACTCTCCCCTCTCCAATCCGTCCTTAACGCAGCAGCCAGGATCATATTCCTCGCCAACCGCTAAACCGATGCCTCTTCCCTGTGCCAGTCATTGCATTGGTTACCCATCCAATATAGAGTTCAATTTAAACTTATCACGCTTACCCACAAAGCGCTCCATGCTTCAGCATAGCCCTACATCTCCTCCCTTGTCTCAGTCTACCACCCTACACGTGCCCTCCATTCTGCCAGTGACTTAAAACTAAAATCCTCCATAATCCGAACTTCCCACTCCAGTCTCCAAGATTTCTCGCGTGCTGCGCCAATTCTTTGGAATGCACTACCCAGGACAGTTCGATTAATTCCCAATACCCACAGTTTCAAGCGGACCCTAAAAACCCATTTCTTTAGACTGGCGTATCGCCTAAACACACTATCTGTCCGTCCCAGTTTTCCCCCATATTAAAATCTTCTTCAATTTCAGGTTCATATCATCCATGCACATAATAGCCTCAGTCAGGGCGGCACACATACTGGCAGGCGACCAGTCCATGTATTATTTATCCTATATAGTATATCAAGGCTGCATTATACAATATATGTACATTCTACCTTTTGTGTCTCCCCCATTTCCTCATAGACTGTAAGCTTGTGAGCAGGGCCCTCACTCCTTTCGATATGAGATATGCTTATTCTGTATTGTTTGTATAAGTCCCCCCTAAAATTTGTAAAGTGCTTCGGAATATGTTGGCGCTATAAAAATAAAAACTATAATTATTATTATCAGTCTGTTGAAAAAGTCCTCCTGGTTTCCATGGCACATGGTCAATAGAGCCTGAGAGCATTCGACTCGTTCCTGCTTCTGGAAAGGTGTGAGCAGCCGGGGAACCCAGCGAGCGGATACCTTATGCATGTGAAGATGGTCTTGGGTGATTTTTTTTCCCACGGACCCTGCACTAATCTTGACATTTTGGGCTAGGTGGCGAATGGTTACGTGGTGATTTTCCAAAATGGCGACCTCCACTTGCTGGATGTTGTGTTCATCAATAGCAGAGTGGGGTGACCCTGGCATTGAAGCTGTTTGCACCAAACTCCGACCACATTTCAATTGACGATGCCAGTTCTAGACTACATCATATGATGGGGAATCATCACCATAAACCTCTTTCATCTCATTGAACGTCTCCTTTGCTGTGTGGCCTTTCAAGTAAAGGAGCTTGACGACTGCTCTGTATTCCACTGCGTCCATTATCAAACATCACACCACTTCAGCACCTGTAAAATCAAGACCGTTATGAGTTCTGAGTTGCAAATTGGCACGTAACCTATAGAGACTTATATCATTACACATGTGAAGTTTCAGCGTCCTGTGATAAATAGAAGTGGGTCAGGGGAAATCTTTAATGAACGCCCCTCGTAACAGGGTGATCGTTCAACCCTGTATTCAAAACCTCAAAGCAAGAGAACGTAAAAAAAAAAAAAATGAAGACATACCGGCCGATCAGGTATGTCTGCCTCTCGCAGACACTAAACTAAAGCTGATTAGCTAAATGCCTGCTGGTGGGAGAAGGAAACACTTGACTACTTATTGTCCACCAGCTATAACCCAAGGTCTCATTGTCCGCCAACAAGATGACCAAGAAAAAGAACTATGTCCTACTACACAAGTGTTTTTCTTTTCTACCGTTACATTTACATGTAATTTCTAATTCTAAAATATGTCCAGAGGTTCACCATTATTTTTTTTGTTAATTACTAAGCAAGAATCTTCTTCAGCAGATGAAAGAAGTTTATCGCGTGCAGAGATCAGTTCTTCTCCCAGCCAACGAGACGCCTCTGTGTGGAAGCAGACGAGGGTAGAAAATGGCGATTTCATCTACTGATGGAAAAGTTTTAAGGCTGTTTAAAATTAATTTTCATTTTTTATTTTATTCCAGCTGAAATTCAAAAGCAGCTGTTCTAGTATAGAGGTGGTTGAGGGTCTTATCCTCAGCCGGGGAATGCAAAAAGAAAAAAAAGGTCCAAAATGTCAGCAATGGAGAAAACATATGTACAAAGGGTGAAGATTCCAAATTTGGTTAGCAGAAAATATACACATTGTATCACTTACATATGTGTGTGTATATACATGCTAGAAAAGTCCATCAGACCATATGATGTATATTAGCGTTTCCTAAATTCCTGTCCTCCTGGCCCCCAATAGGTCATGTTTTCAGGATTTCCTTAGTGTTGCACAGGTGATGGAATAAAAGGCATGAGAAACTGTGCAAAACTAGGGAAATCCTGAAATCATGACCAGTTGGGGACCGTGAGGTCTGGAGTTTGGGAATCACTGATGTACAGTGGGGGAAATAAGTATTTGATCCCTTGCTGTTTTTGTAAGTTTGCCCACTGACAAAGACATGAACAGTCTATAATTATAAGGGTAGGTTAATTTTAACATTGAGAGAAAATCCCCCCAAAAAATCAAATTGTATAAATTAATTTGCATTTTTCAGTGAGAAATAAGTATTTGATCCCCTACAAACCATTATGAGTTCTGGCTCCTACAGACCAGTTGGATGCTCCTAATCAACTCGTTACCTGCATTAAAGACAGCTGTCTTACATAGTCACCTGTATAAAAGACTCCTGTCCACAGACTCAATTAATCAGTCAGACTCTAACCTCTACAACATGGGCAAGACCAAAGAGCTTTCTAAGGATGCCAGGGACAAGATCATAGACCTGCACAAAGCTGGAATGGGATACAAAACCATAAGTAAGACGCTGGGTGAGAAGGAGACAACTGTTGGTGCAATAGTAAGAAAATGGAAGAAATACAAAATGACTGTCAATCGACATCGATCTGGGGCACCATGCAAAATCTCACCTCGTGGGGTATCCTTGGTCATGAGGAAGGTGAGAGATCAGCCTAAAACTACACGGGGGGGAACTTGTTAATGATCTCAAGGCAGCTGGGACCACAGTCACCAAAAAAAACATTGGTAACACATTACGCCTTAAAGGTTTAAAATCCTGCAGTGCCCACAAGGTCCCCCTGCTCAAGAAGGCACATGTGCCGGCCCGTCTGAAGTTTGCCAATGAACACCTGGATGATTCTGAGTTATTGGGAGACGGTGCTGTGGTCAGATGAGACAAAAATTGAGCTCTTTGGCATTAACTCAACTAGCCGTGTTTAGAGGAAGAAGAAGGATGAGTACAACCCTAAGAACATCGTCCCAACCGTGAAGCATGGTGGGGGAAACATTATACTTTGGGGGTGCTTTTCTGGAAAGGGGACATGACGACTGCACTGTACTGAAGGGAAGATGGATGGGGTCATGTATCACGAGATTTTGGCCAACAACCTCCTTCCCTCAGTAAGAGCATTGAAGATGGGTCGTGGCTGGGTCTTCCAGCAAGACAATGACCCAAAACATACAGCCAAGGCAACAAAGGAGTGGCTCAAAAAGAAGCAACGTAAGGTCATGGAGTTGCCTAGCCAGTCTCCAGACCTTAATCCCATAGAAAACTTATGGAGGGAGTTGAAGCCTCGAGTTGCCAAGCGACAGCCTCAAATCTGAATGATTTAGAGATGATCTGCAAAGAGGAGTGGACCAAAACTACTCCTGACATGTGCGCAAACCTCATCATCAACTACTAAAAACAGCTGCGCTTGCCAAAAGGATTTTGCCACCAAGTATTAAGTGTTGTTTGCCAGAGGGATCAAATACTTCTTTCTCACTGAAAAATGCAAAAAATCTAATCTAATTTATACAATGTGATTTTCTTGATTTTTTGGGGGATATTCTATCTCTCAATGTTAAAATTAACCTACCCTTAAAATTATAGACTGTTCAGGTCTTTGTCAGTGGGCAAACTTACAAAAACCGCAAGGGATCAAATACTTATTTCCCCCACTGTATATCATATCTGTGTATAAATAGAATATAGAAACGGCACAAATTTAAATAAAAAAATCACAATAGTCAATACTACATCACAAATAAATTAGAAATGAGTAAAGGATAAGGTGACATTGTCAGGCTTGAAGATAGATGTGATATAATAAACCAGCTAAATAAAAGGGTACAAGTAAACCAAGTGTGTTTTTTTGGTCTAGTTTTTTGTGCCTTTCATTTGCACCTTATTCTTTTGTGTCTTTTGTAATATGTTGCTTTTTTAGATATCAGTTTTTGATGTTTTATGCTCATCACTGTGGGCGGGATTTAATGTTTTTAGCTAATTGTGACTTTAAAAAAAAAGTTGTTACAGTTTTACAATTTACTCCGATCCTCCGCTGGATAGACTTTATATACGTTTAAATTTGTTGCACAATTTGCAACGTTTTAATCGGGTTATTTGCTTAAAAAGTCACCCCCCCCAAAAAAAATTGTGTGCAGTTTATTATTATTCTGTGCAAATATTTGTGAACCGCATGCGGAATTTTAAAATATGTAGCACAAGAAACATCAACGAATTCCACAACACCAAAAAAAACACAAAAAAACGCCAAATGATGACATATGAACAAAGTGTAGGAAAAGGTAAAGAAAAATTCCGTGAGTTTATAAAACGAGTGGAGTGATGGACTTTAATCTTTTGCCCGTACTGTGATGCGTGGTGGATTTATTATTATATTGGTCCTATGCTCTTCACCCTGACGATGTCACACCCCTTTTATGTCTCATTTTTTGTTTATTTGGGATGTATTTAGTTTAAATTGTGATTTTTTTTTTTTTTTTAATTTTATTTCTGCCATTAATGTCTTATCCATTCTCGTAGGTGTTTAACATGTCCTACAACTCCGTTGTAAATGTGTCCGTCACAAATGATCTGTAGCATCAGGTCTCTCCTTCAGGCACTAGAGTCTTTGCTCTCTGGAAATATTACAAAGTATTAATCCCGGATCTTCACTCTTTCTCTTCCTCTTCATCCTCGCTCTCAGATTCCTCTTCGCTGTCTTCATAGTAGACTCGGTTAGTGTTGACGAACAGGTCACTGTCGTCTTCTGTGTCACCGTCGTCGTCGTCATCCTCATCTTCCACCCTTGACTTCTCGCTTTGGGTATTCTGTGATTCTGCTCCTTTTTTGCTGCAGTAAAAATGACATAAAAAATACAACCAATTTGCTGAATACGTCACCGTCCAATTTTTTGCATGCAAGAAAAAAAGAAGTGCTGGATCCGATCATCTAGAAGACCACACCATCAGATGACACGCTCTTCTAGTCACCTGACCGCTGCAGTCAATCACAGGCTGCAGCGTTGTTATGACTTCTGAATGGAGCAGGCATCACTTCCTGAGCCAGCGCAGAACTCCGGAGCGACCTTCATATGTTTCAATTTTCTTTTTAGAAAAGAAAATATCACATAACCTGAATGAAACAAAACCCCATACCTATCTTTTTCCTTCGCAGGATTTTCTGCATCTTCTTTATTGAAACCTAATGGCCTTAGAAATTAGAGAAAAAAAAAAGAAAGATTCAGTTATGTTAATATTCACTATAAATAATGAACCTCGGCCGCCCTGATGGTATCGCTGCATATACATGGAGAAGAATATAACTTGGTATAACCGGACAAGAGAAGGATTCGGGTATTCTGGTGACTCAAAGTCAAGCAGCAGCGGCAAAAGCAAATGCCATTTTCCCCTATTCTTGACCGGGCACATTTTTGTTTTGTTTTTTTCGCACATGCAATTTAAGAGCTTAAAACTTTTTCTTGTTCGCATTTTCCAATAATTTTTGCTTATTTTTTTCCGTTATTTATTCGGCCTAATTGTTGTGTCATTTTTATGTATTTATGTGGCGATTTTTAATGTTTGAATCAATTAATTTTTTTTTTTTTTATGATTACAAAAGCACAACTAAAAACACATTTCAAATTATTTTCCATTTTCCCAATTATTTTTATATATTGGACATATTTATTTTTGTGGAGGGGGTAGGTGGGGCTAGAAACATAATAAAAAAAAAAAAAGAAATAAAATGAAAAATTAATTTTACACATTATGGCCCCCACTTCCCTCAATAAGGTAAAAAAAAAAGACCTTTAGGAGGTATTTCAACTTTTCAACAAATTTTTAGTGCTGCTGATTTCCACTGTAACTGGGGCTGGAATATTAGCCCCAGTTACAGGTAAATGCAGCCTCTTGTCTGCACTGCAAAACTGATCTGGAAAGACTCAAAAGCTCCTGTTACCTTTTGGTACTTGGCGATCACATGATCATTGGGCCCAGAGGAGGAAGCAATGTCAGTGATTAATGAACCATATACACAGCACATCAACACTGTGTATACTGCAATAAGGAAGGCAGAGAGGATAATAAACCATCTCTGCCTTCTCAATGGGAGTCTGGCCGTCTCTGCGTGATCTTGCTCTGCAATGACGTTTTAAAACATCATTGCAAAGTTACGTTTAAAGTTGTTGTGACAGTGGAAAAGCAATTAAAGAGGATTTTTTTGGCTTCTTCAAAAATCAGTATGAGTGGAAACATTTTCATATAATAAGCACTGCCACTCCCGCTTATCTGTCTTTTAGCGATGATGTCCCTAACTACCCACCATCTGCTGTGGTCACATACAGGGACATCACCGCTGCAGAACATGCAGGTGAGTAGCAGTGCTGGAGTAGCGAAGGATTTGGTAGATAAGTAACGTGTCTTATTAATTTTTACAATCTGCCCCACTACATACAGACCCACACACCTTGGCCCAATTTATGAAGAAGTTGGAAAACTCCATAAAAAAAGTAATAATCTGCAAACACAATGTGATCTTACTCCTCTACAAAGTCATTTGAAGACCCTAATAACATTTGTTTTGTGGCATTTTCCACTGTCTTACTTCTTGATTTTTGGGACTTAAGATCATTACATACAGATCTATTTCTGAACCAGGAGCATCGCTGTGCAGGAACAAGGCAGAGAAGGAGAAACAGTGTTGTTGCCCCTTATTGTAAAAAATGGTCGGGGTCCATCAGTCAGTGATGACACTTTGAACCACTGGAATCACATTTTAAATAGGACCTGTCATTTCCATAAATAAAAATGTTTACTATCTGGTGTAAATGCTGCTGTTCTCCTGATTCCAGCACTGTTTTTCTTTTGTTCCTGAGCCTCTCCATTCCTGAGATATGGCCCCTTCTTCCCTGTATGTAAATAGGGTATTTTGCGTTAAGTGGGTGTGGTCCAACACTTTTACAGTTGTCACCCACTTGGCTAAAAAGACCCTATTTACATACAGGGAAGAAAGGGCCATATCTCAGGAATGGAGAGGAGTAGAAACAAAAGAAAACCATCACTGGATTCAGGAGAACAGCGGCATTTACACTAGGTCATTAAAATATACATATTTTTGGCACTTAACAGATCCTTTAAGATTAATGAAAATATATAGAATCCAAAAATGCCATATGCAGAAAAATTAAAAGATTTTTTTTATGCAATAGTGAACTTTTAGCTCACACACTGGGGCATATTGTAATAATTACCTGCACGGGTAAATAAAATCCCTTGAATTTACGGAATATGGTAGTTTCTACGAGATCATGGTTTATACATGCAGGATTCGCGATTAGGGTCTGGGGCACAAAGGCTGTGAATTGACACTGTTTTGGTGATACTCAAAGGTGAAGATATGAATAGATAACAGGTCTAGCAAGGTGTAAGATGCATCTTACCACAGGCCTTCTTTCTGTAGGAGGCGTTGGTGATCTTTATAGATGATAAAAGCGATCTCTGCCTTCACTTTTTCCCCTTCGGCGATAGGATCAACAATAACAAAATCACCTAGGCAGGAGAATACTCTGTATGAGGACACAGCACATGACAGACAGGTGGGCGGCCGTCACTTATCTCATGGTAAGAATAAGGGAGTCACCTATAGACGACTCCCTAAGGATGTAGGAAAATATATTGTGACAGTGTTCACAGCATGTCGGCATTCTTATTCATTGCTTCAAGGTGGAAACAGCGGCGTCTCATGGAGATATACTACAGTGGTAACCAGGTGTGTCGGTGCTGTGAGATTTTTTACAAAGTCCAGGATATCCGGGGTCAGGTGAGCAAATGAAAAGCCTTCCAGATTCAGCCATAAAACGCGCATGACTTTCATCCATATTGTTACCCGTGTGTCTGTTTTTTTCACATCTGTAAGGCTATGTGCCCACGATGCAGAAATTAAGCAGAAATTTTCCTGAGCATTTCTGCATCTCCCTGGCAAAAAAACGCATGCGGTTTTTACATGCGTTTTTGACGCTTTTTTGATGCGTTTTTGCATGCGGATTTGCCATGCGTTTTTCCAATGCATTGTATAGACAAATCTGCATGCAGAAAAGCACAAGAATTGGTCATGTCTGGATTTTTTCTGCAAGTAAAATCCACGCAGAAAAAATCCTGACCATGTGCACAGAACTTGCAGAATGTCATAGGAAGTCATGGGATAAGGTATGCAATGCGTTTCTGGAGCGTTTCCGCGCTGCAAATCCGCACCAAAAACGCATCGTGGTCACACAGCCTTAAACTATTCATTTGAATAGGGTGCAGTACCTGCCATGGCCACTATAAAGGTGGTGGAGCTGTACTGTTCTGCTCCACAACTGATCACCTCCGGCCGCCACAGGCACTGGGAATGGCTAATTGTTGGGGGTGCCGCACCATCTGATATTGATAGGCCATCAATACTGTATAGAAGTACTGGATAACCCTTTTACTAATGGCAATGTATCTATAAATAATGGTGCTACACAGATGAACCACATAGAATCCAATTTAATTTTTATTGGACCTATAGTCTTGTATATGTGAAGCTCAACCAATACTCAATGCAATTTTTTTCAAATGGGCAGAGACAGCGGAAAATCCACAAACAAACATGGCATATAGGAAAAAAGTAATCAGCACATCTTCTACAGAAGTCAGGAGTATGTTCTGAAGTGTAAGGTTTTGTTCACACGCAGCGTTTTTGCAGCATTTTTTTTCTGCAGCCAAAGCCGGCTCTCTTGGCAGTAAAAACGCTGCATTCAAAAACGCAGGATTTGCTGCATTTTTTGATGTGCTCTGTCTACAGTAGATGCTTAATAAAGTTAGTTTTATTCACGAAAAAAAAATAAAAAATTGTCGCATGTGAACATAGCTTAATACTCCATGAAAAATGTCCTGGGTGTATACATTTTTGGACATTTTGTTTATCCACAGATCCTATTACCTCTCTTGATCCAGATGTTCTTTCTGAATTTTGTGGGCATACTGGCTAAAAACCGGTCGCCTTCCGCGGTCTCGACCTCATGGAGATTATTGCCAGGACTTCCTACAACCTAAAAACACAAGAAATGTAAAATTATTGTGGCACAACATGTAGGACGTTTATTTGCATTTTTCTTCTTTATAGCTCCTCATTGAGGCCGATGCACATATAGACTAAGATTAGTTTTAAGACATTTGCACCCTTTGTTCAAAACTGTTCGCGTAGGTGTAAAACATGTAAGGGGTACGGCTCGCGCCTTGTTATCTATTTTCGTTGAAGTCTGATTAAGATGGCCGTACATATTAAATAACGTTCATTCAATTGAGAGAGAAGAAGAAGTGGCTGCCAGCTACCGCTGATCTCCAGTGGTAACAAAGGATCTGCAATTGTGGGAGAGTTGGGTGGTCCTCATTCACATTAGATTTCTGATCTTTCCTTATTTCAAGAGCAGAATCTGTTTTCACTGAAGATTTTCCCACTACTGAGATAGGAGATGACAGTTGGTGCTTATAAGATTCTATGGAGAGGGGGAGGAGCTAGAGGCCGACATTGACATTCTGTTGCAAATTCTACTGAAATGACAGTAAGGCTATGTTCACACGTTGCATTTTTGCAGCATTTTTTTCTGCAGGCAAAACGAGCTACTTATAAAAAGCAGGGGTTTTTTGCTTCATTTTCTAGTGCAGATTATATGTGTCATTTGTCTACAGTACATGTTCAATAAAGTTAGTTTTATTTGCCAAAAACTCACAGTTGTGTTTTTTTTTTACCCTTTTTCAAGCGACACGCTACAGATTTCAGATACGCAGCAGTTTTCCAATTCAGTCGGGAAAAAAACAAAACAATTGTGTGCGTGAGATTTCTGAAATCTCATAGCTTTTGCCAATACTGTAAAAAGCAGCTTTTAATTTGCAAACAAAAAAAGCAACGTGTGAACATAGCCTTACGCTTCTCCAACTTTATGAGCACCAACTGTCAGCTCCTATCTCAGAAATGGAAATATCTGTGTTCACTAAAAATAGATTTTACTCCTGAGTTGAGAATTTTGAGAACAAATATAAAATCAGGCCCCATACACATTAGACTAATGTCAGCTGAACCCACTGATATTCACAGGTTCGGCCGACTGTCTAATGTGGATGGGCGCGCCAGTCGACTGATTAGGGGAGATGTCAATCGGTCCCATCTCAATATGTAGTAGGTGTCATAATAATAATATTAGCAAATACCTTCAATTAGAAATGTAGTATAGTTCTTCTGATAGCCCTTTAAATTTGCTATCTAATTGGAACAAGTTATCTCCTGATCAAAGGATATGTGATAATTTTCACGTTGCTTGGGGTCTGACTGCTTGGACCCAAACCAATCGCCATTCACTCGCTATGGGACTGTTGCAGCGCTGTACTCCGCTTTCTCTGGCTATAGGGAATTAAAGGAGCGGTGGTCGAGCATGTTGTGCACTGCCGCTCCCTTCTGACGGGTATAAAAGTGTCCAATGTTGGTCATTAGTGCGGTTCTCAGCAGTCAGACCACCACCCATCTAAAAGTTATCAAATATCATACGGACAGAACCTTCATATGCGGTAAAGGTGAAACAACATTAAAGAGGTTTCCTGGCACCACTAATCTCCCTATGTGAAAGTGAGTGAAGTAGGACAACCCACTTAAAGGGTTTTTTCCTCATTTTCACCAATGTGTATTTTTGGATAGAGCTTGTAAATACAAACAATTTAGCAATTTACTGCTCATTAAGATTTTCTGCCGTTCTTGAGATATTAAGACTTTTCTTTTGTTTACACCTTGTTGCCTTGGACACCGACCACCGCCCATATACAGCAGAACTTGTGCAGAGCTCACAATCTCTTTTCTAAGACCTTGTAAGCACTATTTGGAGGCTGGCCAGGATCGCTGAAATGTGCTATTACCTCCTCATCCCGACACAGTGCTTACAAGCTAGATAGCAGCGGTGGTCGGTCTCCTAGGCAACGAGCAGCAGGCAAAAGAAAAGTTCTAATATCTCAAGAACGGCTGCAAATTTTAATAAGTAGTAAATTGCAAAAATGCTTGTGATTCCATGCACTATCCGATTATATCCATCTAAGAAAATGTAATTAACCCCTTTAAGTCTGGAGAACACGATGCCACTTACAACCCCCTAAAATCAATGACGAATGGCTGAGTAGGGCGTCCGGCAGCGTGCACACTCACCCTCACTATGCGCTGCTTCTCCGTCGGCTGCACGTAATCCAGCAGAACCTCTTTCACCACGTGTTTCCTTTTGGTCGCCTTCGACATGGTGTCGGGTGTAAAAAATGGAGCTTATTACACAAATTCAGGGTTTTTCTGCTTCCTGGAAGCATTCAGGACCTGAAACACACAAGATATCTAGGTGACATACAGAGCTCGCCTCCAGCAAAGTGGTCATATCACAGCAACGCCAAAAAGTAAAACAACCCAGCATGCCCTGACAGCCGTAAACCACCGAGGCCCCACGTACTGCTGAATATCAGACATGTTCTGTAAGCATGGGCTTCGTTACCTGCCACTTCCGGGGTGCTATGGGTGTACAAACATGGCGGCGGAGGCACTTCCGGTGACGTCACGCGCAGGTGTTACCATTGTTCCAGGCTAGGAGGGGTGGGGGGAGAAGGTTATAGATAGGAGTCTCCCGCGCACGTCGCTCAGGTCTGCAGTCTGTGCGCGGCTCCATATCCTGCGTGCGCCAAAAGTTGTGTGCAGCCTCCTGTCCGGAAGTGCAGCGGAGCGGCGGCCGCTTGGCGGGAAGCGAAATACGCGGGTGACTGGGTGTGCAGGTGCGTGGTGACCGGAGCTCGGTGCGTCTGCTGCCGCTGTAGTGTGTATGGGGGCTGAGGAGCTCTGTGGCGGCTTCCAGTGTATGGGCGTGTGCCTGTGTCCACTCACACGACAATAATCGGCCGACCAATCGATTCCAGGTCAGATACTGACAAATGAGTGAAAGATCCGCAGTGCTCATGGTGGGGGTGTAAATCTGCAGAAATCCGGCCTGGGAGATCACATGACTGGTAGTCGGTAGTCGGGCACCGAGAACAGTCAATGGACGATGAACTATAGGCTGCTTAACCCTTTAATGACCAGCCAGGATTTTTTTTTACATTTTTTATTGTCCTTTGCCTCTGCTTTTTGGTGGCCATAACTTTTTCTAATGTTATCACTGATGTGGCTGCATTTTATGTATAATAAATTCGTGTTTTTTCAGTGCTTTTTGGGGCATATACGTATAAAAAAATTGTATATATATCTGAAAGGTTGGACCCCCTCCTTGTGCTTTTTCCTTTCCCACCCTAAGGCTATGGTCACACGTCATTTGTTTTTTTGGGGTCAGTTTTCTGCAGCAAAAAGGGCACTTTGTTCAGGATTTTTCTTGCATTTTTGGTGTTTTTTTCCACCGTCCTTCTGTCTTTTTTTTATGCATGTACATAAAGTTCTGTGAAAAAAAAAAAAACCTTCTATTTTGGCATCAAAAACGCTGAAACAAATTTTGATGCAGTTTTTTTTTTTCCACCACCAATTACTTCCTATGGGTGAAAAAAACCCTGAAAGAAGTGACAAGCTCTGTTTTGGAAAAAAAAACATGCGAGGCACAAAATACTGAACAAAAAAAAAAAACATGATGTGTGAACAGAGAATTCTGGTTTGTCATAGACTTGCTGGTACTGCAAAACGCAGCTGACAATTTGCATAAAAAATCTGTCAAACGTTGAAAAAACTATGATGTGTGAACATAGCCTAAGGGGAGTATCCGCATAGGAGCCCCAGTAAGGCTATGTTCCCACAATGAGCGTTTGGTGCATTTTTTTTTACGCCGCAAATAACTTAACTTTAAATAGTAGAAGTTGAAATCTGCTGCTCTTGTTTGAAGAATATAGAATATTTCTCTAGTAAGGCACGCCACTACATTGCTATAGTAATGCGATTTTTCTCTCTGTTACTACCACTATTCTCGTCTACATTACTATAGCAATCCGTCTGATGAAGGTCAATGTTAAAGACCGAAACGTTGCCTTGCTAAATGAACGTATATTACATATTCTTCATACACGAGTGGCAGATTTAGTGTTTATTCTAGGAGTGATATCCTGTCTGAACACCTTTTTGATCGCGGAGTGACGTGTATCCATTTCTATTCTAATTTAAATGGTAGGTTCAGAATTTCTGCAACATCAAAGGCTCATGATGGCAATGTAGGCACTGTACGGTGGCTCAGTGGTTAGCACTGTACGGTGGCTCAGTGGTTAGTACTGCAGCCTTGCAGCGCTGGGGTCCTGGCTTCAAATCCCATCAAGGACAACATCTGCAAGGAGTTTGTATGTTCTCCCCGTGTTTGAGTGGGTTTCCTCTGGTTCTCCGGTTTCCTCCCACATTCCAAAGACATAGTGATAGTGAATACAGACTGAGTCCCAATGGGGACAGTGATGATGATGATGTCTGTAAAGCGCTGTGGAATTAATGGCGCTATATGAGCATAATAACGAATTACAGGAAACGCGGCTGCAACTGTTTCTTCACTCATGTAACTCCCAGAAGAAGCCATAAACAATGAATGGAGCGGATGTCACACACTCGCACCGCCGCTCCATTCTGTCAGGGATAGACGTTCCCAGCTCTGCTGATCGGCGCAGGTCCCGGCGGTCAGACCCCGCACCAATCGAAAAGTTATCACACATTCTGCAGATAGGTAATTTTTTCCCCACTGGAGGAGCCCTTGAAGGGGGGCTTTGGAATGGACGTGGTTCTTTGACCCTTTCTTTCTCTATAGGTGCCATGATTTTTCTCTTGTGGCTTTCTTCCTGTCTGCTGTAGATATGGTTCCACGCTGTCAGTATTCTGTGCTGTGGAGATGTAATTGCTGCTCTTCCCTTCTCCGGTATGTGGATGGTTGTAGCCTGGATGCCTTTGTAGACTTGTCAGCCTCACTGGAATCTAACAACTGACTTGTTTTTTTAGATTCCCCCGAGCGAGCGGCAAACAATCCCCAGGAAATAGGACTGGAGGTTCATGTGTTCTCATACCATAGAGCCCCGGGGCGCATGAGTGGACGGGGCTCACAACTCTGACATTGTGGAATGTGGCCATGTTTCTTTACCACTTTTTTGGTTACTTTGGAGATTTAGGCTGCATTCCCAAGAGATGTATTTACTGTCCACCTCCCTATGCAAATATCTGTGCAAGGGCCGCACGTTTCGCCCTTTGCATTTGTACTGTTGTCAGCAGCATAAATTAATATATTGCAGACGGTTCAAACCAAGCACAGACGCTCTGTGCACTTTTGGCACCGCCAAACTGTTCAGTGCCCCTTCTCACCAGCTTGTTTTTCAGCTATTTCCATCTTCTTTGGGTGCTTTAAAGTCACAGCTGTCAATCATAGATGAGGAGAGCAGAAGTGGATGGGAAAACAACAAGTACGTAGGAAGCTGCACTGAGTGCCTGAGCTTGGTTTGAACAGTCATTGTGTGCTTACAGACTTCTTATTACTACCAGGTGCCTTGTATGTACGGCTGATGGTGCAAAGTTAGTTAAGTGACATCTAATCGCAATATTTTTGCAATTTAAGGGGGTAAGAAATGCAGCGTGTGAATCTGACCTGGGCTTACATTTTAGGACCAGCTGCAAAACTTGACTTTAAGGGCTTTCACATGACTGCAATTTACCATTCATGTTTGGGTCATATTTCCCGGCCCAACTGTGCATCTACATACCGGAACGAACGGCCCCGCCTGCCTACGAGGCTGTATGTTCCGGTCAGGGAGATAATCGCTTGGCCCTGAACGTGGGCCATAAAATCCTGTTGTGTGGCTGCAGCCTTGGTAATATTTCTGTAATGACTCTTCTCTCGTCATCCTCCTCTTCAGGTCGAGCCAGCAAAGATGTCGTCCACATCACAGAAACACAAGGACTTCGTGGCTGAGCCCATGGGAGAGAAGGAGGTGCAGTGTCTCGCTGGCATTGGTGACGTGCTGGGAGGGAAGCTCAAGGATAAGGGCTTTGACAAGGTAAGATTTGTGCCGGCAGATTGACACATGGATAATAAAATCTGCCATACACTTATTATTCAGAATTTTCCTGCTGCATGTAATGAGCCACAAAATCCTTCGTTCACTTTTGTTTCAGGGATTTTCTCATTACAATATTTAAAATTGCAAAGTGCGTGGAAAAAAACAGATTAAAAATCCTCTCCGTTCTTAAGAGTAGAGGGATTTTTATAGCTTCTAGCTCATTGCCCAAGTTACCGGCCACTTCTGTGGTCTATCAGAAGTAGCCAGTCTCCGATGCAAGAATTGCAAACTGATTCTTTTCTGATGTTGTATTTGCCCCTGCGCTCCTATGATACTTGAAGTGCAAAGGTTTCTCGTATAGCAGAGGCTGCTTGTCAAAACTGTCAACCAGGAGCGCACCCGTCCCTCGACAAGCAGGAGGCAGAGCGCTTCTCTGCCTCCTGCTTGTCGAGGGATTGGTTCGCTCCTGAAGAGCAATAATGAGAGCAACCCTTTAACAACTACTTTTGCACTGTTTCACACTTTTTTTTTGTTACTCCTCCTTAGTGACCCCTGTAATAGTATGAGGTGTTGCAGTCTGTGGTTTATCATAAAGCACCATTTTATTTTTTTTCTAGGCCTATGTAGTCTTGGGTCAGTTTCTTGTGCTAAGGAAAGATGAAGAGCTTTTTAGAGATTGGCTGAAGGACACCAGCGGAGCCAACGCAAAGCAAACGCGCGATTGTTATACCTGTCTGAAAGAATGGTGTGATGCCTTCTTGTAAGACTCTTACCTTCCCAAATCCAGTCTCCGAAGACCATCACCTGCTAATGATACACCGGATTAACGTCCAGGAGTGCGCAGCAAGCAAAACGCCCATCTGCTCCCAGTTGCTCCATATACCTTTTTTTAAGCCTTTTCAGGATTTTGAATGTATTTCCAGATTTCAGAGTTTATATACAGTATATATATATTTTTTTTTTGCCACTTTATTTTTGAAAAAGAAAAATGTTGCCAAAGCCGAATGTGATGCTGCCTGCTAATATACAGCAGTCTTGGAAGGGGCCTCACGAATACATCAGACTCTTAACTCTGCGCTGCTATTAACCAGTTGGTACAAAAATTTTGTGCTGTTTTTTTGTTTTGGCTATTAGGACTACTGTAGAGCTGGAATATGGCAGCCAAATACAGGGCAGCATGTTCACTCTCAAAAAAATATTTATGCTCCCCTTCTTAGGGCAGCATAAAACCCTGTGCCTAAGCGAAGAGCCAGACTGCTGTAAAACTCGGACGGTGATCACAACACAATGCTCGGACTACCCGGTGGCTCTCCTGACCCGAGCTTGTCAGCATCATAGAAATACATGCTGTCACATCTGGGTCAGGAGAGCCGCCGGCCAGTCCGAGCATTGCGTTGCGATCCCTGTCTGAGTTGTACGGTCATCAGACTACGAGCTGTGATCTTTGGACCGGCCTCGGATGTCCGGGCATGAACTCTTTAGCCTCATATGTGTCTGAGGCTGTTCGGGTCAGTCCAAACATCCGTAGCTGGACAGTGTTTCATAGACAACTGAATTCAGCCCAACGATAGGTCACTTAATGGACTTCTTGCTATAATTTTGATAAAATCACTTTTACCTACTGCAGTTCTGCTTGTCCTCTGTCACAAGCTCCTGCTATGTAGTCCTTTGGCAGTTTCCTGCCTATGCACAGTGTTGGCTGTCAATCAGTGGTGTGGATGGGGTTATACAGAGTAGAGCATTGAGAGACCTAGAAGAGCTGTAGCAGATAAAACTGAGATTGCATCAAAACTACAGCAAGTAGCCCAATAAATGACCTGGCACTGGAATCCTTTAACATGCTTTAATTTTGAGCGGTTTCATGAGGCTGGAAGTGCTGCAGTTCATGGAAAGTCTGTGCTGCCGTGTTAAGCTTTTCCTAGTGATTCTCTGATGTTTCCAAACACCCCCGCTCTTAGTTCAGAAGCCTCTAGTTAGGTCCGCTCCTTCAGATCCACAAATGGACAGCCTCTATAGCCCGAGACCCATTACACACTGCTGCTTTCTCACCGGCCAATAGAAAACTGACATTGCTAAGGCCTCGTTCACACAGTGCAGCTTTCTCGCTGCTTTTGCATGCTCGTTCTGATTTGTGATTTAGAATAGATGCTGTTTTAGATTGTCACAATGCTAATCTATGCCTGATAGATACTTTACAATGGCGTGCTGCTAAAAGTAGTCAGCTTGGGCTCTGTTCACACTGACATTCGGACATTCCATACTTTGAGAAATTCAAGTCCAAAAAGGATCCTGTGCAGAGGGGCCTCATTGATAAGTAAAGGGGTCTCTCAGGCTTCTGTCATGTTTCCTTTTTTCTTCCATTCTGAAAACTGACACAGCAGAACCTGGCCGGACCCCATAATAATCAGGACGGCCCCATTGCTTCCATTCTCCAGTTATACAGTGGATCAGTTTTTTTTTTTACATTATTCTGCTTCTCTGAAGTGGAATATCCAAACTAAGTGTGAACGCAGCCTTAGCCTGACATACGTTTTTAAACATTTTAAGCACATTTTGTATATTTTTTTTCCCCCCTTTCATTAAACCCATCTGTGATTTCAGATGCTCTAAACTTTACACTTGACGTCGATGGGACTTCGTTGTAGAATTGGGAATAATACAGTAAATTTATTAACAGGTGAAAAATGGTCATTAAAACTGGTGCAAAAAGTCGGCTGTGCGATTCTCGTAGAAACTCGCCGGTGATACTTGGAAAATTAAAGTTATGTTAAGTTTCTTCTGGCAGTTTCTACGCGCTCGCCAGCGAGGAACCAAAAAGTGGGAACGTGACTTTTTATGAATGGAACACTTGCCTGCTGTTCTTCTGAAATGTTACCTCCGATTTGTTTTCTGGTTTTAAAATTAAAATAATATTAAATTCTTGTTTGTTTTTTGAATGTTTGTTTTTCTGCATTTACCATGTACTCAATGAAGTCTGACTACGCCTTTCTTGGGTGTTCTTATGTCACATACTCTTTACACGTGTCACTTTTTTTTAGTTGGTGGTTTTGTTTTCTCCCAAAAGGGTGCAGCTCTTCAGCGAAGTCTTGAAGAAAACCACCCGGGTACTCTGCGTCCTGGATGTGTAGTCCGGAAGCTCCCAGACTGCTTCTCTCCTGGGACTGATGGGTCTCTCCTAGTGATGAGCGAGTACGTTTTGTTAACCCTTTTGCTGAGTATACTCGGCTGAGCACCAAGTAGTTACAGCTGCTCGGTGATAAGGTTATATCGCTCCCGTGTGCATGATTTGCAACTGTTTGACAGCTTTAATACATGTGAGGAATGTGTAAGAAATGGACATTCCTCACATGTATTAAAGCTGTCAAACAGTTGCAAATCATGCACACAGGAGCAATTCAACCATATCAACGAGCAGCTGTAACTACTCGGAGCTCGGCCCGAGCGTACTCGGCGAAAGGGTTAACAAAACACTCGCTCATCACTAGTCTCTCCTTGTTATACGAACATAAGGAGAGACATTTCAGTCTAGGAGCTTTGGTTATGAAGAAGCCACCAGGGTCCTGCCGGCGACTAGTCCCGTGAGACGCATAGTTCCTGGCCTGGTTTTCGGAGTAGTCGTCTGAAAGGCCACAGCCTGTGTCTGGTTTATGATGGCCGAAGTTTGGGCAGCATGAATCTCATGATTGGTTCCTTTTAACCCATTCGCAACATGACGTAAACTTACGTCATACTTTGATGCAGGCTTTCAGACTGAGTCTTTATCTTTCCCTGCCCATAACAACTGATTTAATGGATATCCCCTTTCATTTGAGGCAAAATGGAAATTTGAGCAATTTTTAAAAAAAAAAATTCAGAAAACGTCATCAATATTAGCGGGATGGTAGTTTGACTGATTGTTGGCAGTGTACAGCGCTGGAGTGAACACAGCGCCATACACCCGTTAGTGGCCATTCTCAGGAATTGCAGCTCAGCTCTTATTCACTTCCATAGAAGTCGAGCTGCAGAATGGCCTGTGCACAGAAGAGGGTTCTGGCTGGAAACAGCTGAGCAGTGGGGGTGCTAGGTGTTCGACCACCACTGAGCTGATATTGATCAATGTGCAAGTCGTGGACAAACCCTTTAATTACAAGGGTATGGCCTGAACGTTACCTATGGGGTTTTTGGTTTTTTTTGTCCCCCCAGATTGCTGGATTTAAAGCTTTAAGTTCACTGATAACTTGATCTGCAGGATCTCACTGACATCTCTTGGTGCAAAGGGGATCTAATGTCAAATTCTATGCACCATTATGTGTAATAATGGCTGACAGAGCGCCCCCAGTCACCTAATGACCCAGGAACATCTAAGGGGGCTTCTGTAATGCACCTCATACATATCAGCATGATCCAGGCTACCAAATTCCAAGGCGCTGTTGAAGCGGAAAAGAGCCTCATGTACGTGATTCTTACAGGACCATCTTGCCCCTACCCATGGATATTAAATCTTGACCGAGGTCCTCAGTCATTTCCTACATGGTAGATATTGACCATTATGGGTCTATACCAGCAATTATCTACAGCTATTAATGTTCAATACCAACAATCCATTTTTATTTTGGCATCTCCTCTACATCCCAGTTCTGCTGCACCAGCGCCTCTTGTCCGTGCTGCTCCAGGACTTCTCTCCTTCACTTGAGGCTTCAAGGATTCACCTCCCCAGGTCAGACATAACATAATAGGTGATGTATATTTGACATAATAGTGCACAAAAATTAATATTTTATTTTCTCTATGAAGGTTTTGAGGAGGTGGGAAACTGGGGTTTGTTTGTTGTGTGTTATTCTAACTTGCAAATTTCCAATAAATCACTTTTTTTTTTTAAGGAAAATCTATGGTGATTTTATTATCGAGAAAATCTGTACCATGAAATAAACACAGAAATATCTTTTTTTTGTTGTTTATTGCAGAAACTGTTTCCTACATTTTCCTGGCCGGCAGGATCTTCTTGCTGGACGACTGCTACGTGACTGGTCATGGCTGATCACATATCTTCACATGTTTTTGCGATAATAGTTAATATGAATTTCGGAGGCTTTTGCCTCATAAAGTAATGACACTTTTCCACCTGTGGAGCATAAAAGACAAAAATGTAGAATTCATTTACATATTATACATAACTATAGTTGCTAAATTCTGGGCACCAAATTATGGTTTGTGCCACCAAAAAAAACACCTACGACTCAGAGCGTGGAAGATCCCCTCCATAACCTCCTGCCCCTTAGTGGTACAAACTCCCAGGTTCTGGTGCTTTAGACCAAGCAGGGTGAGGTATGTAGCAAAGGCAGAGAAGACCTTCCCAAATAGTTGACTGTTCTCATACTTTTTCAGGAGTTTCCCAAACTTTTATATAAAATTTACAAGTGCTTTTCACTAAATTAGAATATCATCAAAAAGTTAATTTATTTCAGGTTTTCAATACAAACAGAGTGATCTATTCCAAGTGTTTATTTCTGTTAATGTTGATGATTATGGCTTACAGCCAATGAAAACACAAAAGTCATTATCTCCGTAAATTAGAATACTTTATAACAACAGCTTGAAAAATGTTTTTAAAATCCAAAATGTACGTTCAGTAAATGCCCTCAATACTTGGTCGGGGCTCCTTTTGCATCAATTACTGCCTCAATACAGCGTGGCATGGAGGCGATCAGCCTGTGGCACTGCTGAGGTGTTATGGAAGCCCAGGTGGCTTTGATAGCAGCCTTCAGCTCGTCTGCATTGTTGAGTTTGGTGTCTCATCTTCCTCTTGATAATACCCCATAGATTCTCTATAATAGATTCTCTATGGGGTTAAGGTCAGGCGAGTTTGCTGCCAATCAAGCACAGTGATACTGTTGTGTGTAAACCAGGTATTGGTACTTTTGGCAGTGTGGACAGGTGCCAAGTCCTGCTGGAGAATGACATTTCCATCTCCAATAAGCTTGTCGGCAGAGGGAAGCATGAAGTGCTCTAAAATGTCCTGGTAGACGGCTGCGCTGACTTTGGTCTTGATAAAACACAGTGGACCTACACCAGCAGATGACATGGCTCCCCAAACCATCACTGATTGTGGAGACTTCACACTAGACCTCCAGCAGCTTGGATTGTGGCCTCTCCACTCTTCCTCCAGACTCAGGGACCTTGATTTCCAAATGAAATGCAAAATTTACTTTCATCTGAAAACAACACCTTGGGCCACTGAGAACAGTCCAGGTCTTTTTCTCCTTGGCCCAGGTAAGACGCTTCTGGCGTTGTCTATTGGTCATGAGTGGCTTGACACAAGGAATGTGACACTTGTAGCCCATGTCCTGGATACGTCTATGTGTGGTGGCTCTTGAAGCAATGACTCCAGCAGCTGTTCACTCCTTGTGAATCTCCCCCACATTTTTGAATGGCCTTTTCTTAACAATCTTTTCAAGGCTGCGGTTATCCCGGTTGCTTGTGCACCTTTTTCTACCACACTTTTTCCTTCCACTCAACTTTCCATTAATATGCTTTGATACAGCACTCTGAACAGTCGGCTTATTCAGCAATGACCTTTTGTGGCTTACCCTCCTCGTGGAGTGTGTCAATGACAGCCTTCTGGACATCTGTCAAGTCCGCAGTCTTCCCCATGATTGTGGAGCCCACTGAAACAGACTAAGGGACCCTTTTAAATGCTTAGGAAACCTTTGCAGGTGTTTTTTTGTTAATTATTCTAATTTACTGAGATAATGACTTTCGTGTTTTCATTGGCTGTAAGCCATAATCATCAACATTAACAGAAATAAACACTTGAAATAGATCACTCTGTTTGTAATGACTCTATATAATATACAAGTTTCACTTTTTGTATTGAAGAACTGAAATAAATTAACTTTTTGATGATATTCTTATTTAGTGAGAAGCACTTGTATATTTCCAGGTAACTTGGTGTTTCTGAGTACAGCAAAGTATACTGAGAATAAAGACTAACACAGTACCGTCATGTCCTCAAAGCTGGGGGTCTTGCAGGTCTCTAAATCTTCTTCTTGGAGGCACCCTGTTGGCTCTATAATGACTGTAAATTGGTAATTTATCCCATTGGTGACCTTAAATGAGGAAAACATAAGAAACATTGGATGGTAAAAGCTTTAGGTTTTACTATACATATCACATTCATTATTATATAGTTCTCTTAGACTTGATGAGGCCGGTGTAGTTACTTTGAAAATCCTTGTCACGATCTCTGTATAATTTTTTCTTAAAAAAAAGATCTGAACATTTTTTCAAACATTTTGAATTTCAATATCAGACGGGGGGAGTCTGATATTAAAATTAAAAAATATTGACGCCAAATTTAGATACAGATTTTCAACGTAAAAACACTAGGCTCGTCAGGTTCTACTAGATTTATTTCCTAATTATGCAATTTTGGTGAAACCTGGAGACAGATCCACTTTAAATAGGATGACCTCTACAAAATATGCATAGATGTATGTCTTCTATAAATATGTATTTACATACTTTACTAATATACTTGTCTTAAGAAAGCTCCACTAATGACTCAGTCTCACAGGGATCTCAGGTCCCGGAAGAAGCACTTCCAGTTTGTACTCAAAAGAGAACAGAGTTAGCAGTCACTATGGGATCCCCCACCAAAAAAAAACCACACAGTGGGCATCAGAGTTATATAAATCCCATCCACTTTTCTGAAACTGTAAGATGATGAGTTTTGGGGAGTAAATTCTAAAGTTTGCTATGAGGCCCTGGCTCTTTTAGTTCCACCCCTGCCA
Organism: Phyllobates terribilis; assembly: GCF_046119375.1. NCBI lineage: Eukaryota > Metazoa > Chordata > Amphibia > Anura > Dendrobatidae > Phyllobates > Phyllobates terribilis. Next base: position 113,099,257 of record NW_027362773.1, read on the forward strand.
TTTTATTTGTGTCTTTCCCTTAGTAAATGTGTCAGCTGTTTAATAATGATCCACCAGGGAGAGGTTTTTCGAGGTATTAAGACGGTAAACATACAAGCTGAGAAATTTAATCAAAACAGAACTTGAAACCGTGTAAATGTTTGGAGTGAAATTCAAGCTTGGAATTGGCTCTGATTTAGGGTTGTTACGGATCCGGGTGGTGGAACCTCTGTGCTGCGGTGCAAGGAAGGACCAGAGGGGCATAACTAGGTATCAACTCGGATCGACCAAGGTCGTACGGCGGCTCAATAGACTCCGTGACCAGGATGGGACCAGGTGCTACTCTGGGCCAGTCCTTGTATGAGAGCAGGTGACTCCCACAGGTCAGAAGGCAGAGACTGACCGGTACAGCGGATGAGCACGGCAGGCAGGCTGACGGGTGATCCGGGTAGACGGACTGGCAGACACGGAAGGTAACAAGCAGGAGCCTCCAGGTAGGCTGGCTGGTAGGCACGGCAGGTAACAGGCAGGTTCTTCCAGGTAAGCGGGCTGGCTGGTAACAGGCAGGTGCTTCCAGTAAAGCAGGCTGGCAGGTAACAGGCAGGTGCTTCCAGGTAAGCAGACTGGCAGGTAACAGGCAGGTGCTTCCAGGTAAGCAGACTGGCAGGTAACAAGCATGTGCTTCCAGGTAAGCAGGCAGGTGTTTCCAGGTAAGCAGGCGGGCAAGGCCCATTGACAGATTGGCGGACTGGACTGTAGACGGACTGTCGGGCTGGAAGGTAGACAAGCTGGCGGGCTGGACTGGTAGTCAGGCTGGCGGGCTGGACTGGTAGTCAGGCTGGCCGCGGGACCTGAGAGCTGAAGAAGAGTTTAACACACAAAGCTACAACCTTGCATGGGCACCTCCATTTTGGATGAGGTGCCTTTTATATGAGAGGTCCTCCGGCCATTGGCCGGGGACTACTTAGGACGGCGCGTGCGGCCCCTTTAAGAGGGAGGGAGCGCGCGTCCTAAGCACAGTGCCCAGGAAGCTGCGCGTGCCGGCAGAAGCAGGAGCGCCGGAGGACGCCGGGTGGGGAGCGCGGCGGTAAGAGGGACGGCGTCTCTGCCTGTCAGGGGGCAGAGACGCCGATAATATAGTACTCCCCCCTTTACGCCCCCTCTTCTTTAGGCCTGAAAGAAATTTTTTAAGGAGAAGCAGGGCGTGGATGTTCTCCCTGTGTTCCCAAGTTCTCTCCTCTGGGCCAAACCCCTTTTTTCCTCTTACCCTCTAGACCGGAGCTGGGGAGGTACCTGGATTGTCGGAAAAAGAATTAAGCACAACTGGTTTGAGGAGAGATACGTGGAAGGAGTTGGGAATCCGTAAGGTGGCCGGGAGTTTTAACTTGTAGGCTACTGGATTGTTTTGCTTGAAGACTTCAAATGGACTGATGAACCGTGGACCCAACTTATAGGAGGGTATTTTGAGACGAACATGTTTGGAGGAGAGCCAAACCTTGTCTCCCAGACGGAATTGAGGCGGATCCAGACTTCTCTTATCCGCATGTCTCTTCATCCTCTCGGAGGTTTGAATAAGTGCGGATCTAGTGTCCTCCCACATAGTGGAAAATTCGCTGACCAGAGACTCCACGGCAGGGTTGTCCACTGAAGCGGAAACGGGAAACTGAATCCGGGGATGTTGACCGTAGACCCAAATGACTGTACAACCGGCAGAAACAGGAAGATCAGTAATAAAGTCCATAGCAATGTGTTGCCACGGGGCAGCAGGTACGGGAAGCGGCAGGAGCCGGCCGGCTGGAAGATGTCTGGGAACCTTGTTGCGGGCTCAGGACGAACAGGCCGTGACAAAGTCTACCACATCTTGGCGCAGGGTAGGCCACCAGTAATGCCGGGTAATGAGCAGGAAGGTCGTCTTCTGGCCAGCATGGCCGGCTAGTTTGGATGAATGACCCCAGTGAAGAACCTTCTTACGATCCGGAACCGCTACAAACGTCTTACCGGGTGGGAGACGAGACAGGTCCAAGGGAGCCACATTCATCACTTTGGAGGGATTGATGATATGCATAGGCTCCTCCTCTTGATCGGAAGACAGGAAGAATCGGGACAAGGCGTCGGCCTTAACGTTCTTGTCTGCCGGGCGGTAATGTAGGGTAAAGTTGAAGCGGGCGAAGAACAAAGACCACCGGGCCTGACACTGATTGAGTCTTTGGGCATTCTGTAGATATGCCAGGTTTTTGTGGTCAGTATAGATGATCACCGGGTGCAGAGTGCCCTCGAGCAGGTAACGCCACTCCTCCAGCCCCAATTTGATGGCTAGCAGTTCTCGGTCTACTATGGAGTAGTTGTGCTGAGACAGGGAGAAGAGCTTGGAGAAGAAGCCGCAGGTTACCATTCTCCCAGATGAACATTTCTGAGTGAGCACCGCTCCGGCTCCGGAAGAGGAAGCATCAACCTCCAGAAAGAACTGTTTGTTGCTATCCGGACGGTGCAGCACAGGGGCAGAAGAGAAGGCTTGTTTTAAGGAGAGGAAGGCCTCCTCCGCTTCGGACGGCCATTCCTTAGGATTTGCTCCCTTTCAGGTGAGCGCAGAGATGGGAGCAGTCCGGGAAGAGAAATGTGGGATGAAGAGACGGTAATAGTTGGCGAAGCCCAGGAATCGCTGAATCGCCTTCAACCCCTACGGACGGGGCCACTTTAAGATGGCAGAGACCTTCTCGGGGTCCATCCATAGACCTATCTTAGAGGTAATATAGTCCAGGAACGGAAGAGAGGTCTGTTCGAAGAGGCATTTCTCAAATTTTGCATATAGGTGATTCTGCATGAGCCTAAGCAGGACCTGATGAACATCCCTCCGGTGTGTAGGAAGATCCGGAGAGAAGACCAAGATGTCGTCCAGGTACACCACTACGCAAGAATATAAGAGGTCACGGAAGATGTCATTAACTAATTCTTGGAACATGGCGGGAGCATTACAGAGACCGAAGGGCATCACACGGTATTCATAGTGACCGTCCCGGGTATTGAATGTCGTCTTCCACTCGTCTCCTTGGCGGATCCGGACTAAGTTATACGCCCCACGAAGATCGAGCTTGGTGAAGATCTTTGCACCTTTAAGGCGGTCGAACTGCTCAGAGATGAGCGGCAGGGGGTATTTGTTTTTTATAGTAATTTGGTTGAGTCCTCTATAATCAATACAGGGGCGTAGTGAAACGTCTTTTTTTTTTTCCGAAGAAGAATCCAGCGGCTCCGGAATCCAGATGTGCGGTTTCAAAGAAGCGGTCCTCTCCACAGGAGATAGAGATGGACAAAGTCAAGAACGAAGAGGATTTACTCTTGCCCAGGATGACTCCGGAATCCAGATGTGCGGTTTCAAAGAAGCGGTCCTCTCCACAGGAGATAGAGATGGACAAAGTCAAGAACGGAGAGGATTTACTCCTGCCCAGGATGACCTCTCCGAGCAGTCCTAGACACTGGAGTTTCCCGACTTCACCAGACAGGAGCGGATCAGGTGCTCCTTACTACCACAGTAGAAACAGCTAACCTCGGCTCGGCGTATTTCTTGGCGATACTTAACCATCTTGGTCTGGTCGATCTGCATGGGTTCGGGTGAGCGTGTCCGGGGAGTTGCTGTTTGGGAAGCCGGTTTCTGGAAAACAGGAGCAAGACGGGGAAATTTTCTCTCCCGGGTAGTCTCCTTAGCACCTTCTAGGAAACAGATGTCAATCCGGGTAGCTAGTGACACCAGGTCATCCACGGTGGTCGGAATGTCCCGGCCGGCTAACTCGTCCTTAATCCGACCGGAAAGACCCTCCCAGAAGGTGGACACCAGGGCCTCGTTGTCCCAGGCAAGCTCAGAAACGAGGGTACGGAACCGTATGGTATACTGGCCCACGGTGAGCCTCCCTTGGCGGAGACGGAGCAATGAGGAGGCAGTAGAAATCCTTCATCCGGGTTCATCGAAGACCCTCCGGAAGGCAGTGAGGAAAGCCGGAAGATTGGACACCAGGGGATCCCCTCTCTCCCATGGAGGGTTTAGCCATGCCAATGCTTCCCCGGTGAGGTGAGACATGATGAACGCCACCTTGGCCCGGTCGGAGGAAAACTGATGTGGCAGAAGTTCAAAATGCAGCGTGCACTGGTTCAGAAAGCCCCGACATAGGACGGGGTCACCTCCAAAACAAGGAGGCGCAGAGAGCCGGGGACCTAGGCTGGATGCCGTGGTATTGGTAGGCAGCGGCGCTGCCAGAGCGGGTGTCCCTCGACTTGAGGCGGCCACAGGTGGAACAGACAGTGTGTCCAGGCGAGAGTTGACAGACCGCAGGTAGGTCAGGATGGTTTCCTATTGGGATCTCTGACGAGAAACCTCCTGGTACAGGTCAGCAAGCGAAGGAGCCTGGGGGCCACCGGGTTCCATGGCCCGTGCAAACTGTTACGGATCCGGATGGTGGAACCTCTGTGCAAGGAAGGACCAGAGGGGCGTAACTAGGTATCAACTCGGACCGACCAAGGTCGTACGGCGACTCAATCGACTCCGTGACCAGGGAAGGACCGAGCAGAGGGACCAGGTGCTACTCTGGGACCGACCTTGTATGAGAGCAGGTGACTCCCACGGGTCAGAAGGCAGGGACTGACCGGTACAGCGGATGAGCACGGCAGGCAGGCTGACGGGTGATCCGGGTAGACGGACTGGCAGACACGGCAGGTAACAAGCAGGCGCCTCCAGGTAGGCTGGCTGGTAGGCACGGCTGGTAACAGGCAGGTGCTTCCAGGTAGGCAGGCACGGCAGGTAACAGGCAGGTTCTTCAAGGTAAGCAGGCACGGCAGGTAACAGGCAGGTGCTTCCAGGTAAGCAGGCGGGCAAGGCCCATAGACAGACTGGCGGACTGGATTGTAGACAGACTGTCGGGCTGGAAGGTAGACAAGCTGGCGGACAGGACTGGTAGTCAGGCTGGCGGGCTGGACTGGTAGTCAGGCTGGCAGCGGGACCTGGGGGGCGAAGCAGAGTTTAACACACAAAGCTACAACCTTGCACTGGCACCTCCATTTTGGAGGAGGTGCCTTTTATATGAGAGGTCCTCCGGCCATTGGCGGGGACTCCTTAGGACGGCGCGCGCGGCCCCTTTAAGAGGGAGGGAGCGCGCGCGCCCTAAGCACAGTGCCCTGGAAGCTGCGTGCGCCGGCAGAAGCAGGAGCGCCGGAGGATGCCAGGCGGGGAGCGCGGCGGTAAGAGGGACGGCGTCTCTGCCTGTCAGGGGGCAGAGACACCGATACTACAAGGGTTAGCAAATCTCCGTGGTATACAACAAAATGCGTTGGTATAATTTGCAAAACTATGTTATACGTCATATTATCTCGTTATACTAAGTGTGCATGAGATGTTGGCAATTTTTTTTTGCATTAAAAGCTTTTTCTATTTAATAATTTAATGGCATGTCACTAGGTCATGGTCCAACCTCTGGGACCCACTGTCACGCCAGGTGTGAGTGCAAAACAGAGGGGAAAGGGAAAGGGAGCCCAGACACTAGGGAAAGGGGGAAGAGGTGAACTCCTAATCTGGACTAGCGTCACCCTGTCTCCCCCTAACGTCCCTATACAGCCTGCGCAGCTGTCGCCGATCACATGCCTCGCCCTACTATCCCTGGCGTAAGGCTATAGCTGGGGGTGGAAGGAGATGAGCACTAGTCAACCTCCGCTAGCACTCTAAAGACAAGGGGAAGACAACACAGGGGAACAACAACTCAGCTTTAGAAGAAACTCCAACAGGGCACACTGCCTCAAGACTCCAAAGTGGACGTGATGCTACTTCAGCAAGTTCCAAGTAGGAATGAGTATAACCGGCGACGCCCACCTAGAGAGACCAGGTATATATACACCCAGACTAAAGGGAGGTAGTCGCTGGGTCCTAAACACAGCCTCCTATCTAGGCAGCTGTCTACATTGCCAAACATGGAGATCTCCTGCAAACCACTGCAGGGCGACTGTCTGTCACCTCTGACACACCCGTGACACCCACACAGTCCCTGAGAGACACTCAAGTCTAGATTCATTAAGACTGACTTTTTGTACTACAGTCTTGATTTAGGGTGCCCTGGAGTAAGATGCTCCAAATTTATTAAAGAGGACCTGTCACTAGGTCAAAAGTGTCCTATTTGGGCTCTTATTTTATTCCTTCTACTTCCCTGAGTAATACATTTTTTGTTTTTTTGGAATCCACCATACGGTTGCAGAGATATAGGCCTTTTTATTTAGTGACAATTTTTAGAGTCTTTTCTAAGGGGGTGTGGCTTATAGGGTAATTATGCAGAGCAGTCTAAAGACATGCCCCCCCAAGGATCCTGTGAGCACATATAGTACCATATCTCTGGAACCGTATGGTGGATTTAAAAAAAAAAAAACAACAACTCAGGGAAACACTGGGGAAAAAAATAAGAACCCAATCAAGCAACTTTTGATCTGGTGACAGGTCACCACTTTAAATCTGAAGGTGTTTAGATTGGGCATAATACCCAGTTTTTCAAGCTCTTAACCTGTAAGTAGAACCAGATTTTATCAGGACTCTCTGACAGGTCTCTTATGCTCCACCAAGAAAAAAGTAGTATATGTGTAGGGGCATAATTACAGGACCCATCTTCCACATAAGGAAACATTAGTCTGTATTCTATATAAAAATAAAAATTAAAAACTAAAGAGATGAACTTGACTATAAATTGGTGTGCATGCAATGTGTAGACGCATGTTCACACTGGCCACTAAACAGATAAAAACAAAGTGAGCAAGTACCCTTCAGTAAATAAATAAAGAGCAGTTGTGCATGAAAATTACATAGGGTACTTAGTTAACATAATTGAGAAAAAAAAATGTAAAAGACATCCCACCACATCAAGGTGACCCTATTCTATTCTGAATAGGGTCACCTTGACGTGATGGCATGGCTAAATCTTAGTCTGGACCCCAGAAACTAAAATTAACACCATTTTCAGCAATAAAATGTGTAGGTGATACTTGTTAGACGGTTGTAGGTCCCATCAATGGGACCCCCACTAATTGCCAGAACAGGGGTCTTATTTCCTGTCTTATCCCCTGGATCTCCACTGGTCCTTGTCAGAAAATAAGTCCTGACTATTTAAAGGTGTATTCTGATCTACATACAGTGCCTACAAGTAGTATTCAACCCCCTGCAGATTTAGCTGGTTTGATAAGATGCAAATAAGTTAGAGCCTTCAAACTGCAAACGAGAGTAGGTTTTATGAACAGAAGCATAAATCTTACAAACCAAAAAGTTATGTTGCTCAGTTGAATTTTATTAAATTTTAAACATAAAAGTGTGGGTCAATTATTATACAACCCCTATGTTTAATATTTTGTGGAATAACCCTTGTTTGCAATTACAGCTAATAATCGTCTTTTATAAGACCTGATCAGGCCGGCACAGGTCTGTGGAGTTATCTTGGCCCACTCCTCCATGCAGATCTTCTCCAAGTTATCTAGGTTCTTTGGGTGTCTCATGTGGACTTTATTCTTGAGCTCCTTCCACAAGTTTTCAATTGGGTTAAGGTCAGGAGACTGACTAGGCCACTCCAACACCTTGACTTTTTCCCTCTTGAACCAGGCCTTGGTTTTCTTGGCTGTGTGCTTTGGGTCGTTGTCTTGTTGGAAGATGAAATTACGACCCATCTTAAGATCCTTGATGGAGGAGCGGAGGTTCTTGGCCAAAATCTCCAGGTAGGCCGTGCTATCCATCTTCCCATGGATGCGGACCAGATGGCCAGGCCCCTTGGCTGAGAAACAGCCCCACAGCATGATGCTGCCACCACCATGCTTGACTGTAGGGATGGTATTCTTGGGGTCGTATGCAGTGCCATCCAGTCTCCAAACGTCACGTGTGTGGTTGGCACCAAAGATCTCGATCTTGGTCTCATCAGACCATAGAACCTTGAACCAGTCTGTCTCAGAGTCCTCCAAGTGATCATGAGCAAACTGTAGACGAGCCTTGACATGACGCTTTGAAAGTAAAGGTACCTTACGGGCTTGTCTGGAACGGAGGCCATTGCGGTGGAGTACGTTACTTATGGTATTGACTGAAACCAATGTCCCCACTGCCATGAGATCTTCCCGGAGCCTTGACTCTTCGGACAAGCCTGGCCTCGGCACGGGAGGACACTTTCAAAGGCTGTCCTGGCCGTGGAAGGCTAACAGTAGTTCCATAAGCCTTCCACTTACGGATGATGCTTCCAACAGTGGAGACAGGTAGGCCCAACTCCTTGGAAAGGGTTTTGTACCCCTTGCCAGCCTTGTGACCCTCCACGATCTTGTCTCTGATGGCCTTGGAATGCTCCTTTGCCTTTCCCATGTTGACCATGTCTGAGTGCTGTTCACAAGTTTGGGGAGGGTCTTAAATAGTCAGAAAAGGCTGGCAAAAGAGATCTTTAATCCACACATGTGAAGCTCATTATTCTTGGTGCCTGAACTACTTCTTAATACTTTAGGGGGACCAAACAGAATTCTTGTGGTTTGAGGGGTTGAATAATAAATGACACTCTGAATTAACTTTAAAAAAAAAAAAAAAAAAAATGCTGCAGTGCATTTCCCACTTCCAGGCTGATCTACAGTACAAATGTCACAATGCCAAGTTAATTCTGAATGTGTCAACCAGCTAAATCTGCAGGGGGTTGAATACTACTTGTAGGCACTGTATATTATCACTTATCCACTGGCTAGATGAAAAGGGTTAGATTGATGTTGGTTCTACCAATGGGAGCCCACAGATAGCCAAGTCCCGATCTGGAAATCTTTGTATCGTCAGTGCCATACTCATTAGGCAGCTGTCGGCCAATTGGACAGCTGACTCCTCTATACATAGGAACGCTCAGCTGAATGCTCCTCTATGAGAAAGCAGCCTAAAGACACCCCCCCATAGGATCCTGTGAGCACCACCCACTTAAAAAAGACCATAAAAAGTGGCACTGACCCAATAGTACCATGCTATAATTATTAAAATGTAAGCTAAAAACTATGAAAAGTGAAAAAGCAATCAGAATCCTCATGTACTGTAAGAAATTGTTTCTTTACCTGCATCGACGCCTCCTTCACTTCAGTGATCTTGCTCCAGTACAGACTGAAACTGTTCATATTGTACGAGTTCTGGAGAAGCTTTACCATGTCGATTACTTTTTTGGAGTCCAGGGGCAAAGTGTTCCATCCTCCGAGAACAGGAGCAACCTCTGCTTTAATCAATTCCTCCACAGGGACACAGTAGCCAAAACAGACGAAAGAGAAGAGGAGTATGATAGAATTCATATTTCCGTCTGATACATGCAAGAAATACGGTACAAGAAGTCTTGCAATGCTAAGATGGTTACACCTAATATATATGCTAATGGAATCCAGCCTATCCCTCTAAGTACACGTGTGAGCAGCCAAGGCGTGTAACTTTGCTAATAGCAAATATTAGGACTTGTCAACAAAGGAATGTGTGGTTAGTTTACAGATGTAGGTTATGCAAAGCCTCTTCTTAAATGGGTATCTCATGTTTGTTGTTCAGGTGCACCCGTCTCCCCAGACTCAACGCCTCCCTGCTTACCGGGGAACATTGTGCTCCTGAAGATTGACAATTCGAGCCTGTGACATAGCTGCGCCATTGCTCTGTACCATCTCAAACTGGGTAGCAACACCCAGCTAAGTGTATACAGTGGCATGTAAAAGTTTGGGCACCCCTGGTCAAAATTACTGTTATATTTGTGTGCTCAGATAACTTTGACCAAGGTTTCAGACCTTAATTAGCCTGTTAGGGTTATGGCTTGTTCACCATCATTGTTAGGATAGACCAGGAGATGCAAATTTCCCAGCTTTATAAAAACCAGCCTCCTCTAACCTTGTGCCAAAAAACAGCAGCCATTCTAAGCAGCTGCCTAGCACTCTGACAATGAAAATAGTGGAGGCCCACAAAGCAGGAAAAGGCTATAAGAAGATAGCAAAGTGTTTTCAAGTTGCCCTTTTCTCAGTTCGAAATGTAATTAAGAAATGGCTGTTATCTGGAACAGTGGAGGTCAAGATAAGGTCTGGAAGACCAAGCAACATTTCAGTGAGATCTGCTCGTAGGATTGCTAGAGAGGCAATCCAGAACCCCCGCTTGACTGCAAAAGACCTTCAGAAAGATTTAGCCGACTCTGGAGTTGTGGTACATTTTTCTACTGTTCACAGACACTTGCACAAATATGGCCTTCATGGAAGAGTCATCAGAAGAAAACCTCTCCTACATTGTTACCATAAAATTCAGCGTCAGAAGTATGCAAAAGAACATATAAACAAGCCTGATGCAGTTTGGAAACAAGTCCTGTGGACCGATGAGGATAAAATAGAACTCTTTGGCCACAATGATCAAAAGGTATGTGTGGAAAAAAAAGGGCACAGAATTTCAGGAAAAGAACATCTCGCCAACCATTAAGCATGGGGGTGGATCAATCATGCTTTGGGGTTGTGTTGCAGCCTATGGCACAGGGAACATTTCACGGGTAGAGGGAAGAATGGATTCAATGAAATTTCAAAAAATTCTTGATGCAAACATAACACAATCTGTAAAAAAAGCTGCAGTTCAAAAGAGGTCAGATTTTACAAATGATTAATGATCCTAAACACACATCAAAATCCACAATAAAGTGCAATCTGAAGATTTTACAATGGCCCTCACAATCCCCTGATCTGAACATCATTGAAAATCTGTGGCTAGACCTCAAAATAGCAGCGCAAGCAAGACGACCCAGGAAGCTCACAGAACTGGAAGAATTTTCCAAGGAACAATGGATAACAGTCTCTCAAGCAAGAATTGAAAGACTCTTGTCTGGCTACAAAAAGCGTTTATAAGCTGTGATACTTTCAAAGGAAGGTGGTGGGGGTTCTATGTACTAACCATGCAGGGTGCCCAAACTTTTGCATCAGCCCATCTTCCTTTTTCTAATGTTTAAAATGTAAAAGATGAAAATATATACAGTACATACCAAAAGTTTGGACACACCTTCTCATTTAAAGATTTCTCTGTACTTTCATGACTATGAAAATTGTACATTCACACTGAAGGCATCAAAACTATGAATTAACACATGTGGAATTATATACTTAACAAAAAAGTGTGAAACAACTGAAAATATGTCTTATATTCTAGGTTCTTCAAAGTAGCCACCTTTTGCTTTGATGACTGCTTTGCACACTCTTGGCATTCTCTTGATGAGCTTCAAGAGGTAGTCACCGGAAATGGTTTTCACCTCACAGGTGTGCCCTGTCAGGTTTAATAAGTGGGATTTCTTGCTTTACAAATGGGGTTGGGACCATCAGTTGTGTTGTGCAGAAGTCTGGTGGATACACAGCTGATAGTCCTACTGAATAGAATGTTAGAATTTGTATTATGGCAAGAAAAAAGCAGCTAAGTAAAGAAAAACGAGTGGCCATCATTACTTTAAGAAATGAAGGTCAGTCAGTGCGAAAAATTGGGAAAACTTTGAAAGTGTCCCCAAGTGCAGTTGCAAAAACCATCAAGCGCTACAAAGAAACTGGCTCACATGAGGACCGCCCAGGAAAGGAAGACCAAGAGTCACCTCTGCTTCTGAGGATAAGTTTATCCGAGTCACCAGCCTCAGAAATCGCAGGTTAACAGCAGCTCAGATTAGAGACCAGGTCAATTCCACACAGAGTTCTAGCAGCAGACACATCTCTACAACAACTGTTAAGAGGAGACTTTGTGCAGCAGGCCTTCATGGTAAAATAGCTGCTAGGAAACCACTGCTAAGGACAGGCAACAAGCAGAAGAGACTTGTTTGGGCTAAAGAACACAAGGAATGGACATTAGACCAGTGGAAATCTGTGCTTTGGTCTGATGAGTCCAAATTTGAGATCTTTGGTTCCAACCACCGTGTCTTTGTGTGACGCAGAAAAGGTGAACGGATGGACTCTACATGCCTGGTTCCCACCGTGAAGCATGGAGGAGGAGGTGTGATGGTGTGGGGGTGCTTTGCTGGTGACACTGTTGGGGATTTATTCAAAATTGAAGGCATACTGAACCAGCATGGCTACCACAGCATCTTGCAGCGGCATGCTATTCCATCCGGTTTGCATTTAGCTGGACAATCATTTATTTTTCAACAGGACAATGACCCCAAACACACCTCCAGGCTGTGTAAGGGCTATAGAATATAAGACATATTTTCAGTTGTTTCACGCTTTTTTGTTAAGTATATAATTCCACATGTGTTAATTCATAGTTTTGATGCCTTCAGTGTGAATGTACAATTTTCATAGTCATGAAAATACAGAAAAATCTTTAAATGAGAACTTTTGGTCTGTACTGTATATATATTTTTTTTGCCTAAAATACAAAGGAAATGTGTCATCTTTAACTTTAGGCCTTTTAGAGATCATTTCATCTTTAACACGCTTAACTGTTCACAATAACAGTAATTTTGACCAGGGGTGCCCAAACTTTTATATGCCATTGTAAGTGTTGTGGTGCTGCCCAGTCAGGTAGGGGATGTTCCTGCTGACCATCCTATTTTTTGTGTGATTAGTATTTTGTTTTGTGGCCAACATGCATTATTTAAGTGTTACCAGTTATTGTATTTGGTTTTTCACAATAATCCTGATGCGCTGTTCTTACTGTTGTAACCCTTACATCATCCAAGTCTGTGATTGCTCCAGAGTTTTGACTTGGGTTGCTTGATTGAGTTTTGACTGACCTCTGGGTACCTGAGTGTTCCTCTGACTTCCCTACATCTCCTGATTTTGCCACTCCAGTTATTGACCTAACTAGTCTGTCTCAGGCTCACTCCGTGAACACAACCCAGGGGGCCCTATTTTATGTCCAGATTCCTGTATACGGGTGAAAGCTCGGTTGATTGTCGGACCGGTTACAAGAAATAAAATAGAAGCATTCCTGCAATGCTAAGATGGCAACACCTGATAAACACGCTGCTGGAATCCATCCAAACTCAGGGGGCCCTGTTGTAAGTTCAGTCTAAATTCCTATCTAGGGGTGAAAGGGTAAAGCCCAAGGTACTTTGGGGACCTGTTAAGCAAAGTGTACAGGAATTATGTAGGACGTTCAGGGATTGAACTACAGATAACTCAAAGTTACCTTCTTTGATGAAGCCCACTTTAGACAATTTGGGACATCAGGAAGAATGATTGCCTGGAGAAAAAAAGGTGAGCGTTACCAGGAGTCCTGTGTCTTCCACCAGTAGAGTATCCTGAGACCATTCATGACTTTTCATCCATGGAGGCGGCTCACTCACAATTTTACCTATCATCACTGCTATGGATAAAGAATGGGATCTAAGCATCACCCAAGAGCAACTTGTCCCAACCATCTGGGAGAAATTTGGTGATAAAGCTTTTTTCCAGCATGATGGAGACCATGTCACAAGCCAAATGTGATAACTAAGTGGCTCAGTGAACAAAATAAAGATCAGCTTTAACAGACAAATACCACCAGCATGTATAGTAGTGATAATACCACCATACTGATCATTAACCAAAACCTCTGTACTAGGACTGATATTACCACCATAAAGTGACCATATAATGATAATATCAGGTCTACACCAGTGCTCTGCAGACCATATATGTGTATAATGTGCAGGTTCTCACCAGTTACGTTCTCGATGATTGTAATCATTCATATTCCCTTTTCTTTTCCATTCGGCCCAGACCGCCATAATCTCTTCTTCCATCCATAACTCGTTCCTGCAAAGTGTAACAGGCATCTTCAGCTTACTGCTTTCCATCACCCTCCTCACATTCCACTACCATTACTCATTACTAGGACCCGCAATGGATGGCAGAGCCTTAGAAATGTTATCCCCATTACAAAGTAGAGCTGCAGGTCAGATGCTTGACTACCGATCCACTCTATTTGACTACTGGTCCCCTCTATTTGACTACCGGTCCACTCATTCTTTATAGGGCAGCCGGCAAAAGCTGAGCACAGTGTACGGCAGCCGTATAGGGAAAGAATAGAGGTCTGATTGAGCAAGTGAATATTAATGGGAATAAAAGCGCCCAGTTCTGCCGATCACTGCAGTTCCCAGCGGTCGGACGCCCACCGATCAGCAAGCTATTACCTGTCCTGCAGATAGGTGATAAGTTGTTTTCACTAGACAACCCCTTTAACTCTATTCATGCTTGGAACATTGTTATAAGATTGGGCTTAGTGAGGTCTTTAGCATTATGTACACATATGTACTATAAATTTGAGTTACTGTAAGTTACGTACTCCGATCCACATGATAGGTGATAACTTATTGATCGATGGGCGGGAGCGTAAGTAGAAATCAAGGGACCAAATAGCAAAAGTTCTAATTGGGATGCCACCCCCCATATCCTCCTCCCCAAAAAAAAAGTAAGTGGGGAGCTATATAAACGTAATGTCCAGCTCAAAGAAAAGGGAGGCCGCACCCTAACCTGCAATGAGTGCAAAAACCTAAATGAAATGAACTGGAATATAAGTTGATACACACTGGTCATTAAACAGACGAAACCCAAGATAAGGGTTTTGTCTTATAAAACAAAAAAAGGGCATGGCCTCGCTTTTCTTTGAGATGGACATTATGTTTATATAGCTCTCCATGGCTGTGTGTCTATGAGTCGGGATCTCGGTCCTGCTTGGGCCCTTGTTCACATTTACGTCATTTGACATATGGTAAGGTTTTAATCCTAGAGGATAGGGCCGCCCCAAATAGGGTCACCTTGATGCTGTGGGATGGCTTTTACGGTTTTTTAATCAAGATTTTGTTAACTAAGTACCCCATGTTATTCTCATGCACTATTGCTATTTATTTATTTACTGCAGGGTATTTGCTCGTTTTGTTCGTATCTTAGGTTTTGAAATAGAGGGTAGTTAGGGAGTGACAGATCCCGCACTACACATGGAGGACAGGTAGAGAGTGACAGATCCCGCACTACACATGGAGGACAGGTAGAGAGTGACAGACCCCGCACTACACATGGAGGACAGGTAGAGAGTGACAGACCCCGCACTACACATGGAGGACAGGTAGAGAGTGACAGACCCCGCACTACACATGGAGGACAGGTAGAGAGTGACAGACCCCGCACTACACATGGAGGACAGGTAGAGAGTGACAGACCCCGCACTACACATGGAGGACAGGTAGAGAGTGACAGACCCCGCACTACACGTGGAGGACAGGTAGAGAGTGACAGACCCCGCACTACACATGGAGGACAGGCAGAGAGTGACAGACCCCACATTACACGTGGAGGACAGGCAGAGAGTGAAAGACCCCACATTACACAGGGAGGGGAGGTAGAGAGTGACAGACCCCGCACTACACATGGAGGACAGGTAGAGAGTGACAGTCCCCGCACTACACATGGAGGGCAGGTAGAGAGTGACAGATCCCGCACTACACATGGAGGACAGGTAGAGAGTGACAGACCCCGCACTACACATGGAGGACAGGTAGAGAGTGACAGATCCCACACTACACATGGAGGACAGTAAAGAACACCAATCATAAATGGGTAGTATAAATCACACCATGTGTGTAGATATAGGTATGATATGTACCTTTTATTAATTACTACCCTATATGGACTAAATGCGACTCCATCTCCAAATATAGAACTACCAGAGAAAAAAGCGAAGACCGAATCAACACTTCTATAGCAAAAAATGGTCAATATTTATTATGATACAAAGATCAGACATATACAAAGGTCAGTACAATATTATAAAAAAGGACAATAAAATCAATAACAGCCCTCTCTACATGTGACTCCACACAGGGACCCATAATATAGGTAATCCATGGCAGACCCAGATCCTATGTATTTAGTTTTATTATATCATATCTGCTATATATATATAACACACATAAGCATTAAAATGGATACTATATATGCTGATTACCCTCACTGCTGTATAGTGGAAACCAGTAGAAGTCATTTACCATATCACCCTCCTATTATCTACTATTATTGTCATGTGCGGTGCACTAGATGAATAGAGGGAACATAGATGTCCCCATTGTATGCTTACCGCAGCTCTCCAGTGTCCAAATGTAATCACCAGGGGGCAATAGCACTGTTAGGGGTCCATAATGGGGAGGCACATGTCGAGAGAGACAGACCCCGCACTACACATGGAGGACAGGTAGAGAGTGACAGAACCCGCACTACACATGGAGGACAGGTAGAGAGTGACAGACCCCACATTACACATGGAGGACAGGAAGAGAGTGACAGACCCCACATTACACATGGAGGACAGGTAGAGAGTGACAGACCCCACACTACACATGGAGGACAGGTAGAGAGTGACAGACCCCACACTACACATGGAGGACAGGTAGAGAGTGACAGACCCCGCACTACACATGGAGGACAGGTAGAGAGTGACAGACCCCGCACTACACATGGAGGACAGGTAGAGAGTGACAGACCTCGCACTACACATGGAGGACAGGTAGAGAGTGACAGATCCCACACTACACATGGAGGACAGGTAGAGAGTGACAGACCCCACACTACACATGGAGGACAGGTAGAGAGTGACAGACCCCACACTATACATGGAGGACAGGCAGAGAGTGACAAACCCCGCACTACACATGGAGGACAGGTAGAGAGTGACAGACCCCACACTACACATGGAGGACAGGTATAGAGTGACAGACCCCACACTACACATGGAGGACAGGTATAGAGTGACAGACCCCACACTACACATGGAGGACAGGTATAGAGTGACAGACCCCACATTACACATGGAGGACAGGTAGAGAGTGACAGACCCCGCACTACACATGGAGGACAGGTAGAGAGTGACAGACCCCACATTACACATGGAGGACAGGTAGAGAGTGACAGACCCCACATTACACATGGAGGACAGGTAGAGAGTGACAGACCCCACACTACACATGGAGGACAGGTAGAGAGTGACAGATCCCACACTACACATGGAGGACAGGTAGAGAGTGACAGACCCCGCACTACACATGGAGGACAGGTAGAGAGTGACAGACCCCACACTATACATGGAGGACAGGTAGAGAGTGACAGACCCCGCACTACAAATGGAGGACAGGTAGAGAGTGACAGACCCCACACTATACATGGAGGACAGGCAGAGAGTGACAAACCCCGCACTACAAATGGAGGACAGGTAGAGAGTGACAGACCCCACACTACACATGGAGGACAGGTATAGAGTGACAGACCCCACACTACACATGGAGGACAGGTATAGAGTGACAGACCCCACATTACACATGGAGGACAGGTATAGATTGACAGACCCCGCACTACACATGGAGGACAGGTATAGATTGACAGACCCCGCACTACACATGGAGGACAGGTAGAGAGTGACAGACCCCACACTACACATGGAGGACAGGTAGAGAGTGACAGACCCCGCACTACACATGGAGGACAGGTAGAGTGACAGACCCCACATTACACATGGAGGACAGGTATAGAGTGACAGACCCCACATTACACATGGAGGACAGGTAGAGAGTGACAGACCCCACACTACACATGGAGGGCAGGTAGAGAGTGACAGACCCCACACTACACATGGAGGACAGGTAGAGAGTGACAGACCCCACTTTACACATGGAGGACAGGTATAGAGTGACAGACCCCACATTACACATGGAGGACAGGTAGAGAGTGACAGACCCCACACTACACTACACATGGAGGACAGGTAGAGAGTGACAGACCCCACATTACACATGGAGGACAGGCAGAGAGTGACAGACCCCACATTACACATGGAGGACAGGTAGAGAGTGACAGACCCCACACTACACATGGAGGACAGGTAGAGAGTGACAGACCCCACACTACACATGGAGGACAGGTAGAGAGTGACAGACCCCGCACTACACATGGAGGACAGGTAGAGAGTGACAGACCCCGCACTACACATGGAGGACAGGTAGAGAGTGACAGACCCCGCACTACACATGGAGGACAGGTAGAGTGACAGACCCCACATTACACATGGAGGACAGGTATAGAGTGACAGACCCCACATTACACATGGAGGACAGGTAGAGAGTGACAGACCCCACACTACACATGGAGGACAGGTAGAGAGTGACAGACCCCGCACTACACATGGAGGACAGGTAGAGAGTGACAGACCCCGCACTACACATGGAGGACAGGTAGAGAGTGACAGACCCCGCACTACACATGGAGGACAGGTAGAGTGACAGACCCCACATTACACATGGAGGACAGGTATAGAGTGACAGACCCCACATTACACATGGAGGACAGGTAGAGAGTGACAGACCCCACACTACACATGGAGGGCAGGTAGAGAGTGACAGACCCCGCACTACACATGGAGGACAGGTAGAGAGTGACAGACCCCACTTTACACATGGAGGACAGGTATAGAGTGACAGACCCCACATTACACATGGAGGACAGGTAGAGAGTGACAGACCCCACACTACACTACACATGGAGGACAGGTAGAGAGTGACAGACCCCACATTACACATGGAGGACAGGCAGAGAGTGACAGACCCCACATTACACATGGAGGACAGGTAGAGAGTGACAGACCCCACACTACACATGGAGGACAGGTAGAGAGTGACAGACCCCACACTACACATGGAGGACAGGTACAGAGTGACAGACCCCGCACTACACATGGAGGACAGGTAGAGAGTGACAGACCCCGCACTACACATGGAGGACAGGTAGAGAGTGACAGACCTCGCACTACACATGGAGGACAGGTAGAGAGTGACAGATCCCACACTACACATGGAGGACAGGTAGAGAGTGACAGACCCCACACTACACATGGAGGACAGGTAGAGAGTGACAGACCCCACACTATACATGGAGGACAGGCAGAGAGTGACAAACCCCGCACTACAAATGGAGGACAGGTAGAGAGTGACAGACCCCACACTACACATGGAGGACAGGTATAGAGTGACAGACCCCACACTACACATGGAGGACAGGTATAGAGTGACAGACCCCACACTACACATGGAGGACAGGTATAGAGTGACAGACCCCACACTACACATGGAGGACAGGTATAGAGTGACAGACCCCACATTACACATGGAGGACAGGTAGAGAGTGACAGACCCCGCACTACACATGGAGGACAGGTAGAGAGTGACAGACCCCACATTACACATGGAGGACAGGTAGAGAGTGACAGACCCCACACTACACATGGAGGACAGGTAGAGAGTGACAGACCCCACACTACACATGGAGGACAGGTACAGAGTGACAGACCCCGCACTACACATGGAGGACAGGTAGAGAGTGACAGAACCCGCACTACACATGGAGGACAGGTAGAGAGTGACAGACCTCGCACTACACATGGAGGACAGGTAGAGAGTGACAGACCCCGCACTATACATGGAGGACAGGCAGAGAGTGACAAACCCCGCACTACAAATGGAGGACAGGTAGAGAGTGACAGACCCCACACTACACATGGAGGACAGGTATAGAGTGACAGACCCCACACTACACATGGAGGACAGGTATAGAGTGACAGACCCCACATTACACATGGAGGACAGGTAGAGAGTGACAGACCCCACATTACACATGGAGGACAGGTAGAGAGTGACAGACCCCACACTACACATGGAGGACAGGTAGAGAGTGACAGATCCCACACTACACATAGAGGACAGGTAGAGAGTGACAGATCCCACACTACACATGGAGGACAGGTATAGAGTGACAGATCCCACACTACACATGGAGGACAGGTATAGAGTGACAGACCCCACATTACACATGGAGGACAGGTAGAGAGTGACAGACCCCACACTACACATGGAGGACAGGTAGAGAGTGACAGATCCCACACTACACATAGAGGACAGGTAGAGAGTGACAGATCCCACACTACACATGGAGGACAGGTAGAGAGTGACAGACCCCACACTACACATGGAGGACAGGTAGAGAGTGACAGACCCCACACTATACATGGAGGACAGGTAGAGAGTGACAGACCCCACACTACACATGGAGGACAGGTAGAGAGTGACAGACCCCGCACTACACATGGAGGACAGGTAGAGAGTGACAGACCCCACACTGTACATGGAGGACAGGTAGAGAGTGACAGACCCCGCACTACAAATGGAGGACAGGTAGAGAGTGACAGACCCCACACTACACATGGAGGACAGGTATAGAGTGACAGACCCCACACTACACATGGAGGACAGGTATAGAGTGACAGACCCCGCACTACACATAGAGGACAGGTAGAGAGTGACAGATCCCACACTACACATGGAGGACAGGTAGAGAGTGACAGATCCCACACTACACATAGAGGACAGGTATAGATTGACAGACCCCGCACTACACATGGAGGACAGGTATAGATTGACAGACCCCGCACTACACATGGAGGACAGGTAGAGAGTGACAGACCCCACACTACACATGGAGGACAGGTAGAGAGTGACAGACCCCGCACTACACATGGAGGACAGGTAGAGTGACAGACCCCACATTACACATGGAGGACAGGTATAGAGTGACAGACCCCACATTACACATGGAGGACAGGTAGAGAGTGACAGACCCCACACTACACATGGAGGACAGGTAGAGAGTGACAGACCCCACTTTACACATGGAGGACAGGTATAGAGTGACAGACCCCACATTACACATGGAGGACAGGTAGAGAGTGACAGACCCCACACTACACTAGACATGGAGGACAGGTAGAGAGTGACAGACCCCACACTACACATGGAGGGCAGGTAGAGAGTGACAGACCCCACACTACACATAGAGGACAGGTAGAGAGTGACAGACCCCGCACTACACATGGAGGACAGGTAGAGAGTGACAGACCCCACACTACACATGGAGGGCAGGTAGAGAGTGACAGACCCCACACTACACATGGAGGGCAGGTAGAGAGTGACAGACCCCGCACTACACATGGAGGACAGGTAGAGAGTGACAGACCCCACACTACACTACACATGGAGGACAGGTAGAGAGTGACAGACCCCACATTACACATGGAGGACAGGCAGAGAGTGACAGACCCCACATTACACATGGAGGACAGGTAGAGAGTGACAGACCCCACACTACACATGGAGGACAGGTAGAGAGTGACAGACCCCACACTACACATGGAGGACAGGTACAGAGTGACAGACCCCACACTACACATGGAGGGCAGGTAGAGAGTGACAGACCCTTACACACTGAGCTCTGCTATGTGCAGACACACTCTGACTCCTCCCACATAGGGGACTGGTCACATGATCATGACATCAGGAAAGGTCCTTCAGTCAGTTGAGATCAGGAGTAGGTGGGGAGGACGCAGCTCTGTCTTCTGTGAGTAACGTCCCTGGTCGCCCGACATCAGGACGTGTGTGGTGTGCAGGTATCCGCTCCTCCGTTGCCTTCCCTGCATCTGGTCACATAGGGCCGGGTGTGACGATGGCAGGTCCTGTATAGTGTGGAGGGCACATGACGGCGCTGGGGTCCTACTCTAGAAACTCAGCGTCTTAGACTGCATGCACACGATGAGTTTTTGACGCTGCTTATTTTTGCTGCGGTGCTTGTTTCAAATCCGCAACATATCAGCTTCTCTTGCGGGTCCGCTGCGTTTTATGTGCAGATTGTTCCCAAAGACTTGTATTAGATGCGGAAAATCAGCAGGAAAAAGAATACGAGTTTCTGTGGCAAAAATGCCCTAAATCTCATGTAATCCCCTTTTCTTTTGGGAATGGGCTGTTACAGATCGCATCCTTATATACAATTTTTATGCAGTTCGATAGATTACAGGTGCATAAAAAAATTTAAAAAGGGGGAAAAAATTACATGTTTTATTGGTGCATTAATTGTAAAAATTAACTTTTTAGACTTATTCATAAAAGTTGGACTCCACTTTTAATGCATTTTGTGCTCCAAGTTAAGCTACTCGGCTAGTCCCTGTTTTAGGAAGCTGCACGGTGGCTCAGTGAGTAGCACTGAATAGTGGCTCAGTGGTTAGCACTGCAGCCTTGCAGCGCTGGGGTCCTGAGTTCTAATCCCCCCAAGGACGACATCTGCTAGGAGTTTGTATGTTCTCCCTGTGTTTGTGTGGGTTTCCTCCGGGTTCTCCGGTTTCCTCCCACACTCCAAAGACATACTGATAGGGAATGTAGATTGTGAGCCCCAATGGGTACAGTGATAATGTCTGTAAATCGCTGTGTCAAAAAAGCAGGCGTAGTGCAGACCATACCCCATGCTCCTCCTGGACCCTTCTTCTGCTTTTGACACAATGAATCACTCTGTCTTACCAACTCTCTCATACCTTGGCTGTGCAGACCTTGCCCTCTCCTGGGTCTCCTCATATCTCACCAACCGCACATTAAGGCCACGTTCACACGTTCAGTATTTGAAAGCCAAAATCTGTAATTCTAAAGCCTCTCACCTAGCCAAATCAGAGCTCATACTTTGCACTGATGAGGGTCAATCACCTAGAAACACTGTGTCTTCAAATTGAGATTTTGGTTTTGGCTTTTATCCTAAGTCATATTGTACGGCTCGTTAAAGAATCGATATTGACTTTTAGGATCGCTGCTTCCAATAGGTGGGGCTAAGGTTCTAGTCTTCTTCCTCTCTGAAGAGACAATTTGCATATTTAATTTCCCAGAGGAGTATGCATGGCCTATATGTCTCCTCACTTTGACATGCCAGGCTTGGCTTGTCACTCTCCATAAGGAGAAACATTACCCCTTAGGCCCTAATTTGTAAGCCAAAAAGTAGAACAAATAGAGGAAAAGTATAATAGAAACACGTCACCCCTTCTGTATTTCTCACCCACTCCTGGATTTGACTTACAAATACTGATGTAAAATACTGACCAAATACTGAACGTGTGACCGTGGCCTTAGCGTTGTAACTAATGTTTCTAAATATATTGGATTTTGCTCTATACTTTTTTATTCATGATGTATCTATCCCCTTTTCTATTTTTTTTTTCAGGTATTTCACTATGCAGTGGCGCCGCTTGGACCCCGCGCAGGTCTTACCTGTGGTCATCACATGCGTTCTTGTATCCTCTGTGACATTGGAAGTGTTTTATCTAATATTCACTACCCCGGGGGGTGCACAGTTGCCCCTTCTAGTGGTGACATTGTACCTCTTATTTAACGTGGTGGGGAATATGGTGAAGTTTGTCCAGAGTAATTCCACTATTAAAGGAGTCTTCCTGGAGCGTGGGAGTCTGGGGCAGGGCTGGGTGTGAGTATACAGAGTATATATTATATTCTATCTTACTAGATGGTTCTTTGGATCGAATACACTAAAATGGCCACTAGTGTGAATTAGTGGCTAATCAGATTTTCTAGGATTTTTTTCTTTATATACCTTTTAACCTGTTAACCCTCACTACCCTTCCTTCTGAAAATTTCCAATTTTTTTTTTTTATTATTAATAATAATATAGTATCATCAAAGAGTTGTTAACCGAGGTGCGGGTAAGGTATCCCAGAAGGCACTAAGAGCCATAGAAATACAAAAAAAAACGTGCCAGGGCTAAAGTTATAAGATTATTTGGTTAAAAACTAATGAACTTTATTAGATAGATATAAAAAACATGCAAAAAACAATAATAATCCATCCACACGTGATCTTCTGAGGATTTTATACAGAACCATGTAAAACCATCTGTGCCGTGTAATACATTATTTAAAAAAAATGCCATCGAGAAAGACATTGCCCAAAAAAAAATACTTTCAACACAAAAACATGATGTAAGCAATAGGTAATTTTCTGATGATCGCTTCCCGTTAAGGCTTACATGAAACAATGGCTATCCTAATGTAAGGAAACGAGCCTGAGAAATACAATACTAATCTCAGGGTCAGGTCTTCTCCATAAAAATCCGGCATTTATGTTTTTATTGACGTCTGCCATTCCCCATTTTCCTCGCAGGCTCGCTTGTGATGATTCCTTTTATCTTCTGTAGGTATTGCTATGGATGCCAAACCCACATGCCGCCGAGATGCCACCACTGCTATGACTGTAACGTGTGCGTGCTGCGACGCGACCACCATTGCACCCTCCTTGGAACGTGCGTTGGCTTCTCGAACTATCGCTACTTCTTTTGTGCATTGCTGTATGGGCTGCTGGCGCTGCTTCTTGCCACCGTTCTCAATGCTGAAATTTTCATGGATTTGCTTCATCAGGGCTTCAGCCTCCACAGCCTCTTCCTGCTCCTTTTGCCATGGATGATGTTCATTACGGGTAAAGGTTTTCGATCATACCTTTTAAAAAAAGCTCTCAGCCCAAAATGACTGTTTGGTGCACCCTTAGGCGTTTGGTGCACCCTTAGTGTGGCTGAGCAGTTCAGTGTACCTTCTCACCTACTTGTTTTCCATCTCTCAGATCAGATATAAAAAAAATGTACACAAGAACCGCATATGCTGAAAAATATACATAAATCTTTATTAAAAAAAACAATACAAGAATTGCATAAAAGACTGATAAAAAATGGGAAACCACAAGATGGCGCCACCCACCCACAGAATAGCTATTTAGGGAGATAGTTGCATTGTGCTCTTAACCTAGACAATATAGCACTTGAATATACCCTGAAACTACTGCGCTAAGTCTCAGAGAGCAGGGTAAAGAACAAAAATGGATAGAAAAGCACATGTAGCACAAGGTCTTACCTCCTGTGGGTGGTGGTGCTTGCCCTGACGCGCGTTTCGACGCACTGGCTTCTGGAGTAAATTAAAAAAAAATAAGAAAGAAATGATTATAGTCACCACATACATAATTTTCCGTATGTGCCGTTATTGTTGACAAGCCCTCCCTTTAACGCTTTAGTTTTCTGTATATAGACTATCATTAGGTGCGTAAATTCCGCAAGTAAAAAACACACATCCGCAGTGGAAACGCATCAAAAGTGCATGTAATCTGCACCTACGTACAGTACAGACCAAAAGTTTGGACACACTTTCTCATTTAAAGATTTTTCTGTATTTTCTTGACTATGAAAATTGTACATTCACACTGAAGGCATCAAAACTATGAATTAACACATGTGGAATTATATACTTAACAAAAAAGGGTGAAACAACTGAAAATATGTCTTATATTCTAGGTTCTTCAAAGTAGCCACCTTTTGCTTTGATGACTGCTTTGCACACTCTTGGCATTCTCTTGATGAGCTTCAAGAGGTAGTCACCGGAAATGGTCTTCCAACAATCTTGAAGGTGTTCCCAGAGATGCTTAGCACTTGTTGGCCCTTTTGCCTTCACTCTGGGGTCCAGCTCACCCCAAACCATCTCGATTGGGTTCAGGTCTGGTGACTGTGGAGGCCAGGTCATCTGGCATAGCACCCCATCACTCTCCTTCTTGGTCAAATAGCCCTTACACAGCCTGGAGGTGTGTTTGAGGTCATTGTCCTTTTGAAAAATAAATGATGGTCCAACTAAACGCAAACCGGATGGAATAGCATGCCGCTGCAAGATGCTGTGGTAGCCATGCTGGTCCAGTATGCCTTCAATTTTGAATAAATCCCCAACAGTGTCACCAGCAAAGCACCCCCACACCATCACACCTCCTCCTCCATGCTTCATGGTGGGAACCAGGCATGTAGAGTCCATCCGTTCACCTTTTCTGCGTCGCACAAAGACTCTGTGGTTGGAACCAAAGATCTCAAATTTGGACTCATCAGACCAAAGCACAGATTTCCACTGGTCTAATGTCCATTCCTTGTGTTCTTTAGCCCAAACAAGTCTCTTCTGCTTGTTGCCTGTCCTTAGCAGTGGTTTCCTAGCAGCTATTTTACCATGAAGGCCTGCTGCACAAAGTCTCCTCTTAACAGTTGTTGAAGAGATGTGTCTGCTGCTAGAACTCTGTGTGGCATTGACCTGGTCTCTAATCTGAGCTGCTGTTAACCTGCGATTTCTGAGGCTGGTGACTCGGATAAACTTATCCTCAGAAGCAGAGGTGACTCTTGGTCTTCCTTTCCTGGGGCGGTCCTCATGTGAACCAGTTTCTTTGTAGCGCTTGATGGTTTTTGCAACTGCACTTGGGGACACATTCAAAGGTTTGCCCAATTTTTCGGACTGACTGACCTTCATTTCTTAAAGTAATGATGGCCACTCATTTTTCTTTACTTAGCTGCTTTTTTCTTGCCATAATACAAATTCTAACAGTCTATTCAGTAGGACTATCAGCTGTGTATCCACCAGACTTCTGCACATCACAACTGATGGTCCCAACCCCATTTATAAGGCAAGAAATCCCACTTATTAAACCTGACAGGGCACACCTGTGAAGTGAAAACCATTTCCGGTGACTACCTCTTGAAGCTCATCAAGAGAATGCCAAGAGTGTGCAAAGCAGTCATCAAAGCAAAAGGTGGCTACTTTGAAGAACCTAGAATATAAGACATATTTTCAGTTGTTTCACACTTTTTTGTTAAGTATATAATTCCACATGTGTTAATTCATAGTTTTGATGCCTTCAGTGTGAATGTACAATTTTCATAATCATGAAAATACAGAAAAATCTTTAAATGAGAAGGTGTGTCCAAACTTTTTGTCTGTACTGTATATCAATAAAGTTTTGTGAAAGCCAAATACCAGGAAGTATCAAAAACAAAGCAGCTTATACCACAGGATCCACTATTCAGAGTAGGCGATATCACAGCTCACCTGCTCCTCCTCCCTTCATATTGATCTTTGCCTAGGTAAAAGGATGCAAAGATAACGTTTCTGTACAAAACAATTAAAAGTCTGAGTCACTGTAATGCTGGGGACACAGCCGCAGATGGGATGAGATTAGCAGGCTCTGGTCCGGCGGCCACGGACTACTTATTCATCTGCTGGATAAGGCACCTGCTGATCTTTTTTATTAACTCTTATAGAGTTAGATCTGGAATATTTTTAAAAAGTTGACAAAAAGAAATTACCATGAAAGTCAATGTAATTTTCTGATGACACATTCCCTTTAACTGCAACACACTAACATGTCTGTTATGTATTATGCTTCTTAATTAAGTTCCTGGATGCATTGCTACAGTGACTTAATTTATATTCTTCTTAATTAAAAAGGTTGTCTCCACCTTAAGGAACATAATTAAACATATTTATTTTGGCCTAAAAATAATTTTTACAATTGGGTTTCATTTAAATTTGTTGCACTGGATGCCTTTTATAGCCTCTATGTTGCACTCTGTCTGTTACTGGTGGTAGAATGAGTTAACTGAGAATCCATCAGTGAGCTCGTTCTGACAATCGTACAAAAGAGTTTGTAACTAATTCATCTGTGCTTTTCTGAGCTCCTCTCAGCTGACTTATGACCACATCAAAGTTGAACGTGCAGTAAAACAAAGCGCCTGTAAAAGCCAAACAGTGCAAAGTTTTAACCCAATTACAGCCTGTGACGTATTAGTACACATAGGCTGTAATCCCCCGGTTCAGTGAGGGCTCCGGCGCTGAGCCCGCACTGAACCGGGCACATGTCAGCTGATTATTACAGCTGACATGTGCCCGCAACAGCCGCGGGTGGAATCGCGATCCACCCGCGGCTGTTAACATGTTAAATGCCGCTGTCAATCTCTGACAGCGGCATTTAACAGCGCCGCGCCGGAAGCGCGTCACTTACCCTGCCCATCGGTGGTCATGACAACCTTGGGTCTGCAGCAGACCCTAGTGGTTGTCATTAGAGATGAGCGGTGTTCGACTAGAACTGTTCGCCAATCTCAAATTCGAGCTGTTTTGTGCGGTGTTCGAGTTGTTCGACGAACCCGAACGATTTGCAAAAAATTCGGCTGTTCGAGGTTATGTTCGATAACTGTTCGTGCACCAAAAGCGTGTCCTGCATGTCTGGCGCTATTTAGAGCACCAATCATGCAGGGATTGCCTGCCACTCACTGTAATGCCACAGCCATGGTGGTTGTGGCATTACAGTGATTGCCCAAATCGATGGGAACAGTGCCAACAGTGAAACATGAAAAGCCGGCAATTCAGCAGCGGCATACACCTGTACCCGACAATTTAGAACCGAAAGAATAGAGCTTCACACATAGATTAGATAGATATAAACATGTCAGTCACACATATATACGAAGTACAGTGAAAGTGCTGCTTACTGTACTTGTCATTTAGCGTAAAGGATTTATCAAAAAAAATAATAGTGTTTTCATGCACCGTCTCTTTAAGAAAGCCGGCCGGCAATTCAGCAGCGGTACCCGACAATTTATAACAGACAGAATAGAGCTTCACACATAGATTAGATAGATAGAAACATGTCAGTCACATATATATGAAGTACAGTGATAGTGTTGGTTACTGTACTTGTCATTTAGTATTAAAATAAAGGATTTATTATTAAAAAAATTGGCGTGGGGTTCCCCTTAATTTTAGGCTCTAGCGGAGGTTAAGCAGACGGCTGGGGCAGATGTTTGAAGCCTGGGAAGGGGGTAATACCCACGGAGCTTCCCAGGCTACTAATATCAGCCCCCAGCTGAATACATAGCCTTTACTAGCTATTAAAATGGGGGACCACCCAAAAAAAATGACGTGGGGTCCCCCCTAATTTAATAGCTAGCAAAGGCTAGGCAGACAGCTGGGGGCTGATATTAATAGCCCAGGAAGGGAGCCATGAATATTGGCCCCCTCCCAGGCTAGAAACACCAGCCGTCAGCCGCCCCAGAAATGGCGCATTCATAGGATGCGCCAATTCTGGCACTTAGCCTCGCTCTTCCACGCTGCCCTGGTGCGGTGGCAGGGGGTAATAGGGTTGGGGTTGATGTCAGCTTATAATGCCAGCTGACATCAAGCCCAGGTTAGTAATGGAGAGGCGTCTATAAGACACCCCCATTACTAACCCCATAGTCAAAGTTAAAAAAAACACAAACACCCAGAATAAAGTCCTTTAATTGAAATAAAGACACAATCCTTTATTGTTCTAAATTAAACCATACTTACCGTCACGCCCATTCCAGCTGAAGCCAACGATCTCCTGCAATAAAACAAAAATAATAAAGCAACCTCATCCTTACCTTTCCATGGTTCCCACGACAGCTTCAGCTCTGCTACATCGAGATGACAGGCTGGACCGCAGCAGAACGCTGCCATCCAGCCTCTCATCCCGCAGACACTGAGAAGCGCAGGCTTGCTTGCGCTGCTCAGCGTCTCTCTGTGACGACATCCAGATGAGCCGAGTTCATGTCCAATGAACTCATCTCACCTCATGCACGTCACTGACAGCGTGGGAAAATTCTCAAGCTGAAGCGGTGAGTGCAGGAGAATTCTCCCACGCTGTCAGTGACGTGCATAAGGTGAGCTCATGTCCAATGAACTCAGCTCACCTCCTGCACGTCACTGACAGCGTGGGAGAATTCTCCTGCACTCAGCGCTTCAGCGTGAGAATTCTCCCGCTGAAGCGCTGAGTGCAGGAGAATTGTCCCACGCTGTCAGTGACGTGCATAAGGTGAGCTCATGTCAAATGAACTCTGCTCACCTCCTGCACGTCACTGACAGTGTGGGAGAATTCTCCTGCAATCAGCGCTTCAGCGTGAGAATTTTCCCACGCTGTCAGTGACGTGCATGAGGTGAGCCGAGTTCATTGGACATGAACTCGGCTCATCTGGATGTCGTCACAGAGAGACGCTGAGCAGCGCAAGCAAGCCTGCGCTTCTCCGTGTCTGCGGGATGACAGGCTGGATGGCAGCGTTCTGCTGCGGTCCAGCCTGTCATCTCGATGTAGCAGAGCTGAAGCTGTCGTGGGAACCATGGAAAGGTAAGGATGAGGTTGCTTTATTATTTTTCTTTTATTGCAGGAGATCGTTGGCTTCAGCTGGAATGGGCGTGATGGTAAGTATGGTTTAATTTAGAACAATAAAGGATTGTGTCTTTATTTCAATTAAAGGACTTTATTCTGGGTGTTTGTGTTTTTTTTAACTTTGACTATGGGGTTAGTAATGGGGGTGTCTTATAGACGCCTCTCCATTACTAACCTGGGCTTGATGTCAGCTGGCATTATAAGCTGACATCAACCCCAGCCCTATTACCCCACTGCCACCGCACCAGGGCAGCGTGGAAGAGCGAGGCTAAGTGCCAGAATTGGCGCATCCTATGAATGCGCCATTTCTGGGGCGGCTGACGGCTGGTGTTTCTAGCCTGGGAGGGGGCCAATATTCATGGCTCCCTTCCTGGGCTATTAATATCAGCCCCCAGCTGTCTGCCTAGCCTTTGCTAGCTATTAAATTAGGGGGGACCCCACGTCATTTTTTTTGGGGGGTCCCCCATTTTAATAGCTAGTAAAGGCTATGTATTCAGCTGGGGGCTGATATTAGTAGCCTGGGAAGCTCCGTGGGTATTACCCCCTTCCCAGGCTTCAAACATCTGCCCCAGCCGTCTGCTTAACCTCCGCTAGAGCCTAAAATTAAGGGGAACCCCACGCCAATTTTTTTAATAATAAATCCTTTATTTTAATACTAAATGACAAGTACAGTAACCAACACTATCACTGTACTTCATATATATGTGACTGACATGTTTCTATCTATCTAATCTATGTGTGATGCTCTATCTTTCTGTTCTAAATTGTCGGGTACCGCTGCTGAATTGCCGGCCGGCTTTTTTAAAGAGACAGTGCATGAAAACACTAATATTTTTTTAAATAAATCCTTTACACTAAATGACAAGTACAGTAAGCAACACTATCACTGTACTTATTATATATGTGACTGACATGTTTCTATCTATCTAATCTATGTGTGAAGCTCTATTCTTTCTGTTCTAAATTGTCGGGTACAGATGCTGAATTGCCGGCCGGCTTTTTTAAAGAGACGGTGCATGAAAACACTATTATTTTTTTTGATAAATCCTTTACACTAAATGACAAGTACAGTAAGCAACACTGTCACTGTGCTTCTTATATGTGTGACTGACATGTTTCTATCTATCTAATCTATGTGTGATGCTCTATTCCTTCTTGTCTAAATTGTCGGGTACCGGTGTATGCCGCTGCTGAATTTGCCGGCCGGCTTTTTTAAAGAGAGTGTCTTCTGAGCAGTTTGTCAGCTTTTGGACACCTTTGCAGGTGTTTTCTATGTGTTTCTATGTGTTTTTGTTTGCCTGCCATTGGTTTTAACGGTGTTCGACGGTGTTCTAAGGTGTTCGACGAACAGTTCGACCAACAGTTCCTCGAACATCCCGGTGTTCGACGAACCGAACCGAACCCGAACACTACGGGGGTGGCTCAACACTAGTTGTCATGTGCTGATCGCTATGAGCGCCACCTAGTGGTCGGCACTCATAGCACAGGACCATTTCTGCTACATACAGGTGATCTGCTGATCACCTCTATGTAGCAGAGGCGATCGGACAGTTGCTGCTTCTAGTCTCCTATGGAGACTATAGAAGCATGCAAAAAGTGTAAAAAAAAGTTTTTAAAAATTAAAAAAATATAAAAGTTTAAATCACCCCCCTTTCGCCCCATTCAAAATAAAATAATTAAAAAAAAAACCCACATACACATATTTGGTATCGCCGCGTTCAGAATCGCCCGATCTATCAATATAAAAAAAGAATTAATCCGATCGGTAAACGACGTAACGAGAAAAAAATTCTAAACGCCAGAATTACGTTTTTTGGTCGCCGCAACTTTGCAATAAAATGCAATAACGGGCGATCAAAACATCGGATCTTCCCCAAAATGGTATCGATAAAAACTTCAGCTCGGTGCGCAAAAATAAGCCCTCACCCGGCCCCCCAGATCCCGAAAAATGGAGACGCTACAGGTATTACAAAATGGCGCTATTTTTTTTTTTTTTTATCAAACTTTGGAATTTTTTTTCACCACTTAAATAAAAAAGAACCTATACATGTTTGGTGTCTACGAACTTGTAATGACCTGGAGAATAATAATGGCAGGTCAGTTTTAGCATTCAGTGAACGTGGTAAAAAAAAAAAAAAAAAAACATCTGTGGTATTGCACTTTTTTTGCAATTTCACCGCACTTGGATTTTTTTTCCCATTTTCCCGTACGCGATATGGTAAAACTAGTAATGGCGTTGAAAAGTACAACTCGTCCAGCAAAAAATAAGCCCTCACATGGCCATATTGCCCAAAAAATAAAAACGCTATGGCTCTGCGAACAAGGGGAGCAAAAAAGGAAAATGCAAAAACTGAAAATCCCAGGGTTGCGAAGGGGTTCCCAACTGCAATATATATATATATATTAGATATAGATAGATAGATATATATATGTTTTTAGCCCCAAATATATGCTTTAAGTTATTTTTTTTTTATGTAAATGCATGTTTAAAACTTTTGCACCGTTTGACTTTTAAAGACTTTTTGTTTTTGTTCACGTTCAACTTTGATGTGGTCTGTGGTCATAAATGAGCTGAGAGGAGCTCGGAAAAGGACAAACAAAGGAGTTACAAACTCTCCTGTAAGACGGTCGGCAGGAGCTTAATGGATTCTCAGTTAAAGGGGCTGTTCGGCCTTAGACTACAAGTCTGCAGTCATCTCTATGCTACAGCAGACTTGGGAACCCTCACATCGTGTGAGGATTCTTCTGTGCCGGTAGTGGGTGGTCATGTGACTGTAAGTATGAGATATGCATTCTTCTGGCCACATGCTGACTAGACTGTATCCAGCCGCACTCAATGCAAATGTATTGAGCGAAGCTGGATACAGTCTAGTCGGCATGTGACCGGGAAAATGCATATCTCATACTTGCAGTCACATTACCGGCACCGACACAGGAGAATCCTCACAGCGAGAGCAGTGCACTCCATGTATGAAATTGTCAAACTTATTCTGGGTCCATAATTCTTACACCCTACCAATTTCCAAAATGAATCGTCTGTAGCGTTAATTCCGCGTATGTTTTCTAACCTGTGATATTCTGTCCTCCGCAGGTCACGTCTCCGGCTCGGCTTTCATGTGTGCCTTCGTTGCCGATACCTGTGTGGTCGGTTTCCTCTTTTGCCTCGCTTTCTTCATTCTGCATTGTTTTATTCTTTACCGTGGATCAACAACCAAAGAGTGGTTTAGTGGGAATGAGAGAGATTATGACCAGGGTTGGAAGAAAAACACCAGGAACTTTCTTGGAGAAAGGTGGTACCTTGTCTGGCTTTCTCCATGGCTGCAATCAAGATTGACTGGAGATGGAATTTACTTTGAGCGTAGAGATCCCTCATCAACTGGATCATCCAAAAATGTGGATCAGTAGCCAAACGGATGTGCACTCGGGCTCATTCACTGACTTGTAAGTAGTTCATTCCCACCTTCTTAGGAATACTGTTACATACATTCACACTTCCGGCCACATTCCAACTAGACGTGTCCAGCATCACTCAATTCATTTGTACTGAGGTCGTGCCCGTCTAGTCGGCATGTGACCGAATGTATGAAAATCACTAATTTCGGTAGAGTGACTGAAGACTTGGCCCCCAAACCTGAACAACCCCTTTAAGATTGGGCTGTTTTGGCAATATCTTCATCCTCTGTTTTTATGCTGTGTTAAAAGGGTTTTTCACAACCTTGATATTGATGACCTGGTTATAGGGTAGGTAATCTATATCGCGTTTTTCGGGGTCCGTCACCCCCACAATCAGCTGTTATCAACTCCAGCCAGATATAAATATCTATAGCTGGGAAGTACAGGTCACAAGTATCAAAGTGTTGAAAAACCCCTTTAATAGTAGAAGTATTCGTAATAATTAGACTTTTATCGTAAAAATTTGGCAACAAGCAGCTTTATCTTCAGCTTCCAGGTGAGAAGGAGATTGCATTACAAACATATACGTTTTCCTCTGTTTTTTTTTTTAGGTACAACCCCTGAAGACATGGAATAAAGTGATGGACAAGAATAAATCCAATTCCATATGCATATCGCAATGTTGCCTTATATCTGCACATTTATAATGAAGGGAGATGTAGAAGGTATATCTGCTCATTAGCACTGGTGCAATCATTTCCAAAGGAAAGCAATAGCAGCGCATTGAGAGCATTTGTCATAGTCTGTTTTAACCCTTTCAACTCTGGAAATGTGGGCGCTGTACAAGATTTTTATGTGTTGTTTTTTTTTGTTTTTTTTTATATTTTTGGGCACTAAAACCGGGATCATTTTTTGCAAATATATATATATATATATATATATAAATATTTTACAGAACAAATTTTAGTTTTTCAGCTGTACGTCAAACATGTTGTAAGCGGCAATGCAGTTATGTTCAGGTAGGAATGGTTGCGTCTACGGGGGAGGGGGTGAGAGTCAGGGGTAAGGAATAATAGGGCTGATGGTGGGGTAGGAAATAAATAAACCCTACTTTACATTATACATGTCATACCAGTCTCCTAAAATTTGCAAAAATAAAATGTTGTAGAAAAAAGAAAATACATCTGGTAAAACATTTTTTTTTTGTATGGCAAGTTATATGGCTTAAAGGAATTCTCCAGAAATAGAAAATAAATAAATAATGGAGTGTTCGGACCCCCACTGTTATAATCTATTATATCAATAGATGATAACTTGTTGTCAGCAGACAATCTTTTTAATACTAGAGATATTGAGGGTGCTAAAGTAAGAAGAGGCTGCTCACACTACTGCCCACTATCTTTCTGAATGCCGAGAGGCATTTACTATTAATCTTCAGATCACAGCTGCTCGATGCATCACATTGGCAGCTAGAGAAAGCACCATCTCTTGGTGGCTATTGTAACAGTGTTATTATTATTCCACCTATACCACAAGATTTAACGTACACTGTTATTGAAGCTGCAGTGTGATCTTCTACAATATAACTGTATGACAGGAGCTGTCTAATCATCATCAGTGATTGTGATAGAAGTTTCTTCCTTTTCCTGCAGAGAACTGTTTAGCGGCACAGTCCATGCATTTTCATCGTTAAAAAACCTAAAGCCATGTAATTCCCAGGGTGGTCAGCGTTATTGGAGTGCTTTTATTTATGTGACCAGATTGTATTTACTGTGACACGTGCCTGTGTGTGAAGTCACTGTTTGCATTAGATTATAAGATTTGGAGACATATGTCATAAATATTGGAGCCTTTCTCAATAATAAAAAAAAAAAATGCCTGAAACCGCATTGATTTTAAGAAATTCCGTAATGCAATCCACACGTAAATCCTTGTTTCGTTGTCTCTGATCTGATCCAATTCGAGGTCTTGAAACATTTTAGCACTGTGTCCTGGATATCTTATAGTCTATTATCCAGGCTACGACCGTTTCTTTCTGCTTCCTTGATGTGTAAGGACAACTCCTTGTCTGTAAGAAGAAGTTTGTGCCCCCCACTCCTCCCCATATATCTCATTTTTTCCTAGTTATCTATAATGCACTGTTTGATTTATGAGAGCGACGGTCTCAAAGTGATGTTTCATGTGAAAAATATTAATATAATTTGGCAAAAATCTCTAGCTACAGAGTAGCTATATCTCTTAAACTCAGGTGAACGCGATGAGTTTTTCAAGCAAAAGACGCTTCCGTTTTTTTCCCTGAAGTGTCTTTTGAGTCTTTCTTTTCCGGTCGATTTTTGGCGGTCAGTACTGTTTTTTGTTTTAGGTTACTTGTATTCTGTTCAAAAGTACGCAGAGTAAGAAACTCACCAAAAACTCATTGTGGGAACGTAGCCTTACTCCTGCAAACTCTTCATCAACACTGGCGTACAATACCCCGGGGAGAAAAAAAAACATCCAATTTTAGAGTATCTGTACGTGCATCAGTTTGTGCCATCTGCCTAGAAACCATTCGGCAAAAAAGCAGGTGATTTTCTGGGAATTGCTATTTTTGCAATGGTCCTTTACTTTCCACCCCTCCTCCCCCTTGTGCTTTATCCAGGCTTATTTCTCAGCTTTATGGGAAAGAAAAGAAAACCCCAAGCATACGGATAGCCTTAATGTCACACTGCCATGTAAAATGATAAATATTTTTTTTTATTGTATGTTCTTCTGCCTTGTTTTCTGTTTCCAATTTGCACTGATAATTTTTTAATAAAATCTATTTCCTTTTATAATAAAAGTGTAATAATTGCATTATTATTTATTTTGTAACTTTCCTGCTATCAAACAACAACTGCTTTACAAAGGTATTAATCCTTAAAGGTTGAATCCATTTTAATGTTGTTTTCTCCTTAATGGGTAAAATTGCAAAGTACCAGTAAAGAAAAACAACTTTGCAATTTACGTCTTGTTAAGAATCCTCTCCGTTCTCAAGAACAGAGGGATTTTTATCCTAGAATTTACTGCATTTAGCGGC
Organism: Phyllobates terribilis; assembly: GCF_046119375.1. Classification (NCBI taxonomy): domain Eukaryota; kingdom Metazoa; phylum Chordata; class Amphibia; order Anura; family Dendrobatidae; genus Phyllobates; species Phyllobates terribilis. Next base: position 113,135,539 of record NW_027362773.1, read on the forward strand.
CACCTCTGTAGTCTATCAGTGGTGGCCGGTCTCTTAGGCAATGAGCATAGTGCTTGCGAGATCTTTGTTATAGAGACTGTACGTGCTGCTCTGGATCTGGCCAGCGTCAGTGTCTCTGTGCTCCTCCAATGCTGCAGAGGCAAAGTTGCATGTGCTTGCAGCTTAGTGGAATGCACAGCGGCTCAACCATCATACTAGTCCAAACTATCAATCACGAGGAGTGCACTGTCCCCCCCGACAAGCTGGTATCTGGGAACCAAGATTGCTGTGAGGTCCTGAAGATCTTCACTACTAGAGCAGTTGATGCAAGTCGGCTAGGAAGCACAACATGGCTCTCAGGACCAAAACTGTTATATGGTGAAGAACAATTTTTGGAAACCTTTGAACTAGTAGAAAGGGACTCAGATGCTGAAACCCGTCCTCAGGTGTCTACACTTCATACGACAACCTCTGATATCCAACTGGGATACCACAGATTTGACAAGTTCTCAAGTTGGAAGTCACTTATCCGATGTCACGGGTGTATCAGGTTTGACAGACAGTCGTTCTGGATCCGGCTGTAGAAGGTTGCCACGCTTGGCTTTGCAGGCACCTTCTTGATCCTTTCATCTCTAGTGTAGTGGTATCCTTCTCTCGCTGGGACTCAGCAGTGATATCCACCTTCTGCTGCTAATTGACACACCCTTCCTTGATATTTAAAAACCCTCAGTGTCTCCAGTGAGTCGCCGGTGATAGAACTATTTTCCTCTGCTCAGACCTGGAGTACTAGCAGTTGGCTAGTTTCCTCTTGGAGTTTCTTGGTAGAGTATTGTTGTGTTCTCTCTGGTGTCTTCTCAAGCGAAGTGTTTTTCTTTGACTGTTTTCCTTGTTTGTCTTTACTGCAGTGGGGCTGACTAGTGCTCACCCCTTTCCCATCCTGTTTAGCTCTAGGGACAGTTAGGGATTTGGTATCCTGCTCGGTGATAGGTGCAGAACCTATTTAGGGATGGTAGGGGAGCCAGGGTGTTGTAAGATCTGCCTAGGGGTCTCCACTCTCCCTTTCCCTAGTTGTTGGGCTCCCCCTTTTCCCATCGTCATACACTTGGTCCTTCCCTTACCTAGCGTGACATCCGAGCTATCACCTGCTTGTCCCACATAGGTCGCTCGTTTAGATATACCAGAATTTGTGACATAGACCGATATAAAAGCGGGCATCATTGTAAAAATACCTATGCTACCTCAGACTTGGATTTTTCTAGAAACCACATAATCCTCACTGTTCAAATAGAAGCCTACTTCAGAGAAATCCAATGCCTTATGAACAAAACCTCAAACCGCGTGTTGAGAACTTGATCCATTTATGGACAATCGTGGCCTGCTGAGAGTAGGAGGCCGACCTAAAGAAGCCAAAATGGAGTTAATCGAGAAATTCCCTCTTATAGTGCCCGGAAAGTGTCATGTCGCTTATTTTAATTCTTCAACACTATCACAATCTAGTCAAACACCAGGGAAGACTATTTAGAGAAGGGGCCATAAGAACTTCTGGCTTATGGATTGTCAGTACAAAGAAATGCATCAGCAGTGTCATTTTTAAATGTATTACCTGTCTCAAGCCCCATTGTTCAACTCAAACCCAAAAGATGGCTGATTTATCAGTGGACGGACCCTCACTTTACCAGCATTGGTCTTGATGTGTTTGGACCTTGGTCAGTTGTTACACAACATACTAGAAGAGGTCAAGCCAAAAGTAAATGTTGGGCAGTCATATTCATCTGCATGTCCATCAGGGCTGTCCACATAGAGGTCATTGAGCCCCTCACCTCTAGAGTTTCATCAATGCTCTCAGATGATTTATTGCCACCCATCAAACACATATGTTCAGACAGAGGTACTAACTTTGTTGGTGCTGCCAAAGAATTAGGGATTTCTTCAAATCTGAACTGCAAAACTATTAAGAGATTCCTTAGAGACCACAGACCTCTCATCAGGGACAACATGTAATTACTAAAACTTTTTTTAAAGATGTGGATGCCAATAGTTATATCCATTTTTCCAGCGGTCACTATAAAAAGTGGCTTGAAAATAATAATAATAATAATAGTTTTTATTTTTATAGCGCCAACATATTCCGCAGCACTTTACAAATTTTAGGGGGGACATATACAGACAATACAGAATAAGCATATCTCATATCGAAAAGAGTGAGGGCCCTGCTCGCAAGCTTACAGTCTATGAAGAAATGGGGAGACACAAAAGGTAAAATGTACATATATTGTATAATGCAGCTTTGATATACTAAATAGGATAAATAATAATACATGGACTGGTCGCCAGCCAGTATGTGTGCAGTCCTGACCGAGGCTATTATGTGCATGGTTGGTATGAACCTGAAGTTGAGGAAGATTTTAATATGGGGGAAAACTGGGACGGACAGAGTGTGTTCAGGCGATACGCCAGTCTAAAGAAATGTGTTTTTAGGGTTCGCTTGAAACTGTGGGTATTGGGAATTAATCAAACTGTCCTGGGTAGGGCATTCCAAAGAATTGGCGCAGCACGCGAGAAATCTTGGAGACGGGAGTGGGAAGTTCGGATTATGGAGGATTTTAGTTTTAAGTCACTGGCAGAACGGAGGGCACGTGTAGGGTGGTAGACTGAGACAAGGGAGGAGATGTAGGGGGGTACTGAAGCACGGAGCGCTTTGTGGGTAAGCGTGGTAACCAATGCAATGACTGGCACAGGGAAGAGGCATCGGAGTAGCGGTTGGCGAGGAATATGATCCTGGCTGCTGCGTTAAGGATGGATTGGAGAGGGGAGAGTTTAGTAAGAGGGAGACCGATTAGTAGAGCGTTGCAATAGTCAAGACGAGAATGAATAAGAGCTACAGTAAGAGTTTTTGCCGAGTCAAAGGTGAGAAAAGTCCTGATTCTTCAGATGTTTTTGAGGTGTAGATGACATGAACGAGCGAGTGATTTGATGTGAGGAGTGAAGGAAAGATCTGAGTCAAAAATGACCCCAAGACAGCGGGCATGTTGCTGGGGAGTAATGGTTGAGCCACAAACGGAAATGGCAATATCGGGCACAGGTAGGTTAGTGGAGGGAGGAAAGACAAGTAGTTCAGTTTTTGACAGATTCAGTTTTAGGTAGAGGGAGGACATAATGATAGACACAGCAGAAAGACAATCACTGGTCTTTTGTAGTAATGCAGGTGTGATGTCCGGAGCAGAGGTGTATAATTGGGTGTCATCAGCCTAGAGATGGTACTGAAAACCGAATCTGCTGATTGTTTGTCCAATAGGAGCTGTGTATAAGGAGAAAAGAAGGGGGCCTAGGACTGGTCCTTGAGGAACCCCTACAGTAAGGGGAATGAGAGAGGAGGAGGAGCTGGCGAAAGACACAGAGAAGGAGCGGTCAGAGAGATAGGAGGAGAACCAGGAGAGAGCAGTGTCCTTGAGGCCAATAGTGCGGAGCATAGTGAGGAGGAGCTGGGGATCCACAGTGTCGAATGCTGCAGAGAGATCCAGGAGAATCAGCAGGGAATAGAGACCATTAGATTTAGCTGTTAGTAAATCATTAGAGACTTTAGTGAGGGCAGTTTCAGTAGAATGTAAAGAGCGGAAACCAGATTGTAAAGGGTCAAGAGTTGTCTGAGAGATAGCGGATGAGACGGGAGTGGACCAGGCGTTCCAGGAGTTTAGAGATAAAGGGAAGATTGGAAACAGGTCTGTAGTTGGCCGTGCAGTTCTGGTCAAGGGATGTTTTTTTAAGTAATGGTTGTATGCTGGCGTGTTTAAAAGAAGAGGGAAAGATACCAGATGAGAGGGAAAGGTTGAAAATTTTAGTTAGGTGAGTGGTGACAGCTGGAGCAAGGGACTGAAGGAGATGTGAGGGAATAGGGTCACTGGTGCAGGTGGTAGGGCGAGAAGATGCAAGGAGCCTGATCACTTCATATTCCGTGACTGGTTCGAAGTCAGAAAGTGAGCAGGATACAATGTGGGGGGGAGAGCATGCATAACGTTTGGGGATTGGGAGAAAATTTCCTGTCGGATATGGTCAATTTTTTCTTTGAAATAATTGGCCAGATCGTCAGCGCTGAGGTCGGTGGTCGGGGCCTGTGCTGTTTGATTGAGGAGAGAATGAAACGTGTCAAAGAGTCGTTTAGGATTATTGGAAAGTGAGATTATGAGGTTGTTAAAGTAGGTTTGTTAGGAGAGGTGAAGCGCAGAGTTATATGTTTTCAGCACCTGGAACACCGCTGGAGGAAACGTGTTTGAGGTGTGTGCCAGGGTTGTCGTCGTCTATGCTGAATTTTTCTTTGTGTAGGAGGTGCGGCTTCATCCAGGGCGCATAGCATTATTTTGTTATAATGCTTCAATGAAGAGTCGGGACATGAGAGGGAGGAGATTGGGGCCAATGATGATTGCAACCTTTTTATAAATTTCTGGGTGTTAATGGCGCGTAAATTTCTATAAGTGTGGACGGTGGGAGTGTCTTGAGTAGAGTCACAGTTCTTGACAGAGAATGAAAGAAGATTATGGTCAGACAGTGGAAGGGGAGAGTTAGTAAAGTCATGTACTGAGCAAAGCCGGGAGAAGATCAGGTCCAATGTGTTCCCGTCTTCATGTGTAGGAAAATTAGCAAGCTGTGAAAGGCCGAAGGAGGAGGTTAGTGATAAAAGATGAGTGGCAGATGGGGAAAGAGGATCGCCAATTGGGATGTTAAAATCTCCCATGATTATCGTGGGGATGTCGCAGGAGAGAAAATTTGGAAGCCAGGTAGCAAAGCAAAGTGATCCAGGAATTGACGGGAGGGACCTGGAGGGCGATAGACAGCCGCCACTCGCAGGGAGAAGGGCCGGTAGAGTCTGATTGTGTGGGCCTCAAAAGACGGGAAGATAAGGGAGGGTACAGGGGGGATAACCTGAAAAGTACATTTTGTTGAAAGAAGCAGACCAACACCTCCCCCTGATCTGTTGTCAGGTCGCGGGGTATGAGAGAAATGTAGGCCACCATAGGAGAGAGCTGCCGCAGCAGTGGTGTCCGACTGCTGGATCCAGGTTTCAGTGAGAGCCAGAAGGTTGAGGGAATTAGAGAGGAAAACGTCATGGATGTAAGAGAGTTTATTACAAGCTGAGCGCGCATTCCAAAGGGCACAGTTGAATGAGACAGAAGATATGCAGGGAATATTAATGAGATTAGCAGGGTTTCTGAATGTAACAGAAAATGTCCCTTTTAACCAGTTTCAACGGATAAAACGTAACTGCAGCAATGAGGTTGATTTTTAATCACAAGCCAATATCCTGCGTGAGCGTTTTCATAGGCAAAGTTACCCCAAAGGGCTTATCAAGCGCGCTTATCAGAAAACTAGGAACTTATCACAAAAACAGTGCATCCAACCCAAAATGTTATCACAACTTTTAATTCAGCACATGAGTCCATTCGAAACTCACTGCACAAACATTGGCACATTCTTCTAAAAGATCCGATTCTGTGTTCTCTCATTCCTAAACATCCTAAGGTTACCTTCAGGCGAGCCCCTACGCTGAGAAACATCCTAGCCCCCAGCCGCCTGAAACACACGACCCCCAGTGGTACATGCATCAATAAACGTTCACAAAAAAATGGGAGTTTCAAATGCTTTTCGAGACAATGCCTTTGTTGCAACAGCATTAAACACAATACCCAAACTTTTAAATCTAACCATACAGGTGAAGTTTTTACTATCAAGTCAAATATGAGCTGTCAATCTCGCTTCATTATATACCTCATAGAATGCCAATGTGGCCTGCAGTACGTGGGCAGGACCACCCAGACACTACACCGAAGGCTTAACTCTCATCGCTCCAATATTGTAAAAGGTTTCATGAAGCATGGTTTATCCCGGCATTGCGCATTGGTGCACTGTAAGAATGCCACAGGCATCTCTATCACACCAATTGAATCCATTTCCCTTCATCTCCCAAACCCTATGGAAACCTTGAAGAGAAAATAAATATATTGGATATACAGGATCAGCACCCTTAAACCCTATGGACTCAATGAAATTACTGAGATTTTTATTTAATTATTTATTTTATTCTATTTTTATCTCTGCACAGTCGTTGCATAGGGTCACAGATCCTTTTTTTATGTATTTTCTTAGATACTTTTTCTGATTTTTATTTTAATATTAATTTTTATTAATATCCCCATTTTTAATTCTATATCACAATGTGTTTTATCCTAAACAATCAATATACACATGATCTTGGATCCAATTTATCCATTCTTGAAAATTCATTTTTAATTTTTTGTTTGTTTGTTTTTAGTTATTTCCTCCTTGTATTTATGAAAATTATTATCCCCATTTCATTTTTCATCCCCCTTTTTTTTAACTCTCCTGCACTCCAAACCGCAATCTTTACAACACTTTTGTCCTTTTTATTCATTTATAAGTATAGTTCCCTTTTCTGTATCACCTTCACCTCATCCACCTTGATGGCTCCTCTGTTAAATGTTGTCCTTCTGATGTCCATACACTGCCCCATCCCAGGTTCTAATCACATTTCTCCTACACTCCAATCGCTTCTCAACAATTTGTCTTTTATTTATGTGGTGCCATTTATATGCATAGTTCCCCTCTTTCCTTTGTCCCCTTTCCCACATTTTCCTGGGTGGCTCACCTGTTAGATATTCACTCACTGGCTTCTATTCACTGCCCCATCCTGGGTTCTTATCCCACTTCTCCTACATTGCAATCATTCAATTGTTAACATTTTATCAGTATTAAGGATGGGCCCCCCCAACTTTAATTTATTTGAAATTGCAAATTGAACGTCCCTCCCCTTCCTAATTTTCTTATTGGTTTAAGTGTTCCTGTGGGTGTTCCCTATGTAACTGGCATCCATTTTGGGCCTTTAAAAACCCATCCATTCTCATGCTGTACACATTTGTTTTTTTTTACTTGAAAAAGATGCCGGTACAGCGTTGAAACGCGTTGTTAATAAAAAGCCTTTTTCATCATCATCATCATCTCTGAAGAATTGATTCACTTCAGCAGCGCAGCCCACCTATGTGTTTATCCAACTGGATCCAATATCTCCTGGAGGATTTATCCACCAGCCACGGGACAGCAGCAGCTGGTTTTCTTCATGCCTTCATAGGAGTTGTGCCTGTCACAACTCCATCAGGTGAGTGTAACCAGCACTTTCCTACTCTCCCTCCATAGGGTATCAACCTATTGTGCGCTCTGTTCCCCACATTTAGATCTACATACAAACCCAAAAGATGGCTGATTTATCAGTGGACGGACCTTCACTTTACCAGCATTGGTCTTGATGTGTTTGGACCTTGGTCAGTTGTTACACAACATACTAGAAGAGGTCAAGCCGGGGGGCGTGGCCTGGCCGGGCATGTGAGAAGACGTGAGGCAGAAGAGCTCCTATAACCCTGTCCTATAATCCTTCCTGGCCAAGGGAATCATTGCTTCTAAAAGATCTCACCAGGTGGCCTGGGGTCTCAGGAGTGCGGGGGAGCAGTCGGTGGTGCAGAACGGGATGACCCGGCGAGATAGCAAGCAGAGGCAGGCGGCTGGCTCATCACAGCACGAGGGCCAAAATGGAGCGGTGGCCTCTGAGGCGGGAGCTGAAACTCCAAGACAGCGGGAGAAGCGCATGGGGGTGGTGAACAGGCTCTCCAAATATGCGCATGGCGGAGGAGCTGAGGAGCTTACACCCGACCAGAATGTGCAGACATTGAAGAGCACGGTAACTGAAGGGGATGTGGAGAGGGCAGCGGGGGAGACACATGAGAGGAATGTGCAGGCTGCTAAAACAACAACTCCCCCCAGCAGAGAGGCTCAGGTTACCAGTGGTGCTGACTCACTGGCCAAGGATGATGAGCCTACTTTAAAAGATGTGCTGCTGGCCATCTCACATAGTAAAGCTGATCTCACTGAACACATAGGGTCTGTGAAAGTGGACATATCTCATATACGCCATGACATGTAGAAAATGAGGGAGCGCCTCACTGCAACAGAAGGCAGAGTGGGGGATTTGGAGGATACTGTGTCTCCTATGACTAAAACGCTTAAAACAGCTACTGACTCTATTAACTATTTACTCAATAAAGCGGATGATCTTGAAAATCGTCTGAGAAGAAATAACGTGCGTATTGTGGGTGTGCCTGAGAAGGCGGAGGGCAGGGAGGTGGTGGACTTTTTTGAGAAATGGCTGCTGCAATCCTTTGGAAAGGATAAATTCTCTAAAATGTTCGCTATTGAAAGGGCACACAGGGTCCCCACCAGACCTCCGCCGCCTGGGGCAATGCCGCGTACAGTTCTAATCAAAATGCTGCATTTTCGTGACAGAGATAAAATCCTACAATTGGCGCGGTCTGCTAATGACTTATGTATAGAGGGGGCGAGAGTGTCCTTCTATCCTGATTTTTCTGTGGAGGTTCAAAGGAGACGCGCCCAATTTCAAGATATCAAGCGCAGACTGAGAGCACTTCAAGTACCCTATGCAATGCTATATCCTGCACGGCTGCGGGTCACAGCACTGGGTGAAACTCATTTCTTTGATTCACCAAAGGAGGCTGCAAAGTGGATGGACTTAAAAGAGAGACAAATCCGGACGGGCTGACACCAATTTTGAGAAGATTCTTGACAGATTATAATATAATAATTCAAGAAATTTGAATTCTAGTGGATAATACTCCGCTGTTGGCTAATGAATCTCTGTTTATAAATGTTATGATTATTATTTTACAGTTATTATATACTGTTCATAACCTGGCTCTCATATATACCTCGGGCAGGCCAATAATACTTATATGGTTGTTGAGGTGCTGGTTTCACCTACAATGTATAGGCAGGGTTAAGACACTCTGCCGCTTGAATGTTCTGGGAACGTTGTGTGGGGGGGAGTGAGGGAGCCTGTGATGCAACTCATGTTGCGGCGCCTCGTGCGCTTAAGGCCTACTAGGCTGCATGAGGCTAAACACCAGACTCTTCATGTTACGGCTGTTGGTATTCATTTGATCAAGGGGGGGGGGGGATGTTAAATGAGGCAGTGAGGGGGGGTAAAAGAACAGAATTTACTTTGATTGGTGCAGACTGTGTATTAATACAATACTATAATCTTGATGATCAGACACACGTGTGGGTACAGAGGGGGGCATGTGACAGTTCATCTTCAATCGTTAAAACATGGTTAAGCAGGTTAATGTAGTATCCTGGAATATTAGAGGTATGGGAGATCACAACAAAAGATTTGCGGCACTTAAATATCTTAAGGAATATCGGGATTCGATAATCTGTCTGCAGGAGACGCATTGCAATACGGAGGCCGCTGCGGCACTGAGCAAGCTTTGGAGGGGGCCGGCATATCATTCTACACATAGTACTTATTCTAGGGGGGTTAGTATATTGATTCACCCGAATTTACCCTTTGAATGTGAGAGAAGTATCTGTGACAGGGAGGGTAGGTATGTATGTCTAGTGTGCAGAGTGGCTGGACTTAGAATTTGCCTAATCGCTCTATATGTTCCTCCACCTTTCTCTATACAGACTCTGCGACAACTATTCCCGTGTATAACGGAATTTGCTACCATACCCCTGTTAGTTATCGGTGATTTTAATATGTATCTACACGCTGAGCTTGATAAGTATAGGGGTAATGTGGGGGGAGGGGCTGCTCAAGAGACATCGTTGGCAAGGGTCCTGCAGGAAATCAGTCTGGTAGATGTGTGGCGGGCTCGATTCCCAAATGTTAAGCAGTATTCGTGTTATTCAGCATCCTATTCCTCTCTGTCCAGAATTGACCTGGCTCTGGGAAATAGTCATCTAGTCCCTCTAGTTACTAAAGTAGAATACTGTATGAGATTGTTATCTGATCATTCACCATTATTGGTTGTTCTGGGGGTCGATCCTGGCACCATAAACAGAAGGGCACTGTAGCAGGTAAATTGGATCATTTCTTTAGAGACAATATAGGCTCTGCTCCTTTAGATACGGTATGGGAAGCCATGAAGGCATTCTTAAGGGGGATCCTGATTAAGGAAATTTCCGTGATCAAATCCAAAAACAGGGTCCGTCTTCAGGAGCTGCGGAGGGAAGTAGACATATTGGAACAGAGGTATGTTGAGTCTCCAAGCATAGAGAATAGGGAGCACTGGACACGGGCACAGGCTACACTAAATGATCATATATTGAAACAAGCAGAGCATAGACGGTTCTTTCTTAAACAACAGTTTTATGTGGAGGGAGAGAGTGCAGGGCACTTGCTGGCCACTATAGCCAAGGCCCAGACTGGGGCTCCTATGATTGCAGCCATCAGGGATACTAAGGGTGTGGTAATTACTGATTCAAAGGCTATAATGGAAGAATTTTTTCAGTTCTATAGACAATTATATGCGTCCAAACTGACTAAGGCGCAAAGGGACATAGATCTATACCTTCATGATATGCAAATACCATGCCTAACAGATAGCCAGAGGGAGCAACTAGATGCACCAATCACCCTGGAGGAGATGCAGGAAGCTTTAAAAGATTTTCAAAATAACAAAGCCCCTGGTACTGATGGGATCCCCGCGGAAATTTATAAGGAGGCTGGGGGGGTTTTACTTCCCAGGTTACTGGAAGTGTTTAAGGGGGCAAGGGAAGGGGGGGGCTTTGCCGACTTCAATAAGGGAGGCTAACGTAGTTCTTTTGCCAAAACCTGGAAAGGATGCATTAAACCCTGAATCATATAGGCCAATATCCTTACTCTCAGTAGATGTTAAAATTTTAGCTAAGGTCTTGGCTACCAGATTGGTGGCGGTTATTACACATCTGGTTGCAGAAGACCAAACTGGGTTTATACCGGCCAAGTCGACGGCAATTAACTTGCGTCGGCTTTTTCTTAATCTACAAATGCAGTCACAAAATACGGGTGGTAGGGCAGTACTATCACTTGATGACGCTAAGGCTTTTGATAGTGTCGAATGGGAGTATTTATGGGCTGTTTTGCGAAAAATGGGGTTCGGTACTGGATTCCGGGCCTGGGTACGGCTTCTATATAACAATCCGCTAGCTCGGATTAGAATTAATGGTAGTCTTTCTGGTAGCATCGAAATGGGCAGGGGCACGCGTCAAGGCTGCCCGTTGTCTCCCCTACTGTTCGCCCTGGCTGTGGAGCCATTGGCTGTTAAGCTTCGTTCCAGCAGTGAAATTCAGGGTTTCCGCTACAAAACACTGGAGGAGCGGGTGGCCCTATATGCTGACGACCTTCTGTTGTTTTTGGGTGACACGGAGCAATCTCTGACGACAGCTATGAATTTAATAAGGGAGTTTGGAGATCATTCCGGCTTACGGATTAATTGGGACAAATCAGTTCTTATGCCGGTTGATAGTTTGTCTCAGAATACTAGGGTAGGGAATACTTGCTTGAAGGTGGTGCGAGAATTTAAATATCTCGGAGTTAGAGTGACCACATCTATCGGAGATTACATTCCTTTAAACTTACTTGAACTGCTTACTAAATTTCAACAAAAGGCCAATACTTGGAGCAAACTTCCCCTATCAATGGTAGGTCGAACTAACTTAATTAAAATGGTGTTAATGCCCCAATTATTATATATCCTTCATAATTCACCGGTTTGGATCCCCATGAGAATATTTTATAAATTTCAGGCACTGTTTCGGGAATTGATCTGAAAAAAGGGGTGGCCAGAATCAGCTTGGATACACTTCAAAGGCCCAAAGATCAGGAAGGACTAGCCGCACCTAATCCATGGATATATTTTCTAGCTTCTCAAATGCAACAGCTCTGGTTAATCCAGGGGAACCTAGATAAACTGATACGTCTACTCTCACACAATCTGCCAATTACCTCCTTTCTAGAAACAGGAATCTCGGGGTGGGATGCTAGGAGACACCTCCCGACCCTAGCACTTATGGGGAAAACGTGGCAGAAAATCAAATTGTTGTTGGGAATAAAAGGCTTTACCCCGTTTACTCCGCTGGAGTATAATTTACCCCTATATTCTAAAGTGTGTGTATTAGGCCTTGTAGAAATAATAGGATGTGAAGAGGATGAAATAATAGCTGTTAAGAGGACTCTATATCAGATCAGAAAGCTTATAGCTGCACATTGGTTGGATCCCTCCCCTCTCAGGTTCCAGGAATTCTTGGATAGAAAGCGTCTTTTATTAAGATTAGAAGAGGGAGTGTACAAAAAGCGGAAGGCTATACGTAAATTCGATAAAATCTGGGGTAAATGGAGCAAGTTTCATGGTTATCATATTATGTCTATTTTAAATATCACTTGAATTTAAAATGTTGTGGTCTCTCATGTTCTGTATAACTAATTACTGATTATCAGATACTAAGCTCTGTACCCATGGATCAAACTAGTAATGCTTTAACAGTCGGATAAGCTTTATGATGGTATACGGTTTGTAACAAAATTTGCTTTTGCCATATGGTTCTTGGGGCTGTTATGGGTGGGGGGAAGGGGAACGGGTGGGTCTTGAGAGGCACTGCTAGTTTAGTGATGCTTCACTGTTGTTTATGTATAATGTTATAAAAAGTCTTTTAATAAAAAAATATCTGATTTAAAAAAAAAGAAGAGGTCAAGCCTAAAGTAAATGTTGGGCAGTCATATTCATCTGCATGTCCATCAGGGCTGTCCACATAGAGGTCATTGAGCCCCTCACCTCTAGAGTTTCATCAATGCTCTCAGATGATTTATTGCCACCCATCAAACACATATGTTCAGACAGAGGTACTAACTTTGTTGGTGCTGCCAAAGAATTAGGGATTTCTTCAAATCTGAACTGCAAAACTATTAAGAGATTCCTTAGAGACCACAGACCTCTCATCAGGGACAACATGTAATTACTAAAACTTTTTTTAAAGATGTGGATGCCAATAGTTATATCCATTTTTCCAGCGGTCACTATAAAAAGTGGCTTGAAAATAATAATAATAATAATAGTTTTTATTTTTATAGCGCCAACATATTCCGCAGCACTTTACAAATTTTAGGGGGGACATGTGCAGACAATACAGAATAAGCATATCTCATATCGAAAGGAGTGAGGGCTCTGCTCGCAAGCTTTTGTAGTCTTTTGTAGTAATGCAGGGGTGATGTCCGGAGGAGAGGTGTATAATTGGGTGTCATCAGCATAGAGATGGTACTGAAAACCGAATCTGCTGATTGTTTGTCCAATAGGAGCTGTGTATAAGGAGAAAAGAAGGGGGCCTAGGACTGGTCCTTGAGGAACCCCTACAGTAAGAGGAAGTAGGGAGGAGGAGGAGCCGGCAAAAGACACAGAGAAGGAGCGGTCAGAGAGATAGGAGGAGAACCAGGAGAGAACAGTGTCCTTGAGGCCAATAGTGCGGAGAATAGTGAGGAGGAGCTGGTGATCCACAGTGTCGAATGCTGCAGAGAGATCCAGGAGAATCAGCAGGGAGCAGTGACCATTAGATTTAGCTGTTAGTAAATCATTAGAGACTTTAGTGAGGGCAGTTTCAGTAGAATGTAAAGAGCGGAAACCAGATTGTAAAGGGTCAAGAAGAGAGTTGTCTGAGAGATAGCGGATGAGACTGGAGTGGACCAGGCGTTCCAGGAGTTTAGAGATAAAGGGAAGATTGGAAACAGGTCTGTAGTTGGCCGTGCAGTTCTGGTCAAGGGATGGTTTTTTAAGTAATTGTTGTATGCAGGCGTGTTTAAAAGAAGAGGGAAAGATACCAGATGAGAGGGAAAGGTTGAAAATTTTAGTTAGGTGAGTGGTGACAGCTGGAGCAAGGGACTGAAGGAGATGTGAGGGAATAGGGTCACTGGTGCAGGTGGTAGGGCGAGAAGATGCAAGGAGCCTGATCACTTCATCTTCCGTGACTGGTTCGAAGTCAGAAAGTGAGCAGGATACAATGTGGCGGGGGAGAACATGCATAACATTTGGGGATTGGGAGAAAATTTCCTGTCGGATATGGTCAATTTTTTCTTTGAAATAATTGGCCAGATCGTCAGCGCTGAGGTCGGTGGTCGGGGCCTGTGCTGTTTGATTGAGAGAATGAAACGTGTCAAAGAGTCGTTTAGGATTATTGGAAAGTGAGATGATGAAGTTGTTAAAGTAGGTTTGTTTGGAGAGGTGAAGCGCAGAGTTATATGTTTTCAGCATAAATTTATAATGGAGGAATTCTTCGGGCAGATTTGATTTTCTCCACAGCCGTTCAGCGCACCTGGAACACCGCTGGAGAAGACGTGTTTGAGGCGTGTGCCAGGGTTGTCGCCGTCTATGCTGAATTTTTCTTTGTGTAGGAGGTGCAGCTTCATCCAGGGCGCATAGCATTATTTTGTTATAATGCTTCAATGCAGAGTCGGGACATGAGAGGGAGGAGATTGGGGCCAATGATGATTGCAACCTTTTTATAAATTTCTGGGTGTTAATGGCGCGTAAATTTCTTTAAGTGTGGACGGTGGGAGTGTCTTGAGTAGATTCACAGTTCTTGACAGAGAATGAAAGAAGATTATGGTCAGAGAGTGGAAGGGGAGAGTTAGTAAAGTCATGTACTGAGCAAAGCCGGGAGAAGATCAGGTCCAATGTGTTCCCGTCTTCATGTGTAGGAGAATTAGCAAGCTGTGAAAGGCCGAAGGAGGAGGTTAGTGATAAAAGGTGAGCGGCAGATGGGGAAAGAGAATCGCTAATTGGGATGTTAAAATCTTCCATGATTATCGTGGGGATGTCGCAGGATAGAAAATTTGGAAGCCAGGCAGCAAAGTGATCCAGGAATTGACGGGGGGGACCTGGAGGGCGATAGACAACCGCCACTCGCAGGGAGAAGGGTTGGTAGAGTCTGACTGTGTGGGCCTCAAAAGACGGGAAGATAAGGGAGGGTACAGGGGGGATAACCTGAAAAGTACATTTTGTTGAAAGAAGCAGACCAACACCTCCTCCTGATCTGTTGTCAGGTCGCGGGGTATGAGAGAAATGTAGGCCACCATAGGAGAGAGCTGCCGCAGCAGTGGTGTCCGACTGCTGGATCCAGGTTTCAGTGAGAGTCAGAAGGTTGAGGGAATTAGAGAGGAAAAAGTCATGGATGTAAGAGAGTTTATTACAAGCTGAGCGCGCATTCCAAAGGGCACAGCTGAATGAGACAGAAGATATGCAGGGAATATTAATGAGATTAGCAGGGTTTCTGAATGTAACAGAAAATGTCCCTTTTAACCAGTTTCAACAGATAAAACGTAACTGCAGCAATGAGGTTGATTTTGAATCACAAGGCAATATCCTGCGTGAGCGTTTTCATAGGCAAAGTTACCCCAAAGGGCTTATCAAGCGCGCTTATCAGAAAACTAGGAACTTATCACAAAAACAGTGCATCCAACCCAAAATTTTATCACAACTTTTAATTCAGCACGAGTCCATTCGAAACTCACTGCACAAACATTGGCACATTCTTCTAAAAGATCCGATTCTGTGTTCTCTCATTCCTAAACAGCCTAAGGTTACCTTCAGGCGAGCCCCTACGCTGAGAAACATGCTAGCCCCCAGCCGCCTGAAACACACGACCCCCAGTGGTACATGCATCAATAAACGTTCACAAAAAAATGGGAGTTTCAAATGCTTTTCGAGACAATGCCTTTGTTGCAACAGCATTAAACACAATACCCAAACTTTTAAATCTAACCATACAGGTGAAGTTTTTACTATCAAGTCAAATATGAGCTGTCAATCTCGCTTCATTATATACCTCATAGAATGCCAATGTGGCCTGCAGTACGTGGGCAGGACCACCCAGACACTACACCGAAGGCTTAACTCTCATCGCTCCAATATTGTAAAAGGTTTCATGAAGCATGGTTTATCCCGGCATTGCGCATTGGTGCACTGTAAGAATGCCACAGGCATCTCTATCACACCAATTGAATCCATTTCCCTTCATCTCCCAAACCCTATGGAAACCTTGAAGAGAAAATAAATATATTGGATATACAGGATCAGCACCCTTAAACCCTATGGACTCAATGAAATTACTGAGATTTTTATTTAATTATTTATTTTATTCTATTTTTAGCTCTGCACAGTCGTTGCTTAGGGTCACAGATCCTTTTTTTTATGTATTTTCTTAGGTACTTTTTCTGATTGTTATTTTAATATTAATTTTTATTAATATCCCCATTTTTAATTCTATATCACAATGTGTTTTATCCTAAACAATCAATATACACATGATCTTGGATCCAATTTATCCATTCTTGAAAATTCATTTTTATTTATTTTTTTTGTTTTTAGTTATTTCCTCCTTGTATTTATGAAAATTATTATCCCCATTTCATTTTTCATCCCCCTTTTTAACTCTCCTGCACTCCAAACCGCAATCTTTACAACACTTTTGTCCTTTTTATTCATTTATAAGTATAGTTCCCTTTTCTGTATCACCTTCACCTCATCCACCTTGATGGCTCCTCTGTTAAATGTTGTCCTTCTGATGTCCATACACTGCCCCATCCCAGGTTCTAATCACATTTCTCCTACACTCCAATCGCTTCTCAACAATTTGTCTTTTATTTATGTGGTGCCATTTATATGCATAGTTCCCCTCTTTCCTTTGTCCCCTTTCCCACATTTTCCTGGGTGGCTCACCTGTTAGATATTCACTCACTGGCTTCTATTCACTGCCCCATCCTGGGTTCTTATCCCACTTCTCCTACATTGCACACCATCACACCTCCTCCTCCATGCCTCACAGTGGGTATCAGGCATGTAGAGTCCATCCGTTCACCTTTTCTGCGTCGCACAAAGACACGGTGGTTGGAACCAAAGATCTCAAATTTGGACTCATCAGACCAAAGCACAGATTTCCACTGGTCTAATGTCCATTCCTTGTGTTCTTTAGCCCAAACAAGTCTCTTCTGCTTGTTGCCTGTCCTTAGCAGTGGTTTCCTAGCAGCTATTTTACCATGAAGGCCTGCTGCACAAAGTCTCCTCTTAACAGTTGTTGTAGAGATGTGTCTGCTGCTAGAACTCTGTGTGGCATTGACCTGGTCTCTAATCTGAACTGCTGTTAACCTGCGATTTCTGAGGCTGGTGACTGGGATAAACTTATCCTCAGAAGCAGAGGTGACTCTTGGTCTTCCTTTCCTGGGGCGGTCCTCATGTGAGCCAGTTTCTTTGTAGCGCTTGATGGTTTTTGCAACTGCACTTGGGGACACTTTCAAAGTTTGGCCAATTTTTCGGACTGACTGACCTTCATTTCTTAAAGCAATGATGGCCACTCGTTTTTCTTTACTTAGCTGCTTTTTTCTTGCCATAATACAAATTCTAACAGTCTATTCAGTAGGACTATCAGCTGTGTATCCACCAGACTTCTGCACAACACAACTGATGGTCCCAACCCCATTTATAAGGCAAGAAATCCCACTTACTAAACCTGACAGGGCACACCTGTGAAGTGAAAACCATTTCCGGTGACTACTTCTTGAAGCTCATCAAGAGAATGCCAAGAGTGTGCAAAGCAGTCATCAAAGCAAAAGGTGGCTACTTTGAAGAACCTAGAATATAAGACATATTTTCAGTTGTTTCACACTTTTTTGTTAAGTATATAATTCCACATGTGTTAATTCATAGTTTTGATGCCTTCAGTGTGAATGTACAATTTTCAAAGTCATGAAAATACAGAAAAATCTTTACATGAGAAGGTGTGTCCAAACTTTTGGTCTGTACTGTACATCACATAGGAAACACTGAAGCTGCAGCATGTATATTACATAGGAGACACTGAGGCACATACATGACAGGAGAAGCTGGGGCACATACATCACAGTAGACACTGTGGGCATATACATCACAGGAGAAGCTGGGGGCATATACATCACAGGAGAAGCTGGGGGCATATACATCACGGGAGGCACCGATGGCACATACATAACAGGAGAAGCGGGGGCAACATGCATCACAGGAGAAGCTGGGGACATATACATCACAGGAGGCACCGAGGGCACATATATCACAGCAGACGCTGGGGGAACATACATCACAGGAGGTTCTGGGGCACATACATCACTGCATACGCTGGGGGCACATACATCACAGTAAACGATGGGGCACATGCATCACAGGAGGTTCTGGGGGCATATATGTAGCACCCTGAGGATTCGGCTGCTACAGGGGTATTGCACCTCAACCCAGAGGTGTGATATTCCACTCCCGAGTAAGGAAGGAGTGTGGAACTGAGCTCGGTAGGCTGCATGCACTACATACATCCCATTTCCGAGGAGCAGACCGACGGTACTCCCACTTAGAAATGTGCAGGTACGACCGAGTCTGTTCCTGGCTGGAGTGGGAGTGGGGTGGTACATCCCAAGTAGTGTAGGGGCAGATAGGGGGAGCAGCCTGGGTAAAGATAGGAGCTCATTGGGTGCTGGTCACCTGAGCTCACACATAGAGGGTGTATATAAGGTGGGCACCAACTAAGATCAGGGTCAGATGCAGAGAACAAGTCAGCAAGCAGAGGAGAAGAGAGACCCAGAGTGAGAGAGGAGAAGAGAGACCCAGAGGGGGAAACAGAAAAGAGGACTCCAAGAACCCAAATTAAATCCCCGGGTGAAGAGTCGGCACAGGGTACCGGATCCCAAACTGGCGGGGGCAGAAAACACACCCTAGCCAGAGACCGGAGGCCGTGGGCAGCATCTGCCACGGCCACCCATCACATCCACCCCGAAGGCACACCACATGAAGGGTCAGGGAACCCAAGGCCAAGGGTGTCCCAACAGAAGGCCCGAGGGAGCTGGACCTAGGTGGATCACTGGTGGGGACGGCCAGAGAACGGGACAGAAGGAGAGCTCAGGGCCACGCTCCGGACTTGTTTGGGGGTTGGCTGGATCCAGGACCTGGTGGACGCAGCACGGCTCGGGTGGTCACTCGAAGCTGGAGTGACCAGTACAACATCTGCAGTAAGTAAACACCCTTAACTGCACAACCCGACTCTGTCTTCATTGCCGTCTGCACTGCACCACCACAACCCCCCATCCTCTGCACCTGTCCCCCCTGAGGCTATACCCCTCCCGTTGGGGGTTATCCCACCAAGCTGCGCACCCACCATCAGCCTCAGCGGACCCTGCTGCAGCGGCGGCCACAGTGACCGCATCACAACGGGTGGCGTAGTCGACACAAAAGAACTCTTAATAACATCTGTAGGACTGCCACATAACACTGAGCTTGACGCCCTGGGCACGGGCCGGGTCACAGCCGCTCGGAGACTACAACCCCCCCCATCTGATCCGGTGCCGGGTATTCCCCTCAAAAAGGAATATGTCCCAGGGGGCGCGTCAACTTTGGCGTAGTCGGCAGGATTACGTGCCCACAACAACCGGGTACTGCGTGCCTGAAGAAAAGTGCAAGTTTACCTCAGAAAGAAGTCTCCCGCCGGTTCCGGAGGGTCCACGCCATCGGACCCCATCACAGGTCGTTTCCCGCCGATTGTCCGCCATTTCCAGCTTGTTCCCGCCATCTGCAGAGTTTCCCGCCACTGGGCGACGCTTCCCGCCAAATCCGAAGATTTCCCGCCTTGGAAGAGCAGCGGACGCCATTATGGGCGTGCCAAAGGAGGGCAAGAGGCCGCCTCCCATCGTGGGCCAGGACAGAAAATGGCGCCAAAAGTGGAAACCGCCCCCACCAACAGAGACTGTGATGCTGGAGGTGTCTGTCAGCGTGAAAGAACTACCCCTGGAGCTGACAGTCACCGAGTTTCCCCGGGACCGCCCTCGAAGTGGGAGGAGACGAAAGAAAAGAACGAAGATGGGTGCCGCCTGGAGCAGTCTGGAGCGAGCGCACCCGGAGACAAGAAGTCTAACGAGGAGTCTGGAGCGAGCGCACCCGGAGGCAAGAAGCCTGGAGAGGAGTGGCGGAGGAGCTTGCCCGGAGATGGAGAGAAAGCAGAACAGCACCGGCCCGCTGGCCAGGAGTCTGCTAGAGACCGAGGAAGAAGAGCAGAGCAGCACCGACCCGTTGGTCAGGAGCCTGCTAGAAACCACGACCCCACTAGGCCTAGTGGAGGTCCTTGCACAGCTCCCCCGAGACCGGGAGTGTGCACAGACTGCCCTGGAGGGCCTCGCACGGAGGATGGCCCGGGTACAGCGAGAGACATTGGCGGAGTGGAGCCGAGAGATGGCCCAGCAAATCAAGACCCGGAGCACGCCAGCCAAGATGAGGAGACAGACCGCCTCTGAGGATGGCGCGGGAGGACCCAAGGCCGGAGACGGCGCCGAGAAGGGAGCCGAACGCATGGAGGCAGGTAAAGGGGACGCCTATACCCCAAGCCGGGAAACCGCCCACCTGCCCCAGCTCCCCGTCGCAGAGCCCGAAAGTCCCCCTGCTGTGCCCGTAGCCGCCATGTCACCGCTATGGACTAAGCCCCGACCGGAAGCCGCCGCAGCGACCCCTGTGACGTCACGCGCCTCGACCCGGAGCGTGACAAAGCAGGAAATACCACCAGCCTGGTCGCAAGGCCTAGTACCCCCGGGCGCCGCATCACCAACAGCGCCCCCTACCTCCGCGGAGCCTCCGGCCTGGCCGCAAGGCCAGGTAGCCCAGGGCGCCGCCGTCCTAACGGTGCCCTTCACCTTCCAGGTGCCCCAGGCCTGGCCGCAAGGCCTGGGCAACCCGGGCGCCACCACCACCGCGCCCGCGCCCGTAAAACCAAGGGTGCCACACCTGGGGGAGGACTTGTTCAGCCAGCTCACATGGCCGGACGGGCGGCCCTTCATCTGGCCCGAAGAATTCCATGAGCTGGAACGGCGGCAGAGACTAGGGCCCTTGTGTGAGCCCCTGATTCCGGCTCCGACGCCCGTGGCACGGATCTCGCCCCCGCTTGAAGAGGCCCAATTTGAGTGGGACCCCACCGGAGAAGACCTAATGGGGTTCACTCAGGAAACCAGGGCAGCTGCAGCGGAGCGTGCTGAGTGTTGCCGACAGCAGCTCGAAGAGTTTGCGAGGGAGCGGAGAGAGAGGCGGGTCCGGGAACAGCAGGCCCAAGTACGGAGTGCCGAGCAGAAGAGCCGAACCAGGAGGGACCCCCGTGCAGCGCACAGTCCCCGTACCACCGGGACTGTAATAAAGTTTAACCTACAGCATGGGTGGGGCTTCATCAGAGACAACAACACCCCCGGCGACGTCTTTGTCACGCGCAGAGACGTGGAGTCCCATCTGCCGGAGGGGCACAGAGGTCGTGACCTCTACATCGGAGACGAGGTCACCTTCACCCGGCACAAGTGTGCCAAAGGACCTTACGCCCTCCACGTACACCGCCTGACGGAGGAGGAGTTGCGGTGCGAGGAGGAGGAGCAAGAGGACCCGGACGGGTCTGAAGCTACAATCAGCTACAAGCAAAGAGCAGGAGGAAGACGCCGTTGAGTGCGGCAGAGCAGTAGATGTAAATACTTACCCGACCGGGGTACAAAGAAACTGTTGCTACATATATATAGTCCCCGTTGGGACCAGCATGAGTGAACTGTTTACCCGTTATTCCGTATCCATACCAGGCTGAGGACTGTGAGCAGCCATTCCCTTCCCTTTACCTGGCCGAGGACTGAGAGCGGCCAACTTCCCCTGTATATAGTTGCGCTTCCTAAAGCGCCCCCTACCGGTTTTATAGGAAAACCATGTTTTCTAGAAAGACTGTCGCACTGTACCCGGTCACACGTTGCACAGTGACCGGAGGAGGAGCCAGAGGCGACGAGAAAGTTTTATATATATAATGTTTTATATATTTTATATGTTTATGAAAAATTTTGTATGTTTTTGGTGTTATGTCTTACAGCCCGAGGACGTGCTGTGATTTACCAGGGGGGAATGTAGCACCCTGAGGATTCGGCTGCTACAGGGGTATTGCACCTCAACCCAGAGGTGTGATATTCCACTCCCGAGTAAGGAAGGAGTGTGGAACTGAGCTCGGTAGGCTGCATGCACTACATACATCCCATTTCCGAGGAGCAGACCGACGGTACTCCCACTTAGAAATGTGCAGGTACGACCGAGTCTGTTCCTGGCTGGAGTGGGAGGGGGGTGGTACATCCCAAGTAGTGTAGGGGCAGATAGGGGGAGCAGCCTGGGTAAAGATAGGAGCTCATTGGGTGCTGGTCACCTGAGCTCACACATAGAGGGTGTATATAAGGTGGGCACCAACTAAGATCAGGGTCAGATGCAGAGAACAAGTCAGCAAGCAGAGGAGAAGAGAGACCCAGAGTGAGAGAGGAGAAGAGAGACCCAGAGGGGGAAACAGAAAAGAGGACTCCAAGAACCCAAATTAAATCCCCGGGTGAAGAGTCGGCACAGGGTACCGGATCCCAAACTGGCGGGGGCAGAAAACACACCCTAGCCAGAGACCGGAGGCCGTGGGCAGCATCTGCCACGGCCACCAATCACATCCACCCCGAAGGCACACCACATGAAGGGTCAGGGAACCCAAGGCCAAGGGTGTCCCAACAGAAGGCCCGAGGGAGCTGGACCTAGGTGGATCACTGGTGGGGACGGCCAGAGAACGGGACAGAAGGAGAGCTCAGGGCCACGCTCCGGACTTGTTTGGGGGTTGGCTGGATCCAGGACCTGGTGGACGCAGCACGGCTCGGGTGGTCACTCGAAGCTGGAGTGACCAGTACAACATCTGCAGTAAGTAAACACCCTTAACTGCACAACCCGACTCTGTCTTCATTGCCGTCTGCACTGCACCACCACAACCCCCCATCCTCTGCACCTGTCCCCCCTGAGGCTATACCCCTCCCGTTGGGGGTTATCCCACCAAGCTGCGCACCCACCATCAGCCTCAGCGGACCCTGCTGCAGCGGCGGCCACAGTGACCGCATCACAACGGGTGGCGTAGTCGACACAAAAGAACTCTTAATAACATCTGTAGGACTGCCACATAACACTGAGCTTGACGCCCTGGGCACGGGCCGGGTCACAGCCGCTCGGAGACTACAACCCCCCCCATCTGATCCGGTGCCGGGTATTCCCCTCAAAAAGGAATATGTCCCAGGGGGCGCGTCATATACATTACAGGAGATGATGGGAGCATATACATCACAAGAGGGTCGGAGGGCACATACATTACAGGAGACGCTGGGGGCACATACATCACAGAAGGGTCGGAGGGCACATACATTACAGGAGACGCTGGGAGAATATACTTCACAGGAGATGCGGAGGAACATATATTGCAGGAGATGTCGGGGGCAAATACATCGCAGTAGACGCTGGGGCACATTCATTACAGGAGAGGCTGGGGGCATGTACATTACAGGAGAGGCTGGGGGCATGTACATTACAGGAGGAGCTGGGGGCACATACATTACAGGAGACGCCGGGGGCACATACATTACAGGAGGAGCTAGGGGCATATACATGACGAGAGACGCTAAGGGCACATACATCACAGGAGACGTTGGGGGCACATACATCACATGAGACGCCGGAGCACATGCATCACAAGATACGCTGGGGTATATACATTACAGGAGGATTGCAAATAGTATCTGTTTTTATTATGACAAGAAATAGTCATTCACCACAGTGTTCAATATCGTAATAAGTGATAATGGGTAAAGCGATCGGTTACCTTTCGACCCAGCTTGGGTCTTTTTCAAACATCGCTATATCCGGTTATGTCAAATGTGTGAGGCAACTGTGTTCTGAGCGCTTATCAGGGTACTGTGGTATCCCAATAGAAGCATTAGGGAGGGTGTAAGGTTGAGCTCACCACAGACAGCGCTCTACACCTGGTCCCGCTGGCGCACTCCCTGATGCCCCCATTGGGATACCACAATACCCTGATAAGCGCTCAGAACACAGTTGCCTCACACATTTGACATAACCGGATATAGCGATGTTTGAAAAAGACCCAAGCTGGGTCGAAACGTAACCGATCGCTTTACCCATTATCGCTTATTACGATATTGAACACTGTGATGACTATTTCTTGTTATAATAAAAACATACACTATTTGCAATTCTGAGAGTGCGGCTAATTATCTTCTACTTGATCAACTGGAATCTTCCAGTCTGGCCACCACCCAAACATAGGCTGAGTGCGGAACTTATCTATTTGCTTTACATTACAGGAGGGCCCAGGGGGCATATGCAGATGACAGTAGTGCCCCGGGGGCATATAAATATAACAGGAGGGCACGGGGGCATATATAGATCACAGGAGGGCCCCGGGGACATATGAATATATCAGGAGCACCAAGGGGCATATGTACATTACAGGAGGGCACTGGGGCATACGAGTATCACAGGAGGGCCTGGGGAAATATGTAGATCACAGGAGGGCCCGGGGGCATATGTATATCACAGGAGGGCCCGGGGGCATATGAATATAACAGGAGGGCCCAGGGGCACATGTACATCACAGGAGGGCCCGGGGGCATATGTATATCACAGGAGGGTCCAGGGGCATATGTACATCACAGGAGGGTCCGGGGGCATATGAATATCACAGGAGAGCATGGGGGCATATGTATATCACAGGAGGGCCCAGGGTCATATGTATATCACAGGAGAGCATGGGGGCATATGTACATCACAGGAGAGCATGGGGGCATATGTATATCACAGGAGGGCCCGGGGGCATATGCACATCACAGGAGGGCCCGGGGGCATATGTACATCACAGGAGGGTCCGGGGGCATATGTATATCACAGGAGGGCCCAGGGGCATATATACATCACAGGAGGGCCCAGGGACATATATACATCACAGGAGGGCCCAGGGGCATATGTATATCACAGGAGAGCATGGGGGCATATGTATATCACAGGAGAGCATGGGGGCATATGTATATCACAGGAGGGCCCGGGGGCATATGCACATCACAGGAGGGCCCGGGGGCATATGTACATCACAGGAGGGTCCGGGGGCATATGTATATCACAGGAGGGCCCAGGGGCATATGTATATCACAGGAGGGCCCAGGGGCATATGTATATCACAGGAGGGCCCGGGGGCATATGCACATCACAGGACGGTCCGGGGGCGTATGTACATCACAGGAGGGCCCAGGGGCATATGCATATCACAGGAGGGCCCAGGGGCATATGCATATCACAGGAGGGCCCAGGGTCATATGTATATCACAGGAGAGCATGGGGGCATATATAAATCACAGAAGGGCCCGGGGGCATATGTATATCACAGGAGGGCCCAGGGTCATATGTATATCACAGGAGAGCATGGGGGCATATATAAATCACAGGAGGGCCCGGGGGCGTATGTACATCACAGGAGGGTCCGGGGGCATATGTATATCACAGGAGGGCCCAGGGTCATATGTATATCACAGGAGAGCATGGGGGCATATATAAATCACAGGAGGGCCCGGGGGCGTATGTACATCACAGGAGGGTCCGGGGGCATATGTATATCACAGGAGGGCCCAGGGTCATATGTATATCACAGGAGAGCATGGGGGCATATATAAATCACAGGAGGGCCCGGGGGCATATGTATATCACAGGAGGGCCCAGGGTCATATGTATATCACAGGAGGGCCCAGGGGCATATGCATATCACAGGAGGGCCCAGGGTCATATGTATATCACAGGAGAGCATGGGGGCATATATAAATCACAGGAGGGCCCGGGGGCATATGTATATCACAGGAGGGCCCGGGGTCATATGTATATCACAGGAGGGCCCGGGGGCATAAGTACATCACAGGAGGGCCCGGGGTCATATGTATATCACAGGAGGGCCCGGGGGCATAAGTACATCACAGGAGGGGAAGGGGCTGCCACTTATGTTGTTGTCGGTGGGACTGGAGAATGGAGCGCACTGACTCGGCCGCAAAGCTGACATAGTACGTCATCCCTTATTCCACACGCCACAGCAATCAGTAGTGAATGCAGTGTCAGTGCCAATTAAAGGGCCGGCGGCCGGCCTGAGCACTGCCTGGGGTCCGGAGAAAATGACGTAATGGCGCGGGCAGGATGTTCCCCAGCCCTGCTGCACTAGGATGGTGCCAGTCACTGATGCCAGTGTCATGCCTTCAGTGTTAAGTTTCATTACTGAGTTTATGTTTGCAGCACACAGGCTCCATCTAGTGGCTGAATTCGCCTGTCAGCAGAAGCTGTTTGTTCCTCTGCTCTTCCCAGCTCCTGATCTGTAGTGGTGCATTGTGGGAAGAAGAAGCTCATTACCTCACAGACTGGTGTGCAGAAGACACCCACCGTTTTATTCCTCTCCGTGATAGCTTCGCTGGTAAGAAGAATTATGTGGTATTTATTTGCAGCCATTAGATACACACAACTCTTACTCCTGCATTAGTCAGCTGCATTTATAAGATTGGATAGCAGACTGGTTTAACCCCTGTTACCAACAGAAAAGCTAGCCTATCTTAGAAAAGTAATAACGGGATGATAGAATGATAAGGTCAGGAAAAGGCATAAGCGGGATAAAATATTATATACATAGAAGTTTATTAAATAATTATCAAAAGACAATATACACATAGTAAGAAAGTGCTAAAGCAGCAAACCAATCAGGAATGATGTATAGGAGAGATCAACAGAATCCATAAAGTCCTGAAAGGAAGAAACTATGAGACCCCATAAGAGTACTCCCCCGATAAATGTAAATTCAACCTTAGGTAGATAAGAATAACAGTAACCGGCCATAAGAGGAGGATAAAAAAGATAACTATGTAACCTGGTAGTGATGAGCGAGTATGTTCAGTTAACTCTTTCGGAGAGTATGCTAGTATGCAAGTATCTTCAGCGTACTTGGTGATATGTTTGAATCACTCCCATGTTCATGCTTTGTGACTCTTTGACAGCTTTAATACATGTGAGGAATGCTTGTTTCTTAAGCATTCCTCATATGTATTAAAGCTGTCAAACAGTCGCAAATCATGAACACGGGAGCGATACAAACATACCACCGAGCACGCTGAAGATACTCGCCCGAGCATACTCGCCGAAAGGGTTAACCGAACATACTCGCTCATCACTAATAGCTGGTATAGTTACCAATGTGCGAGAAAATATATAGAAATCATTAGGTCCTATAGGTCTATAATAGTGATGAGCAAGCGTGCTCGATACGTGTTAGCCAGTTGAAAAAAAGATTGCTCTCAGTGGGAAAAACAAGATAATCTTGTAGTTATGATACTTTTTAATGGCTAACAAAAATAAAATAAATGATGTTACAAGGCAAGCTTTCGGGACAACTTAGGTCCCTTCTTCAGGCATGGTATGACAAGATATATGAAGAAACAAATTTATGTACGCAAAGAAAGGAAAGAAAAGCAGATGCAGATGCATGGCATAATAAATTGACATTTAAATAAACAAACTGAGCTTGGAGAGTGAGTCCTTGATTGGATTAGATTAGTGGTGTGAAAGTTTTATGGTCCCAATATCCATGTAAGATCAGAGGCCTGGTGCCTTGAGGCTGTGTGCCCGCTATGCGTTTTTCAAGCGTTTTTGATGCGGAATTTCCGCGGCGTAAACGCTTGCAAAACGCTTGGTGATCCGTGCCCCATGATCCCCAATGAAAATCTGCATGTTCTGTGCCCATGCTGCAGAATTTTCCGCAGCGGATTTTCCTTGCGGAAAAATCCGCAGCATGTCCATTATTTGTGTGTTTCTGCATGCGGATTTGAGGCCCCAATGCATTTGAAAAACGCAAGTCAAATCTGCATGTAAAAACGCGTCAAAAACACGTGTAAAATCCGCAAGCGTTTTTGACTGCCAAGGACATGCAGAAACGCTGCAGAAATTTTCTGCTTCATTTCTGCATAGTGGGCACATAACCTCACTGTCTCTGGAGCAGATTCCTCGGGTTTTGTAGTGAGACACAAATCCTCTGACATGTTTATTCCTGTGTGGAGGGTGTCAAAGACACATCAGTTTGTATTCCCAGACCCTTCGATGTTTTTGTGATTTAAAGTTGCCTTTTAATATGACAACTTTCATATTGTTGATGTTGTGTCCTGGACGACAGAAATGTTTGGCCACCGGTACCTGGGTTTTCTTATCTGTAATCGTGTGGCGATGAGACCTCATCCTTGCTCTCAGTGTCTGTCATGTTTCTCCCACATAGAGACCCCCAATAGGATATATAGTGCACAGAATTAAGTACACCACTTTGGAAGAGGAACATGTGAATGTCCCGGGAATCTTATAGTCCTGCTGTGTGTTGGGAATCTGTATCCTGTCTTTGGTCTCTACAGGAGTGCAGGTTTTGCAGCTCTTCACATTGCAAGGACAAGTTCCTCTTGGTGTATCTGAGGGCATTGAACTTCGAATCATGATGTTTCTTAACTTTGGAGGTTGCCTGTAGCACAGCAAGGGAGGGTCTTTGAATATTGTTTTTAGCCGGTCATCCTTGTGTAGGATGTGGTGAAGTTTTTTAGCAGTTTTTCTCAGTACTTCAAGCTGTGGGTTGTAGGTCACCACCAGCGGTACACGATTATTTTCCTCTTTTTCTCCGTACTGAAGTAATTGACTTCTAGGGATCCTTGTGGCTCTAATGATTTGGTCATCAATGGAGGTGGGGTGGTAGACTTGGTTTTAAAATGTCTTTTTAAGATGGGTTAAGTGTTCATCCCGGTCCGTTGGACTGGAACAGATACAATTATATGGAAGGGCCTGGCTGTAGACGATGGACTTTTTAATGTGTTTTGGGTGGAAGCTGTCCCATCTGAGGTATGTGGAACGTCAATTGGTTTCCGATACACTGATGTCTGGATTGAACCAATTTGAATATTTATGGCGGTATCCAGAAAGTTGAGTGGTCCATTGTTAAGATTATGGTGGGATGAAATCTATTGAATTTGTCATGGAATTTTAGAAGTTCTTGCTTACACTCAGTCCAGATTATTAAGATGTCATCAATGTAACAAAAATAGGCCAGGGGTTTGATTGAGCATCATGCTAGAAAGTCATTTTCCAGTTTCGCCATGAAACTTGAGCGCGCATCGGGGTGCTCGGGGTACTCTCATTACTTAATCGAGTAGCCAGTACACATTAGGGGATTACCTGCCAAACACGGTAATGCCGTAGCCATGTTGGCTATCTAAAAAGATAGAAGGGCCCACACTACAGTTGGTGGGAGTGGGGGTGGTAACCAAAAAACCACAGTAAGGATATGTGCAGAGGTTAACTATTTGCAGCGTACATTTCTGCTCCAAATACGTATCTCGTAGCAGGAAAAATAAAAAATTTAAATATATGCAATTTTGTAGCGTTTTTTTTTACTTGCGTTTTTTCCATGCATTGGAATAAGTGAAAAACTTTGAAAGAACGCTGAAAGAATTAACTTTCTGCAGATTTGAAAATGCCTCAAATCTGCAAAGTAAAAATAATCAACGTTTGCATGAGACTTGAGGAATCTTATTCACTTTGCAGCTGCTAGGAAATGCTGCAGTGTTTGTGGAAAAACTGCATAGAAAAAAAACGCGCCAAAAATGCGGCAAATGCTTAACGTGTGCACAGGCCCTTACTGTTTTAGAAGAAAAATTGATACCTTAAAAAAAAATGCCTTCTTTCTATCTTCAGTGTGCCATAAAGCTACCATTGTATAAACAGGCACATACAAGGTTTGTTGTCATGATACGTTTTACTTACAAGAATTCTTTTTTTTTTCTCTTACTGTATATTGTTTCAACAGGGTACCACCAAGAAATTTCGTGTTTTCTCCTTCAAGTGGCGACCTATATTGAAAGATTGGCTGGACATGGACAGCGTGAAGGTCTCACACAATTTCGAAGCTCACACATACAGACGTCCCACATTTTGTCAGCACTGCCAAGGTTTTCTTTGGGGGCTGTTCAGACAGGGCATGCAGTGCAAAGGTAAACGTGTGGTATTCCACTTTTGATTGATCACATTAAATTATAGATTTATCATTATTTTTGCAAACACCTGACAAGTCATAATGGACGATCAGTGACTTTTTTTTTCTGAAGCCGACAACATGTTTCATAGACAGCTGTGGTTTGACCTCTGAGACTAATGCTTATCCTCTATGTGAAAAAAAACTCTGTACAGAGATCTCTGAAGTTACAATGGACTTATGTTACTATTATTTAGCATGCATTGGTCTTTTCTCGATCATTGCAACTTTAAGCCAGTCAACATTAAATGGCACACACCGGGCGGTAAAGCGTGCTGTCGATAAAAGTGCTGGGGCAGTGACTGTACCCTCTCCTTGCACGCCTCTACAACTGAAAGCTGGCTGCTCCTAGGAAAAAACAAAGTTCATTTCCTCCCAGTAGCCGGGCTGTTAGTGCTTCGGACGGACAGCATTGGAACGCTATTAACCTGCAGATTCAGGGTTAGACTGGCCCACCAGAGGACCGGAGGATTTTCCGGTAGGCTCAGCCACTGACCTCTGTGGGTACAGTGAACATAAGACATGTGTGCCAGCGATGCGCATACCGACTGCTCTCTCTCCGATTGTCTAACTGGGAGGAGCGTGGCATAAAAAAACATCCCAGCGTCCTGCTTACACACAGCTGTCCTCATGGTAAATTCCACAATTATCTTATTAACTGGCTGTTATATTAACTGACATTAGAATGTTTCTTGCATATGCCCCTGATGAAGCCACCGTGAGTGGCGACACGCGTTGGGCTCCGCGGCGCCAGCTGTTCTTATTATATTTTTTTCAGCACAGGCTCTCACTTTCTGGTATCATCCCCTTATTCAGTGCTTTAGGTTCCGCTGTGGTCATTAGCTTATGTTAGCTATAGGGACCTATATGGTTATCCATTAGGATCGTACTTTTATCCTTGTGGGGGCACCATTCAGTGTGGGGAAACAGGTACTGCCTTTTGCCATACTCTGCTTTTTCAGCCTTTTATGTGCTTCACTTGCCTTTACGCATTTACCCTGTTATTTAACTTGTGCATTGCAGGGTCTAGGCATCATTGACCATCACAGATATTGCACTGAGCCTGTGCGCTCTGTATTTCTTCATTCATTGAATTATCATATATAGTATTTGTTGTATCATTATATACGTGATTCTATTATAATGTATCAGCTGGCTCCTTAGACAGTGGTGTTTTTCCACTATTTTATGGTGTTTTATATGTTTGTTAGTTTGTTACTACATGTATATGTGTCAGGAAACATTTGTATTTAATAAATTGACATATTTTCATAGATTGATATTGCTATTGATCACTATCTATTTATTTATTTCTTGATTATTTTGGTGATCACTATTAGTTAGCATCTCCTCTTTCCCAAAAAATTTTTTCACATAAAAAAACATCAGGGCGCAACAGCGCTTTGTTCCTTACAAATAGTGAGCTACAGCAGGCGAGCGTGTCATCAGTGACTCGTGCTCTGCTCTCTCGGGTTGTCTAACTCTGGCAAGAGCCGCGAGCAGTACCTATGTTGAAAACATATTTAATAGGGATCCATTTAGGATCCAAAAGAGCCGGCTGTTTTTGCTGGACTGCCCATCACTAGTATCACCCCTGACTTAGCCCCCTCCCCCTGTATCAGCCCTGACTGAGCCCCCTCCCCCTTTGTCACTCCTGACTGAGCCCCCTCTCCCTGTATCACCCCTGACTGAGCCCGCTCTCCCTGTATCACCCCTGACTGAGCCCCTTTTCCCTGTATCACGCCTGACTGAGCCCCCTTTTCCTGTATCACCCCTGACTGAGCCCCCTTTTCCTGTATCACCCCTGACTGAGCCACCTCTCCCTGTATCACCCCTGACTGAGCCCCCTCTCCCTGTATCACCCCTGACTGAGCCCCCTCTCCCTGTATCACCCCTGACTGAGCCCCCTCTCCCTGTATCACCCCTGACTGAGCCCCCTCTCCCTGTATCACCCCTGACTGAGCCCCCTCTCCCTGTATCACCCCTGACTGAGCCCCCTCTCCCTGTATCACCCCTGACTGAGCCCCCTCTCCCTGTATCACCCCTGACTGAGCCCCCTCTCCCTGTATCACCCCTGACCGAGCCCCCTCTCCCTGTATCACCCCTGACTGAGCCCCTTTCCCTTTATCAACCATGACTGAGCCCCCTTTCCTTGTATCACCCCTGACTTTGCCCCCTCCCCCTGTATCTCCCCTGACTGAGCCCCCTCTCCTTGTATCACCCCTGACTGAGCCCCCTCTCCTTGTATCACCCCTGACTGAGCCCCCTCTCCTCGTATCGCCGCTGACTGAGCCCCCTCTCCCTGTATCACCCCTGACTGCGCTCCCTGTATCACCCATGTATGGGCCCCCTCTTCCTATATCACCCCTGACTGCACCCCCTACCCCTGTATCTCCCTTGACTGAGCCCCCTCTCCCTGTATCACCCCTGACTGAGCTCCCTATCCCTGTATCTCCCCTGACTGAGCCCCTTCCCCCTGTATCTCCCCTAACTGATCTCCCTCCCCCTTTATCACCCCTGACTGAGCCCCCTCTCCCTGTATCACCCCTGACTGAGCCCCCTCTCCCTGTATCACCCCTGACTGAGCCCCCTCTTCCTGTATCACCCTTGGCTGAGGCCTCGCCCCCCTCCCACCCCGTATCATCCCTGGCTGACTTTTGTTTTCTTCCCCCAATACTAACAAAATGAGGCCCAGGGCAGTAGGAAGCAGCACAGAGAACTCCTGCTGAGATTTATTGCTTTTATCCTGACCTTTGCTCTGAAACACTTATCTAACACACCAAGAGAAAGGAGGAGAGTTGTTGGAGGCTAAGGATCAACCATCTGAGTGTGCTGGCAGGCAGAAAGATCCTGGGGCCACGGTAAACACTCAGAATCAAGATAGCGCCGATACCAAGGCAGAGGCTGCACAAGATAATGTAGCCCTCGCAAAAAGGCTTGAAGTAGCTGCTAAATTGGAGCGGTTCGCAGGCTGCCAGTTTGCTAAGTAACCCTGCTGATGAGGAACTTTCAGAGGAGGAGGGGAGGAACAACTGCCCCCAGCCGAGCCTGCAGCGTCTGACAAGCAGGAGGAAAACTCTACGCAGCAAGCTGAGGGGAATGGAGAATTACCAGAACCCACTATTAAAGATGTATTTGCGGTGGTATCCTTTTGCAAAGCCACATTAAGTACCCTGACTCAGCAAATGGGTGGCATTAAAGAGGACATTTCTAATATCAAAGCAGATAATAACAGGAAGGACAAGTGCAGTGGAAGAGAGAGGGGGCACAAATGAGGATGACATTATCAACGTTAAGAGGATCCAGGAGAGGTCAGTCCAGCGTATTTCTGAACTGATTGCTAAAACAGACAACCTTGAAAATCCCCTGAGAAGGAATAATTTGAGAATAATTGGGATTACTGAAAAAACAGAAGGGAATGCTCCCACTGAATTCACAGAAAACTGGTCGTGTTTGCTGTGGAGAGAGCCCACCGGATCCCTTCCAGACCCCTGGGTCACCCTCCTAGACCAATGCTGGCAAAAATTCTCCACCAAAGGGATCGAGACACTATACTGAGGAAGGCGTGGGATATGACTGATCTGTCGATTAATGGACATAAGATCTCCATCTTTCCAGATTATTCCACTGAGGTGCAAATTCTTGGCGGTTAAAAGACGCCTAAAGAACCTAGGACTGTCATATTCCATGATCTATCCGGCTTGTCTGCGATTGGTTGCTCTGAAAGAAACCCATTTTTTTCCAGGTCCAGAAGAGGCCATGAAATGGCTAGATCAACATGCGTCATAATGCCACCTTAAACTGCTGAGAGCGGTGGAAGAAGATGTAGCAGTGCTGCGGGTTCATGCTTATGATCTTATATAGTAGATACTCCACAATGTAATGGCTTTCACAACCAGATCCTAAGTACAATATATGATCCTAGCAATAATGTCGGGAACAATTGAGATTATAAGCTGGAACGTCAGGGGCCTTTCAGATGGGACAAAACGAGCAGCGATCTTTCAATATATTCAGTCACAAAATCCCTCCATAGTATGTTTGCAAGAAACAAACCTCACAAAAGGAAAGCTTTATACTATGAAGAAGAGATGGATGCAGGCGAGTTACCACTCCATCTTCTCGTCATACTCCAGGGGAGTCTCTACTCACGCTTCTTTACCGTTTAATTAAAGTAGATATAGATGCAGAAGGACGATTTGTATATTTAACTGATAAGATATCTGATATAGTGATCTCCATCGTTTCCGTCTACGTTCCGCCTCCTTATTCTGGTAATGTTATGCAAAAAATATTAGATTAATCTGAGTCTAATCAGGGGACTTGGTTATTGGAGATGTTAACAACATTATGGACTCCCATTGGGATAAAGGGAAACATGACCCCATTAGAAAAGAAGGGGAATATAACACCTTTTGGGTCCTTCATAAGGCTGTGTACCCACTATGCGTTTTTTAAGCATTTCCGCAGCTGCAGTTCCACTTCAGAAACGCTTAAAAAGCGTTTGGTAGAAGGTCTGCCATGTTCCCCAATGATAATCCGCATGTGCTGTGTACATGCTGCGGAAATTTCCGCTGCGGATTATAATTGCGGAAAAATCTCCAGCTCTAGCAATTATTTTGCTTAAGCGCGGCGTCTTTGCTGCCATTGACTTGCATTGAATCGCTTAATATCCGCAGACTACATGTGCACATGCGGATATTTGCGATTCAATGTGCGGATGGTACCCGGGTCTGGAGAAGAGGAGACTCTCATCCAGACCTGGGTACCATAGTACCTGTAAAAAAAAAAAGATTTTAAAATAAAAAAATACATTATACTCACCTTCTGATGGCCCCCAGTCTACTTATCTGATGCGTCCTGGCTCCCCGGCGGCTCACGATGGTCTAAAAGGATCTTCCATGACGTCATTTAGTCATGTGACGGGTCACGCGCGGCGGTCGTGTGACCCGTCACATGACTAAATGATGTCATGGAAGGTCCTTTTACACCACTGCGAGACACCGGTGAGACTGGACGCATCGGATAAGGAGATCGGGGGCCATCAGAAGGTATAATGTTTTTTTTTTTATTTTTTACCATTTTTATTCTTTTTTTTTTTTAACTAACTTGGTCACACAACCTAAATCCATGCCGGTTGCATGGATTTATATAGTGTGACCAAGTTGTCAAGCACTTTCCAAGTGATGCTAAAATCGCTTGGAAAGCGCTTGACAACCCTCATGCGAAATCGCATGTGCAAAACGCTTCACATCCGCATGTCCCTGGCAGGAAAAACGCATGTACAATCCGCATGTGTTTTTTCTGCCAGGGAGATCCAGAAACGCTCAGGAAAAATCCGGAGCATTTCTGCATCGTGGGCACATAGCCTTAAAGAGGTTGCGCTAGTAGATTTATGGAGAAATAGATTTCCTGATACCTATCAGTACTCGTGCTATTCAACAAGACATAATTCCTTGTCATGCATAGATTTGGCGCTTGGGAATATGGCTATGGATCGCCTGGCGGGAGATGTTCAATACTTACCTAGAGTTATCTCGGATCACAGTCCTACTCGGGTTTCACTCAAATTGGGTCTAAACTCCCCTAGGCTCTGGAAA